>NC_134108.1:46127500-48755833 GCF_040939455.1 Microcebus murinus | reverse complement strand
AATTATGAATATATATTGATAACATTAAATTTATATGATATATCATTCCATAAAGCAGAATACAAATATAACATAATGAGATTAGTTGATAGACTGTAGTGGAAATATTGTGAGTAAATATTTTCTGTTTTATATTGCTGGCTATTAATAATATTATCCTGTCAATACAATTAAAAAATTAAAAGTTTCATAGCTGATAAAACTTAAGTAACATAGGTAGCTCAAAAATATGAAAACATTTGTACCTATTTGAATTGTTACTTTTTATCCTTTAATTTAGTTAACATATGAAATGGAAGAGATTTTCCCCTAGAATTCTAATATCTATTTTAAATTTTAAAATAATTTTTAAATTATAAATATTTTAATTAATTAATTTTTGGTTTTTTTGGAGACAGAGTCTCGCTGTGTTACCTGAGCTAGAGTGGAGTAGCATCATCATAGCTCACTGCAACCTCAAACTCCTGGGCTCAAGTGATTCTCCTGTTTCAGCCTCCCAAGTAGCTGGGCCTACAGGTGTGCACTACCATGCCTGATTAATTTTTAAAATTTTTGTGGAGACTGGGTCTCACTATGTTGCTCAGGCTAGAAAGCTGATGTATATAAACAGGCTATAAAGCTGTTTGCTATAACATTTATAGCAAAAGGCTTGTATTTACCTCTGGACACTGTGAACAGACTGTAATTATGTTTCCTTTTTTGCTTCAGTTGCAAGGAAGCTCAAAGTCAATTTTGCAGCCCACTTCTGCTGTTGTACATGACTTAATGTTAGATAGTTCTTAGTCCATTTTGTGCTGCTATAACAGAATATCACAGTTTGGGTAATTTATAAAGAAGTTTATTTCTCACAGTTCTGGAGGCTGGGAAGTCCAAGATCAGGGTACCAACATCTGGTGAGTGCCTTCTTGCTTCATCCCCACATGGCAGAAGGGCAGAGAGGACAAATGTTGTGTGCCCACATGGCAGAAAAGCAGAAGAGAGAGAACCCACTTCCACAAGCCCTTTTTATACAGCATTGATCCATTCATAAGGCCAGAGTCCTCATGACCAAAATACTTCCCAAAAGGCTTCACCTCCCAACACTGCTGCACCAGGAGTTGAGTTTCCAACACATGAGTTTGGGGGGACACATTCAGACCATAGTAGTAGCTATCTCACTGTTTTTACCCCTCCTTTAGCTTTATTTTCTTTTCCTCTATTATTTTCCCTTTGTCTCCATTTCCTCAACTGTTTATCGTCTACCCTTTTACACATAATTTTATAAGCTGACTGCAACCCATTTTTGAAAGGAGGAAACACACAGATTAGTCAGATCTTGAATTGTGCCTATTGTTAGAGTGCTTCTACTTCTTTTGACATCTGAGAATCTAAAGAGGTACAGCTGAAGACACGTGCCTGGCCCACCTCGGCTGCTCCTAACACGCTCTCTGACAAGGCCTGCTCTGAGAAATTGAACTGCAGAATAAAAGCCATCACTTATTTGAGCCCTAAACATTTCACCCCCACAAAATTAATTAATTTATTCAATCCTGTTTAAAAAGTAGAATATTAACATATTTTAAAAGCCAACTTTATGCACCAGGTTTAAACATAGACCCTTAAGCTTGACAAATGTATACAACTGTGGATCAATCACACAAATCAAGATATAGCAATTTTCCATCACTTCAAAAGTTCCCTTCAGTTCCTTTTCTAGTCAAACGCTCACCCCAACACCCTAACCCCAATACCACTTATCTGCCCTCTATCACCATAAACTAGCTTTGTAGAGTTTCATACAAATGAAATGATACCATATGCACTCTTTTATACCTGGCACCTTTCATTCAAATTAATGTTTTTGAGATTCATCTACACATTGTATGTATCAGTAATTTGATTGCTTATATTGTTGAGTAGTATTCCACTGTGTGGATGCTCCACATTTTGTTTATCAATTTAGCTGTTGATGGACATTTGGGCTCTTTCCAGTTTGGGGCACTTATGAATGAAGTTGCTATGAACATTTGCATAGAAATGTTTTTATAGACATTTATTTTCATTTTTCTTTGGTAAATACCCAGGACTGGAATTGCTGGGTCATATGGTAAGTATAACTTCATAAGAAGCTGCCAAACTATTCTCCAAAATGATGGTACCATTTTATACTCCCTTTAGCAATATATAAGAGTTCCAGTAGTTTCAAATTCTTCTTAACATTTGATATTGTCAGGTTTTTCTTTTCAGTTGTAGCCATTTTGGAAAGTGTGTCATGATATTTCAGTGTGTATTTTGTTTGTATTTCCGATGACTAATAATTTTAAGCATCTTTTCACATGCTATTATACCTTCATTTGTGAAATGATTATTCAAGTCTTGCCCATTTTTTCACTGAGTTTTACATCTTCTTACTGAGTTCTTTATATCTTCTGAATAAAAGCCTTTCATGATTTTAGATAGATTTAGATATTTACAAAATATTTGGAAATATATATTTATATTTAAAATGAATATATTTACATATTTTTAAATATAAATATTTAATTTTATTTCATTTATATATAATATGCAATATATAATGTGATAATATGTAAGATAAATATATATTTTATATATAAATTTAAGAATATTTTCTCCAGTTTGTGGCTTGCCTTTTCCTTTTCTTAACAATTTCTTTTGAAGAGTAGGAGCTTTTAGTTTTGAATAAGTCCAATACTTCAATTTTTTTTGTGGTATGAGCTTTGCCTACCTCAAGGTCACAAAGATTTTCTTTTACATTTTCCTCAGAAATTTTACAATGTCAGCTTTTCTGTTTAGGTCTGTGATCCATTTTGAGTTAATTTTTGCATGTGGTGTGACATATGATTCTAGGTTCATTTTTTTCCAAATGGATATCAACATCATCTGTTGAAAAGACTATCTTTTTCCCATCTAATTACTTTAGCTTTTATTGAAAATCAAATGACCATATATATGTGTGGATCTATTTCTGGCTATGTATTCTGTTTTACTGATGGTTATAACTATCATTATGCCAACACTACTGTCTTGATTACTATAGCTTTATAGCAACCATTGTAGTCAGGTGGTATAAAATCTCCAAATTTGTTCTTTTTCAAAATAATTGTACCTATTCAGATAATTTTGCATTTTCATATAAATTTTAGAATCAGTTTGTGAATTTCTATTTTTAAAAATACCTGCTGTACATACCACTTGCTGCAACTAAAGAAAAAAAAAATAAAAAAAAATAAAAATACCTGCTAGAATTCTGATTTGAATTGGGTTGACTCTATTGACCAGTTTGGGGAGAACTGTCACCTTAACAATATGGAAGTTTCTAATTCATGAATATAGTATAGCTCTCCATTTATGTAGATGTTGTTTAATTTCTCTCAATGATGTTTTGTACTTTTCAATATAGAATGTTAGATGCTTTGTTAAATTTATACCTAATTATTTCACCTTTCTAGATACTATTGTAAATGGTGTTATATTTTTAAATTTCATATTGCAATTATTTATTGCTAGTATATAAAAATATAATTAATATTTGCATATTGATATTGTATTCAGCAACCCTGCTAAGCTCAGTTTTCATTTCTAATAGCTCTTTTTTTAGAATATCGTACATACACAATCATGCAATAAGAACAGCTTTACTTCTTACTTCTTCAATATGTTGACTTTTATTCTTTTTTCTTACCTTATTATATTAGGTAGGATCTCCAGTATAACATTGGACTAGAATCATGAGAATGGATACCCTTGTCTTCTTCTTGATGTTAGGGGGAAAGTGCTGTCTTTCACCATTAAGTATGTAGTGAGCTGTAGGATTTATATAGTGCCCTTTGTATAATGATAAGTTTAACCTGCAGCTAGTCTGTGACAGTTCTGTGCTTATTTCTGAGGACATATGAAGCCATGAAACTCATCCTTGGGCAAGACAGGAATGAAATATTAATGTATTAGCTAGTAATTTGTAATGCACTATTGAAAAGTCTAAGACTCCTCTAGAGACATCCTGTGTCAGCTTGTCTACTTTGTTGATGGAAAATGTATAGACTGATGGCCAGAATCTAGTTTACTCTATATACAACCCGGTTTTGGCTGTTAGAGAAAGGAGACTGGCTTGGGATTTTTATGGTAGTTCTGGGGTGGAGCCAGGGTGAGGGTTCCTGTGTAGGGTTGGGAAGGGGCTTGCATTTTTTTGAACCTCCCACTAGTGACAAAAGAGAGAGCACCTGAGCTTTCTATCAGCTCGTCCAGACATGGCACAAGGGAAAGAGGGAAGATGGCACATAAAAGCTATCAACAGTCAAGCATCAAAAAATGGAGTCAGTTCTCATCTGCAAAATCAGGAATATAGCACCAACTGTTCAGGGTGGTTGTGCGGACAGAAAGAGGAAACACCTAAAAGGGGGCACGGCCCACAGAAGGTGGTCCATGATCAATGGCCAGCACCATTCTGCTGCCGCACGGGCTCCTCCCGCTTCCGGCCCTGATTCGCGCTGATCCATCCTGCCCTGCTACAGGCTCTCACCTTTCCTCTCCACCGCCCCCAATCCTCAAGGCTGGTGCTCCCAGACCCAGTTAAAATGCTCACTTTCCCGACCAGTCCAGTCCACACAAACTACTCCCCACATTCTCCTTCCTCGGGGACCCCCCACCTTCTGCACTTAGGCCCGAGCAGCCCCGGACTGCTGCTTAGCCAGCTCTGTCTCCTCTCACTCCCCAACTGCTCGAATGCGCCTCCAGGCAGGGCCACGCAGCTCCTGCGGCTTTGGTGCCCCCCATAAGACGGCGCTCGGGCAAAGCTGTTGAAGTGGACATGTGTCCTCAAACACAGGCGTCTGAAGTCTTCTGCAACCTCCAGCCCCTGACATTTTACCACCTTTTGTCCAAGTGCTGAAACCACAGGGCTGGATCTGCGGGCCTGTGAAACCCCACAGGCTCCTGTGGAACAGGCCACTCCAACCAGACTCTCCAGCAGGTTCTGCCAAGCTCAGATCAGCATCTAATCACGTTTCCATCACAACACGGCGAGAAACGTGTGACTGGCCCTTAGCAACGGTCTCTCAAGAAAGCTACCCCTATAGAGAGCTCATTAAGTTAGCTGAACACACGTGAGGCACAATCTAAAAACAGACCCATGCTGTCTGGAGCCTCATGCAGCACGTGGCACAAGCTGGCATGGCCAAGGCCGGAGCTCTGCTCACAGCAGGGGCAGGGGAACAGGGACAACCTGCCAGGCTGACGGCCCGAGCAGGTCCAGGGCCCTGGGGAAGGGAGCACTGGATTCCCTCCCTGGGCTGGGGACCCTGGGGAGGCCAGCCCAGCCACTCCCACCCTCATTCCCCACCCCCACACTGACAGTCGACAAGCTGCTCCCGTCCCCAGGAGTCGGGAGCTCTCCTCCACCCCCTTAAACACCTCGTATTACTTGGAGCACCTGGAACTGGCCATGAAGAGAATTTGAAATATAAATTTAATTCATTTCAATCCAGCAAACCTCAGGCACCAACCATGGTGAAAAATATTGTCTGGGTTGACACAGTCCTCACCCTTAAGAGGTTTCCAAGAACACATAGGACACGCAATAAATACCCACAACTCAGGATCGCACACAGTAAATGCTCAGTGGAGACAGGGAAGCATTGTGGAAGCAGAGAAGAGAAAGCAGGAATGACACTGAAGGAAGAATCAGGGAAGGCTGCATGGAAGAAGCAGTGCTCGCTCTGGGCTGTGGCTCCTGACTTCTGGTCCCTGCAAGCTGTCCTTCCTCAGAGTTCAATTGAATTCAGCGAGTGCTGGTTAATTAGTTAAATGAGAAAGTGTTCTGACAACTTGAGTATTGCCTGCTCCCTGGTTGCTGAGGGTAACCTAGAAATGCTGCAGCTTCTTTTGTCTGTGAGGAACCAACTGGAAGGTGGCTGGAGTGCAGGCACCAAGCCCTATAGCCTTGCACCCTGTGCTGGTCTTACCCGCTCCTTATGGAGACCATGGGGGTAAACAGACTCCTTAGCTCGCTTTGGTGCAAAAATAGGAAAGCACACTTGGGCAGCATACACTGCTGAGTTACTACTTTTAAAATGGTTTTGAAATGCAAGACAGTCTCAGCCACCTTCACTGAATGCTATCCTTAAAGCAAAATCAGCACAAGGGGTTAATACTGACCCTTTTCTCTGGAGTATACAAAAGGTAACCTTTCTGCACTAAAGGGAGAGCAAACCTGGACGGTGACACAGGACAGCATGCTAAGGAGTCAGCATCTTTACCAGAGGGTCGTAGTAGGCAATAGGAAATGGGTTAGAAAAACAGCAACACACGCACACATGCCAGAGAGGGAACTTCCAAGAGTGTCCAAAGTTTAAAACATGGCCATCAGACTTCTGGGCACTGGAGCTTGGGTCAGAAGCATCTGGGTACACACAAGCTGCAGCTGGTGAAGGTGAGGCATTATTATGTTAGCTGTGACAGTCCTGCACCATCTTCAGAATCTAATTTCGAAGGAAGTCAGCATCAACATTAACTACAGTTTGAGCAAGCAGCTGTGGTCCCAGGCTCTTAGCAGCTAGTGCCGTTTGCCTTACTTCCACTCTTCCTGCTGATAATTAATTAGTTCATTTATTTATTCCTTTACTAAGTTCATTCGAGACACACTGAGCACCTATTATGTGCTAGGCATTGCACCCACTAAAATGAAGAAGACATGGATGATGCCCTCAAGGAATCCCCAGCCTTGTGAGAATGTTCTAAAGCTACCAGTGGTGCCTGATACAAAGAAAAAGGTCTGCAAGGAAACGGACCAGAGTGGTTTCCTCTGGGAAGGGGATAGGATGGGGGTATTATTGAATTATTTACCAACGAGAGACTCAACTACGGCACCCAAGTGCACTTCTAATTTTTTTAAAAAATGACTAACGTGAGCAGGCTTTTCACATGCAACCAAATGAAAATGGCTTTGACTTTTGATTCTGGAATAAGCTGCTACTTCAATCAGTCAGAAGTTGTGTGAAATGTTCCCTGCTGGCTCCTGAGTGAATGTCCCAACCCTGCAGGCTACACTAGCACCAAACAACATTTAATCATTTCCTGTCTCACAGTGTCCGTGTGGAGTTTTGCTTCACGTGAGTGGAGCTACTCGGGCTCATTTCAGTGCCGCTTTCAACTTCTCATTGACCCAAATCCCTCTCTGGCTGCGGGGATGGAGCCTCTGTGTTCCAGTTACATAAATTTCAGGCCTTAGAATAGCCCCGCGTGCTGACAGCTCTCTCCCCTGCCCCTGGGCCCTCACATCCTGTTCTCCCGCCCTTTCCGATGACCACAGACCCCTTCTGCCCTCCCCGGTAGGCAGGGCCGGGAACCGTCCCCCAAGGAGAGGACCAGACCCCCCCTTTCTCGGGGGAAGAAGGCTTCTTAAGTGTTCTCTGAGAAGTTTTAAACATAAGCAGAAACCACTTAAAAGCTAATGGCGGAGTTCAAATAGAATCCATTGCTTCTCAATATATGGTCCCAAGACCTGTGGCATCAGCGTCACCTGAGAACTCTGTGGAAATGCCAGTTCTCAGGCCCTCCCCCAGGCCTGCTGAAGCGGGAGCTGTGGGCGTGGGGCTGGCACCTCAGTCTCATCAAGTCCTCCAGGTGGCCCTGCCGCACGGGAGAGTCTGAGCAGCGCCAAGAGTCAAGTGACGACTTGAAGCTGAGATGGGACACGATTGGTTTCTGGTGCACCCGATGGGTAGCAACTCAGCTGGTGCCTGCCTCAAAGGAATGTCAGTGTCCACTTCCTCACACATGCAATTCTACAGCTGGGCACGTGAGAGTAAGAGTTGCATTCCTTGGCTGGGGTTCGGGCAGCCATGACAAAATACCACAGGCTGGGTAGCTTAAGTAGCAAAACTTTATTTTCTTTCTTTTTTTCCTTTTATTTTATCATATTATGGGGGTAAAAATATTGTTAGGGTTACATGCACTGCCCCTGCCACCTCTCCCCCCCGCCGTGCCAGAGCATCAAGCGTGTCCAACCCCCAGGTGGTGCACACCGCACCCATCGTGTAAGTATACATCCTTCCCCCCCCCCACCTGCCAAAACTTTATTTTCTCACACTTCTGGAGACTACAAGTTCAAGATGCAGGCATGGGTGGGGCTGGCTTCCTGTGAGGCCCGTCTCCTTGGCTTGCAGATGGCTGCCTTCTGTGGCCTCTTCACAGGGTCCTCCCTGCCGTGAGACCCTGCATCTCTTTGCAGGTCCAATTTCCTCTCAGAGGGACAGCAGACAGACTGGATTAGGGCCCTCCCTAGTGGCCTCTTTGAAATGAATCACCTCTTTAAAGATCCTATATATAGTCATATTCTGAGGTACTGAGGGTTGAGGCTTCAACATACGATTATTGGGGGACACATCGCAGCCCATAATGAGAATCTTCTCAAAATGGACAGTTCTGTCAGGACTCACCAGTCCTGTCTGAAACCCTCTCCCTGGGTGTGGGACCAAGGTGAGGGATGCCGGATTCCCTCTCTCCTTCTCTTCAGCTCCCTCACCACCTCATGCCACGCTCCAGGAGGCAGCTGAGTCTATAGGCCCAACAGCCTCCAGGAAGTCGCCATGCCATTGGTAGAGGAAGAAACGGAGGGGAGATGGGAGAGCAGAAGGGGAAGGAGAGACAAAGATGGGAGCGTCTGTGAGCTCAGTGGGGAGGAGGGGCAGTTGACAGAGGCCTACCTGCCTCTGTTTCCACAATCAGAGGTGAAATAACCTGTCAATGCCACCCAATTTGGAAAGCCAAGCAGGGTGCAGGTTTAGAGCCAGACCAAGTCTATACCACTTGTGAGCTGTGTAGTCTTGGAGCAGCCACTTAAATCCTTGGTGCTTCTGTTCTTTCACTCATTCACTAGTTCATTCAATCATTTGTTTCTAGGTATTACTTCCTTGCTGGTAAAATGGAAATAGTAAACCCAATATGCAGAGTTGTTAGGCAGATTAAAGATAAACGCCAAACACAATGTCTAACACAGTAGTGATTGGTTTGTGAATCTAGCTTCACTAGAGTGTAAGCCTATGGGGACAGGCAGTCCATCTGCATTTGTTCATGTCTGTCTCCCAGGACATGCAAGAATGAGTGGTACTAAATCCACAGTGACAAAGGAAAGAGAAATGGAAGACGAGGGGGGACTGGGAGAGAAGAAAAGGGCCAGTGTGGCACACTGAATGGTCAGTGAATTACAGAATGAATGAGAATGATGAATTACTGCTACCACCTGGGATGGCCCAGACCCAGGCAGTCCTAACAGCATGATCACCTTCGCATCAGACCTCGAACCACATCACTCTCTTCTCCAGCGGGACTTCAAGAGATTCCAGGTCAGCTCTAAACCAGTCCATGAAGCAATTGAAATTTCCCTTGGACAATGTGCCACCTCCATCTCCTCCCCTCCTTGAGTTCCCCTCTTTTCTGATGCCAGGACCTCCTTGTTACTCACAGACTGCTCAGGCCCTCACCGTAAAGGGAAAGCCGAGAGGGAGAGAGGACAGAGCTCTGAACCCTCCCACATTCTCCCTCAACCCTGCATGAGGCTGCCCTCCTTTATGTTCCCAGACACTGAGTCTGTGGCGTTAGCTGATGAACAAGTTCTCACTACGCCATGAATGTGCATGGCAAGATGGCGTGTCACCCCTTCCGAGGGGGCTTGCCCTATGGCGAGGCTGCGCTTTAAGCCAAAGACAATAATTATGGAAAGTTAGTCTTGGCAGGGACCTTTACAGACCAGTCAGCCAGACCCTTCTTCTCCAACGGCAAGTTTGCAGCAAAAATGTAAAAACTAATACTGAGCCCCTAAAGATTAACAGAAAATCTCCTTTTGGCCACCTGAGCCCCAATTTCGCTGTAAACCAGGCTGCTCCTGCTGCCCTACATTTTTTACTTGGCAGAGACAAGCAAAACTCCTCTGTCTTACTGCCTTCTCAGTGCCCTCAAGCATTGCCAGGCATGTCCTATTATCACCTCTAATTTGACAAGAAGTCATTTCCTGACACAAGGAGCTCTCCCAAGAAGCCACCCACGGGCCAGAGCCTTCAAACTGGAACGCTGCAACACACTAGACATGAGGCCAGCGCCCCGCCCCACCTGCCCTCCTCCCTCACACTCTTCCTTTGGACCATAAGGGAAACCACATTTGCCGCTAGCCTGGGGAAACAGCCACTTCCAAAGCTGTTTTGACAGTTGGAAACTGAAGGCCTGGGATTACTGTATCTCCAACAAGGAAGTGGGAATTTAACCACAGACCTGGCCTTCCCTGCCCTGCGGCCCCTACTGAGCTGAGAGCTGTCCTGGTGCTAGGGAGCCACGCACAGGCCTGGTCTGCCCCGCCTGAGCCCAGCACAGCCGCTGACCATGGAGCCAGGACAGGAGGAACCCTCTGCCCTTCCGTTGTCTCAAGAGCAAGTAGAGGCAGATTAGCCCCAAACAGGGGAAGCGTTAGTGCCTGGACGCTTCACTTCCAGGACCTGGGAGGGGTCCAGCCATGCATTCATATGTCATGTGCTTTGAGTCTTATCCTCAATCAGTGAAGACATCCCTCCATCACATGTGTCCTCTTGTGGAGGAGAACCTTCTCGGGCATCTGGCAAAAGGGGAATTGAGTATGGGAAACATTTAATTTGTGTTTTCTGGAACATTTTATGTGGTCCATGGTTACTTCTATGTACTGTTAAGTTATTGCTAGTGTAACCGAGTCCAAGCTCATACCACTCACCACAAGACAGTAAGTCAAGAGATAAGGGGTTGGGGCAAGGAAGGGGACCTTTATTCAGAAAGCCGGCAAACAGAGAAGATGGCAGACTACTGTCCTAAAGAACCATCTTAAGGCTCTTTAGGCTCCTTTTTATGTTAAGGGAAGGGGGAAGGAAGAGTTGCAAAGGTTAACTGAGGGCCACAGACATTTGGGTGTCCCCAAGCGTCTGAGGAGGTTGTGAAACTTCTTTGTTCTTGGTCAGTGAACTTTGGAGGATGAAGGTCAGTTCACGATATTCCTACAAATCTTCAACATAACATTGTTACTTGTGGGCATACTTTCTTTATCACCCAGGGAGTTGGTTCTGGGAAAGAGACAGTTATCATCTTTCTTTTAGAGTTGAACTACAAATTAAATTCTTTCAATAATTAGCTGTCCTATGTGCAGAGTTCAGCAGAAGCTTTTAATCTAAAGGATAGTACTGCAGGGGGTCAGAAGCAAAATGGAGCTAGTCGTGCTAAGCCTCCCTTCCACTGTGACAATTTCCATCCTGAGAAATGGCTTCCAGGAACACTCCCACGGCCCACAGAGCATTTTCACCCGCCAAGAGGATGTGCACACGAGCACATTCTGGAAGCGTGGGGTGTTGATGGAGAATCAAGATTGGGAAGGGATGCAGCCAGAAGCAAGTCTGTGGAAAATTCATCCAGTCCTTACAACTCACATACGAAAGAAACTTAACAGTTTTCAAACATTTGACAACAAATGTAAAAATTTACATGACATTGCCAGTAAAGAGTTGTGAAACTAGAAGAAAATTTGCTAAAATATAATGAAATATTTTGGTCAGCCAGGTTTGAGGAAAAATGAATTACCTTCCTCTGCTCACCATAAAAAATAATTACATTGTCATGAAGAGGTGATTGAAAAATATGGAAGCAACAGACACACACGCAAAAAAGTGAAGGAAAAAATGAAGGGAATAAAGTGTTATAAGAGCATTTCAAAGAGTTAATGAATAAACATAGTATGTTGTTTGAATGTTATATTTGTGGCATTTCTCATTTGTTGTGACTTCTTTTCTCATTCTAACTAAATACTTTATTTTTATTTTTTTCCTTAACATAAAGTTATTTATTATTTTTTATTTTAGTGTATTATGGGGGTACAAGTGTTAAGGTTATGTATATTGCCCATGCCCCCCTCCCCCCTCGAGTCAGAGCTTCAAGCATGTCCATCCGCCAAACATTGCACATCTTACTCGTTGTGTTTGTATATACCCATCCCCTCCTCCCCCCTCCCACCTGCCCGAGATCCGATAAATGTTATTCCTATATGTCCACTTAGGTGTTGATCCGTTAATACCAATTTGCTGGTGAGTACATGTGATACTGGTTTTTCCATTCTTGAGATACTTCACTTAGTAGAATGGGTATCCAGGAAAATACAAGAGGTGCTATATCACTGTTGTTTCTTAAAGCTGAGTAGTACTCCATGGTATACATATACCACATTTTATTAATCTACTCATGAATTGATGGGCACTTGGGTTGTTTCCACAGCTTTGCAATTGTGAATTGTGCTGCTATAAACATTCGAGTGCAAGTGTCTTTTTCATAAAGTGACTTTTGTTCTTTTGGGTAGATGCCCAGCAGTGGAATTGCTGGAGCAAATGGTAGATCTACTTGTATCGCTTTAAGGTATCTCCATATTGCTTTCCACGGAGGTTGAACTAGTTTGCAGTCCCACCAGCAGTGTAGGAGTGTTCCTATCTCTCTGCATCCATGTCAACATTTATTGTTTTGGGACTTTTTGATAAAGGCCATTCTTGCTGGAGTTAAGTGATATCTCAGTGTGGTTTTCATTTGCATTTCCCTGATGATTAGAGATGTTGACCACTTTTTCGTGTTTGTTGGCCATTTTTCTGTCTTCTTTTGAGAAGTTTCTGTTCATGTCCTTTGCCCATTTTTTGATGGGGTTGTTTGATTTTTTTCTTGCTGATTTTCCTGAGTTCTAAATAGATTCTAGTTATCAGCCCTTTATCAGATGTGTAGCTTGCAAAATTTTTCTCCCATTCTGTGAGTTGTCTGTCTGCTCTCTTGACAGTTTCTTTGGCTGTGCAGAAGCTTTTTAATTTGATCAAGTCTCATTTGTTTATTTTTGTTGTTGCTGTGATTGCCTTTGGGGTCTTCTTCATAAATTCTTTGCCTAGGCTGATGTCTAGAAGAGTATTCTAACTAAATACTTTAAAATCTAGTTTTTAATGTGCATTTTTGTTTTAGAAGGTCCTCCAAAATTATATGAGCTTCAGGCCGCACAAAACTTGGATCCAGCGCTGGCAGGAAGTCACTAAGGTAACAATTTAAACCCATCAGAAAGAAGTCAACCATGTAACAACAGCAGTGACGTTCTTTCTGCAATCTCAAACAGCAATTACATCTAAGAAAGGCAATTTAGCATGGGGAAGCTTTGGGTTCATAAGTAATAGGGAGTTACGTCACTAACTTGCAGAAGAGTAATGCACACTCTTTTTTATGATTTGGCAGTTGGGAGAGAAGGCGAGATCCAATGTCAGGTGAACTTTGTCCTTGTTTCTGGCAGGGTGGGGCTGAAGTGGGGCTAGGGCTGTGCCCCATGGGGAATCATGCCCCACTGCAAGGTTATACGGGAGGACAGAAACTCCCCCCCCCACCTCCATTACAGGAGGATGGACTCATATCTCCAGAACGAATCTCCCCACCCACTGGTCCAAGCCTGGTAAGAGGTTCAAGTGCTTTTAATCTTCTGAATCTACTTTGACAATTCATTTTTCCTTGACTTTCATTTTCTTCCTGCCTTTTCAAGTTATTTCATATTTGGGGAAATGAGACATCAACAAAAAAATAAAATCGGCAACAATGTGCTTCTGCGGATTGGGAGGATGGCCAGGAGCACGCGCTGGTGCAGGATGGGGCTGGGATTTTAACAGGTTTCCCTTGGTTCTGTCTATTGGGCCTCCTAAGCCATGACAGGGCCCAAGGAAGACTCAGTGTGACAAATGGCTCACTCTGCCCACTGCCTCTTCTGTTGCAGGACCTTCAAGCCCAGTTCTAGATGGTAGAGAAGGGTACAAAAATAGCTATGGCTGGTACACCAGGATTCTCCAAGTGAGGCCACCAGGCCACTTTTTCCAAAATCACCCAGAAGCTTCTTAAAATGCAGATTTCCAGGCCAGCCCAGCACTTTTGAATCAGAGTCTCTAGGATGGGGCCCTGAAACTGCATTTTTAACAAAGTGACTAGGTGGCTCTCCTACCTAGGAGCTGAGATCTAACCCTGTGCCTAAGTGAGCCGAGCTCAAGGGCCCTAGACTAGAGGTCTCCTTTCATGGGTTTATAGATTTCAGGGATGGCAGGTCTCAGCCCTGGGCCTCCCAATTGAGCCCCTTCCCCATCTTAGGAGGCTCTTCCAGCTTCTACAGAGCAGACACATCTTTAGAGTGTCTCAGTTATCCAGGGCTCATTGTGAGGCTCAGGAAGTAGGGATGCCCCCTCTGGGAGCCTAGAAGGCTAGTCATTAGTTGCTGAGATCTAACAACACAACAGCAGCACTGGTATCCAAACCCTTCTGAATCCAGCTTTGACAGCCTCCTACAGAGGCTCCCTATGGGCCAGAAGACTTAGAGGTTAAAGAGTCCAAGGTAGCTTATAGATTATTATGTGCTGGAAAGAATTACTGTCTGGGTTTTAGAGCTGTGACTCTAATTCTTTAAGTTCTATTATATCCTTTGTTATGTTGTCTAGTTCTTTAGTAACTTTTTCATTTTTTTCATTGATTTCCTGAATTTTTATTGCCGATTATTGTTATTATTATTCCCATGCTGAGCACAGAGCCTAGAGTATAAGAGGTATCAGTAAATGCTTTCAGGATTGAATGAATGGAGGCCTGAACCATTCCATGGGGCAGAAGGAATCCCAAACACAAACCAGACACCAGATTGGTCACTGCTTGAGATCACTGCAGTGTCCATCGGAGATCGTTGCTGTCCTGTCCGCAGACCTTCCTCAGCATCTCTTAAGCTTGAAATGGAGGGCTCAGTGTTGTTCGTGCTAAATCACAGCCTAGGCTGTGGCTCCTCACTGACCTTCCCAATGTGGGTGGGCATTCCACGCAGCCCTGCAGACCATCCAGGTGGCCTTCACTCTGGGTTTTGGCCCCCTCTACTTGGCGAAGCCACAGGAATCTGATATTATCATTTCAAAATGGTGGGTGCAATTTTTAACCAACGATGAAGCTCCAAGTCATGCCTCTCAATCCAGATGTTGATTACCAGCCACCCCAGGACAGGGCAGTCCTGTGCACCAGAGGCTGACTACACACAGTGTTTGTTCTTTCTCAGCCAGAGAACTTGACTCTCCCCGACGAAACAGGTTCTCCCAGAGTGAATGCAGCAAGCCTCAGCTTCACAAGGCCTGAAGCTCTCCTCTGCTTGGTGCATTTGGATCAATCAGTGGCAGGAACGCAGAGCCAGACTCGCTAGTTTTAAGGTTCAAATTCTGGCTCCATTACTATTAATAATTATATGGCCAAGTTTCTCTCTCTGAAACTCAATTTCTTCATCTGTCAATGGATATAATAATAGTACCTATCCCACAGGCGGGTGTGAGAAATAAATGAAACAACTCATATAAAAAGCTTTCAACAGTGCCTGGCACATAGTAAGCCCACAGTAAATGTCTACTGTCACTATTGCTATTTTTATGTTCTGGTCTGGGGCGCATATGCAGTAGGCAATGGTCCCTGTGTCTGGATGTTGTTTTCACTCCTTCCTGCACCCACACAGGACTGTGATCTGTGCCTCCAGTGCAGTGATCCAGTGGGCTCCCTCCTCACCACCAGACAGTGGCCGACACCGGACAGGTGGCCACTGGGAACACCTCCCCAAATCCCATCTCCGACCTCAAGTATGCCCCTCTGTGCTTTCAAATTAAAAGCAAATGGGGAAAAGATATTTCAAAACATTTTCTAGATTAAACATGAAGACCATTGCAGTTAAGCCCAGCCTGGTCAGCATTGCGTTTCCGATTTCTCCTCCACCTGTTCCCATCAGAGAGATGAAGGCAGATGGTTCTGGAGGAGAGTACTGTACCAGGTGGCCCTTTGGTTAGGGAGCCGTCAGGTAAGTGTGGGGGGCTCGAGGGACACTGCCAGGCACTGGCTCATCGCACAGCCTGGCAGGATTTCTAGCAAAGTCTTTTGATCAGTGACCTGGAGGCTCCGGAATAACATTCTTCCCCAGCAGACTAGCAGGATTGTGTACAGCAGGGCAACACTGCCACCTGTTGATCATCCAGAGTGCCTGTCTCACCCCAAACAAATCTCCGCAAGCACACACTTGTAAAAAACTAATCTAGCCTTTTACTGGTGTGGAATACTTTGAAAAGCCCATATCTTGTATTTTGTACATGTCAATTTTTACACAAATAATGAGTAAATATAATTTTTTGTTCGTTATTTTATACTAGTTTTAAATACTTTAAAGACGTTTAATACTAGTTCCCTATTCTCAAAGTCACCTTTGGATAACCAGGTGCCCATTTCATTTATATATACATATACATCGTATTTATGAAAGTTATGTGTGGTCAAAGGAGCAAAGGAGTCTTGAACTTCAAGTCCAGAGTTCTGGGCTTGTCCTTGCAGAGCCACTAACTCGCTGTGGATCTGGGCAAGTCCCTTTGCCTCACAGCCTCTCTGACCAGTAGTTGGCAGAGGGGACTTCCAGCTCCCATGCTATGTGCTTCTGGGGACCTAATAACATGTATGGCAAGACCTCATGAGTAAATTTTATGCACTAAGGATACCATCAAAAATTACATTGCAGAAGTCCTTTTTCTATTTCAGCATATTATGGGGGTACAAATGTTAAGGTTACGTATATTACCTATGCCTCCCTCCTCGCTCGAGTCCAGAAGTCCTTTTTAAAGAAATTTAATAGAAAAAGCCCTCTTTGACACCTTCCCCAGTGTACCACACAGCAACAGTTCACCAAGCCTGCCGAAAAGTACATCAACAAGAGACTCACTGGGGAAATGGCCACACATCCATCTCCCTCATGTCTATCGCATGGTCTCTCATCCTTTCAAACAGGGTGTGTTCAAACTACCCTCGGCTGCTGCTGCCTTAGGAGCCCAGATCTCCCAGACGGAGCTTAGGAGCAGGACCTTCCCCAACTTGCAGAACCCCTGAGGCCACCAGCCAGAGACTCACAGGAACTTGCTACCTTTGACTGGCGGCCAGCAGGATCAGTCTGTCCTTCACACCCCGGACACCTGTGTGCATGTCCTAGAGGCTTGTGGGTTTGTGGCACCAGTTAGGACTTTTTTCCACACCTGGAAAGACCAGGGCTTGCAAGGTGGAGAGTCAGCCTCAGAAACCAAGAACTAAGGGAGTTCCTACCTGCCTTTATAATCCCGATATTACATCTTAAAATAAAAGTGTAAGTTACACATTTGCTAAAATAAGAAGTCAGGTATAATTTACATGAATAAAAAAATTAACCTTACATTGTAAAATTTTCCAAATGTGACTACTCCCATTAAAGATATCAATTATTTTTTAAATGTGCTTACTTATTTTACCTCACTCCTTCTCAGAGGTACTGCCTCAGAGTTGGGCTTAGTTATACCTTCACTCAGACTGCAGTGTGCACGGTCCAGTGAGGAGGATGTGTCAGCCACACCTGCCAGCAAATCTCTCTTCTCAGTGAAGCCCACTCCGTGATGACTTGTGCACCTAGGGCCTATTCTCCCTGAGGGAGGGTCTCTTTTTCGTAGTTTTACCTTGTCTTTGCAGTCAAGCTGCTCCAGCAGTCCCCAAAGCAGCATTGTGCAGGTAAACATTTAACAGCTTGCTTTCTGAAGCAATGCCTGGATGTGGGGCATTCGCCAGTATCTGTGGTGTCAAGTCCCTGTGAGGTGACCCAACACTGAGTCGGGAAGGGATTGTATAATCAGCAAACACCTCTGCAAAGTGAACTCGAATTCAAAATGCATGAATTCTAAGACACACAAACTTTTCCTGTACTTTTTTATAGTGAGCATAAAATTTTCTTCAAAATAAAAAAAACTTATGGTTTTAATCATCTGCAAAAAAGGTTGAAACAAAATTGCTTTTTTCACACTTACACCCCACCATTCCTGTGGACCACAAACAACAGCCTGGGGGAAAGCAGAATCACGTGTTTTACACCCAAAATCAGGAGACAAGGAGAAAAGTCTGGGAAGGAGGACCAGAGACAAGCAAGTGTGCCATGTGCAGACAAGCCTGAGAAGGAGCCGGGGCGTGGTGCACGTGGGACTGGCGTGCGTCTGCAAGGACAAGCCCCGGCGGAGGAGCCAGCGGACAGCGGACGCTGCGCTGACAATGAACCACACAGACCGCGGTCCCGGGAGCAGCCTCAGCACCCGTCGAACCTTCAGGAAAATGAGGTGCAGAAGCTGAAGCAGAGGCCCAGGGAATCCCTGAAAAGGTTAAAGTTGGCATCATTCAGACCCACCTAAGTGGTAATCGACAGCAGACAGTGTATTTTGCCCAAGTCTTTCCCATGCCACTGAAGCTTATTGGGAGAGAACCGGCCTCAGGAAAAAAGTGTGAAGAAGCAAAAGTGTGTTTCACCGCCCTGTTCACTTTCCTTCTCCGTCCTAATCCCCTCTTCCTCCCCCGCCCGCTGGCCCAGCTGTCGGCTGCCTTCCAACTAATCCGCACATCCAGGCATGCTGATCAATCTGCTTCAACTAAGAATCCCTTCAGAAAGCAATTTGCATTTTATTAATGGGTTCACAGGGACAGAGAAGCCTTCAAGACATCAGCAGTCAGAGCAGGCCTCTGGGGACGGGAGGCCAGGCCTCGGTCTCAAACACTGGTGCAAAGAAGGCCAGGCTGGGCGCCGACTACAAACGGAAGTCAGCATGTTGGTGTTCACAGAGCCGGCGACAGCCTTCTCTGGAGCATAAAATAGGAGTAGATGAGTTTACACTTCAGCATAAATTATATAATGGCCATAAGGAGAAAACTACAGATGACAACAGTTGTTTTAAATGATTGACCACACTGGCATGGGCTGTCCTGTCATTGTCTGACTCGGTGATTTCCCTTCCTTTTCCTCTTAGATGCTGTATTTTTTCAATTTATTTTTTCAATTAAACTAACGCATAATTTTGCTTTTAGAGCTATATTTTAAACTACATTACATAGGGAGACATCCTGAGGCATCCTGGAAACAATTTGGAAACAGGAGTAGTTTTTCTCATCTTTGCACAGTGCGAATTAATCAAAATTGACATGATTAAGTAGGAACTTCTCCAGCAATGCATCTATTAAAATGACCTCTACCCAGCTGTTTCTGAGTCTCACAGACGTTCTGTTTGCTTACTTGTTCATTTGTTTTTAAAAACATATTCCCTTATCCTCACAACCCACTCTCATTCTTCTCCCATCACATGGGTAAATATTCCACTTTTTTCATGTATGTGTGTTTGCTTGTGTGCTCCTATTAAAATTTATGTGGTTCTTTTATACACTTGTGCTTTATGTGCGTGGTATGGTATTCTGCAGCTCGCTCACTCTCTTACTTTTTTCACTGAGTATAAGGTCCACCCAAGCTGCTGTCTCATAGAAACTTCGCGGGCTATAACTACTGCAACCCCCCCATGCCATGCCTCCATCACATGCTAACTCTCTGCTCTTCTTCTGAGGGGCACCAAGTTCGTTTCCAGCTCCCTGCCACCACAAACAACACTGCTATGAGCAACCTCCTTAGGGATCTGCTGAGAATTTCTTTCGAATAAACACACAGGAGAGAATTGATGGGTCATAGGGGACGCATATATTAATACTACGTTTTCTAAATAGGACCAGATTGCTCTCTCCAGAAAGATCGAACCAGTCACTCCTTCCCTCCAGCAGCACATATGGGTTCCTAGATTCTTACAAACACCTGGCATCACCCACCTTCATGTTTTTGCCAGGCTAATTGGTATAAATTAATATCTCACATTTTAATTTGCAGTGTTTGATTACTAATTATTTTAAGCATCTCCTCATGTGTATTATATTAAGTGTTAAGTAATAAGCTTCCAGGGTGGCTATGAATTGCCTGTCCCTACATTTTACCCATTTTTCTATTGCACCTTCTGTCTTTTTATTTTTTTAATTGCAGGAGGTTCTTGTAGAGTCCAAATATTAATCCTAGGTCTTATTTAGACATTGCAAATATTTTCTTCTATCCTGTCCTCTGTCTATCTTAACTTTATCTTTGATGTTTTTCATTGAACAGAAATGTTTAATTTTGATAATTCAACTCATTTGTTGTTTGTTCATTATATTTTTGCACGGTGATTTGTGCTTTTGAAGTTTTGTTTAAAAAGTCTTTTCCCTGCTTTGGGGTCACAAAGACACTTGTTGTATTTTCTTGGATTAAGTTTATGATTTTACCTTTTACCTTTTGGTTTCTAGTCTATCTCTGGCATGCCAGTGGTGTGGCATTGGGTAGGGATCTAGTTTTACTTTTCTCTGTATAGTGAGCCCGATTTCCTAGTACATTTTTGCTAAACAATTTGTCCTTTCCCTACTGAATTTTGGCTTCACCTCCAACCTTTACTAGTCTCCACATACGCCTGCGCTTGTGTCTGAGATTTCCCTTCTGCTCCTCTGGTCAACTTGTCTATTCTTACTTCAAAACTACACTTTAAAAATTAATAGCATGTCAATGTCTGGGAGGATTACCCCTCTGCCCTATCTATACTCCTCTTTTTAAAGGTTGATTAGTCATGAATATTTATTTCTTCATATAAATGTTAGAGTAATTTAACTAACTTCCTCAGAAAAATCCAGCTGGAATTTTGATTGAAGTTACATTTGATTTACAGCTTGATTTGAGTGTTAATTGACATCTTTCTGATGTTATGTCACGCCATTCAAGAGCATGGAATAATCTCTCCATCTATTGACACGTTTATAATTTTTTAAAAGCAGTTTTAAAGTTTTCTCCTTAGAGGTATCATACAGACTTAGTTAAGTGAATTCCAGGATATTTTATAGTTTTTTGTTTCTCTTATAAATGATACTTTAATTTTGACTATATAGTGTAAGAGATGTATTGATTCTAGAGGTTGATCTTTACCCAGCAACATTGCCGAACTTTTATTACTGCTAACAATTTATTATTTTTATTGATTTTTCCAGAAAGATAATTATATATTCTGAGAGTGATGAGAGTTTGAACTTTTCACTCTTCACACACATCATTTTCCTTCCCTTGCAGCATTGCTCAAGACCCCCAGTGCTCTGTAAGCCAGTACCAGTGAAAAGGATGGTATTTTTCTGGTCCTTGTCTTAAAGGAGATGCATCTAAAGTTTTTCCATTATATATAAGTATGTATTTGCTGAAAGATTTTGGTGTGTAAGCTTTATCAATTTAAGGAAGTTTCCTTCTACTGCTAGTTTGATAAGAGGGTTTTTATAAAATCATAAATAGGTATAGATCCTTTTCAAAACCTTCTTCTACAGATATTGAGATAATTATATAATTCTTCTTTAGCTTTTTAATGTGGAGAGTAACATTTATGTTGACCCATCCTTCTATTCCTGGGATAAATCTACCTTGGTTTTCATGTATTATTTTTTAAATAAGCTGTTGTATCCCAAGAATGGAAAAACAAGCACCAGATATATTCTCCAGCAAACTGGTATTAACTGAGTAGCACCTAAGTGGACACACAGGTGCTACAGTAATAGGGTATTGGGGAGGTGGGAGGGGGGAGGGGGGCGGGTATACACATACATAATGAGTGAGATGTGCACCATCTGGGGGATGGTCATGATGGAGACTCAGACTTTTGGGGGGAGGGGGGGAAATGGGCATTTATTGAAACCTTAAAATCTGTACCCCCATAATATGCCAAAATAAAAAAAATAAATAAATAAATAAATAAATAAATAAGCTGTTGTATTCAGCAAATATTTTATTCTCTGATTATGCATCTGAGTTCATAAAGTGAAATTAGCTTATAATTTTGTTTATCTTTGGAATCAAGATTATACTAATGAAATGAGCTAGCAGCTTTCAATTTTTTCTCTTTTTTTAGTACAACTTTATAAGATGGGAATATCTGTTTCTTTAAAGTTTGGTAAAATTCACTTGTGAGACTGACTGAGCCTGTGATTTTTTAGAAGTTAGACTTTTGACTTCCTTTTCAATTTGTTTAATAGCTATTGATCTAGTTCAAGCTCCCTATTTTTTTCCTGCACCAACTTTAAGATTTCATATTTTTCTGTGAACTTATTTCTTTTATGTATTCAAGCTTTCAAATTTAGTGGCAAATAGGTGTCCAAATGCTCTCCTATGCTCTCTTAGTCTTTGTGTTGTAGTTATTTCCCTCTTTCCATTCTATATTTTAATTTATATCTTCTCTTTTTTCTTTATTAATTTTTCTAGATACTTATTGATACTTCAAACAATTTTTTTTGGTCAATCTTATCAATTGTTTTTGTTGTTTACTATTTTGTTAATTTCTGTCCTTATCATAATTATTTCCTTCTTTCTTGTTTCCTGTTGCTTTTTTGCAATTCTTCCATTAATTGCTCACTTCATTTATTATTTTTTGTGTTTCCTGATAAATGTATTTAAACTAAATTTTCCTGAAATTTTCAGGTGGATTCCACAATTTTGATGGGCAGTATTCACTGTAGTTCTGATATTTCTTTAATTTCTTTACAATTTTAATTCAAAGGTTATGTAGTGGTACAGTATTTTGCTTCTGAACATAAAGTATTATTTACCTCTTTTTTCATATTGACTTCTGAATGTATTTATTAGTTTGTTGCCTAATAGATGATCTATTTTTGTAAATGTTTCATGGGTGCTTCAAAAGAAATTTTTGCTTGCTTAATTTCATTGTTAGGTCTTTGATATCTCTGGTTTTTTCTTGTCTGTTTGATCAATCTGTTTCTCTAGCTACAATTGAAGGATTATCTATTTCTCTCTGCAGTTCCTACAGTAGTTGAAACATTTTGAGGCTCTCTTATTATATGTGTTTATAATGGATATATCTTTTCTTTCTATTATTTCTTTTATGAATATATAATGTCTATCATCTATCCCCTGTGACATTTTTTGCCTTAAATTCTTATTTTGTAACATATTACTGTTGCTACCCTGGTTTTCTTTTAGTTCATAATTACTTGGTATACGAGGGCTATCCAGCCAAATAGAGACATTTATTATATTAACAATGGTGGGTTGCTTTCCAAACAGCCCTCGTATAATTTTCTATTTTTATTCCCAATTTTCTATATCATTGTCCTAAGTGTGTTTTTTTGACAACATATTGTTGTATAATATTTTGTTTGTTTTTGAATCCAACCTAAGAGTCTATCTTTGGTGAGTTTTTGCTGATGCATTAAGATTTAGTTCCATTGTCATATGTTCCACTTGTTTTGTTCTCTTTTTGTTTCTTTCATTTCTCTGTTCCTAAATTCCATTGAGTGGACCAAGCTTTCTTCTATAAGATTAAAAATTCTGATAAAATATATTCTGGACAAAAAAATACATTCTAGTTTTGCCTTATGGTGGTTGACCTTCCATACTCACGCTTACATTTGTTTTTCTTAAACTTACTGCTGTCTATATCGTCTCCTTTGCTTACTGTGAGTCTCATGTCCCCTTGGGCTTCCTCTCACCTTGGCCCCTCCACCATGTTGATAGAGTTTTAGTTCTGGTTATTATGGAAATATTTTCCCTCTTCTAACTTTTAAGACAATAGCAAACTTTACCAAGATATATGATTACCCCTACTTCCCATAATTCTTGCTTCATCTGGATTTATTTCTCTTATTATTTAAGTACTTCCTAAAGTATTTAAGTACTTCCTAAAGTATTAAGTAGTTCCTAAAGTATTTTCTTTTTTTAAAAAAAATTTTATTTCAAAATATTAAGTGGCTACAGGTGTTTTTGTTACCTGAATGACTTGAATAATGCTGAAGTCAGGGCTTTTAGTGTGCTCATCACCTGATCAGATCAGCGGTCCCCAGCTTTTTGGCACCAGGGACCAGTTTCATGGAAGACAATTTTTCCATGGACCAGGGTTTAGGGGGTGAGGTATCGTGGATTCGAGGTGGAGTGCAGAGCTCAGGTGGTGATGCATGGCCCATTTCCTAACAGGCCACAAACTGGTACCAGGCCATGGCCTGGGGGTTGAGGACTGCAGACCTGAAGAGTGTTCATTGCACCTGAGAGATAGGTACACTTTTATCCCTCACCTGCCCCACCCTCCTTCTTCTTAGTTTCCAATGTCCTTTACACCAATATATGACCATGTGTATCCATCATTTAGTTCCCACTTATTAGTGAGAACTTGTGGTGTTTGTTTTTCCATTCCTAGGATACCTCACTTAGCATAAGGTTCTGCAGTTCCATCTAAGTTACTGCAAAAGGCATTATTTCATTCTTTTTTATGGCTGAGTAGTACTCCACAGTGTATGTGTGTGTGCGTGTGTATATGTGTGTGTGTGTGCATAAATATATGTTTCGCATTTTCTTTATCCACTCAGTTGATGGGTGCCTAGGTTGATTCTACATCTTTGCAATTGTGAATTGTGCTACAATAAACATTTGGTGCAAGTGTCTTTTGGATATAATGATTTTTTTCCTTTGGGCAGATAACCAGTAGTGAGATTGCTGGATTGAATGGTAAGTCTCCTTTTAGTTCTTTGAGGAATCTCCATACTGTTTCCCATAGAAGTTGTACTAATTTACAGTCCTACAGAAAGTGTGTAAGTGTTGCTTTTTCCCCATATCCATGCCAAGATATATTGTTTTTCTATTTTTTAATAATAGCCATCTGACAGGGGTAAGGTGGTAGCTCATTGTGGTTTTAAACTGCATTTCCCTGATGACTAGTGTTTGTGAGCATTTTTTCATGTGTTTGTTGTCTATTTTTCTATCTTCTTTTGAAATGATTCTTCATGTCTTTTGCCCACCAAAGTATTTTCAATATAGGTCTTCTTGTGGCAAAACTTCTGAAGCTTTATATGCCTGAGAATAATTTTATTGTGTCCTTTCATTTGATTAACAGATTCATTGGATATAATTTTTAATCCCAGAAAATGTATCCGCATTATGGGTTCAGATATTGCCTTTTGTCACTTTTACTTTTCTCTCTTCTTATGTCTCTAATTATGTGGATGTAGACATTTCTCTATTTTCTCTATTTCTGAGCTTAAGTTTTAAATACATATTTTCTTTCTCACCTTCTCTTCTCTGTTGTGTTCTGAGTAGTTGTATCCATCCTGCTAGTTGTTCCATCTATAGAGTTCCTTATTGCATTACTCACCTTTTTCATACCCTAATATTTCTAATTGGCTCTTTTGTGATTTTTTATTCTTGTTAATATCTTTTCATATTTCTTTAGTTATATTTATAACACTTAAAGTCTTGGGCCATCTGTTCAAATACTTCTGCCAGATGGTGTATGTTGTACGGTTTGTCTGTTTATTAATTCATTTGGTAGTTGTGTTGCTGTAGTCATTTTGGCTTGTGAGTTTCTATTTCTCTCCTCTCCTCCACTTACCCTAGCTGGTAATGTTTCCTCTACTCCATTTTCTGATGTGTATTGGGAAGAGTCCAACAAGTGGCTAGGGCTCTTGGTGGAGAACCCCAGGCACTGAATCACTACTGATTCCTTGGGCTGTTTTGGGTTTTTTTTTAATAATTTTTTAATTTTATACATTGAACTATATTTTGTTCTTTTTTTTCTTCCTGAAATGTATTTTCATCTACAGATGCCCCTCTGGGCTGTTGATCTGGAGTAGCCAGACAACTCCTCTGCTCAAGGCGTCATCTTCAAAACTTTGGGTAAGGCTGGATTGAAAGGAGGTAGTCCCCATGCCTGGGGGTGTCAGAAGGAGGAGGTGAAGGATGAATTTAGGAGGTGAGCTGTTCAGTCCACAGCTGTTTTCACTTCTTTCTGCTGGGGGCTTTGGTTCTGCCATGGATTTGCTCGGTAGACACCTGCACCAATAGTCTGGGCTACTGCCACAGAGCCCTTCACTGGAGAGACAGGCAACGACTGTCACCAGGCTGCTCCAGGGAGAAGCAAGGACAACCCTCAAAAGGCTTTTCTCCAATCAGTCTCTCCACTGCTGCCTCTGGGTCCCTCCACCCCAGCCAGCTACAGCCACTCCCCTCCCCCAGACAACGGTTCAAGACAATCTTCCCAGTGGCTTATTAGGGGTTTTTGTTTGTTTCTTTTGTTGTTGTTTTTGTTTGTTTGTTTTTTCCCCAAATGGACATTTCTTACTTGCATCTGTTTCTGCAGAGTTGATTAGCAAGCAAGCTGATCCAGTTTACCAACTTGGTAGGAACCTAACATAGTAAATACTTGATAAATGTTTGCAATTGATTAGCAAAGCTAACAAAGAAGCATGTCCTTTTTTCCAGGTTTGTTTTTGTTTTTAACAGGAAAAAGTTTTTGACTAGTTGCAAGGTTCGACAGGTAAACCCCTGACAAAAGGGGATAAGAAAGAGAAAGGAATAGATTTTTTATTGTGTGGCCACTAAATGCTGGGCATTCACTAAGTGCCTAATATGAGAGGTGGGTATAAAATTGACACCACAAAATTTGTTTTATTTCTCTAAATCAGATAAACCACTCTAGGCCCCCACAAACCTGGTGAGTAGAAAATTCAATCTCAGTAATTGGGGGACCTTTTCCTCCCTTGCGTCATATGGAAGTCCTACGAGAATGCATCTTATGCAGCCTAGAACTTTCCTGAAAGGGCATCTACTTGTCAGGTCCCACTGGCCTCTGTCCTCTGTCTGGGGACTCTCTGTGCAATCTTTGGAGACAGGGCTGCTCTGCCCTATCTGTGCGAGGCACCAGCCCGGGGTTTTTCCTGAGATTTCTAAAGCAACAACCCATAATATACCATCTTCCTCCCCCAAATGCACACACCACTTCTGGGGGGGGGGGCTAAAGAAAAGTAAGAAGGGCCCAACATTCACAAATTCCAAAATGCACACCCACTGATCTTAGTTTTAGGGAATCTCTCCTTTCCTCCCACCCCACACTTTAAAATCGGAGCATATTCGTCTCCTTTACTCCAAATCTTGCCTCCATCCTCTCTGGGCTGAGACTATCCAGCCTCCTTCTCCTAAGTAAGTTTGAAACAGTAGCTTTTTCTCTTCCCATAAGCTGTTGAGTTTAAGGACAGCTCAGAATTTTAAAAACATAACCCCACTTTCTCCAAGGATGAGGGGGGTGAAAATGAACCAGATAGTTTGTTGTTGTTGTTAAATTCTCACCATACTGTGTATGTGCTGTGTTGTTTGTCCTGCAGCAGTCGCTGCAGGGCGCTGCCCAGGCCCTACCCAGCTGGTGGCTGCAGGCTCACGCTAAGGTTCCTTACCCAAAGTCACGCCTTCTCCCCAGGGCAGCCTGTGTCCAGTGGCTAGCCGAGGGGCGTTGCGGGTGAGGCACAAAGGCCATGGCCCCTTTGACTCAAGGCAGTGCAATCTGAAAGGCCACCCATCGGAGCACTCTGTGTTCCCACTGCTCCCTTGCCCAGTCCTGCCTCCCTCCCTCCCCTGAAGGTGTTGTCCCCATCTCTACCTCAGAGTTTGTTTCCCAGAGAAGCCCCAGGAGATAGACATTAATATTCCCACTTTGTAGACGTGGACATTGAGGCTCTGGGAGCTCAAGTAACTTGGTCAAAATGGGAAACTTGGTATTTGATTACAAAATCTGTTTGACTCTCAAGCCTTTGGATATGCTGTTGGTCTGAGAGATTCCTGCCCTCACATCCACTCACCTGTTCATTCCCAGTTCCCCTCTGCTAGGCACCTGTCTCTCCGTGCCTCAGACCTACAGTTACATCACACACGCACACACACACACACACACACACACACACACACACACATTCTTTGCACAGGCTTTCTACTTCTTTCATGTCAAATACTCCCCAAAGGGAGTGGGAGCCCCAGGCACTAAGATATGCTTCAAATGCCTTTGCAACGCCAGCAGCAGGGCGCCAGGCTCCAGGGGAAGGGACAGTCAGCTCCGGCATCTCCTTGGTGCTGAGGCTGTGCTTCCCCTGCAGGGTCCTGAAGCAGAGAGGCTGCCAGCCAGGCTCCAGGAATGCTGTCCCCACCGTGGCTCCTCCATAGTGGACTTGCACCCACCCCTCCTTCCCCATTCTGGGAAAGATCAGAGCTGGGGGAGTGCTGTTTCTCAGTTACCAAGGCAGAGGCAGGAGCTGGTGCATTCTTTAAGAACAAATGCCACCTGCTGTCAGAGCACCGCTAATAACTTTCCTTCTGGGGCCTTTATTATAACACACTCACTCGCTCTCTCCCTCCTCCGCCTCCCCCTCGTCCCCACAGTAACCTGCCCCTGCCACATGCTGAAACATTTTCTAAGTGTAAGCACATTTGATCTTTGCCTAGGACCTTTTAAAGAGGTGGTCCTGTTCATGTTGTGGCAAAGCTACGCAGAGCCTGCCCGATTCAGGAAGGAGCCCTGATCTGAGAGTGACGCCCCAGCTTGCAGACGGCCTACTGTCCCCCACAGCAAAGCCCTGCTGGGCCGTGGGTCACAAGAAGCATAAAGGAGAAAATACAAAGAACCCTCTGCTGAATGGATTCTAGCCACAGGGTCCTCATGTGCGCAAACCGTATTGTTCATTTCACCCAGAGGATGCAAAATGACTGCGGGACTATGTGTGGCTTTGTGGTGCCCCGAGACCTGGCCCAGGCCTCAGTCCTCATGCTTTTCTCTCACAAAAGTGCCCAAGTGCCAGAGCAGAGGAGGACAGGGCAGGGCCCCTGAGGCTGTGCTGTGGCTCCGTGGAGGACTCTGCAGCCAGGGATGCTCTGGGACTGTTACGGCCACTGGGCAGAGGCGTGGGTCGGGCTTCCCACCTTGTTCCACGCCAGTCGAGCACCCACAGCTTGGAGCTGCAGCCTTCTCTGTTGGCCATTAGATGATAGCTCCATTTGTCCTGCGTGTTTTGTTTTGTTTTTTCCTAAATGTTTAATTAAAATATTAGAACAAGAAAGCCAAGTGGATCACTTTAAAAGCCTAGAAGCGTTCTGCCATTTTGGTAGCAGAGGACACTGCCAATGGCAGACGCACGGAAGCTGTGGGTGCCCAGCCTCGGCAGGGCGCGTCTCCTCTCCTTGTCGTCATGGAGCAGCTGTGGCTCCTGCGCCCCTCTGTGTGTGCAGCCCGTTTCCCCACAGGCCCCTCCCAGTGCTGAGGAGCGGGGCAGCTCCTCTTCCGTTCCCTGGACACCCGCCATGGCAGTCGTGCTCGCAGGGTATTTGCTGAGCCCCAGCCACCAGCCAAGCCGCCAGCCAAGCCCTGCATGAGGGCTGGGAACATGATGTGAGGGAAAAGACAGATTTAATAGCCATCCCAGAGCTTACCAAGTCTAGGGAGAAGACTGACACTAATCACAGAGCTAGGCAAATCAAAGTAAAACCTAGTGCCAAGACAATGAGGTACATGGTAGCATGAGGGCATGTAACAGGGCAACCTGCCCTAGTCAGGCTTACCCCAAGAAGTGGTGCTTGAGCTGACTCTGAGGGAACAGCAGGCAAAGCAGGGATGGCCATTCTAGGCAGAGGGGAGAGCATGTGCAAAGGCCCTGTGGCTAGAGGGAGTGCAGGCCTCAAGGGAACTGAAAGAAGGCCAGTAGGGGTAGGAAGGGGAGACTGATGGGAGGGATGTGTTGTGAGCTAAGGCTAGAGAGGGGCCAGATCAGGCAGGACAATGGAAGTGTTTAAAGGACTTGAGGCAATCACATGAAATAATCAGATTTGCACTTTTAAAAAAATCACTATTAGCTGTGGCAGATAACAAAATAGAAAGAGATAGTGGAGACCAGTTAGGAGGTTACTACTTGGACCAGACCGGTGTCTGTACAGATGGGAAAGGGAACAGGTATCAAAGACCTTTCTGAAGAAGGATCAGCAAGACTCGGTGGTAGACTTGATGTGGGGGGTGAGGGAGAAGAAGGTGTCAAGGAAGATGCGTGGGTTCTGGCTTCATAACCGGTTGTGTAGTAAGAAGGGGATAGATGAGAGAAAGCTAATGAACGCATTCAGATGTGCTGACTTTGAGGTGCTTAGGGACAGTCAGGTTGCGGAGTGGAAGAGGCAGCTGGTTATTCCTTACAGGAGCTTGGGGGGGTGGGGGAGGGGGGCAGCTCATTTACGCTGGAGGTCGTTGCTGAAGCCCAGGTGTGGCAGGTGCACTTGGGAGCAAGCACAGAGTAGGGGAGACAGGAATGTGACTGTGGCGGGTGAAGGAACTCCAAGAGGTAAAGGCTGGCTGGAGGAGACTGACAGGAGCTTCTAGAGAGCTAGAGACAAGGCAGGAGAATGTCAGGTGTCCGAAGCTAATAGAAAAGAAAGTGTTTCATGAAAGACAGGACTTCACTTGTGGCCAGAAGGGACTAACAGGGACCCGATTGACCCTCCTGCTTTAGACAACAGCTGAAACAGGCAAAGTGCATGAGAAATAGGCAGCCCTGGACAGTGATCCCTGAGACAAGAGAAATAAATGAGGTGAGTCCTACAATTGACACAGCCAACTGCCTGCACATTTTCCAGGCTCTGGGCAGGAAGGGACAAACTAAACAGAGCCCTGTGGTCTTCTTGGGTGAGGAGACAGAAGTCAGAGGTCAGGGAAACCAATCTATTCTTTCCCCTCTTTTCTTCCAGTGATCTTGAAGTGCTTTGAAATCTGTGTCTCCCCCTGGGCCCTCCCTGGGCGTGGCAGGCAGTTTGGAACCAGCTGCAAACAGCCAAGTGAGGGGTTAGAACAGGGCAGGGGCGTTGGCGGGAGCAGGGGCAGAGGGGCCTGCTCTGCCTGGAGAGTGCAAGTCCGGGGGAAAGCGGTCCGCTTTCCACAGTGGTGCAGGGCTGGTGAGAGGGGTGAGGCAGGCTGAGGAGATTTACACACACTTCAGGAATTCCAGCGTGTTAGCCAGGGCAGGCGCCTCCTTCTCCCCCTGCTGCTGGTTTGTCTTTGGAGAAACCTGCCTGGAAGTTCAACACTACACCTAGTTGTTAACTTCACAATAAGAAATAGCTGCTAGAAGCCTACCCACTGGGCCCAGAAGCCCATCTCTGTGAAAGAGAGGGACATGGCTGCCATTTGGTCCAACTTTTATCCTCCAGATCACTTTGGTATGTTTGGGAGTGCACGCAGTCCCCAAGCTCACCTCTTCCCTGTGGGCAGCCCATCCTGGCACACCTCAGAGGTGCAGACAGCCAAAGTCCTCCTTTCTTTGGTGTCACCCATTAGTTAGGACCAACACCATACAGAAGTGACCCCCAAATCAGTCTGCTGGAGGGCACGAGTGGTAGGAGTCAGAGAGCCAATGCTGCTATCGACAGGGCCCCCCACCTCCCTCAGCACCCCGAGCAACACAGCCTGAGGGAAAAGCAAAGCAGAGTCTGTGCCCAGAAGGTCAGCTCAGAGGGGGCTGGGCCTGGCCAGCCTGGGGGGGGCAGGAATGGGGGGTTGGGGGCCAGGAACCGACGGGAAGGGAGCTCCGGGACCACCACAAGCTGTCACCACGCCCACATTGCCATGCTGAACTAACTATAATTCCGGTTTGTGATCTGTGTATTTCCTTGAGAGCTGGGTGAAGAGAAAGGCTGTATCACCCACTCCATTAGTTTTATGAAATTCTACTTAGAACATTTGTGTCTGTCAAATAAGACAGGAGCTCAATTAGGCTCCAAATGTCACAATTTCTAGTAATTACACACACGCACAAACAATAGAAAAAGCTCAACAATGGGTCTGATTTGAAACATTAACTTTTAAAAATGCTCACAAATGAATCGTTTCATCTACAATCAACTTCTATTTTATTTTTTCTCCTAGAGAGAGAAAATAGATAATTACTGGAGAAAAGAATTGGGGAAACATTCCGCACACATAATCTGTGTCTAGAAACATAGAAACAAACATTCCTCTGGAATGTACAAAACGAATCCATATACAGTCTGTTATCATTGTAGAAAACCTTCTAAAATGGATTCAGCACAAGAAATTCTAGTTGAAAAGCATCTGTGATTTCAGGCATGTCAAACTTAAAATATGCGTGTATGGATGGGTGGGTGTACGCGCACACTCCCCATAATAGGGTTCCTGTGCTCCGCACTCTCGGCATAACCCACGCATAAGTGGGCATGAAATGATTAAATACCAAAATCCCAAGCTGCTCTACCCAAGGAGAATGTCTGATAGAGCAACATAAAAAAGTAGCATAGAGTCAGTGACTGCCATGCAGCGGGGAAGACTTGGTAACTATAGCAACTTGCTTTAGAAGTTGTTCTTTCCCTGCCAAAACCAGGTGAGCCCTGTCAACCCTCCTACTGTCACACCAGGGGGAGAGAGAAGCTATTCAACAGAGGCAGTGGCCAGCCACACAAAGGACACACGAGAAAAGTAAACCTCCTTAAGATTTGGCACTACATGGGTCCATGAAGGAACAAATTGGGAACAAGAATGAGTAGTACAATTGAAGAAGGCTGAACCTAGAGAGTGGATTTTCAACTCCTGAAACAGAATGAGAATTATCTGTCATGAATACATCAGGCCAATTGTGACCATTCTAATATAAACTGGCACGGGACACAGAACAAGATCAGCACACGATCAAGAACCAGGACAAGTTACCACAAGGACCCAGACAGGGTGGGGTTATGTCCTTCAGGCTCCGGGAAAAGGCTTCACCAAGTGCACAGGGGGGAGGCACTGGAGTTAACACCAGAACCTCACCCCCACGTACAGATAGATTGTGGCAAATTTTTTTGAAATGTTTAACTGTTAGTAAACTGCAGTTGATACCACGGGGTAAGCTCAGTTCTTCTCATCAACTCCTTTATTTTATCATTGAAAACCCTGGAGCAAAAAAAAAAAAAAAAAGAGCTCCTCAAGTATGGTTAATCAAAGGTCGCTATGCCAGTTGGACCTGGGCGACCTTCGGCAGTCGGGTCTCTGAAGTGTGCAGCGGGCAAGCGCCTCTCACGCCGCGGGACGTCTGGCATACCGCATACCACACTGACTCAGCCTCGGTTCCCTCGTCCCCCGCAGCACTCCGCGCACTTGGTCACTGCATCCTGAAACATTCCCGAAACGTTCCCTCCTCGGGACTTGGGGAAAACTCTCTCGTCTGTCTTCCTCTGGCCTTACTGGCTGTTCTTGCTCACTCCCCTTTGCACGATCTTCTCTCTTCCCTGACTCTAGATGACCTAAGCCTTGGAAGCGTGCCCCTCTCATTCCCTACGTGCTCTCATTTAATAGCATGGCTCTCCCTGCACCTGCATGCTGATGACTCCTGGATTGGTAGCTCTTGGACTCAGCACTGATACAGCCCACTACCTTCTCAGTGTGTCCACATGGATGTCCAGCAAGCATCACAAACACAGCGTGCCTAGGCTGCCTTCTCCTAGTAGATGGGCGCTTCCGCCATCAAGCTACATGTCAAATATGAGTCCTCCTCACTGGCTCCTCAGCTCCACCCTGCTTCCAGCTGCCATCATCTCGCCTGGATCGCTCCTGTGGCCTTGGCCTTTGCTCTTTCCTACAGTCCATTCTCCACACGGCAGCCGGAATCTTTTAAAATCACAAATCTTTTAAAAACACACTACCTGGCTCAAAACCTTCCAATGTCTTCATGCTACACTAAGAATTAAAGCAGGAGCTCCTGCCTCGTCCCCCGAGCCCCATCAGATCAGGGGCGCCTCCTCTCCAACCTCCCCACCCCCAGCCCGCTGCTCACTCTGCTTCTCCACGCTAGGTTTCTCTGCTGCTTCCAACGCGGCCCAGAGCCTCCTCATGCCGTTCTCTCTGCCTGGAACACCTGGAGGGGCTCATCCCTCTATCCAAGTTTCTGTTCTCTCCTTAGAGAGACTCCCCCTGCCTACTTCATTTAATGCCCTCCACCCCACTCCCACCTTCCATTCTATTCCTTTATCCTGTTTTTTTGTTGTTTTTTTTTTGCCATGCTAATCACTGCCTGTATTATCATAGTTAATTTGTCTCCCTCAGTAGAATGTGAGTAAAAACAGGGAATTACTGTTGTTTACTGCTTTCCCCCTAGAACACAGAACAGTGCTTGGCACGTGGTGGGTGATCAGCAAGTATCTGTAAATGGATGAACACGTGCATGAAAAAAACAACTGTACGTTTGTGTAACACATTGGCTGTGACATGTAATGGTTCAATGGTTTTTAAACTTCTTTTGATTTTGTTGCTAAATGATCTGGCTCCTTTAACAAATCAAGTAGTAAAATAGATCATCCTGCCAAAGAACTAAAAACATTGGGGGTCAAACACAGCACTAGCCCATGCCTCTGATATAAAAGAGATTTCAGAAATTTAGCTAACAGAGGGGTCTGAATAAAATGAGGACAATAGGACGTGAGAGCTAGAAGAGACTTCTCCTTATGTCCTCCTCCCCAAGAGCAAATGCAAACTGTTCCTCCCAGGTCCTGCGGGCTCACCTGCCTCAAGCTCACTCACCAAGGCATCCTCCCAATAAGGTGCCCCTCCCAGAGGAACTCTCCTCCTAGTTGCTAAAAAATGAATAAATACAATTTCTTCCATTATCGTTACAGAGTTTAAAATAACGACCATGTATTGAGCGTGAATTATGTGCTACACATTTGACATTCACTTGTTAATAATCACAGCTACGCTGTGAGGGGGTATTGTTTAGCAGTCTCATTTAACAGATGAGGAAACTAAAGCTCAGAGAGAAGAAACTTGCCCAAGCTCACACACACGGCAGGCGAGCAGCACAGCTGAGATGCAAACCTGGCAGTGCGGCCCAGACCCTGCACTCCTAACCGCTATAAGGTGGCAGGGTGTTCTCCTACAGAACCCTGGGGAGAAGAGGCGCCCACAGGGCACTTTCCCTCGTAGTACAGGTGGAGAGACTAAAGGCAAGAGAATTTGAGTGAGTTCTCCAAAGTCACATTGCCAGTCAGTGGTCAAGCTAACATGAACTGTCTTCCTGGCTATTTATGATGGCTGTCCACCAAGTGGATTCTGGAGAATGGGCATTTGCTCCATCAATATTTGATTAGACTTTAGGCCTGGTTTATTCACTTTTTGCCCAGGAACACATTAAAAACACATTTTGGAAGTTGTATGCATCTCCCACACATTAGGTTTATACATTATCATGATTGATTTAAGCTTGACCCTATGTGTCCTTTTTTTAAAAAAACAAAAACAAAAAACAAAATTTGATTGGAATTTGAATTCAGAATCTAACCTGGGTTTCACAAGGATGCCATTTGGTTGTCAAGTGATGTTTCAGTTCTTCTCCACAAGTCCAAAGGAAAGACAGGTGTGCAGAAGGCGGAGGCTGTACAGTACCTGCATCTTCTTCACATGCTAGGCCCTAAACTAATTAGTGTTCTCCGTCACACCATCCACAGACTTTTGAGTTTAAGACCACTTTTCGGTTAGGGCAATGGTTCTCAACTCTGGCTGCACACTAGAATCATCTGAGGGACTTCACAATCCAGTCATAATTTGAGGCTCACCCACTGTTGAAACCACTGGAAGCCCAAAAACCACTGATGGTGTTTGAGCAGGAACGTGATATGGGGAATAGTGTGTGTTAGGAATGCTGGTCAGGTTGCTGTATCCATAATTAATAGAGAGAGAGTTTTACAGTGTTTTGTTTAAATAGCCAGGTCTGCTGATGCTTAAACTCCTAGGTTCAGAGTTGTGCTGAATCACAGCACCTCATTCTTTTTTCCCATAGCTGTCCAGGGAGTTTACCTTATTTACTTATTTTTTGAAGTTCTCACTCCACATAGAACAGTGTGTGGAGAAATGTGTATCTCTATACTATTCTCTCCCTGTTTTATTCATTGTGAAAAGATATTTTATTCATGTCACAATATTCAAAAGGCATACAACAGTGTAAGCAATTAGTCTCCCTACTTCCCCATCTCTCAGCCTCTTAGTTTTCCTCCCTAGAGGCACCAGTTTTCAGTTCTTGGAGTGACCTTGCAGAGAGGGTTTATGCACACACAAGCAAATATTACGTACATGGATTAACCCAAATGACCACCTTTTAAACACTGTTCAGTAACTTGTTTTCCTTTTCTCTCTCTTTTTTTTATCTTTACAACTAAGCATGCACGCTCTTCTTCTTTTAAGGAAAATGAAAAGGGCCATGACAAGGGTCCAGACAGTGGATCCAGAACCTTGAAAGTTCTCATAGTCATATTTGTGAGGTCCTTGTTTAGAAGACCTTCTGAACTGCTGTCTTCCTTCCTCTTCTGTACATGAACGTGTTCTTCAAATCTCTTGTCCCTCCCTAGCCTCCTGATTCCCTAACCCCATGCAGCTTTTCTTCTGTCCTTCCTTCATGAAACTGCCCCTCACTAGCAAGAGGCACTGAATTTACAGTTAAGGCAAAACAGTGCTTATGAATAGCAGGCTACTGGGAGCTTCCTAACCTCATTTGGAAATTATACATCTCAGAGGAACTTACGATCCATGGTCACCCTAAGAAACCTTTTACATAGCAATTCAGGCAAGTGACAAGGCTCTGGGCTATGATGTTAAAAGTTGGAATTCAAAGGAAGGGGTAAGCAGCAGAAACAATGCAGAGAGAAATGTGATGCGACTTGATAACTGACTGGGTTCAAGGAATGGGGAGAAAAAAAGCTAACAACTCTCTCCACCTTAGAATCAAGATTTTAAGCTCAAGCGACCAGAAGAATGGTGGGATCACGGTTAAACAAGACATTCTTTGTAAAGGGCTTTCAAAAGCCTTATTTTTTTCTAGGTTGAATACCGTACTCATTGAATTTCAGAGGTGGCCAAAGCATGGGAAAATCTATGAGGTGACAGAGTTTGTCTCCAACACTTCTCTGTGCCTTTTCTGTCTCCCCGGCCTGCCTGATTCCATGGGCCATTTTCCACTGGGCGGCCTGTCATCTAACTCCTGCCAAAGTGATGAACAGTATCAGGTGTGGGTTGATAAAGGCAAAAGCTACGCCCTCTCCCAGGGGTGGTTACGTTTTAAAAGGAAACTCATGAAGAAATAAAGCCTTAAGACAAAAAAAGAATGCACCTACAGGAGTGGAATTAATGGGACTTAATTTTTTTAGACAAGCTAGTAGTCCTCAAATCACACAGTAGTTCATTAATCACAAGGTTAACATTCTGTTCTATTGGGACCATTTAATTTCAAAGCTTTTCTTGCCTGAACAGACCATTGCTTACTGATGGACTTTTAGGTCTATTATTGTGTGAGGCAGAAAGTTACTTTCTATCCATTCATTAATTTAAAAAATAACAACAGAGGTTGAATAATTTTCTTCTATATTTCCTGACAGTCTGTTTTAAAGGGATTTTCTGTCCCTAAATTGTCCATAATTGGTCCCCCCTTACTGAGACTATATAACATTTAATGTCTTGTTGAAGAAGAGAGGCAACTCCATCACTACATCCAAAGCTTTAATAGAGATACACGGCTCTTCTAAAGAGACACTTCCCACATCCCCATTAAGTTGAGCGAATGATGTAGGCATTGTGACGTCATAGTGTTAGGCTACTACTGATTTTCTGATGGAACGTCAGAAAGATCACCTGCTTCAGATGATCATCACCTGGATCATCAAACCATGACATTGTGATGGTTGGATATCACAAGCAGATGATGCCATTTACAAATGGGCAGGTAGTATATACAGCATGGATATGCTGGGCAAAGGAATGATTCACACTCTGGTGGGATAAAATGGGAAAGTGCGAGATTTCATCACACTACTCAGAACAGCGTGCAAATCAAAATTCATGAATTGTTTATTCCTGGAATTTTCCATTTGCCTGTAATGTTTTTGGACTGTGAGTAACAAACCTTGGAAAGTGAAAAAGACTACTACTGTACTACTCAGGTGCCCTCAAGACATTTATTTAACCTGCTGTGTCCTGGATTCTGTAAAATGGGGATCACATTAATATTATACCTATAGAGTGGGTATGAAGATGAAATGACATAATACATATAAAGCTCTTAGAATAGTGCATGGCATAGTCGCATATGAATGTTAGCAGTTAGTGTGTTTAATAATTTAAACAATTTATATTCAGATTTTTCAGGCAATTTTGCAATTAATTTTAGTTTGTTAAAATGTGACTAAGAACAAAAAGCATCTGTTTTTTCTCTTAACCATTTCCTCCTCTTCTACTGTAAAGTTTCCCTCTGATGTTCCAAGGTCCAGTAATGGTGTCCAGATGTGGCAATGAACTACAGCAGTTAAGCCACACACTACACAGCAGAGGATCAGGGGCTTCTTCAGAGTCATCTTTAAATTCACACTGCTCATAAGGGCAACATAAACCACCTTTTTATACCCGCTTCATTATCACACTGTCCGCTAGCAGAGATCCAGTTTTGACTGAACTCAGCCAACAACTCACTTCGCTTCATGCAAGCACCCCTGACAATGGAGACAAAGCAGTTAAAAGACATCACATAGAAAATATATTCCACATTCAAGCCATTATCTTTAAAAAAAAAATAATGTGTATGCCAAAGTAAGATTTTTAAAAAGGTGACATGCTAATATTAGTTTCTTTAGCTAGAGTCCATTTACACATATCTCAATGAAAGGCCGACCTGGGGTACCTCAGGGTTTGGAGAAAACTGACATTATTGAGGACTTAGGTAACATCTAACTAAATAATGAATGATCTTTTTCATCATGATTTTTTATTATTACTGCATGGTGAAGCTATACAGATATTTGTTGGATCTTTATGTTAGGTATTTTCCCTTTATACAAAATGCCTATCATATAAATGTAATTACTATTTGTTGATCTGTTGAAGAGTAATGGTAATCTTAAGCATTTAAATTGGGAGCTTGAAAATATTTTACTTAGAAGTATCATCACTTAGATACACTATCTTCTGTGATTTGGCATTTACCTAGGGTAGCTCTTCCTAAACTATCACAGCAGGAAAAGTTCAGAAGGATTCTAGTAAAGAAACATTGTGAGCATAGTACTTTTAGTTTAGCAGACAAACATCAAGAAAAACATCAAGACAGTTGGTACTGCTACTGATAAAAAAATTCACTTTGGTAGCATTATTTTTGGGTATCAAAATTGAGTATTTTGAAAGAGCTTCAGAAATTGTATATTTTCTGGAAAGACAAATCATTTCCTGCTGAAAATATAGGGTTGAATCAAGCACTTATGTTAGAGGTCTAATAAATTTTGTTGATAAATTACAAAAGCACATAAAATATATCTAAAAGGTAATTCATGCTAGGAGACTATATTAAATAAATTTATATGCATAATATATATATATATATATATATATATATATATATATATATATATATATATTTCCCCTTAATAAACCTTCTAAGAAATGAAATGAAGTATTTTAACTTTAATCAGCCTAGGAATGGTACTGTTTCATATCCCATTCTATGTTATCTTTTATTCTTTTACATTATCTCGAGAAGGACTATATCACATTTTGAATAATGGGATACCTAGCACAATTTGTCAAAAGATCTCAAAAGGTCACATCTAGAATAACGTGAGTTTTACCAAAGAAAAACAGAAGGTTCTTTAGGGTCACAGAATGTGCAAAACAGTGGGGCTAGAACTCAGCTGGCCACAGCTGGATGAAGCACCATGCTCCTTCCTCTAAAGCTATGTTTGTTGAGACATCATCACTTACAGGCTGTCTCTCAGTATTAAAATCACAAGATAGCTAAGACACCTCGAGTCATAAAATCAATCCACAATCTCAGCTCTTGGGTGTGAATTGAGAGGCATCCAGGAAGCTTTGGCCCAAAACTCTCTCAAAATGCCAAAAATCACCTGTTAATTATTATTCTTTTGGCTTACATCTTTCATTCTTTAATCTCTCTTACTAAAGATCCTATAGGTAATAAATTATTAGTGATCCACATTTTTGGTGATTAGCTTGTTAGCTCACTGCAAGTACATAATAAACCCACTAGAGATGTGGAATAATGGGACTAGTGAGTTTTGTCGGTAAGATGGGGTAAAGCATTAGTCTTTCTGCTCAGAGAAGCCAGAAATGGGTAGGACATGGTGACGTTAGCTGCAGAATTGCCCAGCACAGTGGGGAATGTGTGAGGTGGGATGAGATAGAGAGGGCCTTATGAGTGAGGTGGCAAATTTATTCTGAAAGGAGAGAATAGAAAGTATCAAAAGTAAAGTCACTCTCTTTTTCTCCACATATACATAGATATGCACTGCACATATATACACAGCTCTGTGTATGCATGTGTGTATGTTTCTTCCCTTCCCTCCCACCCCAGGCTGGCCCTTAGTTGGTCATTCTAACCAAGCATGGGTGTGGTCTTTCATAGATTTTTTTAAAAAACTCTTTTAAGATGTGGCTTTTATACATAAACACTATTTTGAAATAAATGTTTTTTTGTAGAAAATGCATATAAACCTGTAGGAAAAAAATGAGAATCCTACGATCTGGAGGTATTTTGACATAATTTATTAAGTGTTCTATGCATTTATATTTGTATAATTATGATTATGCTTGTAAGATTTTTAAGAATCTGAAAATGTATTTCCTCAAGTCTAAAAAGAAAGTATTAAATGTTCCCTTTCTAAGAAAGGGAATTATGATTATCTTCAATGTTCGTTTTTCCCTTGTGATAAAACCTAAGAGCTGCTTCCCATTGGCATACTCTATCCCTCCTCCACACTCTTGCCCTTTTGTCATGGTTTAATAGCAGTTATACTTTCAACTGCTTTTCAGAAGTCTTTATTCCTCCATCAAAAGGAAGGCAGGGCAAATTTCCCCCAAACAGACAGCTCCCTTGGGTTTAAGAATTTTCTTCACTCTCCCCTTTTTCTTAGTTGAACCCCTATCCCTTCTCTTCCTCTGTAACACAGCATGATTGTTAGTAATCTTTACTGTAGTAAAGGTAAAGTAAATCTAAAGTAATTCAAATGGTTGACACAGATTAAACTGTCTTGTTCAGACCTGTGAGTCCTATTCCTAGTTTTCAGCCCTGTGGAAGTGGGAGTGGGAGAGAGGTTGAGGGGCTGTTTGCTTGCCCTGAAGGCTTTTTTACCCCATGCTAGGTTGACTTCTCCCTTTCAGACAGGTTGTTCCTGTCTCTGGAAAAGAATATTTTCCTCTCTAGGCCAAGTCCACTCCTTTTGACATCAAAACTGCTCTCCTCGCTTCTTAGATCAACCTGCTTGTTGTCTTCAGAGCTCTGTTAGTAAATTACTGATATGCCTTCCTCTCCTGGCCTTGGGCCACCAGCTCTTTACCCAATAAACTAATCAGAGACAAACATCTCCCACTGGCAGATTCCAACCGTTAAATTTACTCTTCTCTGTCCTAGTTGTTAGATTCTTACCATAGTGAGCAGAGTGTCCCCAGCCTCTCCCTCTATCAGAATTATCTCACTCTGGTTCCCAGGAGTATAGTGCTAGAGACCCCTATCTCTGAAAAGCCTTCTTGGTGCTGTACATTCTGTCCCTGTCCCTTGGAATATCTAAGTCATGCCAGGAGAGTCATCCTTCATGAGAGTCACATTGTTCTACACATTAGAATGTTAAAAAGTTAATCATTTTTTCCCAGGAAAACAGGTATTTCACATGGTTCAACTCAATAAATGTCATCAACAGGAAAATAAATAAATCAGTTATAGTCTATTTCCACACTGAAATACTACTCTGGCAGTGAGAATGAATGAACTGGAGCCACATATATCATCATAGATGAAACATCAATTATTAAAGAAAAAAGCAAGCTGCAGAAAAATACATAGCATACCATGAATACAGTTTGAAAGCTATTCACAAAAATGCTACATATTTCTTAGGGATACACACGTGCACACATTTTCCTGACATATATATATGAAATATAAATATGAATATATGTGTGTATATTCATACATACATGTTATAAAAATACAAATAAATGCATAGAAATAATAAACACACTAAATTCATGGCAATAACTACAAGTGGCAAGGAGACAAGTATTTTCAACTGTATTGGTTAGTGTACATTTCTTAAGATGGGTAGAGAATATGTGGGTATTCATTATATAGTTTATAAATTTTAGGTATTGAATAACACAAAGAAAATGCCTTCCATTTTTGCTGTAATAGGTAATTCAGATATTTTATTAAAGTTAGCTGAAATTTTGATTGAATCATTTATTATTTACCTTCCCATAATGTAAAATTATGGTAAGAAGTTACTGGTTCTATTTTCTAAGGAAGATAGCCTTGGTGTCATTTTAAATTAATTTGACATTCCCTTTCTCTTGTTTAAGAACAAGTCACAGTCAATTCTAATTAAAACCAGCTCTTCTCTTTTCTAAAACTAACAAGGATTAAGTAGATCTGGCACTAAGTTTCTAAATGGGCATAAGCAAACTAGCAACAATTTCTACTCATCTCTATTTGGGATTCAGTGTTATAAATCACCATTGGCCAATAATAAAATCATATTTTAATGAAATATAAACTACCATTAATATTATTCCTGAATTTATGACTTTTTCATTACAATATTCAGAGAATATTTTCTGCCCTCTTGACCTCGCATCACAATGGTGTCAAGACCACATGCACAAAGCCCACATAATTAAAAAATTAATCTGTTATCAACTGGTTCATTGGTACCCTTTCTTTAAGGTACTTTTCTTTTTCTACAGATAAGACTGGCATTGTGTTTCCTTCTACCCTCATAAGGGGAAAAAAAAAGACTGATACTGTGCAGTTACTATTAATATAAGCCATAATTAATAATGTTTATGTAGTATTAGCATTTGAAAGTGTTTTCAATGTGAGCTAATTGGCCAAAATTCTTTTCTCTCAGTTTTCTTGTACAAACTATGTCACCAACATAAATAGAATCCTTGAGAAAATATTTTAAAATCGTATATTCTAAATAACAGTAGAAAATATGAAACTTTAAATTATATCTTATATTAAGAAATGAAATAAAACAATTTTAATGGTACCTCTAAAAACCATGCTTTAAATACAATTACATACTATATTCATGTGAAAATATGATATAAAATATAATATTCCTGTGAGGTGAAAATAGTTATTTTATTGGAGAAATACTAGGTGCCCAAACTTTCAACTACCAACTTCCTTAAGCTCTCAACAGTGTCCTAAGTACATATAACTTCAGGCTAATATTATTCACAACAGAATGGAATTTAGGAAAAGGTAGATCTGAAATAAAAGCTTATATACAAACATGAAAAGTCTGAATGTATATAACTTAGTCTCAAATAGCTTGTTAAAAAAGTGTACACACACATTGAATAAATAATAAAGGAAACTCGGTAAAAAGTCAACAGGTAAATCTGGGTTATGGGTATATGGTTATTCTTTGTACCATCCTTATTCTTACAACTTTTTTGTAACTTTAAAATTATTTTCAAATAAAACATTAAGAAAGATACCATGATGGTTGCATAGTTCAGCAGATTGAATCATGAAGAGATTTACCATTTGTCTGATGTATCTGGTGAAAAAAAAAAAAAAAAAAAAAAAAAAAAAAAAAAAAACATTAAGAAAAAAATTTATGGTCCAATTTTGAGGTATGGGAGAGAGAGAAGGAAGGGAGAGAGAAGAAAAGGCGCAGATGTTAAGTTTCCAGACAAGTACACAGGAATCCCCTGAGGCCTAGACCCTATAACAACTTCCAATTCTGATACTGGCTGTCATCTTTCATTAATTACAGGAAGAAAGATTTTATATGGCCAGGATTCCAGGGAAGAAAGTGCTCCTTTCTGGCCTGGGTTTGGAGACCCAAACCTTGGTTCAGAGAATAAGGCCACCCCCCCCCTAAGATATGCTCAATTTTCAGACTATTTCTGGAATGATGCAGAGAGGCTGAAAGCAAAAAGGGAAAATTCAATCATATCTGATAGATCCAGTTCCAGGCAAACCCAGACAACCTGATTAATGGAATAGCTATGGTTAAGAGTTTAGTCTGTCAGAACTATGAAGGGTCTGAGATTTTATCCTCCTTGTAAGCTAGTTTCATGGTTCCTGACAGAAGACCTGAGACGCCTGGGTAAGAAATGAAAGATTTTATTACTTAACAATAAAAGCAGGAGTCAGAATGTCAGATGTTTGCAATAGTTGAGGAGTTCCAATTCCCACAGGAGTGATGTTAATGGACCTAGATGAAGAGGGACCAGCACTTGCAGTGTGTTGCATTACAGGAGAGTAACTCTGAGCTTTGGGTACCAGTTGTTTCAGAGCAGGAAATAAGCAAGTTTACTCTTTGTCCTGGAGGGAGCTATTATCTCCTCCTTCAAGGTTGCACATTGCAAAAACAATCCTGAGAAATGACCCTGATAAAGAGAGGTTAGGGCCTTGCTGGACTACAAGAATCGCAGAGGACTGTCTCTAGCAGAGTCCCCCTCAGCAATAGTTAGATGACTAGTGTATGCTATTAGTCATAACCCAGAACGTTTTCAGCACGGAGATAATATGGAGGGATTGTCTAGGAAAAGAGAAGATAGGAACAGATGGATGGGTTGGGAAGTACAGCTCATCCAAGGTCCTACCTTTGTTTAAGAAGTAGAAGAGGTAAAAGAAGAAGGTCCCTATCAAATAAGGAGGCTGGAACCTACCAAGGAGAATGGGAAAGATTGCTCTTGTTTGTATTGTCTGTTTCTGTCCCTTAGCAGCTGCTTTTCTTCCCCTGAGCTCTTCCTTTTGTCCTTTGTGCTCTATGAGATGGCACTTTGGTGGCTGGCCCTAGTTTGGGCTGCTTTTCTCTCTGGTTTGGAAAATATCCTCTCCTAGGTATTAGCTGCAGTCATTTACATCCTGCCCCTCCTTTGCATCTTAGGCCTCACTAAAGGTTCCAACTTCACAGTGAAACTAATAGACTTTAATTTTTCAAACATTCAAAAACTTTTCTCAGTTCTATGCTTTCAAAGTTCCCAAGTTGCTACAATGCTAATTTTTTAACCAAATTTTTTTTACTTTTTAGTCACATATGGCTTCCATCCATTCCACAAAACACTGAACATTTTCTTTTCGAAGTGTTCAAAAGATTGAACACTTTTTCATTTATTGAACACTTTCTTTATCCTGTCCAATGCGTTAATGCTAGGGATAAAAGGTTAACAAGACATTGTTGCTGTTCCCAAAGATTTTTAAATATCTGCCTAGAAAATCCAAGGGCATCCATAAACTATTAGTGTTATTAGGCAAGTTCAGCTAGTTGCTAGAAATGTACCAATATTTGGAAAAATATTATGTATCAGCATTTAGAAAACATAATAAAAAGATACCTTAAACTGTAACTAAAAAGATTATAAGGTATCTGACAATAACATAACTGTAAAAAGGTATTGAGTTAGACTGTTTTCTGTTCTGTTATTTATGAATTGTTAAGACCAAAAGCAAGAACCAAAGCTTCAAAAGTACACCGTTTGTAGGAACACCACCATGAACCAAACACAAATGGGACCAGACTCCTCTCTCTAGGAAATGCAGATTTACCACCTCTACCACCACTCTTGTTCTGTGTGTTAAGTAGAGGACTGACAATGACAAAGCGGTAGTGGTCAGAAGTGGCCACATAAAGAGTGTGGTATCTATGGTTATAGCTGAGTAGGGATGGGTAGGGCAGAAGGTTCAAGCAACTGACAGAGACTGGAGATGCCTAACTATGTGTTTTCTAGCTGGTTGCTGGCTAAATTACAAAATCTGAAGGCCAGGCCTGATGTTGCCATCTAAGTGAGGAGAGGGAATCCTTGGGAAAGGCTGGACATGTTCCCTGAAAACTGGGGTCATATTCTACACGCACAATCTATGCATAGACAGCAATCTATTCAATTCCAAACAAAATCTCAAAAAAGGCATTTATGATATTTGATAAATTGGTCCTAAAGTTCATTTGGAAGAATAAAGCAGCAAGAACAGCCAAGATTATTTTAAAAAGAAGCAAAAGACTTAGAAATCTATTGTAATTAGGAAAATGTATTGTTGCTATAGAGGACTATTATACCACCAACTTATTTACACATGGGAATGTGATATATGAGAGAGGTAGCATTACAATTTAGTGGAGAGAGGAATATAATAATTTTTATTTATGATGAAAAATGATATTAGATTCCTTATCTCATACTGTAAACAAAAATAAATTCCAGATGGTTAAAAACTTAATATGAAAAGCTAACTTTTAAAGCTTTCAGAAGAAATTATATGAAAATATCTTTATGATGTCAGGGTACAAAAGATGTTTTTAAAACAGACATGAAAAGTACAAACCACAAAGGAAAATAATAGTAAATTGACTACATATTAAAATTTAAAACTTCTGTATGGTAAAACTCATATTCAAAGTTAAAAGATAAGGTAGAGATTGGGAGAAGCTATTTATAATTCCTATTATTATATAATATAAATCAATAAGAAAAAGATAACTATTCTATTAAAAATGGGCAAAGAATATTAGCAGACAATAGGATGGGGAAATTAAATAGCCAGCAAACATGGAAAAAATGATAACTAAAGAGATATTATTTCACATTTACCAGAAATGCAAAGATTATCAAATAGTATCTATTCTTGTTGGAACTATCAGACAGAGAATTTTAAAACAATGATTTTAAAGGCTCTAGTGGAAAAGGTAGACAACGTGCATGAACAAAAGGGGAATGTCAGCAGAGAGATGAAAACTATAAGAAAGAATGAACTGAAAATGCTAGAATAAAAAGTCTGATAATAGATTGGTAGAATGCCCTTGACATTAGCAGACTCAAAACACCCAAAGAATGAATCAGTGAATTTCAAAAATATGAAAGAGGTACAGCTATACTAGCTTCGATCCTTTATGAGAAAGTAAACTATAAGCTACTTCACATCTATATGTTCCTTATCTTGCCTTATGTCCGTGGTATATAATAACTATTAGTAAATATTAGTTGAATGAATGAAATAAATGAGGAAAGGAGATAAATGACACATGGAACTTTTCTTAAAGAAAGCAAGGTTCAAGTATAAGGATGGAAACACTACCCTTTTAGCTTCATGCACCACAATAATCTGTTTATTTCTGATTCTATATTTTTAGCACCTCACAGTAACTAATTCTGATAATAATGACACCCATTCATTCATTCTTTCATTATTTTAATGGACATTTACTGCAGGCCCCTATGTACTATGGCCTATACTGAGGGCTGGGAATACAAAAATGAACAAGACACAGTTCTCAAGATTCTCACAATCTAATAGAAGGAGCGAGTAATATCAACAAATTATAATACATTTTGATAAGTGCTACATTAGTATCTTTTTGAAAATAGAAATGATGCCCACAATATTCTTTTTTAAAAAGCAGAGAAATTCATAACATTGACTTTGGACATGAGCTACCAAAATCAGAATCAGATAGACCTGGATTAAAATCCAGACCTTATACAGGCTTACTTGACATAAGCTGTGAGAATGGGTCAAGTTACAACTTCTTTAAACCTCAGCTTTCTTCTGCAAAATGGAGAAAATATCATTTCCTACCTCATCCTATTGTTAGAAGGATTAAATAAGAGAAAGAATGTAAACTACTTAGGACAGTGCCTGCCATGAAAACAGATGGCTGATATGGGGTGGTAACAGTAGTAAAACTTCCTTCATAGTATGTAAAGTTTTATCCCTTAATTATCTGAAAAGGAGATCTATCCAGAATGATTTATTTCTTAAGGATGCTAGAGGGCTAATATTTTATTTTAACTAAACATGTATTATACCAAGAACTGGGAGTAAAAAGAAGAGAAAGACACAATCTCTACCCTGTAGCAGAGGTATTATCAGTGGTACCTGTTAGGGTATCATTTGTAATCAACAAAGATTCTACAGTCACTAAAAAGTTACAATAGAATTGAAGTATAAATAAATGTTTCAAACATATTTTCCCTCCCTCAAGCAAGAATGCTTCAAAGTGAAGTGCTGCTGGGGAATTCTGATTCATGATGAAGTTTCTGCAAGTTGTTCAACTTCAAACAGCATCCTGTAAGTCCCTGAGCAGTAAACTGGGAGCCATCTGACAGGTCTGCACTTGCTTTTTCTTATTCCTCAAAATACTCCGGGGATTCACTATTTCCATTTATATAAGCCTCTGTATCTATGCTTTGAACACTTTCCTTTGTTAGTTAAAAATAACCTGGATTGTTCACAGTTTTCTTTTTTTTCTCTTGATGTGTTTTTAAATACAGCTGCATACAACAAACAGTTTAATTGTGGCCTTAAAGAACTCAGTTACAATTTGGAAATTGTGCATTTTATGTAAGTCACGCTCATGATAAAATAATGGTTTGGCTATTAATATTTACTTTTTAAGAGTACCCCAAGTGGTTTTCATATTAATTTCTTTTTTATTGATAAATGAGCTAGCCAATATCTTCTGATAATGGTGGACTAGGTAATTTGGGTTTACCTTCTTGCTGAGGACATTTAGAAAAGCTGGGCAAAATATTAAAGGTATATGCTTGAACCAATTGAGAGCTAACAAGGTAGTAAAGAATTATAGGCCAACAACTGGGGGTGTTTGATAGCTTAGTATTTAGGATCACTTTTCTCCTGGATGATTCCTGAGAGGACTACTGAGAAAATAGCAGTACTTGTGACCCCCTCATGGTGCTAGGAAGATAGGAACTGGAGTGTGGGACTGGCCATAGGGGGAGGCCAGTTGAACCTCATCACTTTAGGTTGACACCCTAAAGGGCTGAACCCTGGGAGTAAAGGTGAATTCAAAGCATACAAGCCTTCCGAGAACTGCAACTCAATCTTACTGAATAGGGGATCCCAGATATTGGAATTATCAGATATAGAATATAAAATAGCTATCCTTATTACATTTAAGGAGATAAAAGATAAGATTTAAAATGTTCACAGAGAACTAGAAACTTTTTAAAAATTGGAAATTCTAGGAATGATAAACACATAACAGAAACTGGGAACTCAGTCAATGGGTACAATAGATTAGACACAGATTAAGTTAACTACAAAAGAGGTCAGAAGAAGATATTCACATGAAACACAGAGAAAAAGATGAGAAATACAGAATAAAGATTAAGAAACAAAGAGGGAACAGTGAGAAAGTCTAACATGTGGGTAATTGAAATTCCAGGAGGAAAAGAAAGAAAATAGGGCAGAGACCTTTTTAAAGAGATAATGACTGAAAAAATTCCAAAACTGATGAAAGACATCAAGCCACAGATTCAATAAATCCTTCGGATTCCAAGAATGATAACTAAAAAGAAACCCGTAATATCACAACAGGTTCTATTGACATTAAAAGGACAATAAGAACATATTATAAACAATTTTATGCTAATAAATTCAACAATTTAGGTGAAATGGACATAACTGAAAATCTAAATAACCTATTAATTAAGTCAAATCTTTTATAAAAAAACCACCCCACCCACAAAGAAAACTCTAAGCACAAATGGCTTCACTGGTGAATTTTATCAAACATTTAAAAAATAATAATACCATTCTCATACAAACTCTCAGAATATAGAGGAGGGAACACTTTTATGAGGCCAGATCAATACCAAAAGAAAAATCTGTCAAATAAATTAAAAAAAAAAAAGAAAACTATTATTTTTCCTAAGCAGCAATATAAAAATCTTTAACAAAACATTAGCAAATCTAATCCATCAATATATAAAAAGATCATGATTAATTCTAGAAATGCAAGGTTGATTTAATATTTAATAATTAATGTAATCCATCATATTAGTAAGATAAAGGAGAAAAAGCTATCATTAGTTAAATAGATATAGAAAAAACATATGACAAAATTCAAGGCCAAATCAAGATTTAAAACTTTCAGCAAATTTGGACTTATTCAATCTGGTAAAGGGTATCTACAAAAACCCTGCACCTAACATCATACTTAATGGTAAAATATAGAATGTTTTCCCATGAAATATGAGATCAAAGCGAAGATGCTGCTCTTACCACTCCTATTCAACATTGTGCTGGAAGTCCCAGCCAGAGTAATAAAACAAGAAAAAGAAATAAAAGACTCACAGATCAGAAATAAAGTACACTGTCTCTATTCACAGATGGCAAGATTGTTTAAAATTTCTAAGAAACCTACAAAACAACTATTAGAATAGTGAGTTTAGTAAGTGTGTAGGAGACAAAGTCAATATACAAAAATCAATTGTACTTGTGTACACTAACAGCCAACAACTGGAAAGTAAAATTTTTCAAATTTAAATACTATACTGTCAAGAACATAAAATACTTTAGGAAGACATATAAAATCTCTACACTGAAAACTATGAAACACTGCTAAAAGAATTTAAGAGGACTTAAGTAAACAGAGATAAACCATGCTCATTGATTGAAAGACTCAATATTGTTAAGCTGTCAATTCTCCTCCAAGTTGAGCTACAGAGTCAATACAATTCCAGTCAAAATACCCCCAAATTTTTTTTTCAACAAATTAGGCTTATTCTAAAATTCGAGAATTGCAAAGGACTTAGAATATCTAAAGTAATCTTGAAAAAGAACAAATTGGAGAGTTTACAGTACCTCAATCCAAAACTTGCAAAAGGTACCAGTAATCATTGTGTGGTATTAGCAGAGGACTGAAAAATAAACCAATGGGACAGTAGAGAGCCCAGAAATATACCCTTACATAGTCATCTGATTTTTGACAAAGATACCAAAGCAATCTGTAGTGGCCATGAAAATGTACCATTCATATCTCCTGGTGAGGAAAACATAGTTGACTAAAGGCCCCAGCTGCTGGCCTTCTGCATCTATTACACTACCCTGTTTATGCTGAAGCCAAGCTTACCTCATTCTACTCCCAGCCAATGACTGAGCACATCCCCATAGGCCTGGACAAAACTTTCTTAGAATAGTGCTGTAACCTAACTTTCTAACTAGTTCTCCTTTTTCTCTCCTTGTCATCTGGTTTCACATGCCTTCTCTGGCCCCCCCTCCCCTTTTTCCTTCCTTCATAGATTGCCGCCACTAAATCTCTTATATATCTAATCCTGTCTTGTCATTTGCATCTTCAAGGACCTAAACTAATATAGGTGGTAACAGAAGTAGTCTGAAAACATACGTGTTAGGAGAAAGTTTTAGACTGGCTTCCTCATTACCTGGTGGGCAAAGAGAATATCATCCTGAGTGGTATGTTGGGCATGGATAGTCCCTGGCACAAGGTAGTGGCCAAAGTACTGAAGACTTCACCAATGATAACCAGGGAAAACATCCTGGAAAAGAGAATTCCCTTGCATGTGCAACGATTCAGGCATTTGAATGAAATGGAGAAAACTGACTTCAAGGACAGTAGGCTGGTTATTGCTAAGTTGCTATGATGCTCTGCAGAGGAATAATGACAAAGTGAGGGCTGTTAACAAGCAGTTACAGTCTAAGTGTAAAAGCTTAGTTTGGTAGCTTACAATTAGGCCCTTATTTCTTGCTCTGAAAGAGCAGATACAGCTGAGAAGCTTACTGAAGATCTGTTCATTAGAGAGTTCTAGTGACATTTAAATGCTCAGTTGAAGCCCATTTGCAATGTTAAGGCCAAGTAAACTTGCCAAGGGCACATGAACAGAGTGACCACAGTGGCAGAAATGAAGGCTATGTAATAAACTCCATTTGCCAAGGCCACTATAGCTATTGCTGCTTCTGAATGCCTAATTGGTTGGCTGTCCATTTGATTTTAAAATGCATAAAGAGCCAAGTATGATAAAGATAATCTTGAAGAAAAACAAGGTGGAAAGGCTTGCTTTCTGGAAATCAACACTTACTATAAGGCTGTAACAATTAAAACACTATGATACTTGTATAAGGATAGACCACTTGAATAGAATCAAGTCTATAAATAGATTCATGTGTGTATCTATACGGTCATCATTACATAGTCATATCACAGTTATGTATCAACATAAATACATATGTATAATTATTTTTTGTCTATGCTTATGTATTTTTGATAAATTGGCTCTGCAGAGCAGTGGCAAAGGGACAATCTTTCTAATAAATGGTGCCGTCTTGACTGGATACTCACATAAAAACAAAATAAAACTTAACCCCTACCTCACACCACATATATAAAAATCAATTTCAGATGGATTATAGATATAAATGTGAAGGGTAAAACAACAAAGTCTCTAGAAGACAATATAGGAGAACCATTTATAACCTTGGCATAAGGAAATATTTAAATAGGACACAGAAAGTACTAACCATAAAAAGAAAAAACATGGATTACATTAAATTAGTAACTTCTTTTCAAAGAAGATTAAAGTGAGAAGATAAGCCACAGAGATATAACTAATAAACATATATAAAGATGCTCAACCTTGTAAGTAATCAGAAAAAAATATATAAATCACAATGAGATATTGCCATACTCTCACTAGAATGCCAAGATTAATGCCAGAGGGTGGCAAAGATGTGGACCAACAGGAATTCTCAGACTGATGGTGGGAATTTAAATTGGTACAACTTTGGAAAACAATTTGGCATTATCTACTGAAGTTGAAAATATGCATATCCTAGATTTAGTAATTCCACCTCTATATATAAACCTAACAGAAACGCCTGCACATGAACAAGAAACACATGCAAAAATATTCACAGCAATTTTATGTGTAAAAGCCCCAAACTGCATACTAAAATATCCATGAATAGTAGAAAGGATACATTGTGGTATATTTATACCATGGACTACTATAAAGCAATGAAAATGAATAAAGCAGTTACACTAACAACAGGGTTGAATCTCACAAACAAAATTTTAAGAGAAAACAGACACAAAAAGCATATACTGAAAAGTTCATTTATATAAAGCCCTCAAAATAGGCAAAACTAAACTACAGCATTCAGAAACACATGCTTAGATGGCAAAGATCTAGAAAGAAGCCAGAAAGTGACTACCATAAATCAGGATATTGGCTACCCTCGGGGTTGGTGTTAGGAAAAGGGTGGTGATTAGGAGGTGGCATGAGAGGAGCTTCTGGAGTGAAATCAATATTCTGTTTCTTGGCCTGGATGGTGGTTACATTGTGATAGATTACTAACCTGAAAATTTTACGCACTTTTCTGTATACATTTTGTAATAAAAAAAAGATTAAACAACCAAACAGAAAGAATGGTCTGGTTTTTGATATCAAGATGAAAAGCCTAGTATTTGGTTAGTAGCCCTTTTCTTTGAGTTATTTTATTAATAATGGTAAGCAGTTTACACTGAATTACTCACATTCTTTTGCTGAGACCCTATACCAGACATTTCAGAGATGGCTGGGTAAGGGTAAAAAGTTTATTGCCAAAGAGCTGTGGAAAATTAGCTACACCAAGAATCAAACCTAAAAATTTGGATTCATTTTAATATGCTCTAAAAAACACAATTAATAGTATCAAGCATAAGTATTTTTTGAGCTGAGGGAAGTGTCTTCAAAAGAAAAAGGATTCCTGCTAAAAGAGTAAATAAGAAAGATAAGATAACTCAGACATGAAAGGGATAGACAAAAAGTTAAATCCCAAAAAGCCTCCCTTTGCTGCTGCTTTGTTTCAAATTATATAACTTTCATGGCAAAATTATCTTTGACTGAATCTTTAGAAGTAAGTTTCTAGGTTTAAAAGATAACAGAATAAAGGGCAGCTGAGCATGTTACAATGGGAATAAGGAAGAAATTCTGCAGGTGTAACAGGAGAAAAAGGAGGCACTGCATAATAAGCCTAAGTAGAAAGAAAACTAAGATGATGTTCAGTCTAGGGGAGTGGAATGAAAAGTCTTAAAAAGACAGGAAGATTCACCTGCATGATTTAACAATCCAGGAGAGTCTGTGAATGCACTTAATGAGAAACGGAGCTCAAACTAGCATTAAAGCAAACTGGATGAGAAGAATTGCAACATGGGAGTTTAATCATGGGATTAAGATGTTAAGAAGACTAGTCAATCTTCCCTAGAAACAGTCCTTCTATCTCACTTAAAAACCCCAATTCTGGACAAATTCAATTGTTTGCTTCTTGCAATGGTCTTCAGACTACTAGGGGTGGAGGGGAAATCACATATTATATATTGGAGCCATTATACATTCATGGTCACCAACATCAACAATGACTTACCTTAATATTGTCTGATAATTTCCTCTTTCCCTGGTAAGCAGTCTCATTTTTCATGATGACTAATTCAAACCATCTCTACTTTTCCTAAAACTGTTGACACTCCTCCTGTTCCCCAGTCACCCTGAGCAGTGTTGTCATTTACTTCAAAGAGAAAATTGGTGCCCTTATCTCAATTTTTTGGCACCAGACCTTCAAATTTAAGTGCTTACACCCATCCTATTCTCCTTCCTAAATATTAGATTTCCTTCCACAAATATAAAATTAATCCTTCCCTCTAACCATGTCAGTGATCCTCTCCCTGCCTATGTCCCAAACTGTATCACCCAGCCTCCCAAATTTGTTTCTCCTCTAATGTTCCTCCTATCAGTAAGCTAGGACCCTGGAAGTCATCCTTGACTCTTTCCTCTCCAATTACCAAGTCTGGTATATTCCACATCCTAAATTATCTCTTGAATCTATCTCATCAATCTCCTCTGCCACCACTATAAATTTGTCACCTATTCTAATAGCCTGACTGGTCTCTTGACTTCCAAACTGATTTCTAATCCATATCACTTTGCAACCACCAGACATCTTTCCAAAATGCTATACTGGCATGTCACTTCTCCAATTTTACTTCCCATGGAATAAAATGCAAACTCCTTAATACTAAGACCCCCTCATGATTTGCTCCTGCTTCTCTTTCTAATGTATTTCTAGCCATTCCACTGCTTGCATTTCAATGCCTGCAACAAGCATTTTCAGACATTCTCATACCGTTTCCTTTGCCTGGGAGTCTCTTTACCCTCACTTCAACAGGTCCACCTCAAACCTTCAATGTCACTTTCTCTTGGAGGCCTTTCCTGACTTCCTAGACTAGGACTGGTGTCTGTGCTATGAGCTTCCCTAACAAAACATTCATTGTTCTTTGTTAATTTATCTGTATAGTCAGAAAGTAGGGCTCTGTCTATTCACTTTTGTGCCCTAATAGCAAGAAGAGTCTCAAAACTCTGCAGTCATCAAAAAATGTTGTTGAATAAATGAAAAGAAATATAATAATTTATACTAAAAAGAAATATAAAAATAAACCATTAATAATAGGAGATGTGCTCCTTTATCCAGAAAGGCCTACATAAATAGTTCCTATAGATTTTCATTAAAGTTAGAAGTGCAACACTTCATGGCTTTTGTAGGTAAGAATGAAGTTGCAGTGGAAGACATATTGTGATTTAAAGGCTTTTGTATCTTTTATATTGTTTCCAGGTCAGAAGGTGGATGGGGAATTTTATTACTCTGGGTGACATCCGTGCTCTATATAAAAAGAGTAGTATGGAAAAGCTAACCTAAAGGCAGGGGAGATTAATAAGAAATTTATCAAGGCCAGGCGCAGTGGCTCACGCCTGTAATCATAGTACTCTGGGAGGCTGAGGCGGGCAGATTGCTCGAGGTCAGGAGTTCGAAACCAGCCTGAGCAAGAGCGAGACCCCGTCTCTACTATAAATAGAAAGAAAATAATTGGCCAACTAATATATACAGAAAAAATTAGCCAGGCATGGTAGCACATGCCTGTAGTCCCAGCTACTCGGGAGGCTGAGGCAGCAGGATTGCTTGAGCCCAGGAGTTTGAGGTTGCTGTGAGTTAGGCTGATGCCACGGCACTCACTCCAGCCTGGGCAACAAAGCGAAACTGTCTCAAAAACAAAAAATTTTTTTTATCAAAAAGCCTTTGAGTGTAACACACACACATACACATATACACAAGGATCACACTTATCTAGATACTATTAATATAAAATATTGGAAATCATTACAAATAAACAGAAAAGAGAAGAAACTATAAATATACTGAGAAAGATGACTTCAATACATGTTCAGTTGTGTTTAATTTTTTTTTTCTAAAGGAAAAAAAGTCAGAGCAGCTGGCCTTACAATAATAAAAAGGTATTGATGACTAGCCTTTTAAAAAAGTATCTGAAACGTTCATTCAAGGCTGGTATTCACTCTTTATTCAGAGCTGGTTGTTGGGCTTGAAAAGCAACAGAGATTACTGATGCATTCTAGAGAACACAAATAAATTTGTTCTTAGTACAGCAATGAATAAGGGAGGAAAAAATGTATTCTCTGTATTACAAGGATCCTATGCATTCTGTTTGGCTTCAGTAAGATGACTTTAATTAATTATAAGTTATATGGCACAATTTATAAATATCATAATTTGATATTCCTTTTCATTAGTTCAACATGGCAAAGCTATAAACCCTGATATTGCATGATTAATATCTTGCATTGGCTTATTTGCATTTTTTTTACTAAGTGGATATTACGGAGATAATAGATTCTAAAATGAATTCTTGAACTACTTAGGAGCTTTAAATAATTTATTTTATAGTTGTTTCAGTTTAGGGAAGTGGTTAAAAAAGCTGGGGTTAAGACAAATGTAGTGAAATAAAAACGAAAAAAATAAACAGCAGTGGGATATTTACTAAGGGCAAATTTCAAGCTGTGTTTTGAAAGTAATTCATGAGAATTCCCATTAAATCAAAACAATTGATCAATTTTGCTCTCTGCCTTAAAAAGTGGCTTCAGAAATACTAATAATTTTAACCTTCGGCTAAAAGAGTCATTCCTATACTTTCCATTTATTAAAATACACACATACCAAATTTTGATGAAATTAGGAATAATTTTACATCAACTATGCTACTGAAATTAGTGGAGAAAGAAATTTTAAACAGGAGCAGTGCCTAGGAAGAAATAATTTTAAGAGTCCTAGTGGACAAAAGAAAGGGAGGGTGGGGATTTCTAAACCTGATTATCAGAAGAGATGTTGTGAGTTGTTTGTTTAAGACAACACTCCTGCTGTCTTGTGAATAATCTATTTGGCAAGCTCAAATAAGTAATAACTGTGATGCAAAATGTTATGAGTATCATTTGAGGAAAGCTTATAATAAGAGAATTATAGAAATTCAAAAGGCACATGAACTCCGGCTGTGGTAATCAGAGAAGACTTCATGAAAATACAAATGTGAGGTGGTTATTAAAGAAAGGGTAGGGCTTTCTAAAAGTGGAATAGAGCAAGGTGTTTCATAATTTACAGAATTCAACCCAAATGAAGATTTTTCTTATTTATCTTTTAATAAACATTTATAACATGAAAATGCCTTAGAAGTCATCTCGTCTGCCCCAATAAGTTATAAAAAGCAATGGTGATAGCTTAAAATGTCTTGTAAATCTGAAGCTTACAAATATCTCTTACTTAGGAAAAGATACAGAGAAACTCCCTTCCCTGCCACAGTAACTGCATTTCATCCCTAACACCACTGCTGCTAGCTATTTCCCCCTCCTTCACCATTATGGGGGAAAGAGAAGAGGAAGAAACAGTGTCACAAAGGTCAAAAGGATTGGAAGTTTCAAGGAGGGAGAATAAATACAGAATAAAGATTAAATGAATTAAGGACTAAAAAGCATTCACTGGATTTGGTAATATGCAGGTAAATGGGTAACCTCAACCAAATGACGCAAATTGTATCCCCATGGTATACAATTCATTTTTTCTGACTCTGCTTGTATATGATCTTGTTGAATAGTAAAATAATTCAATAAGAAGACAATCATTCACTACCCAGTAACTTTCATTCTTCTTAGGGTATTAAAACTGACCATTGACTGATCTGTTCCAAAAGTCTCTCAGCAAGTTAAGATGAATATTTAGGGTAAAAGGTTATTTTGATTTTAAAATGGACACGACATATTTGGCTTTGTCAGTCTGCAGGTATTTATTTTCTTATCTTCCGGGAATGTTCTGAAAAATAAAAAAAAAATCTATCAAACTATTAAGGATATCTACTGCTGGGTTTTACTGATTAACATGTCTACTTCTATTACTAAGAAATCTTCGTGAATTTCCTTCTGTATCCCTCTTAACTGCTTCAACACCAGTATTGTTATGTTTTAGTTATCTGACCACAGTCGAACTTCATAAAAAATATATACTAGTTGCTGCCTTTTGACCAGAGCACACTTAGGAACACAGACTTTAAATTGGGCCATACTTTCTTGAGTTAAATTTGACAATATATATTTTCATGAGGTTTAGAAAAGAACCCCAAATGGCTATCTAATCTCTTGCTCTAAGCTAAGCTACCCAAAAAAGCGAATCAAATCTTGTGTTTATTAATGTCATCAGGAAATGCTTATGTCCAAACAGAATTGCAACAATTGAACTTTGTTCATTATTCCTATTCTACAAAGATTATAGATTAGCTGTATGCCTAAATATCCCCTAAATTATCAAGTTATCAAGTGACCTCATATATTAACTATCAATTGCCACGATAATGCTGCAGAAAATAACATACCTCAAAACTTTGGTATAAGACAATAACCATTCATTTTTGCTGATGAATTTATGGGTTAGTGGACTGAGCTGGGCTAATATTGGCCAGGCATGCTCATCGGTCTACAGTCAGCCAACAGGTGAGCTTGGGCTTCGCTGGCCTAAGATGGCCTCATCTGGAATAGCTCTCTATGAGATTTCTGATCTTCAGTAGGCTAGCCTAGGCTCATTCCCATGGCAGAAGTGGGGTTGAGACAGACAGAGAGACAGAGAGAGAAAGTACTGAAGCTTACAAGGCCTCTTGAGGCCTAGGCTTAGAACTGGCACAATGTCACTTTTGCCACATGCTATTGGCCAAAGCAAGTCTCAGGGACACCCAGGTTCAAGAGTATAGGAACAGAACCCACTTTGTTGATAGCAAGAACCGGAAATTGTATTGCAAAAGGGGTAGACAGGCATGGCTGAAGACCGCCGTCATTTACAATGTACCCAAATCTCATTTAGTCTTTTCTTTAAATAATCTGATAGTAACGGTGTTTCCCCTTCACCCCTGAATCTGGACTATGCAAACATTATCTCATTTTACCATTACAAAATTTAATTTCAAGAACACTGCTAAACTGAAATCAAGGTGTGCTGAAAATAGATGGCAAGTTGAGATTTCAAGACAAGGAGTTGAGAAATACAAATTTTGTGACCATAGAAAAAAATGACATAAAAGCTACCTTACATATTAGACAATGAATCTGTAAAATTAAAAGGAAATTATATAGCTTAAGCTAAATTTTCCTTTACTACCTAGAGCCTACTTTATAATATTTGATAAGCTATCATAAATAGTTTTATTCAAAGAGCAACACCCATGAACTTTTAAAATGAACCATTTATTAAATCAAACTGTTATTCTTAACAGTTATGTAAGTTACATGTATGTTTAAGTCAGAGTATTTCACATGGAAGATTTTTAAACTCCTATAGGCAAGCAAAATTGTATCACACAATATATAAGTGGGAAGGGGGTACTGCTAAACATTCAAATAAGGCAAGTATTTAAAAAACCATAAAACAATAATTAAAAAAAATTCAAGCATTCCTTTAAGAGAATTCAACACTACAAGCTAAATGTACTTTCTGAGTGGATTCATATAATCAAGGCAGTGTTTCTTCTTTTAAAACATCAGGAAATTGAATAAGGCTCATTAATAGATACAGCTGCCCTCAAGATTTCAATCTCAGTCGCTTTCTTTAAATTAAAATTCACGAAGTGCACAATTAAGATATATCAAAAAACTGAATCTGCTACTCTAACAACAGCTGTCCATGCTTAATACTTAAGTGGTTTATTTGACCAAATTATGTCTTTTCAGGGAAAAAAATAAGCCACTGTAAAACATTTAGTTTGAAATTATGCTAATGTTTTTCTTAGAAATAAAAAATTATGGAAGGGTTATTTATAAGGAAAAGAAAGCAAAAACACTAGAATGACCAAACATTTTCAAAGAACAAGCACCACAAAGGACATCTGCATTCAGTTTTATAATATTTATCAATGTATTTTTCTTACTCCAACCAATCTACTTCATCAAATTCTGAATCATCTTCTGAATCACTATATTCCACAGCAATACGGCGAGACAGAATGGTAGCAACATCGTTTTCAATGCGTTCATGTTTAGCTTCCTGTTCACGCTGCTCTTCTACTTTGCGTAGCTGAATACCTGATACGGCAAATCCAAAACATTCATTTTAAAAATGAAATATTAAGTGCCAGATATTATTACTCTTTCTGGAATAAAACCAAACACACATGAGAAATACTAATAGAGAAATAAAAAGATTTAAAAAGAATTTGAGGGAATCATATGTAGAGAGGCATTAGATCATTCATTATGTTATCATCTATGATATTAGTTGATTAAACCTACCAGATATCCCAATGGATGTCTACAATTTATTTATCTGTCATGGTCTACTGTACCTCCCTGCTCACCACCCCCTACAAATTAAATCAGGTAATACAATTCTTCTATCACCTCTCTGGTCAAATAAACACTGTTGAATATATTTTCTGTGGTCTCATTATCCTCCACGCTTGAGGGAAAGGCACTATTATTATTCTATTCTCTTTATGTCTGGTGTATAGTAGTTGCTTAGGAAATGTTGACTGCATAAATAAATGAATATGAGAAGCCTTTCCTTTGTTACAAAGGAAGGAAACTTACTCCTTTAAAGACATCTGGTAGAGCAAGTGTCACTGATAACCCAAATAAACAGCCTTAAGAATGAAGAAAATGCTATTTTAAAGGAGTTAATACACATATTAAGCACAAAGAGTTTTAATTAAATTTTCTATAACATTTAACTCTGAGATTTTAAATTTCTCAAACATTTTAAGAATTCCTATGAAGTATGAAAATTAAATAATTAAATGTGATATATTTTCTTGAAAATGACTTAAAATATAAGTTGGACATAGCTTTACTTTCTAAAGGCCATTTGTACAAAAACATGATCACCTAAAATTTTATAAATGAAGGACACATTACTGTCTTAAATATTTAGAAAGTTTCCAGTGCTAACATAGTAATGTTTTTCATAGCTCTGAGAAAATTACCTTTCCGTATTGCTTCCAGTAGTACACTCCTGGCATCACTGATTACAGGTAGGGTTGATGGATGACGCTTTGGCTCAGAAGCAGGTATAACTTGTGATGGAGGAGATGGAGGCATTAATGGAACATGGGGACCTGGGGCAGTGGATGGAGTTGGATGTAGCCCAGAGGGAGGATGAGCAAGAGCTGCAACTGTGACAGGTGATGATGGTCGAATGCCAGGTGGAGGCAGAGGAGGCGGTGGTGGGGGTGGAGGCAGCCCCTGAACTTCACCTTGTGGGAGTGGATGAACTGGTACAGTCTCACATACTGGGGCAGCTCTAGCTACTGGTGGAGAGGGCTGTACTAGAGGAGGTGCAATTGGAGGAGGAGCTGGGTGAAGAACTCCAGGGGCAATCTGAAGAGGAGCTGGAGGTGGTGGTACTGCTGGAGCTTGCAAAGCAGTGGTTGGAGGTGGAGGTGGGGGAGGTACTGGTGGGGGAGGAGTTGAAGTCATTGAAGCTCTTAATGAGGAAGTTGACAAGGCAGATGGAAGAGGTGGTGGAGGAGGTGGGGGAGTGGGGCTCACAAACACAGGTGTTCTGCCTGTAGCTGGTGACTGAGGGCGATTTTCTATCAAACCTGTAGCAGAACTGAAATGATAAAAGAGATCCTAGCAAGTTATTAAAAGAGAAAAACCTGAAGAGAAAAATCTAACCACATAAACTATAAATGACTATCAGTAACTAAATCACAGTAGATGCATTAACATGCTCCTACAGAAATTTAAATTCTTCAACAATGTTTAGAAAGAAATGAGAACTAAAAGTACATCAATAAAAAAATTAATAAGTGGTACTTTGGTTTGTAATATTCTAAACAATCTCATCCTCTCATGCAACTTTCATGATCACTCATTTAATGCTTACTTTGATAAACAAATGCTAATTTATACACTGTAATATGAGTCTATGTAATGACTCGTATTGTTATCAGATTGCAATACTTGTGGCCAATACAATGCTGTATTTATACTAAAACTGTTAAGAGTCATCATATGTCCTTTTAGTTCAGTCAATGACAACTAACTACAAACCACAAAGGAAATTTACAGCTCTCTTTCTTCCTGAAGATGAGATATCAAATGAGTTAGTGACAGAGGCTAGTTTTTTTTAACTGAAAATTGTAAATTTGATCTCTATTAGAAAATTTTTCCAATAGAGAATATTTCTCTATTGAAAATTTGTGATTTGGATAACTGATACAATTAAGTTTTGGAATAGTTTTACTGAAAGATTACAAGCATCTGCCAATTCTCTCTGAAATTCTTAAAGTATTTTTCTTAATTATCAAATTAACACCCATAACCACACATCTTTGGGTATCATTTGTCAGACTCTTAACACATTCCAAACATTCTTAATTTTTCTTATTACAATGCACATAAGCTTGATAACAAAGCTATATAATAAAATGAAACACACTTTAAAGTAAATTGTTATTAGCCAAACTTTCCCAGAAGAATGTGTCAGCTCTAGTCAGAGGATGGCAAGTTACATCCCATAGGTCAAATCGGACCTGCTCCTTGTTTTTATAAATACAATTTTACTGAAACACAGACACATTCATTTATGTACAGTTTATGGCTGCTTTCATTGAACAATGGCAGAATTGAGTACCTGAGACAGACACTAAATGCCCAGAAAGCCAAAACTATTTACTATCTGGTCTTTTAAAGGAAAAAATTACTGACCTCTCAGATCACATGCTTGTCCCAACATACCTGATACAGGTGGGTATGGGTTTCGCATCTCCTGCTCCATGCATCGGCGGAGGTGGAGGTGGTTCATGTGGTCTGACTAATACCCTTTCCTCAGCTCTAGTCAGAAGCTCACTCATCTGACTAAATGGCAAGGCAGAAAGTGAATAAGATCCATCCATATGATCCACGTATGTCTGAGGTCTAAAAGAAACATACGGTATCAGTGTATTTTTGTTGAATTATTGGAGAAACAGAGTGTTCTACAGGAGATAATATTTAAAATTTATCTGTTGAATGCCAATATTTTAATGATTTTTAAGAAATTTTTCAGATATGTATTACATTAACCCTGATTTTAAAACAAAGAATGCTATTCACAATGCACTTTTACTTGCTAATTTAGGTTTATTATGATGACCATCAGTTATTTTATTATTTTATGATAGAATACTAAGTCAATTCACAAGGATGAAAAGTATTACATAAAAGTCTTACAAACAAGAAAATAATTAACTTGTAGCAAATTGTGTTCAAAGCTATCTGCCTCTATTTCATTGTTATCTTTACAAGAAGGTGCCAGTGACAGAAAGGTAGGCTATGAAAACTGGAATTTTCTACTACTAGGATACCTTGTTGCTCGCTAACATAAATGCCTTCCATAAGTCTTGCACCAGGGAAAAAGGCCTCCCTGATACTAGCACCACATCGTTACCTAGCTACATTGTTTCTGTCCTTTTGGTGTTTTCAAAAATGCTAGGGTACTCAGAAAATAGCTGAGCAAAATAGCAACATGTAACTTAGATTTAAGCAAAACTTCAGACATTTTGAGCATGTGAAGGTTTATAAATATTTATTTACTGAAATGCATTCTGAGGATGAAGTTAGGTTTAATAGATGTGCACAGAATAAGTCAGAAATTATTGTATTTACCACTAGTAGGTCAGATAAATACCTTAATTACTCAACTGCAGTAGAAATAGATGCTTAACTACAAATTACTAATTTTTTAAAATCTCAATACTTTCAGTTTTTTTTCTTTCAGTACTATAGATAAATAGTACCTCTCAGATATATATTTTTCCTAAAATAGGTCAGGATATTTCACACTTATGGCCTGACAAATGACATGTATTATTCAAAAGAAAACCTTAAGCTCTTTTCTATTCAAAATAACTAAGACTATACCCAAATAAACGTCTTCACAGGGAGATTGTTTGCTGTGGTGGCATGCTACTTAGATAGGATTCCTGGCCACTGAGAAAGGAAAAGGACCTATTCTGTATTTTTGCAAAAGGGGATGAGTAATTTTATTTGAAAGTCCTGATACATATAAGGTGAGAGATGTGGTAAAGAAAGTAAGTCAGGGGAAAGAAAAAGGAACAAAATAGAACCCCTTCTCAACTCCTATTTTACATAAAACAAATTAATAATACCTCAAAAAAAATTCCAGACCTTGCTCCTCTATTATGAAATTCTAGCAGACTTTGCCTGAAATATTGAGAGGGAGTTGAGATTTCTGAAAGTTAAAACAATGCTAAAGATTATCTATTCCAACCACCTCTTTCTACAGATGACAAAACTGAGGTGCAGGTATAAAAATCTCCTACCCAAGACTTTCGTAGGCTCACAGTGGTTGGGGTTTTTAAATCATCACTATAACAGGGTCTGCCAGTTCAACAGTTTAGGACTTAAGACTTAGAAATACAGGTATTATAAATAAAGTCAATGTTTTATCCATTAATTTTTTTAAAAGACAAAAAAAAGAAAAGAAACCTTGTTTCAAAGTGAGAGGCTGGGCCATTAGCAACTTCAATATGCTTATGTAACAGATTAGCATCATCTTCAGCCAGCTCTGGACCTTGGGCCAGCTTCTGCCATTCTCTCCGCCTGTCATGAGGTGCTCTTGGCACTTTTTCTGGTTCATGAGGACGATCTAGATTTTTCTGCTATAACAGATGTATTGAAATAAAGCCAAATGCTGAAGTTCTAATTTTTAAAAAGAGGTTACAATAATCAAAATAAAATTTTAATATCAACATTGTCATCATAGTATAGTACAAGTAATACCAAGACAGTTCATGTGTACATTCAGAGTTAAATCTTAGCTAGTGTGCTATAATCCCAGTTTCTTGTCATGTTTTTGAATCCCTACTTTGAACTGATATATCAGATACAAAATAATATGCCTAAATAATAAAACTAGAGGTCAGAAAGTCATTTCAGATGAAAAAAAATTCACCAACCCTTCTTTCCCTATCTATGGGTTTGAAATTTCTACCACAAATGGCACTAACTCTAACCAAAACATGAAAATTTACTAAGGTTATGTTATCTGATTAGCTAGAAAACATATCATAAAAATCCAATTATTCAATTAACCCATAATAATTGTGTCTCTCAACAGAAAACAAAAAGTGACTCAAATTGGGGGAGAAAGCATAGAAAGATCTAGAGTAGATATAACAAATTTGAATACCCAAAGAGCCCAAGCAGATAACATACATGAATAAAGCCAGTCAGGTGTAAGATGGGGCATGCAGTGAACTAGATAGACATGTCCATCTAAGGAATTCCAGTTAAAAAATTTGACGGCAGACAAAACACTGCCTGCAGGCATAATCTGGCTTGCAAATCAGCAGTTTGCAAATTTGCAGTTTGCTAGCTAGAGTGCTTGGGTATCTCATAGCACAGAAGATGATAAAAGAAGGGCATTTTAGGAATTGAGAAAAGTAGAGATAACTATAGGAGAAACAGAGGGTTGATGAAAACAGACTCTGCCTCCCTCATAATTCAGCCTAAACTCAACTTTGCTTCCTCCTTCTATATTTTCAATCATCATTAACATTAAATAAAGCATATCCAAGTGAATTTTATTAGAAAGTAGAGAATGATAACAGAAGAAAGATACTAGGGATTTCGTGAGAATACAATAACCTTTCCAAAACATTTAAGAAATATTAAGGATATACTGTGGCAAGAAAATAGTAGTTTAATCTACATTACCTATATCTAAACACTAATGTTCCTTTGTTCCTCCTTACCAGAATGTCATTCTCTTCCCTGGTCTATGTAATTCCTATCTGTTCTTCAATGTTCATTAATAAGTTTTGTTGGAAGTGTTTATTGACCCTGTTTGCTGGCTTAAACAGTTGCTATTTTGTGCCACCTAAACCCTCCATGCAAACCTCTGCTATGGCACTTATTATACCATACTCTAATAATCTAATTGCTCATCTGCTCCCCATTAGGCTGTGTTCTTTCTGTGTAGTAATAAAGACTTCAGTATTTGATTATATGAATCCAGTAAAATAAAATGTCAAACAAAGTATGGGACTAGTATAGTTCCATATATGCAACAAAAAACAAATATACCAAAAAACTTCAATTTTCTGAACCTCTTGTAATACCTTTTGTTTCCTCTTTTCCTTCCTCTTATCCTCTGTATCTTGCAACATTTTTTCTTTCCACAGATCGAAGAAATATGAAGGATTGGTATAAAACTTCAAACCTTCTTTACCATCATCTCTGAAATATAAAATATCAATTAAAATACACATTAGTAAGACTTAAAGAGGCAACCGGAATAGACTTTTACTAAAATGTTTATTCTCTTACAGTAATGAAATATGGTATGTTAAAATATAGCCAAAATTAGAATATTGCACCAATAGAAAATTTCATCCAAATCAGAAACGAAACTAAGAAAAATGGAAAACCAAATACTTTTCTGAGTTGGTACTAATACTTTAAAGTACAGCTGGGCAATTTTCATTCCTAACTTCTGCAGAATACCAAATTTTCTAAAAGTCCTTTGGGAAATTCCAATAATCACAAATAGTTCCACCAAATATAAAAGGCTGATAAGACAGTAACATCATTTAGAATAGAGAAAGTTTACAGAGTTTCTGCCAATACTCTAATTTACTCATTATCTTACTAAATCCAAAAGATATCACCTAATTAATAGTCATTCTAACAGTCACATTTATATCCAATGACCTGCATAATGACTTACAATTTCAAATAACTATTTGAATATTATTTTGTTCAGGATATGTGTTGCACATCTCAAATTGCCCACTTAATAAATCCTATGAAAAGGCTCCAAAGAAAGGCTAATTCTAGAATTTATTTTAAATATTAAAAAACATTTTTAAAACAGATACTACATATTCATACTGTAAGACATTAATGTATACAGATCAAAAGTAGACAAAATAAGCAAAAATTATATTCATTTTGTTAGTAGGGTAGAATTGTAACCTCTTTTTAACTTTTCTATATGATTAAAAATTAAACTAAAAAGACAATAACAACTCTCTATCTGTTCACATTAAGTTTGCCAGTGGCTTTTCTTAATAATACATGTCAAAACAATTCCCTTGAATAGGTCTTGACTTTTGTATGCCAGAAACTTAGGAACTCATCTAGTGAATAAAGCAAAGGTTTTCTCAAGATAGTGGATAGGAAGGACTCTGTGTGTTGGCTATAAGTACAATAAGATAAAAAATGTTTGGGGATTTAGCATTTAAATAATAAGTCTGAGATAAATAACAGGCCCTCTTATTTATTAGCTTACTGACCTATAAGGAGTGAGTATATTGAGAGGTGGAGGCTGTTCACAAACATCATATGTCTCCTGTAATGGAATAGGCAAAGTCTTGCGATCAAAAAGCTGCTGATCTTGAATTGTAGAACTTCGGAAAGCTTTTCTCATTGTTATATCTTGCAAAGACACTAAAACAAAAATCAAGAATTCATTTTATTAAGATGATTTAATAGAAGGACAAATTAATATACTGCATTTGTTTTAAAGTCAGCATGGCTCAAGAGGCTGTGACCTTAATGGCTTATCCTCTAGAAACAATATTTTAAATGTTCTATTGTTAAATTTAACCCAATCATTCTGTGCCTAATTTTTCCAATCAGATGGTTTTTGTTTTTTTTTTTTGAGACAGAGTCTCGCTTGTTGCCCAGGCTAGAGTGAGTGCCGTGGCGTCAGCCTAGCTCACAGCAACCTCAAACTCCTGGGCTCAAGCAATCCTGCTGCCTCAGCCTCCCGAGGGGCTGGGACTACAGGAATGCCCCACCATGCCCGCTAGTTTTATATATATATTAGTTGGCCAATTAATTTCTTTCTATTTATAGTAGAGACGGGGTCTCGCTCTTGCTCAGGCTGGTTTCGAACTCCTGACCTCGAGCAATCCGCCCGCCTCAGCCTCCCAGAGTGCTAGGATTACAGGCGTGAGCCACCGCGCCCGGCTAATCAGATGGGTTTTAATACAACATTTGACTTCTAAGTCACTTAAGATCCCAGTGATACCTGAAGCATACCTACATTTCTCATGAAATACACCTTTTCTTTTCTCTACCTGCCACCCTGGACCCCCACCAACTTAGATTCTCTTGTTCTATAATCTTTTTGTTCCCCATCTCCCTTTATTCCTTCTTTTTAGCTTACACCAATAACTCTGAAAGGAATTATTTATTAGTGGCATTCCAGGCTAAACACACTGCTGACCTCTATGCTATATGTACTATAAATATTACACTTGTATTATAAATTTAAAACAAATTTTACTATACAGAAAATTTTTTCAAGTAGTGGGCAATCTATATTATTCTCTCCTTTACTTACCTTTTATCTGTACTATAAGGATTTCTACCTAACTATAAGTTCTTGAAGACTGAGACTGTCTTATACATTGTATTCCCAGTAACTAGCACAACCTCATCACATATATACTTTAAAAATAACTTCATTTACTCATTTTCTTTTGGACTGTGCATTATGTTAAAATGAGAAATGTACCAAAATACTGCATTCTTAACTCTTACAGTGATTTCTTGATATTAAAAAATTAGGTAATTTCTTATACATCTAATATGGCCTAAGTACACAAATGCTTTATACCATACAAGGTCAGCACTGAACAATCATAACAATTCTTCAATTATTTTTCTCCCCAAAATAATAGCTCTATCATCTTCATAAGTAAAAAAGCAAAATACACTCAATGTGAATGTTTGGGCCTATGGTGCAGGTGGAGCAATGAGGCAATACATGTTACAACATGAATGAACCTTAAAAACATAATGTTAAGTGAAAGAGCCAGTCACAAAAGACCATATAGTGTATGTATATTCATTCATATGAAATGTCCAGAATAGGCAAATCCATACAGATAGAAAATAGTCTAGTGACTGCTTGGGGCTGAGGGGAAAGTGAAATGGACAATGACTGCTAATGAGTACAGGGCTTCTTCTTGGAGTGATAAAAATATTCTAAGACTTATTATGGTAACATTGAATATGCTAAAAAACAATGAATTGCACACTTCAACTTTAGATGGTGGACAAATTGCAAGGTAGGGTGTGAAATACATCTTAATAAAGTTTTAATTTTTTTTTAAAGTACTGGTTTTTTTTCTTGCATCCAGAGCTGTAAGTTTGTATCTTTCCAAGCCATAGAAACTTAGCATGGTAAGTATTTGCCTCTCCTTATTTATACATTAAATCAGATTATTTCAAAAGTAAATGGTTCAATCACTAAGACATCTATCCATCATTATATTATTTAATTTGTTTCCAGTGATATCCTTAATATTTTATTATTCAAGTTTAGGTCTATTATATAATTTGTATTTATACTAAAAGTTATTCAACTAAAAATATTTTGTAGAGAAGGTTATAAGAAATTTACATTAAACATTCTCTATTGCAGATAAGTGAAAATAATGTCTTTGTTGTTTCATTTCTTTTTGTTAAAAAAAAAAAAATCAAGCTGGGCGCAGTGGCTCACGCCTGTAATCCTAGCTCTTGGGAGGCCGAGGCGGGCGGATTGCTCGAGTTCAGGAGTTCGAAACCACCCTGAGCAAGAGCGAGACCCCGTCTCTACTATAAATGGAAAGAAATTAATTGGCCAACTAAAAATATATACAAAAAATTAGCCGGGCATGGTGGCGCATGCCTGTAGTCCCAGTTACTCAGGAGGCTGAGGCAGGAGGATCACTTGAGCCCAGGAGTTTGAGGTTGCTGTGAGCTAGGCTGACGCCATGGCACTCACTCTGGACAACAAAGCGAGACTCTGTCTCAAAAAAAAAAAAATCAGAGGCATTTGTGAAACATCAGCAATGTATTCTGTTAGGGATAATATGTGCTTTGCCACTAAGTTTCCGCTATTATTTACCCCATAGTATGGCTTTTTTATCTGATACTCTTGATTCAATAACTTGGTATAGAATATTTCTGCCCTAAATATGAGCAATTTGTTTTTAAAAAGTGCATTTAAAGTAAAAAGTAGCATTAAATTAAATAACAAATCAGACTTTAGCAAAATGAACATACAAAAGCATATTAAAAGGAGTTACATTCTTACAGACTCAAACCTAAGGATTTTAGGTAATTTTTAAATAATTTGTATTTCTAAGATAAAACTATACAAATAAATTAAAAGGGAGAGAAGAGAAAGAAAATTGAGGAAAAAACTATAGTTCAAATGTCTTCTTTATGTCAAAACATTAAAGGCTGTTTAGTGTACAAAAAGAGGAGATAAAAAGGAGTAGGAAAGAAAAGCCATAAGAGTCATGCTGATGGCATTTACAGATAATTTATTACAACATATATACCAAAGGACATGAGTAAAAAGATTTGTAATAAATTCATGCTTAGATACTGCTCTTAAATATATCACTTATCTCATCCTCATCTAACTTAAAATATATATGTAGACAAAAACATAATATAAATAAACTTACATTCTTCTTCCTTAGGATCAAGCTGTGTAACACTAACAGATAAACGGTCCACACGTTCTTGCAATGAGTTAACTCTGAAGGAAAAACTATGTGCTTCATTGAATAATTCTCCAAATATATCTTCAGCATATTTACCTAAGCAAAAATGAAACATATACCATAAAATTTAATGTGATCAGAAATAAACACTAAATGATATAACATTTAAAAGTGGCATCCTGTTGAATTTGGCATTTATTTGAAACTATAGTTGACCCTTGAACAACACAGGTTTGAACTGGGCTGGTCCACTTATATAGGGATTTTTTTCAATAAATATATTGGAAATTTTTTTTAGAAATTTGCAACAATTTGGAAAAGCCTGCAGTTGAGTCACATAGCCTAGAAATATCAAATAATGAAGAAAAGTTAAATATGTCACGAATGCATAAAATATACATAGATACTAGTCTATCATTTCCTACCGTAAAATATACATGAATCTATTATAAAAAGTTAAAATTTATCAAAACTTATGCACATGAACACAAACTATACTTAGTGCCACTGACAGTCAAGAAAAATGTAAACAAATGTAAAGATGTAGTATTAAATCAACATTGAATAAAATTAACTATTATACAAACTATATTACTATAATAATTTCATAGCCACCTCCTGTTGATTGCAGTGAGCAAGTGCAATCAAGTGTTGCAAGCATTCACTTAAAATGCTGTGTGATCAGTTCGTCTCTAGTAAACTGAGTATCACAGTAGAAAGTAATCTCTTGTGGTTCTTGCATATTTCTTATGTTTACTGCAATACCACAAACTTTGAATAATACCATGGGACCCATATCTAGTGCCACTAGTGATGCTGGAAATGTTCCCAAGAAGCAGAGAAAAGTCACATCATTATAAGAAAAAGCTGAATTGCTTAATATGTCCCCTAGATGGAGGCCTATAACTGCAACTGCCTGCTATTTCAAGGTAAATGAATCCAGTGAAAGGACCATTGTTAGTAACAAAAAAAGAAAGAAAAGGAAATTCATGAAACAGTTTCTGTAGCTATGTCAGCAAGCACAAAAACCTTATCCTTTTTTGTAAAATATCTTTTTATCTCATTGAAAATGCAGCCTTTTTGTAGATGCAGGATTACTATAAGAAAGGCACACCTATAGACTAATCTGATTCGGAGGGGGAAAGAGAAGGTATCATGTGACAACTTAAAACAAAAGGAAGGTGGAGGATCTAAAGCTGGAGAATTTAATGCCAGCAAAGGATGGTTTGATACTTTTAGAAAGAGGTTTGGTTTTAAAAAACGTCAAGGTAATAGGAGAAGCAGCTTCTGTCAACTAAGTGGCAGCAGATGAGTTCCTAGACACCATTAAGAAAATCACTGAGGAGAAAGGATATCTGCCTGAATAGTTTTTTTTTTTTTTTTTGAAACAGTGTCTCACTCTGTTGCCCGGGCTAGAGTGCCATGGTGTCAGCCTCACTCACAGCAACCTCAAACTCCTGGGCTCAAGTGATCCTTCTGCCTCAGCCTCCTGAGTAGCTGGGTCTACAGGCATGCTCCACGATGCCTGGCTAATTTTTTCTATATATTTTTAGTTGGCCAGCTAATTTCCTTCTATTTTTAGTAGAGACAGGGTCTCACTCTTGCTCAGGCTGGACTGGAACTCCTGAGCTCAAACAATCCTGCCATCTCGGCTTCCCAGAGTGCTAGGATTACAGGTGTGAGCCACCGTGCCCGGTTTGAGTAGATTTTTAATGCAGGTGAAACTACTCTATTCTGGAAAAGAAAGGCCACAAAGCACATTCAGTAGTAAGGAAGAAAATCAAGCCCCAGGATTTCAGGCAGGAAGGGATAGGCTAACTCTACTGTTTTGTGCAAATGCAATTGGGTTTATGATGCAGACTGCGCTTATCTGTAAAAGCTGCTAACCCCCAAGCCTTGAAGGCAAGAGATAAACACTAGCTGCCAGTCTTTTGGTTGTACAACAACAAGGCCTGGACAAGGAGAACCCTCTTTCTGGATTGGTTCCATAGATGCTTTGTCCCTGAAGTGAGGAAGTATCTTGCTAGTGATGAACTGCCTTTAAAGTTCTTGTGATACTGGACAATGCCCCTGGCTACCCAGAACCCCATGAGTTCAGCACCAAAGGTGTCAAAGTGCTGCAGTCCCCGACCCCCAGTCCACAGCCTGTTAAGAACTGGGCCACACAGCAGGAGGTGAGGGGTAGGTGAGCAAGCCAAGCTTTATCTGTATTTACAGCTGCTCCCCATTATTTGCATCACCGCCTGAGTTCTGCCTCTTGTCATATCAGTGGTGGCATTAGTTTCTCATGAGCCTGAACCCTACTGTAAACTGCACGTGTGAAGGATCTAGGTTGCACACTTCTTATGAGAATCTCATGCCTAATTATCTGAGGTGGAGCTGAGGCAGTGATGCTAGCACTGGGGAGTGGCTGAAAATACTCAGATTATCATTAGCAGAGAGGTTTGACTGCACAGAGACCATATTGATAATAAATCAATCACTTGCTGACTCATATTGAAACCCTATCGCTGAGTTGCAAGTGACAATTATCTGCATCTGGTGGCAGGCTTTACAGTGGCAAGTGAGCATCTTACTTCAATTGTACAGCTGCACCTGGTGGCAGGCTTTAAAGTCAGAATCTGACACTTATTTTAGTCTGCGCGTGGCCTGTCCATTATTCTATTTATCACTTCCATCCTCACCTCTTTCCCACACTGCGCGCTTGTCTCAGTCACAGTTTGGGTAAGCCCACAAGCTAACCCGAACAAAAATGAGTAAAAAACAAATGTTGCTGGAGAGCTTCTTTGAAAAGGGGGAAAGACCCACTGATGAAACAGCAAAAGGCTAAGACTTCCAACAAAATGAAAGCTGCATTTAAAAGAAAATACCAAGTCCTACTTAAATCACAGGTTCACGGCAATAGGTGATTCATATTCTCCAAGCCCACTTTATACATGTGGTAACCAAAGCCATGAAACCTTCAAAACTGCTTCGCCATATGGAGACCAAGCACCTTGCATTAAAAGACAAGCCTTTGGAGTTTTTCAAAAGAAAAAAATGTCAACATGAAGAATTGGAGGCCACCACTACTTCATGAAATGTGTCTGCACTGAGAGCATCATTCTTAGTGGCTAACCACATTGCTAAGGCTAAGAAGCCCTTTACTACTGGTGAAGAGTTGTCCTGCCTTCTATTAAGGACATTTGCCGTGAACTTTTAGGAGGCTGCAGTTCAAAAGGTGGCACATGTTCCTCTTTTGGCTAGCACCATAACTAGATGAATAGATGAAACAGCACAGGATACTGAGGCACAACTGTTAGAGAGGATTAATGAGTCACTGTGGTATGCAATCCAGGTTGATGAGTCTACTGATGTTGACAACAGGCAAAAATACCGGTTTTTGTGCAATATATTTTTCAGGAGGATGTGTTATGTGCACTTTTGTTGCCAACCAACACCACAGCTGCAGAACTATTCAAGTCTTTGAATGATTACATATTGGGAAAACTGAATTGGTCATTTTGTGTCGGTATATGCACTGATGGAGTGGCTGCCATGACTGGACAGCTTTCTGGTTTCCCTACATGGGTCAAAGAGTTCGCATCTGAATGTTAGTCTATGCACTGTGTCATCCATAGAGAAATGCTGGCTAGCTGAAAAATGTCACCTGAACTAAACATTTTGGAACATGTGATTAAAATGATCAACATTAAAGTACATGCCCTTAACTCACATCTGTTTGCACAGCTCTGTGAGAAGATGGACGCAGAGCACACACGTCTTCTCTTATACACAGAAGTGAGGTGGCTTTCTAAAGGTAGATCTCTGGCCAGAGTTTATTAGTTATGAGAGTCACTCTAGAAATTTCTTCTAGAAAAACAGTCACCACTAGCAGCACATTTCAGTGACACAGAATGGGTCCTAAAACTTACTTACTTGTGTGACATATTCAATTTGCTTAATGAACTCAATCTGTCACTGCAGGAGAGAACAACTGTGTTTAAGTTGGCAGATAAAGTAGCTGCATTCAAAGCCAAACTGGAATTATGAGGGCAACAAGTGAACATTGGGATTTTTGGCATGTTTCAAACATTAGCAGAAAATTTGAAAGAGAATGAGCCAGGGCCTTCTTTTTCCCAGCTGGTGCATGATCACCTATCTCAGCTTTCAAAAGAGTTTGAGCATTACTTCCCAACCACAAAAAGACCCCAGACTGGGAAGGAATGGATCCTCAACCCACTTGTGAATAACCCAGGTGAACTGACTTTGTCCGTGCTAGAAGAGGATCAACTGCTTGAGATCACAAATGACAGTGGCCTTAAAAGCATGTGTGAGATAACTTCAAGTCTCTATACATTCTGGATTAAAAGTCAAGGCGGAACATCCTGAGATTGCCACAAAAGCACTGAAAAGCCTGCTTCCATTTCCAACTATCTTTGTGAAGAAGGGTTTTCTGCTGTGACAGCAACCAAAAGGAGATTATGGAGTAAACCAGACATAAGCAACACACTTCAGGTGTCACTATCTAACATCACCCCCAGATGGGACCATCTAGTTGCAGGAAAACATGTTCAGGGCTTTCATTGACTCTGCATTATAGTGAGTTGTATAATTATTTCATTGTATATTACAATGTAGTAATAGAAATTAAGTGCACAATAAATGTAATGCACTTGAATCACCCTGAATCCATCCTCCCCACACCCCAGTCCGTGGAAAACTGTCTTCCATGAAACTGGTCTCAGGTGCCAAAAAGGCTGGGGACCACTGCTCTGAAGCATAAATGTTCGGAAATCACATCATCAAAGCTATTTGAACTATCAAACTAAATAGGCTCTGAAAGAGGGATCAATTGGTTGTTTTATGTGCATGTGTTTATTTATTCTGGCTATCGAGAGGCCTTTTAAATTTAATTCCAGGTTCTCAACTATGTCAAGTGGGAAAGCTGCCAGAGGAATTAATTTCAGGGCGGTAAACTATTGTTACACCTTGCTATATTTTATAGATTTTTCTCTTTGTTTTTGGATCTTTATAAACTGCTTAGAAAATGCCAATATAGTCTCTAATTCCAAATGCGAAGCACTCAAAACCTAATTCAGTTATATTTTCACAATGTGTTTATATTTTCCAGAGTTTGACTACATGACCATGTGCCTGCTGACAGATGTCGCTTATATGGACTATATTAGACTTGAAAATTCCTTCAATTTTTATCTTTAAGATATATAATCCATGCATTAGTACTGCAAATTAATCATGATTGTTAGTTCTAAATTCTATATTAGATATATACCTAAAACAAGATGCCTGTATTAGATCCAAAATCCATTTTAATTTTAAGAAATAGTTTATACAAAGTTACTAATGTCCTTTCTATGCTCTTAACATGTATTTAAATATTAACATGCTGATGTATTCATGTAAAACAAATTTTATATGAAGTCATGTTATATTGGACTCAATCAGTGCTAGATTACAAAAGTCAGCAAAATATCTTTAAACAATATGGTTAATGATATATTAATGCAATATCTGGGAACTATAAGACTCTTCTTTTGACCAGTTTCAAAAGTACAATTTATAATATAATGGCATTCCTAAGGAAAAAGCAAGTAAACAATGCAATATTTATTGATTCATATTTATTCATTCATGCCGATAACTAACCTAAAAAAAATAACCACCAAAAGGAACAAGGAATATACTTAAATTCAAATAAATAGCCTTTTATTTATTCTTATGACTATTTCACAGACAATGCAAATATGTAGTACTCTCACAAAGAACATTCAAATGTAACTTTTTATGTTTCTCTCACTACAGATGTATATGCCCAAACTTTCTCACTTGAAACAAATTAGATTAACAACCTCTTGTGCTAAGTACTCAATTATAAAAGAGAGGACAAAAGAAAGAGAAGCCTGCTTATCAGGAGAATCTATATGGCTGACAAGATAAATCTAGGAAAACCTGCAGAATATATCTAGGCCAAGAACACCTTGTTTTATCTTTAAAATGAAATATTGATGTCTTATTAAAAAGCTAATCCTTCAAAAGATAAACTGGACTTTAAAAAAATTTTTTTTAACTAATTAAATTTAGAATAATGGAAAATAATTGGTTTAATTTCTTAACCAAGAAGCTCTAAATGGAAACACACTGTCTCCTTCTCTCCACCTGCCTTTTCCATTGGCCTTTATTCTCTGGCCAGCATGTTTGCCTTCTGTCTGCCAGAGGCCGGGTTCATGTGCTGTTTTCACAGCATGCTGCATTATCAGATTCTTTACTAATATTCTCATGTGCCTCAGACAACTCACTCGATTCGCAATGACCCCACACCTTTCACTTAGATCTCTGATAATATAAAAATATTTTACTAGGCTAATTAAATATATGTTTAATATAATGCTTCAAAACACAAATAGCTGAAGCCTCTAAAAAGAGTAAATAGTGATAACAATCAAGCAAAACTACAACTCTGGTCCTATCTTCCACAGATCAAATCATATGTTAAAAGGCAATCTAAATAATTCTCATTCATCATGTGATTCTGTGCCTAAAGATTCTTTCTTTATTTCCCTTTCCCAGAAGAAAAGTTCAGTGCAAGAAGAAATTATTCCAAAACTCATTCATTTTACTTAAGATGACTAAATTTTTCAGGATAATTTTGTTTGCTTCTCACCAAATAATCCCCCCCCCCCATTTAATCACATCTTCTTAATACTCTAAAGCATAACCTTCTGGTTTGTAATGTTTTTAATTGATATATACTTACTCAGGCTACTTAGTTGTCTAATTATATTTGCCAAGGAAATATTGGTTACGCATTCCAGTTCATTCTTAATGCCTCTAGGCAGTGCTGTGTGGCACAAATGCCTAGGATCGATGTTTCTTTTCACTAATGGCATCTTGAGATCAACCCCTGTGCCACTTCACCTGTAGGAAATCAAAAAATAAATTAACAATATTCAATTTCAACCAACACAGAGTAAGACGTTATCTTTCATATTAAAGAACAAAATGCAGTTGACCCTTGAATAACACAGGTCTGAACTGCTTGGGCCCACTTACATGTGGATTTTCTTCCACCTCTGCCACCCCTGAGACAGTAAGACCAATCTCTCCCTTTCCTCCTTCTCTTCAGCCTACTTAACACGAAGAGGACAAGGATGAAGACCTTATGATGATCCACTTCCATTTAATGAATAGTAAATATATTTTTCTCTTCCTTTTGATTTTCTTAAAAACATTTTCTTTCTCCAGCTGACTTTATGGTAAGAATATAGTATACAATACATATAACATACAAATGTGCTAATCAATTATTTAGGTTGTTGGTAAGGCTGATCAACAGGAGACTATTAGTAGTTAAGCTTTGGGGAAGTCAAAAGTGATACATGAATTTTCAGCTGTGCAGGGGGCTGATACCCTTAACACCTACTCTGTTCAAGGACGAACTGTATTTGCTAGTACGAAGACAATAAAAATGGAATTACCTCATTAAAAGAATCAAAACTAATTTATTAACTTTGTTTCATTTTCAATTATTAGAATATCAACATTATATAAAATATTTTTTAAAAACTTGCTTTCAATGTCAGTTGCTACATGGTGAATTCACAACACCATCACAATTATTCTCCTTATTTGTACTTACTACAATGGATTTTTTTTTTAGAGAGTTGCTGTGAGAGGTCCTCAGTAAGTGCCCTAAAAGGATTAAAGAAGCTGGGAGAGTAGTATCAAATTTACATTTCCACACAAAATACATCAGATGTTCAATAGTTCAAAGAATAAATATTCCAATTTCATCAAAACCTATCAAATCTTTATTTAATTGATTAAAAAGTTCAACTTTCTTTGAATTACAGGTTGCCCCCACTTTTCATGTTTCCCATATACACAAACTTCAACTACCAGAGTTTAGTTAAATATCGTAACACCAGTCCCACAATAACATGGTTCAAATTCCACTTACCACAGTATATTAACTGTGAGTTTAACTGCATGAATACAAATTTTGTAGCTAGCACTTTTGTTCACAAATCACTACGTTAATAAGAGATGCAGATCATGATCATTGACAATAATCACTTCTTTAAAAGTCGGTTGGTGATTGGTCATGCCTCATTTGCTACTCATTTCATCACAGACAGCAAAGCATGTATCCATGTTGCCTTCTTGCCTCCCAGTGATAAACTCGTGAAATTTTACTAAATGGATAGTTGAAACAGAAATTGGCCAACAAAGATAAAAGCATAGCAAAAAAACCAAAAAATGATAACACTGAAAATAAAATTCAAAGCCAATATAAGTGGAATAATAGAAGATATAGTAGACTGTGGGAATGCAGTCACTGCCACTATTTGAGAGCCTCTAGATATGCAGTCAGTAGAACTTAGTGAAGACAAACTTACAGACGTAAGTGAGGAATGTGGTTGTGACAAAAAAAAAAAGAGTATGTTCGACAGGAGGTGATGCCAGCCACAAAAACCCACAAACAACAAAAACAAAAAACCACAAAACAACTTTAACTCTCAGAGCTATTTCACATTGAAAGTGCAAAAGATACTAATATTTAATACAATATTGGAAGCTGATCCAAATTTAGAAGACAGAAGTGTGACATTTTGGCAGACACAGAAAAGATGCTCACTGTTAGCTCTGCTATTTTAAGTTACACAAGGTAGCAAGCACTGTTCAAACTGCTCTTGATAATTATTTTTTCACAAAGAATTAAAACACTAATTCTAATTGTTTTTATGTTTTAAATTACATTCTGCCAAATAATTTTTTTTAATTTCCCTATATATTTTAACCAACAATAGAATTTTTAATGTTTAGACAAAAATTTTTAAAGAGGATAGAATTTTTCCCATTGATTAAAATCATTTTGCATAATTTCAACTTGCATGGTCACTTTTATAGTCCCATGCTACTGTGCAAAGTAAGGACTGACTGTGCCTACCTACTGGTTAACAATGACTACAGATGGAAGTTATTTATTATTAATTACTGAGCTTTAACGACTATTAAATGAGACCTTTTGGATAAATCTAATTGCACTGAAGTATTACCTATCAATATCCTTTTAAAAACAAATTTTTCTGTGAAATTTGTCTCCTCTAACCTACTTGTTCAGCATTCATTCTACATTTTAAATCTTTTTAAACTATGCAATATGAAACATACAGAAAAAAGCATATAAAACAAAATTGTATAATATAACTCAATGATTTAAGCACTCATGTAACCCCTTATAAGAAATAAAACATTGCCTGGAGCCCAGAACCCTTCTACTTTGGTCCTCTTCCCAATCATCCTTTCTTATCTTTTCCCCAAGGTAATCTCTACTCTTTTAAAGTATTTTCTTGTTTTACTTCCTTTTTTCACCACTTATGCAAGCAACTCTAAACACTATAGTTTTGATTGCTTTTTGAAGTTTGTGTAAATGGAATAATAAAATACATATTATGTACCTTGCCTTTTTCGTTTCACATGGTATTTATAACATTCATTCATATTGCTTTGTGTAGATGCAGGTGTTTTCATTGCTGTAGAAAATTCCACTGTGACAACACTACATTTTATTTACTCATTCTAATGTTGATATGAGGTGTTTCCAGTTTAAGGCCACTATGTATACTATGCTAAACATTCATGTACATGTGTCTTAGTGTACACATTTCTGTTGTGAATATATTAATACTTTAAGAAAATAGCCAAGTTAAGGATATATACAGCTTCAGCTTTAGAAAACGATGTCAAACTGTTCTAAAAGTGACTACACCAATTTATACTCCTCTCAGCAATGTAAGAGGCTGCTACTGCTCCACATCCTTACAAAACTTGATACTGTCATTTTCTAAATACTAGCTGTTCTTGACGGTATGTTGGGGCAACTTATTGTAGCTTCATGTTTCCCCAATTACTGAATTTAAGCAGCTTTTCCTGTTTATTGGTCTTTTGGATTTTTCTCTTGAAAAGTGCCTGTTCAATGCTCTTACCCATTTTCTATTTGCCATTTGTTGTATTAGGGCTGATTTTTAGAAACACTGAATATGAACCATCTGAAGGTTATAAACGATACACATATCTTCTCCTCTGTCACTTGTTATTTCACTCTCTTAATGATATCTTTTAATTAACAAGTTCTTACAATCAATATGATGGAATGGATCAATCTTTTCCTTTTAGGTTTAGTATGAAAGCAGTTTTTGAAATCTTTTTCTACACCCAGATCATAAATGTGACATTCTATGTTCTCTCTTAGCTTTATTACTTTGTCTTGCACTTTTACTCAGTAATTGCCATGGAATTAATTTTTGTGAATGCTGTGATATATATAGCATCAAGTTTCCTATGTATTATTTCAGCACCATTCATTTAAAAGATTATTCTTACTCCATTGCTCCACAGTGGCACTTTTTCATAAATCAAGTTTCTATTTATTTTTAAATCCAATTTTGGGCTATACACTATTCCGCTGTTCTGTCTAACCTGGATCTAATGACATACTATCTTATTAATAATTAGAGGGGCCTAATAGTAAATCTTGATTTCCAACAGGGCAAGCTCTCCTACCTTGTTCTTCATAAATGTCCTGTTTGTTCTTGGCCTTTTGTATTCCCATGTAATTTTTAGAATCAGATTATCCAGTCTCTCTCACACACACTCCCCTACTGAGAATTAGATTGGAACTGTATTAAATCTATAGCTCATATTGGGAAGTACTAACATTTATATGTTTCTTTCTATTCATGAATAACATATTGGTCCAATTATTTCAGGATTTTTAAATATCTCTCAATAATGTTTTACAGTTTTCTGAATAGAAGTCTTATATATCCTTATATTTATTTGTATGTGAATGATTTTTATAATACTGGAAATGGCATATATTTAAATTTTATTTTGGTGCCTATACAGAAAATAAATCGATTTCTGAATATTGGCCCTATATTCAGAGAACTTCCTAATAATCTCTAGTAACCTATTGGTAATTATTTTGGATTTTTAAGTATACACATCATGTCATATATGAATAGTGACTATTTCCTTTCTAATCCATCTTTTATCTTTTCTCTTTCTTGCCTTAGGACACTAGCTAGAACCTTTAATATAAGGTGAAACAGAGGTGATGACAGCAAACATTGTAGTCTTTTCCTGAACTCAAAGGGAAAATCTTCAACATTTCACAAGATGTCTGCAATAGGTTGTTATTGTTTTTGCAACACCTTCCAATAGACTTAAAGTAGTTCCTTTTTAGTCTTAGTTTGCTAAGACTTAAAAGTCATGAATGATGTTTGTGAGCCGTGGGTGTCGGTCTGTTGGTCCTTGCTTAACTGACACACAAGGAGCAACTGATGTTGATTATATCAAATGTTTTTCCTACATTTATTATGATAATCATGTGACTCTTATTCTTTTAATGTAGTAAACTATACTGATTGATATTTTTTTTGTTAAGCAACTTTCCATCTTTGGAATAACACAACTTTGTTAAGATGTATGTAGCAGGCAGAATAATGGACTCCCAAGGCTGCTCACCTTATTCTCTCGAATCTGTGAACAAGTTACATTACATGGCAAAGGGGAATTAAGGTAGCAGATGGGGTGAAGGTTGCTAATTAGCTGATGGCAAAATAGGGAGATTCTCTCTTTTTTTAATATTTTTCTGTATTTAGTTTTGGTTTGTTAATATGGCTAGTATTTTCGCACGTATGTCCACAAAAGAAAATGGTCCATTATCTTCCTTTCATGTAATGTCCTTGAAAAGTTTTTGTTATCAGAAAATATATACTGCATGACTTCAACCCTATAAAATGTATTTACACTTACTTCATTGTCTAACATATAGTCAATTTTTATAAACATTCCAAGTGTACTGAAAAAGAATGTACATTTTGTTGTTAGTTGTTGTAATGTTCCACATGTCCATTAGAGTTGCTAATGTGCCCAAATCTTCTATAGTCGTGTTCAGTTTTTGTCTGCTGGTTCTATCAGAGAGATGTGTTAAGATCTCCCACTATGGCTGCAGATTTGTTAAACTCTCTATGATTTATGTTTTTTGAGACTATGTTATTAGGTACATTTGCCAGTATGAAATTCCCTGTTTACCTCTAATATATAGTTTTTTGCTTAAAAGTCTATTTTGTTTGACATTAATATAGTTATACCAGCTTTCTTTTAGATGGTGTTTACATGATAAAGCTTTTCCTATTATTTTCCTTTTAACGTTCTTATATCCTTGTGTTTTAGAGACATGTCTCTTCACAGAATACAGTTAGGTGCTTCCTTTTCATTTCTTCTTCTTTAACCCAGTCTATTAATCTATGAATACTTTATTGGTATAAAGCTAATGTTCTTTCTGCCCAGGATGCTCTACTTGTCTACATTCTCTATTTTCCTTATTTCTACTTGTTATTCAAGTTTTAGCTCAAATGAGAGCACTCCCTGATCCCTCAGCTCCAACTAGATCTGGTACTCTGTTAAAATTCTCTCATAGCAACCTGTATTTTTCCTTCTAACACTTGTCTCAATTTGTAATTATGTATCTTCATGATTGATTTCTGTCTCCTGTATGTGTTTTTTTCCTCACAGTATACTGGGTACCTGGTAAATGCTTGGCACATACACAATGTTAAATATGGCCAAGCACAGTGGCTCATGTCTTGTTATCCCAGCACTTGAGAAGCCACGACAGGAGGACACTTGAGGCCAGGAGATGGAGACCAGCCTGAGCAACATAGCAAGACCCTGTCTCTACAAAAAAAAAAAAAATTAGCCGGGTGTGGTGGCATGCACCTTCCCAGCTACTCCTGAAGCAGGAGGATTGCTTGAGCCCAGGATTTTGAGGTTGCAATGAGCTATGATGGTGGCACTGTACTCTAGCCCGGGCAATAGAGCAAGACCCTGTTAAAAAAAAAAAAAAGTGAAATATATATGTGTTCAATACGTTAGAAATTTCTTAACTCCAGTTCAAATCTCTCTCCTAAGCTGCAGATGAAAATACACAGCTATCTTCTGGACATCTGTACTTGGAAATTCCATAAGATCTCCCAAATTCAATATGCCCAAAACTAAACCCATTATATTTCCTCTTCAAATCTAGTATCATCTTCAATTCTGCCCTACCAATGCAGTCCCTATCTATATTAAAAACAAAATCAAACCTTATTAATGCTAACCTCATTAACAATTCTCATATTCTACCCTTTCTTTTCTATTCCAACTAATCATTTCTCACTTGGCTGTCTTACAGCTTCTCCCTGCCATTCCGTCTATACCACCACTCTCACTACTCCAATTCATCCCACACCACAGCTTTAAGAACATAGTAGTCCCCCCTTATCTGAGGGGGGTATATTCCAAGACTCCCAGTGGATGCCTAAAATCACAGATAGTACTGAACCCCATACATACTATCTTTTTTCCTATACATACACAAATGTTTAATTTATAAATTAGGCACAGTAAGAAATTAATAACTAATAAAATAGAACAATTATAACAATGTACTATAATAAAAGTCATGTGAATGTGGTCTCTTTCTCCTAAAACATCTTCCTGTATTTGTGATATTGTGAAATATACATTTGGTCTTCAATCCCATTTCCTGGCATACAGCTTGCAAAATCCTTACAATTTTCAAAGTGATGTCTTTTTGTATGTTAATGATTGACTGAGGGTTGGCAGCCCCTTGGTCATATGAAAGACCAATTAGAGGGTTGGGATTTTCAGTCCCATCCCTCCCAACATCTGGGGAAGGGAGAAGGGCTGAAGGTTAAGTTGATTACCAACGGCCAATGGTTTACTCAATCATGCCTATGTAATGAAGCCCCCATAAAAACACTAAAGGACTGGGTTCAGAGAACTTCTGATAGCCAAACACGTGGAGGTTCCTGGAAAGTGGCCTGCCCATGGAGGGCATGGAAGCTCCTTTCCCCCATACCCTACCCTATGCATCTCTTCATCTGTATTCTTTGTAATATCCTTTATAAGAAACTGGTAAATGGAAGCTTTTCCCTGAGTTCTGTGAGTGGCTCTGGCAAATTAACCAAACCCTTGGGGTGGGGGGAGTGTCATGGGAACCCCAACTTGAAGCCGATTATCAGTCAGAAGTTCTGGAGGCCCAGACTTGCAACTGGTGCTTGAAAAGGGAACAGTCTTGTGGGACTACGCCCTCCACTGTGGAATATGATGCTATCTCCAAGTAGACAGTGTCAGAATTGAGTCAGAGGACCAGCTGGTATCCACTGCAGAACTAATTGCTGGCTTGGTGTATGAGGAGAAACCTTACACAACTGATCATAGTAGCATTCCTTTTCTTCCTGCCATTCCATCTACACTCTCACTAATCCATCCCATTGGATTGATAGTTGCTGTGGTGTGAGAGCAGAGGAAAAAAATACATTGAGTGTGTATTTACCACTCACAATACTATACTCACCTTTATTGTGAGGATGTGAAATGATAAAATGCCTACCTAATGAAATGAAGCGAGGTGAAAGACTTAGGCATTGTGATGTAGTGTTAGTCTACTATTGACCTTCTAACAATACATCAGAAGGAGGATCACCTGCTTCATTTGATCCTGGATCACTGAACCATGATGATGTCAATGGCTGAATGTCAGGAGCAGATGATGTCAATGACTAATGGGCAGCATGGATAGCTGGACAAAGGAATGATTCACATCCCAGGCGGGATGGAATGAGATGGCACAGGATGTCATTATGCCACTCAGAATGGTGTACAATTTATAAGTTATGAATTGTTTATTTCTGAAATTTTCTGTTTAATATTTTTGGATCATAGTTGACGGTGGGTAATTGAAACTGGGGAAAGCAAAACCATGGATAAGGACTATTGTATTACCAAAATTTTGAATCTGGTAATGTCTGTCTCCTGTTCCATGGTTTCTTGCTGTCAAGATAACATCCAAACATGATGTATAGGTCCTTCAGGATTTACACTCCCCTTCCCCACTCCAACTGGCCTCATTTCTCACCATCTTCCTACCTTATACTCTAATCACTCTGAATACACCTTGCTGTTTTACAGTCCTGCCTTTTCTCATGCTGCTCTTTGTCTAGAACGTTTTTTATTTTTTTATCCTGACAGAGAATACTTAATTGTTCAAGACCAGATTCAGACATCACCTCTTTTCTGAAGCTTAACTTAATTTCACTGAAGAGGACAAAACTATTCTTTTCACCAACCAAAATAGAAGAATACATATTTTTAAAAAGTAGCAAAGTACATCAGTATGCATCATAGATGAGAACAAGCCTATTCACAGACTCCTGCACATGATTTATGCCAAGATATGGAAACATTTACATATCCCCAATCCTAAATTTTTCTCTCACCTTCAGGGTAGGCCTCCTCTTATCTCTGGATACATATTTTCAAATATTTGCTGGTTATCTCTTACTCAACTCCCCTATGAATAAACCTCAAAATCAACGAGACCTAAAGTAATTCTTTTCCCCTGGCTCTTTATTTCTTATATTAGTTAACAGCTCTGTCAAGTAGTAGCTAACTTAGAAATAATGAAATCTTTGTTGACTCCTTGCAATCTTGCTATATTCAATCTGTATAAAAATATCCATTAGATAAATTCCTAGCAGAAAAACTGCTGACATCAAACTGTTAGTATATGCCTTAAAATTTTTGAAAATATCAACTTTCCAAAAATTTTTATTTCCATACTCTCACAAACACCAGGGAAAACACTTTTTAATTCTCACACTATAGTCTGTAGGATATACCATACTTTATTTAACATTCCCTAATGCTAGACATTTTGGCAACTTCCAGATTTGTACAGAAAATAACACTTATATTTAAACTTTTTGTTTTAATTTTGATATGAAAAGGGATAAACTTTCATTATATAAATCTTCGTCTAAGTTTCTGGCTATTTTCTTAGCATATGAAAAACTCAAGACTTTTGAAGTAGTTATTCCAAAATTACTTCCCCTAAGATTATACAATTTTCATTCTCACCACACATGAAGGTATTCTACTACTTTTTCAGCTCCATTATTTATTATCTGTAAGATGCTGGGCAAGTTAACTTCTCCGTGATTTTATTTCCTCATCTTTAAAAGGAGGATAATAAAAACACCTACCTCAAGGGTTTGATGTGAAAGTTAAAATGATTAATATATGTAGAGCATGTATCAGTTTCAGACAAGTCCCTTGCACATAGTGAGTGCACAATAACTACTACTCTCATAATTTCTCACCAACATTGAATATTAAGCAATAGAAGTGGTAGTACTCTCTGACTCATTTTAAAGTAAAAAAAAAAAAAAATGTCTGGAAGCAGCATCAGGGAACAAAGATCTTTTCCAAACTTAATATATGCAGGATGTATGGCTATAGATAGTACTTCCACATAAAAGAGTATGGAATTAATTTTAGGAGAGTTTTTAGTTAAAACAAGGAGATGGAAGGTTTAGGTTTGGAGAAGAGGTTGAATACACTTGTATGTAGGAAAGTTTGCAGGTCACAGAGGCAGAAGTTCTCTGGAGCATGGTGGAAGGATTTGGGAAGGTTGGAGAAATGGATCCAATGAGCTGTTCAAACGAGTATGAATTTGTGAGTTTAGAAGATAAAAAAAAAATGAAGGCTTATATCATACTTATGCCAGTTGATTTCTATGAGACATAATGAAATTATTTCTAGGTATTTTGAAAGTATATGGGCACTCTCTTGGGTTTATGCTATCATCTGAAGGTGCATGCTATGGCATGCAGAAGTAAATATCCTTTCAAACTTTACTGCATATAAACAATACAGCTAATTATTGGCATTGCAAGGACAGGTTCTGACTTTAATTCATAATTTCCTTCATTATAACATGTTGACACTTACTCTGAATCTTATTCATGGATTTGCTAACTAATTACTTGGAATATACAATCATTTAAATACTGTTTTATATATGTTCTCACTTATAAGTGGGAGCTAAACTATGGCTACTCATGGTCATAGAGAGTGGAATAATATTAGATAGATATTGGAGACTCAAAATGGGGGAGCGCTGGGAAGTGGGTAAGAGATGGAAAATTACCTACTGGGTACAATGTATACTATTTTGGTGATGGGTACATTAAATGCCCAGAATTTACCACTATACAATATATCCATGTAACAAAACTCCACTTGTACCCCCACGTCTGCTGAAATTAAAAAAGGAAGAAAAATAAATAAATATGGTTTATTATTCCTTAGTTTTATTCATTGTTTGCTACAAAGAAGCTCATTTGCTGTTTTCTTGCCCACTCATAGTCTTATGAGATCTTTACGTAATTTGTCATCTTGGCATTACACAACGCAGAGGATTGGTTTGGCATTTCAAACCTGGGCATTTCAACATGTACTTTTCTCTTCCTGGATGTTTTTAAAATATAAACTAAAAGCAGTGCCAACATTAATCCTCATTGTTAGTAATTTTCAATTCAGAAAAGCCTATTTTTAAAAGAATCTTAGTCTGGAAGAAATATTAAAAACCAACTAATTCATATCTCATTTTTGCAGATGAGCAAACTTACCTGAAAAAGTTAAGAAAATTCTCTAAGTTCACAAATTAATAGCAGAGTTGAGACCACATTTTAAGTTTCCAGATTGCATCTATTGCTTGTTCTACTCTTAATCTGTTACTGTTTTAAAATCCATTTTCTATTCTTGACAAATTTCACAATACACTAAAAGATTTTCAATGGTATTTTGAAGCTCCAAATAATGTTCCCCAATTCCCAGATGACTACCTCCTGAGTAAATATTTGTAGAGTACATGTTATGATTAAGACACAGACAGTGAAGGAGATATAAAAGAAATAAAACAGCTTTATCACCCAGAAGCTTACAAAATAATCAGAAAACAAAGATATATACCAAAAATTAAAAATAAATTAATGTATGGCTAAAGTCTAAAGTAGGGTAAGAAAAATTATAAGGTATGCAGAGAGAATAAAATCAAAACAAGCTAAAGAGGTTAAGAAAGACAACATTTATATAGACCTATGGTATCTAATACATTAACTGCTATCCATATATAGCTATATTGAAATTAAGTAAATATTTTAAAAATCAGTTCCTCAGTCACACTAGCCACATTTCAAGTACTCAATAGCTACATGTGGTTTGTGGCTGCCATATTAGGCAGGATAATTACAGAACACTACCATTACTGCAGAAAGTTTTACTAAACAGCACGGATGTCCATGATGGATAAAATGGCAAGGAGTGAGAATATTTTAAGAATAAAAGAGGAAGCCGGGTGCTGTGGCTCATGCCTGTAATCCTAGCTCTTGGGAGGCCGAGGCGGGCGGATTGCTCAAGGTCAGGAGTTCAAAACCAGCCTGAGCAAGAGCGAGACCCCGTCTCTACTATAAATAGAAAGAAAATTAATTGGCCAACTGATATATATATAAAAAAAAAAATTAGCCGAGCATGGTGGCGCATGCCTGTAGTCCCAGCTACTCGGGAGGCTGAGGCAGAAGGATCACTGGAGCCCAGGAGATTGAGGTTGCTGTGAGCTAGGCTGACGCCACGGCACTCACTCTAGCCTGGACAACAAAGCGAGACTCTGTCTCATAAAAAAAAAAAAAAAAAAAGAATAAAAGAGGAAAAATAAGTAAATTTGCTTGAAAGGACCACAGAGTTAAGAATAAAAGATAAACAAAAACAAGCACTCAAAAGTGAAGATTTTGAATTTTGATATTCAGTGAATAATAAGTCTTCTTAAAAGGGAGTAGAAGATAACAAATATTTTACCTTAAAGAGATTTGACTGTGTAGTATGGAGTAAATGTGGAATGATTAGAGAGAGTAAACCACTGGGTCACAGGGTATATATACACATACATATGTACAGCTTTAGTAAATATTGTCAAATGGTTTTCAAAGTGCTTGAGCCAATTTATACCTTCACCAGCAACTTACGAGAGTTCCAGCTGTTTGACATCCTTGCTAACACTTGATATTACAAATAATTTGATGACCTAAGCAAGACCAACCACATTTTATTCTAAAGTTTCGTTTATTAAAAATTTTAATCTAAAATTTTTGGCCTTTGAATAATATCATAATAAAATATTAATGTATTATTCTTGATTCAATCCTTTCTAGAAAATAAATAAGTAGATAAAATCTTTTACATGCTATAAAAACAGTACTTCCTACATTCTGTAATTATCACCAAAAAAAAAGTCCAAGTTTTCATGGAGGAGTAGCTTTGACAAAGACAGAAAAATGCAAATTAAAATTATAGTGAGATACAACTATAAATACTCCATTAGAGTTAATAGATTATAAAAAACATTTGATAAACTATATTCTGCTTATGTTTAAATATGAAAATAATATACATACATTTGTTTTAAGGAGGATGAGAAGAGTTGAGGGTACCTTTGTAGTAAAAAACTTAGAGGGATTCCTTTGAGTTCCAAAAGTAAATTTCAGGAGAAGCTGTGAATTCTCCTTTTCTGTATGTGGAAAAGTGTTAGAGGAAGTGAATTTCTACAAACTATTTGAATAATGGCAAAGAAGATGGACTGACAGGCAGAGAGACTAAAGTCTCTCTTTTTTAAGTCTACTTTTTCCAACATATTTTTCAATGTTTCTATTTTGGTGTCTGTATACCTAATATAATACAATATCACACAGATAACACCGATGGGAATGAATACTTCTCAAAGAACATTTCATGTACTAAAGTAATGAACAATATCACATAGAAACACAGGACTTAAAAATAGCTTTTTTTTTTTTTTTTTTTTGAGACAGAGTCTCAGTTTGTTGCCCAGGCTAGAGTGAGTGCTGTGGTATCAGCCTAGCTCACAGCAACCTCAAACTCCTGGGCTCAAGCAATCCTACTGCCTCAGCCTCCCGAGTAGCTGGGACTATAGGCATGCGCTACCATGCCGGGCTAATTTTTTGTATATATATTAGTTAGCCAATTAATAGAAATAGAATTTCTTTCTATTTATAGTAGAGACGGGTCTCCCTCTTGCTCAGGCTGGTTTCAAACTCCTGACCTCAAGCAATCCGCCCACCTCAGCCTCCCAGAGTGCTAGGATTACAGGCGTGAGCCACTGCGCCCGGCCTAAAAATAGCTTTTAATACTGAGGGAAGAGAATGAACCAAGTAATTTATTGATTTCCTTTAGAAAAGATAAATTAGGTATTACTAAGGGCAATACCTAAAATATATTGAAACAGTCATGGTTTGAGCCAGTATGGTAATTACATATTATAAGAAAGTATCTTATAAGAACTATATAAAACCTACAAACTTTCACTTGATTACATTTTCATACAGAAGCAATGAGGATAAAAATGAAAGTGTGTTTTTCCCCAGATTTCACAAGTTGTCTATTATTATAATAAGCATTTTCTATTACTAATAAAATTAACTATCCGGACCATATTCCTGAATATAATTACCTCTGATGGATAATTTACTGTAAATAGAACCAAACATTACACAAATTTAGAGATATTGAAAGGGATTCTTTTCTTCTATCTTGAAGATTTAAAGTATTTTTCAGCCATGACTTCTATCCTAACTTTACTGTGCTAAAAAAAATCAGAGAATTTGGATGAAAATTAAAATGCAAAGACTAATGAGATCCTAAGCCTGGATCTTATGTAAATTTGTCCTTGGAGAAAGTCAGGCATATGTAAAAAAATTCTGCTAAAAACACCCTAATGCCAAATAAGGAATAAAAGAAAATGCTGAAATTACAAATAGGATGGTTACTACTGATGAAACAGATACTTCTCAAAGAGATACCTTTACAGTGGATGACTTCACCTATGGTATTCAAAGGGATGGGCCTGGTGCTCTTAAACCCTGAACCAGACTTTACATATTCCCAATTTTGTCTAATTTCTAATTTTTTCTGCAGTGAAAATCAACATAGATTGATTTAATCTACAGTTCTTAAATATTTGGGCTCTTATTAATTAAATCACTCTCTAGTTCTCTTTTTGGATTCAATGTATCAATATACTACCACAATCAACATCTAAGTAAGCATTTTATTTGCTCTAAGGTCAAACTTGAACATAAGCTAGAAGGATAAAGATTTTCTTAAACTATTAATATTTTGCTATTATGTTTCCTGGCTCAAAATGAGGTTAAGAGACAAGAGTTCTCTCAAGGCAAATATAGCACAAATAGGTTCAAGTGATGAGGAAACATTTAATTTGGACATAAATAAAAACTTTTTATATCAGAAATGTCCAATAAGAAAGCCTCTGATTCTTTTACTAGATGAGAGGTTGGACTACATCACTGCTAAGGTGCCTTCTTGTTTGCAATCTAATATAAATGGGGAATTTTAAGGAATGAGTAGAGAAACACTCACATGAACTTCATTTACCTCAAGATAAAATAAGTGAATAAATCACTCAGATGACTTACCTGAATCCATGCTCTATGCCATTGGCACAGTAATGTTTAAAAAAATGATATTACCCATGTTAGAGTTAGCAGTGAAAATTAGAAACTACTATTCTATTTAGAAAGGATGTCTACTTTCCTCCCCATCTAGCTCAATCCAATTCACCCTTCAATGCCCTGAACAAATCCTTCCTTAGCCATGAAAACCTTCTCAATATACCTATTTCATGATGAGTTATCCCTTCCTCTGAATTCAGAGTTCTATTCTCTATGCCACTTATTATTATTACTAGCCAGATAGCTGCCTTGTGATCTTTCTTGAATTGTTTCTTACATTATTTCAATGTTTCATGCTTATGTCTTACCTAGCTACTCAATTATACTATAAGCTCCCTGAAGACATGGATCATAGCTTATATTTCATTGTATGTCCCATAGACGCTAATAGCATTCTGCATTTTGACTGTTCAGAATTGGATGAATTAGAATAGGAAATTACAGGCTACTTTCAAAACTGTGAAAGGCAAATTTGGTAGAAGCAACCATAAATAAAAAGAAAAAGAGTATATAAATAAAAATAATGTGCAGGTTAGTAGCAAGAATAGACTGCATTTGAAAAAAAAAAAGACGTCTGTTGAGTAAGAGAGAGCAAGGTTCTAGACCAAGCTCCATGCAATCGTGTCACGTTAGTTGCCAAAGATGCATACTAAAGTTGAGAACCACTAATACAGGGGATAAACATGGGACAATGCAAGATTCTGAGAGAAGAAATGCTATCACTGAAGTGGAATGACATACAAGATTCTTTCCACATCTTTAATTCCATCTTTTGGCACCTGATAGGGGGTCTTCAAATATCAACGCCAACTGACACCAGATGTTACCTGTTAGAGCCTAATGCCGGACCATGGCCAGCAAACCAAATAAGTAGCATTGTTCATAAGACCACGGTTACAGGTTGAGTATCCCTTATCCAAAATGCTTGGGACCAGAAGTATTTTGGATTTCAGATAGTTTGGGATTTTAGTTGCATATACATAATGAGATATCTTCGGGATGGGACTCAAGTATAAACATGAAATTCATATATGTTTCATATACACCTTCTACACATAGGCTGAAGGTACTTTTATACAACATTTAAAATATTTTTGTGCATTAAAAAAGTTTGCTTTAAATACTTATGTGTGAAATTTTCCACCTGCGGTGTCATGTTGGTGCTCAAAGTTTCAGATTTTGGACCATTTTGGATTTTGGATAGGGATTTTGGATTAGGGATATTCAACCTGTACTTTGGGAAGCATCTATTTCAATATGGCCCTAAAAGAACCATGGCTTCAGGAATTTTTCCACTCTTACTTAGTATTTAAAACAAACTTTTGAATTCAAAAATATCATCTTGAAAGTTTTATCTAGTTAGAATACTGTCTAATTTAAAAACAAATATAAGGCCAGGCGTGGTGGCTAACGCCTATAATCCTAGCACTGGGAGGCCGAGGCAGGTAGATTGCTCAAGGTCAGGAGTTCAAAACCAGCCTAAGCAAGAGTGAGACCCTGTCTCTACTAAGAATAGAAAGAAATTAATTGGCCAACTAAAAATATATAGAAAAAAATTAGCCAGGCATGGTGGCGCATGCCTGTAGGCCCAGCTACTCAGGAGGCTGAGGCAGGAGGATCTCCTGAGCCCAGGAATTTGAGGTTGCTATGAGCTGATGTCATGGCACTCACTCTAGCCTGGGCAACAAAGTGAGACTCTGTCCCAAAAAACATAAATAAAAAAATATATACATTTCTATCATACAAAAGAAAACTATATTAGAAATTAAAAGTCAGGCATATTTGTTACATCACAGTATAAATAGTATTTATTATAGTTTAGTAAGAAGAATAGCTGATTCAAAATCAAGTGTCTAATGAAAACTGTGACTAGGAAGAATAATATGTTAGATAATTGCAGGACAGACTAAAATAATGGAAAAGCTGGATACAGAACCCTTTTAGGGGCACCTATATTTTACCACCAATGAATTGATGAGGACCTAGGTTTAGATTGCTGGCTGTTGGAAAGAAGAAAAGAAAAATCATTAGCTATGGAAGAATGAAGGTTTTGAGCCTAGGAGACTACTACTATCTTTAACTGAAATGGAAAAACTGAGAAGTTGGTTTCAAACATGTAAAATCAACATTTTCTAACCCTGTCCCCATTTACTTAATTCTTAAAAATAGAAGATGTTTTCAAGACTATTCCACTTTTATTAATATAACTTCTGAAGTAGAAATCAGAAGTGGTTTTAAATTGATACCTGCTATCAGGAGTCGTTATTGAGATACATTACTTTTTAATTTATCTTGAAGATTTTAAAAATGTTTCAACCACAGCTTCTAGTCCAACTTTATTCCAACAGCTATCAATAGCTGTCTTATTAATAACTGCTGATTTCTCCACTACTGATTAAAAATAACATCTATTATTCATTTTTCCTCATACTAAAAGAAGCTACTTTTTTCTTTGAATTAGAACAATGAAATATTATATGAAGCCCAAGGAGTAATTTAAGTTTAACCAATTACTTATAATAGAAAACTGGAGGATCAATACATTAAAATCCTCATTAATCATAATCTACCAATTATGAATTTGAAATCTAGAAAAAAATAAATGCAATTCTTGTCTAACCAGAAGTTTGAAATATTTTTTAATTTGACAAATCTTTTGCTACCACTACTAAGGTGATATCTAACTGAAAATCATTACCTTTAAAAGCTCAAGAAATCAGAATCCTTTCAAGATGTCTTCCTCCAACTTCTAAGTTAAGTTAAACAGCAATATTCTAAATTCATTAACTCAACAAATATTTTAACTGCCTTTTATTCATGTTATTTATAAATAATTAGCTTTATGTAGTACAACTAAACAGTGTATTATATTTTCCATCAACCTCATTTTACTTTTTACTACCATCTTATTTAGAAGAAAATATATGTCCCTAGGAGGAAAGTATTAGTTTGTTTAATGTTTCAATTAACTAGTAACCAAACTAATCCAAAAGCCTGATCAACTACTGTATGAATTTGGCTATCGCTCTTTCCTTCCTCGTATCAGTCCCCTGAATGAACTCATCATAATCACAGGAGCCTATTAAATAACAGAAGATCATTCTTCAGTCAAGGGTACTCTTAGCTTACTGTATTAAACTTTATTTCTCCAGATATTTTTACATGCTCAAGATATATGAGACATTATTTATCTACAGTATTATATTGTTTTTCCTAAAGAAAACTGATAGTATATTGTTGCTTTCTACAACTTTCTGAAAAACTAAATAGGAATTCAACTACTCTTCACCATTCGGTCAAAAACTGGGGGAAAATGGTATCTTTTTCAATGCACTATTACAATGATGTCTGCATTCCAGATTTCTCATTTATTATTATAAACAATGTTACTTTGTCCTCTAGGAACAGGCTACGTGACAGGAAGAACCATGGCCCAGCCTTAACCTGACCTCTATGAAAGGACTACACTTTCAGCAAAAACCTAATCCATATAGGATCTTCAATTAATATATTATATATTACCCACACAAGCAAATACAGGTCTAAAACAAAACACAAGGGTGACTTTGTTATCACCAACTGAGCTTAATAAATCTAACGTTAATTATTAAGCAATTTAAAAAGAGTACAAGTAAGAGTGGTGAAATTCAGAATCCTACCGTGTACTGACATATCTGAAGTGTTTATTGGGCACTTCATTCAATGTATTTTTAAAGAGTAAAAGTATTATGAACATATCAGATATTATTAGTTATGAAAACAATTTCTGTTTTTTGGGACAGTTTCTAGAACATAAAAAGACAAATTCTGCTTTTCCTCTCCTATTTTTTGTAGACTCTTTTGTGAGAGTCTACTCTGAACTATTCACAATTTAACTTCTTCAATGTTCAGTATTAGCAAAACAAGCAAGATATAAACTAAGATTTGTCATGCAAACAGCATATTTCTTGCATCGAAAGTCACAAACAAAAGATAGAAGCCGAGGGAATACTTCATGAATCATTCTATAAGGCTAGCATATCCCTAATACCAAAAACAAAGGCATGACAAGAAAACTAAAGACCAACATCTTTCATGAACACAGATGCAAAAATCTCCAACAAAGTATTAGCAAATCAATTCCAACAATGTATAAAAAGAATTGTACACCAGGACCATGTGAGATTCATTCCAGATGTGCAAGGCTGGTTCTGCATTAGAAAGTCATAATCCATCATATCAACAAGCTAAAGAAGAAAAACTGCATGACCACGTCAAGAGATGCAAGAAAAGTATCTGACAAAAATCAACACTCATTTACTATGGAAACTTTCAGCAAACTAAGAATGAAAGGTAACTTCCTCAACTTGATAAAGAACATCTATACAAAAGCTTATAGCTAACATCATACTTTCCTGCTAAAATCAGGAACAAAGCAAGGATGTCACCTTTTACCATATCATACTGAAAGTCCTAGTTAATACAATAAGAGAAGGAAATAAAAAGTATATAGATGGGGGAGGAAGATATAAAACTGTCTTTGTTTTATGTCACAGGTGACATAATTCTCTATGTAGAAAATCTGAAAGAAATCAACAAAAAAACTCAAGGAACTAATAAGCTATTATACCAAGGCTACAGGCTACAAGATTAATATACAATAGCCATTTGCTTTCCTACATACTAACAATGAACAAGTGAAATTTGAAATTAAAAACACAATACCACTTACACTGCACCCTCCCTAAATGAAATACTTAGGCATAAATCTAGTAAAATATATACAAGGTCTACTGAGGAAAGCTACAAAACTCTATGAAAGAAATCAAAGAACCACCAAATAAATGGAGAGATATTCCATGTTTATAGATAATGTATTATTTGGGGCTATTATAACAAAACACCATAGACCAGGTGTCTTATGAACAACAGAAATTTATTTCTCACAGTTCTGAAGGCTGGAAGTCTAATATCAGGATGTCAGCATGATCATGTTCTGGTGAGGGCCTTGTTCTGGGTTGTAGACTGCTGACTTCTTGTTGTGTCCTCACATGGCAGAAAGCTCTCTGGGGGTTCTAATCATTCATGAGGGCTCCACTCTTAGGACCTAACCTAGGCCCCATCTCCTAATATCATCACATTATGGGCTAGGATTTCAACATATGAATGGGGGGGGGGGCAGGGAGGGACACAAATATTCAGGCCATGACAGGAAAATTCAATATTGTCAAGATGTCAGTTCTTCCCAACCTGATCTACAGATTCAACACAATCCCAATCAAAAAATTCCAGCAAGTCATTTTGTGAATAGCAATAAACTGATTCTAAAGTTTATATAGGCTAGGCACAGTGGCTCATGCCTATAATCCCAGCACTTTGGGAAGCCAAGGCAGGAGGATTGTTTGAGGTCAGGAGTTCAAGACCAGCCTGAGTAAAATAGTGAGACCCTGTCTCTACAAAAAATATAAAAATTAGCTGGACATTGTGGCACACATCTGTAGTCCCAGCTACTTATGAGGCTGAGGCAGGAGGATCACTTGAGCCCAGGAGTTTGAGGTTGCAGTAAGCTATGATTATGCCACTTCACTCTACCTGCAGCAATAGAGCAAGTCTGTCGGAAAAACAAAATTAAATTAAATTAAATTAAAATTAAAAAAACCAAAGAACTCTTAAAATTCAGTAATAAGAAAATGAGCAACCTGATTTTAAAAATGGGAAAAAGAGATCAACAGATATCTCACCAAAAAAGATACATAGATGGCAAACAAGCATGTGAAAAGATGCCATCATATGCCATTAGGGAATTGCAAATTAAAACAATGAGATACCACTGCATACCTATTAGAACGGCCAAAATCTAAAATACTCATACCAAATGCAAGAGGATGCTAGGCAACAGGAACTCTCATTTATTACTGTTTGGAATGCATTATTGAAAGACAGTTTGGCAATTTCTTATAAAACTAAACTAAACACAAACTCTTACCATACAATCCAACAATCATGTTCTTTGGTATTTACCCAATGAGGTGAAAACTTATGCCCACACAAAAACTTGTGCAGATTATTTTAAACTACTTTATTTTTAATTGCCAAAATTCCAAAGCAACTAAGATGCCCTTAAGTGGATAAATAAAATGTGGTAAATCCAGACAACAGATTACTCAGCACTAGAAAAGACATGAGCTAACAAGCCATGAAAAGACATGGAGGAACCTTAAAAGCATATTACTAAGTGAAAGAAAATTTGAAAGACTACATACTCTGCTTTCAACTATATGACATTACAGAAAATACAAAACTATAAAAATAGTAAAAATATCAGTGGTTTTCATAGGTTAGAAAGGAGACAGAGATGAATAGGCAGAGCATAGATGATTTTTAAGGCAGTGAAACTATTCTGTAAGATATTAAAAACTATTCTGTAAGATACATGTCATTATGTATTTTTCAAAAGCCATCAAATATACAACGCCAAGAGTGAACCCTAGTATAAACTGTGGACTTTTTTTTAGCAAATGTACCACTCTGGTATAGAATGTTGACAGTAGGGAATGCTGTGCATGTGTGTGGTCAGAGAGTATATGGGAACTCTACTTTCAGCTCAATTTTGCTGTGAACCTGAAACTGCTCTAAAAAATAAAAGTCTCAGAGGCCAGGCATGGTGGCTTACACCTGTAATCCCAGCACTTTGGGCAGCTGAGGTGGGAGGATTGCTTGGGGCCAGGAGTTTGAGATGAGCCTAAGCAATATAGCAAGATCCTGTCTCTACAAATAAAAAAATTAGTCAGTCATGGTGGCACATGCCTATAGTTCTAGCTACTTGGGAAGCTGAGGTGGGAGGATCACTTGAGCCCAAGAGTTGGAGGTTGCAGTGAGCTATGATCGTATCACTGTACTCCGGCATGGGTAACTGCGATCCTGTCTCTAAAAAAATTAATTAAGAATTTTTTTAAAGTTTCTTTAAAAAGTCATAAAAGATGTGACTATACTTAATGTCACTAAATTATACATTTTCAAAATGATTAAAATTGTTAATTTATGCTATGTATATCTTACCACAATTTTTTAAAAGTTATAAAAGAATTCTAGCAATATTAGGAACTAAGAAGGTATCCGTTCAAGATGTCTGTCTCCACTCCACCTCTTCTCATTCAAACTACCTACCATTCCTTTTTTCCTCTCCTTTGAATTCATATTTTATAATAACATGATCATTTAAGAATGCATCTCCTTCAAAGCAGTATTTTTTTCCCACTTCCTTCTGACTCAGATCTTCTATAGCAGTGCTAATGCAAAGTATTCTTAAAACACCATCAATAGTACCAGCATCACCTGAGAACTTGTAAGAACTGGAGGATTTTGGTTCCACCACTAAACTTCTGAATCAGAATCTGCTTTTTAACAAGATCTGCAGGTAATTATGATGCACAATAAAGTCTGAGTATAGTGCTCTAAAGCAGGCATCCTCAAACTACGGAGTGTGGGCCATATGTTAGTGTTTTTGCCTGTTTGTTTTTTTTTTACTTCAAAATAAGATATGTGCAGTGTGCATAGGAATTTGTTCATTTTTTTTTTTAAACTATAGTCCGGCCCTCCAACGGTCTGAGGGACAGTGAACTAGTCCCCTGTTTAAAAAGTTTGAAGACACCTGCTCTAAAGACTTAGCTCTTGTGCACCCCTTCTAACTCCTTTTATGTTCCTAAACATAAATTCTAGGAATAAAGGAAGCAAGGTACTACAAAAGTCAAATAGGTAGGCCCAGTTTTTGTAAAAGGAGAAGGGGTAGGGATACAGTAGTACAAAATTAAATTTAAAAGGTTGTCAAGGGTATAGTTGGGGAAGAGAAACATCCATGAGAAAAAATAGTGATATATCAAGCCAAAATGGGATAAGTCATTTATTCTATATTATTTAGGGAATCCTTATAAATGGGAAAGCAAATGAATGCTTATAAAAAAAAAGCATCTGATAGATTAGGAAACTAGGGAGAAAGAAGACTAGGAAGAGGGTTTACTAATGAGAAAAGTGATGTCCTACAATAATTTTCCTAATCTGCCTTCCTGTTTTGACCAAAGTATTTATGAACTTTCACCCTAAACAGATGTTATGTTTTTAAAATATCAGTGGCATTCTCCAAATTACATTTATATGCCAAAAATACAGTCTTACAGAGAATATGCAGATTACAATGAGAACAGTTGGCTTCCTCATTTTATAGAAAGCAAAGCTCAAAAAATGACAAGAGACACTAGAAACCAACATGAGATGAAAACTTTTAGTGTCACATACATTATTAAAATAATAAACTAACATTGGCATTTTATATGCACAATGGCTAAAAATTTTTCATTTACTTTGTCTTGTAGCAAAAATATTACTAGTTGTACTTCATCTGGAAAATCTAAAAGGTGATTCCCGATAGCAGTCAAGAATACAAAGTCTGACCACAGACCAGATGAGTTTGAATCCTGACTCTGCCATTTACAAACTGTCCTTAGGACCTTAACACTTCTCTGTCTCTCTGTGGCTAATTCTGCATACTTCACCTGGCTGTTTATAAGGATTAAGTGAGATAAAGTGATTAGCATAAAGCCTGGCACATAACATACAAGAACTCAAAAATGTTTATTTTTGTGTGTGAAAATAATTTTGAAAGTATTTCTTAAAATGGGATCTTTCAAGGATGAAGGATGAAGAACTATCCTATCTTAATATAACTGGAATTACAGTCATGTGCCATAACACGACATTTCAGTCAATTCAGACATTATCACACATATGTCCCCTATAGTTATTTTAGAGTATACACCTTCTACTTATAAAAAAAGTTAACTGCAAAATATCCTGATGCACAGGTCCTTCAAGAGTTATTGCAGAAGGCATTGTTATAATGGGAAATGACAGCTTTGTGCATTTTAGTGCCTTGAAGACCTTCCAGTGGGACAAGGTATAGAGGTGGAAGACAGTGATATTGATGATCCTGACCCTGTGTAGGTAGGCCTAGGCTAATGTGTGTTTCTTAGTTTTTAAAAAAAAATCTTAAAAAGTAAAAATAAATAAATAATTTTAAGAATAGAAAAAAGTTTATAGAATAAGAACGTAAAGAATATTTTTGTACAGTTGTACAATGTGTTTATGTTTTAAGCTGTTATTACAAAAGAATTAAAAAGTTAAAAAATTAAGTTTATAAGGTAAAAAAGTTATACTAAGCTAAGGTTAATTTATTATTGAAGAATTTAAAAAATATATTTAGTGTAGCCTAAGTGTACAGTGCTCATAAAGTCTGCAGTAGTGTACAGTTGTTGGGGGCTAATTCTGGTGTTATGCCCTATACTAATCATTCACTATAGCCTGTACGTGTGCTGCCTGACGCAGCAGTAGTCAGCATTTTCTTCAGATATGGTTGCTGCCTTGTGACACGATAAGAGGCCTAAGTTATTGCACATAAGCAAATGCTCCCAACTCCCACAGGGAGGGCCCCCATGGTGGAAGTCCGGAGGCCATGAAAACAAGAACAAGAAGAACTCTCCCAAGAACTGGCCCCCAATTGATGGTTGGTAGTCAATGATGGGTAAGACTCCCCATGGGGGGGGGGCGACCTAAGACAGGCACAACTGTGGGGGCCAGGGAGGAGCTGCCACCTGGGATTGAGACCAAGAAGCACTTCAAATGGCTGCATTGTTTTATGTTGCCTATCTCGGCCTTGGCTTTTGAGCTCTGTCTGGCACCTTAACTTTAGTAACCATTTGAGGTCTGAGAACATGGGACCATTGTTCCCTTGTGATACAACTCCAGAATTGACTGATATCGCTGCTATGCTCAAATGCTCACGTAAAAGGAACTAACCTTGGGTCTGGGGGGGTATAAAAATAAAGCAACTGGTGTACTGGATACTAGAGTCATTGTCATGTCCATGTGTGTCTGTGTTGTTACTTTATGTTCTGTGTTCATCCCCCTTCCTGTAATCAGGCCACGTCATATAGTAATGTCCTAGGCCTTCACATTCACTCACCACTCACTCACTGACTTAGAGCGACTCCTAGTCCTGAAAGCTCCATTCATGTTAAGTACAGTTATATAGGCATAACTTTTATTTATCTTTTATATCATATTTTTACAGTATTTTCTATATTTAGATATACAAATAATTATCATCGTGTTACAGTTGCCTACATATTCAGTACAGTAGCATGCTGTACAGGTCTGTTGCCTAGAAGCAATAGGCTACGTATACCATATAGCCTAGGTGTATAGTAGGCTATACTATCTAGGTTTGTGGGTTTATGTAAGTATACTATATGACGTTCAAACAATAATAACCTAATGATTTTTCAGAATATATCCCTCCCCTTAAGTGACACATGACAATATACTATATGATTCCATTCATATTAAGTTTTAGGAAATGCACACTAACCTATAGTTACAGAAAGCAGATTAGTTGCTGCTTAGGGAAGCAGTTTGGGTTGGCAGAAGTAGAAGGGAGAAATAGGATACAGGGATTACCAAAGGGAACTAGAAAACTTTTGGGGGTTCATTATCTTGATTGTCATTTTGGTCTCCTGAGTACATCCATAAGTCAAACTCATCCAATTGTACAGTTTATTATGTGTCAACTATATTTCAATAAAGCTGTCAAAAAGCCATTTAATCAAACAGCATTAACTATTCCAGCTAAAGACAGCACTTACATGTTATAAAATGCTTATTGTTTTCTACCACCTGTTAACAAAAAATAAATGATTTAAACTTAGTAATATTAGACATAAACTTTAAAATGTATAATAGAGCACAGTATATAGTTTTTCAAAAATCTTTCTGGAAATATGCAAGCAAAAATCTTGGACACTAATGTATTAAAGCAAATTCAGACAAGCTCAGGTAGATCAAAGAGCTTTGCTATCTTCTCACAACATGTAACAATCCTACACCTGACTTAAATTAATGCACTTATCACAATAGAAAACTTGTGTGCAGCTTTATTAACACCCATATCATCACTAAAGATAATCTACAACTATAAAATAGCAAACAAGTGGGTTACTAGACATTTGTAATTTGACTATGTCAACATCAAAAATTTGTCCACAGAAACTATTTCACATGGTGGCAAAGTTCCAGGCCAGTTCCCAAATTCTATTTAAGCAGTAGGAATTAATTATCCTCTCTTTCTTCTACATCATCATCATTTCCCCCTCTACTGGATCACTGCCATCAGCATAAAGACATGCTATGATTTCACCATCTTAAAACAACAACAACAACAACAAAAACTTCTCTTGATCCCATTTCTCCTTCCAGCCACCCCCCTCCCACACAATTTCTCTGCTTTCCTTTATGGCAAAATTTCCTGAATGAGTTATCTAATTTCTCTCCTCCAATTCTCACTAAAATCTGTACCATTCAGGCTTTGATTCCCGGTATTATATTAATACCACACCATCTTACCAAGTTATCTGCTATAGCAATGGTTAATTCTCAGGCTTCCTCTTACTCAACCTATAATATTAACATCTGATACAGCTGTTCACTCCTTGAAACACTTTCTTAATTTGGCTTCCAGGACATCTGAAGTTCTTGGCTTTCCTCCTACCTCCTCCTTAGTCTCCTTTGCTAGAACATCTCTTCTCCATATCTTCTGTACCTTTAAATCTTTGAGTACCCCAGGACTTAGTTTTGGACCTTTTCTCTTATTTTTACCAATACTCACTCCAATAGTAATATCACTCATATTAAGTTTTCTGAAGGTGAGAAACACCTGTAGCTAATTTACATGCTTCACTGTCATCCTCAAATAAAGTCAATTATAGATTATTCTACTATTATTTGATGAGATAGCAGCAAACGAAAAACAGATTCAAAGAGATACAAAATAATTAAAAATAAGTAACTTCATTTTCAATAAATCATCACCACTTTATTTAGTTTAAATTCAATATTACTGATGATAACAAAAACAAATACTTATTATTTATTCTAGTCATTGATTACATTGGAAACATTTAAATACCACATTGAATATTTCATAAAAGATGTAAATCATGACCTTGTCTATGGTCCTACTCCTATGGATTTAAAATTTAACAGTAGCACCTTATGTTAATATAGACTTGCTTCAAAAGCCCTTTTACAACAATTATCTCTTTACCCAGAAGATTTCATAAGGCTAGTAAGATAAATATTATTTTAACCAGCATTTTCTGGTCCAAATACGACTTCTCACATAACAGTTAATAATGAGTGAATTTAGTGAATTTAAAATTAATAGGAGTACTCATAAATCCATCCCTTCTATAAGAAATACAAATTAAAATTCATGTTCAACTGATAACAGGTCATTGATATCATCTTTCTGTAGTTAGTATAGCATTACAAAAAAAATTATTAGAAATTTTCTAATGAATGAAAAACTAATTTATGTACAAATCCATTAAGATACATATTCTATTTCATTTCCTTCCAAGACAATGAAAATGATGATTTTTATGATATTAATATTGATCTACTGTATATGAGGGCACACAGTTGTGGACTGCCACCATCAGAATGACAAAGACATTTTTGCAAGCAAAAATACATTTATAATAATGTAATCAGTAGTAATACATAACCCCTTTCATCCCTCCAAGATTCCCACCTCAAATCATGTGGCTTGTACTACTTGCCAACCCCAGAGCAAGTGTTCTTAGAAGCACATGGACTAGAGCAAAGCTTTTTAAATTGTATACCATTCTTCTTGAGGGCTCCTGTGCTAGTCCTGAGGCCTGAGGAGTAGCATCTTCCCTTCTAAGCACATCAAGTGTCTGTGTAGAGACTTTTAAACAGTTCTACCTCCAAGATCTCCCTCTGAAATGTCTCTTTCTGACCTATTCTATCCAATTCCTTCATTTCCTCATTATTATAAAACTTCTTTGTCCTTACCAAGTTCCTGCAATCCTTTCATTCTCCTCTATTTTCAAAACCATCAACATACTTTTGACTTTTCTTCCCTGCCTACTCATCAGCATTTCAGATTCCTCTTCAGAGAAGATCTTCCCAGACCACCAGGCCTTATCCTCTAGTTCTAAGAGAATAGTCAGAATGCAACACATTATATCCTCTCTGATCATATCTTCAGCATCCTCTTCTGTTGCTCCTTTTCTTCCCACTCCCACTCAGGAGTCAACAGTTTTGTTATATCCCAGTTCTTTCTAGACTCTCTCATCTTCATAAATCCATCTATTCCCAGATCTTGAACTATTACCTCTAAATTATTCACACAAACAACCCTAAAACCCCTGACAATATTTAATCCTGTACTATCAGTTTCCAATATAATTATAGGAATATCCACTAACTCAAATTCAACATATCCAAAATCAAATTTATCATCCACCACTCCCCATTCTTCCCCCAAAAGAAACTTACTCAGCCTTTGGTCTTCTCTATTTCTAGTAACACCACCAAATCACTTAGGATTTGAGATCATCTTTAAATTAAAGCAAAGTAATGGATTCTTTAATAACCAGTTCAGTCAACTTTTGATTGTGTGCAAAAGGCTGGTAAATAGTTGCATCTCATCAAAAGGATATAATATAGCTATTCTCATTCAACTTCTTTGATGGTACACTACTTTGATACACTGTCCATGGCTTGAAGTCTAAAACCAACCCCCAACATTCACCTCCAGGACTGCAACTTAACAAGTAAATCAAAATAATTCCATTTTTTTCCCTACATCTAGAGAATCTTGAGTTAGGAGTAACCATAAGGTACTGTTAAATTTTAGTCACTGTTGTAAAAAATTCTGTAGTAATCTATACTTAAAACTTAGTTCCCACCTCAAATAATAAGAATCATACCTCCTTACAGGGTTGTTGTGAAAATGAGATTACATGTGTAAGATGCTTAGCACACTCTAAGACAGATAGGTGCTCAAATTTTTCCAAAATTAATGAAAGAAACCAAATAAATCCATGAAGCTCGGAGAACACCAAGCAGGATAAATACCAGAAACTCTATAGCTAGGCATATGATATTCAAACTATAAAAATCAAAGACAAAGAAAAAAAAATGTTGAAAAAAGCCAGAGAGAAACCACTTTACCTACAGAGGGACAGTGTGAGAATTATTAATATATTGGACTTCTCATCAGTAACTATGCAAACAGAGTACAGTGAAATATTTAAAGCATTGAAAGAAAAAAAAAATCACCAACCTATAATTTCATATTCAGTGAAAGTATTCTTCAAAAGTGAAGGAGAGGGCCTGGCATGGTGGCTCACACCTGTAATCCTAGCACTCTGGGAGGCCAAGGTGGAAGGATCATTTGAGCTCAGGAGTTCAAGACCAGCCTGAGCAAGAGTGAGACACCATCTCTACTGAAAAAATAGAAAGAAATTAGCTGGACAACTAAAAATATATACAGAAAAAATTAGCCAGGCATGGTGGCACATGTCTGTAGTCCCAGCTACCCAGGAGGCTGAGGCAGGAGGATCACTTGAGCCCAGGAGTCCAAGGTTGCTGTGAGGTAGGCTGACACCACAGCACTCTAGCCCAGGCAACAGAGACTCTGTCTCAAAAAAAAAAAAAAAAAAGTGAAGGAGAAATAAAGACTTTCTCAGACAAATACAAATAAAAACTAAGGGAATTTGTCACCAGTAAATATGCCTTGTAAAAAATAACAAAAAAAAGTTCTTCAAGAAGAAAGAAACTAATATAGGTCAGAAACTCAGATCTACATAAGATAAAAAGTATCAGAGAATTAAGGTAAAATGAGGGTAAAATAAAATCTTTATTTTTTTCTTATTCCCATCTGATTCAAATAGATAACTGTTCAAAGTAATAAAAAGAATAAGGTATATAGGGTATTATCAGTAAGTGAACTGAATGGCAGTAATGTTACAACAGATAGAAAGGAGGGACTAGGGACACTGTTACAAGGTACCTGCCCTACCTGTGAAGTGGCATTAGTGTTATTTAAACATAGACTTAGATTAGTTGTAAATGTATACAGCAACTTTAGGGTAACCACTTAAAAATTTTAAAAAGAAGGATAATTCATATGCTAAGATAGGAGAGAAAATGGAACCATATAAAATGCCCAATTAAAGTCAGACAACACAGAAAAAGGATTTCTTAAAAAAGGGAAACATAGAATAAGTGCAATAAATACAGAACAGTGACAAATATGGTAGATTTTAATCCAATTATATCAATAACCACTTTAATATGAATGATCCAAATACCCTAATTAAAAAACGAAGGCCATCAGAGGAGATTAAAAAAAGAAGACCCAACTATATGTTTGTGTACAAGAAACCCACTCTAAATATAAAGGAAAAAACAGATTAAAAATAAAAGGGTGGAGAAAGATATACCATGCCAACATTAATAAGAAGAAAGCTGGAGTAGCTGTATCAATTTCAGACAAAGCAGACTTAGGAAAAAGGGAAATTATAAGGGATAAAGAAAGGCATTACATTATGATAAAGGAGTAAATTCTCCAAGACCTAACAATCCTTAATGTATATCCACTTAACAGAGCATCAAAATATAAGAGGCAAAAGCTGGTAGAACTGCAAGGAGAAATAGGCAAATCCATTACCACAGTTGGAGACTTCGATATCCCTCTATCAGTAATTGACAGATCTAACAGGCAGAAAATCAGTAAGGATATGGCTGAACTAAATAACACTATCAATTAACTGGAACCAACTGATATTTATATAGTACTTTACCCAACAACAGCAGAATATACATTCTTCTCAAGCTCACATAAACTATTCATCAAGACAGATCATATTCTGGGCCATAAAAATTTTACAAGAATAGAAATCATGCAGTGTATGCTCTCAGATCATAATGCAATTAAACCAGAAAGCAATAGCAGATAGATCCCAAAGCATTTGGAGATTAAACACTACACCTCTAAATAACACAGTTCAAAGTCGCAAGAGAAATGTTTTAATATTTTGAACTAAATGAAACCATAATTTATCAAAATTTGTGGGAATGCATCAAAAGCAGTACTTAGAGGAAAATTATAGCACTTAATGCACACATAGATGCTCAATTTACAATGAGGTTATGTCCCAATGAATTTATTATCATTAAGTCAAAAATGCATTTAATACACCTAACCATTCAAACGTCATAGCTTACTTAACCTAGCCTATCTTCAACATGCTCAGAACACTTACATTAGCCTACAGTTGGGCAAAATCATCTAACACAAATCCTACTGTACTGAAGTGCTCAACACGTCATGTAATCTATTGAATGTTGTACTGAATGTGAAAAACAGAATGTCATATGTGTACTCAAAGTCTCAAAAGTATGCTTTCTACTGAATGCATATTGCTTTCATACAATTATAAAGGCAAAAAATCACAAATCAAACAATGGTAAGTCAGGGTCTGCCTGTATTAAAAAAGTAGAAGGATCTGGAATCAATAATTTAAGCTTCCACCTTAGAATACTGGGAAAGGAAGAGCTATATGAGCCTAAAGCAAACAGAAGAAAAAATACTAATAAAAATTAGGGCAGAAATCAATGAAACTGAAAACAGGAACTCTGGAGAATATCAATGAAACCAAATGAGGGTTCTTTGAAAGCACCAACAAAACTGATAAATTTGTAGCCACATATAATGATGTACCACATAGAGCTTTTATTTTGGTTTAAGAAAGGAGTCCTACTCTTCATCCTGAACTAAAATATAAAATGCTTCACTTGTTCCTCCCTTTTGCTTAACCTTTCCACATAATCTGGCATAAACTTCTACCACATGCATGTTATAAAAATTTACCAGTAAAGACATATACAATAACAGGTGTCCCTGTTTAAAGGATTGGGAAAGAAAAAAGGTCACTTTTGTAGCACAAGGTAAAAATCTAACAGACTTTATATTTTTTGGCAGAACAATCAAACAAGTTAATCCATGCCCTAACTAATCAAAGCCCTTTTTCTTCTTCTCTTCAAATAAGTTAAGTCAATATAGAAGCATTAACTTATTGGAATAGACCTGGGTAACTGTTACTTAGGAGGAAAGAATGGCTAGCATCTGGACTACTGTCAAACATACACAAAAAATACTTTGCTGCCATCACATCCAATAGATGTCACCACAAAATCTACCTCCTTAGAATTCCTTTAGGACCGTTAGGTTAAGAAATGGCACCTTGGCAGCATAGAGTAGTATGGAAAAAAGCAACTTTGAAATCACACATATCTGTTAAAATTTCACCTCCATTTCTGTTAGCTATGTGACCTTGCACAAATTACCTAATCTATGAGAGGACTCAGTTCATTGGTTGACAGGTACTAAAAATATAATTCCAACTAGTTTATGCAAAAAGGAGGACTTATTACAAACATACTAGGGTGTTTCTTGGAACCCAATCTCAGGACCATGGACAAAGGAATCTGAATACAGTCAGGACTCTGTGGTCTCCTTCTCTTTGCACTCTTTGTTCTAGATGGCACTGCTTATCTAGTTCAAATGGCAAGAAACAAGGCCATTAACAGTTTCAGAGTTTTATATCTCATAGCTTCAGCAACTGAAAAGGAAACAAATTATTCAACCTCTGGACACTTACGGCCCAGGAAAATCTCTGAGTGACCCGGCTTAGGGTAAATGTCTAGAACCAGGTCAACAAGCTACAGAAACAGACAGAATTGTGATTGGTCTCCCTGACCCCTTCCAAGCTGGAGCGATCTTTATAAATGACAGATTTGACCCAGTGATTAATCTGATTAAAACCCTTCAGGGGCTTCCCCAATAGACTTAAAATAAAATCCTTAACCCTTATTGAACCAAGCCTTATTTATATAGGTCCTGCATATTATTTACCTCCACAATCTCTTATCAAGTCACAATCCCTCTTATACACTAAGCTTTACCTACTCTGGTCTTTTTTTTTTTTTTTTAGCTCCTTGAACCTACCAAGCTCCTTCCCACTTCAAAATTGTTTCACACGTATTCTCTGCATTATTCTCTTCTTTTTCCACCTAGCTAACTTCCACTAATCTTGCCTCCAAGAAGCCCTCCCTGATTCCCAATGCAAATTAGGTTCCCTCTTCCTTTACAGCATTCACAATTTCTAATTATAAATGTGTGTATTTGTTCAATATCTGTCTCTCTCACAACACTGTTAACTCCAAGAGGATAGAGACTTATCTACCCTTTTAGTACCTAGCTGGCCATCAATGATCATGTGCTGAATGAATAATTGGTTTAGCATGGGGAGGGTGGTAACCACCACTAGATGGACCAATTGCAAATGAAGGCGGGGTAGCAGGCAAAATTGCTGTTATCAAGTTATTAAAATAATTGCTCCAACAGTAACTCACTGAAGAAAGGGGAGAGAAAGCAGCTCCCAAAGAACATGGATTTCTGGTAGGCAGAATAAACAGCATGTTCAATTCAGTTAACCTCTTTCAATAAAATCCTCATAGGGCTAACATATCAATTAAATAAGATAACAGATGTAACAATACCTATACAATGACATGCACATATAGCAAGCATGCAATGTTACTTCCTTTCTTCTTAGGCCATGTTACACATTATTCTTGATATCATTAATCTCCACATAAGAAGTTAATTAAAAACCTACAAAATACGCCTATGTATTTGACATAGCTGTGACAAACATAGCTGTGTTTCGTGACCTTTTTTCTCACCGCACCTTGATCTTTTCACCCTAAGAAAATTACTTTCCTGCTATTCTGCAGTAATAGCATCTACTCAAAATCCATTTAGCTTACACTAAAAGCAGGCACTAGGAACACAGAAATGAGGTAAAACAAAACAACCAAACAACAAAATTGTCCCTTTCCTCAAGGAGTTCACAAATTCATTTTCTCAATCTATCTTCAAACCCACCACACCCATGCCAAAGCTGATCATGTCATTGCCAAAGTTCCACAGCACCCCAGGTAAGGTTGCCAAAAATATAAGATGCTCCATAGTTTATGTGGCAACCCTATCTCCAAACTATAACCTATCTTTTTACCATCATACTCCCACTCCACAATGTTAATTTCAATATTTTTTGTTTAAAAAATTTCTCTGGAGATTCACTGAATATAATCTTTCTCTAAAGAATAAATAAAATCTACCTTAACTTTACTAATAGCTGTTAAAAAAAAAAAAAAGCAACACAGAAAATCATCCCAATTCTTCTGTTTCTTGGCAGTGCTGGGAGTTTATTTAAAAAAAAAAAAAAACGGGAAAATAATATACCAAAAAACTAAAAAGTCTTGCTTTTGAGAACAGACATGTGAGAAAAGATTAAGACTATGTTCTTTTCACAGGTAAATCCAGAAAGGAGAAATTTCCTGACAGGAGGGATATAAGCAGTAATATTTAAAAGGGAAAATGAACTCCCAGAAAAAACGGGGGTTACACCAAGCTTCAAAGTGCCTTAGAATTTTACTTATAGCTAAAAGGGACCTCAGAGGTCATCTGATTCAACCTTCATTTTACAACTAATAAAAAAAAACCAAAGACCTTGAGAGATACAGTCATGCAGAAGATGACCCCAACTCTTTCCAATTTCTCTCATGCCCTAACTTCTTGTCCCACATGATGTAAGGCTAAACTCAATAAACTGAGGAAGACCCTCCTCTTCATATCCAGTGGGTGAAAGAGAACAAGTTCCTAACAATATGGTCATGTCTAACACAACAGTAACATGTTCCTAGCATTTCAAGGTAGATTTGAAATTGATTTTTCCCAGACAGTCATACACAGTTTTACAGATATTTTAGTATATTTATATTAGTTATTATAATTTTATAATTCTCTAATATTATTAGCATAATCCTATAATTCAGGTGTATTATGAGTTAAATAGGCTTTAGTAGCTATCTGTGAACCCAACCACTAAGTACACTGTTTCTGAGAAAAGAATTCTCAAGTTCCAAACCATTTTATAAGTTTTAAAATATAATCAATCCCATTTTAAATAGGGACTGCCAGTTCACAAAAGCTCAAAATTATAAGATGAATGTGATAAACGAAAACTATAAGATTCTTAATTTTATAAAAAGTTCCTTTATATCTTTATAAAATTTTATAAAAAGGTCATTTATTTTTTAAATTGGGTACTCAAGCATTAAACACAGTATTTAATTTACATTCATTTTTTATTATTATTTCACTAGGATGCTTAAGTAAATCAAAAAGAATCAAACACATATCTCTGTTCATTTAGTTTAGGAAAAGCAAAAAGGTTAATGTACATTTTCATGAAGCTATAAGAGATGAGAAGAAAACTGTTAATATATATCATTTCAAAAATGAAAAGTTGCCAACATATACATTATTCAGTAAACAGTGCCAGTTCAAAAATGCACAGGTAAAGGAATTATATCTGAACAGGTAAATCGAGTTCAAAGAACTTCCAAATTCATTTTTCTCTCGAGATAAAGCTATATGTTTCATTAAGATCTGTTTCATAAATCACCTTTTAAAACTTTTCACTAAGCATATTAATTCAATGGATATTCTTCACTCATTCGTTTTATATGTTCAACAAAGAAAACTGAGGCCCTACTATTTGCTAAACACTAGGCTAACAACTTTGGATTTATGACAGTAAGTTGCAGGTCAGTTCTTGTCCTCATAGAGGTAAGAAAAACTCTGAGTTAACTGCATTTACCCAAATGACAGCGACAGCTAAATTTTAGTTCCATCATTTAAGAAAACATTATAAAATGTAATCAAATGAATTCTCAAAAAAAGAAACCATACAATAGTAATTTCAAAGACACTTTAATAGTCTTAATATCTGATACATGAAGTTTTCCCATAAAGTACCCAAAAGCATTGTTTTGGTAAAAGTTCTAATAATTTTTAATAGTAGTTTTTGCTATGAAAATTGACTGAATTAATCCTCCAATAAGGAAATCAAAAGCTACTATCCACTGTGATAATGAAAAGATACCTTAAATTATTCTTAAAATAAAGCAAAATGTGTAATTAAATAAAGTCTTATACAACATTAACACATTGTCTCTGAATGTATATTTAAAAACCTGAATAATAAAGTAGTTCCATATCAGACCTTACAAATAATCACACCTATGTGCTTTGGATTGTGTCACCTACAGATTTTTAATGAAAAAGGCCTTAATATTTTCTGGATATATTATTTCTCACAACCTAAATTCAATGTTCTACTCGCTTTATTATTAAGTCACAATTTTTCTTCAGTGTTAAATACTTATACCTATATGTTTAAGTATATAAAAGTATTAACTGTAATATCTCTTAAGTCTTCAATTATTAAAAACCCTTGATAGATGTGAAACATTCTTCAATTTAGAGGCATATGTCTCCAAAGCAAAAATCAATGTAAATTAGCCATAGTAACATGCCAACGAAAATCCTAACACATTTTTCATCATATTTTACACTGAAATATTTTCATTACTCATCAGCTAACATATTTAAATTTTCTTTAAAAGCACTTTGAAAACATCTTTACTGAATTTAGCATACTACCTACTGAGGTAAATGAGTATTATCTCCATTTACATATAAGGAAACCAAGGCACAAAGGTATCCATTTTGTAAATTGCAAGGTCATTGCCTAACCAAGCAACTGATTCTATACCATCAACTTATATTATACATACACCACTTCCAAGTGACAAAATAATTACTGTACCTTAAAACTGTTTCTGCAATGTCTATGTGCAATTGTTTTATCAAAAGAGTAAATGCAACAAGCTTAAACAAGAAAAGATAGAAAGGGAAGATTACAAAAAAATGTATTTTTAGTAGTGAATCATTTATTTTTAAATAATAAGATGTAAGTAGTTCTTAACATAAAAATCAAGTAACAAACAGTTGTTTCCTATGTTTTCAAAAAAATATTCCATCCTTCAGGTAGATCATCCAAACTGGAGCCTACCCATCCTTGCAGAAATAAGTTAGGAGAATTAAAAAATTTCCAAAGCAATTAAATATATGATACTGCAAAGAAAAAATAAAATTCAAATAAAGTAGGAAATGATTAATATAGCAGTTAAAAACCTCACCTTAAATACTAAATCCTTCCTTTCATTCAACTGAAGGCTATGATTAGTAATCAAATATTCTGCTACTGAAAAATAAATACAAAACTTTTCCTGTTCAAAGCTTGAGAAATTTCATGTCAAATACTTTCAAATATTCGATGTAAATAAAAATACTTTTCAACAGAAACTTGGAGCATAAGGGATAAACTGTTTCTGAGAGTTCAAACAGAAACTGCATTTGTAATTAAGATATAGTGCTAACAACAATTAGAAAAACGAAAGTTACCTACCATACAAATTAAATTTAAGAACATTAGCGAGGTTGAATAACCAATAAATCAATTACATCAATTACTTAACAGAAATAATACTTTGCTAATACGTGAATCTAACATCAAAGAAAAAAATTAAAATTAAAACCTTATATAGAAAAGGGTATGATTACAGTGAGACGTATCTAAGTATCTAGTCTAGCTGGGGATAAATTAATCGGTTATTGGACCGGTCGTGAATGTTCAGGTCGGATGTGCTTTCTTTTCATCGTGATTCCAGTTCATCATCCGCAAGTGCAGGAGAAGGTGTCAGAGTACCGAAGCTAGGGGGCATGCTATAGCAAGGGGAAAAGACAAATGGGAAAGGTGCAATGGATGCTGCATAGTTGAATAATTATCTGGGTGGCACAATGGGCGAGTCCCGCCGACATCAGAGCTGAGTGAGCGGCTCCAACTCTGCCCAAGGCACCCCCCACTAACAGACTATTAGAAGCGACGGCACCGCTTCGCCTCCTCTTCAAACGAAAAAAAGGATGCCTACACTCGCTTTACCGTTATGTGTTTAGACGCAAACGCACAAGCTTGCTTTACAGAGCCTCGGGCACGTAGAGCGAGCAAAGGCTTCTCGGCCACCGGGGCTGCAGCCTCCGCCAGAGCGAGGAGGCACGCGGGCGGACCGTGGGTGCGGGTGGGCAGGGGAGCCCGGGCCATGGCACCTCAGGTGAGACCCGCAGCCTCTCCGACCAGGGCAGCGCAGGGCGGTCCCTGCAGCCGAGCCCCAGGCGCGCCCGCCGCCGTCTCCCTCGGCATCCAGCCCGGCTAGCGGATGGGCGGCGGGGGCTCGCGGAACCGCGAATGGGGGTGGGGGCCGTCGCGGGGGAGGCGCGCCCATCCATCCCCGTAACCTTTGCGGGCTGGAGAGCCACACACACCTCTTTCGGCTCCGGCCGGTGAGGAAGAGTTCCTCTCCCAGTACCCACTCCCCCGAAAAAAATAATTCCTGAGAGACTCGCGCTCACCGTGAAATCTTGGGGGGCTCTTGCCTTACCCCTTCTTCATGCTTCGGCGGCGGTCGCCGGTCCCCCTCAGCTCCCGGGACTCCACCTAGAGCCCGCAGGAGCGTCAGACTCTGGGGCGGGATCCGCTCGGGGCACCGGCCGAGGCGCCAGGCCACGGGGAACGCCGCCCGGGGCGCCCGCCGGCCGCCGGACCCACCGTGTGCTCGACGCGCGAGCGAACAACACCGCGAGCGGCCGCTGCCCCCCAGCCGCCCCCTCCCCGCGCGCGACGCTCCGATACCGGGCGCGGGGACCCGCGCCAGAAGCAGGGGGGACCGCGGGGCTCTCTCCACCTAATTTCCTACCCTTCCACCCAGGAGCTATTCCTGGCCAGTCTTAGGTCCTGGAACTCAAGATTCCCACTTTACGTTCCAGCCCCCAGTGCCCAGGTGCAACCGTGGTGGGAAATGCAGCCTCCGCCCACTCACCCATCAGTGGGAGTAAAGATCCCTCTTCCCCCCGTTTCGTGAAGCTCTATGGTACTACCCAAGCCTCAGTTTGGGGGAGGGGGACGGAGAGAACAGTGCTTGGCTAGGGAATGAGGGAAGATGATAGCCAATTGAAAGAACCATCCATGCAGGGGCGGGGTCAGAGAGGGACCTGCCTTCCCGCCCCGCCCCCTCGCTCCAAACTACACTTCCCATTGTGCCCTCTCGCACTTCCCGCCGCGCTGCACGCTGGGAGTGTGGGATCTCTAGGCCTAAGGTATTTCGGAAATCGTATTCTTTAACCAGCTAGGTCCTGAAAGTTGTAAGCTCCTAAAACTCTCCCTTCTGCCCTATATAAAAGTTTCCAAATTCTAATTTCGATTGTTATTATTCTAATAATAATTAGTTTATTGTTTTAAAATGTTTTAAATGGCTTTTTAGCAAAGGAGGTTAAGAATGTGTTTCATGCCAATCTGTCAGGACCCGGTAGTCGCTGCTTCTTCCGCCCTGGCCTGGTCTCAGCAGAGGATCTGATGCCGTCATGTCGGCTGCGATTGCAGCTCTGGCCGCTTCCTATGGTTCGGGTTCAGGGTCCGAGTCGGACTCGGACAGTGAGGGCAGTCGGTGTCCTCTGCCAGCCGCCGACTCGCTTATGCACTTGACTAAGTCGCCTTCGGCCAAGCCCTCTCTAGCTGTGGCAGTGGACTCGGCTCCCGAGGTGGCAGTTAAGGTAAGTGCTTTGGCAACTGGTGCGGTGCGGGAATTGTTGGCTTGAGCTTCAAAACCGCCGGTCGCATGTTAGGCCCCAGGTTACCTCATTTTCAGTGCCAAGAGATAAGGTGCTAACGCTTGGATTTCGTCTCCTACCTATATGCATCTTCCGCGGGAGAAACCAAGAATCGAAAGTTCGGGATAGCCCTCCGCTCCTCCCTGCCCTCGCCTGCCGCCATCAGAAAACAAGCGGGAAGAGGGAGAGAAAGTTGAATTTATGGATTGGGACGTGGACTGGATAAAGCAGGTGTAACCTTGGTACATAAATAAAACTACATGAAGACTTACCAAACCAAATTATGTGCCTTCACTTGAAGTAAGCATGTTTTGTTTTCGAAGAACTAGATTCTAATCCCGGCACCACCACTTATGTGAAATTGGACAAGTTATACAACCTCCTGTATCCTCACTTATACCGTGTAGGTAATTTTTAAAGCACCTGTCTACATGAGAAGATTAGGTTGAAGGTTAAGTGAAATTATATGAATAATGCTTCTAGCACAGAGCCTGGTAACTAGTGCAATAAATGTTTTGTGATCGTGTATGTCAATATAGTGAGGAAAAGGCCTTTGATTTAAGAGACAGCATGCATGATCACAATGGAGAAAGGTGATAAAGGGAGAAATCGGGTTATGTAGTTCATTTAACAAATATTTATTGAACACATGTTATTTATCAGGAACTGTTCTAAGGGCTGAAGATACCGAAGCCAACAGGCCTCTAGACAGCTTTGCAGTTATGATGCATACATTCTAGTGGAAGAGGCAGCAAATTAAAAGTTAAAGTGGCTACAGATTAGATTGAGTACTGTGAAGGAAAAAAATAGAGTGCCATAATAGGGAATAAGGTAAAAGTGTGATTTCAAAGGTTGGTCAGGGACATCCTTGTCAGAAAAGGTGGCTTTAAAGAATGAGAAGTCAGCCCTGTATAAGTTAAGGCAAGAGTTTCCAGGTAAAGGTGATGGGCAACCCTGAGAAGGCAAAGAGTTTAATGTGTTTGAAAAATTGAGGAAAGGCTGGTGTGTCTAGAGCCTGGTGGGAGCATCCACCAGTTGATAGTGTAGGCCCATTAGAGCCTGATGCAGGTGATCAAGATGTGAAGAGGGTAGGCAGTGTACAGAAATTCCTTTGCAAGTGTAGTTTTATGACTTAAGTGTCGTACAGGTTTTGAGTGAGCTGTTTATGAATTTTACTTTTTATTAATAACATCTGGCTTGAAAGAATGCTTAGAATCCTTCAAACTTTATAAGAAAACTTTCCAAACTTATGCCTCTGCCACAATCTCCTGAATCTTTATTCCTTTCACAGTTTAGCTTTTTGAAGCTCTCTTCACTTCCTCTCATTTTCTCCTCAACCCAATGCTGTCTGACCCTAGCCTCTTGGAAAACTACTCTGGCTGAACGATGCCCCAGGCCTTCCAGTTGTCAAGTTCTGCCTTCTGACTTGAGTGTCTGCATCAAATGACAATGTTAATTAATTCCTCTTTCTTGAAACATTCTCTCCCTTTGGCTTCCATTGGGATATCCTCAGTCTTCTGGTCCCCTGTTCTTCTGCCCTCCCCTTCATGATTGGCATTTCCTGGAACTCTGCCCTTAGTCCTCTTTGCACTCCACATGTTCTTCATATCTTCAATCTCAAGTCTGTCTGATTGCTCTCAGGTAAACACTGTGAAGTGGTTAGCACAGGCTCTGAAGACTCCAGGATTCAAGTCCTACCTCCAGCACTTACCCACATGGTAACCTTGGATAAGTTCTTTTAAATGCTCTGTGCCTAATTTTTTCTTGTCTATAAAGCAGGAATAACACCAGTAGCTATCTCATGGAATTACAAGAATTGTCATAAAGCATTTAAAGCACTTTTTACAGTGCCATGCATGCAATTAACACTCATTAAATGTTAGCTATCCTTATTATTTCTGGTTCTAAACTCCTTACTAGCTTAAAATCTAACAAATCTCTCTTCTAGGATGGCTCTCAGGTGCCTCCAATTTAGTGTGCTGAAAAATTAACAGTTTCTTTCCCTCAAAATCCACTTGTGCTTTCCCCATTTTGATTTATGACTCCACAACCTACCTGTTAGTACAAGCCAGGAACAAAGGAGTTATCCTTTTCTCTTCCTTCTTCCTCAGCCCCTGAAGCTAATCATTCAACTGGTTTTAACATTTCTGCTTCATTAACTTCTCTCAAATCAATTCCTTTCTCTCTATTTTCACTAGTACAGCCTTCATATCTTCCATATTTCTTTCAGGAGTTATTCTTGACTTTTCTTAGTCTTTCAGCCACTACTTTTGGGTAGTGGGTCCTGTTCATTTTAACTCAACGATATTTATCAAATCTCTTTCCTTTTCTTCTGCCACTGTTTAGTTCAGATTCTTGTCATTTCTCTTAAGACAATTGTAGCCTTTATCTGGTCTTTCCACTTCCTTCCTTCTTGTCTCCAGTTTCATATTCCTTTCTTTCCTCCACAGTGCACCTAGAATGATCTTTCTAAATTCTAATTTCATCTTATCACTTCCCTGCCCAAAGATACCACCTTGCCTCTGGATAATTTCTAAGTTTCCTTATATAGCATGTGAGGCCTTCATTCTCCCATGCTGAACTCTGTACAAATCCCCAAATGCCTAATTTTATTTTTTCCTCTCAAGATTTTGCTGACGCTAGTCTCTCTGCCTGGAAATCCCTTGCTTCATGCCTCTCTCCCTGACCCCAAACTCTATTGTCCTTCGGTCTCAGTGTACATGTTTCCTTCTGTGTCTACCTCAGCCCCTTTATCTTAACTATAATACTTGCCACATTCCTGTGATTTGGTAATCTTTTTTTTCCCACTGAACTGTGAGACCCTGGGGCCCAGAGATTGTTCTATGTGTTTGTGTCTCCAATGCCTAGTACATAAGATTAAGGGGAAAATATTCTTAGTAAGAGAATAAAATGAAAGAGTAAGTGGAAAAGAAAGTCTTCTAAAAGCATATACATTGAGAATCAGAGTTTTAGAGCTGAGCAGGCAGTAGGCGTGCGGGCGTGGGTGGAGAGGGTGTCTAAAGCTCACTTCGTTCTCTTGCTTATAATTAAGGAAATCCAGGAGGAAAGATTATGTAAGGTACCAGAGGTCCATTAGAAGCAGACCTAGGGCCACCCCACCTAGAGGTCCTGGTTCTAGAATGAGAGAGTAAAGGACATTGCTCATTGCTGGTTCGTGAACCAGCACTTGCTTATATGAAGAATAAAAAAAGCTGATACATAGTAAATGTAATGATTGCAAATGATTGGAAAATGACCAAGGGAGGAGATGTGAAGCATGCAAATAGGTTCATCTGTATTTGACTAATTGTACTGTGATTAATAGCATGCATTTTTGGCAGAGAATAAGTTTATACAGTGTTGTTAATCTATTTTTCCCTGAGCACTGATAGGGTTGAATTTTTTTTCATATATGTTATTGGTAATTTGATTTTTTTTCTTTTCAGAGAAACTGTTGGGTTGTCTTTTTTCTTTTGGTTTATAGGAGATCTTTATATATCCTGGATACTATTTATCTTTTATCAATTGTGTGTGTTGCAAAATGTTTTCTAGTTTGTGTCTTCTCTTTTCCCTATATTTTATAAACAGAACAGTTTATGTAGTCTAAGCTTATCAAATTACTGCTTTATGGATTTTAGTTCTGTTTCTTTTTTGAGCAATACTTAAGCCAAAGTCATGAAAATATTCTTCCATATTATCTTTTGAAAGCACTACATCTTTGCTTTTCATATTTAAGTCATCAATACACATTAAATTAATTTTTGTCTATGGTATGAAAATTCTTAAAATATTGCTCCATATCTGGTAAGGCAGTTCCTCCCTCCCCTTTTGTTGTTGTTGTTCAGGAATGTGGTAGCTATTCATGGCCCCTGTAATTCTACATACAGTTTATTTGTAAAGTTCTACTAACACCCGGGTGGGATTTTGTTTGGGATTTCATTGAATCATAGATCAATTTGGAGACAGTGTTATTGTCTATTCATTTGTTTGGCTCTCCTTAGGTTCTTTTATTTCTTCGAAGTTTATAATTTTCTCCATCAAGATCTTATGCAGTTTTGTTGGTGGTATCTTTAGGTACATATTATTTTTATGCTATTATATTAATAAATAGCATTATTTTTTCCATTTATTTAACTTTCTAACTAATCTTATTACTTACATAGTCCTATCAGCGATAAGTATGACAGTCTTCTTTCTTTCAGCCTTAATTTCTTTTAATATTTTTCTTGCCTTGCCATGCTTGCTAGGACCTTCAGAAAGATAAAAAATAAAAAAATAGAAAAAGGATATACCAGGCAAATTCTAACCAAAAGAATGCTGGTTGATCAGCAAAGTAGACTTTAAAGCAGAAAGGATTACTAGAGACAAAAAAAGTCACTCTCTAATGATAAAAGGTTCAAGTCACAAAGAAGTATATAACAATCTAAGCTCAGAATATTTCAGCAAAAATTGAGCTATATTGAGAAATTAATATATGTACAATGACAGTGGGAGGTTTTAATACAGCTCTCTCAATAATTGATAGAATAAGCAAAAAATAACAATTGTGATACAGAAAATCTGAACAACAAAATTACTAAATTATATAATTGTATCTAAAGGTCTTATGGAATGTGGCACTGAACAGTGCAGAATATTGTTTTCAAGCACGAATATAACTTTTTTTTTTTTTTTTTGGAGACAGTCTCACTCTGTTGCCAGGGCTAGGGTGCCTTGGTGTCGGCCTAGCTCACAGCAACCTCAAACTCCTGGGCTCAAGCGATCCTCCTGCCTTAGCCTCCTGAGTAACTGGGACTACAGGCATGCACCACCATGCCCAGCTAATTTTTTTCTATGTATATTGTTAGTTGGCCAATTTCTTTCTTTATTTTTTTTTCCCCTGAGCTCAAACGATCCGCTGGCCTTGGCCTCCCAGAGTGCTAGGATTACAGGCGTGAGCCACCGCACCTGGCCTTAATATAACATTTTTAAAAAACTGACCATATACTAGAACAAGGATTGGCAAACTTCAGGAAAGGGCCAGATAGTATTTTAGGCTGTGCTAGCCACATAAAATTTGTCACCCGTCCCTTCCCTCCTCCCTTTCTTCCTTCCCTCCCCCCTTCCCTCCTTCCTTCCCTCCCTCCTTCATCTTTTTTTTTTTAAACAACCCTTTAAAAATGTAAATACTGTTCTGAGCTTCTTGATACAAAAAATGGACTGGGCTAGATTTGGTCCACAGTTTGCTAGCCCCCATACTAGGCCATAAAATAAGTTTCACCAAATTTTAAATCATATTGCCATATTCTCTGACCATTTATGCATCTGAGTTAGAAACCAACCGCAAAAAGATAGACATAAAATTCCCACATTTGAAAACTGTGAAATTGTACTTTAACCCATACATCAGGACATATGAGATGCAGCCATAGCAATTAAAAAATATATAGTCTTAAATACATATAACAGAAAAGAAGAAAGGCAGAAAGTTAGGCATCCATTCTTTTAGGTTTTCTTTTTTTCATTCCATCCCCCCCCCCCATCTATAAATTATGCACCCAGTTTCTGGTGGTTACTCCTAGAAATTACAACATGTCTGATCAATACCTTCACCTTCTACTAAACAACACAAGAACCTTAGAACACTTTAATTTTATTCACATCCCTCCCACTCCTATTTTAGCTATTGTTGTCTGGTGTATATATGCATACACATACATACACTCACACACCCTCCACAAGATGATCATGAATGATCATGAATGATGATGTTTCTTGCATCCCGTATGCAAGAGATCATTTTCTTTCTGTCCATAGCACATCCCTAAGAATGTCCTTTAGTGAGGGTTGACTGGTGGCAAATGCATTCAGTTTTAATTTGTCTTTTAAAGGTTTTCATTTAACTCTCATTCTTTTTTTTTTTTTTTTTTTTTTTTGAGACAGAGTCTCACTTTGTTGCCCAGGCTAGAGTGAGTGCCGTGGCATCAGCCTAGCTCACAGCAACCTCAAACTCCTGGGCTCAAGCGATCCTACTGCCTCAGCCTCCCAAGTAGCAGGGACTACAGGCATATGCCACCATGCCCGGCTAATTTTTTTTTGTGTGTGTATATATTTATATATATTTAGTTGGTCAATTAATTTCTTTCTATTTTTAGTAGAGACGGAGTCTCACTCAGGCTGGTTTCAAACTCCCAACCTTGAGCAATCTGCCCACCTCGGCCTCCCAGAGTGCTAGGATTACAGGCGTGAGCCACCATACCCGGCCTAACTCTCATTCTTGAAGGATCTTTTTACGGGGTTCAGTTTGCTTAGCTGACAATGTTCTCTTAGCACATTCAAGATGTTCTACTGTCTTCTGGTTTTCATTGTTACTGATAAATCAGCTATTGATATAGCTGTTTTTCTTTGAAAGTGATTTTTTTTTTTTTTGACAGCTTTTAAGGCTCTCCACCCTCCTCCCCCGTTTTGTTTGTTTTTGTTTTTTGTGATTTGGTTTCATTCTTTAGTTTTATTATGGGATACACATGTGTGGGTTTCCTTTTATTTGTTCTGCTCAGAATTTTTTGGGTCTCTTTAACTGTGGATTGACTGATTTGGAGTGTGGATCTTTTGACATTTCTAGCCAGTTGTTTGTTTTTATCCCTTTACATATTTTAGTCCTCTCTTCTCTTATTTTGGAACACCAATTAAACATATTTGTATTCTACATTGTATGACAGTGGGTATTTTCTACTTAAAATTTTATTTTAATGCAACATTGTCAGATTTTGCACTTTAGAAATCATGTAATGGACCCTGATGGATTGCAAGAGTTGCTCGTTAAGTAACTTTAAAATTAAAAAAATAAAAACAAACCTGGTTTTCTCTCATTTCAATCAATGACTATGTTACTTTCCCCCAGTGTATTCCCTGCTTTAGTGTCGCCAACTTGAGTAAAATGAAAATTTTCCTTCTAATTTTAAGATAATATTTTTTAGTTTCTTCTTGGCTGATATTTCTTATATTTATGAGCTTCAAATGGATCACCTTTCCCCCTACATCTGTTAAGGGCCAAACTCAAAGGATATCTTTATCCGAATTTCTGTTCCTTTATCTCATCCACATAAATTAGAAAGCTTAGTCATTTCTACTTTCTGGAGAAAAAAAAATATGCCATTAGTTGACAAATACTTTATAATGATGATTAGTATTTGTGATATGCTTTATAACTTATGTAGTCTTTTCATGTCTATTTTCTTATTTGGACATGGGAAGAAATGTGAAAATACTAAAAAGCAAATTTTATTCTCAAATTACTTTGAATCAACAAAAAATAAACTTGTTTAAACCTGTTTGATCCATAGGGTGACCTTCACTTATTGCACTTTAATTTTTGTGGATAATTGAAACTAAATAGAAATCCTTTGTAATTCTGTGGCAATTCCAATTGCATACCTAATTGGTACTGAATTTCTCATGGGTATTAAAGCAAGGTTGTGGTATTGTCCAAGTTTTTCTAATTAAATATAAAATTAACCTTTCATTTTCTTGAGGGTTGTTCAATTTGTTCTATAATTTTAGCACGAACCAGAGACTGGTATATATTTATATTTTAAATTATACTTTGCATTTAAAAGTTGATGTCTTTTGATACTCTGTTCAAAATAATGCAAATTTAGAATATTTTAAATACCCTTCATTGGAAAGATCTGGTAACCTATATTATAAAGTGTTTCTAGCAACTGAACTAAAATCTATAGGGGGCTGGGCACAGTGGTTCACACCTGTAATCCCAGCACTTTGGGAAGCCAAGACGGGAAGATCACTTGATGCCAGGAGTTTGAGACCAGTCTGGCAACATAACGAGACCCGGTCTCTAAAAAAAATTTAAAAATTAGTTGTGTGTGCTGATGCATGACTGTATATTTAGCTGCTCAAGAGGCTGGGGCAGGAGGATCACTTTAGCGCCCAGGTCAGGAGTTGGAGGCTGCAGTGAGCAGTGATGATGCTTATGTACTCTAGCACAGATAAGACCCAGTCTCAAAGGATCCTTTGGGATGGTTATAAATATGGATAAGCCTCTTGTTATTTTAAGCAGTTTGTCACTGAGGCTTTGAATATTTAGAAGGAAAAGCATTTTTTGTGCAGTTTAAAAAATTGTATGTGACCTTTTGACTTTATGGTATTGGATTTCCTATTGGACCCTAGGCAAAATACTGTCTCTGATCAGTGAAGATTCTAGTGTGTATCCAAGGATGATATGTATTTGTCATCCTTTAGATGGCCCAGCCTTTGAATCCCCTTCCTTAAGAGTCTTAATGTGAAGAACATCCCTGTTTGCCACCCACTTCCAGAAGCTGAAAACCCAGATTCTCGGACTTCTAGGTCCTTTCAGCTAAGGGTCAGGACCATAAATTGGACTCAGCTAAACAGATGCACCCATCTAAGTTTACTAATCTGAAACTAATCCACAAAGAAGTAAGGAAAGAGGATTTTAAGGTGGCCAACATTTTCTGGTTTCTCAGGCCAGTACTTTCAATAGCAATATCTGGTGGCAGCCATAGCAATTTAGTAATGATGTTCATTATTGGTAAACTGTTGTCCTCACTGGATTGGCCCTGTGATATGCTTGGTTTTGAATTGTGATTCCATCCTTTTATTTCTGGTTCTCCGCCCTTCTTGGCAATTCTAAGAAAAACTCAGAAGGATTCAATACTGTTGAGTCAGCCTGTTGCTTGCAACCAAGAACCTTGACTGATATACCTAGTTAATCTGCCAGTAATGTTTTTGTTTGTTACTAATTGGGTCTCTTTAATGTTGTTCATTGTGGTAATTCATTTATTTATTATATATGTTATTGCTTGTCTCCCCCACTAGCATGTAAACTCCACAAGGGCAGGTGTCTTTGTCTATTTCTGTGGCCCTAGAACAGTGCCTAGCACATAGTAGGCACACAATCATTATTGTTGAATGAATAAATGAATCTGAAGTTGCTGTACTTGTTTTATAAAGATGCCTGCACCCTGGCTACACTAAGAAAATAAAAAGATCAATTATGACTCCCAAATCTCCCAGCATCTCCAAACATCTATTGCCTAGCACCCATTCTCACCTTTGTAGATAACAAACTATTTTGTCTCAAAGAGAGCAGTCCTCTTTTCAGAGGTTAATCTTCCAACTGTGTCCTGGATTCTATGCCTTCTTACCTCTTGTAAGATAACCAGACCTTTGAGCATCCTCTTACTCTTGTCATGTGTTTCTTATAGCTGTCACCTTTCCTCGAGTCTATAATTGGCTATGTCTTTGACTTAGTCTTTTTTAAGGGAAAAGAGAAACTTAATTTTACACTGAAAATCCTTCAACCTGACACCCTATCTCTTCTTCTGTTTTTTACCACCAGATGTCTTCAGAGTAAAAAATTATTACTGTCTTGTTTTTCTAAGTCCTCATTTATACCTCTGCCCCTTGCAACTGGCTTTCCATACTGTTCCTCACTACTAACGTCACTCTGGCAAAGGTTTTTTTGATGTAATTGCCAGTCCGATAATCTTTGGTCAGCCTTACCCTATTTAATTTCTCTAAGTATTTGGCTTTTCTTTCTTCAGTTTAATTTAACAAATATTTATTGAACATATGCTGAATGCCCTGCATTCTACTAGGCAGTGAGAATATAAGATATAAGTAAAAGTCATGTGCAACAAATAATATATCAGAAGTACTCTCAAAAGTACAACATTCCTTGGGTCTGTGGATTAAAAAAGCAATTTTTCCTGAGGCAGGAGGAGGGATGGTATCAGGGAAAATAAGAATATGACATACTATCATATAATAAAGGAAATGCCTAAAATACAAGGCAGTAACATTGCCTACAGTACAGAAAGCATCAAAGTTCTTGCTATTTTTAAAAATCAGCAGTTAGTCTAATATAGCAAAAGTACGGGTGTATTAAACCAGATAAGGAGGTATTATAATAGACCAGACAAGATATAATGAAGCCCCAAACTAGGACAGTGGTAGCTGGCATGTGGAGAAGAGAGTGTGGAAGTGGGGTTGCTGGAGAAATATTCAGAGGTAGAATCAGCAAGATTTGTTAGTGAAAGTGCCTGATTTGTTAGCGAAGATGGAGCCGTAGGAAAGTGATATGTTATTTTAGGCATAGCATAGTGTTTGATGCTGTGGAACATCCATAGAATGAAATTCAGTAGGCAGTTGGATATGTGGAGCCAGAGGCTAGGAGTGTAGTCAAGGTGCGATGTTACTTTGCATCATCTTTGAATTGTGTGAAAGGATGTGTCTTACCACCAGCAAGAAGCCAACAGAATAAAGATGGTGATATGAAAAGGGTAGTTCTAGGGGTTGATTGTACATTTGCTTGTACAAAATCCACTTTGTATAGCTTACATTTTAGTGGAGGGAGATGGATAATAAACATATATATCAGGTGATAATAAATATAATGGCAAAAAAGCAAGGTAAGGAGAAAGCAGAAAAACTGAGTAGAGACTTAACCACTTCCTTAAGGCGCTCACTGGCTGCGAAACTTGCCCACAGCCGGCACTCATGGTCCGCACGATAGTTTGTGCTATGCATTGGCAAAGAATCCGTTTTGTTCTTGTGTGATAAGGAAAGCTTTAGAGCACTGAAAGCTTGTTTTACTTTACAGGCAGCTTTACTTGTAATGTAAATCAGAATAGGTAACATATACATATATGTTTTCATTACGTTATTTTTAAATGTTCACAATTTTATTTTGATAAATGAAAAATTAGAAAAGTCATATCACGGCTGTCGGCTAAAGACACTGTGCTGTGCGCATTCATCTGTGGCTGTTGACTATAGTTGATGCTGTACTGAAGTGGTTATAAAAGGAGAGAGAATGATCATATGGATATCCAGGGGAAAAACATTCCAAAAGGAAAGAACTGTAAGTACAGAGACCTTGAGGCAAGATTGTCCTTTATCTTATTCCAGGAATGCAAATAAGCCAGTGAGACTGGGGCAGAGTGAGCACCGGCTTAGTGCTAGGTGAAGACAGAAGTTGAAGAGGATAGAGGGCAGATCAGGGAGGGTAAAATTCTCAACCAATTAGACTGAACTCTTTCATTTTACAACAGCAATTTTATAATGCCGGCTTTACCGAAATATAGTTCATAGATAATATGTGACTTCTTTAAAATTTTTAAAATATAACTTGAATGTCCTCACTAAAGGAAAGATATTTATAATGAAATAACATGTTTTTAATATGTGAATACTCAGACAGGATAATACAGAAAGATAAAAATGCCCCTTAAAACTACCCTAAGGAGGCCGGGCGCGGTGGCTCACGCCTATAATCCTAGCACTCTGGGAGGGCGAGGCGGGCGGATTGCTCGAGGTCAGGAGTTCGAAACTAGCCTGAGCAAGAGCGAGACCCTGTCTCTACTATAAAATTAAAAAGAAATTAATTGGCCAACTAATATATATATATATATATATAGAAAAAATTAGCCGGGCATGGTGGTGCATGCCTGTAGTCCCAGCTACTCGGGAGGCTGAGGCAGTAGGATTGCTTGGGCCCAGGAGTTTGAGGTTGCGGTGAGCTAGGCTGATGAAAGGGCACTCACTCTAGCCTGGGCACCAAAAAGCGAGACTCTGTCTCAAAAAAAAAAAAAAAAACTACCCTAAGGAGCCTACTTTCTGAAAACAACTGGTAATGGGCCTTGTAGGCCTTTGTCAGGCTTACTCTGAGTGAGGAAGCTAGTAGGATTTATAGCAATGGAGTAACATAATCTAATGTTTTGAAAAAATCTGCACTATCTCCTGTGTGGAATGAGGCTGTGGGTGGGCAAGAGCAGAAAGCAGGGAGACCTGTTGAGAAGTTATTCCAAGGTCAGACTCATTGGCTAACACCTGTAACCCCAGCACTTTGGGAGGCCAAAGCGTGAGGATTGCTTGAGGCCAGAAGTTGGAGACCAGCCTGACCAGCAAGACCCCATATCTACCAAAAAGGAAAAAAAAAAGCTATTCTGATAATCCAGATGCAAGATGATGAGTTTGGACCAGGGTGATAGAAGGAGGCCGTGAGAAGTGGATGAATTCTGGATGGCTATAGAGGTATAAGATTTGATGATGGATTGGATGTAGAGAGTAAAAGAAGGAGGAGTTAGATGTAACTCTAGAGATTTTCACCTGAACAACTGTTAAGGATGAAAGTGTGATTAATTTACATAGAGAAGCCTGGAAGGATTCACTGGGGAAGGGTAGACCAGGAGTTCCCTTTTGGATATATCAAATTTGAAATACCTGTTAGATGTCCTGGGAGTCTCGAGTTCAGAGGGGAGGTCCAGGCTAGAGGTACCGATCTGTGAGTTGTCATATTTGTTAACTGATAGGGTTATGCAAAAGATAGACTACCATGATTCATCAGTGGAGATGAGATTATTATGTCTGTTAATCTGGGGAATGAATTTAAGAACGTTAAAACATTGACATAGATTATAGAGACTTTAGATTTAGAAGATTTGGGCTTTGCCACTTCCTTTTGTTTCCTCTGCAGTACCTAACCAAGTGCCATATGGTTATATATCTAATATGGTTTGCTGAATAAAAAAGGAGTGCTGCTTCTGAATTTGGCACCAGAAGATCAGGTGTTTTGAGTTAATAAAAAAGAAGAGTTGGAATCTCTTAAATGTATGGCTTTGAGTAGTGTTAACTTATTAAGAAATTTTTAATAAAGTCAATATTTTGAAAAGAAAAGTTTTTAATATAGTCTAATCTCTAGAACTAATTATATACATTACTTGTGTTAATCTTTCATTTGTTAGTATTATTAATCATATGGTACTGATATAATAATCGTAAAGTTGGTATGAAAAATGGCTGGTATGACTTTAATGTGGCTTCTAAAATAAAATAATAAGTTATCAGATCTTTAATATTCGTTTGGTTTTCTTTTAGGAAGATTTAGAGACTGGAGTTCACCTTGACCCTGCTGTAAAAGAAGTTCAGTATAATCCTACCTATGAGACCATGTTTGCTCCTGAGGTAAGAAAACATTTTATTTAGATTCTGCCTTTTACTAAAGAATTTAAATTGTACATAGGTAGATAAACAGTTGGTGAATTTTAAAAAGCATTTTCAGGAAAACATACTACATAAGCTTTTAGAAAATAGATCCTTCTATTTTCCAAAAGCTTATTAAATAATATGCTTTTGTGAAAATGCTTTTAAAAAATCACCAGCTGCTATCTACCTGTATACAAATGTCTGACAACATGGAACTATGTCATTTGAAAAAGGAAATCTGAAAATACCTGATTCTTACATGTGAACTTAGTTGACATCTTCCTCTCAGTGTTGATAATGAAGTAGTATAAATTAGCCATAAAGGAAAAAATTTTGGTTTGTTAACATCAGTGCATAGTATATTGTGAGACATCTAGTTACAGATGCCTCTGAAATGTTTTATTGATACACTGCTGGGAAGTAGTTGTAGTGTTTGATGCCTGCTCTGAGTAAAATAGAGTATTGGGTTTTTTGGGGTTTTTTTCGTCTTGGTGATAAATGATAAAAATATTTTTTTAAATGGAAGAAAAAACCCAGAAAAGGTGAATATTATTCATTTAAGAAAATTTTTGAATATTCTCCATTCAGGAAAATTCATAGAAAAGATTAAATTTCTAGATAATTTGCCTTTTAAAATGGGAAAGAATGCTTGATTTATAAAATAGAGGTTCCAGAAAATAGTAATTATAAAACAAAAAAATAAAGTTTCCATAGCAGAAGCACTTTAAAGATGGGAGTAAGGAGCCATATCTTATTGCATCTTGGTGGAAAATGAGGTACTTTTTAATATTTTTCATTTTATAGCATAAGGTCATTGTCCTTTTTGTGACATGTCAGAGTCATAGAACTACTTCATGTAGTTCTTTGCCTGCCTCGGTTTCTATAGTCACATAAAGATGGCTGTTGAAGTATTGTAGCATAGCCAAAGTTGACAGTGGTCCTGTTTAGACAGTGCTCCAGCTGTTTCTCTGGATGTGCACTAGCAAAAAATCTTGTCATGCTCTGAGCCTAAAGTACATTTTAAATTTTATTCCATTGTTTCTTAAATCCTTGTAGCTTGTCGAACTTGTAGGCTGTTTCATATCCCTTGGCCCCGCTTCAGCCAGCCCATTGAAGAGAGCTTGTATATTATATGTATGCTTCATGATTTTTTAAATGGAAAGTACTTCAATAAAATATAGCCACTGAATTCAGAAAACAAATTTTCTTAATTTGAAGTACTGCGGTGTATGATATACTGAAGTCAGTTTATTTTGTATGAAGTCTCCTTTTCTTAGGTTTTTAAATCCTCTGTATAACTAATATACATTGCTGTGTAATTACATTTTTCAAAACTTTCAAGAAAAATTTAAGCAGTCAGTTGAAATGTTTTGTGGTGATATTGACAAGACAATAGGCCTATCATTCTCTTTGTGGGATTATCAATCCTTTAATGTTCTGTCCTTTTTCCTAATGTTAGGGAGCCTCTTGTTAAATATATAAGCTAGTTTATATTAGGAACACTGGGATACTTATTAATGTTTAAGAAAGGAGCAATGAGATTTAAAAGGGAAGCAAAATTATAATTTTTCCTCATTGCCAAATGAATTGTCTGTGACTTAATAGATTATGAACTTTGTGTTCTATGACTAGAATCTGTATCACTTGGCAAAGGCTGGAAAATTATTACCAGGAACTTTGTTAGATCAAATTCTAGTTACTGTATTTTGAGAATCTAATGTCAAAAACAAGATATAATCCATCTCCTCAAGCTAGTGTTTACCAGAGAGGATGTGTTAAGTGTTTTGTTTTTTTTTAAGATAGAAACCAGACTATTCCCTGTAATGCCTCTAAAGTACTATAAGGAGAAATTACATCAGTTTGTAAATATTACCAAAAAAAAGTTCCCTGAAAGAGGTAGTATTTGAAATGGACAATACAATCTAGGTTAAGAACATGAGATTTTTAGTTAAGCAGACTACTTATGGGCTCATTGTAACCTTGGGTGTTCTTAGTTTTCTCATAGATAAAATGAAGATAATTTCTACTTTATTGCATTAAAAGGTTAAAGGAGATAATGTACGATGTGGTTAGGAAACTCTGGCACAAAGTAGGCATTTAACAAAGAGTAGCCCTTGTGTTATTTACATTAATATTATTGGCATTGATGGTAGGATAGGCTTTTATGAGGAAAAAACTTAAGGCAGAAGGGAACAGGATGAGCCAAGTCATAAAAGATCTAAAGAATAGGAATGCCTTGGTCATTATCAGTAAGAGAAAATAGGGAAATAAGAGTATAATGATACTTTATTATTGCAAAGGCCAAGGTGAAAAGTTTAGTCTTGATTTAATAGATGACAGATTGCTGAGGTTCTTAAATGTGGGTGTGGCATAATCAAAAGTGAATTTTTAGGAAGCTATATTTGGTAAGGATTTGCATGATGAGAAAGAACAGGGATAGATACTAATTAAGGAAAAACTATCAACTCTCATTTATTACTGTATACCAAGTACCATACTGAGAGATTTACATATCTTATCTCCTATAGTCCTCACTACAACCTTATGAAGTAAGTGCTTGTATTCCTATATTGCAGTGAGGATACCAAGTTTTCTCAGATTCACTGCCAGCAAGTAGCATATTTGGAGATTATTTGAGTCCAGATCACTCTTAATATCTCTATAACGAAGACCTGTTCGTTGAAGGCCATTGTGGAGTTTGCAGAATTACACCCTATGCCTTTGACTTTGCTAGTTCTGAAAATTGACTGAATTACTTATTTTATAAAATATTGTTTCTCCCTCCCAAACAAGGACTTTTCCTAAATAGTCTACCTAGTTATCCAGATAAATTTTCTCAAATTACGGGTAGAACTTAAAGACATAATAGCCATTATTTTAGTCTAGTAATTTTCTTCATTTCACTCAATTCTTTTTGAATCTGCTTTGAGAAAAATGTATTAATTAGCCTCTCTAAAGTCATAAACCCATAAGTCTCAGGAAGAACTCTAGACTCCTTAAAATAATAGTACTTTTGAGAATAGAAAAAATACAAAAGAGTAAAAAATGCCAGTTACTATTAAAAATCTGGCTATAAGGGCTGCTATAAATATTAATGCTAGAATGAACTTTAGAAATAATATATTAATAGCTCATATATTTTATAGGTGAGGGAAACTGAGGCCCAAGGTCATAGAAACAGCACTAGTAAAAATTGTCTTTTGCCAGTAATATTTAAACTGTGCTTATGTCTGACAAGATTAAAGTATTCTGCTGATAGCATTGGATTGTGGGGATTGCTCTTTGACCAGCATCACTCAGCATCCCTCTGTCCCCCAATCTACCTCCTGGTAACCACCATTCTACTCTCTGCTTTTATGAGTTTGACTTTTTTATATTCCACATATAAGTGAGATCATGTGATATTTGTCCTGGCACCTGGCTTACTTCACTTAACATAATGTCCTTTAGGGTAATTTATGTTATCACAAATAACAGGGTTTCCTTCTTTTTAAAGGCTAAATAGTATTCCATTGTATTGAATACCACATTTTCTTTATCCATTTATCTGTTGATGGACATTTAGGTTGATTCTATATCTTGGCTATTGTGAATAATGCTGCAGTGAACATGGGTGTGCAGATGTCTCTTCAACATACTGATTTCATTTCCTTTGGACATATACTCAGTAGTGGGATTGCTGGATCATGTGGTACTTATATTTTTAATTTGTTGAGGAACCACTATACTCTTTTCCCTAGTGGTTATACTGATTTACATTCCCACCAGCAGTGTGCAGAGTTCCCTTTTCTCATCCTTACCAACATTTGTTATCTTTTTGATTTTTATCTTTTTGATAACAGCCATTCTAACAGGTGTGAGTTGATATCTTGATTTTAATTTGCATTTCCCTGATGATTAGTAATGTTGAACACTTTTTATATACCTATTGGCCGTTCGTATGTCTTCTTTTGAGAAATGTTGAGAAACTGTGGTCCTTGGCCCATTTTTAATTGAGGTATTTATTTTCTACCTATTGAGTTTTTTTGAGTTTCTTATATATTTGGGTATTAACCCCTTATTAGATGTATGATTTGCAAATATTGCTCTCTTAAATGTATATGTTTTATATAAGGAGATTACAGTTGTAATGGACTGTGGTGTACTTCGAAATTCTTTTAGCTAAAAACTGTTATTCATACCTAATTAACTTGAATATATATATTCATGTTTTATATTTACTTATATGTTGTTATAAATTGTTAAAAATCACTCAAACACAAATTTACTTTTAAACTTAGTTAATACCCAAAACTTGAAGTGTTTGGAAATCATCAGTTTTGTGTGTTCTTTTATATACTTTTTAAATTTTGTTTTGTTTTGCGTCAGAGTCTCACTCTGTAGCCTGGGCTAGAGTGCAGTGACATCATCATAGCTCACTGAAACCTCAAACTCCTGAGCTCAAGTGATTCTCCCACCTCAGCCTCTTGAGTAGCTGGGACTATAGGTGCACACCACCACGCCCAGCTAATTTTTCTATTTTCTGTAGTGACTGGGTCTCACTTTTACTCAGGCTGGTGTGGAACTTCTGGCCTCAAGCTATCGTCCTGCCTTGGTCTTGGTTTTTTTTTTAATGGTTGCCTCAGAATTCAGAGAGTTACATACTCACAGGGGCCAGGAACATCTGGGAGACATACTTTGAGTAATTGGGAAGAGCTAAGTCTCGCTGAATAGCATTCTCTGCCTTCTTCTGTTGATATTTAATGTCACTGAAGTGAGCTCTGATAGCTACCAGTAACCAGGCAGTTAAGGTGAGCCTAAAGTAGATGGAGAACTCCTCCTACCAGCTTCCCATAGCACTAGAAGATTTTTAGCTTAAATGTGTCTAAGACATAAACACATTTAAATTTTTAGATTTCTTTAGGTATTAATATACCACCATATATAATATATACTTAGCTTTAATATTTGGATCTGTATTTATATAGAAATCATAGTTCTTTAACACTGAGAATTTTTCTTTTAATGGAGCTAGTTTGATATATATATAACGTCTAGAAGAATTGTTCTCTTTTTTATAAAGTCTTAATAAAATAAGACTATGAAAATTGTAGCCTACTCTTTTAAATGGATAATTACCTATAAGCGCAATGATTCTAATTTAATATATGTGATAGGATTAACAAAAAAGGCAGTGGGGATTTTTATCATTTTAGATCCCCCCCCCCCACCTGACATACCAGATGCTACTTTGCAAATGATAGCTGATTATAGCAGGTAAAGCATCTAGGAAGCTTTTAAATCATTTTATTATCTTTAACTTTATGACTGCTCCTGTTTCCATAATAAATTTTGTGACTGAATGAAGTTAACAACAACTTCCAGCATTCAACAAACTATATTCTTTTCCTATGTTTTCCACCCATCAGCAGACACAGGATGGACATTTGGGCTGCAGAGTCTTACACTATCCATTATAATTTAGAATAAATAGTAATAAAAGCTTTGTACATGTATATCAAGTATTTTTAAATTGACTCATTTTAAACATAGAATTGGAAACTATCAATGTATAGGAATCTTATAATTTATTTTCTTCTAAAACAGAAAAAATATAAGGCAAATAATCTAACATTGACAGATTTTCATATATAGTATAACGTTGGTATATAGATAATGCAATGTACTGGTTAAGAGAAGATTAATAATTTATATTTGTGGCTCTGGTGATGTATCATAAATAGATGGTTTTTAATGGTAATGACCTAAGATGTTCTAATGTCAGAATATTTCATCATGACAGTCAGTCTTACAAAGTTCAAATGAAAATATCTTGTTACTTTCACTCTTTCCAAAGTGGGAAGCTCATTTTATTTAAAAACAAAAGGAAAAGAATTGAATTTTCCCAGGGCTTTTTATAATAGCATTAAATTAATAGCATTTGATATAATATATTCTGGTAATTTTTACCCAATTTTTTTTAAATTCAGGGGCTATGATTATGCATTTAAGGAATGTTATGATACAATAGAATGCTTGATTAGGATTTGTTCTAGCCTTGGTTCTACCAACCAATAAAACTTTTGACCCTACAGCAGATAAAATATACTGTCTTTGGCTTTTTTCTTCATTTGTAACATGAGAAGGAGTATACCTCTTTAACTTGCCAGGATTTTTGTACAGATCAAATTAGATAACATTTAGGAAAATGTTCTGGAAACTCAAAGCATTATAAACAAGTAGATAATAATAGTACTATTTTGTGTAAGATGTTTGCAGTGTGACTTCAGAGTGGAGAAATTATATATACATTTGTAATATCTTTTCCTAGGGACTTTTTTAAGCACTCTATTTTCATTATTTTCCTATTCTCTGACCCCACTGGGATTCTGATTAATCTTTCCTTCATTAGTGCTTTCTTTATGCCAAGCATTGTAGTAAGTATTGAGGATTCTGAGTCTCCACCTTTGAGGAATTGATAATCTAGTGGAAGAGAAACGTTTCTGTTTTTTAATTACATCATGGTACCACTATTGATATAAAAGTCACCAAAAGTCCCCCAAATCGTGGTTTAGACAAAACTGTAGTAACTCTCAGTTATCTAGAGCAACACTGTCAGATAGAACCTGCAATGATGGGAATGTAGTAGCCAATACCATGTGTGGCTACTGAGCTCTTGAAGTAAATAGCCATATATAGGTTTGCATGAGCTGGGTTCCTTTCCTTCTGTCCCAGGGGCTGACAAACAGTGCTAATCAGTCATTGCCCAATTGCACTGACCCATGTGAGGGTAGCATGTTCCCAAATATGTTAATTGGTCCTTGATCATTTAGAGTTGAAGATATATAGTTTAGTAATTCTAGCTTTCATACACTCAGAACTTATCTTTTTCTTTCTTTCTATTTTTCTTATTACAGTTTGGACCAGAAAATCCGTTTAGGACACAGCAAATGGCTGCCCCTAGAAATATGCTTTCTGGATATGCTGAACCAGCTCATATCAATGATTTTATGTTTGAACAACAAAGAAGAACTTTTGCCACATATGGTAAGGTGATAAGACTTAAGTAGTTTTAAGTTTGGCCTTATTAGAAGTATGGGGGAGCGAGGGTGGGAGAGAGAGAATCTACTCTATCTTGTGGCTTTTTAAATTTGTTAACCTAGATTCCTTCAGAAATGGTAGTATGCTGCCTTTTATGCATCCATAAATATTTATATACATGGGAAGGTAAACTAATGTTTTTAGCTGTCATTTTTAATCTACTGTGATTTCTAAGTACTGGAAATATTATGTGATCTTAAAAACAGAATGTTCTTTGTTGTTGTACTTGTAATGAACACTTGTTATTTCATGTCCATTACATGCAGACTGCTTTTAAAGTTGGTAAATGAAAGGACAGTGTTAAGAGGTTACTTTTTTATCTTATTATATGCTACTTAACTTTGTTGCTCAGAATTTATCTCTGAAATGTTTTCTCTTAATCACTGAGGAGTATCAGGGAATAGAATAGTCACAAATTCATTGTGTAAAATAGTTATATCCTATCAGTGATAGGATTTTAAAAAGTTAATGTGCATGGAAACTGGTTTCAAGAGGATTATCATATATTAGATCATGTTTCTCCATATGTTAGGTTATAATTGGCTTACACAGTGCCAAAAGTTGCAGCTCAGACTCTATAGCACTCAAATCACCCAAAAGAGTTCATTGACGCTTCCAGTCCAATATGATGGTTACAAATGCATTGTACCTATTGCTTGTGTAAAAGGTCCCATGTAAATCTAAAGTAAACGTAGCATATAAAAATCAACCCTATTACATCATGAATTTATTATATTCTAGCCTATAGTAAAACAGGCTTTTAAAGACTTTGCTTGTTCTCATAGACTTCTAGAAAAGTCTTAAGTGATAATATAGTTAATTCTTTAAAACAAACAAAACAGAATAAGCCCAATTAAGTTTATACTAATACCTAATTCTTAAATTACCTTATAGCAAGAATAAGCATTTAAAATTATTCTGTTGGCTTTAGACCTGGGTTCAGAAGGGCTTATTGAAAAAAAATTCCTGGTGATTTTTGACTCCAGCTAGGAGGTGGTGAGCTGGGACACAGGTTGAACTATTCAGTGAGTTAAAGACAAAGAACTAATGCGGAGCTGTAGTATATTAGGCAGCCTAGAATAACTGGAATGGCCAGTTGCAAAACTAAAAAAATTTTGGTCTGCTTACCTTATGATAGATCTTAGAGCTAAGAGCAATTTGTTTGAACTTAATAAATCAGTGAACCAACAAAAAGTTTAACACTCTCTTTTTTCAAGTACCAGGTACCAACCAAGTGTGGCTCCTGTTTAAGTCTTATAATTTTCTCATAGAAAGTTCATATCTGACTTCAGATAGTGTTTACTACACCAGCTTCCTCTATGTTTGTGGGTTTGGTTTTTTTCTCTCTACATAAGGAATGTAAGATGTAAGGCTATGAGACCTTTCTATTACCTTCCATCATTTGCAAAGTACCACGGAGCAAACCTTCCTTGTATCTTATACTAGTGTTATCTATGAGATATAAGAGAGATGGCACAACACTGCTGGGACAGAAAACAAACATTGATTCTACATTTCTTCCCATTTTTAAATGTTATAACATTGTTATAATCCCAGTGAATTATTTCTGGAAAATTTATATTCTACATTTAGTTTATCAAAGACCCTACCTGTCAAGTCCCTGTCAGTAAAGATAGTCTCGTTTACTGTATCATCCCATTTACTTACTTGACAGTTTTGCTTTTAGCTTCTGTTACGGTTTTTTCTCCTGACTTCTCAGTCCCTCAATGATTGTGTGAATTCTTTTGTGCCATTTTCCTCCCTTTTCCTCCTGGGTTCCTAGCCTTCTCCCTTGTTGGTCATATATGGGGCTTCTCAGTGGGATTTCTTCCCCTTTTTCTACTTTCATCCAGAATTTTTCTCTATACCCATCTATGGAAGTAGAATATAAAATTTTAAATAAATATTCTTAGTCTTACCATAGTTGTTATTAACATAAGTTTTAACTTCAATATTAGAAACTCTTTATTCACATTTTTAAATGATTATTTTAAATAGTCTGCTGAACAAAGATAATTCCTTGTATCATTTAGATTTCAAGTTGTTTCTACTTTTCACTATTAAAAGTGTGATGTATATATTTTACTGTAATAAAATGATTTTTAAAATGTGGTAGCAAGTATTTTTATACATATTACTTTACAGGGTTTTTAAAATTATTTTCTTAAATGGATTCCGAAAAGTAGATCAAAAGATGTGTTTTAAAGCTTTTGTTATATATTATCAAATTGCTTTCTAAAAGAATTCTCTCAACTTATTCTACCACCACCATGTGTGAAAGTCCTGTTCATTTTACCAAAGATCTATATGATCACTCCTGAAGTTGAAGGGTTTTCCATATATTTATGACCATTCTTTTGAAAATTGCTTTTTTTTTGTTTGTTTTTTGAGACAGTGTTGCACTCTGTTGCCCAGGCATGAGAGCAATGGCATCATCATAGCTCACTGCACCTCAAATTCCTGGGCTCAAGTGATCCTCATGCCTCAGCCTGATGAATAGCTGGAACTACAGGCATGTGCCACCATACCCAGCTAATTTTGTATTTTTTGTGGAGATGGGGTCTCCCTATATTGCTCAGGCTGGTCTGGAACTCCTCACCTCAAGCAATTCTCCCATCTTGGCCTCCCATAGTGCTAGGATTATGGGTATGAGCCACCATGTCCTGCCTTCCAAATTGTTTATAGTCTCTTTTCATTTACCTATAGGAATATTTATTAGTAGGAAGTAATCTTAAGGGTATAATAATAAAATTGATATTATAGCCATTTCAAATAAGACTATCAAAAGGAAGAAATTAGCTGTTAACTCTATTAAAAAGATAAAATGGGAAATAAGCTTCAGAAAGACAAATGAGAATATTTAAGAAATGCAGATAGATTCACTTGAGATGTAGGATAGTAGAAAACAAATTGGACTGAAAGTCTGTAGTGTTAGAGTTAGATCTTGCTTTATGACTGGCTGATTTGTAGTAGGACATATGGCTAAATGTTTAACTTCTCTTATTTGTAAAATGAAAATAATATTGCCTTCTAATCACCTTGGGTGGGAAGCAATAGTGGGAATGGTGATAGTGGCAATAAAGACTTTTTACCACAAAGGATGTGGAGCAGGAGGACAGCCTAAGTTCCTTTTCTCAGATATAAGACTGTGGCTAGATGAGTGGGGAATTGGTGCCTACATGGAGACAAGAAAGACCAGGGAAGCCCCTTCCCCTTGTCTCTCTCCTCCACCCCTCCGAACACATCATGCAATGCCATTTATTAATACGTAGACATAGGTATAAGTCTCCTTTCAAAGTAGGATTTAAATTCCAGAGAAGTTTTTGTGATTGTGACAGGAATTTTTAACTCAAGGTATATAAATATTTTAGATTATTTATATGAGCCCTGTAAAGTCTCATTTTAAAAAAAAAGTCACACAGAACAGTATTCTGTACATTAAAGAGATGAAAGATTTAAAAAATAAAAAACTCATGGGATTTGAACCTGTGATTTCTGAGATTCCACTCCAAAGCTGCTTTTCTGCTATCAAGCTCTCTCCTCTGGCTAAGAACATATAAAGCAAATGAGCCAATACCCAGGTGGTTGGTTCTATTCTAGCATATCATGAGGGTAACTTGATCATCCTTAGCTTGTTTGAAAAGCATGTTTCATGACAGATCTTTTTCTTTTCCAAGGATACCAAAAGAAGTATCCTAAAACCTTTACATGAAAAATGAAAATGTTAAATGTATCTACTAAATTGTGCCCTTTATAGGCTTGTACTTTTTATGTATTCCATGATTGTTTACATGGGTTGCAGGTCAGTGATCTCTCTTATGAATATGCTGGACCGATGTAACCAAGCATTTATTGTGTTTTTGTGAATAAAAACTAATTTGAGTTAATTTAGTTAAGCTTTCTTTCCTTAAGTTCCCATAGACCACTAAAGACCATGTTTATATGTAGCTACATACTCTATAACTGGTTAAAGGAGTGTACTGTTAGATGTCCTTACCTCTCTTACCAAGGAAATATAAAGAATGATTTATGAAATAGAAATATTTTAAAGATGGGAGGGAAGACTCCTTACTGAGAAGAAAATTTTCAAAATAATAGCTAGGTTTTATGTAATTCTTCTTACCCTATTTCTTTTTTATTATTTAATAGTTTATATAATTTGATAAACTTAGCCCTGAAATATCCATTACAAAAAGAAACTAAACTCCCGAAATGTATAATGTACATATATTTTTAAACTCTTAGAATATTTAAAACTAAAGTTTTTTGATATCTTGGCCAGAGAAGCTCTTAGTAATGTAGCATCAACATGCTAGATTCATTCTATAAGATAATTCTTATTCTGCTGAAGTTATTCATGGTCCAGCCTTAAATTTGGGCTAGTTCTAAATATAATAGAAACATAGCTGAGGAAATTATTGGTCCTAAGTTAGAGAACATTTTTGACATCTAGGAAGAAAAATGTGAAAAAAGAAAAAAAAAAAAGAAAAAAGTATATTTGTGTAGTTATAAAATTAATTATAAATGACAAAATGGAGTCAATAATTTGCACTTTTTTCGTTTCAGGTTATGCATTAGACCCTTCATTAGATAATCATCAAGTGTCTGCTAAATATATTGGTTCTGTAGAAGAAGCTGAAAAAAATCAAGGTAATTTATTTGAAATATTTAATATCAAATATATATACCTATAATTAGTGTTTTTCAGATTGACTTTAATTAGACAGTAGGAAAAAAGCTAATATTTTATTTACCCCTTGATTTTTTTTTTTTCTTTTTCTCTTTTTTAAAGACAGGGTCTTACTCTGTTGCCCAGGCTGGAGTACAGTGCTGTACAGGATCATAGCTCACTGTAGCCTTGAACTCCTGGGCTCAAGCAATCCCACCTCAGTCCCCTGTGTAGCTGGGACTGCAGGTGTGTGCCACCATGCCTGGTTAATTATTTTTGTAGAAATGAGATCTTGTTATGTAGCCCAGGCCTGTCTGGAACTCCTGGCCTAAAGATATCCTCCCACCTCAATCTTCCAAAATGCTGGGATTTAGGTGTGAACCATAGTGCCTCGCCTCTTGATTTTGTTTTTAAAGTTAAGACAATAGAGTGATACAATTTAATTATAATTAATGTATAGATAATTTTGGCAGTTGACTTAATCAACAATAATGTCAAGCTACATTTTAACAGGGCAGAAAAATTTTATTTTTCATGTCTGAAGAATTGTCTTTGAAGTATTGCTTTAAAGGCTGAGTGTGAATATGTGTTATAAAATATGTTTGTGCTCATATTCATTTTGTACTTATTATAATAAGACAAAGCATCATACTAACTTGTCACAAAGCTCATCAGCCCATTGGACCTGTTATCCATAAAGTGTCATTAAAGAAAGAATGTGCAGGTTTGCATGGGACACTTCTATTTAGTAGCTATAGACCCTATATGATCAAGCTGCCTTCTGTGTATGAGCTAGATTATTGTTAAAATCAAATTTTAAACTTTTGTCATGAAACATAGCCTAAAAGTAACTGATTAGAATTAATATAGGTAGACTTTTCTTTACGTTGGACCTCTGCAAGCCATATCTAAATATAGCTAAATTCTTAAGTTAACTTGTGCCCATGACTCTCATAAACCTTTATTTTTCCAATTTAAGGACTATGCCACCTTTTACCAATCAATCAAAATCTCAACCAGAAAACTGCTCATTCCTCTTTTATTTTACTGTTAACATTAATGCTATTAGAGATCAAGTTTGGATTACGATCACTTGGAAGAAATACCAAACAGGTTTTGTTTGATTTATATTGTGTTACAAGTGAAGTGAAGATAATTTACTAAGTACTTACTATAATTTAATTCCATTTTTTAAATGATAAATTAAAGTTTATTCTTGCTTTCAAAGGTAGCTTTATCATTATACAGCAATACTGAGTTACTGGGTTTCTTTCAAAAAGTGATAAAAATCCACTGATAGAGGTTTTTGATTCATTAAAAGGATTGTATACCATTGTAGGATTACATATTTAGGTCTTTTCTTTGAATACACAATATTAGAATTTGCAAAATATTACATTTGTAGAAAGCTTCTTTCTCTAAAAGGTATTCTGAATCCTTTCTTATGTAGCATGAGTTGGTATATGTGTCAGATTCATACAGATTTTGTTTATTTGATTTTTAATAAATTTTTGGTCATTTGAATAATCACCTTTCTTTAACCATATAAAATAAAGTTATATATATACTGATATATCTTTAGAAAGTATACATATTTGTGATCACTCTCTTTTTTTTTATTAATATAGGTTTAACTGTGTTTGAAACTGGTCAGAAGAAAATAGAAAAGAGGAAAAAGTTCAAAGAAAATGATGCATCTAATATTGATGGTTTCTTGGGACCATGGGCAAAATATGTAGATGAAAAAGATGTAGCCAAACCTTCAGAGGTAAGCTTTGATGTTTTTCATCGTCAATTCAGTTGTATGCTGTGCCTCTCTGAAGGATATCGATGTTAATTAATAAACTTGGGATTTCCTTAGAGAACCAAATGACTCATCAAAATTTCTCTTCCTGGCCGGGCGTGGTGGCTCATGCCTGTAATCCTAGCTCTCTGGGAGGCCGAGGCGGGCGGATTGCTTGAGGTCAGGAGTTCGAAACCAGCCTGAGCAAGAGTTAGACCCTGTCTCTACTATAAATAGAAAGAAATTAATTGGCCAACTAATATATATAAAAAAAAAAAAAATTAGCCGGGCATGGTGGCACATGCCTGTAGTCCCAGCTACTCAGAAGGCTGAGGCAGGAGGATCGCTTGAGCCCAGGAGTTTGAGGTTGCTGTGAGCTAGGCTGACGCCATGGCACTCACTCTAGCCTAGGCAACAAAGCGAGACTCTGTCTCAAAAAAAAAAAAAAAAAATTTCTCTTCCTTAGTTCATTAAGAAGATATAATAGAATTTCTTTGGTTTTCTTTGGAATATTTGTTTACCTTTTTTGCTAATTTATTTTCTTTTGTACTTATTAAAATATAATAGTGAACAATGTTCAATAAAGATTACTTGATATTACTATTAAGCTGCCGTGGTAGCTGTTCTTCTGATACCAGACATTCAGATAGTAACTACAGAATTGGCCTTTCTATGATACTAGAGCCCAAATTGTAGGGTTTATTTATTTAAAATTTTAAACAAATTTTATCTGTATTGTTTAAAATAATACTGCTATGAAATTTATAAAGTAAAAAGTACAGAGCTCTACCCATCCCTTCCCCACCTTCTAATCCCACTGTCTCTATGAGCTAAGTGTTCTAGGTCCCAGGGATGCAGCAATGGACAAGATCAAGAAAAGCCTGTCTTCATGAAGCTTACATTCTAGGTGTTACCTTTGTCTAGTAAATCTTTGTTGCTTACATCCAGTATATCTGTATCAATAAAAACAAATCAACAGATGATCTCTAAAATAAATAGCAGCATATATTTATTTTAGAGATCATCTGTTGACTTTGTTATGATAGACAGATTTACTGCCACCTCATCTTCCCTCCACAACTCCTCCCAAAAGAGTTGTGTCACAAATCTATAGGTGTTATTTATATCCCTGTGACTGTAAAAGCTGTTTACTGAAGAATATCATTGTCTACTAAAATTCAGTTTATTTTCTCATACTAGATTTTCTAATTGCTTTGTCTTTTCACTTGCATAATTAGCATCACATGTTGAATTTATTTCTAAGTGTTCAGAAGGATGAATTTTGTATATAAAAGTATTATCTAGTATTCATTATATGTTTAATGCCATTTCGTAATCTATGGGAGAGGTAATCGATCTCTGCTTATGGAAGAGTCAAGCTTGTTAGCCTGGGACATATACTCGTAAGCTGTTGCTTCAGCAAAAATGTGGACCTCATTATAAAGAATTTGTGACTAACTTTGAGCGTGATGGGGGTTCTAGAACACTCATTTTAAAGTTCACTCCTTAATTTCCTTAGGAAGAACAAAAAGAATTGGATGAAATCACAGCAAAGAGGCAGAAAAAAGGCAAACAGGAAGATGAGAAACCTGGGGAGGAGAAGACAATCTTACATGGTAATATGTTTTTTATACTTCTTTATTTTATGAAAATCTTTCATATTACCCTATTCTCTGTTCATATAATATTCATTAACTTTACTGTCAGCTATTATAAAATCATTATATTAAAAATAATTATGTTGGACAATTTGTATCTCAAAGAAATTACAGCAGACTCTTCTGTGTACTAATAAAGGAGAGAGAATAGAATGATTGACAGCCACAAATTTTTTTTGAAATATTAATGAATAAAAAAATGGTAAAGAAGAAATTAAATGGTCCCCAATCTGTTCTTTCCTAAGACAAAGTTGACTCTTTCGGTATATTAATAATTCCCCAGTCATTTTAACTGTTTTTAACCCCAGCCAAATATTCAGATATTCTCACAGTTCATGACCATTACTAAATTATACTTGAACAGGATAAACTTTGTTTTTCATGTGACTGATTGGAGGTTAAGACTCTCATACTTATTTTGACTTGTGAAAGTAAATGTATAGTCACCAAAATAAATTATAAATAGTCTAGAATGTACCTTTTCTTTAATAATCAGTTATATTCGGGAAATTATGTAGTGATTATTTGAAACTGTAAAGTATAATTCAGCACTGATAATGTTAATTATTCTGTTGTTATATCACATCAAATATTTAGGTTTGATGAAGCCATGTTGGGTTCCTCAAGTTTCAGTTTTATCTCCAATGAGTCTATTCAGTATTACGGTGCTTAAAACCATAACAATAACAGTAACACAATAATAATAGCATTTATTGAGTACTGACTCTGTGCCAGGCATGCTGCTAAATGCTTTATATATACTGTGTAATTTAATTTCTACAGGTGACTTTATTGTAAGATTTGTAGTGAAAGTGGGAAAAGAGAGATGAAAAGAAACCAGAAAGGCATAAAAGAGGAAAGTGGGGGAAAAGGATAGTTGATATTTTTTGTTTTGTTTTAACTTCTTTCTTATCCTGTTTTGCTTCTGATTCTTTACCAGTGACTCACAAGGCCCAAGTTTTATCTTTTCTTCCCTCACTGTAATTATACTGCAGTGAAGTCTTTATTATATATCACTAAAATGTGTAACTGAGTAATAGAAGTATAGATCTTCTTTAAAGGTCTAATAATCTTAGGGTATTTAGGAATTCCAAAATACTACTGTTCCAGTTGTAAATGATAGCAAATGATCTCAAGCAGCCAGATCTTAGCTGACTCTTGATCTTAACATTATCAGAGTGTTACTACCTAAACCTTAATATGGCATGATATCCCTGTGAATAAAATACTTTAAGAATATAGATTTCATAACTATGGCTTGTATTTGTTCATTGATTTCCTTTGCCTTCTTGTTTCAGTTAAAGAAATGTATGACTATCAAGGCAGGTCCTATCTTCACATACCTCAGGATGTTGGTGTTAATCTACGGTCAACTGTGCCACCTGAGAAGTGTTACCTTCCCAAGAAACAAATTCATGTGTGGTCTGGACACACAAAGGTAGGCAAGTAGGTTGTTTCTGTTCTATAATAGTTGTCACTATTTTAATGTTATAATAGTGAAGCCAACATAGTTTCAGCTATTGATGTGTAACATTCAGTATTTCTAGTAAAGGTGCAGGGAAGTCAAATTGAAGATAAACCTGAGTTAGGCTCTTAAGGTGCCCACACATATCAGTCACAAATGACTAATCAGTCTTCAAGACCATCTGAATTGGCCATGACATAGCATTCATGGTTCAGTGTCCTGCCCCCTTGTTATAGCCCAGGACTTTTCTCACAAGCTTCTGCCACAATCTGCTTCTTCTTGGGCACCAAATCAGTGAGTAGTGGGCTGGTACTAGCACTAAGTCTTCTGTTTAGCCTCAGTAATCTTGTGTTAGCTCTTGTGGTTATCACACTTGAAGAAATCAGATGCTCCCTGGTTTATAAACTATGGTAATGTTGAAACTAATGCAGAGACAAAATACATGAAAACTTTAGGTATTGATATTCTTTGTCATGTACACTATTTCAACTGATAATTTCCAGCTTTTTGCCAAGACCAAAGGGACTAAGTAAAAGAAAGAAAGAGAAGTGGAGGCATTAGCAATTTGATTAACTCAGGATTCCCTTGGGTGAGGAAGTCAATATTAAAGGTTAAAAAAAAAAAATCTTCAAAAGCTTAGTGTCAATAAGGCCTGCTCCTGGAATACTAATGAAGGTTATTCTAAGGCATGATTTTTGGAATGAAGAAAAATTGCAAATTTGGTTGCTTAAAACATACTGTCTTTTCTTGATGCTTAATTTTAGCTGATATTTAGAATGCTTCTGGTTGATAACTATAATACCTTTTTATAGGGGGTCAGTGCAGTCAGATTGTTTCCTCTCTCCGGCCATTTATTGCTCTCTTGTTCCATGGACTGTAAAATCAAGGTAAGTTTTCAGTAACAGGAATGTTGCAAAGCTAGTTCTTTTGTTAAATCTATTTGGTTAATTATAAATAAATTTGGGTTTATTAGGCAGTTAGAAGCTAATTATTTTCTCTTAGGCCCTGTGAATTTATGAACTGCTTCCAAACATGTAGATTCAAATATGGCTCTGTGGTTCAGTTGGGTAGGCTATTTTTTAAGCTTAGACAACTGATTAGAATGTAATCTAGTAACGTTGGCTTTAAATACATAAATATTTAATCACTAATAATGCATTTTTATAGATATTTTGGATAGGTAACTGAGTTCATTTGTTTCTCTGAACGTTATAAGGTAGAGAGGACACACGATAGAAATCCTATTTTTAGAGAGTAGACAACATAATTCATCCTTTTTCTTCTAAATACTAGTAGACACCAAGTAGCAAAAATGTTCCCAGCCCCTCCTCTCACTTTTTCTATTCTCAGGAAACTCCACCTTTAGCTTCTGTTCAGCCATAGAATGTGTGGTAGAAAAAAACTCAGTTACCAGTGCATGTCAACTTGAATATGAGGAAAGCCTTGAAAAAATTTTTTAAATCTTAAAGGACAGTTCTTATCTTTTTTGTGTCTTTATGTTCAGACCGTTAAGAACTGTTATGATGGTTCAATAAATACCAACTGTATAGTGCTCTTGGGGCTTGGAAAGTTGAATCATTAAAATTTAATCCTTTGTAAATAATTCATGGATATTAACAACATATAAAGGCAGCTTCCTTTGATAAGAGCAACCATTGGGCATTTGTCTCTAACAGCTTAAAATGACAGACCAGCAGTTTGGAGTAAAAACCCTTATCTCCTTTAACTTTTACTTTATATAGCATATGTTAATTGAGATTGTCTTTTCTCTGACCAATCAAAAAACATAGAATTCAGTTTAGTTCACTTCTATTAACATTTATTAGGTGCCTATTATGTGCAAGGGGCTGTGGGTAAAAAATTGTCAAGTTACTGTCCCTGACCTTGAGGTGATCATGTTGTTATGATATAAATGATTATTATAGAAGCAGACACAAGAGACTCTGATTTCAAAGAGGAAGCATACTTCAGTAGGAAGGTTAACTAAGTAAAGGGTGGGGGGCCAGAAGTAGAGTGTGCTTGAGACAAGTGAATAGAATGAATCAGTATGATGCGTGCTGAAAACCACAACAGTTCTGCGGTTGCTAGAGCATAAAATGTAAGAGGCAAAGAATGATTATAGTCATAGCAAGAGACCAGGTCTCACAGGTCATTGCCTGGTATGCTGCAGTAACTGAGACTGTATCCTTTTGGCATTGAGTAGCCAGCAAATGCCTTCTATTTTAGAACACTAGCAACAGTGTTGAGGATTGGATTTGAGGCAGACAAAATTAGAGCTAGTTTTGAAGCTTTTGTATTAATCTACTTTAGATGTGATAAAAATTGTGAGCCTATTATTTTACGCTATATATCATCGTCATATAGCTTCTATAATAGTTATTCAGAAAAGTAAAAAAAAGTCAATATCAAAATATTGTATACGCGGCAGTTTTAATAACATTTAATTCTTTTAAAAGCAGTTTGTAGTATTTTCGTCATAGAAAATATATAAAACAGAGAAAATAACAATAAAAAATGAAAGTCATTTTAACTCCATCTATAGTTCTCTTGATATTTTGATGTAAAGATCTTGAAAGCTCCTTAGTTTTAAGAAGTTTGTGTGTGTTCCACATAGTACAACAGTACTATTAATACAAAGTAGCTGCATCAAGCCATATTTAATGATTAAATCCCTTGTACAAACGCAGATCCAGCATATGACTGTTGTCACAGATTGAAAGACTTTTATTAAATATAGTATTTCCACGTATTGTTTTTTTCCCCAGCTATGGGAGGTTTACGGAGACCGGCGCTGTTTGCGAACATTTATTGGTAATATTTCTTTTCTCTCTAGTTATAAATCTGTTTGGGAAGACTTTTTAAAATAATGACATCATTGACAGTAATTTTAGTATGCTGTTACAAAGGAAAGTCTTCATAGACTTGTGCTGAGTCTGGAAGGAGGAATAAGTCTCCCCAGGTAGATAAAGAGAACTAGGAAGTGAGAGCAGTAGAAGCAAAAGCAAAAGTGATGTGAGAAATGTGCCGCTTTGGGAGACCCACATATATTTCAGGATTGCCCAGGGTATGGGGAATGGTGAGAGACAAACGTAGAGAAAAGTAGCAGGAGGGGACCAGAATGTGGATGACTTTGTGTACCATTAATAAAGAATTTAGACTCTATTCTAAGGCATTGAGGAGCCATTAAAGAGCTCTTGCAGGAAAGCAACATGATTTGAAGTTTACAAGGATCACTTAGCAATATGGAGGATGCTTTGGTAGGGCAAGCTTGGAGGAAGGGACATGAATTACATGGTTATTTCATTGATCTGAATTAGAGATGATGAAAATTTGAACCAAAGCAGCAGAAATAGAGAAGAAAGGAACTCTTAAGCATTAAAAGCAATAGGATTTAGTAATGGGAAGTCAGTGGTCAGAGTGCTGCAGAAATCTAGGGTGACTCCCAGGTGGCTTGAGGAATGGTGGTAACATTCACCAAGAGAGGGAACATAAGAGGATGATGAGGTTTAGGACTCATTGAGTTTGAGCAGCCTTTGGGATATTGAGGTGAAAATGTCCAGAAAGCAATTAGATAGCTAGATGTTGAGTTTCAAAGAGTGGCTGGGAATTGGCAGCTAAAGCATGCAAAAGGATAAGATTGAGAGAACTCTTTGAAGAAAAGAAGAGCGCCAAAGGGAGGACAGCTTTGTGATAACCAGCCTTTTTGGTAGAGAAAGGCTTATTGTCTTTGTCAAATTTCATGTGAAGGCTACTCTTTTCCAAATTTAACTGTACCACGATGAAATTCTGTGTACATGATAGTGGCTCTGTTTTTAGATTAAAGTGGGAGTCTGTTCTGCAGTGCTCTGTTATGATTTTAGAGCCTCCCTACAAATAAATTCTGCCCAAGATGCCACCACAGCCTGAAGGAAAACTTGTGGAAAGGCTCTTAGCTGCATGCAGGAGAACAAAATGTCTCTGTCAAACACAGTGTTTTTGGTTCCCATCTGTCTCCCCTGTTCTGGCAGATCATGTTTAGTGGAAAACTGAAATTTTCCTCCTTAGGAAGCAAGGATAGCAGCTCTGACCGGGACTCCTGCTGTAGAAAAGAATGCTTAATTGCAATGGCACATGCTGCCTGACAGGAGTTCACTGGTGTTGGTATAGTTTAGGGCTCTTGAATGTGGTTGACAATTTGTGCCATGCACATTTTGCACAACTGTACATGTCTTGGTCATGAGGTAGTAAAAATAGGAAAGTTCCTGGCTTTGTTTAGCCATACATAGTTTGTCCCTGTAACTTTCAAAAGAGTTGATTAGTCTGGCAAGATCGATTTCTAAGTAAAGCACCTTATAATTAAATACAATCTTAAAACAAAACAGAAGCTAATATTACAGTTTTCAGAAAGGCTCATTTAGTTTCATTCTAAATCAGTTTGTGAAATTTGGTAATGTGATCATAGAAATATACAATTATTGAACAAGGGCTACAATTTCTTGAGTATTAGGTTTAGGTCACTTTGTTTTTACTTCCAGCCTAGTGAGCAATCTAAGAGTGAACCTCCAAATTTTCAGCAGTCATTTCTTTCATTGGCAATAATTGGCCTATTATGTTTCCATAAATTCTTAGCTGGTTAGTCATCAGTTGTATGTACTGCATATTAAGAGATTGCCATGACAGGCTTTTAAAAAAAAAGGTTAGACCTTTTCTCTTGGTTCTTAACAAAATGTTATGCATCAGAATCACCTGAGGAAATTCTTAGAGGGGGAAAAACACCCACACTTCAAAGCCCACACATAACATAAATTAAGTGATGGGGTTCCAGTGACCTTGACTCACAGCTTAGCTGGAGAACTACTGTTTAATGCTGTTTCTCTTTGTGGTGTTTATGTTTTAAGAGAAGATATGAAACTTCATCTCACTGCCATTTCTATTGGTTCTGCCTTTAGGTCACAGTAAAGCTGTTAGGGACATCTGCTTTAATACTGCAGGAACACAATTCCTCAGCGCAGCATATGACAGGTATCTGAAGCTCTGGGACACTGAGACAGGTAAGAGCTTACTTATACATGTTAATCTTACAAGTTATCATTTTTATCTGAAACAGTCTGAGCAGTCTTTTGTGGCAAAATGGCTCCTTCTCTAACTGCTAATTCTCATAGCATCGACTATCAGTTAACATCACAAAATGTTTTTGTTCGTAGGGCTAAAACTGTTTAAGTAGCTCTTTCACTATCAAACTTTGTTTCCATCAGATACAATATATAAAGCAAACATTATTGATAGACAAGATAATTTGAAAGCTTCTATAGACCATCTAATCTTTTTGTTCCCCCACATCAACCTAGAACAGTGCATTTACATGTAATAGAAACACAATAAATGTCTGACAGACAGGATTAAATTTAATTGCTCAAATTGATTAAAATGTATATCTGAACTTCCATGGCACAGTTGGTTTTATATATTCACAGCCATGTTAATTGCATCAGTATGTTGTGGCTAATAAAATTTTATATAATTAAAAAATCATCTTTTAATCTTACTAAGGTTTAAGAGTATTGATAACAGTTAATATTTATTAAGCACTATTTACCAGGTGTAATGCTAAGTAAACATTGATATGCAGTATCTCCTTCAATCTTGATATATCCCTATGAGGTAAGTACTATTAATACATTATAGATAAGGAAACTAAGGCTTAAAGAGATAATGTTTCCAGGGTCACACAACTGGTAAGTGGCAGAGTTGGGTTCAAACCAATGTCTCTCTGATGCCAAGCCTGTGCTCCTCACCTGTTTAGCAATGCTTTAAAATTACTGGTCCCACCCTCAGAGGTACTTCTGTAATTGGTCCAGGCTGTGGACCATGATTTCTACTGTGTAGCCAAGATTGAAAGACCACCATTCTGCAGACTATTCTAAAAATTAACATAGAATATATCTACAGTAAAGTGTATAAAGTGCATAAATATTCAGTGATTTTTTTTTTTAAACATATCTGTGCGGTTGTTTACCACCAAGATCAAAATATCCCAACATAGGCCGGGCGCGGTGGCTCACGCCTGTAATCCTAGCACTCTGGGAGGCCGAGGTGGGCGGATTGCTCAAGGTCAGGAGTTCAAAACCAGCCTGAGCGAGACCCCGTCTCTACCATAAAAATAGAAATTAATTGGCCAACTAATATATATATATATTAAAAAAAAATCAGCCGGGCATGGTGGCTTGTGCCTGTAGTCCCAGCTACTCGGGAGGCTGAGGCAGGAGGATCGCTTGAGCCCAGGAGTTTGAGGTTGCTGTGAGCTAGGCTGATGCCACGGCACTCACTCTAGCCTAGGCAAGAAAGCGAGACTCTGTCTCCAAAAAAAAAAAAAAATCCCAACATTTCCAGTACTCAGTAAGGGTTTCTTATGCCCTTTTCCAGTCTGTGCCCACTCCCACTAACCACTTCTGTCATTATGGATTCATTGTTCCTGTTCTTGAACTTCTTAAATGCAATCATACCATATATGCTTTTTTGTTTCTAGTTCCTTTCACTCAACATAATGTCTGAGATTCATCCATGTGGCTTGTACTGGTAGTTTGTTCTCTTTTATTACTTGCAATATTCCTTTATATGAATGGAACTATAATTCTACAATTGGTGATACAGATTTAGTTTTGAAAAACATTTTTAATAATTTAAAATCTGAAAAAGAACAATATAGTTTATAGTAAAGAGCAAGCATGCTGCTCTTTCTCAAAATTTTTTAAGCAAATGACCTCTAGATCTTAATCTCATAGTCATCTTTTAGTGATCAAATTTATTTTACCTATTTTATTTGAATCTTTGGTGTTAGGACAGTGTATATCAAGATTTACAAACCGAAAAGTGCCCTATTGTGTCAAATTCAATCCTGATGAAGATAAGCAAAATCTCTTTGTGGCTGGGATGTCGGATAAGAAGATTGTGCAAGTAAGTGTTTTCATAGTATTTTTATTAAGATTCATAAGCGTTATGTTTTATCAGGGGGTAGAATAAAGCATATTAACTCATTTAATGTTTGCTACTCTTAGGACTGCTGATGCTCAGTTCTTAGTAGAAAATAGTAAATTCATAAAAATGTGATGTTGGAGATCTTTTCCCTCTCCACTTTCCAGAATTGTGATCCTTATTCATTTTCATAAATCTGCTTTGCTTCTGTCTTTATCTTTTCTCTTATTTGACATATAGTGGGACATTCGAAGTGGAGAAATTGTGCAGGAATATGATCGGCATTTGGGAGCTGTCAACACCATTGTTTTTGTTGATGAGAATAGGAGATTTGTGAGCACATCTGACGACAAGAGCCTAAGAGTTTGGGAATGGTGAGTTTCTATCAGTAGAAAATCTGATTTATGTAAAGCAAACAATTAAAAAAATTGTAGCCAAAGACAAAGCCTGATAATATGAAACTATTTGAGTATTTTTGCAACTATGACCCTGGCTTACCAAACAGTCTTAATTGTTTAAGTACCCACAATACAGAAATAAAAATCTAAATATATTTAGATACCCCTGGTAGTCTGGATAGTCTTTCCAAAGATGTGTATTTTAAGTTTGTTTTTTTTTTTAACAGTGATCATAGATTTGTATTGTGCTGTCTTACATTCTTTATTAGGTATCTTATTCATCTTTGTAAAATAACTAGCAAGAAGTCAGGGGCTTAAACATAAGATCCTGGCCTCAGAACCAATTAAGAAAATGTGGGTGTCTTAACTTTTTAAATGTCTGCTTTATGATTATTCAATGCTGAAAGTTGCCCCATGTTATCACCCTTGTATAAATGTTTTACTCATAGAATATAATCATAATATATTGGTTAATTTTGCTGTCCTAGAGAAAAAAAGATTTTACTAAAGTCAAGAATTGCTAAAGCTAATTTAATTAAGAATCATAGATCATGTTTTATAATTTAGTTGCAAAAACTGCATGATAATCTTTTTGTTAAAATGAATGTTTGGATGGAACCCAGCTTGTTTTTACAGTCAGTTATGAAGCACAGCTCAACCATGATTACAGCCTAGCAAGGACTAGAAAATGTGTCTTCCCACCCCCAGAAGTTGTTCTACTTTAAGAAGAATCGGAAAGCCTTGAAACATAGTCAGTGGTTTTCTCCTCAAACTGAGTCCCTTTAGGGAGCTGAGCAGATCCCTAACCAGTGCCAAGACAATTTGGGTAATTGAAGATCTGATATAATTTAACTGCAGTTTTTCCGACACTCACCACCACCACTACATGCCTCCAGATTACCCCCAATTAGTGGAGAGTCACTGTACTTTATAGCATTATCCTTAAGGTCCATGGTTTGAGACTACCTTATGACTAAAATCTTTCTTCAGAAATGTTCTTTACAGAGAATCTGATATAGACACCAAGTTTTATATGAGTCACCTTAGATCATTTGCACAGTACTCTGGAGAATATACATATGTGTGTGTGTGTATATATATATAATATATATGATTTGTTTTGTTTTGTATATTTTATCAGTTTGATTATACTTAAACTTTCAGATGTTTCTACCTGCAGATGATATTTCAACTCCATTTTTAAATGTAGGGTGGTATAAAACAAATTTGCAAATATTTAAATGGTGTAGCAATTACAGGGCTTAAGAACACTTGTGTGTCTTCTAAAGTAAAATGTTGGTCAGCAGAGATTTTTGATTAAATTAAGGGTGATATAAGCATGCTTATTTTTTTATTTCCTCTTGGATCTTAAGAAATGCTACTAAAAAGTCATTGTGGTGTTTGTTTGAAATGAGGACGTCCTTTAGATTTCAGTTTAACCCTTACTATCAGAGCTGTCCTGATCAATCCTCAGAGCCTGTACTCTGTCATCCCACACTATCTTTTGCTTTCCACAGCTTTAGCATACTTTAGTGCTTATTTGTTCTTCTTTCCTGACAAGTTCTTAACTTTGAGGGAAAAATTGGTGTTAGTCATGCTTACTGTGTGTCCCTAGCACCAACACAGTGCCAGGCACACAGTATGCACTTAATATCTAAAGAAGTCATTATTATAGTAATTATTAATGATGTTATACTTATTGAGCCCTTTCCGTATGCCAGTCACTATGCGCTAAGCATTTTTATGTGAACTATTTGATTGAATATGCAAAGCAATCCTATGAGGTAGGTACATTTGTTATTCCCATTCTATATATAAAGAAACTAAGACAGGTTGAGTAATTTTCCCAAGGTTATATAGGGCCTGAAAGGGTCAGAGTTCACATTCAGGTCAAACTGATTCTTGAGCTTGAGTTTTTTATCATATGGAAGGGGATAGTTAGATGAATGAAGGGACTGGTGGGGAGAGAAGGTATCTTGTATTCCATTTGATTAGTCAGAAATTAATAAATGTGAGGATCAGTCTTACTACAAAGACAAGTAGGAAGCAAAACCAGCACAGGTCCCCAGAACTGTGCTTCACTGCATAAACCATTCCTAAGAGCAATTACTAGTGATCCAGGCAGTTTGCATAGGAAGGCAGGCCCTGACCTGCTCAAAGTGAGAGTTGGCCCCAGCAATAGGGGCCAATGAGCAACTCTGGGGCCTTCAGACAAGTGGTGTTTGCCAAACTTTTACTACACCCTATACCTTCTTAGAGTACATAATATACAAGAAACAAACCAAAGGAAATTGGGCTTTCTTAAGCAATACTATATAAACTAACATTTATGTAGTTCTAAGTAGAATAAAGATTATATTAGAATTCAGCAGCCTGTGGTATTTTAATCAGCCAAATGCATAAAATGTCAGAGACGTGTTTTCTCCAGAAGGTCTTAATTTTGGTAAAATATTTTTAAAAGAAAATTTTACAAAGTATGACACTACTGTTTATCTTTTATCTTTAAATTTTCATAGACGTTTGTTAAGGTTTTTTTGGTGAATTAATTTCCAAACTGAAGATTATTTGCAACATGAGTTACTAACTTATTATGCTGAATTACAGTATCTAAATAGAAAATTGTGTGTTTATTAAATATAACGATGCCTAGCAGACATTTTTACTAGAAGTCTCCAAGGTAGTTCAGACTCATTTTTTGTTCTAGAATTTGTTGTATCAAATGAAGTGTCTGTTTGAATTTGTTTACTGAACCTGAACTATGGTTAATTTAATTTTCAAGTGTTCTTATGTTTTAATCCATGCTATAAGATTATAATAAGATTATTATAAGCCACTAATAATAACATGAAGAGGGAAAAAAAAAACATGAACCTTTTTAGATTGAGGCTCTTTTTAAAACATTTGTATCATTCTGAATGTCAGTCCTCACTGGTGGCTTATAGCGATAAAGGGCTGGAGATCTGACAGATGATGTTGTTCTCAAGGTCCCACCAGAAAATTTTTCTTTAACCAAGACCCTGACAGAAGTTCTCTTCTAATCATTTGCTCCTCCTGCTGGGTAAATGGATAAAGATAATCCTTACATGAAGGCAAATTATTATTTTCCAGTTAACGATAGTATTGGAACTCAAATCAAAGTTTGAAATTGAAATTGCTGCTCTATATTCTGTATTATTCTTCAGATCACATTTCCCACAGATTACTCTGTAAAAGACATTTCTGGTCTCATGAAAAGCAACAAGACCAAAAATCCTTTCATAATTACTAAAGCATTTTTATCATGGAGAATATTAAAAATGAAAAGGTACTTAGAACTTTTGATGGTTCTAAATTTAGGTGACAGTTTTAGATTCTTGTTTTTGCTTTAGCATTTATCTCTCATATAAGATTTATTTTTTTAAATGTTTTTTTTCTCCTGCATTGTACACATTTGAAATGCTTTACATGTAAACTGAAAATAGTCCAGGTACCAAGCACTTGATCTCCCTGGCCTTTGTCTGGATGTGCTGATTATTTCTGGATGTGCTGGACCAGTTCACTGTCCCTATCGCCTTGCCTGCCATCCACTTGCATTGCTGAAGGCTCTTTAACACTCTTACCCACTCACAGCAAGTTGAGGTTGACTGGCTGGTAAAATACTACTTCCCTGTGACAGTGCCTGAGACATCTTGCTCCTGCCTACATTTCTAGATGATTTCATTATTAAAGAACTTTTAGTAACTGATTTTTTTAACATAAAGACCAAAGTTTAAATAAAATAGAAAACAAAGTCATTGGCACTGTTATATATCATAAAGGATAGTCATTAATAAATTAAAAGATTTATAATAATAAATATCATTTTGTGATTTTCCTTCTTCTAAGAAGTTTCATTAAAGGTCTATTAAGTATATAAATTCAAGAATTTGCTTTTATTTGGACATTAACCCTTTGTTTTAGATATAATTCTTCTAAACGTGCTATTTTAAAATTACTTATTCTGATGCTATTTTAAATTTTTAGGGATATCCCGGTGGATTTCAAGTATATAGCAGAACCCAGTATGCATTCAATGCCTGCAGTGACTTTGTCTCCAAATGGTGAGTTAATACATAGAATGTGTTTTTAAATGAGCTTCTAAGACATGGTATAATTGCTACATTCAAAAGAACTTTGACTATTCCCTTCCAGGGGAGGTTTGTCACAGTGCCATACTTGTATAAGGAAATGTTTTCAGTATTAGAAATAATTATTGGTTTTCATATGTGAGTCACCTCACCTACTCTTGTTTTTCTAGAAAATAAAAATAAACAAAGATTTTTATCCATCACTGAGCATCTAAGGATTTCTATTTGACAGTAGGGTATTTTTTTAATTCAACTTCCAACATAATCAGTTTCAATAAATCATTTCATAGGGCAAAAATAAAAAAGATAAATCTATTTAATACTGTTTCCTATTCAACAATCCATTGCCTTTTAAGTACAAGATAATTTGTGCTATAGAGATACTGACAATATACCAATATAATTATAGCTCTACATGAAGGTATTAAAGTGGAGGTTCTGCACTTTGGGAGGCCAAAGCAGGAGAATCACTGGAGGCCAGAAGTTTGATACCAGCCTAGGGGCAACATAGTGAGATCCCTTCTCTACAAAAACATATATTAAAAACTAACCAGGAATGGTGGTACATGCCTAATAGTCCTAGCTGTTCAGGAGGCTGAGGTGGGATGATTACTTGAGAGCCTATCAGTTTGAAGTTATAATGAGCTATGATCCAGCCACTGCACTCCAGCTCAGGCAACAAAGCAAAACCATGTCATTCATAGATAGATAAACAGATAGTTAGATAGATAGATTCATAGATAGATAGATAGATAGATAGTCAGTCACCATGTCATAGATAGTTACCATGTCATTCATAGATAGATAGTTACCATGTGATTGATTGATAGATGGATGGATGGATGGATGGATGGATGGATGGATGGATGGATGGATGGATGGATGGTTGGTTAGTTATGATGTTTTGGGAACATCATCATCAAAACCACTATTAACTCACATAGCTACTGTAAGGGTAGGACAAGGAAGAGTTTGCTCTTCTATCAGGGCATCTGCCACAGGCAGATTGGTGATAGTTGTCAAATGCTCAATCATTTTTGTGAGAAGAGAAACCTAAGCAGATCCTATTTTGATAATCACTATATTATATACTTTATCACTGTGCATATACATTTTATGTAGTGTGCTTTTAAACTATTACAAATATTGTGCCCATCTTGAACAAGGGCATTTACCCACTCGGGCACTAAGATCATTTCCTTAGTAAGCATTGTTTACACGTACAATTGGCCCTCCATATCTATAAGTTCCACATCCTTAGATTCAACCAACCACAGATCAAAAATATTCAAGGAAAAAAACAATAAAAAAGTAATACAGTAATAACTGTTAACATAGCATTTACATTATATTAGGTATTACTAATATAAGTAATAATCAGAGGTGATTTAAAGTATACAGGAGACATACGTAGGTTATATGCAAATATTTTGCCATTTTATATAAGGGACTTGAACATCTGTGGATTTCAGTATCCATGGTGGGGGTGGTGGTTCTGGAACCAGTCCCCCATAGATACCAAGGGACTACTGTATATAGGATGCAAGTACAGTCATGTGTTGCCTGAGCAACATAGCAAGACCCTATCTCTACAAAAAATTTAAAAATTAGCTGGGCCTGGTGATGCATGCCTATAATCCCAGTAACTCAGGAAGCTGAGGCAGGAGGGAGGATTTCTTGAACCCAGGAGTTTGAGGTTGCAGTGAGCTATGATTACACCACTACAGTCTAGCCCAGGGTAACAGAGTGAGACCCTGTCTCAAAAAAACAATTGCTATAATTTAATAATCCTAGATTTTCTCACCAGACTTAATTTTCCTGATTCCATAATTACCACAGATAGGTCTCTTTCTTCCCATAGTTCTATTGTCTATACTTATTACGAATTGATTTATTTTCATAAGTTTTTGTTTAGGTCAATTGATACTAAGGTTGGAATTTTTGTATTTCCTTTTTTAAAAAGAAGAAAAGCTTCTATATGGCGACTGCTCAATGATTCAGGATTATATGAGCAAAATCCATTACTTTATATATTCCTCTTGCCGGTGACATATTTGTAACATTTTACAGGTGGTATGGTAAATTTATTTTCTAGTATTATAAAGTAGTTGGGAGCAAAAGAATATTAATCAGAGTGAACATATTTTTTTTTTCAGTCTTTCTCTAAAATATCCCATTTTTTTGAATTTACAGGCAAGTGGCTAGCATGCCAATCCATGGACAACCAAATCTTAATTTTTGGAGCACAGAACAGATTTAGATTAAATAAGAAAAAAATTTTTAAGGGCCACATGGTAGCAGGTTATGCTTGTCAAGTGGACTTTTCACCAGACATGAGGTAACTTTAAATCTTCTAATCTATTTTCATATTTAAATATGATATAAGCTATTGTGCAAATAACAATGCTTTACAAATCACTGTCACATAATATAATTGTATGAGAGCTCTGTAATCTGTCAGAATGCCAAATGTAAAAGCAAGAACAAGTTAGGAAACTTGTATTTTGAATTTTTAAGTTCTTCAGTACGTCTCCTTATATTACTTAGGCCTATGCCTTTTAGCCACCTAATAAGTCCCTGTGGTATATCAGCAATGCCTTATTTTCTCTTTGCTTTTCTAAGCAAAATTAGGAGTGCTATAATCTCTGTATTGCTATGATTGAATGAACTCTAGAAGAATTCTGTATTGCAGTGTTGAAGTTAACAACTTAACTACAGCTTGTCTGCTGAAACCTCAAATGCAGCTTTTGACTATTTCTAGGTCATACTGGATTTGTGAAGCCTACAGCACCATTCCTAATTAAAATACATAGATAGAAGTAATTTAGAAATCCCTGTAATACTGTATGTTTAGCCTGGTGATTGGGCTTTATACTTCTACCTCTGATTCAGTCTTAGATGTATTCAAAAGATATTGAAGCCCCAAAATAATTGTGGAAGTAGTAGAGTTACTATAGGGTCTATGGGTCTAAAAGTATTCACTGGCTATATGTGAAATTGGTTCCCCTACACTGTTCCTGACTATCTAGAGACTGTGATACATCATTCATTATGGCCCCTGGGACTCTCTGTACTCCAGTTAATAATAATTTTCTGGCCAGGTGCAGTGACTCGTGCCTGTAATCCCAGCACTTTGGGAAGCCAAACTTGAGCCCAGGAGTTTAAGGCTGCAGTGAGCCGTGAGCCGTGATCATGCCACTGCACTCTAGCCTGGGCAAGAGAGACTCTGTCTCAAAAAAAAAAATAAAAAAAGTTTTCTAGTCTTAGATTGGTAGCTCAATGGGGAGGTTTTATTATAGAGGTTCAAATTGATAGACTTTCATGTGTTCTGCCTTGTTATTTATTTGCATTGGGTATTATTTTTTCACGTTAAGGTAAAAAGATAAAATCTTTCTCTGTTCTTCATCTACTTTACCAGTTTAAGATATTTGAATTTATTTGGATTTATTTTTCTTCCCACTACAGCTATGTGATTTCAGGAGATGGAAATGGAAAATTAAACATTTGGGACTGGAAGACCACAAAACTCTACAGTCGGTTTAAAGCTCATGATAAAGTGTGTATAGGTGCAGTGTGGCATCCTCATGAAACATCTAAGGTCATAACATGTGGTTGGGATGGTCTCATTAAATTGTGGGATTAATGGAATTAATCCTTATACTATCTAGGATCATTTTTGATCCAATGTCATATTTAACTGTATTTAATTATTAAATGTGTTGGTTGATAACTTGATTTTTACAGGTAATGTTTCTTTACATGGCTTTATGACGCTGACCTGTTGTTTAAAAAAAAAAAACTTTGTACATTTGACTTATATAATTTCATTGGCAACTTCCTTTTGTTCTTTATAGGTGTTATTTATGTAGAGAATGACCATTGACTTTCTATTTTACAAGTAGTTACTGTTGGCAGGCTGTTTTGGTTTATTTTCATGACATTCTGAAAGGATCCCTTTGGGGTCAAAAAATAATCCCTAATGAATCTGGGATCCTAGAAGAGGTAATGTAATTAATGACTCAGAAAGGTACCGTGTACTCACCTCTTCAACCAAAAGGGCAATAAAGAACAGGGATGATATAATTTAATATAAATCTGAAAGAAGGATAAAGCCACCCATAATTACTATACCCATTATTTTCAGTGGGTTAAGTTCTAATCTTTTGGCTTCAAGAGTTCCACTATTTTTGGTGACATATGTTGTATATTTTTAGTTGTAAATCAGTACTCTTTAACTGCGGCATTCCTCTAACTGTTAAACAATGTAAAATAAAAATTAGTCCAAAGTTCATTCCTTGACTTTCTTCCCTGATGAGTGTAGACAGGACTATATTTATTTAATCAGAGAATCTACATTATTTCTGAAGATGGAACTCAAGAAAATGAGCCAAGACTTTGAATTTTATTTATATTCACTGTCAGTAATGACCTGGCTACATTTTCAGAAAACTGCTTCACAGATTTTACTACTGAGATCCTCCTCATAGGAGATAAGGTATGAGGGCATAGTCCAAAATGTCAGCTTGTAATTTCTTTGAAGTCATATGTTTTATCTTTAAAATTATTCTGATTTTGCTTGTGAATGTATATGACAGAACTTTTTAAGATTAAAAAAAGTTTAAACCTCTATGTAAGCCTTTGAAAAAAAATTGGACATTCCAAGAAGATAACTTCAGATTATGAAATCAAGACAGCATCTTGAATATAGTAGCTAATAGCACTTTAGTTTGATAAGCCATTTCTCCTGTTTTATTATAAGTCTATATTAGATGTTTGAATGTGGTTTGAAATATTTCAGTACCATGCTGGAAAAGATTGGTTGATAGCTGCTCAGAGTGCTGACTTGGAGATCAAAATCATGTTGAGTGTTGCTGACCTAAGAGCATTAAGCTCTGAGTCCTGTGCTATCATAATATTGCATGTCCCTTGCCCGTAGAAAGCTTTAATTTTTAAAATTTAAATTTAAAAAGGCCTAGCATATATGACCAGGCCCTATAGCCACATACAAGTAAATTTCAACAAGGAATAGAAAAGAATAAAAGTACAGGATGTATTTTCTGACACACAAGCACTGAAAGAAATACAAACACACTGCCTAATTGCTGCCATTTCTGTACTGCCAGGAAGGTTGGCAGATTCCTGCAGGGGAAAGGATTCAGACACGACCTTTTCTTTAGTCCCAGCTACTGGTTTTAACAAATGTGAATTATTGAAATGTGATGGGGCAAAAAGAATCATACATTTAAACTGTCTTGTTTAGCACCAGTATTACAAGTTACAAATCATGGTTTCTAAATCTGGGTTTATTTTATTGTGTTTTTGACTGTTTCTGAACTAAGTAACTGTATATAAAAGTTGTCTCTTTTTTAAAAAGATCCTATTTTTAAATAAAGCATTTTTGTAGAAAGTGTTACAGAAATGTTCGTCTTTAGTCTTCTTTTAAGTTGTATGTTGAAACACCAAATTAAACAATTTGCAGATTTAAATGGGTCATATGGAAAGAAATGATGCTTGAAAGATGGGTGTGGTATATTCAGGTATATTAATGAGTTTATTCTAACTAATAAAATCAGGGCAATATGCTCAGAACACACAGATTACATTTAACACATTCCATATTTATTCATTTAGTGGTGGTGCCAACCCCATTTTAAAGTACATAAATGAGTGGGGTTCTTTTCCTGCATAAAAAAGTCTCAAGATTATATTGTTACTGGACTTCAGTGGTTACCATCTGGCTCTTTTTCCTCACTGCAATCTTTTTGTCGTATCTAGGACATTTGCTTTCTAAAAGTTAGAATAAAAGTGATGCTTTAGTGAAACATTTAATTGAATATTTTAATATTGAAGCAAATGCTGGGAATATTTTGTTCTAAATAAGGAGACAATTTTAAGATAAAAAACAAGGAATAACACCAAACAGGCACATTTCTAAGTAGTTCTTAAGGATATATTATGGGGCTGGCTGATAGCCTTAGCATGTTTATAAAATACCTGGAAGAAAAATGTTGACAATGAAGTATCAAACCCTTAGATGACAACCATAAATACCACAACACTAGCAACGATTATAGAGGCTCTTCTTGAAGAACAGTGTTTCTCAGAATGTGGACCTGTCTGCATCAGAATTACCTGGGGATTGTGTCACTGAAATGTAGAATTCAAAAGAAAGTACAGGTTAGTTGGGGAGCCATAACGAATTCAGATATGGGGAAGGGAGTGAGTGTAAAGTGGCATCCAGATCACAATCAGTGTCCATCAGCAGTTACTAAATGTGGGTCTCAAAAGTGAGACCTGGGGGAGTATTGAAACCATATTTCATCAAAAATGCATATTTTTAACATTTTGACATTTCTGAATAGGGCTATGGTTACAATCAGTATGTGTCATCGTTTAATTGGCAACATTCATTCTTTTTAGTGGATGACAAAATAATTGATCAAATACACTAAAAACAGGGCAATCACTAAGGGGTTTGAGAAGGAGAAAAAAAGATCCAATGGAAGAAAAGTATGTCATAGATTATGCCTCAAAATTCTTGTTATGAAATGTTTATTTGATCAATGGGAAATGAATGAGCTAACAAAAGATTGCAATTAAAAACACACACATATCCATATACAATCACAGGGAAGCTTTTTAAAAATGTAGAAGTCTTATTCCCAAACTCACCTCCCAAATCAAAGTCAGCACTTACCAAGACCCCCAAATGATGAGAACCACTGAGGTAGAGTCCTGAACTTATCTTGGGCATTTAAGAAACTAGACTATTAAGGGCATGTAAAGTCAAAGAGAAATGTAGTTAGTCAAAAATATGTTTATATGTGCATGTGTGTATATATGTATGCCTGTATACTATATATACCTTCCATATTCATAGTTATTCTAATTGTGGAAACAACTTTCTCAACCTAAACACTGCATTTATTTGGAACTAAAGGGAAAAGAAGTCACAGACTTGCAGCCAGAGCCCTTAGAGTGGCTTTATTTTTAGTGACAGTAAGTGAAAGAAAGAACTCCTTTGATTCTACAGCTTCCTATAACTGTAATAGCTGTCTTCAAATGAATTTTTTAGCTCCCCATTTCCTACTCCAACCTCCAGCATTTTAGATCTGGGAAACCAACTCAGATCTCAAACAGTTTTTGATCCATGTTCTAGTATAGTGCCGTACAATATATACATGTGAGTCACATATGTAATTTTAAGTTTTATAGTAGCCAGGTTTTTAAGGAAGGGACATATATTTTATTTAACATATCTAAAATTTTATTTCAAGATGTACTCAATTATTTTTAAATTTTTTATGTTACTTTTTTCATACTAAGTCTTTGAAATCTGTTATATATTTTACATTTACAGCACATCTCAATTCAGACACTAAATTTTCATCAAAATACAGAGTTGATTTTTATGCCCAAGTTGTTCCAAACACTTAAAAAGTTTTCCAATAACTAAATCAAGTGTGTTGCCTAAAGACAGAGGTACATTCTAAGAAATAGGTCATTATGCAATTTCTTTGTGGTGTGAACATCAAAGAATGTACTTACACAAACCTAGAAGGTATAGACTACTCCATTATATAGCTCCATCATAATCTTCAGGCAGTGGTCCTCAATTTTTTTGGCACCAGGGACCAGTTTCATGGAAGACAGTTTTTCCAAGGGGGGTGAGGGGGGCAGAGCTCCGGCAGTGATGCGAGCGATGGGGAGCAGCTATAAACACAGATGAAGCATCCCTCACTCGTCACCTGCTTTGCAGCCCAGGTCCTAAACAGACCACGGACTAGTACTGGGGGACCCAGTAGTTGGGGACCATGGTCTTAAGGGATCACTGTTATACATGCAGTCTGTCACTGACGGAAACATGATATGGAGCATGACTGTGATTTTTAATTTAAATTAATTGAAAGTAAATATTTAAAATTTAATTCCTCTGTAAAATTTTAAGTGCTCACTAGCAACATGTAGTCTAGAGCTACCTTATTATGCAGTACAATTTTAATACCACATTTTATATAAGAAAAGCTCATATTCAATTTTACTGCCTCTTCTGAAATACATTCTAAGATTCAAACTGATAAGATATCTCATATAAATATACGAGATTTTTCTGTGCTACATCTTGGGTAGTTTCCTCAGGTCTGTCTTCAGTTCATTTTAAAGTCTCTTTACCTGTGTCTAATCTGTTGTTTAATCCATTAAACTTCTTGTTTCAATAATTATTTTTCTTTTCTGGAAGGTCTATTAGTACTCTTTTATGTCTACCTGTTATTTTTCATAGTCTCTTATTTTCTTATGGCTTCTATATAGTCTTTTATGCATTTCATCATGTTAAACAATGTATGTATTATACTTTCTTTAAGATTGTTATTCTAATATCTCAAGTCCTTGGGCTAAAAATCCCAGTGTTTATTGTATCTGTTGACTACTTCACGGTGGACCATTTATTTCCTTGTCTGTTGTAATTTTTAATTATGGGTTTTGTTTTTCTAAGGAAATCCTTTGTAGCCTGGATTGGTGAAGAGTCTTTTCAGAGTGGTCTTACATCTGCTTCTGCCACATACCCCTGAGGTATTGCCCCCTAGAACCAGGTTCTTATCTTCATTTCTCAGCTTATGGTTTTCCTCACTGTGTGATTAGGATAAATTCAACTATAGAATTCCTTGCACAGGCCTGAGGTTTCAGTTTCTCATGAGAACTTTTATGTGTACTCACCGATAGCAGAGATAAGCTTTCCTGTGCTGGTAGGTGTGGAATTTTTAGGTTCATTTTTCATTGAGGTCATAGCCTTTCAAGGACCCCACTTTGCAACAGGTGTCCTCAGCCCCAGTCCTTTCCGCCCTAGGTCTTTAGCCATTACTGGTATACTAACCTCCTGGGGCTACTGCAGTGTAGGTTCCTGCTCTACCTCTCTGGCTCTCCGTTCCTGAAGATTTTTCCTTCTTAGACATTCAGCCACACACAAACACATCTCCTACATACATGTATATACACACACATTATACATACATTATATGTATACATATGGGAGGATCTTTGAGAATAATATATAGCTGTATTTAGTATCTTTAGGTATTGCCATGTTGTCAGGACAGTCTAAAAACCTAGAAGTATAACCTGGTGCATTGTATGAAACCTACATTCTGATTCTGAGGACCATGTAAATTTAAGTATGTGATCAAAAAAAGTACTTTTCCTAAGGGCACTTCACTTGGTGACCAAAGAACTATCATAATGGATTTACTTTTTATCTGGGCTTTTTCTTCTGCATAAGCACATCATTTGGATTCTTCCGAATTTATCCTAAGACTTCCTTTTATAGCACATGTTTTAGTCTGTTCAGGCTGCTACAACAAAATATCTTAGTCTGGGTGATTTATAAGCAACAGAAATGTATTGCTTACAATTCTGGAGCCTGGCAAGTCCAAAATCAAGGCACACAGATTTGGTGTCTGGTAAGGACTTTCTCTCTGCTTCAGAGGTGATGCCTTCTTGCAGTGTCTTCACATGGTGGGAGGGGGAAACAAGCTCCCTCAAGGCTGTTTCATAAATACACTAATCCCATTCACAAGGGATCTGCCCTCATGAACCAGTCACTTCCCCAAGGCCGCACCTCTTAATACCAACACATTGGGGATTCAGTATCAACATGAATTTGGAGGGATACAAACATTCAGACCATAGCAGCACACAAGAAATTATCCTACCATTGTCTAAGCATCATCTAGGCACAATAGTCAAAATAATGAAATATTCAAGCTAGACAAAACCAGAAATTAAATATTCTAAACTAAGATCAAATAGGCCAAGAAAGGTGATGACTTGCTTGCATATAACATAGCTAGTTAGCACTGTGGTCCCCAGCACCTGGGCTCCAGACTCATACTGGTCTGTGGCCTGTTAGGAAACAGGCCATACAGCAGGAAGTGAGTGACGAGTGAGGGAAGCGTCATCTTATTTGCAGCCACTCCCATCGCTGGCATGACCACCTGAGCTCCACCTCCTGTCAGATCAGTGGCAGCATTAGATTCTCACAGGAGCGAGAGCCCTACTGTAAACTATGCATGTGACGGATCTAGGTTGCGTCTCCTTATGAGAATCTAACACCTGATGATCTGAGGTGGAGCTGAGATGATGATGCTCGCGCTGGGGAACTAGCTGTAGATTACCATTAGCAGAGAGGCTTGTATAATAATTATTTAATCATATATTACAATGTAATAATAATAGACATAAACTGCACAATAAATGCCATCCACTTGAATCATCCTGAAACCCTTCCCCTCCAACCCCCATCCATGGAAAAATTGTCTTCCATGAAACCAGTCCCTGGTGCCAAAAAGGTTGGGAACTGCTGGGTTAGCAGTATCAAGAGCACTTAATTCCCTTCACCTACTGATCTGCCTCCTCTATATAGTGCCACTTAATATTTATGTCATAATATTTGTGACTTTTAGCTTGCCATCTCTTGAGTTAAGTAGGTTAAAAGAAACAGCTATTTACATAGTGTTTATTTTATCCTTTAGTAAAACAGAACCTGTACCTGAAGACACATCAGGGCCCTTCCTTTAGAGTTAGCCCCATCACTTTTCTCTGTGCCCACAAGGAAATTTCCTTGGCTCATACATACTTCAGTCTTGAGAATGCAGTCTTTTCTCACCTTGATTTTACTCTTTGAACTATAGTCTTTTTTATACATTCGTCCTACAAAAACAGTGTGGATTCAATCATTTTTATATAAAATACCAGCCCCTATCTTTGGTAGAAATAGCTTCACATCATCCTTCTCTCATAAACTGAAAAATTATTATTGTATTTATTCAATTCAATTATTGTATAGCTCTCAATTCCCTAAAATCAAGATCTCCAGGGTAGCATTCTTTTATCAGGAATGGGGACTACCACATGCAGTGCAATAAACCATGTCAAGACAAGGACAAATTGTGTCCAAACTTAAATTAACAAAATGAGGTCCATCTAAATTCCAAAGGTATTTTTAATGCCAGAAAAAAACTTCAATAACAAATGATGATGAAATAATCAGATGGAAACATTCAGTGTGAAATACCTTTTTAGATTTATATTCAGCAATATTTATTGAGCACCTTTTACCTAGCGGGTTCCATGCTAGGCACTGGGGCTTGCAGACATGGGCCCTACCTTCCTGGACCTTACAGTCTGCTAGGAAAGACAGACATTACACAAGTAAAGTGCAGTGAGTGTTAAGGGCATTGTGAGGACACACACAGCTGGGGTCCTTTAACAGAGGGGTCCCTGAGAAAATGATGTTTGATCTGTCATTAATCCTTGAGAAATAATATTTTCTTGTACAGATAATAGCTTATTTTTATTGATAGATAAAGGTGGTTTCTCATTATGTTATAGAACCCACTTGGACCTTTGTTTATTATATTCACCCACCCAGGGGTGATATTCAAAATATCCAATGACAAGTAAGGCAGAAGATGGACCAGTTATAATAGAAGCTAGCCACCATGCTGAGTCACACACTGAGTCAGGGTCCTGGACGCTGCCTTTTGTGCTCTGCATTAACCTTTAATTACCTGAGCATTCTGTGACAGGCTCCAGTGGAGGAGGACCACCCAGGAACTCAAGGCCACAGCCATTTACCAACCTCTTATAGCTCTACTGGTACTTTTTTTTTAAGTGTAAATATGTCTGAAGGATTCCATGGAACACACTTTTTTTTAATTGACAAAAATTGTATATATCTATGGAGTGCAACATGACAGTTTGTTACATGGATACATTGTGGAATGACTAAATCAAGCTAATTAAGACACCCATTACCTCATATACACTGTATTTAATCTTTTGTGGTGAAAACGTTTTAAATCCACTCTCAGCAATTTTCAAGTATGCAGTTTATTCTTATTAACTATAATCACCATGTTGCACAATGATCTTCTCTACTGGTACATACTGGTTGGGTGTGAGTCCTGTATATGCTTGGCTTTTGTATTGAAATAGTCTTGTCTAATTGTAAAGAGTCTAGTTACTCCAGTCAAACTTGCCCCCAAATTTTTAAATCCCTTATTATTTCAGACAATTATATAGTAAAACCAATCACTAAGATAAAGTTAAAATATTCTGAGAAAAATATGAAGTTTCTGGTTTTAGAAAGCATTAATTTTAATGAGTTGAGAACCAGCATTTCTCCATATATAAAAGTTATAAACATAAAGTATGACAACATTGAGGATACTTGATTTATTTTTCTTGGGGAAAGAAATATAATAAAATTATTTAAATAATTTCAATAATCTCTAAATTTAGGCAATTTTAAGAATATATTGAATCTTTGGGTTGATTTCATATAAATTCAAATACCTCTTTCAATGTAAGAAAAAAGGAAGACATTTTAACATAAGGTTAAATGTATTCTTGAATTCACAAAGTGCCAGCAATTGGCTAGTACCAAAAGAATTATGTTATTGCTTAAAAATCAAACATAAGTTTATCTCCACCAGGAAAGAACAATTATACTAATTGAGCTTGGAGGTACTGCTGTATTGTTAAGTAGAATGATCTGTTTAAATTAGGTCTTCATTTTTACATTGGCAAAATATGAGGTGCCTGGCTTCCTGGTATTAATCCAAGCTTTGCAAAACCTAACCATTTAATACTTAAGATATGCAAATATTTATTTACTAAAATAAACCAAGGCAGAAATGTTTACATGAATAACTGATTTGGACTAAACACTGTAAATTCATGAATTTACTTTTTTTTCTACTCTGATATAAATATTAGTGGACCTTCAGTCAACCCGAATAGAAACTTGTTCACTTCTCCCAGGCTTTTTTCATTTAAACATGTCAAATAATTACAAATACTCATATGATAACCTATTATAACTGCATCAGCTACAATCACTCTAAGAAAAGAGGAAGGGTTGCTTGAGCCCGGGAGTTTGAGACTGCAGTGAGCTATGATAATGCCACTGCACGCCAGCCTGGGCAAGAAAGTGCGACCCTGTCTCTAAACAGAAAATAAACAAATAAATGAAGAAGAAGAAAAGAAAAAGAAGAGGTAGGAGAAAACTATTTTTCTTTGACTTTAATCTCAAATTGTGACACAGTTTATGCTGAAAGGTGACTTCTGGATCTCTTACATCCTCATATGTCTTATACCTAAAAAAAAGCAGTTATTTTTATCATTTGATAAGAGCATTATTAAATTTGTGTTTTCAGAATCATTTATAAACACTAGCTAAGAGTTAATTAAGGAGATGCACATCACAGATATTCTCATTGTAGCTCATTTATCTGCAAGTCAAAGACTAGTTTTAAGCAAAGGAGAATCACACTGCAGCTCCAAATGACTGTGCTCTTTCTAAAACCCAGGAAGCAAGTGCCAAGTATTGGGATAAGCCAGAGCAAGAGTCACTTCCAGGCCATCTAAGAGCTTTTCTGGCAGCCTAAATATATTGACAGAGAAGTTGCTCGGTCCCCATATTTCTTCAGTGAGCCTCCATTTGGCAGGCATAGTTTAATCAAGTAGATGGTTTAAGGTAAGTGAACCTGCATGCTACAAAATCATTCTGACTCTAACAGACTTGGAGGTCTTATCTATTTGTAGTTTTGTCTCCCTTTTACTAATGGAGAAGGGAAAATGTTTCCTTCAGACAAAGCCTCTTATGTTTGGCAAAGGTTGCAGAAACAGCATTGTGGAGGAGACCAAGCACAGGATTTGTGGGATCTGAAATACCAAAATGTGGATTCTTGTTCCTCCATCTACTATTGAGTCATCTAAATAAGCCATTTAACCTCAGAGGTTTTTTTACCCATACAATTGAAAAATTACACTTGCTTTTTGGGTTGTTGGGAGAATTGGGAATAAGCTATGCAAATTGTTTGGCAGACAGTAAGCTCTCAGTAAATAGCATCTCTTGATTGTTTGTTGCATTCCATTAGTGTTGCTTTTGTGGTGGTTACAGTGGTGATAATTTTTGTCTCTGCCTGTTCTTCACAAGCAAACATCAGTGCCACAGTAGCCTGGCCCTTCCCATGACACCCTAAGACATAGTTCTCAACAGTGGGTGATTCTGCTCCCTAGGGGACATTTGGCATTGTCCGCAGACATATCTGGTTGTCACAACTTGGGGCAGGAAGAATGGGGGAGGGGGTGCTCCTGCCACCCAGGAGGTGGAGGCCAGGGATGCTGTTACACTTCCTACAGTACACAGAACAGCCCTCCCACCTCCAATAAAGAATTATCCAGCCCAAATGCCAATGGTGCTGAGGTTAAGAAACCCTGGCCTGCATGATAAGCATAATAAATTCTAGAGGCAGGGAAACTTCAGCAACCATCAGAATATTCATCAGAAATTTCAAACTATCCATGAAGAGAATAAGGGACAGTTTTAGAAATAAGCATAAAATAAGTATGAATAACTATTAAACAGGCTGCCTAGTTGGTGGGTGTGGGTGGGTGTGTTTGTGATTTATTCTTTTTTAACAGTACAGCCATTCTTGCTTCAGATATATATAGTGTGATGAAGTCAATGTTCTGCACCACCAATCTGGAATAATGGTTAACCTGCCCTAGACAAAGGGGACTTTCAGTAATGCCCTGAATTGCTGAATTACAAACCTTGATATGGGTGTGTACATATCTAAAAGTTGATCAGACTGGACACTTTAGATGAGTACACTCTTCACACTTTAGTGTATAAAAATGTTTATTTCAGTATATGAAAAAAATTTTATGAAAAAAATCTGTGATATAATCCGGAAGTGGGCTAAAGTTAGCTTTGCTTTGGAGATGAGGCCATTAAAACTAACAGTATAAACCACTTTAGAGTTTTTATGGAAACTTTTGTACATCTGAAATACCTACATACATGGAAATGACTAAACTGCCATTTCAAATCACACTATTCAAGCTGGTTCTCTCAGCTCAACAACTTTTATTAGTGTACTATGAGTTTTAAAATAAAAACCTCATTTATATTTTTAAAAAAGCAATCACAACTAACTCAGAAAGTCTTGTTCTCTTTTGAACTCAGGTTAGTGAGATCATTCTATTGTAATATATTTTTGGTTTCTCATTTGAGGAATGGCATTTTCAAACCACTGCAAGAAACAAAGAGAAGGTGGGAAATGTCTGAGAGTAGGAGGAAGTACAAAACTGGGAGAAGGGATAAAGTCTAGTAATAATATTCTTCTATCCCGCCCCTCCCCCAAAATTTTGAACAATGTACATACCATTTTTACACTCTCAAGATGTAAAAAAATACCAAAAAATATAATTAATTTACAATTAGACAGTACTTTGATTTATTTTTATACTATGCAATTTATTTGAAATAGGATTTTTCTAAATTGTTCAGAGGAGTAATATCTAATCTTGTAAATAGGAATGATAGAGATCATTTGAACTATTGAGAACCTAAACTTTCCACTTAACTTTTTTTAATGTGAAAAGGATTGGTACTACTGAAAACTAGATAACCATCCTAGGAAAGAGAGACTGTGGCCCTCAGGCCACAAGCTTATAAATGATGCCAACTGGCAGTAAAGAAAAATGCACTTAGCATTTGAGATAATGTATTTTTAAAAAAAGATTAGACACCACAGGCAAGTCTGTAGTTGGAAAATCATGTTTGAAGGCAAAAAAGGCAGCAGCAAAGACACCCATATTCTGCTTTGTGCATAGTTTCATAGCAAGTGAACGGGATTTAAGGTTACGCATGACAAGAATCTTGAGTTGAAGTTCTTGACAGTCGAGTCTTCCTAACTCAGTGGCTGAATTTGGTGTGTCTGAGTTCCCAGAAACCAGAATCATTGTTTCTCACGAAGGCGCAGCATGAGAAACTATTGAAATCTGTAAGGTTTCAAAGAATATTATTGACAAGGCAAACAGGAAAAACCTTGAAAGAGGTGAGTCAGAGTCAAATGAAAGACACTATTTTAGACAGTAGGCAATGAACTTAAAAATCTCATCAACCTAGTAAAAATGGAAAACTTACGTAATCTCAACAAATGTTGGTGAATTCATGGAATATAGATATGTAGTGAATTTTAGGGAAGACTGGGATGAGTGGGGGATTATCTTTCAAGTTAAAGTGGAGGAGGACAAGCATCCACACTCTGTCAGAGGCAAAAGGCCAAAGGCCTGGTTCTGGGCAAATGGGGGTGACTGTGTGCACCCCTTCAGCAAGTCTTAACTGTGCCCCTGCCACAGGCCAAGCACCATGCTACATGCCCTACAAAGACAATACCACCTCCCTGCCTCAAGCAGGTACAGGCTAGTGGGAGACTGAGGGTGAGTAAACCCATTATTAGAATCATGAACATGCTCTGTTCTGCAAATAGTAATATTCCCTCGTGTTCTTGATGAGGTCCTGCATACTATTTCCACCTTGTATTCACCCAGCTCAGGGTATAACAGCTACTTGCATTGAAAATGTCTTTCTTCAGGAATAGCTGTGGTTTAGATAAATCTTTGTAACTGTGAAAAAGCCTGAAATCCTTTAGTTCTAACTCTTTGAGGAGGCTGTACCAGAACCGCACGACGCTGCTGTCACTACCGCCGACCTCGAACCCAGGCCAATGGAGATGGATCTCAAAGATGAGCTGTCCAATCTGCTCAAGGACATCTTCCAAAATAAGATTTTCCAAAACTTTCCATTCTGCACTTTCCAGATCTGCCTTGAGAATGTCAATCTGTAACACAGCAATGAGATGCGATTAGCAGATTTGACAAATCACTGTTGAAAATACCATCTTGTTATTAGGAGCCTCACGTTCTAACAACCTAACAACCTTCCAAAGAAGCAGAACTTAGAGTTGGAGGAAATTTTTTAGTGGCTGTTTATGACATGAACTTCTAACTTCATTCCATATTAAATGTTAATATCCAAATAATGAAATGCCAGGCAGAAATCATACTGGACCTTCTTGTTTTCCATCTAGTGGGAATGGACACCCAAGAAGGAGAAGCCGGAGTGTGTATTGTGGAGCTCCGTGCCCACAGCCTTTCCCCACAAGCTATGTGCCACTCTAAGAAACCCAGCCAAGCCCTGACAGAATGGTGATTAAAAGGAGGGACTGACAGAGGGCCACTGCCTGCAGGGACCACCTTCCAAGCCTCATTCCCCTCCAACATCATCAGTATTGGAAGCCAAGGAAAGAGTTCTCGGGTACCTGAATACTGGACTCATAAAAAATTATTATTATTATTCCATGACTTCTTTTAAAAATATTAATATATACTAGTACAGCATTCTAAATTCTAAAAAAGCAACACCATCCTCTGCTCATTTAATGAACACAAGTTCATATCTCAGGTGAGATGGAATAAAGGAAGAATACAATGGGAGAGAAATATTTTTACAATTAATCCAGTTACGAGAAGCAGCTCCTTTTGCTGGCTTTGCACAAAATCCATTAGAATAACAGAACCCTAAACATCTTCAGCAAGTAATGAAAGCTAATCCTTACCAAGTACTTATATGTGCCTGATACCATGCTAAGTGCTTCCCCTTGCAGTAGCCATTTAATCCTCTCAACAGTGATATCAGAGTGATCCTGTTAGTATCCCTAATTAAAGAGTAGGAACCAGACTCAGGAACCTATCCCTCACCACACAGCTGGGAGGCAGTGATGAAATCAGTCTGTGTTCTTAACCACTACAGGATGCTGCCTCCTCGATAGAACAAAGAGAAAAAAAATGGATAACCTCAGAGTCCCAAAGAGGTTTGGGTTTGGAAAATGAGGTGCTATCGGAGAGTGAATATGGGCCATGAGTAAAGTATTGTCATCAGTATAACCACTTTACATTTGCAGAGCACTTGTCAAGGGGCTCATTTTACCACACGGAGGAAAACTGACAGCATTCACACACAAATTGGCATAATTAGAACGGAGGGAATCACTGCAAAGGAGCAAAGGCTGTAGTCCCAAGAGGTGACACAGCCCTGCAGGGAGCTACCAACTGAAGCCACTAATATCCTGCCCCATGAAAGTGAAAATATCTTTGCTTGTTTAGAAGGGCGGATGAGCACCAAACCCAGCCCCTCCTCTTTCTCATGTGTATCCGCTTGATAAGCTTCTCATGTAAGGCTGAAACGTGAGACGCTCAGTGCCACGGAAACATTCCTTGTGTGACTTCAGAGTTGATTGGAAGAGAAAGTACAAAGAATTTACATATAATTGCTACAACAAAATGGGCTTTGCCTGACAACCGTGGGAGATGGTGGAGATGGCTGTACTCTCTTGCCTGACCAGTAGCTCCCGCTCTACCAAGGAAAAGGAATGGTGGTAAGCCCCAAAATACTGAGCGGCCTCAGAAAAGACTAGATAAGACTAAATATCTGTAAACCAGCTTGTCACTTCAACAGTTCCATAATCAAAGAGAAAACGTGAAAAAGAAAAACATTTCTTCATAAAAGAAACTGAGCAAAGGCAGGTTCCGTGAACATACACTGGGCCAAACTACTTCTTGTGAATCAGACACAATGAAACTAATTCATTCTTTTTTCCATCTCTGCTGCCCTGGCACTTCCATGGCTTTGTTAAATCTTGGCAGTTTTAAGCAGAATACTCCTGGATGAAGGGCAATGAAGCTGCCAAAAGAAATATTTAATCAAACTTTACAAAATTATCTAATTGCTGCAGAAAGTATCCAAAACTCAGAATCAGCATTTGTGGTATCAGTTCGCATAGCCAAGAATGTCTTAGGTTCCTTACAGATTTATTTTCATTGCTATTTTCTGTGAGTTTGCATAAATTGAATGTGAGCAATACATCAAAGTATTCAGAGAGCAGGGTAAAGTTAATCAGCTTTAAATCACTAATACATAAAACTGTGTTAGTGAAGTATAGGGAATATAATGTGTATATTTTTTCCAAGCATATTTTTAAATAAACTATCAATCAGAAGTTGTGAGCAACTCGAAGAGAACCAAATTGTTAGGCTAACCCATAGCAAATATATGAGTTCTTTAGAAATCCAATTCTCATTTATAAAATGATAATCTGTCTTAAAGAGCAAAAAGTATTTCCAAACACAACAACACCCACACCCTCTTTTGATGCCAGTGACTGAAAATCCCCCACTTCAATCAAAATTGAAGGGTTGATCTAAACCATGCAGCCCAGGGGTGGTATGCCACCAGGGAGCACAGAAGCTCCTCCTGCCTTCCGACCTGACAGCACAGACAGCCAAAAGGCTGTGAATAAAACATGTTCTGCTCTTCCACTGTGCTTTTTCTATTTCTTGCATTTCAGAATGTCCCATTACTACAATGACTCCGCAAATGTAATTTCCATTATTACTGCATAATGCATCCAATATTATTGTTATTATAAAGCATTAAACATTGCTGAATAAGATATGCCACTTTTAGGATTCTAATATCAGCTTTCAACAATTATGGCCCTAAAAATCATGCAAATTATTAGATCAGAATAATTAAGTGCCAATCCTAATACAGTTGGACTAAATAGGGTTTTTGGAGAAAAACAACTGAGCATTAAGTCCCTGTAAACTCTGGAATAAGTGAAGACATTATTCTTGGGTAGAAGAGTCTTGAAGAAGGTAGATGAGACAATCTTCTGGTATCAAAGGTATTAAAGGAGTCCTTCTATCAAAAATTATCCCCTTTCCTTTGTACCTGAAAAATCCAATAAATTGACTTTCACAAAACTCTTTGAAAAAATGAGAATTTTCATTTAACTGGGTTGAGATGTGATGCCATCTGGCAGCTTCCTCACCGTGGGCACAAGTTTATCCCCGTGATCGCCCACCCAGAACTGCAGAGATTCCAGGAAGGGGCAGGAAGGGACTGCCATAACAATGCACCACAGACTGGGTGGTTTAAATAACAGAAATTCATTGTCTCACAGCTGTGAAGACGAGAATTCCAAGATCAAGCATCAGCATGGTTGGTTCCTCCTGAGAGCCATGAGTGAGAATCTGTTCCTGCTTCCTCCTTGCTTCTGGTGGTTTGTTGGCAATCTCAGGCATTTCTTGGCTTTCACATCTCCTGAGTCCTGCTATCATCTTCACATGGTGCTCTCTCTGTGTGTCCGTGTCTGTGTCCAAATTTCCCCTTTTATAAGGACATCAGCCATACTAGATTAGGGCTCACCCTAATGACCTCACTTTAACTTGATTACCTCTGTAAAGACCTGATTCCAAATAAGGTCACATTCTGAGGGACTAAGAGATAGGACTTAAACATGTGAATTTTGAGAGGGACACAATTGAACCCATAGCAGTGTTTGAGGGAGCAATCACAATTGGGCTTTTGCAATATGTTCAGGAGTCAATTCTCAGGGCCAATGCTTAGAAAAAGTGTCCTGTTCCAAAGGCCCAAGGGCCAGCAACCACCTGAGGCAATAATATTACTTTATACAAATCCATAAATGAGCTACAGTATTACAATAGACATGAACCTTTACTGGACACAAGCAATACTCTAAGAAAAATGAATAATAAAGACTTTATTTATCAGAATGTTATTAAAGAAGGGACATTAATTAAAACATGGCATTTGCTGTTAGATTCAGCTTTCCTTTGAAGTTGAAAAGAACCTGGGATAGTCAATGGATTAGGATGAGTAATAAAGAAAATACTAAAAAGGGCAACTAAAGTAAATATTTGTAACTCTTAGATATTGTATTAGTCTGCTATGGCTGTGTCTTAGTCTGTTTGTGCTGCTATAACAAATGCCTTATGCTGGGTGATTTATAAAGAACAGAAATTTATTTCTCACAGTTCTGAAGGTTGAGATGTCCAAGATCAAGGCACTGGCGAGTTTTGTGTCTGCTGAGGGCCTGTTCTTCACAGATGGCACCATCTACATGTCCTCAGTTAGCGGAAGGCATGCAAAGGGTGAAAAGGGGTGGACTCCCTCCCACACCTCTTAATACTGTTGCATTTGGATTAAGTTTCAACATGAAATTTGGAGGAGATAGAAACATTCAAACCATAGCAGACTGAGTAGCTAAAACAACAGAAATTTATTGTCTCACAATTCTAGAGGCTAGAAGTCCAAGAGCAAGATGCCAGCAGGTTTGGTTTCTCCTGAGGCCTCTCTCCTTGGCTTGCAGATGGCTGTCTTGTTGCTGTGTGCCCACATGGCTTTTCTTCTGTGCAGGCACTCCTGGTGTCTCTTCCTTTCCTTCTAAAGACACCAGTCCTATTGGATTAGGGCCATACCCTTATGATCTCATTTAACCTTAATTACCCTCTTAAAGGCTCTATCTCTAAATACTGCCACCTTGGGAGTTAGGGCTTCAACCCATGAATTTAGGGGAAAAGATACAATTCAGCCCAGAAACAGAGATAAAACAGGTATTAATATTTTTGCTATCCTCTCTTTAGGGGCAACCACTATATCCATAAGGAGTTTTAAAATACATCCCTGTTCCTGTTATGGTAGCCTGCAGTTTCTCTTTTATAACTGATGGCTAACTCTGGTTCTAGGTAGTAAAAGTGTAAGCCACAAAATTAATTGGAAGTGAGTCCCAGAGACTGGGTAGATTTTATTTTTAGAGATGACCACACCATTATCCCCCATATCACACGCTTTCCCCTGTGCAGCCTTGACATTCTGCCCATCAAGAGATGAGGTCAACGTTCCCTCCCCTTGGCCAGCTTCACGAGTGTGCAACCTGTATAGTATAGGGCTTTGTGCTTGGTTTAATGCTTTGCTATCACTGTCTTGAAATTCTTAATTATTTTTTAACAAGGGACCCATCATTTTCATTTTGCACTGGGCCTCACAAATTATGTAGCTGGTCCCCTTGAATCTTAATAGGCTATGACTTATCGACTAACAAAGTCTGGTACAAGTGACTCTAGGAGATGTCCTAGCCCAGGTTATAAAAGGTGAAGCAGCTTGTACTTTGCTAACAGGTACATTCACTCTTGAAAACTTTAGCTACTATGCAAGATGTCTGATGGTCCTGAGGCCACCATGCTCTGAGAAAGTCCAAACTAGTCCTTGCAGAGAGACCACAGGAAGAGGCCCTGAGTCAGTATGAAGAGAGATGTGCCTGACCAACTCTCAGCCTTCTTCTGACTGCAACTGCGTAAGAGACCCAGGGCCACCTAGCAAAGCCCTTCCCAAAACTCTGACCCACATAAACCATGGGAAAGCATAAAAGGATCAGTTGTTGTTATTTTAAAAAGCTAAGTTTGGGGCTGAGTCCTTACATAGCAATAGATTACTAGAACAGAGACCAAGTGCTATTTATGTGAATCTTTTTAAAAGTTAAAAGTTACTTGTATTATATCAAATGCTACTATATATTCCGAAGCTGTGAGTTCTAGAAATTAATATATATTCAACCAAAAATATTTTCTTATTATAAAAATAATACATGATTACATAAAATTAAAATCATAGATAAGCAAAAAGAATTAAAATAACTATAATCCAGAGTTTAAAAACATTTTACTCCAGAACTCCTAAACATTTTTCTTTGCCATAAACACACACACAATAAAGATTATTACACATATGAGCATTACTAAAATGCATGTTTTTTTTACAAAATTGAAATTACACTGTGTTTTCAAATCTGCTTTTTAATGTAACAGGCCATGAATATCTTTCCATGTGCATAAATTTCCATCTAAAATTTTCTCTCAAACGAGGTCTCTAAGAGCTTTCATAAACTCTGATGGAGGTGACTGAGGGGCCCAGTGGGGGCAAGGAAGATGTCAAATGGGAGAAGCTCCAGACCTCAGTTCAACAAGAGCAGCACCCCTTTGATCTCTTTTATATATTTGGAATCCCTCACAAATTTTCATTTGAAAAAAGAGCTCTCCTGCTTTAATAAAAAAAAAAGTTTGAAAGCCTCCATATATGCTTTACTTTTTAACATCTTTTATAGTGATTTAAAATTATAACCAATCCTCCTTCTGATGGACATTTAAGTTGTGTTCCCAAATGGATGATGCTACCAACTGATGTGATTAACAAATGTGTCAGCTAAGTCTTTGAATGCCTTCTATTATTTCCTTAAAATAAACCCTCAGAAGTAGAACAGCAGGTTCAAAGTATGGGCACAGTTCATAACTTTTAATAATTTTACAACCCATATCCCCTCCCTGTTCCTGCTCTTGAAGCACTGAGGACAAACCAGGTAGTGCCAAGCTAGGATTCCAGTGCAGACAAACCACAAAAGACTTCTCTGTCACCAGTCCGGTAAACACCCTGTGACACTCTGCAACTTTCCTAAACCCACCTACCCCATGAGATCTGGAGAGTCAGTGGATTAGACAAAAACCTACATGCTATTAATATTTAAAGAAAGAGAAGAAAAAATAATATTTAAAAAGATAAATAAAATAAATAATTTAAAAAATTCCGAATAGTTTCTGCAGAAAAGAAAAAAAATATTTAAAAAGATAAATAAAATAAAATAATAAAAAAGAAAAACAAAATAAATAAATTTTAACTAAATGTATGTTAAATTGTCTTTACATAACTTTTTATTTAAAACATTTTAATAAAAAATGTTTTCATCTACTATTATATAGTAAATCTTTTAAAAAGATAAATCTTTTTTTCTACGCAGAAAATGCATATTAAAGCTTAAAGCTGGCTATTACACTCAGTTATAAAGATAACTAATCATTAATTATCTAAGAGCTAAGAGCCAAAGCTACATAAGCAACTCCAATAAAATGTCGATATTAACCATGCAGCTTATCAGTCACCTGACTCAGAAGGAGGAACTTTCCACTCAGGCTCTAAATGGCCTGCAAACGCAGTGGCTTCCCTCAATATGAGCTGTCTGTTTTTTGGGCCACAGTCATATACTATCAGGCATTTACACATGCCTTTTACAAAATTTCACATTTTGTAAAAGACAAATGGCTGAAAAGAAGTGTGGAAACTGAATTTTGTGATGGAGCTCATCTTTTAAAAATTATTATTTATTTGACCACATCATCTAGTTATTTATGAATATTTTTTAAAATTGAATTATGATCAAATACCTACCACCCCAACAAATCAAGCTATATTCATTCTCCATATTCATTACAGTTTGGGTCAATAGTCAATCCTCATTTAAAAATAATTATATCAATACAACTTCTTCCTGCATTTTAGTTCAATTATGAAAAGTTGTTATTTAAGGATAAAGTAAATCCAGGCTTTTCTGTATCAAGGCTACTTACAGGAAGATATATCTGTACCTACAAAACTAGAAGCTAGAAAGAGAATCTTGTTGTTGTAGAAAAATAGAGCAAATTAATCTATCTTGAATAAATAAGAGGATTAAAAGTCTCCTTGAGAGCCCTAGACTTTAAACACACTAAATCAGTTTTGATTATCATTGTCAACTGGCAGAAATGTACATTACAAGATTTCTGCTATTGCTAGGGAAAAAGAGATGAGGTAGCCCTGCATATTATGAGAAATATAAAGGGTCACTCTAAGCTAATGAACTAATAATAAAAGAAAATATTTTGCATGTAGTAATCAGCTCACAGAAATGACCTCTGCAGGGAACAATATTCTGCAAATGAATTTAAAAGGAAATGAGGAAAACATTTGCAAACAAAGACTGTTTTGTTTTGCTTTGCTTTGCTTTTGCCAGATATTCAGCTTGACCAGAGAATACAACGGGAGGCTGCTGGACAAGAATCGCCTGAGCTGGATAAGGTAATGTACTACGTAGCCCCACAAATCCAAGTTGGGGACAGGTAATGAGTGAGCCGGTGACAAGTGAAGAAGTTCAAGGTCAGCAGGGCTATTGGTAACATACAACAGCAAGGAATCAAGCAGTACAGATCCAGGCAGAATGAAGGCGGCAGCAAGGGACCGAGGGAGGGCAGTCAGGCAGAAAGGCAGGACCAGGGACAGCGCCAGGTGGCTGTTCTGTCTTTATTTCCACCCCACTTCCCTGGGCAGCTGAAAACATCGGTCATTCTCTGACCTTAACTTCAGAACCCGGTGCCTTAAAGTTACATCACCTGGTTAATTTATTTTTCTCACCTGATTGTATTTATGCAAGTGTTCTAATGTATTTCTGGAAAGAGGACATAAAACATATACAACTATAAATCACTCCTAAATGAACAGATGTATAAACAAATAAACAAGTAAGCACTCAAATAAAATGTTCTTTAGGAAGACACGTGCTTGAGGTTCCAGGGGAGAATCTCTGCCCTTAGATGTTGAGACCGGGTCAATCTCAGAACATGCTGGAGCCAGCAATGTAACTGAGGCCACGTTAAACGTAGAGGGACACAAAATAAACTCACTCGGTATTTAGTTTTTGTTTTTGCTTTCAACATATCCTGAATCCTAAGTGAGAAGAAATACTGTCCTGGGGAGAAAAATGAAAGGATTTGCAAGAAGTGGGGCCAAGTGTTAGAAGCAGAAATCAAAGGAGATGAGGGGACACTAAGAGGTCTCAGGACATGTGTGTGCACACATGCGTGCACACGGACACACACAGTTGAAGAATGCAACTTTGAAAAAATGCATAAGAAATTATCTTCAACACTTAGCCTAGCCTCACCTCAGACCTTAATATCTCCCTAACAAATCAACCTCCAGCTCTGACAACGCTCTGACAATTCCCTGGCCAGTAGTTTGTGATGTGAACCCCAGTGCCACAGTTAACACCATCACAACCCACACTAGATCTGTCAGGGCCGCCTTGATCTCCTCCATTTCTGGACCCTGTATGGCAGGCGTCCTCAAGCTACGGCCCTCGGGCCACATGTGGGTGTTTTTGCCCGTTTGTTTTTTTACTTCAAAATAAGATATGTGCAGTGTGCATAAGAATTTGTTCATAGTTTTTTTTAAATTATACTCTGGCCCTCCAACAGTCTGAGGGACAGTGAACTGGCCCCTTGTTTAAAAAGTTTGAGGACCCCTGCTGTACGGAGTTCTAGAAAAGTAGATGGCGTGGTTTTCACTCAGGTGTTGGTATGTCGATTACCTTACCTGAGCTATAAGTTCCTTCAGGACAGGAACCTCACTCCTCTTTGGGTGTCAAGCTTCTACCAGAAGTCCTGGCACACAGTAGGTGCAACATCCTAGCAGACAACAAGTCCTGCTCATTCTGCCTCCCTAACCCTCGGCCCCGCGTCAAGGGCTGGAAGTTAGGAATGAGAGCAGCTATGGATTCCGTCATGCCCTGGGCACACACACTGTGTCAGGGTCTTGATTTTCAACGCAAAGTCCTATTGGGTGGCACTGCTCAGAAGACACAGGCATCAGGACCAGCTGGAGGGCTTGTGAAAACACAGTTTCTGATTCAGTAGGTCTGACGTGGGGCCTGAGTATTTGTACTTCTAATGGGAGCCCCGCTGATGGTTGGTCCAAGGGCCACACTTTGAGAATCCCTGGACGTGGCTGATGGCACTGGGTGAGCTTCTCGTGGTGAGAGTGCACAGGACTGTTAGCCTCAGCACAGGCTGGTTTCTTCCCCTTCTCATGAGCAGATGCAGAAAGTATCTCCATGTTGGCAATCTTTGACTTTGGAAGGCATATGGTGGTTTTCTAACCAGTTTCTTAACTATGATAGAATTAGGTTAGAGTTTCCTTAACACATTGCCAAGGTTTCAGGGAGACTTAATATCTCCTAGAGCTATGTACAAAAATGTGTTTGTGCACATAAGTGCTTTTCCAAGAACAGTGGTGGTGCCCAAGGGCCTTGGCTCTGGGGCAGATGGCCCCACCACGAGAATCTGGGGCAGGTTGTTTAGTCTCTCAGGGACTCAGAGGAAAACAATAGGACCCAAATGATAGGGCTGTTTTGAGGTTAAACAAAGAATAAATGCATAGCACCTAACACAGAGTAAGAGCTCCATCACTGTTAGCTGTTAGCTGTTTTCACCAATTCTCCATAAGGCCCATCCAAAATATTAATATCATCTGATTTAAGCTAATATCAAAATGTGCCTTCTGTGCTTCAAAGCAGCTATGTTTTGGGAAATGACTCACAGGCAAAATTACAATTTGGTACAAGAAACAAACGGAGGTGTTTCAAACATGATAGTCAAAAGCCATCTATAATACAGCACATTGGCAGGTGAATTTGAAGACAGAGTTTCTTCAACTGCATTTTCATCTGACAAGAGGCAAAAGTGGTATACTTCCTATGCCTTATCCTGGACCATAAGCTTCATGAAGGCTGATCAATTATTTATTTTTGTATACTCAGCCTCTAGCACACTGCCAGGCCCTTGATGCTCAAAAATGTTTGATAGATGGATAGGTGGGTGGATGGATGAAGGATGTATGAACAGACAGATGGAGGGATGGAAGGATGGATGATGGATATGTGGATGGTTAAATGGACCCCCCCCAGGTTCTGGGTTATGGAAGATTAGAGCCAGTAGGGACTTTGTGAACATCTAGTCCAACTTTCTCATTTTACAGATAAGGCCAAATGATACACTCAAGATCACAAAGTAATTAATTAGTGACAGAGATTCCACATCTCAAACATCACTTCTCTGCTCTGAGTCCTAGATATGTGCACAAACACATACACACACACCCACACACACACCCACACACACACACACACACACACACACACAGCTTTGAGGCAAGTCTACAACTCTAAGCCTCATTCTCCTTGGGAGTTAAAGACTAACCAGGTGGTCACATTAAGGATGACTATGATATCTTAGAAAAAGGCACTGTTCCTTTCTTCTCCCAGTATCCCTCTCTGCCAAGAATTTCTTTGTACCAGAAGTACCCAAAAAAGCACAATCTGGTGTTTTCTAAATTTACTTCTGATCAATACCAGTTTGCACATTAATATAAACTCAGATCCTACAAAATGCACTAAGAAATGCATTTTATAAAATAAGGAAAATAGCAACATATACTATCATTTAGGTTAAAGGGAGTACAGCAGAGTTGCTTGCCCATGTAACCTTTCTTCCTTCTTCCTCAATAACAAAGCCCTGATTTCTAGCTGGCAACCATGGTACCTAGATAAAAGACTATACTGTATAGTCTCTGTATGCCATGTGGCCGTGACTAACATCTGACTGATAAGATATAAGTAAAAGTGTCATGTGAGATTTCCAGGAATTTTCCTTAAAGGAAAAGGCTGTATTTAGTGCTTCCTCCATCTTTTTGCCTGGAATGAGGATGTCATGGCTGGAGCTCCAGCAGCGATATTGGACCATGAGAAGAAGGATTACACACTAGGGGTGGAGGGAGAGAAAATTGGATGAAGCTTGGGTCCCTGATAACTGTGGAGTCTCCACACAAGACTTATACTCCCTACCTCCAGATTTCTTTTATGTAAGAGGAAGAAACTTTTTCTATTTTTAAACCAATGTTATTTTTCTTTCACATGCAACTCAACCTAATCTTAAATACATTCGACATATTCTAGTATTCCTGGCTACTTATTAAGAGTCGTTTTTGCCTCTAAGCTGGTGTTTTATAAAAAAAAAAAAAAATGGTGTCCCTACTGGAAAAGTTATGCAGAATTGAAAGCTTCTGAGAAGTGGTTGGTAGATGTGTAATAGACCAACAATCCACGTCTATTAAAAGTTAAAGTTCCCACCTAAACATTCACTCTCCTTACTTAGCACTTCTGAATCAGTAAGTAACTTTCTAATTCTGCGGTCTCTATTCTTCCTCTAGATTCCTATGTACTTCCTTCTTGCCTCCCTTTACTCTGCTCTGGGACCACAGCAATTCCCGCCACTCTACACTATCCCTCCTCTCTTAGTCTTGCAATCTAGAATACTTAACAAAACTGGGCTGCAAAATTACACTTGGTCAGTTCCTTTAGTCTCAAAAAATCTATTAATAAGTTTGATCCATCATGTTAATGAAGTCAGGTCTCTTCTTTACCTACTCTACATATCTGAAATTCTATAATATACTTAAGAAGCCAGATACTGACATTATTTTGAGCAGCCAATGGATTTTAATGAAGGCACAGATTTTTTTTTTTTAAGAAACAGAGCAAAATTTAATCAGAACCTCAAGTAGAACAAGAAAGTAAAGATATACTTAGTCTCCTAACATTCCCATAATAACATTCACTTTAGACAATTTTAAGTTAGATGTGTCGTCTTTCACCTGCAAAACAAATGTAAATTACAATTGGGGCAGATCTAGATTTTGCAGAGCTTATTTCATTTGAGGAACCCTATTTTTGAAAAAAGAAATACAAAATTATAAATATACCTAATATAGAATTAGGTGCAGGTCTTGGGAGGGAACTGTAGCCCATGCAAAGGACAGACCCTAAAGCTTGAGTTTCATTAACCTCATGGCAAAGTCACCTCTGCTCATAATCAAGACATATATACAAGGCCCAGCTCAAGGGAAAAGAAAGGCTTAAGTGAAAGCAAAATATAAACAGATGTATGGCTAAAAGCCAGAAAATAAGAAAAAAACCTGCAAGAAAAAATTCAGGCAGCATTACTTTTTAATTTTCTATTAAATTTATGTAGCAATTATAATGAGAGAGGAAAAACTTTACACACAAAAAAATAAGTACCTGATTATAACATATACATATCTCCTATACGATAACCAAACAAACATGCTAGATATACTCAGGTATAGATTAGATCTAAAAACCTCTTAGTAAAAATGCATAGACAGTAACTTGCAGAAATAACCATTCATTGGCTTTCACTGGATATTGTTTAAAAGCCTTTAACATTTGCTTTAGATGTGCTATTCCACAAAACACATGCTTAATCTTTTGACCTTGTATCTACTGGTAACAACAAACTAATACCCAATTTTAATTAAGCACTTGCTATGTGCCCAGCCAAGCAGTGTGCTAAGCACTTCACATGGAATGCCTCAATTCACCCTTAAACGAGCAAATAAAACAGGTTCTTTTTTTATCCCCATGTTACAGATGGGGAAACCAAGGCCTAGAAAGTTCACACAGCTTGTGAGAGGTGAAGCCAAGACCAATTCCATAGAAACCTTAGATTCAGAGAGGTTAAACAATCAACCAACATGTAGTAAGTGGCAGAATGAGGATTCTAACTGGGTCTGAATTCAAAACAAGTGTTCTTACACCATGTTCTTACACCCCCACAATATTAAAGGACAAAAGCACAAAACACAATATTGTTGAAAGTTTCTGACTTTACAGTTCTTTTGGTAAAAATGACAGGAAAAAAGCAAATGTGCGGTATTTATTCATCGAATACATCTGTTGAGCTGCTAGCACTTGCTGCCATTCCTGGGGCAGAAAGGACAGCAATCAGGCCTGGCTTCAAACAAGGCACACACATTTCAACAGTTGTAGCTTATTAGGTCTTTAGACCTGGTATCCCCAACCCCTTGTTCCATGTACTTTTTCTAGAGTAGTGGCATTAATTTCATAGCTTCTCAGCTATGCAGCAAGCAGCATAATTTGGGGCTGGGACATTTTCTTTACTAATTCACGTTTTATAAAATTCCATCTAAATTAACACAATTACATAAGAAAAAAGTGACCATCTTCATATGTAAATGCTGGAATAAATGCCATTAAGCCCCCATTCCTGCTACAGAGGGGCTTCCTCCCACCAATTCATCCCCCTCCATACCAGAAGTGGATTTTGCTATTCCCTTTAAAGCCTAGATTCTGGTAAAGTCCAACTGTAAGAAGCCAGGTCTACAGACAACATCATATCACATGTTAAATTGCCAAAAAAGGCCGGGCGCTGTGGCTCACGCCTGTAATCCTAGCTCTTGGGAGGCCGAGGCGGGCGGATTGCTCAAGGTCAGGAGTTCAAAACCAGCCTGAGCAAGAGCGAGACCCCGTCTCTACTATAAATAGAAAGAAATTAATTGGCCAACTGATATATATATAAAAAATTAGCCGGGCATGGTGGCGCATGCCTGTAGTCCCAGCTACTCGGGAGGCTGAGGCAGGAGGATCGCTTGAGCCCAGGAGTTTGAGGTTGCTGTGAGCTAGGCTGACGCCACGGCACTCACTCTAGCCTGGACAACAAAGTGAGACTCTGTCTCAAAAATAAATAAATAAATAAAAAAAAAAATAAATTGCCAAAAAGATAAAAACTTATTTGAGGCCTAACATACCAAGAAACAAGCATATGACACCCCAGCCTCACCCCAAGCTTCTCCATTTCTAGAAAAGGAAAACAATTTGGGAAGCTGTTTGTTTCTGTTTATAAAAATAAGATATGGCAACTGTTAAAAATTAGCAAAGTACAAAAAGGTACAAAGAAAAAGAAAATAATTTTCCAAAATCCCAGTCCCAAGAGGAAATGACTATTAACATTTTGGTTATATTTCTTGCAGTATTTTATTTACTTTAGAAAATAACTGAGATACAATAGTATATATAATTCTGAAATCTGTTTCTGGTAAGGTTTTCGGTTTTTCTGTTTTCTTTTTTCATTTTAAAAGGCTATCTGTTTAATACTCGTTACCAGCTTCCTATATTTCAGGCAAAGATCACTTCGACATCTTGACTTGAGTGTTCCAGAGATGTCTGCAAATAGCCCAAGCTTCTCTTTGGTGTAATTCAGCAGGCTATCCTAGGATTTTTTGATCCCATAGTAGTGAAGATGTGCCCACACAATTTAACCTACATAGAGTTATATGACATGAGAGCTGACCTTCCTAAAAAATATGATTGTCATTGCATTTTTATACTAATATTAATTGAGAAACTGTAATTTTTTTTTCATTTTTCATAACATCCACTGAGTCACACCTGGCAATCTTTGAATTGTATGAGCAGGAAAGATTACAAATTCAAAAGGAAGGAAGGGATGCAGCACCTATGGAGGAGTGAAGGAGTCATCTAACATTTATACGATGCTAAAAGCCTCGTTCACTTGACAAGAAGGAGGCAGAAGAAGAGGATATGAAGGGGAGGAGTGGGATGGGTAGTGTGAGGACTTCTGGCGAGATTTCTCCTCTCTGACTGCCCTAAAACTTCCCTTATTCCCACAATAGAGGAAATAGCAGGACGGCTGCTGAACAGCTGAAGTGAAAGATACTTTTAGTACTTTGTGTGGCAAATGATGATCCTTTGAAAATGATCCAAAACTATACACTTCTAACTGAATCAAAGAGATCAATACATATAATGGATTTTTTTAAAGTGTGTGTGTTGGCCCAGAACAGAGATAGTGGAGGTAATCATTAAAGTTTTATGGGTTGTCAACCAGGGAGAGACTTTGTCATTTTGCTTGATTTTGGTGGTGGCTGTTTTTATGATTTTTTAATTGAGGTTTCTAGGATTCCTTATCCTCTTACTCATCTTCCTTCTTTAAAAGAATTGTTGATGCCTGGGAAGCTTTAGCCATGAGGCAATGCAGTCTTATTGGAGCTGGGGGAATTTTCCAAATGGCATTTTTTTCAATGGAAACCAAGGGTAGAATGCAGCTTCCCCAAGTGCATACACCATTATTGAGCTTAGCAGCCAGCCTGTTGCTAACCTGTCACCATGAACACCTTCCCTAAATAAAATGCACGCTCTGTATTTCAGGGAGCGGATATGGTTTCAGGCAGACACTTTTCAGGCACCAAGAAGAGCTCTGAAGCAAGTTAAGTGGAATGAGAATCACTGCCTCACAGCCTAACAGCTTCTTTCCTGGATATGATAACATTAGAACTTCCTGGAAAGACAAATCTCTTACCGACACTATATTATTAACAGCAGGTTTAAGTTACTCTAAGTTCCTTAAGTGCTAATGAGTCTCATACCAGTGTTTTCTGTAAACATCTTAAAGGAGATGAATGTTTTCTAATTGTCTTGTTTTACATGAGGGGAGGAAGAACAAAATCATCTTGTTATTCCGAAGGGCAGTACCCATATTTCGTTACCTAACTTTAGTCCTGCAAGTGGATGTTTCCACTAATGAGTTCATGCTAAAGACAGCTTCCTAATATCTCAGTTAAGAGCATACACTTTCAATTTGCTTCCAAAAAACCGAATGTGATGAACAAGGCTGTACCAATTATAAGATTCTTGATCTATGTGCTGGAAATTTTCATCCACACAGACATATTTGAACTTGAAAAAACAATACACAGGGAAGGATTAACAAAAGAGAGTCCATAGTCTATGTAAAAAATCTCCAGGAGTTCAAGACCAGCATGAGCAAGAGCAAGACTCTAGCTCTACCAAAAAATAGAAAAAATTAGCTGGGCACAATAGCACGTGCCGGTAGTCCTAAATACTCAGGAGGCTGAAGCAGGAAGATCACTTGAGCCAAGGAGGGTGAGGTTGCAGCGAGCTATGATGATGCCACTGCACTCTATCCCGGACAAAAAAGTTGAGATCCTGTCTCCAAAAAAATTTTTTAAATAAAAAATTCTTTATAGTCTACATTTTTAAGTCAATTTTCAGTTATCTGTGGGATCATTTCCAAACCCACATTCAAAAGTAGTTATAAGTACACAGTTCATAGCTAAATATCAAGTATTTATTGGGAGTTATCTATAATTTGGATTAACAGGATCCATGGAGGAAAATAAATAAGTGCAAAAATAGATTTCATTGTTTGTGGGGAATATGACATATGTCCATTTTCTACACAAAAACTCAGTTCAAATTTGTTTATAGCAAGCCCCAGAGGAATTTTTAAATGCTTTAGGAATGAATATTCTTTTTTTAAATGAATTATTAAATAGACCTTTTAAATGTTTTGTGCTGTAGCTTTAATTTTATTACAGTGGGATTTGACCTTTCTCCTTTTCAAAAAAAATAATTTTATAAATATTTATAAATTATTTATAATTTATAAATAAATATAGCTATTTATAAAATTATTATAAATTATAATTTTATTATAAAATTCATAATTTGTGTTAATGGTAACATAAACAATGACTGTAAAAATACAACTAAGAGAGAAATATATAAAAAAGTAAAAGGCCCTCCTGCCTACCCACACTTTAACTTTGGGTAGCACCTATAGATGCTACAGCCATTGCTAAAATGCCAAGGCTGACTAATGTCAGCTTCTCCAACACTGACTATGATCAATCTTCAATCTTTTTAATGGTTGCTTGTCCAATATTTTTAATGAACTGTGTCTACTCTCTCAAGAGATCTTAGCCTTGAATTGTCCACCTTCCATAATGCTTCCAGAATTATCTACCTAATTTTAAGTCTCATTTTATAAGTCCCTTGCTTAAAGGGCCCTGATGGCTCTCTGCAGCCACAAAATAAATTCAGAGGCATGTAAGGCCTCACCAGCTGGCTCACAGCCTCCGTTTCTTACCCCGTGCCCTTGCTGTCTCCACAGATCATTCTTTGTGCTGGCCAGGCTGACTTTTTTACCTTTCTCGGAATCTGCCATCCTCTTTTTCACCTCTGTGCCCTTGCATTTACTATTTCCCCTCCCTTCCTCTGCCTTGGATAAACTGCTCAACTTCCCAGAGCCACCTCGATTATCACCTCCTCTGTGCCCTCTTCCTGACTCCCCAAGAAAAATGAGCTACATCTCTTCTGCTTCTCTTGTGGTGGCACTGAGTACATTATTATAATACATAATTTTTGTATAAATGTCTGCCTCATCTCATTGACTACAATGTCCTTAAGGGCAAGGGTCTTCACCATTGATTCCCTGTCCTTGGTAGAGATCCTGATTTATAGGAGGCCTTCAAAAAGTGTTTACAGAATACATAAATAGTTTTCAATATTACCCAGCAAAAGCAAACAACAAGAAAAACCCAGTCTCTCTTCTTCATCTATAGCATTAAGTAGGAAATACTTGATAGTAGTCAGTACACAGCAAGCATTAACAACCTATGGCCGAGCCACACAAGGAGAGCACGCCATGAAACTCTGCAGGTGGCACATCCACAGCCTCAGCCAAAGCAGTAAAGAAGGCAAACCATGCCCGAGTGTTTCTCCTTCTTGCCTTCCTTCTGCATTCCTCTCTCCCCTCCTGTGACTTCCCACCACAGCCAGATGCCCTCTGGCTGGCCAAGGCCCCTTATCATAAAACATGGAACACCACACCATATACAGAAATTCCTCCCTGTTCCGCCTCGGCCAACCTCAATCCCCTTAGCCAAGTATCACGCAACATCTAAGTGAGAAACCAGTAGGATTACATGACTTAAGTCGTTGATACTTGGGCAAGATTAAACTCAACCTCCCAGAGAGGAATGTCTTCTTCAAAGATTGCCTAATTAACCCAAATGAATCTAACTGGTACAATACAAGGAAGAGTATGTTTATTGGGAGGCCTTCCAGAGGTCCCTTGGACTTGCTGAGTCATAAGATACCACCAGTCCCACCATGCTAAGGAGATGGATTCAGCAGCTAGACCCCCCATTTCTGAAAGGTTGCCAACACCTGACCCTTCTGCAGGGCTTTCTCAGCATGCTCCTAAAATTGTAATTGCTCAATATATATGTAGTGAAAAAAAATCATTAAAAAACCAAATATTAATAGAATTAGGGCAAGGAGAACAGGAGAAAAAAGGTCAAAAGAAGGGTGGTAGATGAAAAAGCATGACAATATTGGAGGGATCACATGAAAGAGATGGCATTGGCATCCACACAAAGAGCCTACTAAAAGAATCAGAAATGTCCCCATTCCAGCATTTTTTTCTATTCAAATGTCTTCCACTTAAACTCGGGTGCCTGATACCACATTAGCTTTAAAAAATTACAAAAGACTGAGAAGGTAAAAAAAAACAAAAACCCAGAGCACTTTTCTTCATGAAATTATGAAAGCCTAACAAATAGATGGAAATGCCTCTGCTCTTCCTTCACTTTTCACGACATGAGTGTCTATCCCCCATTCGATCTTATTTCCAGGGCAGCCATTCCTCTTAGAGCCACACATGCTGAGATCAAAGGACAGAGAGGCTGTTACATAGAAGACTAACATTACAGGGAGAAGAGTTGGAAAGGGCTCAAACTTCATTATATAAAAGAATAATTTCAAGGAATAAAAACCGTTTCTAGAGTAAGCTGAAGCCAAAAATAGTAGCTACTTTAAACCTCATTTTAGGAGCTTGAGGGATGTTATGCCCTTCCATGCAGTTGCCTAGGGAACAGGATTCATTTATCCTTTGCTGTCCAATAATTTCTTGGAAATTGCTACCCTATATTAAATCTATGATTGTTAAATTCACTATACATGGAGAAGCCCTCAAAAAATGCAGTTTAAGTTATAGTAAAGGAATCTTTGTCAGGAAGATATTATAGAAAGCTAAAGCTCCTTTAATATCTCTTGCTGTCCCAATAAATTAACACTCTCCTACTTGGATAGGAGATTTTCTTATCCATGATATCTTATTCTTCATCTTGATTCCTGAATGTAGAGTGTTCTTATAAATAAGTGAATTTGTCTTGATTAAAAACATTTATCTTGCATGTCAAAAACTATAAATAGGAAGACTCTGGGCTGAACTAAAACATGCAAAATTATTCTGACTTAACCCCAGACATTCAAAAAAGAATATTCTTGATAACAGAATGTGTAAGAAGCAAAAAGAATGATGCTTGGCTTTCTTCACATGATAAATTTTCTTCAAATTTTGCCCAACCAAGAAAAGTTTGGGAAACTGTCATGGGGAGCCTTATTCAACATGCCATCAATGATATTAGCACATTGTTTTTTAGTAAAAACAACACCGCTGGCTAAATTCCTACCCTTTCTACTTTCTGTAATTCTTTCAGGCCAATCCCACTTGATATCTTCTTTCAGGCCAAGGTCGTGACTGCATGGGCAAGCTGAGTCTGTCATTTCTGGCTCCCTTGTGCTAACTGGAGAAAGCGCATTCTGAGAGCTCCCTCTCCAGCAAGTAGAATATTCCTTCTGTTTCTGTTCCTTGCTAATGCCTTTGGCTTCTCTACACATTATCACCTTTTACAAGGACACTAGAAGAGGCTAAACTTTATCTCTGTACTTTCCTCTTTGAAACGGCTTGTGTTAAAATCTAGATTGGGGGAGAAACTGAGAGCAATAGCTAAAGAGGTGATAATAAGTTATTTGGCAAGTTTCATTTTCTATGAAATTTTAAGAACCTGGCTGTACTAGGCCTGAGACCAGAGACTTTGGCCTCAAACACAATTCTTTAGTGGAACATCTCAGATATCATAGCCATTAGCTGAATAGCAAAATCTCAATTAAACGGAATTTAACCACAAGAGAAAAATTCTTACTTGTCAAAAAGCACTATCTTGGATACTGTGTGGCTTAAAAATACACCCAAATAACTTTTTTTCTGCAGATCAGTTTTAAGGGTATTGAATTATACCATTTCTACGTTCAGGTATGTTTAGATACACAAATACTTACCATTGTGTTACAATTTCCTACATTCCATACAGTAATATTCTGTATAGGTTTGTAGCCTAGGAGCAATAGGCTATATTATCTAGGTTTGTGTAACACATTCTATATGTTCATGCAACAACGACATCGCCTAATGGTGTATTTCTCAGAACATAGCCCCATTGTTAAGCAATGCATGACTGTACCTCACTTTGCTCACTCTGTTTTATTCATTAGGGCCCATTCCTGACTGTTGTAGGTTCCTGTAGAATACTGGATCAAGACGTTTGAACACTGAAGTGCATTAATGGCGAAAACAAAGTTAATCAACACAATCTTATCAATTTTAACTTTCAAACTGGTAATGTACACTTATTATTTTATTTGAGAATATTCTTGTACAGAAGATGAGAAGTTAAATGGGATACATGAAATTCACATGTACTAAGTATAGATAAGTAACTTATAAGACATATTAGGTATAAATAAAATAAGTACTACATATGTGTGCTAAGCAGAGAAAGTGATAGAGCTGCTGAGTAAACACTAAAATTGCCACTAAACATTAAATATACATGAAGTATATGAGTTCCTCAATATTAATGAGGTCTTCAATTGAATAGCCATTAATGACACCCATTCTGACCTCCCCGATACTTTGCTGGATAAAATCATAGCTGCTGATAGGCTAACTGGTGAGCTTGTAGTGTGACCAGATGCACTTGTCCCGGCGTCTCTGCAGTTGAACCTCCTTGCTGTATGCATCAGCTCTGGTCCTTTGGCCAATCAGCATGGAAAGCTGATGAGAGAAGAGGAGAGGGAGGAAGACTGGCCCACCAAGTAGGACTCATGCAGTGGGATCCCTCTACCTGCCTGTACCCGATCCTAAGTACATTAACTTATTCCACTTCTCTCCCCTTAAATCCCAGTGTGTGTTTTTTAATTGATTCAACAAACCATGTGATTCAAGCATCTTAATTTGTCATCCATAACCTGTGGGACAGCTTACCCAGTGGTATTTGTGGAGGCCTTGTTGCATCAAGGTAATTTCCCAAATGGCAAAACTCATCAGTGTTTCTTAAGCCTGCATACTGACTGCTAACTGTCTGCCACCAAGGGCCAAGAGAAAAATAAATAAATGACAAGTGGCTACCAATCATTAATGGGGAAATTTGAAGCAGTCAATCCTGTATAGTCTTTTTTTATTTTTACTTTTTTGAGACAGAATCTCACTGTGTTGCCCATGCTAGAGTGCCATGGCGTCAGCCTAGCTCACAGCAACCTCAAACTCCTGGGCTCAAAGCAATCCTTCTGCCTCAGCCTCCCGAGTAGCTAGGACTACAGGCATGCACCACCAAGCCTGGCAAATTTTTTCTATGTATTTTTAGTAGTCTGGCTAATTTCTTTCTATTTTTTTAGTAGAGACAGGGTTCTCGCTCTTGCTCAGGCTGGTCTAGAACTCCTGAGCTCAAACAATCCACCCGCCTCAGCCTCCCAGAGTGCTAGGATTACAGGCATGAGCCACCATGCCCGGCCAGTCCTCCATAGTCTTATGTCTTGGTTTCATGTGGTCTTTGTTGTGGTTTTATGTTTCCTACACATAAATAGTCATGCTTTCTTCTGGTAAAATTAGCTCAAATCATTAAATTAGGGATATTGGTATTTCACAAAGTTCCACAAAGAATATGGCGGTCTATAAAGGGGGCTATGACCACAGGATGCCCAGCCAGCTGAGCAAGTTTCAATACCATCATTTTAGAAAGTAGCTCACTAGCAGGGTGAAGCTAATTCATTTCAATACACCCAGTATTTACTTACTGCACATTTCACATGGGCCAGGCACTGTGCCGTGTGCTGTAATCGGAAAAATGGTGAATATGACTGAGTCACTATCATAGGAATTTCATGGTGTATGGTATAAATAGATACATAGTATATCATATAGACAGATACAGACTGTATCATAGACATACACTAAGTACCCAGCTAATTATGATGCAAGGAACTAACTTCCATAAAAGATATGCAATTTTGTGGGAATTCAAAGAAGTAAGAAATCACATCCACTGGACAAATCCTGGTAGAGTAAAATGGTACAAACTCTCGAGGGTATGTTAGCAATGCATATGAAAAGCCTTAGATTGCATAGTTTATGGTAGTCAACAACTGGAAATAATCTATATGTTCAAAAATTGGGGAGTAGGTGTTTAAATAAACTATGATACATCCATTCACTAAAATATATGCAGCATTTAAAAATTACATGTTACATTGTAACATTACCTACATTACCTACATTGTAGGTAAGTACAATGTAATTTATAAGATTTTATGGAAAAACTATAAAATATACATGGTAAAAAAAAAAAAGTACAATCCCTTCAAAGGGACAATGAAGTGTCTTTCTCCCACCCCAGTACCTTTACCCAAAGTATATTCACTCAAAGACACACCTTTACCCAAAGACCCAAAGGTACCCAAAGTACTTTTACCCAAAGAATCCCCAGTACCTTTACCTAAAACCTTTACCCAAAGATCTATGTGTTTTCTTATTGTTGTTGTTGCTTTTTTTGAGACAGGGTCTCACTTTGTCACTGGGGCTAGAGTGCAGTGGCATCATTATAGCTCACTGAGACCTCAAACTCCTCAAGAGATCCTCCTGTCCCAGCCTCCCAAGTAGCTGGGACTACAGGCATGCACCACCACCCCTGGCTAATTTTTCCGTTTTTTGTAGAGATGAGGTCTCACTCTTACTCAGGCTGGTTTTGAACTTCTGGCCTCAAGCAGTCCTCCTGCTTAGGTCTCCCAAAGTGCTAGAATTATAGGCATGAGCCACTATTCCCAGCCAAAGATCTATGTTTTAAAGTACATATACAAACACGAACTTGTATGCACACTGCTTTATTTTCATTAAAGGAGTGTCATGGTATACCCACTATTTGGCACTTTGCTTTGAACCCTTAACAATTTATTTTAGATATCTTTCCATATAAGCAAAATATAGATATAAAGCTTGTACTCTAATAGTCATTGAGTATTCAATTGTGTGGGTTTTACTACATTTCATTTATTCAGTCCTCTGTTAAAGAACAATTACATTGTTTCCAGAATTTTGCTATTATAAAAAATGCTATTATACATCTAGACAAAAAGTTTAAGAATATATAAAAATGTTCAAAATATTTTAAGTAAAAAACCCAGATTATAAAATAGCATATACAGCATGATCCCACCTTCATTTTTAAAAAATATATATAATAAAGCAGGAGTAAAGTCTGGAAAGAGAGACTATATATATTAATAGTAGTTATCTCAGTGGTAGAAATATAAGTGACTTTAATTTTCATCCTTTTACTTTCTGAGTCCTCTATTATCTAAATTTTCTACAATGAATATATGTCACTTATGTAGTTAAAAAACATGAAAATAAATAGTTTTGAGAAAGCCTTGATGGAAGAGACAGCATTTGGGATAGGACTTGTGAGATGGGTAAAATTTTTTTACTTGATCAGATACAGAGAAAATATTAGGCATGATTGGAATTGTTTTCAGTGAGGTGGAATACTTCAATAGACATTATAGGAATTACGATTGAAGCTACATAAGATGAGAAAATTTGGGCAAATTGGAAGTAAAACCATTTCATTAGGTTAGAGCATAGAATATCTATCTGCAGGAAAGCAATGGAAAATAAAGAGGTTGAGAAATTGAATTGAGATCTTGCACATCAAATGAGGTGTTTATATTCAACATGGTAGGTAGCACAGGAGGGAAACAACAAGCAAGAGGTAAGCAACAGTGCCTTTTTCATTTAGTTAGAAAATGTAGTTATCCAGAATATCCTGAGCACTTAGTTCAATCAACAATTGGTACTACACTTGATATGCCTTCCAAAAGGAGTCAAAATGAAATAACAGAAGGTTTCAGAAAGAGAGAAAGAGGTCAGACTAAAGGGAAATACAATGTCATAAGGCCAATGTAGTGAGAAGTATTGAACTATCACTATCTAAAACATTTTCAAAGATATCAATACCACTTAAATTATCTCACAATAATATACTCAATAAGCCTGCGTAGCTTTAAGTACTTACACCCAGGAGATGCACATGGGAAAGATCATCAAATTATAGGATTTCTGCAGATGCCATAAAGCAGGTGGAATATTTGAAACACACAACAATTATGTCCATGGCTGTCACTGGAGAAAAATCAGTTCCAAGAACACTGAAGGGATATCTGGATATCAGATTCACGCTACTGCTGTTCTAATACTTCTAAAATCCAATCCAGGATACTGACTCTCTTTAATGTTTTCTGGAGTAATGGGTTGACCTAATAGAAGTTCCCCCACTATCACTAAGAAAGTAAAAGAGCAATAAAATATACCAAATCATCTATAACATATACTCTCTCCTTAGTATTTGAATTTTGTCCTAAAACAATTCTAATCAATCCAACGCAATAACTATTTAATAAACAGCTCCCATATGGGGAACAACTGACCAGGCACTTAGTCTCTTTATAGTCCTTTTTTGTCTTTAATCCCCTCAACAGTTTTGCATGGAAGGTATTATCCTCCTCATTTTACAGAAAATGGAATGTAACTCAGAAGGCTTAATTCACCTTGTTATTCACACAACAAACAGGTTGTAGAGTTGGCATTTGGTTTTCTGTGGTTGAAAGCAACTCCCATGGCACCATGGCCCAATACTTGCTACATGACCCAAAGCGAACATCCTAAAAATGTCATCAACATTGTTCTCCTGTGCCAGTATCAAGACCAGAGCAATTATAATAAACACTCAGTACTCCTTCCAGACAAATAACTGATCGCTCTAGCTGATCAGAATAACAACACCATGGCAAACAGCAAAACCAGTAAAAATTTCTGAGGAAAGAAGTGTGCCAAATATTTCTGTGGCCAGCCTCTTTCTGTACCTCAGTTGTTAGCAAAATGAAAAACTGGACAAGATAATAACCATGTCTTCATTAGTTTGGGGATCATATGACCAGATTCCTTTCATAACACCAGAAACAAGAAGTTTAAGTCTTCAAATATAATGTCTATACATTTTTAAATGTCTGAAATTCTCTTGAAAAAAATCTCAAGAATGAAATTTCAATTTAAAATAGCTATAAATAGCATGCAATTGAGCAAAATGTTACTGACTAAAGCCAAAATGAGAAAATGAGCAAGAGGTCTTTTTGCTATCTTTATAGAACAAAATTCTTTAGAGAACAGAAGCAATGTTCTAATAATAGAGAGAACATTTCTCCCTGAATACCCCACTGCTTCCCAACATTGCTACACTTTCATCTCACATCGGCAGGCAGCTTTCTTTTTTCCCCAACGAGAAAAGGCAGAGACATATCTGGTGGAACTATCTCAACATCTCTGAATATTGGATCATAAACAGAATGAGAAAAAAAGCATTACTAGAAAAATGTTTTCCATAATCTCCCCAGAGATCTATAGAGGCAACCAAGGAAAAGCTGGTAAACCATTTGCAATGGCTCTCCAGCGCCATTCAACGGCAGGGATGGCGGCTGAATAGCAGGAAGGAAACACGGAGGGGATGGCCCACTCACCCACAAACCCAACACTTACTGAGCCTCCACTGTGGACTCAGCATCAGAAATACAGGAATAAACAACAGATTTGACTGGATTTCTCTATTAAACATTCCCATAGCACACTGTACTTTTCCTTTGTAGCACTCATTACAAGATCATATGTCTGTCTTTTCAGCTACATGTTAATATTAAAAAACTTGTTTATGGGGATGTAAAATGATGTATCTGCTATAGAAAACAGTATGATGGTTCATCAAAAAATTAAAAATAGAATTATCACATGATCCACAATTCTACTTCTATGTATATAACCAAAAAACTGAAAGCAGGATCTTGAAGACCTATTTGTTACTCACAATAGGCATGAAGTGGAAGCACCTCAAGTGTCAATCCACAGAGGAATGAATAAGCAGAATGTAGTATGTGCATACAATGGAGTATTACTCAGCCTTAAAAAGGAAGGGAATCGTGTCACATGCTACAACATGGATGAACCTAGAAAACATTACGCTGAGTTAAATCAGTCAGACACAAAGGACAAAATAGTGTGTGATTCCATTTATATGAGGCACCCATAGTAGGCAAATTCATAGACAAGAAGTAGATTAGAGGTTACTGGGGAAAAGGAAGAAATGGGAAAGTATTGTTTAATGGATATGGGGTTTCTCTTTTGCAAGATGAAAAATTTTTGGAGATTAGATGCATAACAATGTGAATATACTGAACACGATTGAACTGTACAGTTAAAAAAGATTAAGCTGGTAAATTTTATGTTAAGTGTATTTTACCACAATTAAAAATAAAAGAAATAAAAAGAGACTTGTTTATTCCTACATATTTAATATTTGAGCAAAGAACCTTGCATATAGAAGATGCTTAATAAATATCTATTTGATGGATAGAGAAACAGATGGATGGGGATATGAACAGAAATGCAATATACAAATAAACTGATCATTCCTCTGTCATGGGAACACAGGGAAATGTGCCCTGTGAATATGAAGAAGTGAAAACTTCTTATTATGGTTGAATTTAAGATAATATTTATCATAATGGAGTTACTATGTTTTACCTGCCAACATCACAAAAAATTTTAGTATAGATTTAGTTCTGCATAGTTGAATAATTCTTATTTATTTTTACTTTATTTCTCTTATACTATGGATACTACAGTATAATGTCTTATGACCTAGATGACATTAAAACAAAGAAAATTCCATTTTCTGTCACCTTTGCTCTTTCCAGTACCTCTGTTAATCCAAAAGGGTAATGTGAAAGAAAGAGTACACTTAACACTCTAGAACACAGACAGAAGCAGGGTAAGCTGCCAGCCCACAGGTTATTAATCAGCTGTCCTCTGGGGCATAGTGTTATGAAGCTGTGTCATGTAATAAACAGCAGGCAAGAAGAATAATCTTCATTTTCTGACTCTGAAGTGCAGGCATGTGCTATAAAACTAAATTGACATCTGTTAGCAGGCTTGTCACATGGATGGTTTATTCCTGCAGAATCTGGAATAAATTAAATCTTAAAATAAAACTTGGAACAGAGAGGCTCCTTTACATAATTCCTTCTAATGGTGTGCTGTGAACCCATCATGCTGATTTTAAAGAGAAGCTCTTGTAAGAAATGTTTCATTATCATTTTAATTGCAAAACTGTTGAATGCCACTCCACGCTAAGAAACTTGTGTTTCTTAAAAGGTCCTTATGCTTTTAACTAAAAAGTGGCAAATGAACTCCTCCTTTCCTGATATTTTTACTGACTGGAAAATAAATCAGGTTTTACCTCGAAAACCTAGGAACACCTTTTCCCAAGCACCTGGAGGCTGTTTCATGGGTGTGTCTGTTATGCTTGGGCACCTTTGAAAATTAGCATGGGCTGAGCTCCCAGGGCAGAAATGGCCAGCATGGGTGCGACCTGGAACGATTTGCTCAGGAATACACTCCCTCCGAGGATTCACTAATGTGATAGCAAGTTCTCAGAGCCCTTACTGTCAAAAGGCATTAAGCTTTTTTTTTTTTTTTTTAACATGCATAAAGGAACTGCAGAGCTACATGATCCTGCAAATCTGAGCTGTGCATTGCTGAACATAACAGTCCTTGACAGACCCACAGTCTTATATAGGAAAGGAAGTCGCACGAAGGGAATCCCAGGAACCTGATGGACACCTTCAGCTCACAGCCCTCTGCTTCCTCAGGATTCATTTGGTTCTCATTCCCCAAACTTTGGCCAAAGAGCAAGATTCTCAGACAAGTACAGCCACTCCTGATACACAGCAACAAAGAAAAACAAATGCCAGCTCCCTAGAGGCTAACTTCTTCCATATGTGAAATCTTCCTCTTCTATAATAATATTGGACACATTTGAAAATCTCAAAAAAGCAATAGTCAGTCATAATTCTCCTTAAAATAAAATCACAAATCTGGCCTTATGAAAACTTCTTGTTCCTTTCTCTCATTAATATGAGTTCATTGGCCTGCACAACATTCTCCAATGGCAGAGGTTCATATTACACACCTTACAATAGAGGAAACTGAGGCATAGAAGACTCAGAGACTTGGGAAGGAGGCAGGGAGGATGCTGCAGAAGCTGACAGCCAGGCTCCAGACCCCTTTCTTGTTTCCAGGGCGTTATGCACAGAAGAGGGCGAGGGATTTGCAAATGGAAGCCCCAGCCACTCAAGTCCTTTCTACACACTGACGTTCCTCAAAGGGTGATCTTCACATCACCTGGGTTAGAGTGGGGTGGAGTTGGTTAAAATGCAGGTTCCCAGGCTCCATGCCAGACCAACTAAATCAGAATCTCGACTCACTTTCCCGAGACGGCTTGTCCTTAGGGTCCACTGCACGTTGATGGAGACAGAAAGATGTCTCTGCATTTCAAATTGCAATTCAGATCCGTGAATGACTCATTACTGCTAAATTGCCACTGGCTTATTTCGCAGAAACACAGCACCTTCATGATTAAATAGCAATTCTGCAAGATGAAGTTGCCTTCAAATACACAGAAAGATACACACTTCTTTTTGAAAAAGGAATGTAAACAAATTTAGATAGAAAATTGTCCCAGGACCTAAACGAATCACCTGGACTTCTATCTTTACCACACAATATCTGGTTTTCTGTGCGGTTTCCTGCCCAAACGTTCTTCTGAAACATCAGTAACTGAGGCCTCTGGATGCCCAAGGCTGCTGCTTGTGCATCAGGGTAGGTTGTGTCAAAAGATAAGGTATCTAACCTTTGGTGCCCTGCACATTTTTATTTAGGAAGGTGCTGGAGAAACAGTTAGTCCAACTCATATCCTATACCCTTCCAGGGCGCTTCACTAGGTATTTCGAATGGGAGTCCATACAATGAGGGGTCTCTGCCTAGGAGACACACACAGCTCACTTAGGAGCACACATCTCAAAAGCAGAGCTCCAGCTCGAGGGTAAATCTGGGACTCAGGCACGCCTGAGTCTTGACCTGGTGTGGCAGACCAGCAGGGGCCGTTTTTTAAAAGGGGCTTTCTTCCTGAGAAAAAATTTGTTCCAGGATAACAGCTGGTACAGAAATCTGATGCAATAGGCTGCATGGGAATGAAAAAATGATCTGGATCCCGGCAGAGTGTCCGCCCCTCACATCACCTGGGCAGAGACTCAGGCTGTGGGTGGAAGACAACAACAGGGCACAAAATGGCCCAGTGCCCGGGCTCTGGGGGGGCACCACCTGGGTTCAAGTCCCAGCATTGCCAATTATTATGAAACATCCTCTGGTCCTGTGTTTCTTCAAGGGCACTGTACACCTTGCTACTCAAAGTATAATTTCCCAACCAGCAACAAACATTAGCATCATCTCAGAGCTAACTAGAAATACAGAATGCCAGGCCCCACCCTAGACTGACTGAATCACCACTTGCATTTTAAATCGATTCTCTAGGTGGTTCACGGGTACATTCACTTTGAGAAACAATGGTATAGAATATGATTTGAGGGCAATATAAATGAACATTTCAAAAGCTTTCATTTGTTAAGGTATTTTTAATATATATTAGTGAATATAACTAGGACAGCTGACTCATGAGTCCATGGACATTATTTCTTCAGACAATACTAAGAAAGGCAAATCCATTTTAAAGTTGATTTAAAGAAAAATATGAAGGTAAGATGCACCCCCTGCCCCTGTGCCAAGCACAAAGCAAAAAGGGAGAATTACATACAAGAAACAGAGAGAGAGAAAGGACAAAGCAGGGTTCAAAACCTGCTTTGAACGTCCCGGTGGACCAAAACACAGAGCCATGAGCAGGATGGCAGCCAGGACATGCTGGCTTCCATCCTAAAGCAGGTGGCAGTGGTGCTGGGTGTGCATCTCCTAAAGGAAATTGGACTTGCAGGTGCTCCCCTGAGAGAGCAACTGGAGCCACAGCATTGATTAGAGCTGAGGGCTGGGGTGGAGCTCCCTGGCTCCAGAAAGGAGCCTGAAATAAACTGCTAACAACCACTGGCTGGAGCTCTAGCTTAACAGCAGTCACTGGCCTAGTGAGACGGGAGGAGAGAGACACACCCTAGCAAACAGCAAATGAGCCGGATTCCAAATATCGCTGGGAGGAGTGCGAGCCCCCAAATGTATAAAAGACCGCATCCTGGAGGCTACTGCAAAATCACTAGGCATACAAGGGTGAGGCAAAAAAGAAAGAGAAAAGCAAAACGAAATAAAAAACTTTTCACTGAAAATAAGTCAACAAACCAAAATTCCAACGTATGCACAGAAACCAAAGGATAAGAGAAACAGCCAACCAAAGCAATGATTGGAACATTACTTCATTCCAAGATTAAATTAGTTTTGTTAAACAGTCTGATAAAAGTTTAAAATGAGTACATTAGGCAAACATGATAACCACTACACTATGGAAACTCACTTTAAAAAATGAGTATGTTTAGGATGTCTGGATCAATCAAGAAGAATAATGTCAACTTTCACAAACATACAAGTGACAATACATTGTTACACAAAAACATGCAAAACTATAATAGAAATGAATAGGTGAACAGGAAAAATACCAATTGAAAATCTTGGAAGTGAAAAATATAGTTATTTTTTCATAAAATATCAATAAATGGCATAAACTCTAGGCTGCATCCAGTTAAAAAGAAAATTAAAGAATTGGAAGCTCGTACTGAGGAATTTACCTTAAAGTAGAACAGTGAATGACATTTTAAAATACAAAAAAGCAATTAGGGCCGGGCGCGGTGGCTCACGCCTGTAATCCTAGCTCTTGGGAGGCCGAGGCGGGCGGATTGCTCAAGGTCAGGAGTTCAAAACCAGCCTGAGCAAGAGCGAGACCCCGTCTCTACTATAAATAGAAAGAAATTAATTGGCCAACTGATATATATATATAAAAAATTAGCCGGGCATGGTGGCTCATGCCTGTAGTCCCAGCTACTCGGGAGGCTGAGGCAGAAGGATCGCTCGAGCCCAGGAGTTTGAGGTTGCTGTGAGCTAGGCTGATGCCACGGCACTCACTCTAGCCTGGACAACAAAGCGAGACTCTGTCTCAAAAAAAAAAAAAAAAAAAAAAAAAAGCAATGAAGAAACAAGAAGGATTGTCTTCGAGGCTCCAAAAATCCATCTAAAAGGAACTCCAGAATAAAGGAAATGGAGGAGAAGCAATTGAAAATATTTTAATTTTTTGAATATTCACAAGGTACAAAATTCAAAAGATACAAAGAGTACAGTCTCTTCCTCAGCCATCCAGTTCTCCCTGGAGGCAACCAGTATCACCATTTTCTTGTATATACTTTCAGAGAGATTCTATATAGACAAAAACAATGTGAATGGTACAATGGTAGAAATCTACACACTCTCTTCTTCAATTTGCCTTTATTGAGGTGTAGTTTATAGACAATACAATTCACACATTTAAATATATATGTTGATGACCTTTGACATATGTATATACCTATGTAACAACACATTCAAAATATAGAATATTTCCATTACCCCAAAAAGTTCCCTTGTGATCCTTTTAGTAAATCTGCTACTCCAGCCCCTCACTGCCTGCCCCAAATAACCACTGCTCTAATTTCTATCACTATAAAATAGTTTTGCCCATTCTAGAACTTCATATAAGCAGAGAATCATATAACATGCAGTATTTTGTATCTGGTTTCCTTCATTTAGTATAAAGTGTGTGAGACTCATTTGTGCTGTATGTATCACTAAGCCTGTTCTTTTTTATTGCTGAGTGATATTCCATTCTATATGGATGTATGGTGTATGGTGTAGTGCAGGTGATACGGTCATACCATAACATCTCTACCCATTTACCCTGTTATGGACATTTGGATTGTTTCTAGCTAGGGCTATTATAAATATAGCATCTATAAATTTTCAATTATAAAGGATTTGTGTAGACGTATGTGTTTAGTTGTCTTTGGTAAAACACCTAGGAGTAAGCTTAAAGGGTCAATTGGTAAATATGTTTAACTTAACAACAAATTGCCAAATTCTTTTCCAAAGAGGTTGTTTTCCCACTAGAAATGCTTGTGAATTCCAGTTACTTTATATCCACACCATCATCTGGTATCATCAATCCTTTTAATTTTAGTTATTTTGGTAGTTATGAAGTGGCATCTCATTGTGGCTTTGTCATTTCCCTAATGACTAATGATATCAAGCCTGTTTTCATGTGCGTTTTTTGCCATCTGTATGTCTTCTTTGGTGAAGCGTTGGTTCAGATCTTTTCCCTATTTCCTGTTGAGTTGTCTTCTTATTTTTGGTTTTAAGAGTTCTGTATGTATTCTGAATACAATGCCTTTGATATACTTGTGATGAATGTTTTCTTCCAGTTTTCATGCTCTTAACAATGTCTTTTGATGAACCAAATATTTTAATCTCAGTGAAGTTCAATTTATCTTTTTAAAAAAAATCCTGGTTTATGCTTTTTGTATCCTGTCTCAGAAATCTTTGCCGATCTCAAAGTTGTGAAGATTTTCTCCTATATTTTCTTCTAAAAGTTTTATAATATTGGCTTTTATGTTTAGGTCTATGTTTGATTTCAAAATAACTTTTGTGATAATGTGAGGTCAAGATTCACTTTTTTTCCCCATTCAGATATCCATTTGTTCTAACACCATTTGTTTGAAAGATTATAATTTTTCCCATTACGTTAGCAACTTTGTCAAAAATCAGTAAATTATATATGTGTTTCTATGTCCAAATTCTCTTCCATTGATCTTCAGACCTATCTTTATGTCAGTACCATAGTATCTTGATTGCTAACACTTATATTAAGTCTTGAAATCAAGTAGTATAATCCTCTAATTTTGTTCTTTTTTTTCAAAACTGTTTAGCAATTGCTGTACATTGTAAGTTCCTTTTCATAAAAATATACTTCAAATATTGTTCTATAGCAGTACATAAAAATTTGCTTTGTTCTCTTTTTATGGTGCATGGTTAAGTAGTCCATGAAAAGATGTGCAATAATTCATTTAACCACTTCCACAGTGGTGTATATATATGTAGATTGTTTTGTACCCTTTGCTATTAGAAATGATGCTGCAAAAAAATCTATTTATCAGTTCACACATATGGGAATATGATTGTGTGGCAAATTCACCCAAGTAGAATTGCTGGATGTGCATTTGCAATGTGATAGATATTGTCAAACTACCATGCAGAAGGGTTGTACCAATTTACATTCCTGCTACTTTTTATCTTTGATAATCTGATGAAAACATTGTATCTAACTGTAGTTTTATTTGTATTTCTCTTAATATGAGCAAGTTTGAGTACTTTTTATTTTTCTTTCTTTCTTCCTTTTTTTTTTGAGACAGAGTCTCACTCTGTCACCCTGGATAGAGTGCAGTGGCAACATCATCGCTCACTGAACCTCAAACTCCTGGGCTCAAGTGATCCTCCTACCTCAGTCTCCCAAGCAGCTGGCACTATCGTGCACCATCACACCCAGGTAATTTTTTTATTTTTAGTAGAGACGGGGTCTCACTCTTTCTCAGGGTGGTCTGGAACACCTGAGCTCAAGCAATACTGCCACCTTGGCCTCCCAGAGTGCTAGGATTACAGGTGTGAGCCACCACACCTTGCCTGAGTATTGTTTCATATAAGCTAGTGGTCCCCAATCTTTTTGGCACCAGGGACTGATTTCATGAAAGACAATTTTTCCATGGATGGGGGGGGATGGTTTCAGGATGATTCAAGTGCATTACGTTTATTGTGCAGTCAAACCTCTCTGCTAATGATAATCTGTGTTTGCACCTGCTCCCCAGCACTAGCATCACCGCCTCAGCTCCACCTCAGATCATCAAGTATTAGATTCTCATAAGGAGACGCAACCTAGATCCCTCACATGCGCAGTTTGTGCTCCTGTGAAAATCTAAGGCCCCCGCTGATCTGACGGGAGGTGGTGCTTCTGCGGCAATGCAAGCAATGGGAGCGGCTATAAATACAGATGACGCTTCACTCACTGGCTCACCTGCCACTCACCTCCTGCTGTGTGGCCTGGTTCCTAACAGGCCATGGACCAGTACCGGGTTGGGGACCACAGATATAAACCATCTGTATCTTCTTATCTGTGAACTGTTTTTTCATCAACTGTCTATCAAGTCATAGATCTTTCTCTTATTGATTTGCTGAAGCCCTTTGATACTGGTGAAATTAACTCTCCACTTATGAAATGAATTGTCAATATTTTCCCAGTTTCTTATTTGTATTTTAATTTTGTTTGTGGTAGTTTTACCATGCAGAAATTTTATATGTAATCAAATTAATTATCCTTTTCTTTTATGACTTTCTGATTCTAGGATTATAATAAAAAAAATCCCATAGTTTTTTTTCTTAGTATTTTTATGGTTTTTAGAAATATTTATTTTTTTATTGGTTTGGATTTTTTGGAAGAAGGCATAAATAAAAATAAAGACTAATATTTTATAAATTCCTACCCATAATTTTGCTGTAATATGCATCTTTTTCCACTGATTGAGATACCATCTTTATCATATATCAAATCTGCATTTTTGGATGTATTTCTGGATATTCTATTATGTCCACTAATCTGTTCATGCACTATCCACTATCTGTTTATGCAATAGTACAGTTTTATTTTTATTATAGTTTGATAAGAAGTTTTAATACCTCATTGGGCTACTTAACCTCCTTTGTTACTCCTTTATCAGAATTTGATTGGCTATTTCTGCTTGTTAATTCAATATGAACTAGAATCAGCATATCTAGTTCTACAAAAAAAAATTCTACTGGCAATTTTGTTGGGATCATGTTAAATACATTGATTAACATAAGAAAAACTAAATCATTATGATGGTGAGTCTTTATATCAAAGAATGTGCTGTGCCTTTGAATTTGTTCAAGTCTTCTTTTAAATGCTTGAGTGGTTAAAGTTTTCTTCTTGTAGAATTTGCACATGTCTCATTAAGTTTATTTTTATCTTTTTGTTGCTTTTGTAAATGGTGTCTTTACTTCCTTTTTATATGCTAACTGATTTTTATTCATAAAAGTGTAGCTTTAAAATTTTTGTATACTGCACTCAGACAACTCATTATATTTTCTTATTGACAACTTTTCATTAGATTCTTTTCAGTTTTCAGTATATAATCATATTATCTTAAAATAATAAGTCCTTCGATAATAACATACTACATCTGCAAATAAAAAAATTTTACCTTCTTCCTAATTTTTGTTTCTAAATTAATTTCTCTTTTCTAATTGTATTAGCTATTATCTTAAGAACTAGGACAAATAACAATGATGATTAGACACTATATAATTCAATTTAGATAACATTATTAAAAACGATAAAATTATAAAAATGGAAAACAGATTAGTGGCTACCAGGGATTAGGGAAAGAAGAAAGGGGAAGAAGGTAGGTGTGGTTATAAAAGGGCAACATGATCTTTGTGGTACTAGAAATATTCTGTATCTGAACTGTATCAATGTCAGTATTGTGATATCATACAAGGGTTTGCCACTGGGGCAAACTGGGTAAAAGGTGTATGGAATTTCTGTATTATTTTTTACAACTGCAAGTGAATCTATAATTATCTCAAAATGAGAAGTTGTTTGGTTTTTTTTTTCCTAAGGAGTTCTAATCTACTTTTTAAAAATGGTAATGATAAACATCTTCATTCTCCCTCAACTTTAATAAGGATATTTCCACTGTTTCCACATTAATTATGATGCCAGCTCTTGGACTAAGATATACCAAAGTAAGATGCAATTAGTTCAAATATATCAGCAAAAACAATACGTATAAATGAATTAAATTCACATATATAGATATATGTATAATATTACGGAACTATTCATCCATTCCTTTCCAATGAGTTTTATAAATTTTTTAATTTGCTGAGATAATGGTTAAATTATCTCTGCATACATAAGGGGGGAGAGAGAGAGCCAGCAAATGTGGCTAAATATTAATAATTGGTGAATCTCACTGAAAAAAATACATGAGAGTTCATTGTCTTATGCTAGCAACTTTTGCATTTAAAATTTTTTCAAAATAAAAACAGGATAAAACTCCAGATAATAATGTAGAAGCCCATGTTCAATGGGTAGTTAACTTGCTATGATCTTTTGTCATGTTTGGGAGGAATATGGAAATATTGAATAATTTTACATGGTTTTAAATTTTATAGTTATATACATTTAAAATTTAAAGCTAACCATGAAAAATAAAAATATAAGCTTTGACAAGAAGAAAGGAAAAAAGAACAGAAAACCAAAGGCCCAATTTAAAAGAGTAGAAATTAGCCCCCCAATACCAATAATCACAATAAATATAAATGAATTAAAGTCACCTGTATAAAGACAGATCATCAGATTGGGTTTAAAAACACAATCCAGACATATACTGAATACATTGGTCTTATTTGCCACACATAAACTAAAACTGTATCAAGAGAATGAAAATAAAGGAATTCAGGATGGTATTCATATAAATACTTATGAAAAGAGAGCTGGTGTGGTGGAATTAATATCAGATAAAATAGAATTTAAGGCAGAAAAGATTTCTGGAAATAAAAAGTGACATGATATACACCCATGATGGTTGAATGTTCTTCCTAAAAGGGTGTATTATTTTCCATCTTCAGCAGCAAAGTGTATTATTCCCAACAAACATTCCAATTGAGGGCAGTATCAGTATCTTGTTTATATTCGCCAATTTATTATAATATGCAAAAAGGAAACAAATGGGATCTTTCTGTCGTTTAATTTCAAAGCCCACATTCTTTCAAACATGGTAGAGACCACACAACGAAACTGACGTTCTGGAATCAATGGTGAGCCCCCTGAGCTCCCAGACAAGGGAGACAGGAACTGGCGGTCCTGGCAGGGTCCACGCAGACACTCAGCTGCCGCCAGGGTGGTGACAAGAGTAGGCAAAGGACCTGTCACCCGGCCTGACCCGCAGGAAGTTCAGCTTCCCGGGGTCGTCCGCCCAGCCCCCGCAGTCTACATCCACTCTGTGTGGAACAGAGCCCAGTTAATCCTCAGCAGTGTATTTAATCTCTATACAGTACGGTATTCACTTCCTATACATGCGCCAGAAAACTGTTCAGTGCCCCGAGGCAGTGTATATTAATATAATAATAATTCTCTACGACCATATTTGAAGGACCAGTTGCCCTTCAGCTTCACACAAAGCTTTCATTAAAAAAATCTTCACTGGAATTAGGTGCAGTTAGCAATTTCCAGAGAGGTCTCTGATATATTTTCCCTGAAAACAAAGAAAGAAAGAAAAAAGACAAGATTTTTCATAAAATTTCCTAAAATTAAAAAAAAAAATCCTTTGAAATTACTGAAAACAAATGAGTGACTAATTCACATCAGGCATTCTGAGGGAGACTTTTCACATTGTGTTCTCATATCTACTTCTCAAAGAAACAATCCACAATTTAGGCAGTTATCATTGTCCTCATTTCACTGACAATCCAGCTAAGCACCAGAGAGGTTCAGTGACTATACCAATGCCAAAAGCCACTAAGAGGACCCATTCTTCAAACCTAGATTAATGAGCTTACAAAGGTAAATTCTCTGGCAGCTGTGTTGTTCATATAGCAGCAGCATGGTTAAGACTGGAAGTAATAATAATTGTTATAACGTCTCATTAACCAGCTTGGATCATTTAGGACACTCTTTGTGTGTAATAAAGACTTTAGGAGAAAAGCATACATTATGATTAATATGAGCAGAAACTTCAGATTCAATATGTCTGGTGACATTCTGGAAAAATTCCTATGCTTAGTTAATAGCAACAAGCACTCCAGTGAGGAGTAGACAGTTAATCATTTCAAATAATGCGGGATCCAGGTGATATCATTCCCTGACAGACTGGGCTCCTGGTCCACATGGTTTTGCTGATGCAGCTGCTGTAGCCTGATGCTTTCAAAAGGTTATTTTTAATTTATAGTTTGAAGTTAAAATTACCAAAGAGTTTTAAAAGCAGTGCAAAAGCCAAATGCATCTTTCTGTCACTCTCAGAATACTGCTTTCATTTTTGCCCATATTTTTGGCTCAATGAGCTGAAATCTAGGTGTGGATAAAGAGAATAACAATACCCTAACATTGAAATTATTACAAAACAATATGAGATATTTCAAAGTCATGAAGTAAAAAGAAAACAACTAATAGTGCTTTGGTTTCTACAGTCACTTTCAGAATGAAGGAGTCAAAAAGGAGGCCAGGCAAAAAGTGTTGACATTTGTTATTGTGTTTTTTCCTATCTGCTTCCCCTGACACAGCCACATCCGATTTACCAATGTCTGTACATGCAGAAAAATGAAAACAGACCATGCTTGCTACAGGCCACAAACAACATTTCCTTTTATCTGGCACCACATAGCTCCTAGAAGCATGTTCCTAATGGAAGCAATCACTCGCCGGTGGGTTTAGCTTTTGTTGTTTTTGTTTTAAAGCATTCCCTAAAAAAATCACTATGAAAGAATATCAGTATCTTTTAAATTCTTCAAGAAGGAAAATTTTTTTTTAGAGCAGCAAATGCATACCTGGCGATTCTGAGCCTGATCACTTTCACTGTGAATGTTTTTAATAAAAATAAGTAGCCTTATAAATAGCAGCAATCCTTTAAAGCATTCCTTCTTTTTAGGTATTATTGTAAATATTTCTGTTGTCTCAGGAGCAGTGCTGCAAAAGGCTCCAAGCTGGGGGCGTAAAGGTTCGCCCCCTGCAGATCCCATGGAGCTAAACAAACACAATTCAGGTACATACCTTGTTATCCAAAAACACATTTTCCATCAGAAATGTGGTTAGATAAGTTATAGCCACAGATCATTTTTCAAAGTCATATTTTACCCCTATCCTTACCAAATCTTTTGCTAAAATGTTATTGAAAAAAGCAAAATGGCACTGAGTCTTCCCTCTTTCCCTACTCTTTTCTTTGAAGAGTGCGGCTGGAGAAGGCCAGGAAATAAAGAGCATTAAGGGAGAGCAGCAAGAGTCCTAACTGCACACAAAGAATAAGTAGCTGGCTCACTGAATAAGCTAGAGTTGACATGTTAGAGAATCAGGCCTGTAATTTTCAGCTGTAAAAAACAGGTCTACAAAGGTAACAAGTAGCAAAAACATAAAATAATATAAAAATAAAGTTCTGAAAAATGCTCCTGCTTCTTCCCACACATATTTTAAACATCAATAGCATATTAAAAAGGGTTCTGTTCTGGGATTTTACCCAAAAAAATTATGTATGTGTATGTGTGTATATATATATATGTTTCATTAAGGATCCTGACTATTAAATGCTAGTTACTATCAGTGGAAAGGCAAAATATAAATCAATAGTTAATCACATGTTAAAAGAACAGCAAATTCTTTGAAGTTGTTCTTGAAGAAGCTTGGGCTGTCTAATTAAAGGGGTTTAAAAGAAGGAGGAGGAGGAACAGAAAAAGAAGGGGAAATGGGGAGAAGGAGGAGGAGAGGGAGGAGGGACAACAAGAGGAGCAGGAGGAAAGGAAGAGGAAGAGGAGGAGGAGGAGCAGAAGGGGGGAGGAGAAAGAGGAATAATAATGTAGGCCTCTCATTAAAGAACTTCTTACTAAAGATCAAAAAGCCAGTTCAACTTTAAAATTGAGTCCCATACACATTATTTCTCAACTATAAACTCACATTCTGACAAGTTCTAAATTACATGGCATCTCTGGCTGGGAACAATAGGCCATCATAGGCCAAACCCAACCAGGGTTAGAGATCAAACACAAGCCAACAACACTCAGGAGAACTCTAGTATCTGCCTACGGAATGCAGTCAGTTTGGGTATACTACACTAAAAATTGCTTTCAAGGAACACAGTGCAAAGATTCAGTTCCACTTTTGCTGTCCATTTACAATAAAATATTTATAGAGATTTGACATCCTTTGACATAATTATATGAAATACATAATGTTCATTCAATTTTATAAAGTAGATTTTTATCAAAGCTACACATATTTTCCAAACTTTAAGAACCCAGAGGTGCAAAATAGTGCTTAGCATGAGACATATGTTACAACAGTGAGAAACAATGCACAAGCAATCTCCTGCAAACATAAACCCGGCTCTGATTCTTTTTTGTATTAGAGGTCAACAATAAGTAGTTTGCTCTTTCTGAAAATATTAAATAATTGCCAAACAGAAATGGTATTCTTCAGCCTATGCCAGAAGTAAGTTTCTCAGTCTTCTTGCTCAGTGTTGGCCAAGACCTCAGCATTACCCAACAACAACTAAAATCTCCAAATCAATTTAAATATTTATATCTTTGCCAAATCTTTATGTTTACAGAGTTGACTCTATAAATAATTTTGAGTGATTAGTAAGATTAAAACTGCACCTTCAACTATCCAATACCAATGCTGTTATCAGCATTGGTTTGTATTTTAAAAAAAAAGTTTACGGGTCTGTTCGCTTTATTTAACTATGAAATCAAATGAAAAGTCTCACCTTATGATGCCCAAATTCATTCAAAATGCTGCCCAGTTTCCTGGTGCTGCTGTGTGGTTTCTGGGCGGCAACAGCTGGATGGGGGTCCCGCCAGTCGATGGACAGACGGTGATGCCAAAGGCGCTGACTCTCCAGAGCATGAGCCGACTTGACGCTGGGATCGAAACGGTGCACTTCGCATCCGACGTTGGCCATGCTCACCTCGAAACGGGTATCCTCACTTCCCAGCCTGCACAGAACGAGGATGGAAACAAAAACAAAAACTGTCATGAGTCCCATACATCCTGCTGGATTGACAAAAGGACAGTTGCAAAGCCAATTTTCTTAGCCCATGTCAAGCTTTCCCTTGTTTTCTTTTCTTTTTTCTTTTTATTTATTTTTTTCAGCATATTATGGGGGTACAAATGTTAAGGTTGCATATATTGCCACTGTCCCCCCTCCCCCCTCGAGTCAGAGCGTCAAGAGTGTCCATCCCCCAGCTGGTGCACATCGCACTCGTTATATAGATATATATAGATATATATACCCATCCCCTCCCCCCACCTGCCCGACACCCGATAAATGTTATTCCTATGTGTCCACTTAGGTGTTGATCAGTTAATACCAATTTGCTGGTGAGTACATGTGGTGCTTGTTTTTCCATCCTTGGGTTACTTCACTTAATAGAATGGGTTCAAGCTTCTGAATAAAGAGAATTTATCTGCTAAACAGGCCAGAGAATCATATGCTCGCACATGTAGAAGCAATATTATCAAACTGATTGTTTTAAAAGGTGTAAATCACAATAGCAATGAAACAAGGAAGACTACCCAGTAGTCTAAAGAGATCTTCTCAGAATATATCAAAAAATATAAGCCCTAGGATCAGTTCCTTTGAGGAGAGGTGTGTTCTATTAATGAGGTCATTTGTCTCCATTCTAATGACCACATTGCTGTGCATGCACTTAGACTTAAAGACAACAGCTGTTTTCTTAGAAATAAAGTATATTTTTAAACAGTGCAAAGAAAAAAGGCAAATGTATATGGTTCCGCTGGATCCAGAACTGAAGAAGCAGAAGAAATTCCTTACCTAATTCATATCAAAAGGGGAAAAAATTATGTTATTGTATTAAGTACCAAATAGGTAGCACCTCATGGAATATTGTAAACTAACAAATATTGAATTTACTCAGAAATATTCTTTTTTAGTGGTGTAAGGTATCACTTTGATTAAAGGACCAATTTTAATGACAAGCATGAAATTAACCAAATAGTAATTTTTAAAAATGGTGATTATGGCTTCTCTGCCCAAAATACTATAATTATATGTGATTTAGGACACCAAAATCCCAGAATATCTATAATACATTGGCCAAACCTAAACCCAGTGCAGAAATACTTCATTGTCTTACACTCTACTACAGTCGACCCTTGAATAATGCAGGTTTGAACTGCCTGAGGCCACTTATAAGTGCATTTTTTCCCAATAAATACAGTAGGCCCTCCATATCTGTGGTTCAATATCCGTAGATTCAACCCAATTTGGATTGAAAAACAGATATGGAGGGGTGACTTTTCTATCCGTGGGTTTTGGTATCCATAGGGTAGGAGGGGGTGAGGGTGTCCTGGAACCAACGCCCACCCCCATACTGAGGAATGACTGACTATTGCATAATTTGGAAGTATACAAATTCGGTGGATGAGAATCATTTCCCTGGTTTTATTTAACTAAAATAAGTGTTCACTACAAAGATCATCCACCTAGACATTCTTAATACAGTTGTTCCTCTGTATCTGCAGGTTCCTAGCCCCAAGTTCAACCAACTACAGATTTAAAATATTTTTAAAAAAATAAAAATAAAAAATAACAATACAACAATAAAAAATAATACAAATAAAAATCAACACAGTGTAACAACTATTTACATAGCATTTACGTAGGTATTATAAGTAACCCGGAGGTGATTTAATGTATAAGGGAGGATATTCCTAGATTATATGCAAATATGAGGCCCTTTTATATCAGGGACTTGAGCATCCCTGGAGTTTGGTATCTGCAGTGGTCTTGTGACCAGCCTCCTCGGACGCTGAAGGATGACTGTAGTCTCGTTTGCCTCTTCTTGAACCTTCACCCTACACACGGCTCTTTTCCTCACTGTATTCCATTGCATGTCAGCCCTCCAGCTCTTCCAGCTCCTTTTGCTTAAAAAAAAAAAACTCAGCACTCCTCTCACAGACACTTCCATTTCTTCTACCTAAGAGATCCTATTCCTTATTTTCAACCTCCTATTAATCCACAAAACTCAGATCATTGTAATCTCTACCCTAGTTTCCCCCCAGTTTTCCATGATCTAATCTGGTGTGGCAGATTGACTTGCTGGCTCTAATTCTTCACCTCTCCTCATCCACACTATCGCCTGCTCATCATGAGGGAGTGTCCTTCCCTGTGCCTTGAGTTTTTGGCTTTGCCGTGTGACTTGCTTTATGGAAGGAAGTGACAGTATGCCAGTCCTGATCCTAGGCTTTGAGTGTTTCTGCTCCCTCTCTTGCACCATTATCACAATAAAAATGTGCTCTGGATAGCTTGCTGGTCTCAAGAAAATAAGAGATATGAGAAGCAGGGTCACCCCAGCCAGTCCACCAGCCTTTTGTAAAAAAACAGAACTGCCCTTCGCCACCTCAGCCTCAAGTAAAGCCTCCCAGCTGAGCCCAGCCCGGACCCATGGAAACCCAGCTGACATGCAGACATCCAGGTGAGAGTAAATAATGGTAGTTTTAAGCCACTGGGTTTTAGAGTGATTTATTAAACATCAGTAGCTATCTGATATACCTAGATTAAGTATAAATCCAAAAGTTGCAGTTAAAACTACAAAGCTTTTTTTAGTAGACAGATTTGTTTCCATATAGATCAGAATATTGTAGAATTTATCTTTCCCAAGGATTTTTCAGTTAATTAAATTTTTTTGAAACTTAGATGAACAAAGCGGTGTTATCATAGATCCCCCAGTAGAAATGAGCAGTTTTGTACCTTCACTAAGAGAATAGAGAACACTGTTTAAAAAAAGTACTCACTAGGCCGGGCGCGGTGGCTCACGCCTGTAATCCTAGCTCTCTGGGAGGCCGAGGCGGGCGGATTGCTCGAGGTCAGGAGTTCGAAACCAGCCTGAGCAAGAGCGAGACCCCGTCTCTACTATAAAATAGAAGGAAATTAATTGGCCAACTAATATATATACAAAAAATTAGCCGGGCATGGTGGCGAATGCCTGTAGTCCCAGCTACTTGGGAGGCTGAGGCAGGAGGATTGCTCGAGCCAGGAGTTTGAGGTTGCTGTGAGGTAGGCTGACGCCACGGCACTCACTCTAGCCTGGGCAACAAAGCGAGACTCTGTCTCAAAAAAAAAAAAAAAAAAAAAAGTACTCACTAAATGTAATTTGTATATAAACCTTTTAGAGTGAAAAATGTAAAGAATTTCTTCCTGTGAATTTTCAGAATATTGTTTTCAAGAAAACATTCTCCACTCTAGAACACATATGTGTATTTTAATCAAGACCTCAAAAAAAAAAATCCTTAAATTAGCTGCATACAGTTCCATTTTGGGGGGGTAAAGCACTTTATTATATATTGATGTTTTCAACTTAAACTAGTTGCTTATAATTAAAAAATAAATACACGTAGAAAAACTTAAATTATAAGAAGTGTACAAAATGAAAAGAAAAAGTTTTCTACCACTAAAATTTTAGCCAATAATTTCCAGAGACAGCCATGGTTAGCAGTTTTCTGTGTATCTTTCCAGAAACTTTCTACGTGTATACAAGTGTTCTCTATTATAAATATCATAGGCAAACACATACACATATAAGTTAACCATTAAATAGTAGGGAACTATTTTGTATAATACATTAGATAACCTGAAACTATTTGCAATTTGTAATTTTTTGATTAACTTATGTTACTTTTATTCAATCTATTTAATCTTAATATATAAATATGTACTATATTGGAAAGTAATAAACTATATTCATTTAATGAATGTCCGTAATTCTTACTTTAATCTATTTGAAATGGTACTTCTTTAAGCTCAATTTAAATTAGTCAAGTTTGTGGCGGCTATAAAAAGCAAGAGCAGGAATAGCTATAACATGCATAGGTGTCGCAAACCACAGCCCAAAGTGCTAAAACCAGGAGTCAAATCCAATCCAGGTGATTCCCAATCATGCGCTCTCTATACCATACCTTACTGCAGATGAACGCAGGACACAGGATCATAGAAGGAATATTTATGATCTCAGGTCTAGGGAACTGTCAGTTACTAAACCAGACAGTAAATCTCCATGAAGAAAAAGGCTGTGTCAATATTCCCATTTCTGAATCCCCGGTGCTGAGTAGATGAATGACAACAGACAGACCTACAAAATGCTGCCCTAGGTGGAAGAAAACTATTAGGCAGAGTCTGGAATTCCCAAGATACACAGTACAATATCCAATATCCAAATGTAGCCTGTAGTGGGCTACATTTCATTGATTTGTTCATGTATATAAATAAATATTTATGGAGCACTTTATATGTGCAAGATACTATACTGGACACCAGGGACAAATAGATAAATTAAACATGGTCCTTGATCTGAAGAAGTTCACAAAGTAGTAATGAAGAAAGATTTTTGAGCAAATAACTATAATAAAGTGACAACCATTATTTATAGCAAAAATGTATTTAGTCTATCAGGAGACCATTTTCTGCTGTTCTTTAACTGGAAAGAGAATTCATTGTAGAAAATTTAGTTGATAAAAATATGTTATTTAATGTTTATTTCATGAAGCAAGAAATACAGATCACATGGCTCTCATCTCAAGGTCTGAGATGACTGTCCCATTTCTGCCACTCCATCTGTATTCCAGCCATTGGGAATGGTACGAGGAGAAGTGATGGTCTCACCTTTTCCTCTTGGGGGCATGGCCTAGAAGTTGCACAAAGAACTTCCACTCATATCCTACTGCTAAAGATAGTCATATGGCCCCTTATAGCTATATCAAAGGCTGGGAAATACAGCCATCAGCACAGTGGCCCTGTGCCCCACTAACATCAGGAGTTCTGTTACCAAAGAAAAAAGGAGAGAATGGATATGGGGGGACAATTAGCAGTCCCTGCTACAATGCATTGCTGAAATAGTTAAGCAGTTACTATGTATAAGCCTTTGAATTAAGGCTTATACTGCAACCTCTCCCTCCCTAGGGAGGAGAGATAAAATTATATAACCCATGTTTATAAATATTATTCTGTATATGTTAATGCTGGGGGGGTTGAAGTCATGACAAATTTATCAGGATAGAAGGACTATCAAATCTGAGAGTTGAGGAAATAGATAAAGGGAGATTTATAGGGCTAAATCCAAAGGTGATAGAATAGCACAGTAGCCATCTTGGCCCTCTTTCTCTGACAGCTCAGAGAAAAACAACCAGGATCCCTGCATGTGGTTGCGTGGGTTGTGTGCTGAACAACTCTAGAAGGTGCCATTCACATTATAATTACCATAATGATGATTTTCTAGCAGATGGCAATAAAGGTTCTTGAGGAAAGGGTGCCTTTTCCTGAGTTGTACAAAGGTGTTCTTTGGACCAGCTGTGGGTGGTGTTGGCAACCACATGCCTTTTAACGCTGCTGAAGGGTAGAAGGGATGGGTTGTGGCACTACTTCAGGATCCTGGTTCTTAAAATATTCCTGAGAGTATTAATGTAAGTAAGTGGCTTTTTTTTTTTTTTTTTTTTTTGAGACAGAGTCTCGCTTTGTTGTCCAGGCTAGAGTGAGTGCCATGGCGTCAGCCTAGCTCACAGCAACCTCAAACTCCTGGGCTCAAGCGATCCTCCTGCCTCAGCCTCCCGAGTAGCTGGGACTACAGGCATGTGCCACCATGCCCGGCTAATTTTATATATATATATCAGTTGGCCAATTAATTTCTTTCTATTTATAGTAGAGACGGGGTCTCACTCTTGCTCAGGCTGGTTTTGAACTCCTGACCTTGAGCAATCCGCCCGCCTCGGCCTCCCAGAGAGCTAGGATTACAGGCGTGAGCCACAGCGCCCGGCCCAGTAAGTGGCTTTTATGCTCCTCAGGAATCAAAAACTCTGAGCATAAGCACATAAAAGATGCTCAAGATCATTAGCCAGTAAGGAAATACAAATCAAAATCACAATGAGATAACACTTCATATCCACTAGGATGGCTATAATCAAAATGACCAATAATAACAAGTATCAGCAAGGATGTGGAGAAATTGGAACCTCATAGATTACTGGTGGGGACGTAAAATTGTACATACCCAAGAGAAATGAAAACACACATCTACATGAAAACTTGTATAGTTGTCTACACAAAAACTTGTATATGAATGTTCATGGCAACATTGTTCATAATAATGGAAAAGTGGAAACAACCCAAATGACCATCAACTGATGAGTGGATAAATAAAACGTAGTATATCCTTACTACAATCCACACAATGGAATATTATTCAGCCATAAAAAGAATGGAGTACTGACATAGGCTACAATGTGGATGAACCTTGAAAACATTATGCTAAGTGAAAGAAGCCAGTCACAGAGTCCACATATTGTATGCTTCTATGCATATGAAATGTCTAGAATAAGCGAATCTATAGAGACAGGAAGTAGAGTAGTGGGCACCTAAGGCTGGGTGCTGGGGGCTTGGTGGAAGAGGGTTGGAGAGAAATTGAGAGTGATTGCTACTGGGTACAGGGCTTCCTTTTGGGGTAATGAAAATGCCCTAAAATTGACCATAGTGACTAAAAACCATTGAACTGTGTATTTTAAAGGGGTTAATTGTATAGTATGTGAATTATATCTCAATAATCTGCTTAAAAAGCTAAAACTAAATAAATAAACTCAGAGCAGATACAGGGAGCATTTTTAACCCTCCCCATTGAAGGCAGAAGAGTTGGAAGAGGTAAGACAATTAGTGCTTTCCCCAGGAGTTTCAGCACTCCATTCTCCAACCAGCAGGAACCAGAGAAGCTGGCCAAATGACTTTCTAGATCTGCAAACTGCCAACTACTGGAGGGGAAGAAACAGGTTTTTAAAAGCATAAATGACACAACAGTGGATAAAAACTATTTTATGATTATTAATTTTCATTATATAACATTGCATGAAATACCGAGATTTCATCTATAATATGTATTCTCAACAGGGACACTCCCACTCCCACAGGGACAAAATGAATTTTGGAGACAAAAATATCTTTCTTCTTTTAACATATAAAGCACAAATATGCACACATTATATAAACAATTATACACTTTATCTATGATATTAAAATTACATGGAAAGGGTGATTCGGGGGAAAATACCTAAAAAGAGACCTTGGTGTCCATGAATTTCTGATTCCTCATTCACATACACTATACTAACACCCTTCCCGCTGTGTTCAGCTGTTATAAGATGAAAACATTTAGCTCCGGAGCTCATTCATTCTTCTTGAAATGCTCACGGTAACCAAAAGTCCCAGATTTTCTGTGTAAAATATTGGCTTCTGCTACCTAACCATGTGTCACTTATGAAATCTTCTGCTTATACTGAGAATGTATGACTTGAAACCAAAAGGCACAACCTACCACAGAACTAAAAAAGAGATGAAAAATATTTGCCTATGTATTATCCTTTCTCAAGCCTTTCCCTCTCCTACCCCTAAAATACAATCTTTAACATAAAAAGTTAAATAGGTGATTTTTCTCCTTTCACTTTATCTACCAACCTCATCCCTCCCTTCCCACCACCGCCCCACCACTATATATACAAGAAGACTTGCAGGGCGGGCCCTGTCTGAAGTCGTGAGGCAGATGATATTATCATCTGACCCACAGCCTCTCCTTATTTCTCTTCTCCATCCCCTTCTAATATATACCTTTCTTCAGCGCTTTACTTTATCTTAATTGATCTAGTCTACTTTATTTCAAAACTGAAAAAAAGGATCTGATTTTCATTTTCAACTGAACACTATATGGAGTGCACTCTTTCATACAAATGCCTTTTACATTAACTGTGGAATAAAAAGCTTTTGACTCCCAGCTCTTGCTCCTCATTTCAGGAGCACCACTCCTGGTCAGGGGCTCCCTCCTCCCCAGCATCAGCTGAGATGTTGTCGGCCAGCTAGCTATTAATACTTGACCCCAGGCAATTTACCTGAGCAGAAGGATGATTGTCTAGGTCCTGGATCCTTAACAACAGTGAAATCAACATATTCACATGCAATCCAAAGCATCCCTTTTTAGGTATCAGAAATATTTTCTTTAGTCTCAGTTTTCAATGAAGCACTTTCACGTTTTTAATCAAATATTGGCCCTTAGAATCTATTCATTTCTTTTCCCAGTGGAATTCAGATGTTCTTGCCTGCTCTGCACAAAGTTGATTTTCAATGGTAAACATTTAAATGAAAATGAGAAACTTCTTTTGGGAAATGGCCGTTCATGTCCTTTGCCCACTTTTTAATGGGATTATTTGGGGGGTTTTTTGCTGTTGAGTTATTTGAGTTCCTTGTATATTCTGGATATTAGTCCTTTGTCAGATGAATTATTTACAGATATTTTCTCCCATTCAACAAGTTATCTCTTTACTCTGTTGACTGTTTCCTGTGCCATGCAGAAGCTTTAAAGTTTAATATAGTCCCACTTGTCTATTTTTGTTTTGAACAAGTCTATGAAAAAATTCTCAACATTCCTAATCATCAAGGAAATGCAAATCAAAACCACAATGAGATATCATCTTACCCCAGTTAGAATGGTCATTACTAAAAAGACAAAACAACAGATGCTGGCGGGGATGCAGAGAAAAGGGAACTCATATACTGTGGCTGAGAATGTAAATTAGTACAGCCACTGTGAAAAATAGTATGGAGATTTCTCAAAAAACTAAAAATAGAACTATCATAAGATCTAGCAATTGCAATTCCACTACTGGGTATTTATCCAAAGCAAAGGAAATCAGTATATCAAAGGAATGCCTGCACCCCCATGTTTATCATAGCACTATTCACAATGGCAAAGATATGGAATCAACCTAAGTGTCCATTAACCGATGAATAAATAAAGAAAACATGGTATATACACAATGGAATACTATTGGGCCTTAAAAAAGAATGAAATTCTGTCATTCACAGCAACATGGATGCAACTGAAAGTCATATGTTAAGTGAAATAAGCCATCCAGGTTACGTACACATATGGAAATAACATTCATTAGAAATCAATCAGGTGGGAGGGAGGAGGAGGGGATGGGTAAATTCACACCTAATGGGTACAACACACACTATCTGGGTGATGGGCACACTTACAACTCTGACTCAAACAGTACAAAAGCAATTTATGTAACCAAAATGTTTGTACCCCTGTTATATGCTAAAATTTAAATAAATAAATAAATAAATAAAAATTAAAAAAAGAAATAAGCCAGGCACAGAATGACAAATATCACGTGTCCTTACCCTTATGTGGGAGCTAAGAAAGTTGAGGTAGTGAATAGAATGACTGACACTAGAGGCTGGGAAGTGGGTAGGGGAGAGGATAGGTTGATTAATGAGTACAAACATACAGTTAGATAGAAGGAATAAGTTCTAATGTTCAATAGCACAGTAGGGTGACTAAAGGTAACAACAATGTATCGTATATTTTAAAGTAGCTAGAAGAGAGGTTTTGAAATGTCCCCATCACATAGAAATGATAAATGTTCAAGGTAATGGATACCCTAAATACCCTGACATGATCATTACACATTCTATGCATGTAACAAAATAACACATGTAGCTCATAAATATGTAAAATATTATGCATCAATAAAAATGTTTTTTTTAAAAAAATGCTTTTAAATGATAAACTTTTTTTTCCAGACAAGAGTCTCACTCTGTTGCCTGGGCTAGAGTGAGTGCCGTGGCATCAGCCTAGCTCACAGCAACCTCAAACTCCTGGGCTCAAGAAATCCTTCTGCCTCAGCCTCCCAAGTAGCTGGGACTACAGGCATGTGCCACCATGCCTGGCTAATTTTTTCTATATATTTGTAGTTGTCCAGCTAATTTCTTTCTATTTTTAGTAGAGATGGGGTCTGGCTCTTACTCAGGCTGGTTTCGAACTCTTGACCTTGAGTGATCCCACCTTGGCCTCCCAGAGTGCTAGGATTACAGGAGTAAGCCACTACACCCGGCATAAATGATAAACTTTTTTACATGTAATAATATGAACTCTTACTGCAGAACTATCTTATCGAACAGGCTCTTAAGTACAAGGAAAACAAAAAGGAATTTGAAAATGTTCCCCAAAGCTTTCCAAGTTTTCTTTTATTCAGTTATATGCTTTAAGTGAAAATATTCCAGGGTGTAAAATATTAAGTAAAATATAAAGGCACTTTGGAGCAAGAAAATAGGACCAAGCTGAGATTTCCAATTTGCATGTGGTACTATGCAATTATTTTTATGACCTACTTTCATACATTTTTAATGTGACATAAAATAAACTCTGCTGTCACAACTTCCCATCCTTCCTACAATCTCGAAGCATAGCTGGTGGCCTCCCAGAAAAAGAGTTCTGTTCTAATCAACTGGCAAAGCATCTCATCTTCAAATTCACAGCCTCTACATTTAAAGCAAAGCATAACCAGCTTCCCTCCCTAGTCTTCTCCTTTCAAGCAATCCTTAATAGCAAACACGTGTTGAGGGCCCTCTGTGTGCAAGCTCCGCTGAAATATACCATTGCTTTTCATTTAGCCCACATAAAAATGTTCCCACTATCTTTAAATTCTTATTCGAATCTTTACAAAAATCCACAATGACTAGTAATTTTTGTTTGCTTATAGTTTGAGAGCAATGGCGATCCTTTCCACATTGGCACCTAACCCTGACCACCTAGGATTATGGCTGGTGGTGTCATACCTGGGCCTGAGTGTAGACTGCAGAGGTGGGAAAGCCTACAGCTGAGGAACAAGTATGTGACACTCCTTGGGGCCCCAGTACTTCAGTGGTCTAGCCTGAGAACCTACATTGTTCCTGTTACAAAGAGTCTATGGAATAGGTGTTCCAAACAAAACATAATTTCCTCCTGCCTTTTTTTGGAAACATTTATCATTTATAAGTTCAGGCCTCTTTATGTAAGTACTGGTATATTTGATGAAACAGTCTCATTAGTTTATATTCATTCTTTACAAAATGCTCTCTAAATCTATTTGTATATCCAGGTCATTTTCAACCTGGATAACTGAATATCAATTTTTTTCCAAATAGTTTTGACAAAATCGCATGGTTTTCATAAGAGTTTCCTTGCTTTTTAAAAAAAATACATATATAACTATACATAGATTTATCATTGATACAAAACATAAAAATCAACAGTGGCCATTACTTGTCTTGGGTCACTCGCAGCTGTGTATAAAATTTCTAACATCTTTTTTTTTCCTGGCTGTGCTCATTAATATTCTTCTCTCTCGCTATAATAAGGATACTCTTAGTATCACTGGTTTCACCAAGAGGATCAGCTCCCAACTTACTCCCAGCAGAATGGGGGGGGGCGGGGAGAGTGGCTCTAGTCAAGGAGACATCTGTTATCTGCACATTCCTGCAGTTGCACAACAAAGAGATCAGTCTGAAACAATGTCAAGATGCAAAGCACAGCACCTGTTATTCGCTGCAACCATTCCTAACCTTGCGTTGCTGAAGAAGCCTCAGCTGCCTAAAGGAGAGTCTGTGTTTACTTCTGCTGTGAAAAATGTACTCACCCTAAAGAGTAGAGGCGGCATTGCTTGCTGTGGATTTGATGAGCTAAGCCAAACCTGTCATCAAGACACACCGACCAGGGCTTCTGTTCAGGGCTGGCATCAGTAGCCAGGTTGTCTGTATTCATGTGATCGCATGCAATCTGTAAGGATTGGAAATCAATGTGAATAATTTAAAACCCTGGATGATAAATGGCAGGTAGGGACTTACTGCTTCCCCAGTCCCTGAAAACCATAATAGGAGAGTTATAGCCTTCTCTACAGCTAACTACTCCCCTCCCCAGGGAACCACAAGACTGCTATAAAATGTTTGGAGGGATTTCAATTACCAGATAATAAGTAACCTCATGGAGACCATATGCAGGCATGAAGGGAAGTTAAGAGTGGCTACAGCCATGTGCACAGGGCGTATAGGAGAGACCAAATCAGGGGCAAAGACGGAGGGTAAGAGGGGTCAGAACGGCTTTGTAGAGGTGTGTTGGTCTTGGAGGATGAAGAGAAGGTGACCAAGAGGCTCAGACCCAGGGCATTCCAGACACAGAGGACAGTGCTCACAAAGCATAGATGTCTTTGCTACCCACTGTGGCCCTGCTACAAGATGTGAGATAGGATCACAGGCATAGACCTCAGAAGAATACGGTACTCACAAGATTATCTATCCCTTATTTCAGGCAGATAAGGTGGGGCCACTAAGGTCCAGAAAGGTGGCAGATGTTATCCAAAGTAAAGGGCTGATCATGGGTCAAGTGAAATTAATAGGCAGTCCCTGCTGATAAGGCCTGTTCTTTGTGACTTACTGCTCTAATGAGCTTCCTCCCGAGGAAGGAGGGCAAGAGCCCCAGGCAGGAGGCACTTCCTGAGCTAACCAAAGCACTTCTCTTAACTCATCCATCAAAATTAGATAAGAAAACCAAAGAGAATGTATATCTAAGTCAAACAGAAGCAAGTCTCTAATTTCAACTGCACATTAAGCAAATACGCTCCATAAGGGATTCTGACTTGTGTTTGAGGCTGGTGCATTTTGCACAGCTGAGGCTGCGGGAACCAGAGAAAATAAGTTCTGTGGATAAGATATTTACCTTACCAAGCAATGGTATTTCCCCCGGCTCCCTCAAAACTCTCACAGTCATCATGATGCTCCACGAATGCAGCAGCTCTTGCTAGCATATCACAGATGAAAGACCATTCCAGATGTTTTGAGGTTCACTGCTTTCACTCATTGGAAAATATAACAGTAAGCAATATTCTTCTTAAGCAGATATCCTAGGCTTGCCTAATCCTTTTATTTAACTGACTTGCCAAAATTTTAATCTAAGAAGAGCATATTATGAAGAGCCTATTCAGCTACTAATACAGCATCTGCACTACTCTTGCTAAAACCTAGGGCTGGCCTAGCAAAATCATCCTGGCACTATTTACAAGTGACAATGAGAGACTCTTCCGCTAGGATTTGGGTATCTAGGAGGAAAGTTGAAAAAGTGAAACCCTTATATATTCTTTTCCTTCAACCAGTATCTTTCTACTTCTCTACCCCCAACCATTGTGTAAAGGGAAAAATAATAACAGAAAATGGAATGAGTCTTTTCTCAAGCAATCACCACAGAATACATTTATTAGCTGGGTGCATCAGCATGTTATTTTGTATAATTCATCTCCTACTATTCTCCCACAGATAAATGGAAATTATGTCTCTGCCTGCCCACCTCCCATTCCCCACCCACCCACTCAAGGGAAGAGAAGTTGCTAATCTAATTAGTCAGAGCTCAGAGTCTTCGCTGGGCCTGTTGACTAGTGGGCAGATAACTGTGCCTTAAATACCAGCACTTTCCCTAGCCCTCTGCTCCATTCCTCACCTCCAGCAGGAAGTTACTTAATCTAGCACAGTTCTATGGGCCCCCAGAGCATGCCTGGACCTTAAAAGCCTAAGCTATTTACTCCAGGGAAGTTTCCCAGGGTACCTTTAGAAGTGGTAGGATGATTCCCATTGCTATTGTTCTTTGTGTGCCCTTCTCCCTGAGAACCTCCATGTGATAGATCAGGATATGGATGTTTACCAGTCATTGTTTATAATTCCCTCCTAACATCATCCAAACCTATTCTAGCCTTTTTCAGTGTTTCTCAGGGTGTGGTCCACCTGCATCAGAATCACCTGGGAGGCACTTAAAATACAGATTCCTGGGTCCCACCACAGATCTGCAAAAGCAGATTCTTTAAGGCTGACACTTGGGAACATGCATTTTCATAAGCTTTCCTAGGTGATTCTTAATGTAGGTGGCCCTGTGAGTTTATTGGAGCCCTTTTGTAAAGCCCCTGCAAAATGTTCCAACCTGGGCACACCTGTGCCTTCACAAATTAAGAGAAGATGCTATTCTTAGGCCACAGCCTCAAATAGAAAACAGCAGCCCCTCTGACCCTACCCCTAGCACTGCAGTCCCCAACCCCTGGGCCTGAGCTCTACACCACACCTACCACCCCCACAACACCCCTGCCCCACCCCCAGCCCGTGGAAAAATTGTCTTCCATGAAACTGGTCCCTGATGTCAAAAAGTTGGGTACCACTGCTTGAAAGTGGTTGGCACCAACAACCAGCCAGAGGCCTCCAAAAGCTAGGTAAATATTTAGGGCCAAGTGTCAGGGCTTGGAGGTCCTCCTTTGCCAAAGTCAAGGACGAGGGCTTTCTTCTCTTCTACTTTAAGGATTTCTAATTATTCTACAGATTTCAACTTGCACAGATATATCCCTAGTGGAGAGACATTCTTTTCCACTCAGTCTCTCTAACAATGTTCCCCCTTCCTCTCTAAGCTCAAAAATAAAACACAGGAGTTATTCAGTTTTAACCATTTATTAACCATCTCATTGATAGTCATTAGCCTTTGAAAACAACTAAAAGTCCTCCATAAAATTCTGCCTCTAAAAATTAATTAAATATTGATTTTTTTCAAACTTTCTAGTTAAGATTTATGGCCACGGCTTCCATAAACTCTCTTGTAAGCAAAATAAGTGAGAGTAGTAACTTCTAGCTAAGCTCTAACTCAACTAATTATGTTCTGTGTCTAATTCCCCTTGTAATTTTAGCCATGTAAAGCAAATTAGGTCTGGACAAAGGAAAATAAACTCCAGGAAAAAATACTTTCTTCAATGTTTTTTAGTTATTGGACTTAAAGGGATCTAACTTATTTTTGTTTCATTTTGTATCCCAAAAGCTTGCATAGCATTTCTGCCAAGCCATAAGTAGAATCTGGCAAAGGGAATAAAATTTTGGAACTTTTGGCAAGAATCACTTTAATGATCAACTGTATATTTATACAGTACCATTACTTTTGAAAGGCTCAAGGGCAGAAGTGTATTTTTATTGTTTTTATCCTGTGATGTGTGTGTGTGTGTGTGTGTGCGTGCGCGCATGTGTGTCTGTAGCAGTAAATACAATAGATATTATCGTTGTAAAGCTGTAGTCCAAATCTCCAGAGCCTGGGTTCTTAGGTTATTCTTACAAATAGACAGATGTATAGATAACTAGGTAGATGGATGGAAGGATGGATGGATGAACAAACAGGGTTTTAAATATTTATTTTCCTTTTTAAAACAGCCACCGTTGCTTAGATTAATTTTGTACTGTGAGGCATGCTTCCTGGAGGCATATGGTTTGGGGGTTGACATAAAAAGCTGGATCTGGAGCCTTCCCTTTAGAACAGAGTGCTGTGTTTATGACTTAACCGTTTCGTGTCAGCGACAGACAGTGTATCATCAACTGCAGAACTTTGCCATGCATCATGGTCTTTCATGTTAGAAAAAACAATAGTACCTAACTAACCTGAGCTTGATGTTCTGCACACTCTACCCAAATGCCATTTCCTCTGGTCTGGTGTTTCACCAAGAAATGCGTAGCCCCAACCATGCCTCCAAGTTCACTACGATGGACACGTCCAAGGGTACCACGCCCACTGCTCTCTATTGCCAGGCTGTCCCATGCCCTGTGCCTCTGTTCCCAAGCTCCTTCAGCCTAGACAGCCTTCCTCACCCATCTGTTCACCTGTTAGAGAACACATAATTCTTGCACCCTTGCTATTTACCAGTGTGTGTGAGTGTTTTATTCAGGTTTGATATCCCAGTGGCCAGCACAGTGCCAGCCACAAAGCAGGTGCTCAGCAAACAACCTGCTGAACTGTGGAATGAATAAATCAGTGATGAACGTATCAAATGCTGGGCTTTGCTGTACAAGCTTGAATACAGATTTGAGAAAAATAATTTTTTTATATATTTTAAAAAGTAGCATAAGAGAATGGGGGTGGAATTCACTTTAATAACTTCAGAGGTTTTATTTTTTTCCTTGCCCATTATGACTCACTTCTGCTAACTGTGAAAATTTTAGGTAACAATGACTCTAATATTCTGCCAGTTTTGCAGGCTTTCATTGTCAAGATGAGTTCTAAACGAGGCATAAGCCACAAAAGCCTCCAAAAAGCTATACATTACATGGAGAAGGGGGAGGGAGCATTTGGCTGGTAAAAGACTGTGATTAAGAACCACGTAGTGTCATCTTTGATGGCTCCCACCGGTTGGCCTGCTAGTAACCCAGAAGTACATCAAAGCACAGTATCATACTTGGGTAAAATGGCCCCTGATTATAAAACCAATGTGAGGTTTGAAACTTTATCTCATTCTTTCTGGAAGCCAAAAATCCTTCTAGTGAGCTTCAACAACCAATTCTCTACTAAAATTATACATCCATTTATCTGCCTTCAAAACTAATTAGTTAGAACCTTGAGGGCAGAGACTATATGCCTCTGCCTCTAGACTATAACCGTGCTAGAGCCTAGCACAGCTCCTGGCCATGTGTGGGCTCTCAAAAATACTTGGTTAATAACAATTCTATACTACTCCGTGCACAGTACAAGCCACAGAACTGGAAGGGATGGACCTTAGAACCTTAGAAATAATGTGACACAATCTCTTCCATTTCAGGATCCGAACAAAAGCCAGAGAAGCAAAGTACATTACCCAGGTTTACAACATCACATTGTAGGATGCTTCATCGTTTTTTTTGTTTGTTTGTTTTTTCAAGAATTTTTCTGGCCGGGCGCGGTGGCTCACGCCTGTAATCCTAGCACTCTGGGAGGCCGAGGCGGGCGGATTGCTCAAGGTCAGGAGTTCAAAACCAGCCTGAGTGAGACCCCGTCTCTACCATAAAAATAGAAAGAAATTAATTGGCCAACTAATATATATAATATAAAAATCAGCCGGGCATGGTGGCGCATGCCTGTAGTCCCAGCTACTCAGGAGGCTGAGGCAGGAGGATCGCTTGAGCCCAGGAGTTTGAGGTTGCTGTGAGCTAGGCTGACACCACGGCACTCACTCTAGCCTGGGCAAGAAAGCGAGACTCTGTCTCAAAAAAAAAAAAAAAAAAAAAAAAAAAAAAAGAATTTTTCTCCTCTCTACCCATAGCACGGGGAAAGATCCAAGAGGGGTCTGAAATGGCCATTTTATGCCTCAAGAGCTTCCTCTAAGTAAATATGCCTTTTATAAGTTACAGAAAAGGAATATGAAACATATATATATAATGGAATTTGGAGGCTTGCACTAGGTCAATTTATTTTGCAGGGGAGTGGGGGGGTCAAGCCCATAGTTCTCAAATTCAACTCCTAAATTTAACACCTCTTGTTTTTCTCGGGGGCCTTTAAGGGCTTTTTACAGTCACAGTTAAGAGGTCCAGATTCTTATCCTTCATGTAAAACCAAACTGTAAAATTAAAATTTCAGTATTTTAATTAAGTCTGCATAAGTGTGCCAAATTAATTTGCAGCAGCAAAATAAGATAAAATGATGTGCAGCACAGGGACCAATTCATCCCATCACTCATGATTAATTCAATAAGCTTTTACTTCCATGTTTGGGTGACAAATATTAAAATCCATATGACTGTCTGACTATATCATAAGCGAAATGGGACTTTCTTTTACCCCTAAACTAGCCTCCTAAAGATTTAGAAATATATTCTCTCCCATGGATGAGTGAGGTTGGAGAAGAGAAGTCGGATGCCAAAAGCCCAGGCTGGAGGGAGATGAAAAGAGTCCAGGACCCCCCCACGCACCCCCAGCCCCACCCCCCCGCACAGCTCACAGGCAGTCTGAGCTCCTAATCTGCTAGCACCTCACAGTGCAGGGCTGTTTCCCTAGGGCCTTGATTTCCTCTTCTGTCTCTCTGTCCCCCGGGATCAGGCAACTTCAGAATGGAACCTCCTGATTAACGTGTCAAGAGCCATAGACTCTCCTTAATGGACAGTCCCTTTGCCTGCTTGGGGCCCTGGCTCAGCCTGCAGCCGGGCAGGAGCTGCCACAGTGTGTTAAGTCACTAATAAAGGCCAGCGCTCAGTAATGATTTAAACTGCTCTAAGGACAGAGAGCCTTTGGATTCATTAACTTCTCAGCACACTGCCTGCAAAGTCTCCTCTGCTCTCTTGCCTAGCACGTCCCCGGCTGCCAAGCATCTGTGGCAGGAGAGTGAAAAGGCAAATGCCTCCAAATACAAAATGGAACTGGAACCTCCAGATGATGGTTTTGTTTTGTGACACACTTGACTGCCTACTCACGGGGACCAATCTGTCGCTTCAAATGGTTTTCCAAAACAATTTCCTAAAGTGGATCTTTAAAACACTATAGGATGAATCATTAAAACATTTCAGGTTGATGATACTCCTGGAAGGAAGAAGGTGCCCGAGCAAATGCAAGGCATCTTATCTGCCTCCAGCGCGTGGATGAATTTAAGCAGCAATGCCTCAGAAATCACAGCCCTACCAAGTCCCGATCGGGAGTCGCTGAGAACTCCCCAGCCCCCCTCACTGACAGATCCTTCTTTCAAAGGGGCAATCCGCATCTTTTACGTTCTTCTCAAGCCCACGTGAGCCTGAAACACAACCTGGGTGGTGCTGATATATCTCAGGAACCTCCAGGCTTCTTCATCCAGGGACTGAGCAGGGCCTGCCCAAGGCTGGAGACGGATCTGCCACCGGGGACCCTGTGGGAGACACACAGCACGGGCAGCGTCAGGAACGAGGAGCGTGGTGGGGAAGGGGAGGACAAAGAGTGTGAGATGGGGGCAAGGCTGCTTGAGCTGCCAGCAAAACAAACACGTGTGCACACAGGCTCAGGGGGCTCTTAGGGAGCTGCTGTCATTAAGGCCACATCCGTCACAGGGAGACAAATGAGGCCCGAGACAGCCAGCGCCCAGGTTAAGCATGAGATGGCACAGGCCCCGGGGACTGTCTGACTCCGCACTTGTGATCAAAGGCAAACTCCACTCGACCTCATGGGGCTCTCCCTTAACGTGGCTTTATACGACATGATGCCGGCCCTCCCACTCAGAAAAAAACCTGCCTTATCTACTAGTTTCCCAAAGCGTAGAGCTTCAAGAACATGCGCCTCCCCACTTATCAGTGGGAGCTCCATAATGTGTGCACGCGGACACAGCGTGGAATGACAGGCACTGGAGACGCTGAAGGCCGGGAGGCTGGGGGTTACGGGTGCAATGCACATTATTCGGGTGAGGGATATAATAAAAGCCCAGACTTCACCACTACACGACATATCCATGTAACAAAATTGCACTTGTGCCCCTTAAAGTTATACAAATTAGAAAAGAAAGAAAGAACTTCGTGGGTGGGGAAGAACATGTGCCTCCTTACAGGCCAGTTTTGTTGGCTGCAGCACCACGATGCTGGAGGCTTGTCTGTGTGGACAGGAAAAGCCCAGGGCCCTCAGTTATCCTCCTCAGCACAGGGCGATGGGGTAATGCCACCTGGCTGCAGGGCAAGGACCCGGCGCTGTCACCATCAGGGACGGGGGTGGCTTTCCAACACTGTGAGGCAGCCCCCTCCTATTAGCAGGGGGCAGGAGGAGCTCCCATGAGCAGAGGGGTTAGGATGACCCCTTAGCCTCGTTTTGCAGCAAGGATGAGTGGATGAAGGGTTGGGTGGAGGCAGTGGTCTGGAAGAAGCAAAAATGGGAACTCTTCCATCGCAAGGAGGCACTGGCTAGAGCCCAGAGCTCTCTACCTATAGCTGTCACCACCTGGAGACCTCCAGAAAATTCCCCGATTCCAAGGGGAGGGGGGACAGGGCTCAGCATGCAGCGTGGGAAGGGCTGGGGGCAGGAGAAGCTCCAGCTGCTGCCTGGGTGGATGTCTAGCATCAGGAAGGATTTGGGGTGTCACAGCACAAGGGATCCTGTAGAGTGGTTAGGATGGGCCCCTAAACCCCCTCTCATGGTAAGAAAGGGGCAGGGGAGGGTCCTGGGGACAAGATAAAGGGAACATTCATGTATACGCATTGTTCTCTAGGCAGCAAATGTCTGTCACCCAAAAAAGAAACATCTAAACAGGCTGGCCCCGAGATGCTTTAGTACAAATGTGGTATGTTGGGGTGGCAGAGGTGACTTGGGGTTAGACTGCCTTGGTGCAGGGCAGGAACAGGCAGGTTGGTCATTGTGAAGCCAGGTGTCTGGGCTTGGGGAAGAGGAATCCACTGTGGTGGGAGGGTCTGAGATCGCTGCAAACGCTTTGGAAGCGATCGAGTGTTGGGTTAGGCATTATCAGACACGCACCATCACGGACGAGTAGAGCCCGCAGCCCTGGCATCCGACAGCCTGTGCTGCCCTTGCAGTGGCTGAGCACCATGCGGTCCCTCCGGACTGAGGAACCCTCCCCAATTCCCCACAGGCTGCCTTTCGTTCAGGAATCCACAAGTCAGGGCCGGCCTCCTGTCCCTCTTAGAAGGGCCAGGCTTGGTTCAATGCTCGCTAGCACTGTCTTGAAATCCTTCCTAATTTTTGAAGAAGAGGTCCTGCATTTTCATTTTACACTGGGCCCCACAAATGCCCTGGCCGCTCTTCCCTGAGGGCCCCCTTTCTGGGAGAACAGCCTTTCCCCATGGCTGCCCTTGCTCTGTGAAGGTTGAGCAGGCACTCGAGTCAGAGAGAGCTGGAGAACATCAACTAACGTATCTTCCAGTTACTGCCTTCCACCACCCCCTTATTTAATGCTTCCTTCTCTGAGTTCACTGTTGATGACCACTCAGCCAAACAGTATTTACTGAGCCTCAGCCGCTCCGTGCCAGGCGCTGGTGAATACAGATCCGAATAAGACCCAGGCTCTCCCAGAAGGCGCTCACAGGCCGGTGGGGGAGACAGACAGCTACAAAATAACTTGATAGGGAACTGCTAAAACATTCCAGAGAGTCATTCCTTTCAGGAAATTATTCGATTCTGAAATCATACATTAAATACATCTAAACACACGTGCCTCCTAGTTTGGCTTGGTCACACGCTTTCTGCGTCGCGTTGACAGTTGCCACAGCAGCCAACACGGCCACGTGACGTCCATGAGCACTTACGCCTGGGGCTGGAAACCTCCCACTCAACTGTCATGGGACCGCTCACAAGCGCCCCCAGCATCCGGCCCTGGAGCTTCTTGATGAAAAAAGGAATGAAGTTCGCATGTTTTGGTTTTCCTCTAAATCAGGGGTTAGCAAACCTTTGCTATCATGGGTCAAATAGCCAATATTTTAGACTTTGCAGGCCAGAGTTTCCATTGCAGCTACTCATGTTGGAGCTCAAAAGCAGCCACAGACAATAAATAAACAAATAGTCGTGGCTGCATTCCAATAAAGCTCCATTTACAAAAACAGGCGGCAGGCTACGTTTGGCCTGCAAGCTGCAGTGTGCTGCCCTTGCCCTGCTTGATGCTAATTTGGAAGTAGACTGGCCTAGAAGTGGGTGTTTACTTGGAATAATTCAAGGGAGACAGATTATGATATTGTTGGGGCTCAGAACATGACACCCCAAAACACAGCACTTTGGCATGCTGAGTACTTAAACCGAAGGTCATTGAAAGGGCCTCAAAAGCAAGTTCTCTCTGACCCTCTCCTGCCTTCCTTTTTCTTCCCTCTTTTTCCTTCTGAAGCAAGTCCAAGAAACTAGAATTCCTCTTCTGCAAGGCAGGTCATAGAAACTAGGACCCCTCTTCCCCAAAGCAAGCCATAGAAATGTCACCCTCTCCCTCTCCCTTCTCCTTTCTCCCTTGAATATCCTCAGTCCGGAGGGTTCCGCTCCATCCCAGCTGGGAGGACTGCTTCACAGAGAAGCCACCGAGAGGCCAAGAAGAATCTGAACAGACAGGCCAGGCCCGGCTGGGTTTCCCTACTCAGTCTATTAGTTTAAGATTATATCCTTTTAGTTCAATCATATCTCTGCACAGCTGTCCATTCTTCATTGAACCTAAGCATTAAAATAGATCATTTTCCTTGGATCTTTGGGTCTTCATTTCTGACAACTCCCATGTCAGGTAAACCTTGATTAAATAATTTTGTTATGCTTTCTCTTGTTAACGTGTCTTTTCTTACAGGAGTGTTGGCCGTGATGCTTATGATGAGTGAGCATGGGTGACTTGGACACATTAGTTGAGATCCCAGCCGGATCCAGTGAGTTCGTTCAAACTGGCTAATTTAACAGTAAGACTACCAACAAAGGTGTGGGCAGGGTATAAGGAAACCAATGGGGAATAATGCAATACCTGTGTCTGGCAACACCAGAGAGCCCTGACAAGCCCAAGGGAAACCACAGGGAGAAGAAGGCCTTTAACAGAGGAACACAGCCAGTCCTATTACATACTCCACCCTGACTGTCTGCCCCACCACCCATTTCCTGCCTCCTGTTGGCCAAACCCAAAGAAAAGAGGGATGGTGTGGTTGGTCCATGCAGGTCAGCCTCTCAGGGGCAGAGCAGGGGGCAGGGTGGAGATTGGGCATGGGGGGCAAATGGAAGGCCTCTTGCACAGCATTCTTTGGAAAGAGGCAGTGAGATCTGACCAAAGAGTCGTTCATTCATTCAGCGGGCACTTGTGTCTCATGCCAGGCTCTGCGTTGCAATGTAATATAGGACACAGCTGTGTAAACCAACGAATGCAACGAAGATTATAGGGCTCCCACAGAAATCTCTACAGGGTACAATGCAGGCACAAAGAGATGGAGCACCTGAGTATTACCTCAAAATAAATGCCTGAAAACACAAAGCAGCTTTTGGGAAGCAGCCTCCACTGCTAGAAGCCCAAAAGCACATCAAAGTTCTTTCCAGCATCATTAAAGAGACACTGTCAACACAGAAGTATCATTTAACCTGGGCTAACACGTGAAAGGCACTTCACAGATGAGTAATGTGAATCCCTATGGTGAATCAATATGGTGAAACTATAGAATTATCTTAAGGATCCACAAATAGTACCCTTCTTGCAATCTGATATTTCTCATTTCCAACTGAGTGTTGACCACAAAGAAGCTAAACACAGCCAGCTAGAATATAGTAAATAATATAAGTTGAAGAGTCTCAGATGGGGATAAAATAGAAACATACAACAAATAAATGCCCTCAGAAGTGCTCTGGCTTAATGCATTGGTTGGGCTGTTTAAAAAACATTTCACAAAAAGCAATGTTCTTATTGGAATCAGTCTGACAGCAGTTTGTGATTATTTCCCCATGGAAACCACTAGCTTTTATCATCTCTTTCAATTATCATTTGTCTTAATTCTCTAGTGCACATATCAACATTTGTCCTTCCCAAATTCCCACAAATAGAATTCTCCGAGCACCTCAAAACACCAATGGCGGCACGCTTAATAGGAAAGGACAAAAGCCATCTTTCTCTTTTCAAAACAATTGTTATTATTATGATTTTACTCCAAACAATTCCCTAAATACCAGGGTACACTAAATGCCTATTATCCATGTGTTTCAACTATCCGGCGGCCATAACAATGCCACCTTCCCAGTCCTGTCTGCCACCTGCACTTCCTCTTCAGACAGGTAAAGCAGCAGCTTATGCAGAAGGCGGTTGGAGGTTCCATCCTTTTGGACTGTCTGTCTGTCCCCAGCAAGCCTGAGCTGAAATGTCGAACGGAGCATTGCAGTGAGCTGCCACAGAGAAGCGGCCTTGCTCCTGAGCTCCCGCAGGGATGGGGGCCGCTCTATACTCCTAAACCAGCAGGACATTCACACAGAGGAACCTCCCTGGCCTCTAACAAGCATTTCTTAGGGCACACGTGGTCCTGGATTTCCAAGGAAAGGAAGCATCCCCCTTTTTGATTTGGGAAGGCCGCATCTGGCCCCCTCTCCAGGAAGTGAGTATTGGAAAACAAGCTGGCTTCTTCTAATGAGAGGCAAATGTCTTCCTTACACAGAAAAAATTCCAAAAATTCAGATTAAGGACAGCACAAGATTCGATGCACAAGTAACTCATACTGTTTAGTAGCTATTTTGCAGATATCTGAGATTCTACTTCTCAAAGGGTAAAAAGCGATCACTGAGTCATTCGGTGCGTAGAGGTAATGGATCTGACTCAAAAAGACTGCAACAAGCACAACCACGAGGCTTTGGGACATTTTTACCATTTGTTATCTCAGCATCAAATGTTGTTTTTTTAAAAAAGAAAACGATTCTCTCAAGCAATGAAGCTGAATTCTGAGATTTTACTCCTAAAAGACAGAGCAAAAAATAAAGCAATCTTTTAAAATACTCCTTTGCCCACCAGCCTACCTTTGTGCACATGAAAGAAATATATTAGTTCAATACCATAAGCCCCAAGCAAAACTAGTAGCATTTTTTAAAAATTAAAGAGGCCCACCCATGACCTAGAAAAGAGAGCTATCGATTCTGCCTTGTGCAAAAGCTTTCTTTGTCTTAAAATTTGGAATAACAGCTTCCTTCTTCACAGGCTATATCCTCACATCCATGAATGACCTCAAGCAGCCTAAAAAGAAATTGTCAAACTAAGAACAGTGACACCAGCAGCTTTACAAGTAATTTTTGTACATGCATTTTTTTACATTGTTTTGGTATAAAAACTAAATGTAAAATAAGCAAAAGAAACCTTCTAATGGTCCACTCCCCTGTGTTTCAATGCTATGGTCCTTTTGGGGATGAAACTGTATGATGAATGATTTAATGCTCAGTTCCTTCATCATGATGGACAACTGATAGAGTGTTCAGGATACTTTTTATAAAGTTTCAGCACTCCCGAATGCACGTTTCCACCACTACTAAGCTCCTGAAAGGTTTTAGAACCAGCAATGTTCTGCTGGGAGAGATAGCTAACAATTGATCCTGTGCATTACGGTTGTGCTCCTGGAAAAGAACAAGGTTGTGAGTCCTTGACTCAAGCAAACTGAAACACGGAGAGTGTGTTGATGTGTTGATGATGGGGAAGCCTAAACTTTCTGGGAGAAACACACCCAAAACAAGTAAAATAGATTTATTTAGCAATTTTGCTGCAATTTTGCGCTAATTAAGAGCATCTGTGAGTGGGCGGGAAACAATGCCTGAAGGAAATTGTTTATTCCTTTTTAGCAGGAGGGGATGAGAGTTGTTGGGGGCGGAGGGGAACAAAATGGTGTCTGGACAGAACATGAATCCAGCCACAGCGGAGAGCTCCCGAGCATCGGCCACGAGGTTTCTGTAACGCCCTTAGAGTGTGCGCAGGGGCTCTGAAAGCTGGGTGGGGTGCAGTTCACATGCCTTTGTCTCTGCAGTCTCATGTAATTGGCTGGTTTCTCAGAATCAGCCCTACTTCAGAAAGAGCAGGGCTGAGTTATACATTGTGTGATGATGTTTAAAATTCAGGTACCCCATGCAAAGATTTCATTTAAAAATAAAGGATCTCAGATTCAGTTGTGGGTCAGAATCACATTCGCACCCTGTGTCTCCCACTGGATGCAGCAAGGAAAGCTCGTTGGAATGCAGGGAGCAGTCATTTGAGGAATCTAAAAAGTAAACAGCAGCAGGTAGATTAGGGAGGAAGACCAGAATTCAAAGTACCTGGGAACTAGCAGTGAGCTCACCATTGTTTTTCCTTCTGGTAACGCTCCTGTCCCCCTCCCGCACCCCAGGCTGCTGCCACAGGCAGAAGGGCTCAGGAGCAGCCCTCTAGTCAGGCTCAAGGAGGGAAGGCTTCTCCTAGTGCCCAGAAAGAATGGAAATTTCCCATTTTTCCTCCCTTTTTTTCCTTTCTGTTTGTGCCTCTCAACCCCCAGGCAATCCCATGGAGGTGGTAGAAGCCACAGTGGGGGCCGAAGAAGCCACAGTGGGGGCCGAAGGCACCTAAAACCAGGAGGAAAAGGAAGCTTCCTCTCTGATTTGAGGCTGTGACCCCCAGAGGGTGGAGTGAATCCCCGTGACTATTGTTATAGTCCAGATTTATAAGGCCGCAGGACAGAGAGACAGAGACACCGAGGCTGTAATTATCAAAAGGAGTTTTATTGTCTAGCTCGAGCTAGGGTCCGAGCCCCCAGAGTGCCAGCACAGTGGCCTCTTCTCTGGGCAGGGACCCTCCTTTGTGTGTTAGTCCCCTTTTTATAACTCAGTTGTTTACACACTGGTCATGCATCTGCCCCCACAGTCATTTTTACTTCATCCTGCCCCTCATAGGCTCTAACCTGTTCCAGGTCCTAGCTGAGAGACTCCGGTTTCTGCGTTTTTTGTCTTTCTCCTCTACATCCCATAATGTACTCATAATGCCTTGCGGTTAGCAAACAAGCAGTAAACAGAAGCTGGAAGGTCTCCATCGTCCTTATAGCCCAATATCTTACACTATTTTCTGTCTCCCTCCTCCTGCTGCTGGCCCAGGACTCAGGCACAGTCACAGGTAGTGTGTGGCCCAGCACAGACAGAGCAGGGGTAATAAAGCACAGACTTCCCAGACAGAGGTTCAGAAACTGCAGGGAACCAGATAATCCTATGGCAATTGAGGAGAAGGAGTAGCTTAGGAAAGCAATCCCATAAAGTGGTTTATAAAGTCCTGGGCTCACTCTAGAACTGCGCATGCATGGATCCAATCCTGGTTAGTAAATCAAAGTGTGAGAACTGAGCTAGCAGACAGACCTCTGCCTGGATCCCAGACTGGCCCCTGGGTGGGATGCAGATGGGATAGAACTGAACCACACTGCACAGGCTTTGAAAATAGAATGGACGTTGAAACCACAACCCACAGAAGGCTGGTTGGAACTTGAGGCCTGAACCCAACCAGGTCAATCGCCTATTAAAACAAATATGTCATCATTATCCATAGTATATGACATAATATTCAAACGTCCAGGATACAATCCAAAACTACCAAGCATATAAAAAGCATGAAAATCCCAACTGGTATGGGGAAAAGACCATCAACAGATGCCAATGTAGGCATGACACAGATGTTGGAATTTTGATGAAGACTTAAGACCAACTATTACAAAATACTCCATAAAGTAAAGGTGTACACTCTTGAAAGCAATGGAAAGACAGAAAGTCTCAGCAAAGAAATGGGAGGCATAAAGATCCAAATGGAAATTTTAGAACAGAAAAATACAATAACCAAAATCATTTCATGGATGGATTTCTAATAGAATGAACTTGAAGACAGATCAATAGAAAGTATCCAATCTGAACAACAGAGAGAAAAAATGATTTGGGGAAAAAACCAAAAAAGACCTCAAGGACCTGTGCAACAATACCAAGAGGTCTGACATTCATGTTATTGATGTTTTGGGGGAATAGTAGAAAGAATGCAGTGGAGAAAAAGTATCTAAAGAAATAATGGCTGGGCCGGGCACAGTGGCTCACGCCTGTAATCCTAGCTCTCTGCGAGGCTGAGGCGGGTGGATTGCTCAAGGTCAGGAGTTTGAAACCAACCTGAGCAAGAGCAAGACCCCGTCTCTACTATAAATAGAAATAAATTAATTGGCCAACTAATATATATAGAAAAAATTAGCCGGGCATGGTGGCACACGCCTGGAGTCCAAGCTACTCGGGAGGCTGAGGCAGCAGGATTGCTTAAGCCCAGGAGTTTGAGGTTGCTGTGAGCTAGGCTGATGCCACGGCACTCACTCTAGCCTGGGCAACAAAGCCAGACTCTGTCTCAAAAAAAAAGAAAGAAAGAATGGCTGAAAGATGCCCAAATCTGACAAAGGACATAAACCTAAAGATTCAAGATGCTAAGCAAACCCCTAAGAAGAAAACTCAGTGAGTTCCACACTCATACACATCATAATCAAACTGCTGAAAATTAAAAACAATGACAACAAAAGCTGAGCCTCTGTGACTCTTACGAAAGACAGGGTCAAAATGGCCAGGTAAGAAAGGGCAGAGCCAGCCCATCCCATAGAAGCCCCTTCCCCGGGGGCCCCCTCCCTGCCAAGGCCCAGTCCCACCTCTCCGGGACCATCTGCTAAACATCTCTGGCAGCAGCCAGCACGCCGGCTGGAACCCAAATCCAGGGCAGCATTCTGAATCCTTTCCCCATCAATCTGCCGCCTCTGCGTCATTACACAGTGTGGGCTGGGAGGCAAGGGAACCAGAAATCAAATCAGCTCTGACAAGAAAAAATGCACCATCATTCAAGCAGGCCCTGATAACTTTTAGGAAGGAATAAACAACAAAAAAAAGGACAAGGAGGAATAAATACTCAGCTCAAGATTTATTCTCTAAGTTATCTTGGTTCTGCTGGTAGGTTGGAAAGAGAGGCCAAACAAGTCTGAGCTGGGCTTTGTTCTTAAACTGACATCTTCACATTCACCACATTTTCTGGGTATGTTAAAAATGGTTCAAATGTGGGTGAGATTGAAACACACGAGGGGATGGCTAAGAGAATAAAACATGGTGTATTTTAGGTTCTTACCACAGGCAGTAAAAAGAGAAGCCAAATACCTGGAGTAGATCCAGTGAAAGGCAGAGGTTTTTGTTTTCATGACACAGAAACTACCCAGCACCTGCAGGCACGCAGCAAGGACCGAGTGTCAGATCGTGGGTTTCACTGAGGTGGCACGTCAACCCGGACAGGAGGGAGAAGTTTCATTTGTCTTATGAAAGTAAGTTTATATAAAAATATTTGCCTAGGAAAGCAAATGGAAATTCAGAAGAGCATTAACCACATTTTTAAGGATTTTTTTTTCTCTCTCTCTTTTTCTCTCTCTCTCTCTCTCCACACACACACATACACATACATACACACACATACATACGCCTGCACATGTACGCACAGTTTCATCAAACTATGTAGGGCACCTCCTGGACTTTCTGGGACTCTGAATCCTAGAGGGTTAACATCATCTGAATCAACATCAGTTGCTATGGTCATGGACTTGCTGCAGTCAGAAAATTCCAGTCAGTGACCGTCCCACCATTTACCAGTGCCTGAAACATAGGCTTCTCGGGACGGACGGTCCGCAGCACCCCATAAACTCATTTCAAAGATGCTTAGAATCCCAAGTAGCTTCCAAAGCCAAAGGAAAACTGGAGTTGGCAGAGGGTGGGGAGGACATAAAAGCCACTAGGAGGGAGGAGAGGAATGGAGAAGGGAACAGGAAAAGGGGGGACATGAGAGAAAGGAGAGGACAAAGGAGTTTTCCCTCAACACCTGCACCTCAATCTCCATCATCCCCATGAGTTTACCTGCAACCCACGGTTGTCCACAGGGGGTTCCTAGGGCCATTTTGGTGGCTCTCAGCCCACGTCAGTCCTCAACTTCATTCAAACCAGGGAAGGCATTTCAGTTTTAGACTCTAAACAAGAAATAATTTTTATCACCAAAAAGAATTAAAATGCCTCACCCAGAGTCACCAAGTGCAGGGGAACAGGAACTATGGCAGAAAGAATGCACCCCGGGGCCACACAGGGCACCTGAAACACAGTCTGGCAGCATCCTATAGCCACCTTGAAGGGACAAGGGGGTGGCAGCCACCTGTGGCCCAGTGCCTTGACAGGAAGCAAAGCTTTCCTTGGAAACCAGCTGTGGCCCCTGCATGGTGCTTAAATCATCTCTGAGAAAGGACACAGCAAGCAAGATGTTAGGTGCTCTGCCATGGTTGGACAGCCAGGTTGGGGCAAACCACATGCCATCTACCACCAATTCCCTGATGAGACTGCCACATCCCATTGAATGTCACTGTTTGCACACAACTCTGTGTGTGTGTGTATTAATATGCATGTATTTCTCAGTTCTCAGCATGCATTCCTTCATTAACTAACTCTTTTGTCATTTTCATATTGTCCATGTGTCATACTGTCCAATCTCCCCCTCTGGCTGTTAGACAGTGATACAGTATTTGGTAGCCTCAGTAAATCCTACTAGACACTTAGAGATAAGACTCTGGTTCCAGGACATTCTTTGCATGATTCTATATTTATAGAACATTTTCCTGTCTGAGTGTGCTATAAGTTATAGTGCCTGACAAGTTAGAAGAAGCCATACAAATGCTGCTTTTTCATCTGTGGGAAGCTGCCAGCAAGGCAGCACAAGGCGGGCAGAGGGGGCCGCACTCCTCTGGAACCAAACACACTTCAGCCTCAAACCTAAATGGAAGGAAACATCTACACGCTTCATCACTAAGTGGCCCCTTTCAGGAACATGAAGAATTGCTGAAGGAAGCGGACCTTTCCAGAGGTCAATTATTACTGGGTTTGCCTCCGTGCAACTGTCTGGACTCAGGGTTCTTTGGTGAACCGGAGTGAGTATCTCCAAGGTTAGAAGTAAAGCTGCCAAAGTGGCAACTGATCTCGGCCCACGGCCCTTTCCCTATTTCAGACTGGATATCGCAAGAGTCAAAAGGGGGAAAATTGTACAAATAAATGTACATCTAAACTGATGAAATCTTGAAACACAGATCCTCATTGAATGAGAAAGGACTAATATTCCTTGCATTAAAGAAAAACAAATTTGCTTCCACAAGGAAGAACTTTAAAAAAAAAAAAACAAAAAAAAAACAGCTTACAGATTCTAGAAAACACAAACCATTTCAAGCCTTAAGTTTTACTTGCTTCTGACTTGTAGAGGATCATGGTATTGAAAGAGACTTTAGGGATAATGTAGACCAACCCTTTTATATCACGATCAAAGAAAATGAAGTTCAGAGAGGTGAAACGACATGTGAAAGTCGCCCAGGGAGGAGGGGGCAGGGATGAAATCTGGGCCCAGGCCTCTTGGCTGCTGGTCCCCTACCTGCCCTACCACACCACACCGCCTCCATCCCAGGTCCCAGAGCTTTGTCTTCCCCACATCTAGTTTTCCCAGTAATACAGATGTGACATACCCAACAGCAACTTCAGAAGGAATTCCCAGGTAAACACCACAATGACTGTCTCGAGCTGATAAACTCATCAACGCAATGGGTTAAGAAATTCATGAAATTCTTTATCCATAAGATGTGGAACATACTAAAAAGCTCACTAGTGGTTCTGAAAATGTCACAGAGGAAGAATCCTCAGTGAGCTACAAAGGAGGATTAGAGTGTGTCAGGGGAAAGGATTCAGGCCTTTCTGATGAATGGCGATGGTATATGTAAGTAGCAGAATGGGCACCCTGAGTCCCTGAACGGCAGCCACGAGCTGAGACCTCACCTCTCACTTCACCAACCCACACTAGACTTGTAGCATGAGCAAGTAATAAAACTTTGTTACTTTAATCTGCTGAAATTTGAAGGATGTTTGTTACTGCAGCATAACCTGGCCTACCCTGACTGATACAAGCCCCTAAAAGGCACTCAGTAAAAGATGGTTATCATTATTATGAATGCATCCCCACAGAACCTTCCCAGTGCACACTATCAGAGACTGAATGGTAGTCTAGGACACTGTTGTTTTAAGGAGAAAGAAAAGAAGTATAGCCAAAAACAAGCCAGTGTCCAGATCAGACTCAGAGAACTTAGGAAGTGCTCATATAAAAACCATGAGGAAACTCTAGTCATAAAACAAATGCTACCCTCTGGTCTTTTATTCTAAGTGTGTCCTGCTCCTAACAGACTGAGCTAAGCCTTTTTCCTCCTGCCCAGAATCCTCTCCCTTATCCATTTGTCAGTTCAAATACCACTTATTCTTTAGAGTCCAGTGTTAGTCCCACATACTTTTCTCAAATTTCCTAATCCCTCATGCCTCTGCTACGTGCAAAGCAGGTGCTTCAGCAATTATTGCTTTTATTTCTTATTTTATATTTAATCAAACATTTGGTAGAATCTGTTTCAAGTGTGTCAATCTTACTTCTCTAACCAGACTCCAAGCCTCATGAAGACACCATGTGTTTTACTTCTTTTACAGTCTCCCTCAGAAGTGATTCCAAGGGACATTTTTACATTGATTTAAATGCCAAGGAAGAGAGAACATGGTTTAATCCCTGGAGCTGAAGACAATTTTTTTTCTATTACTTTGGAAGAAAGTAAGGAAATTCACTAACTTCTCTTTACAGTAATACCTTAATTTTGCTAAATATAAATACTCTTTTTTTAAGGTGGAAATAAATTATTGTAAACCCTAAATGTCTTTGATTCAGCTTTGTTCAAATTAAAATATAAACCAGAGATGACAAGTAATTTAGCAGGAACCCTAAGAAAAATCACAAGAAAACATTTTAGAGAATTTGAAACACATCATTAAAAATTAACATTTGTTTTGATAGATAAAAGTTAAGTATCCACATATCCAGTTATCATGAACTTTAAGCTAAAATCTGTATATATTCTGTACCTTGAAATCATAAAGTTAGATTTTGTCCAAATCTGTTTAAGTAGAGCACCGAGCTTTTCTGTAACATTGAAGGCTTGTTTTCATAATTCTAAAAATTGTTGGCATGTAACCTCGAAGCTATAGATATTTCTTACTGTAAATTTTATTTGTTAAATGCAGAAAAAGTAGTTTTTCAGGTAAAGATGAAAACTGTATTTGTCATGAGAGGTTGATCCCACAGAGACAACTTCACAGGGAGAACCTTCTGGTCACAACTGCTCTGGTCTGGTTCTTACCATTCATCCTGTGTAAGAACAGTGTTGTATGGATTCTCTTAATGTTAAGTGAGTACATTCCTCCTTGTAGGACTTTATTTTATAAGTAAAATAAGTTTGCTTATATATTCAAAACATGGTACGCAATTTTTATTTTCTTCCATATATTACAAGAGAAGCACACTTGACCTGTTCCTACAAAACCCCAACTCAGAATTTGCCCTATCTGTACACTTCTGCAGCTTAGTTTATCTTCCCAAGGAGCCATTTGGTTTGTTCCCAAACCAGGCCATATCAGTTGCACAAGTTATTGAAATGATACAATTTAATTGGAAATTAGGTCAATCCATGAAACGTGTGCACAGAAAGAAAATGGGTTCTCTTTTTATAAAAATCAAGTCAATAAAGGCTAGGTGCTATTTTTAAATACTGTCGCATTAGGTATGGGTGAAGTAACTGTAAAAGAGAATAACAAAATCACTAAAATCTAGAGGTGTTCTACACTCAGATTGTTTCGCAAGTGTCAAATTCTTGCTCTACTTTGAAGGAAACAAAACTGGAATGACTGGGTGATGTAGTTTTGATGAGTTTTTGCAAGAAAGACCAGAACTCCAGCCAGGGGCCATAGACACAACAAAAGATTGACAAATGAATGCATATGCATATTTTCAGTATAAATAGACTGTGTATGTATACGTTTTTGTGATTCACTGCATGAACCACCTTTTAATGTATATAACTAAGTACTGCAAACCAGGGACTTTGAATATGAGACTTCTACTCAACTTGTTAATTAAATGAATGGTTGTAGAGATTACACAAGTGCATAGTTAGAGACAGTGCAATGTTATTAATCAACTCAGAAAGGTGCTAGAGATTAATGTCAGTGAGTAGCTGGAGGAATATAAACATAAATCAGGATGTGGACAAGGTGGAAGAGATGACCCGTAGCTTCCTTTATATTTATTTTCTCAAGAAGCTATAAATTTTCCAACCTTTAAAATTTTTTTTAGCATTCATCATCTTTACAGCATAGAACAAGCACTTATTTACAAATGAAATAACACAAAAATCAATAGCAGGAGGAACCATTGGCTACTATCCTGAAAACAAAACATGGCTCTTCTTCAAGGTGTAGCTTAAGGAGTCCAAGATGATCACACATCTCAGCACCACGAGGAAGTAGCTAGGCCTGGCTAGAGGGTGCTGGTAGGGATGGGTCCGACGCTACAGGCTATCGCCCAGGACGCTGGGCCTCATGTGCTGAGGGCTCAGCCCAACCAGCAGCCAGGCAATTCCAGCAGAGAAAAACCCATCATCATACTGGGCAGCCTCAGTTAAAGGTGAACACTAGTTATTAAACCCTCTACCCGAAGTTTAGATATCAACCATCCCAGCCATCACTGGCCACATCTTAACTTGGCACTCATGCCTCCCTGCAGGAGTGGTCCGTCACAGGAGGTGGGTCAGGGGAGGCCAAGGTATCTGCATTCTGAAAACTCCTATGAACAATTCTGATCCACTCTCAGATTAAGAGTTTAAGACTTCACAAGGGCCTTGAATCTCCTGGATTTGCAAATCAGTGTGCTCATGTGCAAATGCTCAGTATTCCGGAACACTTGTCCCTAGCTTCCATCAAATTGTTTTCATCAAATCTGTGTAACTCAAAAAGGTAAAACCACCGTTGTGAACTCAGGCCAAGTCTCAGCTGTCCTGGTTACCTACACGGCCCTCAGGAAGTCTGAGACGAAGCTGAACACAAGCACTCCCTATGCAGAGCCCTCCTGCTGTACTTCTCTCCTTCTTTCTCCAAATTTTTTCCTCTAGACTCCAATCTGTTCCTATTTCTTCGCTTCTATTTTTAAATTGAAAAGTTTGGTTTTCAAAATAACTGTAACATAAGAATTCCTCAGATAAAAGACACAGAAAATTAAATTTCCAATTTCCCTTGCCCTTCTCCCATTCCTGTATGGTTTTATTAGTATTATAAAACGTTTTTTAAAAAACCTTAAGAGCACTTTCTGTTTTTCCTATTAAGTTAATGACTTGACCAAATGTACATGTCTTTGTTTTAATTGTCAGTATCATGGCTTACCTGTATTTTTAAAATAACAAATTACACATGTAGGTAAGTGCTCTTTTCTCCTGTTTCTTGTCTCAACACATCAACATAACAAGGAAGGATGCAATGTTATATGTGTTAAACAGGCTCCAATCTGTGCTGGTGGTTTCATTTTATAAATAAGAACATTCCCTGTCCAGGAATAACGCCCAGGCATTCAGATTTTCCAAAACAACTCTCTGTAACCAGGGTACCCAAATAAATCCCAGCATTTCAATTTCAAAACCAATGTAGCTATCTGTTCCTGATTGAGTTTCCTCTAAGTGCACATTAGTTAAATAAGCCATCTTTTACTATTTCTGTGCAAAATGAATATTCACTACTCAAAAGAACATGCCCTATCATAATTACATAACCAGTTTAAATTTGTTTTTTAAGCAATATAAGACATACTTGAAACTCCAACCTGACAAAATAGCTAAACTTAAGCTTTAAAATATATTAGTTGATTGGGAAAACATTTAGGAAGTCTTAATATCAAACCTAAAATCTATAGTAATTAACATATTTTTCTGAGATCCAGGTTTCAGCATAGAGGCAGTCATGGCACAGAGCAGAGACAACACTAAATCTGGCTTGGCTGACCTGGGTTATAAACTCAATTTATCTTGAGCCAATAATTTAACCAGATTCCCTCTTGGAGGAATGGAAATAACGTCCACCTCACTCATAAGGGTATTATAAGAACCACTCGGTATAACAACAGGGCAAGCCTTTGTGAGCTGGGAAGAGCTGTCTAAAAGCAAGGTATTCATATAACTGCTGTTCCCTTTAACACAAACGCCCACCAACATCTATAGGATGCTGCCTGCATGCAAATCCTTACGAATGAGGTGACAACAGTGATTTGGCTGAGAATGAAAGTGAGAAAGAAGAGTCGAGGTAGCTGAAGTCCTTAGCAGAACAAGAACTCATTCGTATATACGAGGTGCAGTCGGCTGACAGATGCTTGGCCACATCTTTCGACAAAACCCTGGTGTTCTGTGTCAGTGCTTTGTGCAAAAAGCTGACTCACTAGGAGGCCAGCAAGCTCAGAGCTGTAGCAGCTTGAAGCTGCCTCTCATCTGGCACACGGCAAGCTCCTGGGTTTCAAACGCAGGGCTGTGTGCGCCTGGTTCTGCAATGCATCTGCCAGGCCGGGGCAGCTGTCGGGAGAGGGAGCACCAGGAGGTTCATCAGGGCAGGGGCCAGGAGACCATTCCTGAGAGGCCAAGCCGGGTGCTACCTAGAGAAGCAAACACGTGGCCTCCACATTTCTGCTGAACACACCTGTGCCCACCAGTGAGCACTGTCAGGCTGAGATCCCAGGGTGCTCTCATAGTTCCTTTATCTGAACAGAGCGAAGCATGTAGTTTCACACCTGTCATTCATTCTGTAGGCTCCTGGGTATTTTTTAAAACTGACATATAATTCACATATCACAAAATTTACCATTTTAAAGTGTACAATTAAGTGGATTTTAGTATATACACAGGTTTGCAACTATCACCATTATCTAATTCCAGAATATTTTCTTCACCTCAATAAGAAACCTTGTTCCTAGTAGCAGTCACTCCTCATACCTCCTACCCCCTACCCCACCACATCCACTGGCAACCATTAATCTACTTTCTGACTCTATAGATTTGCCTATTCTGCACATTTCATTAAAATGGAGTAATACAGTATGTGGCCTTCTGTGACTCTTTTCTTTTACTTAGCATGATGTCCCAAGGTTCACCCACATTGTAGCATGCATCAGTACTTCATTCCTTTCTATGGCTGAATAAGATTCCACTGTGTGGATATACTCCATTTTGGGTACCCATTCATTAGCTGATAGACATTTGGGTGGCTTCCAATTTTGGGCTATTCTGGATAATGCTGCTACATAAACATTCATGTACAAATTTTGAATGCAATTGCTGAGTAATTTCTGGGAATTTCTGAACCCTAAAGTTCATGTCATCACCCTCTATGTGAACCTATTTCTATGGCAGATAGAAAGAAAGGCAGTTCACCAGGGACTCCAAAAGTCAAAGGAGGAAACAAAGACATGTGTGAAGAAAAAAGGGGTTCTACATGAAGCAACATATTGCTGCTCCCAAAATACCACTAATAACGTATTTCCCATACCCCGTAACATAGCAAATAATGACTGCTTACTATTTTCGAGGCACTGTACTGAGCACATTATATGCATTGTCTGATAGTGGAGAGGATGGGGAAACATGATTACTGAAAACAAACACTGCTTGCAGCCAATTCTGCCTTTTGCCAGCATGGCATAATTCATGTCTAGGCCAGGCCTGGACGAAGAGGGGAAAACAAAGGACGCTAAATTGGCTGAGTAAGAAAAGGACACGTATTTGGCATTTGTCTGCTAGAAGCTCAAGAGAGTGGGGTGGGCGTGGGAGTGTGAAGCCTTGAAATGGAAGAAAAGGACTGATGTGTAGATGAGAGAAGGCAGAAACAATGGAGCAGAAGCCTACAAAGAAAAGATAGCCTGTAAGAAATCCCGATGGACAGGAAAACTTCAAGTCATCAATTTTAAGTTGATTTCTGTTTAGAATCACGTTGATATCTTCCTCCATTTCTGAGACCTTCAGTAAGCCCTGTGTTGGTGTCACTCTGGAAGAGCAAAGTGGGCAAAGCAGAGCAGAGGGGAGACCGCAGTGGCCAGAGGTGAGACACTGAGCTAGCCGCAGGAATTCAGAGAAGGGTGACCGGGAAATGTAAGCCCCAGATATTATCAGAATACTGGAGGGAAGAAAATATACTGAACTTCTTATAGTACATGGCTCAAGACATTTTAATTTAAGTATTAAGGGAAACAGTGACCCCAGAAGCTGGAAGAGATGGGATCATCTGACTTTCATATTATAATCCGCCCAAAATTCTTACAGTTGTGTTAGAAAAAGTGGGTAACAGGTTATAGTAGGCAAAACCAATATTTGTCACTTTAACGTTCACTGCGGCCTCTTAAGACCTTCAAGACTTTATGGTGACATTCCCATGAATGGTCAGAGAGTACCAGAACATTCTCTTGGTGCCCTATTGAAAGTCTAGGACTATTCTTCTCATGCTACAAAACTCTAGCAAGAGAGTCTCCTGGACTTGATTGGGTCCACTGAAGTATTTTTCTCACCTCGACTCTTAGAACAGTCACAGTTAGGTGGCCCTGGGCCACTTCTACAGCAGGGGTTGGTAAACATTTTTTGAAAATAACCAGATAGTAAATGCTTTAGAATTTGTGAGCCAAGAGGCAAAATCAAGGACATTAAGTAAGTACTTATATAACATAAGAGAGAACAGATTTCCACAACACTTTTATTGATAAAATCCCAAACATAATAATAATTATGCATAATTTTTAGTAATACAGATCCACTACGTATGAGAAGAATGAAATTTATTTTTTGATAGCATTTTGCTTTATTGAGGTTCAAAATTCATGTTTCCTAACATCAGATTGATTGCAAAGGTTTCTCTGTAAAAACCATTCTTAGCTCATGGGCCATACAAAAACAGGTGCAGGCAGGATGTGGTCCTTGACCTCTGCTCTGTAGTCGCCATTAGCTGAAGAAAGTGAATGCTGGGTTATCTGTGCTAACAGTCTACGGTGTAATACCCTGATTTGGAGATTAGAGACCTCAAAGGGACTCTGGAGTAGTACCCGAGAGATTCAGCTGCTCCTCAAACCCATCAGTCTAGTGCCCCCAAGATAGAAACAACCATTCTTTCAGCCACTATTTGCTGTGCAAGTACTATGTACCAGAACTACCACAGTCACTGCGAAAACGGTGGTAAGACAGATGAGCTCCCTTACCCTCATGGGGGATGAGGCTGCAAACAAAAACTAAAGAAAGTAAAACTTGTCAGAGAGTGGAAATGCTATAGAGAAAATAAGAGAAGGTATTAGAAGGGTGGGGCTAGGGAGCTACTTAGGATAAAGCAGTGTGGTAGCTAACGAGTTCCCTTTTCTCCACATCATTATCAATCTTTGTTTTATCAGATATACTGCATTTCTTACAATATGATGGGGATGAACTAGAATCCCATCGTGTTTCCATTTGCTTCCCCTTCTTATTAGAATTGATCATCTTTATATATATGTACAATTTTTGGGTTTTTGGCCTTTCGGTTTTCCGCTTCTATTAATTCCTAGTTGATTCCATGTGTATTTCTCTGTTGTTTGTCTTTTGTTTTGTTGGTGTCCTTTTAAAGTTTTGGATATTAATCTTTTATTGATGATATACATTGCAAATATCCTGTCCCAGACTATGACTTGTCTTTTAACTTTGTGGTGTCTTTTGTTTATAAGATTTTAATTTTTATCTGGTAAATAATCCACTTTATGTCAGACTTGGTTGTTAGCTCCCTTCTCAGCAGGCAAACAGAAAAGGCATGGATTTTGAGTTCAAACCTTCATTTAATCCCTTATAGCTATGTCTTGCCCAAATTTATTAATGTCTCTGACCCTTGACTTCCTCATCCACAAAATGAGGACAATTCCTACCTCACAGGTTGGTTTTGAGAATTAAATGAAAGAATATAATGCAACTCCCCTAGTACAATGACCCCCTCCTAGCCCACTCTTTAATTAGAAGCTTCTTGAAGGAATTATATTCCCCATAATACTATGTGCAACGTTGATACTTAGACTTTGTTTATTGTGTTGATTAAATTGAGTTTATCTTTAAAATGCATATAAAGTACCAAGTATATTAATATGCACTTACTTGACTAAAATGTGGAAGACAGGGCCAGAAAAACAATTCAACAATTAGCTCTTTAATCTCTGATTACTCCAAATGGCCTCCTTTGAACTAAAGAGGTAACAGTGGTAGTAAGTGACTCAGTTAATAGGAGATTTGTTAATATTCTTTTGAGGGAAAATTGTATTTTAAAAGCTTGGAATTTATACATTTATACAATCAATCCTAATACAGACCAAAATTATTCAACAGTATATTGTAAAAGATATTTGTAATTAGTTTTGAGGAAAACAAATCATAAATAAATATGGACAGGTAAGCCACAAAAATTTCATAACAAATGATATATATGGAATCAATTTATAATACAAACACTAACAAAAATGTACTCATTACTGCTAGCTTTTAACCCAGATTTTTAAAAAATATTCCAACTCCTCTGATCTCTAAGAATATTGTTTCAAGAATAAAAGAAATATTAAAAATTACAATTGGGCTTTATACACCAAAGACACAAATACCTTTTTTTTTTGAGGCTGGGTCTCGCTCTGTTGCCTGGGCTACAGTGCAACAGTGTCATCATAGCTCACAGCAGCCTCAAACTCCAGGGCTCAAGTGATCCTCCTGCCTCAGCCTATTGAGTAGCTAAAACTACAGACACATGCCACCATGCCTGGCTAATGTTTCTATGTTTTTTTGTTTTTTGTTTTTGGTAGAGATGGGGTCTTGCTCTTGCTCAGGCTGGTCTCGAACTCCTGTTCTTAAGCAATCCTCCTGCCTTGGCCTCCCACAGTGCCAATATTACAGGTATGAGCCACTGTAGCCAGCCAACACCCCTGTACCTTTTTGAAAATCACAGGCCAGTGTCCCAGCTTGCAACACAAGGTTGAACACAGACCAGATTCATTTACTGAACTATTTCCATGTGCCAGGATACCTGGTAGGTGCTTTCACCAACATGCTCTTGTTTAATCTTCACGACAATCCTGTGAATTAAGTATTACTAATTTTTTATAGAGGAGGAAACTAAAGTTCAGAGAGGGTATTCCATTTGTCCACATTCAGTAAGTAGGGGAGCAGAATTTAAACTTCTGACTTCAAGTGTAAAAATATGAGCCCATCTTACAGGTGAGGCTGCACCATACTGAAGTATTTTTATGACATTTGTAAATCCAGGTAAACAGGTCTCCAAGGAACCCATGTATAAGCTTCACTGACTTCTCCCATATTTTACTCCCAAAACTGTTGAAAGAAGAAGGCTCCTTCCACAACCTAATCACTCTAAGCTGGATGAGCATATATTTTGCTCATTAGGATTTTTTGTTGTTGTGCTCCACTCAAAGATGAAAAATAAACTACAATGACTCGCTGTCATATTGTGCACAATAGCAAATGCTATTCAACATGAATTGCCTCTGATTTGTGACTGGATTCTGAAAACACGTTTGGAAGTCTTTCGACTAGCTCCAGCTAAAAATGAGTAAGTGATCACCATGAAGATGGATTTAGACATGGCGTTTGATTCATCTCATCAGAGGTCTTCAGCTCATTTACACTCGTGGCTTTATTTATTCCAATAACTTGCTTTTCCCCCCCAGAGAAAAAGACCAGCAGACCATCATCCCATCCCTGCTTTGTGCAAAGAATCTAACATAAGCAATGTCAACAAGAATGATCGCATTTAACAAACTCCAGGATGCACCACAGCACTGCTTATAAGATGTAAATCAAGTCTTGTTTTATTTCACTATTCTGCCAAATTCACGTCTGCTTCATTTTAAATCTCAGTCCCCTGAAAAAGAGCCTCCTATGCTTTATTCAATACTGTGAAATGTGCAGATTCAGTGAGGCGTTCAAAACGGTGAACGTGAAACATGACCTAGACAATGTCCGTTTAGACACGGATGACTGAAGGGTTACCATACTGTGGTGGCCATAAGTGCTGCTCACCAGCTCTCTGACTCTGGTGCACAGGATGGTATGGGTGGCATTGGGTGGGGCCAAGCGACTACTCTGTCCATTGGGTTGTGCGCAGGAGTGACGTATGTTGCTTCCAGGCCAGGGCTTTTAATAATGCCATGTGAGACCCTCCAGAGCACTCACCCCTCTGCCAAGGTGATCAGCACTGTTCCAGATGGTGGCTGTGCTGCTAGCCTGGGGTCCAGAGGGAGGATGACGCCAGAACAAAGCAGTGCCCCACCCCTGCCAGGCCACAATGCGTACACAGCACCAGCAAGAAATAAACCCACGTTAGTACAAGCCCTGACACTGGAGCATTGTTTGTGACCGCAGCATAAAGCATAAAGGAGCCCCTCCTGCTGGATTCCCCAGACAAATGGTGTCACAAAAAAGGGCTTGGTGTCTCTAGTGATAAGTTAGCAGATTTGTGTAATTTAGTATCTGAAGCAAAATGTTATTATCTTGCCAGGGAAAGGTCCCTAGGCCCATAGTTCACTTGGCCCCCAATCATCATGTTCCAAAATCTGAATTAAACAGACCTAAGCAAAATTGAAAAGGAAAAGTTTTGCCATTGTAACCTTCCCATCTGCCAGTTCTAATTTATTGGTCTGTCAGGGTTCCCAGTTGTAAACAATAGAAACCACTCTGGCTAGTTAAGCAGAAAAGGAACTGATTAAAGATTTATTAGCTTACAGAATCTCAAGGGCAGTAACACCACCTCTGGACATGCCAGTGTAGACTACACTGCCCCACCGCTGGGCACGAACACCAGGGCTCTTTCCACTACCCTGAGCTGTGGATGCCACTGCTAGAACCTCAGCCCCTGAGCCACCTCCTTCTTTGCATCTGTAAGGTCCGATCCAAACTCTCATGCAGGTGTATCTGAATGGTGTCGTGCAGGTCATGTGAATGCACTGTAGGTGCAAGAAGTGGGGAAAAATTTTTTGGCTTTTTTCTTAGAAAGGTAGAGAATTCCTTAAACACAAAAAAGATATTCAAAGGTATGTCTGAAATGAAAGATAAATACCCAGTACATCTGTAGTAATGGGTAACACGGATAACTAAGGTCTTCAATGCTCATTGTAGACATCAAGTTCCAGAGCCTTCCTGGTTTCTGCAGCTCTTCTTTTTCTCCCCAGCACTGTTTCAGTGGGTCCTTGTCTGCCGTTCATACTACTTTCATTTCTGTCTGTCTTCTGCAACCTAGAAAGTCCTGACAGAAATCACCATATGTTAAAGAATCCCAGACTAGCCAGTTGCAAAAGGGCATAAATATCCAGATGCTCTGAAGAATTTTTCAAAAAAAATTTTTTTTGCAAAGTAACTCTGCATTGACAGAAAAAAAGAACCAAAGAACCTAAGACTCTAACTTTGGTTTGAGAACCCTAATTGGGATCATGGGCTAAATACTGATATTTATTGTACTTTCTCTACTAAAAGTCCTCACAAATAACTTTTTACTTAAAAAAGTAAAATATGAAAAAGTATAGGAAATATATTATATATATTACATAGATCTTGTGTGCCTACACCCACTGAATTAAAAAAAAGAGTCAGAAGTATACACAAGGTGCCAACTTACTGCCCAAAGCTACTTGGAAATAGGGTTATCTATAAGAACACATCTAGGCAGATAAACAGTTAATATTTAAAGATATATATATATATATATACATATATATATTCGCACACATTGATGCTAGGGTCTGGGATTATTAAAACAAAAACAACCTTATACTCTATTTCTAGGTGCTCATGTCCAAGGGCTAGTTGAAGTAAGAGGATAAAATATGAGAAAAACAAAAACCAAAGGGCAAACCTGCACAAAAAGTATACTGAATAAAGAATGCCCAGGACCTGACTTCTTAGGGAACTTAGAGAAAGTTTCTCTTTTCTTTAAGATAGGGAGGGAGCCTTGGGCTATGACAAGGGCCAGTGGCCAGAGCTGGGGGATCCAGGGTGAGTATCAGAGACCCAGCCCCGGAGTTCGGCGAGGCGAGCTGCGAGCTGCGTTACAGCAGCGCTTGTAGAAGACAGTCAGGAATGCAGAAAGCTGGGATTTCCAAAGCAGCTCTAGTCCTTCTTTCTTCCACAGGGTTGTCATCAACTCTTCCTCTAATTCAGTGAGAAATCCCCAAGGTTTCCCAATACATTTCTTTAATCCTTTTTTTTTTAAGTTAGGTCAGAATCCAGTTTTCATATTTACACGCAAGAGAACATTATATTAACTAAGTACATTATCCTACAATCTTACCCTCCCAAGTATCCAGCTCCAGCCTCAGGTAACTCATCTTCCTTAACAGGAACAATTTAAAAGGGCCTTTAGTTCTTGTGTATCTAGTAGCCATGTGCTGTGCTGCCACTGTGCTTAGCAGCATTAACCTCACTTGTCACTTTCTAGGAAAACGACTGCTAATTTTGACTGGCATGATCTGGCTCAGGGTTGTAACTTCAAATGCCTTCCGAGACAAGACAGGTGAGGTCAATGGAGAGGATGGTGAGCTGACCCCACCAGGAACTCTATGCCCCATCTAAAGATATTTATGTTCAAATACTTAAAACACCACGTGGCTCAAACAAAATTCGTGGGCCAAATTTACCTCCTGACCTGCCAACTAGCAACCCAGCTTGCTATTAGTTTACATTACATCTGGACCTAGATTGTGAGGCTCATAAACTCAAGTTTTTTCAATCACTTGTGCAAGATAAAAATGCTTCTTGGACAGCAAATTTTCCTACACATTTTTAGCAGAACACTCCACAAGACATTAATGGGACCAATGTGAAGTATCTAGAAGACTCAAGAGCTGCTTTTAAAAGAAGCTTATCAATGCTGCAGATTCCTGTCTTAGTGTGTGTCTCATGGTTAATAAAACAGGCTCGTGTTACTTTCTATAAATCACAGCACAAAGAGCCAAACCCCTTATAAACACAGGACTCCAAAGGTATCACCAGCACAGCTGGAAAAACTCAATTGCCTACTACCCTTGACAGTCTTCCGTTTAACTACTCGGCCCTGATTCTCTTCAGAGACTAAAAAGGAAATCCAATCCTATTCAAGAAAACTGATAAGACATTCTTTTCCTTGGAGAAAATGGACTGGATATATTACACACAAAATCCTAAAATCTCCACCACCAGTTGTTGAAAAAACAATAGAGCCTCCATTAGCGGTTCCTTTACCCACAGAACGCTCTGAGGAACTGCGGGGTTTGGAAAGAGTGCAGAGCCCTGTTCCCCATCTAAGGCACATCAAAGTCATAATGAAAGCCTGCTTTTCTTTGTGCAACTAAGCAACTGCTATTTCACACCCACATATTGCTGGAGTTCATTCAATTACCCTCAATGACTTTGTTTAAAATGAAAATGCTTTGCCTCCTAAGGACGGTGTGAGAGGGCTGATTAATGTTGTTCCCTGAAGGACTGAAGTGTAGGCACACACACAAAAACCTGGGGAGCTGGAAACCACTGCTGGGCCACATTTCACAAGCCATTCGAACCTACCTTCAAGCATTTCCTAAAGAATAATGACTCTTAAGGCAGTTGGCTATACGAGGGGACACACTATGCCATTTTTCCTTTCTTCTTGATGACAATCACAGAACTAGAAAACTAAGACGATGGCAAGAAGTGAGAAAGAAAGACCAAACTTTGCCATATGGTTTTTCAGGAGAAGAGGAAACAGCTTTTTTTTTTTTTTTTTTTTTTACCCCTGACACATTGTTCCAGAGAATCTGTAACTAACAAACCAAGCCAGCACATTGCTGGGTTCTGTAGCTCTGTGACTCAGAAGTCACTTTTCTATCCAACATATTAAATGTCAAGTAAAATGTATCCAATAAGAGAGAAGAAATTTCTCCGGGAAGCTTGGCCCTTGAGTTAGTTTCTCTCTTCTGCAAATGAGCCCTGTATTTTGCTGCTGTCTTTTAGGTGGATTGTCAACCTGTAAGAGGTATGACATCTGCCCAAGAGCTGCATAAAAAAAAAAAAGCATAAATCATGAACACCATAGCTTAGTCCTCCATAAATCCTCCCAAAAGAACATTACTCGTGGTAAACATAATAAAAGTCTGTTTAATTTAAGAAAGAAAAAAACACACACAGAAAAAAACACATGCAGATAGAAAACAGAGAAGAGAAAGAAAAAGAGTCACAGTGATATATTTATGCATGGGTAATATACAGAATTTGGAGATTAAGAGCTCTGATGCAATGCTTAAAGAGTCTGTAATATACAAGAATGAACAGGTTCCAGGGTGGTCATAATCAAAAAGAGCAGTATTTATTAATATCTATTCTCTGTCATTTGCCCTCATTTCACAGTGCTGTCAGATTAGAACCCCTGATGCAAAAGAGGACTTAATATTTAGAGCTAATTCTTCCATGCCTCAGGGAAAGAAAGGCATGAGGAAAGAGGGAAAGAATTATATGAGAACTACACCTCACTTCTCTTTTTTATAATAGATTGTTTTCTTTAAGAAGAGCATAAGCTCCGATTAAAGTGGCAATATAATTGCTGAATTTTTGTGCCTCTAACACCTGCGAAGGAAGCTTGGTGACAAGACACACTCAGCAACCCAATTATTTCATGCAGGTTTTCATCCACCCAGAAAACCATCCTCAAAATAGAATGGGGCCAGGCACCGGTGGCTCACGCCTGTAATCCTAGCACTCTGGGAGGCCGAAGCGGGTGGATTGCTCAGAAGTTCGAAACCAGCCTGAGCAAGAGTGAGACCCCCGTCTCTACTATAAATAGAAAGAAATTAATTGGCCAACTAATATATATAGAAATAATTAGCCAGGCATGGTGGCGCATGCCTGTAGTCCCAGCTACTCGGGAAGCTGAGGCAGGAGGATTGCTTGAGCCTAGGAGTTTGAGGTTGCTGTGAGCTAGGCTGACGCCACGGCACTCACTCTAGCCTGGGCAACAGAGTGAGACCCTGTCTCTAAAAAAAAAATAAAAAATAAAAATAGAATGGACCTTTTTCTCCTTTACCAATGGGAGGTGCCCAGGGCAAAGTTACCAAGAACCTAACAATATTGTTGATGACATTCTCAATGAACAAAATTTAAATAAAATAAGATCCAAGGAGTTTAACAAACAACTTCCAAATTTTATTTCAATTACTTAACAGTGCATTCAACTTATATTATACCACCTTATGATGTGAGGCTGAAAAGGAACAAGACTTGTCCCTAGGGAGATGCAGGTTATTGAGCTCTGTTCCCTGAAGTGAGAGGACAGATTAGATAATTGGTCTTTCCAGCTTTAGGGAATATTTTAATTCAAGTGTGAAATCAAGGAAAAATGAAACAAATTCAATTTTCTCACTATCTAGGAATTTGGGGAGGTTAGATGTACATCCTGACAATAGGTAAATAGCTAGGGAGAAGGAAATCCAGTGAAAATTTTTCCTTAGGAGGTGGCTAAAAACTTAATATTTTAAAAACAGCAATAAGCCTACTTACTTCTTTCCTATGTATTTTTAACCAAAGACATTTAGAGTTACCCATAATAGGCTGAAATAATAACATTCTTATATTTTTACATATTGGTGTCTCAGGAGTAAACATTTACTAGGGATCACTATGGGAAACACAAATCCTTCCCATCAAGAACAACAGTGGCTGCTTCTGTGCTTAGATTGAAAAAAAAAAAAAAGAAAAAAAAAAAAAAAAAGAACAACAGTGGCTGGCCTGGCCTGGTGGCTCAGACCTGTAATCCTAGCACTCTAGGAGGCCAAGGCAGGAGGATCCCTCGAGGTCAGGAGTTCAAGACCAGCCTGAGCAAAAGCAAGACTCTGTCTCTACTAAAAATGGAAAGAAATTAGCTGGACAACTAACAATATATAGAAAAATTTAGCAGGGCATGGTTGCACTTGCCTATAATCCCAGCTACTTGGGAGGCTGAGGCAGAGGAATTGCTTAAGCCCAGGAGTTTGAGGTTGCTGTGAGCTAGGCTGATGCCACGGCACTCTAGCCCAGACAAAAGAGCACCACTCTGTCTCAAAACAAAAACAAAAACAAAAAAAAACGAGCTAGGCTGATGCCACGGCACTCTAGCCCAGACAAAAGAGCACCACTCTGTCTCAAAACAAAAACAAAACAACAACAAAAAACAGTGGAGACAGAACATTCAATCTGAACTGGATTATTGGGTCACAACATGTACAAAGCAACTCACAAATCAGACAGCATTTCTGTTGTCACCCCAAACTGGGGAGAGATCAGCATAGAAGAAGGATTGCTGTGGGAAGGTTTCCAGATGATGAACCTTGACCTGAATGTTCAAGGATGGAAAGGGCAGGAGTCATAGGAAGGGGGAAGAGGGGCCTGGCAGGTAAACGAATCAGCAAAGCCAAAGGAATGGAAATAGGTTATAACAAACTACACTTGGCAAATGGCTGAGGCTAAAGAGCTGGGGACAGACTGATGAAAATTAAAGCTACTATTATTGAGTGCTTACAGTATGTCAGGCACTATGCTAAATTTCCTTTTTTTTTCTTCCTAATTTAATTTTAATTAAAGTTAGCCCCAGGGTCCAGACTGGGGTCTCTTTTCTTCGTTAGCCACACTCATTTTCTAGGTGAGCTCATATAGTCTTATGGTTTTAGTGCCACTTGTACACAATGACTCTCAAATCCCAAACTGCTACCTTCTTTCTTATATATTTTTATATAAGCAACCTTGGATGTTTGCTCCAAGCTCCAGATTCACACGTCCAGCTGCCTATTTGACATTTCCACCTGAGTGAGCAAAGAATATCTCAAAACCAAACTCCTGCTTTCCATCCATCCCCCAAACAAAACAACCAAGCAGGAACCAACTGCTCCTCCCTCGTCTACCTTCCAAACATATCCTTCTCACCACCTCCACAACTACCACCCTGTCTAAGCCACCTCCGTCTCCAGCAAGGATCACTGCAGCAGCCTCCCAATGGGATGGGTATGACCAGTGGTCCTCCGAGCCTATGCATTCCAAACCTTGCTATTTGTAGGACAGGCTCCAGTTATCTATACTGTTGTCTCAGTGGAGACAAAGACTTAAAAGTAATTCTTGGACAGGTGACAGCAGAAAGAGCAGACACTGAGAGTGAATCTGAAAGAAGCACAGGGTGGGGTTGAGGGTATCAACGATGGGACATTTAAGGACAGCCACAGAGGAACAAAAGAAGCCCAACTCTTAATATATACCAAGTTGTAGATCAAGTGTCCCTCTACTCAGTTAGCCTTTCTGGACTGAGCAGGCAGAGTTCAAGGCCTCAGTTGCAATACTGGTCACTCAGCTTGTGCTGAGTGCCTCTCCCACAAGCATTTGAACTAATTTTGTGCCTCCAGCACCTGGTGCAACATAGGGTACTTGGTAAGCCCTTGGCAAAACTGTGCTGAATGCATAACATGATATCAGGGAAAGCGCATTAGAAGCATGGGGAAGGAGTGGCTGCTTTCTTCTGGAAGAGCTAATTAAGACTTCACATAGGAGACGAGGTTTCAGAGATAGAAACAAATATTTAAGTTATCCAGGAAGATAACACTGATGGCCTGGAGAGGAACAGCAGTGGCATGGAAGGACAGAGTGCAAGGCCCTAAGCCTTGGGCAGTGGAGGAAGTTGTGGGGTGTGACACTGGGAAGGAAGCTACACAGTCAGAGGAAGAGCTTTTCTCCCTGCCCAAGAGAGGTGGGTGTCCAAAAGAAATGAGGGAAAGCCAGGCAACAGAAGGAAGTGCTTCGCAGGATGTGGATGGGGTTGGGAGGAGTGACAGGTACAAGCACGATGCCAGCTTGTAACTGTAGTCCTTAATCTGTTCATTCCCAAGTACCATGTAAATTACCGAGATCCAAAAAGAAGGGTAGGAGGCCTGAGGCTTACCAATCAGAGGCTAAAACGGACTGCTCAATGAGGCATGAGCCAAGAAGTTAATGAGGAAGTGCAACACTGCGGAGTGATGTTAAGACAAAGCCAGGTTATTACGTGGGTTTTCGAGGATCCAATTAACCTCCCTTTAAGTGGCTCTGGGGTCTGGACTTCTCACCCTGCACCACCAGCCTTCCTGCCAACCCCAGCAGTGGGATTCAAGGGAAATTCGGCTAGAGGGTGGATCTTCCCCGTGATGTGGGGAGTGGACAAGCCACTCACAGTGGATTCCCAGCCAGCTTCGTCCTGGGCTCTAGGGGAAAACTGGGAGAAGCGCAGCACGTGAATGGCAACTACAGCTCCCTTCTTTCCCTGTCCTTGTCCATCACTTTCCCTGCCTATTGCTCAAGCCGGGCCCTCGCTGAAGTGTACGCTCCGTGAGAGCAGGGCATCGTCCTTATTGCTGGATGGCCAGAACCTAGGAGGGCGCCTGGCACCTAGTGGACGCTCGGCCAGTATTAGTTGAATACTGAATGGACTCTGCTCGGTCCCACTTCACTCTCTCTGAGCTTGGAAGGATGCGACCCGTGGAGCCCCCTTAGAGAGCACGGGGTTAGGAAGAAGCCAAAGACTTTGGAGGGCCCAGCGGGGTGGCCTGGACCCGGCGCGGAGGCCCCCGCTGCGCGGTCGGGGAGGGGATTCCGGCCCGAGGCCCGAGACTGCACGGTTCGCAACTGACCTTCCGGCGGGGGCGCCCGCGCGGGGCGCAGCAGCTCGGCTCCGGCGTCCCGCTCCCGCCGCCCCCCGGCGGCGCTCGGCGCCCGCTGCGCACGTAGGTCACCTGCCTCCTGGCGCCGCGCGGCGGGCCGGGCGCGGGCGGCAGGTGCGGCCCGGGCGGCCCGAAGGCCGGGCCCGGCGGGGCGCTGCGGGCGGGGGGTCCGGGCGCGGGCCCGGCGCGCCACAGCTCCGCGCAGAGCCGCAGGCCGAGCAGCAGCGCGGCGCCCAGCAGACCCCGGCGCAGGGCGCCGCAGCCCCTCCCGGGCGGCCTGTCCCGGGCCATGGCGGGGGCCGCGCCCTGGGGACAGGCTCGGGGTCCCGCGGGCGGCGCCCGGCCGGCTACAGGGCTGTGGCCCCGGGAGCCCGAGCTGCCAACTGTGGGAACTCCCCCGCGGGCCGGGGCGCGGGCTCGGACCCGCCTCCCCTCCTCCCCACCGAGGAAGCCTCGGCGTAACCTTATCCCGCCCAGCCGAGCGCGCCCTGCCGCTGGAAGGGGCGAGGGGCGGCGGGCCAGGCGCGGCCCGGGGCTGCGCGCCCACCCCGGCCGGACACGCGGGCGGCCGGCCGAGCAGGGCTCTCTGAAGAGGCGACCTCCAGCCCGCCGCCAAAGGCTAGCGGAGCTGAAAGAGACAAGGCCAGAAAAAGCGCATTCCTCATGGGATCCTGAGCCGCAACTTCATTTTCTGGTATTAGTATTGTTGGAGAAACACAGGATGAGCATAGGTGAGCTGCCAGGTGTGGCTACCATCAACAGTCAAGCAGTTTGTGCCATTAAACACAATATAAAAATAAATCTCACTTATGCTCCGGTTTACAACTGCTCCCTCTCAAGAAAGAAAGGGGGGCAGGGGACGAATTGAGCTCAATGCAGAATAATCAAATTAGAGTTATTCCATTTCTAAATTCTGCCTGAAGCCAATTCGTGCTTTCTCTCCATGTTACGAAATGTGTGGGGGTGAAGGAGGAGAGGGAAAAAGCCAGCTAAGACATCTGACAGCAGGGAGAGAGAACAGAAGTTACCATGGCATGATGTAAATCAAATTAATTTAGCTCCAAACACACACCTCACTGCTGTCTTGCAGAGATACAGAGGGACAAATTTATCTTTCGGCAAAATGCTCCCCAGCTGGTATTTCCATCACCACCTTGACCTTAATTAATCAGACTGAAGGCTCACAGCCTGAAGTCCAGTGTTGGATGTGCCATTTTCAATTGTTAGTAGAATTCTTTCCCACAACCCATTTGGTGTGAATTTGGGCTTTAGGTTTGGGGTTCTTTTTTAACTGTGATCACATTTTCCCCTTGCTTTAACCCTTACATTTTCCATATTTCTGTGTGAGACTGCTCCTGCTTGCCTATCTTCTTTTTCTGCTTAGCCTACAGCGTGGTCAACAGAGATCAAATATGGAGGGAGCTTCATCCCCTTCCCTTTTGAATTTCAGGAATTTTCCATAGGGAACCCTCGTCTCTAAAATCCTCTTTTCTTCTTGGCTTAAAAAAAGATCCAATTTATTCTTTGTCACTGAACCAAGCACTCAGGCTATTTCTCTACCCAATCTAGTCCATTGCCTGGCCACACCAGGTCCTCAGGCTCCTGTATGTTTCAGTATGATTGACTTTTGTTGTTTTCTTAGATGCAGCCTGGGGGCTATTGCAGATGGGCTCTGTTATAAGGAATCCAAACAAGTACAGTTTTCCTCACGCAAACTGTGAGAGACAGCAGCACATCCTGTGACCGTTTACTTGAACTGTGTTTGAATCAGGCCCCCACCATTCAGGCGCCGTGAAACTTAGGACAAAGAACTTAAGCTCTCTGAGCTTCAGTTTTCCTGTGCATAAACAGACCCATATAGGTGGTTTGTCTGGGAAGTACCCAGCCATGTAATATGAAAAATAGAGACATTTATTGAAGAAGATACATAAAACATAGTACACAGGACAATGACGCCTCAGTCCCTTTTAAAGTAGGCACATTGGGACCTCACACAGTTCTCCCAGTGTCTCTTAACCTAATCCGTACACATTCAATATTCTCAGCTGTTCTGCTTGCTGCAGGCCTTCCAAAACGTAGATCACTTTCAACAGATTCTCAACCATCTTTGGAGCATTTGTGCCACACTTTTATTTGCGCTGCACTCATTGCATCGTCCCTGAAAGCCACCTGAATCATCCAAATAGGTTCCTTGGAGGAATGTTCAAGAGTAACGCAAAATGTGATGCAGATTCGTTGCTCTACTCACTCAGTCATTTTGAATACGATGGCCACACAGCACACATGCTCAATCAACCGGGTCTAGCACCCCACTGACTAATATAGTGAAGTAGTCATTGTTCACACGTGGACATCCCAGTCCACTCACCTTGGCTGCCAGGTTACGTTGAAGTCGCTCAAACTGTTCTCATTATATTAACATTGGCTGGATACTTTCCAGACAGACCTCATATATAGTAGGATTACAAATATTGCATAAAATACGATGTTTGGTGGCTAAATAATACCTGCTTCACAGGAGATGCTCAATTAATAGTGATTATTTTTGTTATTTACCATTAAAGAAAATCCTGGACGTTGTCATGAAAATCAAAAAGTAAACATTGATTCTGAGGTAGGCGTGCATACAAAAGTATAAGGAGATGATAAATATCTTACACAGTATTCTCTGGAATTAGTAGTACCCAACAATTCCAGGAAAACACTGTTAAAATTCAAGAAATGAACTCTATTACGTTGTAAAATTATGTAATGCTATTTAAGATGCAATTTGTATGATGCTTGATAAACCTGGATCAGTAATGTCTGATGTAGACTTTGCTAAAGGCTTTATTTTCTGTGCAGTCAGCACAGTGCCACTAACTAATCTTCTAAAGATCATGATACCATGAATGTATACATTCTGCTCATCTGTTGAGTTTCTCTCCAGGGAAAAAACATGAGGAGTATCCTCATTATCAAAATGGGAACATTCACTAAGACTCTGGACTGGGAGTGGAGGATGAGGCAGGGGGTGCATATAGAACAGTGTAGCTCTTGAAGAGAATGGGCAAGATGACCTCATATTTTCCCTTAACTCATTTCTATGGTTCTCTAATAAAATGTTTCCATTATGGGGGAAAAAAAATCCAAATTCAATGCGATATTTAATTAAGTACCATTTTCCCTTTTCTTTTGCAACTATGTCTATGTGTTTATTACTAATAAAAAGGAACTTTTCATATGCATTGAATATCACTAATTTTCTAGGAAGAAATCTCCTGTTTTTAACTTCCACTCAATGTTTTCCTGTGTCTCGGACAATAATGAATAATAACATGGGTCAGTTGGTGGGCTGGAGAGGCAAGTCTTACTGATCACTGCTGCAGCTGACAAGCAATCTTTCATTCATGACCTTTGCTCTTCTCATAGAGTTGAATGTGTCTTGGTCATTTCTGGATATGTTTCAAAATGCAAATAATCATTAACCGCTGTGTCATAGGTTGGTTAATTAAACGAGCAGGTCAGGAAACCACAATAGCAGCTTTCATCAGATCACAAATTACATACTCCTTGAGCGTTCAGCCAGGAAAATGAGTGAAAAATGGGACATTTTTACTGCTAATCTCCTAGACAACATGCATTTCAACTTGCATACATGCTGTAGCGCAGTGGTCCTCAGCCAGGGGTGATTTTACCTTCCAGGGGACATTTGGCAATGTCTGAAAACATTTTTGGCTGTTAGACTTGGTGGGTATGGGGAGGATGCTACTGGCATCTAACAGGTAGAGACAAGGGATGCTACTAGGCATCCTTCAGTACAAAGGATAGCCTTCCACACAAAGAATTGTCCAGCACAAAATGTGAGGAGCTGAAGTTGAGAAACCCTGTTGTAAGGATGGATGCTTATGTGGCAGATTTTCATTACAGACTGCCCAAAGAGGAAACAGAGCTGACCAGGAAGGATCCTTACATCCATCAAGTGGTTATTTCTTTCTCACAATGTAGAATACCCAGCCCAAATTAATCAAATTTACAAGAGGAATGAAGCTAAAATGTCCAGCCTCAATATCTTCCCCCATCCCCTCATCTTTTCTCTGTGTAATGCATGTTCATTGTGGAAAATACACATAAGCAAAAGAAGAAATCAACAATCATTCACAACATAACAATTCAGAGATAGCTATCCCATCAGACTTTTTTCCCTACAGATATATGTAGTTTATAAAAATGAAATCATATTGTACATATTTCTGCACAGTCTGCATTTGTAACGTAATGTGTTGTATAGTTTACACATTAACTAATATGATGTCTGGAATTTGCTTACCAAGAACCCAGTGGGGAGGTGGGACATAAATGGGGGCATAAATGAAGCAAGAGTGGCTGTGAGTTGATCACTGTTGCAGCTGGATGATGGGCTCACAGCTCTCTGTCATTGAGAATGTTTGAAGTTTTCCATTATAAAAATATCCTTGAACAGTACCCTCTTGATTTACAACATGTACCGTAATTTAACCATTCTTCCACTGTGAAACAATTAGATCATTTCCAAGTTCTTATTTTTATAAACAACGCTGTGATGGGCATCTTTAATCCAATGGCACATATGTGGAGTGTGAGAGAAAGAAAAAATCCAAGAATGATTCCAAAGTGTTTCCTGAGTAACTGGAAGCATGAAGTTGCCAGGAACTGAGAAGGAAAAGACTCAAGTGTAGTTTGGAGTAGAAAATCAAGGGTCTGATTTTGGTAGTCATGTTGCGTTTGGGAAGCCCATTACACATGCAAGTGGACATGTGGAGGAGGCCATTGGCTGGAATTCAAGGGAATGGTGAGGACTGGAAATGTAAATTTGAGTCATCAGTGTACAGATGTGAAGTATTTGAAGGCTTAGCTCTGGGGTCCCCAATTTAAAGTCAGGAAGATGAGGAGGATCCACCAGAGGGTACTGAGATAAATAAGCAGGTAGGTAATAGAATGTAGAATCCCAGAAGCCAAATGAAGAAAGTATTTCTAGAAGAAAGAGACTGAGAGGTCTAATAAGATGTGGACTAAAAACTGCCCGTGACATTTGGTAACACGATGCCTTGTTTATCATCTGTCTTCCCCAACTAGAATGTAAGCTCCATGAGGTCAGGGACTTTATTTACTTTAATTATTGCTCTAATCCTGGTGCTTAGAACAGTACCTGGCATGTATTAATATTAATAGTATGTGCTTACTAAATAATTGTTGAATTAAAGAGTGAAGAATGAATCAAGTCTGTGTGTATTTATAATTATTTTATCACATTAAATTTAATTCTTAAGAGTAGAATGCTAGGTTAAGTCAAAATTATAGGTGTTTTGATACAAACTGCTATTATTAATTTTTAAATCCACCAAAAAGGCCCTATTAATCCTATTTAAAGTCCATCAAATATTCCTTTGTTATCATTGGAAAACCTCAAAGGATAGCCTTGAGACATCTCTGAACAGAAGGATGAACTAAGAGAAGTTTATTTCTAGTTCCCTTCTATTTCTTCCATCACCACACTTGAACTCACTCTTCAACTCCCCTCTAACAGCAATCCCAAGCCACACCCCAGGTGGGATTTGTGTTTACTGGACTGTCGTTTAGTTTCCTCCTCCCCACCCTAAAGATGTAGCTAAATATTAAAGATACTAGTTCCACATGACAATAGTCCCATCAGAAGCATCTATGTTAAAAGGACTCATGATGGAAGCTCTCAAGACCTAAAAGAACAACGTTTTAATAGAAAGACGGACACTGGAATTGCTATTTGAGGCTGGGAGTCCTGCCTGAAATCACACCACTGCATATTCCACAACCGAATATAGCTGACTCGGGGGCAGTCACACGGAAAATGCCTAGGGAATGTCTCAACGGCCTGGCCTGCTTGGGAGAGAGAGCATGAGCCTTTCCTGCCTCTTCTGAATCCCCCTCACACTGTGTTCTCCCACTCTTTTGCTAACATCTGTGGACTTGCTTTAGCCTTCCTCTGCCTGCGATGTCTCTCAGGAATAGGGCTGGGGGTCCCACTTGCCTCTGAACTGCCAGCAGTGCCTCGCATGGGATGGGCCTCAATCATGTCTCTGGAATTGTTGGAAAAACAACAAGCATCACACCCCAATTCTGCTGAGGTCAGACCCAAGCTACCACAGTTCTCCCAGCAGACCACGTTGTCATCCACCCTAACCTAAGAAGAATCACAGTCAACCTCTGTTGGCTGGCTCACAGATAATCCCTCCCACCTGGTACCTTTTCCCCTGAAGGAACTTGGGCAGAATCAGGGAATGCATCACACAAGCCACTGGGGGAGAAATACACGCAAGGTCAAAGATGCTGGTGTGGGAAGGTCAGTGCAGGCACAGGGTGGAGACTGCTGGGGCTGGTGGCTCTGAAGTAAACCCTAGGTCCCAACGCCCCTGGGCAGGAAGTCCTGACAAAAAGATGTAACACACACATAGACGCACATACACGTGCACAAACACACACACTTTCTTGGTTGTGTTCTGAAAACACATCTGAGGAATTATTAGAAAGGTTTATTTACAGACATAAGCTCCCACAATGAGACATTCCTGGATTTTATGACAACAAAGGGGCTTAGGTTAAGAATTATCAAAACATTGCCTTTTTCATAGGACCACCTATAGAGCCTTTCCTCTCTTGCACCTCGCGATTCATCTTATCATTATGACACATGCCAGAAATAATCTCCCAGCTACAGATCACTTTGAAGTCAAAAACATTCCTGGCTGAAACTTTCCCAAAGTCAAGGGCTTAAAAAAACCTTTTAAGGTCAGAAAAGATCACCAGGGAACTGACAGGATACAGTGAGGCCCAGCATGCCCAAGGCGAAAATCTCAGGGCTCTGTCATTTCCACTCGGCTTGTGAATATATTAAAAATCCTGAGGTCAAAAGCCATTTTACTTTCTCATCACATTACTGCTGTAGCCCTAGGCAAAACCCTAAGAACTATTTTATTTTCAGATCCTAATATAGAGGCTGTGAAACTCAAGTGTACATAAGAATCACCCTGGGGAGCTGTTCAAATGTGGTTTGAAAGCCCCACCTCCAGAGAGTTTTCAGGCAGAGGTGAGTCCCCCAAATCTTTATTTTAACAAGCTTCAGGCGGTCCACAATCAAACTTTTAGAAACCCTGGCACAGTGCTTCCCACCGTGGTAATGGTTGAGGGTGGGGAGTGGAATGTAGGAAGCAGTTGTTACAGGGTATCCTTGTATCCATGGGTGCAAATGTTCTCCCCCAATCCTTTAAGAACAGCTGCTAGCAAAATTTCAGGCATTAACAAGGAATCTTCATATTCAATAGTTCAGGAAGTCCCTTGGCCTCCTGTTCTACCCAACCATTCTGTTCTACCCAACACCACACAGGGAGGTGAAGGGAGTACCAAAGTCCTCCCTCCCTCCTTCCCTCCCTCTTTCCCTTCCCTTCCTTCCCTTCCTTCCCTTCCTTCCCTTCCTTCCCTTCCTTCCCTTCCTTCCCTTTCCTTCCCTTCCCTTCCCTTCCCTTCCCTTCCCTTCCCTTCCCTTCCCTTCCCTTCCCTTCCCTTCCCTTCCCTTCCCTTCCCTTCCCTTCCCTTCCCCTTCCTTCCTTCCTTCCTTCCTTCCTTCCTTCCTTCCTTCCTTCCTTCCTTCCTTCCTGTTTGTGCTGAGAATTTCTCACTGCCGTGGAATGAAAGGAAGGAGTTGTAGTTACCCATAGGAATTGTATGCAGCAAGAGCCTGCTCCTTGATCGCCCTTCAGGAGGCAGTAGCACCTAGAACTCTAGAGTGGTCTGACTGGGATGCAATGCCCTTCAGCTCACAAGTTACCTTACTCCCTGTGCCTCAGTTCCCTCATCTGTAAAATGGGCATAATAATAGTAACTTCCTCATAGAGTATTGAGATATTGTTGTCATGGTTAAATGTGTTACTAATATATTTAAAGCACTTAGAGTAGTGTGCCTGGCACGAAGTGTCATCATGTGTAATTTGTTATTGTTGTTCACTATAAAATCAGAGAGGACATTTGTTTTGTACCAGTTTATGTTCCTCTTTCTCTTGCTTCAGGTTGAATTGTTGGGCACATGGGCTTACTGGGTCTCGACTCTACTGAAATATTAATAAGAGGAGAAATGAAGCTGGGTGTGGTAGCACGCCTATAAATCCCAGCTATGAGAGAAGATTGCTTGAGCCCAGGAATTCAAGGCCAGCCTGGACAGCATAGTGAGACCCTTTTGCTCTAAGAAAAAAAAAAAAAAGAAGAAGAAATGAAAACCAGAGCTATTCTGTTGGCAATACTACCAAGACTCTACTTCTTAGAGTCAACACATGGCAGGCAATGTCTCACTAGGTTTCTATTATTTCTGGGAAAGCACATTGATCCAATTTAACTAGCAGATCCTTTCCTTCCCGCTTCGACCGGCACTAGTCTAAAGCAGTTCTTTTCGTCCTTTTATTTCTGATTGCTGTGGGTTTTTAGTGCCATACAACCACACCGCTTTTCTCTCCTTTACCTTTCTCATCCTGTTTTCTGTGCTCACTTCCCCCTTGTTTCCCTTTAAAGCCGGATCTTCATACTGCCCCAGCTCCATCACCTCTCATGCCTTTTCACCTGCCCCTTGGAATAGCCTGGGCGCTGATCACTGGACTATGAGTGTGCACCGTTAGGATCAGATGCAGGGCCAGTCGCAGTGCTCACGTGGCCCCACCCCTCCGTCAGGAATGCGCCTAGTGCTAAAGACAGCCCAGCTCGTCTCCGAGCTGCTTCCTCAGAGAGGGGGCAGAAGGCCTGAGCAGCCCTCTCCTCCCTCCTGCCCTGCCAACTTGGATGGTTGCTCAGAGAGGGAGACAAATGCTGTCTGTGCAAGAATGTTGCCGTTGCTAGGAGAGAAAGAAGGAAAAAAAAAATAGTTCCCTGTCACAAAGGGGGGCCAGGAGAAAAGCCGCCCTGAGCTGGACGACAAAGAAAAGTGGGGAGGAATCTCCGTGTCTCGCTGATGTTGCTGGTGTGTGCACGTTAGCTGCTTCAACCACGGGGCATGAGATCACTGGCTAGGTTTTTAATAGTAGCAGTCCTTATTTTAATGTCTTTGTGGGTTTTTAATTCTGCCTTAAGGTGGGGAAATTGTATGTAAAAATCAGGAAACAAATTCCCATTATTGCCATCACTGTGTCCCAACCGGGTATACCAAAGCAAGGAACCGCGTCTGCGGTGATAGTTTACTAGACTATGTCCCACGGCAGCTGCAGCTGTGGAGGGTGAATAATTCATTTTTGCCTCCTTGCTGGTAAATCTTCTCTGGCATGGAGAGGAGCTCAGTAAAATGTACGCAACAGAGGATTTCGAGAAACCTGCAGTGCTGGACTTGTATATATGGACCCAACCTCCGAGTGCCCCCACGCGCTGTACTGCAGCTCCCACTGTGCTGTCCTGCCACTGGACCTTTGCTCTTGTCATTCCCCCTGCCTGAAAAGAGCACTACAGCCCTGTCCTGGAGATGGGACAGCTATCCATGATGGTTTGGAAATAGGCTGAGGAGTTTGAATTTTATTAAAAGAGCAATGGGGAGTCATTGATGGTTTTGAGCAGAAGACATTGGCATGAGTAAGACCTTCACAGGCCCTAAAAATGCAGGCTATGACACTCCCACAGCCCTCACCTTATATTCTCCAAAGTAAAATGGTGCCAAAACTGTAAAACACAAAACATCAGATATGTTGACATTGAAAAAGATTGATTTCAGATCTTCCAAATGCAAAACAAGAATACTTTTCCAGGCCTTTCTCTACTTCTTCTCCCAAGACTGAAATAGGTCTCTTTCTTTGCTGTAGAATGTTCTTCCAGTAATCTATAGAATTTTATAAGGTTTGAACGCAGAAATTTAACAAAATAAAATGGTCATTGCCCAGCTGTGCATTTTCTTCACACAGAGTTAGATAACAATGTATTAATAGTTAATTATTTCAGAATAAATTCTCTCACCTTTTGCTGCCACCTCACAGAGTGCACCAAGAATAGCCTCATGGCAATATTACAGTACACCTGAAGTGTCTTTCTTCAAGTCGCTAAAAGCTACACTGATGAAATGTTAGAGGAATCTTGATTTTGTATATTTAGTACCTTAGATTATAGCCTTCCTAAGTTTAGTGGACAATAATGAAAATTGTTTGCAAGCCACATCATCATAGTCCAGCATTCAATTTCCGCAAAGGGGGAAATCTGGTGGCCATTGGGCACAATATATGACCAGCTAAATACTTCATCTTGCCTAATTCTGGTTTAACATCAAAAGGGTATTGACTTCACAAAAGGCAGCCAGCCCTAAGCTTTTTTAACAATCTAATTAAACGTGAAAAGGAGATAACATGAAGCTTTCATTGATAAGAAATAAATATCGAAACTAAATCCATAGCCTGTCACAATCAAATCTCTTTGAAACACAGGAACCTTGTTTAACACAAAGGTTTTCATCTTGTTAACCACCATGCTCTGATGAAACACAACTCTTTCCATGCAGTTTGCCTCGATCCCCATGTTAAACAAAGGGGAGACGTTGCATTATCTTTCAGGCTCTAGTAACCCAGAATAAATTGGCTGTATTTTTCTATTATTCACCACCAGTGTTAAAAATTAGGTCTTTGTTACTGGCAAGGGTAAAACTTAGCTGGGCAGATCAATAGAATTATTTCTCTCCTCAGACAATAGGAGGTAGGAAGGTAATAACTAGCAATGACTTTTAAAAAAATATTCTGCCTGTCATTAGCAGTTCATGTTCCAGGAAAGGCTTTTTGAGTTGCTGAACAAAAGACCGCTCCTAAGGTTCAACAGCTTCATGTATCAGAGAAATTTCTTGCAACTCTGAAACCTCTCTAAATGCCTAGCAAAAAAGAAAGAAAGAAAAAGAAGCATATTCTATGCACAATCCACTCTCCAAACCATAGGAAAGCCTTCATAATTAACGCTCTTACCAAGCATTAGTGGTCAATGCTAAGCCCTGCATTACTATATTGAAGACCATCAATAACCACGAATTAGAAAGGAGAAGGTACAGACTAAACAAAATGCTTCTGCAATAAGAATAACAGTTTTGCTCTCAGAAGATAGACTTTTCTGACTAACTTTACACTTTGGCCCCACATGGTTTCTCTGGAAAATACTTGTCATGTAATTTTATGATCTGTTAAAAAAAAGTGTAAGAATATTCCTTCTTACCTACCTTACAAGAACGTTGGAAAGATTAAAATTAGATAGTTGTGAAAGTGTTTCTAATTCTCCCAGGAAAGACTGAAGAAATGCTTTGTGGATAAACTTCTCTGCTGCAGCCTGTAAGTAGTCATAATGCCTCTGTCTCAGCCTTCTCCCATGAACAGCCAGCATTGTGCTGACTCTATTCCCTTGTCTCTGAATAGCTCTTTAAAATCGTTCCACCAGGAGGGGATGGCTGAAAGCATACCTGACGGGTACAATGTACACTATCTGGGTGATGAACACACTTATAACTTAGACACAAGCAGTATAAAAGCAATCCATGTAACCAAAATATTTGTACCCCTATAATATTCTGAAATTTTAAAAAGATCATTCCACCCATAGCCCCAAAGTATTTAATTCATGACTGACAAAAAGAAAAAACATGCTTCATTCCTCCAAATTCTTCCCAGATTAGCCAGAAAAGAAATCCCAGAAGTCCTGCCTTGTCTAGGAGTGAAATGATTCCCTGTCACCCCCTCACTTCCTCTAAACACATTTTTCTTTGTCTCCTTCGAAATATAAGAACTAGCGAATGCATTACCCACTGTTCATACATCCTATTCACATCTGCGCATGTCAGTATTTTCTACTCTTTCACTTAAGCCCCCTTTTTTTTTTTCTGAGATAGAGTCTGGCTTTGTTGCCCAGGTTAGAGTGAGTGCCGTGGCATCAGCCTAGCTCACAGCAACCTCAAACTCCTGGGCTCAAGCGATCCTCCTGCCTCAGCCTCCCGAGTAGCTGGGACTACAGGTGTGCACCACCATGTCCGGCTAATTTTGTCTATATATATTAGTTGGCCAATTAATTTCTTTCTATTTATAGTAGAGACGGGTCTCTATCTTGCTCAGGCTGGTTTCAAACTCCTGACCTTGAGCAATCCGCCCCCCTCAGCCTCCCAGAGTGCTAGGATTACAGGCGTGAGCCACAGCCCTGGCCTAACTTAAGCCTTAATGGGCACAGTCACAGTCACCCTCAGCAAAACACATCTTCATAAACCTCTGTGCTCAGCGCACCACCACCCTCAACAAAAACTCTGCCAACTCCAGCAGAGACCCAGTGTATGTTGGTTTCCCAAACATTTCCACCTTTTACCCCAATAACCCTCCCAATCCGAATTCTAAGTTATGAACACTAACCCCCGGCTGAGACCTGAAACACACCCACATTAAGTTGTAAATCACTAGAGTCTTCTTAAAGACCTTTGCCTTCCCAAACACTTTTGCTTCATATGAGTCTCCTGTGGACTCTGATATGCCTTTCCTCTCCATCCTTCGCGTACAACAGGTCTTCAGAAAGTTCATGAAAATGGGTATTATGAAAAGAGCTCTGCATGACTTTCAAAAATTTCTTCCATCAAACTAAACCCATACTAACTTGTTGTAATATGTCTGAATAGGATCTAATTTGAGGCAGTAAGAATGATAAGATAACAGTTTGAAAAGAGCCCCTATCAGACTAGGAATTCGTCTAAAATTGAGGCAAGAACAAGCATCAAGTTGATGGCTCAGCTTGGGTGGAAGAATGGTGAAATCACTGATGCTTTATGGAAAGTTCATGGGAACAATGCCCCAAAGAAATCAGCAGTTTACAAATGGATAACTTGTTTTAAGAAGGGACTAGACAATGTTGAAAATGAAGCCTGCAGTGGGAGACAATCCACATTAATTTTCGAGGAAAAACTTAATCTTGTTTGTGCCCTAATTGAAAAGGATGGACAATTAACAGCAGAAACAGTAGCCAGCACCACAGACATCTCAATTGGTTAAGCTTACACAATTCTGACTGAAAAATTAAAGTCAAGCAAACTTCTCACTTGATGGGTGCCAAAGCTGTTGTGCCCGCATCAGGTGCAGACAAGAGCAGAGCTTTCAGTGGAAATTTTAATCAGGTGGGATCAAGATCCTGAGGCATTTCTTGAAAGAACTGCAAGAGGAGATGAAACTTGGCTTTACCAGTGAGATCCTGAAGACAAGGGACAGTCAAAGCAACGGCCACCAGGAGGTGGAAGTGGTCCAGACAAAGCAAAGCGAACCAGTCAGGGCAAAGGTCACGGCCACAGTTTTGGGGGATGCTCAAGGCATTTTGCTTGTTGACTTTCTGGAGAGCCAAAGAACAATAACATCTGCTTATGATGAGAGTTCTTTTGAGAAGACTCAAAAGTCAAATTTTTAGCAGAAAAGTACCCAGGAAAACCTCACTGGAGAGCCCTCTGCACCATGACAACGTTCCTGCTCATCCCTCTCATCAAAGAAAATTTTGAGAGAATTTTGATGGGAAATCATTAGGCATCCACATTTCAGTCCTGATTTGGCCCCTTCTGACTTTTTTTTTGTTTCCTAATCTTACAAAATCTGTCAAGAACACCTAGTTTTCTTCAGTTAACAATGTAAAAAAGACTGTGTTGATGTGGTTAAATTCCCAGGACCCTCACTTTGTTAGGATGGACTAAATGGCTGGTGTTACCACTTACAAAAGTATCTTGACCTTGATGGAGTTTATGTTGAGAAATAAAGTTTATATCTTTATCTTTTAATTCCATTTTTCCATGAACTTTTTGAAGTCTCGTCATATATTCTCCCCTACAACCTGTCCCCAGTGAGCAGAACAGAGAGGACATTCTCTTCCTGTTGAAAGTTACTACATGGCCTGTGAGGTACACTGTACACTGTTCAGGTGATGGGCACACTAAAAGCCCAGACGTCACCACCGTATACTATATACACATAGCAGAATTCAACTTGTACCCCCTAAATCTATTAAAACTTTAAAAATAAAATAAAACCAAAGAGTCACTACCTATAATAAGAAATGGAATCTCAGGTGAAATTTGAGGTCAGTAAAGCCAAGGAACAGAGGACATTCTAAGTACCCCTGATGTCACTGGCTCGGGTGCCATTTAGTTGCCCACAGGTGAGCCTGACCCTGATTACTGGGCTGCATGGTGCCAGGCACCGAGCCCTGAGTGGTGGAGGTGATTATGATGGCTTCTCAGGCACGTGATTATTTGTACCTCCCCCCTCACCCCCCGCAACTACACCATCTCCTCCCACGAGGTTTTCATCTCGGAGCACGGCAGCTTCATTCATCCAGACGCTCACACCAAAAACCTTGGAGTCATCTTTACCTCCTTTTTCATTTTCACGTCCTGCATCTGATCCATCCCCAAATCCTGTAATTCTACCTTCAAAATACATACAGAATGTAGCCCTTCTTGTCACCCCCAGCCCCTAGTCCCACCCACTGTCCTGTCTCCGGTAGGTGGTTATAATGGGCTCCTCACAGTTGTCTGCCTTCTTATTTTCTTATCTCCCCTTCATGGCTGCCACAGTGAGGCCAGATCAAGTCATTTCTTCGTTCTCAACTCTCCGATAGCTTCCCACTTCATTTAGCACACAACCCAAAATCCGTACGTGATCCACCTGGGTCTCCCTGTCTGACCGGATCCTCTCCCATTCCCCTTCCTGTGGGTTGCCCCCGGCCACCCTGACCTCCTCGCTGTCCCTTGTGCACACCACGCACACTCCACTCCCCCCAGGGCCTTTGTACCTGCTGCTCCTTCTGCCTGGAAGGTTTGTTCCCACATGCTCCCGTGGATCATAATCCCCTCACTTCACTCAGGTTTCTTTCAAGTGCCACCTGCCCAGGGAAGCCCAACCAAAGCTCTTTCTACAAAATTGCAGACATTGATCCTTCTTGTTTAAAAAAAATTTTTTTTTTCTCATAGCACTTAACAATTCCTAACATTAGGGTATGTATTTATGTATTGTCCAGTTGAATACAAGCTCCATGAAAACAAGACTTTTGTCTCATTCACCGCTCTTTCCCCCTGTTTGGGAACACTGTCTGCCACACCATTGGCATTTAATAAATATGCCTTTAATTAATTAATTCAATTAGTTTTGCAGATTTGGGGCACCACGGGTTTAGGATCACCAACCTCCAAGCATTACCTACTGATTCATTTCATGCGGTCCTGGTCAGTTCTCTTCCACACGTCTCTTCTAAAGCTTCATCCCTCTCTTCAAGCTCCTTCTCTCTCCTACAATTTTTTGCATTATCAGCAAGAGATTCTGCTGACTACTTTACAGGGAATGACCCAGGTCATCAGATGAGAACTCCAGTGGTGTCTTTACCAACACCTACAAACCTGCCCACACCACTTCCCCTTTGTGAGCCTTCCTTCTGTCTCAGTGGCTGGTTCCCTGCACCAGCCCTTCCCTGCCTTCCCCGGGGTCCTTGTACACCAAGGCGCCTTGACCCTTAGCCTTCCATGGCTCGGATCTTCAATTTCTCCCACCCTAGGGCCTGTTTCCTTCAGCATCTGAGCATTTTCAAGTCTCTCCCATCTTAAATAGCTCTCTGCCTACCTCGGTCCCTTTAGAAGCCAGCAGATGAGCTTCTTGAAAGAGCTGTCTATCAAAAAATCAAGTTTGTGAAAAAAAGAAGAAATAAATAAATAAAAAGAAAGAGCTGTCTGCATTCTCTGTCTCCACTTTCTCACAGCAGAATCACTCCTGGGGCTTTTGCATCTGGTTCTCGCTCTCAATCCCCCACTGAAAAGGCTCATGTCCCTAGTGTCCTCCAAAACACCAGAAACAGCGAGTCCTTTTCTTTTTTATATTATTCTTTTTGAAAATTATACAATTAACACTCCTTTATAATATAAAATGTAATCACTATAAATCAATGTATAGTAGAAAATAAATATCTCCCACAATTCTTCCCCAAGACATTCATGGTCAACATTTTGTAGATATATCATCCTTATTGTTCCTTGGTATATAAAGAAATATAAACATTTATACTTTGTTATGGATATTTTATTCAAAAAAAGATACTATAGCATGTTACTGTTTGCAATTTGATCTACTAAATATATCCTGGTCACATTTCTATGTTTGTACATAAAGATTTGTAACATTTTGAACAACTCCATAGCATTTCATCATGTGGAAGTATCATTATTTATTTAGGATAAATTACTAGAAGAGAAATACAGGGTCAAAGGGAACAAATATTTTTTAAATATTTTATTTTAAAATAATTATGGAATTCTCCTAGAAAGCCACTTATACTTTCACTTGTAGCTTATAAAAGCCTATTTCTCCACTTCCTTCGATATCTAATTTCCCTTTTATCTTTGCTAGCTTGGTAAGTAAAAAACTAAATCTCACTGTTGAGCTCTAATTATTTAAATATAAGTAAGATTGAACATATTTTCACAGATTGATTAGCCATTTCACAAGTCTTCTGTGACCTTCTTGTTCATATCATTTGCCTATTTTTCTATCAGGTTGCTCATTTTTTTTTTTTTGACTTGTAAGGACTCTCTTAACTTTATGAATATTAACCTGTTGGTCATTACAACCGTAATGATCGAGAACCTACTATGTACCAGACACTAAGCTGGACATTGAAGTTGCCCTGGTAAGCAAGACTGAGAAGCTTCTTTCCCTGCTGGAAGGAATGGAGTAGATTCTAGAAGATGGAGAAAGCTTCCTAGCATTATGTGTCTTATTTTATAGACTAAATGGTAAATATTCACAGAACTATGCTCCTGCAGGGTTAGAAAAATCATTTTCCTTTCTACACCTGAACTTAGACTGCTCCACTCTCAAAAATGATTGTTTAGACTGCAATATGTGTGGAGAATGACCTACAGAGAGATGAGGGGGGGGGCTTTAATATTCAGAAAGTCCTGGAGGAAATAGGGCTTGAGTGTGCACAAAGAAGGGATTAGAAATGAGATCCCTGCCTGAGGCACAGGAGACCTGGAAAGTACAGGCCTGTCCCCCCCCACCGGCTAACTGAATGGACCCCCTCGTGGCCAAAGGAATATCCTAAAGCAAAATTGCCTGCCAGAAGGAGGGAGGTCAGACATGCCTTAACATGCCCCCCTCCCTTCTTGGAGACTTCCTTTGCAACCCATTAATAGGCCTAAGGGTATGCAGGACAAACCTGCAAGTCCTCAATTTACACAACAAATGGTGGCTTATCTCTGGTAAACAGTTTATGTTAAAACATTCCAAGCCTTTAGACAAAGCTTCATGTCTTTAGCCAATTACAATCCAAAGAATCTTTAAACCCACCTATAATTTGTAAGCCCCTCCCCTTCGAGATGGCCCACCTTTTTGGGCCAAACCAATATATGCCTCCCAAGTATTGATTGATGGCTTTACCTGTAACCCCTGTCTCTGAAATGTATACAAATCAAACTGCCACAAGAGTCCACTTGCCCAAGACCTCTTGACAGTGGCTCCGGGTTATGGTCCTCAAATTTGGCTCAGAATAAATCTCTTTAAAATTCTTTTGCAGAGTTTGGCTTTTTTTCCGTTGACAAAGCTGACCTCAGTCCAGGGCTCTGGGCATCTCCTGTGATGTAGAAATTCCCAAAGAGAAATTAATGTAAAAATGGCAAAGACCTGTGGTCCTGAGGATTTTGTTCAGGGCAGTTAACTTGCATTTGAGTGAGTGCTGGCGTAAGGCAAGCCATAGAAAGACCAGACAGATTATTATAAAAATGCTATTGGTGGGCCAGGTAGACAGCAGCACCGGGGGTCAGTGTGGGAAGAAGGTGCTGAGATGAGCCATCAGCCTCAGAGAAGGTTCTGGCTAAAGCTGTTTGCTGGCGCAGGTCTGATGTTTATCTTTTATCTCGTTCTGCTTGTAGTAGGAGCCAAATCCCAGGCGCAAAGTCCTGGAGGCTGCAGAGAGCACAGAAGCAGGGAGGAGATGAAGCCTTAAGCTGTTCTTTTAGCCGAGGGCACCCTGAACACCCCACATGGCCCCAGCTTAGTGGAGTCACGCCAGGAAGATACACAGGCCTGGGCGGAGGCACAGACATGCTGGCTTTTCTCCCAAGAAAGATTTCTCCGGCCTGTTCCTTGTAGTTGCTTCAGCTGTTTGACAGTCCAGGCCATAAATGTAAACTGTGAGATCTTAAGAGTAGATAGATTTTTACAGTTTTTAAGGAAAACCAATCAGAAGACCAAGAAGAGAGCTTACCATATAGGGCTTATCATTTTTTTCCCCAAAATTTAAGCTGGGGTAATCTGCCCTTTGATATCACAGTAATAGTTTACTCACCCCGTCATTCAACAAATGTGTATCAAGTGCAGGCTTGGTGCTCGGGGCTGGGTGTTAAGTGTTAAATCAGACATGTCCATGACCACATGGAGCTTATAGTCTAATACAGGGCAAACTACACCCCTGAGGCCAAATATGGCATTCTGCCTTTTTTTGTAAATAAAGTTTTATTGGAACACAGCCATGACAATTTGTTTATGTATTGTCTACAACTGCTCTCAGGTTACAATGGCAGAGTTGAGGAGTTCAGTGGTTTTTTGTTTGTTTGTTTTAAAGAGGCAGGGTCTCACTCTGTTACCCAGGCCAGAATGCTAGAGTGCAATGGCATGAACATAGCTCACTACAACCTCTGCAGCCTCCAATTTCTGGGCTCCAGCGATCCTCCTGCCTCCACCTCCTGAGTTGCTATGACTACAGACATGCATAACCATGCCCTGCTGGGCTTTTTACAGACGTTTCTGACCCCTGGTCTAGTGGACTGTTGAACTCTGTTTTCCCAACAGAGAGATTCACTTGTTTTTTTATAAACTGACTTAGACAAGAATTTGGGTTGAAAGGAGAGAATCCACTTACCTGGGCTGAAGGGAAAAGGGGGGTCATGATAAAATATTTCCCCATTCAGGGGTAAGGAACCTCCAGCCTCAATGCCACATATGGCCCTCTAGATCCCCAAGTGTGGCCCCTCGACCAAATCTAAACTTTATTAAAAGGTTTTTTTTTTTTTTTTTTTTTTTTGAGACAGAGTCTCACTTTGTTGTCCAGGCTAGAGTGAGTGCCGTGGCGTCAGCCTAGCTCACAGCAACCTCAAACTCCTGGGCTCAAGCGATCCTCCTGCCTCAGCCTCCCGAGTAGCTGGGACTACAGGCATGCGCCACCATGCCCGGCTAATTTTTTTTTTTATATATATATCAGTTGGCCAATTAATTTCTTTCTATTTATAGTAGAGATGGGGTCTCGCTCAGGCTGGTTTTGAACTCCTGACCTTGAGCAATCCGCCCGCCTCGGCCTCCCAAGAGCTAGGATTACAGGCGTGAGCCACAGCGCCCGGCCCTATTAAAAGGTTTTGATCTGTAAAATTTGGATTTAGTCAAAACGCCACACTCAAGGATCCAGAAGGCCACATATGGCATAGAATCCATGGACAGGAAATTAAATACAGGCATTACTCTTAATATATGAGTTTTTGCCCTACAAATTGGTTATAACTCAATTCTATTAATTAAAGAACATAATCTGTATTACTAAGGTCACCATTGGTTATAACAAGATCTTGACTAAGAACTAATAATGTCTAGAATACAAGAAAAACTGTTGGCTAAGCAACCCAAAGGCTTTGTTTGAGTAGCTCTGACTTTGTTTGTCCTAACAATGGGTGATAATAATGATAAAGGAAGTAAGAATATGTAAATATCCTGAGTTGGTGATAGGAAAGTAAAAAAGGGACAAGACTTTTAAGCAAAAGCCACAAGTTACCAAACAGTGGATTTGATCTGTGATGTTTAGATTTTACTCTTTATCTATAAAAAGGATTCTTATTATTGAAATTATTACAGAAAAAAATCTTCTTTTTGGAGGGATCTGAAACATTCCAGCTTTCCTCTCCTTTACATTCTTAAAACAACAATTTTTAAAAAACAGCTTTTTAAAAATATGAGGTTTCTCAGAAATAAAGAATTTACTGTCCAGTAAGACCTCATAAGAAGTGGGACTGGGTCAGAAACCAAGGTCACCCTCAGTGCTTGAGCAGCAGGACAGGGCCCTGGGGCTTCTGTCACTGTGCTTTTCTCTTCCTCCTCTCTCTTGCCTGGCTTCCTCTGTGTAAACCTGAACACCCTGGACTCCCCAGAGCCTGCCATCACCAGAAAATAGTTTTAGAATCTCTTAGTACAAATGTTTAACCTGACCAGCTTAACCCAATTTATGGTTTGATACTTTTAGCAGAGGCTGCTAAAACCTTGATATTTGCATTGCCACCAAGCCAAGAGACGAGATTCCTAGCTTCCCTTGAATCTCAGTGTAACCCTGAGACTAAATCCCATGCACTGAACTATAAACAAAAATGTTATGTGAGTCTTCTGGGAAGTTTCCGGGATGTGGATGTGATGATGGGATGGCTGGAGCTCTGACTGCCATCTTGGACCTGAGCACAAGGGCCATACCCTTGAGACAGCAGAGTGTGAGCAGGAAGGAGCCTGTGTCACTGATGATCATTGGAGACCCCACACCAGCCCTAAACTCCCTATATCTGGGCTTATTTTATGTGAGAGAGAAATATATGCCCATCTGGTTTAAGCAAATATTTGTAGGGGGGGGGCAACTGAACCTAAGCTTAACTGATAATTTCCTCTGATCCAATAAGCTGTAACCAGAGAGGGTGTGGGGGATACTGCCCACTAGTGAGTCCCCCAGGTCTGAGCAGATTTCCCAGGAAAGGAGGCCTGGACAGAGCAGGCCACATCGACCATGCTGAGTAATACTGCCGGACGACCTGGATCTGTGCAGAAGGTAAAATACTAGGATAAACGAAAAGTTTGGACATGGACTGATGCCAGAGCACATGCACCAGGGTAAAAATGACAATTCAAGGGGAACAGGCTCTGGGAGGTGGAATTGTGGGAAGCATGGCTACAGGCCAGGCAGGCAGGTGCCCTGAGCAGATGGAAGTCAATTGTTCTGCTAATAATTGAAGAAACATTGCTTATATTTTTGAGGGAACTGGTTAACTCATTTCCTTTGGTGACTTAGGGCTGTGATTTATAGCCAGCAAAGTCACTTAGGATAATACAGCCCCCAGGCCTGGTGGCAAACCGCTAAGATTTTTCAAGAAGAAAGAGACCACTTAACATCTCAATCGGCTTTTCTTGAGTAAATGATATCCTGAGGAAACAGTCTCCATCATTTACATCTTCAAGGAGAAAGATGAGAGAAATCAAGAAGAAGAAAAAAAGACTACAAACGCTACATTTATTTCAAATATTTGACAAGTTATGAGAGTCCTAGAAGAGGTTTCCAAGAACTACAACTCCCAGTGGACAGAGGTCCCACCCTCCTTTTGTTCCTTCTCTCCAAAAGCTTTTAATTGATTGAGAAAAACTGGTTTGAATATCAGCTGATTTGAATGCATCTATTCCATAGAAGGAAGCATATACGTCATTTTTTAAAATAGCTTTTCCTATGTGCAATTGTGTCCAACTGGGCTATGGCCTTTCTGTTTAATTTCTTTTCTTCCTAAGCAAATATCCTGAAAGTTTGTGCATAAGCTTGGCTGAAGCAGCGCCGTGCAGGCAATGCCAGGGCCTGCAAGCAGCCTTGTTCCCCTGGGTCACAGGCCCAGTAGGCACAAACTCAGCCACCTTTGTGTCAGACACTTAAAAGCTGGGATTTGAGGAGGACATCAGTTGTTCTCCATGTTCAGAAAAACATAAAAGATGTTCTGAAATAGACAACAAGGCAGGAAAAAAAAGAAAAAGTCCATTCTTGGGCGGTAGCACGGATCACTGGGGAGGACCTCCACTTATATAAACATAGAGTCTTTGTAGAAATAAACAAAGACCAGCTGTGATGGTTGATTTTATGTGTCAACTCTACTGGGCCCAAATAATCGGCAAAACATCATTTCTGGGTGTGTCTATGAGGACATCTCCAGAAGAGATAAGCATTTGAATCAATAAAGTGAGTAAAGACTGTCCTCACCAGGGTGGGCAGGCGTCAACCAGTGTGCTGAGGGACTGAACAGAGCGAGAAGGTGAGGAAAGACAAGTGTGCTCTCTGCTGGAGCTGGGACACCCATCTTCCCCACACTCCTGCCCTTCCGACTCAGACTGGGACCTACTCCATTGGCTCCTCTGCTTCTCAGGCCTCCGGGTTCTGACTAAAACCACACCTCTGGCTTTTCCGGCCCTCCAGCTTGCAGACAGCAGATCGTGAGACTTCTCAGCCTCCAGAACCATGTGAGCCAACGCCTCATAATAAATCTCTTTCTATGTATCTATCTATATCCTCTTGGTTTTGTCTCTCTGGAGAACCCTGACTAATACACCAACCAAATCAGAAAAGCAAAGGCTATTTCTTTAGATTTTGCTGTAGCAAAGGCGTCAGCCACTGTCACTTGTGTTTGGCAGAGACTCAAAGGTGGGCAGAGGAGCGTGAAAGCTTTATAGTACAAAAAAGAGAAGATGTCAGATATGCCCTGATTGGAGACTGTTGGCATGTGAAGATGCAGGCAGGTTAACAAGAAGCAGAGCACCCTATGTGATTGGTCAGGGGTGCGTATTTTGCTTTCTCTGGTTGATCCTGAGTTAGAAGTGGGAATAAAAATTAGGGGAGCTGTCAGTTATTAATCAAGTCCTGGTCATTTTGTGCCAATTGTTACAGAAGTTATTGTTCAGCTTTCTGGATTACTCCTAGAGATGGCAATCTGGCTTCCTGCAAGGCTGACATATAGCAGGCTGGCTTCCTATGTCATGTATTATAGAAAAGGGGATTGATTTTGGGTGGAGGGCAGGTTGCTGCAGGTTGTAAGTCAGAGTTTTATTTTTGTATGATCTGGACTTTGTCCATTTGTATATTCAGTCTCTCATTTTTCAGACAATGACAGACAGGTGTCTCTGGGAAGCTGACCTATATAGCCAGCAAGGTGATTCTCAGCTTTTCTAGGGAGACAGCTAGTTACTATAGGCCACCTTGCCAAGCAGTGCCTAAGTAAATACCTGCTTAAGTGAGGACATACCTCTTAGCTCAACACACCAAGGTGGCAAAGAAGGAAGGGAAGGATTGTAGTTATACTAGCAGGGGAGCCCTACGAGGAGAGAAGAGAAACAATGTTCAGTGGTTCTCAGCACCGGTTGTCAGTTAGAACCCTGTGGACAGCTTTGAGCAAATACTGATGCCATAGTTGTAACCCACCCACAAAGAGTCTAATTTCATAAAGCAGGGCTGGACATCAATATTGTTTCAGAACTTACCAAGGTGATTCTAAGGTGCAGCCCAGATTGGCAGATACTGACCAAAATAAATAATCTTTGAGAAATACTGGGAGCAAATATTTAGCAATTAGCGAAAATGAAATCAGGGCATGCAGCCATGACGACTTTTTCAAGAAGCCCCTCCAGTCTTGCAGTCTCATAGTGCTGAGTTTTAGAAATACAAAATGCATCGTGAAGCTAAACTAGGGTAGCAAATAGGCAAAGGTCTTAGAGTGTGAGCCTGTGCACACAAAATAAAAATGCAGCAGCATATAGCACAAAGGAATACACCAAAAACCACTGCGAAACCACTGAAATGCTACCTATTCTGAGCAGTATCCTTCCTTTTTATTTTTAACTATTAAAAATTTTGTTTCCACCCCTTGAAATGACATTTTATCATAACATTATTTCTCATGGATTATGTGAGATGCGTATGTGTGTTTTCAGCCTATCTAAACTTATACATTTCACAAATTCTTTAAAAAGAATTCAGAATCATTGCATTTTGGACATATAAACTCCAAAGCCTCAAAAGAATCACACACGCTCTGCACACCTGGTATCCATTTTTTATTTCTAGTCATTTCTAAATATTCAAACATACCAATTTATCTGAATTTGATACAACACCACCCCCTGGTGGAAATCTATAGAAAAGCTCCCACACTTGATTAAACTTAAGAATTTTAATACTGCAGGGAGTGATAAAGATCATCCAATATATGCTTCTCTCAGCCTCTACCGGCAGAATCTTCTCTTTAAGCAAAATCATATGCCAACGCTCAATGATCAAGACAGTAAAGCCAGAGCTGTGCTGGGAACTTTCTCTTTCCCGTTTTCATTGCCAACCCCACATCTCAGCCAGGATGTCCAAAATAGAACCTATTATCACTAAACATAGGTCATCTCTTTCAAAAGTTAAAATTAAATTCATTTCTCCTCAAGCCTCCTTAGCTCAATGAATAGCATCTCACTTTCCATTCACCCAAGCCAAACACCCTCCTGAAGATTCACAAAACACATGAGCAGGTTAAAGGCTCTGGGCATGCCTGAGACAAAAAGCCAGGCAAAATTTATTTAACTCAGCAGTCCCCAAACTAATTTTGTCGTGAGACACACTCCTCTTTTCCCCAATACGTTTTAACAACCTACAGAACGCCCTTTGCTTCGATGTCATGCAGAATGATTGTTCCATGTTAATTAGCAAATTAGCTCTTTGGCTGCACATGATTTTTAATCTTCAAAAATGCGTAGGCAAAGTTGACTACACAGCAAGCCAGCTCGCAGTCATTTGTGGTAATGGAATGTACCACACTTAGGTGATCAACTCTGGGCAGCTACTGAATTGATGCCACATCCCTAAGCAACTTCTTCTCAGTCTTCTACCATCATTACCAGCTGAGGGGAGGAAAAGGTTGCCACTAGTGCTAACAGTCCTCATACTTTGTCTTCAATTAAATGTAACAAGTCTGCATTTTGTGATCACTATGTATTTAGAGGGATTATAATGCTCACTATAATAATCTAAGAGGTTCACAGGTAGCTCTGCCACTGACAGTGATTTTTCCATACATTATCTCTTTCTGTGGATTTACCAGCTCCAAAATGTCAAAATCCCTCTAGCTTCCAGCATTCATATAAATTAGCATAGGTCCTTGGACATCAGATCTAAAAGAAATCTTACTCTATAACAAGTATTTTTAACAACAAAATAAGAGCTTTATGCCCTGTGTCATCAGTACTAGGCTTCTTAAGTCTATCTGTTGCATTATTTCTGATTTTGAAAACAAAGAAATGCCTAAACTTTCATGCAATGAAAAAAGTATTTGAACCTGTTCTGATGCTTTAAAGTGTGCTTTGATCAATAGTCTCCAGAGCCATTTGCTGTCATTTCATGACATCTACAGCTTTGACTTGGGACCAGGGGTCCTGAGGGCATGGACACACTCGCTCACCAGCCTGGCAGCCTCCAGGGCAGTGCCCCAGTGCACCGAGAAGCCCCCAGCCCCATGGCCATAGTGGTGGACCACAGGTAGCCTCTGGCCGTCTCGGGCTAGGAGCTCTTTCTGCAGCCGCACGCCTGGCCTGGAGGGTCTCAAGCCCACCTTCTCCCTTATGTCCCAGGCTCCGCGGAGAGAGGGTTCTAGAGCACAACATCGGGAAAAAATATCTCTGCTAATTTCTGCATCTGGGGACAGATTCCAGTCTCCTTTTTGCCTAGTTCCACCCAGGGTTACATGGGATATGCCAGGATAAATATACGTCAGCCCACTCCCATCTCGGATAAAATGCTTCACCCAGGGAGCCTGAACTTTGAGCACTTGGCCCCTCACAGGGAAAATCTCTGAGTCTCCTGCAAGCTGTCTGCTTCCAAGGCCTGTACAGTTGACCACGATGTCGAAGGACGGATGAAGCTCCCACAGGTCTTCTACTCGTCGGGTGAGTATCTGCCCTCCGCTCCCTTTCACCCTGGGGAAGAAAGACCATGAGATGAGCCGCAGTCGCCTTCCGCTCAGCTACTTCCAGGAACTGAAGAACAGGAACACGGGAACAAAAATGAGGCAACGACCTGCTGAACAAACCTCGAAAACTTCCAGGGCCAGACTCCAGCCATCAGCGGCCCCCTAGCTTTGGGGTCTGGGGGTTCCTTCAGTTGAACCGAAATGAAAACCTATTTTGAAATGTTAAAACAAAGGAAACTATACTTGTATGTCTTGCCCTTTTTATGTTTTGTAGAATTCCTATATCATTCTGGATGCTCAATAAATAACCAAGTTGATCTGATATTTTAAGCCAGCATTTCTTGTCTATATCATTTATTTAACACTGCCTTGGACATTTTGTCTCATATTGTTAGCTCCCGCATGTTCCCTTGCATTAGTCTGGTCTCCCTGACTCAGTGGTCGTACGGGGTCCCATGCCCCCCTCCCTATGTCTACGGGGATGTTAGCATGAGAACACAACATATTTGAGCCCATAGACTCAATGACAGTTGTAACTGGTAATTATTTTTTGGACCAAGTATATCAATAATGAAAAGAGATGGCTTATCCAGGTCCCATAATCCTTTAAGAAAAAAAAACTGTGGTAAAATACATATAACATAAAATTTTACCATTTTGACCATTTTTAAGTGTAGAGTTCAATGGCATTAAGCACATTCACATTGTGGTACAGCCATCACCACCATCCATCGCCAGAACTTTTCTAATCTTACAAAATGGAAACCCTGTACCCATTAAACAATAACCCCCAGGTCGTGCGTTCTTATTCGTAGGATTAATATGAATTTAATATGATTAGGTATGAGCCTGAGAAGGTTGGATGTGAGATGGAGGCTATGGGCAGCTGTGTTCGACAGATGCGGGTTGGACGCTCGCTGCCAGGCGCTGCTCAGAGGGACCACGAAGGTGTGAGGCCGGGCCCTTCCTCAAGGGCTGACGAAGGCACCGGCAGACAGAGGTGCGAACGCCTGGCAGAGTGAAGTTCTCTTAATAAACGATGCAGGGTCAGGAAGGTTAGGGATTAGGTCCCAGTTCTGTCTCACATTAGCTTTGAGCTCTAGGCCAGCTCCCCTGGGGGCTCTGATCCGCAGTTTCCTCACCTGCGTCGGGAGGACCCCACGCCCTTGCCTGCCTGGGTGGGAGGGAGGGCCGTGAGGTCACAGTGAGATAATGGCCACTACTTTGAAAGCCGTTAAGCACAATCCATGTTAAGGGACTGATATCAATGAATCATAAATTCCCCAAGGGAAGAGACTACATCTTACTCTTCTTACTGCCCTCGTGACCCATCGGGGCCCATTAGCAGGTGGGCTTAAAGGAAATGTCAGCCAATACCGAAGACAACGTGAAATCCTACTTTTGGCCTGTGACGGTTAATTTTATGTGTCAATTTGACTGGGCCAATGGGGTGCCCAAATATTTGGTCAAACATTATTCTGGGTGTTCTTGTGAGGGTGTTTTTGAATGAGGATCAACATTTAAATCAGTACACTGAGTAAAGTAAATTGCCCTCCATAATGTGGGTGTGCCTGGTCCAGTCAGTTAAATGCCCGAATAGAACAAATGCCGCCTGCCCTCCAAGTGAGAGCGAATTCCTGCTGCTGGACTGGAACTAAAGCATTGGCTCTTCCCAGTGTCAAGCCTGCTGGCCTTTGGACTGGAGCTATACCATTGGCTCTCCTGCGTCTCCAACTTTCCTGTCAACTCATCCTGCAGATCTTGGGTCTTATCAGCCTCCACAACTGCGTGAGCCAATTCCTTGTTTATACACACACACACACACACACACACACACACACACACACACACACACACACATCCTACTTGTTCTGTTTCTCTGGAGAACCCTGAAGAATACAGGGTGGCACCACACTGGCATCCTCTCTCCCTGACTGCTGCAATCCCAGCCTGTTTCAGGGAGAAACTGGGAAGGGCTGACATGGGAAATGGAGGTAGAGTGCTTGCACCCCACCTGTCCCTGAGAGAGCAGAAGTGGTCATGCCAGCATTTCTGAGCACTATCTACCTTCAAGGCCAGATACATAAAAGTTTAATGTGAAGGAAAACATAAGAAAAGGCAGAAACTTCCAGAGCACAAATGAGAGGTGGCTGAGAAGGTGGTAAATGATGGCATGGTTTGACAACTGATTTTTTTTTTTTTTTTCTGAAACAGAGTCTCTCTCTGTTGCCTGGGCTAGAGTGCTGTGGTGTCAGCCTAGCTGGGGCTACAGGCATGTGCCACCATGCAGGGCTAATTTTTCTATTTTTTAGTAGAGACGGGGGGAGGGAGGGAGGTCTCACTTTCACTCGGGCTGGTCTCAAACTCCTGACCTCAAGTGATCCTCCTGCCTCAGCCTCCCACAGTGCTAGGATTACAGGTGTGAGCCACCATGCCCGGCCAACAACTGATTTTAATGTAATAAGGAGGGACCTCACTTCCTGGTTGGAAAGTTCAATTGAAACTTGTATCAAGATCAGCAGGAAACTGACAGCAGGCCTTCTGACACTGGGTCCCATTTTTAGAAAATACTTCAAGTTGATGAGAGTGGAAGAGACCAACATTGCTGCTCAACTGCAATGAGCTTGACTCCAATAGCTCAGTTTCCTATTACGTAAAACAACAGCCTTGAGCCATCTCAGCGGCTCCCCAACTTCTCTGCATCTGACTGAAAGGAACACTGCTGCACTGGGCTCCATCACCTCAGATTCATTTATTATTAAACAAATATTTGCTGGGGCCTGTGCCGTGCCAAGCACTGTGCTAGGTGAGAAGAGCTCAAAGGCCGCGTCTTGCTGTAAGATGACGTGAACCCGCAGTGTGCTTCCTACTAAATACAAGCTGTATGTCCAGCATCAATGCTCCAAGCAACAGGGCTTCAATCCTAAGCTCTGGCATCTCTACTTTATGCGTTCTTTCTTGTTATTCCGAAAATCCATGGAAGACAGGATGTTTTTCACCTGAGAGAAGGAAACCAAAGAAACAAATCTGGCAAACATTCATACTTTAGGGCTGCAGAAAACCAATAAAGCCAATGGATTACTTTCTGGTGTAAGTAAAAGTGGCTAAAAGAGGGAGATTGAGGCTGGAGCAGTTTTGTTTGTTTTCTAAGTAAAAAGCTCATAGATAAAAGTGCTTAATGTAGCAAATTTTATGGTCACAAGTTTTTAGCTCTCTCTGTAGAATAAACAATTTGGAAGCTTAAATTATGTGTTTTAAACATACTAAAATTGATGAATGTTTTAAAAGGTAAAGTAACTCTGTAAAGTTTTATTCCCCCCAACACTTGCTTAGAAATAAGAGTACCTTGGAATTTTGTGGTGTTACTGACCAACACCTTGCAGTGTTTATAATCTCTAAGCAACTGAACACAAAGAAAAGACATTTAAAAAGGGGTGAGGAGAGCTCTACTCTTTACCATTCACATTATCCTGATCAAGTTATTAAACTTCTGTAAGCTTTTAATCCTTCAATCCATAATACAGGGATAATAGTACTGATTTCATAGGCTTATTATGAAAATGAAATGAGGTAACATCTGGAAAAAGTCTGAGATAGTGCAGAGCACATTACAGTTGCTCAATAAAGATTTTTTATAAGAAAAATTAAAAGGTTTTTAGGGGGTTGTTATGCTACTGTAAAATATAAGACCTAGTGCTTCATCTATCAGTATTCCTACTCTCCATACCTGTACACCACTTACATTTAATTAAGAATGACATTTCAATTAAAAACATTTTTTAAATTAATCATTATTTGAACATTATCTTGGTTTTGCTTTTTTTTTTTTAATAGATTGTGGATTCCATGTTGATTGTGAGTCTATGTTCTAATATTTGAATGTAGGTTCTATGTTCCAGCCATCCTAATTAAAACCCAGAATTATTTTCCTAATTCAGGGAAATAAGATAATTACCAGCCTTGGGATTTAAGCAAATTTCTTAGACTCACTGAATTTACTGCTTCAACTATAAACCAGGGATGAGAATGCCTAACTCACAGAATTGTTAGGACAATTATACAGGAATTCAGTAAATGCAAATGTACTTCTTTTCCATTTCAACAGTCCCCTGAGATATAAGCTACTGATGAAAGTCCAACCTGTTCCTGGAGACTTCTTAAATTATTAGAGTGGCTGGGCCATTGGAAGGCCCTGTCAGGCCTACTGTGCTGCGTCTCTCCCAGGCCTTGTTCCCCAAGAGGAAACTTACTGAGTATGCCCAGAGACTGGGCAGCTTTATGCTGCTGCAATGCAAATGGTGATGCCCAGTCACTATTCTACATGCCATGGGCAATGCATCAAGATGACAGCAGTGCATAGGAGGAAACTGTACCCAGAAGCTGGATGTTAAGTTAGGTGACCAGGTGCCTACAATGCTGTTTTGACGACCATATGAGATAGTTATTCTGGAAGTCTGGGGGGACATGATTGGGTATCAGAAGCTTAACGACTTTCCTTTTGGTGCTTCCTGTAACTGAGCAAGACTTCATCCTGGAGAGAGAGAATACCATTGTCCCAATCTCCCATAAGAAAATAGGGGTCAGGGGCTCTCAAGAAGCTGGGCTCACTTCAAATAGCCCAGCCTAATGTCCTCTGGTCCTCACCCTAAAACATGAATGCCCATTTTCCCTAAGCCAAAGTCAGCCCTCTGCTGGACTATGTCAGCCTGACCCATAAACATGGGGGACTGTCATCTTCGGGGCCCTTCTTTCAACTCAGTGGGAATTTCAGCAAGGAGGGCAATTGAGCTGGCTGTGCCCCTGAGAAGGACGGGGGTCCACTAAGTACTTATTTACACATACTCCCCTGTTCCCCCTACTCCATCTCCCACCAGCAAAGACGAGTCCCCTCATCCCCTCTCTGCTTCTGGGATTAGAGGCAATTGCCGCACCCCACTTCCCATCCTCTTCCTCAGCTGAAGCCTTGCTGAGAGAAGAACCCTAGGCAGCACTAAACAGAGAGGTGGGGGCTCTGCTGTGGAGACGCCGTGGCAGCAGGGGCACAGGGGAATGGCCGCCCTGGTGGGCTCCAGTGCATGGGATGCAGCATGGGTGCCAATAGGTGTGAGCGGCTGCTTTGACAGCAGCCCTGGGGGCAGTGGGACCAAGGAAGGAACAGGAATGGGAAGACAGGGCAGGAGGGAGGGTACAGCTCTGCAGGGACACACTGAGGGGTGGGACAAGGCAACTAAACCAGCAGAGCCAACATATTTCCTGGAGCCCATGTGGCCCTGCGATTCACTTGCTAAAACTCAGACCCTAATTGTTTTTGGAACTTAATGAGTAGAAACTAGGGGAAAAAAAATTTTATTTTCACTTAAAATTTACAATTTTTGAATCTCTCTTCTTGGATCTAAGACTACTTTGGGGTGAGAAGGTAAATGACTGTGTGAAGGCCGAGCTGCTTCTCAGCAGGCCAGACTGCTTTGGGCCCAAGTTTGAAACAGGGCAGCAGGGCTGGCGTGGAGGTTCAGAGCTGGGAAGGGGATACTTCTCCCCACCTCTGCATGGAGCCCGGCTCTACTGTGATCCAGGAAGGCCTGGTGGCTCCCAAGGTAGCATCTGTCTTTTAAAGTAAGTTGGAATGAGGAAAACAGCATTGAGTTTTTGAGTTACTACGTGAGGACAGCTTGGAGAGGAGAGGTGAGAAGCAGGAGGAGGCAGCTGTGGCCAGAGCTGCAGAGAGACGAAAGGGTGGCTGGGCCTGGGCTGGTGCTCAGGGACCAGGGGGCAGGGCTGTCTTTGGGAGATATTTTACATAAAGAATTTATTAGACATAGTAGTAGAATATATTATGCATGCATTATTAGATGTAGTCAGTTTTTGAAATTAGTCCTTGTTTCAAACCTGAAGAACGATGCCTTATTAACAGTGATCTACTTGTTTGAAACCAAGGAAAAAAAACTAATTTAAAAATCTCAGTTGGCAAATAGTACTATGCATACAGATTCATGGGGAAAAAAATCCACTGTTTCTTCAGGGTGACATTCAATGTAGCTATACCTAACATAGCTTATAATGGTTAGAATTTAAAAATATTTTTTAGGTTTGCGAAGCAACTAAATCGATACAGTCTGATTTTGACCTGACAACATTATCTCATTTGATGACCACCTTCCTCGCTCATGCCCTTGCAATGGTACTCCAGTAAAATAAACTGCGTTCTGTTGCACACTTCTCAGGAAGTCCCTTCCTGCCTTGTCCATATCGGGCGTGGAGCAGCCTCTGGCCCTGTGGAGGAGGTGGGTGTAGATGAAGCCCAGGGTCTCTGCAGGCAGGGTGGTCCTGGAGTGGGCAGCCCTCCACACTTACTACATCTAGTGAAGAGCAAGTTCACCCCTGCAGCTGCCTTGGAGCAACCTCCAAAGCCCTAATGGAAGCCCCCAGTGCTGCTGCACCCCACACCTATAGGCCTCCACCTATTCCCTACCACCCTTGTTGCCATCATCAGAAAAACAAACACCATCATTTTTGCACCTTCCTGGCCAGTGCCCTCTCACTGCATCCTTGCCTAGCCAGGGAGGAAGTGGGGTGCTCCTATTAGATGGGGAGCCTGGGCCTTTTGCTGACTGCTCCTCTAGTTAGGGGCTGGGGGGGGGGAGGGCAGATGGTTAGAAGGGGAGGAGGGGGCGCTGAGAAAGGAAGGCTGTGCTCTAGCAGGTCCCGTGTCGGGCACAGGAGCAAGGGTCAGCTGTACACAGGATGGGACCTCCGCGAGTCAGGCCGAGCGGGAGAACACAGACAGGTGGAAGACCAAGACGGGAGACAGAGGGCTGTCACAGAGGAAGAAGTAACAGAGAGGCCATATCAGCGCATGATAAGGAAAGCATGGTGGAAGGGGAAATACTGTGGTCAGCGTGGGCCGCCTCGGGACAAGGCGTGGCCTCCTGGGAAGAAGTCAAGGCTCCTGGTTACAGAATGGGCCCACGGCTTTCCGGGTGGGCGGTCCTGGTCGCTCCGGGATGATTTATCTAGCTAGGCTGCCGGGAGGAAGACTTACTGCCTCTATGATTCCTTCCTGGAAGGAGCTAGTAAAAAACCAGCAGAATAAACCTCTGAGGGTTTTTCATTTGTTTGTTCATGCTGGATATTGTTGGGCGTTGTTATTTCCTTTTTTGAGAAGGAGGTGATCTCTTCTTTGAAAAATACTACACACCTAATTTGTAGTAAAAAAAAAAAATTTTTTTTTTCCTAGAAGTTTGTATTATTTCAGAAGGACAGTGCTTGGGCCCAAGGCACTGTCGTGTGGCTTACTGAGCGAAGTGCTCATTTTCGAGGCAGAAGGCTGAAGGTCAAACACTTAACATTGTGTGGGAGGGGCGTGGGAGGCCACAGAGTACGCGGGGAGTGTGGGGAGCAGGCAGGGATTGCAGGCTCACCACCCAGGTCTCACTCGCCCACCGCACTCCTCACCCTGCCCTGCAAGGCCACCCCCAGGAGGCCAGGGGATGCCAGGTTCTGGGGGCTGGGTGCCAGCTGGACCCCACAGACGGGAGGTGGCTGCATGCTGCCCAGGCGTGGGGGCATTGCAGGGCAGGAGGAAGCAGGTATCAGGGCACGGGGGGCTGAAGAGCAGAGCTGTTGATAGGGTCGGGTCTGGGGGCCCTGCTGGGACAAGGGTCTCCTCCTCCACGTCCTTCCTGCAGCAGACTGCGGCTGTCTGTGTGAGCCACTCCCGTCCCAGCTGCTGATGCGCATCAAAGCCAGCAGAAGGCCTCCCCAGGACTCTATGGGGGCCAAGAGCAGCCCCTCCATCCTTTTGCTGCCGAGCTACAGACAGGAAGCACGACAGCCATCTGCCGGGTCCTCAGGCCGCGTGGTCAGCAGGTGGCTGCATCCTCTCCAGGCTATTTTGAGCGGAGTGAAACGCTGAGAGGGGCCTCACACCTCCTGAGCGGGAAGCAGCATTGCTCCCGGGCCTTCATCCCGCAGTGAGAGATCAGGCCTGAAAATATGGTTATCGTGGAAACCTGGGGCCCGCTTTCCAGAAGGTGATACTTTGGATGCAGGAAGAAGAAATTGTTCAGATGACTTTTGTTTTGTGTGGGAATGGCTGAGAGCTGCCCTGGAGCTAAAACCTTCACTCGTGGCAAGAGTGGCAGCATGGAGGGTGGCCACGCAGGTGCAGGACAGTGCTGGGGACTGGCGTCACTCCCTGGCCAGACTGGGGACTCTCGGACCCCCACTGCAGAAGAGATGGCTCAGAGCAGAGCCAGGCAAACTGGAGACTTAGGAAGACTGCTCAGAGGAGGTGACCTCACGCTGGGGGTGACGCGGCTTCCCTGCCTTTGTTCCTCCCACAGTGACATCTCTTCAGGTGCCCTGGGCCTTCAGGTTCCCTCCCTGCCTCATCAAAACATCCCTTGTCTCCCAATGACCTTATCGACTATTTGTCTCCTAAAGCAAAAGGAAAGCAATGAGCCCCCTCTCCCAAGAGGGATCACGAGTTAGGTCTCGTTTCTAGACTTTACATCCAATGCTTCAGTGAGAGATTGGGAGAAACGCCTCACATCCTTTCCCTGTGGTTACCCAGAAGCTCAAGACCATTACTAGGACTCACAACTTCCCCTGGTTCATCTGAGCCCTTCCTTCCTTGGCTGGGCGCCTGGAAGACCCTGCTCTGGCCGGTCTCCAGCCAGGCCCCTCCCCTGCGGCACAGAGATGTGCTCAGCCACAGTCCTTTCCCTTCACTCCTAGTTCGTGTTCTGGAGACCAGGACCCCCAGATCCCCTAGACTTGTCCAGGGCCTGCGCTGTCTTCCTCCAAGGGCCACCCACACCACTGTGTGCACCCAAATGGTGGCCAAGGGGCTATTTTCAGGGGGAGGGCATGGGATGGAGGGGATGGGATGGAGTGTGGGTGCACGGCCTGGGGTGTTTCCTGGTGTGCACTTAAGCCCCCTTGCTGCCATGTTAAGATGCAGCACTCTTGGGAATCCAGGAATTCTAAACGTAAACTTGGTCTTCTCAGTGGTTGTGGTAGAAGTGGGTCTGGTACTGGGTATGTTCTTTGGCTACACCCAAAATCAGGATTCCTATCACAAGAGAGGGAAAACTTCAGGGGACAGAGAGAAAGAGAAGAAAAAAGAGTAAAGGCAATTTATTTCTGTGATGAATCCATAAAATTAAATTGTGGTATTGCCTCAGGTTTGTGTTAAGGAAAAGTTGAAGGAACATATTCATGAAAAGAAACATTTTTTTTCTTCTCAAAACTGGGGGTGTACAGAATCTCGTTGTGTCCCAAAGTAAGGAAGCGCTTAAAAAGTGATGTGAATGTGTCAAAAAAAAAAAAAAAAAAAAAAAACCAACACAGGAGCAGTTTAAAGGGGCTCCCACTGACCAAACCTTGGACAATTTGAATATCAAAATAAATAGTAAGAGTGATTATAAATCATTGAATAAAATAGGAATCCATGAGTTCATACTCATATAAATAAATAATTGAATAAAAATATAGGAAAAGGAAATGCTTTTTCTTACAGTAGAAAGCAAACAAAACATAGAAGGAGTTATAGAATGATAACTTGGCAAACATCACAGTAATAATTGATTCAGGTGAGAATCATCAAAGAAGGCTAAAACTAGTAGGCAAAAATACTACTTTCATGGGAACTAGTGTCTACAGGAACAGGATGTTTGTGTAGTCACAGGTATATCATAACAAAACATTTAGTAATTACAAAGAGAAAAAGTAGTAACTTCACAGTGGAGACACCTAGCAGACCAGGTGATAAAAGTTAACATTGCCAGCAAAGGAACAAACTGATGTCACGTGCTCGCAGATATGATCCAATCAGGATTCAACGTTACTTCTATGGCTTCCCCAACCCAAATGCAAAACCTCAATCCAATCCTGTGGAAACGTCAAACCCCAATTGAGGGCCACTCTACAAAACTGTTTATACTACTCAAAGTTATAAAGGTAATAAAAGATAAAGAGAGACAATAGACTAAAGAGACACGACAACTGAAGGCAATGCATGACCATGTGATTATGGATTGGATCATGGACCAGAAAAAAATGTATAAATGCAGTTACAAAGGACATTATTGGAACAGTTGGCAGAATATGAATCAGGTCCATAGATTATAGTGTTGTATCGATATAAAGATCTTGATTTTTGTCATAGTACTGTGCTTACATAAAAGAATAGCCTTGTTCTTAGAACAAGTGTTTAAATAATGAGTCATCGTGTCTGCAACTTACTTTCAGTGGTTCTGAAAAAATATGTATAAAGAGGAAAGATAAAGAGAAAGCAATAAAGCAAACTGTTAGGACTCTGGATAAAAGGTTTACTGGAGCTCCTCACTTGGCTTAAGTCTGCATCCTTCACCAGCCCTCTGGCACAGCCCCAGCCATTCCTACACAGAAAAGCCCTTGGCCAGCCCTTGACAGTCTCTCTGAGTGAGAACAATGCTCTCGGGTTCTCTCTCACCCATCTTTTCCTCGTCTGCCAGAGACCACAGGGCTCCAGCCTGGTTCCCTATAGACCTTTCTGATCCCTGAAAAAAAAGTCCAAGATGAGAAGCCAAACATGATAGCCTTGGGGGTAATAATGAAACTTCAGCACAAGACAATTAAAAATAGCAAAAATTTAAAAACTTTCTAATGACATCTCACCTTTTTTACACAACATTTTGTACATTTCTTCCATTTGGGGTTTTTTTGGGGAGGTCATAATAAAAAATATATGCATCGTATTGAAAGTAAAGCTCAGACACTATTTGGCATGCCTAATAATTTCCACTTTTCTGAATTTTATAAACATAAGGTATATGACACCTCAACTTCTTATCACTAGCATTAACACTTTTAGTTTTCTACTTCCAGTCATTTGTATAATATTAGGGGAAGAGTGTAACGCTACACAGCATTGCCACTCAGAAAAGACGGTGATGCTGCTGAAACTTGCATGCTGGCTGGTATGCAACTCCATCGAGTGATGGCTCAAAACGTACACTTAACAGCTGAGGCATACAAGTCCAAATTTAGCACACAGTGATTTATAGGCCCATGAAAAAGGCACAAAAGCACGGGTTTTATGAAACTGGAACTTAAAAAAGCAAAATGCCCTATATAAATTGCTAAGAGGTACCAGTGAGAAAAGTGCTTTAAAAGCTACAAAGATACATCATGATGTCACTGACATGTGCCCAGCAGAGTTGGGCTCCTTCCTCTGTGCTCCCAGTCCAACTGGCATGAATCTGGACTTAACCTTTACCATGTGTGTCACTGTATTGTTAATTCATGTACATAAACACACACACACACACACACACACACACAATCACTCCCCATCAGCCAGGAATTTCTTTTTAAAAAGTAATCATATGTTATCCTTTTTTGACCAGCTTCTAGCACAGTGCCAGGTATATATAGGTGTTCAACAAAGAATTGTATAATCAATGAATTATATGAATCAGGTATCCCATAACCTACATCTGGGACCAGATCATTGTTGCTGCTGCTTTGCTTCAAGTCACTTTTCCAACATTTATGCAATAATTCACATTGTTCCTATTCATCTATCCAATATACAGATTTTAGAATTGAAAGGGCCAATGTTTCACGACACTCAACATGCCTGCAGTGTCCAGACCAAACTAAAGATAGATTTATTGATGTATCTCAAATAAGGATACTCTTGATGTGTTTCCTAACTAACTGGAAACCGTCCTGAAAACCAAGCCAAAATGCAAGTTTAAGATATTATGAGCTGAACTTGGTCAGGAAGAAATCACATGATTTGGATAGGCCCTCAGTTTTAGGGTTCTTATTTATGACAAAAGAGAATAACAAAGCTATTTTCTTTACCACAAATGAGAAAAAAAGCTCAAAAATAGTTTATAATAAGCATAGGATTCTCTCATCCAAAGAACTAGAGTAAATTACATTGTTTTATAGCTGGAATCCTATTCTCCGAACTTCTCCATTGTACAGATGAAGAAAACTAAGGTACTGTTTCAGTAAGTGGGTTTCCCCTGGGGCTGGGGAAGGTGGGAACAAACTGGGCACACTGAAAATACAAGACAGGCATGTCCACGAGCATGGTGTGACTTAGACCTTGTGACACAGACAGTGTCTCCAGGCTGTTTTATAAAGCCTGAACCATTTGTAAGCAACAAGACACCATGCAGAAGAGCTCTGAGGGAGGACATGGTTTTCAGCACAAAATTGTATGAATAGCTATGAAGTTATTTGCTGCTGTGACAGATAAAGGAACAGTGAAAAGCCATTTCAACCCACCTTTTCTCCAACCACGGGAGGTAGGCAGGGCTTTCGCATTTCAGGGTGGTGAAAGCCTGACCACACACGTGTTGAGGGAATTTCTTCAGCTCCGACTCAGTCATCTTCCGAAATCCCAGAACCACATCAGCCCAGAATGGCTCCTCTTCGGTAGGAAGGCTCTGAAATATCTGCCAACTCAAAAATATTAAGTGGAAAATTTCCCTAAAATTTTGTGAAATAACATATTTCTAGTAAACTCCATGTGACATATTCTCTAAAGCACTCTATTAATAAAAATTCACTTCCTATAAATACAAAGAGAAAAAGATCTATTCTTCCATTCTCTTGGGTTTAGATAACTCAGTAGCTAAATTTCAAATGTTCATGTTTAGGCCAATAAGATATTTTTTAAATAACATACCTTTTTGCTTTTTGAGATGGGGTTTCTCTATCTGTCGTGTAGGCTGGAGTGCAGGGTGCAACCATAGCTCCCTGAAGCCTCAAACTACTGGGCTCAAGTAATCTGACCCTCCTGCCTCAGCCTCCCAAATAGCTGGGACTACAGGTGCCCACCACCATGCCTGGCTATTATTTTTGTGGAGACAGGGTCTCACTCTTGCTCAGGCTGGTCTTGAATTCCTGGCCTCAAGCAATTCTCCCATCTCAGCCTCCCGAAATGCTGGGATTACAGGTGTGAGCTACTACACCTAGCCAAAATAACACATTTTTTTTTTTTTTTTTTTTTTGAGACAGAGTCTCGCTTTGTTGCCTAGGCTAGAGTGAGTGCCGTGGCGTCAGCCTAGCTCACAGCAACCTCAATCTCCTGGCTCAAGCAATCCTTCTGCCTCAGCCTCCCAAGTAGCTGGGACTACAGGCATGCGCCACCATGCCCGGCTAATTTTATATATATATATATTAGTTGGCCAATTAATTTCTTTCTATTTATAGTAGAGACGGGGTCTCGCTCTTGCTCAGGCTGGTTTCGAACTCCTGACCTCGAGCAATCCGCCCGCCTCGGCCTCCCAGAGAGCTAGGATTACAGGCGTGAGCCACCGCGCCCGGCCAAAATAACACATTTTTTAAAGGTTGAATTTAATTCTCCTTTTCTAAAAAGCTCTCGCCCAATTTTTCTTTATTTTCTTATGCCAGTGTATTTTTGAGGAAAGTCTTTCCTGCTTTGCACAATGGTTTACATAAATTGTAAGCAAAACATTAAAAGTTTAAAGGTTAGCCTCAATTCTGAATGAGATATCTAAATTGCAACAAGCAATGGCAGGTGTGAAGGAAGCAGAGGTACAATTTATGAGTTAAGTTTTAAGTCATCAAGTTTAGCTATAGGACTAGTGAGAAGGCAAGGGTTGCCAAGAGGAGCCCTGTTATCATTAAGTCACTGGCATGATTGGGGTGGATGAGCCCAGAACAATATTGGTGGTTAACAAGAAGCCTATAATAACAGTACTACTTATAGCTGCTATGCATATGTTTGGATTTATAAATATTGGGTTGTCTTCATCAGTAAATGAATAAATGTTGTAAATCATTGCTCTAAAATAGCATTAACAATAGTTGCTAATGATTAACATACCAGAATTTATATCTCTAAGTAATTCATTCAGAGCAGTCCCCAGGAAGGTATTAATATAAACGTTGCTTGCTGCAGGGCTGTATGCTGGCCCACTTCCTGCTGCATTCTGCACACTCGCCCTGGGCTACATTGCCCTCTTTCATAAATTCACCACCAGCTACAGGCCAAACACTCAGAAGGCTATGTCTCCAGCCCTCTTCTCTCTTCTGAGCTCCAAAACCAGATCCAGACCATGTTGCCTACTCCCCACTGGATAACTCTTCCTAGATTCTCATGCGTTTACACACACACACACACACACACACACACACACACACACATGCTCACACTCACACTTGCTCTTTCTCCAGCCTTACCCAACTCAGAAAATGGTAGCCATCCACCCAGGTGCTAACACAGAAACTCACGAGTCATCCTTGATTCTCCCTCCCCCATTATCCTCCACATGCCATCAACTGTCAAGTCCCATCCAGTCTCCTCTTAGGCATTTCTCAAATCCATCCACTCTCTATCCCAACTATCAACACCTGATTGATCCCATCATCTCTCTCTTCCCACAAAGCTATCCTCCACACTATAGGCAAAATATTTTTGAAATGCAAATATGATCAGTTACTTCACCTTGAAAACCCTCTCAGAGGCTCCCCGTTACCCTGGACATTCTTCAGTCCCTCCAACACACCGCAGTTGCCCTAGACTCAGGTCTATGTGTGTGCTGGTCTCTCTACCTGGACTGCTGTCTCTTCTGTCTCCCACCTGTCTCTGTCCCCTTTCACCTCCACGACATTGCCAGACTAGCTTACACTCTTCCTCATGGTCTCAGATGAAACTCTTTGTTCTGGGTGGCTTCTCATAACTTCCCAGATCAAGTTTATTCTCTAGACATCTGCTTCCATGGCACCCTGTCCTCTTTCTCTTTGTCAACTCATGCCCCAGTGAGTTTGGTAACTGATTAGATTTAGTGCATTCCCTACAGACCATAAACTTCATGAGGGCAGGACTGTGTCTGTTTTCCTTAAAAATTCACTGAACACACATTTATCAAGCACGCATCTGCTGTGTGTCAAGCGCGTGACTAAGTTGCTCACTGCTGCGGCCCTGATACGTAAGAGAGTGCCCGACACCAGAGAGTGCTGAATGAATCATTTTGAATGAATGCATAAATGAATGAATAAGGCTATACGCTTATGCTAGAGATGCACAGGGCATTTGCAAAATCTTCTTCTTGAAAGAACATTTGAATTTTGGACATGGCTGTTTCCAAAAATTACTTAGGGCTGAAGTTTGTGAATTAGACTGGATCATGTTGGTTTTGGACAAAAACAAAGAGTGACCATAAATCAATGTAAACAGTTTTTCTCTGTGGTTCATCAGCTGGCTCTGGAGATAGTTACAGAGAAGAATCGATCCATAGATTGATAGAGGAGCAAAAGCTGCTACTTGGCAGAGGGGCTTTTGGGAAATTATTGATGTTAGCGTCGTCTTGGTGTTTGTGATAATGAAGAAAGACAAAAAGAGGGAAAAAAGGGTTGAAATCCATCTGAGGGAGGTGTGTACACCCACTGAAAATGCCAGTGGGCAGCCTGACACCAAAAGAGGAGTTGGGGCAAAATGTCCAAAGCAGGAATAATGGTACAACAGATGTAGTGGTCTGGGGAGCTTAGCAAAAGGCAAACATCCTCTGCTCTTCAGAAGGCTGTAGAGAGGCTGTGTTATCACACTCGATTACACAGACAGCACAGACAGTGTTATGTCAGGTGATGATATAAATTAAATTAAATTAAGTTAAAAGTGGTAGGCCGGGCATGGTGGCTCACGCCTGTAATCCTAGCACTCTGGGAGGCCAAGGCGGGCGGATTGCTTGAGGTCAGGAGTTCGAAACCAGCCTGAGCAAGAGCGAGACCCTGTCTCTACTATAATTAGAAAGAAATTAATTGGCCAACTAATATATATAGAAAACATTAGCTGGGCATGGTGGCACATGCCCGTAGTCCCAGCTACTCGGGAGGCTGAGGCAGAAGGATTGCTTGAGCCCAGGAGTTTGAGGTTGCTGTGAGCTAGGCTGATGCCACGGCACTCATTCTAGCCTGGGCAACAAAGCAAGACTATGTCTCAAAAAAAAAAAAAAAAAAAAGAAAGAAAGAAAGAAAAAAGTGGTAGAATATTTAATGATCTCTTTAAGAAGATATTAAAAGATATTGTCATTTTTTAAGTGCTAGTCTGTGTTAGAAACGTTAAATAGAATTTATTCTCAAACTTCCATTTAATTATGCATGTCTCCTGAAGTCAGATATTAAAAATCAAATAGAAATGTGTTAACCATTTCAGAAATCTTTTTTTCCAAATGGCACTTCAAAAGGCAACTTTAGTGACTGCAAAATTTGCTTCTTTAGATTATCTCATTCTCCAAGGACACCAAATAAGTAAGACGTCCCTGTACCTTAGGTCTCTGCTCTCATTCCAACGTCACACCTGTTTGCTCTCCATTAGCCACAAGGTCCCCACATAACACAAGCTCAATGTTGACCTCCTTTGTAGTTTTTTTTAGCCAAATTTGCAAATCACTGCATAGTTCCTGAGGAAACTCAAAATAGTATTTGTGATGAGAAACTGCAGTGGTTGTTTATTGTGTAAAAAGTCTAATACTGTAACTTGTCTTTCTTAAGTTCTTTGGAGCAAAGCCTATAATGTTCTTTCTAAATCCTCCCGCATCTAATTCAGCACTCTGCTTGCTGGAGATACTTGATAAATAGTTCATGTTGAACTTCAATGTCTGTTAGGATCATCCTAAATTCTAAGGTGACTGGAGATTTCCTCACTTACCCGGACACCAGGTGAACACCGGCATCCCCAGCTTCTGCAGAACTGGCGATTGAGAACAGGTGATCAAAAGTCTCTCTGAACCACTGCTTCTGCTTGGGCATGGGTGTGTCTGCAATCACGGAGCAAAGCAAAGTGGAACAGAAAGGAAAGTGATGATAATGACAGTGCTTCAGATAAGCTCCTTCCTAGAAACGGGGGAAAAACAGGGAGGCAGGGAGCAACATTTTGCATAAAGTACCACAGTGTGGAGGATCCGTCAGCAGCCGGAGTGCTGCATGTTGACACTCGCCATCCGTGTCTGCTCATATAATGATTAATTGATGGATGGGAAACAGGCCAATCACAGAAAAACCTAACATGTGAGCCAGCTGGAAGGTGGTCCTTGGCACTAGGTATGTTCCAGAGGTCGTCGGAGGGTCTGTAACCAAGCTGAGCAGAGGTTAGTTTACAGCTGAGAGATCCAGCTGGCCGCACAGTTGAGGCGATAGGACAAAGGACACAGGGCTTCTTTCCTGGGGGCTGAAATGCAGTGGATGACAAGGGTCTGGGGGGCCCAGGTCCGCCAGGGCAGGGAACAGATTGCATGTGGAGGAGTTCCTTGTAGCTCGCCCTACAAGGAACAAGGGGAGAGCCCCCTGCAGGCCGGATCTCCCTGCCAGGGCGGCCATTACCCTCCACACCACGGACTCAGGGGCCAGCTCAGAGGAGCATTCCTCAGGCCAGCAGGGGCGTGTGGGGGCCACACCATCCCCCAGGCATCCCTGCCGGAGCACAGGGACTTGGACCTGGACACAGTTCTGGAAGGGTGCCGGGCCTGTCAGGGAGGAAATAAGAGGCAGGGTTTAAAGCCCCAAATAATAGTGTCCAATGTAGGCAGAGAGAGCAGGCACAACCCAAAGTCACAGGCAAATCCAGCTGTGGGTGAACTATGTGGCCATCTGATTCCTGCAGAAAGATCATGAGAGAGATCCTTGGAAACATCCTGCTCCCCACACAAAGCCCCCAGGTCAGGGAGGGCACTTTGGTAGTAGAGTTTTAAAACAATTCACCTGTTATAGAGCCAATAAATATTTCTTTAGATCGGATCTGTACTGTTGTCTTTAAACATGTGCCCATGTGAACTCAACGCTATATTCCAACATTGCAGACCAGGGCTGCTGGTTTAGAAATAAGGAAAAAACAAACAATAAGCTGCAGAGAAAACTAAATGAGACCTCATGTGGATTACATCCCAGCGACCTGTGCCAGCGTGTGGGGCTGTATTGAAACATATCCCTCTTCCCACCCCAAGCCTTAAAGACAAAACCGTGGCTGAGACTCACATGCTGCAGAAGTCATCCCCAAAGAATAGACAATTCCCGTTCAACAGTGGGTGAAGCAAGCCTGGCGACATAATTCATGTTCAAGTGCTGGTAAAACAAAACTGTAGCCAGAGAGGCGGAAATACTAGCAAATGCTGATATAGCACTTACCATGTGCCAGGAACTGCTCTAAATGCTTTCTATGTATTAACTCACTTAATCCCCACAGCAACCCTATGGGACAGGCATGGTCCCCACATGGGATTGACATTTATGAATACAGGAGATATTTAGTAGTGGGGTTGGTCTGAATAGGGTCTAGGAGAGAAGTCCAAAGAGAAGACCAAAGTCTTTATCCAGCAGCACCAGGGAGAGAAAGACCCCGGCCCAGGAGACCCAGCCATGTGGCTGAAGACAGCTCAGGCCTCAGTGGACTGGATGAACTCTCAGATGAGCCTCCCTCTTTGAAGATGACTCCGTGACTACCAGGCAGTCTTCTGACCACTCAGGCCTAACACGAGCAAGGGAGACACTGGAAAATAGACATGAGAACTCCAGTTCCAAGAAGGCACCTAATGTGAGGGGGCATCCAGCAAACACACCAGGCTTCTGTGTGTGTTTCCTGGGAGGCAGCTCCCAGGAGCTGACCTAGCCAAGTTCCTGAACCTGCAATGCTGCAAGCACCCAGAAATTCCCGTCTGTGCAGGGTCCCTCTCATAAACATCAGCAGGCAGGTAAAGAATCCCACATAGGCAAGGAAAACCTCTCTCATGAAAAATAAGAACATCACACACAAAAAAACACAACTTGGAGATGACAGAAACTATGTAGGGAGAAAAACTTTTACTAGTATCTTCAGAAGATTAAAAAAAAAGGGCATTGTAACCATATGACACAAATAGGATGTTATAACAAAGGAAAATTCAGAGGACAAAATAAAAGCTCTGCAATATTAAAAATGTTATAGTAGAAAAAAAAATTCAATAGCAAGGAAAAAGATAAAATTGGGTAAATCTTGAGAAAGGAAAATAGAGACAGAGATAGAAATAGGCGAGGGGAAAAGCTAAAGAAATTGGAGGGCCGGTCCAGGAGGCCCCATATGACAGCAATTTCAGAAAGAGAGTGAGAGATGTCAGGAGGAGGAAATTAACAATTGAGCGCTGCGAGGCTGCTTCCTGTACTGCAGAAAGATGTTTCCAGATTGAAAGGACAAGGCGATTCTCATATTCCAGATTGTTGCTTTGTGTAATCAACCTTGTAAATTACTTGAATGCTTAAACTATGTGCACATATAACTTTGACAAAGAATAAAAACTAAAACCAAAGGGAAAAAAAGAGAGTGGAAACGAGGAAGTGGGGACGGGGTGTATAAACCTCGTTAGCTGCAATGTGATCTTGGTTGATGCTATTTCCTCCTCTCACTGAATGTGTAGAGGGCAGAATGCAAAGAATGTATGGCTGGGTTCAAAGATCAGTGCATCTTCAGGCCTAAATACATACTGACTAATTGTTTTTATACTGGCTTAGAAGTTAGGATAATTTTAGTACCATTACAAGTAACTTCTGAAAGGCTTAGAGTCACCAGTTGTTTAGTCCTCAGTGCTGCTCATCAAATGCTTCTGCTCTGCATCTGGGAACCTCAAAGAACGGCACCTGCTGCCTCCTCCTGAGGGGTGGGGCTACGTAACTAGCTCTACTAATGAGCTGTCATCAGACGTGTTGAAAATCACCTCCCCACCAGAGCATTTAACCGTGAGGCAAGACCCCCGGAGCTCCCTTGCCCCCCTGGCACGTGTGCTGCGATAAATCAGGATGACAGCTGCTCCACGGCTTGGGTGCCTGGGTGACAAGCCCCACCCTTGCTGACATTCAGCCCACATACAGCGTGAGCGAGTATGAAAAACCTTTGCTTTTTTTTTTTTTGCTGAAAAACCTTTGCTTTTTCAGCTGCTAAGATTTGGAGGTTGGTTTTGTCCTGCAGCAACACTGAACCTTTCCTCGGAGATGACCCAACAGGATGTCACAACTGCACGCTGCACTCACGCACACAGCCAGCCGTGTCTGCTGGCAGAACTCCACCAGCACCCTTCCATCCCACATCCGTCGTCTCTGACAGAGGACCTGGGATCGCTCACCTGGATAAGCGTGAGGGATAAGCATCCCGGCTGCCACATCGCTGGTGGTGTCAGGAGCGAACTTGTCTGAGATGACAGTCACGGAGCATCGGGGGGCCAGTCTGGACACGCACACCGCGGTGGAGAGCCCCACCAGGCCTGCCCCCACCACCGCCACCCGGGCCGTGTCCATGGGCCTGTGAGGAGGGACACGTGGGCTGCACGCCTTGTCTCCAGGATTATTCCGTCCAAAGTCTGGCCCTGACAGTTTCTCGCTTAGGTTTCAGCCTCTCAGAAGACCTCTCCTGTTGGTGTTTCAGTTTCTTTTTTTAATCTACCCCCACCGTCCCCAGCCCTGTTGATGTTTCTTGTGGGATAAAGAAAACATTCCTCTAAGCTCTCTTCCCATTAAACACTGGGGTATGGGCAGCAAGGTCTCTATGGGCTTTTAGATGTTAGCACCAAACTGGACTGGATTTGCCTTTAGAACACACGGTTGGTTAGTAGGTCTGTATTTGGGGGTAGATTTCTACACATTCTGCCCCATTTCCTAACCCATTTTCCCTGTGGGCACAACCTAGGGTAGGTTGGTGAGGTAAGCCGGGTACTTTCTGCTCCCAAAAACCACCTGGGGGCAGTCAGGAGTGGGCATGACCCATGAGCAATTTAGAACTCAACTCTCACTGTTCACAAACGTGCTTTGAATGATAAGGACGTTACAGAAAGTTTGAGTGACTGAACTCATCATCTCCTTACCATCTGCCCTGGTCACTGTCCCCACCTTGTACCCCCCACACCTGACCTCCCCCAGCCCTTGGAGAGCTTGCTTCCAGATAGGGAAACATGCATTCCTGCTGGACTGAGTCCTGGGCTGGTTCTGTGACCTGGGGAGTGGCCCGTGGTCTCCTAGCCTCCCCTCCCTCATTGCAAAACAGACTGATGCATTCTTGATTAGCCCCTTTAGGTGGTAACTAAGGCAGACCCACTGAGCTTGTCCCATAGAGTGGGCTCCTGTGAGAGTCTGAGTGGACGTGCAGGAGCCCGGGCTGGGCGTCCCCAGACCAGCACCCTGCATAGGGACGAGGGCTGCTGAGGGCTCGACACCCGCCCACACCCTCCCACTGGGCCCTGCTCCACTGTCGGCTTCCCTGCCTGCCTTGGCTTCCCTGTCTGTCTGTCCATGCCTGCTCACGCTCTCTAACTCTCTCTGTATGGCTCAGCTTGAAACTCTGGAGAGAGGAAATGCAGTTGTCCCAGGTGGTCATTGCCACCCCTGTTGGACAGAGCGCCAGCCCCAGAGCAGCCTATTGGCCTAAGCCAGCCCACAAATCTGCCCCGGGCACAGCTGTCCTCCTCTGTCCAAAGAGCAGTGGCCAGGGCATCAGGGCACGCAGTGAACCGTGGCCTCCCTCACACAGCAATGCGCCTTTGCTCTGGAGGGGGTAAGCAGGGGCTGTGGGCAAACGTGGGTGTGGCTGTCGGTGGTCTCTGCTTTCTCTTCTGCTTCTGAATATCTCTTGCACTGTGAGACTTTAAAGCCCTCCAATGGGGTGTAGTGTTATTTCTGTTCCTCAAGCAGTCTATGCGTTTCCACAGCCATTTTTTTGTTGTTGTTGTTAATCTGATTGCTGTCCCATGGGCTGCCCAGCCGAGGGAGCAGGCCTGCCGAGGCCGGGACGGGCCAGGCCGAGGAGCGCAGCCCCTGTGTGTTCCCTGGAGGCAGGAGGCAGCCAGCCATGCCCAGTGTACTGGCTTCACTATTTCACATCGGCCTCCTCTTACAGCAGCTCTCTCAAAATAGCTATAATAAATTGAGAGGGAAGGCAGTCTGCGGCTTAGAATGCCCAGCTGCCAGGGAGGAGAGGAGTGAGCTGGCAAGGCGGGTGCTTCCTGGCACAGTGACCTTTCAGTCACTGTCCCCTGACCTTACTAAGAATATCCCCAAACTCCCAGAGTATGGGTAGAAAGACCCCTGGGCCCAAAGCAGGAGGATTCAAGTACCTGTCTCTGAAAAAGCAGTCTTGGAACCACCGAAGGCTCTGGCACCAAAACTTGTTTTCCAGTGACTGGTTGGTCTCATGCCCTGAGGGACGGAGGCAAAGCAAAACTGCTTCCCATTGGGGAGTTTATTAAGGACATTCCTTCTAATCTTACTCTCCATTGGCCCATGTGGCTGTGTCTCTGTCACTCATTACCCTGGAGAAAGGAGCAAGTGACCTCATCTCATGAGCTCTGGGAAGCCGTCTCTGCCCAGCCCCAGGGAGCGGGTTCCCTTTCTGGTCCTCGTCACCAGCCTGGGATTTCTCCAGCTGATTTGGAGGTGTGGTAAACAATAGGAGAGCCTGTCCAACTTCCAGCAAGTTCCAGCCAGAAGCCAACACTGGTTATCTCATGTGGCTGCCCAGAGCAAGCTGCAGTCTCCAGTCTCCCGATGGGTGCCTAGCCCTGCTGGGTCAGTGGGGGTGGGGCAAGGAGTGGGGAAGGGCAGAGCAGTGTTGTTGTCACTAAGATGATGACCCGATCAGAGCTGAAAAACCTATTCAGGAGATAATCCGGGACAGGACCCAAACGACTCTTTAGCCCAAATATTCAAACAAGGGAACCAGTATCTGCCAAGTGTCTACTGAGCACAAGGCACTACACACTTTGCAGCCAATGAGTTTATTTCCAGGCAGGTGTTTAATGTACCAATATAGAGATAATAATATTTTAACTAATATATATTTAGCATCAACCATGTGCTAGACACATGTATGACACCATATCACATAACCACCCTATGAAGTAGGCACTATTAATATCATCCCCATTCTGTAGATGAACAAATTGAGGCTGAATAAACAAGGAAGGGCCCTGGGTCTGCCAGGCCCAGTCTGAGGATCAGACTGCAAGGCTCAAGCTCTTAACCAAAGCATGCACTTTGGTGTCAGGTGGCCTGTTTTACCTTAAGCAAGTAACCTAACTTCTGAGTTTGCTTCTCTGCCTGAAAATTGGGAACGAATCAAGATCCCTTGCAAATAGTTGTAAGCCTCTGATAAGTCAAGATATGTAAAATTCCTGGTAAAGTGGACCAAGAGATAGAAGGGAAAAAACCCACATTGCTTTTTCTCGTACCATACTTATTACTCTCACAGTCACTGAATGTAGAACATTTCTGTGACCAAAAATATGGGGCTCTTTCCCCCACACCCTAAGCCAGGCATCCTCAAACTACGGCCTGCGGGCCACATGCAGCCCACTGAGGACATTTATCCGGCCCCCCAGGTGTTTTTGCCACTGCTGCCTGTCCTGCTCAGCAGCCGTCCCAGGCCCACAGTGCACATGCGTGGAATGTGCGCCCGCACTCTCCAACAGCCCTCCAACGGTCTGAGGGACAGTGAACTGGCCCCCTGTTTAAAAAGTTTGAGGACCCCTGCTAAGCAATCACTTCTGCAGATTCTCTAGCAGACATCGGCCAGGTGTCCTCTAACTCAATGCACTTCTGACGCTAGCAACCTCACCTGGAGATGGCGTCAGATCCCACAGGTTGAGGCTCAGTTACAGAAGACTGCTCCCCCCTTTCAGATGCCAATCACAAGCCCCAGGCTGTGTGTGGCCTGTGCTTCTGACCAATGGGCTATAAATTGGGGTTCCCATGACCCTCTCCTCACAGGCAGCTGATAAAGGTCCAATTTGCTAGGGCCAGTCACAGAACTCAGGGAAATACTTTACTTACATTTGCCAGTTTATTGATAAGGACGCCAGGAAGGACACAGGTGAACAGCAGGTGGCAGAGATGCACAGGGCAAGGCCTGTGGGGAGGGTTGTGGGGCTCCCACGCCCTCTCCGGGCACCATCCTCCAGGAACCTCCATGTGCTCAGCTATCTGGAAGCTCCCCTGCCTGTCTTTTTGGCCTTTTATGGAAGCTTGTCTACTAGGCGCAATTGATTAAATCATTGGCCATTGGTGATCAACTTCACCTTCAGCCCCCTCTCTCCTCTTGGGCCTCAAACCTCTAATTATGTCTGGGTCTTTCCAGGTGACCGGCCCCCATTCTGAACCTGTCTAGGGGCCCCCAGCCACCAGTTATCTCATTAGCATACAAAAGACACTCCTATCACTCCAGAGAGTCCAAGGGTTTTAGGAGCTGTATTTCAGCAAACTGAGATGAAGATCAAATAAATATATTTCACAACAGCACAGGTGGTGTCATATTTTATCGAGCAGCTATTATTAAAAAAAATCAATCAACAAACATTTGTAGAGCAGTCACTTTGTTCAAGGCATACCGTCAGGGCTATAAGAGACTCAAGGATTTTTAGGAGGTTTTCTCCTTCAAGAAAGGAAGCAAGACAGTCCTCTAACAACCAGCACAGCTGCGCCATGAGGGCGCGAGGGCTCCAGAGAGAGGGCAGTCTGGTGGACCCACATGGGCCCAGGGGAGAGGATGGCAAGTGAGGAAGGCTCCGAAGAATTGGTGGGATTTGGATGGACAAAGGAGAGGAGGGAGAGAAAACTCAGGAGGGAGAAGGGTGTGAGCAAAGCCTCAGAGGCAGGAAGCTCAAAGAACTGAGGAAAGGGAGGGTGTGAGCAAGGGCAGAGTGTGAAAGTGCGGGAGGCAGGCCAGGCTGCAGCAAGGGGTGGCGCCACAGAGGTAGCTAGGAAGGCCCCTCCTTCCCCCTGCCCGGGTCAGGGCTCCACTTTCCTCTGAAAAGCAAGAAGAAGTGAATGTATTTAGAAATGAACCCGAGAAAGCAAGCTTATTTGTATATGGATAAAACTCATAAGTCCTTTATCTTTCTTTACCTGGAGCTGTAGCAATATGACTAGAATGAGGGATCATTCAGAAACCTGACAGGAGAGCGGGGTAGGCATCACCGAGGAGAGAGCTAACACAGCCCTGGGGACCGTCTGGTGGGATCTACTGCTATCACCTCACAGGTGAGTGGCTGAGGTCCGAAGAGGTGACGTGGTCTGCCTGAGACCGCAGGCGAGCTGGGCTTCACACGCTCCCCACCGCCAACACTCTTTCAGAGACGTTTGAACTTGGGCTGCGGGGTCCCCAGAACCTCGCATTTGGGGCCTCCCTTCCCACACCGCCCCTCCAGCTCTGCCGTCCCCGTCCCCGTCCCCGGGTGTTGATGGCTTGTGCTGTGTTAGCCTTGCTTCTTGCTCGCGTGCTAGATGCCAGTAAATAAGGTCCTGAAGCCAACGGAAGCTGCTCAGGCTCAGGGGCCAGGATTCCCACGCGTACAGCAACGGGTCAGGACAGGGCGTCAGGGAAGGTGTGAGCCAGGGCGGCTCGAGCCTCCGCTATATTGGCAAGTAGCCCTGATTCCAGACACGGAAGTAGTGCAGTTATAATCAGACTCCTTTCCTCTTTATAAAGTTAAGATTTTCAAGACTTACTTATTGGAACTTCCATGAAGCTCTCTAAGGTTTGGTGTCTGATGCGGTGGGTGAGCCCAGAGGGAGGTGGGGAATAAATGACGAAAATGAACTGACTTCGAGAACTAGCAGTTGCCAGTAAAATACCAGTTCACTGTAGACTTCAGAGATAAAAATAGCACCATTACTGGCTTCTGGCAAATTCAGACACGACAACAAACACCCACAACTCTGAGACACCCCACTGGGGGAAGCTGCAGAAGACGTTGGCTTCCATAGTCAGCCTTTACGATCTGAGATCAGAAAACGCTCCTCTTCGCCACGTACAGGAATTTGTTACAGGCCTCTTTGCACACATCATTTTGGAGAATGAGCCCTTTGCATTTCATATGTTTTCAATAAATATTTGAGGCTGGGCTTGGTGGCTCACGCCTGTAATCCTAGCTCTCTGGAAGGCCAAGGCGGGTGGATCATTTGAGTTCAGGAGTTCAAAACCAACCTGAGCAAGAGCGAGACCCCATCTCTACTATAAATAGAAAAAAATTAATTGGCCAACTAACATATATATAGAAAAAATTAGTCGGGCATGGTGGCGCATGCCTGTAGTCCCAGCTACTCCAGAGGCTGAGGCAGCAGGATGGCTTGAGCCCAGGAGTTTGAGGTTGCTGTGAGCTAGGCTGATGCCACAGCACTCACTCTAGCCTGGGCAACAAAGTGAGACTCTGTCTCAAAAAATAAATAAATAAATAAATAAATAAATAAATAAATAAATAAGCATTTGAAAGGGGACCAGCAGAACTGAGCACGTGGTTGAATACATTCAGAGCATATTTTGAGTATGAACTTACCCAACAACACACTTTTTAAAGGTGATTTAGGGGGAGATTCAGCTTTTGTGGGGTCTGAAGTTGATACAGTTTCAAAAGCCCTCTTTATAGTAAAAAATACATACCAAATCATGAAAGAAAAACATGCCCATGACCACTCTGATGCCATCTGACAGAGGAGGAAATTGATAGAAGGAAAAAGAGTGGAAAAAGACACTTAACTGATCATAGTGAATATTTTAATTTTGTAAAATTTATTCAATGCAAAATTTTACAGAATCTTATGACCAAGTGAACCCATTACAAGTCCCTCACAAGAGCCAGTGCAAGTGAAGGGGCCTGACGTTTACGCCTCGTTGGCGTCAGAGTTAGCCTTTCCTGCCACTATCATGGACCAAAACTAACTGCCAGTCACAAGAAACATGGCGCTTACCCACAGATGACGAAATTGCAGAGTCCACACGGGAGGACAGCAGTACGTCGTAGGGAACAGTCAACTCAGGACAGCAACAGCATAATGGAGCACTGACAGATGGGTCCCAAACGCCCACTGGCCAAGACCAAGACTGGACAGGACACCTAACAGGTGGTAGAATAGTAAGTACACAGAGAATGAATGGAGAAATAGCATTGTAAAATATCATGCCTGCGCAGGGTGGCATTAAATGATGTAGATATATTATTTCATTTAATCTCCACATTCCCAAAAGGGACATTATGCCCCATACATTATTATGCCCCTGAATTTCCAAATGAGAAGATTGAATTGAAGAAAGTTGATTTGCTCAAGCAGGAGGAATTTTAGCCAGGCTTTTTAATTCACAGGCTTCCACTGCCTCTCCTGCTTCACTGCCTGTCAAAGTCAAGTTAATGCAGGGAACTCAGTTAAATAAAACCAAGTAACAAGGGCACCCGCCTGAAACTTACCTACTTGTATGTGGCTTGTTCTCTGACCTTTCCAAGGCTGTGGTAAAGTACTCCTTGAAATATTCACAATCAGAGTCAGCTATGATGTGCTATGACTAGATTCCAACTATTAGAGAGATATATATATCATCACTATTTTCCAAGTATAAAATCAGAAGGCTTCACATATTAAGAAATCCTGAAGGAACAAGGGATGTTCAGCTTCCTGTATGATGAATCTTTGAAAATTGTCAGAATGAAAAGCCTAGTTTTCCTCCCAATAAAGAAAATATTTTTATCCTTTTGAATTAAAAACACTTTTATCAATGTTTCTGGATATAAGATCAACATATAAAAATTAATCATATTCTCTTATATCCCGGCAATATGCAGTTGGAAAATATAATTATTAGAAACTTAGCATTTCTAATTGTGATGGACATTTATAACTAGGAATAAATATAACAAAAAATGTGCCTGACGTTTATGGAGAAAATTATATTTCATTGAAAGATATTAAAGATGACCAAGTAAATGGAGAGATAACCCATGACAGTGGATAAAAAAAGTCAGTACTAGAGAAGAGTAACTTGGCCCTAAATTAATCTAAAAATTTAACTCAATTCAAATTGAAAGCATAACAGGCAGTTGCAGTAGCATCAGTGGGAATGTAGGCTCCTGGGTTTCTGGTCAGCAACAGATGTTTCAGTGTGAGCAGTACATACAGAAAGTGCATGTCTGTCAGCTCCCAACCTAGCCATGGTGGCAGCTTCCTGATCTCCACGTAACTTCTCCTTCTCTATTTTGTTCCACCAGTCCTTTCTACACTTTTGTGACTAATTCTTGCATTAAATTCCTCTCTGTTTGAAATATTTTGGATGATTTCTGTTTTTCTGACTGGAAATTGACTGATACAGAGATACATACATGGATGTTGTGGTCTGAATGTTTGAGTCCCCCAAAACTTCATATGTTGAAGCCCTTACCCTCAATGAAAAGGTAATTGGAGATGGGGCCTTTTGGAAGATAATTAGGGTTAGATGGAGTCATGGGAGTGGGGCCCTCATGATGGGATTAGCGCCCTTATAACAAGAGACTTCACAGAGCTTGCTCTCCGCATATGCACAAGGGAAGGCCATGCAAGCCCACAGTGAGATGGTGGCCACCTACAAGCCAAGAGAAGAGGCCCCAGAATGAAACCTACCTTGCCAGCACCTTGACATTGGGCTTTTTGGCCTCTAAAACTGTGAGAAATAAATTTCTGTTATTTAAGCCAACCGTTTATGGTATGTTGTATGGCAGCCCACACTGACTAAGACAATGGGCAATAAAAATGTAAAGAAATGCCCCCAAATTCGTGTGTTGAAATTCCAATGCCTAGAATGTAATATATTTGGAGATGAGGTCTTTAAAGAGGTGATTAAAGTGAGGCTGTTAGTATGTGGCCCTAATCCAATATGACTGGTGTCCTTACAAGAAAAGGGAGAGACACCAGAAGTGTCCACGCACAGAGGGACAGCTACGGGAAGAGGCAGCAGGAGGGTGGCCAGCTGCAAGCCAAGGAGAGGCCTCAGAGGAAGCCAACCCTGCTGGCACCTTGATCTTGGACTTTCAGCCTCCAGAACGATGAGAAAATAATCTTCTGTTGTTGAGGCCGCCCAATTGGTGGTATTTTGCAATGATAGCCCCAGCAAACTAATACAGAATATAAAAATAAAGTCAAGAAAATATCAAATATTAGCTAACAGGAAAAATTTAAATGACAGTAGAAAAACAGGCTGGGGTAAAATAAACAGGAGACAAAATAAGAGATAAGAGAAAGGCTAAAGAAACGTCTTCCTCCTTTCTTCTCACATCTGTTTGTTTTGTTTTCTTTCATAAAGGGAGAAAGTTTTTGGTTTTATTTTTATTTATTTATTTAATTGTTTATTATTTATTTATTTATTTTTACAAGTGGAAAGTCCACATGAAGAACTGAGCAATTACCCAGAGAGCTGACTTAATATAAAAAGTCTATAATTCAGGTCAAATCCCTCCTTTTTCCCTTAGCAATGCTTTTTTTTTGTTTGTTTAACTTACATCTATATAATTGTCTTCTTTTACTTGCCTCTGCGGATAACACCAATACTTCATCAATTTAATGCACTGGACGTAAGACACATCCAACAGCAAAATTTCAAGAGCAAAGAAAAAAGAATGAACTTATGATTTAACCATAGTAAGAAAAAAACCAAAACCTCTGGGAAACTTACTGTAAATCTGAAATGCATTCTTCTAACAGATAAGACTATGACACAATTTGCAGCTGAAATGTCCAGGATATTAAACTATTTTTGAAAGACTATGGTTTTTTTTATTTTGTTTTGTTTTTGTTTTTTGGTAGAGACGGGGTCTTGCTCTTGCTCACGCTGGTCTTGAACTCCTGACCTCAAGCAATCCTTGCGCCTCAGCCTCCCAGAGTGCTAGCATTATGGGTACAAGCCAAGACTATGGTTTTAAGTGAAGTTGGGGAAACAAAATTTAGTAAAAAAAAGAGTAAAAATCATCAGGTAAATTACTTTTAAAGAGGAAAGAATACTTGCAAAATTTTTGACATTGGCAACAGATCCAGATGGCACTTCAAGTCAGTTTCCTAGATGATCTACAAACTGGAAAAGTTTTTAGTGCACCAAAATGCCACAGTTTCTCTGTACTATGAGGGAGACTTATAGAGAGGATTTGGTAAATAGAATATCAGACTAGAAAACTCACTCTTGGAGCCTGGCAGGTGTGTGTCCCTTAACCAGACCAAACACAAGCACATTTGTCTGCACATTCAAAGACTTCTTGGCTCAAGCTGGCTGAAAAGCAAGACATCTTTTTTGTAGCTCTAGTTTTTTATGGTTCAGTTATGAAGACAAACATTTTTAACAGAGCATTTCTGAGTAAGACTTGTATTTAGAGCTATGATTCTCAGAAGAGGGGAAAGAATATCAGAAATGGAATCTTCAAGGGGCTTTGTCAAAAAGAAACCCACTCTCACACGGCGCATTCCCAGGTGACACACCTGGAGAAAGAGGGAGGGGCAGCCTTGGTACTGATGGGAACACGAGTAATCCCTCAGGCCTGCGTGGTGGCGTTGGAGGGGGGAGAAGGTTGAGAATCAATGACATAGAAAAACAAATGTTGAAACAATACTTTACAGCGATAGGAAAGCAGTTTTTAAAAAATGAGAATTCTCATCTTGGTTTTTTAATTTCTTTTACTTTTACAAAACAATTGTTTCAAAACTTTCTTACAAATTTTTTTTAAAAGACACATAAACAACATGCAGGAAATGAGAATAAGACTCCTATAATACAAAGGCATTAACATAAACAGTATCTCAGGTGCTAGACAGCACATATGGCACATTTATTCACCAGGACTAGAATCCCTGGGGTTAATCTCTTCTGTTTTTTACAACGCAATATTACTAGTTGTGGAAGGTAATTTACTTGAACTTTCATCATTTTCTGACTCCAGTTTTGCAGCCTCCTCCCAAGTCATTACCAGCGGCTTCCCGCGAGTTTCTGGAAGATGTAGTGCTAGCACTCCACTTATAAAGGATGTAATCCCAACTAATAACTAGAAGGAATTAAAAATAATAAGAATGATGATGATAAGTGACACATCAGGAAAGAAATGTACCCTTCAGACAATAATAATTTCTAGACCTTTTTCAGAGGGTAATAGAATTGAATTTGACCTAATAGTTGTTATTCCTTGGTGAGATCTTTGGTTACTTATGCTGGACTAGGAATTATTTAACTCATCAACTAAGCTTAATCTGATCATTCATTAATTCACTCATTCATGACCCATGGTGGAGCGCCTCCTCCACTGCCAGCTTCTATCTGCATTGTTATTCCTGTAGCTACTGTCCTAAGAGCGGTGGTCACAGAGAACAAACACCCTGACCCACTTTCCAGATCCCCGAACCTCCCGGAGGAGTCAAGCAACTGAGGCCTGAGTTGGTACTTCCCAATCAGGGGCTGCCTCAGTCAACCCTGTCTGTGCCAATAGTCAGTGCACTAACCGCTTGCAGTAAATGATGGGGAATGAACGAATGAATAAATGAATATATGCCTTGATAAACCGGAACCTACAGAATTTAGGGACAAAACAAAGGCAATGAAAACTAATTGGTACTTTGGAGGCTGAGGGAGAGTCTATTTGATTTCCTATAAAATTCTGTATGGCTTCTTTACTTTCCAGATTTTGACACAAAAAAGGCAAACTTTAAGACTAGCACCAAGGTGTTTGCTTTCAAAAACACAAGTCACATTAAAAATTAAAGTCTGCATAGCTATTCTCTGTTGATCATTATGAAGACGTTGGGTGATTTTTAGAACTAAATCTCTAGACAATCTGTCAAAATACAATCCATCCTTACATAATTTAAACTCTTTTAGCAAAAAAAATACTTGCTGGAAAGACCCCATAAAAATAAATTAAGGCATGGTTTTTCAATAAATCCACATACTTGGTACATTTACAGCCTCTGAGAATGAGAATCATAAAAAACATAGTGCAATTGTGAAGTGATGTGAGACCACATCCATAACAGATGAGACCTGGGAAAGCAGTTTTTTATTTTGTTTTGCAGAGCACTGATAACCTAATTCTTAGAAATATATGAGTAAGCTCAACCTAGAAGTGTTAGCAGAATTTAAAGTGACATTCCAAAGGATTTTTAAAGGTGTTTTCTGGTGTCTCAAGACATAGCAAGTAGATCCACTAATCTGGAAACCCCAGAAGAGCCCTACGTCAGGGTCTGAAAAACACTGGATAAGTCTAAAAATAAAATAGAATCAAATGGAAAATCCAAGACAGGACTGAATTTTTCTTCTCAGCTTAGGAGTAAGAATAGTAAAACAAACTCCCCATCTCCTCCTCACTTCTGCTGCCCTGGGCTGCTCCCTCCATCCCCACAAACCCCAAACCAAACATCCCAACAAGCCTCCACCTCTCCTTCTCCTGGCCAGGGGCTCCTCTCAGGCTCTCCAGACCCCCTCACCCCTCACCTCCTCCTTACAGGTCTCCAGCAATATAGTCCTCCCTCCTCACAAACTTTTGATGTTTTTCTTTCTGCTGGCTATTTTCCCTGAGGAAAAAGGAAAGTTCTAGAGCCTTTTATAATCTCCATACCCACGGTGCCTGGGTATTTGCCACTTGCTACCTGTGTGATCTTGGACAAATTACTTAACCTCTCTGCTCTTCAGTTTCCTTATCTGTAAGTAAAATGGATATAAGAATAGTACCTGCCTCAAAGGACTGTAGAGAGGATGAGATTAAATAATATATTTAAGGCACTTAGAAAAGTGCCTTGTCCACGGGAAGCAACCAGTAAATGTTAGCTATTGTTGCTGCTATTATGTCTAGAAAAACAAGATTTTTTTAATGTTCCATCATTATTGCTGTTATAGCTTTTAACAAGATGCATACCTCAGGCCACATCTGCTTCCACCTTCCGGCCCATGCTCTCCCCAGCTCTCTGGCTTCCCCTGCGCCTGACTCTCTGCAGCCTGTCCCACCCCCACCCTTACAGAAACTGCTCTGCCTAAGCCAGGGGTCCCTCAATGTGCAACCCCAGGGACTTTTCCTGTCCTGCTCTTTCCTGGCCACTGTCCTTTCCCGCCTCCCTCCCCTCTCTGCTCTTTTGGAGTGCAGGTCACCCACCACCCTGGCTGCTCCTCTGTCCCCACCATGGACCCCTCCTTCTACTACACCTTAAATGCTCCCAGGGTTTCTCTTCAAACTTTCATCTCTAGCCAGGGCTGTTCCCTGAGCTCCAGGCCTGTGAACCCCTCCACTTCCCAGACGCACCCCCCCCCACACCGGCCATCTTGCAAGCACCTCACATGATATTTAGTGTGCTGCCCTGCCCCACCACAGGCTTGTTTGCCTTCCTGGGATCCCTCCAGCTTCCAGAGCGACTCCCCACTCTCCACTATAGCCATCTGGTCACCAGGTCCTGTCACTATGACTTTTCCCTTCTGTCCTCTCCAACCTGCCTTTAGCTTGAATGTTCTTCTGTCCTGGCTTCCTTTAAGATCTTTGCCTCTCTTTCCAGATGTATCTCCTGACTCCCCACAAGCCACTCCGGTGTGAGCAATAATGCCTGTGTCCAAACCCAAAGTGGCCACGCTCCTTCCTTTTCCCCTCTGAGCCTTTGCTTTTCTGTTCCCTCTGCCTGACATTCCCTTCTCTCCTCCCTCACCCAGCTGACCCTTACTGGTCCCTCCACACACAGATGCCTCCCTGGGACCGGGCTGGGTTGGCAGCCCTCTCCTAGAGCCCCACAGCCCTAGCACTTCCTCTCTCCAGCCTTTTGCTCCAGGTCTGGTGACGGTTTGCTCTCCCGCCTTCCCCGCCAGACCGGACAGACAGAGGCTGTTTCCTTCATCTTTGCTCCCCAGCACCTCGCAGGCTGCTCAGTGCAACATCAACAGTCAATACACCTTTGCCAAATGAGTTTATGAACACACACACAAAAGAATTATGTCCACCTTTTTTAGATTACTAGAAAATAACTGTTGATAATAACAGCATAACGAGTGGTTTTCATGTGCCTCTTTTCAAAAGAGAAAATATAAACTTATCTTCTCGACCAATGTTTCCATTCTTCAAAATGAAAACACTGGCTTCCCAGGCAGTTTGACATTCATAATCAAGAATAATGGGAAATTTAATCATTTATTTCTTTTTTTAGTCATTAGAAACAATAGGCAACTTCTGTTGCATCCAAAGGAAGCACCTTCACAGAATATTTCTGAAAAGATACACTAGACCCTGCTGCCAGGGGTTGTCTTGAGGAAGGGGCCTGGGACCTTCAGCATCAGGGTGGAGGAGGAGCTGGTTCTATATCCCTCTATACCGTTTGTTTGCTTGCTAACCTTAAGTAAAAGGTAGTGGAGCATGTTATTTGGGTTCGAACCCCAGTTCCGTCACCTTTAAGGTGTGTGCATGGGCTAATAATTACCTTCCATACAGCAGTCTCCTCCTCTGTAAGATGGGGGTAACAATGGTATCTGCATTAAATGAAGGCTAATTTTTGTAAAGCACTTAACAGGACCTGTTAAGGATCTGTTAATCAAAATAAAGACCCCTTTTAACTTCATAGTCTTTAATTGACCCTTACAGAGATACTTATTTAAAAAAATTTTTTCATTTGGTTTTAGTCAATTTAAAGAAGTTTGCTTTTACATATATATTTTCTTTTTGTGTGTTTTAACTTATTGTTCTAAAAAACAGCTTTCCATTTTTATCTTTTTTTTAACAAGGAACACAAAATTCTAGCACAAAAAAAGATGCTTCTAGAAAAGTCCAATGCCCTAAATAGGGTGGGAGAATCTCCCAAATCACCTCCCTATGCAGGCCAGACAGCCTATGTTACTTTTCAACCTCAGAGTCAGCCTGTGAAAGAGGATGGGACCCTAACACCCCAGTGAAGCAGACTTTGCTGAGCCCTGCTACTGGGACATGGGAGACACTCGTGCTAAGCCAAGGATTCCCAAAGAGCAGCGTCCACACCACTTGTGTGCACAAAGTGGCTCCAGGTGGTACCAAACACTTTGTTTTATTACTTGTCAGATTATGTTAGTGTATTTTAGAAAAACATGTAACTACCCCAACACCCATGATTTCACTGATACTATTGTTTAAGACAAAGCTAACTTCAAAAATCCAATCTATTTGATTTAAAACACGAAGCAAATTACAGCATGGGTGGCACACAAAGTGAGGAAAATGCTTTGCTGGACCCAGTTGTGGGGATGCAAAATGCCCTGCTCTGCAAGAGCTCAACAGTCTAGCCTGGGAGACAAAGCCACACATGCACACGATAAAGCCAGATTGTGCTGTGAACCAGTGGGGTCATTGGATCTGGGTGGCCTGGGAAGGGGGATATTTGGAAGGACACTTAAAGGACACGTGATGGATCAGTGGGGTTGGGGTGTGACAGGGAGGATCATTCTCTTTGGAGAGGCTGTTAGGCAGAGGCATGGAAGGGGAGGGAGTAGGGGTGAGGACAGGGAGGAGGCGGGCAGGACTTGGATGGCGGGTGAGTGTGGAGAGGAGGGGAAGCTGTGTGGGGAAACAGAACAACAGGGAAGATCCACAGACAGTGGGTCTGGAAAGGCACTGGGTATCAGCTGAGCTTGGATTTTATTCTTAAGGTGACAGGGGTCCTGGGCCATGGCTGTGGTGCCTTCTATGCTCTTCTGATGGGGTGGGGGGATGGGGTACAAAGAGAAGACCTGGGAAGTGACGAGGAATTGAACTGGGCACTGGAAGCAGGCAAGCAGGGGTAGTTTTGAGGGAAAATGTGAGGATTTGATGACTAGCAGATTGGGAGAAGAGCAGGAAAGAACAGTGTGAATAAAAAGTTGGTGCTGCAGTGTCACGCTTTAGGCCATTGACTTATCGGTAACCAACAGTGGGAGACAGTGAAGTCACCGACCAGTCCTCCTGGGGAAATGTCAAGTTTGTTGTAACACATCTAGGGAGAATATCCACAAGGCTAGCAGAAGCAGGGGCTGCAGCTGGGAGAAGAGGTGGGAACTCAGGACAGGTCACACAAGCAGAGAGAGGGGAGGACAGCCAGGAGGGAATCTTGGAGAATGAGTCTATTTAAAGGGCAACCAGAAAAGGAAGAGGAAGCACTGAAAGAGACCCAGAGGCAGCAATAGCAAAGAAACTCAGGGGAAGCTTGGGGGAGGAGGGTGGGCCCCCAGGTCCCTGCTGGGATGGCAGTGCTATGCACCACCATGCCTCCCCTCCCCAGGGCCCGCCTGGCCCATCCTCCTCCTGAGCAGAGGGTCACGTTAAAGCCAGGTGTATCAGTGCTCTGCCTGCCTTCCCAGCCTCTCAGCCCCTGCAGGCGGCACTCTGTCACCTGAGCACAACTGCTCTCACTCTTCAGCACCAGGCCAGCGGCCCACACTGCTGAGCCAGAGGCCCCAGAAGGGAAGCCCCGCCCACGGGTGGCCCCTCAGGCTCAGGTGTGCTGAGAACCACAGATCAGGCACCACAGACCCTTCAGGGGAACAGGAGCTTCCAGAATCCTCCTGGCCTGGCAGGCACACAGTGGGAACACAGAGAGTGGGCGCAGAGGCTCCAAGAGGGACAGAGACCAGAGCTCTGCCTTCCTGGGGTCATGGATTCTTGACAAGGGTGAGGACAGGCTCTTTCCTGACAGGCGGGTTGGACTGACAGCTGGGCTGGGGTGGAAGGCAATCAACCGACAATAAAGCAGCAACCACCCGCCTACTTACCGGCAGGCGAGCTGTTCATCGTGTTGCTACACCCACCCCCATTATGAAATTATAAACTGGCTTCCAATAAGTAAACATGGAAAAGGCAGTTGGCCTCTGCGTCTCTCTGCTGTCCCCGTTAGGGCCTGTAAACTGAGGCACACCTGCGGTAGGAAGATCCACTGGCTGCTGAGGTAGACGAAGAACGGGGCCAAGATGCTTGCCAGGCGGCACACCATGCTGCCACTCCCCACGGCCAGAGACCTGGAAACACGAGGGGGTTAGGACAGCAGCTAGAGCCCGAACAAGCCAAGCACCGAGGACGCAGAGAGTGAGAACTGCCTGCTGCGGCCCCTCGCCACCCTCCGGGAACAGGAGCAAATACAGCCCTTTCGCTGCCTAACCACGTTGAGGTCAACAACGGACACACACAGGACCGTGGTCGCATAAGATTGTAACACTGTATTTTTTTCTGTACTGTACCTTTTCCATGTGTAGAGATGTTTAGATACACAGATACTTACCACTGTGTTAAATTGCCTACAGCATTTGGGACAATCACACACTGTTCAGGTTTGTAGCCCAGGAGCAATAGGCCGCCAGATCAGATAACTTAGGTATGTGGTAGGCTTTACCATCTCAGTTTGTGCAAGTAGACTCTATGATATTTGCACAATGACGAAATCACCTAAGGATACATTTCTTAGAGCGTACCCCTGTCATTAAGCAACATGACCATACTTACTTAATAACCTCTTAAAAATTTTAAGTGAATTATAAATTTTTCTCTTAAATTTTAGCTTCCAAATTGGTGAAATTAGCTATGAGCCATACTAATTTCATTTGAAATTTAAAATCATTTTAGAGTGATAGTGTTATTTCAATATAATTTCTCTAATATCCTTGCTAATAAGGTGATAGACAAAGCCTCAGATTCAGAATTTTAGAAAATGTAATTTTCCCTTATCTCAGAGTTCCAGGTAACTTCTATGAAAAGAAAGCATTTATATGTATTATAAATATAATGAAATGATACACAAGTGAAAAATAACAGGAAAACAACAGAAAAAATAAGTAATCCTTACCTTACAATGGTTGGGTACAGCTCAGCTGTATAAAGATAAATAATGCCAAACACTGCCCCTATGGCAAATTTTGCAGCCATAGTTGCCACCACACGCCGCATCTGAAAACTCTGAAAAATATTTAGCAAAATAGACATCATAAGTAACTTTTTTAAAAGGAAGATATAAGATCTTTAAAATTATCACTTAAAAACTTTCTAATTCCTTCAATATTTTTCAGACCAATGAAGAACTTTCCTTTTCTGTTTGAATTTATTTTGTAAACTCTACTCATGATCTGCAAAAACTTTCCATCTTTATGAAATTTAGAAGAAAGTTTTATTTTGCCTCAGCCCCCATCCCAACTTTGGAGGATTTGAACTGTGCAAGAAAGCCAGTTGGTAAGACTGCTTTGGAATGAGACATGCCCAAACAGTGCTGGTTGCACCAATAAAGGACCTACTCCTTCTGGAATGAATCCAGCAGAATGACTCAAGGGGCCATAAAAACAAACTGTGCCCTTTGTGGCAATAATCCCTGGTTTATAAATGATCTTCAGCAAATAATTTGAAAGTGATAACTGAACTATTAGTACAAATTCTCTTTCTCTCTCTCTCTCTCTCTCTCTCTCTCTCTCTCTCTCTCTCTCTCTCTCTCTCTCTCTGGCAGATACACTCCTCAACAGCAAAACCTGTCAGTATCTTCTCCTGGGTTTATGCTATTCCTAATGTGTTCCACTTCCAGCAGTGGCTAACAAAGTCCTTCCATATTCCAAATCTTTGCTCTCCTCTCCCATCTGTTAGGGTGACCTTGGAGTTCATGTGTTAAGTATAGCAGTGCCTGTTTTAGCCTGCATCCCTGAATGACTCCATGGAGCCAGCCAAACACCCCCCACCACCAGCACTGCAGCCAACCAGGGACACCCACACGGAACTTTCTATGAACAAGAAATGAATGTCTATTATGTTAAGCCATAGCGACTTGGGGATGTCTCTAGTATAGTAGCTAATGTCACCTTAATTATATTGTAGACAATATTTGTTAAATAAATTAGCATTATTTTTTTTAAAAAATTGTATGTTTAAAATCATTTGTATGTGTTGATATTACCATTTGGGGAAAAAATTTATTATAGGGGAGTGATTTGTGGTTGTGGGTTAGTGCTCTATTTCTAGAAATTTTCATCAGCCACTTTCCTGTCTTCCCCATTACTGTAGAACTGAAAGGTTCTAGGGTTCCCCTAAATCTTCACCAGCTCAAAGGCAGTTGCCATCAACTCAACTAGTATAACTGCAAAGTATTAAACTATTAATACTTTTTAAAAGGTATGGATAAAGTTCCCTCAAATTAGCAGAGACCTCCTTGTCCTGAGTAGTTTTATTGTGTTCAATTAGTTGTGTATCAATCACCTGGAAAGTTCAGTTACATAAAACATTTGGCTTACCAACCCTTATAATTAAGTAAAGACTATAAAGGAAGTCACTTGTCAGCTTAAATTAAATTTCAAGCAATATGCAAAACTTAAAATGCTTTGCTCTAAATATTGATATACTACTGCTTAATAATTATATAATCACTGGAGAAAATTATATAGAATATTTTAAAGTATTATTATAGTGGTGTTTTCCAAACCAAGAATTCAAACACAAGTTCTGATAACATCTTTTGGGGTAAGAGGAGAAGCACTTCTGGATGCAAGAGGTATTCTAGGGGACATAGTTTGCTAAGACACAGGAATGTGAAAGTCATTTCAGTAGTTTATGGCAGTGTTTCTCACTAGGAAACTGTGTTTTTAAAAACAAGCTCCTTGGGGTTTGTGCATACTAAAAATTGGAAACTACTAATCTACTGCGATGAAAAACAAGAGTATTTAAATTGGAACAACCCTGAATATTTGGCTCATTATAGCCTTCAGCTGTCTCCATGGCTTCCTCCCCCATTCAGTTTCTATTCACGTTACCTTCTCTGACAGGCACATAATCATCGACCACTCTAGACAAAATCATACCCATGCATGCCTTCTCTTTCTCTCTAATTTACACGCACACACAAAATCTATCTCTATCCTTCTCCCTGTTTCATTTTTCTTCATTACACTTACAGAAACTTGACTCACTGCATGTCCCCAGCACCCAGCACATAACAGATGCTGGATAAATCTTTGTTGAATGAATAAATGAATGAGTGGATATTAATATGAGGATAATTACTGGAAGCTGTGATCAACTTTCTTCACACAAGATTACTGTGTTTACAAAATACAACACTGAGCATCTCTGGGAAGTGAGATTATGTACTTTTTAAAACATTTCCTTTTTTCCTTAAATTTTCTACAACAAAGTTATATTATTTATATAACAGAGAAAGAATGTTTAAACATTTTAAAATATTATGTATTAACATATACTCTGTCCAATATATACTCTGTGTCTGAATTGATCGTCATACTTAATTGTAATAAGCTAAAATTCTTCCCATCAAACTGTCATCGTATTACTAACTGTTCCCTAAATAAAACATGAAATAACTCACCTGGGGGATCACCATAATCACCCCACAGGACAGTGCGCTGAAGAAAAGGGAGAAGGCCAGAACTGCTTTTCTCCCCACCCTGTTCATCCCGATGCACACAAAGATATAGGCAGGAATTTCCACTGCACCTGTCATTGAACAAAAGGCCCTCTATAAAGCCGTGCGCCCCACAGCACAAGAAACCCCACCTTCTAACTCAACACCTAAAAGGAACAGGCAGCCCTCTCCTCACTTACAGGGGCCTTTAGAAACTATCTGAGCACTGCCCAAGAGGCAGCAAACCCTACCACCCACTGGAGCAAGGATGAGTGTTTCCCATGAGATACTCTCATGCCCATAATCTGTCTCACACCTGCAAAACCAGAGCTGAAATTCCCACCAGCCCCAAACCATCTCAGGAGATGAAAACTTGTTCACAAATTTCACAGCAAAGAACTACTGACCTGCTATCTCCTTGCATCTGTCAGTAAGAGAACTAATAGGAAGAAGAGTCATGACATGAAAAATCCAAACAGTAGATAATATAAAACCATATATGTTTGTCTTTGGAAACATCTCTGTAGGTATGAGATTGCCCAGTTTCTTGAGAATTTACAGATCCAGGAAAACTAAGAAACTATATCATGAAGATCTAAAACTCCAGCTTTTCTAAGCTTCCCTGTGTGTACTCTACCCCACCTGACCCTCCTACCACTAATTGCTCTATCCTAGGAACACTACATCATTTCTCACATTGACATGGAGAATGGGTTTGAAGTCAAGATGGGCTCTTCCTACAAACTTGTTAGTTTGCCCAAAAACAGAGTGAAAATTTTTTTCTTCAAATGACTTCTCTCATAATTCCTGCTGAGCTATAACAAACACAGATGATATCCTCAGAAAACTTTAATGAGAATTCTTAAAAGCAAGATGTTCTAGGAATGATATAAAACACAGGCAGCCTACACAGAAATAACCAGGAATTGAGATTAGATAGATAAATACTGATTCCTAATATTTTTCTCATGTTGAGTTCAAATTTGGTTTATGCTAGAAGTCATGTCTCAAGCTATCCAAAGCCATTGTAACCTGCTATTTAAATGAAAGAAGCATGACAACATAAATTATAGTTGCATGTATTTAAAAGTTATTTTACCAACTAAAATCTCTAAATTAAGGACACTTGAAAGTAGAAAGATCCCAAAGATACCAGATCTCCAAGACATATTAAATTTTAAAATTAAAGGAACTTACAAATAACATGTAGTGAATAACCTATGTTAAAATATAAAGCATTTATATGCACAAATATATGGAAATGTATAGAAAGAGATGTGAAAAGGTACAAGCCAAACATTATAGAAGTTACCTCTGGGAAGAGTTCTAGGATGGAGATGGGTGGGAAGGAAGGAAGCAAGCAAGGAGAGGTGGCAAAAAAGAAGGGGGAGGACAAATTCTTCTGACTGTATTTTCTCAAAAAGATCATGGGAAGTGGGTAATTATGAAAAACCTGTGCATGGATTTCAAAAATGTTTTGTACCAAAATGAACTCATACTAACTTGTTACAACAAGTCTGAACAGGATCTAGTTTGAGGCACTAAGAATGATAAGACATCAGTTTGAAAAGAGCCTCTATCAGAGGGACATAAATTTGGCTAAAATTGAAGCAAGAACAAACATCAAATTTATGGTGAAGCTGGGGTAGAAGAGTGGTGAAACTGGTGAAATCACTGATACTTTATGGAAAGTTTATGAGGATAGTGCCCCAAAGAAATCAGCAATTTACAAATGGATAACTCATTTTAAGATGGGAAGAGATGATGTTGAAGATGACGCCTGTAACAGTAGACCATCCACATCAATTTATGAGGAAATAATTCATCTTGTTTGAGTCCTAATTGAAGAAGACGGACAATTAACAGCAGAAACAGTAGCCAACACCACAGACATCTCAATTGGTCCAGCTTACACAATTCTGACTGAAAAATTAAAGTCAAGCAAACTTCCCACTTGATGGGTGCCAAAACCATTACATGCGGATCAGCTGCAGACAAGGGCAGAGCTTTTGATGGAAATTTTAAACAAGTGAGATCAAGATCCTGAAGCATTTCTTGAAGGAATTACAACAGGAGATAAAACATGGCTTTACCAGTGAGATCCTGAGGACAAAGCACAGTCAAAGCAATGGCCACCAAGAGGTGGAAGTGGTCCAGGCAAAGCCAAAGTGCACTGGTCAAGAGCAAAGGTCATGGCAACAATTTTGGGGGATGCTCAAGGCATCTTGCTTATTGACTTTCTGGAGGGCCAAAGAACAATAACATCTGCTTATCACGAGAGTGTTTCGAGAGAGTTAGCCAAAGCTTTAGCAGAAAAACACCTGGAAAGCTTCACCAGAGAATCCTTCTCCACCATGATGATGATCCTGCTCATTTCACTCATCAAACAAGGGCAATTTTGAGAGTGTTTTGGTGGGAAGTCATTAGGCACCCACCTTATAATCCTTATTTAGCTCCTGCTATTTCTTAGTCTCACAAAATTTGTAAAGGGCACCTATTTTTCTTCAGTTAATAAAGTAAAAATGACTGCATTGACATGGTTAAATTCCCAAGACCCTCAGTTCTTTAGGATGGAGTAAATGGCTGGTATCATCACTTATAAAAATGTCTTGAACTTAATGAAGCTTATGTTGAGGATAACATTTACAGTTTTTATTTTTATCTTTAACTCAATTTTTCCATGAACTTTTTGAAGTCCCCTCATATGTGCCAGTGTTATAGTATAATAACACCAAAAGATATCGTAATAACATGGTTGGCAATATTGTTTCTGATAGAAAAAGACTATTAAAAACAAACTAAAAACATGGTAGATATCTCACTTAATTGCCACATTTAAATATATTTTAACTACTTACCCAGGAGGAAGAGGTTTAAGTATTCATTGCCTCCTAAATTAAGAGAATTCAAGGACAGGGAGTAGAATCCCAAACTCCCTGTGAACCAAATCATCCAAACAATAAGCGTCCTTGTTGCAACATTACAGTCATAAAACAGATAATATATGCTGTTCATCTTAATTCTAGGGGGACTACTATCACCAACAGGCTCTGTTAGATCGAGTGAAAAAAGTTCTGACAGTTTACAGGAGCTCTTTCCATTCCACTCGGCCATCATATCAACTATTTGTTGTGCTTCTTTGTATTTTCCCCCTGAGAGAAGCCAAAAAGGTGTCTCTGGGAGCATCCAACAACAAAGGATGAAGGGGACAGTCACTGTGGAGAGGATCATCTGATAAAGCCACCAGATCCTGACTGAGTAGCCTGTTAAAGCCACCACCATTGTTCCAATCGCAAAAAAGGAATGCAACTGGATAGAGGCCCACATCCGAAACTTCATTCCGACAAATTCCATGACATAGACAAACACCACCACGAGATAACCACTTGCAGCCTGAAAAACAAAGAAGTGGGATGCATATTTAAGATCACATTTAAAACTACTGAGGCTCTGATCTCTCTGCAAATTGCATGTAGGCACAAAAGAAAATGACAAAGAATTGTTTTCTGACACTCACATCACATTCACAAAATGGCATTCAATCTGATCCATCTTTCTTCTTTAAATGGGTCTTTTCATCTTCCCCCACCCTCTGCACTCCAAATGACAAACTTGAGAAATTATTATAACTGTTAGACATTGCCTTTTGTTTCATCTAAATGTTCCATTATACCATGAATTTATTTCTCAGTTCCTTGTAAGTGCACATATCAATTTATCTGTACACAGGAGGTCTTTATTGTTAAATCCTAATTGTTAAATGTAGACCAAAAATATATGCTACACCAACACCCTATCCTCACATATATCCAACACCCTATTCCTCACATCTTTTTCAACTTCGCCTCCACAGAGTGGCCAAAATGACCACTTCCCCCGACTTGAACCCGTTTGGTGGATTTCTATCACCTTTGGGAGATAGAGCAGAATACTGACCACCCTACGAGGTCTTGCCTAATGGCCCCCATCCCCTTAAGCCTCATATATTTATGAGGAAAGAAATTTGATTAAAACTTTATTTTGACAGGCCACAAGAAAAACAAGAGACAAATGAGACTTCATGAAAATTAAAACTACTGTGCATCAAAGGACGTTATCAACAAAGTGAAAAGGTAATCTACAGAATTGGAGAAAATATTTTCAAACCATATATCTATTAAGGCATTATAGAGAATTCCTAAAACTCAACAACGAAAATTACAAATAATACAATTTGAAAATGGGCAAACGCCTTGAGTAGACATTTCCCCAAAGAAGAAATACAAATGTTCACTAATCATCAGGGAAATGCAAATCAAAACTTCAGTAAGATACCACCTCATACTCATTAGGATAGCTACTATCAAACAAAACAAAACAAAACAAAATACAACAACAACAGAAAACAAGAAGTGTTGGTGAGAATGTGGAGAAACTGGAACCCTTGTGCACTGTTGGTAGGAATGTGAAATGGTACAGTATCAATGGAAAACAATATGGCAATTCCTAAGAAAAATAAAAATAGAGTTACCATATGATCAGCAATTCCACTTCTTGGCATATACCCAAACAAATTGAAAGTAGGATCTCAAAGAGATATTTGTACCCCCCTGCTCATAGCAGCATTAGTCACAATAGCCAAAACATGGAAGCAACGTAAGTGTCTAGCAATGGATGAATGGATAAGAAAAGTATAGTATATACATACAGTGAATATTATTCAGCCTTAAAAAGGAAGGAAATATCAACATATATCAGAATATGCTACAACATGGATGAATCTTGCAGATATCAAGTGAGATAAGTTGGTCACAAAAAGACAAATAACTGTAGATTTCATTTAAATGAGGTACCTAGAGTAGTCAAAATTATAGAGATAAGAAATAGAAGACTGGTTGTTAGGGGCTGAGGAGAGGAGCAATGAGGAATTGTTGCTTAATGGACACAGAGTTCCAGTTTTGCACAATAAGAGTTCTGGAGATGCATGGTGGTGATAATTGCACAATATAAATGTATTTAATATCACTGAACTGTATACTTAAAAATGGCTAAGATGGTAAATTTTATGTTATGTGTATTTTTACCACAATAAAAAAATTAAGAAAAAACTTCATTTGGAAAATATACCTATCTTCAATTAAAAAAAAATTTAGATTATAGTAACAATATGTGGTCATTGTTGGAATAAACAAAGAATGACTCAGATGACAGGTTTTTGCGGGAGGAGGGAGCTTGAAGGGATTATAATTCTTCCTACAAAATTATTTTGCATTTGACTTTTACAACACAAATCATAAAGTTAATTTTTGCAAAATTATTTTAGTGCTCCAAAGGCCTCTCATAATCCTTGGATATTCGAACATCAGTTCCTGTTGGGTTGTTCAATGCTAATTATTTCTCATGAGTCTACTCCTACTTCCTACTGATTACCTCTGTCACTAGATTGGGACAATCCATATACAAACTGGCCAAGTAATTCAAAAAGACTCCTTGAATTCATTTATACCCATCCCCTCCACTGACAACACCCTATTCCTCACATCTTTTTCAACTTCGCCTCCACAGAGTGGCCAAAATGACCACTTCCCCCGACTTGAACCCGTTTGGTGGATTTCTATCACCTTTGGGAGATAGAGCAGAATACTGACCACCCTACGAGGTCTTGCCTAATGGCCCCCATCCCCTTAAGCCTCATCAATGTATCACACCTCCTTCCCTTTCTCCAGACTTTCCAGCCTTTAATTCTTTCTCATCTCAGAGCCCTCCCACCTGCTGCTGCCTTTGCTGGAATGTTCTTCCCTCATCCACCCCTCAGAACTAAAAAGCCTCTTACCCTCCAGGTCCCACTGCAACCCTCCACTGCTATGCCCCCATTCTCAACATTATATTTAGTTTTGAAGATGTCTAATTAGCATCTTGCCTTTTCCACTAGATGGTAGGGTTTTGGAAACAGCTGGGTCTGGTTTACCTAGCTGCTAGCACTGCTTGCTGTATGTAGGCAGATCAATAAATATGTTGAATAAATGAATCTGCCTACATCTCCCACACTCAGAATTCTGCCAAAATTTCATTTCCCATGAAAATCAAAGAAAATAGTCACAGAAAATTAAGGCCACATTTCACAGATGTATTCTATGAATGCAGCCCCATTTTCTTGGTTCTAGAAACCACACATGGAATTTTGCAAGATGGAAACAACATTTTTCAGAAATGTCCTCTTAAGTCTTCCAAAACACCTCATACTCTCTTGGCACCTGTGCCTCTGTAGAAACGTCAGTCCCACCAGAAGGTCTCTCTCACCATATCTTACTCTGGAGTTACAGAGCCGTGTCCTCAGAGGAAACAGAACTACTAGTTGCTATCTTTTGTATTTAAAACTCTTTACATTCCTAAATATATGTATTTACTTTTTTTTAAGTACAACACCTTCAATTCTCCTAAATTTATTTTTATGCATCCTCCCTATGCTTGACCATATGGTGGCCCCCTAGGAAACCTTTCTATCCATCAATAAAGACACCAGGACTGAACACACTACCTTATTCTCTGAGGTGGAGCAGCGAGCGATCTCTTTTGAGATTGAAGTCCTTTGGCTTCTCTCTGATCCTCCATCCTGCTGCTCTGCAGTTAGCAACATCACAAGCTCTTCCCCCTAGATAAAAACTTCCCTCTATTATCCTTGATCAGTGATCTCCAATCAAAAATCCCCACTGCTGTTGTTTGATAGTTTGGGAACTTGTCTGGAAACCTCACTGAGCATGGGAACAGCGTCCTTCCTGGCTTGTCCACTTACAATGACAGTTACCATCGTGAGGCCTGCCTGTTCCACACCAGATGCTATAAATACCACGGATGTTTACATTTAATCTCACTAAATCCTGATAACAACCCAATGAAACAGGGATTATTTTCTACAGTTTACAGATGAGAAACTAAGGTTCAAAGAGGATAACATGTTTGCTCAAAGTCACACAGCTAACGAACCACTGTACAACAAAGCTAGTATCAAACTCATGCCCCTTCTGCGACACTCCTCTGTTCCTCACAGCACAAAGGCCTGATGCCTTCTTATTTTCATTCTTACTGTACATCATGCAAACAACTTTAACAATATACCTTAACTCTCTGTTTGGTTCATGTGTACAGGCCCTGACTAGACCAATATAATTGCTCAGAAATAAAATAATGCCTTAGTAATTGTGAGATGTGGGCCACGTGCCAGGCATAGAGTCAAACAAAAAGTTTCAGCCTAGTAAGCAACGATTGTTCATTTTAATGAGTTCCATTCTAAACATAAGTCATTAACATTCCACTTCTGCAGTGAACAGAGATAAGTCCCTGATTTCTCTTACTAGATCCTAAATGAGCAAAATTAAGAGAGTTAAGGCGTAACATGGAAATACTGCAACAGAATTAAAGAGGTAAAACAAACCACAACTCACCATGGCAAGAAAAAAGCGTGCAACCATAAAGCTGTAATAATCACTTGCAAATGCCGATGCTATTCCAAACAAAAATATGCCAGCGCTTGTGGACCACAGGACAACACGTCGTCCTAGCCTGAAAAATAAGAAGCACACAGTGGAGGAAGCAAGGGGTAGTTGTAACAGTTTAAACATCCACTCCAATTCATGAAAGATAAGTGTTACCTGTATTTTTAATAGCTTATATATTTGATTGTTGTTATTTATTTATGTTGGGTAAATCATGAGTGGCATGATTTCTTTAAGAGACCAGCCTTTCAGAGGAGAGACCTCTACCTAAGTACTAATATGCACACATGATCACTCTGAGTCAGCCCCATAGGACCCCCTAACCTGGGACTGGGGAGAAGAGGAGGAAGAATTTGTCCTTTCCCTCTCAGGACTCTGCCTCTTTATTGGATCATCTTCCCTGCCAAGCTGGCTCTGTCCAGCAAGGTTGTGACAGCTCTTGCTAAGCCTCTCCAGAAACGGAGGTCTTGCTACCTTCTGCTTCTAGAAATGAGGTGCTTATTTGCCCTACATTTTCACAACTGAGAGAGGTATTTCTTTGTCTAAAACAACAAATAATATTACTGACATGCTTTTAAAATTGTGATATAATTCAAATGCCATAAAATTCAACCTTTTAACCCTTTGCACTCGCTTGCTTTTTTCTCAATTCCTTTATTCTACTCGGGATTTAATTTTTTAAATATCCCAGATTTTACAATGCGCGGCAGTAGAATAAAAAACTGGAGTTTCTTTTCATACAAAATTATTTATTTGGATTTTTTTATATTTCAAATTATTGATACATTCAAAGAGTAATTTTAATCTGTATAATTTTTGCTAACCGTGTCAAGTCACACTCGACATCCAAGTGCAAAGGGTTAAAGTATATAATATACTTTTAGTATATTCACAAGATTGTGCAACTATCATCACTGTCTAATTCCAGGACATATTCATCACCCTGAAAATAAACTCTGTATCCAGGAGCCATCACTTCCCATGCCCGGCTCCCTCCAGCCCCGGACAACCACCAATCTACTTTCTGTCTCTATAGATTTGCCTGTTCTGGACATTTCACATGAATGGAATAAAACAAGATGTGGCCTTTTACTTTAGCATTATGTTTTCAAGGTTCATCTGTATTGTAGCATGTATCAGTATTTCATCCCATTTTCTGTCTGGGTAACATTGCATTATACAGATTAACCACATTTTGTTTATCCGTTCATCAAGTGATGCACATCCTCAGTTGTTTCCACTTTTTGGCTATTATAAATAATGTTGCTCTGAACATTCATGAACAAGATTTTGTGTGAACTTATGATTTCAATTCTCTTGCATTGACACCTGCTACTGGAATTCCTGGGTCATATGGTAACTATGTTTAACTTTTTGAAGAATTGCCAAACCCCATTTTTTCATTCCCACCATCAATGTATTAAGTAAGGTTCCAATTTCTTCACCTTCTTACCAACACTTGTTATTGTCTGTTTTTTTGATTATAGCCATCCTAGTGGGTGTGAAGTAGTATCTCATTGTGATTTTGATTTATATTTCCCTAATGATTACTGACATTGAGCATCTTTTCAAGTGCTTATTGGCCATTTGCATATATTCTTTAGAGAAATATCTATCCAAATCCTTTGCCCATTTTTGAATTAGTCTATTTGTTTTTTTAAATGTTGAGTTGTAAGAGTTCTTTATATAGTCTGGATACTGAGCCCTCATCAGATATATGATTTGCAGATATTTTCTTCCTAAGGGATGTTTCTGACAAATAGTTTTAAAGCAAAAGAATACTGTCTGGTTGGTAATGTTGTACCAACCAACGGGTTTTCTTGGTAGAGAATATTCAAATAAGAAACTGTCATCTTCTTCACACCCTCAGACTTCTCTGCTCCTACATACATTAGTAGGGATTGCTGGCTCTATGCAAAGATGTTTCCCAATCTCATCTTAGCCCTGAATGCCACTGAACACTATTTTTACCTATTGCTGTTTGACCCTCTCTTTCACCTCCAAGTGTTCACTTTGGCAGATGAGTGTCCATGTCCTGCAGAGATGCAGAGACCATAAAAGAAGAAGCTCCATGATTTCCTGCTCTGCCCACTTACCCACACAACCTGCATCTGCATTCAGCCTTCCCTTTGTCCCATCTCTCTGGAGACACATGCTTCTTTCTCTCCAAATGCCATTATGCCTTCTTTGTATTGGATCATGCCTCTTCCTCCCTCCTCTGAGACCTTAATATACCCATCACTTCTCTTTATCTCTCCACCTCCTCTGACTTCTTTCATTCAGTTTAAGTTTCCTCCAACCAAAGACAAGAAACTTCTCTTGACCTCATCACTTCTTTAGCCACCCCACGTTTCCTCCCCTGGTAGACTTATAAGAAGGGAATGTCTACTTCCTCAACTGCTATGCATTTCCTCAGCCAACAATGACAAGCCGCAACCACCTTCTCTGAGATCACTTTGCAGTCACCAGAGATCTGCAAATTGCCTCTCTTGCTCTTTTTCTGCCTGTCCTCTCTAGTGCCATTGACCATGCCTACTCATCAGGACCCTGTTGTCCCTTGGCTTGCAGAACATCACTCTCTCCTAGTTCTGCTTGTACTTCCCTGCTGGCCCACCTGCCTCACTGCTGGCACTTCCTAAAGGCCTCTGCTGCACACCCTGCCCTGGTGATTTCATCTACTCCCCTGGCTCTGATTCCTAAGTATGTGCTATTAACTACTCTTTCACCCTCTGGCCCTAGTTGCTCTTCTCCACTCTAATGTCCTGCAGAGCTGCAATCTTTCATTGCTGTTGTAATGGGTATTAATTTTGAATACATTTTCCCTTTTTTCCCCTTAGTCCAGGGATAGTACAAGCTCATTGGAAAATGTCCCAACCTATTTCCCTCTCTTCTAAAGCCGCTCTCTCCCTAGTATTTCCTGATTGGCTAGCAACATTACCTGAACTTTAATACAATCCTCCTCCAACACCCTTCCATCCTGCATACTGGTCATCAAATTATGTTATTTAAAAATGCCTCCCAAATATGTCTTCATCATTTCTTCCTCACTTTTCCTGCTTTCACTCAAGCCTTCACCATTTCTTACATCATTCATCCCAACAGCCTCCCAGCTGGTCTTCCTAACCTCACACCAGTACACCTCCCACACTTTCTAGAAATAAAACAATCCCAAGCATGGTTTTGGCTCTTGTTTCCTTTATCTATCCTACACATCTGCCACATTGATCTCCCCACAATTCCCTGAACATGCCAGGCTCTCTCATGACACAAAGCTATTCCTTCCCCTTGGAAACCTTTCTCCATCTGGCAACTTCATTAAGCTCTTAAAACCCATGTCAAATGTGAAGTCTTTTCCGATCATCCCCTGGGGTCTCATGGCAGAAATTAAAAGACAGTGTGACATAGTATTAGGCACACTGGCCTGGGCTCAAAGCCCAGCTCCATTCCTTACTTTCCAAGTGCACTTTCCATGCTTCCTTTTCCTCATTGGTAAAAAACAGGACCAGTAGTGCCTACCTCATAAACTTCTTTAAATAATTAAATGAGATATTAATAATACACACAAGACATTTAGAATATTGCACTGTAAATTGTCCATAAATGTGAGTCATTATTTTAAAAGCATTTATCACTTTTTTTTTAGATACAAAGTTGCCCAGACTGGACTGCAGTGGGGCAGGATCATAGTTCACTGTAACCTCGAACTGCTAGGCATAAGGGATCCTCTCACCTCAACTACCTGAGTAGCCAGGACTACAGGTGCATGCCACCACACCTAGCTAATTTTTTAATTTTTTTGTAGAGGCTAGATCTGGCTATGTTCCCAGGCTGGTTTTGAACTCCTAGCCTCAAGTGATCCTCCCATCTTGGCCTCCCAAAGTACTGGGGTTACAGGCATGAGCCACTGTGCCCAGCCTCATTGAAATTATCCGTTTAAAAGTCTATCTTCTCCACTCTTAGCTCGTTAAGGATAGGATCAGATCTCATTTCTTTTTTAAAATAATATATGATATATACATAAGAATGTATAAAATATATGTAGTTTGAAGAATAATAAAGAATGAAACACATAGAAATCACAACCCAAGGCAAGAAAGAGATCATTGCCAGCCTCCCAACAGTTTCTCATGCCTCTCTTTATGAATACAAACCTCTTGCTCCCTTCAAGGAAGAACCATTAACCTAATTTTGGTGATAAACAATCCCTTGCTTTTCATTCCATTTTACCTCTTTCATTATATAAGCAACTCTAAACAATATAGGCTATTGTATATAAGCAATATAGGTTAGTTTTGCTATACCAGAATAATAGCATGTATACTATTACTGACTTGCTTCTTTCAGCAAACATTATGTTTAGGAGATTCAACTATGTTGTTTCATGTAGGTGTGGTTCATTCCTTTTCATGGCCACATACTCTACTACAAGAATATACTACAGTACATGTGTCCTTGATATGGCTAGAGGACATTTGGGTTGTTTGCAGTGCAGAGCTGTTAGGACCAATGCAGTAGGAACATTCTTATGCATGCGCCCATGTGGACCAATGCAAGCGCATGTCCAGGGAATATACCCTAGAGCATGTGGGCTGTGCAAATCACCAACTTCTCTATATAATACCAAATTGCTTTTCAAGGTTTTCCCAATCTGCATTCACACCAGCAGGATGAGAGATCCTATTATTCCATATGCTTACCAATACTTATTACAAGACTTTTTATTTTTGACAATCAGTCAAAAATGAATGATGGGATTATATATCATTGACACTCTTTTTATCTTTTCATTAGCCATTTGGAGTTTCTTTTCTATGAAGTGACTTCAAATCTTTTTCCTATTTTTTCTATTGACTTGTCTTTTTCCTTTGACTATTCTGGACACTAGTCCTTTAATTATACTTGAAGCAAATATTCTCTCTCTCTCTCTCTCTGTACATATATATATATATATATATATATATATCATCTTTCTTCTTTTAATGGTGTTTGATGGAAATACATTCTTCTAATGAAGTCAAATTTATCCATCTTTTCCTTCATGGTTAGTGCTTTTGTGTCTTTTAAAAAATGTCTTCCATTCCTTCCCATTAAATTCTAAAAATACTCTCCTATATTATCTTCCTAAAGTCATATAGTTTTGCTTTTCACATATGTACCTTTAATCCTTCTGGAACAGATTTTGTACTGTAAGGTGTGAGGAAGGGAATTCAATTATATTTTCTTCTGTATGGTTAGACATCTGTCCCAGTACCATTTATTGATCCTCATCCCACTAATGTGCAATGCCTTGTTTGTTCTGTACTTAGGCTTATGAATGCACAAGTCTATTTCTGGATCCTCTAAGGCTGCAGTCCCCAACACCCAGGCCACAGACCAGTACCAGTCCGTGACCTGTTAGGAACTAGGCTGCACTGCGGGAGGTGAGCAAAGCTTCATCTGTATTTACAGCCACTCTCCATTGCTCACTATCCCCCAACCCCCAATCCAGTCTGTGGAAAAACTGTCTTCCATAAAACAGTCTCTGAAGCCAAAAAGGTTGGGGACCACTGCTCTAAGGGACCATTAATCTTTTTGTCTAATAATATATCCATTGACTTTAATGATTTGACTTGTAAAGTTTGTAATTTTCTCCATAGAAGGATTACTCACTTTTTGTTATATTTATTCATATATATTTCATATTTTAGGCTTCTGAAATAGTATTTTAAAAATTTTATGTTTGCTACTGATATATAGAGATATGATTAATTTTGATATATTGATAATACATCCAGGAACATTATTAAATGCTCACTAATTCTAATCTTCAGGACATTTTTCATACAGAATTGTAACGACTATACACAATGACTTGTAAACATAGTTTGGTTATTTGTGCCTGATAATTCCAGTATTTGAAGTCTTTGTACATAGGTCTGCTCCTGCTCCCTATTGCTTCTGTTGATTCTCACTCATGGTGCCTTTTAATCATGTGTTTTATGTGTTTTGGTTTTGACTAAGCTACTTATTAACCTTGAAAAGGAATTTATGAGAATCCTCTCAGGCCTAGGATGATGCTAAATGAAGAGTGTTAAATTTGATTTTACTCTGCTTTTAAGTTAATAAGTTAATCTGTTGCTGTTTAATGGATGCAGGCAGAAAATACAGGACTCCTGGGTCAGAGACAAAAAACTTCGTTACTTCATTAGCAAGCAGTAGAGTGTCAGCATCTTTGTGTCAGTTCCCCTTATCTCCAAGCCCCACAATGGACCCACATGACACCTCACATGTAGTGGGTTGCATTAGAGAAGAGGAACACTGGACTTGGTGAATCCACCACTTTTATAGCAGCAGTTAGCAAGCTTGCTCTTTGTGGCAGATAAAGGACATTACCTCGTCATATTAGTTCATTTTGTGTTGCTATAAAAGAATACCTGAGACTGGGTAATTTATAAAGAAAAGAGGTTTATTTAGCTTACAGTTCTTCAGGCTGAGAAGTTCAAAGGCATGGCCTTGGCTTCTGGTGAAGGCTTTCATGCTGCATCACAACGTGGTGAAGAAGGTCAAAGAGGAAGCAGATACATGCAAAGAAAGAGAAAACTGAGGGGCATCCTGGTTTGTAACAATCCACTCCCATGAGAACTAATCCAGTCTTGTGAGAGCAAGAAATCACTGCCATGAGAACAGCAACAAAGGATTCATGAGGGACCTGTCCCCATACCAGAAATACCTCCCACTAGGCCCCACCTCCCAACACTGCCACACTGGTGATCAAATTTCAACGTAAGCTTTGGTGGGGACAAGGATGCCATATTCAAACCATAGCACTCATATTAGCTACATAAACAACTCTGAGAAATGGCCCATGTAAAAGAGGAGTCAAGGACTTGCAGTCTTGGCACACTTGGTAAAATGTGTAGAAGAATACAAGAGATCCAAAGAGGACTGTCTCTATTGATGACAACTTCCTCTGAGAGAATACTAATTTTCTTCTTCCAAGGGTCTAAAGACACTAAGAGTCTGGAACCATGTTAAAACTGATTTCTTAGTGTGAGGTTTTTTTTTTTGGAGCTCCCAAGTGATGTTAATTTGAGCTATACAGTCAATTGAGTACTGGCTTGTGGTTACAACTTCTCAAGGACTTTTAAAGATATAAACCTCTGAATCTAGCAAAGTGGTGGGTACACAGTAAGTGTTCAATGTTTTTATAAGTACACTAGGTTTAAACATGAAAGAACTAAACTTTCTTTCAGTTAACATATTTTGTACTTTGATTTCTTTTTTTAAGCATTTTTGATATCCCACTTTTGTCATATAGAAAATGTATTTCAGTACATTTAGTATATGTAGTTGTAAATATTTTTAGTTTCAATTGTCAAGCACTAAACACATTTCAACAGACAAAGCTCAAGTGACAGTTTGTGTAATAGCTTGCTGAACGAAAACAGTCATACCTAGCACCTATGAATGTACTATGAGAAGTATGGCCCTAGTCACAACAAAGCCCTATGATTTGTCTTTGGCCATGTCTGTGAGCCCCATTAGACTCGTGTACAGAGAGGACAGGAATTTTTGACCTAAGCTATTATCTTTAGGTCTCCAGTGCCCAGCATATGTCTGTAAAATTCACAACTATGGAAATCAAATAAGTTCATCTCTGTGCTTAAGCGTAGGTACTTAAAGTTACTTAAAGTACTTAAATTGAACTTTGCTTTAAGAATTATATATCCATTTTAATGTAAATTTTAAAAAATGTGGTTGTGCTATGGTTTGAATTATGATGTCCTCTCCAAAATTCATGCTGAACGTTAATCTCAGTGCAACAGTATTAAGAGGTGTGGCTTTTGAGAGGTGACTAGAGCAGAGCCCTCAGCACCATTACAAAAGGGGTCAAGGTTAAAAGAAGTGCTCTCATGCCCTTCCATCCCTTCTGTCATGTGAGGACACTGCATGCGTCCCCTCCAGAGGATACAGCAACAATGAGCCATCTTGGAAGCTGACAGAAGCCATCACCAGACACCAATCCTGACAGCACCTTGATCTTGGACTTCTCAGCCTCCAAAACCACGAGAAATAAATTTTTATTGTTTATAAATTACCTAGTCTGTGGTATCGTGTTATTACAGCACAAAGAGACTAAGATAGGCTATTATATTAAGCCCACAATTTCATAAATAGCACTGCTTAGAACCAGTCTATCACTCTTAAAAAGCAAGTCTAAATGTTACAGCTCTTTTAGAATTTGTCTAGATGGTTTTCTGGTCCTTGCCAGGAGACCCCCCCCCCCAAAAAAAAAAAAGGAAAAGGAAAAGCAAGTCTATTTAAAGAAAAGAAAATATTCAAAGTAATAACCAGCATCTATTAAGTAGTTATATGGCCATGGTACTTTTTCTATAATAATTTTGCAACAACCCTTTGAGATGTGTGATATTATTTTCATCACCAGCTTATAAACAAAGATTCTGAAACACAGGTAAGTTAGGTAATTTGTCCAGCATCTACAGCTAATAAGTGGTATATCTAGGATTTGAACGCATCCTCTTATCATATTATTTTGCATCCCTAAATGATAGATCAGCAAAAAGATGGATATTTAGATAGGAGGTATGAAAATGACTGAAGTTTTAGACATAATTTCCTGTCTCCTAAGAAAACCAGTTAGGAAAATGAACCCTACACACTGATGCAACAATTCTAAATATTTCATTTTACCTGTCAGAAATGTAGCCAAAAACTGCTGCTCCTATCAGGACCCCAACCATAAATAGGGGCTGGACCAGTGCTGCGAACCATTTTCGATCACAGACCAGATTCCACTCGGTCACCACGGTGCTTTTCCACTTTCTCTGGTCATATATGTAGCCATCCATACAAGAATATTTTGTCTTACTGCCACTGTATTCATAATTCAAACTCGACATGTTCTCCCTCTTCATCCTGTTACACATTGAGAGCTCCCAGATTTCACCATCTTGCAGTTGCACTATAATGTGATCTTTCGGGCCTAGAGGCACCAGTGACCAGGTGTCCTCCAACCTCCAATGAGAGAAATTCTGGAAAAGAACCCGACTCACATTGCCTGGGGGTTTGCAGGTATGATCTGGGGTAAGTACCAAGAACACAGAAGCCAAGTAGTGGATACCACAAGCAATGTTCTGGAAGGCACATATGAAATAGATCATTATCTGGAATCTGCAAAGAGAAGAAAAGCTAGTTATTATATCTGGCTGTAGGTTGAAAAAAAGCATAAGCAAATATGAAGGGCCTCCATCATGTTTACCTTAATATATATACCATAGATAAATACAGAAATAACTATAGATATGTTTGTATCTATGAATTTGTGTTTGTGTGTGTGTGCATGCATATGTGTATGAAACCTAGCTCTGTCTACTAAGAAGGCCTAGAAACAATAACAGACAACCCAATAGCAACAAGCACACTCTCTGCCCAGATTTTGCTTTCTAAATACCATTCTCCAATAAAAGGAGCCAGGAAAAATGGCTGATTCTAAGACTAGGAGAGGGAAGATACAAGATAAGCCTAGAGTATCTTGTAGTATCACAAAGTAAGGAAGTGCTCAAAAAACAAAAGGATAAGGGTATGTCAAAGGGACCCAAGAACCAATCTGAAAGAGCTCCCAACAGCCAAAGCTGAAACAATTTGAGCAACAAAATAAGTAGTCCCCAAGTATAAATATAGTATGTCCCAAAGAATAAAATAAATATACATTAATCCACACTGTGATGGTTAATTTTATGTGTCTAATTTAATTGGATTAGGGGAGGCCCAGATAGCTAGTACATTATTTCTGGATGTGTTCTCTAAGATGTGTGTGGAAGAGATGAGCATATAAATTAGTAGACTGAGTAAAGAAGATCACCCTTTCCAAAGGGAACAGGCATCATCCAAGCACTGATGGCCTGAGTAGATCAAAAAGATGGAGGAAGGGCAAATTCACTCTCTGCTTGAGCTGGGACATGCATCTTTCCTGCTGTTACACATTGGAAGTCCTGGGTTTTCAGATACAGACTGAGAGTCACACCACAGCCCCCCGATTCTCAGGACTTTGGACTGGGAATGAATCACACCACTGGCTTTCCTGGTTCTCCAGCTTGCAGACAACAGATCATGGGACTTCTCATAACCATGTGAGCCAATTCCTATAATAAATCATTTGGCCTGTTTCTTTGAAAAACCTTAATCAATATAGATTTTGGTACCAAGAGTGGTTCTACAGGAGGAGAATTTTAAAGATGAGTTTTCTAAATTGGTTCTAGGGCTTCTAGAACTGGCACTCTAATTTGATTAGATTTAAAGATGCTAATGACTCTGGTTTCCAGCAGTAAATAGAGCACTGATGGTCCATGGCATGAACTGTTTATAGAGATATGCAAAATATCTGCATTGGATGCTTCTAGTCAACCACTTAGAAGAAGCAAAGAGCTAAGTGACTATATATAATACTTTTGAACATTTTTTGAAAACTAAAGAATATAATGATGTTAGTTGGTTGCTCACAACATCCCTGGACAAAGTTGTAAAATAAGGGATTTGAATTCCCAGCGTAAGAGCTGCACAAATGACCTAAGAGCTTCTGGTGTGCCCTGGAGGAGAGCTTTATCTACTATAGCCACAGGGCTGAAATTGCTGAAAATTGAACACAGAAAAACCTCATCCTGCAATTGAATGAATTACAATACCCAGTGGGCCTCTTTGAGTTTTGGAGGTAATATATTCTTCATTTGGGTGTGTTACTCTGGCCCATTTACTGAGCAGCCCAAAAAGCTGCTAGTTTTAAGCAAGGCCCAGAGCAAGAAAAAGCTTTGCAACAGATTCAAGCTGCTGTGCAAACACACTTAAGCTATATGATCCAGCAGATCCAATGGTGCTTGAAATGTCAGAGGCAGATAGGGATACTGTTTGGAGCCTTTGGCAGGCCCTTATAGGCGAATCACAGCATAGGCCTTTAGGATTTTGGAGCAAGGCCTGGCTATCACCCTCAGATAACTACTCTCCTTTTGAGACATTCTTGGCCTGCTAGTGGGTGTTAGTGGAGTGTAAACCCTTGACCATGGGCTACCAAGTTACCATGCAACCTGAGATGCCCATCATAAACTGGGTGTTATCTGACCCACCAAGCCATAAAGTTGGGGCATGCACAGCAACATTCCATCATCAAATGGTAAGTGTTATATATGTGATCAGGCCCAAGCAGTCCCTGAAGACACAAGTAAGTTATAAGAAGTGGCTCAAATGCCTATGGTCCCCAGTCCTGCCCCACTGCCTTTTCTCCCTCAGCCTCTGCTATGGCCTCTCTCTCCTATGGCCTCATGAGGAGTCCCCAGTGATCATACAGAAGAAAAGACTTGGGCCTGGTTTATAGATGGTTCTGTATGATATGCAGGCAGCATCCAAAAGTGGGTAGCCAGAGCACCACAACCTTTCTCTGGGACATCCCTAAAAAACAGTGGTGAAGAGAACTCTTCCCAGCAGGCAGAACTTCAAGCAGTACACCTGGTTGCTCATGTCGTTTGGAAGGAGAAATGGCTAGATATGCAATTATTCAAGGGTACTTCAAAAGTTCATGAGACATGCATGTTATAAAAAATGCATAGATTTCAAATTTTTTGGCACCAAAATAAATTCACACTAACTTGTTATAATAAATCTGAACAGGATCTACTTTGAGGCTCTAACAATGATAAAACATCAGTTCAAAAAGAGCCTCTTTCAGACCTATATAAATTCTACTAAAATTGAAGCAAGAACAAACATCAAATTCATGGTGAAACTTGAGTGGAAGAATGATGAAATCATTGACACTTTGTGAAAAGTTTATGGGGGTAGCACCTCAAAGAAATCAGCAATTTATAAATGGATAAAGATGGGAAGAGATGATGTTGAAGATGAAGCCCGTAAGAGCAGACCATCCACATCATTTTATGAGGAAAAAATTCACCTTGTTTATATCCTAACTGAAGAAGAAAATTAACAGCAGAAACAACAGCCAGCACCACAGACATCTCAATTGGTCCAGCTTACACAATTCTGACTGAAAAATTAAAGTCAAGCAAACTTCCCATTTGATGGGTGCCAAAACCATTACATGCAGATCAGCTGCAGACAAGAGCAGAGCTTTTGATAGAAATTTTAAACAAGTGGGATCAACAACCTGAAGCATTTCTTGAAAGAACTGCAAGAAGAGATGAAACATGGCTTTACCAGTGAGATCCTGAAGACAAAGCACAAAGCAATGGCCACCCAGAGATGGAAATGGTCCAGGCAAAGTCAAAGTGGACTGCTCAAGAGCAAAGGTCATGGCAACAATTTTGGGGGATGCTCAAGGCATTTTGCTTGTTGACTTTCTAAAGGGCCAAAGAATGATAATATCTGCTTATTATACGATGTTTTGAGAGAGTTATCCAAAGCTTTAGCAGAACAACCCCAAGGAAAGCTTCACCAGAGAGTTCTTCTCCACCATGAAAACACTCCTGCTCATTCCTCTCATCAAACAAGGGCAATTTTACAAGAGTTTTGATGAGAAATCATTTGGCATTCACCTTACAGTCCTGATTTGGCTCCTTCTGCCTTCTTTTTCTTCCTAATATGCTTCCTTGTAGTCCAACTTCTTATGTGCCTGTTATATTTCCCTAATAAGATTGTAAGCAGGCCAAGTGCAATGGATGATGCCTGTAATCCCAGCACATTGGGAGGCTGAGTTGGGAGGATTGCTTGAGGCCAAGATTTGAGATCAGCCTGGGCAAATGAGCAAGACCCCCATCTCTACAAAATGTTAAAAAATTAGCCAGGAATAGGGGCCTATGCCTTTGGTACCAGCTCCTAGGATTTGTGCATGCTGCTGGCTGGGAAAAGTCCCTAACTGCAAATTCCTGCCATTGTGGGTTAGGTTCTAAGTGCTCATTGGTCTCCTCCTTTTTGCCCCCCTCCTCTTTTCCTGTGGTTAACGCTGCCCACCTACACCTGCCCTAATAATAGCAACTGTGGTTCAGTCACTTAGTATCTCCCGCACCAGTGGATGTATAATGTCAGTGAATACCTCTGGATGAAAATGAATAGCCCTGAAGTTGACACATACTCAGTACCCTGGTGAGAAGAGAGATTCAATAGGCCAGTGTATCCAAAAAATTTTGCCTGGATTCCCCAACAACAACAAAAAATGAACTTGTCTATGTGTGTGCAGACACATAAAATGAACATACACATACACACACACACACACACACACACACACATCATATGATGCTAAATTCACATATTATGCATACTAAAATATAAACTTCCAGATGTATATATTTACTTCTACACATGCATTTATACATAAAATGGGTGTTTTTTATGGCACTCCAAAGGATCATCTTTGCCCTCCACTGGGGTGAACACACCCCACTTTGGAGATTATCTCAAGTGGCAATGCTTGGCAAAGTCACAGAAGTGATGCTGTGAAGTTATCAACCTAGTTAACTCCCCAGGTCCGTACAGATAACTGCCAAGCTGGTATGCGGCCACCATTCCTCACTTCTTATAGAACCTCATACAGAGAAATAATAAGTAAAATGGCATCAATTTCAAGAGTCATGTCTATCAGGACACCACAGGCTGCTCATGTTGGCCACAGTTTCAAATTTGAATTCCAAATCTAGCACTCCCTCGGTTGCTAGACCAGAGAAGAAAAACACTCAGGCAGAAAGTAAATAGTTTTCTTCTAGCTACACAATGAGAGGGAGAACACACAGATTACTATTTTCAGAGTCTCTTTGAGATGAGCAGCGAAGAGAAGAGCTTGGAGCCTTGATGCTTGAGTCCTTGGGGCTAATGGCCCCAGCTCTATTTTTCCTGAAAAGATGCCCCTGTCATAAGAAAAATGATCAGAAATCAGCCTCAGTCCATCCACACAGAGAGGGTAGACAGGACAGCAGACTAAGAAGGTATGCCTGTGTTGCTGTGCCTCAAAAGACCCTAGGGGTTAAAATCATGGCTTGAACGAGTGGTGCTGACACCTCACCCCTGCAGGTTAGAGCCCCAAGCACTGGCTGCCAGGTCACTACAGAGTCCCGGAGTCTCAGTGCTCCTGGGACCTTATGGGGTGAGCACCTGGCATGGCTGGTTGGGTCACCTGTCCCCAGACAACAGGCTTGCCCAGTCAGGAGGTATTTCTTCTTTTCCTGGCATTTGCTCAGGGAGTATTTTCCAGCCTGGAGGAATAATCACTAGCAAGACTCTCTGATAGAGATTCTTCGACCCCACAATTCCATCCAAACAATTCTGCTTCTGTCTTGCAGACTCTAGATGGGCCTCGTCTTATACAGTGGAGGTTATTTCTCCTCTCCCCCACTCCATTTATATCCATTGCCTGTGCTGAATATAATAGCTTATTCAGCACTGCCCTGGCTTTAAAGTTAAAACACTTTCACTCTCATTATCTCATTTAATCATTTCAACATACTTCAAAGTTTGTGGGCTAGCTGAACTTTACTGATCAAAAAATCTTTGCTTAGCAAATCACTGATATAAGTGGAGAGCTAATCTTACTTGAGAAAATATTCATATTTACCAATTGTTTGTAAAATCAAGCACCTAAGTATCTCTACTTTGCTATAAGATATTAGACTAATGAGCATTACTGTCTGCCCTCAATAATAATAAAACTTGAGTTCCCTAAAAGTAACTAATAGTCAACATCATAAAGATATCAACTCTCCCAAAGTTAATTTATAAATTTAATTTGCAGCATTGTCTATAACTGCAAAACACAGGAAACTTAAATGTCTGTCAGCAGGAGATTGGTTAAAGAAATTATGGTAAAAGTATAAATACTGCCTGGAGATGCCAGCAGGAAAGGGCAACATGGAGTTTGTCACTAACGGAGAACCCTTGGGGTCTAAAACAGATTGAGAGTCGCCCTGTCCAGATCACTGCAGTGTTATCTGTGGTGAGCTAGACACTGTTAATAAAGGCCGTGGGTGTCAGGTCCTCTTGAAACCAAATCCTGTTTGGGGGCTTAAGCGGCATCCTATAATAACAATCCCATAAGAATAGGACTGGAAATGTAACACAAATATATATATGACACATATAATTCTTTGACTCCAACCCCCAAAGTTCAACTCACCAAACTACCACACAGTCCCTGCAAACAGTAGACGTGTTTTGCTTGTGTAAAGTTGACCTGGCACATTTGGGTTTGTTGCCTAACTATTCTCATCGCCTAAAGCGCTCCACCCCTAAAAAATTCACATTCTGCATTCTGATCATGACCTTCCACTCTCTTACTTCCCATATCCTTCCCACAGACCCCACTGCCAGCACCATCCAGGTGTCCAGTCTTTGGATCCTACCAGTTACTCTAGTTTATTGCTGCCTTCCTGGCCTCAGTTCCTTCCCCAGCCACTGACCCTACAGTTGTTACTAGAACTATTCTCTCGTGCATATGCACACACGCATGCATGCACACACACACACACACACACACACACACACACACACACCCCAACAGAGCACCCAGCCTGGCAGGCCTCTGAAGCTAGGATTTGTCTTTTCTGCCTCACCCCTAGCGACTGTGATTTTTAGGATCTCTAAGTGGGGTCTAGGACTCTACAAATCTAAAAACCTTCCTAGGATTGCATTATGAAAGAAGATTGAAGCTGGCAGACAGGTAGCAGGCCATGTCATAACTTCTTTAGTTGTTTTATACTTAGATTTCCTACCACATTATGGAGTGGGAGAGTGGAATCCCTACTCCAGTCAAAAGTAGGCTGTCAAAAGAGTCAGTAACACACCCAAGTTTCAGAGGTGAAACACAAGAGCAAATTTAAATCATTGCTCTAAAAAGAAAAAATTCCATTATGGCTACTACTTGGGCTGAGGGCTCCCTGGAGCAGGGACAGTTTACTTCCAGATGGTTTCAATGCATTGTATTCTGCAACTTTCTGCTTCACACCCCACCCCTTTAAGAAACACACTTTGGAAGAAGAACTAGGAAAATCTCTCTTTTGCCTTCCTCAGACCTGTCCTTATTTTGGGGCTATTTTGGTCATTGTCACTGTGACAGGCAGCAGCCTCTGAGATGCCATTGTCCTTCAGCTCACTCACAGACCTATAAACACAAACACATTCACACAGACATACACATACACACATCTTGCACCTCTTTACCGATGCTGGTAAAATATATCTTCTGCTGCATTCTTTACATTTCTAACACCATGTTGTAACATTCAAGGTTCCCAGCCAAAAATTGTATCCATTTCATGCATTTATAAAGAGACCAACAGCAGTTATTCCAAATCTTTTGCACATTCCACAAATACCCTGTTTCATTTTTTTTTCTAGTGTAGTAAGAGGGAGAATATTTTATTCACCGAATCTTCCTTAACATGCTACACTTGTTCAGGAACCAATATTTTTAAAGCTGTTCCAGGTAGAGCCCTTAGCAGGTGTGTAAGTGAAACGCACCAGATAAAGACTGTGCTGTCCAGCATGAGAAACTTGCCTGGCCAAGTCCTGGGGTTGTTACCTAACTGTGCTCAGGAGAACATCATGGTTAAGAGTGTGGGCTATAGAAGTGAGGGACATCCAATGGCATTCAGTTCTGCCCTGCTATTACTAGATTTGTGACTTAGGCAGAAGTCCTGGTCTCATCTGTAAAATGAGGGTGATACAACCAATTTCATAGGGCTGTAGAGAAGACTAAAGGAGGCAACATGTCTCAAGAACTTGTGACAGAACCAGGCATCACTCAGCCTTCAATAATGCAGGTAGCTGGAGGAAGCAGGGGAGAGCTGGAAACTCCTGCCCTCCTCCCTCCGCCCAGTGCTTCCTTTCTGCAGACGCTGAGAATCACGACCAACATTCGCCACTCTCCTGCCTTAAGAACAGCACCACATCATCTCTTCACTAAGCCAGGGAGGAAGGTAAGGCAGGAATTATTATGGTTCCCATTTTATGGATAGCAAACTGTGACACAAGGCATCCCTGGAATCCCTTTAGAAGTGGCAGGCCAGGATTCAGACGTAGCTCCAAATCTCTGGCCATCATATTGTACGGCCCCACACCCAGCTGCCTCTGCTCTCAAAACTGAGGAGCATTTGAGTCTTGAATGAATGAATGAACAATTTTTTAAAAGATTTTTAATCAATTTAACAAATGAAAAGAGGGTGTACAAAGATTAAACCTAGGTTCCACCATGCAGTGGCTGTGGGTTCTTGGCCCTACCAGCCTCAGTTTCCCAATCACTAAAATAAGGATTCGAACACCTCTTTTGCAGGGGTCCTGTGCACATCAAATGAAGAACTGTGCGTAAGTAGCCGGCATAGCGCACCGGGCACATACTAGGTTTCTGTAAACTGGAACAAACTAACGCTTGTCCCGGGGAATACCGGTCAGGCAGAGCGGAGACCCTACTTCGCGAGGCGGGGCCCGGGATGTGAAAGAGGAGACGGTTTGGCGGATTAGAGAAGCAGGCGGCTAGGAACAGGCACTCGTGTGATCCGTCTGGGCTCCTACAGCAGAGCCACCTGGTTCGGGCTCCCTGGGAGAGCGCGCTCCAGGTGCCCCTCCCGCCCCGTAGGAGGCTCGCCGGGCGGATCCCGCACCCACCGCGCCCTCGACGAGCTGCAGCGCCTCTTTGCTCGCGACAGGGAAGGTCCCGCTGCCAGAGTCCAGGCTCCGGGCCCGGGCTAGGCATCTAGACACAGGTCTCCCGACTTCCCTAGGGAAGGAGGGAGTGGAGTTGTTTCAGGATCGCGAGCGCTGCGCGAGAACCCCCACGGCAACGGAAAGAAACAGACCCCACCGGCGCCTCCATCCGCGTGGCTCCTGATCACCCTCCCCGCCCCCAGCTCCCTACCTGCCGAAGTGCCCCACGTGATCAAAAATCAGCTCGAAGTTGCGGTACCCCATGGTGCGGCAGTGCACTAGGCGCCGAGTTCGCCAAGCGCCCGGGGCAGAGGGCAGAGCGCTCCGCCCCGCCCCGCGAGGAGGGCACCGGGGCCGCCCCGAACCACCCCCACCCGGCCAGCGGCGCCCCGGGGTGCCCGCCCGCCCGGGCTTCCTGTGGCCCCGCGCGTCAAAGGGCTCGGGCAGCGCGCGTGGCCAGAATCCGTTCCTCCCTCAGATGCTCAGTCCCTCTGTCTTCCCGGGCATCTTTGTCTTCTCCCCGCCGCCACGGCCTCTTCCCTAGCGCGCTGGGGTCCCCAGAACCTGCTGTCACACATGTGCCCTCACCTCCAGATCCGCAGCTTACCCTGGCCTCCCTTGCTGCCCCGTCTGACCCCTGGCACGGTGCTGCGCCGTCGCCACCCTCGAGGGAAGCCCCAGGGCCTCGGGAAAGGTTGTCACGCGACAGCCCAGGGTGCAGAGGCCTGGCTGGGTCTCGCTACAAGAACATACTGTCTTCAGAATGACACGGCTTACAACCAGTGGCTCTCAAACTTTCGTGCCTAAGAATCTACTGCAGTACTTGGTTTTAAATGATTCGGCCTGCCTGGAATGGATCCAGGAATCTGATTTTTAATAAGCAGACCAAGCCATACTTTGCAGTGGTCCGAGCTTTGGCACATACCCAACCCAGGCAAGGGGTAACATTTTGACGGAAGGCAGTGGGTGAACGAACTTTTGGGAAGAGAGATCTAATGGCCAGTCCCCAGCGCTGGAGCAGAAAAGCCATTCTCCATTCTGTCCGCGGCGAGGTGCCCTCCCCTAGTCTTAAGGTCTCCAACCCCCTGCAGTCGCTGTTAGGGATCGGCTGCAGAGCCCCGCTCCGTACCCACCTCGCCCGTGGAAAAATTGTCTTCCTGGGAAAGTGGGGGGGGGGCACAGCATGAGATGAGCATCCAGTGAACAAGGGAAGCTTCATTTGTATTTACAGCCGCTCCCCATCACTTGCATCACTGCCTGCGCTTCCCTCCCCACAACTCACATACCACCATCAGTGGAAAAACTGTCTTCCATGATACCAGTCCCTCATGCAAAAATGTTTGGGGACCGCTGCTCTAGTCAGCCTGGCCGTCACTGGTCTCAATGTCAGTGTGCACTCTATTCTATATGCACTAGACTCTGAGCTCCTAGAGGATAGGGTTGCATTTGCTTGGTCACTTCTGTAGCTTCAGTCGCATAGCAAAAGCCCTTCCCTTTTCCTTTCTCCACCTCTTCCTTAAAATCTGAGCACAAATACTACTTTCTCAGAGAATTCCAACAGTTTGAGGGCCAGAGTAGGGATCCACTTAGAGCAGAGCATAGAGTGGATTCCGATGACTTTGAGAAGTGGCAGGATTTTGCAAGAATTTTACTTTAATCAAAGAGAAAATAGCTCTATTTTTTTTTTTTTTTGAGACAGAGTCTCACTCTGTTGCCCAGGCTAGAGTGTCATGGCATCAGCCTAGCTCACCTAGCAACCTCAGACTCCTGGGCTTAAGCAAACCTCCTGCCTCAGTGTCCCGAGTAGCTGGGACTACAGGCATGTGCCACCATGCCTGGTTGATTTTTCTATATATTTTTAGTTGTCCAGCTAATTTCTATTTTTAGTAAAGATGGGGCCTCACTCTTGCTCACGCTGGTCTCGAACTCCTGACCCCAAGTGATCGTTCCGCCTTCGCCTCCCAGAGTGCTAGGATTAAGGGTGTGAGCCACTACACCTGGCCTTGGAGTGGATTTTTTAATTAGGTAAATTCCTGCTAACTAGGGAGACTTAAGAAAGCCTAAGTCCTTTGGGTGAGGAATGCTGGGGAGATACAGGTGGTGGGAATGGATGAGGGAGGTGGTGAGGAGTCGTTTTGTCAAGGGCTGACCCCAGGAGGAAAGGTGGGACCCAAGGGAACCAGTGAAGACTCTACATTGCTTCAAAGAACCTAAGGGAGCATTAGCTAGAAAAGATATGGAGAAATTGAACTTTTATCCGCTATTCTGATTACACCAGATAGAAATGCTAAAACATAGATAAAAATGGACAAATTCTTTGAAAGATACAAACTATTAATACTCACTCAAGAAGATAGTGAAGCAGAATTAGCCCTCCATCTATTAAAGAAATTGAACGTGCAGTTTAAAACCTTCCCACAAAGAAGACCCTAGGGCCAAACATTTTAAGTAGAAATAATGCCAATTCTGCACAAACTGTTCAAGGAAATTGAGGAAGAAGAAATACCTCCCAACTCACTCTATGAGTCAGCACTAATCTGATACTACAATGAGGCAAAGACATTATAAGAAAACTATAGACCATTATACCTCATGAATATAGATGCAATAATTCATAATAAAATTTTAGCAAATTGGATACATCTTTATATAAAAAGGATACTACATCAAGACTAAATCAAGATTTACCACAAGAATGCAAGAGTGGTTTAACATCTGAAAATCAAGCAATACAATTCATCCATCATATTAACAGACCACATGAAAAAACATATGATCATCTCAATAAATGCGGAAAAATCACTTGACAAAATCCAACACCCTTTTATAATAAAAACACTCCACGAACTAGTAATAGAAGGGAATTTCCTCAATCTCATAAAGGGCATCTACAAAAATCCCATAGTTAACAGTATGCTTAATGTGAAAGACTACATGTTTTCTCCCTAAGACCAGGAATAAGACAAGGATGTCTGCTCTCACTACTTCTATTCAGCTTTGCCTCAGGTTCTAACCAGGACATTAGGTTGGGGAAAAAAGGCATCAAGCTTGGAAATGAAGAAGTTACACTGTTTTCATTCACAGATGACATTATTATATATGTAGAAAACTGATGGAGTCTACAAAGAAAAAGCTACTAAAGAAGGTGATTTTATCAAAGTTACAGGATACAAGATTAATATACAACAATTAACTGTATTTCTATATACTGGCAAAGAACAATTAGAAATTGAAATTTTTTAAAATATTTTTGATGGCACTAAAAATATAAACACTTAAAGATAAATATGACAAAATGTGCAAGATCTGTACACTGAAAACTAGGTATATACATATATTACACAATTTACTTTTTCCCCTGAACATTTGTTTGTGAAATTTATCTATATTGATATGTGTAGCTCTAATCTAGTCTTTTTCATTGCTACAAAGTATTCCATTGTTCCAATAAACCACAATTACTTAACCATTTTCTTATTGATGGACATGCAGGTTATAGCCAAAATTTTCTATAGCAATACTACTATAAACAGTACCCATGCACATATATGGGAGTTTTTCTAAGGTATATACCTAAGAGTAGAGTTGTTGTGTTATAGGGTATGTACATCAAGTTTATTTAATATTGCCTAATTGCTCCCCAAAGTGATTATACCAATTTACCTCCCAACCAAGAAGACATAAAAGTTCTAATTTCCACACACCTCTGCCAATACTTGAACTATCAGTCTCTTAAAGATTAGTCAGTTTGAGAGATGTGAAATAGTATTACATTGGGATATTGATTTGCATTTCACTAGTACTGAGGTTGTACATCTCTTCATATGTTCACTGATCATTTTTCTCTTTTGGGAATTTCTTGTTCATACTTTTTTACACACTTCTCTATTAGGTTATTTTTATTTACATTGATTTGTAAGTGTTCTCTGCAGAATCTGGATACCTATCCTTTGTCAGTTCAGTGTTTGAGTAATTGTAATTTCAATCTCTCTAAGGTGTTCTTTGACAATCAGAAGTGATTTTTTTTTACTTTAATGATGTCAAACTAAATGATGTTAAAATAAATAAAATAAATATTTTCCTTTATGATTTCTGATTTTGTGTCTTATTTAAAAATTCTTCATTTATCATAAGGCTACAAAAATTCTCTTATATTTTCTTCTAAAAGTTTTGGCCTTTGGCTTTTCTTACTTATGTCTTAAATCCACTGGAACAGATTGATTTCTTTGAAGGAGAGATCCATTTCTGTTTTTCTCCATATAGGTGATAAATTTTCCCAGCACCATTTATTACTCTATTCTTCTGCTGCATTGCCACCTCTGTCATTTATAAAGTTTCTGTTTATGTGGGAGTTTGCTCTAGGCTCTCTAAATCTATTCCATTGGTCTATTTATTTATCCCTGTGTTTATGTGTCTTTATTATTATGGCTTTATACAATTTGCTCCAATCAATTTTTCACTCATCCTACTCCAAAATAGCTCTTTTCAAAGATACCATGATCTCCATATTGTCAAATTCAATGGTCTATTCTTACTCTTTATTTTACTCAATCTCCACTGTTAAACGATAATAATTTTAAAAGGTAACATCATGAACAAAAAAATAAATAAAAATAATAAAAAATAAATAAAAGGTAAAATCATGACTTGCATATAAATATAAAATTAACACTTGTCAATGATTTTATTTTAGTCACTAATGAGGGAACCAGTAAGCTTTACAACCAATTCAAAGAAGCCAATGAACCTCACATATAAAAACAATAAGGAATGCTACTATAAATTTACAAATACAATCATGTGCCACATGATGACATTTTAGTCAACAATGAACTGAATGATGGTGGTCCTATAAGATTACAATGGAGCTGAAAAATTCCTATTACCTAGTGATATCATAGCTATCCTAAAGTCCTAGCAGAATACATTATTCATGTGTTTGTGGTAATATTGGTATAAATAAACCTACTTCACTGTCAGTCATATGAATGGATAGCATATACAATTATGTAAAGTATATAGTACTTGATAATAATAATAAACAGCTATGTTACTGGTTTATGTATTTGCCATACTATGTTTTTATCATTTTAGTGTATTCCTCCTACTTATTAAAAAAAGTTAACAGTAAAACAGGCTCAGACAGGCCTTTCAGGAGGTATTCCAGAAGAAGGCATTGTTATCATAGGAGATGACAGCTCCATGTGTGTTATTGCCCCTGGAGATCTTCCAGTGGGACAAGAAACAGAGGTGGAAGACAGTGATATTGATGGTCTTGTCCCTGTGTAGGCCTAGGCTAATGTGTGTGTTTGTTTCTTAGTTTTTAACAAGAAAGTTTTAAAAGTAAAAAAAAAAAAAAAAAGATAAAAATATTCTATAAGGATACAAAGAAAGAAAATATTTTGTACAATGTGGGTTTTAAGCTAAGTGTTATTATAAGAGTCATAAAGTTTTTAAAAATGTTAAAACATTATAAAGTAAAAAAGTTACAGTAAGATGAGGTTAATTTATTATTGAAGAAAGAATTTTGTTTTGTTTTGTTTTTTTGTTTTTTTTGAGACAGTCTCGCTTTGTTGCCCAGGCTAGAGTGAGTGCTATGGTGTCTGCTTACCTCACAGCAACCTCAAATTCCTGGGCTCAAGCAATCCTGCTGCCTCAGCCTCCCGAGTAGCTGGGACTACAGGCATGCGTCACCATACCCGGCTAATTTTTTCTATATATACTAGTTGGCCAATTAATTTCTTTCTATTTATAGTAGAGACGGGGTCTCACTCTTGCTCAGGCTGGTTTCGAACTCCTGACCTCGAGCAATCTGCCTGCCTTGGCCTCCCAAAGTGCTAGGATTACAGGTGTGAGCCACCACGCCTGGCCAAAAGAATGTTTTTATATAAATTTAGTGTAACCTATATATGCAGTGTTTATAAAGTCTATAGAAAAGTACAGTAATGTCCTAGGCTTTCACATTCACCCACCACTCACTGACTGACTCACCTAGAGCAATTTCCAGTCCCACAAGCTCCATTCATGGTAAGTGCCCTATGTAGGTGCACCATTTTTTATCTTTTATACTGTATTTTCATTGTCTCTTTTCTATATTTTGATGTGTTTAGATACGTAAAACTTACCATTGTGATACAATTGCCTATAGGATTCAGTACAGTAACATGCTATATAGCTTTGTAGCCTAGGAACAATAGGCTATACTATAACCTAGGCTATAACCTATAACAATAGGCTATACTATAACCTGTGTAGTAGACTATACTGTCTAGGTTTGTGTAAATGCACTCTATCATGTCCACACAACAATGAAATCACTTAATGATGCATCTGTCATAACATATCCATGTTATTAAGCAATGCATGAGTGTAGTGGTTTATCCATAAGGCAACTGTATCCTGCCAATTCCACCAATGCAATCAATTGCATTCCATGGAACACAATTCACCTCTATAGATAAGAATCATTTGCATTATTGTCAATTTTCTACAACTTACAAAGTTATAAAATAGCTCAATGAGAATGAAATGTGAATATAACCCTGAAGGGTAACACTCTGCAATTTTTTTTTTTGGATCCATTTCAAAGTCTTTCACAATGTTTACTGGCACCATAATATTGATTTGTCCTTCTTGAAACGTCTTCCTTGGCTTCCATGCCACCCCAGTCTCTTAATTTTCCTCTTCCCTTGCTGCTTGCTGCATCTCAGTCTCTTAGTCCTTCTCCTCCTCTCAATTTCTAAATGTTGGAGTGCCCCAGGACTCTAAGTTCTCTTCTCACCTAGTCCAAAATCTGGCAAACTATAGCCTATGGGCCAAATTTGGCCCACTACCTGCTTTTATAAATTAAGTTTTATTAGAACATGGTGATGATCATTCATTCATTCATATATTATCGCTGGGCTGCTTTCATGCTACAATAGCAGAGTTAACTGGCTGTGACAGACTGTATGACCCACAAAGTCTAAAACACTATCTGGCTCTTTACAGATAGCTTTATGGCTTTCAAAACATACCCTGATGACTCCCAGATTTATATGTCCAACCTGATCTCACCCCAGCACCATAGACTCATTAATACCACCACCCTCTCCATATCTCCATCACATGTCTAAAAGCCACCTGTTGCCACAGCTACCCTCCTCTCCAGCACTTCTCATCTCAGTAAATGGCACCACTGTCACCCAGTTGCTTAGGCCAAAACTCTTGGTATCTTCTTTTACTCCTCTTTTGCTTTCACACTCCACATCTTTTTCCATCAGAGAATTCTAGTTGCTCTTCCTGTACAAGAGAGCCTGATTCTATTATACTTCACCCCCACTGCTAAGCTTCTTGCCCAAACAACTATCATCTCTTGACTGAATTAGCAACAGTCTCCTAACGGCTCTCCTTGCTGCCTCCCTCACCCCACACAGCAGGGAAGTGCTCTGTAGAAATATAACCCAGATCAAGTCACTCCCTTACGCAGCAGCTTCCTATCATGCTTAGAATAAAATTCAAAATCCTTCCATGGCTCTGGCTGCTCCTCTGACTCACCCCCTAGCACTCTTTCTCTACTACTTCTCTATTCTCACCACACTGGCCTCCTTGCTTATGCTCAAACACAGCAAATACACCCCAGTCTCTGGACATTTACACTTGCTATTCTCTCTGCCTGAAAATGTGGCCCCAGAGAGCCATTTGGTTCATTTCCTCTCTTCAATCAGGCCGTTGCCTCTTCTGACAAGATTTCTCTGCTCCTCCTAAAATATCAATCCTCATTGCTCTCTGGCCCCTTACCATGCTGCCCTTTTTATTTTTCTTCTGCCTGAATATATATATGTATACATATATATGTATAGTCTGTTATCACTATTATCTATAAATATGTATTGAATGAGTGGCTGGACATAGTCCAAGCATAGGGAATAATAAAACAAGATATAAGCAATTTCTTAAGAGCACCAGTTTCTCCACAAGTGAATGGAAGAAGACTAGGGCCTGGCTCGAACCCTACCAATCACTCAAGCAAGTCTTGAGATCTCCTAGAGAGAAGCCTGCCAACAACACACTTTCCCCTTAGAAACACAGTAAGGTCATCTTAACACAAATACAGGGCAGATACATTTCTGCCAGTAAGTAGAAGGGAGGTAGGGGGATAGGGAGGGAAGAAAAAGGGCCTAAGAGAAAACACTGTGCATCCTTCTAAATCTAGAAGGAACAGTTGTCAAATTGGGTGACTTAGAATCCCTGGCATGTGAGTGAATATTCTGACGTCCTGTGGCCCAGTGGTCTCTAAGCCACAACCTTCATCTCAGCCTGGCCTTTCTGTTCAAAGTGTCCTTGGAACCACATCTAAGTCCGTACAAGGTATACACAAAGTGGAAAGACAACAGAGAGCAAGCATCATGGCTAAGTTCATTGATGGGCAAAGAGTGACCCAGAGGTATACTTATAATATGATAAGTGTATATCAGATTATAAGGTTAGTTGTAAATGCACTAGAAACAGATGATCTCACCATGGCTAAGAAATCACCAACAAAGCAGGAAGGGGATTTGGTGTGGTGGGGGAAGGGAGGGATGGCAGCTCACTAAGTTCCTGCCAGAATATTCTAGCAGCCATTGTCACAGGCTTTGCTCCCCCTTGTCTTCCCCATGATCCAGACAGTCTGCTATAGCTACAAAACCAAAGTCCTTCCTCCAGAGAGTCCAGTCAGGACCTGCTTAAGGAAATTCCAGGGTAAAGTTTGTCTTAGCATCCTCCCACTCCCCCTCCCATGCTGCTCACCAATTCCAGCTACCTCATGCCCTCTGCACGCTATGCTCTAGGCTGGGGCTGCTTTCTAATTGCCACCCCCACCCTCACCTAGCACTGTGCTCTTCCCACCTGAAATCTCCTGGCTCCAAATTACCTCCTCTCCCTCTCTCAAAGGCCTACTTCCCAGGGCCTATGAATCTAGATGGAATGTATGCTAACACTGGATTCTCTGTGGGAAAAATACCTTGGCTCCTCCACTGCCTTTGAATGTTGTTGTTTCTCGCATTTCTTATTCCTGGACTTCATTTATCTCTTCTTCCTCTATGCACTCTCTCTCTCTGTGTCTCTCCCTCCATTTTTTTTTTTTTTTTATTATTAGAGACAGGGTCTCACTATGTTGCCCATGCTGGACTTGAACTCCTGGGCTCAAGTGATCCTCCCACCTCAGCCTCCCAAGTAGCTGGGACTACAGGCACACAACACCATCCCCACCTCCTCCTCTTGATCGAGCAGATTCTCCAGAGCCAGATTCCAGGAAATATCACCAGCAAAACGACTTGACAAGGCCAAGCCTCATAGCAGTAAGAGAGAGCACCACCTTGCCAGAGTGTTCATAGTGCTCAGAGAGGGGAGGGCAAAGACAGATGAGGTTTGGGAATCTGGTTTCAGGCAGGTCTTTCAATGGAGGGACTTGACTCCTGATATAAGAGTTTAGGATCGGAGGACAGAGCAAGGTGAGGATTTAGAAGTGAGGGGTTCAAAGAATCCTCGAGAGTAAACTTATTTCACGCTCTTTATTGAAAAGTTGAACAGTCTGATGTTCATTTAAATGAGTTTGAGAAGTTCGTGAAATGAACCACAAGCTATTTGTAACTTTTATATTCCTGGGCAAGGGTTTCCTGGAATAGAAAAGTCATGTTGGCCGGGCGCGGTGGCTCACGCCTGTAATCCTAGCACTCTGGGAGGCCGAGGCGGGCGGATTGCTCGAGGTCAGGAGTTCGAAACCAGCCTGAGCAAGAGCGAGACCCCGTCTCTACTATAAATAGAAAGAAATTAATTGGCCAACTAATATATATACAAAAAAAATTAGCTGGGCATGGTGGCACATGCCTGTAATCCCAGCTACTCGGGAGGCTGAGGCAGTAGGATTGCTTGAGCCCAGGAGATTGAGGTTGCTGTGAGCTAGGCTGATGCCACGGCACTCACTCTAGCCTGGACAACAAAGCGAGACTGTGTCTCAAAAAAAAAAAAAAAAAAAAAAAAGAAAAGTCATGTTAATGAAGACAGTGGAATAGTAAAATTATGTCCATGTAGACAGTGAACCATGTCAAGGTAGACTGTTTCAGTTCTCATCACACACCTACAGGCCCCTCGAGGCCACCCCTCTCTTGTTAGCTTAGATCTTACTCTCCACTCTCTACTGGACAAATTCATCTGGTCATGCTTCAGGTCACTAGAGTAACCTCTTTAAATTCCCGTGTAAATAGGTCACCCCATTGATAAAATCCTTCCATGGGTCCTTGGCTTTCAGAATTAAGTTTCACCTCCTCTTCATGGCCACTAAGGCATCCTAAGACTGGATTCCTGTTTACTTCTCAGGTATCGCCTCCAGTCACATTCCCATGTAACCCCCTTGCTCCAGAATTGTAGTGCTCCATCGGTTCCCATGATGCATGGTGCTCACTGGCACCACCACACCTTTGCCCGTGCTGTTACATCGACCTCGAAACCCCACCCACCTTACTGGCTAAACCCTACTAAACCTTCAGTCTCAGTACAGGTGCCACTTGATGTTTGATAAAGTTCTGACTCCCATCTCTAATTCAAAAGAGTGAACTGTGGAGTCAGACTCACCACTTACCACCTATGTGACCCTGTGCAAGTCATTTAACCTCTCTAAGTTTTCTCTTGAAGTTAATAATAGTGCCTACCTGGTTATGAATATTAAATGAGACCAGTGATCCCCATACTTCAGCACCCAGCCAGTAATGGTCATCTTCATGATAACTGCCATATCTCTATAATTTTCTAAATATGGTTTTTAATAAACTTTAAATGGACTCACATTTTTAAAACTAATTTTAATATGTTTGTTTGTATATACCGTGTATATTTGTCAGAGCTAAGTGCTGGAAACAGAAACTCCTCTAGGTATTTCACGCAGAGAGAGATATAAGAAAGGGAACTGTATGCTTTCAATATTGCTGGAGAAGTCAGGAGACACAACATGAGTACTGGCGTCAAGGTCACACAACCATAGAGGAGCCTGCCAACAATACGCTTGCCCTTTAGAAACACAATAAGGTCATCCAAACGATAGTTTCAATCTGGGGGTCGGGAAGTGGCTGCAGCTGCTGCTACCACAACCATTGTAGCACCACTGTGGCCTCAAGTCCACTTACAGGACGAGAATTGAGCTGAGAATGCTGAACAATTCCTAAATGAACGATGCAGCCCATATCATTTACCATCTCATCTAGTGTCCACTGAGAAAAGACAAAGTAAGGGATGAAGTGTGGGCCATCTAAGGAACAAAGCTAATCCTGGTTTCTGCTCCCCTAAATACCTGCACTGCTCTTGTGACAGCCTTTCTTAAAAAGGGTGTTTATTTTCTGACTCTCACCTCTCTCCCTCCCTTCTATCCTGCTGCTTCCAACTCTCTTTAGCTTCCTCAATCAACTGCAATTGGTCAGTTGTTATACACTAGAAAGAGCGTTTAAAGGAGTGGATATTTGTAAGATTTGGTTTTTCATTTAATGGGCTTAACATATAATCCCTACCTTAAAATAATAATAATTATATATACGGTGCCAGACACTGTGATGAACCCTTAACATTTATTATCTCATTTACTTCTCTCAACTAAGATCAATACTGCTCTCATCCTCATACTAGAATAAGAAAAATGAGTAATCTGCCAAATATCACCCACGCTCGTGTGTTGCAGAGCTAGATTCAAACCCAGCCATCTTACCTCAAAGCCATTGCTAATAACCATGAAACTGGCACTATTTGTTATCAAAAAGTGTGGTGTTTTGCAGATATGCCAATGAAATGACCAGAACCTAAATCTGGTGACTTCAAACCAACAGTCCCCCAACCTCCCTAAGAAATGCCTACAAGTGCCTGTGCCATGAGCCCTCAAAGACAGCCACCTGGCCAGGTGTTCACATCAAAGGCTTGAAAACTCCAGGGAGGAAGTACTTGCTTCTGGGTGTGGTATCGAAGGCTTCCAGAAGGATGTGCCATGGATCCAAGATTCGAAAGGTAAGTAAATGCTGCCAGACAGAGGCGGGGCACGGAGTGTGTTCCAGGTAGAGATTCAGATGTGGGAGAGCCCAGGGCCAGTGAGAGGCGGCAGCGGATGAGCCGCGGGCCGGCGTGCGGCTCAGCCCCGGGCCTGGCACACCGGAAGAACTGGGGGTACGTCCTCCTGGGCGCCGTGGGATGCAGCTCCATCACCGCCACTTAAAAACTGCAAGACCTTGGGCAGGTCGCTCATCTCTCAGGTGTCACTTCCCCATCAAAACGATGACAGTAAGAGTCCACCATTTCAGCTGCAAGAAACAGAAGACTTAACTCAAACAAACTGAGGGAAGAAATGGACGATCTTGACTCACTGTGGGGAAGTCCAGAGGCGGAGCTAGTGCATGAGCGGTGGGATCCAGAGGGACAATGTCATCAGGTCTCCTTTTCTCCCGCATTCTCCATGTCCTCTCCTCTCGGCCTCTCTGTGTAGATTTCAAACTCCGAAGGAGAGAAACTCACTCTCTCACTTGTAGGCGTTTTCCTCAGGAAAGCTGAGGGTAGGGGTGGGGTGGGAGAGAGCAGAGCGCTCTGATTGGCTAGGGGCATGGAATACTCTGATTGGCTGGCCTCCGTCACATGGTCATCAAGAACAGCCCAACAGAAAGTCGGGGGAGGATGCGCCTTCCCGGAAGGGGATACTAAATGCACAAATTACATTAAGAAGCTTTTAATAGAGTACCTGGCTTGTAAGAAGTGCTCGATAAAAGCTACTGCTATGAAGATAGGCCAGGAAGGATAAGTTGAAGCCACAATGCATGGAGGCTTGAATCCTAAGCCAAGACTGCTGAGCTTTAGTTAATGGGCCCTGGGGAGCCACGGAAGGCTTTGTCCAGAGTGATAAACAAAGTTTGTTGTAGGAAGATTGGTTTGATAATGGGGGTGTGGCAGAGGGTGGAGGAGAGGGAGAAGTTGATGGTAGAAAGTTCAGCTGGGAGGTGGGTGTTCAGGATCTAGGTTAGAGAGGTGATAGTAGACACGGCACCAAGGGGATTCACTCAAGTGGTGGAAAAGAAGAAAGTCAGGCTTTGGCAACTTACTGCCTGGGGAGGACAAGGAAATGTGAGGAGGTGAGGAGTCCCTGAGGTTAGAAGCCTGGGCGACTGAGATGATGGTGGTCTGGCCTCTGTGGCTCCTCTCTTTCCTCCTCCTTCAGTCTTCTCTCCCCACCTGCGCTCACGCTATCTTTCAGAACTGACGCAAGTTTCTCATGCTGGACAGCACAGTCTTTATCTGGTCTTTATCACAGTCTTTATCTTTATCTGGTGCGTTTCACTTACACACCTGCTAAGGGCTCTACCTGGAACAGCTTTAAAAATATTGGTTCCTGAACAAGTGTAGCATGTTAAGGAAGATTCAGTGAATAAAATATTCTCCCTCTTACTACACTAGGAACAAAAAAGAAAAGAAACAGGAAATTTGCGGAATGTGCAAAAGATTTGGAATAACTGCTGTTGCTCTCTTTATAAAAGCATGAAATGGATAAAATTTTTGGCTGGGAATCTTGAATGATACAACATGGCGTTAGAAATGTAAAGAATGCAGCAGAAGGTGTATTTCACCAGCATCAGGAAAGAGGTGCAAGATGTGTGTATGTGTGTGTCTGTGTGAATGTGTGTTTACAGGTCTGTGAGTGAGCTGAAGGAGAACAATGACACCTCAGAGGCAGCTGCCTGTCACAATGACTATGACCAAAGTAGCCAAAAAATAAGGACAGGTCTGAGGAAGGCAAAAGAGATTTTCCTAGTTCTTCTTCCAAAGAAGAAGGGGCTGGAGTGTGAAGTGTTTCTTAAGTGTTAAGTGTTTCTTAAGGGGCTGGGGTGTGAAGCAGAAAGTTGCAGAATATAATGCATTGAAACCATCTGGAAGTAACCTGTCCCTGCTCCAGGGAGCCCTCAGCCCAAGTAGTAGCCATAATGGAATTTTTTCTTTTTAGAGCAATGATTTAAATTTGCTCTTGTGTTTCACCTCTGAAACTTGGGTGTGTTACTGACTCTTTTGACAGCCTACTTTTGACTGGAGTAGGGATTCCACTCTCCCACTCCATAATGTGGGTAGGAAATCCAAGTATAAAACAACTAAAGAAGTTATGGCATGCCCTGCTATGTGTCTGCCAGCTTCAATCTTCTTTCATAATGCAATCCCTCGAATAAAGACCACATAGGGGATGGCAGAGCAGCAATTTAGAAGGAGCCTATGACCCTGACAAAGTGGCACAGATCTGAATGGGGCAATGACAAATGATGTTATCCAAAATGAGCTGAAAGTCCCCTATGCTCAAAAGTTTTTGTCTGCCAGTCTGCTACAGACAACTGACATGGCACCCTAAATGTCCTGCTTAAGGATAAAGTATTTTCTCCTGACAGTGCTGGCCCTCCCTTTCTTTCTAACAAGGACTTACTCGTCATTTCTAGTTTAGCTTCAGTGCTGTGCCTCTCCCAGGAAAGTTGCCCTGATCCCCACTGCCCGGTACCCTTCATCCTCTTGCCTCCAACTCTCTTTCCAGCAGGGAGCTGACTCATCTCTAGCAGCAGCCAGACTCCAGAGGATAGGAGTCTCATCTTCTCAATTTGGCATCCCCAGCACCTAGCGTCATACCCTGTAACAGGTGCTCCAGAGAAGAAGGAATGAGGATGATGTAGTGGAAGGTCACCGTACTTGGATAAGTGACCATGCCAAACAGGCTCTGTAGCTGGTACTATAGTTTGAATGTGTCCCCTCCAAAATTCATGTGTTGAAACTTAATGGCCCATGTGATAGTATGAAGAACTGGGGCATTTAAGAGGTCTTTTAGATCATGAGGGTGCTTCCCTCATGAATGATGTTAATGCTATTATAAAAGAGGCTTCATGTAGCTGAAGGAAACTAGAAATATTTTTTACCCCCAAAATATGACATTTTAACATTCTGGACTGATTTGAAGAAGCCTTTGACCTTTCACACCCCCACCACCATGGACTCTCCCGAAATTGTTATTGTAGTTAAAGTTTTATTTCAGCAAATACTAGATACATAGTAAATAGATAATTATTTGAAATAAGTGGGTCAATGGCCAAGACTTAGGTCATTGTCTTGTTCTATAAACATGTTTTGCTATTGTTGTAATAATATGTCCTTATAGGGTCTTTTGAATTTTATGATGTAACTCCTCCATGGAATTTGGACTCCTCCATGAAACTCTCAGGTGTGTTCAAGTAAAAAGAAAGTACAGTTGACTCATGAATAACACAGGTCTAAACTGCACAGGTCCACTTATATGTGGATTTGTTTCCAACCAAATGCAGATTGAAAATACAGTATTGGGGGATACAAAATCTGTGAATACTGAGGGCTGAGTATTTATATGGGAAGGGGGGTTCCAACCGTGGGACTGGAGTATGCATGGATGTTGGTATAAGGGGGAAGTGGTCCTGGAACCAGTCCTCCCTCATATACTGGGGACAACTGGATGATCTATTTGGAATCACAGTCCTGAAAAGAAGTATTGCTAAATTAGCATGTTTTTCCATAGATGTTACTTTGCATATCACTGGGGGCACAACCAGAGAAGTTTAACATATAATCCCTGCCTTTAAATTGTTTCATTACCAATAAAAATATTTATCAGACTTATATAGGCAGAATTCAAAGCAAAGAAAGCTGAGAACAGGTTTAAAATTTTAGTGGTCTTGTCTTGTTTTTGCCGTTAGATGTCCTTTCTCCCTTATTTTCATAAAATATTTCCCTCTGTCTCCTCACTTTAGCAGACAGATCCAGGTTTTGTGAGACATAAGATTTACACAATTTGGGGAAACCACTTTAGAAGATTAAAAATTACAAAATTATTTAGAATAAGAAAAGAAATTATACTGTATTACAATCTTTTTTTTGAGACAGAGTCTCACTGTTGCCCAGGCTAGAGTACCATGGCATCAGCCTAGCTCACAGCAACCTCAAACTCCTGGGCTCAAGCGATCCTCCTGCCCCAGCCTCCCAAGTAGCTGGGACTACAGGCATGTGCCAACCATGCCCGGCTAATTTTTAGTTGGCCAATTAATTTCTTTCTATTTTTAGTAGAGACGGGGTCTCACTCTTGCTCAGGCTAGTTTCAAACTACAGACCTTTGAGCGATCCACCTGCCTCAGCTTCCCAGAGTGCTAGGATTACAGGCGTGAGCCACCGTCCCCGGCCTGTATTATAAATTTTTAAAAACTGACAAATATGTATAGAAGTAATGCATATGTCAATTAGCTCAATTTAGCCATTCTACAATGTGTACATATCTCGAAACAATGTGTTATATGTGATAAATAAATGCAGCTTTACTTGCCAATTTAAAAAAAAAATAATGTTGAAAATATTTTTAGAAGATCATAACATGAAAGCAGAGGCACACGCAAAACCTGAAACCAATTAAAATGCACAAATGTGAACACACATCCATCCTCAGCAGCTGACAAATATAACAAAAATTATAAAATCTTAAAACCTAACCTAATATTTTTATTAATGAATGTTCTGATACTTTCTATGATATTTTTCTCCTACAAGATATTTATTTTTTTGCTGGATCAGGCATTACCTGAGTTCAACTACCTCTGGATTTTCTGTTATATAAACCAATATTTTTCTTTATTGTTTAAGCTATTTTGAGTTATTTGCAACATAGGATCCTAATCCATACAAAGATATATGAAAAACTCATACGTTTTAAGGATAGATGGACCCTAAGGTCATGAAGAAAAGCATTTGAGGATTTATCCTAGCTTGCAAAATATATGGGGTGTCCCAAAAGTCACCATACATAGGGAAAATGGGAAATTGTAGCTAAAATATTCATTACAAAATTTTTCCTTGTATGGAGACTACAAAGGAAAAATTTTGTAAGATGTTATAATGAAAATTTTATAAATAAAGGTACATTTAGCTACAATTTCCCATTTTCCCTATGTATGGAGACTTTTGGGACATCGTGTAGAATGGTTTGTGCAATCATATACCAATTCCATCCAATAGCAGAAGGAACTTAGAATCACTTAATTTTCAGCACTGTGATAAATATAATTGAACCACACAAGGGTATGTGGGAAAATAAAAACATCTGTAAAACCAGAACAATAACACAAAAATATTATTATGCCTTTACCAACTATTTAGTAATTAGCTCTTAAGGGGAGATGGTAATATGGCTTCTTTGATGTGGTTGCCTAGAATTAATTATTGCTAAGTACTGCTTTGTTTGCAGTGGAATAAAGAAATAATCAACTGTATAAGGCTGGGGGAAGAAAGGTGGAAAAAAGTTACAGTAAAAACTGTATATTTAAAAAATTCATTAAGTAAGGGCATTAAAAGAAGCAAATGAAAATCATAGCATGCAGCAAGCATTAGTAATGTAGCTTTGAGATATAAATGTGCCCTGGGAAAACAACAGCAGCTCTTGGATAGAAAATTCCATACAACTTTCTGTAGTATAGGGAAACAAATAGTCATTTTGAAAGTGTGTGAGCTCGATGTGATTCTGTTTGCAATAATGAAAGAAAGGAGCCAAAACAATAATTGCAGAAAATGATTTGGGACGGAATTCTGCTGGGATCCATGGTTTTATTACTGCCAGCTAAAGAGCAGAGGCGGCCAAGCACACTAAGTATTAGCATGTCTTTTACAATTGGGGTTTATTTAATGATGACCTTCTTGGATTTACTTGGACTCATAAAAGAGGAAAGGGACAGGATGACTTAAGAGGTTTAAAAAAACAGTTCATATTTGGGATGGATTTTCTTTACAGCAATTTGAAAAACCAACTTCTCCAGTTTTTGCTCATACTGGAAAAGTAGATCCCATGGCAAAATCATGGCACTGTGGGCTGGGGCCTCAGAGAGCACCTCATCCAGGATGTACTTTGCACATTAAGGGACTTGTCAAAGGCTGCACAGTCACTTGGTAACAGAGCACGTAGCACCGAGCTCTGCATAACTTAAGAAAAAGTAGAGTTGAGCCTAAGGAGGAATGTTTGTACCTATTCCAAGTCGTAAGAATTATGCCTCCCATCCCTTGCAAATCTTCCTTCAGTTCTCTCAACTTTCCTTCCCTCCACCTACTCCCACCAGATACTTGAGAATATCGCTTTCCCCTCAGTTACTTCAATTATAAAAATGAGATTTATTCTTACAGAAAAATACATGTCCATAGGTTATACACTCCAAGAGTGAGTGACCTGTCTTGTCCATAATCACAGCTCCCCTCCTGGCCTAGTGCTGGCTCTTAGCCAGTGTTTGTTGAGTGAATGCACTGCCACAAAAGTAAGTGAGCTGCTCAGTAGGGGCTCTCCCCACACCCCCAGCTTGGCCTTATACTTCCTTGGTTTGCTAAGACGGCTTATCAGGCTGCCTTGCAAGGAGACATGATGGCCTTTACTTGTTAATTCAGTTATCTTTTATGGCACAACTTTAACCATCTGTCCTCTGACACAGGCATAATTGCCTTCAATCAACCACCCCCTTAGTCTCAGCTCATGGTAACTTCTTATTGCATCAAGAACATAGAAGCGATTGGTAGAGAACCTCTGCACACTCCCAGCACCACATCTAACCACTCTCCTGCACTGATGCCTGTGCACTGTTTTCCCACTGCTATGAAGGACAAACTCTGTGCTCCTAAGGCCAGTACTGCAACCTGTGCACTGGGTCCCCATCTCCTCTTAGCTACTCGACCCAGTGTTTGTTGAATGAATGAACTGCCACAAAAGTAAGTGAGTTGCGTGAGGACATCAGTCCTCAATCGTGCAGTCAGCTCCTTCCTTCCCTCCATTTCCCCTCCTCCACTTGGGATCTCCCAGCAGCATACAAGAATGTTGTGATATTTTGATGTCAGCATTCTCACTTGATTCCTCATCGCCTCAAGCTACTGTCTCTTTTTTCCCCCACTCCCCTTTAAAGCAAAATTTCCCCAAAGAGTTGTAATTAAAATCACTGTCTCCAATTCTTCTCCTCCCATCCTCTCTTGAGCTCACTCCACTCAGGCTTTTGTCCACATCAGTGAGCTCCACTTTGCCAATTCCTACAGTTAATTATATGCCTTTTTCTTATCTAACCTGTAAGCAGCATTTAACAAATTATAATAGATCACTTCCTTTCCCTGGAAACTCCACACTGCCCTGGTGTCCTCCTGCCTCACTGGCTGCTCCTTCTCAGTGTCTTTTGCTGCATCCTTTCCCTCTGTGTGGTCTGTAATTGCGGGAGTGCTCTGAGAGTCTGCAGACCTCTTCTCTCTCTTCACTCTCTCATTAGCCTCATCAATTTAAACACCATTCTTATGAAAACCATCCCCTTACATCAATGACTCCCAATTAGTATCTCCAGCCCCGAGATTTCCCCTGAATTCCAATTTCTTGACATCTCACTGGGAAGTCTGATGGGCACTCAACTTCAGCATGTCCCAAACAGACTTTGTCTTATTGATCTTCTCCCTAACGCTGCCCATCCCACAGCATCTTCGTAACTGGTTCTCTTGGTTGTTTAGGCCCCACACTTTGGAATCTTCTTTGATATTTCTTTTCTGCTCAGATTCGACATCTAATCATCAACAAATCATGATACCTTTACCTCCAAAATGCACCTCATTCCAACCACTTGTCACCACCACCCTTGCTACCACTCTCTAGGACAAGCCACATAATCACTTACCTGGACTATTTGAATGGCCTCCCAACGAGTCTCCCTGCTTCTGTTCTTTTCTCCTGACCCTCAGTCTATCCTCAACACAATAGCCAAGGTGATTCTTTGAACATATAAGAACTGCTGTCTTAGAGAAACTCTTTCTCCCAGGCTGAAGTGCAGTGGCATGATCATTCTTCACTGCAGCCTCTAACTCCTGGATTCAAGTGATCCTTGCACCTCAGTCTCCTGAGTAGCTGGGACTAAAGGTGCATGCCACCTGCCCAGATAATTTTTATTTTATTTTTTGTAGGGATGAAATCTCACTATGTTGCCTAGGCTGATCTGTAACTCCTGGCCTCAAGTGATCCTCCCACCGTGGCCTCCCAAAGTGCTGGGGTTGCGGGCATGAGTCACTGTGCCCGGCCTAGAGATTTTATTGTTTTTAATAGAGAAAAATTGGAAACAACCTGTCAATGGATTAATAAAGTGTGGTATATTCTTACTGTGGAATACTATGCTATAAGGAAAAATTAGGTAGATCTATAGCTTCAAAACTTCAAAAACATTGCCTAATGAGAAAAGCAATTTAGGAAAAGTGGTTAAATAGTGGTACATCTATCTATACAATGGAATACTAGCCAGTCATTAATAATGAGTAGGTAGAACAATATGTACTAAATGGAAAGATATTCAAAATGTTTTGTGGAAAAGTGACTAAAATAATCTTTCCTATCTAACAGAAATGTCTTTTAATAAAAGGTATACATAAATATGTTTAAATATACACAGATTATCTCTGGATTATACACAGATTATCTCTACACACAAGAAAATGATAAGTTGGTTTCTCCTGGCAAATAGAACATGGGATCAGGTGAGGAAGGGAATTTTTTTTTTTTTTGAGACAGAGTCTTATTCTATTGCCGTGGCTAGAGTGTGTGGCATCACCGTAGCTCACAGCAACCTCAAACTCCTGGACTCAAGCGATCCTTCTGCCTCAGCCTCCCAAGTAGCTGGGACTACAGTCAATGTGCCACCATGCCCAGCTAGTTTTTTCCATATATTTTCAGTTGGCTAATTAATTTCTTTCTATTTTTAGTAGAGACGGGTCTTGCTCTTGCTCAGGCTGGTTTTGAACTCCTGGCCTTGAGCGATCCTCCCACCTCAGCCTCCCAGAGTGCGGATTACAGGCGTGAGCCACTGTGCCCAGCAGGGAACATTTATTTTTTACTTTACACCCTCAGATGCTACAAAATTTTTATCATGAATGTAGATAATATGTGTACACACCCACAAACACACATATATACACAAACACACATAAATATATGTTTTTTCTGATGCTTTAAGGTTTGTTTGTATTTTTGTTTTACTTATAAAACTTCACCTGACATTTTTATTGGTGTAAAGAGTAAGGTAAGGACACATTCTTCCATATGACAGCCAATTGTCCAGCGCCATGCACTGACTAACCCATCTTGTCTCTACTGACTCAAATGCCATCTTTATCATATACTGCATTTCTTTTTCTACCATTTTAATTATTATCTTCATCAGCAGGTTTTGAAACAAAAGCAAATTACCAGTTCAAAAAATTTTCCCTTGGGTTTGTACTACCAGGTTACAAAAAAATACTGACCCAAATGAAGGCACATATGCATATTTACTGCATCAATTATGTATTAATTTATTTTAAGAAAAAATTCATCCCAAACTAGAAAGACATTTGAGCATAAATATTGGCCTTTTCTTTATTAATAAAAAAAAAAAAGCAAAGGAGATCCTGTATTCCTTTTATAGCCATACTATTAACCCTGAGAAACCGAATGCTTATTGCCTGCCTACATGTTTTCAGTCCACACTGTGGGTGTGTAATTGTGTTTTACAAGCACTCACCTGGATTTATATAGTCATTCTGCAGTAACTGCCTCAGAACCAGCATGTGGTTAAGACTGTTCCTCTTCCATTTAAATGCTGCTATATAACACTCCCCAGCTGGGAGGTGGGCTTAGTGCTCACCAGAGGGACATTTAGGTGTTGAAAAGGACTTGGAAATTTTCAGATTTTACTGGGTTCTGAGCACTTTTCTTTGTCCCAATATATTCAAAAGGAGAAGTATTGCTCTATTTCTTCTTCCTCCCCAAATAGGATAACTCTGTGTTCTGTGATGAGACTGCACTGCAGAGAAACAACTTGTACATCTTATACAATTAATCTATAACTATAATGGAAACTAGAAGAAAATAGCAGCAATAATAGGGAAGAAAATAATTGCCAACTTCTGTTTCTGGCAGTATTGCAGACTCCATTACCTGGACGTCCCCCCCTCTACAAAGCAATTAAAAATCCTAGGTGAAATTATTTAAATATGTAAGATTTAAATTTAAATGTGGACCAGGCATGGTGGCTTATGCTTGTAATCCCAGCACTTTGGAAGGCAGGAAGATCGCTTGAGGCCAGGAGTTGGAGACCAGCCTGGGCAACATAGCAAGACCACATCTACACAAAAAATTAAAAAATTAGCTGGCTGTGGTAGTGCATGCCTGTAGTCCCAGCTACTCTGGAGACTGAGGCAGGAAGATTGCCTGAGCCCAGGAGTTGGAGGCTGCAGTGAGCTATGAGTGTGCCACTGCATTCTAGCCTAGAAGACAGAGCAAGACCCTGTCTCTAAAATAAATAAATAAATTTAAATGTATAACAAAACATTAAATTGGGAGTTTTGAGTGAGACACCAAGATATAAAAAATGTTGGACACAAAACAAATTTTGAGACAGATCCAGGTGAAGATGTTCAGTGCAAGTGACTAAGAACACAATCCACACTGAAAACACAAGACAGCCCAGCCACTCTCTGGGGAACTCCACCGGAAGTGGGCTTGTGGGAACAGTTCCTGGATGAGAGCTGCTGCTACCCCGGGAAGGATGATGGCAACTTCTCATGATAAGTCCAGACAGGAGCTTAAAGGAACCCTTTCAGAGAGCTCCTTGTATGTCCATTGAAATTATGAGACACTGGGGACAGGTGACTCAGGGCTGAGGAAGCTAAAGGAAGGAGGCTATGGCTCTTGGCCTGGGGCAATAGAGCAGAAGAGAAGGGTGTTCTCATATTGTGCTGAACTTGCATTCTAAAATTTACATGGAAATGCAAAACATAGAATAGTCAAAAATCTGTGGAAAAAAAGACAAAGTTGGAGGACTTATACTATCTGAATTCAAGAATTATTACAGCTAGGCACAGTGGCTCACGCCTGTAATCCTAGCACTCTGGAAGGCCAAAGCGGAAGGATCACTCAAGGTCAGGAGTTCAAGACCAGCCTGAGCAAGAGCGAGACCCCGTTTTTACTAAAAAATAGAAAAAAATTAATTGGCCAACTAAAAATATATAGAAAAAGTTAGCTGGCTATGGTGGTGCATGCCTGTAGTCCCAGCTATTTGGGAAGCTGAGGCAGGAGGATTGCCTGAGCCCAGGAGTTTGAGGTTGCTGTGAGCTAGCCTGATGCCACAGCACTCTAGCCCAGGCAACAGAGTGAGACTGTGTCTAAAGAAAAAAAAAACAAAACATTAACTTGAAATGTATCAAAGACCTAAATGCAGGAGTTAAAATTATAAAACTTCAAAAGATAATTGCACTAGTTATCTATCACTAAGTAACATTATTACTGCCAACTTAGTGGCTTAAAACTGCACACATTTATTATCTCACAATCCCCATGGGTCAAGAGTCCAGGTATGGGCTGGTGGGTCCTCTGCATAGGGTCTCAAGGCTTTAGTCAAGGTGTCAGCCGGGCTGTGCTCTCATCCAAGATCAACTGGGGGCAGTTATTGGCTGAACTCAGATTCTTATGGTTGTAGGACTGAGGACATCAATATATTGCCCTCAGCTCTTAGATGCTGCCTACAGTTCCTTGCCACCTGGGGCTCCCCAACATGATAACTTGCTTGCTCAAAGTCAAAGAAAAAGAGACCTTAGAAAAAGGGGCACTGATGTAACATAATCATGCACATCCCATCAGTTTTGCCATATTCTACTGCTTAGAACCAAGCCATAGGTCCTAGGTCATTAAATATGAAATGTCCGAGATTTTTTTTTTTTAAAGACAGAGTCTCACTCTGTTGCCAAGACTAGAGTGCTGTGGTGTCAGCCTAGCTCACAGCAACCTCAAACTCCTGGGCTTAAGTGATCCTCCTGCCTCAGCCTCCTGAGTAGCTGGGACTACAGGCATGTGCCACCATGCCCGGCTAATGTTTTCTATATATTTTTTAGTTGGCCAATTAATTTCTTTCTGTTTTTAGTAGAGACAGGTTCTTGCTCTTGCTCAGGCTGGTCTCGAACTCCTGACCTTGAGCATCAAACCTCCTCGGCCTCCCAGAGAGCTAGGATTATAGGCGTGAGCCACCATGCCCAGCCAAAATGTCCGATTTTTACTCAAAAGTGTAGTTTATTATATCTCAAACAAAAAGCAGTACAATTTTTTTTTTTTTTTTGAGACAGAGTCTCGCTTTGTTGCCCAGGCTAGAGTGAGTGCTGGGGTGTCAGCCTAGCTCACAGCAACCTCAAACTCCTGGGCTCAAGCAATCCTGCTGCCTCAGCCTCCTGAGTGGCTGGGACTACAGGCATGCGCCACCATGCCTGGCTAATTTTTTCTATATATATTAGTTGGCCAATTAATTTCTTTCTATTTATACTAGAGACAGGGGTCTCACTCTTGCTTAAGCTGGTTTCGAACTCCTGACCTCGATCAATCCGCCCACCTCGGCCTCCCAGAGTGCTAGGATTACAGGCGGGAGCCACCGCACCTGGCCCAAGAAGCAGTACAATTAATCAAAGTATACACCTAAATTATTGACACAGTTTCACCATCTTAATGGTAGCTTGTTTATTCCAGCAGCAAAGAAACCTTGAGAGTGAGTGGCAATGAAATCCCAAAAGGCATTTTCACAGCTTGTTGAGAGTTAAATATTTTTCCTTGCAAGAAGTGGTCCAAAGCCTGAAATAAGAGGTAGTCATTTGGTGAAAGGTCTAGTAAATACAGTGGATGTCAGAGAGTTTCTAAGTCCAACTTCTGTAGTTTGAACAGCGTTATTTCTGTGACATGTGGCTGAGTGCTATTTTGTAAGAGGATTGGCCTGTCTCTACTGACCAATCTCAGCTGTTTAATCACAAGTATCCTCATCATTTCATCCAACTGGTTTCAGTAAACAACCACTGTAATCAATTGACCAGGTTTCATGAAGCTGTAGTGGATAATACCAGCACTGGACCACCAAACAGACACCAGTAGCTTTTGTTGATGAATATTTGATTTTGGACTGTGTTTCGTCACTTCATCTTTAACCAACCACTGTGCCAAACACTTGAGATTGTCAAGAAGAATCCATTTTTCATCACATGTAGCAATATGGTGCAGAAATGATTCACCTGTATATCATGATAGGCAAGAAAGGCAAGTTTCCAGATGATTTCTCTTCTGACGCTTGTTTAATTCATGCAGAACCCATCTATCCAGCTTCTTTACCTTGCTGATTTGTTCCAAATGGTCCAATATTGTTGGAATAGTAACGTCAAACCTTGCTGCCTACGCGTAGGTTGAGATGGATTCGCTTCCACTACAGCTTTCAGCTCATCATTATCTACCTTGGTCTCAGGTCATCCCCATGGCTCATTTTCAAGATTAAAATCATCAGAACAGAACTTCTCAAACCATCAGCATACTGTATGTTCATTAGCCACATCCTTCCCAAACACTTCATTGATATTTCCAGCTGTCTGCGCAGCATTGGTTCCACGAAGGAACTCAAATTCAAAAATAACACGAATTTTTTACTTAGCCACAGTTTCGCAACACTAGGAAAAAAATTTCCCATGAGTACACAGTGCTTTTTTATGAAAATTGAATAAAAACGTCAAAAACAAAACGATCCTTTCTAACTTGATGAAAATTTTGTTACTTTATTGTTTTCTGTGCATGAGTTATATGCAACTCATGTGGTGCTAAAATCAGTTTTTACACTGCACACCACTTGAGTTGTATGTGACATGCAACATACTTATTGAATCTGTTTCAGAGAATTGAGTCTTCATATGCTTCACGAGGCCACAGGCTCAAAACTAGCGTGAGTTAAATACAACTCACATGGCAGTTAACTTAATAGAATAATTGAAGAAAGTATCTAGCTTTTCTGCATTGATGGGGAAAAAATTGTATGTGACTATACAGATCCTTTGTTTGTTTGTTTAAAAAAATAGTTCTATGTGAAAGAAAATAGAAAATAAAAAATAGTTCTACATGGATATTCCCTGTATACTGCCTTGTATTGTGGTTTCTTTTCAATGTATTTTTTTATTTCCCTGTGTAGACCCTGAGTTCCTGAAGGGTGGGGAGTCTCCTACATGTTGTGAGATCCAGGGCGCCCAGCAGCAGTGTCTCACATGTATTCAGCACTCAAGAAATATTTGGGTACAGAGTCAGCTTGGCAGAATGGAAACTGCACAGGCTTTTGGAATCAGAGGAAGTTTATTTCAAATCCCAGCTCTTTCATTTACTACTATAGTTAGGTAAACTAGAGCAGTTACGTGCTATCTCTGACCCTCAGTTTCCTGATATAACCTCATAGTTTTGAGATTCAATGAGATAATGTAAAGATAAACTGCCTTATCCACTAATGATAGCAATTACTATTATTTATGGACATGAATAACTAATAATGAAATGTTAAAAATGAGTAAGTTTAACATTAAACAGAAAATTAAAAAACAGCGTTCTGTGATGTGTATTTCCTTGCATGTGTTAAAATATCAGGATTCCTTTTGACTGCTGCTTCCCTGTGTAAGCAATGACAAGAGCAACGACACTTTGCCAACCACCTTTCTGCGAACTATCTTTTCACTTGTACAAACTTCCCCAAAAGGAATCTGATTAGTTATTTAATAAAATACACTAGGGCGTGTCTTCTAATTGTAAAAACATTTTTGCCACAAGAGGGCACAATGTGACTGTCTGTATTGTATAAGAATGACAGTCCTGGAAGTTAATACTACGTTACCAGATACACTGTGTTCCGGTAATTGTTTTTATTTGGATATTGTTCTTTATATACTTGAGTTAATTTTATTTTTTTAAGGCAAGAATAATTGAAAGCAGGAAATTTCCACAATTTCCTTCCGGAAATTTTTTTCTCAGGCTGTAACTGGTTAAATACAAACTTAACATCATTGTTTTCTGTTTAAAATACTGTGATTCATCTGCTATCTGGGAGTCATTTCCTGTAGAGGTTTAAGAGGCTTTCTAGCTCCAAATTACTCCACATTCCTAGTTCTTGTTATGTTTCCTGAAGGCCATCAAGTTCATGGGTTTTATTATAGCCTTGCAAATTAGTAGAAAAAATTTACTAGCCCATAAATATTTTATCAGCTTCATCTTGCTCCTGGGGGCAGATTGGTAATGAAATAGCTGAAAGCACTATTATTCATAACTTACTCAGCTATAAAACTAATGATTGTTATGCAACCAGTTTCTAGCTTTTTTTCCCTCTCCTTGGGAAGAGTGTACACGCATAGTGGACATGGGCATAAATGTGGCCACATAAACCTGTTGCCCAACACCACATGCAATCTGTGGAATGCGTGGCAAGAGCAACACATACCCAATCTGATTTCACTGGCAAATGGAAGTCACCATCTGGAAGTGAAAGTCACCAAATGGAGCCTAAACATTGGTGTCCCCCTCAAATTCATATACTGAAATCCTAATCCTCAAGGTAATGGTAGTAGGGCCTTTGGGAAGTGATTAGGTCATGAGGACAGAGCTCTCATGAATGGGACCAGTACCTATAAAAAAGGCCCCAGAGAGACCCCTCGCCCCTTCTATCACGTGAAGTTACAATGAAAGTTTGGCCATCTATGAGAAAGAGGGCCCTAACCAGACACTGACCCTGCTGGCATCTGGATCTTGGACTTCCCAGCCTCCAGAACTGTGAAAAATAAATTTCTGTTGTTTATAAGCCACCCTGTCCACGGTATTTTGTTATAGCAGCCTAAGCTAAGACACCCTCATTTGAGAAGTCCTGCTGGCAACAATGCACAGCCCCTGTTCAAGAAAATGACTGGCCAGAACATGCCTGCTCCCTCTTCTTCCTCTTTGTCTCTTCACACACACACAGACCACTCTACCCAGTGGGGAGTGGGAAGAACCTCGGCACCCTGTTTTACAAAAGTTTCTGAGCTCTGGACTGAGATGGACGCTTCCATGCTCAGGAAGCTGACATGTTCCTGGTGAAGCGCAGTTGTCCAAGTCACTGTCTACCTTTGCAAAGTCACACATGTTTCCTCGAGGTTGCCATCTCCATTTCAACTTGGACTTAATATTCCATGCTGGGCATGTTATGGGAATGCCTGCCCCTTTCTAGAAGAATAGCTGTGGTTCAGCATTCTTCTTCACACCAGTTGTGGCTCTGCCCACCCACACTGGTCCACCAACAGAACAGGATGGCAAAGGAACTGCACGGTAATTAATGATGAAAGCAAATGCACCCCAAAAGAGAAGCAGCCCCCAGTAGGCAGGGGGGCAGGGAGCACAGCCATGGAGAAGAGGCAGCTTTCTTTCTCCACCATCAGCCCCTCTCTCCTCTTCGCTCAAGGCTGTAAGGAAGTGTTGGGACCCTGACCAGCCCCATTACTGGGCAATGGCTCCTGATTTGAGCTGTGCCCCATAAACACAGGGAATGAGTGAGGACCAGTGGGGAGACGGCAGCAGTAGGACGGGGTGCCTGAAACCAGGATCCCCCATGGCTCCCAGACCCAAGGCTGCCAAGCAGCATGTACCTGAGGATGCTGATAACATGAACTTCAAGACAGATTTCAGAACCTGTTTTTTAGTCCTGACTGTACTGAGAGAGGTTAATAAATGTCCCACAAAAACAGACTTCTACAATGTTTCTTTGTCACAGGACTTCTTGGAGCCTTTAATGTGCCAAAACTCTTATCTCCCAAAGGGAGGTATTATTTAACCACAAAACTTGTTTTTGAAATAGTGTCATGCAAACCTACTGTTTCAAGTTACATACATGGGAACTATTTTTCTAATCATCTAATTTGGACCAATTATTCTAAAAGAAATAATCATAATGTGTTATTCCCTTATTAAGAGCAAAATTTGTTTAGTCGTGTGTGACAAAGAATAAGACTGAAGAGTATCTTCTGGGGATTATTAGGGAATTGGAGGTAGCGTGATCACTATAGATCATGCAAATACCTAGGGGTACCTGTGAAGGGTACAAAGTTTGTTGTTTATCTAGGTATATCTTTATTTCAGCAAGTTTACAGTGATTCTCAGATGTCACCTTATAAAAATTCCCAAGTCCTAAAAATTGGTTTAGAAGTGGCCTGGCCCATGGTGTGATGAATGAATAAATGAAGGGGCTCAGTGTTCCTTAGGCAGGATTTGAATATCTGAGATCACAGGGAGCAACTGTCTCTTCTTACCAAAGTATAAGAAGCTGTCCTTTCCAGAAGTTGTAGGCTACACCATTCCCCCTCGAATAAATCAATACAAGTTGATCAACTAAAAGAAGATAAATTGATTAAAAGGAGGCAAGTTGTAGGCAAAGAATATCCCAGGAAAACCTGAAATACCAACTTGATGTTGTTACTATTCTCCTATGTAGTAGGAATTGCTATGGTAACACATGGCACAAGGGTGCAGGAAAACATTTTGTTTGGTTCCATCTGCATGGTAGGGAGTGGTTTTCACTCATTTACAAGACTTCCCTAAGCCCTACTGATCTTGCTTTACCATCATTCCATGAGGGCAGTGATGAATGGCAGTGTTCTCAGAGCATGCCCAAGGAAGTGGGGATTGGCGAGAATTATCTTCTGAATTACAAATAAAGGAAGCAAACCATCAATGTTCAGGACTCAAGAATAGATGGCAATAACCAAGTCCATGTCTAATCCTGCTCATGTCATCCAGCCACAACCATCAACACTTTGCACCTATAGCAACTTCCTCTTGAGTATCTTATATGAATACCTGTGTTGAGTTGGCCCAAAAGGTAATCTGCAGGGTTCTGACCTGGGACCAAACAAACTCAGACATCTATTCTGAAAGACCAAAATCTGACTTCAAAACCAAAAACAGAAACTGAAGAAACGAAGGAAGAAAAAAAAAACAAAAAACAACCACAATAAAAATAAAAAATAAAAACCCTTAGTCTCCTCCAGAAACCTAGGGAGAGGCAGGAGGGCACATACCAATACTCGTGGCCACATGGACAGAGGACTTAAATGGCCTGAGAAAAAAATGTGCCATTGTAAGTGGAGAAGAAAACAGCTATTGTCTAAGGCTTAAATAAAAAATACTGTATAAACAGCTAACAGCTGTTTTTCAGCCTTTGCTTTTTTAGAGCAAAAACCAATAAAAGAAAAGACATACTCTTTCAAATGTGGTGTTTGTTCGGAGCCCAAATTTTCTACAACTAATTTACAACCCAGAAGTAGGCCCTGTTTCAGATAGTTTTGTTTGGAAGAATAGAGAAAACTACAAAGTTCAATGGAATGCCACAGGTCCAGATAGAGGCTGAGTCAGACAGAGAAAGGTGGACACATCTGCAGTGATTTTAGTGTTAAAAAACAGAAACCGGTACTTTCAAACCCCACCTCAATAAGTGGATATTGAAAGGGAAAAACATTAACTTTGCATGCAAAATTGGGAAATAAAGTGCATCTCTCTGCGATGCTGTTGTCTGATTCAGCACCCTTAACTATGATGATCATCAAGGGAGTAAATAACACAGTCCATTCCTTGTCCACATATAAAAGCCACCTGATAAGACTAAGAGGACTCTAATGAGCACCCATCTTGTAAATAAGGAAATTATGGGGGACTCCCAAAAGGGATATTCATATAAGAAATTACTAGCTAAGTCCTATAATTATGAAGCCAGAGGGATAAATTAACAGTGAGGCGAGGCCCTTTTTCTGAACAGAGACTCAGAGATGAGCCCTTACTAACTCCCTGTCACCGTCTCCATTAATGCTGCTTATGCCATTCTGAATACCAGCTTCGGTCCCTTAATGTCTTACACTTACTTTGGGTATCAGCTCTTCACCCATTTCTAACTTTTTCATTATACATAAATATATTTAAATATAGATATAGAGAGAGGGAGATAGAAACTTTTGAAATGTTCTCTAATTGTTTCCTATATCTTTGTTTTATCTTTCCTAAAACTTTGTTTTATCTTTCCTAAAACCTTTCCTAAAAGTAGGCTACGTCTACTTCTGCCCAGGCATATCTTGCTGCTTTGCTCATATGCTTTGTATATTATAAGCACATGACACCCATTCCCACCATTATGGCAGAGCTGATCTTCTGAAGGCCTTTCTGCCACAATTCTATTACATTCTGGACACAGCATGGTTTTTAGTGCACTCCTGGGCTTGCAGATGGCAAAAGGACTCTCCAAAGTCCAAACAAAGAAGCAAGAGCCATGAGCTGAAATCCAAGTGGGAAGTAGTAAGTGTGGGACAAAACCCAACACTAAGTCGTAGGCCCACTGCAAGGTGCAAAAGCAAAAGTCAGATCTCCCGCTTTAGACCCTGACCCTTGAAGGAGGCTCAATCAGAAAGAAATCAAAAAAGAAAGAAATAGTATCTTCTGCTGCAACTTGGATGAAACTAGAAGCCATTATCCTAAGTGAAGTATCTCAGGAACAGAAAAACAAATACTGCATGTACACAATTATAAGTGGGAGCTAAGCAGTGGGTACACATGGTCATACAGAGTTGCATAATAGACTTCGGAGACTCAGAATGGGGGACAATGGAAAGGGGATGAGTGATAAAAAAAAAAAAAAACCTATCAAGTAAAATGTATTTTACTATTTGCATGAAGGATACACTAAAAGCCCTAATTTCACCACTATACAATTCATCATGTGTCAAAAAAACACTTGTACCCACTAAATCTATTAAAATAAAAAATGTAAATAGGTAAAAAAAAAAAAGAGGCAATATTCAAAGAGATAATGAATGAGAATTTCCAGAACTGATGAGAGATATAAGTCCACAGATACGGGAAACACAACACAAACCATGCAGGGTAAATTTTTTAAAATCTACACCCAGACTGCAAAATGTAGTAGTAACATTGCAGAATGCTAAACTCAAAAAGATCTAAAAACAGAAAAAAGGTAGATCGCCTGCAAAGAAACAATAAATTGTTAGCACACATCTTTATACAGCAACAGAAACGAGAAAACTGTGGAATAATATCTTCCAAGTGATAAGAGAAAATAACTGAGAATTGAAGATGCAGCAAAACTATTTTTTAAGAATGAGTGTGAAATAAAGAATTTTCAGATAAGTGTTATGTATGAACTAGAAAATTGACAATATGAGGGGTGCTATGCTCAAGCTCTGTCTGAGCATCATACCAGGAACCCTTTTATGTGAAAAACAGATTTAAGTATGAGGTTAACATTTGCTTAGTTGAGTGACAAAGAGAGTTTTTTCATGTTCCCTGACTCTCTGGGAATTCAGGAAACAATTGAGTTATTGGTGGTTTAAAATGTCAGAGAGCAGTACTCACAATGTACTTCCCACTCTCAATTACTTAAGCATTGTCTGAGTCTGAGGCTATTCTTGAGAACTAAAATGTTTTTCTAGTGTATATTGTGTAGTTTCCACGTGCTCAGTATGACTAATGCATTAGTCACAGGTTATAATATGAGAGACTCAAGAAAAGACAATCTTGATCTCTGGAATGACCTTGCTTCCCAACTCTTACTTCCTCCACTCCGACCAATTATCCCCTCACTCCCGCCTCCATCTCTGAGACTGGTTCTATTCCTGGCAAGAGATACTTACTGAGTTGGGACTTGCTGCTTCTTGAAGCCTTTAGCTCAGTTAAAATCTCCACCCTCCTTCCTATGCAGGCATTCTCCCTGGATTTCTCACCCCTTTTCCTATAATCTCTTGTCTGTCAGTGAGAAGATGTGTGAGCCCAGCTGTTAGAAACTGAGAAAGGAAGAAATGAGGAAAAATTAAATGGAGTTGATGCAACTTGAACAAAGATATTTTAAATCTGTGCTTTTTATAATATGGAAAAGTGTGAACCAACTCAAGCATCCAACAGTCAGGAACTAGCTTAGCAAATTTTAGCATATGAAGAGAAGGGAATATTACCTTGCCATAACTGATGATAAATGCAAGGACTATATGGACAGTGGCTACATGTGGATTATAGGGCCATTGAACTACTTATATGAACTAACGCCAACTGATAAACATTAAGTACAGACTCAGTTATGCACAAGAGTTACAGCTATGTAAGAATCAGGCAGATAGAGAGCCAGGGATTAAAAGAAAATATAGAATCTTCTAATTTATTAGTAAATTTACAGTGAAAGTGTTTATATATTGTTCCTCTTGCTTCCAAGATTCTTGTATGCTTTTCCATAAAAAGGGGGCTACATTCTTATTTAAAATGGTGGATTGAAAAAATATAGAGAATGTATTAGAGTCTGAACAGGAGACAGGAATCACACAGTGATATCTATAAGGAAAGTTAACTATAAAGAATTATTAACAGGAGATTGGAATAATGAGAGATTGGATAATGAAAGGTAAAGAGAGCTCTAAAGAATACGGGAATGGCAGATGCAGAGAGCAGCTGTCTTCCCTCGGGCCGAGACAGGGCATTCAGGGAAGAGGCCCCCTTCTCCCAGGGCTGAGATCCAGACCTCATGGGAGAAGGGCTGGCAGGGGCTCTCAGGATGGTGGGAAAGTTCACAAGGAGCCTCACTGCTGAGACATCCCAGAAACCTGCTCTTGGGAATGCTGAGGGAGCCCTCCACTGCAAGGCTGTCCAAGGGGGTGCCGGGGAAATCATCCAGCGGGAGGTACCCCACTTCTGGCACTGTACTGCGAAGCTTCCTGAGGAGGTTCTGGCAGAGGCCGCTCCTGAGGAGGTGCCCGGAAGCTGCCCACAGGAAGGCCTCACATGCTGCTGGCCCCCTGAAGCTGCAGGGAAAACTGTGCACTGCTGGAGCCTGGCAAAGCCTGACAAAGCCCCTGGAACTGGGAAGAGAAGCCCCCTCCTCTCACAATGTCCCTCCAGCAGCCCCTCCCCAGAACGCTTAACCCGCACCAGCAGCAAAGGAGAACTGCTTACAGAGGCCAGGAACAATCTCTCAGAGCAAGTAATGAAGGGTGAATTTGGAGCCGAGAGGCAACAAATTGATAATTGTCACAGTAAGTTAAGCTGATGGGTGGGTCGTGGGCCATATATATGTTCATCCCAGGCCTGGGCCCTGGATTTTCCTGTCACAGGGCCAAGCTCATGTAGGAAGCCTGGGCTGATGATCAGACAGCCAAGCAAGCTGGTTCTTAACTTCCTGGTGTGCAATATCTTTTATGAAAGCCACTAGCTTTCCACATTAGTCATTGCTATTATGTACCAGACCCTAGAATATATATATATATATATATATATATGATGAAAACAATATTACATGGCTGGATACTGTCTGGAAAGTATATGTGTTCTATATATATATATAATATAACAATTTTATATTACATATAAGAATATATAGTCTTGTCTGCCCCAAGGTAGGCTGGACAAAATGGGTCTCTCCAGTCTTGTGACTTCGAACATATACATATAATAATGAAAGTATGTCTTTCAGTTGTGTTAAGGAAAATGTGACTTAAGAATACTGTAAAAATGTTTAAGAGCTGAATAAATGCCAATATCATGGTTTTAAAGTTTTTGCACCACACTCTTTGACAATGTAGTGATCAAGAGCGTGGGCCCTGAGCTACTTACTAATTGTGTGAGCTTGGACAAATTGTGTCACCTTTCTGTTCCTCAATTTCCCCATCTGTAAAGCGGGTAGGTATAATAGTAACATTTCCGAGGACTGTTGGGAGGATTAAATGAGTTAACATATGTAAGAGAGCCTACACGTATTAAGTGCTCCATATGTTGTTGTTATTAATATTTGAGAAAGACCCATGTGTGCCAGCCCCTACGATCTCTCCCAGGCCCCATCCTCAGAATGTTGGCCTTCCTCACAAACACTGCCTAAGGGGCACCTGGCCACAGTGGGACCACTGAATCACGCCGTGTAGCCCATCGGCACCACTGGCCGCCCAAGATACCAGCTTGCTCTTCTACTGTCGGCGCTGAGCAGAAGGGCTGAGAGCCAAAACAAGTAAATTGGCTCCCGCACAACTGATCCAAACAGCCTGGGGCCTGGCAGTGCCAGGGGAAGAGCTTGAAAAGAAAAACAACCAAAAACAACACACAGGCTTGTCTTTGTCATGGCCGAGCCCGCTCGCGGCCAGGCACGGAAACAGAGCGGCTTTATGAGAAAATGCCTTTCTTTCAACGCAGTAATTGAATCCAGTTGTGGATTGAGGTTGTACATTAATGGGGCTTAAGAAGGGTTTGCCTCTTAGACACGTCTGCCCCAGCTGAGCAATCGTTCATTTCTGTTGAACGCTGGGGAAGCAGGGTGCTGAGCATTCATCCTATCGTATAATCCTGCGGGCTCTGACTCTCGCACTCACCCAAGAGATACGCTGGGAATCCTTTAGGCTCTTTAAAGGCTAAACCTCTTGGGTGGAGTCCAAGGCAGCCCCTCTGGATATGAACTCTGCTCCGGAGCAGTTCTATGGCAGCTGAATTTTCAGAACACTTTATTTTGACTTCAGCGTAATTCCTCTTCCAGGGGGCTCCCCTTGTCTGATTAACACCTCCTGGAGACCCCCGGAGGAGAAAGAGCTTGGCGGTGGCTAGGGTGGGATGTTTCAGAGTCAGAGGTGGCCGCCTCGCGTCCCGTGGCTCTGCCGCCTGCTGACAGCATGCTTCACTCTGTTAATGAAACCAAACAGTCCCTGTTCTAGCAACTGCCACCCACGTCAGGACAGCAAGTCTTACACTACCCAGCTGGAGTCCTGCCCTGCTGCCCTCAGGGGCACAGATTCAAAGGTCTTCGCCAGAAGCTATTCAGTAAAGCAGACTTTAAAAAAAAATTTTTTTAATTACTTTAGTTGTCCTGAAATGATGAAATGCTGCACGTGGGAAGCAGAGTGGGGTATGGGTTCAATTAAAAAGAGTAAAGTTCTTTTTGCAGACATAAAAGCCCACTGTGTGCACAGGCCGCTGGCTGCGTGCAAGCTGCGGAGTGTGTGCGGTCTCTCTAGTCCGCAGCACTGTGAGCACGTCCCCTACTTCTCCCCGGGACAGGCTACCGGCCAGGGCCTGGGCAGGAGCAGTGGCACACATGGACACGTGGCGGACTCTGGTAAAGCGGCTGTTTGCAAAGGTATGGGGCTGGTGAGCCTGGGGGTGAAGGGAACCCATGGTCACTGGATCTGGAGAGAAAGCAGCTCAGGAACTAACAGGACCCATGACACAGCCGACAGGGCGACCCCATGGCGAGAGGCAGGGGAATCCAGCCTCTGCCGCCCCCATCTCTGTTCTCCTGCCGGGGCTCCCCAGGGGGTGCCCTCTAGAAGCCAAGGGCAAGGGGGCCAGGGAAGGCCACATGCGGGTCAGCCTCTGCCTGCTCCTGCCAGCTCTGCTCCGGCACGCCAGGCCCCAAGCCGTCTGGTCGCTTATGTGGGGGCCAGTTTGCTTGTTTGGGCCTTTGGCCTTTTTGCCCAGGGCATTAGCAGGGCAGAGGATGGATCTGGAAGAGCCAGTGGGAAGCACCCAGCATACCCACAACAGCCAGAAGCTTCTAGAAAGCAGGGACTAGGTATGACTCATCTTTATATTCTAGGGCCTGGCACATGGTAAGTACATCACACATTTTTATTGTTCTCTCTGGGTTCCAGAGGGCAGGAGTCTGAAATCAAGATGGCAGCTGTGCCGCGCTCCCTCTGCCGGCTCCAGGGGACAGTCCTTCCTTGCCCCTTCCAGCTCTGTGTGATGCCAGGGGTTTTGTGGCGGTGTCACTCCCATCTCTGCCTGTGTCTCCACGTGGCCTTCTCAAGCTCTGTGTCTTCTCCCCTCCTGTCCCCTCACAGGGACAACTTGTCACTGGATGCGGGGCCCACCTGGAGAATACAGATGATCTCATCTCAAGGTCCCTAATTAATTACATCTTCTAGGTAAGGTCACATTCCCAGTCCCAACCCACTGCCACCCCGTCTACACTCTTGCCTTTCCTGTGGATTCTCACACTCAACCTAGAAACATGTTCTTTTGCCTCATCAAAGGAAAATTGAATTCTTTCTCTCCTGGGACCCTTTCGAGGTGTGCCACCGTCCTTTTGCCCCTTCACTTAGCCATCCAATTTCTCCCAAGAGTGGTCTGTATAGCTCCTTCCGTTTCTGACTCACCACTTACTTTCTTCACTTACTTTTCAAAGCAATTTATTATGATAATGTTTCAAACATAGAGAAAAGCATAGAGAACAACATGATTTTTTTTAAATGATAACATTGCCCTCCGTTTACTTTTTTGTGGCAAAATATAACATAAAATTTGCCGTTGTAACCTTTTTGAAATGTACCACTCCGTGGCACTGATTACTCCCACCTACTTTTCAATGCTTTGTGGTTTGGCTTTGACCCTCAGTGCCGTCCAAGAAGGGTTCTCTCAGAGATGGCCAGTGTCCCCCTCTGTCCTCACCCTTTCTGCCCCTGCACAGACCTGCTCACCAGCCTCGTCTTCAGCCTCACTCCTTCCTCCGCTTCCCAGGTCCCTGAGCTCTCCTTGTTCTCTACCCTAGCCCCTCTCCCCCATTCCCCAAATCAGGATTTCTTCCAGGATCTGCCCGGTTCCCCTGAGTTTTTATTGCTCCCTTGGAAACCTCCTCTGTTTTCACCCAGGGTGATGGCGTCAACCAGCTCCGCGCCATGCAGGTGACTCACCTGTGAAGCAGAAGCCCGGACTTGTCTGTGACACCCAGGCTCACACTTCCAATTGCCTCCTGCGCGTTTCCACCTAGGTGCCCTGTTGGCACCTCAAGCTCTGCACGTCCAAAGGCGCCGATGAGCTCGTCTTTCAAACCTGTGCTTTCTCCATGTCCTCCCCAGTCTGTACACGGCACTGATGAAGAAACGACATTGCTCACCAACAATCTAAGGAAGAAAAATGAACTGTCTAATAGGAAAAAGAGAGAAAGATCACAGCACATAACTGCCCCTTTGTTTGATTAATCACCTGTGGCTTAACTCATTGTCTTTAAGATTAACCACCTGTGGCTGAATTGCGGCCTGTGAGAGTTTGTTTTAGCAGCACTGAAGAGTCCCCAAGCAGACAGCAGGGTGCCAGCTCCCTCCCCCATTCACCAGACCACAGCCCAAAGACCCTGCTAAGCCAGCTCCCAGAGAAGGAAAAAAAAAAAAAGGAAAAACAAATGCAGCCGCTTCACAGCTGTCTTGTTATCAGCTGGCAGCAATAACTATTCTTTTTTTTTTTTCTTTGTCCTAATAAAACCCCTGAACTCCTTATCCTCAAGGCCAGCAGTCCTTCCTCTCTCTTGGGGAAAGTAAAATAAACTTTTTACTTCTTTTTATCCTAATCTTTGTGTCAAGAATTCTTTCTCAGCCTGCACCATGAGTTTCCACTCTAACTAACATTGGTGGCCCGCACAGGGAGTCGCTTCTCTACCTCTGTATAAGGAACTCACTTTTCTGCCCCTGTCTCCAGACTGGTCCCTCTGCTGTGCAATTCTGGGGACATCCTTCTCGGTGCCCTCAATACCATTCGGAACTTGCTAAGACTCTAGGACTTTGGAAAAGGTCATTTATTTGAGAAAGAGTGGCAGCTTTGTGGTTATAAACTCAGGTGCCAGGTCTACCACTATCGGAGGGGTGCCTTGGAGAGACACCTCCTAACCACCCCCTCCCAGACTTCACCAGACCCAGGGCCACCTGGCTTTGGGGAAGCTCCTCTCTAGGTTTCAGTCTGGATCAGAACTCAGAGATGCCGCTTTCTGGCCAACACCCTAGGTTTCGGTCTGACTCAGACTCGGGGACGCCCAGTGTCTGATCCATACCCCAAAGGTCATCTAGTGGGGGACACCCCTCTCAAACTCTTGGTATTTCAATGTATGACTGTCCCTAAAGTCCTTTCCTTTTTCTTTCTCCTAGTTAATGCCATGGTCAACATTCAGTCAGCCCCACCTAAAGGGTCCCCATTGGGATGTTTCCTTAAGAATTTGATAACTGTGGGACTTATCGGCCTTCAACCCAAATGTTTAGTTTACTATTACAGTACAGCCTGGGCACAATGCAAACTAGATGATCAGGAGATTTGGCCTCCAAATAGATCTCTTAATCATAATACCATTCTATTAATACAACTGGACCTGTTATTGCCGCTGGCTCGACAGCAGTCTGAAGTCATCTATGTTCAGGCTTTCTTTGAACTTGCAAGACATCTTGATCTTCACTTCGCCTGCCACATATTACTTCTCACCCCTAGATCACCCCCACTGTCTTCACTCACCCATTCCCTTTCATATCACCTCCCTCCTTCAATACCCTTTCCCCTACTTCTCTCCTTCCTTCCTCTTCTTGTCCACCACTCTCACCTGGCCACACTCACTCCAGCCAGCAGCTCCAAAATCCCTCCCCACCTGTATACCATCTCCTGCTCCAGGTAGTTGCTGGATCAAAAGACATTATAAATTATTCAGAGCCAGGATGAAAATCCAGCCCTTTTTCTTTCACGACTGTCTGAGACCATTCGCCCCTTTACTAACTTAGATCCTGACACGGGGAGAGACAATCTAATACTACCCAATTGCCCTACCCCTTACTGGAAAAAGATCTTCTAGTTAAGTGAGACACCAACTCCTTTTAGCACCAAAGGCTTCCTTTCTCAGACTCCTGGGAAAGACTTAACTGAGACTTTACATACAACCTTTTTCTTTCCCTTGATATAAACAAATGACGGTACAATATTTAGGTCTAAAATCCTAACTCTGTACTTTTAAAATATAAATTTTCCACCGTATTTCACCTAAAAATATCTACTTCTGTCTATATGAGTGTATGTTTATATGTCTAACTATATCATGTGTATGTCATGTTTTACTACCAAAATATGTAAAAGAGCTCTAATTAATTGGCTTAGGAAAAGTTCAAAGACGTGCCAGGTTTGCTAAGAATCCAACTCATCTCCACATTAATGTTCTGTTCTTATACACATGTTTAAACTAACAGACAAATTACATCAAAAAAAGTGAAAAACTCAGATGGTCAATCTGACACTATAAAGTTAAAATACAGAATCTGTTAAATGCTTTATTTTCTTTTCTTCCTTCTTTAAAACTATAGTTACTAAGTTACTGGTATTAAGATAAAGCTCACAGTCTATGATATTACTAATTCAAGGTTACTTGAATAGCCAGTTCTAACAATACAAACATTAAAAACTCATTTAAAACTAAAAAAAGAAAAGAAAAGAAAAAAAAGCTAAAAAAGTAGCCAATACCCTTTACTAACAAGACAATTCTAATAGATTTAATTAGTGAAATTTCAAACTCCATATGTGACCATGAGTTCTCTTGATTAACACCTCTCTTAGGATCCCAACAACTCTACTTTTAACACTCATTTTCAGACCCTATATTCTCCACTAGTTAATAACATTCACACAAAACCAAATTCAAGCCCTTACTATTTCTTTCCAACAAAACCCCTATCCCACCTCTACTCTGACTTTTAAAATAGTCTGATTTTCAACCACTCCCCCTTAATGACTCTCCAATAGACTCTCAGGTAGGTACAAGTGTACAACCCTAAGTCAACAAAAAACAATTACGAAAAAGATCCACCTTCATCCAAACACCCCAGTCTCGAGTCTATTAATAAAAATATAAATTCTACCCAAAGAGGGGGGGACTGAAAGGATGGCATTGCTAATAAACTAATAGAAAAAAGAGAAAAAGATCACAGCACACAACTACCCCTTTGTTTGATTAATCACCTGTGGCTTAACTCATTGTCTTTAAGATTAACAACCTGTGGCTTAACTTGTGGCTTTGAAAGTTTGTTTTTAATAGCACTTGAAGAGTTCCCAAGGAGACAGCAGAGGTAGGAGTTCTCTCCCACATCTGCCAGACCACATTCCAAAGACCCTGATAAGCCAGCCTCACATAGAAGAAAAAACAAAACGATAAACAAACGTAGCTGCTTCACAGCTCCCTTCTCCTATCAGCTGGCAGCAATAACTATTTTTTTCTTATTCTTCCTTTTTATCCCAATAAAAACCCCAAAACGCTTACCCTTGAGGCTAGCATTCTTTCTTTCTTTCACTTTCATGTTGTTGCCTTTCCTCCCTCTCTCTCAGGGAAAGTATTAATAAAATAAAATTTTTACTTCTTTCTATCCTAATCTTTGTGTCAAGAATTCTTTCTCAGCCTGCACTATGAGTTTCCACCTTAACAGGTATCACCCACCACTCACCCAGTGTGGAAATCTTGGCACTATCTGTGGCTTCGGTATCCACTCTAGTCTGTAACTTCCATGTCTACAGTCTACAATTGCTTCTCCCTCCTGACGCCTTTTCCATGCTGACAGTGTGCTGATGCCAGAGCCTGCCTCCTGACCTCAGCCTGGGACCCCAGTAGACTTCTCACAGGCTTGCCTGCCTTCACCCTCTATTTCTGTTCTATTTCACATATTGTTAATAAATTGTTCTCCCTAAAACACAGTTCTGATCCACCTGGTCAAAAACTTTCATTAACTAACCCTACTTTGAGAATAAAGCCTAAACCCTGTAGCTGAGCCTCCAGTGCCCTCTCAGAGCTGGCCCTGTCCTACCCCCCCCCACCTTCCTCGAATGTCACGTATCCTTCACTCCAGCCAAACAATCACACTGTCGCACTGTCCCCTGTACACATCCACACTTCCCTCCTTACCTCTCCCTGTTCAAAGTATGGGTTTCAGGGCCTCCTGAAAGACTTCTTTCTGTTAAAATATGCGTAACAAAATCAGGGATACTGGCTGAAGAGAAGACTTCAAAATTCCATAAATTGGAATCATCCTCTTCTTATTTCCTGTGCCAAACAGAAAACACACCCCAGATTATTCTTATCCGACAAGGTTACAAATAGAGCTTTGTACCCTCTTGGAATTTACCAGCTTGGAGTGGACCTGTCACCTTCCAAAGACTCAAAACTTTTCTTGGTGACTTACCTGTGGGGGAAAGTATCAGCTTTCCTGCTCCTAATTTCTGTAACAGAGAAGGAGCTCTGGTAGCAAACAAGATGGTAACAAGCACTATCATCTCAAACTTGAAATCTTGTGAGTGAGATTTCCAGGAAGTCAAATAGTACTAAAGATGTCATGCAAAAATTAAAATGAAACTTCAGTCTATAGAAATAATGGGAGGCACAGAGAGGATGGACTGCAAGGTGCTTCACTGGGTGTTTATTTCTTGTGCATGTCAGTTCCCAAGCCCCGGGCCTTACCAAGAGATGGCATTGGAATGCTCTGAAGAAGCCTCCATACCTCATCAGTACAGCCACACCAAAAGGAATGAGTTCGTTCAGAAAACCTAGGTGTGGCATCCTTTAATCCATTTGGAAAGACCTAAGTAGTACGTCTTTCGGTCTATACAATACCTAAAATTTGAGATTCTTCTTTTGAATCCCTTCTCCATTTAGTCTATTTCTGTCCCCATAGCCACCGAGAGGTTCCAAAGCAGCAGCTTCTCAAGAAGCAGGAGCACTTTGGGCACTAAGGGGACTCAGAAATTCAACCAAACACAGGCTTAGGGAGTTTTATGTTTTCTTAGCAGAGAAAAGCATACTGGTAAAGCATACTAATTCTGTCACTCTGGAAAAGTTTATAACCTCTCTCGGCCTCTGTTTACTCCATAAAATAAGAGTACTAAGAATACTTTGAAGAGTTGTTGTAAGGATTAAAAATAACAACTTGTAAAGAGCCTAGCTCAGGACTTGGCACTGAAAAGATTCTCAGTTAATAGTGAAATTATTTTTAAACACCGTAAACTTAGGTGAAAAGGAAGACTGTGTTATCCTTCATTAAGAATCCTTTTTGTGTTTACAAGACACATAAGGACTTCTCTTTAAATAAAAAAGAACCTGTAGTATTAGATAAGTTCAAGTATGCCCTTTAGATTTGTGTCCTGGGAATGCACATTTGGAGTTGATCTACTTTAATATTCTTATTACTGTTCTTTTCAGTCCTCTTTAGATGTCACTCTGGTTATCATCACATTTAAAAGCACAATCTCCACATAGTGCATCTGTCCCATCCTCCGCTGTGTAAGGCGAGTTTCACTGTCTACCTGAGATGGTTCCAAGGATGTTCCCACTATGCCCAGAGCAGAGCTCGGTTTGCATCTAAGGCTCCACCTCTCCCGCTCTCAGCTCCTGGGGGCTGGGTGAGGCTTCACCCCACGACTCTAGGGCTCCAGCAAGTGGCCCAGGTGAGACCCCTCAAAACATCATATCCTCCAGCCACAGTCACTGCTCAGCGATGGGCGCGTGACCTGCACCAGGCCAACTAGAGAGCCACCTACGGAGTCGTGGGAGCCACCAGAAAAGACACTCTCTCCTGCACTGCGCAAGACTGAGGGCATGAAGCTGGCACTGCTGTGGCCGTGCTGTGACCCCAGGGTGCCAGGTTGGGAAGCTGGCACGAGGAAGGCAAGCTGAGCACTGAGGAAAGTCTCAAAGCCCTGAAACAGAATGAGATTTGAGCATAGGAGGTGAAAAATCCAGAGTTGAAATGGTAGAAGGGGCAAAGGGTGAAGGAATCAAAGGATGAGAGAGGGAAGGGCTGGGTTACACGGCAGGAGGCAGAGGAGAAGCTCAGCTTCCAGGGCCTTCTCTGAGGCCCAGCCCCTCCTGCTCCCCCCTCCTCTCAAGGGCCTCCTCCACCACTACTTGCTAGAAACACAGCTGCTAGACATGAAAAATGTGCATCCTCCCTGGTGTAGCTTCCTTTCTGGAACTTATTCGAAGAAAACTGTAAAGACTATGCACAAAGAATTATATGCAAGAGTCTTCATTGCACCTTATTCAAGATAATAGAAAGTTGTAAACAATATAAATGCCCCACAATATGTGTACACAATATTAATTTATTTTGTTTATATATATTTTTATTTCATATGCTCACCCAATTCAAGAGGAAATACTGTTTGGTGGTGAGATTATGAGAGGTGTATATTTATTTGTTTGCTTACTTCTAGTTTCTAATTTGTTCTGTAAAGGACATGCATTACTTGCAGAGTGAAAGAGAAATAAAATAACCATGTGTCAAGGCTTCAGCTGGGGCAGATCCCAGCTGCTCTGCCCGTTTACCAAGGCCCCTTCCCAGGACAGCCAGGTGGGTGCCCCACCCGCCCCCTCCTCAGACAGAGGCACCACCTATGGCTCTCCTGTGGGACCAGCCTGGACTGCAGCTGCCAGGGCCTCGTGGCAGCCCCAGACCTGAGGGTGAGCTCAGAACCCCTCCACCTGCTGAAAAAGGACAGAGGGCACACACAGCCTTTGCTTGCTGGACCAGGTCACTGCTCCAGTTTTCCTTCCAGGCAGACAGGCCACGCACTAAAGAACCGCTGCAGAGAAAAGCCTGCCCCAGGTGTGCTGGCACTTCACCAGGAGCATGGCAGTGATGGTGAAGTGGTCCCCTGAGCCCTTCCCTGGCCGTGTTAGCACCTCACTCACTGCTGGGAGCCCGGGCACTAGGACGGACAGCATTCGCACAAGCCTAATTGTGCCTGCAGGGGGAAGACAGTTTCTGTTTTTGGATTTTCTTAAAAACATAAAAGGCTTTTTCTGTTTCTTAAACACTCTTTCCAAATGTGCTATACCAAGTCTTCCTTCTCCAGTGGGGAGTAGATCTCTTAATGACATCTTGGGCAGATCTATCATTTTCTGATTATATTCAGATATCAAACCTCAGTCCACTTTAAAACATTCATTCCCAACGTGATGCTATTCCCACCTCATCTCCCCACTCCACCCACAATTCAGTGCAAGCTTGGATCTGGACCCTGAATGATCAGAGGTCTATTTCTGGGCCACCACCCCCCTTACCCCCACTTTCCCCTTTCAGGACTGGTTCCTGTAGTGTGTTGGGCTGAGAGGTAGGACAGGGAAGGGACAGAGGGTCTTATACTAACAGACCACGGCTATAGCCTTCTCTATAGCAGTGGCTAACTTGGACTGGCTGTGAGGCAGGCACCCAAATGCTGGCTTTCTCTGGAGGATACATGTGAACCCTTCAGAGGGACGTGTAGGGCAGGAATATGGCAAATCCAGCTTCAATCACTTCCATGCTCTTGGGCTCCCATCACTGAATGTGTATGCTACAGTCTGAGCTCAAGCTTCCTGGGAAATATGAGAGAGAACCATCTTGGGAGGTGGATGGAACAAACCTAGCTACTTTCTAAGTAGCATCCACTTGGACCACAAGAAACACATTTCCTGGCCCTGACAAACCGCACAGTTCAGACTGTCCATGCAACCTTTCTTTCTGCCCTCGTTTCTTTCCCCTGGTAGCCACTTCCAGGTCAACAGAAGAGTTTCCCTCCATAGTTTGTTACATGTTTAAATTAGTTGCAGTTCCATTTCCAGAGCTCTTCATTTCTTTCTGTAGAGCCAGATTTTTACCTCGGATTATTTTTCTTTTGCCTAAAGGACTTTAACATTTCTCATAGTACAGGTTTGCTGGAGATTAATTTTCTCATCTTTTGTATGTCTGAAAAAGTCTTTCTTTTGCATTTGTTTTTGAAAGATCTTTTTGCTGGGTATAGAATTCTAGGTTGGCAATATTTTTCTTTCATTACTTTAATGATTATTATTCCTCTGTATTCTCACTTGCTTTGTTTCTAACAAGAATTCTGCTATCATACTTATCTTTGTTCCTCTGTTTATGACATAATTGTTTTTTCCTTTGGTTAATTTTTTTTTTTTAGTCCTCTGGTTAGTTTTAAGATTCTCTATCACTGGTTTCAAGCAATTTGATTTAAGATGGCTTAATGCCTTGGGATAATTTTCTTGATGTTTCTCTTGCTTGAATTTTACCTTGTTGAGTACTGAATGTACTCAACAATTACTTTTAAAATAATGACTGCTGTTCTGGGACACAGTTAAGTTACTTGTAAATAGTTTAGGATCCTTTCAAGATTTGCTTTTAAAAAAAAATTTAAGAGTCATGCTATGTTGCCCAGGCTTATCTCAACCTCCTAGGCTCAAACAATCTTCCTGCTTCAGCCTCTTGAGTAGCTGGGACTAGAGGCACATGCCACCATACCCAGCCAAAACTTGCTTTTGAACCTTGTTAGGAGGAACCAGAGCAACCTTTAGTCTGGAGCCTAATTAGACCCCATTACTAAGACAATATCCTTGTGAGTATTCTACTCAAGCCCCAAGAATTAAAAGGTTTTCAACTCTAGCTGGTAGGACTGTTACCTGTCTGGTACGAGCTCTGGAGATTGTTCCCTCTAGTCCTTTTGGGTGATTCTTTCCCTGGCCTCATGGATTTGCATGCAGGTGCTGATCAGTACTCAGCCAAAAACTCAAAGGAGACACCCTGTAGGACTCTAGAGTTCTCTGTGTGTGTAGCTTTCTTCTCTCCTGTATTCTGTCCTGTGAATTCTAGGTGCATTGGTCTCCCTGGGATGCTAGTCCCATCTCCTTTACTCAGGGATATCCCTGTACTCTACCTGTGCTCCCCTTCCCTGCTCCATGGCCTAGAACTCTCTCTAGGCAGTAAGCTGAGGGCAGTCATAGGACTCACCTCATTTGTTTCCACTCTTTCAAGAATCACTGTCCTGTGCTGCCTGTGCTCCAATGTCGAAAATTATTGGTTCAAATATTTTGTCTGTTTTTGTACTTGTTTCAGAACCCTGGTTCTAGTGTGTACATTTCCTGGAAATCCTGGAATGATGGATGCTAGCTGGGCTTTCAAGGTCATCTAAGTCTATAACTTCCACCTACCAGTGAAGAAACTAAGGTGGGAGAAGGGACCTTGCCTGAGTTTGTGGCAGACCCTGACCTGGCCCAGGTCTCCTGACTTGAGATGGAAGTTGATTTGAATGCAGTGAGCTCCCAGCCGAAAAGGAATTGGAGAACTTCAAATCAAGACTCTTGTGTGTCAGAGCGTAAGTAGAGTGTGTTGCTGACTGTGTCTCACTGTCTTCTCTATTCCAACATCTGCCTTCAGGGATGTCAACCTCTCACCTCAGTTTCTGCATTGATCATGGAGAGAATCCCATTCCCTCTGATGTATTCTACCAAATCAGTCCCAGAATAATTGAGAATATTATGGAATCTCAGCACTAGGAAGAGGCAGAGAGCAGAGCCAGGGTTTGAGCTAAACTTATCATCAGAGTCAACATATCATTTTATAGACAAGGAAACTAAGACCTGGACGGGTTCACTGACACACCCAGGCAGACCTAAGTTGGTTTTGCACCCAAACAACAACCTCTGAAAGGCGACGTGCTTAAGTGTCAAACACTCAGCTCTTAAGGATCTGTATTTTGAATGCATGTTCAGTTTACTACATCTCTTGCCTGCAAGAACCACACCAAACCCAGCTGGGGGTCTGTATCAGAAGCATTTCCATGGCTTTTTGTCCAGGTTAACTGAACACTTTTAGCAGTCTGCTTTGCTCATTCCTCCACACAGTGGGGTGAGAATTCCCAACAGAAGCCTTTGGCCACTGTGAGAGGAAGTTTTTGGAGAGGGTAAGGACAAACGTCAGAGAAGGTTGAAGAACGAGAAGGAAGGAAGCAATGAAAGCAATAAGCCCATTTCTCAGGTCATTTTAAAAGCCTTTAATTGGGGACACTGAGCAGATAAGCATCTATTTTTCTTTGCTTTGGTTATTTTTGGAGGAACTTCCCCGTCCCCATTTATTTTAATACAATACTAAGCACACACTTCTCAGCACGTAAAAAAAGTCAGGATGTCGCAGGTTTTGATGCACAGAGCAAACTTTGCTTTGCCTTGTTGACCAGCTGTCACAATAGGGCCTTTCATGGCAGGAGCACATGATTCCGGGCAACGTGACCTCAGCGCTGGCTAACATTCCAGGACAGCACAAAGGAACTAAACTTGTTTTTGTGCTATGAGTGCGCAAACCAGTGGACAGCGTCTGGGGGTCACTCACGAGTGCTCCTCAGCCCAGAGCTTGGGCAACAGTCTGAGCCACGCGCTTGCTTTTCTTCTGCCCTTTCCTGTGCAGTCCCTGGGCAGCCAGCACGGGGCAGGCTCCCGGCGCTCCCCTGGGGGACACACACCCTATGTATTAATGCATATGAAGAAATTTTACCAGGGTCACCCCTCTGTACAAACTGTGCTCATTATTTTAACTGCCTTTATGAACTTGTACATTTTCAGAGAGAGTTAAATTAAACAGAGTTTGAGAGTGGAGAATTTTCACATAGATAAAAGAGTGGGGAAAACTGGGTCACCAGGAAGTGTCTCGTGGCAAAATGCACTTTGTGTTGCACTGAAGGAAGGAATAAATATTTCAAACTTTGTCTTTAAGGGAAGCGTGATGGGTGATACTTGATACCGTCCACACCGACCTGCAGTACGGGGTGGTTGGTGCCTTTGGGGACTTTTTATCTCAGTGTACAGGAAGAAGCACCAATTTGGAGGAGAAGGAGGGAGCTGGGTACAGCTGACTGGAGGGGCATTCTGTCCACTGATTAGTCTTCATCTCTCTCTGTGGGAAGTAAAATGGTAAATGGGACCTTCTTAAAACAGCAACCCCAAAACACCGGGAGGGTCTCATGTGCTTTCCAAACCGTCACTGATTCACTGTGGTCAGCGCAGTTTGGGGCCCCCCTGAAGACTGTACTCATCACGTGGAGTTTATTGAACATCTACTAGGCACACTATGGAGACTCTACTACCCTCCATGATCACCATTTCACTGAGGACCAGTCAGCAAGAAAATCTAGAAAGCCATGAAGATATTGATGCCAAGAATAAACATTATTTATCAAATTCTTACTGTCTACTGGGCTCTTTACATGCAGCATCTCACTTAATGCTCATAACCATCTCATGGCAAGGGGACCAGCATCTCCTCCATCTTACAGAGGAGGAATCAGGCTCAGAGAAGTTAAGGAACTGGCCTAAGATCACACAGCTAGAGCCTGCACTCAAACCCAGGCGACGTGGAGGCGCAGACCATGACTCATCCACCACGGTGACTTATCAGTACGTACGGGACCCAGGACAGGTGGCGTGGGCTCCATTGACATCCCCTATGAATCTCAAGAAGCCAGGCTGCAGACGCCCTCTCCACTAAACAAGACCAACAGATTATAGTAGGAAAAAAAAAAAAAAAAAAAACCTGCTCCAAATGAGGAAAGAGAAGAGAAAGAGTGCTGATGGCAAAACATCAGTGAGACGCCACGGTTTATGTTCTTTGCCTTTTCTCTCTGGGTGCCCTCGCAACAGTTAAGAAATATCGATGTTAATGCGCAGGAACATGCTGACACGACTGTTCCACCAGGCACAGCGTCGCTGGTGAACAGAAACGCGTGCTCATTTCTGCTCCGTTAAGCAGGGGAAACAACATTAGGGTCCGCCCTGTGGAAAAGGGAGATGGAAAGATGTTCAAATTTCAAAGTTACGTAAGAATGGAGAAGAAAGAACAGGTTGTAACTTATAACTTATTTTGTGAAATATTAAGCTATTCACAAAATCCTGACACTCACCAAGACAGACAAACGCAAGGGCGGGGGAGACACTCGCGATTGAGGCTGTTTTGCCACAACATACTGCTACTGCCACATTTTTCTAGAGTGTCTGAAAATATCAGTCTTGAAAATGCGTATGTATTATTTTTTGAGAGGTGTGCGTCTATAGCCTCAGGGTTGAAAAACAAACAACTCTATTGCCGTGAGCTCATGCCGGAGCCTGTGTGAATTGTTTCCCCTACTTCTGTCGAAGGTTTCTAATTAGGTCTATTATGGAGACTGAGCTTTGTGGGCTGTTGAATCAACTCTTTGTGCTAATTGCAAGTCTAGGGCTCTATGCTTGCCCTTGCTCGGGCTGACCTGCTTCTCAGCTGCCCGCTAGGCCGCTACATGGGGAGGGTGACCCTGGCCCTGCCTCCCGCTCCCTGACGTCTGTAACAGGGCTCTGGGGAAACACCCCAGGGATGTGCTCTCACCTCTCCAGTGGCCCTTCCCACACCTGCTATTAAAAGCAAGCTGTTTTCCAAGATGAATGAATAGATTGGTGAATAGATGAATAGATGGGTGACTCTGGTTTCTAGTTATCACATGCTCTTAATAAACAAATGGCTATCTTGAAGTCATTTCCCTAAGAGAGAACTATTTACCTAAAAGGAGAAGGGTGGATAATAAACACTGGCTCCTCCCCCTGCATCAAGAATTTTAGAAATGTTAAGTGACAGTGGAGTAGGACTGTACTTCCTTGAAAGGGGGAGGAGATAACCCAAAGGGTCTAAGTCCCCCTGACTTGGACCCTCTCCTCCTCCCTAGCTCCGACAGGTTTCTCTTTGTAGGTCAGAGACACTTAGGAAATTAACCCTTGACCATCTGAGTAGCTGACTGTCAGCAGATAATGACAATCAGGTAATAACTCAGGCAAAACCTCAATCATTCTTTTAAAAAATACCTTCTTGAGGCACTGTATCCTTCCTGGGTGTAGCTATGGTGGGCAGTGCATAGAAATACAGTGTTGGCTTGGCTTGGAGGTCTACAGTTACTTGGTCTCAGAGGACCAAGTAACGGTCCCTTGTTGATTTGGTAGAACATTTCCATTGTGGTGCCTGGAGGCCACATAGTAAGAAGTGCCAAAAATTCAAAGAGAGTGGAGGTAGGTGCTGCAAATCTTCTCCCAGTGATCCTGGTTAGCTCAGGCAGGGTGATGGTGCTGGTCGTGGGCAGGCTGCCCATTGCATAAGCACAGTTCTACAGACTTCTGTCCAGCCGCTGAGCTGAAGCCACATTAGAAGAAGCCCAACATAGGCCAGAGAGCCTGACACTGCTAGAGAAAAAGCCCCCTCGGGGTGGCCCCAAGGCAAGCTCTAGACGGCAGGCAGATCTTTCTGCCTATGAGCCTCTTGGCACCTCCCTGGGAACTGGCCACCAAGTAAGGAGGTAAACCCCTGAAGCCAGCAGGACACAGCTGCAAGGCAGGCTGAGGAGGCAGCAGTGGGCTACTGCCCTGAACCAGAGAGGTGCTCATGCCTTATGCCTGGTGGATTCCAATGGACGCTCTACCCATGGCCTGGTTTTCTACCTGGTCTGAAATAAGAAAACAAGTACAGCATAGTGAGTTTTTCATTAAGCTACATTTTTTTTTTTTAAGAACTATGTCCTTCTACTTTTTTGGTAGGAAAAAAAAGGACTTTTAAGGAACAGATGTGATAGTGGATGACAATATTTTTGGTTTTGCTTTTTAATATTTCTTTTTTTAAATATCAAAATACTAAGGGAGTACAAATGTTTTTGTTACATAGATAGCTTTTGTAATGCTTGAGTCAGGGCCAGTAGTGAGCCTATCACCCAGATAGTGTTCATTCTACCCATTAGGTAGGTTTTGTTCCTCCCCTCCTCGCTTCTCCCCCTGCTTGATTTCCAATGACTTTTACTTCCCTCTGTGCACATGTGTGCCCATCAGTTAGTTTCAACTTATTAGAGAGTACAGAGTACACGTGGTGTTTGTTGTTCCATTGTTGAGATAATTCACTTAGGAGAATGGTCTCCAGTTCTATCCAAATTGCTGCAAAAGATAGGAATTCATCCTTTTTTATGGCTGGGTAGTACTCCATGGTATACATATATACCATGTTTGTTAATCTGGTCATGAATTGATGGGCACTTGGGTTGATTCCACATCTTTGCAATTGTGAACTTTGCTGTAAACATTCAAGTGCAGGTGTCTTTTTGATAAAACGACTTCTTTTCCTTCAAGTAGACACTCAGTTATGGGATTGCCGGATCAAATGGTAGGTCTACTTTTATTTCTTTGAGAAATCTCCATACTGTTTTCCATAGAAGTTGTACTAATTTGCAGTCCCACCAACAGTGTATAAGCATTCCTTTCTCTGCATCCACACAAGCATCTATACAAAAGAATACAATGAAAAATAAGCTTTATTCTCATCCCAGCCACCCAAAGGTAACCACAGTAATCAGTTTCTTGTGCATTCTCCTGAAGATACTGAGCCATATAAAAGCATCTATTTTTTTTATGAAGGCCAGCCCTTGGCCTGTGGTTGATTTACCAATAAGGCTTCCCTGTGAGGCCGTTCAAGGAACAACCAACCTATCTGTTGACCAGGTGTGAGCATTTTCTCTTGTATAATAGCTTTTAATGCAAATATTAATAGAAACATACCATATACATTCTTCTACACGTCACTTTTTTTTTTTTACCTAACAATAAATCTGGGAGATAAATAATTTATCATCTCTCTTTTCACAGCCACATTCCCTAGCACAACACCCTCTGCATACAGCAGGTGCTCAGTGAATGTTTTGGCTCATGGTAATCGTAGTTTGCTATTGAGAATTTGTAAGTACGGGAAAGCTGTTTGCAACTATAAACTGCCATGGAAATGCAAGAAATAGTCATTACTGTGTGCAGCTGCTTTGGAAAGTATTCAATCCTGTGTTGATCAAGATTCTTTCCACTTTAAGGACCAAACCCAGACTAGAGTGTGCACCTCTTCCCCGAACTCAGCAGAGCAGGGGCTGTCAGTGCAGACAACACTACTTAGCAAGCAGGAGTCAGAAGTAGATTTCCTGTCCAGTCAGACCTTCAAAGTCACAAAGACGGTGAAATGACTGAGGAAGAAAAGAACCTCAAGGGCATGGTTTATTTACTGCGGAAGAGAGGCTGCAGAATGGCTTTTATAGCCTTTCCTCGAAGAGCCTCAAACAGGAAGAAAAGGACTAAAGAACCACAGGAAGAGCGGCGTGAGCTGCAGACAGGTCTCTGGGATAGCGCTGTGGACTGCAGCCTCCACCCCGCCTCTGCCAGCACAGATGGCCCCTGGGCAGGACTGGGGACAAGGCAGCCCTCGGGGCACCCCCGGCCAAGAGGACACAGGTATCCCAAGGCAGGGAGTCTTTGCCCAGGACAAGACTCCGATGCAGGGGCCAGCTGGATTTCAGACCCACTCACCCCTGGCTTCTGCAAAGCGCAACCCCCTGACTCCAGGCGGGAGGTACTTCCTCTTCCCTAGTGTTCGTGCATTTGTTCCTTGGACACATATGTGTTGATTCCTACTCTATGTCAGATGCCATACTAGGTACTGGGACACAGCATGAACAGGACAAGCTCTAGCTCGTGAGGAGCTTAGTTCCTGAGAAGAAAGACAGAAAATAAACACCAAAAGAGCTGTAAGAAAGGCAATTTCAGAGAGTGAGAAGTGCGAAGAAGAAGTACATGAGATAACCTGAGAGTGCCTTGAGGGCAGTGGCTGTGCTTGGCCAGTAAAGTCAAGAAAGGCCTTTCTGAGGAGGAGACACTTGGGGTTCCAGGCTCCAGACTCAGCAGTCCTTCAAGACAATTCTGCTGCTCTTCCATCCCTCCTGGTTTTGATCTAGGACCTTCCTCATGTTTCCCACTGTGGTATCAGCCTCCAAGATAGCCCCTAGTGGTCTGTCTCTCCTGGTGCCCATGCCCTTGCGGACTGCCCTTCCACGCTGACTCAGGGTTGGTCTGTGTGGCCAACAGGGCACAGCAGAAGTGAGTGTGTGTCGCTCCCAAGGCTACATCATAAAACCTCACGGTGTGTTCTCTCTCTTGCTCTCTCTCTCTCTCTTTCGATGATTGCTTGGTCTGGGGAAAGGGACCTGCTACGCCATGAGCAGCCACATGGCATGGAACCGAGGCCTCTTAGCAACAGCTGTGCACGTGAGCGAGCTTGGAAGCAGATTTTGCTGCCCCAGCTGAGCCTTCAGATAAGTGCAGCCCCAGCTGGTATCATGACTACAACCCCATGAGTACCCTGAGCCAGAACCACCCAAGTAAGCTGCTCTCAAATTCTTTTTTTTTTTTTTATTTCTTCCATAAAATAGACAAACACGCTCTCAAATTCTTGATCCATGAAAATGATGAGATAATAAACGTTTGATGTTTTAAGCTACTAAGTTTTGGTGTTATTTGTTACACAGCAATAGAATATCAGTACATAATCAACAGCCCTTGCACCTCTGCCTCACTGCACCCCTGCAGTCCAGAGCTCCCTGCCTCCCGTGTCCTCTCCACCATCCAGTCTGCCCAGCACCCCCACACTGACACTCCCACTGCTTCAATTGTGACCCTGTCCCAACTGGCTCAAAGACCCTGTCGTATTTCTCAATCACCTCCAGGAAAAAGGTCAAATCAGCCTGACTTTCAGGTCTGTCTGTAATCCAATTCTGCAAGCACATATTGGCATTTGTGATGTATTTGTTGTAGTGTTTCATGCTGCACAGAAAACACGGAAACCATTGATTGTGGTCCCAGCCCTCAGTGTTGGTGAGATATCCGATGTCTCTGGAACTATCAGAAAGAAGACAGAGCACAAAGCAGAGGGGCAGTGGGAAAAAGAAGCTAAAAAGAAAAAGAAGAAAGTGCAGAGCAGAGTTCAAGGCTTGTTAGGTTGGCGGAAAGCATTAAATGAAGAGGGTGGAGAGCTCCACGTGGGCTGGAGGTGGGAGCCGGGCCGAGTCAGTCCTGCAGGGCAAGAGAAGGAGGGCAGGGGCCCGACTAGAGCAGAGGCAGGCTTAGGAGAACAAAGCCTGGACCAGCTAAAGACGTGGAGGGCCTTGCATGCCTAGTGGAGAAGTTCAGACTTAATCCAGCAAGAAGTGCTGTGAGCCCCTTCAGATTGATGAGATTAAAACGAGGGTGAGGTGGGAAGAAGATGGAGGGAAGAGATCGGGGCTCAAGCAAGATGACTTTGGAATGGTTGGCTGCCACTGAGATGAGGGGACCTAGACACCAGGGGAAAAAAGGAGCACGACCTTGGTTTGAGACTGCTCGGCCCCACCCCCACCCAGCCTGGCACCCACCAGCTACCCAGTGCACACAGATTCTGTGAGACTGGAACCACTGAGTCTACGGCAGAGGTGCTGAACTCATCGGACATGAGGATCACCTGGGAGATGTTTTAGGGTGCTGAGGGCTCAGTGTGAAGCAGTCTAGTGTAATGCTTGAGGGCAGAACCTGACTAAATGCCTGAGTCTAATCCATGGCTCTACCCTCACAGACTGAGGGACCCTGGACCAGTCACTTAACTCCCTGAGCCCCATAGTCCCCATCTAAACATGAGGACTATGAGGACCTACCACACAGGTTTGTTGTGGAGATGAAACAAAACGAAAAGCACTTGGAACTGTAAGCTCTGTAAATGTGTTAGCTTTTTTGTAATGCAAGTGTTCTTTGACCTGGCGTGCAGTTTGGGCATCAGTATTTCTTAATTTCCTGGGTGCAGCCAAGATTAAGAATCACAAATCCATAGGATAAAGACACCTCCATCCTCCCTACCATCAGAAGAAGGTGCTAAAACTGTCACCACAAACATGCTCCTTGATTCGGAGAACATGAGACCTAAGCAGACTACATGGTTTTGACTCAGAACCATGGACAAGTTCATGGTCTTGGAGGGTTTCTGCAGGAAGCGTGTGGATGTTCAGCAGTTCAGCTGAACCTGGCTCTGAGTCCCAAGTCTTTGAAATCTCAACACTCAAGGTAGAGCAAAGGCATCCCCAAGGACAGGGACTGTGTGCCACCATCCAGCTCTGTACCCCCGCACCTGCGTGACACCCCACTTGGCTGGAGAAGAGGGGCAGGCCTCACCGGCCAGGGAATAGAGCCGTCTAGCCTCTGATATGGACGGAAGGAGGTCCATTTGGTGAAGCGATGACAAAGCCATAAAGGAAACATGCTTTGAGCCTATTTAGGAATGCAAATTAGATTTTTTCTTTGCTAGAGAATTCTCACACTGCTAAACCAGAAATGCTTCAGACACCCACTTCCCACCCCCGGTTCAGGATATTTATGTTAACTGAAGACTCAAGAGGGAGACGACTTGTTGGGTCCTTTAAGAGGAAGATGCCACGTTCAAAGTACACCTGACACAGAGGTGGGCAGCCTTCAACGCCCACCAGACCAGGGCTTCTCAAACTCCCAGGCACCAGGGGAGCCTGTTCAAATGCAGATTCTAATTCAGTAGGTCGGAGGAGGGGCCCGAGGTTCTGTTCTCCCAGCAGGCTCCCAGACACTGCTCGTGCTGCGGCCCAGAGACCTACCGCACTCTGAGAGATGAGGCATCCAAGTCCATTTTCAGTGGGAAGCCCACCCAGCTTTGGAGAATCCTGTGGACAGTATCCCTGACTGGGGTTTGAAAGAATAAACAAGTCCCTGCCCACTGGTCACATATTTATCATTTTTTTCCTGCCTTTAAAAAAATCCTCCAAACAAACGTTTGAGAGTCTGAACAGTTTTAATGATATCGAATGGGGTCATTAGATTTTAAATTTTTTCTTGTCACTTCTGGTGTAAATAGGCACCTTGGGCTTACTGGCTCTGAAATATTTTCTGTGATTGTACAGGAGTCATCTGCCAAGGCTCACCCTGCCCGCTGCACAGGTCAGGGGACTCCTGGGCCTCCAGGGGACTTCAGGTTGACTATTTAACTCCATGGCTGGTTAACTGAGGCCCAGCCAAATTCGGGACTTTGCCCCGCGTCTCAAGGCTGGTGGAAGAGCTCAGTTGTGTTTCCCTGGCACGCTGCTGGGTGGTTGATGTTTATGGAATATCCTGCTTCCCTCGCAGGGCACTGATTCAGTTAACTGGCTCCTTTTCAGGGACCACAGCCCAGAGGTGGCCCATGGCTATCCAGGGTGCCAGGAGAGAAGGTGAGGGCAGGAAAGTGAGCTGTCTTTGCACGGACTTCCCCCCAACCCCAGGGAGAGCTTCCTATTACACCCTCTCGGCACCCCACACCTCCCCGTGAAGCGCGTTTCCTCTTATTTACAGCGTAATTATTGATTAAAGTCCGACTGTCCCTCATCTAGACCGTAGGCTTTCTGAGGGCAAAGTCAGAGCTTCTTCATGCTCACCGCCATAGCCCCCTGACGCGGCATGTAGCCAGTGGGTGCTCAATAAATGTGTTGAAAGAATAAATAAATAAGAGCCAGAGCCAACCCTTGTGCCATATGCGAGCCATTATTTCGTCATTTATATGTATTTACTCTTTCAATTCTTACAGCCTCACGAAAACAGCCTGTGTAATTATCCCCTTTCACACAGAGGGAAACTAAAGCAGAAAGCGCTTGCGGAGCTTGCCCACGGTTGACCAGGTGGTGGGAGGGGGACGCTGCGGCCCACCTGCTCGCCCGCGTGTTGCACTGGGTTCTAGGCAGCCACCTAAAGAGTGGGACCCAGGTGGCGAGTGGAGCAGTATGCGCTTGCAGAGCCCAGAGGACAGAAGCGAGCATGAGACAGGGACAGGAAGCATATGAAGCAGGCAGACCAGTCTCTGGTCTCTGAACAGGGATGGAAGTGTTCAATAGGAAGACTTGACCTTCCAGCCTAAAGGGTGACCTTCCAGCCTAAAGCTGAAAAGCTCAGATTCCTCATGCGTGTCCTGGCAGTGGCCAAACCCCAGCAGAGCAGATTCTGAGGTGACATGGGGGTGAGGGTGGGATTTAGGACTTGCAGGGAGGGGCCCGAGGATGTCAGGCAGCCCCAAGGGAGGCAGGGCCTTCTCCGCCAACGCAGTGGGCCTCCGGGAAGCGGTGGACACACAGGCACGCTGGTGACTGCAGGCCCTGCCCTCTGCGGGCCTCTGCAGCCTCCCGGAGGGCTCTCGGCCTCCTTGCATGCTTTGAACTCTTTGTCTGATCATCTAATTTCTGGGCCCACTCAGCGTCAGATTGTATTATTTGCTCTTTTCCCAGAGCATGGGTTAGATTTTATGTTTTGTCATATGTCTCACAAGTTTAGTTTAAAACTTGACATTTTAGATAATATACCGTAGCAACTCTGGACTCTGATTTATTTTCCTGGGGTAGTAATTATTGACTTTATTAACTTGCCTGGACTTAATCTGCAGAATCTTTGCCTCCGACAGCATGTGGCCGCTAATGCCTCTGCTCAGTTGTCTTGTTTTTAAGTCTTAAGTTTAATTTTTAGCCTGGCTTTCTAAGGGTTGTCCCTGCATGTGCATAGCTTAGCGACCAGCCAATGACTGGGCAGGGGTTACACTCAAACACCTTAAGCCTATAAGATCCACCCTCTGCTGATGGATCTATGTGTGGGTCAAGGAAGGAATACATTTAAAGTTCAGTCCATTTCAAGTCTGCCTAACTTTTAATTTCTTCTAGGCTCTCCTGGTTCTCCCCTGTACATATGCATAGTTTCCTCTTTAGGGAGATGTGGAGAGCTTATATAGCTTTTCTGCATCTCGTTCACTTATAGAATTTCTCCACTAAATTTCTGGCTGATCAGCTGTTCACTCTAACCAGGACTGCAATCACAGGCCAGCAAAGCTCTGAGTTTTCCTTTTCAATTCCTACCGAGTTTGCTGTTTTTACTGATACCACTACAAGGTATAGGTTTGCAGCTCCCTCCAAATCAAATCTACTCCCTTCTGAGAGTGAAGCTGCTGGTTTTCACAGCCAGTATCGCCCTGGTAAAATTACCAGGCTCAATGTGTTCAGGGCATAGGGAAGGGGGAAGCTTCAGGCATGAAGGCCACAAATTATCATCATTTTTACATAAAATTTTAGCAATTATTCATGACTAAATGCTCCTCAATTAGTTGTTTCCCTTTGGTTGATTTCCAAAGCCCTAGAATTGTTTTTTATAATTTTGATCAATTAAACAGGTTTGAGACTTTGCCAACCTTTTCCCTCTGCCATAGCCAGAAGTTCCACCTTATATGTACTTTTAAAACGCAATCAGGCCGGGCGCTGTGGCTCACGCCTGTAATCCTAGCTCTTGGGAGGCCGAGGCGGGCGGATTGCTCAAGGTCAGGAGTTCAAAACCAGCCTGAGCGAGACCCCGTCTCTACTATAAATAGAAAGAAATTAATTGGCCAACTGATATATATATAAAAAATTAGCCGGGCATGGTGGCGCATGCCTGTAGTCCCAGCTACTTGGGGAGGCTGAGGCAGGAGGATCGCTTGAGCCCAGGAGTTTGAGGTTGCTGTGAGCGAGGCTGACGCCATGGCACTCACTCTAGCCTGGACAACAAAGCGAGACTCTGTCTCAAAAAAAAAAAAAAAAAACGCAATCACACAATACATCCTGTTTTCTACACTGAAAAGTCTATATATTCTTGTTGTTGTTTTATTTACATATTTGATAACGTGGCTCCTTTTAATTGATTTTCTAAATTTTCAAGTTGAACTTTTGGGATCATTACCTCCTGTTAAATATAATTTATACAAGCCCATTGTTTTGGACAGACCTCCTGCATTAGGCTCTCATAGACCAAACCAAAATGGAGTCACTCATGCTAGAGTTCCATACTGAAACTAAGTTGTTTATCTGACCTTCTGAGCAATCAGGAGAGAGAGATAATAGCCAAATCCCAAACAGTCCATTTCAGCCAGCATGATAAGGAAGCCTGCCCCCTCTGCTTTAACCTTTATAAAGTAACTTTGAAATGATCCATCTGTTTTTTGTTCCTTGTTTCTACTTTCTTCAGCCTTTTTCTGTCTATAAATAGTGACTGCCCACATTGCAGAAGAGAGCTCTCTAACCTCTTCTGGTTGTGTAGGCTGCCTGATTCATGAATTGTTCTTTGCTCAAATAAACTCTGCTAAATTTATTTTGTCTGAGGTTTTCCTTTGAGAAGATCAAGTGTCAGAAGTGAGGATTCAAAGGAGCCCCTGGCGAGGACTTCCAGGAGCAGTGAGTAGACAGGCTTGGTCCCTGGCTGAGATGCCTGTGCTCACTGCTTCTTGCTGTACATATGGAGGTCATCATCAGTAAGTCCCTCTTGGAGATGAGCCCTGTAACTTGTGTCAAGTTCTCCATGTTTATTTGGACATTTTTGATACAGACCAGGTGTGAAAGTCACAACAGAAACTGGACTGGATCCTGTAAGAAGGCTTCGGATGTCTGATGGGTCAGACAAAAATTAAATTGGGTTTGGCAGAAGACGTCTTGTAGGAAAGGTTCCAGAAGGACAGAAAATAATGAGTTCATTTAAATCCAGGGAGTTTGGGACTCCATCTCAGAACCTGTACTGTTCTAGAGAAATGGGTGAATCTTACCAAAAATAATTTAGAATTTGGGGACCATGATGGGGAAGCTTTAACCTCAATAAAATTGTTCATGTATGAAGCACATTAAAAAAAAAATCTCAAATGCTTTAGAAAAAATGGGAATTTTTTTTTTGTTGGCATGAGGAAGATTCTAAAAGACTAAATAAATTTTTTAAATTGTTTCTCTTTTTCTCTATTCTCCTCTGCTTATTTCAAATTTATTAGCCTTTTTGCTAAGGTACATTAAAGGGGAAAAAAAGCTAGATAAAATATTTATATAAATTAGACCCTCATATCAACCAAGTCAGTTTCTTAACCACCTTTGTGTCTAGGTCAAAATCTTAAGCCCAGAGCAATAATGAAATGTATCCCTATTCCACATAGAAAATGCTTTGTCTGCCCTATTCATTAAGGAGCTCCACCTGTAACTCAGGAATCTCATTAAAAACAGACTCTAAATTGAAAAGCCACCTATCTAACTAAATTGGTCTCCAAAATATGCCTTTCTGGCACTCAAACTGTTATTTTGAGAAATCTACCTAACAAGCCTCATCTTTGCTGCACATCTTAACTGGACTTTTTACCTATACCCTTCTCTGTTTTGGCAAATGATGGTATTTAGACCTAAAATCTAAAGTTTCTGACTTCGAGATGTAAATGTTCTACTCTTTCCTACCTAAGAGCCATACTTTGCAAATGCAAATTTACAGTGGACATTTTTTAGATGGTTGTTAAAGTTGGGATGAATTAAATGAACATTGATGGGGTTAAAACAAAGGTTTAATTTACCCAAGGTAGAGTGAGCTGGAGGGCCCCTCAGCTGGATCCCCAGCACTAAATGGCCCCAAACCAGTTTGAAGACATTTATTTATCCCAGTTTGAAGACATTTAAAAAGCCAGAAAGCATGTTTCTAGAAATTAAAGTTACTAAGATTTAAAGATTCTAATTAATATATGTAATTAAAGCTATTATAAATAATAAGAGAAACAACTCTGTATATAAAGAAAGTGAGACATATTCTTCATAAGGAAATTTATAAGGTGTGAGGATGTGTTTTTGTTGTTGTTTTATTGTTATGATGTCTTAATCCATTTTCTGTTGCTATAACAGAATGCCACAAGTTGGATAATTTATAAAGAAAAAATTTGTATTTAGCTCACAGTTCTAGAGACTGGGAAGTCCAAAGGCATGGCATTGGCATATGAGGAGGGCTTTTTTGCTTCATCATAATATGGATGAGGGCATCACATAGCAAGAGGGCAAGATCATGAGTGTCAGCTCAGATCTCTCTTTCTCTTTTATAAAGTCACCAGTCTCATCATGGAGGCCCTACCCTGATTACTCTATCTAATTTTAAATACCTCCCAAAGGCCACACCTCCAATGAACACATGAATTTGGGGATTAGGTTTCCAACATACAAAATCCAGGGTACAGATTCAAACCACAGTATTACATTCCTGGCCCCCAAAATTCATGTTCTTTTCACATGCAAAATGTATTTATTCCATCCCAATAGCTCCAAAGTCTTAATTTGTTCCAGTATCAAAAGTCCAGAGTACCATCTAAACCAGATATGGTTGAGACATAAGGCACAATTCATTCTGAGGCGAATTCCTTCTGGTTGTGACTGTGAAATCAAATAAGTTATCTATTTCCAAAATACAATGGTAGGACAGGTATAGGATAGACAGTTCCATTCCAAAAGGGGGAAAGAGGCAAGAAAAAGGGGGTAACTGGTCCCAAGTAAGTCCAAAACCCAACAGAGAAAACAATATTAAATCTAAAGGATCCAGAACAATTTTCTTTAACTCTATGTCCTGCTTCCTGGATACACTGATGCAGAGGTTGGACCCCTCAGAGCTTCAAGCAACCCTGTCCTGTTCAGTCCACTTGTCACTTATCATGGGTTGGTGTCTTTGCCTGCAGCTCTCCCAGGCTGAGACTGCACGCTGATATCTCTATGGTCCTGTGGTCTCAGAAATAGCCCCACTCCAACAGCTCCACTAGGCATTGCCATAGTGGGGACTCTCTCTGGTGGCCCTGACCCTGCAGTTCCACTGGGCATAACTCTAGTAGGTATTCCTTGTGGTGGCTCCACTCTTGTGACAAGTATCTCTCTGGGCCCCCAGGCTTACTGTGACATCCTTTACTAGATGAAAGAAGCCATACCCCCAATGCTTTTATGTTCTACACACCTGCAGAATTAGCACCATGTAGACACCACCAAGGCTTACTGCTTGCAACTCCTAGAGCGACAGGTTGAGCAGCATCATGGGCCACTTGAGCCACAGTTAGCATGGCTGAGGCACTGCACCAGAATGCAGGGAACAGAGAACTGAGGCAGCCCTGGGCAGCAGCCCACCCCTTGAAACCATCCTGCCCTCTTAGAGCTCTAGGCAGCCTCAAAGATCTCTGAAATGTCTTTGAAGTTTTTTTCCCATTGTCCTGATGAATAGCCTCTCATTTCATTCTATCCATTTTAATTTCCTTATCAATAGGTCACTTGGTCACATACTTGGTTTTCTCTGCTGAAAATACTTTTTTAACTTATACCACATGGCCAGGCTGTAAATTTTCCAAATCTTTCTGCTCTGTTTTCCTTTTAATTATAAATTCTGTCTTTAAATCATCTCCTTCCTCATTTATTTTATTGTAAGCAGTTAAAAGCAGCCATGTAGTAGCCTGAATGCTTTGCTGCTTAAATATTTCTTCTTCCAGATATACTAGTTTGCCACTCTTAAATTTTGTCTTCCATAAAGCCCTTGTGCATGGACACAGTTCAGGCAAGTTTTTTGCTACTTTGTAAGGAGGATGACCTTTTGCTTCAATTTCCAATACCTTATATCTCAGTTCCATCTGAGACGTTGTTACAATGGGCTTTACTGTTCATATTTTTATCAACATTCTGGTCAAAACCATGTGAGTAATCTCTAAGAAGTTCCAGACATTTCTGGTGAGGCCTCAGAAGAAAAAACTTCTGAGGCCTCACCAGCATTGTCTTTAACTCTCCATTTATGGCAATACAGGCTTTTTCTAGCTTGCTCCTCCAAACTCTTCCAGCCTCTATGTGTTACCTAGTTCCAAAGCTGCTTCCACATTTTCAGGTATCTGTTATAGCAACGACCCCACTTCTCAGTACCAATTTTCTGTCTTAGTCCATTTTCTATTGCTATAACAGACTGCCATAGATCAAGTAATTTATAAAGAAAAGAAACATACTTGCTTCATAGTTCTGAAGGCTGCAAAGTCCAAGGGTATGGCACCAGTATCTGGAGAGGGCCTTTAGCTCAAGTCTGTCTTCCTTTTCTCATAAACTACCAGTCCCATCATGAAGGCCCCACCCTGATGACCATTTCTAGTCCTAATTACCTCCCAAAGGCCCCACCTCCTACCAGCACATGAACTTGAGGAGTAAGTTTCCAACACATAAAATTTGGATGACACATTCAAACACATAAAGGAAAAAGTGAGTAATTTTTGTCCTCATGTAAAGTGACTGGTTGTTCCACAATGGAAAAGAGAAAAAGTGACAAACCAGATGGATATAAGAAAGTTATAGAAGGTTTCGTGAAAAAGAAAATTTGACAGAGGAATTGCATTTGTGGTCAGGATGATTAAAATTGAATAAAGGGTTATTAAACTGTACTTTGATATCAAAAGTATATTGGTTCTTAATATTGGTTATTAATATCAAAAGTATATTGGTACAAGCTGGTTGTCACTAAGCTACATATGTTGAGCTCCAGTAGACTCATGAGGAAGGACACAAAATTCTGAGTAGGGTATTTTCAGATCCTGTACCTGAGCCTAAACGAGCTAAGTGTCCCTTCAAGCTTCTGGCTCGAAGTTCTGAAACTAGAAGTGAGTAAAAATGAAATAGCTCTGCTCCACTATCGAACTTTTCTTGTTTTTTTATCTGTAGGAGGTAAAATCCACTATTTCATAAACAGTTGATCAAGAAAATCTAATCTGAATTGGTTTAAGCAAAAAGGGAAATGTGTGAAAAGTCCACAGGTAAATTTGACTACAGGCTTAACAGGGCTCAGGAACTTAAATTATGTCCTCAGATCCAAGTGTCTGGTACATCAGCTCTGTTGGCTTCTCTCTTAGACTCTACATGTTAGTAAGATGGCTGCCCACAGTGCAGTTTCTAGTATCTTCCCCAACATAATGCAAGTTCTGGGCCTGACTCCCATCAGCCCATGCTGGCTCACAGGCCAGAGGAATGCCATCGCTGATAGGCCAGTCTGAGTCACACGTCCACCCTGAGTCAACTCTACAGGAAGCACTTAGGCAGAGTGCGGCGGAAGGGGCAGTTCGCCTAGAAAGTTCACATTAGCGTTAACTAAAAGAAAGGGAAATATATACTGAGTAGCCAAAAAAAGCACACATGTCCATCCAAATGATAAGCTTATGTCTCTCAGGAGAGAAATTTTGCCATTTGTAAACTGGATTCTACAGCAGAAAGAGCTTGGATTAGAAGTCAAAATTTTTTAGTTATAATGTTAGTTCAACTGGTTTTAGCTACAGGACAGGGTTCTTGTAAGAACTGAGTGAGTATGCAGGCCCGGCGCGGTGGCTCACGCCTGGTAATCCTAGCACTCTGGGAGGCTGAGGTGGGTGGATTGCTTAGGGTTAGGATTTCGAAACCAGCCTGAGCAAGAGCGAGACCCCGTCTCTACTAAAATAGAAAGAAATTAATTGGCCTACTAAAAATATATAGAAAAAATTAGCCGGGCATGGTTGCGCATGCCTGTAGTCCCAGCTACTCGGGAGGCTGAGGCAGAAGGATCGCTTGGGCCCAGGAGATTGAGGTTGCTGTGAGCTAGGCTGATGCCACGGCACTCACTCTAGCCTGGGCAACAAAGTGAGACTCTTTCTCAAAAAGTAAATAAATAAATAAATAAATAAATAAATAAGTTTGCAGTGTTTCATTAACATATGAATAATACTTTATAGTTAAATACCATCACTATCACCCTAGTGGCTGAGAATATGTCCCTTGGAAAGGTACTTTTTAAATATCTGAACTCTATCAAAGCAACTTCTTTATTATGTCCATAATAAAGAAGTTATAGTAGATATTGTGTGTTACCCATGTTGTCTTTTATTAGGTCTTTTGATTATGTCAGAAAAATGATTCTTCTCAATATTAAAAAGGCCAAGGTTTTTTTCCAACTGTATAAATTTTCTACATTTGCCTTTGAAATCTTTTGTCACTCTGTTATTGTTTCATAATGATCTATGATCCTGTTTAATCAAGTGTTTTGATATTTTTGACAAAGACCCCAAAACCAAACCTTTGATATTAATAAAATCAAACCTTTGATAGTGATATTCATAAACCTTTTGATATTTTTGACAAACTTTCCAAAATCAAATTCTAAATTAAGTCTTTTTTTTTTTAACTTCAAGTCAACTTTGGAATCTTGTAGGAGGAGGTCCTGAAAAGTCTCAAAAGAATGTGTTATCTTTCTTTATGAAGGAGAGATGTAAACGAATTAGGCTTATTTATTTATTATGTTAAATTTGCACTGGAAGCAAATAAGCAATTATGATGTTTAAGTGTTCCAAAAATTGTATGAAATTTCTAGAAATATGATATGCCCTAGTATGATGTTATCACTCATAATTCTGGTTACTATGTTAAAATGCTGTATGTCACAGACATAATAAAATTTCCACATCAATTGTGTCATTATCATAAGGAACTCTCATCAGATCTTTAACCATGACTATTTTAAGTCTTATCATCCACAGACGGTTGTTTTACTCTGCATGCTTTTCCTCAAAGGTTCTGCAAGCAACTATAATCCTAAAGTCTGTGTTTTCAAGGAAATTCATGAGAAGGACTTTGACAAGTATAGCTTTCTGATAACTTAATAACATACCATTGGAATAAGTAAGAACTTCCAGAACGCCAAGGAAGAAATCGATTGGCTGCTAATCCAACATCACACAAAACAAAAATTAATTATATGGGACTCAATAAAGTGTTGAAAAAAATGGTTTTTTAAATGATCTCTTTAATGTTTTGTTTGCCAGATTTAAGGAAATTTGTTTTCTTTTTAAGCTATTTATAGCTTACAGCAATTTGGTAAATTATACCTTTGTAAACGTAATTGAAACAATTACTCTTTTTTTCTCCCTACCTGATTCTCCCAAATTCAGAAACTATTAGTATTCTTGTTTTATGGCAATATATAGTTATTTGCATAAGTCCAATATTAGTATTTATATTATTATAATTTATAATAATATTATAAAGTATTCTATTTATAATAGAATGCAATTAAAAGCACTAGTTGTATTAGCAAGGCTATGAGTGGAATGCCATATTTGAGATGTGCATGGAATACCAGTTTTCTTAACCTTATGAAAAGAGGCCCAGAAACCTGAAAGATAGTTTGGGGATCTGGAAAGGAGACAAATTCCCCTAAATCTAAGAGTTTTAGGCACACCCTGATGACAAGTCCTTGGCATGGGTTCTTATCTGAGATTCCTTATCAAAACTTCCAGCAAAGCAGGCTTAAAAATACCTTGTATGTTATTCTTCTTACATTTGTGTAGGTGATTGGATGTGTTTAATGAAATTAGACCTGTTTTGCAAGCTGATTGACCTTGCTGTGACTGACTTTGGCAGGAATGGGGGTGAGTGAAAAGTTATGTTTCAGAAGAAAGGTACAGTGCACCTGTTATTAGATTCTAGCCCTGTTTGTTGTTTTTAAGGTTTTACTTATACGGTGGCCTGGGTCCTGAATTCTTTTAGTTCCTTCCACTATCAGGTTGTGACTCTCCAAACTAACATCAATTTTCTTTCACCTTTCTGACTCAGAATCACTAAGAATAGGAATTGCCCTTTTGCTGGATGTGGTGGCTCATGCCTGTGATCCTAGCACTCTGGGAGGCTGAGATAGGAGGATCACTCTAGCTCAGGAGTTCGAGAGCGGCCTGAACAAGAGATAGACTCCATCTCTACTAACAATAGAAAAATCAGCCAGGTGTGGTGTTATGTGACTGTAATCCCATATACTTGGGAGGCTGAGGCAGGAGAATTGCTTGAGCCCAGGAGTTTGAGGTTGCTGTGACCTAAGCTGATGCCACAGCACTCTAGCCCAGGTGACAGAGTGAGATTCCATCTCAAAAAAAAAAAAAAAAAGGAATCACGCTTTTCCTGAAGTCCTGCAAGCTGAAGCTGGACAATTTGGTATAGACTTCGGAGGACTCTGCACAATAGCTGATGTACAGACCTTTGAGTCTGTTGCGTGCAGGCTGCTCAGACATCATTGGAAACATTCAAACTGCAAAAGATCCCTGGAATCCAACATCTGAAAATCTTTTTGACTGACGGCCCTTTGGACTCAGAGACCAAGTTCCTAGCTATTAACCTTTGTTTTTATTTTGTTTATTTAAGTTGTTTTGGTGAATGGGAGCCCTGGCTAAGGAACAGACTCCACATTCTTGGTTTTATCCTCCTGACTGCTGTCATAGTAGTCTCCCTCTAAAAACGTCTAAAATGTTTTCATGAAGCCATCTGTTGAACACCAAATGGCCTCTGTCTGGCTGCAGTAACAAAAACTCAAACAAAAGCATGATCACAAGGACACCATGATGTATGGATGATGTGAGGCTGAGAACCTGGAATGATGGTAACTGAGAGTAGCGCTGATGCCCTACTGTCAATAAAATTTATAGGAAGCCATTGGTTTGGACTGAGCTCCTGCGGTAGGCCCCAACAGACCAAACCAAAATGGAGTCACTCATGCTCAAGTTCCACTCACCAAACCAACACTAAGTTGTTTAATCTGACCTTCCTAGAAATCAGGAGAGAAACATAATTAATGCCAAATCCCCAACACGCCAGGTTTAGCCGGCAAGGTAAGGAAGTGCCCTCTGCTTTCAACCTATAAAGAAAGTAACTCTGAAATGATCAGCCTGCTTTTTGTTCCCTGTTTCTGCTTCTTCAGCCTTTTCCTTCCTTAAATATTCACTGCCCATTTGCAGAGTGGGCTTAAAGGGTACGTTGAGTTGCCATCTCTGAGCTTTTTCTGGTTCTAAGGGCTGCCTGATTCTTGAATTATTCTTTGCTCTAATAAACTCTGCTAAATTTATTTTGTCTAAAGGTTTTCATTCCTTGGACCTAGATTCTCTTTCAAAACCTAAAGAAATCTTAAGGGATCCTGTAGTCAGAAGACTCCTAACTTGGGATGCTTCAGCCCTCAGGGTGGGAGAAGATAGTCAGTCACATGGACAGAAAGGAGCAATCAATAAGTTATTTTCGATACTTGAAAGACACCCCATGGAAATGTGCAACTGCCAGAGATAAGGCCACTAAGCTAACCATAATGTCCTGTTTCTAACTTTGGGCTGGAATTACTTCAACTCAATATGAGAATTCTGATAATCTTAGGCTGATCAGAGGTTTTGTTGGTGGTTATAATTAGCCTTGGTTAACAAAAGTGGAAGGGTAAGCCAATTATTACCTAATAAAGCAGTTCATTTGAAACATGGGTGTGGGTCTCAGAGAACAATGAAACAATCAAGGGACCCTTGGAGGTAAAATAGATGGAAACCTCTGATGTGACTTGGAGCTCCCGGTAGGGAGGAGGGAGTGTGAGGCCAGTCAGGTAGGCCACGTAGCCAGTTCATAAATAGCAGGACTCGAACCTACTTCTGTGGGCAACTCAATGTACTCTTTAAGCCCACAACCATGGTACAGCATAGAGTATACAGCCACTGTCAATTACATCCTATGATTTAAACAATATAAAATATACTACAATCAAGGTGTCAGCTGGAAAAAAAATAAATAAATAAAAAAAATAAAATATAGAGTAGCAATGTCTAACATGACTTTCTGCAAAAATGAGAATGCTTATACCTGTGCTGCCCAAAATAGTAGCTGCTAGCCACATGTAGCCATTGAGTACTTAAAATATGGCTAGTGTGATTGAGAAACTGAATCAAATTTTTATTTTATTTAATTGTAATGGCTAATGTTTTGGACAACAAAAGATACTTACATCACTTGTAAAATTAAATTCCTCCTCTAAACTAATTCAGTTATTTTCAAACTTTAAATCACAGAATCCCTTCTTTAAAAAAGAAAATATTGTTCCCAAACCAATGTAAATGTAAACTAGCTGTGCAAACATAGGGATGGCCTGGAGTCCAACTTCTCTCTCCCCAGATTCCTCCCGATGGGTCTCACCTGCCCTGGCCCACCTGGGCCCTTGGGCACCTTCTCAAATCTTCTAGGACTGCACTGGCACAGTGCGAAAACCGCCAACCAAAAACGCGGAAGAGGCCAGGTGCGGTGGCTCACGCCTGTAATCCTAGCACTCTGGGAGGCCGAGGCAGGCAGATTGCTCCAGGTCAGGAGTTCAAAACCAGCCTGAGCAAGAGCGAGACCCCGTCTCTGTTAAAAAGAGAAAGAAATTAATTGGCCAACTAATATATATAGAAAAAATTAGCCAGGCATTGGTGGCACATGCCTGTAGTCCCAGCTACTCGGGAGGCTGAGGCAGAAGGATTGCTTGAGCCCAGGAGTTTGAGGTTGCTGTGAGCGAGACTGACGCCATGGCACTCACTCTAGCCTGGGCAACAAAGCGAGACTCTGTCTCAAAAAAAAAACAAACGCGGAAGACAGGTGCAACAAGTAATGCCACTAACAAATACTTACTGAACAGCAACTGGAAACCAGGTATTGGGCTAGATGTTGTATGAGTTACACTGAAAATGAGGCCCCTACCACAAAAAGACAGAAAAAAAGACAATAATGTTTATCAATAACATCCTAGCCAGATGCTGTATGTTCCTTATCTCATTTTGTCATTTTATTAGCCCTGTGATCCTCATTTCACGTGAGGGCACACACACAACTAACTAGTCAAGGAGGAGCCGGGACTCAGGTCTGCCTGACCCAAAGCAGTGCCGTGTCCCTCCAGAGCTCCCCATGCAGACGGGCAGTCTGCCTTCCCCCAGACACTCCAGCGCGGTCCCTTGGGAACTGGAAACGTGAGAAATAGTACTACTCCCTGAGCGTTAAACTGTCAATGCATCAAAGAGAAGATATTCACAAGTAGCTCCCAGACCCAGAGGCTCCACTGTAAACAGAGTGAACGCATTCAATGCCTAAATAAAGTTGTTAGATGGGGTGGGGGCGGTTGGCCATGAAAGGACAGGAAAGGAAAGGCCAGGGCGGAGAGAGACAAGGCAAACACAAGCACAATCAGGGGACCGGAAACTGCCCAAGGACTTGGCAGGGCATCCCAACCGGGAGATGAATTCACCAGCCTCTTAAGCTTGAAGCCAGAGAGTCTTGTGTCCCTCCAGCGCCCGAGGTCCTGCGTCCAGGCTGACCGTGTGCTCTCTCACGGGCAAGAGGAGGGCGAGCCCGCGGGAGGCGGCTTCCTCTCCTGCTCCTGAAGCCTGTGATCGCAGGTCCTCCGGAAGGCGCTGCCCCCTGTGCCAGGCCACCCTTTCTCATCCTGGAGTCCTCTCTCCTTAGCTGTTCCACAGCCGCAGAGGTTTCTGTCCCTGGACAGGGATTTCTCATGGGGAATTTTACAAGTGGTTATGCACAATGGCATGGTTTCCCACGAAGCTTCGACCACAGAGAGGATGTGCTGACTGAACACTGGGATGGCAGATTCAGGTGTGAGGGGCCCCTGCACGGCCCGGAAGTCAGACTTAGCAAAGGCTTCAAAGCAGCTATCGCAAGTATGTTCAAAGAATTAAAGAAAACTATGACGACAATCACTGAATATGTGGGGAGTCTCAACAGAGAGGTAGAAACTATAAAAAAGAACCAATGGAACATTCATTTTAGGCATGACAGAGTGAAAAGACGAACATGCTGTTTCCCGGAAAGTCAGTTATGAAGCTGAACAAAACTGCCAAAACATATAACACTTCTTCTTTTTTTTTTTTGAGATAGAGTCTCACTTTGTTGCCCAGGCTAGAGTGAGTGCCGTGGCGTCAGCCTAGCTCACAGCAACCCCAGACTCCTGGGCTCAAGCGATCCTTCTGCCTCAGCCTCCCGAGTAGCTGGGACTACAGGCATGCGCCACCATGCCCAGCTAATATTTTTCTATATATTTTTGGTTGTCCAATTAATTTCTTTCTATTTTTTTGGAGAGACCGGGTCTCGCTCTTGCTCAGGCTGGTTTCGAACTCCTGACCTTGAGCGATCCTCCTGCTTCGGCCTCCCAGAGTGCCAGGATTACAGGCGTGAGCCACCGCGCCTGGCCCATATAACACTTCTTAAAACTGAGGAACCCTTTGTTCAGACAGAAGCCTCCATGGAAGAAACAGAAACTGCTGAGGAGGAAGCCGGCCCTCCTGCCCCCAGTCTGACTCACCGTCTCCTCTGACTGGTTCCAGCAGCCTCCCCCCCCCAACCCGGGCAGGGAACCAGCGGGGGCATTCAGGGGACCTCAGGCTCTCGGGGCCTTTAAAACCGAGGGTCAAGGTCTGGATTGTACTGGAACAATTTTGTCTCCAGGGGGCCTTGGTTATCTCAGTGAATCTCATTAGAACCAGTACCCCCCACTCCTGGGGCCTTTCTAGAGATTTGTGGGGACTTTCGGGGTTATCCAACCATGGGGCGTCACTTGTAGCGCCCTAGGGCGGAGCTGTGGCATGCTGAGCCAGCGAGACGACGCCCCCATGTGGAGCCGTCCTGCCCTACTTGCAACTTTTGAATGTCCTTTCAGTCCTCTGTTAAATGAAAACCCTATTTATAATTATGTAAACCTAGAATCTAACTTACTTTTCATATAAACAAAAGTACTTTGTCTATATTTTTAATATACGCTGAATTGCTAGGAATGAGACTACCACATAAAACAAGGTAAACTGTACTTTAGCTTTTTCTAATCCTTACCAGAAGTTGTTTATTGTTTCAGAAAGTCGCATCACTAATAGCACCATGGCTTGTGGCATTTGGGTTGCCAGTATAATACCTCACGGTGGTCTGCATTTTCCCACTAATTCATTGTGGTGGCTTGCTTTTTCTTTATCTTTTTTTTTTTTTTTTTTGAGACAGGGTGTCACTCTGTTGCCCAGGTTAGAATGCCACTGCCACCTCAAACTCCTGGGCTCAAATGATCCTCCTGCCTCAGCCTCCTGAATAGCTAGCTGGGGCTACAGGTGCACACCACAATGCCCAGCTACTTTTTTGTACTTTTTGGTAGAGATAGGGTGTCACTAAGTTGCTCAGGCTGGTCTCAAATTCCTGGCCTCAAGCAGTCTTCCCACCTCAGCCTCCCCAAATGCTGGGATTACAGGCTTAAGTGATCACTCGCAGTCCATTGTGGCTTCTAATGAAGTCATGCCAAACACCTACCCCAGGAAATACACATTACAGACATTGCCTGACTTGCAGTGGTTTGACTTCCGATTTTTCAACCTTCTGATGGTGTGAAAGCAATATGTATGCCGCAGCCCCTCCGTCTAGGGCCATTTGCACTTTATCATAAGTTACTTTTGTTTCATTCTCTCTTCTAGTACAGCTAGGGCATTGTACTGATGCATTTTGAAATTATATGTGTAAGTCTGCTGAATTATCCATGATTTTATGATAGATAAGAGGCATCACAAAAACATATCTTATAAAAAGGAGAGTCTGGGAACCACTGGCTTAGAAAATACTCTTATCACTCCCACCATCTCTTTACTACTTTCATTCAATGGGGTTCATTCCACCATCCCTTTACAACGCATCCTTTATCTGTCGAGGGGCAGATAAAACATAAATAAATAAGAGAAAAATTTAATGTGTATGTAACTAACTGCCAAACCAGATGGTTCAGACTGGGCATCTGGGATGAATTCTTCCAAACGCTTGCTCAGCAGAGGCTGGAGTAATTCGGGAGGCTTCATGGACATGAAGCCCAAGCAGGACTTCTGGGGTGGGGGTAGGACTCGGAGGACGGAGGAGGGCAGGCTCTTCTAGTGCCTGGCATACAGGAAGGACTCAAGGCAAATTCGTTGAAGGCAAAGGGGAGAAGAATCTCAGCCCAGACATTGTGCAGGAGAGGCACCCGCTGCCGTGGAAGTTCTGCTTCCTGCGAGGCTCCAGGGCTTTCATCAGTTAGTTATGGATTTCATTGTTACAGAGCTTTGATGGTTGTTTATCATCATAGCCTGTCACTGCTGCTAGGGAATAAATGTTTAATTTTCTAATTTAGAGACACTAAAAATAGTAATATTAAACTCATTCATTTAAACAGAAAGATTACAGCTCCTAGTAATAATGGTAGGAGACACTCCGTTTGTAACCAGCCACTGCTTTTTAACAGTAAACATTTCCAAACATAATGCTTTGCATGTTCTGTAATCATGCCAGCGGCATTAAGTAAGGCTCTGATGGGTTAAACCCACCATATCTGGGTGATTTTGACTGCTAATATCAGAAAATACAAATAAAATTGATTTTAAAAATAAGGACATTTATAATCTCCCAGGAAAGAAATCCAGAGGTAGGGCAGTTCCAGGGCTGGTTAACTCACTGATTCGATGCAGTTCTTAACGATCCCAGCTCTTCCCAGCTTTCTTCCCCTTAGTCCTTGGCGTTTCAGGTTGGCCTCTAAGTTTGGCTCCCCTCGTGGTCTCAACACAGCTGCTGCAGTTCTCAGCTCATATACAGATGTCCACAGGTAGAAAAGGAAATGTTGGTGTCTTGGTTATCTTTTTAAACTTGAAACAAATCCTCCTAGAAAACTGCCCAAAATTTGCCCTCACATTTCAGTAGCCAGAATTGTATTACATCCCATGCTTAAACCAAGAGCTTCACAAAGGGAACGAGATGGCTGTGGTTTGAATGTCCCCTCCAAAACTCATGATGAAATTTAACCACCCTTGTGATGGTATTAAGAGGTGGGACCTTTAAGAGGTGATTAATGGATAAATGCCTTCATCATTCTGTTTCATGCACTTTTGTCCTCTTTAGCCATGTGATGCCTCTGCAACGTTATGATGCAGCAAGAAGGCCCTCACCAAATGTGCCCAACCTAAATCTTCTACAGCTTACTTAACCAATGTAATTGGCCATTCATTTTATGTACAAGGCCCTGGGGAGACTCAAAGGTGAACAAAAACAGAAACATGGTTCTTGCTCTATCTAACAAGTACACTATTTAGTTGGGATCAAGATACAAGCCTAAATGTTAAAAGATGATAGAACAGCTAAATAACATGGGGCAATTTCACAAGAAAAGTCACCAGGCAGTATTAAGACTACATGAAACACACCCTGAATTTCTGCTTAAAAACTTACTTTCCCTCGTCTAGTCCTTGCTAGAAACAAAGAACTCTTCACACAATGTAGTTGGTAGGAGCCTCTACTTAACCTGTAGCTCTCTTCTGGATCATTTTCTTTATATGAAAGTTTCTATTAAGCAAATAAGTAATCACATAGGAAAATACTATGTACACATATGTATTACATTCAGTGCTAAGCTCCTTCTTCAGACCAAAATAGCTTTTATATTTTATATATAGTGTGGGTGGAGAAGCAAATACAAACCTTGTCTAGGTGAAAAAATGGAATTTTTTAAGCCATTGGAAGATCGAGTGTTTTTTTAGATGTTTAGATTCATGGGTTGAATGGAAATGCTCGTGGTTAGAAGGGCTTAATAAGTTTCTATGAATACCTTAGGGGAAAAGATAATTGCCTTAGAGCAATTATGGACTTCCTTGTACCTCTTGGTGCCAGTTACTGAATGTTAGAGAGGATGATAGGTATAGGAGCAGAGATGTGTAGTCATCCCAAGTGTCTCAGTTCATTTTGTGTTGCCATAACAAACTGGGGAATGTATAAAGAAAAGAAATTGATTTCTCACAGTCTGGAGGCTGAGAAGTCTCATATCGAGTTGCTGGCATCTGACAAGGGCTTTTGCGCTGCATCGTCCCACAGTGGGAGGCAGAGAGGGTAGGAGAGTGCGAGTGAAAGAGGGGACAGAATCTACTTTTATAGCAAACAAACCCTGCCTCTGGAAAAAAAAAAAAAAAGTATGCAGAAAGTTTTAGGGGAAAAAACTTATAGAAGAATGTTGACAGCTTTGTTAATCATAGCCCCAAACTGAAACTAACTCAACTATTCATCCACAAATAAATGACTAAAAAACTTATAGCATATTTATATACTGGAATATTATCCAGCAATAAAAAAAATTACTAATATGCCCAACATGAGTGACTCTTAAAAACATTATTTGATACAAAAGAATCCAGACACAAAGGAGTACAAACTCTATGATTCCATATGAAATTCTAAAAAGGCAACCCTAATATACAATGATAGAAATCAGAGCAGTGGTTGTCTCTGTGGGTGTGGAGGAATTGACTAAAAAGGAGAAAGACAGAATTGGGGGGAGTAATGGAAACGTACTATTTCTTGATTTGGGTTTTGGTTACATGAATGTATACATTTGTCAAAAATTCTTTGAACTGTACACTTAATATCTCTGCATTTTACTGCTTACAAATTATACCAATAAAAAGAAAATTTTAATCATACACTTACGACTCAAACAGGGAACCTACACCTGAATTCCATCAAATCTTGTTTATAACTTAAGGCCTACAGGTTTCAATTAATTTAGGCTTGCAACCAAAAGGAAATGCTCAGTACTGGATAGCATTTGCTTGGAAGACCCAGATTTTTCAAAAGGGTTTTTTTCCAGTACCAAAAAATACATGTAAGAGAATAAATGCAGAGGATAAGACCAGAGGAAGGTAAAAGTCTGCAATGTTTGAAGTTTGCCCGCCTAGTCTCCAGTCTGCCTTCTGAAAGTTGGACCTATTCAGTCCATCCTCCCTACCACAAGAGACTTCCTAAGATGCAAATCTGAAACTCACATAGTCTCTCCAGATTCATCTGCAGCCTCTCCCCTTCCCCCAACCCCACATCATTCTCAGGTTCTTGGCTTTCATACATGTTCATGCTTCTTTCTCTACCTAGAACCCTTCCACTCCAGTTCACTTGTCAAACCATATCATCCTTAGACAGGAGCTGTAACCTCAGTTAGTTGCCCCTCTCTCTACTCCATGCCCTCTTCTATAGTCCTCATCACATTGTTTTGTCTTGTTACCTGTGCTCTGGTTTGTTGCCCCTCTTCAACTCTAGTTAAAAGAAATGGAATGTCTTATACACATCAGCCACATTGGCATCTCCAATAGTCCGGCATAGTGCCTGTTTCACAGTAGGTATTTATCAAGTATTTGGGGGTAGGGGGCAAAGGAATGATGATCTGGGTGAGGGTTGGGGAAGGACACATTTACAGTTTTCCTTACTAGGAACGTTGGTAATTTTTAGGAAGACAGAAGAATCATCTCTAGGTGTGTGTAGGTGCATGGGCATGTTCAAGTATGAGGATAATCTTTGGGTGGGAGACTCTTGGAGCCTTTAAATTTACAGCAGATAGGTAAGAAGGAAGCATCCAGAATTCACTTAAAATTAAGTCAGCAAAAAAGTTATTGGAAAAGACTGGAAATGGAAGGTAAGGACTGTGCTATCACTTCACAGACAACTGATCTCTACAGAGGAGGAGGGAAGTCAGAGATCAAGCAAGGATGACTGGCTTTGCTAGCTTAAAAGGTGAGGTGAGCATTTGTATTAGCTCGGGCTGCCATAACAGAATACCATAGACTGAGTGGCATAAACAACAGAAACTTACTTTCTCACAGTTCTGGAGGCTGGAAACTCTAAGCTCAAGGTCCAGCAGGATCACTTTCTGGTGAGGGCTCTCTTCCTGGCTTGCAGATGCCAGCCTTTTTGCTGTGTCCTCAGGGGAGAGGGGAGGGGGGAAAGAGGAGAAAGAAGAGGGGACAGAGAGTGAGCTCTCTGCTGTCTCTTTTTATAAGGACACTAAACCTATTGGATCAGGGCCCTACCCTTATAACCACATTTACCTTGAATTACTTGTCTCTAAATATAGTCACACTGGGGGTTAGGGCTTCAACACAAGACTTTGGAGGGAACACATTCAGCCCATAACAGCATCTTTGTATAAAGAGACTCAGCAGCACTTTTGGAAAAAGCTTGCGCAGCAAAGAATGTGCTGAAGAGATACATTTTGATGTTTTAAGTCAACATTTTCACTTCTTTCCCCTACACTATATTCTCATTTATTTCGACAAAATAAACAAATTTTCCTATTGGGTTTGTGTGTTGCTTGTCCAAACTGGCTTCCTACTGCCTACTAGATACAATGATGCTACGCGAGGCTTTAAAACACCTTCCTCTAAGCAGCCAAAACAAAGATGACGTCTACAGAAGATTGGCAGGTAGGACTAACTTTGCTTAATTTTTCACTCAAATGCAATTTGAATTGTTTGTCCCTTTGGGGTGATATTTTATTATGACTTTGCAGCCAAAAATATAAGCAATGAACATATTTTAAGAAAGTGATGCCTATTTCTAGCATTTTTATTATCCATAGAACAAAATTACGTGCATCCCCATCCATATACAGAGACGGCATATTGTATGATCCAGGCATTCTATGCAAGCGCGCAGAGTGATGCTAACGAGTTGCCACATTAAGCATCTGCTCTGTGTTGGGCACTATGCCAGGTGCTGGGAGTACAGAGAGTAAAACCCAGGCCCTGTCCACAAAGAATGTACAGTCTGCTGGGGAGATGGACACAAACCTCCCAGTTGTTCTCCCGGGGATGGTAAAGGGTTTGTCCAGTCACCACTTTCTCTTACACAGATGGCTGGTGAGAAAGGCAGCTGAGGTCAAAGAACAGTTTTCCAAGAGAAAATCTACCCTACAAACAGCACAATATTAAACATACAATCCATCCAACCAGTGAAGCAGCCAAGTTGGACTTGTGCAGTCACTATTTTAAATAGAAATGAAAGTTTTATATTCACGTCACTTAAACATTGTTCAATTCATTCCATGAATTGAATATTGGAGTAACCATAGAAGATGCATCAGGTAAATAAGAGAAGGGCTGGCTACGTGCAGCAGAATGCTCTTATAAAAGGAGAAACTAACAACCCAAACCCATCCACAAAATGCTGCTTATTTGTTTTCTTCTAAAAGTCATTCTGATTTTCCTTTTTTTTTTTTTAAAAAAAAGATGTTTCCCCTGAAGATGTTTTAAAAACTGTAATTTTACTTCTGAGGTATTTGGACGCCTTGCTTTTGTAGTTTTGTGACATCATAAGCGTCCTGAACAAAATAACATATTGCAACTCACAGGGAGACGTTGTATTAATATCTCTGCAGGACAAGTGTAATCATAAAAGCTTCTAGGCACACAGATAAAATTTCAACACCAAAACTTATTACAAGAGCTTTTTACACTTAAAAAAAGCCACACAAGCAAAGTCAATTAAATTTTATTTCAACCAAGAATATAAAATAAATGCAATGTAATTTATTTTAGTTTTAACAGTCATTTTGAGAAGGATGTCAGAACAACTCAAAAGCAGGAAACACCCGCTGCAAAGTGGCAGCTCGTCCCGTACCCCACGCAAGGGGCTTGCTGGGGCGGCTCCCGGCACACACCTCACGGCAGAGTGTGGAAAGCTACAGTCATCTCTATAATCATGTAAAGAGGGATGCGTGCAGAAAATGACTGAAAAAAGAGACAAGAACTGGTACACTTCACAAATAGGAATTATAGGAAATACAAACTAGGCAGTTTAGAAAGGATATACTACATAACATATATAAAAAGTACTTTAAATTGTTGTTAAAAAGGACACCTTCAGTCCAGATTTTGTGTAATACTTTTTAGTGTCTACACAGACAAATCTTTAAAAAATTAAATAGTATTAATTTACTAAATATTTAGGAGATAACAGTGCATTAAGGATTTTTTTTTTCATATAATACATACGTATCACTTCTTTGCAGTGATAGCATAGAAGAGTAAGTATGGCCTTAGGTACAACACATTTTTTAAAAATCCTAAAACAATGAACTTTGTTTTATGGTATTTGTGACTATTCTTGAGGATTATGGGGATCTAAACTGCTATGTCTTATATAAAATATTACTTGTCCTTGAATCCTTCAAGTCTCTGTTAGTCTAACTGCCATTTCACTACCTTTCTCCGCTCCCTAGGAAGACATCACCAGAGTTTCGGATTTGCAATATTCATAGAATTCTTCCTTCATCGTACAGTTTCTGCTACATATATTTTTTTCAAAAGCGGATCAAGCTGCAAGTCTTAGTCTCCAACTATTTTTTCTTTTACTTTTAGCAGGGAAAACAGCATCATTGTAGAGACACAGAGAACCACCAGCAGTTGCTTCACCAAGAATGAAGCCAAACACACAGGTAAATGTCATCCCTTTCCATTCTTAATACATTTGTAAAAGAGTAGTGCAGAAGGCCAAAATTCTAAGTACTACAGTTTCAAAACCACACAGATATAAAAATATACATGATCCTTGGTTTTTGTATGTCATTGCATGATCTACTTCATCACAAGGACTGTTTCAGCCTCATAGTATCAGCCCTGCACCAAGCTACCTTATCTTGGGCTCATCTGTCCTGAAGCTCTTGAATCCCTTTTCCCAAATGCACACCTTACTATAAAGCTAACTCTAAAACTGGTCTGTCATAATGGACAGCAGAAAGCCTTCACTTTGACTCATGCCTTCCTTTCACTAACCTCCCCTGGCTTGGTGTTCCCATAGACTGAGGGATGACTGTCCTGAATCCATGGGGGACATAAGAGTATCTAATAAGTTTTCAAAGAGGAATGTGGTCATTTGGAAACCACAAAGGTAATTTTGTCCTCAAAAAGCTTCGGTCCTGCAGTTTCAGGGCCCTTAAGGTGTGTTAAAGGCTTTGTTTCCCTTCATAGAGAAAGGAAATTGTGAACCAAAATGACTTCAAAGGGCGATGGGAACAAATGGGCAACACCAACCCTGAGGCAAGAAGAGAGGAGAAAAGAGCCAGTACCAGTGTGGTGACAAGAAACCCAGTCACATGTGTAATGGGGTTTTCTGGCTAGGTACTGGAGAACACTGCCCCTCTGCCCTCACGTTTATATTTCAGTCCTGCCAGTAAAATTCATAATATATAGGGAAAGCAGCGTAGTCCTGTGAATGTATAAGCGCATATCATAAGACCTGTATATCAAAGTTGCTTATAAAGTATTAAGGGGCATGGTATTTGGGTTCATGTATCCATTTGGGTTTGTCTTCTTTTATTAATTGTAAGCTCCCTTGAGGGCGGGAAGAGAGCTTCTATTTTCATTATAATTACCTACAACCACTTAGTAGAGTGCGTTCTGCCTACAAGAACCACCCAAGTGTTGCTGAAAGGCTGCTGTGAACATTGCAAATATACATGAGTGCCCTTTGTGATATTTAATGACTGGCTTTCTCTAAGGTGGACAGACACAGAAATCCTTCTGTGACACTGTTAACTATAGAGCAGAATTTGGAATTATAACTATCCAAGTGGGCTTAGAAATAAACAAAAAAGGACCTTCATATTATCACATGGCATAGATATCCCAGGAGAGCTTACTGTCCCAAATTGGCCATAAGCTCCTTGAGGACAGGAAGTGCATCCTGCCCTTTGTGTTTTCTACCCAGCAGGGCACTGGGCACATGCTGAGGGTGCAGTGGGCATCTGATGATCAATAGCTCTGGACTATGAGGCTGTAGGGCACAGGACAGAACTTTCTACAGGTAGCTACATTATGCAGAGGGCTGTTAATTTCTTATTTTAAAAAATGGAAGGGTTAAAATATAATGGAGATGATCAGAAATTCCTTCCCATGGAATATGTCACCTGTTTCATCTTTAATCTTGGTAAGTGTCACTATACAGTCTTATTATTATTAACAAGCATTATTATGCTGAGATCAATAAGGTCCTGCCTGGCTACAGTATCACATCAATAGTGCAAAATGTATACTGGCTTTTGTCTAAAATCTTATTTTACTTGTGTATGGACCCAGAGTATCATAACCAGGTAGATAAGTTCACAAAGAATAGTTTTAAAAAATGCATATAATTTGCATATACAATAATCAGCTATTTCTTCTAGCTCAAGAAAAAAACGTTTAAAACAAGGCTGGTGCTGCTAGTAGCATTCAGAAGAACACAAATTGCTTGCCCCACACATTACAATGGGAGCTCTAAGTCTTTACATTTCCTCTTGACTCTGGGGAGTGAGGGCTCCTTGCAGCAGCTAAGAAAGAACTCAGCCACTAATTCATAGATAATGGAAATGCAAATATTCACTTTATCTAGTATAGTCTTATACTATCTGCCCATAGTTTTTAGGCACAATTATTAAGTTTTCTCCTAGGGGCAAAAGAAAGCATTCAGTGCAATGAAAAGATTCTTGATAGAATTAAGTTTCAGTAACAACAGCAAAATTATGCATACATACATACATACATACATAATACATACTTTAAACATGATAAAACCTAAATTTTTAACATGCTTTAAAAATAGTCACTCTATGTCTAATGCAAATACGAATGGAGAACACTGCTTTTTATTTCAAAAGCAGACAAATTTTCAGGCTTCCACTTGAGTACCCTTGATTGTGTAAGAAAGTTACTCACGCAGACCCAGATGTGAAGAAATCAACAGTTCTTTAGAGAAGCCAACTTTATGTACAATGCACACTAAAAGCTTTTCCTTCAAAGGGAAGTAACACGTCTTTTGATCAAAATTACTCCTTAAAGAAATCCTAGTGCAGTTGATATTCTCTTCAGCATTTTGGTGTGGGTCACCAGAGACTCTATTTCATCAAAGCTCTTGAAACCCTTTTTAAGGTAGACTTAGCTACATGAAGTTTAAAATTATAATTCTTAATTACTGAATACTATTCAGAATAAGATGATTCTGGGAACTATGTTCCATATGAATGATTATATAAAAATTATCACATACTTCAGTTCTTCATAGCATAAAGCATAGTCACTGCAAAGATCTAGGCTGTTTTTGGTTGTAGGTTCCCTCTGTCCCACTACTTGTCTTTTTTATTAGACCTTCCCTGAAACTAGATAAATAGAAACATGATAGTAAAGTACTTTGGGACAGGAACAGTTTCTGTTTAAGACTTCCACGAGCAAAACAGTTATAGTCTGTGAAAACAACGTAGTGCTTTTAAAAGGTGCATTTTCACCTGTGTTGCTAAATCAGTTCATGAAGTATAAAACTATACACCACGGGAATCCTGTTTCTAAAACATTAAAATCCTATTAAAAGAGCTTCGAAAAGATAAATCATAGTGATTGCTACAGCATGAGAAAGGTGCACCAGGAAATCCTTCAAAAAAAATGCTGAAGGTTACAGAAGTGCTGGGATTAGATCAGACGCTTTATCAGAGAAGTCACAATGGAACACATGCGGGGAAGGGGTGCTGGGAAACTTCACAACGCTCTTCTTTAAGTCAATAAAGAAGAGATATTAGTCCTGCAAAATGCTCAATATAGAAAGTTTTCCTCCCAAGTGTATGAGTTTTAAATGGCATCATAGTTTGCATTTTTTGGTTCTTTTCAATGCAGACATCATATTGCTGGAGTCTGTGCTCTGGGCTGGCCTGGGCTGAGTGGAGCTGCTCAGTACCGATGGGCCTGGTGAGATGAGTGGTACTGTGAGCTCTGCTGAGACGAGGAGGAGTAGCCTAGTGTGCTCTGGGACTGAGAGGATCCCTGAACGCTGCTTTGGTAATTCAGGCGAGAACTGGAGTGCTAGAGAAGGAAAAACGAAAAGGGAATTACTGATGGAAAAGAATGGCTCAAAATGTTAATCACAAGAGGATGGAGATATTAATATATGTCATTTTTATCATGAGGCCACTGGTTCAGAGCCACACAGCTGACAGTTAATTTGTTCATACATTTTGCTTACTGAAATCATAGCCTAATCCCACTGTAACCACACATTCTGGCAAGCACAAAGTTTGGCTAGATTTCTTTGGGAGATAAGCTACAGTGGCAAACAAAGGCAGAGGGGAAACTTAAGCTGACCCACTGCTTTTTATACTGACTAATTCTGGGGTGAAATTTAACCCTTTGCATAACTGAGATTTACAAACAAGAATAACCATTTTGGCACATTGTAATCAATGGTATTCATAATGTATAGTGACGTGTTAATCCTTTCATTAGAAACAAGAAAGCTCTGATTAAGAAATCATCGCTTTAGAACAAAGAAGCAGAAGCTCAGGGGTTCAGCAGCCCCACCTGCAAGACAGAGCAAGGCAAAGTCAGGCAGGTTGTGGTGGTGATAAGTGGGTTTTATAAACTTCAGGTAATATTTAGAATAAAGTAATTTTTGTGATTTTTGTTCTTGAGAGGAGACAAAGAAAAACGTATTTCAATTCAACCTATCTTTATTACTTTAAATGAAACCTTCATCTTCATAGTACCTAAGGCAAATATGAAAAACTGTATAAAAGGAAAATCAATCCACAGAATATGAAAGGTACCTGGTTAAACATATAGCACAGCTGGAACTAGCAATGTCTTTGGCTATACTAAGACGGCTGGGTTTTTTTTGGTGAGCAAAGTGGGAAAGAATGTATGTAATAAAGCTATTACTTTGAGTTAAAGATGTAAATGACCTTGAGGTGGCACTGGGGGTTGAAGGAAAGACAAATCCGCAAGGTCCTCCCCCTCAGTGCTCACAGGCTGCCAAACTGGACTGCAGCATCTGGTCCAAAACAACCAGGCAGTAAGACAGTCTTGGTTAAAAACAACTCCGCTTCGTGCCTTCCTAAATTATATAACTGACGAGTTGTGTTGGTGAAAGAAGCCTTTCAAAATTCCAAATTTTAACTATATGTTTTATTTTGAAGTTTATTATGAAAAAATATGCTTCCACTCATAAGTCATTAGTGGCAATTTTGCCATAAAATACAATGTAAAGAATCTAATATGTGACATATCTTTCTAAAAAGCCAATGTTCCTCTTTTCAAGGTACTAATTGTACTTCCTTACAATAAATACATTGATGAAACAGTCCAAAACCCTTGAAACTCTACTAATGGAACCCACTGAAAAACATGACAGAAGTTCCCCTATGTTTAGTTAAGTCTGAGTTAAGTCTGGCCTGGAATCAATTGAGATAAAAGTAACTCAGGGAAAATCAAATACAACAAAATATCACATTAGTCTTTCTTAAACATTATGAAATATGGCTATTAATTTTTCATTTTAAAAGTGTTCATGGCCACGCGCGGTGGCTCATGCCTGTAATCTGAGCACTCTGGGAGGCTGAGGCGGGCGGATTGCTCGAGGTCAGGAGTTCGAAATCAGCCTGAGCAAGAGCACGACACCATCTCTACTATAAACAGAAAGAAATTAATTGGCCAACTAATATATACAGAAAATATTAGCCGGGCATGGTAGCGCATGCCTGTAGTCCCAGCTACTTGGGAGGCTGAGGCAGCAGGATTGCTTGAGCCCAGGAGTTTAAGGTTGCTGTGGACTAGGCTGATGCCATGGCACTTACTCTAGCCTGGGCAACAAAGCGAGACTCTGTCTCAAAAAATAAATAAATAAATAAATAAATAAAAAATAATAAAAGTGTTTATGATGGAAACTGAAATAAATATTAAGATGTCTTATTCCTGAGAAGGCCTCAAACTGGAAAAGGTACGGAAAAAAGATGAAAATGTTAAGACCAATGCCCTGCAATTCTTAGGCTAGCTATGATTGCTTTTACTTTAGCAGATTAGACTCAGCCGGTACAACAGCTCTTCCATACTAAATCAAGAACAAATATGCTGATTATAGATGAGCTACAAATTACATGCAATGGGACTCCCTGCTCCACCTCATGCTAGTCTCTCCAACTAAATAGCTGAGGTATCCATCCATGTCATAGATATGCTGGAAGGTTTATTTTTAAGTAGACAGAACAACATGGTCAAAGAAAAGAAATGCATTTTGAAGAATTTTTGAATTTGGAAAAAAAAAACAGAAGGAAATACCCTAATGTGTTTATAATTGATTATAAGCAGGTGACAAAGACTCTCTCCTTAAACCAAAATTCAGTCTCCTCTGAGCCCTCTGATTGACTAGGCCTGACCTTGGGCTTCCCTCTCTGTCCTTGTAGGATCTTATTAGCAAAAATCTCCCACCCTTGATAGTTTATTTCCCTGGCCAGCCTTCAACAATAATCCCATCAAGTCAGTTTCACCAAGAACCCCTTTATCCTTTATCCTTGATGTCTCTTCTCAGTTATTTGCTATCCACTGACCCCCTACCCTGCTCCTTGGTTATAAATCTCCGCTTGGCCTCCTTGGAGTTGAGTCCAATCTCCACCCCACTGCAAGACCACGTTGCACTGGTCTCCAAACCTATTGCCATGACCTCTCTGGAATAAAGTCTGCCTTACCAACTTTAACAAGTGTTTAGATCATTTTTTTCCTTAACACAGGTTAACATAATACAATCAGAGACACAAAAATGAACCATTATATATTAATAGTAAACATTTGTTGTTCATATAACAGGGATAAACTGAAGTTTGCGGAAAAACTGGTTTTGTGGCAAAATTCAAATATGCTCATGACTGCTACCCAAATAGCAGGCTGTTTTTAGTAGATCAAACTGAGAAGCCTTGATTAGTTTAATTGGAACCAACTCTAAGTATTATATACTCTTCTGCTCGCAGGGAATGTTCATGCAGAGAAGTTTTCAGAGAAGTAGTTGTTGAGATATTCAAAATGTAAAGCCAGGCCGGGCGCTGTGGCTCACGCCTGTAATCCTAGCTCTTGGGAGGCCGAGGCGGGCGGATTGCTCAAGGTCAGGAGTTCAAAACCAGCCTGAGCAAGAGCGAGACCCCGTCTCTACTATAAATAGAAAGAAATTAATTGGCCAACTGATATATATATATAAAAAATTAGCCGGGCATGGTGGCGCATGCCTGTAGTCCCAGCTACCCGGGAGGCTGAGGCAGAAGGATCACTCGAGCCCAGGAGATTGAGGTTGCTGTGAGCTAGGCTGATGCCACGGCACTCACTCTAGCCTGGGCAACAAAGTGAGACTCTGTCTCAAAAAAAAAAAAAATAAAAAAAATAAAGAAAAAAAAACAAAATGTAAAGCCAGTTTAAGCAGCTATTTATTCTGACTTTCTTGTTAACTTTTCTCTTTATTATAGTTCCTTATCAGTGAGTTTATGGCTCCCTTGCCAGTGGCTTTGTTTTCTATTATCTCTATCCTAAGTATCTGCTTCCATGAGTTCCCTGAGGGACCATGGCGCTAAACCTTTTTTTAACCTTTCATTTAAGTTTTCCCTGCTTCCTAGGTCTTTTCTTAGCTTGTTATTGCCTTGAAAATGGTTTTTCTTTTTGCAAGATTCCCTAGGGTTATCACAATGAGAATCTTTACCTCTCTCTCCAAATACCAATCCTTAGATTTACTTCCTTTAATTTCCTGGATTAGTAGCACAACTGTACTTCTCTTTTTATCTAAATAACAAAAAGTATTCCCTAGTCTCAAAATTATTTCTAGTGAGACTTGACAATTATTTCTCAGAAGTCTCAGTCTTAATCCCTCTCTCTTCTATATCTATGTGGCTACTTACTGATTCTTTCCTCCCAATAAGAATAAATCTTTCTGAAGAATGCAATTAATTTTGTCCCAGGTAAACCACCATGCCCTTCCCTTTTCAAAGGAACTATCTTGGCCTGGGGTGGTGGCTGCCTGCAATCCTAGCACTCTGGGAGGCTGGGGTGGGAGGATCACTCAAGGTCAGGAGTTCGAAACCATCCTAAGCAAGAGCAAGATCCCAGCTCTACTAAAAATAGAAAGAAATTAATTTGGCCAACTAAAAATATATAGAAAAAAATTAGCCAGGCATGGTGGCACATGCCTGTAGTCCCAGCTACTTGGGAGGTTGAGGCAGAAGGATCGCTTGAGCTCAGGAGTTTGAGGTTGCTGTGAGCTAGGCTGATGCTACAGGACTCTAGCCCAGGCAACAGAGTGAGACTCTGTCTCAAAAAAAAAAAGAAGGAACTACCATGTTTCCCTGAAAATAAGACAGGGTCATATATTTATTTTTCCTCAAGAAGACACCCGAGGGCTTATTTTCAGAGGATGTATTTTTTTTTTTTTAAGTATGGTACAACAATCTACATTTATTTAAATGCAGTTAAGTCATCTTCTTCTGGAACATCATCATAACTCTCCAAACCCTGAATTCCATCCTGAATTTCTTGCGACTCTATTTCCTTTAGAACCATTGGCCCCAATCTCTCATGTCGAGCAACAGAGCTCTCGTGGGGCAGATTAGAAGGGCTGCTCTTCTTTACCGCTCCGCAACAAAATGCATGGGCTGTGCAGATACGCTGTGTAGCCACCGGCCATCACTAAGTCTTATTTTCGGTATATTGCGCAAATTCTTAGAAATTCTGCTAGGGCTTATTTTATGGGTAGGTCTTATTTTCGAGGAAACACGGTATCTTTTCTGATATACCAAAGCTAATAAGGTAGCTGTTAGGTGAAAGATGGAATTTTCCTTAAGAAGGGAGGTGCCTGCCTGCCCACCTTCCCCTTCACTTGTGAGGATAAACAGGTCAAGATATGAACCATCTTACAATTGTCTAAAATACGATGAAATCTCCATTTTCACATGATGCCCTAGAAATGGGACTGTACAGTTTGTGTAGTCAAATGTTAAAGTATTCCTTAACTCTGTAAGGCTCTATTACAGATCTAGTTCCCATTTCATAAAACATACAAACATCAAAAAGCACAAACTTCAGAGGAGTACCTGATAATCCGACGGCATGACAGGCCCGCCTGAGTTGGCGCCCGAAGGCCCGAGGCGCGGCTTCTTGCTGGGCGGCACCTGGCTCAGGCCCGAGTCCTGGCTGTGCTGCAGCCCCGCGCCCGCGCCCCCCACGCCCGCGCCCGCCCCGCCCGCGGTCCCGTTGGTCTGGGTGCTGTTCTGCTGGGGCGGGGGCGCCTGTGGGGGGGCGGCGGCCTGCTGTGCGGGGGCTGTGGGCTGCTGATGCTGGTTCTGCTGCTGTTGCTGATTCTTTTAAGGAAAAAGAAAAAAAAGCAAGATTGGTATGAAACCAAATTAAGGAAAACTTGACCTGCACCTGTGACTGCTGACCAACCTGGGGTAACAACCCATGGGGAACATTAAAGTGACAACAGGGACTGCGGAAGGGAGCAGCCCGGGAGCACAGCGGTCCCAAAGGTCGACGTACCAAGCTCCAGGTACTCTCGGAAGGTCCCTTCGACTGCATGGTGACCCCCCAAATCAGTCACACACACCTACTGAAGGCCATAAAGCACAGAGGAGATAGTTCCGTACTCATTAGAACAGCTGTAAGAAGTCTTTTTCATTATGATTTTGGAAAAGGGGAGCAGTATGGGGAGGTGGCTGATGAATCCAGCTAAGATAAAAGAACAGAGCCATGCTTGCAAACGCCACCTGCATTAAGTGATGGCAATGACATCGAACAAACCAAACGAGCAAGAATCAGGAATCACAGGATAAAATAGGCTATAAAATAAACCAGGAAGTTCATCTATCTATAAGCTTATTACATTTCAAACTTCAAGGTACATCTACAATCCCCAAACTTCCATAGAAAATAAATACACATGTAATTAAATAAAAGGTGGTTAAATACACAGGAAATGTTAAATTATACCTAAGTTATCTTTCTGCCTCCCTTACTCTCTGGAAGTTAAAGTGTACCATGCAATTTATACCTTGTCACCCTTCTCTTCTGGTTCATCTTCATTAAGGAATTCTCTTTTAGGGTACGGAATCTGGCAGCCAGCAAATACACTAAAAATCATTGAAAAGAAAAAACATGTAATGACCTAAAATCTACTATATCATTACCTTGTTAATTTGAAATTTCACTTTTTTTTCATAACGTATTTCCTACTCTTCCTCTGTGGCTGGTGTTTGCTGGATACCTCTCAACACAATTTAACTCAAGCAATAAGAAAACAATTAACTCATCTGAAGTTTTACACTAATTGCCACTTTCAATTTCAAATCTTGACTGCTGTTAGCTAGTCGACATATAAGACATAAAAGTTTTTCCACACTAACTTCATTAGCACCAAAAACAACTCAATTTGCATTTGCTTCAACAAGAAAATACTTTGTTTTTCTCCTCTAGAAAAACTACACCTCTAATAAAAGGAAGCACCAAGTACTTACTTGGGTGTGATAAGGATGAAGGAGTCCAGGGGTTCTGCAGTGCAGTGCTGCACGCGCTCTGGAGAGCATTTTAAGTTGTCATTTCCCTACTGGTTTGGTTTAATCTCTGATCTGGCTGATTGGGCTACAAAGGTCTCATCTGTTCTCAGCTTTAGTTTTCATCTGTAAATCTCATTAACGGTCAGATTTCTAATTAATGGTGTTTCTAAAACACTCATTTAATTAATGGTGAGTGTTTCTGAAACACTCATTTTTACTCACACCTCTCTACAGCTCTGCCTGTTTCGAAATACAGGACCGTTCTCCAGAGCGGCTTCTCTCTAGGTAGTATTCATGAAGAAAGTGAAACAGTGCAGTAAATGAGTGCTTCCTTTTGCTTTCAGCCACCATCTGACATCCTCAACCTACAACAAAGGACACAGGATACATACTCTAAGGTCGGCAAGGGGTCCTCCTGAAAATAGGGGTCCTGCAGGGCCTGCTCCGAGGTAATTCTCTTGGTTGGATCCATGGTGAGAAGTTTCTGAAGCTAGAATAACATAAAGGAAATTGATAGGACATGAAAAGGTTCTTTACAAGTCCACGTTTTTGTCTTTTGTATTGATTAATGTCCAATAGGATTAACATCAATACATTGTGAATTGAATAGCTCACTACAGATTAGTTTACTGCACACATTTATGTAAAACTGGCAGAAAACATCAACATTAAAGCCCTTTTCTGTAATAAATCACTAACAAAATTAAGGCTAGAAGTCAAGGGTGACATCTCAACAGAAAAAATATTTAATTTTGCCCCAATATCCACCAATTTTTTTTGTTTGTTTCTAAAGAAGAAGAATAGCTGGGACAATTCCAGGGTAAATGGGATGAGGTGAGACTTGTGCTAAAGGTCAGATTTCAGCCTGGGAGAGAAGCACCTACCAAGAGGAACACTTTGCTGTCAGGCTTGACCTTGTGTTTCTCCATGTACTTTATGAGGCTACTGTTGGCGTACCTGCAAGGACATAGACAGTCACGTGTCACTGGGAACACTCACACAATTTACATTTTTTAATAAACAGCTCCAACACTGGTTTTCCTATAAGGTATGTGTTTAAGCCACTGATTTTTTTCTGATTAAAAAGGAACACTATCAAATATTGGCAAATGTGTAAAAGAAATGGGAACTGTTCCACACTATATTTCAGAGTTTACGTTGTTATAATCCCTTCAGAAAACAATTATTTATTAATCATTAGGAGTTGAAAATGTGTATAACCCATGACCCAGCAATTCCATTTCTATGCACATACTCGAATATAACAGATGCTTTTTCTACATGTTTCTCAGGATACATGGATAAGAATGTTCTTAGCATTAGCAAAAAAAATAGTAATAGCAAAAAATCATTAACAACCCAGATGTACATCAACTGAAGAATGGGGTAAATAAATTGTTATATAGTAACAGAATGGAATGTTATACAATACTAAAAAATAATACATAGGGTTGAGCGGAGGAAAAAAAGGAAGCTGCAGAAAAAAATAGTATGATAGCATTTGTATAAAGTTCAAAGACGTTAAACATTTAATCATTTTTTAGAGATAAATGTGGAGTAAAACTATGATGAAAAATGTGGAATGATATACACAAATTCAGAACACTCAGCATCTACCCTCGAGGACGGTGTGAACAGGAAGAAAGGATATACAGGGTACTTCAGTAATTTTAGCAATGTGCTATTTCTTAGGTTGAAGGGTGAGTGAAAGGGTATCCATTTTATTATTCTAAATATACTATATATCATATTCAACATGTTCTTACCTACATATGAAATATTTCAAATTAAAAAGGTCTAAAATATGTAATATATGTTCATGGTTAAAACAATTAGAGAATATGGAAAAGTATAAATCACTTAAATCACTCATAATCCTAATAATTCAATGATAATGAACTACTGTCAAAATTTTTATAATTTTCCTTTGCATGTGTTTCCATAATATACATATATATGATACCGACACAGGGATTTTTCTTCCTTTGTTTTTATAAAATAGGAATCATAGTATATTACAGAATGTTTGGGAATGCCTAAAAAAAAAAAAAAAAAAAAATAGGAATCATAGTATAAAAATTGTTATAGCTTTTTTCACTTAATATTGTTTCATAAACATTTTCCCCTGTCTAACACTCTTTAAATTTATTATTTTGAGTGACTGTATATCCCCTACTGGTACAATGTTGTTTTTATAATAGCTATGACATGCAGGTCCCTGTAGGTAAATCTGATGCACATGGCAGGGAGACAATACTGCACTGCAGGTGAGAATCACAGACCCCTACTGGACCCTAACTCAGTCATTTACCAATTGTGTGATCTTGGGCAAGTTAGTTAACCTCTATGAAAGCTTGAAGAACCTCACCTGAAAAATGGGGATTTATAATTATATCTACCCTATAGATCTGCCATGAAGATCATGAGAAATGTATGTCAAGGGCTTAGCACCATCCTAGCATCTGGTAAGTACCCAGCTATTTGTGGCAGCTCTGGTTAGTTCCACAGGATAAATTCCTCGAATTATCAGGTCAAAGGGATGCTCATTCTAAAGCCTTTTTTGGGTGCTCCAGAATCTTGCTACACAAATGTGGCCTTTGTCAGCAGCCTGGGCATCACCTGAGAGCCTGCATTAGAAATGCAGATTCTCAGGCCTCCAGATTCTAACTCAGAAGCTACATTTTTTTTTTCTATATATATTAGTTGGCCAATTAATTTCTTTCTATTTATAGTAGAGACGGGGGTCTCGCTCTTGCTCAGGCTGGTTTCTAACTCCTGACCTCGAGCAATCCACCCGCCTCGGCCTCCCAGAGTGCTAGGATTACAGGCGTGAGCCACCGCGCCCGGCCAGAAGCTACATTTTTAACAAGATCTTCAAGTGATCTGTATGTAGGTAAAGTGTGAGAAGCACTCATTCTCACCAGGAGCAGAGGAATGAGAGTGCCCATTTTATTGTACCCTTGCCAACACTAGATATTTACATTTCAAAAATCTTTGCCATGTTTAAAAAAAATTCCTCCAATACCAGAAAAATTTTTATTGGCAAGGTACCTGCTGAGTGTGGTAATGGAAAGCAACCTTAAAGTGTACATAGAAATGGGGTCTGTCTTCATGTGTGTGGCCTTCATGTTGAATCAACTTTTACTTAGGTTAATTCCAGATGCTAGGTTATTTGTTTCTGTCATAACATAAAAGGTCTTGAATTTGAGATGTCCTATCACTCAGTTCTCATTTGGGTTTCTTCTTATCTTACCGAGTATTAAAGTCAAGTTCAACTGTTTGTCGTTTTCCGACTTATCCCCTTCCAGGTTTGCTATAGTTTAGGAGCTAAACAGTCTTCAAAGATATCCAAACTCTTGATACACTTTATGAAGCATTTTATCAGACTATGTTCATTTGAACATTCAATGTTTTAAAGTCAACTTAATGATTTCTTTTTAATTCTATTTTTACCTTGCTTTCTAATGAACTAATTGGAGTTGACACTTTGGAGAGATTACAGAAAATTCTGTTGTCATTATTCCCAATTCATTTTAAGAGCAATTTATTTGATGCAATAAAAACAAGTGGTTATCCTTTTACTTGTTATGTCATTTGAAGTAATATTTTCTAGAATCTTTTTCTTCACTTTGTTTTACTTTAGTGACTCTTATGTACTGTATTAGATTTTAGTAATTCTTAACAAACCCTTTGTTGTCCTATGTATTAGCAGCCTGTTTTTATGTTGGGTAGGATTGCTTAAGAGGTTGGGCTCTTACCTCTGGACTTTTCCATTATTCTTCTAACCAAATTTGTCTTTTTACATTTCTCTCCTTTTATTTCTGGTTATTGTGAACATTATCATTTTATGTAAAACTTCTCATTTGGTGTTTAAATACTAAATTAGACATTAAGTGCTTCCATTAATTTTCTCCATCATTTATATTATTAGAGTATCTTCAGTTACTTGAACTACTTTCATTCAATATCCATTTGGCAAGTAATTAATCAGCATGTACTGTGTGCCAGGCCCTGGGGACACATATAATGGCACACGGAGGAGGGATGAGCCATACATCTGGAGGGAAAGACAGATAGTATTCAAAAGCTAACTATAGTGCACACGGTGACCAGTGCTGACAGCAGCAGCACACGATGTGACAGGACTGCAAGGGGGAACCGCCTAACTCAGACCTGGCAGGTCGGAGGAGCCAAGACCTAAAGGATAAGTAGAAAAAATTAAGTAAGACTCTGATGAAAGGGGTGGGAAGAAACTATATCGTATTGAGAGAACAGCATGTGTAAAAATCCACAGGTCAAAGAAAGCTCAGTGTGTTTGAGGTACTTAAAGACATCCCCAGTGTTGAGGCTACAGGATACAACAACGTGGACAGTGGTTAGCAGATGGACCTGGTGATGAAGAAGCGGAAACTCTGTAAGCCATGTTCAGGAATGGAAAGCAAGGGTAAATTCAGAGCAACCAGGAAATTGACATGATCAAATTTGCTTTTGATGACGCCTGCAGTACAGGCAGTGAGTTAGAATGAAGAGTGAAGTTAGAAATACCACTAAGGGGGCCATTGCAAGATTCTAGGAGAGAAGAAGGTAGTTTGGACTATAATAGAAGTAGGGTAGATGGAGAGAAACAGAAAGATTCAAAGGACCTTCAGAAGAAAGAACTAGGACTAGATTTGCTAATTGTTTGGATGCTGGCGGTGAAAGGGAAGAGAGTGAGACAGAAGGAGGATCAGGGATAACTCTCAGGTCTTTAACTTGAACAATTAGGTGAATCAGGGAGCCATTTTCTAAGACAGAAAATACAGCAGGAAAAGAGGTTTGGGAGAATAGATGATGAGTTCAGTTTTGGACATTTAATTTAAAGTATTTATGGAAGATTCATGTTGGGATTCCATAAGGCAATTAGATAAATGGGCTTGAAACTTAGAAAAGAAATCTGAATAGGATATATACATTGGGAGTTATCAGCATAACTGATGGTAAACTGTGGCCACGAAAATCAGGGAGTCTGCCTGAGAAGATGTCTAGGGAGAGAAGAGAGCCCAAGACAGAACCTTGATATCAGTGCTGTCTTTAAAAAATGGACAAGGGCAAAGGACCCTACTAAGGACTGTGCAAAAATGGGGCCAGAAATGATCAATGCCATTCTCTACTTCTCTTTATGATATCTGCTTTGTTCCTACAAGCCATCCTGTCCTGAAATTTTCTTGGTAAGTTGCCCACAAAGAAACTCTTCTACCATTTCCTCCAGGTGTGCATATTTATAACAAAGTCCTCACATGCCATCGCCTATACTCTCCTCTCATTTCTACTCAATGTACATGTCCCACCAGTTTACTTACTCAGATCCCAGGCCATGTGTTTTTCCTTCTGCCAACCTTCCTGGTTTCCTAGTCCAGCATTTTGGTTACCATTCATTCATTCATTACTCAGATAGAGATAAAACTACTACTGTTGTTATGGCCCTGAACTGAGTCCTTTATCATGCTAAAACAAACTATCTATTGACCCTTAAATTCTTTAAAGTTTTTAATACTGTAGCCTAAACCTGGCATATATGTTAACAGATCTGGAAGATCTTCTTTAAATCATAGGTATAATTAATATGCTAAAATCTAAGTTTTTGGTTTAAATAATAATCTATAGCTACATCTAATCTACATTTTTAAAAAGATTAATTTAAATGTTCCCATTGAAGTTACTACCTATAATTAATGTGTGATATATTTGTATCCCCTCCCAAATTCATGTTGAAACTCAATTCCCCATGCAACAGCACTGGAAGGTGGGGCCTTCAGGAAGTGATTAGTGATTAGTGGTGAATGGGATTAATGCCTCATAAATAGGCTTCACATAGCATTCACCCCTTTCTGCCTTCCACCATGTGAGGACACAGCAACAAAGTGCCATCTTGGAAGCAGAAAGCAGCCCTCAGCAGACACCAAACCTGCTGGTGCCGAGGTCTTGAACTTCCCAGCCTCCAGAACTGTGAGAAAATAAATTCCTGTTGTTTATAAACTACTTAGTCTAAGGCAATTTTTATAGCAGCACAAACAGACTAAGACAATATGGAATTACTTACGTTGTTCTTCTAAAGTCTTTTTGAAGTGTGGGATATTCTGGCATCTTTCTAATATCTTCCCAGTCTTTATCTTACAAAAAAAAATTGAATATTGTTGTAGAAAATAATGTGTTAATTCTATTTAAAATCTCTTAATTATTTTAGTTTAAAATATACATAAAACATGCTTTTGAAATGATTTTTAAATATGACTCAAAATATTATCTTGAAAAGCAAAATGAATTACCTGCTGGAAACCCCATGACGCTAAATATCCTATCTAGTTGATCATGATGAAAGGGATTGCTTGTTTTTATATCTTCCTGACGACAGTGAAAAATAGGTTCTGAAGTCAACAATTCAGCAAATATGCAACCTATTGCCCATATATCTATGAAGGAAGAAAAACAAGTTTTGTACACATTTATTATATTTCCTTGCTTATTCCTGAGTATAATCTCAACCTACAGATAAAAATACGCTTCAGTAAATAAATGTATAAAATATAGAAAGTGCATTAACATATAAATGCCATGAAATAGCTATATCATGTAACAGATTGAAAGCCAAATAAAAAACATTTACTTGTAAATTTTCTGATGAAGATAAACTTGGGAAACTCAATTTAGCAAGCAATGAATTTTTTAGATTTAGGCAAAAACTTTTCTAACCACTATTAATAATTTAATCACTCAAGCATTCAACTGATAAGCTAATACCAGGCATGATACTTAGATCTGACAGACTGATAAAATATCATCATCAGATATGGTGATGTGAGTCCCTTACAGTAATCGGATGAATAATGATAGAGCAAAATTTATGAATGTTGAATACATGGATAGTACACACCACATAAAAGGATTTAGAAAAAAAACCTTTTGTCTGGAAGACTACCAGCTTCAGTTTTTTTCAACAAATTGTAAAGTCTAGAAATTCATAAATAATACAAATATATATAAGCACTGCATGACAGTAGTAGAGATAGATCTTATCTAAACATATTCACTCAGATGCTGCCCTATCCTCATCACAACCCCCAGGATAAAGTTAGGCATTTTTTTAAAAGTTCTATTAACTATTTAAAATCACCAGTTATAGATTATTCCATTGAATTTTACACATTGAAAGACTGTGATTTATATTTTGAGACCATATTATAGTCACAATGTTTTGCCAAATGTATAAGGAAATTAACTCTTGTGAGATGTATATTCACCCTTGTCCACTTAAATAAATGCCATTTCATAAATATTTTTTAAAAAGAAAAGATAGTAATGCAAGGACTATGGTATAGTATAGAAAAGTACACAGTGTTTAGTAGCCTAGCAACTGTGAGCATCACATTCTATAGATAAGCTAAATAAGAAAAAAGTGTAATTGCAGTAGTCCCCACTTATCCTGATTTTGCTCTCTGTGATTTGTTACCCGCAGTCAGCCGCGGTCTAAAAATATTAAATGGAAAAATCCAGAAACAAACCATTTATAAGTTTTAAATTGTGTACAATTTTGAGTAGTGTGATGAAATATCACACTGTCCTGCTCCATCCACCAAGGACAGGAATCCTCTCTTATATCCAGTGTATCCACACTGTATACTCACTACCTGCCCGTTAGTCACTTAATGGCCATCTGGGTTATCAGACAAAACAAACAAACAAAAAACAACAACACAGTATCAGCTGGGCGCAGTGGCTCATGCCTGTAATCCCAGCACTATGGGAGGCTGAGGTGGGAAGATCACTTGAGCCCAGGAATTAGAGACCAGCCTGAGCAACATAGTGAGGCCTCATCTCTACAAAAAATTAAAAAATTAATTGGCCATGGTAGTGCACACCTGTAGTCCCAACTACTTGGGAGGCTGAGGCAAGAGGAGCACTTGAGCCTAGGTGTTGGAGGCTGCAGTGAGCTATGATCACACTACTACACTCCAGCCTGGGCAACAGAGTAAGACCCTATCTCAAAAAACAACCCCCAAAACATAGTACATTTAGGGTTCGGTGCTATCTGTGGTTTCAGGCATCCACTGGGGCCTTGGAACATACTCCTAGCAGATAAGGGGGACTACTGCATACTCACTAGCTAGAATGAATGTTGTATGCTATTTCATAAAACAAACTGCCGAATGGAAAAAACTACATAGTAACCCGTCACTTATTTGACCCCATCAGCAATAGTTTCCTTCCACAGAAGTTACCTTCTGAATAATGGGAACATATCCCTTTAATATACATTTTTTTTTTCCGCCATCGTAATATACATTTTTTATTACACCACTACCTGCCATCGTAAGAAGCTATAAAACATAATTTCATCTTCCTTAATGATGCAGCAAGGTCATCAGCATCATGAACATCATCACTACAGGGTAGAGTAACAATACTGTTCAGTGTCTACTTTTTAATTCTTTTCTCTCTCCCACATCATGTTGGTTGTCACTCTTGCCCCCAACATGGCTGTCTCTGATGGTCCCATCTCTCTTTCTCCTGCTTGCCTCTACTACGCAGTCAGCTGGGGCTACTACCGCCCCTGCTGCTCATGCCAATTCCTGGTCTGTTCTCTCCACTCAAGGAACAGGAGCTAGGATCTAGATTTCCTTAGGAATTGCTAAGATAAGGAATCTCACAGTGGCAGGGAGCATTAAATTCTAGGGTTTCCTGCCTCATATTAGCCTATAATTTTAAATGGCCACCTGGCTCCTGCACCATCTATCCCTGCTGATCAGGTTTCTTTCCTGTATCAATGACTTGTTCTCTGATACACACATACATGCACGCCCCACCACCACTACTGCCACCACCATTGTCACTCCTCTCCCCCACTAAATGTCATTCCACTGATATCAAATTTATCACACTTTCTTTTTTCTATGCTCTGAAAATAAATACTTCTTTCTAACATGGACCAGGTACGGAGAAGAGTGAGAATGAGTGACTATGTATGTACTTATGTATGTCTGCTATGAATATATTTCAAGCCCAAAGATAACTGATTTGGGGATTATTCTTTTTCTCTGTCTTAACTTTTCTTCTAACTTCTATCCAGAATGGATAATTGGGACTTGACTAAAATTAGAAATTAGTGATTATGTTTTTATCTTTAAGTGGTAAATTTCATTTACTGAGCAAGTAAGTTGCAAGCTGGTTAAAATTCAATTTCAGTTCTCCTTACCCTGAGGAAATAAGAACTATAATTGGTTTTCAATTCATACCCAATTACCTTTATTTCAAAAAAGTCACATCTATTTTCATTTAAACAGTAGAGAAATTAATCAGAAAATATTCACAAAACTGTGCTTCTCAAAGTGCGTGGGTCACACACAACAGACTCACCCAAGGGTACGTGTAAAAAATGGGCCTTCCCGTGGTTCTGCTGCATTAGATTCTCTGAGAGTGGGACAGGCATTTAGTTTAACAGAAACGTTTTGGCTGAATTTGCCTTTTCTTAATGGAAATCTCCCTTATAGGTACAGACAGCACTAGCAGTTGGTGAGAACCCAAGACATCGGGATTTCTACTAACATTGCATCCTCTACCCCCGCCTGGGCCCTGGATTAGCACCATCAGACCTGTTCTGGGGCATCACCTGGTACTTCCTACTAATATTCCCCCTCTCCCTGGCCTAGTCTCTTCCTATCTTCTGGTGCCTTCTGGGATGGTCTAAGGGATTGGACTGTTCTCAATAGTGAGTAAGGAGAGACCCAAATAATAATAATAAAAAGAAGCTTATAATTCTAAAAGTCTCAAAAATATGGCCCCCCCAGTGAAAGTTACTTGTTGGAGTGTAAAAAGGGTCAAGGTCTGAATGTACCTCCTCATTCTTAAAGCCACTCAAGCCCTTCCACTTGCTTTCTGCATCCTTCCTCCTTTACCCTGCACAGACAGCTGCCACCATCCACTGCTGACAGCATGGCCGCGCAGACTCTGAGCTGCGCCTTACCTTAGGTGCAACTGCTGAGTACGCGTCTAATGTCAGTCTCACACTCCTCTTCTGTCAGGCACATGCTGGTTTCCTCATAGTTCTGAGACTACTCACAGGCTTTTTCACTAATTTAACAAGACCATTCAGCAGTATTTATAAAATATTTACAAAATTCCAGCACTGTACTAGTGTCTTAGTCCCTGGGCAAAATATAAACGTGTTCTGGGTAGAACTGTAGAAACTGGGTAGATTCTGTAGAAATCAGACTTTCTGATGAATGACAACATTACTATATTTTGATTTTTGTTTGTTTTTACCCATGAATAGATTTACTATCAAATGTGAGAACTTCCTTTGTAGTTCTTTGGGTGCCCCCAGGTTTTTTGTAAGCTTGTTTAATGTAGAAATTTAGGTACCTTATAGAACTAGCACTTCTAATAGATACAACTTACTCTCCCTGTACCCTCACTTTTTACTCCCCATAAAGAAATCTCCAGGCTTGAGGATGGCTCTCCCCAGCTGACTCCTTCAACTCATAGCTGGGCCCTCTGAGGACTCTATAGTGACCAGGTAGCAAAACCTCTGAAGCCTCTGTTCTAAGGCAGCCTCTAAATCCTGCAGAGTGTGTGCTTATAACAGGTTTTCTTACTCAGTTTTTTTACTTGGTGAGATAGCAAGAAGCTGAGCACAGCTAATCTACCTGGACTCTATTTCCTACCTTAAAGGAGAACTGCCATTCTGATAACTGTGATAGTAAGAGAGAGAGATTAGTCATTTTTTCTTGCTTAGGAAAGGATATGACTAACTTCTCCCCAAATAGAAGGGGCTCTCTCCAATACTGTACTATTCCTGTTTTCTTTTAGTGAAGAAAACAATTCTAAACCTCTCTCCAGTTCTTCTGATCAATAGCTAGATAAATACAAAATCAAATATGCATGTTATTGTTCTATAGCAACTCAACAGGATCAGATACATCTATTCTCTATAAGAAAATTCTTTTTGTTTGTTTTTTCCTCAAACGTAAGGAAACAAGCAGAAAATGCTTTCTTTTAAAAGAACCATATTCTCAAAAAATAAAAAATAAAAAAAATAAAAAATGAAAAAAAAAAAAAAAAGAACCATATTCTCCTATATAGTTAAAAACCCAAATATACCAGAATGTAAAATCTAGGAATACAGAAAACAGGGCTTTTATAAAGATATATAAAGTAGTTTTTATCAAGAAGCTTTATTATTATACCATTTGGTATTTAGGATAGTTCAATGGCAAGATAGTAAATCACTTTAACTTACCAATGGCCTTTGTATAATGCCTTGCACCAAGCAAAAGTTCTGGAGCCCGATACCAAAATGTCACAACTACTGGATCCAAATCTGCTAGTGGCTTTAGAGGAGAATTGAATAATCTGGCAAAACCCATGTCAGCTAAAAAATAAAATAAATTAATATAAAATTCAGTTCGACATGTTATTAGAATCATGCAAGTTTAATAATAGCAGCTGCTAACGTTATAAAGCAGTCATTTCCTCCCTTTTTAATCAGACGTCTACAATAGGCACCAGACAGGAATTACTGTATTTATCTTTAGTATCTCCCCTCTGTAGTAGATACTATTCTTGTGCCTCTTTTACTGATGAAGTTGAGGATTAAAGATATTCTGACTTTGCCAAGATCATAGAGCTAGAAAGTAGAGTCAGAATTAGAATCCAGGTCTGACTTCAGATTTCTGGGCTTTCAGACACATTACAATAACATTCTTCAATGTTTTTAAAATCTAAAATAGACTACAAGTCTCCACAATTAATTATGACTTCTATATGCCTACACATCTAAAAACTGACTATGTCTTAGTTCAGTGTGTACTGTAACCATATCCTACAAACTCACAAGAGCTAATTTGTTGATCTCTTCCCAACTCTGCATTCAGTGACGGCATATTGGTGACTAGGAATTGGCTATGGTGGGAGTATTTACATCATGAAAAACAGCAAATGCATATGCAAATGCATCACATACATATTTCCAAGAACATAAATAAAACACATAAGAGATAATTTGTTATAATTCAACATTTAACAAAGGTCTAAACCAAAGCTAATCAATTTAAGTATTTGGGGTATACAAAAGTAGTAAAAAGAATACTTATCACTATAATAAGGTCCAGGAGGCTAATTTTCTTAAGATTTCATAAATAACAGATACTTTATATCTACAAAATGCTTTGCAGTTTACAAATGGTTTTTACATACATCATGTATCACTTCATTTAATCCTCATAAGAACACTGGTTTGATAAGTATCTTTTTCCCCACTTCTGCCCAAAGCAGTTAAATGACTGAGGATATAGTAAGCAAAGAAATATTAAGGAAAGGAATAGTAAGTAAAGATGCCAGTACTTGAACAAAAACCATGTTATAATTTAGGAGCTACATTCTTAACCACTGATCTGATATCCAATAAATTATACATATGATAACTGCAAGTCACAAAAGGAAACTCACAAGAATGATAAACCTCTATAATTTGAAGTATATAATATACACAGTGCATTTTAATTATAGAAGGGGCCCCAATGTATTATAAAATGCACAAATGCACATAAAAGTTTCAACTATAGTGTCATTTAATCTAAAACTAACATGCTATGATATGACATATGTTAAAATTTTAATTTACAATGATTTTGTTTCTTTAGAGTTTGAATAATTTATAAGACTTCCTGAGAATGCTTTGCAGTATCCAGTTCTTAAAAACTAAAGCTATCCAAGGAAGCCTGTGTTGATACATACTCTTTTTAAACTCAATTTCCCTGTAGTAACAAAAATATTCAAAATCATGCTCTCAATATGATACCTATTATTCTACAATATGACACAACATTCAAAGCACTGCTTTAGATATTTCATAGATGCTGATTGTTGTTAATGGAAAGTTGTATGATAGAATGCTGTTTCATCTGCTAAAAAGCATTTTGAAGTAAAGGCTAAAGCCAGTATTTCTCCCTTTATTCTCTACCTCCTTAGTTTTAGTTTTACCTAAGCCTCATCTCATAGTCAGATGAAATCAAGGCCAGAAGGAAATAATAAATATTCTTAAAAACAATTCCTGTCAATTGTATGAACTTTAAGAGCGTTTCAAACCACTTTTCAAATAATTACTAATTTAGACAAAAGGAACTAACTTAAAGATTACTATAACATTTATTTTCCTAAAATTAGATATGGATGAAATTGTTCAATTCCATGGCTATGGGGAAGTAAAATTCGGGTGTGGGTGCTCATTATAAAATGATAGAAAAGCAGCAACAGACAAGGTCTACCATCTAAGGAGCTTAAGTGGAAGAGAAATGAAAAAATATATGGAATAGATGAAAGTTAAAAAAGGGATAAGTACTGTGAGAATAAAGAAAGGTGCTACTGGTTTCTACTAAATGCTAAGTCCCTTGGGGGGAGGATCTATGTCTCCTTCTTGGCATTATCTGGAACAATGTTTAATAAATATCTCTAGAAGTAGACTAAATTGAAAGTGGCACTTGGGCTGGATCCTAAAGGAGAATCATTTTGCATAGTGAAAAAGGCAGGCAATAATGTTTTAGGTAGGGCCTGGGAAGTCTGTAGGTGGCTGGGAGGGGAAGGCTCAGATACAAGGAAAGGCACAGTATGTTTTCTATTCAACTATGCTTTTCTTTTATGCCAAAAAAGAACTATATTAAGCATTAGGCATAGGCATCTGTATTACTAACTTTTTAAAAAAATAATGGCTATTAAAATAAAATTTAAAGGCAATTTAATGAGCTAGCTTGCTTGTACACTAGATCTTTATTAGTAATTACTGCTTACTATTAACCCTGGTTTTATCCCTAATCTTGGGTAGAATAACGATCCTAAATCTCTGAACAGTAAGGTAACTAACTAGCCTGGCCAGAGTACAGAATTTTATGTTGAGGAGTAATAGGAGAAGACATTAGCCTTGAGTGACTGGGATAAATGTAATAAATGGTATAAACAAAAGAGAACATAAGATGACTAAAAATCTGGTTTTGGACAACACAGTGTAAGTTGCCAACAGGACATCTAAAGAGAGACAAAGACTCCAGCTAGGGTGAGAGACTACAATTTCAGATCCAGATCTTAGAACCATTTTCATAAAATCCAAGATTTTGAGGCCACAACTTATCAATTCCCTAAAGAAATAATTGTACATGGAGGTCATGTCCCAAGCCAGTGCCTACAGTGTCTTGAAACAATAGGTTAACAGGAGTAAGAGACAATAATGAATAAAACACAGAAGGAACAGCAAAAGTTTTAGGTAGAAAAGTGGAATTATGTTATATCATATAGACCAAGGGAGAAGACAGGCTCAAAGCCAGACTGGTCAGAAGAACAAATGGTGTATTCTCCAGTAAAGGAGAACGGTGACTAACACAGGCCACTAGATTTGGTAAGGTAGTGGTCACAGGTGTCCTTTTAGAGAGGAATTTTGATAGAGGCATGGAATTAGAGACCAGATTATAACAAATTACAGTAAGTGAAACCAAAGGGTGAACATCATGTGTTCCAGGAATAGAGGAACAAGAGGAGAAATAAATAGAACAATGCTAAAGAAAACAAGAAAATAAATGTGATTTATTTTATTTTAAAATCAGGAAAAGGACTATGTTTAGATTTATTTTAAAATCGGGAAAAGGACTATGTTTAAAGGTGAAGAGGAGAAACTTGAGAGAGAGGAAATGGCAATATCGTAACATGGGGAGCTTAAGTAAGGAAGATAATTAGAAGCTAGGAAAGGCACAAGTACATGGGACTTAGGAAGGGAAGAATCACTCTTTCGCTGAGGCTGTTTCAAAGGCAGAGCCACCAAAGAGTAGAGGTCAGTGAGGTCACACCAGACAGCTCTGATGCCACTAGGCAGGGATGTTTGGAGGGAAAAAGTCTCAGCACTTGGCATTCAAGTCCTAGCTTTGAAAGGCTGAGCAAGCTACAACCTCTCTAACTCCAGTTTTCCCTATCTGTAATATCTACCTTTACAGGGTGGTTGTGTAAAATAAATGAGGTAACACATGGACGCACCTATCACACTGTATAGTAAACTGTTTATTTTACTCTCTCTCACAGGGAGGGACCATCCTTTATCTCCCTCCTTTCACCTGTGTCTGGCAAAAAGCAGAGACTCAACAAAAGCCTCTAAGAAAATAAATGTAAGAGTAAAATAAAAATAGAACCAAGTGAGAAGTGGTGGAAAGGGGAGGAGGAGGGAAGAGAAGGAAAGCAGCCACCGGGTACTTAATTAACATCAACAAACTTTTGTATGAATCTGAGTAGAGTTTTAAAGAAAAGGAAGTTGGTTTAGAACAGCTTCTTCAGGAACTGGGCTAGGGAGTTAATTGAAGAAGTAGAAAAACAAGTGACAGGTCAGGCTTGAAGTAGGACAGCATGAATTTGTAGTAGGTCAAGTTAGCACAATTTTTCACTACCTCTAGCACGGTATTCTAATAGCAAAGAATGCAGGCTGATGAACAAAATTTCTTTCAAATTCCTTCTAAAAAGCATTGAACATCCAATTAATGTAATAGCTATTAAAAGAGAATTAGAATAAAGCATTTCTTAGCTCATTTTCTCCCCCAAATATGTCATAGGTACAAATGATGCTGATTTCTTTTAGAATCTTCAGGGATGCAAAGGAAAATTTTTAAATATACAGATAAGACTCCTGCCAGTGCAGGTAAAAGAGGCTGTAAACATATATATTCATTTGGAAAAGATATGTTAGTACCTGGCACAGGGCATGCAGGCCTGGGGTGGCCAAGTGGGGAGAACCTGTGAGGGTTTGTATGTATTAGTTCAGGGTAGGGAGGGAAGTATTCAGAAAGAGAACATTGGTAAACCTCAGACAAAAGCAAGATTTAGGGAATTATGTTTAGGGTGACTATGCAGGACAGTGGTGGTGAGATAAACACATGCTTGGGATATTGTATGGGAATGAATGCTTTTGTGAGCTTGCTTGTTAATTTCCAGTGATGCCTCAACCTAGAATTATAGAATCTTATTTTGGGGGAAAAACCAGGGGTTTTATAGACTATCTATCTACATTTTCCAGCATCTTTTCTAAAAATCTTATGAGGAAGTAATTTTAAAATTAGCTATTTAAATAAGGGTGTTGAAAAGGGAAAGCATCTTTGCAGTCACTTCAGTTTCTTAATAAATTATTTTAGGAATATTACCTACCTATTTTGACTCTCCCCCTTTCAGGACCTTCTCCCATTACTAGGATATTTGCTGGTTTCTAGAAATAAAAATAGAGCATTCAAATTACTATGTTTATTCTTTTGACATGCTCTAAAATGGAGAAAAGTTCTTAAAAGAATATATATCATTTCTGTATTTTTATCAAAACTATAATCAAATATTAAGTACCCTCTGCATAGTAAAGCATTTGACATACCTGAAGTTAGCACTAACTTTATGTAAACATCCTTGCCATGGAAACATATCTTATTTTCAAAATTATATCATACAAATAATTACAAAGCAATTAAAGCTATCATTTCTAGTCACCCTGTAAAATAAAACTAATAATTTTTAAACCTCCACAAATTATACACTGTCTACTTACTGCCAACAAAGAGTTTATGTGGTTGAAAATTTTCCTATAAAATTTCAAATCACAACACAATTGCCTTTATTTAAGTATATCAAATGGAATGTTGCTTCTTAAATATTTTCTAAACTACCATAGGAAAACATGATCAACATTCAACAGACTCCATTAAAATTCGTGTATCAGCTATAGTACATGCAAAAGCAAGATAGTCCAAGATAGTCCATTTTAAGATGTAGGAAAATAAAAACCAAGGCTAATACAGAGCTATATAAAGAAAAGGGTAGGCTGCAAATGTATCTCCACCATTTTTTAAGTCATCCTTATCTGTAGACATCTGGAAACAGAGAAACTGTGGAGATAGGTTTTTGTTGGGTGAGGGGGACAAGTAAGTCTCCTGTGTAGACTCTTCAGAGAGAAAATATATTGTTGTTAACTTATTGGACTCATTTATTCAATCAATGAATATATTTTTAGTGTCTTCTAGGGACAAAGAACCATGCTAAGCATTAAGTGAAAAAACAAAAGCACAGTAAAAACCAAGTTCCTAAACTCCAGATGCTCACTATGTAAGTAGAAAGAAAATTAAGAAGCATTGTATAATATTAGAAGATAATGTATGATGCTATGTATGAGTTACAGAGAGGATTGAGGTCTTGGGCTGGAGATTAAACTGGATTACTTTTAAGATCCCTTCCAATTTGATTTTCTTTGAACGTTTCAATGAAAACAATAAGCACTAAAAAAATACTTCAAAGGAGAAAGTGATTAACTAGAAATTTCACTATTAAGGGAAATGTTCATGGGGCTGGGGGGGGGAACAGTGTCCATTAGCCAGATCCTGAAAAATGACAAGGAACCAGCATGGCGGAGCAGAGAGAGGGTGAGGACGCCACGGAGATGGCAAAGGCTGTAAACAGGGATGCACAGGACACAGTGACAGAAATGAGAGGGCTCTTGTTGAGGGTGGCAGGATGAACCTAGATCTGGATAGTCTTAAATACCAGGTCAAGTAATCTGACCCTCATGTTATAGGCAGTGAGAATACAGGAGACGGGAAACCAATGGAACTGGGTGTCAGGTGATCAGACTTTTGTCCAATGTCTTGACAGCAGAAACAAAGAGGGAGGTATGGAGCTGAGAAGCACTTTAGAAGAGAAAAGTAACAGGACTTTAGACTGGTTCAAGTCAAAAGATTGAGAAGAGAGGTGGTAAAGACTTTGCCAAGGTTTTGAGTTTGTGTGACTAAAGGAATGCTGGTGCCTTTTTATGGTAATAGAAAAATTACGAGAGGTACTGGTTTGGGATGGGAAATAACCAAGAGAAGGCCGGGCGCGGTGGCTCACGCCTGTAATCCCAGCACTCTGGGAAGCCAAGGCAGGCGGATCACTTGAGGTCAGGACTTTGAAACCAGCCTGAGCAAGAGCAAGACTTCGTCTCTACTAAAAATAGAAACAAGTTAATTGGCCAACTAAAAATATATAGAAAAAATTAGCCGGGCATGGTGGTGCATGCCTGCAGTCCCAGCTACTCGGAAGGCTGAGGCAGAAAGATCGCGTGAGCCCACAAGTTGGAGGTTGCTGTGAGTTAGGCTGATGCCACGGCACTCTAGCCTGGGCAACAGAGTCAGACTCTGTCTCAAAAAATAATAATAATAATAATCAAGAGAAGGAGATGACATACTGAGTTTGAGCAATGTGACATGCCGAATGCATACTAGCCAGGGGAGTGGGAACAGGAAGATTTGGGCTTGAAGTTATTGTCACTGGAGTGTGATAACTGAAGACATGAGACTGGACTGGTTCACCACAGCAGAAAGAGAAAAATAGCATCAGACAGAACCTGGACCTTCAAAATTCAAATCTGGCAACTATTATATTTATCAAAGATCCATTATGTATAAAATGTTGTACTTCAGACTTTCAAAGAACAAAGAGAAATAAAACATGAAGACTTTGACTTTAAGGAGCTTAAACCTAGTAGGGAAAGACAGAGATAGCTTTTTAGAACATGATGCAGATTATGAAAAGTACCAAAAGAAAAATTGCTGCGAATGAATTACTTTTTCCATTGTACATCAGGATAGTCTTTAGGAAGATGACTTTGGATGACTTTAAGCAAGGACGACTAAGATTTTGATAAGCATTAAAAAAAAAAAAAAAAAAGAATGACTTTTCAGGCTGATAGACCCCTACAGGTTAATGGCATGGTCACATAGGGTCACAGACATGGTATACTGAGAGCCTGTGTTTTGATGTGACTAAAGCATAAAATGTCCAGTGTAGAAATAAGACCAGAAAACTATGTCGGGAATAAAATGCTACATTAAAGACACTGGAATTTATTCTACAGGCAAAGCCAAGACAGAACAGTGAAATAATCAGATCTATATTTAGGAAGAAAGTCTGGCAGTGATGTGAAGGACAGAGTGGAAAGGATGAATGCACCACAAAGTAGAGAGACAGAGAGACCAGCTGGAAATGGGCTACAGTAGTCGAGGGAAATGTAAGGACACCCTGTGACAAGGGTCATAGAGGAATGTATAAAAGCATTTCAAGGCCAAAGTTCAAGATTTGACATTGCTTTTCGCTTTTTTACACCATCCCCTCCGCCCTCATTCATTCAACAAATATTGACTGATCAGATCACATACAAAGTAACAGTCAGTGTTTTAGATGCTAAAGATGCAGCAGAAAACAAAAACTGGGAAAAATCCTTGCCCTCAGAGAGCTTACATTCTGTCGGGAAGAGAAAGGCAATAAACAAGAATATAGCACATCAGATATTGATAAATACTGTGGAAAAACAAAACGAAACAAGGAAAATACAAAAGACTGCCACAATTAGATGCTCTGAGGGACTCCACCCTTCCAGAATAACTACATGCTCCATAAGAAACAAGCCAGGTGCGGGGGGTGTGTGCCCGTAGCTATGTGTCTGAGCTATTTGGGAGGCTAAGATGGGAGAATCGCTTGAACCCAGGAGTTCAACCCCATCACTAAAAAATAAAAGAAACATTCCTTGAAGCATGCTGGTCTCACATCTCACAAGACCTTAGGGATATCTATAACTTTTACCTCCACTCCAAATAATGTGTCCTTCTGGCTGGAAAGTTAAAGAAAGGCAGGATGGGCCTGACAGCAGATGCCAATAATGCACTTTGGGAAATTTATAGCCTCAAATATTTATGTTAGTAAGGAAGAAAGGCCGAAAAATAATGAATCAAGTGCCCAAGTTAAGAAGTTTTAGAAAAGAGAGGGAAGTTCAAGAGAATAAACCAAGAAAAAGTAGAAGTAAAAAGGTAAAGATAAGGGCAGAAATCTATAAACCAGAGAGATTTATGAAGCCTTTGACAACTGGAGCAAGAAGAGAGAAGGTGCAAATAAACTCCACCGCAAATGACAAAAAGGAACATAACTATAGATCCAGGAGATGATAGAAGGATAAAAGAATCCTATGAAGAACTTTGTATCTATTAATTTTATAATGTATATAAAATAAACAAAATCAAGAAAACATAATGAACAAATTGATTCAAAATGAATTAGAAAATGTGAAGAAACCAAAAAGTACTAAATAAATTGCAACTGTAGTTAAAAACTTCCTGAGAAAATACCAACCCCAGATGATACTGGGGGCAAGTTTTCAATGAATAGATTGTTTCAATATTACTCAAATACTTTCAAAGAATGGAAAAAGAGCGAATGCTCCAAACATATTCTAGAAGGCCAGTATAATCTTGATAGGAAAATCAGACAAAGCATGAAACAGATATATTTCAGGCCAACCTCACTCATGAGTATAGATGTAAAATTATGAAACAAAATATTAGTAAACCAAATCCAAGAACAGGAATGCCAGGATGGCTTAACAAAGGAAAATCTATAAAAGCTCCTCACCACATCAACAGATTAAAGAAGAAAATGACACAAGCATCTTGAGAAATGCTCAAAAAGGCAGTTGATAAAATGTTAACTCTGGCCAGGCACAGTATTTCACACCTGTACTTCCAGCACTTTGGGAGGCCAAGGTGGTAGGATTGCTTGAGCCCAGGAGTTCAAGACCAGCCTGGGCAATTTAGCGAGACCCTGTCTCTATAAAAAAATTTAAAAATTAGCCAAGTGTGGTGGTGCACACTTGTAGACATAGCTACTCAGGAAGCTGAGATGGGAGAATGGCTTGAGCCCAGGAATCGGAGGCTGCAGTGAGCTATGATCATGCCACTGCAACTCCAGCCTTGGCAACAGAGCAAGACCTTGTCTCTTAAATTGAAAAAAAAAAAAAAAAAAAGTAATGTGCAAAATTTGAAGATCTGTATGCAGAAAACCATGACACCTTATCTTAAATGACATGTAAAAAGTCCTAAATAAATCAAAATCCCATGTTTATAGGTAAGAAGACTCAATATAGTAAAGTAAATTCTTTCCATACTTATGTGTAATCTCAATGTATAGTAATTTCAATCAAAATCCCACCAGAGTTTTCTTTGTGTGAAATTTGAAAAGCTGATTCTAAAATAGATGTGGGGCTGCAAGCCAAGAAATGCAGGCAGCTTCTAGAAGGTAGAAAAGGCAAGGAAATACATTCTCCCCTAGAGCCTCCAGAAGAAATGCAGCCCTGCCAACACCTTGATTTTAGATTTCTAACGTCCAGAGCTGTAAGACAATGAATTTGTGTTGTTTTAAACCAAAAATAAAAAATGTATGTGGAAGAAGAAAGAGCTCAGAATAGCCAAGATACTCATGAAGAAGAGTATATTTGGGGTAGAGAGGTGAGAAGAGGAATCTGGCTCAAAACAAGATGTCAAGAATCATTTTAAAGCTATAGTCATTAAGGCAGTATGATATTGGCACAGGGACAGAAAAACTGATCAATGGGATAGAGCAGAGAACCTAGACGGACCCACGATCCTGAGGGACTAGGAACTTGAGACCAGTAGAGAAAGGAGGAACTATTCATTAAATGGTGTTGGCATGACAGGCTATTCAAATGTGGAAAATACAGATAAAGTGAATCCTCACTTCATACCATACACACATCAACTTCAGATAGTTTAAAGACTTATATGTGAAAAGCAAAACTTTAAAACTTTTGGAAAAAAATGTAGAATCTCTTTTAATTCTAAGGTAGGAAGAATTTCTTAAACAAGACTAAAGGATGAAAAAACATTAATCACAAAAGAAAAGACTAATAAATTTGGTTGTATTAAAATAACTTCCAATCATCAAAAGATAAGGAAAATAAAAAGACAAAGCACAAACTGGCAGAAGGATTTGCAACACATATAAGCAACAAAGGTATGGTATCCAGAATAAAGAACTCCTACAAGTCAGTATAAAAAACAACCAAGTAGCCAGTCGCAGTGGCTCAAGCCTGTAATCCTAGCACTCTGAGAGGCCAAGGCGGGCGGATTGCTCAAGGTCAGGAGTTAGAAACCAGCCTGAGCGAGACCACTCGAGACCACCATCTCTACTAAAAATAGAAAGAATATATAGAAAAAATTACTGGGCATGGTGGCACATGCCTGTAGTCCCAGCTACTGGGGGAGGGGAGCAGAGGCAGGAGGATCCAGGAGTTTGAGGTTGCTGTGAGCTAGGCTGACACCATGGCACTTTAGCCCAGGCAACACAGTGAGACTCTGTCTCAAAAAAAAATAAAAACAAAAAGAAAAAACAACCAAGTAAAAAAATGGGCAAAATGTCTAAACAGGCGTTTTAACTAAAGCAGAAACATGTTTAACCAATAAGCATATGAAAAGATATTCAACTTCATCAATAATGAGGGAAATGCAAATTAAGATCACAGTGAGATACCATTTTACACCTACTAGATGGGTTAAAAGTGAAGAACTGTTGAATAGGAAGTGGGTCCATGGGAATTCTAACACATTGCTGGTAGCAGAATAAATTGGTACAACTTCTTTGGAAAACAATTTAGCATCACCTTGCAAAAGTGAACAACTGTATATACCCTTTGGCTCAGTAATTCCACTTTTATAAATACCAGATTGTAATTTTTTAAAAAATGTGTGGTAGAGTCACACAATGAATTTTAAAACAGCAGTGAAAAATCACTGAATTACAAATAAATGTAAAAACATGATCAAATCTTAGAAGCATTATGTTGACCAAGAAAGCAAGTTTTAGAAGACTATATACAACAGGATGCCATTTTCACAAAGCTTAAAACCTAGCAGAGCTAGAGAGCATACTGTTGGCATACATACAAATGTGATAAGCCTATTTTAAACAGAAGAGAATAACAGATTCAAAATCCAGCATATCTGTTACCCGTAGGGAGGAGCAAGAGGATAGGACGGAGGAAAAATATAGACAGAAGCACCCTATTGGCAGTCTTCCTCTCACTGGGTTAAGAGACAGGTTCTTGACAGTTCACTGTATTTGTATGCTTTGTAAATTACATAGATATTCCAAATATTCTTTTGTTAAGTATCAAATATTAAGAAGATTATAAAGACAAAAAATAAAGCAAGGAATGTGAATAGGAATTGTTGGGAGTGGGTTGGACAGGTATCTTCAACATTATTTAAGCATTATTTTAGGTTTTTCAGAGAAAGCTTCCTTGAGAAGGTAGCATTTAGGATAAGACCTCAAGGAAGTGCAGTAACGAGCAAGCTGCGATCTAAGGGAAGAGCGGTGCAGGCAGAGGGAAAACAAAGTTGCAAGGCCTGAGGCAAAAATGTACTAATAAACTGAAGGCAAGGCTAGGGAAAAAAGTGGGGGTCAGGAAGGACAGAGAAATACAGCCATGGCAATTCTAACGAGAAAAAACCCAAGGAAGGGCTTGGTTGCTGTTGCAAATGGTTCCATTTTTGGGCAAGTCATTGCAGCACCAGCATTAGATAGGTTCTTGAGCACTGTCTGGGCTACGCTCTGAGAGTTGGTGAGGGCTGCCCCAAGGTTGGCAGATGGGCAAGGGCAAGGTCACAGTGCTTGGAGCAGTTAGAAAGAAGGTAAAGGCAGATTTAGAGTATAGGCCTTAGTGAGAATGGGATCTCCGGGTACCATAACAATTTTTAAAAGTATAAAATTATCAAATAAGCCATTTGCTACATTATTTGTCATTGTTAAAGTTTGAGCTTTAAATCCTTCCAAAATGAAGATAGTAAGATAAAAACACTACAAAGTATGAGATATGGGAGCAAAATTGCTTCATATGAGAAATAAAAATAGATTATGAGCTGCTGAATGTGAGAAACACAGGAAGCTGGTTTTAGATCACTTAGTTAACTCTTGTTAGAAGCTCTTGCAGTCACGCTATGTCGAAACAGAGACTATGAGCACCACAATGACATAAGGATATGATGGAATGAGAGAGAAGATCTAGCTAGTACTGAAGTTACTAGAGAATATCTTTGCTATAACATACTGAAGGCTATGGAAGCTCTAAGTGTGTACTGCCCATGCAGAGTCTGAGATGAGGCCAGAGGCAGTGACACTATTTAGGAAAACCTATGAGCTCTTCTGTAAACTCTAAAAAAGGAACCCAGAGCTTGTGGAGTTATCGACAGAGAAGGGTTCCTGCAAGCAAGTTAAGACCTAAAATCACAGAGTCTTTAGTTGAGATCTAAAATCATTTTTATTTTATTTTATTTTTTTTTGAGACAGAGTCTCACTTTGTTGCCCAGGCTAGAGTGAGTGCCGTGGCGGCAGCCTAGCTCACAGCAACCTCAATCTCCTGGGCTCAAGCAATCCTGCTGCCTCAGCCTCCCGATTAGCTGGGACTACAGGCATGCACCACCATGCCCGGCTAATTTTTTCTATATATATTAGTTGGCCAATTAATTTCTTTCTATTTATAGTAGAGACGGGGTCTCGCTCTGGCTCAGGCTGGTTTCGAACTCCTGACCTTGAGCAATCCACCCGCCTCGGGCTCCCAGAGAGCTAGGATTACAGGCGTGAGCCACCGCGCCCGGCCTCTAAAATCATTTTTAAATGTGCATCCCTTAGCTGGGATGACCTGTTCCCTTCAGAATAAGTAAATAAATATAAAGTTTACAAGATACTTGATGTTTCATAATAATAATAACAACAAAATAAATAATACGATCACCATTAAAATGCATTTAACTTCTCAAAGCATTTTTCACATCCATCATTTCCATTCCCTTAATGGAAATATTCAAGGGTCTACAGGTTTCAGAGCAACTCCATCCAATCCTCAAGATTCTATACTGAATTGTATTTACAGATGTGCTTTATTTTCAAAAGACTAACTTTAATGATGATTAATTTCAGTGAAAGTATATGCTTTAAAAAAAAAGGAAACTGCAGTTGACACATACACAACTTCACCCACACACAAACCTAAAAGGATGAAGAAAGGATACCAAAATTGTTCTGACCTAGTTACATCCCAATTAACACAGACTATGCTTTACTAAAACTCCTCTTCTTACTGTGAACACAAAATGCCAGCTGTGAAAGAAAGTGATACTGCTGGGTTTGCACACTTTGGTTACTATAGAAACAGTAGAAATGGCAGGAGTTGGATGCCACACATTTAAGTTATCGGCAATAAAATCAGACAGATAAATCAATGCTACAGGCTTCGTTTTAGTTAAATTGCATTTTAAAGGCAAAAGGCAAGGAAATGTGTGATAAATAATATGATTACTCAGAAGCTATTCATGAACTATCTACATTTTAGCAGAATTTAGTTAATTCTTGAATTTATATTCATGATGGTTTACATGTACTCCAGATTTGCTTTTTCCTTTTATAGAATCAATTTTTTCACAGGGTTAAATTTATGTCGGTTAATTGGCACATCATAAATAGAACAGCCTAAAGGTACACAATCATTCCACTACATTTGCTCTGCACTCCCTATCCCAGGACACTTGAAAAAAAAATATGAAACTCACAACATGGCTCTTATCAGTACCAATAAAGAATAGAGGAAAAAAACAAACACAATTATCTATAATCCTGAATAATAGGAACAAAGATAATCAGAATATCAATTAGACTAGTTTCTGAAACAATGAACAGTGCAGGCCTGATAGTAATGGCTACAACTATACTTTTATTTAAATATAGTGGTGACACAACCCTCCTTATATCTGATACAGAAGTACATTCCCAGGAGGAAACCTACAAGTTCATGTTCCTTTCTTTACACTGTTTTCCATTGTTTACCCTGAACAAATAAGATTCTGTGTCATAACTAATAGAGAACTACCTAAGAATAAAATCCATGTCTTTTTCTTTTTTAGTAAATAGTCATTTGCTAATAGCATTAGTCTATCATAACTGTTTATCCCCTAAAACAACCTCACTGATCAGATAATAAAGAATTTTGAAATATAGAGAATCTGAACATTGTGATTGCTACCTCCTGGAAGACAGGGAAGATTTCTGTCACTACGTATCTGCTGAAATCAAGATGATTAATAAATAGTTGTTGAATGAGTAAACAAATAAATGAATAAACTAAATTGCCCATGGTTAACACTCATAATCCATCCAGCTAGGGGTTAAGATATGAGTGTCCTTTGACAGGCAAGTTCCCAACTGGAAAACAAACTGGAAGAAACTAAAGTAAGTATTTACCCCAAAACATGACAAGCTCACTTCTGAATATGTGTTTTTGTTTGTTTGTTCATTTGTTTTGCTTTTTTGAGATAGGGTCTCCCTTTGTTGCCTGGACTACCATGCAGTGACTTGATCTTAGCTCACTACAGCCTCAAACTACTGGCCTCAAGAGAGCCTCCTGCCTCAGCCTCCTGAGTACTGGGACTACAGGTGTGAACCACCACACCCACCTAATTTTTCTGGGTTTTTTTGTTAGAGACAGGGTCTCCTTATGTTGCCTAGGCTGGTCTTAAACTCCTGGCCTCAAGCGATCCTCCTGTCTCAGCCTCCCAAATTGCTGGGATTACAGGCATGAGCCACCACACCCAGCCAGGTTTTTAAAAATTCTTAGATTTCAACTTGAATAAGATAATTTGTAAGAAAAAAATTCTGATTTTAGTTTATTTCAGGGTTTCAAAAATCACCTATATGCTAATGACTTCCAAATCTATACCTCTAGATCTCTAACCTTCTATATTTTAGAGATATGCTAACAGTATGTGAGCAGTTATATCTCTACAATCATTTTTTTTGAGCATTTATTTGTATTTTACTTTAGCGTATTATGGGGGTACAAGTGTTAAGGTTACTTATATTGCCCATGCCCCCCTCCCCCCTCGAGTAAGAGCTTCAAGCATGTGCATACCCCAAACGATGCACATCTTACTCGTTGTGGTTGTATATACCCATCCCCTCTCCCCCCCACCCTCCCAACACCCAATAAATGTTACTCCTATATGTCCACTTAGGTGTTGATCCATTAATACCAATTTGCTGGTGAGTACATGTGGTGCTGGTTTTTCCATTCTTGAGATACTTCACTTAGTAGAATGGGTTCCAGCTATATCCAGGAATATATAAGAGGTACTATCACCATTGTTTCTTAAAGCTGGGTAGTATTCCATGGTATACATATACCATATTTTATTAATGCACTCATGAATTGATGGGCACTTGGGTTGTTTCCATAGCTTTGCAATTGTGAATTGTGCTGCTATAAACATTCGTGTGCAGGTGTCTTTTTCATAAAGTGACTTTTGATCTTTTGGGTAGATGCCCAGTAGTGGAATTGCTAGATCAAATGGTAGATCTACTCATATTGCTTTGAGGTATCTCCATATTGCTTTCCACAGAGGTTGAACTAGTTTGCAGTCCCACCAGCAGTGTAGGAGTGTTCCTCTCTCTCCGCATCCATGCCAGCATTTGTTGTTTGGGGACTTTTTGATAAAGGCCATTCTCACTGGAGTTAAGTGATATCTCATTGTGGTTTTGATTTGCATTTCCCTGATGATTAGAGATGTTGAACATTTTTTCATGTTTGTTGGCCATTATTCTGTCTTCTTTTGAGAAGTTTCTGTTCATGTCCTTTGCCCATTTTTTGATAGGGTTGTTTGATTTTTTCTTGCTGATTTTCCTGAGTTCCAAATAGATTCTAGTTGTCAGCCCTTTATCAGAAGTGTAGCTTGCAAAAATTTTCTCCCATTCTGTGGGTTGTCTGTTTGCTCTCTTGACTGTTTCTTTGGCTGTGCAGAAGCTTTTTAATTTGATCAGGTCCCATTTGTTTATTTTTGTTGCTGTTGTGATTGCCTTTGGGGTCTTCTTCATAAATTCTTTGCCTAGGTCAATGTCTAGAAGAGTCTTTCCAACATTTTCCTCTAGAATTCTAATAATTTCACACCTAAGGTTCAAGTCTGTTACCCAGCATGAGTTCATTTTTGTGAGAGGTGAAAGGTGTGGGTCTTGTTTCAGTCTTCTACATGTGGCTATCCAGTTTTCCCAGCACCATTTATTGAATAAGGGTTCTTTTCCCCAGTATATGTTTTCGTCTGCTTTGTCGAAGATTAGTTGGCTATATGAGGATGGTTTCATATCTGGGTTCTCTGTTCTGTTCCACTAGTCAATGTCCCTGTTCTTCCACACTCATCTTGAACTCAACTTGTCCAAATTTAATTTTTATGTTTCCCTGTCTGCCTCTTTGGTTATTCCCTTCCCAGTGAACAAGAGCAGAAGTCTGAACTCCACCCTCCTCTTTATCCATCAAACCTAATAAATCCTCAGATTTGACTACCTTCCATCCTATTTATCTATGATCTCCCCTCCTGTCTATGCAACCACCTCTACCCTAGTCAAGCCCTTCCTCATTTCCCAACCACCTAAACTGCAACAATCTGATAAAGCTGCTATCCTCACATCCTCAATCCAACTCTCCATAAGCTTGTCGGACTGGTCTATCTTAAACAAAAACCCGCCCAGCTCAGGAAACTGGCCACAGGAAAAATCCAAACTTCTAAATAGGACAATTAAGAGCCACCATAATCTGGCCCCTACCTCTCTTCTTTTACTATTTCTTGCTTTGCCCCATTAACACCAAAGCTTCTTACCCTGTTGCCCCTACTCACGTTGTCTCCTCTGCCTGAAATGCTCTCTCCACCCACCCCTTTTCATCTGAACTTCTTATCCTTTTAGATTCAGCTCTATATTGTTGGAGCTTAGAAACCAATACCCCAAAATATGGCTCCCTAGCATGCTGAACTGAAGAAGCCTCAAGGTCTCTCTGACCCCATCCATACAGTCTCTCTTAAAGATGGTGCAATTTCTGTATCTGCCTAAGATCCAGACCCACCAAGGACAACAACTGTTTTTTCTTCCCCTCCACATAAAACCAAGAATGTAATTACACCTGAACAGACGGTCAAAGGGAACTATTTACAAGTTAATCTCTGATCCATTCATTCTCCCTGGTAATTCCTCTTCTCCCCACCCTCCCCATAACCTGTTTTGCCAGAGTGGTATATAAACTTCCAAACTTCCCCAGCTTGGGGTTAGGCAATCACTTTGTGACTCTCCCCATATACACATTAAGTTTGTATACCTTTTCTACAAATAATCTGCCTTTTGTGAGTTGATTTTTTAGCGAATCTTCAGAGGGTGAAAGGGAATTCTCCCTTGACCCCTACAGTATGACTCCTACAAGACAGCCCCCATCCCAACTGGTTAGGTCTTCTCCTTCCCTGCTCTCAGTACCTTATGCTTAGCTGATCCTTGAATGTATAATTGCGTTTGTGAACCTTATTTATGATGATCTGTAGATCAACAGAATCTTCCCACCCATGCACTTGTTGAGGGAAGGGATTGTATTTATTAATCTCCGTATTCCCAGTGGCCAGCATAGTGTCTGATACATATTAGGAAGTTAAAATATGTTTGTAATGCAAATATTCTAAGTACTGTAAACCAGTACTTCCCTTCATAGAAATTCAGTTAGAAATAAATAATCTAGTTTAAAATGACAATTAGGTTCCACAATTCCATTTGTGTCATACTTGAGGTACCTAACCACTGTTTACAATGTTATTTCTAAGCAAAAATGCCTTTCCTGTTCAAAATTATGTATTTATAAAGAGCAAGGTGCAGGCTATCTGTAAATCAGGAGCAGCCTAAAATATTAATGCTGTGATTAACTTCATTTTACCTTAAACTGGTCTAGCTGTATCTGTAATACAACACTTACGTTAATCAAACTTTGGTATTCACAGTAAACAGTGCCTGCCAACCCGGCACTGCCAACAGTTAACAATGCACTTCTTTGTCTGTCTTTTAAGAGTGGTTATAGGCCTGAACAGCAGAGATAAGATTTTCTTTTCTCTAACAAGAACCAATAAAAAGCAACCATTATAAAAAGCTCAGTGCAAGACAAATACATGTATCTAGAAGGCTATTTACCTAGCTAACTTCAAGGTCACTAAGAGAGTATAATCAAAATATATTCCACATTGACATCAATGGCAGGAATATAACGCTACAAAGGCGTTGGGATTCTATCCTGTTCATTAACAAGTATAGTCTCTCCTCAGAGAAGCAACACTAGTAGAGAGTAGCTTTCTATTTACAGGTGTAACATCTACATTCAAATCAAATAAGTCAGTCCTATCAGCATGAAAAATTAAGAGTGTCAGAGATGGAAATTATCCAACCTTAGCTTTACTGATAAAAAACAGAGGGCCACAGAGGTGAAGGGCCCAGAACCTTGTAGAGTTCACTCTCTACACACAGTGGCAGATCCAGGTAAGAACCCAGTTCCCTCAGAGACGCACTCCAGGCCAGAGTTGTGAGAGCAAAAGCACACTAGAAAAACGAATGGTACTTAACTGATGTATGGCCCTCACCTCTAGAAGACGTCTACCCAAATGTGCGCTTAGTTGAAAATATGATCCCGCAAAATAAGCATCATCTGTAATTTCCTGGTAAAATGAATGATCAGTTCTTGTACACAAGATCCCCTCATTCTCAATGAGGGATCTATGCTGCTAGTTTAATAGAATGCGGATGGTGCTAATTATCTGAGTACACATTTATCAAAACCCATCAATTTGTAATTAAAATGCATACATTTTATTGTATATAAATTCTACCTCAATGAAATTAATTTAATAAAATTAGCATCCCTAAACGGATTCTTCAGTTTTTATCACAGGCCTCAAAGTAGTGGGATTCCTGTCTGGAATCTTTGGTTCCTACCCAGTTCCTGCCATCGCTATCTATGGAATACATCTTGATTATGCCCTCTTAGTTTGGGAAACAGCCTTCTAAACACATGTGTTTGTCAGTACAGGCTACTAAAACTTTATGTTAAAATCAGGGACATCAAACGAGCCCTATACCTGAGCTAACCATTAAGGGGCCTTATATGTCACTGTGAGTCAAACCACACCCACTTTAAAGCTTGCCCTCGTAGAAGTGTGATTCTTCGTGTTTATCCTCTGCCTATGGAACAGACGGTGGAGCAAAATACTAACTCAAACTGACAAATGTGCAGGACTCTGTTGAAAGCTCCGGTTACCGGGCGATGGGTACATATGATGGAAAAACTGTCATGCAAACAAAAGAAAGTCACAGCCTATGTTTAGAAAACACCTCAGTATTACCTCCTGATATATGTAAGGTGTGTGTCACAGTATTCAGAGCAAGCACTGTAAGAAACTTCTCATCTGATCTTCACAAGGCCTCATGTAGTGGCAGAAGGACAGGAGTCCTGCTCATGAGTGACATCACTGCCATCAAAGGCCTCCAGACTGCAGACCTGCCAAGAACATCAGGGATCCAGCTCTAAGGAACTGGTTAGGAACCAAAGGTCACCGGCAAGAATGCTAGGATGATTCTGCAGCACGACAAGATTTGTAATTGTCCAAATCACCTAAAATTGCAGGTTGGAAGATATCTAAGCCATATTTTGCTTTTTAATTGTTAGCTCTGCGTTTTAAAAGAAATTAGAATGATTAAGTCATACTAAAATAACCACTACCTCCTGCCATAACTCTCTTTAAGTAGAATGTTAACTTAAATAAATCAAATAAAAAATAACAAATAGAAAGTTGTTCGACTAGCATGGAATTGTTACCTCCAAAGCCTCTCTTACTAAGATCTCATTCACGAAAGAAGAATAAAAGTAAGTTTGAAGAACTTGTTAATTTTAATCTCATTTTATCAAGCTTATTTTAGCCGGGCGTTGTGGCTCACGCCTGTAATCCTAGCTCTTGGGAGGCCGAGGCGGGCGGATTGCTCAAGGTCAGGAGTTCAAAAAAAGCTTATTTTAAACTTTCATATTATTAAATATGGAGATTTGGCAAAAATATTTGCAATATTGAAATATAAGCAGGAATAAACATAGTCTACTTTTTTTATTTTTAAAAATCTAAGAGGAATGTTTCACGTATTTATACTAGGTCTGTACTTTGTAATGCAGAAGGGGCTGGGAAGAATATTAGGCAAAAGGAATTCTGGGGAGGAAAGAGATTAAAAGAAAGGGCATCTCTGGGCTACTGATGGGATCAAGAAAGAATGTACAGAAGCTTCTACAGAAGGGAAATTAGGAGGAATTCATGAACTCAGGATCTAAGTCTGGGGGTCAATAACCATATAAATTACCTATTATTATCCCCATTTTACAGATATTAAAAAATAAACTGAGGCTTAAGGATCAAGATTAGCTATCTTAGAAGTAATTTTTTTTAAAAAGCATAGGCTCTCAAAGATTCCATATCATAAGAACCAAGTAAGGCTAAAATTCTAAAACAATATTGAAATGCCTGCAAAATGCTGGCATGAAGGTTACAGTAAGATTTTAAGGGTTTCCTTGAAGTGTAACACATTTGCCTTATCAGGCCCTGTTTAGCCAAGACAAAATTAAAGACTTGCTGCATCTCCTTGTCAGACCAGTATGAATAGAAGCTGTGCTGCATGCAGAGATTTCTCTAACCACTGAGCACTTATTCTAATCAAACTTTCAGAAAGATTAACAGTACAGCATTTTTCTTCCAGCTGAGTGAACACAGAGGGCAGTCTTTGACTTTCATATACACTGTACTGGACTTTCAAACAGTGATGTCTTTAAATACTCTCTTCTGCTAAAGCTCTTTTTCATGCTTCCACAGGGTGTCTTTTCACTGCCTCTCAGCTAGCTGTTACAACTCAGCAGAATTACCCATCTTGGAAAACAATGTTTTTGCCATTGCTTAAATTTTTCTTTACATTTTTGTGTCTACTTTACACAAATATATAAATAAGAAAGTACTAATATGAGTGTTAAACATAGGCCTCAGACTGCCTAAAAAGATGGAAACCTCTAGGTATGTTCAAAGTGATGAATTCTAGGTCTCCCTTGAGTATACCCTTTACACTAAGTAAACTTTGGTTCAGTAAATAGCAGAGAGGGGAAGAAGATGAGGGGAGAGGAGTGGAGGGGAAAACTAAGGAACGTATTCTCAATTTTGAAAATAAATAACTGAAGAATGTATTTAGGCTGGGCACAGTGGCTCACACCTGTAATCCTAACACTCTGGGAGGCCGAGGTGGGAGGATTGCTCAAGATCAGGAGTTCGAAACCAGCCTGAGCAAGAGCGAGACCCCGTCTCTACTAAAAATAGAAAGAAATTAATTGGCCAATTAATATATAGAGAGAGAAAAAATTAGCCGGGCATGGTGGTGCATGCTTGTAGTCCCAGCTACTTGGGAAGCTGAGGCAGAAGGATTGCTTAAGCCCAGGAGTCTGAGGTTGCTGTGAGCTAGGCTGATGCCATGGCACTCTAGCCTGGGCAACAGAGTGAGACTCTGTCTCAAAAAAAAAAAAAAAAAAAGAATGTATCTAAAAGGAAAGATAATTATAACATTTTTATAATAATATTTTTTTAGCTTTTTAGAACCCCAAACCCCATCATTTGTGCAAATTTTATACATGGAAAAATTATATATTGAAAGAAGGGGACTTTCAGCATTTTATTATATTTCCACTAAATAAAAAGGATAACAAGATCCAAATATCATTTAATTAAAAAAATTTTTTTAAGAGACAAGATCTTGCTATGTTGTGCAAGCTGGACTCAAACTCCTGGGCTCAAGGGATCCTCCTGCCTCAGCCTCCCGGAGTGGCTAAGACTACAGGTGCCACTGTACCCAGCCTGCATCATTTTCTTTAATCAACTGAAATCATATCTGATTCTAAGTATTGGAAAGGGTTTTTTGTTATTATTACTATTCTAGTAGATCTCTAACAGTATAAACAGTCTGTGACAGAAATGACTTTTTGAAAATCCAATAATGTTTAGTAGATGCCAATTAATAACAAAACCCAAAAGATTCATGGATAAAAATTATTTTCTCTCTCAACTGGATCTCAAAAAATTTCCATATACTGTACCATGTTTGTAGATCATATAGTAATTTGTGTCTACAAACTTCAAAAGACTGCAAATTCACTCATTAATATGAAAAATAATTATTATTTGAAACCCAAGTTATAGTTTTGAAATAAAACCTCCACAAATATCTTTTAAAAGATAGAGCTAGGGTCAAGGCCTGGGAACTTTCATTCAAATACTTTATTCAGTAAAGACCTAGTGCTTATAGTGTGCTAGGTACTGGGATATAATAGTGAAAAAGAGATAGTCTAATTGATAGTTCAATTTATGCCAGTGATCCAATAGCAATATTCTAAAACTAAGGAGCCATAAATCCACTTAATAATATTATCATTTACCCAGCAATTCTCTATCTTTGCCAAAGAATAATGTGAAATTGTCAGATACTTTGCTGAATTCAAGTAACTTATGAACACAAACAATATGCCAATGCAAGGACCACAAAAATTAGTGCAATATGGACCTTGCTCTCAAGAAGCTCATAATTTTGAATAAGAGATAAACTATGTCTTGGCATTCCTCCAGTCGACCAAAATAGTAATCCCATAAAAATGAGTCATCCTGTATTTCATCTTCTTACTCTTAGTTATATCCTGCTGCAAAATTAAAATACATCTTTTCTCTCTTGGTGTTTACAAGTTCCAAATATTTGTATACTTATGTCTCTACTTCACTGTCTTTCAGCCAAGATGAATATATTTAGCTCTCTTTCTCCTTTCCTTTTAAACCAATTCCTCAATTTAAATGATCTTTTTGGTGACTTTATTTAAATTCTCTATTTCTGTATTAAATTCTAGGATCCAAATGACATAATTAAAATACTCTTCCTGATAGAAAATCAATCATAATGAAATATACCAATCTTTTTGATGATATAATGCTTCTGTGTGTGACTGTCTAAAACATTGACTTTCATTGACTTTTTCAGGGGTTATAGTATTACACTGCAAATTTATATTTACTCTCTAACACCTTTAATTGTATGGAGTTTCCAGGTTTCTCAAATGAAAATTTGGTGAGCACCCTGAAATGGTGGTGACTAACAAATAGTGTAAAGCCAGATTTCTGATAGCAATAGAAAATGAAGCATTAAAAAAAAAAAAAAAAATCATTGACTAAAACAGCAGTTCTACTCCTAAGCTCACAAATAAAATGATTTTTCAAATGTCTCCATCATCCTTTTGATACCATATTCATACACAGTATATTTTATATTTCTGTATCTACTACAGATTATATCTATTAAGTAAACATACAGTTTAAATCTTCTACTCCTGAAATAACTTTGGCAAAACCATGACAAATATATACAGATATCAGGACTCATGATCAGTGAAAAGAATTGAGGAGGCTGTCACAGACTAGATTCCTGTTGATTCAAAATTTCAAATCATATTAAAGTTATGCAGGGAGTGGAGGCATTCAGTAAATGTGTGGGTAAAACATAAACAAGTGCTATCCTAGATCAGAACCACATTCAGAACACATGTTCAATATTGTGGTCATGCTATGGACAAAGTAATAATAATCAGTGGTGGTTTCTTTAGTGGGGGCAAAAACTTCATTCTGTTGCTCACAAACTTTCAGTACTTCAACAAACAAACAAAAAGACCGCCTAAACTCTCTAGCCTGATATTTAGGGCCTGTCTCAATCAGGCTCCAACCCATGTTTCTAGTCTTACTTCATGCTACCCCAATTCAGCGCATCCATATTTCAGCCAGGCAGAACACCACACCCTTTTTTGAAATAATTCAAGTGCTTTCTAACCTCAGAATTTTTATATCCAACACTCCCTTAGGTTACCTCCATCCCCTAAATTTCTTATTTAAATTCTACTCATCCTTCAAAGTCCAGCTCAAATGCTGCCTGCTCTCTGAAACTTTCCTGTAACCCCTACTCAGAACCTCTTCTGACCTTGAATAGCATTTAGTCTGTACCACTCATGTAGCTACAAGCACAGTCTCTCTCATGTATCTTACACTATAATTGCTTGTGGGCATATCACATTTCTTCTCTCAGACTGTAAGTTCCTTGAGAAGAAGGTCTTTGATGCAGTCATATTTGTACTGTCCCTGTGCCTCCACGCTTTATACATACAAAAAAATAATAAATGTTCATTGAACACAGTGTGTTCAAATACTTGATCCAAAAAATGTAATAATATCCTCACTGATATTCATTCACAGAGGAAATATTTTCTCAACATCTCTTGTGTACAGGGGTAGTAGTATATAAGAAGAAGCAGATGTAGACCATGCTCTTTCAAGAATTTTACAGGCCAGGAGATGATCTAAGACATTTACATAAATTACTATATACTAATAGATAAACACCACGAAAAAAGTAAAAATGAAGCACAACAGGAACCAATAATAAGAAGAGATTATTTCCAGGTAGAAATGGACACGAGGGTAAATTTTAACATTTTTGCTGGAGCCTGAAAGACAAGAAGTATTTGAATATGTAGCTAGGACAGGGGAAATAAGGGCCATTGAGGCAAGAAATCTCAGAAGGATACAGGGAACAACCAATAGTTTAGTAGTAAAGTGTATGTGAAAAATGACCAGGAATAGAGAAGAATTTTAAAAACAGTTGGAGCTATATCTGGTAAGACCCTGAAAGCCAAATAAAGAACTAGAGCTTTCGTCTGTAAGCAGTGAGGAACTACTTCAAAGTTCTTGGCCCGGCACGATGGCTTACAACTGGAATCCTAGCATTTTAGGAGGCCAAGGTGGGAGGATCACTTGAGCCCAGGAGTTAGACCAGCCTGGGCAATAGAGACCCCCATATCTACAAAAAATTGAAAAATTAGCTGGGCCTGGTGGCACATGCCTGTGGTCCCAGCTGAAGCAGGAGGATTGCTTGAGCCCAGGAATGGGAGGCTGCAGTGATCTATAAATATGATGATACAACTGTACTCTAGCCCTAGTGACAGAGAGAGAGCTTGTATCAAAAAATAAAATAAATAATATTTCAAAGTTCTTGAGCAGGATCTGAGTAATTAGTTAGAAGGTCTAAAGTGGACTGGAGGAGAAAGAGATTGTTGACAAGGAGATAAGTTAAGAGGCTAGTACCATAACACAAGAAAGAGATAATAAAAGGCCTGAACTAAGGAGTGAGGCACTGGAGATAAAAATAGATGAATGGTTCAGTTTTAGCATCAGAGACATTAAAAATGAAAAGAAGAGAAAAGATATGAACAGAAGAGATATTTTAGAGACAACACTAAACTAAAAGAATTTGGCAAGTTCTGGATGTAGAGTGCAAAAAAGAGTCTTCAAAGCAGCAAAAGAAGTTTCTAGGCTAGGAAGAGTGCCATAACCAAATCAGAGGATGGTAAAGCAGCAGCAAGTTTGGATGGGAGAAAACTGAGTCCTGGTCATACTGAGTTTTAGTACCATCATCAATTTCTCCTTTTTTACTCTAATATCCCACATTTGCACTATAAGCAAATCCTGGGCACTCCACCTTCCAAATATGTCCAGAATCTGACCACTTCTCAGTACCTCTATTACTCTCATTCAGGTGACACTATTGTGAGTAAAATGTGTTAAACTATGCTGTTTAGAACAAAATGTACAGTTTTGTGAAATAAAAGAGAAGAGCTCAAATTAATCAACCCTCCATAAAAGACTCTGATCAATGATTCAAACAAAATTAGAACCTCAAAAATATAACTCTCATAGGTTAAATTAAGCACATAGCCGATTAAAAGCCCATTTCTGAAGGAGCGCATGATAAGAACAACCTCATATACCCAACAATCAGTTTAAAGCATACTGACTATGGCTAATAGTAAGGTGGGGTGGAAGTCTTGAAGAACCTTTCAGTTAAAAATTATAATTTACCTACCATTTCTGTTAAAATAAAAATTATATTTACCATTTCTGTTAAAAGGGTAAATGCATCTTTTGTGGGTGCTATCATTTGGCGTTAATTTAACAATGCCACAGCAAGAGGTGATCAACTCATATCACTAGCCCTGACTGACAAGGTACCAAGGGATACTAACTAGATCTTTTTTCGCATTTAATTTTTTCTTTAATAAACACCTCTCCTCAGTTAATAAAATGGAGTCTACCTAGATGTATCCCTACCCTATCTCTAGAATTCTCAAAAGCCTAAGACAAAAATGATCATGATATCACTTTGGGGATGGGGAGCACAAAATAAAATCTCTAATGATAAACTGAGGATAAAATGAGGATTACAGCTATTCTGTAATCATATCTTCTTAAGAACAAACAAAAAACTCATCAACATAAACTAAAATGACAACAATGTGAAGATGAATATCTAGCATATAATCTGATATTAATAAATGGTTGTTACATGTATACTGAATAGAAAATTAAAGTCAAACATTTGAATTATGGCTAATTTGCCTAATAAGTATATCCCACCTATTAAGAGTTATTTATTCATTTATTTATTGTTAATGCTGATAACAAAATTCTTTTTACCAGATGCCATGCCAGTATTTCAGTTTAAATCTTAAGGGAAAAACGTAAGAACCCCGTCTTTAATTATGTTTTTACTAATGATGAATAATAACATGAAGAGCAAACTAGACCGAAATGTACTTTTCTCACATGGAATTACTCCATTAAAATTATGCAATAATCATTTGCTTAAAATCACATTGACATTTTATAGCCATGCATAAGTATAATGGAATCATATATATACATCAAATGTTAATAATGGAACTCTTTTGATTGTAGGTTTATGGGTTTTTACTTCCTTCTTTTTTGCTTATGTGTATTTTCAAAATTTTCTATAATTAATGTTTTATTATAATTGTACCAAGAAGAAAAGATATTTTTTAGAAGAGGAGAAAAAACCATATTGATGAATTTAAAAGAAACATACTTACCAAGTCTCTGTGAAGCACCCAATTTGCATGGAGGTAATGGATACCATCAAGAATCTGGTAAAGTAATGATTTAACCATAGATCTTGGCAACTGCATGGGTTTTTTATTTGCTTTTGATGCACGGTGAAACTTAATAATATGCTAAAAAATCAAAAAATAAAATATACTATAATAATATATTCTTTGCTAATATCTATGCCAATAAAATACAATCAAGGCTATAATAAATGCTCTATATTTTAAGATTACTTATTAAAGGCCAATAATAACAGGAAGGAAAATAATTTGAATAATAAGGTTGACTAAAGCTTATCTATGTTGGGGGTGAATGTAATGTTAATGTGGGGGTCAAAATGATTAGATTTACTGAAACCATTAAAATTTTCATTAAATAGGACCAAAAGGTAAAAAGGGTTGATATCTAACAGCTGCTTAAGAATAGTGTTAGTTATATTCTCTACTGACAGAATGAAAGATTTAAAAAAAGAAGAAAAAAATCTGTAAATCTTTATTATTCTATAGAAAGTTAGCACTAAGTGCATTTGGGTAACATCACTGACTATGTGTATACTTGAATTATTAGGAAAGGTCCACCTTCTTTTGGCACAGAATGAATTAGGATATATTCCCAGGTGTTAATATTAAATAGATAATCACTAAAAGGAAAGAAAAATGGGAAATTCAATCTCACTAAAATAAATACAATTGGACCATCATATTCAAATTTTTTCATCCACACATTATACTGTGGGTTATAAAAACATTGTGATGAAAGGGAAGAAACGGTACCTGCTCCCCATCCCCCACACTGCCACCTCCATCCCTACCTCACCCTCTGTCCAAAACATGCCTAATGGACACTGAGGGCCTTCAAGACCCTATCAAACAATATTGGTAAAGTCATCAGTGTTCTACTAACTTTAAAATGACCAAATGGTATGTAAAATCGTGGAGCTATTTATGCAGATTTCCTATTTTTTATCAACTATTCAATAAAATTCACTTGATTTTAAGAAATAATAGAAAATCAGGCTGGGCATGGTGGCTCTCGCCTGTAATCCTAGCACTCTGAGAGGCCGAGGCGGGAGGATGGATCGCTCAAGGTCAGCAGTTCGAAACCAGCCTGAGCAAGAATAAGACCCCCGTCTCTACTAAAAAAATAGAAAGAAATTAATTGGCTAACTAAAAATATATAGGAAAATTAGCTGGGCATGGTGGTGCATGCCTGTAGTTCCAGCTACTTGGGAGGCTGAGGCAGTAGGATCGCTTGAGCCCAGGAGTTTGAGGTTGCTGTGAGCTAGGCTGACGCCACGGCACTCTAGTCTACCCAACAGAGTAAGACTCTGTCTCAAAAAAAAAAAAAGAAGAAATAATACAAAATCAAAATCAGAGTTTATACTTTAGCAGCAATTTCCATTAGAAATATAATGGGGGCCACATACATAACTTTCAACTTTTTAACAACCACATTAAAAAAGGAGAAACAGGTACAATGAATGTGTGCACCATATTGTACAGTACAGTTCTACAGGATCTGACTAGTCTAATGCACTACATCCTTCATCATACCACTAATGTTCAAAGTGAAGTACATACATTATCAATTAAACCTTGGTAGACAAATAGGAGAATACAGAAAAATGGAAAAAATACAATTTTTATGAATATCCATGAAAAAAATTGAAAAAAGCACACTGGAGATTTTTGTCAATACGTGCTATAATAGCAAGAATTCCAAAAATTCCTTTAATACCTGAGTCTGTTAAAGTTATTCCTAAACAGATGTATAATTTATATACATGACAAACCACACCATATTGAATCAAAATTTAATTACCCATAATTTTGACTTACTGCTAAATTTGAATTTGTTTTACTTTTAGCAGTCCTTCAGATAAAATGTTCAAATGTCCTGATTCCTAATTTTAAAAGAATTAAAAATTTTTGCTTTTATCATATATTGACAAAGTATCTTTAAAATCTGCAAAGTCACACATATACTTTTAAAATTTTTTTATTTTTAATTATTATGGGCATACATATACTTCTATCTGGTGGAGCTAGTTTTAAACAGAAAAATGCTTCAGGAGGTAGACCTTAACTTGGAAAGAGAAACTATTCACAAGTACATATCTAGTTAAATTTAAGCTACTATGAGTATCACAAAAGAAAGTAATCTTCACTACATGTATTGTTAAACTGCCACTAATTTACTTACATAAAATTATAGTCTCCCACTCACTAAAATAATCTGAAGTGAAATTTTTGAATATTACAAATACTGTGTTCTCAGTAACATGTTTATTGTACAAATTCTTTAAAATCAACATTTACATTTATTATATTTATTTGGGGTTTCTTTAACAGCCCGAGCTAGGATATATTATATTTATTTTGAACTATGATTATCAGAGCAATCTTTTCTTTCTGTACATTAGCAATATGTACCACATACTTATATGCTCCATACCTATATAAAATAATCCTAAAAATACAGTGAATTTATACTTACCCACAAGTCATGTTCTGCATAATCAAACAGCAGCCACACCTTCCTGTCACTGTGAGAAAGGAACACCTTCTGCAATGCGATCACATTAGGGTGCTTCAATTCTCGCAAAAGCTAAATGCAAGAGAAAGAGATAGGTCACTATTCTGTTAGCAAGGACGTGGAAATGATGAATTTCTTGTAACTATTTCAAAAGGAAATTTTTAAAAATTTAGAAAATCCAGGTAAGCAAAATCAAAGAAAAAATGCCACCCCAAATAGGTGCATACCTTTCCAATCCTTTTTCTATATGTATGTGCATGTTTTTAAAATAGGATCAATATAAATGGCAAAATGTAAACAAAAGTGGTATCATATCGGTAAAGAATTAATTACACTTTGGTACATGCATATCTTTTTTACTAGAGAAACAGTTCCTTGGGAGGCAGTAATCATATATTGACACTGGTTATATCCACCCCAGCCCAGTATTGGTGCTCAATAAATATCTGGCAAAAGAAGGAAAGAGAGCCAACATTCTTTACACTTATCCATGCCTATACTGTATGGTTGAGGTTTTGTTTGAATTGAGTATAAGGAAATGACTCTTATACACACTGATAAAAATAGGAGTTGAGAAGAGGTCCTGTAAATAGAACAAAAACAAAAGGAATAGGCCTTCACAAAGTATAAGCTTCAAGCTGGACTTTGACAACATGGAAGACAGACCAGATCAGCAAGTGAATACTCAGCATTTGGCACGTAACAAACAGTTGCTTGATAAAATATTTAACAACAATGACATTAACTGTTCAAGGTGAAAGCCTTATAAATATGCCTGCCTCAGGCTGTCCTTAACCAGGGTTCACATTTACTAGGTAGAAACATACTCAAGTTGATAAATATTTTGAATAACTTTTAAATGTAAAGCTCTGTGGAAGATACAAAAAGGAAAAGGGAAGAACATAACTATTGAACATGTTGTATGTGCAAGATAATTATATACAAAATGTTTTTCTCCCATTTAATCCTTATGACAATCCAATAATACACAAAGAATCTGAAGTTCAGTGTGATAAAAATGACTTGACCAATGTCTAACAGCTAAAAAAGAAGGGGTTTAGCCTTAAATAGATCTGCCTGATTCCAAAGTCCATGCTTCTTCCACTATAGCTAAAGTCCTTGTCTTCAACTCCCACACGTAGTAGGGAAGACAGACCTATAAATAGATCCATGAGGCAGAGAAAAATAAACTGCTTACCCATTCTAATAACTTTAATAACTTTAAATGAGCAACGTGTAGCTTGAGTACTTGTGCTGGAATCATGTAAAAATCATCTGAACTCCATCTCTGGAATTTTTATAGACTATTTTCCAGTTGCCTATTTCTTCATTATTTTCAGTTACAGACTTCCTAGTTCTTAATTCTCTCATTTTGGCTCTGTACCTTGGCTCTTTCTGTTCATCTACACCTTGAAAACTTTGCCTTAAAGTGCTCTTCTGGCTATAAATTAGTCATGATTCCAGGATATAACTCCCTGGATTCTGCTTCTAACCCATATGCCCTGGAACACAGATATCAAGAGCTAGGATGGGCTGGGCTGTCTCTAGCCCATCTTCCACTTTTCCCAGCCTGCCTCAGTGTTCTCTCTCCATCTCCTGTTGGGTCTAGGTGGGAAAGGGGAGGCTGAAAGGGAAAAGACCAGGGAAGACATAACAATCCTACTCCCTTGGGTGGGGAGAGAGATTAGGCAGTGCTCACCTATCAGCTGCTATCTCAGTTGGTACTGTCTAAGAAATACAAAGCAGCTCTGCTTCTTGCTTCAGATGCAAGTGTTAGACATAATATGCTCCCCATTAATGATGGAATCAGAGAAAGTCGCATTTTGGAGAGATATAGAGCTATAGCTAGAATTTGCTGCTTTTGAATGCTTTAGGCTAACTCTGTCAAATAATATTTTTCATGATCCCATTGCCCCTGCCAGCCTTGAAGTCCTTGGACCCTGGTAAAAGGCCTCATTCCAGGCACAGTGACTTATCTCCCTTTTTCAGACTCCTTGGTATTGATGAACTTCGAGAGTCTGCCTTTATTTTCTTCCAAAAATATGCTCTCTATGCAGCCTAAAAGAGATATGAAGAGGAAACTCCACTTTTGCATCTCAGCCAGGCTCCTGAAACAACACACACTGGCACTGACTCCAGATCCCTGGATCTCACTTGTCTGGGAGAGGGGATGACACTTGTAGCAGTAGTTAATCAACACCTCTAAATACTACGCTCTCTGTAACTGAACATTGTTGATCCCTTTACAATGAATTCATTTTAAGTAACATGTTAAAATAACTAATTTGACTAGATAATACATTTATGTTATTACATATAATTTGACTAGATAATACATGGTTCAAAAATTAAAATTACACACAAGGAGAAATATTGAGATGTCTCACTACTACTACTCTTGCCTTCCTGGAGGCAACAACTTTTATTAGTTGCTTGTTTAATCCTTGCAATGTTTCTTTATGCACATAAAAGCAAATGTGAATTTATATTTTTATCCTCTTATTTACATAAAAGATAGTATAATATACACACTGTTCGCATGTTATTTTTTTTACATTTAATCTATCTTGGGTATCTTTCAATATTACTACAGTATCAATATATAGACATCTTTTCTATTCGTTTTTACAGATGCATGGTACCTCTACATCACCTTTTTTCTTGTGGTAAAATACATATAACATAAAAGTTACCATTTCAACCATTTTTAAGTGTACGGTTCAGTGGAATTAAGTATATTCACCATCACCACTACCCATTTCCAGAACTTTTTCATCATCCCAAACTGAAAATCTACACGATTAAACAGTATCTCCCTATTCCCCCCACCCCATTCTGCAGACCATGAATCAAGGAGTAATTTTGACTACCAAGTCTTATTCTTTAAGAAATACATTTTGAGAGGCTATGGCTGACATAGACAGTAATTCCTCTGATGGATTTGGGCCATGTAAGTTGAAAACCTTCTGGAAAGCATTCACCATTCTGGATGTCATTAAGAACATTTGTGGCTGGGCATGGTGGGTCACGCCTGTAATCCTAGCACTCTGGGAGGCCCAGGTGGGCGGATTGCTCAAGGTCAGGAGTTCAAAACCAGCCTGAGCAAGAGCGAGACCCTGTCTCTACTATAAATAGAAAGAAATTAATTGGCCAACTAATATATATAAAAAAAAATTAGCTGGGCATGGTAGTACATGCCTGTAGTCCCAGCTACTCGGGAGGCTGAGGCAGTAGGATGCTTGAGCCCAGGAGTTTGAGGTTGCTGTGAGCTAGGCTGACGCCACGGCACTCACTCTAGCTTGGGCAACAAAGTGAGACTCTGTCTAAAAAAAAAAAAAAGAACATTTGTGATTTATGGGAGGAGGTCAAAATATTAACATTAACAGGAAGCTTGGAAGAAGCTGATTTCAACTGTCATGGATGACTTTGAATGGTTCAAGATGTCAATAGAGGAAATAACTGCAGATGTAGTGGAAATAGCAAGAGAACTAGAATTATAAATGGAGCTTAAAGATGGAGGTGACTGAATTGCTACAATTTCATGATAAAACTGGAAGGGAAGAGGAATTGCCTCTGACAGATAGATGATCAAAGAAAGTATTTGTTTGTTTGTTTGTTTTCTGAAGCTATAGTGAGCTATAAAGAAAGTGGTTTCCTGAGACGAAATCTATGCCTGGTGAAGATGCTGTGGAACATCGTTGAAATGACGAGAAAGGATTTAGAATATTCCATAAACTCAGTTGATAAAGCAGCAGGAGGGTTTGAGAAGATTAACTCCAATTCTGAAAGAAGTTCTACTTTGGTAAAATGCTATCCAATAGCATCAAGTGCTATGGAGAAATTTTTCATGAAAGGAAGAGTCAATGAATGCGGCAAACTTCATTGTTGCCTTATTTTAAGAAATTGCCACTCAGTCTTCAGCAATCATCATCCTGATTAGTGAGCAGCTATTGACATCGAGGTAAGACACTCCACCAACAAAAAGATTACAACTCACTAAAGGCTCAGATGATCATTAGCATTCTTTAGCAATAAAGTACTTTTAATTAAAATATATACATTGTTTTATTTTCTTTTTTTCTTTTTTTTTTTTGAGACAGAGTCTCACTCTGTTGCCTGGACTAGAGTGTCATGGTGTCAGCCTAGCTCACAGCAACCTCAAACTCCTGGACTCAAGCAATCCTTCTGCCTCAACCTCCCAAGTATCTGGGACTACAGGCATGTGTCACCATGCCCAGCTAATTTTCTCTACATATTTTCAGTTGGCCAATTAATTTCTTTCTATTTTTAGTAGAAATGGGGGTCTCACTCTTGCTCAGGCTGGTTTCAAACTCCTGACCTTGAGCGATCCGCACAGCTCGGCCTCCCAGAGTGCTAGGATTACAGGCGTGACCCACCGTGCCCAGCCTTATACGTTGCTTTTTAAAAAAACTTTTTGCCTCATCCACCCCTACATTGTTTTTTAGATATGCTATTGCACACTTAATAGACTACTATATAGTAGTATATTAACTGGGAAAAATTTGTGTGACTTGCTTTTTTGTGATATTTAGTCTACCGCAGTGGTATAGAACTGAACCTGCAATATCTCTGAGGGAAGAATGTGAAGTATACAACTACATGTATTCCCTAGGAATTCTTCCCTAATCCCCAAATTTGCATTTTCTAGCATAGCAATATACACTTTCTATTTCTGCACACCTGTTATGCTTTTTCTACCCTACAGATTTCTATAAGACAGTAAATGTAACTGTGAAGACAAGTTGAGGAAAACAGCAAATTAATGTCACCTATGTCTCCTTCTAATTCCTCTTTCACCCTCATCTCCACCTCTAGGAAGTGGTCTAGGAATCAAAGCAAGAGACAAGGCAAAGACCGTATATAATAAAGCAAAGGCCTCATAAACAGGCAGAAGTGTCACCACTGAGGTTCTCCAGTGTCACTGAGAACATGCTAGGGAAAATAGATTAGTGGAGAAGCCACCTGTTAGAAAAGGCACCACATTTTGACTACCTTCTGTACTTGTTTCATGGTCATACCACTAAACAAATGAGTTTGAGGGTGGTGGATGACTCTCAGTTTGGCCTCATTGAATTATATCCATATATTTTACACTGTTTTAACAGCTTACATCTGTCCCTCCATTAGACCATAAGCTTCTTGAGAACAAAGACAATTCTTAATTTATCTCTGTAACCTTAGATACTAGCACAATGCCTGATACATTAAAGGAGTGTTTTTAAGTGACCTCATCTGGTTTGGAGGCTTTACATGTCACCTATATGCATTAACTCTCAAATGTTTACCTCTAGCCCACACATCTTCCCTGAACTCCAGTTATGTGTATCCAACTGCCTCACCATCTCTACTTGAATGTCTGAAGACCAAAACTGAGGTTATGATCTCCAGCCCCCGCCACCCTCTACTCCAACTTCTCCTCCCCCATCTCAGTTAATAGCAACTCCATCATTCCAGTTACTCAGACACAAACCTTATCTACTCTAACTCGACTCTCAAATCACCTCCCCAGTGAGGCTTTCCTGACCCTTCTATTTAAAATTATAACCACACTTCTGCACCTTTACTTTTCTGTAAGTACTATCACTATCAAACATACTACAGCTCTGATACCTTTATCTACAATTCTAAAGATATTATAGAAAATCAAAAGTTTTCTAGTAACTCAGGTAGGAAAGAGATTTGTATTGCAATGGAAAAAAAAATGCATTGTCAGGGGTACATCCTTTCAGTTATCTCATTCTGATTTTATGGAAGCTATTTTACAACTCTGTACATTATATGTAACTGATAGTAATGCAGAATAATTCTTATCTATAAGGCATGCAAGTCCTATGCTGTCGAGTAGAGGTTCATTGACTTCCCTTCCTAAAAGTGGAAAAGCTAGTTTTGCACCTTCATTTCAATATTCAAGATCTATACATGTATCTGTTCTAAGTGGCTCTCCTTCATTTAATAAGTTAAATAAAACCTTTAAAATGTATTCATTTTATATCTGTATCACAGTAATAACTTTACCTTTTGTGAAATCTATCCTTTAATATTCATTGTATAGAAATATGTCACTTGAACTGACAAGAAGCTGTTCATTGTTTGAAGTGATGCTGTTTATATGTTATTTGTTGTCCGTTTCTCTTCATTAACATATAAGCATCATGAAGGCAAAGATTGTTGTTGGCTTTCTATCCCAAGTGCTTAAAATGGTACCTAGTACATAGTAAGCACTCAATAAATGTATGTCAAATAAATTTAAATTATTGACTTAACTGGTTCCTACTTACAAAATAAATCAGTAAATGGCCTGTAACCTTATAAAATAATTTCATAAATTATTCTCTTTCAAAAGGTATTTTGAATAATTTTGTTTTTTAACAAATTGAATAGACCATATCTAAAATAGCTATTCCAGGAACACTAACTCTCCACAAGCTACATTTATTTCAGGCCTAAAAAACAGCAGTTCTCTCAATTAGCACCTACTCTGCTAGAAGTATAGAGTGCTGACTTGATGTAAAGAACAGAAACAGCTCTGAATATCTCAGGATAAGATACTTAACCTGGCATGTAACCTGAACAGCAAAGGAGTCTATGAGAGTGTTCCTGGAAGGGCTGTGAGTGCAATAAACACTACAAAATTGGCGCGGTGCCTCACGCCTGTAATCCTAGCACTCTGGGAGGCCAAGGCGGGCGGATTGCTCGAGGTCAGAAGTTCGAAACCAGCCTGAGTAAGAGCGAGACCCCGTCTCTACTATAAATACAAAGAAATTAATTGGCCAACTAACATATATAGAAAAAAAATTAGCTGGGCATGGTGGCGCATGCCTGTAGTCCCAGCTACTTGGGAGGCTGAGGCAGGAGGATCGCTTGAGCCCAGGAGTTTGATTGAGGTTGCTGTGAGCGAGGCTGATGCCACAGCACTCACTCTAGCCTGGGCAACAAAGTGAGACTCTGTCTCAATAAAAAAAAAAAAAGACCACAAAATCTTAAAGAAAATGATACATAGAAAAAGGAGATAAAGGAACTAAAAGAACTAAAGTTGAGGAACTTGAGGAACTAAAGCAGAGGTTAATCCAACCAGTAGTTACAATCTAACAAGGCTAGATTGTTAATAAAATGCCAGCATTTGATCACAAAGGAAAAAATTATTCTATAAAGCTATAAAGTTGTGATATAATAAAAGCTATAAAATAAAAAATGGTGTTTATAAAGCAGGAAATATACCAAAGCATGAATAGTTCTTACTTCTGAATGTGAGATTATGTGTGACTTTTCTTTCTTTTTATTTTTCTATTTTACAAGTTTTCGACAATGGGCACTGCTCTTAAAATTTAAAAAAATACATACCCAAACACAAAAAGACAGCCCTTTCCAGAAATCTACCTGCCAAAATGGGATACCATCATACTATCTCAGCTGCTTCTCATGTGGTTACCTGAGAAGGGACACAATGAAAGGAGGAGATGGTCATGATTGTACTTTCCCTAATTCTTGGCAAAATCAGATTTTACCAATGGACTTTAATCTCTCGTCTCACAAATGTTTGTTCAACATGACATCATGCAACTGCAAATATGTTTTAATCATATTTAAACAGCAGTTAAGTAGACCATGATTCTCCTGTGACCCACACTAAATGATAACATCTTCAGTGCCAGATACTCACAGCATAGCAACGTGATCCCAAAGGAGCCTAATGAAGAATACTCAATGAACGTGCCAGTATTTTATCTGATCCCCCTAAAGGCATGTAATTATTAAAAGTGCCATTTTTTACTGTCCTAAACATATAATAATCTAACGTTAGAATCCTAATCTTTTTTTCTCTAAAGCACTATTTAGGATCCTGATTCAATCTGGAGAGCCTTGTGCTAGACTAAAATTCCAAAAGCCATCTGCATTTTTATCCACACATCACATCTTTCTTCCCTTTTCATTCCCACTTTCTGTTCTCCAAGTCTATGGTGCCTCCATGGGTCCCTGATTCTTTTCAAGAGTATTCTGAATGGAAAGGTCCTCTTATACTTCAATAATTCACTCAGCTCAAAGTAAACCCAACTTTCTATTCTTGTTTGATCTCTTGATTCATTTGACCATCGGTCCTTCTTCTTGGGTTTTTTTTTTTTTTTTTTTTTTGAGACAGAGTCTCACTCTGTTGCCCAGGCTAGAGTGCCATGGCATCAGCCTAGCTCACAGCAACCTCCAACTCTTGGGCTCAAGCCATCTTCCTGCCTCAGCCTCCCGAGTAGCTGGGACTACAGGCATGTGCCACCATGCCTGGCTAATTTTTTTTTCTATATATTTTTAGTTGGCCAATTAATTTCTTTCTGCTTTTTTTTTTTTTAGTAGAGACGGGGGTCTCGCTCTTACTCAGGCTGGTTTTGAACTCCAGACCTTGAGCAATCCTCCCGCCTCAGCCTTCCAGAGTGCTAGGATTACAGGTGTGAGCCACCAGGCCCAGCCTTCCTCTTGTTGAGAATAGTGTCAATGACTTTATTTTAGAAAGTACTAAGTTGTGTAATTTTTTAAATGTATAACAAGAACTAGCATTTGAGACACCTTCTTACCTGCAACAGGGCTTTTGGAAGCTGGTCTTTACAAGCACATCAGATGCATTTTAACCTTCCAGCAGGTGGCACTCATACTCTGAAAAGGGGTCTATGAAGACAGTAACCCAGCTATGGTTCAAGGATGCCCTAAATTTTTTGCTTTACTTTACCTAGTGACATGGCTTAGGTACTAGTCATAAGCTCCAGGAAAGTTAGTGTTTCCCATTGCCACCCAGTACAAATGACAGTGAAGCAGTAGGTATCATGCAAAAAACGCAGATTTTAGAATTCAGACTGCATTTGAGTCCTGACTTACTAGCAGTATGACATTAAAGCAAGTCATTTAACCCTTCTGAGTCTCATGGAAGAATAAAGATATCCACTTACAAACCTACACACAGTTTCTATAAGGAACAAATGAATATAAGTAGATTAAGTACACAATGCTTGGAACATATTGCACACTTGACAAATTATAGCTTTTACTCTTATGACCTCTACTATTTGCAAGAATGTTATGAGTACTAAATAAGAGAATCTATGTAAATGCCTGGCAAACGATAAATTCCTGATAAACCATAGCTGTTATTGCTGTTGTTGTTTTCATACTTAAGTGAAAATTTCAAAGCTATCCACTCTCTGCAATCAGAGAGACAATTTAGAGAGAGGCTAGATGGAAAATGCATTAGTATTTCCTTATCAAAATGCCTGAAACACTCCTTTAGTAGATTCTGTTCTAATACTATGACTACATGAAAGTTATTTCCCTTTCCATTTTACAACAAACAATCTGGTTTCTTTTTCTCTCTGACTTATAAGTTCTGCATGTACTTGGTCTGGTAAGATATTTGAAACCAAGTGAAGTCTGTAATAAATAACAAGTTCACATCTCCTTGACTATGACAGCTTATCTGTTCTTTTTAAGAACTGAATCTTTTAGGCCAGGGCAGTGACTCATGCCTGTAATCCTGCATTCTAGGAGGCTGGCGGGAGAATTGCTCGAGGTCAGGAGTTCGAGACCAGCCTGAGCAAGAGTGAGACCCTGTCTCTACTAAAAATAGAAAGAAATTAGCGGAACAACTAAAAATAAATAGAAAAAATTAGCCGAGCACGGTAGTACATGCCTGTAGTCCCAGCTACTCGGGAGGCTGAGGCAGAAGGATTGCTTGAGCCCAGGATTTTGAGGCTGCTGTGAGCTAGGGTGATGCCACGGCTCCCTAGCCTGGGCAACAGAGTGAGACTCCATCTCAAAAATAATAATAATAATAATAATTTAATCTTTTTTGTAACAAATTCCATATGAGAAAATTGGATATACTTCTTATAAATCAATGGCACTCTGAATATACAAAGATGTATTAAATATTAAATATTAAATATAAAAAATAAAACAGAAACAAACCAAAACAGAGTTTACAAAGGAAAATCTTAATTACCTGGAATTCTCAAGGACATTGTAACTCATCTGCCGATTGATTAAGGGGTAATCAGAAAACCTTTTCTTGCAACCCTACTTGTTGGAAACCTGTCAGGTTCAGGGTCAGTAATCTCATCAGTTCTCAGTTCTTGGCATACTGTTGGCCAAAGAATGACCAGATGCACCAAAAGCTAGGTGAGTGTGAAATTAAGTTTACTGAGGAAGGACAAGGTGGGTTTACAGAGTAATAGCAAGATACTAGCAAGATTCACCACACAAGGGGGAACAGGCCTCTTGTTGTAACAAAAAGGCTCCGATTATGGTCTGGGGTCCTGAAATAGAAAAATTAGCTAGGTGTATGGCACGCACATGTAGTCCCAGCTACTCAGGGGGCTGTGGCAGGAGAATTGCTTGAGCCCAGGAGTTTGAGGTTGCAGAGAGCTATGATGACACCACTACACTCTAGCTGAAGCAAAAGAATGAGACTCTGTCTTAGAAAATACACACACACACACACAAACTGCCATTATCTTTCACCTACAAAAAAACCTTTCAAATAAAATCAGATATCTCAAAGAAATTAATCATAAGTCAGAAAAATAACTTGAAGTTGCTATTTGTTTTGTTGTTGTTATTGTTGTTGTTGTTTTTGAGACAGGGTCTTGTTCTCTTGCCCAAGCTGGCGTGCTGTGGTGTCAGCCTAGCTCACAGCAACCTCAAACTCCTGGGCTCAAACGATCCTTCTGCCTCAGCCTCCCAAGTAGCTGGGACTACAGGCATGTGCCACCATGCCCAGAAGGATTAAAAATAGAAAGAAATTAGCCAAACAACTAAAAAAAATAGAAAAAAATTAGCCGGGCATTGTGGTGAGTGTCTGTAGTCCCAGCTACTGGGGAGGTTGAGGTAGGAGGATCGCTTGAGTCCAGGAGTTTGAGGTTGCTATGAGCTAGGCTAAGGCCACAGCACTTTAGCCCAGGCAAGAGAGTGAGACTCTGTCTCGAAGAAAAAAACTTCATTAAGGCCATAAGGATCACAACTGTATCAACTCCCTTTAGAGGCATAAGATAAAAAAAAAGAAAAGAAAGAAAATTAAAAAGATAAAAGAAAATTTAAAAATAAATAAGGCCATAAGAAGCCATTTATACTAGCTACTTTTGTGTAGAAGGGTCAGGTAAAGATTCTTATATCTTTTTCGATTGCTTGAATAGAATATAGCAATTATTATACTGTATGAATTCTTATCATACATATATATTCCTCTTATATTTCTGAAATGTCAACAGCAGTTACCTGGGGGAATAAATTATGAGTAAATTTACTTTGCTACCTTATGCTGCTCTGCATTTTTTTAAATTATTTTTTGTAAGACTCTAAGTATTGTTTTTCAAACTGCAGCTTATGACTCAGTAGATTCTGAAGTCAGTTTATTGTGTTGCAACCAGCATTTTTCCCCCCAAGTGAAATCACCTGAACTGGACTTGAATAGAAAATAATTGAAAACACTAGTGCACATCATAGGTTGTAAGCAAGAGAATCAGCAAACAGATTCAAAGTTTGAAAAATGCTACTGGAATACATTACATTAATAGTATTTTGAATAGGGTGCTTAGGAAAATATATATAAATATTTTTTGAGACAGAGTCTCACTTTGTTGCCCAGGCTAGAGTGAGTGCTGTGGCATCAGCCCAGCTCACAGCAACCTCAATCTCCTGGGCTCAAGCGATCCTTCTGCCTCAGCCTCCCGAGTAGCTGGGACTAAAGGCATGCACCACCATGCCCAGCTAATTTTTTTTTTGTATATATATTTTTAGTTGGTCAATTAATTTCTTTCTATTTTTAGTAAAGACGGGGTCTCGCTCAGGCTGGTTTCAAACTCCTGACCTTGAGTAATCAGCCCGCCTTGGCTTCCCAGAGTGCTAGGGTTATAGGTGTGAGCCACCACGCCCAGCCAGGAAAAATCTTAATAATGTTATAATTTCCATTTTAAAACCAAGAATCATTTTATGTTAAAGTGAGTTTCTATATCAATTATTAGCATGAATAACTTGAAAAATGCTATAAATTTAAATAGTAATGGAGAAAAAATATAATTTCTAAAAATTCAGAGAGAAAGCTCCAAAGACAGATATACAACACACACTAAGTCTTCAGTGAATTCTAAAAAATGAACCCATACACATATATTTGGAATAGCTCCACATTATAAATTATACACATTAATGTCTTTGGAATGGATAAGACTTAAAGAAGTGTAGTTTGTAGTGTTGTTTATCTATTAAGAGGTCACCTAAATAACAATTTCTAAAATGGTTAACTACCTGAAAATTCCAGAATATGGACAGAAGACCACATAGTTCAAATATATATACATATAACAATAATCAGGGCATGTATTTTAAGTTGTGTTTTTTTGTCTGTTTTTGTTTTGGTGTCAAAGGATGTGTTCGTTCTGGTTAAAAACACAATCTATTTCCCAATTGCTTCTTTGATCAGGGCAGATAACTACAAAATGATAAGCCAGGATTAGGAACCTAGTTCAGTCAATAAATTAAGTAAAATTAAAGGATTACAGGAGAATGAAATCAAAAGACTTTGTTTTCATGAACATGTACTGTATATTGTGCAGTCTGAGCAACCACAGAAAGCTTGTTTGTCTTTTTAAAATTTCTCTAACTCCAATTTCATGTATCTTTACTATTTATCTTATATCCTCTTTTTCTCCCTTTTCTCCCCCATTCTCCCACCAATCCTTGCAAGCTTTTTATTTCCTTTGTTCCTTTCCATTCATTAAGGCCTTTGTTCCTTTGTTCTTTTTTTTTTTTAAACAGGGTCTTGCTCTGTTATCCAAACTGGAGTGCAGTGGTACCATCATAGCTCACAGCAACCTCAAACTCCTGGGCTTAAGTGATTCTCCTGCCTCAGCCTCCTGAGTAGCTAGGACTACAGGCATGCCACCATGCCTGGCTTATTTTTCCATTTTTAACAGAAACAGGGTTCCATAACCAAATAGATTCAGGTAAACTACATGTGCCCCAAGAGTAAGGAACCATAAGACAAGGTGAAATCTAGAAGTAGTGAGGCCAATATATCAGAGAACAATTGAGAGAAAGAGGACAATACCTGGCAAGAAAGACAGAAAGGGGGGGTGGATAAAAAGGGGCCAGGACAGAATCAATAGGATTTAGTCATTGATAGGCTAATGATCCAGGATGGTACAAGCAACTGAATAAATAATGGTACTATTTGGAAATAAGGAAAACAGTACAGCTTTGGGGAGAAAGGTTGATTTTAGAATCAGACAAGCTCAGAAGAGAGTCCTCAACTAGAGGTAAAGGACTTGGGAGTTATCAGCATAGAGAAGAGATTGCCCAGGAAGTGTTTTACATGAGAAGATTTAAAGAGCAATTAGTAGAGAGCTCTTCAGGAAAACAAAAACATTGATGGGTCTGAAAAGGAGATGTTTAAGAGAAAGAAGATCACATAGACTCCGGATGTATGCTCAGAGAAGTAGAAGCCTCCTCCCAAGAGAGGATATTGTTATGAAAGCATAGGAAGAAAGGTTTCCATCTTCCCAGAAGGGAGAGCAGATAATGATTTCAAGTATTAAGAGAAGTATCTGGTCGGGCGCAGTGGCTCACACCTGTAATACTAGCACCCTGGGAGGCCGAGGCGGCCGGATTGCTCGAGGTCAGGAGTTCGAAACCAGCCTGAGCAAGAGCAAGACCCCGTCTCTACTATAAATAAAAAGAAATTAATTGGCCAATTAATATATATAGAAAAAATTAGCCAGGCATGATGGCACATGCCTGTAGTCCCAGCTACTCGGTAGGCTGAGGCAGGAGGATCGCTTGAGCCCAGGAGTTTGAGGTTGCTGTGAGCTAGGCTGACACCACGGCACTCACTCTAGCCTGGGCAACAAAGCGAGACTTTGTCTTAAAAAAAAGAGAAGTATCTATTGGTTTGTCAATCTCTGTTGGAGGTATTTAAGCTCAGAAAGAACAGTTCTCACCACTGAAACTGTAAATTCCATGAAGATAGATATCATGTCTGTCTTGTTCACCGTTATCTACTGCACTGAGAACAAGGCCAGCCATGTGTGGGCATTTCACAAATACTTTTGGAACTAAACTGAAAGTGGAAACAAAGCCAGATTGCAACAAGTTAAGCTGTCCTTGATGTTAATGGTGAGGAGAAATCTCTTGGGTATGAATGGAGGGGCACCAAGGGCTCAGCCAGGGGTTTTTGTATTGCTTTGCTTTGTTATGATGGGATTGATTTCAACATTTTTAAAATAGGGAGACAGAAGAATCCATGGAGAAGAAAGAAAAAGTAAACATCTGCTCAGATTTCACATACGACCATTCTCAGAATTATCTGCTAATTTTAGCCCAAATGAATATCTAATTTGTTGAAGATTTGAAATGTTTTTCAAAGAGTAGGAGAAGAAAAAAAATCAAGCAACATAGGATTATAGTACAGAACAGAATGGCCTCCTTATAAGCAAGTATGGCAAAATAGCTACTAAACCACTGTATCTTTTCCCAGCTTCTTATCTTCCTTTACTTCTAAACTCACAAATCCTTTAAAGATGTCCCTGAAGCAGTGGCAATAAGACATTGTGGGAGTCAGAGGTTGGCAAGGGGATGGTGGTAAGGAGGGACAGAACTAAGGGAATGGAGAGCCCATCAGGAAGGGTATTCTTAACTCAGGGGCCACCAACCTAATTTCAGTTGTTAACACAGTGATACAGTAAGATCCACATCATTTAAAAACAAAATCAAACCAAACCCATGATCTCATACAAACTCCCATGGTTCAGAACTAAATCCATGAAATCTACTAATTGTGATGAGCACTTTTTAAAAGACTGGATCAAAGAAAATAATGATACTGTGTCAGCAGTTTCTCTTATCCTAAAAATATTTCTGAAAGTGTCAACACTGAAGCTCCTTGACCTGATTCTCCACTTTCTCACTGGCTGACCTCTTGCTTGCCTCCTACCTCCAACCACACCAAACTTCTTGGCTGCCCAGGTTCACCTCCCTGCCCCATACCACAGCTGCTTAGTTGCCAGAAAGGCCTTTACCCCAACCTGCAAATGCCCGCTTTCAAGATTCAGCTCAAGCACACAGACATCCTTGAAGTCTTTTCCTGACTCTTTGCTTCATGCGGAAGAGGCCCCTCTTTGCTTCGTGCTGCCCCCTACCCACTCTGTTTCAAAATATAACAGGTTGCTTTCATTGGTACCCCACTATAACCACTTACTTCTATCACATACTTATAACATCTGGTGGTTTTAGCTGCTTAATTGTCTCTCTGACCAACCTAACACCACTTGGTGGCTGGAACCCTTTTATTCATTCATCGTGTATTCTCCAGAGCCTGGAACAGAACTTAACACATAATGTGTGGACTCTAAGCAGAGTGAAAGATAAAAGACTACTGCCAAAAATCGTAGAAACACAAAATTTGAAATTATTCATGAAACCTATATCCTAACTCGATGTCTATAGATTTGCAAACATGCCACATTATAATTAGAGCTGTTGAATTTGAATCACAGAAATAAGCAATCACAAAACAGAACCATTTTCAAATAGTAATAAATGTGCTATTTTTGCCCAGATTATGAAGGATACAAGTTAAAACATAACTCAGTGTATACTTTGTTGTCTTTCCAGATGTAAATATGATTAAAACTAGAATTCTGCATGTAGCGATGTGTTTCAATGACACAACCATATTTCCATTGGCCTCAATTTTGCAGATCCCTATAGCCACAAAAATTGTGCAATTCTAAAATAAAATCCATATTAGAAGTCACAAATCTTTCATCTACTTAACATGAGTCCTTTTTTTTTCCCTTAACTGGTATAGCTTATGTTAAGGAGGCACGTAGAAAGTTTTAAACATTTTTAAATTCAAAAAATGACATATGCTCAAATATTACAACATATAACACAAATATAATAACAATACAAATAATATATGGTCAAATGCAAGACCAGAAGCACAAAGGAGAAAATATAAACCACCTGTAATTCAACCAACTAAAGGCAAAAATATTGTAATATTTTTATATGTATCTTCTCAACTTCTTCCTATGCACATATACATATAACAACAATCACCATGATCACAAAAAAAATTGCTAGTATGCTTTTATTACTGGATAATACAGGTACCATGCTAAACAAAACAGACACATCATTTCATTTAATCTTCAAAACAACACAATGGCAGATACATCTTTTTTTCTTTTCCACAGTCTGGAGGTCTTTATTTTTTAAAAACCTATTCTCCCATGAATTCATAAGGCAACAATTGCAGTAGCTCAGGCTCTTTTCCACTGGTTCTCACAGAGTGTGTTTCTCTGGGTGGAGCAGGCTAGAACTTGAGTTAAATTCAGGTAACTTTTTCTTTGGCTTCCTTCTTTTTCTGATCATTTTCCTTCATGCATTTCAGGAATCTGTCTCAGCTCTTAGAGTGCCTAATACACTCAATATATAATACAATAATTCTCTTGGCAAGAATCTGGCCCTTAACTTGTTTGTTTACAACAATGTCAACAGCATGCTGGGTAACACTGTTGATAGACTCTTCCGGTTTTGCTATGGTAACACTCTGGGACACTGCTTTTAGAACAGTACCCAAACCCTTGATGTTACAATATCACCTTTCTTGTAGATCTGCATGTATGTGGCCAAAAAAAACAATTCCGTGTTTTCTAAAAGGCCTAGAGGACATATAGCAGGTGCCTCTACTCTTTCTCTCTGTGTTTGTCATTTTGGCACATTACTAGAAGATGGTAGTTCTGGCCAGAAGACAATGTTTTTTGTTTTTTGGGTTTTTTTTGAGACAGAGTCTCGCTTTGTTGCCCAGGCTAGGGTGAGTGCCGTGACGTCAGCCTCACTCATAGCAACCTCAAACTCCTGGCCTCAAGCAATCCTGCTCCCTCAGCCCCCTGAGCAGCTAGGACTACAGGCATGCGCCACCATGCCCGGCTAATTTTTTCTATATATTTTTAGTTGTTCAATTAATTTCTTTCTATTTTTAGTAGAGACGGAGTCTCACTCTTGCTCAGGCTGGTTTCGAACTCCTGACCTCAAGCAATCAGCCCGTCTCGGCCTCCCAGAGTGAGGCGTGATTACAGGCGTGAGCCACCGCGCCCGGCCAAGACAATGTTTTTAAATCTCTCTTTTACAATGGAAAAACTAGGAGGCTGAGAAGTTAAGCAACTTATACAAAGTCACACAGCTAATAAATGGCAGTACAGGGATTAATTAAGATAAATATTTGGATGCCTTAGCTCCAGATCATATCTAGCTAACTAGCTATCTTTCTATCTACTTGCCTATCTATTCACACACACTGTCATATAATATTTTCACCCAAAAATAGTAACACACTAACCACACAGTTTTGTAACCAGATTGTTTTCCTTTAGCATATTGTAAACAACCTTTCCGGCACTAAATGTCTATCTACAACAGCAGTTTTAACAGCTGCATGGTATTCCACTGCCTGAGTATGACATAGACTGCTTTAAATGTACATTTATGTTATTCTAGTACTAGATGTACTTTTTAATATTATAAACAAAACCATAATGAATAGCTTTATACATTTGTTGGACTAACTCCTTAAGACAAAAAATATCCAAAAGAGGAAAGCCTTTTTTCTTTTTCTTCAGAATTTGGTACTTATTCAGTTCCTGGCTACAGTTCAAGTGCTCAAAAGCCCTTGTGACCGGTGCCTACACTACACTGGACAGCATAGCTATTTCCCTCACTGCAGAGAGCTCTACTGAACAACGCTGGTCTAGATTGTACTAGATCATGCAGATCATTGTTGACTCTTGGATAAGGCCCAGGCTCCCTTTCAGCCTGAAGCTGGTTGGTGTAGGAAATGCCTTTCTATCTACTCCTGAGGGCCACCCCCACAGTGACTTCTGCTGACCCTGCAGCTCCACCACACAGGATGTACACTGGAGAGTTGGCTCAATTCTCCTGTACCTCTACCCGGACTAGGAGAACAGAGATTTCACCTATTGACATCACTGTTTCCACTCTTGTTCCATCCCCAGCTTCCAGCCTATATTACCAGGTTTATATGGAGGGACAGGCTCTCTGACCAACCGCCTTGAACGTGCTGGCCAGCAATCGTCAGGCTGATGCGTATCCTCCCTCTGCTCTTACTTGTACTGTTTCATACCAGACCTCTTCAACACAATGACACTGTGACTGAGACATTTCTTTGATTTTGCAAGGTTGATATAAATTTTTCTACTACTATACCATTTAGGTTGTTTCAACAAAAAAATGGTAAGACAGTGAAAGGTGAATCACCACGTGGACCCAGAAGTTAAAAGCTTTTTAAGTTTACAGATATTTCAAAGAGTTTTAAATAACAACTTGATGTCTCAACTAGCTCTCTTTAGGTCTCCCATTTGAAATCTGCTTAAGAAATAAGTACCTAGAAAACGTTTACCTAGTTAAGAGTCAGAATGTAATAAGCAAGAAACAGCAGACTGTTACAAATTTATTATGTGAACCTAGAGGACCTATATTCACAGAAATGCAATTTCTTGGAGGTAGAAAGGAAACAGGTATTTTCCAGTAATCTCCTTAAGAAAATAAATAATAACCCACATGTAAGTACAGAAAGAAAGAGCAAAGACTAAAAAACAGAAATTCGAATCTCATTCTAACTCACAATTCTAATTCTAATTCACAATCATTCTAGAAAGCCTACTTTAAGAAGCTGTAGGCCCTTGAAATTTTTACACACCATCAAAATATACATACAAAGGTAGAATCTGACAAAACAAATTCAAGATAAAACTTCTTATGTACAAATCATCTATTTGTTAGTAATATATTTCTGAATATTATTATATTACTATTTTTCCAAACAGATAAATTGGTTTTGACTTTAGGAATTTATCATTGCAAAAGAAGATTATAGTATCAATTCTAATTTCATGCTCAAACTTGCTTTAACAAAATATGTACGGGGGTGTGTGAAAACACTATGATATACAACTAGTAGATCACATATAGCAATGCAAAGTACTAAACATCATTTGAGAAGAATGAATACTTGTGACTAGAAAAAGTCAAAACAAAATAGTAATTTCTAAACTAACAAAATTAGTCTTGAAGCCAACTCAACCAAACAGTTTTGTTAGATGAGCCTTCACACTTCATGCTTTGTCTAAATGCCAAGACTCCTGTGAGAGAAGATCTGTTCTGGCTCTTCAGCAACTTACCTGGGAGTCACTTTTGTCTTATCTGGGAAAAGCTCTGAAACCACTATGCTCTGTCACTGCCAGATCTGGCTGACTTGTCTATAGGAGCAGAAGCCAGCCACATAGAGACAACTGAAAACAGGCCAGGCACGGTGGCTCACTCCTGTAATCCTAGCACTTTGGGAGACCGAGGCGAGGTGGGCGGAGTGCTCGAGGTTAGGAGTTCGAAACCAGCCTGACAAGAGCGAGACCCTGTCTCTACTACAAATAGAAAGAAATTAATTGGCCAACTTATATATATAGAAAAAATTAGCTGAGCATGGTGGCGCATGCCTGTAGTCCCAGCTACTCAGGAGGCTGAGGCAGAAGGATTGTTTGCTGCTTGAGCCCAGGAGTTTGAGGTTGCTGTGAGCTAAGCTGACTCCAGGGCACTCACTCTAGGCTGGGCAACAAAGCGAGACTCTGTCTAAAAAAAAAAAAAAAAACAAAAAAGAAACAACTGAAAACAGAACCCAGGGTCACCAGTCAAAACACAAAGCAAGTCTAAATAGAAATAGCATACACTCCTTGTCTCAGTCTGTGTGGGCTGCTGTAACAAATTACCATAGACTAGGTGGCTTATAAACAAAAGAAATTTATTTCTCACAATTTCTCCTGGGAAGTCCAAGACGAAGGCACAAGGAGATTCAGTGTCTGCTGAAGGCCCACTTTCCCTGAGTATCTTCTCACTATAACCTCATATGGGAGAAGCGGTGAGAACTCTCTTCAGTCCCTTTTACAAGGGCACTGATCCCATTCATGAGGGCGAAGCCCTGGTGATTTAATCATCTCCCAAAGGTTGTATCTCCTAATACCATCACCTTGAAGATTAAGATTTCAACATATTTCCACAGATGTAGCCAATCAAAAAAAATAAATAAATAAAAAAAATAAAAAAAAAATAAAAAAAAAAAGATTTCAACATATGAATTTTGGGAGACACAAATATTCAGACCATAGCACCCCAAGAACATACAAAAGTAATCTAGACTGGTTTCATCAATATTTTGGTAGAATGCCTTCAACATTTTCCTCATTTCTCCTCTAAGTTTACATCTTACAATGCCTTCTAGGGTGCTGAAGACCAGTTCATGAGACCTAATATATCTAACAGTGCTTTAATTTTTTTTTCACTAAGTGAAAAAGACAACATTATGCTAACAGGTTAACAAAGTCAAAAATAGCTTCATCATTTAAACTCAGCCAGCATTTTCTGAACACTCCTACATACAAGGCACTATATGGGGCTTTAAGTACTTAATGAATTAAGAATCTGATAGAAAAGGAGATTTTTGGTTTTTTTTAGACAGAGTCTCACTCTATTGCTTGGGCTAGAGTGCCGTGGCGTCAGCCTAGCTCACAGCAACCTCAATCTTGTGGGCTTAAGCAGTCCTTCTGCCTCAGCCTCCCGAGTAGCTGGGACTACAGGCATGCGCCATCATACCCTGCTAATTTTTTTCTATATATTTTTAGTTGGCCAATTAATTTCTTTCTATTTTTTTTTAGTACAGACAGGGTCTCCCTCTTGCTCAGGCTGGTTTCAAACTCCTGACCTTGAGCAATCTGCCCGCCTTGACCTCCCAGAGTGTTAGGATTATAGGCGTGAGCTACCGCACTGGCAGAAAAGGAGTTTTTGATGTCTTTACAATGGTACCAATTACTCTATCATTCATTTTGTGTGTTCAGTTCTTTGACAAAAAAACTTTATTTAAATGATCATCTTAAGGAAGGAACAGGATTAAAAAAATAAAAATAAGTGATCACCAAAAAAAAAAAAAACAATCATCAAAGTCTCGAAATCCTGAAAAGTCACACAGTTTGCCTTTCACAGCATTTTTATATGACTAAGTAATACATCAAAAATAATGGAACATCTTCGTTTTATAAGAATAACTTTAAATTATTTTTGGCTTGTAAATATTTTTATTTTAACATCCTAAAATAATTTGGAGCCACTTTAAAGACATTCTTTATGAACAAAAGCATACTACATTTACTAAGAAAGTATACATTTTCTCTATGGAAAGAAGTGTAATAATGATAATTATATTGTAAATCCATAAGATTCATTAAAAGGAACCATATAACTAATATTATCATTTCTATTCTGAGCTTGGGGTAGGTAGATTATATAAAGAAAGATAACTAATTTAAAGATATAAAACATTTCTTTTTTTTTCCTGAGACAGAGTCTCACTCTGTTGCCTGGGCTAGAGTGCCCTGGCATCTGCCTAGCTCACAGCAACCTCCAAACTCTTGGGATCAAGCCATCCTCCTGCCTCAGCCTCCCGAGTAGCTGGGACTACAGGCATGTGCCACCATGCCCGGCTAATTTTTTCTATATATTTTAGTTGTCCAGCTAATTTCTTTCTATTTTTAGTAGAGACGGGGGTCTCTCAACTCTTGCTCAGGCTGGTCTTAAACTCCTGACCTTGGGTGATCCTCCCGCCTCAGCCTCCCAGAGTGCTAGGATTACAGGTGTGAGCCACCTAGCCCAGCCAAAACATTTTCTTAATTACACATCTAGCACCTAACTTTTAAGAACATTCTTTTAAAATAAAGGAAGCTCAACAGTATCATTTTTATCAGAGCATATATTAAACTATAGAATTAATAAGTATTCTTATAGAAAAATATAAGGCAAGCCATAACACTCATGTTTTCTATTTCTAAAAAGTATCAACCACTCAACCACCTATGAGTTCAAATATTTTATCAAGCTTTAATTTAAAAATCATGACAAAGAAGAACACCTACTGAATGACTTGGGAACAGTGTGTCCTATATGATCCCAGGTGATGCTGCTGCTGAGGACTCAGGAAACATACTCTGAAGACAACTGCCTTAGATCATGGCAAAGAATCTTTCTACAGAAGTTTAAAGAAGTATTAAATAATCTTTTTAGAACAGTCAAATATTAACTGAACATGCTTAGGGTAATCTCAGGCTCTGACAGATTCCTCAAGTTAAACTTGAAATAGGGGACCAAGTGTATCATTCCAGAAGGGCTATGTGTACACTCAAATAGCACTTTAAATCTTTTCATCTCATAAGGCAGACAATCAGTTAATCAATCAATAAGAACTTAGAGCTCTGGACACATTATACCCTTCAACTAACATTTATAACAGCACTCTAAAATCTCATGAGATGGAGAAATAAATTCTCCATGTTTCAAAGGTTTCTGATTCCATTATGACTCATCTTTTCCAGACTGTCTCATTTTTTTTTCATTCCTACCATTAAATATATTTTAAATGGCAAATTTGAAAAGACAGAAAGATCCCCAGGTGCTACGGTTTGAAAGTCCATTTCCCTTGCCAAATTCTTATGGTGAAATATAATTCCCAATGCAATAGTATTAAGAGGTGGGCCTTTAGGAGGTGATGTATGAGGGTAGAGCCCTTATGAATGGGATTAGTGCCCTTGTAAAAGAGGCCTTAAGGACCTTTTTGCCCCTTCCTCTATGTGAGGATACGGAGAAGGCTCCATCTATGATGCAGAGAGTGAGCCCTCACCAGACCCCCAATCTACTGGTGCCTTGATCCTGGAATTCCCAACCTCCAGGATTGTAAGCAATAAATTTCTGTTGCTTATAAATTACCCAGTCTAAGGTATCTTCTTATAGCAGCCCAATGAACTGAGACAGCAGGTGCCAGAAATGAAGAGAAATCAAATGAGAGCCAGAAGAATGCAATGAGCTGATATGTAATGGCCATGATGGTTTGAGACCTGGATACAGGCCCTAAAGTCCTTCACTACTCTGGCAGAAGCTGGATAAGCTTGCATTTAAGTCAAATATGTATGTAAAAATGCAAGAGTAATTACTATATTAGAAAGAGTATAAGTTATTTTCAAACAGTAAGTTCAGGGGAAGAGGGAAATAAGGAAAATGCAGAAAATGCGATTAATATAACAGAAGTCAGAAAAGAGGGGGAGAGCAAAGCATGAGACAGAAAATACCAAAAGTAGATAGCAGGAATAAATCTAAATATATGAATAAACACATTAGTGTAAACAGATTAAATTCTCCCAACATAAAAAGAATGCTTAGGCCGGGTGCGGCGGCTCACGCCTGTAATCCTAGCACTCTGGGAGGCCAAGGCACAAGGATGACTCAAGGTGAGGAGTTCAAGACCAGCCTGACCAAGAGCAAGACCCCGTCTCTACTATAAATAGAAAGAAATTAATTGGCTAACTAAATATATATATATATATATATATATATATATATATAAAATTAGCCGGGCATAGTGGTGCATGCCTGTAATCCCAGTTACTTGGGAGGCTGAAGCAGGAGGCTGGCTTGAGCCCAGGAGTTTGAGGTTGCTGTGAGCTAGGCCAACGCCACGGCACTCACTCTAGCAGGGGCAACAAAGTGAGACTCTGTCTCAAAAAAAAAAAAAAAGAATGCTTAGATTAGAAAAGATAATAAAATTAAAGGAAAATAAAAACAAATTTCACAAAAATCCATTTCAATTAGAAGCTGCCACTGTTTCTCTTGAATAAAAGACCTAGGATAGTAAGCAGTATGGTTTTAACACAGCAATGGTTTTAACAATCCAATAGATTATGACAAGTGTTCTAAAAACCCCGATTCATGAAGATATATAGCAACAAATGGAATCGGAATTCCCAGTTCTTTGAGGCTTGTTCTTTGGAGAATCAATGAACTTCTCTGGAATAGAAAATAACCTCATATTCCACTCCTATTTCTCAAGAGAAGCTCTTGACAAGGCAGTGATTCAAGGCCCTGACTAGGATAAAGTGTGACTTTCAAGACCTTAGACAAGACTTCTTTCATGATCTTTGGCAGAGTCTTTGATGCCAATGTAAAAGCAATCATTCATAAGGATCTGTGGAGCTTCTTCCTTCACCAAAGCAGCAAAACCAGATGTGTTACCAGGTACTTGATCAGTTTTGTTGGTAAGCCACTTTTCACTGTTTTATATCTCAATGCTCTTTCCAGTTTCCAAAATGTGTTCACAAAACAAGAATTCTTTGATGGCATCAGCATGCTCTTAAAGGACAAAAAAAGAGAAGCTAGCTTCACTAAGAAACACTAGAATTTCATCTGGTTACATGCTGAAAGGAAATGGCATAGCTGCCAATTCCTTTAAAATCTTGATTTGTGATACTGCAAGGAAAAAAAATGTCAACAATTTTAGAAGAATAATGTCATGTGAAAGAGGCCTTCAATGTTCTCCTACACCCAACCACAAAGCATCCAGAGTTCAGAGGGGTTTTTACCAAGGCCTCTCCAATCATATCACTTCTTTTGTTTGCAAGATTTGTAAGATAAAGCTTCAGTGTTGGGGCAAATTCCAATTTAGGTAACATTCCTAGCTTTTTCAAATTAAGCCACCTTCTAATCAAAAAAGATTCATACTGTCCAATATGTTTTCTGGCTAGGCATATATAAAGGGCTCTTCAGCTTTGTTGGCTTCTTGCTTCCATTAACAAGAACTTTGCCAGATAAGAAAAAAAACATGGTTTTTTGTGTTCCAGCATGTTCAATCTTTAGCGTTAAATCAAAGGACACGTAAGTTTTGTCCTACTTTCTTTTTCTTCCCTCATCTTTTTTCTTGTCTGCATATGTGTGATCTTTTTAAATTTAAACTAGAGCCTGCATAAATAAATACATATGACATGGCAAATTTTCATTGATTCCTATCAATATGAAACTCTTCAGCCGGATATAATGGCTCATGCCTGTAATCCTAGCACTCTGGGAGGCCGAGGCAGGAGGATCACTAAAAGTCAGGAGTTCAGGACCAGTCTGAGCAAGAGTGAGACCCTGTCTCTACTAAAAATAGAAAGAATTTAGCTGGACAACTAAAAATATATAGAAAAAATTAGCCAAGCATGGTGACGCATGCCTGTAGTCCCAACTACTCAGGAGGCTGAAGCAGAAGGATGGCTTGAGGCCAGGAGTTTGAGGTTGCTGTGAGCTAGCCTGATGCCAGGGAACTCTAGCCCAAGAAACAGAGCAAGACTGTCTCAAAAAAAAAGAAAAGAAAAGAAAAGAAACTCTTCTATACAGTCTTCACATACTGTTAACAACAGTGAAAACTGTAAGAATCTAATTGGATACACTAACAATCTAATATACTTGCTTAAAGCAGGGGAAGGAAAACAAATATCTAAGAAAAAAAGTTTTAAAAACTCAATTTTCAAATTAATAGAAAATTACATCTTAAAAATGCTTTTTTTGCAATATAGTAAGAACCCCATATCTATGAAAAACAGAAGAAATGCTTTTTTAAAAACTGTTTTCAACTTTCAGTTCAGACTCTTCCTAAAGTTCTAAACTCCATTGACAAATAAGGTTAAAGAATTCCTGATCTTTTATCTCTAATGTCTATATTATAAAATACAGATGTGAAACTAATAATAGTGGCAAGTATTACACTTGACTATTGTAGAATAACTTGTTTTCTAAAGATGGTCACAACCGTACTGCTATACCACATGCTCTTATAGAACTTTGCCATTCCCCAAGCAAGAGGTGAAGTCTGATTCCCCTCCCCTATCTGGGTGTGCATGTGACTCACTTGTAACCAATAGAATGCAGTGGAAGTGACAATGGCTCTGCTGAAAAAAGGGCAGCTTTCTCCTTGTTCACTTTAACACTTGAGGGCCCCACGTTTTATAGAAGCAAAGCCACATATGGGCACTCTGGTCAGCAGTCCTAGCCCAGGTACTAGACATGCTAGTGAATAAGCCCTCAAATTGTTCCAGTCTCCAGCAGCCAAGTGTGTTGATCCCAGCCTTCACATCTTCCCAATTGAGATCCTAGTCATCACAGAGCTGAGAAAATCCATCCCCACTGTGCCCTTTCAGACCTCCCAACTCACAGAATCAATGTGCATAATACAAAGTGTTTCATGCCACTAAGTTTGGGAATGGGTATTAAGCAGCAATACTAACTGTAATAACTATACACAGCGGGGGAGTTAGTCCCATTTCTAAAATTGGATATTTTTTAGTCTAAACAATACTACACTCCTGACTTACAAAACACTGACAAAATTAAATGCAATAAAATGACATACGGGCTTTCTCTTGCGTCCACTACCAAAAGTCCTAAATAAATTAAACTTATACTAACCACTCTTGATTTCCACAAATGATAATCAAAGGCCTTTTATACTTCAACTCTTAAATAAGCCCCACAGAAATTATATGAACAGATGTTCACACACTCAGCCTCTCACCATGTGATACCCTTGGCTGCCTCAGGACTCTTTGGAGTCCCCACCAGCAAGAAGGCTCTCACCAGATACTGCCTGTCAACCTGGGACTTATCAGCCTCCAAAACTGTAAGAAATAAATCCCTTTTCTTGTAGGTTGTCCAGTTTCAGGTATTCTGTTGTACGCAACAGAAAACCGACAAATACACATGCTCACTTATAGCAGAACAGTTTAAGTCACCAGAACATCCTTTAAAAACCAGTACAGAAATCACCTCATAAGTTTATCATTGCTCCTTATGTAACCTTGGATAACCACTCTGTACCTGTTCCCTTGTTAAAATGCTAACACTACCCACCTCTAAGATCTTTAAATAATACACATTAAATAACTTAAAACACTAAAAAAAAGAGAAGAAATTACATGAACAAAGTCATGGCCACAGGCTCAATGCTAGCTAGCTAAATTGCTTATATAAATTGTGATGCTTTTTCCCCTGCTGAGTATTAGAATAGTTTCTTTCCATTATTTAGAAAGATTAATAACATCCCAGTAATACCCAATATATCTTTTATATGTAGGTGTATAATTGATGGTGATCAATTATCATACAAGCTGAGAGACTGGGAAACAAACATTCTAAAAGAAACTACTTTAAAAGGAAATAATCAGGCCGGGCGCTGTGGCTCACGCCTGTAATCCTAGCTCTTGGGAGGCCGAGGCGGGCGGATTGCTCAAGGTCAGGAGTTCAAAACCAGCCTGAGCAAGAGCGAGACCCCGTCTCTACTATAAATAGAAAGAAATTAATTGGCCAACTGATATATATATAAAAAAAAAAATTAGCCGGGCATGGTGGCGCATGCCTGTAGTCCCAGCTACTCGGGAGGCTGAGGCAGAAGGATCACTCAAGCCCAGGAGTTTGAGGTTGCTGTGAGCTAGGTTGACGCCACGGCACTCACTCTAGCCTGGACAACAAAGCGAGACTCTGTCTCAAAAAAAAAAAAAAAAAGGAAATAATCAAAAACTAATCATAATCATTAAAAATAATCAAAATCATTAAAAATGCAACAAAGTATACAAAATTGCAATTACTAAACTGCAATTACTGACTGAAGGCAATAGAAATTGGTTCTGAAATAAAATCTCTAGCACTACTATTCAGAAGCATCCTTATCTATTCCAATATCCAGAAAGAAAAAGAGAGAAAGAAAAAATCCACATCCCCTCCCCAAATCTTACTGTAGGGTTCTAGGTCTCTCTCTGGAAAGGTTCTAGAGCAGAAGAGTGACACACCTGCATCTATACTTTGAGAAGATTAGTCCAGTGATTATGTTTAGGATAGGTTAGCAGACAGGCAAGGAGAACAGAACACTATTGCTAAAGTTTAGGCATCAATGTAACCAAAATGTTTGTACCCTCACAATATCCTGAAATAAAAAAACTAATAAAATAGGTCAGGCGCGGTGGCTCAGGCCTGTAATCCTAGCACTCTGGGAGGCCGAGGCAGGCGGATTGCTCGAGGTCAAGAGTTCAAAATCAGCCTGAGCAAGAGCGAGACCCCATCTCTACTATAAATAGAAAGAAATTAATTGGCCAACTAATACATATATAGAAAAAATGAGCCGGGCATGGTGGCGCATGCCTGTAGTCCCAGTTACTCGGGAGGCTGAGGCAGCAGAATTGCTTGAGCCCAGGAGTTTGAGGTTGCTGTGAGCTAGGCTGACGCCACTCACTCTAGCCTGGGCAACAAAGTGAGACGCTGTCTCAAAAAAAAAAAAATTAAAAAAAAAAAAATAATAATAATAATAAAATAAAAAGATATAATAAGGGTTCAGGCAAAGGCAGTAAAAGTAAAACTGGAAAAGCTAAAGTTGAAAAGGTTTTTGAAAGAAAAATTCGGAAGACTTGGTAATCAAGTAGGGTGAATCTTAACTATTACATAAAAGATCTCTTCTAAATTGATAAGAAAAGATACATAGCTTGATACAGTCTCTGTATTGTTTCTGTGCTGAAATAAACACGTCTAAAACAGGCCATGCACCATGGCTCACTCCTATAAGCCCAGCACTTTGGGAGACAGAGGCAGGAGTGTTGCTCGAGGCCAGGAGTTTGAGAACAGCCTGGGCAACATAGCAAGGTCCCCTCTCTACAAAAAATAAGAAAAATTAGCCAGGCATAGTGGTGAGTGTCTGTGGTCCCAGCTACTAGGGAAGCTGAGACAGGAGAATTGCTTGAGCCGAGCCGTTCAAGGCGGCAGCGAGCTATGAATCCTACCACTGCACTCCAGCCTGGGTGACAAAGCAAGATCCTATCCCTAAAAATAAATACTAAATAAATAAATATGCCTAAAACTATAGTGTGGTAACAAAGGAAAGAGAATGGTAGCCAAACTAGAACATGGAATTAGTTCATGTTTTTGGAATGTTGTAAAATCCCAAAAGTCTAAGTTAATGAAATTAATGAAATTAAACCAAATTTAGAAAGAGAAAACTAAAGTAAATAGAAGAGGAAAACATGGGATTAATAATTTCAGTTATAAACGTATCTTCCCTAAACCCTCTTAGAAGATTAATGAACCAAATATTGAGATGAACCTGAATATTAAAGATAAATGGATAGTAAGAAGCAGCATAAAATGGAAAATATAATTTATACAATTTAAATGCAAAATGTTTTAAAATATCTTAGCATTGATTTTACAACATCATTAGACAAAAAAAAAATTAAAGGAACAAATCTTGAACAAAATCTACCATACAGCCTAAAAGGCTGGCAAATCATCCCAAGGGTGTTACGGGCATTGCTCTAACAGTCTCATGAGCTTTGGGTATAAATAATAGGCACCTTCAAATAGAACACAGATATTGTTTAACTGAAATTTGACAAAACTTAAGCTTTTTATTTAAGCTGTTCAAGTAAAATTATGAGGGAGAAAATGTTGATTTAATACAAATTCAAAGATAAACTTACATAAGCAAGAAACACTGGGAAGTTTATCTATGTAGATGTGTAAAATTCTGTTATATTGTGCTTAACAAAACTTTTTAAAAAATAACGTTCTGTTGGAATAATTTTATAGATAAACTTTCAGAAAGCATTTCCCTTTTATTTTTTAATTTTTTTTTTTTTAATTAGCAGGGTATAGTGGCACATGCCTATAGTTCTAGGTATTTGGGCTAGGAATTTTTTGTTTTGTTTTGTTTTGTGTTGTTTTGTGGGCACCACCACGCCTGGCTAACTTTTTCTATTTTTGGTAGAGACAGGGCCTCGCTCTTGCTCAGGCCGGTCTCGAATTCCTGACCTCAAGCGATCCTCCCACCTTGGCCTCCCAGAGTTCTAGGATTACAGGCATGAGCCACTGTGTCCAGCCTGCAGTGGCTTTCTAACTGTTCTCCCTATACCTTCTCCTCCATTTTTACTCTCATCTCTTGATACCACAGAATAGTAATTAAAAAAAAAATAAATCTGATAGTGCCATTCCCCTGCCAAAGCCCAAGATCTTCAACATAGCCTACACAGCTCCATGTGACCTAGCCCTGTCAGGTGATCTTTCTCTCTCAGGTCACTCCTAAACATCATTTGTCACTCCAGGAACACTGGCATCCTCTGTACCCTCCAATGTGCCATGCTACCTCAAGGTTACACACAACGTTCTCTCTACTCTTTCCCTAATTAACCCTCAAATCTCTACACAACTGTTACTTCTTTGGGGAAATTCTCCTTGATACCCTAAAATTAGATGACATTCTCCTGTTATCCTGCCACGGTACTGTGCTTTTCCTTAGCTCTTATACTGTGTAAATACTTGTGTGAATAATTGCTTATTAACTATTTCCTCCAACAGACTTACAGTGCCTAGCACATAGAATAATCAATATATACCAACTAAATGATTAATAATAGTAGAATCTAATAATGATCTACCCTATATGCCAGGCACCATGCTAAGTGCTTTCTACACACTAGCTCCCTTGACCTTCACAAAACTCTATTAGGTAAATAATATTATTTTCTCCATTTTTACATTGAAAGGAGATTAGTAATTTATCCAAGGTCACAGAGCCATTAAGTGGAAGAAGTAGGACTGGCACCTAAATCTGTCAGGCACAAAACCCATGCTTTTTACCCTTAATTGAATTTGCTCCCTCAAACCACTACTTGTAGAACTAAATAAATATGTGCTGATTGCTTAAAATGTCTACTCATACTAAGCAGATAGATACTAAGATACTTTTACACTAAGATAAAGAGCAATGGCAAAGAATAGTTAATGAGAGTTTCATTTTTTTTAATTTTTTAATTTTTAATTTTTTTTAAATTGACAATAATTATACATATTTATGAGGTACATAGTAACATTGCAATACATACAATGCATAGTCATCAGGATAATTAGCATATACATCATTTCAAACATTTATCATTTCTTCGTGTTGGGAACATTCAATATCCTCCTTGTAGCTACTTTAAACTATATATTATTGTTAACTATAGTCACGCTACAGTGCTATAGAACACTAGAACTTATTCCTCCTATCTAGTTGTAATTTTGTATCCTTTAGCAAATCTCTCTCTATCCCTCACTTCCCAGCTATTTTTTTTTTTTTTTTTTCAGATGAGGCCTCTCTATGTTGTCCAGACTGAAGAACAGTGGATATTGTAAGCACAATTACTGCACACCACAGCCTCAAACTCCTGGGCTCAAGCAATCCTCCCGCCTCAGCCTCCAGAGTAGCTAGGACTACAGATGCATGCTACTGCACCTGGCTCAGAATTTCACTGAATTTAGGAATATTAATCTATTGAGTTACATAGCAGAGTTACCAACCAGGTCCCAAACAGAGAGCAATAGTTGTCCTGAGACTAACTATGTAGGGAAATAGGCCTCCACTGTTATGAGCAAGGCTGAGTCCTGGAATAACATAAGCCTTGCTGTAGGTAACTATATCCCCATTTTTGCCTTCATCAGGAGTCTTAATAGCCAAACCAGGATCTTTCTTGATGGGATTTATTACGCTCAAACTAACTGAGGAGTAGGAAGGAATCTTAATGAATTCTCAAAAAGTTTTTCTGTGTTCAGATTAACTTGTACTGTAAGAGGTAGCTACAGTGGCTGTTTTACTTCCTGGCAATACTAATCAACCCAAAGACAGTGCAAGGAAGCCATGCAGAATTAGACAGAGAACCAATTTGCATCTACCAATAATCTACTAACATAAAGTTTATAGAAACGCTTCTTTCAAGAATTAAGTAAAGGCCGGGCGCGGTGGCTCACACCTGTAATCCTAGCACTCTGAGGCCGAGGCAGGCGGATTGCTCGAGGTCAGGAGTTCGAAACCAGCCTGAGCAAGAGACCCCGTCTCTACTCTAAATAGAAAGAAATTAATTGGCCAACTAATACATATATAGAAAAAATTAGCCTGGCATGGTGGCCCATGCCTGTAGTCCCAGCTACTTGGGAGGCTGAGGCAGGAGGATTGCTTGAGCCCAGGAGTTTGAGGTTGCTGTGAGCTAGGCTGACACCACAGCACTCACTCTAGCCTGGGCAACAAAGTGAGACTCTGTCTCAAAAAAAAAAAAAAAAAAAAAAAAAAAAAGAATTAAGTAAGGGTGACTATCAGAAGATGTTTAAACCACAAGTTCTTACCTACAGAACAAGTTCTAACTTAATTTTCTTAACTATTTGATTTCACTAACCTAATTATCGATACAAAACAGCCCTTAATAAACTGTCCAGGTCGGGTGCGGTGGCTCACGCCTGTAATCCTAGCACTCTGGGAGGCCAAGGCAGGCGGATTGCTCGAGGTCAGGAGTTCAAAACCAGCCTGAGCAAGAGTGAGACCCCCGTCTCTACTATAAATAGAAAGAAATTAATTGGCCAACTAAAAATATATATACGAAAAATTAGCCGGGCATGGTGGCGCATGCCTGTAGTCCCAGCTACTTGGGAGGCTGAGGCAGAAGGATTGCTTGAGCCCAGGAGTTTGAGGTTGCTGTGAGCGAGGCTGATGCCATGGCACTCACTCTAGCCTGGGCAACAAAGCAAGACTCTGTCTCAAAAAAAAACAACAAAAAAAACTGTCCAATAACATGTAAAAAGTCAGGATGTAGGGGAGAAATGATCACTTTGAGAGATAATTAACAAAGAAACAGTACTAAGTAAACTCAACAGAGTAAAATAATTTCCACTAGATTAGTACCAGCTAGAGATTAGTACCAGCTGCTATTCAACAATTCATCTATGTTTATAGTTAATTCTTCTGATTCTGAGACATCTTTGAGTCTCAATATTCAAAGTGTCGTCTTCAGACCAGCAGCAGCAGGCAGTACCTGAGAGCTTGTCAGAATTCAGAGTATCAGGCTCTTCCCCAGACCTAGTGAATGAGAATCTGTATTTTAACAAGATCTCCCATGCAAGATGTAGGCTGATAAAACCTGGAAATCCCTGGATTATACAATGACTCAAGGAGAAATAATCTTCATAGCCCATAGTGTAGGATCACATGCTAGAGACAGGCTAATATTAAAAGAATATTATATAAGCAAATCCATACAGACAGAAAGTAGTTTAGATCAGTGGAGGCATCAGCTGAGAGGAAGGAGGAATGAGAAATGATGACAGGGTACAGAGTTTCTTTGTGGTTCTGGAATTAGATAGTGGTGATAATTGCACAACCATATGAATATACTAAAAAACCAATGAATTGTACACGTTAAAAGGTATGTGATTTATCTCTCGATTTTTTAGAAAATAAGAATATAATAGCATTGGACCCTTTGTAGTCCCTCTCATGAAGGAATCTAACTGGTTATTTCAATACTACATGGTTGGCTATTCAAATTAAATATGGAGACCAGCCTATTTAATTAAATATGGAGACCAGCCTAAGTAAGAGCAAGATCCTATCTCTACAAAAACAGAAAAAAATTAGCCAGACCTGATGGTGCACATCTACAGTCCCAGCTACTCAGGAGGCTGAGGCAGAAGGATCACTTAAGCCCAGGAGCTTGAGGTTGCGGTGAGCTACGATGATGCCACTGCACTGTAACCCGGGTGACAGAGCAAGACCCTGTCTCAAAAAAGTTAAATATGGACAGTTATACTGAAGGCCAGTCTATTGAATACAATGACTCAATTGTTTTTCTTTCTTATTCTTATAAACTATTCAGTGTTCAATAGTTGTATTTTGTATAGACTATGAATGGGAATTCATGTATCTCTTCAGACAAAAGAGAGGAAGGGATAATGAATGGCTAGAACAGAAAACAATATACAATTATTTATTTATTTAATAATTTTGGGGGGGTTGTTTTTTAGAGACAGGGTCTCACTCTGTTGCCCAGGCTGGAGTGCAATGGCATGATCATAACTCACTGTCCCCTCAAACTCCAGGGCTCAAGCAATCCTCCCGCTTCAGCCTCCCGAGCAACTGGGACTATAGGCATATGCCGCCACATTCAGCTAATTTTTACATTTCTTGTAGAGATCGGGGGTGTCTTGCCATATTGCCCAGGCTGGTCCCAAACTCCTGACTTCAAGTGATCCTCCCCTGTCAGCCTCCCAAAGTTCTAGGATTACAGACATGAGCCAATGTACACAGCCCAAACTTAGGCTGTAGTAATTCCTTGAAATGATACAGTATTATTATATTTCTAATCATAATAATACTATTATATAACCTTCTATATCTTTTGCAAAACTAAGGAATCAGATCTGTGAAATTCAGGTCACCATCTCTACCTAACCCTCCCTTTTCCACTCACTTCTGCTTCTTTGCTCAGTAAACTGTGCCATCTAGCTAGCTGATCAAGAGAGCAACCTGTGACCAACCTTGTGTTCTCTCTCATTCCACATCATTAAAATTTTTGCTTCCTAAATCTCTCTTACACCTCAAGTACTTCTCTCCAACCCTCTGTTATACTTTAATACAAGCCACCATCATCTTTCACTTTGGCTTCAGGAGAAGCTTCTCAACAGTTCTCCCTACATCCATTCTTGCCCCTATCCAATCCACTCAGTAGGCAAAGATGGTTTTAAAACTCAAACCTACTATTATCTCTCTTAAAAACCTTCAATGGTTTCCTCATGTTCTTAGGATAATCTTAGATCTTAGCACGTTCTTAGGCCCCAGCCTAATGTTTTAACCTTTCTACCCTCAACTCTTCTTCTCAACCATATTAGACTTATTCCATTTTTCCATTCCTTTAAAGCACCAGGCCCTCTAGTCTTTATTTTGTATATTTTATATTACCAGTACTCCACTTTCAATTACCCTGTCCACTAGCTCTGTCCACTGACTTAAGATAGTTACTCACTAGCCAAGCAGCTCCATTCCTCATTTACCTGATTATACCTGAAACCCCACCAGCTGCCTCCCAGGTCCCCCAGCCTGCCTTAGCTCTCTCATTATCTCCTCCTTTCCTTCCAGGCAAACTCCTAGCTGTCAATCCCCACTGACTGAATAAGACAATTTCTATTCTGACCCATGTTTGCTATAAGCTAGGGCCACCTAAAACTTACCTTTCCATCTTACAAACAAACTAGAGAAAGGAAAAAAACTGGCTGGGCTCAGTGGCTCACGCCTGTAATCCTAGCACTCTGAGAGGCCGAGGCGGGTGGACTGTTTGAGCTCAGGAGTTCAAGACCAGCCTGAGCAAGAGTGGTCTTGAACCATCTCTACCAAATATAGAAAAAATTAAGAACTGCAGTCCAGGAAAAATATAGAGGAAAAAGTAAAAGTAAAAGTAAAAGTAAAAAAAAAAAAAAAAAAAAAAAAAAGGCCGGGCGCTGTAATCCTAGCTCTCTGAGAGGCCAAGGTGGGCGGATTGCTCGAGGTCAGGAGTTCAAAACCAGCCTGAGCAAGAGCGAGACCCCGTCTCTACTATAAATAGAAAGAAATTAATTGGCCAACTGATATATATATAAAGAAAAATTAGCCGGGCATGGTGGCGCATGCCTGTAGTCCCAGCTACTCAGGAGGCTAAGGCAGAAGGATCGCTCGAGCCCAGGAGTTTGAGGTTGCTGTGAGCTAGGCTGACGCCACAGCACTCACTCTAGCCTGGACAACAAAGCGAGACTCTATCTCAAAAAAAAAAAAAAAAAAAAGAATATAAAAACAAAAATTAGCCAGGCATGGTGGTGCATGCCTGTAGCTCCAGCTACTCAGGAGACTGAGGCAGAAGGATTGCTTGAGCCCAGGAGTTTGAGGTTGCTGTGAGGTAGGCAGATTCCACAGCACTCAAGCCGGGGCAACAGAGTGAGACTCTGTCTCAAAAAAAAAAAAGAAGGGAAAAAAGCTAACCGTCACTGAGAACTGATTATGAGACAAAGGTTGGCTGGCTTTAATTTATCCTTGGGACAATTCTGTGAGGTCAGGCACTATTCATTTTAGACACAAAGAAACTAAGAGTCACAGAAATTAGATAAATTATATTGGTAGTTGGTTTATGGGATTAATACTTCCTTTAGGTCAAAAAAGAAAAAAAGTGACTGCATAGACTGAGAAAGGTATTTAATTCCAAACCCCAATATACCACAATAAGTAGTCTGAAGAACAAACTAGAATAAAAGTAGAGCTTATCCATATTATAACCCAGGAGTTTAGATGTGGTATATAGCACTAAGATGCAAGAGTCAGACTCTGCTCTCATAGGCAACCACTCCCTCCTGAGAACTTAGAAGATTCCAGAACATATTTGGAAATAGGTGCTTTGTCAAAACATTTCATGAGATTCAGCTGATATTCAGGTTATAGGGTGGAGCAGAGAATGACCTGGAACATTAGCAAGGAAAGAAAGGCTCATGGATTCTGAGAATCTGGGCAACCTGTGAACTGCTCCATGGCCTGCTTCCTTGGCAATGGCCAGCCCTACAAGCAAATCAAGACATACCTGATTCCTCTTTAAAATCTCCATCTCTATAGCTACCTAGAAAACAGGTCCTGGCCCAGGACATTCTCCAGTAGTGCATTCAATTCAACAAGGCAAGTGCTTTACTCTGCATGGGAAGCCCTTTGAAAATTAAAGACAAATCTCATTTTTTTTTGTAGCCTTCCTGATATTTACAGTAATATCATCAACTATTTTCTTTGACAGCAAAAAAAGCATACTTTTTACAACGTAACTAGATGTTCTATAGTGCAACAAGAAATTGCCTTCCAAAACGGAGCTCATGTATAATATTCATTTACAATGCAATTAACTAGGCAAATAATTTTCAAATATAATCAATAATAAAGACTATTCTGAGGCCAGGCACGATGGCTCATGCCTGTAATCCTCAGCACCCTGGGAAGCCGAGGCAGGAGGATAAATTAGGCTCAGGAGTTCGAGACCAGCCTGAGCTAGCGAGACCTTGTCTCTACTAAAAACAGAAAAAATTAGCCAGGCATGGTGGCATGCACCTGTAGTCCCAGCTCCTCAGGAGGCTGAGGCAGGAGGATGGCTTGAGCCCAGAAGTTTGAGGTCGCTGTGAACTAGGCTGATGCCACAGAACTCTAGCCCGAGGAACAAAGCAAAACTCTGTCTCAAAAAGAAAATACTGTTCTGTGGATGGTAGTGTTTAATACATTTTATATTTTGTATAGTGATTTCAGGCTTTTTGTTTTCTTAAAGTCAGCAGCTATTTAGCCTAATTCTTAGCATTATTTTGTCCTTTGTACCAATACTTTTTTGTGCACAATTTTTGTGATCTATGTTAAAAATCTGCATTGCCAACATTGCAGCTTGAACCTAAACTTGTTATTCAAATAAATATTTAATTTTTTATTTTTTTATTTTATTTTATTTTATTTTTGAGACAGAGTCTTGCTTTGTTGCCCCGGCTAGAGTGTGATTGCCGTGGCATCAGCCTAGCTCACAGCAACCTCAAACTCCTGGGCTCAAGCAATCCTACTGCCTCAGCCTCCCGAGTAGCTGGGACTACAGGCATGTGCCACCATGCCCGGCTAATTTTTATCTATATCTATTAGTTGGCCAATTAATTTCTTTCTATTTAGAGTAGAGACGGGGTCTCACTCTTGCGCAGGCTGATTTCGAGCTCCTGACCTTGAGCAATCCGCCCGCCTTGGCCTCCCAGAGTGCTAGGATTACAGGCATGAGCCACCACACCCGGCCAATAATTAATTTTTTAAATTGCTCTTATATAATCAGATGCCCCTTTCATTTTAGAAGCACTGGGAGGATTTTGCCTAAAGTACAATTTAATGGGGAAACTAGATTTTAGTTTTATAAAACTTTCAAGTTTTTCCTGGGACCTATATTTTCTTGAATTAAATTTTGTAGTTCTAGAATAAACAGGTAATCTAAAGAGGTGTTATCTGTGTTTGTTAAAACCAGAGGCTTTCTTATATTTTAACCTACTAAACAGTTAGGAGAGATTCCTGTCATTAAGCACAAAGGCACTGAATACTCAAGTGCTTGTCTTCATAAGAGAAAAAGCACCATATCTTTCAAGTTTCTGAATGCTTCCTGCTTACAGGCACCAAAGCCACGGTGTAAACCAATCAATTTCTTGCCAGACGAAACCACCACTGGGAAGATGAAACTCTCTGGAAGAGGCGTTCACGTGGATGCTTCCTCCTCCCTCAGGAACCAATGGGCAGCCTTTATGCATGTGCACCTGGAACTCAAGCCATAAGCATGGTGTACAGCACAGAAGAGGCTGCTGCAGAACTGTAATTAAGTGGACATTTTATAGGAATTTATATAGATGTTAGTCCTCAAAAGCTACAGACCAATGGTCTATAAAATAAAATGTGTTAGAAACCTCTGGAAAAAAAAGAAATTGGGTCCTAAAACTAATAGTAACTTGCCCAAAATATACAGGAGTAATGGTAGAGTCCAGATACAATCTCAAGCCTACTTAAATCCAAAGTCCAAGTTCTTTCCCATTTTACAATCAAGCTCTCACTATGTTGCCCACGCTGGTCTCAAACTCCTGGGCTCAAGTGATCCTTCTGCCTCAGCCTCTCAAGTAGCTGGGATTAAAGGCACAAGCCACCATCCCTGGCTAAAGTCATGCTTTTTTAAAAAAAAAGATTTTGTTTTACCACTTCAATCTCTCGTTTTGAATCTAGAATTACCAACTTTATATTAAATTTTGCACTTTGGGAGACTGAGGTGGGAGAATTGCCTAAAGGCAGGAGTTTGAGACTAGTCTGGGCAACATAACAAGACCCTATCTCTAAAAAATGAAAATTTAAAAAAATTTTTTAAATTTTATACTTTGGTATCTTCTGTAAGAACACATTTTAAGATTAAATGTATAGTCTAAAAAATAATTTACTTTGACCACAGTGAAAACAATTTCAGCTAAAAAATGTATTTTCTTTGATTAGAGTTTAAGTATGAAAAGTTGTCACCAATAACAATGACTACTACCACTATTTATCGCACATTTATGTTCAGGCTCTGAGCCAAGCCCTTCACATGCCAGTATCAGATTTATTTTTAATCCTTTACTCTGTATCTATATCACTAGCACAATTTTGCTTCAATATTATTCAAAAGAAAAATAAACAATACTAAAAATAGAGAATAGCCAATTAAATTTAATTGCTTAGAGGAGGAATATGATGTTGATAATTTTTATATTTTTAGGAAAACTAAAATAACTCCACTGATGTACCTAGGAGGGAGGGATAATGACATAGCAGAAAGCCAATTCTTCAATCATAACCAATCAGGTTCTTCACAGTAGGAAAGGAGTTGCAGCTATCACAAGTACCTAAAGGTGCTACTAACAGCCAACTAGTCTAGTTTCCTAGACTGGGGGAAGTGGAAAAGTTTGACTTCTGTCACCACATCATCCCATCTTCCTTCACCATCACACATACACACACACACACACACACACACACGCACACACACACACACACACGCACAGGCACTCACACATAAGGAACTAGTGAGCAAAGCCAGTATCTCTTTTCAAACTGTTTCTTCTCCCTCTGTCACCTTTACGTAAAACCCCAGAACCCCAGCTACTTCTTTTCTACCGCTGGCAACAATAGGTGTTTAAGTCACCTTTTGACAATACAAAGATTTATCACTTAGTTTTCTCATAGGAAACATAAAGTAGCTTGAAATATATTCCAAAAGGTGTACATGCACGCACATACACATAACTTTCAAGAGACTGATGAGCTAACAGATATAGTGATGCAGACAAATATACCAAAGGACTGAAGAGTTTGTTTGCTGGCTGGCTCCTTGTCCCTTTTCTCTCTCAAATAGAAATGATAATTGCTACAGTGTGGTTCCTTCCCATACACTGACTCTGCATCAGTTTCCCAGAATCTTCATAGCAAACTCCATTCTCAAACTCTTAAAAGACTTCACTTTTAATCATAGGAGTTAGCAGAAATATTATTTATTTTGCCAAGCTAAATATATATTTGAGAAAAATATTAACTATCACCATATATTAGAAGAAAAAACACATTTTAATAAGGAAAAATCTATACTGAATCTTCAATCACAAAAGTAAAATTTTTGTTTGTTATGAAGGAGAACACAAGGATCGCACACACAAAAAAAGATCTTGCTCAAAGGCAATTTCATATATAATTTATTTAATTATAGCCTCTTAAAAATCATGCCAATATTTTTAAGAAAATAATCATTACAGGCCGGGCGCTGTGGCTCACGCCTGTAATCCTAGCTCTTGGGAGGCCGAGGCGGGCGGATTGCTCAAGGTCAGGAGTTCAAAACCAGCCTGAGCAAGAGCGAGACCCCGTCTCTACTATAAATAGAAAGAAATCAATTGGCCAACTGATATATATATAAAAAATTAGCCGGGCATGGTGGCGCATGCCTGTAGTCCCAGCTACCAGGGAGGCTGAGGCAGAAGGATCGCTCGAGCCCAGGAGTTTGAGGTTGCTGTGAGCTAGGCTGACGCCACGGCACTCACTCTAGCCTGGGCAACAAAGCGAGACTCTGTCTCAAAAAAAAAAAATAAAATAAAAAAAAATAATCATTACAGAACATCGTGTTAAAAGTCTACTTCAAAAAAAACTACTTTTCTACTTTTAGTGGTTTTCACAAAAATCTTAATACTATACTTCGATTTTGTCCCTTTCATAAAAGGGTAAAATACCTGATTTACACATCCATTTCTACTAATCTGTACTTTCCTAACATTACATACATATTTAAAAAGAAACTTGCATGAAGTGAAACATAAAAGCAACTGAGATGATATAATTAAATTAGCTTAATGAGACTAAAGAGATATTTCTCAACTTTCAATACATGAAATTTAACAAAACAGTTTTAAGGTTGACATAAATAAATTAATGAGAATTGGAGCCTTGCTCATGAGCATTTTAAAGTTTTTCTCGAGGGAATCCTCAGCAAACATACATTCAATCAATTCCATTTCATAAATTTTAAAAAGCAAAGGTTTATTCATCTATGCCAAGAGGAAAGTTCTAGGCATCCCAGGGAAGTTTACATAGCAGCCTGCTCCACCGCCATGCTGGGAACAGAGGAAAAGAAATACTTAAGACATAAGGTTGAAATCCTAACCCCCAAAGTGATGATATCAGGAGGTAGGGCCTCTGGGAGGTGATGAGGTCATGAGGACAGAACCTTCATGAATGGGATTGGTTGCCTTTGAAAGGGAACTGAGAGAGATCATTGCCCTTCCCACCATGTGAAGGCACAGGGAGAAGATGGCCGTCCAGACACCTGATCTGCCAGTGCCTTGATACTGGGCTCCCCAGCCTCCAGAACAGTCAGAAGTAGGTGATTATAAGCTACCCAGGATATGGTATTTTGTTATAGTGGCCCAGACTAAGACACCTCCTCAACCTATCCCTCAGCCCTATTTCCCTTGACTAATTTTCCTTTCAGCTTCTCTTCCCTTCATTTGGAAACACCTCAATTTTTTTAGAAGTATTTAGGAGAAATATCTTATACTCTTTTTTATATCCCACAGAACCTAGAATGATTAATAAATGTTCTATCAACTTATTTTTTTCTTTTTGTTTTTACCAAGAGCACTTCAAGCCAAGACCAACTTATTTTGATAGTTGAAATTTACCTTTGTAATACTCCAAATCAAATTATATTTTATAAAAAATTAATGGACTCTCCACTCTTGTGGGGAAAAAATTCTCTGTATTTTTGCAAAGAAAAAGGTTGAGAAAAATATACACAAAGTATTAATAATGATTATTTCTAAGGGTTGGCATACAGATGCTTTTACCATCCTTTTTCTAACTTGTCTGAGAATTTTATCACGAGCATATTTTAATTTCATAATGACAAAACAAACTAATGGGACCTGAATTAATGGTATTTACTACATTTCCAAACTAGAACAGGCCACAAAATAATAGATTTTATAATAGAATTTCCCTGTAATCCCAGCCTAAAATGCTGATGTTCACATGTTCCTGATATGTTAATCACCCAAAATTACTCCCTGTTAAGGCATACTGAAACTATAAAGCACTGTACAAAGATATGAGGTTATAATTCATCTTTGGCCAATAAGGTTCAAATGAAATAAAATGTAATATGACATTCTCTCTTAATAATAATTGTGGTAATACATTTTAGTTCTTAAACTTCTTCCCTTTCTGTACACATTCTTCCAAGTTCATCCCATGCCTACAAGTTCTTTGACGTCTTTTCCCAGCATCCACCCTTGCCCCCAGAAGCTCCTCTGCAGTCACAGCCCCACCATTTTGGAGTAACAAGTAAAAATGTTCCTTCCTAATGGTCTCTACATCAAAAGCCTCTTGCCTACATGCACCTATATGAGCTAGAAAATATTAGGAGTTAGATGGTATTATTGCATATAGAAGAAAGAAGACAAAGAACAAGCTTTATCTACTCTAATTTATGGTGCTATCTCCATTCTCCCCAATCTATCAGTCCCTCTCCACTTCTCTGGCTCTTAACTCCCTTGCACTCTCTGTCCTTTCACCACACCCACCAGCAAAACTAAACAAACAAGAACTAAAATGAAAATTTCACTAGAGGGGCTCAGTAGCACATTTGAGCTGGCAGAAGAAACGATAGGCAAACTTGCAGATAGACAATTGAGCATATCTAGTCTGAGCAACAAAAAAGAAATGAGGAAAAATGAACAGAGCCTCAGAGACAGACCATCAAGCCTATAATGCATAATGGGAATACCAGGAGGATAAGAAAAAAAGGGACAGAAAGATTATCTAAAGAAAAGATGGCTGAAAACTTCCCAAATTTGATGAAAAACATTAACTGGACTAGGGACAGTAGTTCATACCTATAACCCAGTACTTTGGGAGGCCAAGGTGGGAAGATCAGTTGAGGCCAGAAGTTAGACACTAGCCTAAAGAGCAAGACTCCGCCTCTACAAAAACTAGAAAAATTAGTCAGCCATGGTGGTGTATGCCTCTACTCCCAGCTACTTGGGAGGTTGAGGCAGGAGGATGGCTCAAACCCTGGAGTTAAAGGTTGCAGTGAGCTATGGTGATGCCACTGCACTCTAGCCCAGGAGACAGAGCGAGACCCTGTCTCAAAAAAAAAAAAAATTAATCTACACATCCAAGAACCTCAACACACTCCAAGATAACTCAAAGAGATCTACATCTAGACACATCATAGTCAAATTGTCAAAGCTGACAACAAAAAGAGAATCTTGAAATCAGCAAGAGAAGAAAAAAAAACCTAATGTTATAATGGATTCTCAAGATTAACAGTTGATTTCTTATCAAAAACCATGGAGGCCAGAATACAATGGGATGACATAGTCAAAAATGTGAAAGCAAAAGACTATCAACCAAGAATTCTTTTTATTTTTTTATTTTAGCGTATTATGGGTGTACAATTGTTAAGGTTACATATATTGTCCATGCCCCTCCCCCCCTTAACAACCAAGAATTCTATATCCAGCAAAACTATTCAACAAAAATGAAGGAGAGGTGGGTAAAGATAGAAAAAAGAAAAAATTAAGACATTCCCAGATACAAAAATTGAGAGAATTCATTACTAGTACACATTCTCTACAAAAAAGTACTAAAGAAAAACTTTCAGCTAAAATGAAAGGACTCTAGATAGTAACTCAAATCCACACAAAATATAAAGAACACTTATAAGGGTAATGACATAGGTAAACAGAAAACAATGGCATACATGTATTTTTTGCTTGTAACTCTTTTCTTCTATATGATTTAAAGAACAAATGCATAAAACAATAATTATAAAACTGTATTAGTAGGCTTAATGTGTAAGTTATACATATATAGCCATTGTGCAATAATATCCATGCTAAACTCATGGCAAAATCCTTATCATATTTGGGCTAAGTAGTTAGGGCAGCAATAAAATACTATTCAATCTAGAAACTGCACACCTTCTAAAGTTCTAAAAGGCAAAAATCTCAGTAAAAACAAAAAGGCTGTCTCTGACATTAAGAGGTAAGTTTTTCCATCACACTCCAAATATACATAAAGATACACACACACACACACACACGGATTCCTCAGCACATAGACGTGTCTCTGTTTCAAGAAGGACATCTACAATTGGGTTCCCATTTCCTATTAATCAATACCTTAAATATCAGCTATTTACCGAATTAACTCACAGAAGGTAAGGCTGAAAAATGCTATTGTAAATTATGGTACTCTCAGATGGCAAAACAGCACACCAATGATATTTATATTGGTTGATATAATAATGTATAAGAATTCTAGGCTGGGCACAGTGGCTCAAGCCTATAATCCTAGCACACTGGGAGCCCGAGGCAGGTGGATTGCTCGAGGTCAGGAGTTCGAAATCAGCCTGAGCAAGAGCGAGACCCCGTCTCCACTATAAATAGAAAGAAATTAATTGGCTAACTAAATATATATATACATATTAAAAAAAATTAGCCGGGCATGGTGGCACATGCCTGTAGTCCCAGCTACTCAGGAGGCTGAGGCAGGAGGCTCGCTTGAGCCCAGGAGTTTGAGGTTGCTGTGAGCTAGGCTGACGCCATGGCACTCACTCTAGCCTGGGCAACAAAGTGAGACTTTGTCTCAAAAAAAAAAAAAAAAAAAAAAAGAATTCTAAGAAGACACACGTCAAAAAAAAAAAAAAAAAAAAGAATTCTAAGAAGCTAAAAATCACTTATCAAATACTTATTCTGGTAAGGCATTATAAACACCACTTTATAATTAATGGAACACCCTCAAATTGAAATTTCTCAAATAATAATTTTATATCCTAAAGCAAACTTAAACTCATGGACCACTAGTAGAACTTTTTAATTCTATTCATTCAGTTATTTATTCAAGAAACACTTATGGGGCACTTGCTATATGTCAGGCATTGTTCGAGGAACTAGGAATAAAAAGATAAGGACTCTGACCTTTAGAGTATACACAGTTCAGGGAGAAGCTCCCATTCTGGAATCAAAGAACTTATGAGAAGAAGGGACCTAATAGCTCCCTTATTTCACATATAAGGAAACTGGGACTCATCACTAACTTAGCCACTAAGACAGACAGATATCCAGGTCTACAACTTCTGCCACATGTGTGTGTGCCATATTTTTTTTTTTTTTTTGAGACAGAGTCTCGCTTTGTTGCCCAGGCTAGAGGGAGTGCCATGGCATCAGCCTAGCTCACAGCAACCTCAAACTCCTGGGCTCGAGCGATCCTTCTGCCTCAGCCTCCTGAGTAGCTGGGACTACAGGCATGCGCCATCATGCCCGGCTCATTTTTTCTATATATATTAGTTGGCCAATTAATTTCTTTCTATTTATAGTAGAGACGGGGTCTCACTCTTGCTCAGGCTGGTTTCAAACTCCTGACCTTGAGCAATCCTCTCGCCTCAGCCTCCCAGAGAGTTAGGATTACAGGCGTGAGCCACTGCGCCCAGCCTCCATACTTTTTCTTATGACTAAAAGTGATGAAGGTGTGTTTCCATATGAGTGAAGCAGACCATGGAACTGAGGGCAACATACACAATAGCTATTAAATTAGTGACAGAAATCCCTAATGTATATGAACAACATAAACAATTATTTAATAATTGTTAAATAACAATGATTTAAATAAATATCTAGCAATTTAGAGAGAAATCCCTAATAGATGTGATATCATGACAAAGCCCTAATTATCAATTTACTGAAGAACTAAAATAAGATAATATAAGAGTAAGCCTTCTGGCTGGGCGCAGTGGCTTACACCTATAATCCCAGCAGTCTGGGAGGCTAAAACAGAAGAATTGCTTGAGGCCAGGAATTCAAGACCAGCCTGAGCAACAAGGCAAGATACTCTCTCTACAAAAAGTTTAAAAATTAGCCAGGTGTAGTGGCATGCACCTGTAGTCCCAGCTACTTGGGAGGCTAAGGCAGAAGGATTGTTTGAGCAAAAGAGTTCAAAGTTGCAGTGAGCTGTGATAGTGCCACTGCACTCTAGCCTGGCTGACAAAATGAGACCCTGTCTCTTAAAAAAAAAAAAGAGTAAGCCTTCTAAGCCATAATTATGGTTTTGCCTCTGTTTTCTGATCTGTAAAATAAGGATATTGTGAGTACTTGTTTCAGAGGATTATTGGGAAATTTAAGTGAATACTTGAAAGCACTTAGTAAGCTTGATACCTAGTAAACACTTAGTAAATGTTTCATATTCTTATGAACAATCATTTATTAAATGTACTGGTGTGTTATATAACAACTAAAAAAAAGAAACTAGCTTGCTTTCTCATTTATTTGTTTTTTATTTTTTTAAGACAGTGTCTGGCTCTGTTGCCAGGGCTGGAGTACAGTGGACTCATCATAGCTCTCTGCAACCTCAAACTCCTTGCTGGGCTGAAGCAATCCTCCTGCCTCAGTTGCTCAGCCTCCAGAGTAGCTCAGGTGGGATGTACCATGACACCCAGCTAATTTTTCTATGTTTTGTAGAGACAAGGTCCCTCTATGTTGGCCCAGGCTGGTCTTGAACTGCAGATCTCAAACAATTCTCCCACCTCAGGCTTCCAAAGTGCTCTGATTATAGGTGTGAGCCACTATGCCTGGCTGAAATTATCTTTCTTTAAAAGATTATCTTATTACTATGATGGTCTTATTTTTCTGGGAACTAACAGAATCTATCACTAAATTGTATTTTTCACTAAAAGTATTTAAAATGTTAAGATTTAATAATATGACCCCTTTCTCTATAAAGATATATATCAGCCTTAAAATTACAGAAATATAAACATTAATTAAAATAATTAAGCATATTCCATAATTTTAATTAATCAAATCATTTCAGTATTTCTAAGATTATAGATCTTAAATATTAACAGAATGTTCAAAGATGACTTTCAAGTAATTAAAGTTTGTACAGATTTTCTCATTCTACTTAAACTAACTAACATATGGGAAATAACCATGCATTATGTACATTAATGAAAGTCTTTTAATATAAAATAAATAATTGCCCAATATCAATAATAAAGTAAATAACTGTATTTATATCCACTTACTGCAATCTCTCTACAAGCCGACATGGATATTCCTGTGCCTTCAATTTGCTTCAATGCATATTCCTTTTCATCTTTTCTGCACATAAACAAAAAAATATTTTTATTTTTCCACATATTACTTTCAAATTCAAATTTATAACTTTAAAAACAATGGAAACACACTTAATTTCTCAGTGATATGTAAATACTGTCACTATGCCACATATTGCTTATTATTTTTGATAATATTTCAACTAGAGAAATATGAAATACCAAAAGAAATTCATGTCACAATGAAAACACCAGACAGAGCCAAAACAAAAAATTCAAAATTGAAACAGAACAGGATACTAAACACAGCACTAGTTTCAAAGAATAAACAAGCATAAATATAAACTCAAACATATTGCAAGATAATTCCACTCCTGTCTTAATTATCTGGAGTCTATGAAAGCATTCTGTTATAAACATTCACTACAAAAATAACTGACAGACATAAACTCCCAGAAGCATTTAAAGTAATTTCATTGTATAAGAAGCATTTATAAGGATGAGAACCCACTAAAATGCTCTGGTTCTCACCTAGGATGGGGACATTCAAAAGCCCCAGGACCTCAATCAAAAGCCTTTAAAACTGGATGAATGACCAGGACAAAAAAAAAAAAAAGCCTTTAAAAGATTTCAAAATTCAAGCCACCACCAACACATTCTCAGGAACTCTAGGAGAAACCCGGTAGTTAGAGGGGATTTTCCAAACAATAGATACAGGATTAGGAATTCTAGGAAATCCCAATAGGTACCAGGGTGCTTAACCAAGAGAAGACAGGAGTTCAATAATGGTGGTATATCGTATAAAAATATTAATAGTTATCAGATGAGTGGCTAGCGCATCACAGAGAGTATCCTCAGAGTACTGACACCAGAACCAGCCACACAAAGGCCCCAGCTGAATGCCATAAATGTGGTTCACATTGTGGCTTGTACTTAAAACAGGGGTATAATCCATGCCCTCCAAGTTTTTTTTTATAGCTATTCTTCATTTTCCCCATCCTGTGGTTATTAACAGATAAAGTAGTTTAAGATGTTATTCATAATGTGCATTTTTTTTTTTTTTGAGACAGAGTCTCGCTTTGTTGTCCAGGCTAGAGTGAGTGCCGTGGCATCAGCCTAGCTCACAGCAACCTCAAACTCCTGGGCTCAAGCGATCCTTCTGCCTCAGCCTCCCGAGTAGCTGGGACTACAGGCATGTGCCACCATGCCCGGCTAATTTTTTTTTATATATATATCAGTTGGCCAATTAATTTCTTTCTATTTATAGTAGAGACAGGGTCTCGCTCTTGCTCAGGCTGGTTTTGAACTCCTGACCTTGAGCAATCCGCCCGCCTCGGCCTCCCAAGAGCTAGGATTACAGGCGTGAGCCACCGCGCCCGGCCCATAATGTGCATTTTAAAACATCATTTTTACATGCCTTTTGAAGATTTTCACACTTATCTATGATTGGAGCAAATACCTGAGTTATGGTTACTTTCTCCCACAATCAGTTTGAAAATTATATCCATGTTTCTTCCAATACATGGCATTCAGGAAATAATTAAGCAGCATTTTGATAAACAGAAAACATACTAGATATGTCAACAGGATAGACTGCAAAGCAATTATTAAAATGATGGCCTTGAGGGTCATTAGAAACACACAAATTATACTATATAGAAAGTTACATTAACTAACTTTAGTGCTACTGTTATATTATTGCCTTTTAAATTAGAATTAGGAGGAAAAAGAAAAAAAAAACAACAAAATAATTTGACACTCTGAAAATCCTGCTAAAACAATCTTAAGTATTTTCAAAGTGATAGTTTAGGCATATTTTAAAGAACAAAGTAAAAAAAATAGGGAAAAATTTAAGTGATCATTTTTTTCCCTTTTCATCCATCCTGCTTCCTCCCAAACATAAAACTAGACGTTTTCCAGACCACTCAGAAGCCACAAGCAGCAAGTGACTGAATGTAATTAAAGCCAAATGGCCCCCTCTACCTTAAATGTATGTGTGGGTAACGGAAGGAATGAGAGCACATGTGCCTAAGATGCTCCAACACAATGCTCACAATGTAAATTTTATACATTTAATAATTAAATTAACCACCAGATATCTACTGCTAAATAAATAAGTTTTAGTAAATTCTTAAAACAAAATCATAAAAGCTTTCTGAAAAATTTCTCACATGAAACCATAATTTTTTTCAACAGAAATATTTCAATCCCTAGTTCCCCTAAATGAAGCACTCCAGAAGCTCATGTAATTGCATAGTTTTATTTTTAATACTGTAAAGAATATTATACAATCTGGATATGTTATCGTTGCTATGGAAACTATAAGATCTTTGCAGTAAGTCAAAAAGTGCAAAATTAACACATCAAATTAATGGCTTTTGAATTTCACATCAAGGCTGTCAAAGGAATTTGAAAGCTTGAGCAGAACAGACTGAAGCATGGGCCTTTTACTCTGAGTTTTATGGGTAGGAACATGGAATAAACCCAGTAATTATTTCACTTAATAAGTTTAAATATAACTTCCATCTGTTAAATTAATAAAGTACTCAAAAATCTGCAATTTTAAGATTTGCAACGTTTAAACTGAGAACGAAAGAAAGTACATATGTCATTACGGTTTTTCTTTGTGCACTGTCAGATGGTAAGCAGTGATGTGGCATCTCTGAGGTTCACCATATGAAGAAGGGGCAAGGTCCCACAGGGCATATGGGACTCCTTGGCACTGTACTATGTCAATGCCAATCTTTGGGCAGATGCCAGTGCCTTAGTACAAAGACTAAAGATGCATCCTTTACCACAATGCCCAGAAATACTTCAATGACTAGGCACCTAGGGAAAGGATGCTTAATTGCTCTCATCCTATGGGAGTGCCCCTCTCCAGGAGTTCCTCCAAGTGGTGTAGCAATTCATACCCTACAGCTTAGATATTTCAGCTACACATAACATGAAGTATCATAAAAATATAATTTCTTCTTTTACATGACAAGGCTGAAAAGCAAATGAACCTGACTTGCACTGTTATGATAGCCGGCTTTTTTAAGGTAGCTTAGTTCTTCCTTAAAACTCATTTCCTTTCATTTCTATGTAACGTAAAGGCAGACAAAGCCATTACAAAGCCTTTAGGGAATCTGCTTTCTATACTTTAGCATTTATTAGACAGTATGTTTGAAGCAACAGCATATTGAAGATAATCAAAGTTTACTAAATAAATCCAGGAAAATTAAAATATATATATTTGTAGTATAAGCATGATATATGCTATACAGAATTTTTCAAATATGCTATACAGAATTTTTCAATACAAAGACATTTTTCCTACATGTCCATAAGGTATAGCAACACTGTGTAAACTTCACTCTCACCAGTCACAATGAAAAACAATTTATTCAATGGGAACATTATGTAATGACAAAACAGAAAGTAAATTTGGTAGATTCTATTAGATCTTCCATCTGAGACACTATATTCTAGGAAATTCTAGAATATAGAATTTATATTCTATTAGATGATTCTACTAGGCCTTTCATCTGAAGCAATATATTCTCAAAAGTTCTTTTTTTTTTTGAGACAGAGTCTTACTCTGTCAACCTAGGTAGAGTACAGTGGCATCATCGTGGCTCACTGCAACCTCAAACTCCCAGGCTCCAGTCATCTTCCTGCCTCAGCCTTCCAAGTAGTAGCTGGGACTACCAGTGTACACGACCATGCCCAGCTAATTATTTCTATTTTTGGTAGAGACAGGGTCTTGTTCTTGCTCAGGCTGGTCTCGAGCTTCTGAGCTCAAGCAATCCTCCCACGTCAGCCTCTCAGAGTGCTAGGATTACAGGCATATGCCGCCACACTCAGCCTCAGAACTCCATTTGTTACAGTCATAATTAAAACGGCCCAAGGCTCTTTGGCTCCTATTAATACTACTACCAGATATCCAGCCCTGGGCCATATTTGATCCTAAGGACCTATAGCAGACAAAACATTTAGAAGTGTCTTTTAAGAAAACATGATGGAATTCAAGCTCAAGCAAGGCTGAAGGAAAAGTCTTCAAACTAATAGAATTAAAGTCCTTTTTTGTTTCTAGTGAAAACAGAAGAGCCTTATTATTTTATATCAATTAACAAGTACTGAGTACATATTACCTGTCTCAACACTGTGCCAAACGCTGGGATGAACAAAATTAGAGACTGACTACCCTAGATATCAGAGACTTCACAATCCACCCGGGAAGGGATTCTAAGTGAGCACAAAGTACAAATGAGTAACCCTGATACACTCCCCACCCTAGGAGATATGCACAACAGGCAGACAGAGAAAACAACTAACAATTCTTCAGAGTTTTAAGGAAGGTAACTCAATGAATTAGGCCTTTAAGGGAGGTGTTGCCCAGAGAAGGGACAAGGTCAGAGAATTCTAGATAGAAGTATGGCATAAGAAAAATAACAGAGGCATATTCAGGAAATGGCTGATATTCAGTATGGCTGGAAAGCCAGGTGTGTGATGATGAGAGGCAAGTGATATGGTTAGAGAAGTAAAGGAAAGGGACCATGTGAATCCTACAAAGAAGTTTTCTATTTCATATGTAAACAGTGAGGAGTCAAAGGTTTTTGGAACAAAGAAGGTACATTATAACAGATCCTTGCTCAGAAAGATAACTGTGGTAACTATAGGGAAAAAATGTTGACAGAGCAAACATTTGGTAGGTTGTATCAAATGTCCAGATAAGAAAAGATGAAGTGCCAGATTAGAATAGTAGCAAAGGAGAAGAAATAATGGATTCAAAAGACACTTCTAAGTCAGAACTGACAGAATTTAGAAACCAATTTGATTCTATGTCTGAAGGAGAAGATGACTCTGAAGATGGACAGAGTTTTCACTTTGTCTAATTGTGTGAATGATAACACCATTAAACAGAGAAATGATGGCATGACCTAAATGGGGAGTGGAAACATAAGGTTTTATTCTAAAGGCAATGAAAATTACATATGATTGTTTATCTTATTAGAAAGGATTTTCAATGGCAGCTTATACTTAAAAAAAAAACAACAGAAAGGACTGAGATTAAAGGCATGAAAAACAATTAGGAGGCTATTGTAATGGAAGTAGGAGAAAGTGAGAACCTGGATTAGGAAAATAAAATGTTAACTCTGAAAGGGGCTTAAGACAATCCTGTACAATCTCTTCACTTTAACAATGAAGAAACTGGGCCAACAGCTAGAGGCACCAGATTTTCCAATTCTAACTCCAACATTCTTCATGACAGAAGGGTAACAATAAGGCAGGAGGAAAGGAAAGGATACCTGTGATAGTGATTTTAAAGGAGGAATTGGGGGGGAGGGGAGAGAGAAAAAACATTTCTGGAGACACTTCTCTCTCACATCCCTTAGAATACAGACAATTCTATCAATTTGTCCTTTATGTTTGCTTTTCCAAACTTTGAGAAAACAAATAATGAAATCATTAGAAATACAGTATCCAAAATGGTACAATATTACCAGTTTTTATAACTAGGTGTTACCAATAAGACATTCTTCAAACCATATGATACCTGAGTCTTGCGAACAAATTTTTTCTTCAAGAAGAATGCCGGAATAAATCAATGTGGTACCCCTTTCCTTTATTGTATGATGATCTGGCTTAGCAGATAAGGAGGCTTCCACATCACAGAAAAATAACAAAAAAACCAACATGGAATAACAAAAACCAAAAAAGATCATTTATTTTTATACTGGTATCATTCTGAATTATTTGATATCATGAGCCTAATAGTCAGCTACCCTAATAGTAATGATTCCTTATTTGGAAATAGTTTTCCTGATTATATAATACCATATTTTAAAATGTTATATCATGAAACTTTTCAAAAATAAATAAATGACAATAATATTCTATATATCCATCGCACAATTATCAACATACAGCCAATCTTATTTCCATTGCCTCTGCTTTTATTATTCTGAAACAAATCCCAGAGATCTTTCCATTTCATTCATAAATAGTTCAGTGCCATATACTTTTAATATCGGGAATTGTTTTTAGTTTGAATGATAGTAGTCTTTTAAAATAATTCTGAAATATTTAAAATCTCTAACATTAGGTATTGCTATTACTTTGTACTCCCCTTACTAATGAATAATGTCAAATAATAATACTAGCATCCTCATTATGCCTTCATCTACCAAATATTTCATCTATTCAATCTCTAAAATCACCAAAATACAGTACTGTCATCCTTTACTCAAGTTCAGGATTCCCTTGGAACACAGAAAACTAACAACAGTTTCTTTGCTTTCATTCTTTAAAAAGACTGCTTTTATTTAGTCCCTTTTCTAATAAACTGATTCACCAGTGTATCAATTTCTCCAACCAATGATCTTATTTTATACCATTCCCTTCATTCAAAATTCCAATTCAGATAAACATTTATTATTTTTTTTTTGAGACATAGTCTGACTCTGTTGCCCAGACTAGAGTGCTGTGGCATCAGCCTAGCTCACAGCAACCTCAAACTCCTGGGCTCAAGCGATCCTCCTGCCTCAGCCTCCTGAATAGCTGGGACTACAGGCATAAGCCACCATGCCCAGTTAATTTTTTCTATATATATATTTTTAGTTGTCCAGCTAATTGCTTTCTATTTTTAGTAGACAGGGTCTCACTATTGCTCAGGCTGGTCTTGAACTCCTGAGCTCAAACGATCCACCCACCTCAGCCTCCCAGAGTGCTAGGATTACGGACATGAGCCCCTGAGCCCGGCCAACACTTACTATTTTAAAGGCTCTAAAATTATAAAATTTTAGGGCCGGGCACGGTGGCTCACCCGTGTAATCCTAACACTGTGGGAGGCCAAGGCAGGCAGATTGCTCGAGGTCAGGAGTTCAAAACCAGCCTGAGCAAGAGTGAGACCCCATCTCTACTATAAATAGAAAGAAATTAATTGGCTAACAAATATATACAGAAAAAATTAGCCAGGTATGGTGGCGCATGCCTGTAGTCCCAGCTACTCAGGAGGCTGAGGCAGCAGGATTGCTTAAGCCCAGGAGTTTGAGGTTGCTGTGAGCTAGGCTGACGCCACAGCACTCACTCTAGTCTGGGCAACAAAGCAAGAGTCTGTCTAAAAAAAATAAATAAATAAAATTATAAAATTTTAGAAACTTCCCTTAGTTTGACCAAAAAGTCTCAAAACATAATTAGAACAATTATTTCACTGATCAGTGAACTGCATAATTTCTCTTTTAAGTGTTCAAAATTTAGTATATGTATTCATTTGTATACAGTCACATCTTGATTGGAGAGTTTTAATTCATTTTAATGAAGAATAACAATTCACTGAATTGAACTCACATTTCAACATATTTCATCAGTGGTTCACTAAAACTTCAAATCTTATTAATTAGGATATGTTGATAATATTTTCCCAAACCTCTTACTTTTAGGAGACAACTATATAAACTGTCAATGTACTTCTAAAATCTCAAAGCCAATGCTGCAATGGTAAATATATTACCAGATATCATCAACATTTAATGTTTAATATGTTTCTAAAAATGGCAAGCTCTTATTGCTCAGAAATAAATTTAAAATGAATGTATCTGCAGTAATGCTTAAGACTTCAGGCATTACTTTTAAGTGTTTAGCTTAAAACATAAATAATTAAGGAACTTACATAGAATGTAATCATTAGCAAATATTTACTTTAAAACAAATTTTTTACATAAAACATTTTCTTACTTTGAGAATTCATGACTCTCAAATCAGACTTACTTGCTACAAAAGGTAACATGGCAGCTCGATGTCCTTTTCTGCTGAGCACCTTCCCTTCCACCTTTTCTCCTTCTAACTGATCTCCCCTTCACCTCAAGGCAAACAAGCAGGCATTGATCCAGGCTAAGCTAAGCACAGTAGCTCACCAACATTGTCTAGATATTACCTTTTGTGGCAAGTAAGTCTGATTTGAGAGTAATGAATTCTCAAAGTAAGAAAATATTTTATGTAAAAAATTTGGTTTCAAGTAAATCTTTGCTAATGATTACATCTATTTCCGAAATATTTTACTAAGCACATGCTCTGTGTCAAGCACCATGCTAGACTCTAGGAGTAGAAGGAAAAAGGAGGCAATTCCTTCCCTTGTGAATCTTTACACAGAGAGACACACAAGCAAGGGGGACAGTCTGGTAAGTGCTATAACAGACAGATGTGCAAAGTATGTATCACGTAAAGAATAAAAAGGGCAGGGAGCAGCAGCCCAAGCCTGTAATCTTAGCACTCTGGGAGGCCAAGGTGGGAGGATAGCTTAAGGTCAGGAGTTTAAGATCAGACTGAGCAAGAGTGAGACCCCATCTACACAAAAAACAGAAAAGTTAGCCAGGTGCAGTGGCATGTACCTATATAGTCCCAGTTACTCAGGAGGCTGAGGCAGGAGGATCGCTTGAGCCCAGGAGTTTGAGGTTGCAGTGAGCTATGAGGACACCACTGAACTCTACCCAGGGCAACAGAGTGAGACCCTGTCTGGAAAAAAAAAAAAAAAAAACAGAAAGAAAGAAAGAAAAGGAATATCTGATGAATAAATGCATATGTGTGCCTGTGTGTGTGTATGTGTGTGTGTTCTGTGGCAGACAGCCAGAGAAACAGCTGAAGGTGACTCAGGTTTCCAGTTAGAGTGCTATCTTGGTAAAATTAAGACCATTTACCAATAATAATAATAATACGACAATGAACTACTTTGGAGGTAGAGAATAAATTCATTTTGGACATGGTAATTTGAAGTGGCTACTAAATAGCCAGTAGAATAACAACAAAAGGAAATAACAGAAGTGGAGTGAAGAAAAGAGAATATTATTACAGAGGTGACTGCTACAACCAAAGAAGTAAATGTGACCACAAAGGGAAACAGCACAAAAGAAGAAAAGGACTGCAGATGGTGGCCAGTGCTCCCAAAGCTCTTTCACATAATGGCACCCATGGCTATTATTTCTACCCTGGACAATACAGTAAACAGACAAGAGTACTCACAGGCAGAGGTGAAGGAATTAATGGGCTTCCACTGCTTAAACTCCACTAGTTGCCAAAGAACTTGGAGGATTGGCCGGGCACAGTAGCTCACTCCTATAATCCTAGCACTTTGGGAGGCCAAGACACGAGGATTGCTTGAGCTCAGGAGTTCGAGAGCAGCCTGAGCAAGAGCCAGACCCCATCTCTACTATAAATAGAAAGAAATTAGCCAAAAAACTAAAAATAGAAAAAATTAGCCGGGCGTGGTGGCGCGTGCCTGTAGTCCTAGCTACTCGGGAGGCTGAGGCAGGAGGATTGCTTGAGCCCAGGAGCTTGAGGTTGCTGTGCGCTAGGCTGACGCTATGGTACTCACTCTAGCCCAGGCAACAGAGTGAGACTCTGTCTCAAAAAAAAAAAAAAAAAAAACTTAGAGGATTAATAATAGGACCCACAGCCCATTCACAGCACCCATGCCACGGTGGTCAGGAAGCCCTTTTTCAGTGAACACCCTTTAACAGGCTGCAAAAGAGGGAACTATTAACAGTCCCTGATAATAGGCAAATCTAGATATGGGATATTCTATTAGAAAACTGGCTTGGCTCCTTCATTAAAAAGGTGAGGTGTGGAGATATCTTAGATTAAAAGAGAATTAAAACATAACCACCAAATACTATGCATGAAAATCTTGACTAGATTGTGGTTCAAATAAAAATAGCTATATACCACTGAAGACCACCACCACCACCACCACCACCACCACCCCTGCCGGGCATGGTGGCTCATGCCTGTAATCCTAGTACTCTGGAAGGCCGAGGAGGGGTGGATTGCTCGAAGTCACGAGTTTGAAACCAGCCTGAACAAGAGCGAGATCCTGTCTCTACTATAAATAGAAAGAAATTAATTGGCCAACTAATATATATAGAAAAAAAAAATTAGCCAGGCATGGTGGCACATGCCTATAGTCCCAGATACTCAGGAGGCTAAAGCAGGAAGATTGCTTGAGCCCAGGAGTTTGAGGTTGCTGTGAGCTAGGCTGACGCTATGGTACTCACTCTAGCCTGGGCAACAAAGCGAGACTCTGTCTCAAAAAAAAAAAAATATGTGTGTGTGTGTGTGTATATATATATATATATATATATATATAAAGTCCAGGTGGGCAAGAACATCAAACGTAGTAGCAAGGTCAAATACAAGAGAATGGGAAAAAGCTCATCAGTTTTGACAGTTGATGACATTTTGCAAAAGCATCACTAGTAGAGCAAACACTTTGCTCAGAACTCTCTCCTCAAGGACTTACCAAACTCTATTTCATTATAATTACTTGGAATTGACTCATCCCCCTTATCCCATCCCCAAATGAGGAAGGGAACTATCTTACTCATTTCTGTATATTCTATAGGAGCTAACAAAGTACTTTGCAGACAGTAGAAAGTGAACATTTGTTACATTGAAATAAACTTGTTCATTAGTCTTGATCAAAATTAAAAAATATTTTCACTATAATAAAATAATATGGAAAATTTTCTTTAAAAAATATATACTCCAAAGATAGTAGAGATATACATTCTGGAAAATAAAATTAAAATGACAGTGATAATTAAACAGCAATACTTTCATTGGAAAGGTAATCATATCTAAAAATTCACCAGAAAGCAAGCACCTCCTTCTGGAGGGAAGGAGAAAAATATAAATATTTTGTCATTCTCAAATCTAGCACTGTCAGATCCTATAGAACTAAATCATCAGATCAGATAGTACTAGGTCAACAACCTGCTCCCTTAGGTACATTTTTAGATTTCAGTCTTCATGAAATCATCTCAAAAGTATCAATGAAAAACAAATACTCAAAAATGAAAGTCAAGATATCAAAATCAACACTTGTAAAATATAAATATATATTTTGTGCACTATATCACTAAGGGCTCTGCCGAAACCTAGGTCACTGAGGAATCTTCTCTGGATAAAATGTGCGTTTTACATGTTTTTCCTAGCTGATCTACTACTGTGATGAGAGTCTCTTTCCTAATATAGTAAGTATCCTTGCTAGAATCCAAAACATTTGAACATTTTTTAATAACAGAGATGGGGTTTCGATACATTGCCCAGGCTTGCCTCAAACTGCTGGGCTCAGCCCAGGAGAAACTCCCACCTCAGCCTCCTGAGTAGCTGGGACGATAGGCACATGCCACAACACCTAGCTCATTTGGAACTTTATAATCCACAATCTCTGAAATACACTTTAAAAAAAAAGTTGGGCCGGGCGCTGTGGCTCTCGCCTGTAATCCTAGCTCTTGGGAGGCCGAGGCGGGCGGATTGCTCAAGGTCAGGAGTTCAAAACCAGCCTGAGCAAGAGCGAGACCCCGTCTCTACTATAAATAGAAAGAAATTAATTGGCCAACTGATATATATATATATATATATATATATATATATATAAAAAATTAGCCGGGCATGGTGGCGCATGCCTGTAGTCCCAGCTACTCGGGAGGCTGAGGCAGAAGGATCACTCGAGCCCAGGAGTTTGAGGTTGCTGTGAGCTAGGCTGACGCCACGGCACTCACTCTAGCCTGGACAACAAAGCGAGACTCTGTCTCAAAAAAAAAAAAAAAAAAAAAAAAAAAAAAAGTTAATTCCTTTGGAAGACTTTACTTGAAACTTTTAATCACCGTGGCACATAAATCATAAAGTCAAATCAAAATGTCATCTATCAACTATTAAAAATTATGTTGCATAAATTATGCTACATTATTTATAAATTTTTAAAGGCAAATTTTAAAACCACATGTTCATTTCTGTAAGAAAAGAAGTGTATTATTGTATATGCACTAAAATATTAACAATGGGAACCAGGCACATGTAGTCCCAGCTACTCAGGAGGCTGAGGCGAGAGGATCATTTGAGCCCAACAGTTTGAGGCCAACCTGGGCAACACAGTGAGACCCCATCTCTAAAAAATAAATAAATGAATAGATGAATAGCATATTAACAATGGAGAGAATTTTATTTCCTTCTTTATCCATACTTTCTAATTTTTCTATAAGGAATTAACTGTTTGTATAATAATCATTTTCTTTTAAAATTTCCATATAGGGCCGGGCGCTGTGGCTCACGCCTGTAATCCTAGCTCTTGGGAGGCCGAGGCGGGCGGATTGCTCAAGGTCAGGAGTTCGAAACCAGCCTGAGCAAGAGCGAGACCCCGTCTCTACTATAAATAGAAAGAAATTAATTGGCCAACTGATATATATATAAAAAAAAAAAAAAAATTAGCCGGGCATGGTGGCACATGCCTGTAGTCCCAGCTACCCGGGAGGCTGAGGCAGAAGGATCACTCGAGCCCAGGAGTTTGAGGTTGCTGTGAGCTAGGCTGACGCCACGGCACTCACTCTAGCCTGGGCAACAAAGCGAGACTCTGTCTCAAAAAAAAAAAAAAAAAGCCGGGCGCTGTGGCTCACGCCTGTAATCCTAGCTCTTGGGAGGCCGAGGCGGGCGGATTGCTCAAGGTCAGGAGTTCAAAACCAGCCTGAGCAAGAGCCAGACCCCGTCTCTACTATAAATAGAAAGAAATCAATTGGCCAACTGATATATATATAAAAAAAAATTAGCCGGGCATGGTGGCGCATGCCTGTAATCCCAGCTACTTGGGAGGCTGAGGCAGAAGGATCACTCAAGCCCAGGAGTTTGAGGTTGCTGTGAGCTAGGCTGACGCCACGGCACTCACTCTAGCCTGGACAACAAAGCGAGACTCTGTCTCAAAAAAAAAAAAAAAAAAAGAATCATGACACACTGAAATTAGCATTTCAGTCTCATCTAGTTGATATCACCAAGCCAACTAAAGAACTACAGGTGGAATTGATTAAGCTTATAGTAGATGACATTTTAAAGTCATTGTCTGGGCCGGGCACAGTGGCTCACGCCTGTAATCCTAGCACTCTGGGAGGCTGAGTCCGGCGGATTGCTCAAGATCAGGAGTTCGAAACCAGCCTCAGCAAGAGCGAGACCCCGTCTCTACTATAAATAGAAAGAAATTAATTGGCCAACTAATATATATAGAAAAAATTAACTGAGCATGATGGCGCATGCCTGGAGTCCCAGCTACTCGGGAGGCTGAGGCAGCAGGATTGCTTGAGCCCAGGAGTTTGAGGTTGATATGAGCTAGGCTGACGCCATGGCACTGGGCAATAAAGCGAGACTGTCTCTAAATAAATAAATAAATAAATAAATAAATAAATAAATAAATAAATAAATAAATAAATAAATAAATAAAGTCATTGTCTGATGCTAAGAAAGATCCAATTGAAATATGGAAAAATGCAGTAGCATACCTACGCCTTCTACAACATGCCCGAAAATTGCTTTCTTGGTTTCAACCACTTATTGCTACAAATCTACATTATCCTATCTAACCCAAACCAAGATGACCCTAAAGTCACAAATGACTGATAGCCATCTAGAGGATAACTGAAACTGTGGACCTCCATGCTGCAACCAAATATTCAAATGCTTTCCAACAAAAAGCAGACACAACAAAGTCATTAAAAGGTTAATTAACATTGAAATTAACAAATAGTTTTCATTTTTTGAAATTATTAAGTACACAGTAATTAGACTTTTACAAAATAATGTATATTTTTAAGTATATCTAATTGAAGTTTCTTGAATGCGAACTTATTTGATTACAGCTAAATTAAAGCAGCCTTCCAACATGAAAGGGTGTCATATCCCTATTCTAGTCACTTAAAAGGCTGAAAAATAAGAAATTAGGAAAATAAAGCTGCTACCCATCCAAGAATAAAATAAATACAATAATGAGCTAATTGACTCATAACTTTTGGGTAAAAACTTATGTCATTTAATGATAAATGAAAGTATTTTTTCATTTATCATCAAATCAACTTTAAAACAAAAATTAATACTATAATGACACACTTATAATAAGAGTTATAATAATACTCACACTTACATGGTACTTACTATATGGCAGAGACCAATCTAAGAACCTCAACTATATTAATTCTTTTAATCCCCAACAACATGCTATGAAGCAGGTACTATTATTAATACCATCCCCATTGTACAAATGAGGACACTGAAAACAGAGAGGGTAGGTAACTCGCTGAACATCACAAAGCTAGTTTAAGTGGCAGATCCAAGATTCACACCTAAGTAGTCTGGCTCCAGAGTCTGTACTTTAATCACTAAACAGCAATTATTTTCATGTCTTCATACCTCTCTTCTGAGAAAAAAGAATAGCTTGTGTTGAGGCTCAGAGGCAAGAGAGTACAAATATTTAATGCACTTAATACAGTGAGGCTGGTTTAGAGCAGGGGAAATCAAGTTAAAGATGAAGAAGCAGTGGGCAGGGCCAAATGAAACAGAACAGGTAAGCCATGTTAAGGAAACTGGACTTCTTTCCAAGGAACAAAGGTAAAGATTTTAAGCGCCCTGTGCTTTTGTGACTAATTTGGAGGTAGGAAGACGGCACAAGGAGACTACTTATGAGGCCTTTGTAGTAATTAGAGTGAGGGGTAACTACAGCCTAAATTAGGATGGTAGCAGAGGGAACAAAAAGAAGCAGATGGATTTGATAGATAATTAGGAAATAATGTCAACATAACATGTGGTTAAGAAACCAGAGAAAGAACAGCAAGAATGGTTCCAAGTTTCTGGCTTGGACAATGGATGACAGTGGTAACATTCACTGAGTGAAAAAGAACAGAACGGGGAAGTTTTAGATAAATTGAAGGTGAGAGTACTGTGGTGGTGTCTAAATGGAGGGGTCCAAAAGGCATTTGGACAAACCTGTAGCTTAGAAGAGTGATGTGGGCTAGAGCTAGAGATGTGAAAATATTTAGTTATGAGTTATACTGAAGTTATGAGAAAAGGAGAGGACAGAACGCTGAAGAACATCATTTAAGGAAAAGGATTCCACAGTATTCACAATAAACACTACATTATTTGGTACTCAAGACTGGTAAGTGGTCTTTAGTTATTTTACTTTACTCTTTCCCAACAAAATACTACGTTCACTGAAAGCAATGATGCCTCCTATAAGCCTTTGTAACTCCACAATATGAATGGGTATTTGTGCAGTACTTAACCAACTGAGATATGGAGAAAGGATCAATAAAATATATTGATACTTGATTTTTAGAAACTCCTTTTCTTAGGATGCCTTTGATCTTCCATTTTTCCCCAGGCTTTTGCTCCCTCAATTACTGCTGCACTGATTGTGCTGAACCAGTGAAAAAAGATGAGTTTGAGGATTGGTAACTTGGAAGTTATGCAATGGTTCTGTGATCTACTCTTTCATATTCAATATCTTGTAAGCAAATCAAGGAGAAATTATTTTGTTTAAGAGAAAAATAGAAAAAAAAAGGTCCTTGTATAAAATAAAAGGCTGTCTGAGCATGGTGGTCACACCTGTAATCCCAGCACTTTGAAAGGCCAAAGGAGCAGGATCACTTGAGCCCAAGAATTCAAGGTTACAATGAGCTATAAGCACACTACTACACTCTAGCTGGGTGATAGAGTGAAACCTCATGTCTAAGAGTACAACATTATGTTAGCTGCTATAGATCTTTTTTTGAAAAAAAAAACTCTATTTAAATACCTGAAGAGGCCAGGCACAGTGGCTTACACCTGTAATCCTAGCACTCTGGGAGGCCGAGGCAGGAGGATCACTCAAGGTCAGGAGTTCGAAACCAGCCTGAGCAAAAGTGAGATCCCGTCTCTACTAAAAATAGAAAGAAATTAACTGGCCAACTAAAAATATATAGAAAAAATTAGCCAGGCATGGTGACACATGCCTGTAGCCCCAGCTCCTCGGGAGGCTGAGGCAGAAGGATGGCTTGAGCCCAGGAGTTTGAGGTTGCTGTGAGCTAGGCTGATGCCACGGCACTCTAGTCTGGGCAACAGAGTGAAACTGTGTGTGTGTGTGTATAAATACCTGAAGAAAGTTCATAAATGGCTGCATAAATTCACAGAAAGTAATATCTATGATATCTGGCACATAAATGGCAAACTGTTTCTATTCTTTTTTTAAAAAAGTCAGGTCGATGCAGTGGCTCATGCCTGCAATCCTAGCGCTTTGGGAGGCCAAGGCAGATTCCTTGAGGCCAGGAGTTCCAAACCATTCTGAGCAAGAGCCCATCTCCACCAAAAATAGACAAATTAGTCAGGAGTGGTACTCCACACCTGTAGTCCCAGCTACTTGGGAGACTGAGGCAAGAGGATTGCTTGAGCCCAGGAGTTTGAGGATATAATGAGCTATTATGAAGCTACTGCACGCTGGCCTAGGCAACAAAACAAAACTCCTGTCTCAAAAAAAAAGAAAAAAGAGAGAAAGAAAGAAAGAAATCAAAGAAGCATCAACCATGAAAGATACCTATGTCAGAACTTCAGATCTCTAGTCACATTATTTTCTTAAAAAGCAACTCATTAAGAAGGTCTCTATAAAAACATATTTTACGAGTATGTGGGATGTGTTTGTTTCTCTACTTAAACAAGAACTAACTTGAGAGAAGAGCATATTAACAAGTTCTGAAGAGAGAGGTAATTAGCATATTGGAAACTAACATTTCTGGCACATGGAACCTATAGCAAGAATGTCTATCCTCCAGCCATGAGTCATGGAGAGGCTGCCTCTCTATTTATTGTGAAGCAATCTTTCAGTAAAAAGAACAGCAGGGAAGAATACAACATATGAATAATGACTTGGACAAGTTCCCAGGAAGAAATCACACTGAAGCTAGGTCTGAGAAAATTATACAGTATATATTATACATTATACTAATGTTCTCTTTTCTTAATCACTCCTACTCTTTGTTAATAACAGAAAAAGTGAAATTTGGAGTCCTTAGTTCTATCTAAAGTTTTCTGCTTTTTATGGATTTTAGTAATACTAAATAAAATTATGCAGGTAATTATCTTGGTTTTAAATTTTATGAAAGTGAATCATTTAATGCATCATTTTAAATTATTTTGTGATGATAACTGCAAAAACCTCTCACCTGTCACATACCCACCCCATCACACACACACAATGACACCAGAAGGCAACACTCTGCTTTACCTTCTGCTGAAAAGTCTGCTACCTCCAACGCTTGAGGTCCATACACGAAGCCCTCCTGGAATCTATGAACACAGCAGAGGCAAAAGGCAGAGAAGTTTATGTAGATTTAAAGTTACACTGCCCAAAACATAAAATGCCAAATGCCTATCACAAGTCTACATATCTCCCATGGAAATCAGATTTTAGATTTGACAATGAGCAAATCAATAATATATGAATAACATTCACAGTTCATTATGTATTATGCAGCCAACTATATGAAAAGACCAAAAGTTCAGTCTTAACCGAAAGAAATGATTTATACTACTGGAAAAACTAAAAGAGCAATAAAGTAAGACTTCATATACACTGAAAGTAGCAATTCAATTGTTAAAATTATATGAGCGAGCCAGTACATACACAGTAGTCCCCTCCTTATCCACGCAACATTCCAAGACCCCCAGTGACTACCTGAAACCTGGGCTAGTACCAGACACCCTATACATACTGTTTCTTCCATCTAATAACCAAGACAGCTAAGTGACTGATGGGCAAGTAGCACCTACAGCATGGATTCAACAGACAAAAGAGATGATTCGTGTCCAGGCGGGACAAGTGTCACAGTGCTGGAGGAGCACTAGATTTCATCACACTACTCAGAATGGCGCACAATTTAAAACTTATAAACTGTTTTTTGCTGGAATTTTCCTTTAATATTTTCAGATTACAGAAGGTAATTAAAATTGAAGAAAGTGAAACCACAGATAAGAGGGACTACTGTATAAGGAAGATAAAAAAAATTAAGTAGTACAATGAATACTATCTGAGTGATGGGCACACTTATATAGCCCTTGACTCAAACCTTATAAAAGTGATCCATGTAACCAAAAACATGTGTGCCCATGTAATATTTTGAAATTAAAAAAAAAGGAAAGACCTCTTGAAAATAAAAGTGTGAAATAAAATATACAACAAATATTGTAAAAAAAAAAAATTAAGTAGAAAAATACACTTCACAAAATGGAGTGTGGTGGGCTCCATAGCTCAAGGTACATTCTCTTCTAAGAACCAGAAATTGTTGAGAAAGTAGGAGAAAACCAATGAAAAACAGACCTAGAAGTAGACAAAGGTGGAGCAAAAAAGTGAAAAGTAGTACAGTAAAGGTATCCCAATGGCCAGATTCAATTTAATTCTGACAGTAAATGTTGAAATAAGCAAGAAACTACATATGATAGGCAGTATGGAGGAAATCTACCTCGTTCCAATATTGAAAATAAAAATAAGCATGAAACATAAAATGCTTTTCAAAAAATATCCATGTAAAAAATCAAGGATTTAATCAGGAAAAATATTTAGATCTCAGATGTTATTTCATTCTTTTCTGGTGATAGGTATAAAGACTACAAAATATAGTTGATGGGCTAGGCACGGTGGCTCATGCCTGTACTCCTAGCATTCTGGGAGACTGAAGCGGGTGGATTGCTCAAGGTCAGGAGTTCAAAACCAGCCTGAGCAAGAGCGAGACCCCGTTTCTACTATAAATAGAAAGAAATTAATTGGCCAACTAATATATATAGAAAAAATTAGCCGGGCATGGTGGCACATGCCTGTAGTCCCAGCTACTCGGGGGACTGAGGCAGCAGGATTACTTGAGTCCAGGAGTTTGAGGTTGCTGTGAGCTAGGCTGACGCCACGGCACTCACTCTAGCCTGGGCAACAAAGCGAGACTCTATCTCAAAAAATACATATATATAGCTGATATATGAGAAAAAGGAATCAGATAAATTTTATCAGCTATTAAATTTAAAAGACAGGAGCATATTATTTTATTTATTTAGAAACCTTTAAAAATATCTACATATAATTAGGAAAGAAGGAACAAAGCATTCTCTTAAAACATGATGTCAAAGAACAAAGAGTATTGTACAACATTGGAAGTCAGATGATTTGAGTTCAAGTTCAAGCTAGATCACTTAATCACTTTGTGACATCAGGCATGCAATCTCTCAGTATAACCAGAGTTGTTCAATGAGGACCCCTTTACCATCTCTCTCAGATTTATATTGAATATCAAATGTAGTAATATATTTAAAATACTGTAAATCACAGAATACTATACTATGCAAAAATTTAAGTGAGTGCATGTGACATAAATTAGCAACTTTAAATAAAAGGCATTAACTAAGAACCAGAAGGAATACTCCTTGCCCAGTCAAGGAATTTGGGAAGCTGTGTGAGGAAGTCCAAAGAAGCAAAGCAAAAGGGCTGAGCTGGCAAAAAGAGACTAGAATAGGTGTCAAGGCTAAATGCCTACCAGCAGCACACAGTCCCCAAGAGATGATTGTATCAAATTACAAATTTAGCAATTTGCCCAGCACTATCTGCTTCAGATGTATCTTAATTCCAAAAACAACCTTCTAGACTGCACTCTTCTCTAAGGCAATGATTATGTCATTCTAAGCCAAGTGCTTTTGACATACTATGTTTGGAACACAGTAATTACTTGCATATTACATTTATTTCTAAAAACCAAAGAAATAAAAATCCCATCCAAAAAAAATAATAATAGCAGCAAAGGCTTATGTAGAATGTATGATGTGCCAGGTACAGTTCTAAGAGCTTTGAAGTATTAACTCATTTGGTCTTCAAAACTCTGAGAAATGAGACATGGGGAATTTAAGAAACTTTCCTGAAAGCATGCAGCCAGAAGTGGCAGTTCAAACCCAGACCACTTCTACGGCCATGTTCTTAAGTCACCACATCATCCAATCCGTGAAATTAAAATCACACAAACCAGGCACCTATCTGTATGTAAGAAGCTAAACAATTATATGCGTTCTTAAGCATTTAATCATGCTATATATTCTTCACCATTTGCAACATTTTCTTGGAAAATTAAAATGATGTTGTATAAAATACTAACAAAATGAGAAACACTTATGATATGAAACTTTAAGAAAAAACAGAAATTTTTAAAAACAAAAAGACTAAAAGAATTAACATATATCCAAATAACAATGATGTTAGTAGCAAAATTGAGTGATTTTGGTTTCTGAATTTGTCATGTAATTACATAACTCAAATATTTTATAAACTTTTGTTTAAAATTCAATACAATGAGATACCGTCTCACACCCATTACAATGGCTCCTATCAAAAAAAGAAAAGAAAGAAAAAGAAAATAATAGGTGTTGGTGAGGATAGGGAAAAATCAGAACTCTTGTATACTGTGGATGGAAATGTAAAATGATACAGATGCTATAAAAAATAGTATGTCAGTTCCTCAAAAAATTAGGCATTAACATAGGATCCAATAGTTCCTCCTCTGGGTATATAGGCAAAAGAACTGAAAGCAGAACTCAAAGAGATATTTGTACACCCACGTTCATAGCACCATTATTCTCAATAACTGAAAGGCAGAAGCCATCCAATGGTCCGTCAGTGAACAAATGAACTAAACATAGTATGTACATAGAATGGAATATTACTCAGCCTTAAAAAGGAAGAAAATTCTAACACATGCTACAACATGAATGCTCCAGCAACCTTGAAGATACTATGCTAGGTGAAATAAGCTAGTCATGGAAGGACAAAAACTGCAGATCCCATGTACATGAGGTACCTACAGTAGTCAAATTCACAGAGACTGATAGAAATGAAATTCAAACTTTCTGAAAGAAAGCAAACGAGCACAACTGATAGAAACGAAATTCAAACTTTCAGAAATAAATTTGAAAGCATAAACAAAAACCAGCACCAAAACTTCAGGATGTATCTTTCTCATGGTCTTCTTTAATTTCTTCCAGTATAAGTAGGAAAAAGCATTGCAGGGACACCGTCTCTCCTGAATTCTATGTATCTATTATGCAATTCCAATTAGTAAGCCTAAGAAAAGCCTATTTCTCACCACATAATATTTAGAATAATAAGTAACAACATGCATTAAAAGAGTAAAAATAGTAATAATAAAGCTAAACAAGATAGTAACCTAAATTAACTTAATTAAAAAGTTAATTTAAGCCGGGCATGGTGGCGCATGCCTGTAGTCCCAGCTACTCGGGAGGCTGAGGCAGGAGGATTGCTTGAGCCCAGGAGTTTGAGGTTGCTGTGAGCTAGGCTGACGCCACGGCACTCACTCTAGCCTGGACAACAAAGTGAGACTCTGTCTCAAAAAAAAAAAAAAAGTTAATTTAATTCTGTGACTGTTGTATTTCAATAGTCCTTACTCAGATCTTCTCAAATCTCAAAGAAAAATGTATTACTGTGACAGTGCATGTATATTCAGGCAACCCTTTATAACAGATTCATGAAAAATGAAACTAAACAAGATATGCCCTGAAGGCCAGATGCAGTGGCTCACTCCTGTAATCCTAGCACTCTGGGAGGCCAAGGCAGGAGGATTGCTTGAGCCCAGGAGTTTGAGGTTGCAGTGAACTATGACACCACTGCACTGTACCTGGGGCAACAGAGCAAGACTCTGCCTCAAAAAAAAAAAAAAGGAAACGCCCTGAAATAGTGGCACAAGGCATTTCAATAAGACAGAATAAAAAATGCCCCAACAGTGAGGATTGTTCAATGCAAAGATGAACCACCAAAAGTAAATGTGAAATTTCCTACTATGGAAATATTTTTAAATACAGAAACTTTTATCTATATGAAAGTTCATGTTTAAGCCTATCTGAAAGCAAGAACAGTAGGCATTAGTGATCTAAGTCTTTCTCACCCAAGAATGAATGCTTTAGTGCCATAAGCCCCAACCACTAACCAGCCAATCATCTTACCTAGACACTGAGGGTCCTTCATTGTGTCCCCTAACTCAGTGTCTATGCCAAGACTGCATTATATGCCAGGCGTGGTGGCTCACACCTGGAATCCCGCCACTCTGGGAGGCTGAGGCGGGGAGATCATTTGAGCTCAGGAGTTTGAGACCAGCCTGAGCAAGAGTGAGACCTCGTCTCAAAAAAAAAAAAACAATAAAAAAGACTTCATTATTGTGAAGATAACATAGAGCATGGTTTTATGAAGTAAATGCTATAGCCCTGCTCCCAGTGGTGAGAAATACAGCAAAACCTAGTAAAAGCCAGATCCTACCCCAAGATCCAGTCAGCTCTTAAAATCAGTCAAAGAATCACTGCCAATAACTTGCCCAAGTGGCTCCCTTTCCCCCTCTTGATCCCATATCTCTAGAATAAAAAGTTTTAAATTCCAGCATGAACCTCATGAAAGCAAAAGCTGATGCTACAATTATACACCAAAACAGAAGCAACTTCTCAAAGGAACTGCTATCCTTAACAAATACAAGGGAGAAACATAATTAGTAAGAAAAAAAAGGCATGATATAATAGCTTTTATCTGTTGAAACAAATCTGAATTCTTACTTCTACTCTCCCCTGTTAGATAAACCTGAAAACACAGGAGGAAAATAATAGCAAAAGAATAGACTCTCCACTCTGAAATTACACTGTTGCTATTTTTCCTTTATAGACCCAGTCAATGATGTCACAATTTGGTCCCAGATTATGGGAAATCCACTCAACTACCATCCTGGTCACTGTCCTTCACCCTACTCCAACTGGTCATTGAATCCTAGCTCCTAAACGTCCCTTGAACTCTTCCCCAACCCCTCCCCTTTCTACCCTACAGCCACCACTAAGGAAGGAACATGTCCTAATCATTTCTCATCTGGACCTCACTAATAGTCTCCTTCTTCCACTCTCATTCCCCTTTCATCCTCTAAACCATTTACACTGCTGCAAAACTCATCATAAAATTCCCCTCCATAAAGCTATACAGCAAACCTATACAATGGTTATCCCTAGTGAATAGGATCATAGGGGTCTTTTGCTGCCTATGTTTTTGTATTGCTTTTTTGCATTTTACAACAAGCACATATTCCCTTTACAATAGAAAAAAAATTCACCATTTTCATTGTGGGAACTATTAGAATCTCCATTTGGAATCTATTACTCTCCTTCTCCGTCAGGTTAAAGGCCAAATACTTTAGCATGACATACATGATCAAGCTCTGCCTTTCTCTGTCGAATGCATTTTCAACCTCTACCCTGAGGATTTACTCTACCCACCCTGAATGATTTGCTGTTGCATTTCCTTCCTTCATAATTTTATACATTTTGCTTCCTCTGCATAGACTACAGAGATGAAACAGTAATCTTGAGTCTGTTCCTAACAGGCAATCTAACTCCCACTAATAGTTATCACAAATCATCTAACAGGAATAGTCTTACTTGTCTCGCCTTGCAGCACACTGTTCCTAACCGTAGCCTATAGTCCCACCATCACCAAAATACACTCAATTATTTCATAGGGCAACTGATATTTTAAAAGGATAAAATAAAGTAACACTTTTTTCCTGAAACTCTGTGGTTAACAAAAACAAAAAATAATACTAGTAAATAAAATGATATTTTGCATCCATAGCCTGAGAGATGATGATATAGAAGGAAGAGGCACAATGCAGAGTACTAAATGTGAGCAAAGGAAGGAAGAGTAAAGATAAATAGGGAAAGGACTCTTGTTAAATTTGCAGCAAAACTTTTCACAGCGTGTAATAGCTTTATGTGAAGTATTATAAATTTCTATATCAAGTAAAAGCACAATAAAGTAAAATCTGAATGCTGGGCACAGTGTCTCATACCTATAATGCTAGCACCTCAGGAGGCTGAGGTGGGAGAATTGCTTGAGCCCCGGAGTTCAAGACCAGCCTGAGCAACATGGCAAGAACTATCTCTACAAAACATTTTATAATTAGCAAATATGGTGATGCACACCCTTAAGTCCCAGCTACTCAAGAGGATGGCTTGAGCCCAGGAGTTTGAGGTTGCACTGAGCTATGATGATACCACTATACTCCAGCCTGGGCAACAGAGCAAGACTTGTCTCAAAAAACTAAGTTTTTTAAAAACCTGAAAATAGCAGGAATATCTTTATTAAGTATTAAATTCCAATTTCCATAAATACTAAGTTTGACAGTTGATATCGCTGACATTTCTCTTAGACACATCTTGTTTTATATTTATTGTGAAGGTACAACCTCAGTCTTTATTTTTCTTTTTTTTTTTTTTTTTTTTTTTTTTTTTAGGAACCTACGAGGTAGAATACAACCTCAGTCTTTAAAATGCATGTTTTGGCTTGTGATTATCTTTCACATTTTTTTAGAGCAATTTTTCTGAAACCATGGATAAGTCAAAAATTTGTATTATTTTTAAATATGAGTTCCATCATGGAATGAATACAGCACAGACAGCTGGAAATATCAATGAAGTGTTCGGGAAGGATGTGGCTACTGAACACACAGTAGGTTGATGGTTTGAGAAGTTCTACTCTGGTGACTTAATCTTGAAAATGGGCCACATGGGTGACCTGAGACCAAAGTGGATAATGATGAGCTGAAAGCTATAGTGGAAGCGAATCCATTTCAATTTACCTGTGAATTAGCAGCAAGGTTTGACGTTACTATTCCAATAATATTGGACCATTTGAAATAAATGGGCAAGGTAAAGAAGCTGGACAGATGGCTTCTGCGTGAATTAAACGAACGTCAAAAGAGAAATTATCTTGAAGCTTATAGTTCTTTGCTGTCACAACATAAAGGCGAACCATTTCTACACCGTATTTCATTTATATGTGATGAAAGATGGATTCTTCTTGACGATCTCAAGCATTCGGCACAATGGCTGGATAAAGACAAAGTGACAAAACAAGTCTAAAACTGAATAGTCATCAAAAAAAGCTAATGGTGTGTGTTTGGTAGTCCAGTACTGGTATTATCCACTCTAGCTCCATGAAACCTGGTCAGTCCATTACAGTGGATGTCTACTGCAACCAATTGGATGAAATGATGAGGATGCTTGTGAATAAGCAGCCGAGATTGGTCCATAGAGACAGGCCAATCCTCTTGGAAGACAACACTCAACCACATGTCACACAAACAACATTGCTCAGACTAGAAGCTGGACTTGGAAACTCTCTGTCATCCACCATATTCACCAGACCTTGCACCAACTGAATACCATTTCTTCCAGGCTTTGGACCATTGCAAGGGAAAATATTCAATTCTCAACAAGCTGTGGAAAATGCCTTTCATGATTTCATTGCCACTCCCTCTCCAGGCTTCTTCTCTGCTGGCATAAACAGGCTACCATTATGATGGCAAAACTGTGTCAATAGTTTAGTCACATACTTTGATTAACTGTACTGCTTCTTATTTCACATAAACCATACTTTTGATTCGAAATTGGACATTTCATATTTAATAACCTAATATTTTTTTTACCCTTCTTAACATAAAAACTCAAAAGTTGGCCACTTTTAAAAGTACATAAATTCAAATCTGTCTCCATGATCAAAGAAAAAAAAAGAAAAAAGAAATTTAAATTTAAAAAAAAAAAAAGGAAAAAAAAAAAAAAAAAAAAAGTACATAACTGAGCCGGGCGTGGTGGCTCACACCTGTAATCCTAGCACTCTGGGAGGCCGAGGCGGGCAGATCACTCAAGGTCAGGAGTTCAAAACCAGCCTGAGCAAGAGCGAGACCGTCTCTACTACAAATAGAAACAAATTAATTGGCCAACTAATATATATAGAAAAAATTAGCCAGGCATGATGGCACATGCCTGTAATCCCAGCTACTTGGGAGGCTGAGGCAGCAGGATTGCTTGAGCCCAGGAGTTTGAGGTTGCTGTGAGCTACGCTGACACCACGGCACTCACTTTAGCCTGGGCAACAAAGCGAGACTCTGTCTCAAAAATAAATAAATAAATAAAAGTACATAATTGGCTTCCCGTTCCTTCAGCTTCCTCTACTATTTAACAAACACAATCAAATAGAAACTACAGAGACTATGTATAACTTAATGAGATCTCTTCTTTTTTTTTTTTTTTTTTAGAGACAGGATTTTGTTCTGTTGCCCAGGCAGGAGTGCAATGGCGTGATCTTAGCTCACTGTAGCACCCTGAGCTTAAGCCATACTCCTGCCTCAACTTACCAAGTAGCTGGAACTATGGTGCATGCCATCATCCCCTGCTACTTTTTAAACTTTTTTTAGAGACAGGGTCTCTCACTATGTTGCCCTGGCTGGTCTTGAACTCCTGGCCTCAAGTAATCCTCCCATCTGAGCCTCCCAAAGCACTGGTATTACAGGTTTAAGCCACTGGGCCCAGCATAATTCTCTACTTCAAATCATATAAGATATAGAAAATCCAGGTTTTTCAAAATACAAACCAAACACATGAAAAAAAAATCAAAACATTCTTTTCATAATTCTCTATTTCAAATCATATAAGATACAGAAACACACTCTGGGAGGCCGAGGCCAGCAGATTGCTCGAGGTCAGGAGTTTGAAACCAGCCTAAGCAAGAGCGAGATCCTGTCTCTCCTATAAATAAAAAGAAATTAATTGGCCGACTAATATGTACATAGAAAAAAAAAATTAGCCAGGCATGGTGGCACATGCCTGTAGTCCTAGCTACTCGGGAGGCTGAGGCAGCAGGATTGCTTGAGCCCACGAGTTTGAGGATGCTGTGAGCTTGGCTGACGCCATGGCACTCACTCTAGCCTGGGCAACAAAGCGAGACTCAGTCTCAAAAAAAAAAAAAAAAAAAATGTTCAAAATCCAGGTTTTTAAAAATACAAACCAAACACATAAAAAAAATCAAAACATTCCTTTCATTTGGTATACCACTGGGTCAAATAAAATCAGCAAACAGCTTTACTCAATGCAGACTTCTACTTGCATAAATAGATCAAGAAAAGGATAAGGAAAGAGGAATAGGGACAGGGACAGTACAATAGGCTAATGGTTAAGGAACAAATCTAAAGATTTTCATACTTTTGTGTAATATATAATCTTGATCTAATAAAAAAAGAAAATTATAATGTTTTACCTGTAATAATGGAATTATGATTATATAATAGAATGTGTTTATTTTTAGGAGATGCACACTGAGATATTAAAGGGTACAGTGCCATGATGATATTAATAGCAACTTATTTTTGAGTGGTTTAGAAAAATATGTATGTATATACATACACATTTACAGAGAAAGCAAATATAGCAACCTGCTGTTTAATCTGGATCAGGGGGTGGCAAACTACAGCTCAGGCCAAACCCAACAGCTGCCTATTTTTGTAAATAACATTTTACTGAAACATTGCCATTGTCATTCACTCAACCTATTGTCTATGGTTGCTTTCTCACTACAACTGCGGAATTCAGTAGTTGTAACACAAACCGTATGGTCTCCAAAGCCTAAAATATTTATTGTCCCTTTACAGAAACACAGAAAATATCTGATCCTTCATTTACAGAAAAAAAATTGTCTGGATATACAAGACAGTAGATACACAGGCGATCATGGGACTAAATCTTTAAATATTTCCATATGTTTGAAATCTTTTATAATCAAGTTAGAAAATATATACAATTTCATACATGAATCTTATGAGTTCTCAAAAACACAGATAATATAGAAACAGATCATTGAAATAGAGAGCTCGGACACAATCATAATACTGAGACGATACTAAACAGAGTTATTATACAGTTTTCACACTGAAAAGAACATTTTAAGGCAGCAATTTGGCATATTTATTTTTAAATACTCCTACCTTTAAGGGAATTATCCAATAGAAATACACAAGTGTGAAATGATTAACAGTAGTACCTGCAGCAGTGCTTGTTATAGGCCAGACACCGCTGTAGGCACTTTGCATGCATGTGTTACCTCATATAACCCTCACAACAGACCTATGAGGCAGGCACTGGTATTATCTTGTGTTATAGATGAGGAAATTAAGATACAGAGTTAATTAATCCAAGTCACACAGCTAAATTGTATAGTGGGGATTATGAATCCAGACAGTACAACTTCAAAGCCCAATCTTAACCCCTACTATTTACTCCCATAGCATTCAGTGCATCCCTGTATAACAGAATTTATAGCCCTATATCATAATCTATTTGATTTGCTCTCTTTACACTGTGAAGAAAAGAACTGTGACTTTTATCTCTTAATTATACCTCTAATTTCCACATAGGGTTATTCAGTAAGTGCCAAATAAATGAATGAATGGTATTACCAGTTAACTTTTCACTGTATATATTATATATATGATTTGACCAAATACACTATATAGTCCTTGAAAGTTGGCAGCTATAGCATATCCCTTCACTTTAAAAAAATAAAATAAAACACTCCAGACTTAAATATAAGAGCTAAAACTACAAAACCAAGAAGAAAACAAAAGAGTAAATCTTTGCAGCATTGGAACAAACAGCGACTTCTTAGCACAAGCAAGAAAAGAAAAAATGAGATAAGTTAGATTTCACATTTTTGTGCTCTTCAAAGGATACCATCAAAAAAATGAAAAGGCAACTCACAAAAATGAGAGAAAATATTTGTAAATCATATATCAGATAAGAGCATCCAGAATATATAAAGAATTCTTAAACTCAACAAAAAGACAATCAAATTTAAAAATGGACAAAGAATTTGAGAAGATATTCCCCCAAAGAATATATGCACATAGCTGCTAAGCACATGCTAAGATTCTCTACATCATTAGTTATTAGGGAAATGCAAATCAAAACCCCAATGCAATACCACTTCACACCCACTAGGCTGGCTAATATCAAATAGAAAATAGCAAATGTTGACAAGAGTGAAAAAAAACTGGAACCCACATACATTGCAGGTAGGAGTATTAAACAGTACAACTGCTCTTGAAAACAGTCTGGTAGTTCCCCAAAAGGTTAAACATCATAAGAGCTAACAGATGACCCAGCAATTCCACTTCCAGGTATATATATACTCAAAAATGAAAAAATATGGTCCAACAAAAACTTCTACACGAATGTTCACAGCAGCTTTATTCATAATAGCCCAAAAGCAGAAACAACCCTAATGTCCATGAATTGATGAATAAACAAAATGTGATTTATCCACATAGTCATTTAAAAGAATGATGTACTCATACATGCTACAATATGGATGAACTTTGAAAACATTATGCTGAGTAAAATAAGCCAGACACACACCACCACAAATAATACGACTTCATTTATATGACATCTCCAGAATAGGCAGATCCAAGGGCAATCTACAAAAAGTAAACTAGTAGATGCCAAGAGCTAGGGGAATGGAAATGGAGAGTGACTGCTAATGGGTACAGGATTTCTTTTAGTGGTGATGGAGTGTTCCAAAATCAGATAATAGTGATGATTATACAACTCTGTGAATATACTAAAAACCACTGAATTGTCAAAAAAAAAATAATAATAATGGGGCCAGGTGCAGTGGCTCATGCCTGTAATCCTAGCACTCTTGGAGACCAAGGCAGGAGGATTGCTTGAGCTCCGGAGTTCGAGACGAGCCTGGGCAAGAGCAAGACCCCATCTCTACTGTAAATAGAAAGAAATTAGCCAAACAACTAAAAACAGAAGAAAATTAGCCAGGCATGGTGGCACGTGCCTGTAGTCTCAGCTACTCAGGAGGCTTAGGCAGGAGGATCACTTGAGCCCAGGAGTTTGAGGTTGCTGTGAGCTAGGTTGACACCATGGCACTCTAGCCCAGGCAACACAGTGAGATTGTCTCAAAAAAAAAAAAAAATTAAAAAATAGTCCCTGCCTAGAAGGACCTAAATAAATATAACTAATGGAAAATGCACTAACTTATCAATCAATCAATATCCTAGAAAGTTCATAGAAAAGTACATTCTGACAACCATGATAAATTTTTTTTTTTTTTGAGACAGAGTCTCGCTTTGTTGCCCAGGCTAGAGTGAGTGCCGTGGCGTCAGCCTAGCTCACAGCAACCTCAAACTCCTGGCTCAAGCAATCCTCCTGCCTCAGCCTCCCAAGTAGCTGGGACTACAGGCATTCGCCACCATGCCCGGCTAATTTTTTGTATATATTAGTTGGCCAATTAATTTCTTTCTATTTATAGTAGAGATGGGGTCTCGCTCTTGCTCAGGCTGGTTTCGAACTCCTGACCTCGAGCAATCCGCCCCCCCCCCTCGGCCTCCCAGAAAGCTAGGATTACAGGTGTGAGCCACCGCGCCCGGCCAACCATGATAAATTAATCTGCCTTCATGTTGATTGACGGTTAGGGTCGAGACATGAGAACCCCAGGAGTGGCACAGGACTTTGCCAAAGAGCAACCGGTGTCAGTTCACTAAGCAAAAGCTGACCTTGAAGGGGACATTCCACTAATCAGGGATGACCCCACCTTGAAACCGGAGGGCCACAGCCTGGATGTTTGCAAATGACCCAGGGGTTTGTAGTCCCAAGGCAGAGAGAATGATCAAAGGATGTCAGCCCAGCAGATAAGAGCAGTTTGCTGCTGGGCGAGGTGGCCCCTGCCTATAATCCTAGCACACTGGGAGGCCCAGGCGGGGAGGAGGCGGGAGGATTGCTCAAGGTCAGGAAATCAGCCTGAGCAAGAGCGAGACCCCGTCTCTCCTATAAATAGAAACAAATTAATTGGCCAACTAATATATACATAAAAAATTAACTGGGCATGGTGGCGCACGCCTGTAGTCCCAGCTACTCAGGAGGCTGAGGCAGTAGGATTGCTTGAGCCCAGGAGTTTGAGGTTGCTGTGAGCTAGGCTGATGCCATGGCACTCTAGCCTGGGCAACAGAGACTCTGTCTCAAAAAAAAAAAGCAGTTTGCTAGTCTAATCCTGAGGCAATGTTCCTCTCTCTCTCCTGAGTTCTTGTCTCAGTAAATGAGGAACTAGATAAAGTAGAAAGAAGTACGTATTTTTCTCATTTAGATTTGTTCCCATTTAGATTATACGCCTTAATGCTGACTCGAGATTTTATCTTTAACTTGTGCATACTTAGCTAGTTTATTGTTACTTTGGGGGACATTGAAACTTAAATTCATGATAACAGTTACTTGCTGAAATAAATACCGATGCAGGACTCCACTCATGGCCTCCCAGCTCACGGGAATGCTGGAGGACCCCCGATTTCCCCATCACTTTAATCTATACTTTGTCTCTGTCTCCTTTATTTCCAATCTCTTATGATGTTCCTGCCTGGGACCCAATTTGTGGGAGAGTCGTGGACTCCCGGCACCTCCATCAGTCTCTCTTCATTAAAGATCATCATTTATGTCCCATAGACAAATACAGTAGATCTTTGAACAACACAGAGTTAGGGGCACTGACCCTTCCACACAATAAAAAATCTACATGTAACTTTTTTTTTTTTTTTTTTTTTTGAGACAGTCTCACTTTGTTGCCCTGGCTAGAGTGAGTGCCCTGGCGTCAGCCTAGCTCACAGCAACCTCAAACTCCTGGGCTCAAGTGATCCTCCTGCCTCAGCCTCCCAAGTAGCTGGGACTACAGGCATGCACCACCATGTCCAGCTAATTTTTTGTATATATATTTTTAGTTGGTCAATTAATTTCTTTCTATTTTTAGTAGAGACGGGGTCTCGCTCAGGCCGGTTTTGAACTCCTGACCTCAGCAATCTGCCCGCCTCGGCCTCCCAGAGTGCTAGGATTACAGGCGTGAACCACCACACCCGGCCTACATGTAACTTTTGACTTCCCAAAAACTTAACCAATAGCCAACTGTTGACTGGAAGCCTTACCAATAACAGAAACACTCAATCAGCAAATATTAATATTTTGTGTTATATGTATTATATAATATATTCTTACAATAAAGCCAGAGAAAATAAAATGGTATAGGGAAAATCATCAGGAAGAGAAAATATATTCAATACTATTTATCAAGTGAAATGGATCACCATAAAGGGCTTCATCCTCATAGTCTTCACACTTCAATAGGCTGAGGAGTCGGTCTTGCTGTCCCAGGGGTGGAAGAGGTGGAGAAGGTGGAAGGGGAGAAAGAGAGGCAGGTGTAACTTTATGGAAATACAATGTAATTTCTGTCTTTTGTGCTTTTTCATTTCTCTAAAAATGTTTCTATATAGTACCAATCCTTCTTACACCATTTGCTTTAGTTTCAGTGCCCAAATCAGAGAAGGGTTGATATTGTAAAAGGAGTCAAATGCAGTCTTGAATAACTGGAACCCTGCTGCCAGATTGTCTAATGTCAATTTATTTTCTGCACTGCCTTTTCTAAGTCTTCTTCCATTGATTTGGAAGCACTCACCTGCATAAAGTCATCTTCTGTTAATTCTTCTGGAGTGTTGTCTATTAGGTCTTGAATTTCTCCAAGACCCGTATCTTGAAACCCTTCACTTCCCACCTTTTTTTTTTTCTTTTGCCATATCTACCATCTCTTTGATAATTTCCTTGATTGGCTGTGTCATAAATCCAGTGAAGGCATGTACAACATCCAGATTCAGTTTTCTCCAAAAGGAATTTATTGCTTCTAGCTTGATGGCTTTCACAGATTTTACTGTAACCACAATGACTTCGTGAATGGTATAATCCTTCCACATTTTCAAGATGTTCTATCAAGGTTCCTTCCAAGGTGTCGACAATCCTTTCCACAGAGTATCATGTGTAATGAGACTTAAAGGTCCTTACGGCCCAATGATGTAGAAGCTGAAATAGAGTCACTGTGTTTGTGGACAAGTAGACTATTTTGACACCTTCAGTGTTGAACTCATGGGATTCTAAGTGGCCAGAGGCATTGTCCAATATCAAAAGAATCTTAAGAGGCAGTCCCTTACTGGCAAAGTACTTCCTGATTTCAGGGAGAAGGCATCGGTAAAACCAATCCAGAAAAAGGTTCTTATTGTCCAGGCCAGGGGTACTCAAACTTTTTAAACAGGGGGCCAGTTCACTGTCCCTCAGACCATTGGAGGGCTAGACTATAGTTTAAAAAATACTATGAACAAATTCCTATGCACACAGCACATATATTATTTTGAAGTAAAAAAACAAACAGGCAAAAAAACTCGCATGTGGCCCGCAGGCCGTAGTTGGAGGACACCTGGTCCAGGACTTCTCCTTAAACAACCAAAAGACTGGCAGTTCATGTTTATCTTTTCATTTCAAGGCTGAGGAGTTAGCAGCTTTATAGATAAGGGCCATCCGGATCATAAACCCCACTGTGTTTACACAGAACAGTACTTAGCCTATCCCTTCCTGCCTTAAATCTTGGCACTACTTGTCTTCCTTACTAATAAATATCCTCTGTGGCATCTTTTCCAGAATAAGGCACTTTCATCTACATTAAACATTTGTTTAGGGGCCAGGCTCCGTGGCTCACACCTGTAATCCTAGCACTCTAGGAGGCCAAGACAGGAGGATCGTTTGAGCTCAGGAGTTCAAAACGAACCTGAGCAAGAGTGAGATTCCATTTCTACTAAAAATAAAAAAATTACCTGGGCATGGTGGCGCACAGAATGCTTGAGCCCAGAAGTTAAGAGGTTGCAGTGAGCTATGATGATGCCACTGCACTCTAGCCAGACAACAAAATGAGACTGTCTCAAAAAGAAAACACCAAAAAACAAAAAACACAAATAGTTCAAGCTAGGCACAGTGGCTCATGCCTAGGCAACACAGTGAGACCTGATCTCTACAAAAAATAGAAAAATTAGCCAGGCACTATGGTGGAGTCCTATAATCCCAACTACTCAAGGAGGCAGAGGTAGGAGGATCTCTTGAGCCCAGGAGTTTGAGGCTGCAGTGAACGATGATGACCTCAGTACACTCCCACTCCAGCCTGGACAACAAAGAAAAACTCTGCCTCAAAAAAAAAAAAAAAAAAAACTGCTCAGACAAATATCCTTTCTCCTCATTTATTTTCTTAATAGCATCTGGGAATTTGTCTGCTGCCTGTTGGTCAGTAGAAGCTGCTTTTCCTATGATCTTGACATTTTTTAAGCTAATCTCTTTCCAAAATATCAAACCACCCTTTGCTAGCTTTAAAGTCTCCAGCTTTAGATTCTTCACCTTTCTTTTGCTTTAAGTTATCATATGACCACTTTTTCTCAAATCAGTTTAGAGTCTATAGGTGTGCCTTTCTTATAGCAATCCTGCACCCATGTAAAAGCTGCATTTGCAATACAAGATAAAGAGTTATTTAGCAAAAAGTACAGTTTTCACACCTGCTGACAGAGCTGGAATGACAGCTTCACAAATTACCTTTTCTTTTTTTTTTTTTACAACAGTCCTTACGCTAGATTCATTTATCTTGAAATGGTAGGTAACTGTAGCTGCAGACCTCAATCTACAGTACATAACAAGCAATCCAGCTTTTTCTTCTCACGTCATGACTTTACTCTGCTTCTTGGGAGCACTTTCAGCATCACTAGTGGTACTTCGTGGGGGTGTCATGGTGTTATTCAAGGTTTACAGCAGTAATTCTCAACCTTTTTGGCACCAGGGACCATTTTCATGGAAGACAATTTTTCCATGGACTGGGGGAGGAGGCAGATGGTTTGTGGATGATTCAAGCACATTACATTTATTGAGTTCTTTATTTCTATTACTATTACATTGTAATATACAATGAAATAATTATACAACTCACCATAGGTTGGGAACCCCTGGCTTACAGAATTGCATTAACCACTTTGGTACCAGCGTCGACTATAGTCGACAGCCACAGACCAACATGCACAGCAACTTTAGCCGACAGCCGTGATATGACTTTTCTAATTTTTCATTTATCAAAATAAAATTGTGAACATTTAAAAATAACGTAATGAAAACATATGTATATGTTACCTATTCTGATTTACATTACAAGTAAAGCTGCCTGTAAAGTAAAACAAGCTTTCAGTGCTTTAAAGCTTTCCTCATGACACAAGAGCAAAACGGATTCATCGTCAACGCACAGCACAAACTATCGTGGGGACTATGAGTGCCGCCCGTGGGCAAGGTTTCGTGGACCGTGAGCTCAGTACCAAAGTGGTTAAACATGAGGCAAAATACCCAAGAATCACAATACCCAAGAATCACTTTTCAGTGCAATATGTAATTTAATGGAGAGATAAACTGCCCACGAGAAGATGATTACATCAAAAGGCATTTTAAGCAGATACTCCCAACACAAGAGCTCACCAAAATAGCAAAGGGAGGTGGTCACAAAATTATTATAGTAATAAAGCATGTACTATGGTTAAAATTTTATGCAGGCTAAGCACAGCAGCTCACACCTGTAATCCCAGTACTTTGGGAGGCAAAGGCGGGACAACCACTTGAGACCAGGAGCTCTAGACCAGCCTGGACAACATAACAAGACCTATATCTACAAACAAAAAATTTTAATTACCCTGGCATGGTGGCATGCACCTGGAGTCCAAGCTAATTGGGAGGCTGAGGCAGAAGGACTGCTTTAGTTTAGGGATCAGAAGATACACTGAGCTATCACTTTGCCACTGCACTCCAGCCTGGGCGACAGAGTAAGACCCTGCCTCAAAAAAACATTATGCAGGCCGGGCGTGGTGGCTCACGCCTGTAATCCTAACACTCCTGGAGGTCGAGGCGGGCAGATGGTTCAAGGTCAGGAGTTCGAAACCAGCCTGAGCAAGAGTGGGACCCCGTCTCTACTAAAAATAGAAAGAAATTAATTGGCCGACTAATATATATAGGAAAAATTAGCCGGGCATGGTGGCGCATGCCTGTAGTCCCAGCTACTCAGGAGGCTGAGGCAGCAGGATCGCTTGAGCCTAGGAGTTTGAGGTTGCTGTGAGCTAGGCTGACGCCAGGGCACTCACTCTAGGCTGGGCAACAAAGTGAGACTCTGTCTCAAAAAAAAAAAATGCAGTTATTTAACACTACATCTTTACATTTGTTTACATCTCTCTCAACTGCAAATAGTGCCATGAATGCTGTGTTTGTGTGTATAGGTTTTGATAATTTTTAACTTTTTCTAATAGACTTGTATATACTTTATAGTAGTAAATGATAAAACAGACTAGTATCTACATATTTTATGCATTCATGGGGTACCTTTTTTCTTAATTTTTTCAATATTTCTAGGCTACATGGTTTACCTGCAAGTTTTTTTCAAACTGTTGCAAGTCTCCAAAAAAGTGTCATATATATTTATTGAAACAAATCCACATATAAGTGGACCAGTGCAATTCAGTACTTTGTTGTACAAGTGTCAACTGTAATTCTCATTGCCTTTATTATAAACATCCTGTTATAGATAAAAGTGTTAGGGCAGGAGTTAGCAAAACCTGTATATAATTATTCATGTACTCAACACCAATATATCAGACATTGAAACACTATGTGATTTTTAAGGGAGGCATTTTATATTTCTGGACATCTTTGGGGGCAAACAATTTAAACCAGATAAGATTCCATGGAACTCCAAAGGCTTACGTGGTGATTTTACTGCTATCCATTGAGTACATCTAGGAAGACAACTTTATGTTTTTAATTAAATTATATAGGTTCTTAAAACATCTGATTTATGCAGATCAATATAACAAAAAGAAATACTCCATTTTGAAGTTTCATAATTATGATCATTTTAAAGTAAAAAATTATTAAGTACATTTGATTTATGTGCTCTTTTCTATTCACCCTGTATATATTTTCACTTTAGAAAGTTCCTTCTCTCCAGCACAAAAACAGCAGAACAGACAGAGGGAAGGAGTGATATCCTTGAACAACTATACCAGCCCTGCACTCCCTATCTCTGGACTTTTTGTTACAAGAGGAAAATGAATCTCTTATTTGTTCAAGATAATATTAATCAGTTTTTCTGTTGCACACAGCCAAAATGACACATCCACACACTATGAACACCTTCAAGTGTACTCTTTCTCAGTTTTAAAGGACAGCTAGATCTGCTCTTTACCCTCTCCAGTAGTTTAAAAATTTTTAAAATGCTCTTAACAATTTCCACATCAAAATACAGCATGGAACTTTGTTTATTCTTCACCACTTTTTAGAATGATATATATCTTTGAAAAAAATCACATTTGATTCTAATAAAAATTAAAGTAGGAAGTTAAGATGACTAGAAAACCTCATGGGGAATCACATATTAACAAATTATATTTCTGAACATATCTTTAGCATAAAAGTAGAAAAATGTGGATGACAAGATTACATATATAGTTTTATGAGGAAAAATTACTTTTTAATGATCCCAAAATACTTACCAACTATAAAATGGATAAAGACTAGATAAGGAGGAGGAGGGAGAAGTATGTCAACCATGAACTACAGAACTACAGTCACCAGGAACTAAGTGATGTAAACTATAAGTGATGTAAACTATAAGCCTGGTCAGACCTTTAGCTTAGCTTTAGGCAATGCATAGAGAAAACAGCCCTGATTCCTATGGGCTAAGACAGAAACCATCTCACCTACCAAATTGTGACAAAGAATATTCAAAGCCCCTGAGGTTGATATGAAGGGCACTTTTAATATTGTTAGTGGTGGTAAATAAAACTATATATAAAAAGAAATTAGGAAATATATATTAAGAACCTTGAAACAACTACCCTTTGACACAGTAATTCAATTTATAAGACTCCATTATAAGGAAACAATCAGATATATGGACCAAGATTTGGACACAAGAGTATCTATTAGTGTTAAAGTGTATTATCAGGCTGGGCACAGAGCCTCACGCCTGTAATCCTATCTCTCTGGGAGGCCGAGGTGGGAGGATCACTCAAGGTCAGGAGTTCGAAACCAGCCCAAGCAAGAGTGAGACCCCATCTCTACTAAAAAAAAAAAAAAAAAAAAGAAAGAAATTAATTGGCCAACTACAAATATATAGAAAAAATTAGCTGGGCATGGTGGTGCATGCATGTAGTCCCAGCTACTCGGGAGGCTGAGGCAGGAGGATCGCTTGAGGCCAGGACTTTGAGCTAGGCTGACACTATGGCACTCACTCTAGCCTGGTCAACATAGCAAGACTGTCTCGAAAAAAAAAAAAAAAATTGGGATACATTGAGAAAGAATAGGAAGCATGTATTATTATACTTCCTTTAACATTCACATTAGGAAGACCAGAGATAATATAAGTTCATAAATAAAGAAAAGAAAGTCAAATTTATATTTTTTTCTTTTTCTTTTTTTTTTTTTGAGACAGAGTCTTGTTCTATTGCCCAGGCTAGAGTACCATAGCATCAGCCTAGCTCACAGCAACCTAAAACTCCTGGGCTCAAGCCATCCTCCCGCCTCACCTTCCCGAGTACCTGGAACTGCAGGCACTCACAGCCACACCTGGCTAATTTTTTCTATTTTTGGTAGAGACAGGGGTCTCACTTTTACTCACTCTGGTCTGGAATTCCTCAGCTCAAGCGATCCTCCCACCCAGGCCTCCCAGAGTGCTAAGGATTACAGGCATGAGCCACTGCACTCGGCCTAAATTTATAATTTAAACCCATAAAAAGTATTTATCAGAAAAATTTTAAAATAAAAGTAATAAATTTGACAGTTAAGATGGGAAAAGGGAATACAAGAAGACATAGCGAGATTTAACGAAATTTATCAGCTTTTCTAAGGGAAAGTCAACAGAAACTAAGTTGATAAATGAAGAAAATTAATTAAGCCAGGCACGGTGGCTCATGCCTATAATCCTAGCACTCAAGGCCGATCCCTTGAGCTTAGCAGTTTAAGACCAACCTGAGCAAGAGTGAGACCCCCATCTCTACTAAAAATAGAAAAAAATTAGCTGGCCAACTAAAAATAGAAACAAAAACTTAGCCATGCATGGTGTCAAGCACCCTGCTACCTGGGAGGCTGAGGCAGGAGGATGGCTTGAGCCCAGGAGTTTGAGGTTGCTGTGAGCGCTACAGCACTTTAGTCCAGGCAACAGAGTGAAACTCTCTCTCTCTCTATATATATATATATATAAAAAATTAAAGAAACTGAATTATATGGATGTTATTAATTATATGGATATTATTTAAAGTTGTAATGATAAACACCAGCAAAACTTAAAAGCAGAAATGGTTAACAGTGGTTACCTCTAAGTGAAGGTGACGGGCATAGACCGTAAGGAGGAAGGCTTTTTGTTACTTTTCATTTTATATAGGATTGTACTGCTGAGGTTTTTTACTATGTACAACTACTATTTCACAATTTTTAGTAGCATAAATATAAAAAATATTTCCACTTTGATGTAAATATACTATAAAGACCAAGAGATTGCTAAGAAAATAAAGTTAACAGAATTCTGGTTTTGTAAATTACACAAGGTCAAATTATACAAAACTTTTCAGAAGAAAGTCCAACTTTTTGAAATTTGCACTTAAACCCAAAACAATAGGATTTACTTTTTTTAAGTCACTCTTAAAATGCAACTAAAATAATTAATATTGCAAAAGGGCAAGGGAAAAAGGAAACTATTGTGAAAAGCAACACGCTTTATGCTGCGAACTTCTTGGTACCTATATAAGTGAGCTTATTTAAATCATTTCCTACAGAAAGACATAACTAACCACTTGGAAGGCAAAAGTTTTACCTTAGTTTTCCAGCAACCATGGACTTACCTTTCTGTACAAATGTAAATATCTACAAATATCTGTAAAAGATTTTGCCATGATTGGGTTTTGATTTGTGGTTGCAGAACAAAACAAAGTTAACTGGCCTACTTGGTAATTAAATCCATTCCCTCATCACATTCAATTTAGTAACTGGAATTATCCACCACAAAACCTCCATGAAAAGTGTTTTTAAATAGAAAATACACAGCAGGTTTAAAGCCTCTATAAGAAGGGTATATTTTCCTTTAGCAAGACTTATTTATATTTGAAGTTAAAGATATTTTATAAGGACAATTATTTGAGGACTTTACGGGCTTTTATTTGTCTTTGATCCATCACCCCCTACTGGATGAGAACTCAAACCCACGATAAATAACAACTGCTGCACACTAGTATCCTGAATTACATCCTGTCTTCCCTCTTGAGAGTCTCTTTTATCCTTCACAATGCACACTCAGAACAGCTATTACAGGAAGTGTTGGACTATCAGCTATTTATAAATAGACAAAAATCTTTAAATAGCTTTATGGCTCTTTATGGTTCTAGACTCTGTTTTTAAAGAAATGGTCATGTTAGTTATTCAAAACATTAAAATGTACTCTGAAAAAAGGTTTTTTCTCCCTTTGTTTTGGAATCCAAAAGTAGTAACAACATTATACAGTCACAACATTACAAGATAAAGAACAAATTTGGCCTTTAAAAACACAAAATTTCAACTTTTAAATATCAAGGCAGCGGTATGGTGGCTCCCGCCTATAGTCCCAGCACTCTGGGAGGCCAAAGCAGGACAGGATCCCTTGAGGCCAAGAATTCCAGACCAGCCTGAGCAACCTATCAAGATTTCCCTCTCTACAAAAAATTTAAACATTAGCCAGGCTTGGTGGCACGTGCCTGTCGTCCCAGCTGCTCAAGAGGCTGAAGCAAAAGGATCACTTGAGCCCAGGAATTTGAGATTACAGTGAACTATGACCATGCCCCTGCACTCCAGCCTGGGTGACAGAGCAAAACCCCATCTCTAAAAATAAAAATGAAAATTTCTCTAAAGGACAACCAAAACGACTACCTCTAGAAATGGAAAAGGGTGAAAGGGTGTCGGGGAAAGGGAAGACTTATGTTTCATCGTGTATTTTTTGTGCATATAAACTTACTAAACACACTTTTCAACAAATACTTTTTTGAAAAAGTAATCAAATAATCAAGTATTAGTTTGCTTTATCAAGCTATTCCTGTAATTTGAAAGAAGACAGAATAGTTTTCCTATTTCGTTTGTCCACACCCTCATTTATACATTTTTTTAAGAGGTGGTGTGATCATAGCTCACTGCAACTTCCATTGCTGGTCTCAAATGATCCTCCTACCTCAGCCTCCAAAACTGCCAGGGTTATAGGTGTGAACCACCACACCCAGCCCACTTATACATTTTTATTAAAAGGTCTTGAATGTCATGCTGTATTATAGCTATAAAAAAAATAAATAGAAATTTTTAAAAATGAAAAGTCACTTCATGGATCACAGAATTATATATGTGTTGTTAAGCCACTTGTTCAAAAGACTCTAAACCTGCACAGTCCAATGTGATAGCTACTAGCCAGTTTTTCAATCACAGTAACCACATTTCAGGTGATCAATACCCATGTGTAGCTTGGAGCTGCCATACTAGACAGCAGAAATACAGAACATTTTCACATCACAGCAGAAAGTTCTATCGGATACCACTGCTTTAGACCAAGAGTCAGCAAACTACAGCCTGTAGGCCAAATTCAGCCAACCATGTGCTTTTATAAATAAAGTTCTATGGGAACACAGCCATCACCATTCATATTTGTTCATATATTATCTGTGGATGCTTTGGCACTACAACAGCAGAGTTGAGTAACTGCAACTGAGACAGTATGGGCCACAAGGCCTAAAATATTTAGCATCTACCTCTTTATGGAAAAACTTTGTTGACCACTGCTACTCCTCTAGACTATCAAATTTCATTGAAAAAAAAATTTATTTCCCTTAGAACTCAAAAATAGTTTTTAAAGGTTTGCATTGCAAAAATGACAGATTAAACATAAACCAATGTCCACTTCATTTTCTAAGTGCTAAAGATACTTAAGTTTTACCACAAATCCATATCAAAAAATCTCCTAAAATACATTTGAATACTGACATTTTCTAAGCATCTCCATAAAATAGCTAGTAAAGACACAGAATATAGATTACTACAGCCTAGCAATTCTGAAAGAGCTGGCCTAAGAGGAAAAAAATGCTTAATATTTCAAAAAAAAGTACCTATTTCCTTTAGCAATTTCTACTAAAAAAATGTATCAACTGTCTCAAAAAGCAGTATATAATTTCTTAGAAAAATGCATTAGACTTAGTGCTATATAGAAATATTTACATCTAACCACCTATCTCATGCAACATCACTGTATTTCAGGCTTTCAAAACAATTACTGAAAACACTGCTTTTTAAGAAAAGTAAATAAACTTTTTTTTTTTTTTTGAGACAGAGTCTCACTCTGTTGCCCAGGCTAAAATGCTGTGGTGTCGGCCTAGCTCACAGCAACCTCAGACTCCTGGGCTCAAGCAATCCTTCTGCCCCAAGTAGCAGGGACTACAAGGCATGTGACACTATGCCAAGCTAATTTTTTCTATATATTTTTAGTTGTCCAGCTAATTTCTATTTTTTTAGTAGAGAAAGGGTCTCGCTCTTGCTCAGGATGGTCTTGAATTCACGACCTTGAGCGATCCTCCTGCTCCATCCTCCCAGAGTGCTAGGATTACAGGCGTGCGCCCGGCCTTAAACTTATTTTTAAAAAGATTTAAATCTGCTTTTTAGATAGGTGAAGTATGTTTACCAATTTAGGGCATTTTTTAACACAACATAATTTTCAAGTGTATATTATATGCCTAACCTTATGCAAGACCCTAGGCACAGAAATGACTTCTTTACAGCTAATAGTTTATAAGGCACATTAATAACACTCACAGTGATTTTACATTTGTAAGAACAAAGATGTACACTAAGTGAATAAAGCTTCTAAGAAGAAAGCTTTTTGAATTGGGTATTGAAGTATAAGCAGGAGTTTGCTAGGTTTGTAGGGGTAAGGGAAAGGGGGAGGGAGGAATAAGAGACCAACACCATTCTAGTTTGAATGTAGAAAAGAAAATTGAGACATAAATGGACTTGGTAAGTCCCAGAGAGCATAAGCAGTTCAAATGCTAGAGAAGTATATAGCTTGAATACGTTGGAAAAAAGGATGGAATTGGTGGTAGGTGTAAAGGCTATAGATTTCAGGATCCAAATGCAAATGTCTTTACATGCCAAACTAAGGAATTAAGATTGGATCTGATCATATAAGCCACAATGAATGCACAGTTTTCCAAAAAGAAATATGACATGACTGATTTTTATAGGAAAATGACACTAGTAGCAATTTGGATTTTAAACTAGAATAAGAAAAGGTTAATAGCCAAGACCAAATCAGCCACTGTCCAAATCAGAGATAATGGCCAAGAGTGGTGACACAGAGGATGAAGAGAAACAAAATGAAAAAAGCAGCTACATGTGGTAGAATATGCAAGCCTACACTCCTATTTTTTTTAAATGCCCCTTATATATTTTCCCTTTTCCATATTTTTTGGTATAAATGTATGTTTTGCATGGAAGAAGTTTATACAATAAGACTGAAGGTAACATGGCCTTTTCTGGTTTTCCTCCTATGGCATCAGGAAGGAAAACATACTGGAAAATGCAAAAATTCAGAGTTAGATCTGGATTACAGGCTTCATCTTTGCTGTGAGACTATAGGCATGACAACCTCTCAAAGCTCTGGGTTTCTCATTTGTAAAAAGAGGAAGTTGAACTAGATGATCTAAAACTCTTAAAAGTTCTATTACACTATGATCAAACTGATACCTCTCTAATCTTCTGGAGGTCTCCAATAAAAATGCAAATTTGATCATCTATTTTAACTATAAACCAATTGTGAAAAACCCATCAAACACAGGCAGATACTATTGGGTCTATTATTTACCTATATGTATCTACATGTACTTACTACATTTGTGAAGAATTTCATAACATACATTAAGCTATGTAGTCAACAACTACTCATCTGAAACCCTGACAAAACTGGGAACTCCGTAAGTTGTCTGTCAGCCATTTCACTTCCATTACTAAGTATTTTTCAAAAACACGTATCCAAAGAGCATTCTTTTATTGGAGTGATTCAAGAGACTAAATGTCTGCAAAGTTGAATGGTAGTATTGTTGGGTACAAGTTTTCAGACATAATATATGCTATGGAATCATGTTCGTCGGAACCTCTGTTGACAAAAGAACTTTTTAATATTCCTTTATCAATCAAAATAAAAAATGTCTTCAACAGAAGAAATGTAGTCCTGAGATTTGTAACCATGTATGCATGACTTTTTAATAATAAAGAAAACCTTTTACAATTCTTGCTCATACTAAAAAGTTTAGAAATATTTTTAACTTGTTATTCCTCAAGATTAACTTTAAGCCTGATTTTTTTTTTATTCTTCTCCCTCCCCCACTTTGGCCTTCTCATTTCTGAGCCTGATTTTTTTTTTTTTTTTAAAGATAGTTGGGTCAAAAGCCTCTTTTCCTTCAACACAAAAAGGTGAACAAAACACCTCTATGAAAGGTGAAAAACTCAAGATGTAAATCAGCCTGTTACAAATTTATGTAATGTACAGCCTAAAGTCATATTTCAAGGGAAATAACATTCTCAGGTTTTATAAACTATAGTATTAAACTAAAAAGCCTCTGTGAGCAGAGGCTTTTCTAATGATATTTTATGTTGTTACTTTTTTCAATGTTTCCTCTAAAGACCTGAACAATTTTTGGGTTATATACTACATTACGTACACCAGAATAATTTATCTTTAACATACCTATGTGATTTCCCTCCTGCTCCCTAAAATAGTATATTTTTCTGAGTTACCCAAAAATAAAATCTGCAAAGAGCTAAACTAATTTACCATGATCAGAGTGTAAAATCCTTTACTATGCAAATCTGGATCACAGTTTAGAACCATCACTAAAAACTTTTTGTTCTTTCAAATTGCTGGTATCAATGGACATAAAACTAATCCCACTACCCACCCACAAAAGATGTGTCAGGAGGCCGGGCGCTGTGGCTCACGCCTGTAATCCTAGCTCTTGGGAGGCCGAGGCGGGCGGATTGCTCAAGATCAGGAGTTCAAAACCAGCCTGAGCAAGAGCGAGACCCCCGTCTCTACTATAAATAGAAAGAAATTAATTGGCCAACTGATATATATAAAAAATTAGCCGGGCATGGTGGCGCATGCCTGTAGTCCCAGCTACCAGGGAGGCTGAGGCAGAAGGATCACTCGAGCCCAGGAGTTTGAGGTTGCTGTGAGCTAGGCTGACGCCATGGCACTCACTCTAGCCTGGGCAACAAAGCGAGACTCTGTCTCAAAAAAAAAAAAAAAGATGTGTCAGGAATTTGAGGCTGCAGTGAGCTATGATATGCCACTGCACTCCAGCCTGGGAAACAGAGAAAGACCCTGTTTCTAAGAAATAAATAAGTAAATTTTTAAAAATAAAAATTAAAAAAGATGTGAGTTTTTACTGTAAAGCCGTAAATCTCAAACAAAACTTTGGTCCAAGCAAAAAACCTTTATTAGGGTTTTTCTTACATGTACTATAGTGATTGGAACTAATGCTTTCAGATCCTAAAAGTTTAAAAAACAAAAAGAGCATTATAATTTGAAGATACACAAGCTGATCTTACTCTATTAAAGAAGCTTTATTAATTCGAATTTACAAATTTCACTCAAGAAGGAAGTACATTCAAACCAAAAATTTTATTATGGGCGAAAATATTTAAAAAGAATAGAAGCGATTATCTGTTTTTTGTTGTAAACCTGAGCTATTCAAATACAATTCAGAAGCAGAATTTTTAACTTCTCAAAAGTTACCTGATAAAAGAAAGCTATTTTAACAACTACAAAAAAAATCAGAATACATATTTAAAATTCTGGACAAAGTATATTACAATGTTAGCATAAGAGTATTGGGGGGAGACTCAGATTTATTCTGTAACAACCATGTCCAAATAGGAAAACTGGATGTGCTTCCCCCAAATATACCTGATGAGAGTTCCACAGGAACACAGTATAACAGGTAGAGTGGATATTCCAAACTAAAATATAAGTTAATTATAGTACTTCACATTCCATGATACGCATTCAAGAACACCTGGTAATTAACTAAAAGAATGATGACAACTGAGTACCATGGGGTTTGTTCAGTTATTACAAGAGAAAAAATCATCTACAGTAATAATGATTTACACCTGGATAGAACTTTATTTTCACAATACTTTATGATAAAACACTTTATAAAGTTGTACTTTGTTGTTCCTTGTATAAAATTAGCGCGCACACACCCTACCTATTTTGGTACTGGAGTTCAAAAACCACAGCAAATTACAACAGCGTGCAGAAAGAGTAGCAACTCTTAAAATCTTACTAACGTCACTGGTGGCTGATAATTAGTTTATTAAGAAATGTCCCGTTACAATCCTAAAAAGTCTCTCCGTATAGATTGACCGTCTTTACAGTCTACGATGGGCAGGCTCCCCAACATTCCTAGGCTCCCTAACCTTGGGGGAGGGTAATTCCTGCCCGGATGGGACAAGAAGTGATGAATGGTTTAAACCTACCCATCGCAGGCAGGGAGCTGGTTCCACCTGTCCTGCTGTACGAGCTCATCTGCCCTCCAGGAGGAAGGAGAGGCTCTCTCAATACATTATCCAGCTCCTCTTATCCTAAGAGAACAATCGGTAGAGGATTCCCAAGGGGTTCCTACAGTACTCCCTTAACTCCAAGAAAAACAAAGGTTCAGGCCCAGCTCTATGTCACTCCATATTCCATTCTTGATAATCTAGGTGCTCGATAAGCCCCACCACGCAGTCATTTGGCAGAGGATGGCGTGGAGGGCATAATACTCCAGATACACAAGGGGGTGGGGGAGGTAGGTACCAAAGAACTGAGCGAACTCTTAAGTTGTCGCTTGCAAAACGCAGCCTGTCAGGAGGTCCCCTTCCAGGGGGAAGGTACAGAATTCAGAATGTGACAATGAGAAATCCGGGGTGGGTGCAGAGAGGGGTCCAGAAGTCGCCAGGTATATGACAGGGACGGGATAGACTGTGCTGAGGGGCCAACAGGCAGGCTGGCCGCAGGCACTGGGGTCGTGGCTAGGGGCAGCGGTGCCCAACGGGTCAGACTCTCGGGGCTGGCGAGGACCCCGGCGCTCGTCCGCCCGACGGGCTACCCGGCGAGGTTTCAAACCGCCGCCCTCGGGAGGCGCTCGGCCGATTGGAAGTTCCACAACAACCGTCACCAGCCCAGGGCCAGAGCGGCAACTCATCCGCGCAGCTCTCCCAGCCCTCTGCGCTCCCCCGAGACACCAGACCCCACACACGCAACCTCCGACCGAGGTCCCAACTCGAGTCCCGCCACCAGCTCCACGCACGCCGAGGGCGCCCGCCCTCCGGACCGAACCGACGCCCCCGACCGGGCTCCGCCGCGGGAGTTCGAGGGGCGCGACGGGGCCTCGCGGGGGGGCGGGCAGGATGGGAATCCCTCGAGTCCGCCTCGGGACGCAGCCCCACGACCACCTCCGCCTCGCCCCTCAGGTACGGCCCGCGGGGCTCCGACCCACCCATCCCGCCGAGTCGCGGGGAGGGCGAGAACCGGAGCGAGCCTACTCCCCCCGCCCCTGCTCTTACCCATCTTTCCGCCTCGCCTTGTAGACGTGCCCGTAGGTGCCGCGTCCCACTTTGCACCCTTCGTACTCAAACAAATCCTCCACCCGCTCCCGCTCCGCCGCCAGCTTCGCCTTGAAATCATAATCCATTGTCTGCTTCCCCCATAGAGGCACCGGGACGCGGGGGCCGCCGCCGCTCAGTCCCTCCTCCTCCTCCCCCCGCGGCCGCCGCTCCACTTCTCTAACAGCCGCCTCTCGGGCGCGCGCGCGCCGCCCGCCGCTCCGCGGTCCGCCTTCAGCAAGGGACTCCTCGGCGGCCGCGGCAGCCACCTCCTCCACCTCCTCCTCCTCCGCGGCGGCGGCGGCTCCCGCAGACACCCCCAGTCCCGCCTCCCCCCTTCATTTCCTTGTTTTGGAACCTGGTGGGCCGCACCGCAGCTTCCTCGAGCTCATTAACTAGCCAGCCCGCCCGCCCCGTGTCGCGGAGGCTCCTGGGAAATGTAGTCCCGAAGGCCTGAGAAGCCGCGGCTGCTTGGGCCGCGTAGGAAATACAGCTCCCAGGTTACCTCGGGCCGCCACGGCCTCGCCCCCGAAAGGCATGTACGCCTGCGCACTTGGGCCGCACCCCTCAGGTAGCAACCGACTCCCAGCTCCTGGGAAGGTAGAAAGCGCAAAGTTACAGTGTGCTGTCTGCGATTCTGTGGGACGTAGTGGAAAGGAGGCCCCTGCTCTGGTAGATAAAGGATGCTCCACTGTGGCTAGCCCCAGACGAGAAGGAGAGTGGAAAGCATGCAGTCAGCGCCATGCTCAGGAGTTAGCTCCAGCTGCTAGGACTGTGCTTAGTACAGTTGTACTGCAGATCGTTGTTTGTTTTCTAAGGCAATTAGTCCGCCTATTGCCCCGCCCCCCGTCCAGCCGCTCATTGGCGGGGACTAGGGAATGACGTCCTCATCGGTGCCTGGGTATCCCCAGGCTTTGGCTTCTTTCCCGCTCTTGATTGGTAATTGGATGTGCTCGGTTCTTCCTGATAGGTTAATCTTTTTTCTTTAGGATGCAAAAACCGTATTTCAAAACCTGAACGTTCAGCGGTTTTTTAGTTCCTGCGTTGGTCTGAGGAGAACATGTAACTTCTCAGCCCCGGCAGCCAATCATCCTTTGCTTGGCGCTCGTCAGCTTTCTCCTAGCATATGCTGTTCCGGTAGCCAAGCTTTGGCCATCTGTCTAAGGACAATTAAAGTGCCTGGAGGATGCATCATTTTAGAAACAATCGTTTGGGTTGGATTGTAAAGGATTTTTTACAGTTTATGTATAATGATGAGATTCCCCTAGAATGTTTAAGAAAGTCCCTTTCTTAAAGGGACTGGTTCATTATGGTGCTGGGGCTCAGGACAAAATATGGCTGCAGGAATCCAGAATATGACACCCCAAAATGTGACACTCTGACATATTGATAACTTTAAGCTAAAATAAATTGAGAACCAGCCACACAGGAAGTGCTTCACCTCCCCCTCTACGGCCTAAAAGAAAGGATAAAACTCCCCTTTTGTAAAGAGGAATTTACATCTATAAACGAAAATTTCATTAATGTGATGTCCTTAGTACAGAAGAGAGCTGCTTCTAGTCAGCTTCTATCACCTGAGAGACTTGTCTGCATAACAAGGCAACCTTTAGTCATGTTATAGTTCTACTCCCAAACTTCCCTTAATTTGTCTCCACCATGCCCAAGAAGCCCTAAGCTCCAATTTTTTTGTTTTGTTTTGTTTTTTGTCTTTTTCAACTGACAGGTTCTCACTATGTTGCCCAGGCTAGCCTTGAACTCTTGGACTCAATGATCCTCCCACCTCAGCCTACAGCTGCTACAGCTGGGACCATCTCTCCTAGCCCATTTCTTTGTGTAGGTCAGGATGCTATGCTATCATCTGCCCCTTCTTTGAGTCTCGCATTTTGTGAGAGTCCCAAGCATATATACCTAATTAAAACTACTTTTCTCCTGTTAATCTGATTTATGGCAATTTAATTTATAGACCAGCCAAAGAACCTGGAAGAGTAGAGGGAAGCCATTTTTTCCTCCCCTACAATGAATAGAGTGCCTAACGTCTCAGATGCTTGGGATACAAACTTAAACATGATTGGTGCTAGGATAGGACTTACATAACACATTCAGCAGAAGCACAAAGAAAGGAGTGGTCAATTCTATCTGCAGTGGTAGATAAGGAAAGTTAGTGAACCACCTGCCAGGTTTTGAAAGAAACTTGGAAAACTAGAGGGGAGGAAAGGGGAAGGATTGTTATTTACTATGACACCGTCTCCTAGAAAACTTCCTCAGACTCAGAAGGTATCTTCAATCTAGAAGAATCTGAGTTGCTTTTATTGCCAGGCACTACAGTAAGTACTGGAAATACCAGACAAAAATTGGTCATTTTCCACCTGGAAACTAAAACTACTTAAGAAATAAACATACAAGCAAATAAAAAATATACTGCATGAGTACAAAGAGCAATGGTAGAATAGGCAGAGTTCTAGGGAAATTAGAGTAGGCTTTATGAACTAGGTGGGTTTGAGCCAAAATTTAGAGAATGAGTAGGACCTTATTCGAAGGACAAGTGGAGGAGTAGAAGACACAGAATTATGTCAGACAAAACAGCATGTACATATATTATGAGAGAACATGATATATTCTGAGGGATGCAATTAGTTTGAATATTAAAGATCAAGGTAGGAAAAGGGAATGTTATCCAGTCCAGAGGAGACTGGACAGACAAGCAGAAGTCAAATTATGAAGAGCTATATATGTTGAGCAGAGGTGTTAGATTTCATTATTCTGTAGGCAATAGGAAGTCATTAAAAACCTTTAAGCTAAGGAGAACTATAATCAGTCCATTTATTTATTTATTTAATTTATGTCGGGTTTTTTTTTTTTTTTGACTCAGGGACTTGCTCAGTTGCCCTGGCTAAGAGTGCAGTGACTCTAGCATAGTGACTCTTGCATAGCTCACTGCAACCTCAAACTCCCGGGTTCAAGCCATCCTCCTTCCTCAGCCTCTCGAGTAGCTGGGACTATAGGCATGCACCACCACTCCTGGCTAGTGTACCTATTTTTTGTAGAGACAGAGTCTCCCTCTTGCTCAGACTGGTCTCAAATTCCTGGCCTCAAGCAGTCCTCCTGCCTTAGCCTCCCAAAGTGCTAGGATCACAGGCGTGAGCCACCAGTCCTGGCCTATAAGTCTTGTGTACTCAAAACATCCTTCTGACAAAAGTGTTCAGCATAGATTGGAAGAAGGTGAGAAAGAAGATAATAAAGAAGCTATTCGGCCGGGCGCTGTGGCTCACGCCTGTAATCCTAGCTCTTGGGAGGCCGAGGCGGGCGGATTGCTCAAGGTCAGGAGTTCAAAACCAGCCTGAGCAAGAGCGAGACCCCGTCTCTACTATAAATAGAAAGAAATTAATTGGCCAACTGATATATATATAAAAAAATTAGCCGGGCATGGTGGCGCATGCCTGTAGTCCCAGCTACCCTGGAGGCTGAGGCAAAAGGATCACTCAAGCCCAGGAGTTTGAGGTTGCTGTGAGCTAGGCTGACGCCACGGCACTCACTCTAGCCTGGGCAACAAAGCGAGACTCTGTCTCAAAAAAAAAAATAAATAAATAAAAAATAAAGAAGCTATTGCGGGCCTGGTGTGGTGACTCGTGCCTGTAATCCTAGCTCTCTGGGAGGCTGAGGTGAGTGGATTGCTCAAGATCAGGAGTTTGAAACCAGCCTGAGCAAAAGTGCAGCCCTCTTGAGGAATTGCCTTTGCTGAAGAGTCACCTCACCTAAAGGTTGTGCCATTTTCCCAGAACAACCTATCTCCAATGACTGATCATGCAGGGGGCATAAAAAGCCTAAATCTCTCACCCCACTTTAGGATGATTCTAACAGGTCATCCTATCTTCAGAACTCCCTGTGGGGTTACTTGAGGCCATCACTAAGAATGCATTGCAGACCAACTGCTTAGTCTCCCCAATCTTGCTTGCTTTCTTTCCCTTCCACAGATATAGAACCCAAGTACACTCCCTAATAAAGTAATCTGTTATTCTCTATCTCATAGTCTGCTTCTCCAGGAGCCCAACTTGTGATACTCCCCCCGATGTGCATGATGATATAAAACAAGGTCATTCATTGAGCATTGTTTATAGTAAGAATAGACTAGAAACAACATAAATGTTCATGGGGAAGGGACTAGGTAAAGTATAGCACTTCCATCAATAAATAATTATGCAACACTAAGAATAATGTAAAGGCTGTGAAAATATTCCTCTCAGATCTCCGTCTGCAGGGAAGCCCCAGCTGCTGAGCTCTGAACCTACAGCATTTGCACCTAGTCCACACTTCCCATGAGCTATTCACAGCCCATGACTGAGCATAGCAAGGATAGTAAGGCAGACCCATTCCCACAGGAAGCAGGATTCCTCTAATGAGTGGCTTTGCTTGAGGGCTCTCCATCAGCCTGGCTAAAACTTTCTTAGAACTGTGTTGCAGTCCAAGTCACTGCCTACCCAACCCTCCTTCCTTCCCTCTCCTCTTCACAGAGGTCAGACCTTGTGGGGCGAGAGTAATTGAGGCAGGCCCACAAGGAGATTAGCTACTTCTCCCCACGGAGCCAGGTCTCTAAGATAGGGGTTGCCACAGAGGATAAGGAAATTGATAGGCAACAGAAAGAAATAAAAGAATACACAGAGACTAAGGTATAGTTTATAGTTATATATATATATATATAAAGATCAGATATAACACAGCAGGAAGTTCCTAGGGGACTGGCAGATCTCCATAACTGCCAGCAATATGATTAGATTCATACAGGTTTTTATAATCACAGACATCAATTACCAGTTGTCAGGGTAACATATTTGCATATTAGGGAATGCAGTTGCTAAAGGATACAGGTAGTGGGTTAGGGTCAAAAGTCCTCTCAAGGGGCTTTTAATCTATCCAAGTGAACAAACAGCTACAAAGTCTTTCAGGGGCTAACTTCTAAAGAGGTAGTTGTCAATTAACAAAGGTAAAACAAAAGAGGTCTAGTGACTCAATATTTCTTTGATTAGTTATGGTGGACTTAAAGGTAGACAGACAGGAGAGAGCAAGAAGCCCATCTCTAATAAAATAGGTTGTTTAGATCGGGCGCGGTGGCTCACGACTATAATCCTAGCACTCTGGGAGGCCGAAGCGGGTGGATTGCTTGAGGTCAGGAGTTCAAAACCAGCCTGAGCAAGAGTGAGACCCTGTCTCTACTATAAATAGAAAGAAATTAATTGGCCAACTAACATATATATAGAAAAAATTAGCCGGGCATGGTGGCACATGCCTGTAGTCCCAGCTACTCGGGAGGCTGAGGCAGCAGGATTGCTTGAGCCCAGGAATTTAAGGTTGCTGTGAGCTAGGCTGACGCCATGGTACTCACTCTAGCCTGGGCAACAAAGCGAGACTCTGTCTCAAAAAAAAAAAAAAAAAAAAAAATGGGTTGTTTATATCCACCAGGACACATCTCTGGGCAAAGTGCATTTATTGTCTCCCCATCCTGTGGGCCATATTTGCCTTGTCTTGTCTTTCAAGACACAAGGAAGATCACAGATTTTGAGATACCGGGAAGCCTTCCTAAAAAACATCCCCACTGGAGATTTGAGAGCTCTCCCATGATAGCAGCCTCTAATAAGTGAACCATTGAGACTACACATTCCTTTAGGGCAAAACCCTGCAAACTCCTGTTTCTGTCTTTAATATAGTAATATTGGGTTATACAATAAAATAATGGTCTTATGAGCCACATTTCACTAATTCCTCAATCATATTTTCCCAACAAGACCTGCATCACAGCCTGATGGCTCCTCCAGCTTCCTCCCCTTTTTTTCCTCACAAGCATCTCCTCCAATAAATCTCTTGAGTGTCTAATCCTGTCTTGGCATCTGTTTTTCTGAAGACATGAGCAATGGGAGAATAAATTGTTTATGTACTGACATGAAAAGACCTGCAAGATATATTTTAAATGATAAAAGCAACAATCAGAAGAGCATTTATAATATGCTAACATTTTTGTAAAAAAGAAAATGTACACATTTGCTTGTATATGCATAGACTTAGCTCTAAAAAAAGACCACAAAAAACTGTTTGCTCAGAAAAGGGGAACTGTGTACTTGAGAATTGGGAGTAGACAGGAGAAGTGTTTTGTTTTGTTTTGTTTTGTTTTGTTTTGTTTTGTTTTGTGAGACAGAGTCTCGCTTTGTTGCCCAGGCTAGAGTGAGTGCCATGGCGTCAGCCTAGCTCACAGTAACCTCAAACTCCTGGGCTCAAGCGATCCTCCTGCCTCAGCCTCTCAAGTAGCTGGGACTACAGACTACAGCTGGGCATGTGCCACCATGCCCGGCTAATTTTTTCTATATATATTAGTTGGCCAATTAATTTATTTCTATTTATAGTAGAGACGGGGTCTTGCTCTTGCTCAGGCTGGTTTCGAACTCCTGACCTCGAGCAATCCGCCCGCCTCGGCCTCCCAGAGTGCTAGGATTACAGGCGTGAGCCACCACGCCTGGACTAAAGGAGAAGTTTTACTGTATGCATGCCTTTTTGAATTTTAATCCATGAGATGTTTCCTTTTCATATAAATAAATTTTAAGTTGGCAAAAAATGTAGGAGCTTGGCTAAGAAAAGAAGGAGAAAGTTAGGACTGTAGCTACTGTGGTTAAGAGAGATTGAGAGTTTTGTTTTCCGTTTATTTTTAATAAGAGAAAGGAACTTTTCATATATTAAGGGGAAAGAGCTGGTAGAGAAAGAAAAGGTGAACCAAGGAAATAGTGGGGCTAATATATGGAGCCCCAAGAGGCAGAATCCAGGCACATGTAGCTTCACATCGAAAGAAGAAAAGGGCGCCTTCCAAAGGTGGATGAGGAGAGAAAGATTGTGTACACATGAAGAAAAGGGGATTGAGAAGGTGAAGGTGATTCCTAGCCTCATTATAATAAAAATAATAACTTGTATTTTTCATATGTAGTGGAAAGCATGATCAAATGCAGAGAAAAAAAAGCAGTGGAGATAAGCAAGGGGCTTGAGGAAAGAATGACAGCTTTGGTGTGTTTCTTAGAAATTAAGAGGAGTAATAATGAGAGCTAACATTTATTGAATCCCAGACATGAGTTAGGTAATATCCTTATAGCTGCTCTATGAGAAAGATATGTATTATATTATCTCCATTTTACCTATAAGAAAACTCAGGTTCCAGGAGGATAATTTATGTTGTATTACAGTTAATCAGTGATAGGATTTAAACCCAGGTCTCTAAGACTGTAAGGGACAAAGACTGCAATGTCCAGTACAGTGGTCCCCTCAATCCTCAGGGGATATGTTCCAAGACTCCCATGTGGATGCCGAAACCTAGATAGTCCTGAATCCTACATACATCGCTTTTTCCTATATACATATACCTATGATAAAGCTTAATTTATATATTAGACACAGTAAGAGATTAACAACAATAATAAAATAGAGCAATCATAATAATGTACTATAATAGAAGTTATGTGAACGTGCTGTTTCTTTTTCTCTCTCAAAATATCTTATCATACTATACCACAGGTAACTGAAACCATGGATAAGCAGAGACTACTGTATCAATATTGCCATTTATCACTATTAAATGGTCCCACAGAATAACTCTATCCTCCCTATTTTAAAGACTGTTTTGTATATGTTCAAATGACTACCACTGCTTTCTTTTTTTTCTACGTATGGCTGATATCAGTCATGATTTCCCCTTTCTCAGCGTATACAAGGGTCACAGAGCTCATGAAATACAAAGAATGTGTAGTTACCATTGCCTTTGAGATGTCCATTGTCTCAGTATGAGGCCATTGCTCTTTCCACTCTACCAGCAACAGTTCTCTGGCCAATCAGATTTCAGAGCATTTAACAGCCATGTAAATACCTGTTACTCTACTGGGAGAGATATTCAGACTACTTAAACATTGATTAAAAGTCTGAGGACAGAGCTCCTTTAAATAAAGATGCCCTAAGCTTGAAGGCTGTTGGTGAAACAGACTCTGGTCTCCTTAGTACAGCGTGGATGTCAGATCAGCTGAGAGGGGGAATGGGAAACAGTGGGATAAGAGGCAGGCTCCTCTCTGTTGGATGAGGATGCAGGCCAGACCAGGGGAAGGTTGCCCGCTTGCCGCTAATGGGGTATAAGAAGAGCTTGATTAATGCCTGTGTCAGTTTCCTAGGGCTGCTGTGACAAATTACCATAAACTGAGTGGCTTAAAACAACAGGAATTTATTATCTCACAGTTCTGGAGGCCAGCAGTCTGAAATCAAGATGTCTGCAGGGCCATGTTCTCTCTGAAGGCTACAGGGGAGGATCTTTCCTTACTTATTCAGCTTGGGGTGGTTGCCTGCAGTCCTCAGCATTCCTTGCTTTATGGCAGCATAACTCCAGTCTCTGCCTCTGTCTTCACAGGGCTGTCTTCCCTCTGTGTCTCTGTGTCCAAATTTCTCTCTTCTTATGAAGACACCAGTCATACTGGATTTAAGGCCCACCCTAATCCAATATAACCTTATTTTAACTTTATTTCTGAATAAAGTCACATTCACAGTTTCCAGGTAGACAATAAATTTCAGGCGGACACCATTTAACCCAGTGCTGTGCCCAAGCTTTGTCTCTGACTTACTATGTTTTCAGAAAAACAGAAAAAGAAAGAAAAACCACCCAAATATGACATAGCCAGTCATCCTTGCATTCTCAGCTTTTTAGCCCTAATTCTAAACTTTTCAGTTCCAATATATGAGGAATTGTTCCCTGACACCAGAATGCAGCCTGCCCTATGCTTTAAACAAAAACAGCTAAATGATAATCCCATAAATAACTAATAAGACCTAATCACAGGCCAATAAGGAATTTGAAAAGTATGGTCTAAACATTAAAAAGTTGGGCGTGGTGGCTCATACCTATAATCCTAGCACTGTGGGAAACCGAGGCGGGCAGATTGCTCTAGGTCAGGAGTTTGAAACCAGCCTGAGCAAGAGCGAGACCCTGTCTCTACTATAAATAGAAAGAAATTAATTGGCTAACTAATATATATATAGAAAAAATTAGCTGGCGCATGCCTGTAGTCCCAGCTACTTGGGAGGCTGAGGCAGGAAGATCGCTTGAGCCCAGGAGTTTGAGGTTGCTGTGAACTAGGCTGATGCCACGGCACTCACTATAGCCTAGGCAACAAAGTGAGACTCTGTCTCAAAAAAATAAAATAAAAAAATAAAAAATAATTAATAAAAAGTTGATTGTACTTGGCACAGGTAGAGAGCCCACAATGAAAAACAAAAGTGATGGTTTCAACAGTTTGTTCAATAAAAAAAAAAAAAAAAAAAAAAAAACTCCTTCCTTCCTTCCTCCCTCCCTCCCTCCCTCCCTTCCTTAAAAAAAATAAAAAAAATAAAAAATAAAAAAAACAGTTTGTTCAAGTCAAAAGGAAAGGTGGGTGTGCCCAGCATCCAATGCATTAGTCATGGGGAAAACCGAGCTGCAAATCTTGCAAGTCAGGTTTGCTGCATACGTGATGGAAGTAGTAAGCAAAATTATGGCTATTTTTTAATGCTTATGCCCTTAGTCATTATCAGTTAGTCAGCTATGTAGAAGTCAAATTTGAATATGGAGATAAATTTTCTCTTACCACCGTCTAATCTAGGCCAGGGAAATTTATGGAAGAGATTTACCAAGTTGTTCCTCATTGTTTAAGGCTCAGCTAAGGATTATCTCCATCAGGAACTTTTCTCTTGCTTTCCTGAGACTGAATTGGGTGCCCCTCTTCCATTCATGCTGTTTTTGTTTGCTTGTTTGTTTATGAGACAGGGTCTTGCTCTGTCACCCAGGCTGGAGTGCAGTGGCATCATCATAGCTCACTGCAGCCTCCAACTCCTGGGCTCAAGTGATCCTCCTGTATCAGCCTCATGAGTAGCTGGTCTACAGGCGTGAGCCACTGCGCCTGGTCCATCCATGCTGTTAATACCTGCTACAGACTTCTTTCCACTTCCCTTACCTGATACATATCATATTGATGTTTCTTCCCAGCTAGGCTATGCGCTTCTCAATGAGCAAGGATTAAACTGGTTGTTTTCCCAACCCTTAGAACTAACTGTTGTTCTGGCTGTGTATATAATTCTAAGTTAAAAACGAATTTTCCACAGAACCCTGAAGGCACCACTATTTTGTTTTTTTTCTTTTCTCAAAAAAAAAAACTGCTCAGGCACAGAGGCTCACACTTGTAATACCAGTGCTTGAATAAGCCAAGGTGAGGGGATCCCTTGAGGCCATGAGTTCAAGGCTGAAGTGAGCTATGATTTACCACTATACTCCAGCCTAGGCCACAGAGAAAGGTCCTGACTCTAAATAAATAAATAGGCTGCCCATGGTGGCTCAGGCCTATAATCCTGTCAGGGTGGCAGCCTGCCCTGGGTTCTTGGTGTGCTCTTGGCGGAAGAATGACCAGGCACACCAAAGCATCAAGTCCAGTCTATTATCCTAGAAAAACCACCATTAGGGCCAATATGACAGAGTAACCCCAGGCAGGAAGCAGTTTCACAGGAGCAGCTCATTGCTGTAGAACAAAACAGGTCTGTCTCTGAGAGTGGAGAGAAACAGAGAGACTCACTCACTCTCTTCCTGAATTCTCAGAGTGTTTCCTTTTATTAGCCCAGTCTAAGGGTGGGCTCTCTGGAGGTGTGGGATGTTATCAAATGATCAACAGATGTCCTCAAAATTCCATCTGCTTATATGAGCTCCCTCTCCAAAAGCCCACCTTGGGGGTGAACCACAATGGAGATTCCAGCTAATGGCATCTACACTCTGTACTCTGGGGAAGTTAAAAAAATAAAAATTTAAAAAATAAGAAAGCTGGCCAGGCGTGGTGGCTCACGCCTGTAATCCTAGCACTCTGGGAGGCCGAGGCGGGCAGATTGCTCGAGGTCAGGAGTTCAAAACCAGCCTGAGCAAGAGTGAGACCCAGTCTCTACTATAAATAGAAAGAGATTAATTGGCCAACTAATATATATAGAAAAAATCAGCCGGGCATGGTGGCACATGCCTGTAGTCCCAGCTACTCTGGAGGCTGAGGCAGCAGGATTGCTTGAGCTCAGGAGTTTGAGGTTGCTGTGAGCTAGGCTGACGCCATGGCACTCACTCTAGCCTGGGCAACAAAGCAAGACTCTGTCTCAAAAAAAAAAAAAAAAAACAAAAAAGATAAAAAGAAAGCTCATGGCATAATAATTACCCTTAGGTTACTCCAGGTCACTTTCTAAATCCTATCTCATGGCTGGACTGGGGAATTCCCAGATTGATAAAGCATTCCTTCCTTCCCCAGGTGTTGCTCAAGGCAGGATTAAGGGTGGGGCAACAGCAAAACCCAGTGCCCACACTTATCCTTCTTCCCAGGAGCAGTAATTGCTTGAGACAGCACCAAAGCAGGGCACCCTTGTCCCTAGAAGAGCCGGAGATCCTAACTAGTTACCTAACAATCCCAGAACTTTGGGAGGCCTAGGTGGGAGGATCACTTGAGGCCAGAAGTTTGAGACCAACCTGACCAACATAGCGAGACCATGTCTCTCCAAAAGATAGAAAAATTAGCCTGGCATGGTGGCACATTCCTGTAGTCCGAGCTACTCAAGAGGCTGAGGCAGGAGGATCCCTTGAGCACAGGAGTTTGAGGTTGCAGTAAGCTACGATAACACCACTGCACCCTAGCCTAGGTGACAGAGCAAGACCCTGTCTCAAAAATTAAAAAGACTGTGTAGTCTTTGCTTAAATGTATAATCAAGCAAAACATATATATATAAATGAGCAATACGAGCCTCATTTTTCTGAATTCAAGATGTCAATAGGGGCCGGGTGCTGTGGCTCAAGCCTGTAATCCTAGCACTCTGGGAGGCCAAGGCGGGCGGATTGCTTGAGGTCAGGAGTTCGAAACCAGCCTGAGCAAGAGCAAGACCCCGTCTCTACTATAAATAGAAAGAGATTAATTGGCCAACTAATATATATATATAAAAAAAAAATTAGCTGGGCATGGTGGTGCATGCCTGTAGTCCCAGCTACTCGGGAGGCTGAGGCAAAAGGATTGCTTGAGCCCAGGAGTTTGAGGTTGCTGTGAGCTAGGCTGACGCCACGGCACTCACTCTAGCCTGGGCAACAAGCGAGACTCTGTCTCAAAAAAAAAAAAAAAAAAAAAGGATGTCAATAGGGTCATGCTCCCTCAGATAGCTCTAGGGAAGAATCCTTCTTTGTCTCTTCCAGCTTCTAGTAGCCCCAGGTGTTTCTTGGCTTGTGGCCATGTAACTCCAGTCTCTGACTGTGTCTTCACAAGGCCTTCTTCCCTGTGTGTGCATCTCTGTGTGTCCTTTCTTATTCGTATAAGCACCCCAGTCATTGGGTTTAGGGACCACTCTAATCCGGTATGACCTCATCTTAACTAGTTACATCTTCTAAGACTCTTATTTTCAAATAAGGTCACATTCTAAGGTTTTGGCTGAACTTGAATTTGGGGGAGACACTACTCAACCTCCTAATACCCACCAAAATTCTCTACCCCTGAGCTATGATTGTTGGCTGCTAAAAGTTCACAGCTGCCTTCTCTGTAGAGTCTAAAGAATTGCCCTGGACTAAAGGGAGCTGTTTCATCGAAGAAGTCACTTACCTCTCCCAGAGGCAGCTCGCAGCCAATAACCGACTGATGCATATTGTAGTCCCCTTGCCTCAAGGTGGCACTTTAGTGGTGAAAGAGCTCCCTTTGGAAACAGGCTAAAGCTTCAGTCAGCCGCCAGCTAAGACCATACCCCAACTTGGTTTTTTTCCCCCTACATCATTCTGCTTCCCTCACTCCCTTTCTTTTGATAATATAACCTAAAATTATCCTTGAATCAATTTTCATCTCTCTGGCAAATATTTAATTGGCTGGTGCTTGCTTTTCACTATAGATTGGAAAATTAGGCCAGGCATGGTGGCTCATGTTGGTTATCCCAGCACTTTGGGAGGCTTCGGTGGAAAGATCACTTGAGCCCAGGATCTCAAGACCAGCCTGGGCAAGAGAGCAAGACCTTGTCTCTATAAAAAAAGTTTTAAGGCCAGGCACGGTGTGGCTCATGCCTGTAATCCTAGCACTCTGGGAAGCCAAGGCGGGAGGATTGCTCAAGGTCAGGAGTTTGAAACCAGCTTGAGCAAGAGCGAGACCCCATCTCCACTATAAATAGAAAGAAATTAATTGGCCAACTAATATATATAGAAAAAATTAGCCAGGCATGTTGGCGCATGCCTGTAGTCCCAGCTACTCGGGAGGCTGAGGCAGGAGGATTGCTTGAGCCCAGGAGATTCAGGTTGCTGTGAGCTAGGCTGACACCATGGCACTCACTCTAGCCTGGGCAACAAAGCAAGACTCTGTCTCAAAAAAAAAAAAAAAGAATCTTTCTTGAAAGCAGTCTGGCAGTATGAATTTAGACATTGTGATGCAGTTCCTTTTTGACCTAATAATTGCACTTTTGAGAAGTCTTAAGAAAGTAATCAGTCAAAAACACAAAGATATATGGACATGGATGGATTTGACTATGTTTTTTACATTAAAAAATTCAAAATAATTCAAATTTTGGTTAAATAAATAGTATCTCCTTTCAGTGGACTACACCAAAGCCATTTAAGAGAATGCTGTAGATCTAGTTTTTTTTTTTTTTTTTTTTTTTAGTTTTTTTTTTTTTTGATCTAGTTTTATTGATAGACAAAGATGTCCATTTATAGTGTGAAGTTAAAAAATACTACAAAGCTGTATATAGATAATAATGTAATTAAATACTGAAGGATAAAAAATTGTCAAAATATTTTTATTTAGGGTATCCCCCAAACATTTCCAATTATTTATTTTTGTTTCAAGCTCTTAGGAAATCCACAGGAAACTTCTACACTAATATTTTCATTTTAAAATCATAATAAAACACAAGTAAGACATGTAAGGTTGTTTATTTTATATAAAAAAATTTTTTAAGCTATGAGAGTGGCTTGCACCTGTAATCACAGCTACTGGGGAGGCTGAGGTGGGAGTATCACTAAGGAGATCGAGGCTGCAGTGAGCTATGATCACACCACTGCACTTCAGCCTGGGCAACAGAGCGAAACCACATCTCTAAAAAAAAAAAATTTAAACTTTTTTACTTTTCTCTATCCTGACTGACGTTGTTTGGTTTGTTTTTTGTTTGTTTGTTTGTTTTTTTAATGTACCTTCATTTATTTTAGCACGAATGAACCATTTGTCTATATGCTTGCTTTCTTTTTATTGTTGTTTTTGAGACAGAGTCTCAACTGTGTTGCCGGAGCTAGAGTGCCTTGGCGTCAGCCTAGCTCACAGCAATCGCAAACTCCTGGGCTCAAGCAATCCTTCTGTCTCAGCCTCTCAAATAGCTGGGACTACAGGTATGAACCACCATGCCCAGCTAATTTTTTCTATGTATTTTTTTTTTTTTTTTGAGACAGAGTCTCGCTTTGTTGCCCAGGCTAGAGTGAGTGCCCTGGCGTCAGCCTAGCTCACAGCAACCTCAAACTCCTGGGCTCAAGTGATCCTTCTGCCTCAGCCTCCCGGGTAGCTGGGACTACAGGCATGCGCCACCATGCCCGGCTAATTTTTTATATATATATCAGTTGGCCAATTAATTTCTTTCTATTTATAGTAGAGACGGGGTCTCGCTCTTGCTCAGGCTGGTTTTGAACTCCTGACCTTGAGCAATCCGCCCGCCTCGGCCTCCCAAGAGCTAGGATTACAGGCGTGAGCCACAGCGCCCGGCCTCTATGTATTTTTTGTTGGCCAATTAATTTATTTCTATTTTTAGTAGAGACTCACTCTTGCTCAGGCTGGTTTCAAACTCCTGACCTTGAGCGATCAGCCTGCCTTCTGCCTCCTAGAGTGCTAGGATTACAGATGTGAGCCGCCACGCCCAGCCTATGTGCTTTCTTTATAGGTTAGAATAATTCAGGCTAAAGTTTTACCATGTTTATAACTGATAAATAACATATTCCTTTGATTATGTAAATTAAGTTTTCTATGGATTAGAGATAGTCCATTTCTAGGGAACTTATTAAATTTGTTTAAATTGTTTAATTTTCTTTCAATTTCTGCTGTTTTTTAGTCATGCAAGGAGAAAATTTCAGCCTATATTCCATCTGCATTTAGTCTACCATTAATGGTATAAAAAGGCCGTGCGCGGTGGCTCATGCCTGTAATCCTAGCATTCTGGGAGGCTAAGGCAGGCGGATTGCTCAAGGTCAGGAGTTCGAAACCAGCATGAGCCATAGCGAGACCCATCTCTACTGTAAATAGAAAGAAATTAGTTGGCTAACTAAAAAGAAATTAGTTAGCTAACTAATATATATAGAAAGAATTAGCTGGGTATGGTGGTGCATGCCTGTAGTCCCAGCTACTCGGGAGGCTGAGGCAGAAGGATTGCTTGAGCCCAGGAGTTTGAGGTTGCTGTGAGCTAGGCTGATGCCACGGCACTCACTCTAGCCTGGGCAACACAGTGAGATTCTGTCTCAAAAAAAAAAAAAAAAAAGAAGAAGAAGAAGAAAAGTAAAAAAACAAAGGTGCCAACCAAAAAACTCAACAAATGCAACTATGTGCAGTGACTATATACAATGTAGAGAATCCTGTGTATAGCCCACGTTGCGTGGGGGATAGTATGAACCCCAAAGCAGGAAAATGTTTAGGTAATTGGAGAGAAAAAACCTAGTCAACTGAGTTAAACCTCATTTGCCAGACATGTTGGTTAACAATATTCTTTCCCAAACCTGACAGCTTTCTGGATGAAGAGCAGAAAGCTGGCGGCCTTTAGCATTCATTCCTTCAGGTGACTCATGACTCGCTAAGCTTCAATTATGATTGCCTTCCTGCATTTCAGCCGCCCTTGCAATAAGGCAGATTAGATACAGAGTAACCCTGTTGCAAAAAAAAAAAAAAAGAAAGAAAGAAAGAAAGAAAGAAAAGAAAAAGAAAAATTAAAATGCCAAATGGGACATGAAAAACATCTGTTTAAATACAAGCATGGTTTCATGGCCCAGATTCAAACTACCTATTATAGGAGAAATTCTTCATGAGTCTCTCACATTTCTGCCCATCTGGTGAACAGAGGCACTAACTGCCTTTGTTCCACACTATTTTAGTGTGGAACAAAGACCGTGTACTCAGCAGTATTGAAAGACAAAGATATCGCCCTCTAGACCAGAAGGCAGATTTGTTTATAGCATTAGAAGATCGTGATAATGACTATCTCTGAGGAGAAAAAGAAAGGCATGCTTACTACCCATTACGAAACGTCCATGTTCCCTAAGTTCAGGGTTCCTTTCCTGAAATGCAACCCTCCGCATGTACAGATGTCACCCGGCCCACTTTGTGTGGTCCTATGAGAACTGGGCCTTGGGAAAGCAACACTTTGACTACTGCTATTGCTTTGAGTAATAGGCTGTCTCTGACCCAATAATAGCATGTCTTTCTGCCAACATCCATGCAACTGTGGCAGGGTAAAGTCTCAGATCCTTCATAGCTCTTAATATCTATGTGGTCCCAAACACCTTTTGCTCAAAATTTATTTTAAGTTTGTCCTAGGCTGGTAGTGCCCCTAGACAGCTGGTATAAGCAAAAGAAAATCCTCTCTGAAAAATACCCTTCAACCCAGATTTCAAACAATTTCCACAGATAATGAGAACCATGAGCTTTTAGTCAAAATTCACAAAACACACAAGAAAATAAGATACCATCAGTTACATGCTATCTCAAAAAAACCTCAGATACTAGAATTATTAGACACAAAATATAAAATAAGAATGTTTAATATCTTTTAAGAAATAAAAGATAACTGAAAATTTGAGTAAAGGGGGGGTTGGTGAACAACAACAACAACAACAACAAAAACAAAGAAAATTTGAGTAAAAGGCCTGGTGGGGTGGCTCACACCTGTACTCCTAGCACGCTGGGAGGCCAAGTCAGGAGGATTCCTTGAGGTCAGGAATTCAGACCAGCCTCAGTGAAACCCAGACCCTATCTCTACAAAAAATAGAAAAATTAGCCAGGAGTGGTGGTGCATGCCTGTAGTCCCAGCTACTGAGGAGGCTGAGGCAGGAGGATCACTTGAGTCTAGGAGTTTGAGGTTGCTATGAGCTAGGTGATACCATGGCACTCCAGCGAGGGCAACAGAGCAAGACTCTGTCTCAAAAAACAAACAAACAAAAAAAAAACCCCACAGCATTATTATGACTTCTTTCTGTAGGCTAGAAGTACAATACAGGTCTTACTGGGCTGAAATCGAGGTGTTGGCAGAGCTGTGTTGCTTTCTGGAGGCTCTCTGGGATTACATGTTTCCTTGCCCTTTCCAGATTCAAGAGTAGGCATCCTCAAACTACTGCCCTCGGGCCACATGTGGCCCGCCAAGGACATTTATCCAGCCCGCCGAGTGTTTTTGCCGCCGCTGCCTGTCCTGCTTAGCAGCCGACTTGTCCTAGGCCCACAGTGTGCATGTGTGGAATGAGCGCCTCACTCTCCGACAGACTTCCAACGGTCTGAGGGACGGTGAACTGGCCCCCTGTTTAAAAAGTTTGAGGACCCCTGTTCTAGAGGCCCCTACACTTCTTGGTTCATGGCCCTCTTTCTCCATCTTCAAGGCCAGAAGCAGCAGGTTAAGGTTTTTTTTTCACGTCACATGATTCCTGATCTCTTCTACCTCCCCTTTCTTCTTTTAAAGAACTTTATGATTATATTGGGACTACCCAGATAATCCAAGATAATCTTCCTATTTGGAAGTCATCTGATTAGCAATCTTAATCCTCCTTTGCTGTGTAAGCTAACAATCACAGGTTCTGGAGATTAGGACATTGATACCTTTTAGGGTCCATTATTCTGCCTACTATAAACACTAATCCATGTGTTCAAGAATCCCAATTCCCATCAAATAAAAAGATTCTGTACCTAGTTACTTTATAATGAAATTTTAGAACGCCAAAATCAAAGTTAAAATATCAAAAACAGCCAGATAAAAAAGAGCTTTCCTACAAACGAACAATAACTATACTGATAATCGACTTAACAGCTACAATGAAAATCAGAAGACAAGCAGGGAGTGGCAATGCCTGTAGTGCCAGCTACTTGGGAGGCTGAAGCAGGAGATCACTTGAGCCCAGGAGTTCCAAGCTCCAATGAGCTACAATCACACCATTGCACTACAGCCGGGGCAACACAAGGAGACCTCCATCTCTAAAAAAAAAAAAGAAAATAGAAAGTCAGAAGACAGAAGAATAATACTTTTATTCTTTTCAGAGGAAAAAACGGTCAAGTTACACTTATTTACCAAAAAAAAAAATTATTTTAAGAACAAAGAATAAAGCAATTTTCCAATTAAGGGTAAATTCAGAGAATTTACTGCCCAAAGACTCTCAGGACATTCTTTTTTTTTTTTTTTTAATTTCAAAATATTACAGGGGTACAAACGTTTTGGTTACATGTATTGCTTTCGTACAGTTTGAGTCAATGTTGTAAGTGTGCCCATCATCCAGATAGTGCACATCATACCTGTTAGGTGTGAATTTACCCAACCCCTCCACTCCCCTTCCACCTTCTCAGGACATTCTAAAAGACAAACTTTAGGCTAAAAGAAAGTACAAGTAGGCATGATATGCAAAAAGAAACAATGAACAAAGAAACTCCAAAATATGCATTAGCCAGACATTGGCTATAATATGCTACACAACAAGCCATGCCAAAAACACAGTGACTTAACAACAAGCATTTATTTTCATGCTTCCTGGTCTGCAGATCCTCTGCGGTTTCTGATCTAGGTTGGCTCAGCTCTGTGGCTAGCTTCAGGTTGTAGGTTGGGCTCAGGTTTGCTTTTGTTGCCTCATTCTGGATGCCTGAAGGGGAAGTAAGCGCAGTTAGCCTTCCGTATCTGTGGGTTCTGCATCCGTGGATCCAACCAACCGTGGATGAAAAATATTCAGGAAAAAAAAAATTTGGTCTGTACTGAAAATGTACAGACTTTTATTCTTGTTATTATTCCCTAAACAATATAGTATGACAACTATTTACATTGCATTTACATTGTATTAGGTATTATAAGTCATATAGAGATAATTTAAAGTGTATGGGAAGTGTATAGGTTATATGCAAATACCAAGTCATTTTATATGTGGGACTTGAGCATCCCAGAAGAGAGTCCTTAAATCAATCCCCTATGGATACTGAGGGACAACTGTACTATTTACCAGTGTGTATGTGTCTCCCACTGGATCATAACTCCTTTCAGGAATGGGGAGGAGCATACTTTATTCACTATTGAATTCCCGATAGCTGGTGCTTTGCCTAATACTTAGTAGGAATTCAAAAAATTCGGGGCAGTTCATTTCTTCATCAACCAGGAAGTGTTAGAGTCGGGATACCCACAGCGTTACCGAACAGAGAGACAGAGTCACCGAGGATGCAATCACACAAGAGGAGGTTTATTTTCTGGCTAGCCAGGGTCCGAACCTCAGTGCACCAGCGCAGCGGCCACTCTCGCAGGCAAGGACCCCAACCGGAACAACGGCATGCCTTTTATCCTAATGGTGCACAAGCTGATCACATGTGGAATATGCGTTGACCTTTAAAATGATTGGTTGCCCACTATTGCCTTTTGAAATAATTGGCGGGTTGGTTGCCCTCTATTGCCTGATGGGCCAGTCACCCGTGCTTCAATGACCTCATCCCATAATTCCCCATACAGCGGTGTAGCAAGCAAGCAATGACCAGGAGCAAAAGTTTGCGGTTAGCTCATTGCCCCACCCAAGTAAATTTCCGACAATTGGAAAAATTCCTCTGCCCTACAAATTCCTCTGCCCTTCCTCTGCCCTACAGAAGGATGTGCTGAGATTGACATACCTATCAAGGACTAGCATGCTTTGACAAAACCTCAGATGTGTGGCCTTTTGACCAGGTGTCTGCAATTTCATATTGTTGAAACATTTCATTGTATCCCTTGGAGCTGCAGCTCTCTATAAGTTTGCTGTGGCTAAACCAAGAAAGAAGGCACATGCAGATTTCTACAGAAATTATTATTATTATTATTTTTTTTTTTTGAGACAGAGTCTCGCTTTGTTGTCCAGGCTAGAGTGAGTGCCATGGCGTCAGCCTAGCTCACAGCAACCTCAAACTCCTGGGCTCAAGCAATCCTTCTGCCTCAGCCTCCCGAGTAGCTGGGACTACAGGCATGTGCCACCATGCCCGGCTAATTTTTTTTTATATATATATCAGTTGGCCAATTAATTTCTTTCTATTTTATAGTAGAGACGGCGTCTCGCTCTTGCTCAGGCTGGTTTTGAACTCCTGACCTTGAGCAATCCGCCCGCCTCGGCCTCCCAAGAGCTAGGATTACAGGCGTGAGCCACAGCGCCCGGCCTACAGAAATTATTTTGAAGAGATAAGGAAGGCTGGTATCTTTCAGAGTGAAAAGTGATTTTGGAATATAAAGAATTTCTTTGGGTTGTATTACATAGAAGTGTGTCATTGATCTGTGTTCTTAAGCTATGAAACATGAATATGTGGGCTAAGGAATAGTTTCCCTTCATAAAAAAACAATTAACAAACACTGTGGATATTTTCAAAAAAAAAGAAGAAAAGAAATTTTTGCTAAAGAAATACATAAATCAGCCAGGTATAGTGGCTCACGCCTATAAGCCTAGCACTATGAGAGGCCAAGGCGGGCAGACCACTTAAGGTCAGGAGTTCAAAACCCAGCCTGAGCAAGAGCAAGGCCCCCATCTCCATTAAAAATAGAAAGAAATTAATTGGCAAACTAAAAATATATATAGAAAAAAAAATTAGCCAGGCATGGTGGCGCGTGCCTGTAGTCCCACCTACTTGGGAGGCTGAGGCAGGAGGATTGCTTGAGCCCAGGAGTTTTAAGTTGCTGTGAGTTAGGCTGATGCCATGACACTCTAGCCCGGGCAACAGAGATGCTGTCTCAAAAAAAAAAAAAAAAAAAAAAAAGAAACTTCAATTAGATACACTTAAAAATATACATTATTTTGTAAAAATCTAACTACTATGTGCTTAATAATTTCAAAAACTGAAAACTATTAATTTTAAAGTTAACTAACCTTTTAATGACTTTGTCGTGTCTGCTTTTTGTTGGAAAGCATTTAAATATTCGGTTGCAGTATGGAGGTCTGCAGTTTCAGTAGATCCTCTAGACAGGTTATAAGTCATTTGTGGTTTTAAGGGCATCTTGGTTTGAGTTAGGTAGGAGAATATAGATTTGCAGCAATAAGTGGTTGAAAAGCAAGAGAGCATTTTTCAGGCATGTAGCCAAATGTGTGGGTATTCTGGATTTTTCCATATTTCAATTGAATCTTCCTTAGCATCAAACAATGACTTTAAAATATCATCTCCTGAGAGCTCAATCAATTCCACCTGTAGTTCTTTGGGTGGCTTGGTGACATCAACAAGGTGAGGCTGAGATGCTAACTTGAGTGTGATGTCATGATTCTCAGTCAGTGAAATTTTCATCGTGTTCTCCATTTAATAGGTCTATAACAGCTGCATATTCTTCAAATGATTTGCCTACATTATCCTGTTCATCCATGACTGGGGAAAATATTCATCTGAAATTGCCTTTTGAAGAAGTGTTTTGATGGCCGGGCGCGGTGGCTCACGCCTGTAATCCTAGCACTCTGGGAAGCTGAGTCGGGCGGATTGCTCGAGGTCAGGAGTGAGACTCTGTCTCAAAAAAAGAAAAAAAAAAAAAATGTAAATCTAGACTGAATAGCCCCAATCTTATTCCACAGAAGTAGTTGTAAGATTTTTCGGCGACGGTGAAAAGAAAAGACAGAGAAAAAGAGTGGGGGCTACACCACGTGGCTTTATTATACACGCGTGGTCGAGGTTTGGGGCCCCAAGAAAGGGGGGGCCCCAGAGTCGCCACTGTTTGAAGGGGCTGAGACCTTTTATACCCTTTGGACGGGGCTAGGGACTTGTGGTGGGAAGAGCTGGGGATTCTCCATTGTGACCTTGGGTGGTCGTTGAGAAATAGTAGGGGCTGGAGGTATTTGTGGAATCCAGAAGAGGAAATGTTCTTATCCAGGTGGACTTCTGGGTGTGGTTCCCCTCAGCGGTGCCTGGCAGTTTTGTCCTTGGCAGATCTGGTCTTGTGAGCCTTTTCTTTTTGATCTAGGAAAGGGAGAGGAGCCCACCACCAGCCTTACAGTACTAACCATAGGGCAGAGGAAGGGCAAAGGAATTTGTAGGGCAGAGGAAGGGCAGAGGAGTTTTTCCAATTGTCGGGAATTTACTTGGGTGGGGCAATGAGCTAACCACAAACCTTTGCTTCTGGTCATTGCTTGCTTGCTACACCCCTGTAAGGGGAATTATGGGATGAGGTCATTGAAGCACGGGTGACTGGCCCATCAGGCAATAGAGGGCAACCAACCCGCCAATTATTTCAAAAGGCAATAGTGGGGCCGGGCGCTGTGGCTCACGCCTGTAATCCTAGCTCTTGGGAGGCCGAGGCGGGCGGATTGCTCAAGGTCAGGAGTTCAAAACCAGCCTGAGCGAGACCCCGTCTCTACTATAAATAGAAAGAAATTAATTGGCCAACTGATATATATATATAAAAAATTAGCCGGGCATGGTGGCGCATGCCTGTAGTCCCAGCTACCCGGGAGGCTGAGGCAGAAGGATCACTCGAGCCCAGGAGTTTGAGGTTGCTGTGAGCTAGGCTGACGCCACGGCACTCACTCTAGCCTGGGCAACAAAGCGAGACTCTGTCTCAAAAAAAAAAAAAAAAAAAAAAAAAAGGCAATAGTGGGCAACCAATCATTTTAAAGGTCAACGCATAATCCACATGTAATCAGCTTGTGCACCATGAGGATAAAAGGCATGCCGTTGTTCCAGTCGGGGTCCTTGCCTGCGAGAGTGGCCACTGCGTTGGTGCTCTGGGGCTTGGACCCTGGCTAGCCAGAAAATAAACCTCCTCTTGTGTGATTGCGTCCTTGATGTCTCTGCTTTTCTGTCCGGTGGGGCTGTGGAAGGTTGGTCCCTAACATTAATCACTATTAACCATTTGGCTTGTATTATCCAAATCTTTTTAAAAATGTATATGTAAATATAAATTCGTACATTTTGTAAAAATTTTTTTAATTACCAAAGAGTATAAAGAATAGTGGGTTTTGTTCATTTTTCCCTCAGTATGGTTTTTTTTTTAATTTTTTTTTTTTTTGAGACAGACTCTCACTTTGTTGCCCAGGCTAGAGTGAGTGCCCTAGCATCAGCCTACCTCACAGCAACCTCAAACTCCTGGGCTCAAGCGATCCTCCTGCCTCAGCCTCCCGAATAGCTGGGACTACAGGCATGCGCCACCATGCCCAGCTAATTTTTTTCTATATATATTAGTTGGCCAATTAATTTCTTTCTATTTATAGTAGAGACGGGGTCTCGCTCTTGCTCAGGCTAGTTTCAAACTCCTGACCTTGAGCAATCCGTCCACCTCAGCCTCCCAGAGTGCTAGGATTACAGGCGTGAGCCACTGCACCCGGCCTATTTTTTATTTTTTTTGAGACAGAGTCTCACTTTGTTGCCCAGGTTAAAGTGAGTGCTGTGGCATCAACCTAGCTCACAGCAACCTCAAACTCCTGGGCTCAGCAGGCCTGAGGCCTGCTGCCTCAGGCCTCCCGAGTAGCTGGGACTACAGGCATGTGCCACCATGCCCGGCTGATTTTTTCTATATATATTAGTTGGCCAATTAATCTCTTTCTATTTAGAGTAGAGATGGGGTCTCACTCTTGCTCAGGCTGGTTTCGAACTCCTGACCTTGAGCAATCTCCCTCCCATCGGCCTCCCAGAGTGCTAGGATTACAGGCGTGAGCTACGGTGCCCGGCCTTTCTCTGTATGTTGAGAGAAATTGCTATAAGAATTTCATAAATTTTTTTAGCCTTTTGATTTTTTTCTATTATTCAAAAGTCTCCTTCTTTTTGTATTTAGCTTTCTGACTCTGTGCTTTGTGCACGCACAAGGACTTTCTGCTCCTTGATAAGGAAAGCACACTTGATGCTATCATGGATACATTTAGCACACATAGAACCACCATAATCCTGCTGACGTGTTTTTTAATTTTAGACAACCTAATAAGAACTTTAGGCCTCACAGCATGAACCCCTCAAAGTTTGGCCTAGAAACACGCCACATGTGGATTATGGTGCTTTCCCAACCTTCTTGGTATAAAGGTAAACAATTCTATTACTAGGGGTTCAAGACAACCTAGTTTTGTTAGAGTCTGTACTGAAGGAAAGCCTATGACTGTCAAATACTGGACCGTTCTGAATGTCTCTAGACATTGTCCCCCAGAAAGACTTTTTTTTTTTTTTTTTTTTTTTGAGGCAGAGTCTCACTTTGTTACCCAGGCTAGAGTGAGTGCCGTGGCGTCAGCCTAGCTCACAGCAACCTCAAACTCCTGGGCTCAAGCAATCCTGCTGCCTCAGCCTCCCGAGTAGCTGGGACTACAGGCATGTGCCACCATGCCCGGCTAATTTTTTCTATGTATATTAGTTGGCCAATTAATTTATTTCTGTTTATAGTAGAGACGAGGTCTCGCTCTTGCTCAGGCTGGTTTCGAACTCCTGACCTTGAGCAATCCACCCGCCTCGGCCTCCCAGAGTGCTAGGATTACAGGCGTGAGCCACCGCGCCCGGCCAGAAAGACTTTGATAAATTTTTTTTTTTTTTTTTTTTTTGAGAAAGTTTCGGTGCCGTGGCATCAGCCTACCTCATGGTGGCTCAAGGGATACTCCTACCTCAGCCTCCCAAAGAACTGGGACTACAGGCGCAGGACACCACACCTAGCTAATTTTTTCTTCATTTTTTTTTCTTTTTTTGTTTTGTTTTTGTTTTTTTGAGACAGAGTCTCACTCTGTTGCCTGGGCTAGAGTGCCGTAGTGTCAGCCTAGCTCACAGCCAACCTCAAACTCCTGGGCTCAGGTGATCCTCCTGTCTCAGCCTCCTGAGTAGCTAAAACTACAGGCATGTGCTACCATGCCTGGCTAATTTCTCCTAATTTTGGTACAGACGGGGTCTCACTCTTACTCAGGCTGGTGTCCAACTCCTGAGCTCAAACAATCCGCCAGCCTCGGCCTCCCAGAGTGCTAGGATTACAGGTGTGAGCCACCTCCCTGGCCAACCGTCTTCATTTTGAAACCAAGCAACCAAGCAGGTACCTGCTGAGAGGCCTTAGGGGAGGAGGAAGCCACACAAGGGAAAAAAGAAAATCTTGAATTGCTTCAGGGGAAGTTTCAGGCACCTGACTGGCCTTGAAAAGTGAACCGGCAACCCGTGGAGAACAATGGCCCTCCAAGCAAGCTAATCAGGAGGCGTTTTGGTTCCCTGTGGAAACTAAATCATGGCATCTTAACTTCTGTCCAGGAGTTGGTTTGCAGAAAACCTGACCAGATGGAATATGCAGATAAGGGATAACTGAGGAATTGAACTCTGAGCACTATTCTTTGTTCTAAATTTCCCCGAGGGGCCTGTCGCACCCATCTTAACATTCCCAAAATTTCTAAACCTATCAATGCCTTCCCCACATGAGAATTTCCCACCTTTTTGAGTGAGGCTTGTTTGAAATGTACCCTTGACTTTAAAAACCCTGACTTGTAAAACATCTAGGAATTTGAGTTTTAAGTATTTGCTGCTCATTCTCCTTGTGCAGCACCCTGCAATAAAGCCCCTTTCTGCCGCTGGAACTCTGGAAGTAATTTTGTTTCTATTTTTAGTAGAGTGGGGTCTCCCTCTTGCTCAGGCTGGTCTCAAACTCCTGAGCTCAACCGATCCACCTGCCTCGGCCTCCCAGAGTGCTAGGATTACAGACGTGAGCCACTGTGCTGGCCAATGGTAATTTATAAATTTATTGGCTCATGGTTCTGGAGACTGAGACAAGAAGATTGAGGAGCTGGCATCTGGTGAGGGCCTTCTTGCTGCATCATCCTATGGTGGAAGGGCAAATAGAGGAAGTGTGATTTATGATATATATATTCCTGCCTCTTAGCTAGTCCCAGTACAGTGTTGTTTACAAGGAATTGATCACGAACACAGATTTCTTTGTTCCTTCTCCACTCCCACTGCTTCACTTGACTAGCCTAAAAAAAAAAAAAATGAATATACACACACATAAACATATATATTTTTTCCTGGCTCATAACTCCCTTTTCCTTCCTTTCTTTTCTTTTCCTTTCCCCTCCCCTCCCCTCCCCTCTGTTAGGGACCGACTTTCCACAGCCCCACCGGACAGAAAAGCAGAGACATTGAGGATGCAATCACACAAGAGGAGGTTTATTTTCTGGCTAGCCAGGGTCCAAGCCCCAGAGCACCAACGCAGTGGCCACTCTCGCAGGCAAGGACCCCGACCGGAACAACGGCATGCTTTTTATCCTCATGGTGCACAAGCTGCGCACAAGCTGACTACGCATGGATCATTCGTTGACCTTTAAAATGATTGGTTGCCTACTATTGCCTTTTGAAATAATTGGCGGGTTGGTTGCCCTCTATTGCCTGATGGACCAGTCACCCGTGCTTCAATGACCTCATCCCATAATTCCCCATACAGTGGCGTAGCAAGCAAGCAATGACCAGAAGCAAAAGTTTGCGGTTAGCTCATTGCCCCACCCAAGTAAATTCCCGACAATTGGAAAAACTCCTCTGCCCTTCATCTGTCCTACAAATTCCTCTGCCCTACTCCCTTCCCTCCCCTCCCCTCCCCTCCCCCTCCCCTCCCCTCCCCTCCCCCCTCCCCTCCCCTCCCCTTCCCTTCCCTTTCCTTCCCTTCCCTTCCCTTCCCTGACAGAGTCTCACTCAGTTGTCCAGGCTAGAGTGCTGTGGCATCAGCCTAGCTCACAGCAACCTCAAACTCCTGGGCTCAAGCAATCCTCCTGCCTTAGCCTCCCAAGTGGCTGGGACTACAGGCATGCACCACCATGCCTGGCTTATTTTTTCTATATATTTTTAGCTGTCCAAGTAGTTTGTTTCTCTTTTTAGTAGAGGGGGGGTCTCCCTCTTGCTCAGGCTGGTCTCGAACTCCTGAGCTCAAACGATGATCAACCCGCCTCGGCCTCCCAGAGTGCTAGGATTATGGGCTCTTTTTCTTTCCTTTCTTTTTTATTTTTCATAACTACTCAATCAACTTGACCATAGCTCTTATTACAATGTTGGGGCACTTTGGGCCTCAGAAAACATGACTCTTTCTCTCTGACCTTCTCTTGTCCTCCTTTCACCTGGTTCTTTCTCCCCCTACCCCTTTCTGTCTTGGAGATGGTCAAAAAGAAATTATCTGACATACCCTGCCTGATTGTAGGTCACAAGACCCTCAGTTCAGAAGGAGGCCTGCCCAATACCCTGGAGGAAGGAATGCTGCACAGAAAGGCCAAGAAGAATCTGAACTGACAGGCCTTGCTGGGTTTCCTCATTCAATCTATTATTAGTACTAGATTATACCCTTTTTGTCCAATCCCATTGCTACATGGTGGTCAATAATACTTACCCATTGATATCTCCATAAAAGGCCCAAGGGGACAGAGTCTGAGGAGCTTCTGGATAGCTGAACACAGGGAAGTTCCTGGAGAGTGGTGTACCCAGGGAGGACATGGAAGCTCCAGGCACCTTCCGTCATACCCTGTCCTATGCATAGCTTCATCTGTATCCTTTGTAATATCCTTTATAATAAATTGGCAAATGTTAAGTAAGTTTTTCCTGGAGTTCTGTGAGCCACTCTAGCAAATTAATCAAACCCATAAAGGGGGTCCTGGAAGCCCAACTTGAAGCTGGTCAGTCACAAGTTTCAGAGCTCTGGACTTTCAACTGGTGTCTGAAGAGGGGAAAGTCTTGGGGACTAAGCCCTCAACCTGTGGGATCTGATGCTATCTCCTAGTAGAGAGTGTCAGAATTGAATTGGAGGACACCAAGCTGCTGTCTCCTTCAGAACTGATTGCTGGCCGGTAGGCGGTGGCTCACGCCTATAAACCTAGCACTCTGGGAGGCCGATTGCTTGAGCTCAGGAGTTCAGGACCAGCCTGAGCAAGAGTGAGACCCAGTCTCTACTAAAAATAGAAAAAAACTAGCTGGGCATGGTGGCACGTGCCTGTAGTCCCAGTTACTTGGGAGACTGAGGCAGGAGGATCACCTGAGCCCAGGAGTTTGAAGTTGCTGTGAGCTAGGCTGATGCCACGGCACTCTAGCCCAGGCAACAGAGTGAGACTGTCTCAAAGAAACAAATCAGGAATCCCTTATTAAAAATAAATAAATTTTTTAAAAAAGAATTGATTGGTTAACTTGGTGTATTGGGATAAAACCCCACACATTTGGTTACAAAAATCTTCTGAATTGACCATTGTCATAGTTTGAAAGCCAAGGAAAAACATTTCAGAGAGAGAGAGGAAAAAAAGAGAGAAAAGGGAGCTGAGCTTTTTATTGTTATTATTAGTAGTAGTATTTTTTTTTTTTTTTTGAGACACATTCTCACTATGTTACCCAAGCTAGAGTGAGTGCCATGGCATCACCCTAGCTCACAGCAACCTCAAACTCCTAGGTTCAAGCAGTCCTGCTGCCTCAGCCTCCTGAGTAGCTGGGACTACAGGCATGGGCCACCATGCCTGGCTAACTTTTCCTATATATATTAATTAGCCAATTAATTTCTTTTTTTTTTTTGGCTGTTTTTTTATTTTTATTTTTTTATTTTAGCGTATTATGGGGGTACAAGTGTTAAAGTTACATATATTGCCCATGCCCCCCTCCCCCATTTTCTATTTATAGTAGAGATGGGGTCTCGCTCTTGCTCAGACTGGTTTCAAACTCCTAATCTTGAGCAATCCTCCCACCTCAGCCTCCCAGAGTCCTAGGATTACCGGTGTGAGCCATCATGCCCGGCCAATTATCAGTATTATTATTATAAGGAACCCACTCCCACAATAACAGCATCAATCCATTCATGAGGGCACTGCCCTCGTGAATAAGATATCTCTCATTAGGTCCCACAGCACTGGCGATTAAGTTTTCAACACATGAACTTTGGGGGACACTTTCATACCATAGCCAAAATGTAGACCAAAATTTAACTTCATGCCATAGTGTCAAAAATGGATTAAAAAGCAAAGAAACCAAATTGCTTTTATGTCCTGATATATGAATTCATTCACTTTGTCCTTAAAAAGTAATGTCATTTATAATTTTATCTTTTTTGTTTTAAGGCAGTACACGGTCTTTGGTATATAATGAAGGTATGTTTCCTAGCTGTTTTATTTCTAAATGCTGTAAGAGACAAAGTTTTGGGCTGCTATTTTTAAGCACTTCTTTGTGACTAACACATGGTGGGTATGAGTAGATTCCCAATAAATGAAAAGCCAAACTTTATTTAGTAGACACTATAGTTCTCTAGTTCAGTATTTTTAACTGCTGAAGACATCCTGGGGTACCATAGGAAGTTTTGACCAAATAGATACAACCTCAGATCTACTGAAGCTCATGGCAGATGTATAGCACAGTGATGAATGGGGAGGTTCTAGAGACAGCCTGCCGAGATTTGGTTCTCTAGCTTGATGTCTGCATGACTATGGCCAAATTACTTAACCTCAGTTTTACTAAATGTAAGCTGGAGATAATGGCAGTATCTAATTTTTAGAGTTTAAATGAGATAAAGCATGTAATTTATACAAGCATCATTCCAACTCATATAAATGAAGTGCTCCAATAAATGTTGGCACTGTCATATATCTTAGACATACTGTTTGCCAAAAGAAAAAGGAAGGTTATCTTAGACTTAGAATAGTAATGCATATGCAAAAAGTAAATAATAAGTGCACCCCATAATATGCTAAAAATAAATAAATAAATAAAAAAGAGAACCAAAAAAAAATAACAAGTGCAACTCACTTTAGGCAAAAATATACTTTTATCTATTTATTTATTTAGATTTATTTATTTATTTATTTATTTATTTATTTATTTTTTTTTTTTTTGAGACAGAGTCTCGCTTTCTTGCCTAGGCTAGAGTGAGTGCCGCGGCGTCAGCCTAGCTCACAGCAACCTCAAACTCCTGGGCTCGAGTGATCCTTCTGCCTCAGCCTCCCGGGTAGCTGGGACTACAGGCATGCGCCACCATGCCCGGCTAATTTTTTATATATATATCAGTTGGCCAATTAATTTCTTTCTATTTATAGTAGAGACGGGGTCTCGCTCTTGCTCAGGCTGGTTTTGAACTCCTGACCTTGAGCAATCCGCCCGCCTCGGCCTCCCAAGAGCTAGGATTACAGGCGTGAGCCACAGCGCCCGGCCTATTTTTATTTATTTTGAGACAGAGTCTCATTTTGTTGCCCAGGCTAGTGTGAGTGCTGTGGCATCAGCCTAGCTCACAGCAACCTCAAACTCCTGGGCTCAAGCAATCCTACTGCCTCAGCCTCCTGAGTAGCTGGGACTACAGGCATGAGCCACCATGTCCGGCTAAGTTTTTCTATATATTTTTAGTTGGCCAATTAATTTCTTTCTATTTTTACTAGAGATGGGGTCTCGCTCTTGGCTCAGGCTGGTTTCGAACTCCTGACCTCGAGCAATCTGCCCCCCTCTGCCTCCCAGAGTGCTAGGATTATAGGGGTGAGCCACCGCGTCTGGTCTTATTTTGTTTTTGAGACAGAGTTTCACTCTATTGCCCAGGCTAGAGTGAATACTGTGGCGTTAGCCTAGCTCACAGCAACCTCAAATTCCTGGGCTCAAGCAATCCTACTGCCTCAGCCTCCCGAGTAGGTGGGACTACAGGCATGTGCCACCATGCCTGGCTAATTTTTTCTCTATATATTAGTTGGCCAATTAATTTCTTTCTATTGATAGTAGAGACGGGGTCTCACTCTTGCTCAGGCTAGTTTCAAACTCCTGACCTCGAGCAATCCGCCTGCCTTGGCCTCCCAGAGTGCTAGGATTACAGGTGTGAGCCACCGCGCCTGGCCTAGATTTATTCTTTACACCAAAAAAACATGCTTTTAAAAATGTGTATAAATTGGCTGGGTGCAGTGGGTCATGCCTGTAATCCTAGCAGTCTGAGAGGCTGAGGCAGGAGGATTGCTTGAACTCAGAAATTTGAGACCAGCCTGAGCAAAATTGAGACCCCTGGCCGGGCGCGGTGGCTCACGCCTGTAATCCTAGCTCTCTGGGAGGCCGAGGCGGGCAGATTGCTCGAGGTCAGGAGTTCGAAACCAGCCTGAGCAAGAGCGAGACCCCGTCTCTACTATAAATAGAAAGAAATTAATTGGCCAACTAATATATATACAAAAAATTAGCCGGGCATGGTGGCGAATGCCTGTAGTCCCAGCTACTTGGGAGGCTGAGGCAGGAGGATTGCTTGAGCCAGGAGTTTGAGGTTGCTGTGAGCTAGGCTGACGCCACGGCACTCACTCTAGCCTGGGCAACAAAGCGAGACTCTGTCTCAAAAAAAAAAAAAAAAATTGAGACCCCTGTCTCTACTAAATATAGAAAAATTAGCAGGGCATAGTGGTGCATGTCTGTGTCCCCAACTACTTGGGAGGCTGAGGCAAGAAGCTCACTTGAGCCCAGGAGTCTGCGATTGCAGTGAGCTATGATACCACTGCACTCTATCTATCCAGGGTTACAGCAGGAGATTCTGTCTCCAAAAAAAAAAAAAAAAAGTGCATAAATTGAATTATTTAAAGTCAAATCGAGAGCTTTGGTTTGAAAGGTAACTCCAGCAACATAATGAATTTTACTTTCTTTTTTGTTTTGTTTTTTTGAGACAGAGTCTTGCTCCATTGCCCACACTGGAATGTAGTGTCCTGATCATAGTTCACTGCAGCCTGGAACTGCTGGGTTCAATCAAATCTCCAGAATCAGCCTCCCAAGTAGCTGGGACTACAGACTCAAACCACCATGTCCAGCTAATTTAAAAAAAATTTTTGTAGAGTCAGTGTTGCCATGTTACCGTGTTGCCCAGGCAGGTCTGGAACTCCTGGGCTCAAGCAATCCTCATGCCCCAGCTTCCCAAAGCACTGTGATTAAAGGCATGAGCCACCACACCCACCATGAATTTTCAATATGTACTATGTAGCTATTTATGTGTAGACTTCCTTGGTACCTCCTTCAGCAACTGGAAAACATTGTTTTGGAACCCATAGTCATATCAAAGTTTCATTCTCTAGCTTCATCTTAAAAATAAAATTAAACAATAATAAATAATTCAAAGAATTGCTGGTTTTGATCTCCATACATTTTCATTTTTATAACAAACTTTTTATGGAAACCTCACAATATCAACGTAAGAAGTCTCGATTTTAACAAGTAGTACCTGACACTCGCAGCTCTTCCATTATGTGGTGGAATGACTATGAGCAAGCACAAGGCTCAACGTCAAGTTTCAGGTGATAGGCCCACCGCACAACTGTACCCCATGTCACTTAGCAATGTTTCCCTGCCCCACTCCACTCTCTCAGCTCCTGTTGGGAAGCCTGCTCTGAGGCTGTGGAAATTGGCAGGGGTGAAGGAAAACCCAGTGACTGGTACTTTATGTTCAGGAATTTTCAGAGGCTGTAGATGGCTTTTGATTTTGGATGGTGTTTTTGTTTTCTTTTCTTGGTTTTTTTTTTTTTTTTTAACACTCCCCACTTTACACGTGGGCTTCTTTTCTTTTTCTTTTTTTTTTTTTAAGGATTAGGACTTATAAATTAGAGCATGTACTGCACAATGGAAGATGCAGAGCAGAAACACGTTTAACTAGACTCGTGTGCTTTAGAACTGGCGATGCCACACCTTAATTGCTAAAGACTTGCCTTTGGAAAATGCTGATGCTCCCCTTCTCACACTTCAGGTTACAGCCCTGTGAAGCAATACACCGCTTCACTCTGGAGACCTGAATTTAAATGAGTTACAGCTAACTTTTATGTAGGTCAGCAAGGTGCATGAGAAGGAAAATAAATGAATATAATGGAGAAAGGAATCACTCCTTGAGTGATTTATAATTCCAAGTGGATAAAGTCAATACATTAATACTAGCCTACTTGGGCAGAGCTAAGCTGAGCTAAAATTACTGCAGCACCTTGTTCACATAATTGCTTTCTTTAAAAAAACTAAGCTTTAAAATATCAATTAGCTAAGTAATTAAAGTAATAATTATACAAATTGAAGTAATTACCTCCTAAAATAGTGTGGAGTTTTGGGGGGTTTTTCTTGTTTTTTTTTTTTTTTTTTTTTTTTTTAGAGACAGGGTCTTGCTCTGTCATGGAGGCTGGAGTGCAGTGGCATGATCATAGATTATTTTTTTTTTTTTTTTTTTTTTTTTTTTTTTTTTTTTTGAGACAGAGTCTCACTTTGTTGCCCAGGCTAGAGTGAGTGCCGTGGCGTCAGCCTAGCTCACAGCAACCTCAAACTCCTGGGCTCAAGCGATCCTTCTGTCTCAGCCTCCCAAGTAGCTGGGACTACAGGCATGCGCCACCATGCCCGGCTAATTTTTTCTATATATATTAGTTGGCCAATTAGTTTCTTTCTATTTATAGTAGAGACGGGGTCTCGCTCTTGCTCAGGCTGGTTTCGAACTCCTGACCTCGAGCAATCCGCCCGCCTCGGCCTCCCAGAGAGCTAGGATTACAGGCGTGAGCCACCGCGCCCGGCCTTCATAGATTATTATAACCTCAAATTCCTAGGCTCAGGCGATCCTCCTGCCTCAGCCTCATGAGTAGCTAGGACTACAGGCACGTGTCAGCATGACTGGCTAAGTAAAATATTGTTTTTCTTAAGAAAAGCTTATATTCTTGGGGCCACGCATGGGGACTCATGCCTATAATTCTAGCCTTTTGGGAGGCTGAGGCAGGATAATTTGAGGCCAGGAGTTAGAGACCAGCCTGAGCAACATAACAAGACCCTGTCTCTCTCTCTTTTTTTTTTTTTGAGACAGAGTCTCACTCTGTTGCCCAGGCTAGAGTGCCATGGCGTCAGCCCAGCTCACAGCAACCTCAAACTCCTAGGCTCAAGGTGATCCTCCTGCCTCAGCCTCCCAAGTAGCTGGGACTATAGGCATGCGCCACCATCCCCAGCTAATTTTTTCTATATGTATTTAGTTGGCCAATTAATTTCTTCCTATTTTTAGTAGAGATGGGGTCTCACTCTTGCTCAGGCTGCTTTTGAACTCTTCACCTTGAGCGATCCACCCGCCTCAGCCTCCCAGAGTGCTAGGATTACAAGCGTGTGCCACCTCGCCCGGCCAAGACCCTGTCTCTTTTTTTTTTTTTTTTTTTTTGAGACAGAGTCTCGCTTGTTGCCCAGGCTATCGTGAGTGCCATGGCATCAGCCTAGCTCACAGCAACCTCAAACTCCTGGGCTCAAGTAATCCTTCTGCCTCAGCCTCCTGAGTAGCTGGGACTACAGGCATGCGCCACCATGCCCGGCTAATTATATATATATATATATATATATTAGTTGGCCAATTAATTTCTATTTATAGTAGAGACGGGGTCTCGCTCTTGCCCAGGCTGGTTTCGAACTCCTGACCTCGAGCAATCCATCTGCCTCGGCCTACCAGAGTGCTAGGATTACAGGCGTGAGCCACCGCGCCCGGCCAAGACCCTGTCTCTTAAAAAATTTTTTTTCAAAATTAGCCAGGTGTGGTGGTACATGCCTGTAGTCCACCTATTTAGGAGGCTGAGGCAAGAGGATTGCTTGAGCCGGCGAGTTCAAGGCTATAGTAAGCTATGATCGTGCCAGTGTACTCCAGCCTGTGCAAAAGAGTAAGACCCATTCAGACAATGCAGTAATTAAAAAAAAAAAAAAAGAAAATAAAGAGTAAGACCCAATCGCTAAAAAAAGAGAGAAAAGATTATGTTCTTTTTAAGGCTAAGTGAAAGTAATGTTATATGTGTCATAGGTTGTAGAAATATCAAAGTGAATGGAAAAGTTTTCACGTTTCCCTCTGGGTGTGAACTAAGTAAACAATGGTATGACTTCACTATTACAGAGCAGATAAGAATTAGGCATACTAATTAAACTCATAAAATATTGTAATTTTTAATTACCTAAGACAGAAGTAATTTCTTTCCTTTCATCCAAAATAAGGTAATTTTCATTTTTGGTCTACTTTTCCTGAGTATTCAATAATTCTAAATGGTATGACTTACATAAATAAATGGATGGTTTTTATTATGTCAGAATTAGATTGAAAGCTTTTTTTCTTTAAAGTTACTTTAAAAGTGTATATGTTGTGATTTTTTTTTTTTTTTTTTTTTTTTGGTTTTTGAGACAGAGTCTTGCTTTGTTGCCCAGGCTAGAGTGAGTGCTGTGGCATCAGCCTAGCTCACAGCAACCTCAAACTCCTGGGCTCAAGCAATCCTGCTGCCTCAGCCTCCCGAGTAGCTGGGACTACAGGCATGCGCCACCATGCCCGGCTAATTTTTTCTATATATATTAGTTGGCCAATTAATTTCTTTCTATTGATAGTAGAGACGGGGTCTTGCTCTTGCTCAGGCTGGTTTTGAACTCCTGACCTCGAGCAATCCACCCGTCTCGGCCTTCCATATGTTGTGATATTAATATGACCAGATACCAAAGTACCCACAATTACCTGATGTATGCCCATAAAAAAGTTACCTACTTTATCTCTGATAACAATATTGATCTCTTCTTTAAATTTTTGTAATTCTTACATTCTGTAGAATACAATTTGTTAGTTGAGTTTATATCAAAATGTACAAATTTCTAGTTTTGTGCATTTTATGTATATAGTCCTTTGAAGGGTCTTGATCTCATGCTTTCATATCACATAGTGCTAAATACACAGGAGATACAACATTTTGCTAAGTTTAAAATTTCAGTTGTGGATTTTGAATAAATGCCAGACTAGTTCTATATAAAATGAGATGGTTAGGTATATTTATGAATATCTACCTGGGTAGGTTCTCTACATGGCTTGAAGTTCTCTCTTTTGATAATTTCTCAATAGAAACTTTCTCAAACAGAAATCTTAACACCATATGGTTTGTTACAGTTCAACAAAGGATCAAGAATAAAACTCCATTTTCACAAAAAAATATAATCTTCTTTAGAAAACAAGAAAATAATGTAAAGGAACTATCTTGATTGTGATGTGGAGGAGTGCTTCCATGTCTGCTGGTGAGGAACCAAGAGTACTGTCATCTAGCAAAGCCACTGTCAGTTCCATTAATTATCTCAATGTAAAAAGGAGAGTTTTATCTTGTTTTTAGACTTTAATTTACTAAGCATATTAAAGTTATAATCTTAAACAATAACTCTCTTCATTACAAATTCCCCATTATTGTTTTAGAATGTGGCCACTCTAACCAAGATTTAATAGCCTTTTTATAAAAGTGTATTGAAACAACAACAAAAGTAATAAATTTAATACCTTTTTTAATAAAATTAGCTCACAAATTGTAGTTTGATACAATTATAAATGAATAGATGGCATAAAATTACACAAATTATTCATCAAATTGTTGATCATCTCGTTTTTTTCTGACAGCTACCAGAACTGCTGAAGGTCAGGTGGGGGCTTCAAAAATCCCTGAATTCAGGCCAGGCGCCGTGGCTCACGCCTGTAATCCTAGCACTCTGGGAGGCCGAGGCGGGCGGATAGCTCCAGGTCAGGAGTTCGAAACCAGACTGAACAAGAGCTAGACCCCGTCTCTACTATAAATAGAAAGTTATTAATTGGCCAATTAATATATATATATAGAAAAAATTAGCCAGGCATGGTAGTTCATGCCTGTAGTCCCAGCTACTCGGGAGCCTGAGGCAGGAGGATCGCTTGAGCCCAGGAGTTTGAGGTTGCTGTGAGCTAGGCTCATGCCATGGCACTCACTCTAGCCTGGGCAACAAAGTGAGACTCTGTCTCAAAAAAAAAAAAAAAAAAAATCCCTGAATTCCTGTATCTAGAAAGATTCAAGTGTCTCTTATCTAGGGCATTGCAAGCAAATTGTCTTCTTCCTGATATTTCCCTGCTCCTAATCAATTTACACAGGTTACAGGGGTTCTGTAGGATCCAGATGGTAGGAGAGAGGTACAAAAACATAGGGTAACAAAGAGGAATTTTTAAAAACTTTTGAATCAGGGATATTTTTGCCTACAAGTAAAACAAGGCTGATGACTGAATTTCTCAGTTTACCTGCAAACTTGGCATACAGCAAAAAAAAAAAAAAAAAAAAATGGCTGCCATTCCTGAGTCTACCTGACCTTATAGCTCTGGTACCCTCCATTATGTTACTGCCTGAAGTCTAGGTCTCCCAACTAGATTTTGAGTCAATCAAAACATCAAGCAAATCTAACTGGATTAGGTGTTCTGCCATGATCTAATCAGCTGTAGCTAGGGAAACAAGGTCTAATGGTAGGACAGCTGCCCCTGCCAGGGACTCTGCCCAGAGCAGATTCTCTGAAAGGGGGTGTGAGAAGGGATAAAACAATTAGTATCTCAAGTTCCTAAATACCAGATAGGTTGGAGTTGGACTTCCTGAGCTGGACTTTCTCAGTGTCTGTCTCTCAAGTTGAATGTTCAGGCTCTGGAGGGATGAAGGGTTAAGTTGTTTATTCTCCTTATTCCAAAATCAGGTAGGATTTTGGTGTGTGGCTGGTATAGCTTGGTCTATTACATTAAAAATTGGGGTGGATGGTAAGGGTTCTTGGTCCCCAACTACCTCTCTAGCTTCCAAAGTGAGTGGGAGTTTGAGTGACCAAATGAAACCTGATTCCAGATGCCACAATAGCTTTTGTTCTTCAGCTCCACGTAAAAAATATCCTAAGAGAGATAACATTGATAGGGATAGTTTAGTGCTCCAATTATTCCAGTTATTATCTTTCTAAAACAAGAAGAGTACAGAATGATCCATGAACAGAAGTTTAAACAGTCCTTTAATACTTGGTTCTGTTGCCCTAATCCTAATACCATTCTATGTGTGATTTAAAAAACAGAATAATCACATTTTACTGCTTTTTTTTTTTTTTTTTTTAGAGACAGAGTCTCACTGTCGCCCAGGCTGGAGTGCAGTGGCATAATCATAGCTCGCTACAGCCTCAAACTTCCTGGGCTCATGTGATCCTTCTGTTTCAGCCTCCTGAGTATCTGGGACTAGAGGCACACGCCATGGCACCCAGCATACTGCTGATTTTTAAGGTTTGTAGTGATAATTTGCTTTTATTGATTGTTAATAGGTTATAATAATTTGAAGTGACAACTTGCTTTTATAAACACTTTGCATAAAACATTATATATATACAGCTTATCACAGTGCTTATCAAGAAGCCTAGATACTACCTGACTCTGGGGTCTAGATTCTCAGTTAAAAATAATTTTTCCTGGCCGGGCGCTGTGGCTCACGCCTGTAATCCTAGCTCTTGGGAGGCCGAGGCGGGTGGATTGCTCAAGGTCAGGAGTTCAAAACCAGCCTGAGCAAGAGCGAGACCCCGTCTCTACTATAAATAGAAAGAAATTAATTGGCCAACTGATATATATATAAAAAAATTAGCCGGGCATGGTGGCGCATGCCTGTAGTCCCAGCTACTCGGGAGGCTGAGGCAGGAGGATCGCTTGAGCCCAGGAGTTTGAGGTTGCTGTGAGCTAGGCTGACGCCACGGCACTCACTCTAGCCTGGAAAACAAAGCGAGACTCTGTCTCAAAAAAAAAAAAAAATAATAATTTTTCCTGAAAATTTTGAAGCTTCATTATATTTAATCTTCAGTGTTGCTGTTGAGAAGTTCAATGCATTCTCTTTATCATTTGATTGTGACCTATTTTTTCTCTCTATGAAAGCTTTTAAAATCTTTATCCAAAGTGTCCTGAAATTTCACAATTATGTGTTTAGTCTGGGTCTTTTTTTTCCTTATTCATTGTTAGGGAAACTAGGTGAACATTTTCATTCTAGAAATCCATATCCTCCTGTTCTGATATTTTTTATTATATTATTTCTTTGATAATTACCTCCTTTCTTTCTAAAACTACTTATTTGTTTGTTTGTTAGAGATGAGGTCTCACTTTGTTGCCCAGGCTGGAGTGCAGATAGCACAATCATAGCTCCCTGCAGCCTCAAACTCCTTGAACTCCTGATCCTCCCACCTCAGCCTTCTAAGTAGCTGGGACTACAGGCAGGAGCCACTACGCTGGGCTAGAACTTTTATTATTTGGATATGGGGACTCTGACTGACAAATTTTCCTATCATTTCTCTCCTCTTTTTCAATTTGGACTTGTCCTGCTTTCTTGGAGATGTCTTCAAATATATCTGCCACTTAAAAAAAAATCTCGGCTATCCTGTCTTTAATTTCCAAGAGTTTTTTTTAAATTCTTTAAATATTCCTTATTTACACTATTCTGTTTTCATTTAATTGTTTTTTTGGTTGGTTTTTGTTTTTTTTCCCCTGAGCCAGAATCTCACTCTGTCACCCAGGCTACTAGAGTGCAGTGGCATCATTATAGCTCACTGCAACCTCAAACTCCTGGGCTCAAGCCATCCTCCTGCCTCAGCCTCTGGAGTAGCTGAGATTACAGGCACACGCCATAATACCCAGCTAATTTTTTCCATTTTTTGTAGAGACAGGACCTCACTATGTTGCTCAGGCTGGTCTGGAACTCCTGGCCTCAAGCAATCCTCTCACCTTGGCCTCCCAAAGTTCTAGGATTACAGGTGTGAGCCACTGCACCTGGCCAAAAATATATTTTAAAAATAACACATGGGCCCCTTTGTCACTTGGAATCCAGTACACACTGCTGGCATAGTGCAACTTATAAACTGAAATGTCCACTCCTGGAAATAACACCAATTAAACCACAGGGGAACACTTCACATCTCTTGCTCTGTGTCTACAAAACAAAAGGCAACTGAATACAAGTGCCATAAAGGTTTATGGTTTATGCTGCTGTTAAAGTAGAAGAAAGACCTTGCTTTGGAATGTGGGGAGGATTTTGAACAGCAGAAACAGTTAGATAAGAAAAAAGACAAAATCATTAACTTGTCAAATTCCTCCTCCCAGTGTAAACGCAATAGCTTTTGGCCGAATGAAGTATCCTTTCCTATTGTTAAGTAACAATTTTCTTGCTTCTTTTAGGACACCAGAGATACTCAAAAATTAGGGCGAAATTTCAAATGGTTGAATGTGGTGGCTATGGAATATTTGACAACAGTGAACACTTTTACATTATTTTTAAATGTTATGTATATGTAAGTATAGACATAATATACATGAAGTATGATATTGATTCTTTACATTAGTATCAAAATGGACATGGAATACTAGAATCCCAGATAGTTTGATTTTCATGAAAATATTTAATAAAGCTTCATTAAATCTTCAAAAAATTAAATTAAAAACTTTATCCTTACCTATATAATTTTAATTTTAAGCTGTGTTATTACTATAGTTGATATATTGATTATTTTTTAAATTGTAAAATATATTTATTTATTAAAAAAAAAAGTGGTTTTATTTAGACAGAATCTCATTCCATTGTCCTGAGTGAATGCCATGGCATCAGCCTAACTCACAGCAACCTCAAACTCCTGGGCTCAAGTGATCCTCCTGCCTCAGCCTCCAGAGTAGCTGGGACTACAGGCACACACCACAATGCCTGGGTAATTTTTCCATTTTTAGTAGAGATGGTGATGGTCCTGAGCTCAAGCGATCCTCCCTCTTTGGCCTTCCAGAGTGCTAGGATTACAGGCATGAGCCACCTTACCTGCCCCTGTAAAATATATTTATAAACCTTAGAGGAAAAATAATTTTTTTGAAGTATCTGAAAATAATTCCAATTTGTGTTTTTCTACATTTTCTGTAAAATAATATAAATGTAAATATAAGGTTTTTTATATTTACTTTAATTCATATTTTATACACTTTCAAAACAATTACATTTTTTCTTTTTTTATATTTTATTTTTCTTTTTTCTTTTTACTTCAAGAACTCTGGAAATTAAAGCCTGCAAAAATTACTTTTTTAATCCTTTAGAAAACAGAATGAGTAGAGTTGAGATTATAATGGAAAAAGAAAATATAAAAATAGAGCTCAAAAACAGTAAAAAAAACAAAAAAAATTAAAAACCTTCAAAGAGGCTATCTGCTTAAATATTTAAAAATTGAAACAATGACAGTGTTCAGGAACCACATACAATTTGCAAACAGCACATTACAAATTTTTTGCTTACTAAATATTTAATTATTGATGAAAGTGAGTAAGAAATGTATGTTAGCATATTGTGCTGGGACAATAGTCAACCACTTTTTGAGACAGGGTCTCGCTCTGTCACCCAGCCTGGATTGCAGTGGCACATTCATAGTTCACTGTAACCTCAAACTTCTGGGCTTCCAGTTCAGCCTCCCCAGTAGCTAGGATTACAGGCACATGCCAGCACACCCAGCTAATTTTTTAATTTTTTGTAGAGGTAGGGGTCTCACTATGTTGTTCAGTCTGGTCTTGAACTCTAGGCCTCAAGCAATCCTTCCACCTTGGCCTCCCAACGTGCTAGGATTACAGGCGTGAATGACTACACCTGGCTTTTTTTTTACTTTTTTATTTTTAATCTTGTATCTTATAATTCATTCTAGGAAACTTACCATCACTCAAAGTGTTAAATTCTGAGCCTTTTATTCTCTCTTATTTAGTTTTACTTTCTTCTGTTACTTGTCTTTCACCTATGTCTGCTAAGTTGAAATACAATATTGATCATTAAGGAGAGTCATTTCAAATAAAAATGCATTTTCACTTTTGGCATATTTCCTTTAACCACATTTGGATACAACAAAGAAGACAAAAAGCTTTTAGGACAGATTATATCTAGGTACTTTCTGTTTCACAATTTAATGTAAAACATCTCAGGCATTACAGTGTTGTTTCCTTCTTTATTACTTTTGCTTCTATTTCTTCTGTATTTTACAGTAATAATACCATATCTTATCTTTGTGTGGTGTTTTGCAGTTTCCAAAACACTTTTCTTTCTTACAATCTCTGGGAAGCCCCACAACAGCCTTGGACAGTAGAACTCACATTTACATTAGAGAAAACTGTATTTTCAACACCATCAAAGTGACAGATTTGTGACAACCAGGGACGTGCTGGCAAATGTGTAACAACCACCTCCCTGAGAATATGGAGAGCCCTGATTATAGTTTGCCAATTTCGTTAAAGTAAATACCCCCACCGTGGCCAATTTCAAACTACCATTGTAATGTCAACTAACTCTCAAAATTTCTTTTTCTTTTTTTTTAGTTTTTTAAAAAATAAATGTTTATTTCAAGTATGAGAAGTATTGTTAAAACATCCAAAAGTTGTATTCTATTTAACAAGTATAAAACAAGGCTTCTGAAAAAATTTACAATTAGGTATAAAATACTTAAGAATATAATTTGACATTCACAGTGGGCATTTTTGAAAAATAAGTTTTGCTAATGTAGCTTAGAAACAAAAATATATTTACAGTCCCACTTAAATAAACAAGTTGCTAACTGAGGAACAATCCTCCCTCAAGCTGCAGAGTTAGCATTTCAAAATTAGGTCTGTGTAAGTATTCCTCTTAAAATAATGGTAAACTTGGCCAAGCGTGGTGGCTCACGCCTGTAATCCCAGCACTCTGGGAGGCCGAGGCTGGAGGATCACTCAAGGCCAGGAGTTCCAGACCAGCCTGAGCAAGAGCTAAAAACAGAAAGAAATTAATTGAACAACTAAAAATATATAGAAAAAATTGTGGCACATGCCTATAGTCCCAGTTACTCGGGAGCCTGAGGCAGGAGGATCGCTTGAGCCCAGGAGATTGAGGTTGCTGTGAGCTAGGTTGACACCATGGCACTCATTCTAGCTTGGGCAACAAAGTGAAACTCTGTCTCAAAAAAAAAAAAAAAAAAATATATATATATATATATATTTATATATATACTTATATATATATGTAGAAAAAATTAGCCAGGCTCTCAGCCTTAATGCCATCTTTGTAGAAACCTCCCTGCCATGAGAGCCAAGTAGAGGAAGACGTGAATGCGCAGGCTGAAGCGCAAAAGAAGAAAGATGAGGCAGAGGTCCAAGTAAACTGCTTGCTTGTGCACACGTGAAGGCCACAAGATCAGAAACATGAAATTCCAGAGTCCGGGGACACTAGTACAAGTTGTTGGACTGCATGCTACTGTCTAGAACTTGCCTCTCAGTGGATCTAGAACTTCACCGCCATCAGTTCACCAAGGCCACCTCTGAGAGAACCATCTTGCTCATACCAAAACAGTCCCTACTGGTCCTTTGCCCTGGACCTGACATACTGGACTAGTTCTGTTCTCAGTTGTGGCCAAGTGTAACAAGTATATAATAAATCACCTGCTGTTTCAGCTGAAGAATAAAAAAAAGAAAAGAAAAAATTAGCCAGGAATGGTGGCGCATGTCTGTAGCCCCAGCTACTTGGGAGGCTGAAGCAGTAGGATTGCTTGAGCCCAGGAGTTTCAGGTTGCTGTGAGCTAGGCTGACAGCACTCTAGCCTGGGCAACAGAGTGAGACTCTGTCTCAAAAAAAAAAAAAAAAAAAATAGTGTGATAGGAAATCACTGGAGACTTAATAAGTATCATAATTGGGCTTATGTTTTTAAAAAATCACTCTGGCTACTCTGTGGTAACTCAAGTGAGGTGGCAAAGTGAAGACAAAGAGACTACTATAGTTAGAAAGCTACTGCAATAGTTCAGGGAAACTAATTTTAGTGCTCTGAACTAGAGTGGTAGAAGTGGAGATAGAAGAGGACAAATTCTTGAAATGCTTTAGAAGTATCAACAAGGCTAATGATGGACTGGATATAGGAGAATGCAGGATATAATGGAATCAAGGATGACTTTAGACTCCATGTGGTGGTTCATGCTTGTAATCCCTCACCTTGGGAAGCCGAGGTAGGAGGATCACTTAAGGCCAGGAGTTCGAGACCCTGACTTACAAAAAATAGATAGAAATATTAGTCGAGTGTGATGGCACGAGTAGGCTGAAGCAGGAGGATCTCTTGAGCCCAGGAATTGAAGGTTGCAGTGAGCTATGATGATGACACTGCACTGTAGTCTGGGCAACAGGGCAAGACCTTGTCTCAAAAAAAAAAAAAAAAAGGATGACTTTGGATTTGAGGAACTGCTATTTCATGATGTGATTATTGTATGAAGGGTAGATCATAATGAGGCAGGAGTGGAAGCAGAGAGGTCAGCCAGGGAGCTTAAGTTGAGGACTGCTAGGTTTTTGTTTGTTTTTGTTTTCATGGAGAGAGGGCAGATTTTGCTATGAAAAGGAACAGCTCTCTTTTAGTTTCTATGTGCTTGTTAGGCATCCAAACAGTCAGGGAGGCAAATGTCCTAAAGGTCTGGAATTCAAGGGAGATGTTTGGGCTGGAGATATACATTTGAAAGTCATTAGTATATGAATGGGTCATAAAGTCATGGACTGAATGAGGTAGGTCACCAGGAAATAGGGCAGAGAAGCCAAGAGCACTGCAGCATTGGGAAGAAAATCTCAATGTGGAAGGAAAACCAAAAAAGAGAGATGTCACAAAATCTTGGAGAATTGTTTCAGGAATGAAGTACAGTTAATGACATCACAATCTATTGAAAGATTGAGGAAAATGAGGATTGAGGCCATTCCATTGAACCACTGGCTTTGTCAAGAAGTGGGCCTTGAGAAGCGCCATTTCAAGTGTTAGGGATAAAATAGCCTTTTGGAGGATTTGAAGGAGAGATAAGGAGGTAGAGGCCACAAGTATGGACATGGCTTTAAATAATTTTTAGGGAGTTTTGCTGTTAAGAGAAGCAAAATAATTAGGTGATAGCTGAAGGGAGAAGTGGGGTCAAGTAAGGATTTTTTAAAATTTGCAAGAGATCCTAATAGAAATGGTTACTAAAGAGAATAAAGGTGCGAGGGGATAACTTAAGAAGTCCTAGGGGATGGGTCCTTTAAGTCTTTTAAGCAGCCTTTTATGTGCAAAGTACTTTTTACCCAATAAGTATTTTTGTGGTCACTCTGATAAAAATAAGGCTGATGAGAAAGGAAACCAGTTTAGGAATGATAATAAATATGTTTTGGACATACTAAGTTCAGTGAAATATTTAAGCAAAGATTAACTGACCAACTTAAGTAATTAGTACAAAGTATTTTAAGCTTCAAGATAATAATGATGGGCCGGCGTGCTGGCTCACACCTGTAAACCTGGCACTCTCGGAGGCCAAGCTGGAGGATCACTCAAGGTCAGGAGTTTGAGGTTGCTGTGAGCTAGGCTGATGCCACAGCACTCTAGCCTGGGCAACAGAGTGAGATTCTGTCTCAAAAGAAAAAAAAAGATAGAATAATGATGGTTAAGAAAAATGATACTTTTTACAAAGGACCAATCCAGTTTGTAAACACTATTTAAATTATCCTATATCAAATTAACAAGGATTTACTTTGCCAAGATTCTTGGCACTTTCATATTAACTTAAATTGCATTGGGGAGAAAACATAATAGTAATTGAGAAGCAACTAATTATAAGCAATTATAAGCCAAATTATGTTTATACCACAATTAGTGTTTGAGGTGGTTTTAGTAGGCAGATTCTTCATTTCAATAAGCAACCATCAAATAATTGAATAGCCTGTAAAACAGAAATACTTCTTTTATCTTTATTCCAACTATAATAACCACATTCTCTTTAATTATCATTATAATAAAATAAGCAACATTTATTATCTTTTGTCCCAATCCCCAGTTTGAGTTGGATGCTTTTAAAAACATGGCAAGAGTAATATATGTACCTACCTCACAACATAGCTTCTTTCAACAGGTTTCATGAGGACATGTGAATCCAGTTCTTGAAAGACAAGTATTACCCTGCAGGGTATCTAGAGTGCAAACTCAAACCATGTCTTTTTCAGTGGATTTTGCATGCTGACATTACTTTATTTCACTTTGAGAAAAGTTTTTCTCTAAAGATGATAGGGAAAAGTCTTTTTTTCTTGTGATAGTGGTAATTTTTATGTCAGGTTGGGGTATTTTTCTCCCCTATTTTCAAGTAAAAGTCCTTACTTTTATTACCATAACTTTACCACCTCAGGTTAAACTGACCACAACTTGACAACTATTTTATACTTTACACTGATTAACGAAATATTAGCTGGATGGTTCTTTAAATTACCACTAGTGATAGCTCTGGAATCCCTGTTATATTAACGTCCACGTAAACCCTTCTTAATAGCACTGTAAATTTAGGGGGTGTGGGGAACCCCTCTTAGTCCATCAGTTTAAGAAAATTCAAAGAAAGATATATCGAATAGTTTCAGACTACAATGAACAAATCTAGTTTCTAGAAATAGTTTTTCTGAAAAAACTCCCACCAGTTGACCTAATGGAGCACGCAGTCGCCAGCGCCTCACGGAGGCCGCCGCGCTCAGCCCGCTCCGAGGCTTGGCGAGCCGCGTGGTGGGAGGTGGGCAGAGCCGGAGCCCTCCAAGGCTGGCGCCACGTTGCTTTTCCCTTATGAAACCGGGAGACAATGCTTCTGGCTATTGTATAAACAGGTCGAGAACTGCATCCATTCACACGTGAGCTAAGGCGTGAGCAGAATTAAAGCGCCTTCTAATTCGACCGTTGGCAACATGTGCGTCATGGACAAATGCGGAGCTTTAATGCCTGGCTGTGTCCGCCTCGGGGACGCACAACTTAAAGCACCGCCAAGTACCCCGACAGTCGTGGTGAACCACCACGCCAACACAGCACCGGCCACCGCCCCCGCCGAACCCCGCCAACTCCCCTAAGGACCCTCCCATGGTTTCTGCTAACCAGTTGTTTCACGCAGCGCCGCACAGCCTTTCGTCACTCCGTCCCCGTTCTCCCCACCCACTCTGCATTCCACCCCAGGTTTCTAGTTCCCCGCTGGGCAACACAGCACCATCTCCCACTCCAGGGACAGCGACAGCCCGAACCCTAGCGCAGCGGGTAACCCCCAGGCGCTCGCCGCAGGCCATCCGCCAGCCAGCCGCCACTCCGCGCTGAGTGATTGACAGGCGGCGGCAGCTATGGGCCGCGGGGGCGGGGCCATGCGTCACTTCCTGGCCTTTCAGGGAGCCGGGGTATATAAAGTCGGCGCTCACGCATCGCCGTCGCTTACACAGTATGGCCGGCGACATTAGCTAGCGCTCGCTCTACTCTCTCTAACGGGGAATCAGCGGACTACAAGAGACTGAACTGTATCTGCCTCTATTTCCAACAGACTCACGTTCAACTTTCGCTCACAAAAAGAAGCCGGGAAAATTTTATTAGTCCTTTTTTTAAAAAAAGTTAATATAAAATTATAGCAAAAAAAAAAAAGGAACCTGAACTTTAGTAACACAGCTGGAACAATCCGCAGCGGCGGCGGCAGCGGCGGGAGAAGAGGTTTAATTTAGTTGATTTTCTGTGGTTGTTGGTTGTTCGCTAGTCTCACGGTGATGGAAGCTGCACATTTTTTCGAAGGGACGGAGAAGCTGCTGGAGGTTTGGTTCTCCCGGCAGCAACCTGACGCGAACCAAGGATCTGGGGATCTTCGCACTATCCCGAGGTGGGTCCCCGGGGCATTCGCTGACATGTACAGGCCTGGGGGCTGTTGCCGCCGGCAAAGCACCCAAAGCGGGTGGAGGCCGGATTCCTGCAGCCTTCAGGTGGGGCCAGGACCCCGGGCGGGGTTCGCTTCGGCGGTCGTAGAGGGTGCCCGGTTTTGGGGGGAGCGGCCGGGTCCACGCGGGGCTCGAGCCGGCTTCTCCCGCGCCGTTGCCGTCCGGGCACTGCCTTGGGGGAGGGGAGCAGGCCGGCGCGGCCGCGTGCTCAGGTAACGTCCCCGGCGGGGCGGGCGGCGCTGCTCAGAGTGGTTTGCGGCCGGCGCCTCCCGACTTCCCCCTCGAGCTGGCGTTCGGGGCCCTGGGGGGGTCGGAGGGGGTGCGCGGGTTCCCTCCCGGCAGGTGTGGCCAGGCGGGCTTAGTCAGGCGCTAATTCGGGCGTGCCTGCTCGGGGAGTGGCGGAGGGAGGGAGCGGGTCCGGAGCGGGACTCGGTCTTGCCGCGGGCGCCGGCCGGAGTGGGCCCTCCCGGCCTTGTCTGAGGGACGGGCGGACAGGCCTTCCACCCGCGCTCGCCGCGGGCAGCATGTGGCGGTCGGGCGGCGGGGATTGGGCGGGAGCAGTGGTGTCGCAGTGGCGGGGCCCCGTCGCTGCCCTAACGCGCTCTGCACCAAAGCCTCGTCTGTGCAGTTAGGTGGGCGGCACGGTGCGTGGGGCGGCCCGGGTAGACGGCCCCGGAGCCCGCCCAGGGCTGCCCCCGAGTCTCTTGACCTTGGGCTGTGTAACCTGTTACTGAGTCGGCAGGATCGGGGGACCGGAGCGTGGCAGAGCAGAGGTGCGGGGTGGAGTAAGGTTTGCCTGCATTTGCAGGATAGAGGCCCCTCTGACCCAGGACATAATACCTTTAATGCCTTAAGCTTGAGCAAAGGAATCTGGGGCCCCACTCCTGCCTGATCGCGCAGAAGAGGTTTTAGTGGTCATGCTGTGGAAATCAAGCGCAAATAAAAGCACAGGAAGATACTGTGAATGTTGGGGCCTTGTTGCCGGCGGCAGTCACACCAAGCGCAACCCTTTGCCTCCCTAGGCCCCTCCACCGGGTTCCCTGGCTCCTCCGCGCGCAAGTGCGGCGAGGGTGGCGGTGTGGCCGAGGAACCGGCATGGCCCGCTTCATTGAGAGGCGGCGACCAATGAGCTCCCGGGCGCGACGGAGAGCCTGGCTCCAGGGTGTGGGCCAATGGGCGTTTTAGGAATGTTGGCTGCGCTCGCTGCCGTCCCTTGACAAAAAGCAACTGGAGAATCCAGGCAGACACGTGCTGCTGAGACTTTAAGGCACGTTGGGAAACCCAGTTTCTAGTAGTGTATCTTGAGTGCTTCCGTTGTAGAAAACAATAATCGTGACAGCTAAAATGTGACAGGTCTCACTATTCAAGTTTTGTGTGACACTCATAATGTCTAGAGTGCTTATTACTATGTGCCAGGTAAGGGTCTAAAGGCTTTACGTTATATTATAGGAAGCGGTTTACATTTCTCAATGACCCCGGGGAAGTTTAATATTTCCTCCATTTCACAAATGAGAAAACCGGTGTTTGTGATTGGCGTTTGGTAAAACGATTGCGATCAAAGTTACTACCTAGAAGAAATAATGGTTAAGAACAGTCTTAGAAAATGAATAGCAAAGATTGTGTTGCTTAGTTTTTTAAATGTTCGAACCCTTAAATGATTTGTAAGTACATGTTCTTAATAAAGGGGAGAGGGTTGTGTTCTCACTCAAGATCTTAGGCAAAAAAATTCCAGAATTTAAGCTTGGGCTTTTGGCTGTTAAGGGTTTATTCTGAACCAAAGAGGCATGGTTAAAAAGGCAGCCTGCTTTCTTTAAATGTTTAAAAGCCACACTTTTCCTTTGTACTTTTACTGCTTCATTGTGGCTCTTAAAATGATGGCCAAAGTTAAACCTTTAAGCACAGAATATTCCCTTTTGTAGAGTTCATGATTTAGTGCCATCCATTTTATGGACATTCAACATTCATTAAACCACTGTTGAGGCTACCACCACATCAAGACGGCTGTGGATAAAGCCAGTTAGGCAAGTAAGAACTGGGAAATCTCTTCATTGGAAGGATATGAAAGAAAAAGACCTGAAAATCATCTTGGATTTAACTAAAAGATCTAGTGGTAACCTTTGTGGGAACATTTTTCAGTGACCACTCAAGTAAGGATGCACTAGTTAGGTTCACTGAGGTAAAAGAGTATCATCTGGGCAGGGCCTAGCATTCTGGGAGGCTGAGGCGGGCGGATCGCTCAAGGTCAGGAGTTCGAAACCACCCTGAGCAAGAGTGAGACTTGTCTCTACTATAAATAGAAAGAAATTAATTTGTCATCTGATATATATAGAAAAAAAATTAGCCGGGCATGGTGGTGCATGCCTGTAGTCCCAGCCACTGGGGAGGCTGAGGCAGGAGGATTGCTTGAGCCCAGGAGTTTGAGGTTGCTGTGAGCAAGGCTGATGCCAGGGCACTCACTCTAGCCTAGGCAATTAAGCGAGACTCTGTCTCCAAAAAAAAAAAAAAAAAAAAGAGTATCTGTAATAGAGGCTGACCTAAAATCATTGGGCTAGCAAGGAGTCATAGATAGTCCCATCTTTGAGGATGTGGGGTACCAGCCCCAGTGACCCCATGGAAGATTATCAGTCATCTGGAAGACTAATGCATAATGAAATGGTTAAGTGTCTAGCCTCTGGAATAACAAGATTTGAATTCAAACAGCATTTGAATAGCTGTGTGAGCTGTTTCCTCATTTCTAAAATGGAGACAGTAATGGTATCTACCATGTGGTAGTTGTGAGGATAAATAGGTTAATTTCTATACAGCACAAAGTGTTAATCTTTTTTTTTGAGACAGTCTAGCTTTGTTCCACTCTGTTCCCCAGATAGAGTGCAATGGTGTGATGAACATACCTCACTGCAACCTCAAATTCCTGAGTTCAAGTGATCCTCCTGCCTCAGCTCCTAGTATCTGGGACTGCAAGCATGTGGCACCTCACCCGGCTAATTTTTTCTATTATATTTTTGGTAGAGAAGGGGTCTCGCACTTGTTTGGGCTGGTCTTGAACTCCTGAGCTAAAGCCATCCTCCCACCTTGCCTCCCTGAGTGCTAGGATTACAGGCCTGAACCACCACAGTACCTGGCCAAAGTGTTAACCTATATTTATTTATTTATTGAGACAGGGTCTCACTCTGTTGCCCGGGTAGAGTGCCATGGCGTCAGCCTAGCTCACAGCAACCTCAAACTCCTGGGCTCAGGCGATCCTCCTGCCTCAGCCTCCCGAGTAGCTGGGGCTACAGGCATGCACCACCATGCCCAGCTAATTATTTCTATATATTTTTAATTGGCCAATTAATTTCTGGGTTTTTGTTTGTTTGTTTGTTTGTTTGTTTGTTTTTAGAGACAGGGTCTCGCTATGCTGCCCAGGCTGGAGTATAGTGGCTATTCACAGGTGCAATCCCACTACTGATCAGCACTGGAGTTTTGACCTGCTCTGTTTCTGACCTGGGCCAGTTCACCCCTCCTTAGGCAACCCGGTGGTTCCCCGCTCCCAGGTGGTCACCATGTTGATGCCGAACTTAGTGTGGACATCCAGATTGGCATAGCGCACTACAGCCCAGAACTCCTGGGCTCAAGCGATCCTTCCCTCTCAGCCTCCCGAGTAGCTGGGACTACAGGTGTGCGCCACCACATCCTGCAATTTCTGTTTTTGGTAGAGAAGGGTCTGGCTCTTGCTCAGGCTTATTTCAAACTCCCAACCTTGAGTGATCCGCCCGCCTTGGCCTCCCAGAGTGCTAGGATTACAGGCGAGAGACACCACTCTCGGCATTACCTTTATTTCTGATTCTTTTTTCTGAAATTTAAAAGGGTAAAGTCTGTCCTGGCAGGCTGGCTCATGCCTTTTAATCCCAGCACTTTGGGAAGCTGAGGCAGGAGGCTGGCATGAGCCCAGGAGCTGGGATATGCCAGCCTGGGGCCTATTTCTACCAAAGAAACATTGGCCAGGTATAGTGGTGGGTGCTTGTAGTCCCAGCGATTCTGAAAACTGAAGCAGGAGGATGGCTTGAGCCCAAGAGTTTGAGGTTGCAGTGAGCTATGATTGTGTCACTGCACTCCAGGCTGGGCAACGGAACAAGACCCTGTCTCAAGTAAAGATAAGAACCTTTTCTCATTTTCCTTTTTTTCAAGCAAACAAGGCTAGGGAAGAAACAAATTCAGATTCTAATCTAAAAGACTGCACATTAAAGGGTGCCCTAGCAATTCAATGTATTAAGTTACTTTTATTCAAGGAGAGAAAGAAAATAGGGTCAGTGGAGAGTTTCTGGCTGCTTCAATATACTCATCTTGCTATTGAATAATCATTAGTGGCTTTATTTTTACTTAATGATAAAAATTTGAAAGCAAGAAGCCCTTGCCTCAATATCCTCCTCTCAGAAATTTAATTTAAATGTGACAGACTAAAAGACTGGATTAAAATAAACAAGTAAATCTGTTTATAAAACATGTTAAACATAAGGATATAGAAGACATTGAGAGTTCAGAGGCTCAAATGTCCAAAGAGCATTACTACAGATGCTTAAAGACATTAACAAGGTAAGGGTATTATAGGAAAAATCTCTAGAAAAACACCTTTCCAAAACTGATTCAGGAAGAAATAGAAAACCTAAAATAGTCCTGTAACAATTATATAACTTGAACTTGTCTCACTCATCTAGACCCAGATGGTTTCTCTCGGAAGTGTTCCATAATTCAAGAAAAAATTTATCGCAACCCTTTTCACATATCTTTTTCAGGAAATAGAACACACTTCCCTCTATTTGCTTTTCCCAAGGAATGGAAGATGTCCCCCACCCCAAAGATTACTTTACCTTTCATATTTAGATGTGTAATCCACCTACAATTGAGTTTGTGTATGGTATAAGGGGATAGAATTCACTTTAGGCAAAATAGGCTCACCTTTCCCATCTTTAATACCAAGGCAACCTGGTACCCTCTTCCTGAATGTTCACCTTTTTTACTAAACACATCTTTCTTTTAGGCTGTTTAGTATCATTTACCTCAACTATAATCTGAACAAATTATGTAATACTGAGAATTTTTTTTCTTTTTATTTCAAAATATTAGTGGGTTACAAATGTTTTTATTTCATGGATACCTGGCATAATGCTTAAGTTGGGACTTTTCATGTGCCCATCACCAGAATAGAGTTCATTGTACCTGATAAGTTTTTACCCCCACCATCCCTTCTTGGTTTCCATTGCCCTTTACATCTATTTGTGCCTGTGGTTTAGCTCCCAATTATTAGAGAGTAAATGTGGTGTTTGTTTTTCCATTCCCAAGATACTTCACTTAGGAGAATGGTCTGCAGTTCCATCCAAGCTGCTGCAAATTATTTCATTCATTCTTTTTATGGCTGAGTAGTACTCCATGGTATATAAAAACTACATTTTCTTTATCTAGTCATGAATTGATGGGCGCTTAAGTTGATTCCACATCTTTGCAGTTGTGGATTGTGCTGCAGTGAACATTCAAGTGCAGGTGTCTTTTTGATACAAAGATTTCTTTTCCTTTGAGAAAATCCCACCTAGAAAATTCTAATCCCACCTAGTAGTGGGATTACTGGATCAAATGATGAGTATATTTCTTTCAGGAATCTCCAGCCAGGTGTGATGGCTCATGCCTGTAATCCTAGCACTCAGGAAGGTCGAGGTGGGTGGATTGCTCGAGTTCAGGAGTTCGAAACCAGCCTGAGCGAGACCCTGTCTCTAATAAAAATAGAAAGTAATTAATTGACCAGCTAAAAAAATATATATATATATACAAAAAATTAGCCAGGCATGGTGGTGCATGCCTGTAGTCCCAGCTACTCGGGAGGCTGAGGCAGTAGGATCGCTGAGCCCAGGAGATTGAGGTTGCTGTGAGCCAGGCTGACGCCACGGCCCTCACTCTAGCCTGGGCAACAAAGTGAGACTCTGTCTCAAAAAAAAAAAAAAAAAAAAAAAAGAAAAGAAAATCTGTTGGAGAAAAGCAACAGTCCAGGCATATCCAAGTGAATAAAGCAATGGGTGACTTATGGAGTTCTAAAGCTCACCTACTGCACACAGTATTTGAAGTTGAAATAATAATGAGGGGCAGTTTTGCCCAATTTTTCAGATTTTAAAAGAATGTTGAATAAATCAGTGATCATATAAAAATGGCTTAGTTGCTGTACAAAAATGCTGTAACAAACAAAAGCCTTTTATTTTATAAGAAATGGCAGCTTTAAGGAGAGTGGGAGTAGTAAGGAGGATGTCTGGAAAATAAGAAATTTTGGTGACAGAATTTCAGGACTGTAAAATCCTTTTTCTTTAGAATTCATCAGACTTGAGCTAATAATGAGGTAGATTTGGATGGGAAATTCTAGTGGGGGTGAAGAGGATAAATGTTTATTGATTTTTGAAAAGAGTAAAGGTTTTTAAATCTAGTTATACATGAAAATATAAAAACTAGAATCTATAATGTTGGAAATCATGTTTAGGACTGGTGAGATGTTTTGCTATCCTTACTCTGGTTTACTTAAATTTTATAAACTAAAAAGTAATTTTCAGGCGGGGCGCAGTGGCTTACGCCTGTAATCCTAGCACTCTGGGAGGCCGAGGCGGGCGGATTGCTCCAGGTCAGGAGTTCGAAACCAGCCTGAGCAAGAGTGAGACCTCGTCTCTACTATAAATAGAAAGAAATTAATTGGCCAACTAATATATATATAGAAAAAATTAGCCGGGCATGGTGGTGCATGCCTGTAGTCCCAGCTACTTGGGAGGCTGAGGCAGGAGGATTGCTTGAGCCCAGGAGTTTGAGGTTGCTGTGAGCTAGGCTGACGCCATGGCACTCACTCTAGCCTGGCCAACAAAGTGAGACTCTGTCTCAAAAAAAAAAAAGTAATTTTCAGTAAGGGATTGAAGCTGTTTAAAAGATAGTAAATCACACTTCAGCATTAACTTTCCCAGAACTCATGTGTTATTTGACTGTAGTATCGGTAATTTATGTAGAAGGAATTTATACAACCCTTTGCCAAAAAACCTTTTAGTGTAACATTTTGGGGTTGAAAAGCTTCCTATTGAATTAAACTTCTCATTACATTCCTCAGAATTTCAAAAAGGTTTAAACTTGTTTCCAAAGCACTTGTCTTTAAGAAGCACAGATTGAAAGTGGTAATAAAACCAAGAGTAGTAGTAACTATACTGATAAACATTTAAACTTGGTAAAAATTTAAGATAGAGAAACAACCAGGCTGGGCATAGTGGCTCATGCCTGTAATCCTAGCTTCAGGCCAAGGCATGAGGATTGCTTGAGCTCCGGAGTTCAAAACCAGCCCGAGCAAGAGAGAGACCTGTTCTCTACTATAAGTACAAAAATTAGCCAGATGTTGTGATGCATGACTGTAGTCTGAGCTACTGGGGAGGCTGAGGCAGGAGGATTCCTTGAGCCCAGGGCTTTGAGGTTGCAGCGAGCTATCATGATGCCACCAAGTGAGACAATTTCTCAAATACACACAAAAGGAGAAACAACTTAATACAGTACTGTGATTATAATTAGCAGTGTTTCTGCATTCTGGATTCAAATCTTTAAACAAACGAGGGGGGCTTATTTCCTGGATGTATGAATTAACTGCCCTAGGTGTGATGATTTTAATGTAATATAACTTATGATAATTGTAAATGTATTCTGCTTTTTTTCCAGTGACTCTTTGTGGTATGTAACTATCATTTTAAAGACATGTAAGTGGCTTGGAAAAGTAAACGTGCAAATTAAAAAAAAAAACTGCCCTAGGAAGTCATCCTCAGATTATTAACTTCTGTCATTGTAGGCTTTACTCAAGAATAATAATGTGTTTTAGGATGTTTTTAACCTGGGGTAAGTAAGGTAGAGAGGTAACCCGACTGTATTGTGGTAGTGAGAGTTTCAGTCTGTCTTTAGGTAGTTACTTTGCATGAATTACATAAACTCTGAAACCAGCCATTTAACTGTAGGAAGTAATGAGTAATCTAATGACCTGGAATCCTTTAAAATGCAAATCTCCAGGCACCATCCTCAGTGTCTGACACCACTGGATTTGGGGGTAGGATTCACAAATCTGTGTTTTACCACCTTTTCAGATGTTAAAAGTATAACTCAGTCATAAAAAGTTTTCTTCTATATGCCATCAGCATTCTGTTTAATTTTTTAGAAATTGTGATAACAAACAACACAATAAGATTTACCATCTTAATTATTTTAAGGGTACAGTTCAGTAATGTTAATTATATTCACACTATTGTGCAGCAGATTGCTAGAATTTTTCATCTTCTAAACTCTATACTCATTAAGCACTAATTACCCTTCCTCGCAGCCCTTGTTAATCACTTTTCTACTTTGTATGATTTTTGACTACTCTAGACACTTCATTTGAGTGGAATCCTACAGTATTTGTTCTTTTGTGACTGGCTAATATTAGCATTATATCCTTGGTTCATCCACTTTGTAGTAACTCTTTTAAGGCTGCATAACCCATTATACGCACATACCACCACATTTGGGCATGCTTTCACCTCTTAGCTATTATGAATAATGCTGCTATGAACATGGGAGTATAAAATAGCTCTAAGACCCTGTTTTCAATTCTTTGAAGTATATACTCAAAAGTGGAATTAATGTTTAACATGGTAAATTTTTTACTTTTAAGTTTTTGAGGAACCTCCAAATTATGCACTACTTTCGCTCCTACATTGAATCACCATGATTGCTGACTCTACATTTTTTTTTTTTTTTTTACATTTCAGGTTTTTGTTTTAATGTTTAGACGAAAGAAGCAAGTAACATACAAGGTTTTTGTTTTGACAGTCTCACTCTCTTGCTTTGGCTAGAGTGTCCTGGCCACCTCAAACTCCTGGGCTCAAGCGATCCTCCTGTCTCAGCCTCCTGGGGAGCTGGTACCATGTCCAGCTAATTTTTTCTATTTTTAGTTGTTTTGGCTAATTTCTTTCTATTATAGTAGAGATGGTCTTGCTCTGGCTGGTCTCAAACTCCTAAGTTCAAGCACCTGAGCTCAAGCAATCCTCCCGCCTTGGCCTCCCAGAGTGCAAGGATTATAGGTGTGAACCACCCTGTCTGGCCCATTTCAGGTTTATTGATTTATTTTTATTTCAGAGTATTACAGGGTCTCACAAGTTCTTGTGATTCTCTGTTCTTTTGATCATGGTCATCTTAATGTGTGTGAGGTTAACTCATTATGGTTTTGATTTGCATTTTTCTGACTAATGATGTTGAGCATGCTTTCATATTTTTTTGGCCATTTGTATCTCATTTGGAGAATTGTGTATTTAAGTCCTTTTTAAATCTTTTTTGTTGAGTTGTATGTATTCCTATTATTTGGATCTTAATTAACCCCATATTAGGTGTTTTGCAAATATTTTCTCCCCTTCTGTAGGTTGTCTTTTCACTCCGATTGTTTCCTTTGTTTTTTGGTGTTTTTTTAGAGAGACCAGATCTAGCTATATGTTGCTTAGGCTGGTCTTGAACTCCTGGCTTCAAGTGTTTCTTCCTACCTCAGTCTACCAGAGTGCTAAGATTGTTTCTTTTGATGTGTAGAAGTTAACATTTTTGTCCCATTTGTCTGTTTTTGCTTTAGTTGACTGTGCCTTTGGTGTCATAGCCAAGAAATCATTGACAAAGCTAATGTTCAGAAGCCTTCACCCCATCTATTCTTCTAGGAGTTTTATAATTTTAGCTCTTAACATAAGTCTTGCATCCATTTTGAATTAATTTTTGCATATGGTGTAACGGCCTAATTTCATTCTGTTTGCTTGTAGACCTTAGTTATCACAGCATCATTTGTTGCTGACTTCCGCGTTGTGTATTCTTAGCACCCTTGTTCAAGATACTTGACCTTAGTCATTTACTTTTTTCAGTTTTTACATGGAAAAAAAGTCAGCCATTTCAAATTCTGTTGAATCAGATAACATGAAAGTCTTGTTACTTTAATTGTATCTTGTCCCTGGTAGACATTCCCAAGTTCTGTTTTTATTAGACCCCAGCCTCTTCAGGAAACCTTTCAAAATATAGTATGTGGCATACCACCAAAGTGTTCCTTTTCAGGTATAGTGACTATGATCATTCAATTCATGTTCTATCATTAATAAAGAACATCTGTTTCTTTTAATTATAGCATGATCTCTGATCATATTTTTAAAAAATATCTTAATACCTACTCTTTAAGTTAAATTAGGGTTTCTCAAGCTCAACATTCTTGACATTTTGATCCACATAATGCATTGTTGTGGGTGACTATCCTGTTCATTATACTGTGTAGCAGCACCCTGGCCTATGTCCACTACATGCCAGCAACACTACCACCCTGCTTGTAACAACTAAAAAGTGAGTCCAAATGTTTCCATAGGTACCCCGGGTGCCAAAATCATCCCCATATAAGAAGCATTGAGGTAGATCAATGGGGTGGCATTTAAGATCAGAAAAAGTCATTCAAATCAGGAAATATTTAATCTACATTCAAATCAGGAAATATTTAATCTACATACTTATTGTTTTATCAGCACCCAAGAATTGTATGCTTGATTAGCTTCATAGTAATTTCTGATCACTAAACCAATATTATGTGATCCTGTAATATGAGCACATCCCCAAATCATCTTGCCTCTTCATTCAGCTTTATATTTATCAGTTTGATTTATTGAACTCCATTTAAAATATTATAATAAATAACAAGAATTGCCAAATAGACCAATTTTGTGAAATAGTTTATATGGTATAGACTAGTGATTCAGTCTGTCTCACGGTAGAGCATATTGAGAACAAAGCACAGACACCTTCTATCTCTTATTACTGATCCTTATGTGACTTTTTTTTCTTTTTTAAAGCAGTGTCTTGCTCTATTGCCCCAGCTAGAGTGCTGTGGTGCCATCATAGCTCACAGCAACCTCAAAGTCTTGGCCTCAAACGATCCCCCTGCCTCAGCTTCCTGAGTAGCTGGGACTTCAGATTAGCTGGGGTAAGGGTGTGACATTCTAATTTGATACTACCTAACCTTGAAATCATAGATTTGTAATTTATAAAATGCCTCAGTCAACTAAAAAAAAAAAAAAAGCCCACTTTCGTCTTTTCCACCAATAATTTGTTTTTTATTTTTTTTTATTTTTTTATTTTTTTTAAATAATAGAGACGGGGTCTCGCTCTTGCTCAGGCTGGTTTTGAACTCCTGACCTTGAGCAATCCGCCCGCCTCGGCCTCCCAAGAGCTAGGATTACAGGCGTGAGCCATAGCGCCCGGCCTCCACCAATAATTTGGACAGAAAGCCTGGCACTGAAAATGTATCTTCCAAAACAGGAGTCAGGGCCGGGCGAGGTGGCTCACGCCTGTAATCCTAGCACTCTGGGAGGCCGAGGCAGGCAGATTGCTTGAGGTCAGGAGTTCAAAACCAGCCTGAGCAAGAGCGAGACCCTGTCTCTATTATAAATAGAAAGAAACTAATTGACAAGTTAATATAGAGAGAAAAAATTAGCCGGGCATGGTGGCACATGCCTGTAGACCCAGCTACTCTGGAGGCTGAGGCAGGAGGATCACTTGAACCCAGGAGATTGAGGTTGTTGTGAGGTAGGCTAATGCCGCGGCACTCACTCTAGCCTGGGCAACAAAGCGAGACTCTGTCTCAAAATAAATAAATTAAAAGAAAAAAAACAACAAAAAAACAGGAGTCAGCAAACTTTCTGTAAAGGAAATTTTGGAAGGCAGACAGTAGTTGTATAACAACTACTCAGCTCTGCCCTTATAGGGAGAGAAAAAACCATAGACAAAGCAAATGAATGGGTGTGGCAAGGTTCCAGTAAAGCTTTATTTACAAAAGTGGGCTATTTTCCCCAGAGAAATGTGATAGAAATAATTTGTGCTGAAATTGTCAGCTGTTTCAGATTTGGTTTTTCACCTTTATCTTTTATGTTCATATATAGCATTGTATTGACTTCTTCAGTTTTCTCTTATCTTTCTTGTCCCCTGATTTCTTGTTTTTCTTGAGCCTAACAATGGTCATAGATTTTTTTATATTCACTTGGTTAATATGTTATCCAACTGTTTTCTTAGGGTGTTGAAAGCAATTGCTTTCTTTTATACTATGACTGAAAAAAATGTTGACTACTTTACTACTTGAGCATTACTCTTATTTGAAGAAAGGTTTGGATGTAGAGTTTATTAACTAATGGTGAATGAGTACATTCATTTTAGTTTCTGTCAAGATGGAGGAAGCATACTACACTGCGTCTCAATAAATGCACCTGAAAACCCCGGACTGCATGTTTTTTTGTTTTGTTTTTTTTTTTAGACAGAGTCTCACTCTGCCCAGGCTAGAGAGTGCCATGGCGTCAGCCTACCTCACAGCAACCTCAAACTCCTGGGCTGAAGCCATCCTTCTGCCTCAGCCTCCCGAGTAGCAGGGATAACAGGCATGTGTCACCATGCCAGGCTAATTTTTTCTATATACATTTTTACTTGGCCAATTAATTTCTATTAGTAGACACAGTGTCTCGCTTCTGCTTAGGCTGGTTTCAAACTCCTGACCTTGAGCAATCTTCGTGCCTCATCCTCCCCAGAGTGCTAGGATTACAGGTGTGAGCCACCGTGCCCTGCCTGAAAACCCTGGACTGAATGCGTGGAGCAGCTTTGTGATGACTCTGAAAAGTAAATGTTAGCAGGTGAATTAAAGAAGGAAACCAGAACTTAAAATACCATTAACCCAGTGTTGGATTCCTGTATCTTTTTATCCCTCTCATATCTTGGGCTGGTTTCTGGCAGCCAGAAACCCGGAACTGGACGCTAGGTGCAAAAAGAGCTCCAGGAGGCCGGCGTGGTGGCTCACACCTGTAATCCTAGCACTCTGGGAGGCCGAGGTGGGAGGATTGCTCAAGATCAGGAGTTCGACACCAGCCTGAGCAAGAGCAAGACCCCATCTCTACTATAAATAGAAAGAAATTAATTGGCCAACTAATATATAGAGAAAAAATTAGCCGGGCATGGTGGCACATGCCTGTAGTCCCAGCTACTTGGGAGGCTGAGGCAGAAGGATCACTTGAGCCCAGGAGTTTGAGGTTGCTGTGAGCTAGGCTGCCGCCATGGCACTCACTCTAGCCTGGGCAACAAAGCGAGACTGTCTCAAAAAGAAAAAAAGAGAGCTCCAGGAGAGTCCCTCTATTTCTGGTCCAGAGAATGGAGGAAATCCCTTTTTGCTTTTTTCTTTTTTTCCTGTGAAGCAGGATTTCATTCCCATCAGGTAAAGAAACCTAGGAAAATTTCAACGATTGTCACAAAGTAGAAAAGTTATAGCTTTCATAAGAGCATTCTTTTCCTTTAGTTATAACTTTTTGCGTTAATGTAATTTGTGGAATCGGAACTTGTGGGTCCTAAAATGTTGCTTGTCCATCATGGGTGGACATTGAGTCTTCCAAATATGAAATTTGGAGGTCCTGCTTGACTACCTTAAGAGGATATTAAAAAAAACTTTGTTTGTTACTCCACTCCTGCAATTTTTTTCTTACCTAGATGACAAATTGTACTATTTTTTAGTTCAAAACAGCAAAAGCATGACCCAGTATGTTTTTTTTTTCTATATGTGAACAAATTGTTAGTACTTTGAAAAAAGAAATAGCCTTTAAAAATCTTAATAGTTAGCTTTTAAAAGCTTGCTTAGTTATGGTCAAATAGAAAATAATTTGGCTATATAATCATTAGCAAGCCTAATGTTACCTTTTAAAGATTTTTGGGTGGGTCTCAGTATGCAGCTGGGCCGGTAACAGTTTCTTTTAGCAAAATGGTGAGAAGAGCACAAAATTCTACCAGGATTGTGGTGTTGTGCTTGCTTTTTTTTGTTTGTTTGTTTGAGACAGAGTCTCCGCATTGTTGCCCCTGCTAGAGTGAGTGCCGTGGCATCAGCCTAGTTCACAGCAACCTCAAACTCCTGGGCTCAAGCGATCCTACTGCTTCAGCCTTTTGAGTAGCTTGGACTACAGGCATGCACCACCATGCCCGGCTAATTTCTTCTGTGTGTGTGTGTGTGTATATTATTTATTTTATTTTATTTTTTTTTTTTTCCTGAGACAGTCTCACTCTGTTGCCCAGGCTAGAATGCTGTGGCATCAGCAACTGCAAAAACTCTTGGGCTCAAGTGATCCTTCTGTCTCAGCCTCCCGAGTAGCTGGGACTACAAGCATGCGCCACCATGCCCGACTAATTTTTCTATATTAGTTGGCCAATTACTTCTATTTTTAGTAGAGACAGGGTCTTGCTCTTGCTCAGGCTGATTGCGAACTCCTGACCTTGAGCTATATGCCTGTCTCAGCCTCCCAGAGTGCTAGGATTACAGGCCTGAGCCACAGCGCCCGGCCTTGTGCTTGCTTTTTAATACAAAAGAATAAAACGTTTTCTTGCTGGTCCATCCTGCCAGATTTTCCTTACAAGTTTTTTTCTGGATAAGAAGTGATACGCCATTTTACTAAGTATAATACCAACGACCTGCCAGATAACTGAGGGCCTTAAATATTTTTAGCCTTTAATCTGGTCATTTTAACATGCCCCTTGGAACTAATTATAAGTTGTCTATATAGTAGGGATATTGTAGGAAAGAAGCAGCTACATAGGTCTGTGTTAACTCATGTAAAATAAATTAACTCAAGTTTGTTCACACATGACTCCATTTTGCTATCTGAAATAGGCACCTTCTCATGGCATTTATTATGAGACTATCAGATTAATCTGTCAGACTGGCTTTTAAAGGCCAATTTGAGTGGTGAAATGATACTTTTAAAAAAATTGTGTTTCTGGCCGGGCGCGGTGGCTCACGCCTGTAATCCTAGCTCTCTGGGAGGCCGAGGCGGGCGGATTGCTCAAGGTCAGGAGTTCGAAACCAGCCTGAGCAAGAGCGAGACCCCCGTCTCTACTATAAAATAGAAAGAAATTAATTGGCCAACTAATATATACAAAAAATTAGCCGGGCATGGTGGCGAATGCCTGTAGTCCCAGCTACTTGGGAGGCTGAGGCAGGAGGATTGCTTGAGCCCAGGAGTTTGAGGTTGCTGTGAGCTAGGCTGACGCCACGGCACTCACTGTAGCCTGGGCAACAAAGCGAGACTCTGTCTCAAAAAAAAAAAAAAATTGTGTTTCTTAAAGTAAGGTTGATAACCTACAAATTGGATAGACAAAAAGTATAACTTGAATTTCCTCTGTAAATTTATTATTCACATTTTGTGCCCATTTTTGAGTAAGTTGTATGTAGATAGCATGACATTTTTTCATATGGTATACTGTATGTCCATCTTTTATCAGGGTATATCAGATATCAGTGTAGACCATTTTGAAACTAAATGTTGGTATTCATAAGAAGCTAGAACATTAAAACGAATGTTGTAAGAAAAATGTCTTAATTGGAAAATTGTTACAGCTTTAGTTTTTGTGAGTAGATACGTATTGTGAATTAATCATTTTTTCATTAAATGATAGATCTGAGTGGGACATACTTTTGAAGGATGTGCAATGTTCAATCATAAGTGTGACAAAAACTGACAAGCAGGAAGCTTATGTACTCAGGTAAGTCCTGTAGAACTAGTGTTAGCCAATTTTAGTCCTAATCATAACTTCATGTGAAATATCAAATTGTTCTTCTTAGTTCTGTAATCCATTTTACCTTATTTTTAAGAATATAGTGTGAAATAAAATGATTATTAATATGGGTGTTTCTGGGCAATATGTTTTCCTGCCTTTCCTAATAGCTCTTCAAGGTGATTGTCATCTTTTCCTCAGAGTTAGTAGCAAAAAGGACATCTCAGAACCTCAGGCAAAGTGAAAATTAGCTTCACCATATGACTAGGGTTGCTGTATTGGGATATAAAAGAAAGCTATACCTTTTTATAGTTGCAGAGTTAATTTATTCAATAAATACTTTGAATGAATGCTTAAAGTATTTATTGTTGAGGGCCTTGGAGCCATTGGATTGAACAAAGTGCATGAGGCCCACTACATTTTACTAAGTTTGTGTTTGACATATACAGATATTTATCAAAATGCTTGCTGTGTGCCAGGCCCTTGGGGATATAGTGATAAGTAAAAACAAACATTCCTTTCCTCAAGGAGTTTATTATCTGGTGAAAGAAATGGTTACAGAAATAGCATGGTATAAGATGAGGTTATTTAGGAATAGTAAATAGTGTTAGGAATGTACCAGTGACACTTTGCTAGGCTATTGTATATAGACAGCCATGTGAAAGCTGTTACATTTCGTCTATAAAGTACTTGTTCTGGATTCAGGACTAGGTCTTAAAAGAAAAAGGTACTAGTCAAAAATTATAAATGATTCATAATAGGGTAATTGCATCCTCAGCAGTACATAGACATCATTATAATATTGTGACTTTTTTCAACTGCAGTGAGAGTAGCATGTTTGTCTCCAAGAGACGTTTCATTTTGAAGACATGTGGTACCACCCTCTTGCTGAAAGCACTGGTTCCCCTGTTGAAGCTTGCTAGGGATTACAGTGGGTTTGACTCAATTCAAGTAAGTAATCAAACTTTTTTGGGGGACATAAATGTGTTAGAATTCTTATCCTGTGATCCTAGTAAATAAACTTTTATACTTCCTCAGTTATAATGCATAAGAACAGCAGAAAGTATGGAGGAAGCAGAGAATGAGTTGGGATAATTCGAATTGTGGAAAGAAGTGAAGAAGCCAGACACTTCAGTAGTTAACTTCTTGACATGGTTATGTATAGAGAAGTGGTAAGAAAAGAAGGAAAAGCAAGAAAACTTTAATTAGTGAAATTGTCCAGACTTTATAATGAATTACGTTGGAGACAAGCAGTCAGTATTGAGTTAATTTCTGATAATTTTCAAGAACTAAGGTGTTGTGTTTTTACATAGGATATGATTTCCTAATGATCAGTTTTTGGTTTTTAATATTTCACTTTGTAAGGAAATGGATGTATCATCATTAGGGCATGTAATACAGTTTTTGTTGTTACCTGTTGATCCTTGTAAGAAATCTAAAGCAATGTGTGCTTAACTTGGACCACTAACTTAAAATTAAATGTATATAATATTGCACAAAATTTTTGCTTACATGACTTAAAAGGCTCAGATTAGAAATTAACTTTGTCTTAACAGTTATGAGCCATCATCAGGAGACCGGGCATTTTATTCTTTATTCCAGAATAAAAAAAAAAAAACATTGCAATATTATAAATGTACATTAAGGCTATACTGGGATCAGCTTTGGTAGTTAATGTGTATACTTTAGAAGTACAACACTGGGGGCCGGGTGGGTGGCTCATGTCTACAATCCTAGCACTTTGGTAACAGAGGCCAGAAGATTGCCTGAGCAACATAGCCATATCCTGTCTCTATGAAAAAAATTAAAAAAAATTAGCTGGGCATGGTGGTGCACCCCTATAGTCCCAGCTACTTGGGAGGCTGAGGCAGGAGGATCACTTAAATCCAGCAGTTTGAGGTTGTGGGAGCTATGATGGCGCCACTTTACTTTAGCCTGGGCAACAAAGTGAGACCCAGTCTTAAAAAAAAATGCAGCATTGGGTAATACTTGAGTTTGGATTATGCTGATTTGTGATATGTAGAAAATAGTTAATTAGTTTAGAAAAAGTAGAATTCTATGTCTTCAAGTTATCCACCTTTTTTTCTTTTTAAGAGCTTCTTTTATTCTCGTAAGAATTTCATGAAGCCTTCTCACCAAGGGTACCCACACCGGAATTTCCAGGAAGAAATAGAGTTTCTAAATGCAATTTTCCCAAGTAAGTTTAAATAGAATTTAAACCTGTTTTCTTCTTAAATGTAGAAAATGTTACCATTTATAAAGAGCATAAAAATATCAGATAAAATGCTTTTAGTTAAGGTAAATTACCTAGCTTATTACCAAGGTGTTTGTGTAATCAGGCCCTTATAACAATAATTGTACACCCCAAGTCGGTGCTATTGAAATGATGAAATAAGATGATTGTGGAATTGATCACTTGCTACCTCTGGGTTTTCATATAGCAGAGGGAGGGAGACTTCATCTTTGTTAGGTCCAGAGCCAAGAGGGAGAGGCGCAAAGCCTCAGTTGTAGCAAAAGGCTGTTTATTTGAGCATCTGGGTGCAGATGGGTAGAGGCTGAAAAGAGCATCCACACCAGGAAAGGGAGAGTGTAGTGGGTTTTATAGGAGGTTTGGATGGAAGTTTGGGGGGAGGGTGAAGTTTTCTGAACACTAACCAGTTCTGCCATCGTTGCCGTAACTGTCTGGTCAGAGTTAGATTTACAACCTCTGGACTCTTCCAGACTCCTGCGTCTGTTGTTTTATAGGCCTTATGATCACTGTCTAAGTTTTTCATTAACCACATTCTGTACTATACATACTGGGTTTTCACCCTGACTAAGCCTAAAATTCTTCATCTAGCAAGATGCTTTAATCTGTGCTTAACTTGTATCTTTTGACCATAAGTAAGGGTGCTATTCCTTTTAGAAAAATGTCCAGTGATTGCACAGACCTTTGTGTTAAGAAATTCTGGTCCAGCATTTTATGTGATAATTGGGCTGACTTAAAAATGATCAATACAGTGTAATCACAGTATTACCAGAATTAAATTGGCAAGATTTTCCTCGATCCTTTACTAAGTTTTTACTTATAGAGGTTAGAGAACTAAAGGATATCTAGTAACACCCTCCCTAGATGAGGCTGAAAACCTAGCATAATAACTTTACACAAAAGAAAATCTTCTGACTTAACACATCTGCTAATATGAAGCCCTGTACCAGACTGTTGGGTTTTTAGTACAGATTTCTAACAAGTATTGATTTACTGAGTTGTATAGGGCTTTGAAACAATATTGGAAGGAAATGTCACATAAAATGACTTATATTTATTTGGGAGAGTAGATAAATTAGGGGCAAAATTCCATTTCCTAGGCAAAATTCCATTTCCTAAAGTTTTAGTGGGAAAGTAAGGCACAGTTTCCTCAATACCATTTAGATTGACCCACTAACTGAAATATGTCTATGCATCATGGCCAGAAAAATTGCCTTTTTTTTTTTTTAAGAGGGCATGGATCTGGTGAGGGGATCCTGCCTGTCTGGATATTTACTCGGTTAAGTGTCCCTTAAGTGACATGGCTGGTAGGGGGCAGATAGTATTATTCTGCTTATTGGGAGGGTGGTAACAAGCCATCTTATAAAAATCAATATTTTATATTTGTTTTATACTCTCTTCCATTAACAGATGGAGCAGCATATTGTATGGGACGTATGAATTCTGACTGTTGGTATGTTTGTGATTTTGTGGATCTTTTGTTCTATATGAGGGTTATTTTAAACTGCCAATTGTCATTTTTAAAAACTACTTTTTACGTTTATTTAGGTACTTATATACTCTGGATTTCCCAGAGAGTCGAGTAATCAGTCAGCCAGATCAGACCCTGGAAATTCTGATGAGTGAGCTTGACCCAGCAGTTATGGACCAGTTCTACATGAAAGACGGTGTTACTGCAAAGGATGTCACTCGTGTGAGCATTTTCAGTAATAATTGTTGCTGGCTTCTTCAGCATGGCCCCTAAGTCGTTCCTGAGCGCCCCCCCCCCCCCATGGCTGGGTTCACCTCCAGCATGGTCACTAAGTTTTTAAAAACTCATTTTCAGGTTTTCAAGTCTTTAATTTAGTCTGTGCTCCTTTCTAGGAGAGTGGAATTCGTGACCTGATACCAGGTTCTGTCATTGATGCCACATTGTTCAATCCTTGTGGGTATTCAATGAATGGAATGAAATCGGATGTAAGTGTTTATATCTTGCTTTGATAATTATTTAAATATTTAAATGCACCCTTTCCATTATTAACATAAAACTATTTCTCTAAGGGAACTTATTGGACTATTCACATCACTCCAGAACCAGAATTTTCTTATGTTAGCTTTGAAACAAACTTAAGTCAGACCTCCTATGATGACCTGATCAGGAAAGTTGTGGAAGTCTTCAAGCCAGGAAAATTTGTGACGACCTTGTTTGTTAATCAGGTAATGTAATTTTCTATTGGGCAATAAAATTTTAAGGGAAATGAAGACAGGCATATCTTCTAAGATGGCATCTATTACTAGTCACTCAGATATCCAGAGGTAATACTAGTTGAAGTTACCAATAGATGAAAAGAAGTGTTATGTGTTTTCGTTAGACTTCTATCAGTCCTTGTTTTATATCAACGCAACTGATGGGCTCCTCCTGTCCTGTTTGGTTTCCCTAATCAGGCCCAGTGGGGGACCATAAGATGCCCCACTCTGTCCCATCCCAGAGAAAGGCAGCTAAAATAACTCAAGTGTTATAGTTTCATTAAGATAAAGGTCTATTTACTATGTATCTGGTTTTTTTTTAATATCTGTGCAGAATGGAAGCAGTAATGGTTATTTAATTTTTTCCCCCAGAGTTCTAAATGTCGCACGGTGCTTGCTTCGCCCCAGAAGATTGAAGGCTTTAAACGTCTTGATTGCCAGAGCGCTATGTTCAATGATTACAATTTTGTTTTTACCAGTTTTGCTAAGAAGCAGCAACAACAGCAGAGTTGATTAAGAAAGATGAAGAAAAAACGCAAAAAGAGAACACACGTAGAAGGTGGTGGCTGCTTTCTAGATGTTAATATCGGGGGCCATGCTTTCCATAACCACCACCTTGTAGTTGCAGAAAGCCCTAGATGTAATGATAGTGTAATCATTTTGAATTGTATGCATTATTATATCAAAGAGTTAGATATCTTGCATGAATGCTCTCTTCTGTGTTTAGGTATTCTATGCCACTCTTGCTGTGAAATTGAAGTGCATGTAGAAAAAAACTTTTACTATATGGAACTTTACAACATTTGTGAAAACAATTCAATTTGGTTTATGCACAGTGTAATATTTCTCCAGGTATCATCCAAAATTCCCCACAGACAAGGCTTTCGTCCTCATTAGGTATTGGCCTCAGCCAAACCATCTGGGACTGTTCTATTAAACTGCTGCCAGACTTTTACATCCAGTTACCTCCACTTTCTAGAACTAATTCTTTACTAATGTTATTGGAACCAATTTCTACTTCATACAGATGTTTTTTGCAACAGCAATTAAAGTTTTTTTTCCACAAGTCGGGTCCTGTTAAGAAAATGATTCCAGTCACTTATTTTGTGTATTACTATTTTAAAATTATTGGTCCATGCATTTGTAGTCCTATAATTGATTTCTTCTCTTACCATGGTGTCTTTCCTCAAACTCTCCAAATAAAGCAATACACTGTTATCACTGTGGGTTTATATATAAATCTTATAACCCTCATGGGGAAAGGGAGATAGTCCCTGGGTTTAATTTTGGGCTCTTTTGGATGACAGCAACAAAATAAATATCTCCAGTGTTGATTAGCAGGGAAGACCCATAGAGAATTATAGGTGGAGATTAGGGTGTACTGGCTGAGCTTTGGAAATCATATGTAATTGATTACGTATCAGTCATATGTGCTCCTCAGTAAATGAAATTAGCTTCTAATTAGTACCATGCCTTTACTAACTTGCTTAAGTAGTAGTATAAAAGGGTTCTTATTACTAAGTTGATTACCAGGAAGGTTTAGCATAAAGTTTGTACTAGATTGAATGAGTCAGGTCAGCTTGGATCATTGACCTTAACTTTTATTTTATCAGCCATTTCCATGAGTTTCCATTAAGTAATATACTGTAAACATTGGTTCAAAGCAGATTCAGTATCTTTTTCCATCTTGTGACTTCAAGTTCTGTGACTTTTGTGATGCATGTGAGTGTTCTGACTTCATCTGTTCCTCTGACTGTGGTCTTTTACCATGGAATTCACAGGATCAAATGAGTGACTGCCCAGAATAAGAATCATCCAGGTTAGATAAACACCATGAAGCAAAATATATGAATGAGTGAATAAATAAGTAAAACATAACATGCAAAATTCCAAAGTACTCAATGGAAAATAACTAAAATACAGGCTTTCAAGAGTTGGCATCTTATAGCTGTATTTGCAAATACTGTGGGATTTAAGCAACTGAGTGAATAGGAAAGTTGACTAAATTTTGTATTTCTTGTCCTCACAATATTTTGATAATTACTGGATTGATGCAGTGCTGTTTTGTTCCTTCCGTATTTATAAACGAAACACCTTTTTTTAGTGTTTCTAAACATAAAATCAACTTGGTATGAAATCAAGTGGTTGGAACACTTTTGACTTATTTTAAGCATGTTGATTGAAAGTTTCATTGAAGAAGTTTTCAGTCAACATGATCAATTTGATTCTGTAATGAGCATAGCACCTAATGTTTTGAGGTGCTCTGTTTTGAGGACCAATGCTCAAAAGTGGATTTTGTTCTTGAACAGTATCCCAGTAGATTTGATGACGTTTGTTGGCTTGAGGTCTGATTTTTTTCCTAATAGATTTAAGAATTATAATATTGAAAACCTGCACATTTGTGTAGAACACAGCATAGAAAAATGAGAACTAGTTTGAATAGCAATCTAAATTAATCTTTAGTATGATAGAGAAGGGAAAGTTTTGGTGCCATAATTTCTCCTTTCATTGGTGTTGGACTTAAATCAATTGAAATGTATTTCTGTACCACATTAAGCTTCAATAAAAATTTAATTGTCTAGTGACATCCAGAAAGATTTCTGTTGACCTGTTTTTTAAATAGTCTACATAACCAGATACTATACTATTTAAAAATAAAAATGTGCATTTGTGCATGTGGAGTTAGAGAAGTCAGTTTGAAGGTAGAAGGTTCTGGCCTTTATCATAGATTGGGCTCTTAACACATGGGGGTGTTAACACATGGGTGATAAAACTAAGCTTAGGCCGGGCGCTGTGGCTCACGCCTGTAATCCTAGCTCTTGGGAGGCCGAGGCGGGCGGATTGCTCAAGGTCAGGAGTTCAAAACCAGCCTGAGCAAGAGCGAGACCCCGTCTCTACTATAAATAGAAAGAAATTAATTGGCCAACTGATATATATATAAAAAATTAGCCGGGCATGGTGGCGCATGCCTGTAGTCCCAGCTACCCGGGAGGCTGAGGCAGAAGGATCACTCGAGCCCAGGAGTTTGAGGTTGCTGTGAGCCAGGCTGACGCCACGGCACTCACTCTAGCCTGGGCAACAAAGTGAGACTCTGTCTCAAAAAAAAAAAAAAAAAAACTAAGCTTAATTTGTTCATAGTTATCGCTGCTAAACTAAAACAAATTTATAAGCTTGATCATTTTCGTAACTAGGCAAAATTTCAGTTCTACAGTCTCTTATCTGAAAAAATATTGTGACAGTATATAGTCTGATCTTTTCTCAGGATAATCTTAAGTTAGAAAATATTTTATTTCCTTGTTTTCTCTCTTTCCTTTTGTTTTTTGTTTTTTTTTGCCATGGGGTCTTACTCTGTCACTCCTGCCTCAGCCTCCCAAGTTGCTGCATTATAAGCAAGAACCTCTGTTCCCAGCTCTTTTCCCAAGTAAAAGATGTCCTACAAAAGCAAAATGTTATATATGTACCTACTTCATAAGGTTCATTTATTGGAAACAGGTAAGTGAATTTTGGGGATTACTAATACAGTCATGGTGCTTGCATCATAGGCACATAGCTAGGTGGTAGATGTCATATAACATTATTTCATTCTCCTGGAAAATAAATTGTGAACAATCAATCCCTGGCTCCCTATCTTCAGAATTCACATTCTTTTCCACCTTTCTCTTATTCCTGTCATGAAAGAGGTGCTGCTCTTGTGGATTCCATTCCTTCCTGTTTTCAGAGGCTATGTTCCATGATGTCTTTCCTTTTTTATTTGTATTTTTAGTGTCTCGCCCTGAGTCAGGGCTGACTGTTGATCACTCTCTTGAAATATTTCCATAGATTTTTCTGATTGTCCTCACACTTTTCTTCTCAGGGTCCTCCACAGGCCTCTTTGGTACTCCCTTGAATGGTGGCAAATGTCCAAATTCTTGCTCCAAAACTGAACTCCCCAGAGTACTTGTAATACTCTCCATTTTCCTGACTGCTCAACAGAACCCTATGATGTAATTAAGGAACAAAGCCAGAATCCTGTAACTATAGATGGCAAGAAAATCATCAAAGGGATTTGCCAAGGGTGGTCCAGTATGCTGTTTTCAGAGATCAGGTCCTATGTTGCCCAGGCTAGTCTTGAATTGCTAGAATCAAGGGATCCTTCCATTTTAGCTCCACACCCTTGTCAGGACAAAAGCATCTCCCATATCTCGACCCAGACAATTAAGCAACCGCCCCCCTCTTGCCCCAGCAGGACTCCTTCAGCTTTTTTCACCATAGATAGATAGACCTAGGGTGTTCTTCACCACAAAACTTTGTATAATGCTTTTACTCAGCAAATTTTTGAGGTTCAGCCATCCTTATTGCTGAGTAGTGTTACATTGTATACCACAATTTTTTACCCATTCTCCTGTGTTCCTGGTTTCCAATGTTTGACAAATGAGTGAAATTATTATGAATATTTGCATACAAGTATTTTTGTGGCTTCTGGATATGTAGCAGTATCTGATTTTAATCTGCCGTTCTCTGACTAATGAACGTGTTCTGTTTATCAGCCTTTAATATATCTTTCGATATAAATGTACATTTTAAAATTAGGATGGTTTTCATAAATACTGAGTTATAGGAATCCTTAATGTATTTTGAATACAAGTTCTTTGTCAGATTTATTGCAAGTATTTTTTCTCATTGTGTGTCTTGACTTTCACATGCCTTACTGTCCTAATGAGCAGAAGTTATCTTCATACACATCTTAAGTTCTCAATTTTTTAAATGGATCTATCTAAATCTGCCCATCTCCAGACTGTGATTGCAATCTTCTGGTTTTTCATATAACATTATAGTTTAAACTTCTACATTTAGGTCTGTCAATCTCAAAATGAATTTCTGTATGTGGTATGAGGTAGGGTTTGCTCATTTTATTCCCATCAAATTATTAGCAGAATTTGGTAAAAAAATAAGACTTCCTTTCTTCATTGAATTTGGACTTATAAGTGTAGGTCTATTTCTGGAGTAGATTCTCTTACATGGATGAACTTTAGTCTATACATGTTCTAATATCTAATTTTCTTTTTGTCTTGAATAGCAGTGGTCTAAAAAGCCAGATGAGAGATTATGATTAGAGTTGAGTTAGATCTCATAATGTGGATAAGTGTTTTGTAAAGAGACAGTGTTTGGCTGTGTTGGGCAGGCTGGAGTGCAGTGGCATGATTGTAGCTTACTGCATCCTCAGACTCCTGGGCTCAAGATCCTGATGCCTGAGTCTCCTTGACCACAGGCATGAGCACCACCACTGCTGTCTTTTTCTTTTTTGTTTGCTTTTTTGTATAGATGGGTCTTTGCCCAGTCTTTATTAACCTGGCCTCAAGCAATTCTCTTGCCCTGGCTTCCCAAAGTGCTGGGATTATAGGGGTGACCACTTCACCTGGGGCCTTCCAGCCAGGGTACATAGCTCATTTAAGTCATCGTTATTTCTCTTAGCGATGTATTTTATAATTTTTGTTGTCTTTCATGATTTCTTGTAGCATGTATCTTAGGTTTCTTCATGTTAGTGTGAAGTAGACTTTTTAATTTCTTTTTCCAAGTTGTACTAGTGTATAGAAATGCAAATTTTTTATTTTTTTGTTTTTATTTTAATTTAACTTTTTACTTTTTTTCATCGTCTGGTTTAGTCATCCAATAAGATAGAAATGCAATTTAAAAAATTTTTTTGTATTCCAGTGGTTAGCATACATGTTGAGTAGAAGTGGTAAGAGCTGTGACTAAGGTGAGGTACATAACAAAATAAAATTTAAGGTGGCTTTCAGGGCAGTGGAAGTATAGAGTGGGCATCTGAATGTGACTACTTCTTTGCATTTTGTTCCCTAGGTGTCTTGCCTTGCTTCATTCTCTTGTCCTGTTCTCTATTAAGGGCTTGCACCCTTGTCCTGTTCCCAGTTTTAGGAAAAATACATTGAGTATTCCATCAGTGTTTGCTAGTTTTATGTCAAGTCTTCCTTTCACACCCACCTAAAACGAGAATTCCACTGTTTCACTTCTGACTTTACAATTCACACAAATTCCCCATCCTTGATGGCATGTTCGGTTCTGGTGACTTCAGCCTCACCTTTTAGCATCTTAGATATAAAGGATGTTGAGATGAACCCCAAAGCCTGCAAAATAAAGAGAATCAATGTAACCCAGTGCTCATGAGAATACACAAATATACCTTTTTTTTTTTTTTCTTGCTAGTAGCCTGGCAAACAGTTCCTAGGGAGGACAATATGACATACATTTATAGCCTGGATTTCTCAGAATATACACAGCTGTATACAAAGTCAAACATAGAAACAACCTAAACATCAAAAAATAGGTTAATATGGTCATAAGGCCTATGTAATTCCATACAACTAGATAAAACTACAAGAATTTCACAAATACTGATTCACTATGAATTAAATGCCCATCATAGTGCTAGGTGCTGAGAATATAAAAATGAAAGCCATAATCTCTGCCCCTTGGGGGACCTCAGTCTAGTCTCTACTATCTAGAGGAAGCAGACTGGTTAACAAATAACATGAGTAGGATGACACAGGCATGCACATGGAGGACAGCCTTTGTGGAGGTTGGGAGAGATTTATAGGAGAGTTCATCTTTGAGATGACTGAAGAGTCCCCTAGATCTGTAGTCCAGTGCCCAGGCCCTGTATCACTGCCTTGGCTCCACCCCAAACTCCCCTGTCCACGGAAAAATTGTCTTCTGTGAAACCTGTCCCTGGTGTCAAAGATGTGGGGTCATCTGCTCTAGATGACAATCAAGGGTGTGGCATTGTAAGGCAGATCTACTCACAAAGACACTAATGTGAAATGCTTCTAGAAATTCCATTTACCTGGTATGAGGAGGGGAGTGAGTTAAGATGGCTTGAAAGATTGGGGTGGATTCCACCGTGCTACACCAAGAGCTGTCCCTGGTTTGAGGCATTTGTTCCCTTAGTTACCAGGAGTACTGGCAGCTCAATTTCAAGTATTTGGAGTAATGGGAGACGGGGACTTAAAAGGACAGAAAAGGTAATCCCTGTGCAGTTTCGATTTGAAAGTCAGGAGACCAGTTAGACTAGAGAGAAATGTTAGGGCTAACGTGAAGAAGTGGCAGGAACAGAAGAGGATAAATATGAGGCTAAGGAGGTTAAAAAGTAGACCTAAAGAGTTTTACGCTTGTCATCCTCTCACTCTGGGAGGCCAAGGCGGGAGGATTGCTGAAAGTCAGGTGTTGGAAACCAGCCTGAGCAAGAGGGAGACCCCGTCTCTACTAAAAATAGAAATTAATAAGCCAACTAAAAATATATAGAAAAAACTAGCCGGGTATGGTGGTGCATGCCTGTAGTCCCAGCTCTTCAGGAGGCTGAGGCAGAAGGATTGCTTCAGCCCAGGAGTTTGAGGTTGCTGTGAGCTAGGCTGACGCCACGGCATTCAAGCCCGGGCAACACAGTGAGACTCTGTCTCAAAAAAGAAGAAACCCAGATTGTGCTTGCTTTGGCAGCCTGGTGCTAAAATTGGAACAATACAGAGAAGAGTAAGATTTTTTTAAATAATAAAAATGTGGGCCGGGCGCGGTGGCTCACACCTGTAATCTTAGCACTCTGGGTGGCTGAGCAGGTGGATTGCTCGAGGTCAGGAGTTCAAAACCAGCCTGAGCAAGAGCGAGACCCCATCTCTACTATAAACAGAAAGAAATTAATTGGCCAACTAATATATATAGAAAAAATTAGCCAGGCATGGTGGCGCATGTCTGTAGTCCCAGCTACTCGGGAGGCTGAGGCAGCAGGATCGCTTGAGCCCAGGAGTTTGAGGTTGCTGTGAGCTAGGCTGATGCCACGGCACTCACTCTAGCCTGGGCAACAAAGCGAGACTCTGTCTCAAAAAATATATAATAGTAAAAATGAAGGAAATCTGGATTTGCTATGGTAGGATTGTGAGATTATGGGCATTTTCTTTTTTTTTTTTTTACACTCGGCACTTTTTAATCATCCCAAACTGAAACTCTGCACATTAAACAATAATTCCCGATCTCCCCTGCCCTCTCCCAGTTTCTGTCAATCAACCACCACACTCCCTTGCTGTCTCTGTGTTTGACTACTCTAGGTACCTCACATAAATGGAATTAGGCAATAGTTGTCCTTTTGCATCTGGCTTTTTGCACTTAGCATAATGTCTTCAAAGTGCATCCAGATTGCAGCATATGTCAGAATTTGCTTCCTTTTTTAGGCTTAATAATACTCCATCCTTCCATTGACTTCCAGGTTTAAAAAAATAATAATAATACTCCATCCTGATCTATATCTATCTCAGTCTTCATATGTAATTCCCCAGTTGTTTATTATGGATCCTCCAGCTGAAGATTAAAGAGGACCTTTTGTTACTGAAAACTAGGCCACTTGTCCACAAGGCCCAGTAAGAAGAATGAGGACAAGTCGTTTGAGGAGGAAGAAAAGAGGCATTTTATTACTTTGTCTAAAAATAAGGAGGATGGAGACACTTGTCTGAAATGCCATTGTCCTCTATGGGCACGTTCAGAAGGATTTTTTTTGAGATAGAGTCTCGCTTTGTTGCCCAGGCTAGAGTGAGTGCCATGGCATCAGCCTAGCTCACAGCAACCTCAAACTCCTGGGCTCAAGCGATCCTGCTGCCTCAGCCTCCCGAGTTGCTGGGACTACAGGCACGAGCCACCATGTCCGGCTAATTTTTTTTATATATATATATTAGTTGGCCAATTGATTTCTTTCTATTTTTATAGTAGAGACGGGGTCTCGCTCAGGCTGGTTTTGAACTCCTGACCTCTAGCAATCCACCCGCCTCAGCCTCCTAGAGTGCTAGGATTACAGGGGTGAGCCACCGCGCCCGGCCGGTACCAGTTTTTATTTTCAATCTGTCGCAGACTGATGCTTTTGTAAACTGCAATAAAAGTAAAAATGAATTTTTAAGAGAATACTAAAAATAATGTCCTCAGTTTAAAAAATTAATATAGGCAGCAGACAAAATTACTCTGCCAAATACTTAACTAAACTCTAAACACATCCTCTTTAGTTTCTGTGCTCATCCTGTTGCAAACGAGACTGATACTAGTCAAAAGAGACCACTCCTTGTAGCTTCTACACTTTTAGAGTGTAGAAGCTGGGAAACGAGAGGGGACATAGGGTCATCTTCCTGCCATTGTGTAGGTCATGCCATCCTTATAAAGAAGCAGGGATCTAAATGGCATTTAAGGCCAGATGCTACCTCCGCTGCATAGCTCACTCATTCAGTTTAAAAGAATTGCCAGTACTACCTCTCCTCAGGAGATGAATTCTATCTGATAAGGCAGAATAATTCTGGATAATTCTTTAAAAGTTTTTATTAGATATTAAAGTGATATTATAGTACATGTGAAATTAGAAAGTGTGACAACACCCATTTTCTAGAAGAACAAGCAGTTTTAGTTTCTTAGAGCTGAAGTATAGATCATCCCATTTAAAATCATCATTGTTACTATACTGGGGCAAGACTTCTCAAGGACATTATAGAACCTGATTGAAGCAGCCTGACCTTTTTTTTGTGCACCAGACTATGACGTTTAATAAGTCCCTAATCTAGTAACTAAATGTTCTGTGTTTTTTAAAGCAATTTGATAAATCTCTTTTTACCAAAACGTCAAATGTTAACATTGTGGATTCTTTCACAAATACTGCATTGTGGGGCGACTTCTGGGGCCCCGCTCTTGGGGCCCCAGAACCTCGTCCACGAGTGTATAATAAAGCCACGTGGTTTGGCCCCCCAAAAAAAAAAAAAAATACTGCATTGTGACTAAATGGTAGTATATACCTGATGTACTACTTACTGTGTGTTCATAATATAAAAAGCTGTCAAGTATTACCAGTAAATAAAAGAAAGCCCCCTTTGTTTCCATTCAAAATAATGAGTAAGACATTGGAGCTGGAGACTTCTCTTTTTTAAGTATTAGATGCATTTTATGAAGATAAGTCAGCTACGAAAGTTTGGGGCTAAAATTAAATCACTACTGCACATTTTTTTAATGTATACTTTGTCAATTATCTTAATGGTATTTCTTTTTTTTTTTTTTTTTTTTTTGAGACAGAATCTCACTATGTTGCCGGGGATAGAGTGCCATGGTGTCAGCCTAGCTCACAGCAACCTCAAACTCCTGGGCTCAGGTGATCCTTCTGCCTCCACCTCCCAAATATCTGGGACTACAGGCTCTCACCAGGACACCTAGCTAATTTTTTCTATTTTTAGTAGAGATGAGATCTCTTACTCAGGCTGGTCTGGAACTCCTGAGCTTCAGTGATCCACCCATCTCAGCCTCCCAGAGTGCTAGGATTACAGGTGTGAGCCACCTCGCCCAGCCTCAGCAAAAATTTTAATAAGAAAAAAACTCTTGGTATGCAAAACACAGATGAATCTCAAAATAATGCTGAGTGAAAGAAGCAGACAAAAAAGAGTACATAGTGTATGATTCCATTTATAGAAAATTCTAGAAAATGCAAACTATTCTATAGTGACAGAAGCAAATCAGTGATTGCCTAAGGAGGGAAGGAGGTCCCAAGGGGCAGGAGGGAAGGTTTACAGAAGGGCAGGAGATTTTTAGAGATTGTTGATATGTTAATTATCTTGATTGTGGTGACAGCTTTACACATACGAAATTTTGTGTGTGATTTTTTTTGTTGCCTGTTATACCGCAGTGAAACTGTTTAAAATTCTGAAAGTTAACATATCTCCAGCAACAAAACTAAATTTTCTAATCATGGTTTCACCAAATTGGCCATCCTCCTTCCATGGAAAAGGTTTCTCATTCAAATTTTGTTTAGGACTGAGTGGATCAATTCAGATTTAAAAGACATAGTACAAGCTGTCATGTCAGGGTCAGTCGCTTCTATGAGAAAACATAAAACCCCGTAGACTGTGGGTGGAGGTTGGCCACCTTCCGAACCTGTTTCAACAGAGTGTCCATTGTTCGAAGTGAAACTGCCTTTGGCATTTTTTGAAAACTTATCTACAGAATTTTGATAGCTGAGGAGTTTTTCCCACATCAGCCAAAGACCAAAATATTTCCGTTCCCTTATTTTCACAAACACCACATTTTTATTAGTTCCCCTCCACCACAAGCATGCATGCACCCGCTTTCATTGAATGTTAATTTGGTAAAAGTTACAATTTAAAGAAGAGCACGATAGTATATAAAACAAAAAGGCTGGGCGCGGTGGCTCACGCCTGTAATCCTAGCACTCTGGGTGGCCGAGGCAGGCGGATTGCTCGAGGTCGGGAGTTCGAAACCAGCCTGAGCAAGAACGAGACCCCATCTCTACTATAAATAGAAAGAAATTAATTGGCCAACTAATATATATAGAAAAAAAATTAGCCCAGCATGGTGGCGCATGCCTGTAGTCCCAGCTACTCGGGAGGCTGAGGCAGCAGGATTGCTTGAGCCCAGGAGTTTGAGGTTGCTGTGAGCTAGGCTGACGCCACGGCACTCACTCTAGCCTGGGCAACAATGCGAGACTCTGTCTCAAAAAAATAAAATAAAATAAAACAAATAAAAAAACTGATGGGCTAGGTGCAATGCCTTATGCCTGTAAGCCCAGCCACTCCTGGGGAGGCTGAGGCAAGAGAGGATGGATGGAGCTCTGAAGTTGGAAGTTACAGGGAGCTATGATCATGCCACTGGACTCCAGCATGGTTGACAGAGCAAGATCCTCTTAAAAAACAAACACAAAGAAAAACTTATGGGATCCTCTGTCTCCACAACACCTCTATTCATTCCTAGGTTTTTGATTACTGTTTTAAAACCCCATTTAATCTTTTAATTAAGTAATACTTGTATATAGTAAGTTCAATGAATGAATTCATAAAAATGCAAATGGAGCTGGGCATAGTGTTATGTACCTGTAGTCCTAGCTAATGGAGCCCAGGAGTTCAAGGCTGCAGTGACCTATCATCGTGCCACTGTACAGCTGGGTGATAGAATGAGACACTGTCTGTTTTTTTTTTTTGAGACAGTCTCACTCTGTTGCCTGGGATAGAGTGCCGTGGCATCAGCCTAGCTCACAGCAACCTCAAACTCCTGGGCTCAAGCAATCCTTTCTGCCTCAGCCTCCTGAGTAGCTGGGACTACAGGCATGCGTCAACCATGCCTGGCTAATTTTCTCTATATATTTTTAGTTGGCCAATTAATTTCTTTCTATTTATAGTAGATGAGGTCTCGCTCTTCCTCAGGCTGGTTTGGAACTCCTGACCTTGGGTGATCCTCCTGCCTCGGCCCCCCAGAGTGCTAGGATTACAGGTGTGAGCTGCTGTACCTGGCTTGACACTATCTCTTAAACAAACAAAAAAAACCAAATGGTTCAAAATAGTGTATAGTAAAACATCACTTTCTCTCCTACCTCTATTGCCCACCTACACAATTCTCTTCCCCAGAGACATCATTTTTGCTAGTTTCTTATATGAATTGCCAAACAGTCTATGTATATACAGGCAAATGTGTGTGTTAGTACATGGTACACAGGCTTAGAACCTCAGTGTTTTTTTTTAACAAAAAAACTATATTAATAGCTAACATATTCATGTGTTAAAATCCAATAGATTTCTTTCTCATTTCTTCTTTCCTCTTCTTTTTACTGAAAAACCTGCTAGATAAATTGTAAATGAACTGTGAAACTAAATAGGTTTCTCTTCTGTCCATGTTCCTGCTTCCATCTTATTCTCTTCCTAAACAGTGTTGCCAGTTTTGTTAGGGTGGGAGCTCGTAACTCAGGATGAGAAAGAATTCTCGACTCAATGATTAGGATAAGTTTGACGGAAGTTTATTTTACTTGCCAAGAGAGGAAAGGGCACGGCAAGATAGAAAGAGAGAAGTGCCGGCCCTGAGGGTAAGAGGTTTGGGCTTTTTATTGGGATAAAGGCTAGAGTGGTTGTTGTTGCAAAATGATAACAGGAGTCAATGTGTGTGTGTGTGTGTGTGTGTTTTCTCTGCTAGACTGGCTTTATCAGACTTCTCAGGATGTGGTCTGGCAGATGTGGAGGGGAGCTACACGCTCTTTTCTGTCTGCTTAGTAATGTTCCAATTTTGTAAAACAAACTCTTAAAAAAAAACAAGTTAAGCCACAGGTGGTTAACCAAATATAGGGGCAGTTGTGTGCTGTGATTTTTCTCCCTTTTTTCTCTGTTAGACAGTTTATTAGCAATGCCATCCTTTCATGTTTGTTGTGTTTCCTTCTAGACATATTCTGTGCATGTATAGCCTGTTTTCTACTAATAACATAATTTTGCTCTATAAGCGCAGAGACTTTGTCTATCTGCTTCACTGTTTCTTAACCTAACACATAACCTAACCTGACACAGTTCCTGGCACATAGCAGGTGCTCAGGAACTCAGGATATTTATGGAAGGAAATAATATAAACACAGGCATCATTCTTATCATCCTAATCTCTCTTACCTCTATTTCCAAATACATCTAGTAAGTCTGATTGATTTCCCATGGGAATTCTTAGCTTCATCCCTTCCTCACTTTTTCTGTCATCACAATCCAACCTCAAAGTCTAATCACTATATGTCTTAGACTAATACTGCCTCCTAATGAATCTCCTATTATCTCCCATATAGATACATAGTTCTATGGAAAGAGACCATGTCATATAATAGTAACAGCAGTTTTAGAGTCAGACTACCCAAGTTCATAGTCCAGGTCTGCCATTTAGGAACAATAGGGCCTTAGGAAAACCGCAAGATCTGTACCTCAGTTTCCTTGCCTGTATAATAGAGATAACAGTGTCTTCTTTATAAGGTAATTGTAGGATTAAATGGGCTAATATGTAAAGCACTTATATATATGCACCTGGCATATGACGTGGTCAGTAAATATTGTCTACTACTATTATGGTAAGAATGTTCTTCCTCAAGCACTGCTTGAATACATCATAAGGCCTTTAAACCTTTAAAGGCTTTTAGTAGCTCCTCATAGAAACTGTGACTATACTGAGCTTTAGGGCCCCTTACCAATTTACCTCCTCCTCCTCCTCCTTCCTCAGCCAGTTTCTTAACCTGCTATGGAGTGTCAGCTTCACTCCAATAACCCAGTCTCCTAATCCACACAAGGGCCATCCGCATTCACCCCAAGGCTTCGTTTAACACTGTGCCTTTTTCACAGTAACCACTTTCATCCTGCCTTTGCTTTCTGCGTTCCTTCCTCTCTCCTCCTCCTGCCATTCTCCTTCCCTCAGGTCTTTTTTGACTGGTTCTGGCTCTAAGTATAGGGATATAATTTTTTATTTTTATTTATTTATTTATTTTTTGAGACAGAGTCTCACTTTGTTGCCCAGGCTAGAGTGAGTGCCGTGGCATCAGCCTAGCTCACAGCAACCTCAAATTCCTGAGCTCAAGCGATCCTGATCCTCCTGTCTCAGCCTCCTGAGTAGCTAGGACTATAGGCTTGTGTCACCATGCTCAGCTAATTTCTATTTTAGTAGAGGTGGGGTCTTGCTCTTGCTGAAGCTAGTCTCGAACTCCTGACCTAAAGCGATCCTCCTGCCTTGGCCTTACAGAGTGGTAGGATTATAGGCATGAGCCACCATGCCCAGCCTACATCTGTATATCTATGTTATACACTTTTATATATTTTCAGTTGTGTGTATCCAGATTATCCCAATATATTATAATGTCCTCAAAATCTGCTTATCTCTTCTTTTGTTACCCTTTGTACCCTACGTCATAGAAAAAGATTTTAATTTCATCCCTCCATCTCTCCCCCCTTCCTTTCCATTTGATCTTCCTCCAAATCCCCTGGCTTCCAGGAAGAGACTGGGAGGGACGCCTGGACCAAGGTGGGAGCAAAGCTGCTACTCTCAAAGAACTTTCCTTCTAGAAAACATGTAGTCAAAGTATTTTGGAGTTGCTCTAAGTAACTGGTATAAACTTTTGATAGTAAATCACTTATTGATCATTATAATCATCAAATATTTATTTGGCACCTTGGTCTTGAAGGCACCATGCTTACAGGATACAAGGAGACATTAAATGCTTCTTCCCCGTTCTGAACTAAAAATCTAATTCTTCCTGGCGATATAGACTCTACCCAATATGCTAAGCCACGTGAATGATACAGTAAATAAGTGGAAGCCACGGCTAGGGGCTGTAACAACCAATTAGTGCCACACAGAGGAGGAACCTTACCTGACCTCTGAAGAAAAGGTCAAATGTTTAATCAGTATAATGAAAACCAAACATTTCAGGGGATGATAGTATATGATTTAATGTGAAATGTCATTTACAAACTGGGTCTCCCAATTATTTAACAAAGAGATCATCAAATGACATTTACTGAGTTCCTATAATCTGCAAAGCATTATGCAAGGTAGACTGGGATACAGACGTGAATACGGGTGGTCCTTCCCCTCCAGGAGATTACTATATAGTGGAGAATACCAACGTGTAAATACCCAACTCATAAATAACTTGCAGAATGAAAGAAGCTCAGACAGCTGGAACCCCAAGGCTGGCATGAAGGCTTCCTGACTGCCACACTGTCACATAATCACTAGAACACAACAGACCCCTTTATTTATTTATTTTTTATTTATTTATTTTTTTTTTTGAGACAGAGTCTCACTTTTGTTGCCCAGGCTAGAGTGAGTGCCGTGGCATCAGCCTAGCTCACAGCAACCTCAAACTCCTGGGCTCAAGCAATCCTCCTGCCTCAGCCTCCCAAGTAGCTGGGACTACAAGCTTGTGCCACCATGCCCGGCTAATTTTTTCTGTATATATATTTTTAGTCATCCAAATAATTTATTTCTATTTTTAGTAGAGACGGTGGGTGACTTGGTCTTGCTCAGGCTGGTCTTGAACTCCTGACCTTGAGCGATCCTCTCACCTCAGCCTCCCAGAGTGCTAGGATTACAGGCGTGAGCCACCATGCCCACCCTAGACATTTCTTATACTTCCTATTTCATGACTATTCCAGGATGTGACATCTGTGACAGAAAGTTGGCACTGACAATTGTTTGGGGCAAAGCAACCCCCAGACACAGAAGGAGCCGTGAAACCAAAGGAGGAGGCAGTTTGTCGGCAGGGGGTGATTTATTGGGGAATTTACAGACAGAAGCATAGTCTTGGGCCACCCACCACGCCCCAGACCAGGGTGTATATACTGTAGGGTAAGGGTACATGTGCTCCAGAAGGAATGAGGACAATTAAGGTTGACCCTTCAGGGAAAGACAGGGACGCTATGTACAGCATAGCCTGTAATTTGCCTAAGAACAATATTTACAGTAAGTACATATGGTATTTACGGTAACATCAAGGTTGGCTTGGCTTAGACAAGGAACAGTAAATAAAGTAGGAATCTTGGAGTTACTCCTGGGACTGAGATTAATCAGAAATCAATTTGGTGGATTAGCATCCAAGATGGTGTGACTTTAGCCCACACCGATTTAATTAAGTGCTCTATGAAATACCTGCTGCCCATCCCTATTAGTAGTGTAATACTTTCTTTCCATGCCAGTTACAAAAGAACCTTTGTTATTTCTCCCAGGAGAATGTCAACACTATCAAATACAACAATACATCAATACATAAGAAATTAAAAATTACTTTTTCTTAGTGTATTTCATCTTATTTTCTAAGCTTCAACTTAAAATAGTAACCCATTGGATTTGGTAATATACTTCTGAATAGAGATATATGTGGTTTTAATGTTAGGAACATTAGAAGAACTAAAGTTGTTTTTTTTCCCCCATGTCCATTTTTTTTTTTTTTTTTTTTGCCCTATGTACTGAATTTTTATCTGCAAACTGGATTTTGCTCCAATTGATCAAATATATATCAAATGCTTACAGTGTATAGTGTTTGCTTGGCACCAAAGGACACAATAGTAAGAAATGGTCCTGTTCTCTTATGTTGCTTCTCAGATAGTGGGCAGTGTTTCATGGAATAAGAGTTTCATGAAAGATAAACAGATCCTGTTAATTTAGTATAATGCAGGTAAAATATTTTTTCTTCTTCCTAAAGTGCATCTAAAGTTATCAGGGGCTTATGAAAAGCCACTAGCAATGCCCATTTGTTCTCTTAAGTTAACAGACTGACTTCCATATAGACAATTATGGTCTGGGCCCGGTGGCTCATGCCTGTAATCCTAGCACTCAGGAAGGCTGAGGCCAGAGGATCACTTGAGTTAAGGAGTTCGAGACCAGCCTGAGCAAGAATGAGACACCGTCTCTACTAAAAATAGAAAGAAATTAGATGGACAACTAAAAATGTGTAGAAAAAATTAGCCAAGCATAGTGGCACATGCCTGTAGTCTCAGTTACTCAGGAGGCTAAGGCAGGAGGATCACTTGAGCCCAGGAGTTTGAGGTTGCTGTGAGCTAGGCTGACACCACAGCACTCTAGCCGGGGCAACAGAGTGAGACTCTGTCTCAAAAAAAAAAAAAAAAAAAGCTTTGCAACACCTGAGAAAATAAATATAAACTAAAAAACAGAGCATGAAAGAATCTGGTTAAGACAAAAACTCAGTCGTGGCCGGGCGCGGTGGCTCACGCCTGTAATCCTAGCTCTCTGGGAGGCCAAGGCGGGCGGATTGCTCAAGGTCAGGAGTTCAAAACCAGCCTGAGCAAGAGCGAGACCCCGTCTCTACTATAAATAGAAAGAAATTAATTGGCCAACTGATATATATATATAAAAAATGAGCCGGGCATGGTGGCGCATGCCTGTAGTCCCAGCTACTTGGGAGGCTGAAGAAGGAGGATCGCTCAAGCCCAGGAGTTTGAGGTTGCTGTGAGCTAGGCTGATGCCACGGCACTCACTCTAGCCTGGACAACAAAGTGAGACTCTGTCTCAAAAAAAAAAACAAAACAAAACAAAACTCAGTTGTATTCATTGCTTATATAAAGATGTCATTTTAAACAATGAATGAGGTGAAACAAAATAAGAGGAAGATCCAATGACAACTACTTAATTAGGCTTTTTTTAAATAGGGGAATTTTTTGTTTCATATTGGGTATGGTCTCATCCTTAACTAGTTGCTATCCTGCATCAATCAAAGTCTGAAAAGAAACATCTTTGTGAGAAAAATCATAACCTCATAAATCATAGTGCAATCTAATGAAATTGCATCATCAATGTTTTCATTTATTTCTGCATTCCTGAATACAAAAAGAGTATCATGTGCCAGGAGTGCTTAATAAATAATAACTGACACTACATTCCTACAGCTAGCAATAATTTAAGATTTTTTTTTTACCATTAGCTTTTTGACTATCTACACAACAAAAATGAAGGGCATTTTACTTGTGTTCATGTTATAAAGCATTTTTTTCTGACCTTAACCAAAGCGACATTGGCTCCAGAAAGATGGCAGGAAGAACCTTACAATGCAAGACACTACTCAAAGAGGAAGTCCTGTTCCATTTCACCTGTTAAGAAGCCAGCTTCACCTTGGGGAGCACAGAATGACGAGGTTATAGCTAAGGGTTAGGTGTGTTTACAAATTTGTCCTCTCAAATGTGATAAATAGGTATGTTCCAAAGCTTTATGTTTAGAAATGAAAATAAGAGTCTAATTGTTGCCACAAACTCTCTTGCTTACAGAAATGAACTTGGCTCACGGCAGGCCGTTCTGCTCTCTGATTTATGCTGATCTTATAGTGATGACAAGTAACATCCTTCACAAGGGTGCTATGTTCACACAGAATAGCAGTGGAAATCTAGTGTGCTTAATAAATGCCAAGTGTTGTAATTGGCGCTCTTCCCATTTGCTACTCAGAGCTCCTAGGGCAGTTTTCATATAAGGGCACCTGTGTTAACTGTCCACTGTACCCTTAATATGATCTCACAAAACCTACAGTTATTGATGTCAGGGGAATCGAGATTCATGTGGAGATCTGGATAGACTGTATTCAAGGTAACAGGTAAGAGGGTTTTCTTAGTACTACAAGCCTCCACTGAATGGAATAGATGTTAATGAATATTAACATCATCGGAAGACAATGCTCTAGACAATCATTGGAAGAAAGAGAAACCTCTACTTAGTTCAATATCTATTTGACACCCTCCAATTTCATTACAACTTCAACAAAAAGAGAACTAGCCAACAAGGTAACATAGTAATGAAACTATAGAGGACAAAACTGAATTCATAGAGAGTTCAGAAGTGGTCATTTTAGATCTGTGAATTGATCCTTTGATTCTTCATTTAATATAAGCAAATACAATTTTAGTTTCATTCTTCTTCTTACTGTGAAATAAAATGCTTCCATATATAGGGGAAAAATAAGGGGGGAAAAGGCATCTTTGTTGAGCTTGGCAACTCTCAAATGAGCAAAATGTGGACCTGTTTTCATCTTTCATCCACCAGAGCACCAATGTACTCTTCAGTAAGTATCTGTTTAGCTAAAAGACTATATTAATTGTTCTTACAGCAAGATTTTTATCTACCATTGTTCAAGTTAGAAGATGCTACAATTTGAAAATGATGCTATCGACAATGATTTTTATCTGAGTGGGTGTTGCTGAAAAGACCGGATACTAGATTACAATTACTGGTGTGGTTTATTTCCAGTTAAGAATTAAAGTTAGAGGCTTATGTCTCTAATCCTAGAACTTTGGAAGGCCAAACCTGGAGGATTGCCTGAGGCTAGGAGTTTGAGACCAGCCTGAGCAAGAGTGAGACCCCATCTCTACAAAAAGATAGAAAAGTTAGCCAGGAGTGGTGGCCGGTGCCTGTAGTCCTAGCTATCTTGGGAGGCTGAGGCAGGAGGATTGCCTGAGCCCAGAAGTTTGACGTTACAATGAGCTATGATAATGCCACTGCACTCTATCCTGGGAGACATAGTAAGACCTTGTCTCAAAAAAAGAAAAAAATTAAAGTTAGAAGGACATCATGTCTACATCTTATTCTTAAATATCTCAGGATAAAGTATATATATAAATATTAGTATAGAATTATATATATATAATGTTATAATGTGAAGACTATCTGGAAATTCTTCGTACTATTCTTGCAACTTTTCTGTATATCTGAAATTATATTGAAAATCTTTTTTTTAGACTAGTCAAGTGCAGTAGTGAGAAGGGTGAAAAGTAGTAGAATAAGGAGTTCAACCTATAACTCACTGTGAACAATCAAGTGAGATAACTCACTTCCTTGGGACCAGCCTTCAAAATTTTTAAGTAGAAATAAGGTTCATGCAAGTGAAACATACTTTTGATGAGTGATAGAAAATAAGAATAATTTTCTTTGTTTACTATATAAAGATTTAATGTGCACGTACATGTCTCAGAACATATCCAACTTTTTAAAAACAGAATTCATGAAAAAATCAGTAGTATACAACTTTCTACATAAAGGAAAATTAAGCATTTAGGGTCTAATTCTTGAAGCAATATTTTTCCTTAATTAAAATAAATTACATCGAAATGGATTTTAGAGTACCCCTGTCACCAATTGCCTTTTCCCCACCTCAAAAACCTACTGCAAAATTGCATTAAAATTAAAATCCATATGTTTCTTCATTTAAGGGATTTTTAGGAATCCTATAGCAAACTTGATTTAACACTTAGCTATGACTGAGGAGTCCAGCTCCTGGCCAAACACCTATGTGCAACCTTCCAGGTTCGATCACAGTCAGTGACCAAGGCCATGCCTGGTGGGCTTCACAGGGGCCAAACTGCCCCCTCCATACCTGACCTGTGCAGTCAGTGCACTCTGGAGGCTCTGGGGGACTGCGGTCATGGACTTGGCCCACTTCCCTGCTGCCCACGCTCTTCCAGAGCATATGTACTATCCTAACCAAGTGCCTTATCAGAGGTCTCCATACCTGTTCCCCTTGGCCTGGTCCTTCCTCAGGCACTTCTGCTGAAGCCCTCTGGGAAAAGGGCAGCTTGAAGACACTTTTTTCCACATCTGTGCAATTGGTCAAATAAAGAAAGTGTGGTACATGTACAAATGGAATACTATTCAGCCTTGAAAAAGGAGATCCTGCCATTTGCTACAGCATGGGTGAACCTGGAGGACGTGGTGCTAAGTGAAACAAACCAGGCACAGAAGGACAAGTACCGCATGATCTCACTACACTGTGGAATTTAAAAAGTCAAACTCATAGAAGTAGAAAATAGAACAGTGGTTACTGGGGCAGGGGCTGGGGTGGGAGAAATGGGGAGATGTTGATCACAAAGAAGTTGCAGTTAAGTAGGATGAATAAGCCTAGAGATCTAATGTGCAGCATGTGGTCTACAGTTAATCGTATTGCACACTGGAAATTTGCAGAGAGGATATTTAGGTGCTCTTTCCACTCGTGCGTGCACACAGTAACTACGTGAGGTGATGGATATGTTAATTCACTTGACTGCAATAATCACTTCACACTCTGTGTATCAAAACATCCTGTTGTACACCTTAAATATTAATATATACAATTTAAAAAATACAAATGAATCCAAACAGGGGCCGGGGCACTTTCCCCGGTGTGGGCTTGCTCAGCCATCACAAGCCCGGCTGTGGTCTGCACCAGCTACGCCCAGCGCCAGTAGCTCTGCACGCAGACATGCACTGCTGAACAAGACCTCTCACCTCTTATGCTGCAAAATGTGTCACGGGGAAACAACAGAACCAAGAGGAATGAGTTCTAGATTAGCCGGAGCATTAAATGAGCAACGTTCTGGCTCTGGTTGGTTGCTTAATCCTTGGGGCTGCTTTCTCATCTGCAAAATGCAGTAACTCAACTGTAATTTGCTGAATCGTCCTTTAAAGTCTAATATGACAAGGTTCTATGTATGAATTATGCTCCTAAAACTATCTTCTGAAAAAGTTTAAAAAATAAAGCAGCAGAATAAAGCTAACATTCTTTCTTTTTTGTTTTGGCTTCTAAATTGTGCTTTGGTGTCTGCACTCAGATATGATGCAGTGAGATACAAGTTTCATTGAGTATCTAGAAAATAAAAACCACATTTATACAGATTTAGCCCAAGAGCTTATAAAGCAAAAAAAAGTTTTGATTTTTTTTTCCATTTTAAAAAAATTTATGTATGTGGTACAAGTACAATTTTGCTACATGGATATATTGCATGTGGTGAAGTCAGAGCCTTTAGTGCACCCACCACTGGAGCAGTGCACATTGTACCCACCCAGCAACCTCCCATTGTTCACCCCCCTCACATGCCAGTGTCCGTCATTCCACACTCTGCCTCCATGTGCACACATTTTTAAAAAATTTTTAAATAGTCACCTTTACAAAGCAGCATTTAATAATAAGTCTTCTCACAACTCAAAAAAAATTTCTGATAGTGCCACCCTCGCGTGGGTCAGCCATACGCCAGGCACGTACATACAGCTCTTCCTCCTCTCTTCCTGTGAAAAAGGCCTCAGCGCTTCTTCCAGGTAAACTTTCTTCGGGCTCCCTCCTGGCCTGGCTTCTTCCGTTCTCTGACTTGGGGATCGGTAGTCAGTAGTCCAGCTTGTCTCATCCACTCAACCTGTCCTCGGTGACGAAGCTGCACTAGGCTTTTGCCATCGCCAAGCTTATTGCTCCAGCCTGCGCCGACCTCCTGCCCCCTGAGACGGTGCAGGTCACATCGTGTTTTCCAAGTCGGTCACGGAATTGAAAAGGGAACATCAACTGTTCTCTGTCCTTCACTTCTGCTAAAGGCCATTCCTTGCTCGTCATACTGCACAGGTTCAATCAGCTGTTTTTTTGATTGAATAGTTACACTTCTGCGAAACCTCTGCACAAATTCTTCCTCAGCAGCACCACACTGCAATGTCAATAACTTTTCCAGCAGCCGAATAAACTGCATATGATCTTGATCTGACAGTTTTTCCACTAACATTTCTTCTAGTTCCTCCTTAATCAGCCATCTGCTGCCAATCAGGTCTCTGGTTTCAGTTTTCTCTGGAAGTAGATCTTTGGCTTGCAACTGATTTTGATGTTTTTCTAGTTTGAGTAACTTTTCATATATGTCATGCATTAATGAATAATATGATTGTTTGCCAGTATAGAAGAGATAATGAAACGGACGGCCATCTTCTCCCCACTGGATTGCTCTTTGTTTTGGAAAAACCTGCTCAGGATGCTTCATTATGGGCCTGCCTTACAAGCCACTCGGAAAAAGGTAAGCAATAGCTCTATCAATATCCTCTTGGGTAAAAGTTTCTGGGTCTTCTCCCATCATGTTGGTTAAATGTCTCTTTCCTAAGTTGAACTCTTCAATCTGCTTTTTTTTTTTTTTTTTTTTTTTTGAGACAGAGTCTCACTTTTGTTGCCCAGGCTAGAGTGAGTGCCGTGGCGTCAGCCTAGCTCACAGCAACCTCAAACTCCTGGGCTCAAGCGATCCTCCTGCCTCAGCCTCCCAAGTAGCTGGGACTACAGGCATGTGCCACCATGCCCGGCTAATTTTTTGTATATATATTTTTAGTTGGTCAATTAATTTCTTTCTATTTTTAGTAGAGACGGGGTCTCGCTCAGGATGGTTTCGAACTCCCAACCTCGAGCAATCCGCCCGCCTCGGCCTCCCAGAGTGCTAGGATTACTTCGCAGGCGCTGATGGGCGCCGGGTTCCCGAGGCTGTCAAGAATAATTTTTTTACTTGAGATATATAATATTTCACATACCATAATAAAGTCATTATTTTAAAAAAAGAACCAAGATTCATTAAAACATCAATTAAAATTATTATGTCCCAAAACTTACAAATATATATATATATTTTTTTTTTTTTTTGAGACAGAGTCTCACTTTGTTGTCCAGGCTAGAGTGAGTGCTGTGGCGTCAGCCTAGCTCACAGCAACCTCAAACTCCTGGGCTCAAGCAATCCTGCTGCCTCAGCCTCCCAAGTAGCTGGGACTACAGGCATGTGCCACCATGCCCGGCTAATTTTTTCTATATATATTAGTTGGCCAATTAATTTCTTTCTATTTATAGTAGAGACGGGGTCTCGCTCTTGCTCAGGCTGGTTTTGAACTCCTGACCTCGCCCGCCTTGGCCTCCCAGAGTGCTAGGATTACAGGCGTGAGCCACCGCGCCTGGCCACAAAAAATATATATTTACAAGCACTCAACTTCTGGATCTAGCCTCTATGAAATGTATGGAGTTATACTAAATTGTGTTAGAAATTCCTTCTAGCACCAACACTCTATTGTAACTTCCTTTTTTTTTTTTTTCTGAGACAGAGTCTCACTCTGTTGCCTGGGCTAGAGTACTGTGGTGTCAGCCTAGCTCACAGCAACCTCAAACTCCTGGGCTCAAGCGATCCTTCTGCCTCAGCCTCCCAAGTAGCTGGGACTACGGGCATGTGCCACTATGCTTGGCTAATTTTTTCTATTTTTGGTACCTACTGGGTCTCGCTCTTGCTCAGACTGAGCAAACTCCTGAGGTCAAATGATCTGCCTGCCTCGGCGTGAGGCCAAGTTCCTTTTTATAAATAGAGAAATAGAAATTCTAATCTTAAGTAACGGCTGGTCCGAAGGTAGTGAGTTATCTCACGTGATTGTTCACAGTCAGTTACAGATTGAACTCCTTGTTCTACTACTTTCCCCCCTCCTCACTACTGCACTTGACTAGTCTTTAAAAAATAATAAAAAAAAAAATAATCTTAAGTAACTTTCCAGAAGACACATGATAAGAGGAAAGTCTTGAGTCAGTTAATCATATCTATTCTTGATTCATACACCCACAAGAAGCCCTGGCCTGGCGTGGTGGATCATGCCTGTAATCCTAGCACTCTGGGAGGCCGAGGCAGGAGGATCACTCGAGGGCAGGAGTTTGAGACCAGCCTGAGCAAGACTGAGACTCCATCTCTACTAAAAATAGAAAGAAATTAGCCAGACAACTAAAAATATATACATAGAAAAAATTAACTGGGCATAGTGTCATGACTATCACCAAGACCTGTCCAATGCATGACACCCTCTCCTGTCCTTGGCTCATCCAAGAAAACTCTCCAGGTCTGAGACAGACATCCCAACCTTGGCCAAGGGAAAAGGGTCTGCTTTACTGGGTTTGTACCAGGCGACTAGAGGAACGTCAGTAGAGCAACCCAGGGCCTGTTAGTTGACCACGATGAAGCAGCAGTACAGGCAAATACACAAGCCCCGGCCCACTAGTGTGTTGCACCCCACACAAAGGCCAAAGCGATTCAACTCCACGACACGTCCTAAGAGCCTTTTGGAAAACATGATAAGACTTCTGCCCCATGGTAGTGGGAGAAAAGGCAGAATGTAATGAGACTAGGTAACTGCAGAAATGATGGATGGCCGTTTTGTCTTTCTGTGCTGGGTACAGAAATCATATGTAATGCAGGGTGTTTAGGATGGAGATCACTCTCGAATCCAAGAACACTGGTACTTGATAGGGAATAATTGCTGTAGTCCCAGCTACTCAGGAGGCTGAGGCAGGAGGATCGCTTGAGCCCAGGAGTTTGAGGTTGCTGTGAGCTAGGCTGACTTCATGGCACTCTAGCCCAGGCAACAGAGTGAGACTCTGCCTTAAAAAAACAAAACAAAACAAGAATCCCAGTCTAGAAAAACTGTCTTAACTTCCAAGGTCCACCTGCTCTCAAGGATCCATCCTCAAGCCATCAGGATACCAAAGCTCATCTCACCCTATAAGGAGTGGGGGATGGGGAGTTATAGCTATCTAATTTCATCTTGGGAATGTTTTCCATCTATCAGAAGTTAGCAAACCTCTTGGAGACAAGAGTAGGAAGGAAGAAGAGGCCCTAGAGTTAACACTGAGAGTTGAGACAGGAGATGACTTGGCCAAAGAGTTGTTGCTACAATAGGCTTTGTGTTTTGTTATCCTTTGTAGTAGCTACTCACAAACTTTCCGGTAAGTGAGAAAACATGTTATACTCATTGGAATCCCTGCCCTTTTTATGTGATTTTAATTATGGGGAAGCTGCACAAAAGACTGAGTACTAATCCTCTGGCTCATCAGCATGTGGTAATGATCTTAGCTTGCTTTGTGCCGTTTTACCCTGTAGTAAGGCAGCAGACTGCAATGAAGTATCTACTTTTCTTTTTTATTTTTAAAGTCAAAGATATTCCTTATGATGAAGTGTCTACTTTTCTAAAACAGAAAAGGAGAAAAGAAGAAAGGACAAACCCCCCTCAATCGATTGGGGGTTTTGTTTTTGTTTTGAGACAGGATCTTGCTCTGTCATCCTGGGTAGAGTGCCATAGCATCATCGTAGCTCACTGCAATCTCAAACTCCTGGGCTGAAGCTACCGTCTTGCCTCAGCCTCCTGAGTAGCTGGGACTACAGGCTCATAGCACAACACCTGGGGCTAATTTTTTCTCTTCTTCATAGAGACAGGGGTCTAGCTCTTGCTCAGGCTGGTGTGGAGCTTCTGAGCTCAAGGGATCCTCCCGCCTCGGCCTCCCATACTCCTAGGATTACAGGTGCTAGCCACCTCACCTCGCTGGGTTTTCTATAGTAAGATAGGCTTTATAAAGAAATGTAAGGCCAGGCTCGGTGGCTCACGCCTGTAATCCTAGCACTCTGGGAGGCCGAGGCAGGCGGATTGCTCAAGGTCAGGAGTTCAAAACCAGCCTGAGCAAGAGCAAGACCCCGTCTCTACTATAAATAGAAAGAAATTAATTGGCCAACTAATATATATAGAAAAAATTAGCCGGGCATGGTGGCACATGCCTGTAGTCCCAGCTACTCGGGAGGCTGAGGCAGAAGGATCGCTTGAGTCCAGGAGTTTGAGGTTGCTGTGAGCTAGGCTGACGCCACGGCACTCACTCTAGCCTGGGCAACAAAGCGAGACTCTGTCTCAAAAAAAAGAAATGTATTATTTTGTTGGAAACTGGATACTTAAAATTTGGATAATTGCAAACATACACATAGTTCTTACTCTGTGTCAGGCTCTGTTCCAAGCATCTCACATATATTGACTCATTTAATACAACTTTATGAGGTAATTATACTGTTTTTCCCATTTTGTAGATGAAGAAACTGAGGTACAGGGAGATTAGAGGTTAAATAGCGTGCCCAGAACATACAGTTTGATGAACTCAGGAAATCTAGCTCCAGTGTCCACACACTCTTTTGTTTTTCTTATTTTTTTATTTTTAGGTTTTTTTTTTTCTTTTTTACTGACACATTTGGATGTCATAGTCCACACACTCTTAACTGCTGAGCAGCTACCTTCATGAGCCTTTTATTTTTTTCCAGAGACAGTGTCTCACTCTGTCACCCAGGCTACAGTGTACTGGTACATCTGAGCTCACTGCAGCCTTGAACTCCTGGGCTCAAGTCATACCTCCTTCCTCAGCCTCCCAGCAGCTAGGACTAGGGCCGTGCACCACCACATCCAGCTATTTTTTTGTAGATGGGGGGAGGTCTCGCTATGTTGCCCAGGGTGGTCTTGAACTTCTGGCCTCAAGAGATCCTCGTGTCTCAGCCCCCCAAAATGCTGGGATTACAAGGCAAGAGCCACTTACCATACCCAGCCAAGTGAGCCTTATTTATTACTCCCACCTTATACCTAGGGCAATGGTGCTCAAACTTAAGAAAGCATCAGAATCATTTGAGGTACTTGGTAAAAGTACATATTTCTGGTCCATACACCAACTCTCCCTTCCCATTCTGATTTTAGTAGGACTATAGTGTAACTGATGAATCTATATTTTGTTTACTTTTGTCTTGTTTTTGAAGAATGTGTATTTTTTTTTTTTTTAAGACAGAGTCTCGCTTTCTTGCCTAGGCTAGAGTGAGTGCCGTGGCGTCAGCCTAGCTCACAGCAACCTCAAACTCCTGGGCTCAAGCGATCCTCCTGCCTCAGCCTCCCGAGTAGCTGGGACTACAGGCACAAGCCACCATGCCCGGCTGATTTTTTATATATATACATTAGTTGGCCAATTAATTTCTTTCTATTTTTATGGTAGAGACGGGGTCTCGCTCAGGCTGGTTTTGAACTCCTGACCTTGAGCAATCCGCCCGCCTCGGCCTCCCAGAGTGCTAGGATTACAGGCGTGAGCCACCGCGCCCGGCCAAGAATGTGTATTTTTAACAAGCATCTCAAGTGATTCTGTCATAGGAGGTCCTGTACCACTGTGGTCCCCGGCGGCAGACCGGTACTGGTCTGGCTCGTTAGAGACTGGGCTGCAGAGCTCCCCCAGGGCCGCCCACGCCTGTACATGGTTTATCTTCCGTGAAACCCATCCCTGGTTGGGGACCACTGCTAGCTACTACATTGAGAAATACTGACTTAGGGAAAGAGGGCTCTTTCTTCTAAGGGAAGAGTATATTTCTTTTTAATTTATTTATCCGCTCAAGAAGTATTTATTAAGTACCCACTGTAAACTCACAATTGTATTAATTCTAAAGTCTGTGTGTAAAAAGGATTCAAATATTGGGTCTCCCTGCCTTGAAGGAACTTCAACTCTTATTGCAGAGGCTAAACATAATACACATTAATTCGTTGTAATAATTACATGACATTTATAACATGTGTCAGTCTTTGGGACAACTTCTATAGAGAAGAAATAATGTAAACAGCAAATAAATGAGGGTCAAAAATGAGTAATTCCGGCCAGGCGCAGTGGCTCATACCTGTAATCCTAGCACTCTGGGAGGCCGGGGCAGGTGGATTGCTCGAGGTCAGGAGTTGGAAACCAGCCTGAGCAAGAGCGAGACCCCGTATCAAATATAAATAGAAAGAAATTAATTGGCCAACTAATACATATAGAAAAAATGAGCCGGGCATGGTGGTGCATGCCTGTAGTTCCAGCTACTCGGGAGGCTGAGGTAGGAGGATTCCTTGAGCCCAGGAGTTTGAGGTTGCTGTGAGCTAGGCTGCCACCACGGCACGCTAGCCTGGGCAACAAAGTAAGACTCTGTCAAAAAAAAATTAGTAATTCCAACCAAAAATACTTAGAGGGAGACTGCACAGTGCAGAGATAGGCCACTTATTTGAATCCTCTACAATGTAACTCTCAAAGCGGGACTTAGAATGACTTTTAAATTCTAGGTAAGTATTTCCCTCAAATTCCTCTGAGTTAAACTAGTTTCATGTTATTTCTTTCATTCATTCATTCAATAACCTTTTTTTTTTTTTTTGAAACAGAGTCTCACTTTGTTGCCCAGGCTAGAGTGAGTGCCGTGGCGTCAGCCTAGCTCACAGCAACCTCAAACTCCTGGGCTCAAGCAATCCTACTGCCTCAGCCTCCCGAGTAGCTGGGACTACAGGCATGCGCCACCATGCCCAGCTCATTTTTTCTATATATATTAATTGGCCAATTAATTTCTTTCTATTCATAGTAGAGACGGGGTCCCGCTCTTGCTCAGGCTGGTTTCGAACTCCTGACCTTGAGTGATCCGCCCGCCTAGGCCTAGCAGAGTGCTAGGATTACAGGCATGAGCCACCTGGCATGAGCGCCCGGTTCATTCAATAACCTTAATGAACACAGAGCACCTTACAAAAAAGTCAAAAAATTAACTCAAGCCACCTAAAAAAAATCAAGTTGGAAAAAATATACATATATATACAAACTAACAAATACAAAGCAGAATGTACACAATATGACTTAAAGTTGCATACAGAAATTCATAAGAAAAAAACAGAAGGAGGGCCTAGCACTACTAAGTGCTGAGTGAATGTGGGTTTAATGAATGAATGTTACATTACAGTGGGCTTGCCTGGTTAAGTTTCTTGGAGTGATAGAAGTAATGGGCAAGAACCGAGGACCAGAGGTCAGCCTGGTGGAGAAAATGACATCAGCAAAGGTCCCGTGGCAAAAAGAAAATAAGGCAGGATGTAGAGTTTCAACAGATCAACTTGGTTGGAACAAAATGGTTAGTTGGTGGGAGAAAAGGAAGCGTGTGAGGTTTGATAAGGTATGGTAGGTTCCGATCCAAGTCAAACTGTCATAACAAATTCAAACATCTATAACATCCTAAGTACAAGAGTTTTGTTCTTATAATTTTTTTCTTTTATTTCATCATATTATGGAGGTACAAATATTGTTAGGGTTACAAATATTGCTCCTGCCCCGCCCCCATGTGTCCAATCCCCGGGCGGTGTGCACCACACACGTTATAAAAGCATACACCCCTTTCCTCCTCCCCCTCCCGCCTGCCCACCACCCAATAAAAAGGTTTTTTGGGTTTTTTTTGACATTTTGGTTACATTGTATATCTTTGGCTCTCCCTAAGAAGAGTTAGAGTTATGTCCTTTCCCTCCGAAGTGCTCGCCACATCCCTAAGATTGGGTCCCCCCCTGTTCTTATAATTTTTTAAAAAAATCTTTCACTATCTCTAAACATGTTCTTAGAACTTTTACTTTTTTTCTTAAAATGTATTGATAATATCAACCTTACTAGGCCAGGTGTAGTGGCTCACGCCTGTAATCCAAGCCCTCTGGGAGGCTGAGGCTAGAGGATCGCTCAAGGTCAGGAGTTGGAAACCAGTCTGAGCAAAAGTGAGACGCCCATCTCTACTAAAAATAGAAAGAAATTAATTGGCCAACTAAAAATATATAGAAAAAATTATAGAAAAAAATATAGAAATATATAGAAAAATATATATAGAGAAAAAATATGTAGAAAAAATTAGCCGAGCATGGTGACACATGCCTATAGTTGCAGCTACTGAGGAGGCTGAGACAGAAGGATCGCCTGAGCCTAGGAGTCTGAGGTTGCTGTCAGCTAGGCTGACGCCACGGCACTCACTCTAGCCTGGGCAACAGAGTGAGACTCTGTCTCAAAAAAAAAAAAAAAAAGTCATTCCAGGGGGAGGGGGCATGGGCAATAAATATATGTGACCTTAACACTTGTACCCCCATAATACGCTAAAAAAAAATATATATATATATATATATATATATATATATATACACACATGTAGCCGGGTGCGGTGGCTCACACCTGTAATCCTAGCACTCTGGGAAGCCGAGGCGGGCAGATTGCTCGAGGTCAGCAGTTCGAAACCAGCCTGAGCAAGAGCGAGACCCGTCTCTACTATAAATAGAAAGAAATTAATTGGCTAACTAATATATATAGAAGAAATTAGCCAGGCATGGTGGCGCATGCCTGTAGTCCCAGCTACTCGGGAGGCTGAGGCAGAAGGATTGCTTGAGCCCAGGAGTTTGAGGTTGCTGTGAGCTAGGCTGATGCCACAGCACTCACTCTAGCCTGGGCAGCAAAGCAAGACTCTGTCTCAAAAAAAAAAAAAAAAAAAAAAAAAAAGAGTCATTCCAGGCCGGGGCACAGTGGCTCACCTCACACCTATAATCCTAGCATTTTGGAAGGCTGTAGTGTAAGGATTACTTGAAGCCAGGAGTTCAAGACCAGCCTGGGCAACATAGTGAGACCCTATCTCTACAAAAAATTAGGCAGGCCTGCAGTGTCATGGGCCTGTAGTCCCAGCTCCTTAGGAGGATTTCTTGAGCCCAGGAATGTGAGGTTGCAGTGAGCTATGATGACACAGTTGCACTCTAGCCCAGTGACAAAGCAAGATCTTGTTCTCAAAATATAAAAAGAGAGAGACAGAGACATTCCACTTGAGGAGGCCAATAAAACAAAAAAAGATCTCCAACTGTGGACCCATGTATTAGACCTTCTGGTTAAGTCTGGAAGTGGTAGTTGTTCAAGGGGAAAGGTGACATAACACATTTCATCAAAAAGCAATTTTTTAAAATATATTATTATATTTTCTTTTCTTTTTTTCTTTATTTTTCAATGAAGTAGTGTTTTAAAGCAAAGATAAAAAGCAATTCTTTAAAAAGTAATTATTTGCAAGATGAAGTTCTGGAGATTGGTTGCAAAACGTGAATAAACTTAACACTACTTTAAGTGTACTGAACTGTATATTTAACACTGGTCAATATAGTAAATTTTATTTTTTAAAAAATTTTAAAGTGCCCACAATTTCTTAAAAAGTAATTATTTTTATTAATTTAAATTTTTGCTTCATCTACCTTTGGAACTATATAGGCTGAATATCCCTTATCCAAAATGCTTGGGACCAGAAGTGTTTCTGATCTCAGATTTTAGAATATTTGGATATACATAATGAGATATCTTGGGGATGGGACCCAAGTCAAAATATGAGGTTCATTTGTATTTCATTTATACCTTATACACAGAGCCTGAAAGTAATTTTCTTTTTTTTTTATTTTTTTTATTTTTTTTTATTTTTCACGTCTTGAGGGTTTAGGGATGAAAGTAATTTTATACAGTATTTTTAATAATTGTGCCTGAAACAAAGTTTTGACTGCATTTTTCCATTTGAGGCCTCATGTCAGTACTAAAAAAGTTTTGGATTTTGGAGCATTTTGGATTTTAGATTTTCGGATCAGCTTGCTTAATCTGTATCAACTTTTCATGTTTTAGGGAAACATTCACTCAGGCCACTGTAAGTCATGGGACATCTATTTTAAGGATACACATGACAACAAAGATTAGACTATCACAGGAACTTAAGAATAACTATAGGAGCCGGGCGCGGTGGCTTTCGCCTGTAATCCTAGCACTCTGGGAGGCTGAGGCAGGCGGATTGCTCGAGGTCAGGAGTTCAAAACCAGCCTGAGCGAGACCCCGTCTCTACCATAAAAATAGAAAGAAATTAATTGGCCAACTAATATATATATATATAAATCAGCCAGGCATGGTGGCACATGCCTGTAGTCCCAGCTACTCGGGAGGCTGAGGCAGGAGGATTGCTTGAGCCCAGGAGTTTGAGGTTGCTGTGAGCTAGGCTGACGCTACGGCACTCACTCTAGCCTAGGCAAGAAAGTGAGGCTGGGCGCGGTGGCTCACGCCTGTAATCCTAGCTCTCTGGGAGGCCGAGGCGGGCGGATTGCTCAAGGTCAGGAGTTCGAAACCAGCCTGAGCAAGAGTGAGACCCCCGTCTCTACTATAAATAGAAAGAAATTAATTGGCCAACTAATATATACAAAAAATTAGCCGGGCATGTTGGCGAATGCCTGTAGTCCCAGCTACTTGGGAGGCTGAGGCAGGAGGATTGCTTGAGCCAGGAGTTTGAGGTTGCTGTGAGCTAGGCTGACGCCACGGTACTCACTCTAGCCGGGGCAACAAAGCCAAACTCTGTCTCAAAAAAAAAAAAAAAAAAGAATAACTATAGGGTTGGACTTCAATTGGGAACTGAAATGGACAGATTCCACACACACCTGGAGACTGGGTTAAAGTGTCACTCTCAGACGCAGTGGCATGCAGAACTCCCAACCATGAGGGTGTGACCATTGCTGTCTCCACGACTACCAGCCACCTACCTCATTTAGTCATAGCTTCTGCTTACTCATAATTCCAGTTTACTCACAGTCTCTCTATAACCAACTTTCTCTCCCCACACTCAACAGACTGATTCTCTCTGCATATCACAGTCCAAATTCTTGAAAGGAAAAAGAAAAAATCTGAGTGACCTAGCTCAGTTTCTGAACTTCAGTGTGCATTAGAAACAGCTGGAGAGATTAAACTACAAAGTATTGGGCCCTGTCCCAGCACTTCTGATTTAGCAGTCTGGGGAAGGGCCTGAGAATTTGCATTTCTAACAAAATCCCAAGTAATGCTGACTACACCGGTCTGGGGACCACACTTGAGAACCACTGGCCTGGTTAATCATCCTTTTATCTGTTTGGACAGAGCAATTGGGGCAAGCTACCTCATGTTGCCAAGACCATACTTCTGAACTGACTCTCAGGCTCATAATTGGAGATTTTTTTTTTTTCAACTTGCTTCTCTTATTGGCCTCCTCATTTAGGCAGTCACCGAAGTCTTAAAGCTTTTTCAACTGGAATGTCTCTGACCTCTCCTTTTATCTTCCTCAGTCACTGCCTGAATCCAGAGTCTCATCTCCCCAAACTTGAATATCTACAGAAAAGCTTCCTGTTCCTAGCCCACCCCATACACACAGCTGCCAAATTACCTTTCCCACTGACAGCCCTTAAATGCTTTATGGTTTCCCTAAAGAACTTCCATTGGCTACCTATGGTTATCAAATTAAACTAAACTTTGAAACACCTCGAAATGTTTTGCTTTTAAGTTAATAACATTTAAATGTTGGTTCTCCCACCTCGATATTTCATTTCTATCAAGACCTCCTACCCTTTCCCTAGGAAACCCACCTATCTGAAACCACTTAGGATCAGATTTTAGGAAAAAGCTTCAACTTTTTCTTTTCTCTTTTCTTTTCTTTCTTTTCTCTTTTCTTTTCTTTTCTTTTCATAAAGATGACTCTGAAATTGGAACTTCAAAATCCTCTTGAGTTCCATTACTACATTTAAATACTAGCAGCTAGCTCCATCTAATTGTACTCCCAGGAGCTCAAGCTCAGTGTCCAAAGCCAAGCTCAACATTTATCTCCTCACACTAGTTCCTCTTCATGTTTTCATTTATTTAAAATAAAATAAAATACACCCATTTACCCAGATATCCAGGCTCTTAATCGTAGTAATTTGCATTTTTCTCCTCATCTGTTCCTCTTCTTCTCTCATTTCAACTCATCCTACTCTATTTAATTAGAAGCCAAGTCCTAAAGATTCTACTGTATACCACAGAGGCTCTTGACACCTGGCACGTCTCCAACTACAGATGTCACCATGATGTCCTAAAATGTTATTTATTTTTAAGTATTTCTCAAACTTCTCCATAAAAATACTTCTAACAGCAGAGAAAATTTAAAGGGTGGGGAGGAGAGTACCCTTAGGAATGTAGCCCTAAGCAGCTTTTAAATCTTTGGCAACCCACTTTGGAGAAATTTCTTGGGAGACTCCAGCATCTTAAAAAGTTATGCAGATTTTGCAATCTCCTCCATCTATTGTTGTTTTAACATAAAAGGAATGCTTTAGTTGCTTGCCAGTGAGCCAGGTCAATGCTTTAGGAACATTTTTATGTTTATTAGGGGCTTCACATAGGGTACTTGTGCTGATTCTGGTACAGGTACTGGTTTGAGAAGGACCCCAGGAACTCCAACCAGGTCTATTCTTCTCTCAGTCTCTCTGTGCCATTTTACCTCCCCAATCCCTAAAACATGGCTCTAATAGTGCCAGTGACGCCACACTGCTACCAGACTAGGCATAAATTGCTTTCTTTTGAATTCAAGGCCCTCAAAAATCATCATTCCAGTCTTACTTCTAATACTTTGTTACTTTCCAGCAAACTGGAATGCTTTAGTATGTTCTCAATATTTAATTGAATCTTGTTATTGACAAATGGTGTTTACTTCTATTGTCATCTAGCACAATGGTTCTCAAAGTGTGTTCCCCAGACAGAATATCAGCATCACCCAGGAACTTGTTAGAAATACATATTTCCACCATGTCCTATACCCAGACCGGCTGAATCAGCAATTCTGGGTGTGCAGCTAGAGCAATCTGTATTTTCACAAGCCCTCCATGCGATTCTGAAACAGCTGAAGTTTGAGAACCACCAGACTGGTATTTAGTTTTTGGATCTAAAACAGAATGAAATATAAATTAAAAAGAAAAGACCTTATTGTCCTTGAATGGATACTATTATATAAGTTTAAAATGTTCATTTCCTTCCTTCCTTCTTCCTTCCTTCCTTCCTTCCTTCCTTCCTTCCTTCCTTCCTTCCTTCCTTCCTTCCTTCCTTCCTTCCTTCCTTCTTTCCTTCCCTCCTTCCTTCCTTCTTTTTCTTTTTGAGACAGCATCTCACTCCGTCACCCAGGCTGGAGTGCAGTGGCATGATCATAACTCACTGCAGCCTTAAACTCCTGGGCTCAAGCAATCCTCTCACCTCAGCCTCCCGAATAGCTGGGACTACAGGCACATACCACCACCCCTGGCTAATTGTTTAATTTTTTGTAGAGATGGAGGTCTCACTATGTTTGCCCAAGCTGGTCTCAAACTCCTGGGCTCAAGTCTTCCTTTCACCTTAGCCTCCCAAAGTGCTGTGATTACAGGTGTGAGCCATTGCTCCTGGCTTAAAATGTTCATTTTTAAGACAAAATGTTAATATTCACTAAGGTTCTTTTACCAGAATCTTACCAAATATATTTTTAATACAGGATTTTCTTAATTTAGAAAATGTGTTTTAAAGGAAGAAGAGCAGATAAAACAATTTTAATTCATTTGTCTCCTCCTAGTGGCAGGCTTTTAAACGCAGAATGCAACATCCCACTTATATTTCTTAGAAATTATATTTCTGAGTTTTTTCATGATTCCTCTTATTAATTATAATAAAGTTAATTACAAAAAATTAATTGCTTCTCTCTTCCAAATTACAAACACAGATTTTTCTCTATTATCTCCAACTGTGCCTGCAGAAATCTATGTAATTTGTCTCATTTTGTCCCCCTATCCTTCCTAGTAGTAGAAATTCTTCACTTAGAACACTTTGAAATGAGTTTCTTCTCTTACAGGATTTTAACAACACCCAGGTGGGTCATCCTTTACATCTCTCACTACCACTCTCCCTCTGGCAATGCCCCAGGAGCAAGCTCTCCAGGGTACAGGGATAGCCACTGCCACCAAATCTATTTTCAATGAGGACTTTGAGTCCTCAAACTCCCAGGTTATATTGACCTAAGGTGTGAACAAATCCCTTTGACTTTTTTTTTTTGCCTAGTGACATTCAAACTATTCCTTTGACTTTTAAACCAACTTGACAAGGTTTACATTTTTCAAAGGATTTTATTAGTATGGCAGGATAATTTATGAAGATACTAATGCTCTTCATTTTCCCCTTTGTCTCTTCCAAGCAGGTAGCTAGGCCATTTCTTTTTTTTTTTTTTTTTTTTTTTTTTGAGACAGAGTCTCACTTTGTTGTCCAGGCTAGAGTGAGTGCCGTGGCGTCAGCCTAGCTCACAGCAACCTCAAACTCCTGGGCTCAAGCGATCCTCCTGCCTCAGCCTCCCGAGTAGCTGGGACTACAGGCATGCGCCACCATGCCCGGCTTATTTTTTTATATATATATATCAGTTGGCCAATTAATTTCTTTCTATTTATAGTAGAGACGGGGTCTCGCTCTTGCTCAGGCTGGTTTTGAACTCCTGACCTTGAGCAATCCGCCCGCCTCGGCCTCCCAAGAGCTAGGATTACAGGCGTGAGCCACAGCGCCCGGCCAAGGCCATTTCTATTTCTTTATCGAGGATGGGTTTTTTGTTTGTTTGTTTGTTTTGAGTCTAGCTCTGTTGCCCAGGCTAGAGTGCCTAGGCATCAGCCTAGCTTATAGCAACCTCAAACTCCTGGGCTCAAGTGATCCTCCTGCCTCAGCCTCCCAAGTAGCTGCACCACGATGCCTGGCTTATTTTTTCTATTTTTAGTAGAGACAGGGGTCTGGCTCTTGCTCAGGCTGGTCTGGAACTCCTGACCTCAAGTGATCCTCCCGCTTCAGCCTCCCAGAGTGCTAAGTATCTGGGATGTTTAAAGAATGGAAAGCTGAAGGCACTCGAAGACTGTTCCTTTTCCTATTTCCTGTTAGTCTACACTCACTGAAGAAATTATGCTAGATCTCTGGGAGGAGAAAGGAGAGCAGTGCATTTATCAAAAACTGTAAGAAATGGAAATTTCCTTAGGCTGGGAGGGAATGTAAATTGGTGTGTTCTTATTCTCCTAGCAGTGTCCTGGAGCAGTGCCAAGACCTATGCATGGGATACTTAGAAAGGCTAGCTCTCTAAACTTCAGGGTTTCCAAACATAGCAGAGAGTCCCATGCTCTGCTGAAACAGAGTCCCTGCATTTCAAGAATATGTGTGGCTTTGACCATGGGAATCTCAGCAGTAACAATGCGGGCTGAAGACCAGAGAGGCCACTTCGAATACTAGGCATGATCTTGGGGTGTAAAGGGGAGGAAATTGAGATTAGATTTTCCTGCCAGCCTGATGTAATAAGGGTTCAGAGTCGAGTTTAATTTGATTTAAGGAAAATTAAGAAACATGGCTTTTCTTATATATCCAAGTTTGTGGTTGCAATTCACACACTATAAGTATAGTGAAGAACAAAGAAAAAGGGGATGGAGAATATAGTAGTAATGGACAGAGTTCACAGAGCAAAGGTTACTGATCCGAATGTCACTGAGGTTTTACCATAGAGTGATGTGGCCAACCCAGTTTTATCAGATGTGCAGCTCCCTAGTTCTCTGTCTCCCCGTCAACTCTGTTAGGGCTGGATGCTCCAGCTCATTCCTTCAACCCTAACTGGCCTGATACAAGGGGTTGGCATCGCTACCAGGTCAGCTCAGGTTCTCCTGCTTTCCCAGAAAAGACAACAGTGTAGTAAGTCAGACAAGTTTCCTAATTTTTTTGTTTTATTTTGTTTTCTTCTTAAGTTTCCTAATTTTCTTTTCTTTTTTTTTTTTCTTTTTTTTTTTTTTGAGACAGAGTCTCGCTTTGTTGCCCAGGCTAGAGTGAGTGCTGTGGCGTCAGCCTAGCTCACAGCAACCTCAAACTCCTGGGCTCAAGCAATCCTGCTGCCTCAGCCTCCAGAGTAGTTGGGACTACAGGCATGCACCACCATGCCCGGCTAATTTTTTCTATATATATGTTAGTTGGCCAATTAATTTCTTTCTATTTATAGTAGAGACGGGGGTCTCGCTCTTGCTCAGGCTGGTTTTGAACTCCTAACCTCGAGCAACCCGCCCGCCTTGGCCTCCCAGAGTGCTAGGATTACAGGCGTGAGCCACTGCACCCCGCCAGTTTCCTAATTTTCTAAGTCTTAGTTTCCCAATGTTTAAAGTGGAAGTTAGACCAATGGAGGCTAATATTTACAACTGGTAAAACCATACCAGTTGTCAAATTAGTGAAATTTTCCCACATCAGTTAAAAGCAACCGTCCCAAGCCTTTAGCTCACTCCCATCTTCTCTGTGATGCAGCCTTCCCAGGACCCTACTCCAGCATGGCTTAGTGGCTGTGTCCTACTAGTTTGTTGTTAAATATTTTGAACATCATTCCTGATAATAATTACCAGTTGAGATAGTCAAGAGGCTGATAACCTACAGGTCACATTTGGCAGTTTACTTTAAAAGTAAACATATTAACCCACCTTGGGGAGGTCTTGTGATTCATGGGGAGATCCTCTCTCTGAGTAAAGAATCTTATCGGGAGTTCCTCAAATTGTTGACATACTGATTAATGCCTAACCCACTGACAGTGAAAAGGATGCTTTATTTTTTAATTTTTCTTAATAATTTCTTAATTATTTTTTATTTCTTAATTTTAAAGTTTGACTCATTGTCTTGCACATAGACATTTTAGCCTTATATGTTCCAATCTGTAGCCAATGATTGTAACTTCTGTATTATACCCTCCAATGAAAAAGGATAACTTGTATGAGTCCTCCTGCCTTCTAAACTCTCCTACAAAAGCCTTCCAAATTGCAACAGACTCTGAAACACTCCCAATTTTGTCAATGTTTCTTCCTGGGTTGATCCTCACATTTGGCTTCCAATAAACATTTTTCAAGTTCTGTCTCAACAGCTTTAATTTTGGCAAACAAGGATTAAAGTGAGTTCAGTTAAAGCAAGCTAATAACACTTGATCCTTTCCTACTTTTCTCCCTCCTTAGACAAGGGTCCTTAAGCCATCTTGTTTTGGATCCAGAGCCAAATTATACTTCTATGCAGCAACCATGGTATCTAGCCCTGATCTGGCTTTCAGAGATTTTTTCCTTGATCACTCCAAGAAATTTTCTCTTTTCTGTTCAGTTTCATAAAACTAGCCACTTCTATTCTTTTTTAAAATAACAGCTTTATCAAGATGTAACTCACATACCATAAAAGTCACCATTTTAAAGTATACAATTTAATGGTTTTTAGTATATTCACAGAGCTGTGCAACTACCACCATTAACTCCAGAACATTTTTCACCACTCCAAAAAGAAACTCTGTATCCAGTAGCAGTCATTCTCTATTCCCCTATGCCCCCAAGCCCTGGCAACCACGAACCTCTCTTTATAGGCTTGGCCTATTCTGGACATTTCATATAAATGGAATCATTCAATAGTGGTCCTGTGTATCTGGCTTCTTTCAGTTGACACAATGTTTTCCAAGTTCATCCATGTGGCATGTATTTGTACTTCATTCTTTTTTTTTTTTTTTTTTTTTTGAGACAGAGTCTCGCTTTGTTGCCCAGGCTGGAGTGAGTGCCGTGGCGTCAGCCTAGCTCACAGCAACCTCAAACCCTTGGGCTCAAGCAATCCTTCTGCCTCAGCCTCCCGAGTAGCTGGGACTACAGGCATGCGCCACCATGCCCGGCTAATTTTTTTTCTATATATATTAGTTGACCAATTAATTTCTTTCTATTTATAGTAGAGACGGGGTCTCGCTCTTCTTCATGGTGGTTTCGAACTCCTGACCTCGAGCAATCCGCCCGCCTCAACCTCCCAGAGTGCTAGGATTACAGGCGTGAGCCACTGCGCCCAGCTTCATTCATTTTTATTGCCAAATAGGATTCCATTGATAGATCACATTTTGTTTATTGCTTCTATTTTCAAGCAAAGTTAATTTAGTCTTTCTAAGATGGCAGCTGGACCTTTTTATCTAAGAATTGTAAGTCATTGAGAGTAGACGATATTAAGAACGTATAGGTAACTACTAAGCTATTAAAAAATAAGAAGATGGTCAGGCGTGGTGGCTCATGCCTGTAATCCTAGCTAGCACTCTGGGAGGCTGAGCAGGAGTACTGCTTGAGCTCAGGAGTTTGAGACCAGCCTGAGCAAGAGCGAGACCCCATCTCTACTAAAAATAGAAAGAAATTAGCCAAACAACAAAAAATAGGAAAATAATTAGCCGGGCATGGTGGTGCATGTCTGTAGTTCCAGCTACTTGGGAGGCTGAGGCAGTAGGATTGCTTGAGGCCAGGAGTTTGAGGTTGCTGTGAGCTAGGCTAACACCACGGCACTCTAGCCCAGGCAAGAGAGTAAGACTCTGTCTCAAAAAAAAAGAGGAATGGAGTCCAACTATTAGACTGTGGAAATTCTTCCCAATCACCAAAAGGCTTGTCTCCCTCTTTCAAAGTGTTATTCTGCTCAATAAGTTCCTGTTTTCAGTCTGAGAGATGTCGCAAACTTTAAGCTTACTTTTACAGGGCATGGGCTCTAGGCCATAGAGCCAATGCTATGATGTCTTCTTGCCTCCCAAGGGAATGGTTTTGCAGTCTGTGTGCCATATAATTTTTTTTTTAAGACAGTCTTGCTCTGTTGCCCATGCTCAAGTGCTGTGTGGTGTCAGCCTAGCTCACGGCAACCTCAAACTCCTGGGCTCAAGCAATCCTATTGCCTCAGCATCCTCATAGCTGAGACTATAGGCATGTGCCACCAAACCTGGCTAATTTTTTCTATATATATTTAGTTGTCTAATTTCTTTTTTCTTTCTTTCTGTTTTTTTTTTTTTTTTTTTTTGAGACAAAGTCTCACTGTGTCACCCAGGCTAGAGTGCCGTGGCATCAGCCTTGCTCATAGCAACCTCAAATTCCTGGGCTCAAGTGATTCTCCTGCTTCAGCTTCCCAAGTAGCTGGGACTACAGGCATGCACCACCATGCCTGGCTAATTTTTTCTCTATATATTTTTAGTTGGCCAATTAATTTCTTTCTATTTTTAGTAGAGACAGGATCTCACTCTTACTCAGGGTGGTCTCAAACACCCAACTTCGAGTGATCCTCCCACCTCGGCCTCCCAGAGTACTAGGATTACAGGCGTGAGCCACTGCACCGGCCAACCATATGATAATATTAAAGATACCTTACAGATTTTGTATACACGTTTTTGTAAATACACAGAATACCTTTGAAAGGATACATAAGAAACTAGTAAAAATGGTTGCCTATAGGAAAGGAGTTGGGTGACAGGGATGGAAAGCTTACTTTTATAATAAATCTCTATCCTTTTGTAAATCATTAAAAATAAAAGCAATAAAAATTAAAATCATTAAAAATGCCAAACAATAATAACCTTGGCTAGAAGTATGAGGCTTATTTATTTGAAAGGGACATTTTGAGTTATTACATTTGCAGGGTGAGAGTAGTATTTGAGGCAGGCCCAAGAGGAGATTAGCTACTTCTTCCCATGGAGCCAAGTCCCTAAGATAGGGGTTACCACAGAGGATAAGGAAATTGATAGGCAACAGAGAGAAATAAAAGAATACACAGAGACTAAGGTATATAGTTTTATATATATAAAAAGGTCAGATATAACACAGCAGGAAGTTCCTAGGGGACTGCGTATCTCCATAAATGCCAGCAATATGGTTAGATTCATACAGGTTTTTATAATCACAGACATCAATTACCAGTTGTCAGGGTAACATATTGGCATATCAGGGAATGCAGTTGCTAGGGGATACAGGTAGTGGGTTAGGGTCAAAAGTTCTCTCAAGGGGCTTTTAATCTATCTAGGTGAACAAATAGGTACAAAGTCTTTCAGGGGCTAACTTCTAAAGAGGTAGTTGTCAATTAACAAAGGTAACACAAAAGAGGTCTAGTGACTCAATATTTCTTTGATTAGTTATGGTGGACTTAAAGGTAGACAGACAGGAGACAGCAGGAAGCCCATCTCTATAAACAGGTTGCTTATAACCACCGTGGCACATGTCTGGGCAAAGTGCACTCGTTGTCTTCCCATCCCGTGGGCCATGTTTGCCTTGTCTTGTCTTTCAAGACACAGGGAGGCTCATAGATTTTGAGATACTGGGAAGCCTTCCTGGAAAACATCCCTATCGGAGATTTGAGAGCTCTCCCATGATAGCAGCCTCTAATAAGTGAACCATTGAGTCCACACATTCCTTCAGGGCAAAACCCTGCAAACTCCTATTTCTGTCTTTAATATAGTAATATTGAGTTATACAACAGAATAATTATGAGCTACATTTTATTAATTCCTCAATCATATATATATATATATAGAGAGAGAGTGAGAGACAGAGTCTCATTCTATTGCCTGGGCTAGAGTGCCGTGGCATCAGCTTAGCTCACAGCAACCTCAAACTCCTAGGCTCAAGTGATCCTACTGCCTCAGCCTCCCGAGTGGCTGGGACTACAGGCATGTGCCACCATGCCCAGCTAATTTTTTCTATATATTTTTAGTTGGCCAATTAATTTCTTTCTATTTTTAGTAGAGACGGGGTCTCACTCTTGCTCAGACTGGTCTCCAACTCCTGACCTTGAACAATCTTCCTGCCTCAGCCTCCCAGAGTGCTAGGATTACAGGTGTGAGCCACCACGCCCTCGATCATATTTTCCCAATATACACTGACCTTGCAAATCACACATATTTCCACTCGTCCAGCCTTTGCTTCTTCTGTTCCCTCAGCTTAGAATGTCCTTCTCTTTTTTTTTTTTTTTTTTTTGGAGACAGTCTCTGTTGCCCCAGCTAGAGTGCCAGGGCATCAGCCTAGCTCACAGCAACCTCAAACTAAACTCTTGGGCTCAAGCGATCCTTCTGCCTCTGCCTTCTAGAGGCAGAGCTGGGACTACAGGCATTGCCCCACCATGCCCAGCTAATTTTTTCTATTTTTGGTGGAGACAGGGTCTCGCTCTTGCTCAGGCTGTTCTCGAACTCTGGAGCTCAAAGGATCCGCCAGCCTCAGCCTCCCAGAGTGCTAGGATTACAGGCGTGAGCCACCGAGCCTGGCCAGAATTTCATTGTCTTTATCCTCCCCTGCCCCCCCCAAATGTGACAATTTATGTAATTTTTCAACTTATGAAATATTTTTACATATATGATCTAATTTTTGCTTTTTGAGCCCAAAATACACAGTAAGTATAAATATTTTTATCCTTGTTTAATAAATGAGAAAACTGATGTTGGAAAAGAATTCTTTCTACTTTTTTTTTTAGGTATCTATGACTTTCTGATACTTTTTTAAGCTTTCTACTTTTTTTTTAGGTATTGTTTCTACTTTTCTTTCTACTTTTTTTTTCTTTTAGGTATCTATGACTTTCTGATACTTTTTTTTTTTTTTTTTTTAGACAGAGTCTCACTTTGTTGCCCAGGCTAGAGTGAGTGCCATGGCGTCAGCCTTGCTCACAGCAACCTCAATCTCCTGGGCTCAAGCAATCCTCCTGCCTCAGCCTCCCGAGTAGCTGGGACTACAGGCATGTGCCACCATGCCGGGCCAATTTTTTGTATATATATTTTTAGTTGGTCAATTAATTTCTTTCTATTTTTGGTAGAGACGGGGTCTCGCTCAGGCTGGTTTCGAACTCCTGACCTTGAGCAATCCACCCACCTAGGCCTCCCAAAGTGCTAGGATTACAAGTGTGAGCCACCGCGCCCGGCCTCTGATACTTTTTTTAAGCTATGAAATCCTAGTTATTTCATTAGGCATTTGGGCAATACCAGGGTGTTTACTAAAGTGTTGTTTACAATATCCACAAATTGTAAATACCTGTTAAAAAATAGAAAAAAGACAGTATAGTCTCAGCTACTGAAGTGGGAGGATAACTTCAGTCCAGGAGTTCGAGTATAGCCTGGGCAACATAGTGAGACCCACCCCCCACTAAAAAACAAAACAGAAAAACAAATATTATGCAGCTACAGAAAATTATAATGTCGATCTATATTAATCATGGAAAAACATCCATGATGTAGGAACTTTCCAGTTGGCCCAGTGAAGGTTTGCTGAAAAATCACTCACAACATACAGATTAACAGGAGAAAAGGTACAAATTTATTTAATATATACCTTCAGAATAAAGACCCAAAGATAGAGGGGAAATTGTCCAGTTTTATGCTTAGGTTCAACAAAGTATAGACATCCCTATAGAAATACAATTGGACAAAAAGGGTATGATCTAATGCTAATAGACTGAGTGGGGAAACCCAATAGTCTAAAACTGTATGTTTAGATTCTTTCTGGCCTCTCAGTGTAGCATTCCTTCCTTCTGGGAATGGGTCAGGGCCCTCTTTGGAATGAGGGTCTTATGACCTGCAGTCAAACAAAATACGTCAGATAATTTCTTTATGACCAGTTTTTACACAGAAATGCGCAAGAAAAGTTAAAGTAACATTTTTAGGTTTTATGGCTGGCTTTGGGGACAAGGGAGTTCTGGTTTCTATAATCTGGCTTGGGGAAGAGGAATTCTAGTTTCCATGGCTAGCCTGGGGGAGACTGGGACTGACAGGGCAGGAGAAGGTCAGAGAAAAACTTTTGCTTCTGAGGCTGATTCTGAGGCTTTCATTTGAGAGTGTTGTTTTCTGAGCCTCAACATTGTATAGAGTGAAAAAAGCAAGTTAAATACATATATACAATTTGATTACATTTTTGTAGGGGAAAAGTGTGTTTGTATTTTTGTAGAAAGAAGTCTGGAAGAATATATACCAAAATGTTTTTCAAAAGCCATAATACTAGAAAATTTTATATATTAATACATTCAATGCACATTAAATGCTTACTATGTGCTGAATACTATGCTAAATCTATTTTATGTGTGTTACTTCATTTACTTCTCACAATAATCAACTTGCCCAAAGTCTTGCTGCTAATAATGCAGCAGAACCCGACAGGTATTTTAGACTCCAAAGCTCATGATCTTTTTTTTTTTTTTGAGGCAGAGTCTCACTTTGTTGCCCAGGCTAGAATGAGTGCCGTGCTCAAAGCAACGTCAATCTCCTAGGTTCAAGCAATCCTCCTCCCTCAGGCTCCCGAGTAGCTGGGACTACAGGCATGTGCCACTATGCCCGGCTAATATTTTGTATATGTTTTTAGTTGGCCAATTAATTTCTTTCTATTTTTAGTAGAGACGGGTCTCTCAGGCTGGTTTCGAACTCCTGACCTGGAGCAATCCACCCGCCTTGGCCTCCCAGAGTGCTAGGTTTACAGGTGTGAACCACTGCGCCCGGCCTAAAGTTCATGATCTTAACCACTAGATCATCCTAAATAAAGTACAAAGATCAATTATTTTTTATTCATAAAAATCCATAAAGTGCTTTAAGAAAATTGTTTGAAACTTTTCATGCTGGATTCTCTTTGTATTCCCATAAGCTTGCATCGCTTATAGCACTTGGTTGGGTCCATTTACTTACCTCTCCTTGATCCTATGCTCCCTGCATGCCTGAAACCTAAGCCCACTTTCAATTAATATTTTTTACATCTCCTAGTGCGGGGCTTTCTACACAGCAGGCGCTCATTACCTGTTAACTGAATGCCTTTGACACATTAACTGCCACCGTTGAGTTGTATTTAACTCAGGCTAGTTTTGAGCCCGGGCCTTGTGAAGCATATATAATTTACTGAATTGGCACGTCTCAGAAAACAATAAACAATAAAAAGCGACACATTTTTCATTAAATTAGAAAGGACCGTTTTGTTTTCGCACTTTTAATTCTATTTTCGTAATAAAACACACTGGCTCCAAGGGAAAAAATGTTTTTCTCTAGTGTGGCAGTATGTTAAGTTGGATTGGAGCGAGGCCGAACTGAGGATTAGCACTCACATAATTTTCTTTCCAAGAAATGTACTCAGATCAACGCAAGGCCTCTGTCCCTTTCCCTCCCACACCATATTTTCTTGCACCTTCTTTATCCCCTCTGCCTGGCCAGTCCTCTCCTCCCAGCTGGGCCGGGAGCCCGGCAGTTCCCTAGGTCGCAGGGCCTCCCTTGTAGGGGTCTCCTCATAACCAAGCGGGCTGCCGGGCCGACGCCGGATGCAGCCTCTCTTGCTCTCAGGCACCAAGCCGGGAGGTCGCCCGCGGCCACCGTCCCGCCAGAGACCACCATCTCGAGTTCTGGCAGGAGTGGTTTGCGCGGCGAGGAGCACAGCTGCACAGCGAGCGGCTGCCCGTACTCAAGATGGCGGCTCCGGGCGGGCGTGGCTAGTGGCCGGGAGTCGCCGAGAAGGTGCGAGCCATGGCTGCAACCGAGGAGCGGAGTCCAGAGGACAGAGAAGAGGAAGAAGAAGAGGTAGTAGACGCTAGGCCGGAAGCTTGCCCCGCGGTGGCAGTGATGGCCATGCCGGCTGCGAGTGGGGAAGGGAGTCTGCGAGCAGCCGGCGGGAGGGAGGGAGGCCCCGCGGCGCCTCACGGCTTCTTGCCCCTGGGCCCGCGGGGCCGGGGAGCATCGGACTTCAGCCCTAATTGCCACACCGCAGTTAGAATGGGAAGTACGGGGAAGGTACCTCACGTAATGTCGCTTGCTTCCTCTCCTTGAACACGGCCCAGTTTTCACAAAGGTGGGACCATTGCAATGGGGATTTTTGGCTTCTTTTGTTAATTGCCTCTTCCTGCCCACTCGCACGCTAATGCTAGCGTGTTAACCCTTCTTTCTTCCTCCAGGAGCAGTTGGTTCTGGTGGAATTGTCAGGAATTATTGACTCAGACTTTCTCTCAAAATGTGAAAATAAATGCAAGGTTTTGGTGAGTCTATTAGAATTTGGGGGTTGTTGTAGATTTTCTTAAATTTAAGACAAGAATGAATGGTGAAATACCCATCCACAAATACATATTATTTCACCATACAAAGTAGTGAACTCAGGCCGGTCGTGGTGGCTCACGCCTGTAATCCTAGCACTCTGGGAGAAGGATCGCTCATGTTCAGGAGTTCGAAACGAGACCCCCGTCTCTACTAAAAAATAGAAAGAAATTAATTAGCCAACTAAAAAAATATAGAAAAAATGAGCCGGGCATGGTGGCGCATGCCTGTAGCCCCAGCTACTCGGGAGGCTGAGGCAGCAGGATTGCTTGAGCCCAGGAGTTGGAGGTTGCTGTGAGCTAGGCTGACGCCACTGCACTCTAGTCGGGGCAACAGAGTGAGACTGTCTCAAAAAAAAAAAAAAAGAAAAAAAAGTAGTGAACTCTAAGGATCATTGTAGACGTACAGGGGGTCTTTGGGAGCAGATAGGAGAAAATGCACAACTCTGCTTGAGTGTCTGAATGTGTGGATGGAGAGGAAAGTTTCAGAGGAGGTAACATTTTGGTATGGAACAATATGATGATATATTGAAAAAAATTTGAGAAGGCAAGGGGGGCCAGGCGTGGTGGCTCACGCCTGTAATCCTAGCACTCTGGGAGGCCAAGGCGGGAGGATCGCTCAAGGTCAGGAGTGCGAAACCAGCCTGAGCAAGAGCGAGACCCCATTTCTACTATAAATAGAAAGAAATTAATTGGTCAACTAAAAAATATATATAGAAAAATTATCCGGGCATGGTGGCGCATGCCTGTAGTCCCAGCTACTCGGGAGGCTGAGGCAGAAGGATTGCTTGATCCCAGGAGATTGAGGTTGCTGTGAGCTAGGCTTGACGCCACGGCACTCACTCTAGCCGGGGCAACGGAGTGAGACTCTGTATCAAAAAAAAAAAAAGGTATGCACACAGAGGTTGAAGTACAAAGGAGAAAGGAAGAAAGATACCTACTAAGAAAAGACTTAAAAGACCTCATACTCTGCTGTTGACTTTAGCTGTGACAGTTAACTATCTGTTTTATCACTTTACTTTAAAATCTTTGACCTTCCCACTTTGGTATGAATTAAGTAGTCTTCAGGTTGTAGCTGCTGTGATTAGAGCACTTGTAGCTTATCTTGTACTTGCTAGGACAAGACCCTCTAGAGGGTCCCAGTTTTGGAGATTATTTTCCATGGTAGCAAGGTTACCTGTTGAAGGCTTTTTTTCATAATCATTTTTTTTTTGAGACAGAGTCTCACTTTGTTGCCCTGGCTGGAGTGAGTGCTGTGGCGTCAAGCCTAGCTCACAGCAACCTCAAACTCCTGGGCTCAAGCAATCCTTCTGTCTCAGCCTCCCAAGTAGCTGGGACTACAGGCATGTGCCACCATGCCCGGCTAATTTTTCTATATATTTTTAGTTGGCCAATTAATTTCTTTCTATTTTTAGTAGAGATGGGGTCTCACTCTTGCTCAGGCTGGTCACGAACTCCTGACCTTGAGTGATCCTCCAGCCTTGGCCTGCCAGAGTGCTAGGATTACAGGCGTGAGCCACCTCGCCCGGCCCTCATAATGATTTTTTATGATCCTTTATTCTATTATAGGGAATTGACACTGAGAGGCCCATTCTGCAAGTGGACAGCTATGTCTTTGCTGGGGAGTATGAAGGTAGGAGGATATCAGATAGATGGAACTTTTTTTATATGTCTTTCAGAGAAAGTAGCTCTTATTTCTCAACAACTTGCTTTCAAACTTTTTTCTGCAGATACTCTTGGCACTTGTGTTATATTTGAAGAAAATGTTGAACATGGTAAGTGATTGCTAAGGTAGCCCAGCTCTTTTACTGTGAACTATTTCAACCATACTTACATATAATGAATAATAAAGTTAAACATGTTATGTACCCATTGTCTAGCTGTATCAAATCCTGCCATTTTGCCAAACTTTACTCTCCTAGTTAAAAAATATTCCCCATACATTTGAATCACCTATATATCCCTTAACAAACTTATTCCCTTCCCTTTGTCTTCAGAGGTAATCACTTTCCTGAATTTGGTGTTTATCTTTCCTATACCTGTTTTATATTACATATGTATGTATCCACAAACAATAAATAGCATTGTATTATATATTTTCAAACTTAACATAAATTATGGCATATTATACATATAATTCTTTTCTTTTTTTTGAGACAGGGTTTCACTTTGTTGCCCAGGCTAGAGTGAGTGCCGTGGTGTCAGCCTAGCTCACAGCAACCCCAAACTCCTGGGCTTAAGCAATCCTGCTGCCTCAGCCTCCCAAGTAGCTGGGACTACAGGCATGCGCCACCACTAATTTTTTATATATATATATTAGTTGGCCAATTAATTTCTTTGTATTTATAGTAGAGATGGGGTTGTGCTCTTGCTCAGGCTGGTTTTGGAACTTCTGACCTCGAGCAATCTGCCTGCCTCAGCCTCCCAGAGTATACATATAATTCTTTTTATTTATTTATTTATTTATTATTTGAGACAGAGTCTCGCTTTGTTGTCAAGGCTAGAGTGAGTGCCGTGGTGTCAGCCTAGCTCACAGCAACCTCAAACTCCTGGGCTCAAGCGATCCTTCTGCCTCAGCCTCCCGAGTAGCTGGGACTACAGGCATGTGCCACCGTGCTCGGCTAATTTTTTTCTATATATATATTAGTTGGCCAATTAATTTCTTTCTATTTATAGTAGAGATGGGGTCTTGCTCTTGCTCAGGCTGGTTTCGAACTCCTGATCTTGAGCAATCCTCCCACCTCGGCCTCCCAGAGTGTTAGGATTACAGGCGTGAGCCACCGCGCCCGGCCTATTTATTTACTTTTTTGAGACAGAGTCTTACTCTTGTTGCCAGGCTAGAGTGCCATGGTGTCAGCCTAGCTCACAGCAACCTCCAACTCCTGGGCTCAAGTGATCCTCCTGCCTCAGCTTCCCTAGTAGTTAGGACTACAGGCTACTACGAGCACTACCATGCCTGGCTAATTTTTTCTATTTTTAGTAGAGACAGGGGTCTGGCTCTTGCTCAGGCTGGTCTGGAACTCCTGACCTCAAGCGATCTCCCTCCTCGGCCTTCCAGAGTACTAGGTTACAGGTGTGAGCCACCATGCCCAGCCCTCCTTTATCTTTTTTCATTCAGAGATTTTTTTTTTTTCTTTTTTTGTTACAGGGTCTCACTGTGTAGCCTAGGCTGTGGTACAGTGACCTGATCATAGTTCACTGCAGCCTCAAACTCCTGGCCTCAAGCCATCCTCTCACCTCAGCCTCAAGAGCCCGAACCCAGCTGAAAGATGTGTTTTAACGTTTATATATGTTGATATATATATATATAACTCTATAGTTTACTTATTATCCCTGCTGGTTAACATTTCATCTTGTGACTATACCACAATTTATTCTTCTCTAGTTCATGAACATACTGGTTGCTTCCATTTTCTTTTTTTGTTTGTTTGTTTTCTTTATTTTTTTTCTACCCCTGCCTCCACCCCATTTCTTTTTTTTTTTTTTTCCGGTTTAAAGTTTTCCTCATAGTGCTATGGTTGCTTCCATTTTCACTAATTATTCCATTTTCAATAATTATTAAAAACTATTTATTGAGTTCTTTCTATATGTCAGACACTACTTTAAATGCTATGTGTATTAATTCATCTAATCCTCACCACAACCCTGTGGGGTAAATACCATTATTGTCTTCATTTTATAGTTGAAGACACTGAAGCACAGAGAGGTAAATAACATTCCCAAGGTCATACAGGGAGTGAGTGGCAGAGCCAGCATTTGAACCCTGGTGGTCTGGCACCAGAGCTCACATTCTTAATTCTGCTTATTACCTCACTACACAAATTCTACTACACATAATTCTTTTCTGTGTTTTCTTGTGCATGTATGTAAAAATGTCTCTAAGGTACACACTTAGAAACAGATAGGTGAGGGCCGACCAAGTGTGGTGGCTCATGCCTGTAATCCCAGTACTTTGGGAGGCCGAGGCCAGAGGATCACTGGAGCCTTGGAATTTGAGGTTGCAGTGAGAGCTATGATGATACCACTGTACTCCAGCCTGGGCAACAGAGCAAGACCCTCTCTCAAAAAGAAAAAGAAATAGATTGGTGAGTGTGTCTATCTTCAACTTTACTCTTAGGTTGAATCATATGAAATTACCAATCTGGCTGAATATCAGCAATTTCATATGATTCAACCCAACAGATAGCACCATGTTGCTCTCTATAGTGTCAGTTTACACTCACAGCAGCATAGCAATGTATGGAACTTTTCAGTGCTTCACATCCTTGATGTAGAGACCCATCCTCCCTCCTGCCTAGGCATAAAATTTTATAAAAACTGTAATTCCAGGCAGCAGGTTGGCAGCAGTTTTTTTTCCTCAGCCTTCCTTCATGATTGGGAGTGTCCCCATGCCAGCCTCTGGCTTCAAGTAGTAAGTCTGACTTTGGTCCTTCATTTTGAGTGGTAGAATTTTAGACCCCAATACCCTGTTGGGTCAAATTTCTGACCTCAGTTTCCCACTTCAAGGCTGGAGCATGTTAGGCCTACAGCTTTAATCTCATAACTCTTGTGTTTCTGTTCCCTGGGGATGTTTTTCATTTTTGAACCCAGTCATGCCTTTAAATGTTATATATTTTATCTATCATTTCTCTGTGCTTGGAGCAGGAGGGATGACTCATATCTTGAATTTACTATACTATCTTGACAGAAAATAGTTTTGTCTAACTCCCTAAACTGAAATTACTGAGGCTTAGCATCATTTCTTTTTTTTTTTTTTTTTTTTTTAGACAGAGTCTCGCTTTGTTGCCCAGGCTAGAGTGAGTGCCATGGCGTCAGCCTAGCTCACAGCAACCTCAAACTCCTGGGCTCAAGCAATCCTCCTGCCTCAGCCTCCCATGTAGCTGGGACTACAGGCATGTGCCACCATGCCCGGCTCATTTTTTGTATATATATTAGTTGGCCAATTAATTTCTTTCTATTTATAGTAGAGACGGGGTCTCGCTCTTGCTCAGGCTGGTTTCGAACTCCTGACCTCGAGCAATCCGCCCGCCTCGGCCTCCCAGAGAGCTAGGATTACAGGCGTGAGCCACCGCGCCTGGCCTTGTTTCTTTTTTTTTAAAACCAGCATCTCACTCTTGTCACCCGGGCTAGAGTGTAGATGCAGCCTCACACTCTGGGCTCAAGTGATCCTCCTGCCTCAGCCTTCCGAGTAGCTGGGACTACAGTTTCATGCCACCATGCCCAGCTAACTTTTTAAAAATTTTTTGTAGAGTTGCGGTCTCATTCATATTTAGCCTGGTCTCAAACTCCTGGCCTCAAGCAATCTTCCTTCCTGCCTCAGGCTCCCAGCATGCTAGCATTACAGGTGTGAGCCACCGCACCTGGCCCCCATTGTTTCATTTGATGGCATCAAGCAGTAAAATAACTCAGTTTATTTTATGTTCTAGTGGATGCAGAAGGCAATAATAAAACAGTACTAAAATATAAATGCCATACAATGAAGAAGCTCAGCATGACAAGAACTCTTCTGACGGAAAAGAAGGAAGGAGAAGAAAACATAGGTTAGTTCACTTAATTCTCTGAAAATAAGTGGCCCAGTATTGACTTTGACAATGATACATTGCTGCCAGGGTATTCCTTGTATATTTGTAGTAATAACTATATGTAATATATTTATTTATTTATTTCTGAGACAGAGTCTCACTTTATTGCCCAGGCTAGAGTGAGTGCCATGGCGTCAGCCTAGCTCACAGCAACCTCAGTCTCCTGGGCTCAAGTGATCCTTCTGCCTCAGCCTCCCAAGTAGCTGGGACTACAGGCATGCGCCACCATGCCCGGCTAATTTATTTATTTTTTGTATATATATTTTTAGTTGGTCAGTTAATTTCTTTCTATTTTTAGTAGAGACAGGGTCTTACTCAGGCTGGTTTCGAACTCCTGACCTCAGCAATCTGTCCGCCTCAGCCTCCCAGAGTGCTAGGATTGTAGGCATGAGCCACCACGCCCGGCCTAATATGTTTAATATATTAAAATTGAGTATGCTCCATGAAAAGTATCAAACATAGATTTAAAAAATTCAGTTGAACTATGATATAGCCAAGGACACTGGGAACATATAAGAAATCTGTCTGCTTTGCATTGGAAACAACTGTGGGGAGCCTGCCAAGAAACTTGGTGTGATATCTAAGCTCAAGGGAATTCAGCAGTGCCCCCTCTCTTTCTTTCTCTCTCTAGCTCTCTCTTTAATAAAAACTTCCCTGTAAGTGGAATGGATATGATCTGCAGTCCCCAACCCCCGAGCCATGGGTCCACAGCCTGTTAGGAACGGGCCTCACATGACTGCCTGAGCTCTGCACCATGTCCCACCCCCGCATGACATCCTGCCCCCCACAGTGCATGGAAAAATTGTCTTCCATGAAAACATTCCCTGGTGCCAAAAAGGTTGGTGACCACTGGATGTGATGATAGCAGTTCTGACTTCCCAAGGTATAACCTCAGAAGATCCCCTGGAAACTTTTGTCAGCTGCTGCATCCTCCTCCTCAAGGAGGCTCACAGCTGGAACACTAGTCCTGAGTCTAGTGTTTTGTGTTTTTTTTTGGTGAGACAGGGTCTCTGTCGCCTGGGCTAGAGTATAGTGGTATCATCATAGCTCACAGCGACCTCACACTCCTAGGCTCAAGTGATGCTCCTGCCTCAGCTTCCTGAGTAGCTGGGACTATAGGCGTGTGCCGCCATGTCTGGCTAATTTTTCGTAGAGATGGAGTCTCTCTATGTTGCTCAGGCTGGTCTTGAACGCCTGACCACAAGCGATCCTCCTGCCTTGGCCTCCCGAAGTGCTTGGATTATAGGCTTGAGCCACCGTGGCTGGCCCTGAGTCTGGTTCTTAATTAGCACCCATTTAGTCTTCCCCAGTTGCTGATCACACAGACTGGAGACTTAGACTAGTGATTCTTGCATCTATAGTAGGCATATGTTTGTGGAGCTGAACAAATAATCACGTGATGTTTTAAAAATTCATTGCTTAATGACATACTTAAAACTCTAGTGAATCAGACTCTAGTGATGAGTGTTCATGGCTTAATAGATTAATTATATGTTAAGAAAGGAACAGCCACCAGCCTTTGCTTCTTGCCAGGCCCATTGCACTTGCGCGGCCTCTAGCCAAAGACCATCCAAGGCAAGAGGTAGCTGGGCTATCTTGGGTTCTGGCTATCTTGATGGCGGAGAGAGTTTGGTTTTTTTTATACATAAGCACTTGTTTCCTTAGTGCTAGCCCTAGGAAGCTTCCCAGGTATACAAAAACCTAAAGAGTACCTAGCTTCCTCTACTTGCCTCCGTCCTGCTTCTTGTAGAGGTGAAGTCATAGTAATGCTAAAGGAAAGCAAGAGAGTGTGGGGAAATTGGTGTTGGGTATCTCTGCAGGGAGATCACAGTCCATTCCAGATAGTGTTCCTTTTTTTTTTTTTTTTAAGAAGAGGAAAAGAAAAGGTGTGGTCAGCCAGAGAAAGGTCTGGATAAAACTCTTTTAGGGAAACACCAACATTATACGGCAGGCAGAGGAAGAGAAGCTACAAAAGGAACAGAAAAGGGATAGGAACTATTGGGTGGGACGGTACAGGACTGACAATAGGGGCCCAGGCAGGAGGCCCGGCATCTCAGGGCATAGGACAACATAGCCATGTCCTGAACATGGCAAATCGACCTTCTCTAAAGATCTTCAGCCAGCTCCTCCAGGAAGAATGCCTCTCTCCTTTCTTTCCCCTCTCACTGAGCTAGTACACTGATGATAGCATTGATCACAGTGTTGGAATATGCCTCCTGTCTCTGTTGTCAGACTCCATGAAAGTGCACAAAATCCTATTCATCTCAGCATACTAAGCCCAGCCCAATAAAAGATGGAATTGCTGGCCCAACATCTGGGTTGGTGGGGAAGGAATAAACATTTGAAAGTACACTGGGCCGGGTGCGGTGGCTCACGCCTGTAATCCTAGCACTCTGGGAGGCCGAGGCGGGCAGATTGCTCGAGGTCAGGAGTTAAAAACCAGCCTGAGTAAGAGCGAGACCCCATCTCTACTATAAATAGAGAGAAATTAATTGGCCAACTAATACATATAGAAAAAATTAGCCGGGCATGGCGGCGCATGCCTGTAGTCCCAACTATTCGGGAGGCTGAGGCAGAAGGATCGCTTGAGCCCAGGAGTTTGAGGTTGCTATGAGCTAGGCTGATGCCACGGCACTCACTCTAGCCTGGGCAACAAAGCGAGACTCTGTCTCATAAAAAAAGAAAACTTAAAGAAAAATACTTTTGGCCGGGTGCAGTGGCTCACACCTGTGATCCTAGCACTCTGGGAGGCTGACTCGGGAGGATTGCCTGAGCTCAGGAGTTTGAGACCAGCCTGAGCAAGAACAAGACCCCGTCTCTAGTAAAAATAGAAAAAATTAACAATGATCATGGGTTTCGATTGACAAAAAGAAAAAAATTACCTGGGTGTAGTGGCTTTTGCCTGTAGTCCCAGCTATTTGGGAGGCTGAGGCCAGAGGATAGCTCAAGCCCAGGAGTTTTAGGTTGCAGTGAGCTATGATGATGTCACTGCACTCTAGCTGGGGCGACAGAGTGGGACTCTGTCTGGAAAAAATATATATATTTTTAACTAAAATTCATTTTTCATGTTTCTTTCTTGATCTCTCTCCCCTCCCCCAAATTAGGTGGGGTGGAATGGCTGCAAATCAAGGATAATGACTTCTCCTATAGACCCAACATGATTTGTAGCTTTCTGCATGAAAATGAAGATGAAGAAGTGGTAGCTCCAGCCCCAGATAAACCTTTGCAGTTGGAAGAGCAAGAGATTCACATGAAAGACAGTTCAAACCTGAGTTATGAACAGGAGAAGCCACTGCACTTGGAAATAGAGGAATCTGGTCCTCTCATTGAAATCCCTTCTGAGACAGAAGGTTCTGTTTTTATGGAAACTCAAGATGCTGCCTTAGAAATCACTCCTAGAGGAAGTGTTTCTCATAATAACTAGTCATGAACTTTATAGAGTTTTTTTATAAAATAATTGGCTGTGTAGCTTTCATTTCACTGTGTTATTGTTTTTGTTGGCTAAACACACATTTTTCAGTTACAGCACAGTTTAATATACCAGAATCATTCAGGACCAGACATGAATTGAATTTTTTAAAATATGGTTTTTTGGTTTTTTTTTGAGACAGAGTTTCACTTTGTTACCCAGGCTAGAGTGAGTGCCGTGGCATTAGCCTAGCTCACAGCAACCTCGAACTCCTGGGCTCAAGCAATCCTACTGCCTCAGCTTCCCGAGTAGCTGGGGCTACAGGCATGCGCCACCATGCCCGGCTCATTTTTTATATATATATATCAGTTGGCCAATTAATTTCTTTCTATTTATAGTAGAGACGGGGTCTCGCTCTTGCTCAGGCTGGTTTCGAACTCCTGACCTTGAGCAATCTACCCGCCTCAGCCTCCCAGAGTGCTAGGATTACAGGCGTGAGCCACCAGGCCCGGTCTTAAAATATGGTTTTAAATTCAAGGTTTTACTAAGGCAAGCGTGTACATTTTCTATTGTATCTGTCACAAATTACCACAAACTCAGTGGTTTATTTTATTTTTTAATTTTTTTTTGAGACAGAGTCTCACTTTGTTGCCCAGGCTAGAGTGAGTGCTGTGGCGTCAGCCTAGCTCACAGCAACCTCAAACTCCTGAGCTCAAGTAATCCTTCTGCCTCAGCCTCCTAAATAGCTGGGACTACAGGCATGTGACACCTTGCCCAGCTAATTTTTTCTATACATATATAATAGTTGGCCAATTAATTTCTTTCTATTTATAGTAGAGACGGGGATCTCGTTCTTGGTCAGGGTGGTTTCGAACTTCTGACCTCGAGCAATCCTCCCGCCTTGGCCTCCCAGAGTGCTAGGATCACAGGTGTGAGCCACCGCGCCCAGTCAAACTCAGTGGTTTAAAACAACACAAACGTATTGTATTATAGTGTTGTTGGTCAGAAGTCTGACATGAGTCTCATCTGAGCTAAAATCAAGGTTTTGGCAGGACTGTATTCTTTTCTGGAGGCTCTAGAGGGGGCAAATTCATTTCCTTGCTTATTCAGTTATTGGCAGCATTCAGTTCCTTACAGTCGAATACACAGATACTCAGATAATCTCCTGATTTTAATGTCTGCAACCTTAATTCTGTCTGCAAAGTCCCTTTTGCCACTTAACATACACAGGCATAAGACCAGGGATTAGGGTATGGAAAAATCTTTGGAGTATCATTTTTTAGTCTACAATGAGTATTTTATCTAGGAATAGAAACAATTTTGAAGTGCTTAAGGATAAAGGTATAATTCCTAATCCATATCTAATTTCACTCCTTTCCCACCTGAGAAAGATAATTGGAATTCAATTGTAGTAGTCATTTTATTGTGACAGTTACCTAAATCTGTGCTGATAATTTGTATTTTTTTAAGTAAATTCACAAACTTTTATACTTTGTTATACATTGAGTTGCATTAAGAGATTTGATTGTTTCTGATTATAAAAATCAGCAATTTTATACAGTTTAATTTAGTAATATTAAGTTAAAACAAATCCCACATTAATTATATCTCACAATTGAAGGAGATATAATTTATCGGATTAGAGAACTAATGTTCTAGGATGAGGAATATTTTCTTCAAAAGTTGTGTAACTTTTCGCTATTTAGTTGGAAAAGAACTTGACAAAAAGCACTTTCAAATCATAAACACATATATCTTCCCAATTTTCATATGACTTTTTTTTAGTAAAAAGCTTTATTTTTCTGGCCAGGTATGGTGGCTCCTGCCAGTAATCCTAGCACTCTGGGAGGCCAAGGCGGGAGGATCACTCGGGGTCAGGAGTTTGAAACTAGCCTGAGCACAAGTGAGACCCCATCTCTACCAAATATTAAAAAAGAAATCATCCAGGCTTTGTGGCGGGCACCTGTAGTCCCAGCTACTTGGGAGGCTGAGGCAGAAAGATCACTTAGAGCCCAGTAGTTGAAGGTTGCAGTGAGCTACAGTGATGCTACTGCACTCTACCCAGGGTGACAGAGTGAGACTTTGTCTCAACAAGAACAACAACAAAAAAACACAAGGAAATTGAGCACCCCCTCCTCAGAATCCCCTACCGCTTCATATTTTAAAAAAAAAAAAAAGCTTATTTTTCCCACGTTATATATGTATAGGACAGACCACTAATTGTCTCACCCAGTATCTGTTCTCCCTTTTTTTCTTTGTAACAAATTCCCAAGATTTATTTAGGTTAGCAATGTGCCTAGCTTTCTTTGCAGATACATGTGGCCATGTGACTAAGTTCTGGCAATTGACATGGAATTAGAACTGCTGAGTGATGCTTCTCAGAAGTTTCATTAAACTTGAAGGCTTAAAGGGAAGTGGATTGGCTCATCTTCTTCCTCCTGGAACATGGATGTGGTAGCTGGAGCTCCAGCAGGGTTCTTGGACTTTAAAATAACCTTGGAAATAGAAGCCATGAATGACAGAGTGACAAGAATGAAGATTAGGTGCCAATACTGTGAGATTGCCCTGGACTGCTATGAGTAAAGGATTAACCAAAAAACCCCTTTCTCTTCTCTTTCTCTCTTGTGAGGTAATCCTGAGTTTCCCTTTCGGCAGTATTTCTCTGGAAACCTACTAGGCAAGATAATAATAGATTGTCAGCTGTGATACTAGACAGTATTGGTTATGGTTAAAAATGACCACAGGCTGCACACAGTGGCTCATACCTGTGATCCTAGCACTGGGATGCTGAGGTGGGAGGATCGTTTGAGTCCAAGAGTATGAGACCAGCGTGGGCAACATAAGGAGACTCCCATCTCTACAAAAAAATAGAAAAACTAGCTGGGCCTGGGTGTGTGTGCATAAGGTTCCAGGTATTCAGAAGGCTGAGGCTAGAGAATTGCTTGAGCCCAGGAGTTTGCGATTGCCTTGAGCTGTGATGTCACTGCACTTCAGCCTGGGCGACAGAGGCAGACTCTGTCCCAATTAAAAAAAAAAAAAAAAGGAATTTTGGAATTCGATAGTGGTGATGTTTGCACATCTTTGCTAATGCACCAAAACCCACTGAATTGTACATTTTAAAGGGGTGAATTTTATGGTATGTGAATTATATGGCACTTTAAAAGTTGGGGGAAAAACTACGATCAAGAGTATTATTTTCTGCGCATCTTTTATGTACTAGGGAACTGTGGTAGTCATAAACTCTGCCTCACTGATACAGTTCAGGCAACAGTGCCCATTTCACAGTAATATTTTTAGTGACTACGTGAATGCCAACCTTTCTAGCAACGTAAGGGATTCCCTGACGAATACCAGCTGGTCCCTGAATACCACGTATAAATGGAGGAGTGTACACCAAGGTGCGGGAGACTACATTACTTAGAGTGTTACCTCAGCCGGGCGCGGTGGCTCACGCCTGTAATCCTAGCACTCTGGGAGGCCGAGGCGCGGGGGGGGGGGGGGGGGGATCGCTCAAGGTCAGGAGTTCAAAACCACCCTGAGCAAGAATGAGACCCCCATCTCTACTATAAATAGAAATTAATTGGCCATCTGATATATATAGAAAAAATTAGCCAGGCATGGTGGCGCATGCCTGTAGTCCCAGCTACTGGGGGGCTGAGGCAGGAGGATTGATTGAGCCCAAGAGTTTGAGGTTGCTGTGAGCGAGGCTGACGCCACGGCACTCACTCTAGCCTGGGCAATTAAGCGAGACTCGGTCTCAAAAAAAAAAAAAAAAGAGTGTTACCTCGCACCTTTAATTTCCGGAAGAGAACCCGTAACCAAGGGAACAAGGTATAATCCCACCCAAAATGGCCGCCAGCGTCTCAGGCGTCCGCGGCGCGGGCGTCCCCGGAAATGGCGTCACATGCGGCTTCCGGTTCCGTGGGATCCTCCCGTTCCGGCGCAGGGGCCAATACGCGAAACCGCGGAGTGCACGTGCATTCTCCTGGTTGAGTTTGTGGACTGAACTAGCGATGGACGCTTTGGATCGAGTTGTGTAAGTGCACTGGGAACGTTCAGGAGAGATGCTCCTATGATGGGAGTTATGTCGTCTCTGCCTCTTTGTCTCGCTGGTTATCCCTCTTCTTTCTAACACCCTTTGCCAGTCGTAGCGGGTGGGGGCCAGTCGATTCACTCCAGCCCGAGTCTTCCTCCGCTCGTGCACCCTGCTGGGAAACTGACAGCGGGGAAGCCCTTAAGTGGGAGCCTCGGGGTGGGAGGTGGTACAGAGGTGTTGGGCCGCTTTTATCCTAGTCAGTTGAAAACGCCTGGCTTCTGAAATGTGAGCGAAATGACAGAGTGAGGGGTTATGAGCACAGTCCTGAGAATCTTACAGATCTGGGTGGCAATCGGGCGCGTCCACTTAAAGCTTAGTGACTTTGGGCCATTTAATCTTCCTAACTCACAGTTTACCATCATAGAGACAGTTCACAGCTGTGAGGGTTAGTTTCGAGAAGCCTTTGCTGCACCACGTAGCTTTTTCTTTTCCTTCTGACTTTGCACTTCTCTGAGTTAACCTTAAGTGATATATATTTTAAATGTGTTAAAAAATGTTTATTGTGCTAAATAACCCTGCTGTTATTTGGTATGGTTTTCTTGCAATTTTCTCACCTTAACGTGTATCCAAAAACGACAGTTTCTTTTTAGTTATTAATTCAGAGATTTTGCGCACCTGCTATATACTTTTAGGTGTTGCGACTCAAAGAAGACTAAAACTAGTTTACTGTAATTGGGGGCCATACAGCTAATAGAACACGTAAGTTGCTGTTTAAGTTCGTTGCTGGTTAATGAGAAGTAACAAACCACATAGAATATAGAGCACATAAGACTTATTGTCTTATAGACACACTACGTATCTCTTGATTTGATTTAATAAATAATTTGTATCTTTATCAACCAGTAAGTGATTAGGAGCTTTATATGTGACATTTTACCTAGAGAATTTTTTTACACCTCTCCCCAAATTGTCTGCATGGAGGAGAATTTTAAAAATCTACTTGGGAAACTAAAGTGTATGTATATTTTGTTTTTCTCCTTCCCAAAGTGCCCAAAGGACCAGAAGAAAGAAGGTCATAATTATTTAAATGAGGAGGAATTGTTTCAGTAGATGGCAGAGAACTGTTTGAAAAGCAAGATGCTCACTGTAGAGGAAGCCCTTTTTCTGAACAGAAATGTATAAAAACATGCTACTCATGTCACATCATAAAGGCAGAAATGTGAATTTATTTTTTCTTCATATTTTACATGGTGATATGTCTAGATGAGTTTGTTTTTGGTTTTTTTAAGACAAGGTCTTGCTTTGTCACCCCCGCTAGAGTGCTGTGGCATCATCATAGCTCACCACTGCAACCTCCAACTACTGGGCTCAAGCAATCCTGTTGCTTCAGCCTCCAGAGTAGCTGGGACCATGCCCAGACAATGTCTCTGGGTTTTTTTTGTAGAGATGGAGTCTTGCTCTTGCTCAGGCTGGTCTCAAATTCCTGGCCTAAAGTAATCCTTCCCCAAAGTGCTAGGATTACAGCTGTGAGCCACTGTGCTCCTCCAAAATGAGTTTTTATATCTAGCACATTTTGAAGAGTGGCTTACTAGCTATGTAATCTTGGGCATATTACCTCAGTTGCCTCATCTATGAAGTGAAGATAATTGTACCTTTCTCATAGGCTTGTGATGAAGATTGAACCACAATAGAGTGACTCTATAAAAGCAACAACCATTTTTATTATTTCCCTTGGTGACAATAATGTTGACTTTCTCAGCAGTGATGTTGAAGTGGGACAGAATATGCTTCCTGGCAGGCATTGTGACTTTAAACCTAGAGGAAAAATAAGCAGCAGTTAGTCTCCATATGTTTAGTAAATGCTCACAGATTGATCCGTAATTCTTTGTGTTAGGGTGCCAGGTACAGTTTGCTTAAGTTTGAAGAAAAACTAGTGGACTAAAAATAGCAACAGTATCTACTTTAGTCCTTTATATTTTAATTTTAAAAAGATTTGGAAAACAGTAATAAAAGAGTTCTAGAAATATCAAAAGCTTTTTTAATTTTAATTCTTATTTATTTATTTTAGAGACAGGGTCTTGCTCTGCTGCACAGGCTAGAGTCCAATCTCAAACTTCTGGCAAGTAATCCTCCTGCCCCAGCCTCCTGAGTAGCTGGGACTACAGGTGCCTGCCACCATGCCTGCCTATAAAAAGCTTTTTTTAAAAAAGAAAAGCTAATAAAATACCTGTTTAACAGTAATAAGGGAATATGCTTTACTAATATCTCCTTAAAAAGTGAGATTTTGTTTAATGATGGAATCCTGACTGATATTAAGTATGGTAATGTTATATCTCTGTTATTTTTAACAATTGGCACATTAGTTTCATATTTGCAATATGAGAAAAATGTTTAAATTGTTATGAATTGTGCTTTTCTGAATAGAAAGCCCAAAACTAAAAGAGCCAAGAGATTCCTTGAGAAGAGAGAACCAAAACTCAGTGAAAATATTAAAAATGCCATGCTGATTAAAGGAGGAAATGCAAATGCAACAGTGACACAAGTACTTAGAGATGTGGTATGTATATATACTTTTAAAATGTTTTTGAAATTATTTTAGAACTTTTCAGCATACTATGTTGGGCTGCTGGAGAAATACGTAGGTAGGTTTGCTTTGCCTTATGAACTGCTAGCTTTAGAGAGAGCTAAGGTACTGACTACTAGTTTTTTTTAAAAGCAACTAGTTCCCTTAGTGAATTTAAACTGTTTTTTTTTTTTTTTTTGAGACAGAGTCTCACTTTGTTGCTAGAGTGCTGTGGCGTCAGCTTAGCTCACAGCAACCTCAAATTCCTGGGCTCAAGCAATCCTACTGCCTCAGCCTCCCAAGTAGCTGGGACTACAGGCACGTGCTACCATGCCTGGCTAATTTTTTATATATATATATATATTTTTTTTTTTTAGTTGGCCAATTAATTTCTATTTATAGTAGAGATGGGGTCTTCCTCTTGCTCAGGCTAGTTTCGAACTCCTGACCTTGAGCAATCCTCCCGCCTCAGCCTCCCAGAGTGCTAGGATTACAGGCGTGAGCCAATGCGCCCAGCCTAAACTGTTTTTAATTGCTAGAATTTGGTTTACTCACATTTTAGGAAACTATCTGATTTGTAAAGTGAAATGACTACATACTGCTATATATTTATTCATTTGACATTACTTGTTACTCTGTTAGGTACTGGGAATTAATAGATAAGGCACAGTCTCCCTTCAGTGAGTTTAGTAATAGAGATGGACATGTAAACAATTGTAGCATTGTGAATTAAGTGTTGTGTCGGAGGCATGTACAGGATAGGATGGGAAACAGTATTAATATCACATAGGGGGTGGGGACGGTGGCCCACACCTGTAATCCTAGCACTCTGGGAGGCCAAGGTGGGAGGATCACTTGAGCTCAGGAGTTCGAGACTAGCCTGAGCAAGAACAAGGCCCTGTCTCTACTAAAAATAGAAAAAATTAGCCCATTGTAGTGGTATATGCCTGTAGTCCCAGGTACTTAGGAGGCTGAGACAGGAGGATCACTTGAGCCCAGGAGTTTGAGGTTGCTGTGAGCTAGGCACTTTAGGCCAGGCAACAGAGAGAGACTCTGTCTCAAAAATTTAGAAAATGCCATATAGGGGAACCCACACACAGAGTGGGCTTCCCAGAAATAACACTTAAGCTTCATTTTGAAGGAGGGGTTGGGTCAAGAAGAGGAGGAGGAAGAGAAGGACTTCCAAGACTGAGAAAGAGGCATGTGCAAAAGGGAGTGTGAAGGTGCATGATGCATTTAGAGAATTGCAAATAATTGAGGAGGGCCACAGAGAGTGGGCTGGGTGAGGCTAAAAGAAGAGGCAGGGATCATGTAGTAACATGGCATTTGAGTTTTATTCTAAACACTCTGTGTAGTCATTGAATGATTTTAAGCGAGAGATGTGATCAGTTCTTTTATTGGCTTGATTAGAGAGGGTTCAGAGCAAATGCAGGAGACTAATAAAGCCATTGCTATCAGCCAGGTAAAGAGCATCTGGAGTCTAGTGGTAGCAGTGAAAATGAGAGATGCTCAGAAAGAGTAGATGTTGAGGGTAGAAGAGTTTGGCAAGCAGAGAGAAGTACAACTTCCCAGGTTTCTGGCTTGAGTGCCTTATCAGCAATAATGCTAATTAGAGAATATATCAGGTGGAGCAGGTATGGAGGGAAAGGTGAGATGTTCAATTTGGGATATGTAATTTAAGTAATAAAGGCAAAAACTCAGGTTTTTCGTACTTCTATAGCTTGGTGTCCAGCCCAGTGTCTGGATGTTATAAGTGCTCAATAAATGCTTTATTAGTGAATGAAAGGCATAGTATGTGGAGATACCTACTAGGTAGTTGGATATTTAGACCTTGAGTACAGCAGATAGATTCTTTAGTTAAGTCAACTAAGCAATGTAATACATTTTTAATGTTGACTAAACTCCCAGTGCTTGATAAACATAGTTATATCTGAATACCTTATCTGTGCCCATCCCATTTTTGAAATTTGTCTGAATGTCATTGTGTTGATAGGACGTTGCCCCTTTCCTTCCAGTATCCGTCAACACAGTGACCCGACATATTTAAGTAAGCTTTAAAAGCAATATGGTTTTACTGAGTATTACAATAGTTACAATTCATAATGATAACTTTGAGTTGTCCAGAAAAGATGGCAGTGTTCATTACACTGAGACAGGTAAACATTTGGCCAAAAATCATCAAAAGTTTTTGCACTTATAAAAAGGTAGATTTTACTGGTGAATATTCTTTCTTACCAGCTCTGATAGTTGATGAATGATCATTTCACTTTATTTTTCATTGTTTCCCTTATGCACCCACTTCTCTAATGCAAGGCAGTGCCTTAGATTTTTGGTACTGCTGTATGGTAGAGCAGTACCGGCCATACAAGTAATAAGTGATTATTAGTGAATGGATGGTAAGAAGTAGGAAAAAATGAAGAGGGTTGAAGAACAGGAATTTATAAGAGCCATGGACTAGGTAGAGTTTAAAGAAATGAAGGGACTGATTTAAGTTGGCTAGACTGTTGAAAGGGCATAGAAACCTTTAATTAGGAAAATCCAGTCTAAGTTAGAATATTAAGCTTATATTATAGGTTATTGTAAGTGATCAAAAGGGAGCCAAGCAGAAGACATTAGAACATGATTCAGGGACCAGAGTGATCTCGTAGAATGACTATTATAATGCTTCATTTTTATCTCTACTTTTCAGAATGTATTTTATTTTGAAAGGTATAAATTATGTTTTACAGTATGCCCTGAAGAAACCGTATGGCGTTCTGTATAAAAAGTAAGTCATAATCCCTTTTACTTTATTTTAAATAATTTTGTTCTATCATAGAAATAACCACTTTATGGAAGTTATGAAAAATTTCTTAAGACACTATAATTCGTTATATACACTATCAGTATTATAATTGATTTATTTCTGGTCTTTTTTTAAATTTTTATTGAATGTTCTTTTATAGTTTAACCATACTGTATATATTTTATTTTGAAATAATTGTAGACTTAAAAGTTAACGGAAATAATACAAATTTCCCATATACCCTTCACCTAGTGTTATATTTTGCATAACCATAGTAAAATTAACAAAACTAATAAATTAACATATATATGATAGTGTTAACTAAATTACAGACTTATTTGGTGTTGGCACCAGTTTTTCTCCTGGTATCCTTTTTCTCTTCCAGAATCCCATGTTGTGTTAGTATCCCATGTATCCTTAGTCTTCTTGAACTTGTGCAGTTCCTCAGTCTTTCCTCGTCTTCGGAGACTTTGACACTTTTGACTAATGCTTGCCAGTTATTTTTATTTTTTTTAATTAATTTTTTTTTTTGAGACAGAGTCTTACTCTGTTGCCCTGAGTAGAGTGCCTTGGTGTCAGCCTAGTTCACGGCAACCTCAAACTCTTGAGCCCAAGCGATCCATCTGCCTCAGCCTCCTAGAGTGCTAGGATTATAGGCGTGAGCCACTGCACCCAGCCTTACCAGTTATTTTGTAAATGATGACTCAATCAGGGTTTAAGTTTTCTCATGAATAGATTGAAGTTATACATTTTTGTCAAGAACACCACAAAAATGATGTCCTTTTCTCAGTAACATGAAGAGATCATACAATGTAAATGTGTCTCATATTGGTGATGTTAACCTTGGTTTAAGTGGTGTCTCTTTGGTTTTTCCACTATAAAGTTACTGTTTTCCCTTTTGTAGTTAATACATATTTGGAGAGAATACTTTGGGACTATGCAAAGTCCATAAATATCCGCTTTTTTCTCAGTCTTTTGCTCATTAATTTTAGCATCTATTGGTGGGTCTTGTTTACAGTGGTGATTACTGTGGTGCTCCAGTGGTGGTCTTTTGTGTCCCTCATTCCTTCTATGTACATTAATTGGAATTCTGAAAATCTGTTTCTTCTCCATTTGTTTTAATTATGTGGACTTATGGGTATTTATTAATTTTTTTACTCCTTAAGTCTATTGAATCTTGGATACTTATTATATTTTTCTGGGTTATAATTTAGTATTATTGTTCGTTTTGTTGTTGAAATTGTCCTACCTTGGGAACTCTTCTTGTGCCGTTTCAACATGCCCTTGTTTTTGAGCACTTCCTTTTTTCTTTCTTTTTTTTTCTTTTGTCCCATATCTAACTTTGCATTTAGCACTCCATTTCTGACACCACAAGATGTTTCAGGTTTGTATTGTATTTTTCCTTGCCATAGCCCTGGAATCAACTATATTAACCCCTCAGCATTGGTTGCAGGACCACCCTTGGATACCAAAACCCAAGGGTACTCAAGTCTCTTATAGAAAATGGTATAGTATTTACATGTGACCTATGCATACTTTCCTTGTGTACTTTACATGCTCTCTAGATTACTTATAATACCTGATACTATGTAAATGCTATGTAAATAGTTGTTACACTGTATTTTAAATTTGTATTAGTTTTTAGTGGTACTTTTTTTGAATATTCTCAATCCATGGTTGGTTGAATCCATGGATGCAGAACCCACAGATCCAGAGGGCAGACTCTTTATTTTTCCACTAGAATGTAAGCTTCATGAAACATCTTGTTTGACATAGTATTGTAGTATCCCTAGATCCTTCCAGCTTTTTTTAATCATCTGAATATAAAATTATCTTTTACTTATTATATTACCTAATTGAATTTACTTATCAAGATTATTAAAATTGGGTCACCTTTTTTTTTAAATGTTCTTAGGAAAAATATTACAAGACCATTTGAGGATCAGACATCACTGGTAAGTGTAAGAATTTTTGAATTAAAAGAGCATATAAATAATTTTTCAGACTAATTCATGTTGTACTCCCTAATTAGTGATTTTTTTGAATTAGAAATCATCCTGTGTGAAGGGTTTTTTTTTTCCTTTTATTAATATTTACTTTAATCTTTTTTCTTTTTTTTTTAAGGAATCAAATGCATGCCTTCAAAAATATGTGAAGGTTTTGATGTAAAATGAAGAGGAAATAAGACCTTTATACTTTTTTTTTTGGAGACAAAGTCTCACTTTTTTTTTTTTTTTTTGAGACAGAGTCTCGCTTATTGCCCAGGCTAGAGTGAGTGCCGTGGCATCAGCCTAGCTCACAGCAACCTCAAACTCCTGGGCTCAAGCAATCCTGCTGCCTCAGCCTCCCGAGTAGCTGGGACTACAGGCATGTGCCACCATGCCCAGATAATTTTATATATATATTAGTTGGCCAATTAATTTCTTTCTATTTATAGTAGAGATGGGGTCTCGCTCTTGCTTAGGCTGGTTTCGAACTCCTGACCTCGAGCAATCTGCCCGCCTCTGCCTCCCAGAGAGCTAGGATTACAGGCGTGAGCCACCGCACCTGGCCAAGACCTTTATACTTTTAAAAATATGCCTGCAGATCTTACATTTCACTTTCTTTGTAACTGTATTATTCATTGCTTGCATATATATTGATAGAATTTTTAAAAATTAAATTACTTTTTTTTTTTTTTTTTTTGAGACAGAGTCTCGCTTTGTTGCCCAGGCTAGAGTGAGTGCCATAGCGTCAGCCTAGCTCACAGCAACCTCAAACTCCTGGGCTCAAGCAATCCTCCTGCCTCAGCCTCCCGAGTAGCTGGGACTACAGGCATGCGCCACCATGCCCGGCTAATTTTATATATATATTAGTTGGCCAATTAATTCCTTTTATTTTTATAGTAGAGACAGGGTCTCGCTCAGGCTGGTTTTGAACTCCTGACCTTGAGCAATCCGCCAGCCTCGGCCTCCCAGAGTGCTAGGATTACAAGCGTGAGCCACCACGCCCGGCTAAATTACATTTTAAGTGCATAATTAATGAATTATCAAAGGAAGCTTAGTACAGATCTATTTTTATGAAGCAATTTTGACTTTTAAAAATATGACTTTTGGATATTATTTTTAGAACAAGGAACACTACTTGAATTATTGTTAACAGTTGTCAGTTGCTTTGCTGGAGTTAATCAGATTCCTTTTTGAGTCTGTTGTCAACCAAAACTAAGTGAAGAAGGCTAGTGAATGAAATCAGAAGGTGAAAGACAGTTTTAGTAAATGGTGAATGATGAATAGACATTGACTGTGTGATGATAATTGGTTTCTTTCTTAAGAATCTTAAAGAAGTAAGCACTTTAAACTGTTTAAATTGACCTTAGAAAATAAGAATATGATTGTGTTTTCTTGGTAGGAACCCATTATTTGTTTTTTCTTTTAGTTAGCGAATTTAAAAGAAAACTTGGCTGGTCTGAGTGTGGTGGGATTTACAACTAATTGATCACAATTAGTTACAGTTTCCTTTGTTCCTTCTCCACTCCCACTGCTTCACTTGACCAGCCATAAATGAATGAATGAAAGAAAACTTTTGAATAGAATTTCAATAATTAATTAGAAGACTGGCTGGGTGTGGTGGCTCACACCTGTAATCTTGGCACTTTGAGAGGCTGAGGCAGAAGGATCACTGGAGGCCAGGAGTTTGAGACCAGCCTGGGCAACATAGCAACATGCCCATCTCTCCAAAAAATCTAAAAATTAGACAGACATGATGGCATATGACTATAGTCCTAGCTACTTAGGGGGCTTAGGTGGGAGGATTGCTTGAGCCCAGGAATTAGAGGTACAGTGAGCTATGATTGTGCCACTGCACTCCAGCCTGGGTGACAGAGCAAAACCCATCTCTTAAAAAAACTAAAAAGGAAAATATTGGCAAAATAAATTTTACTCAGTTTTTTTTTTTTTTTTTTTTTTTTTGAGACAGAGTCTCACTTTGTTGTCCAGGCTAGAGTGAGTGCCGTGGCGTCAGCCTAGCTCACAGCAACCTCAAACTCCTGGGCTCGAGTGATCCTTCTGCCTCAGCCTCCCGAGTAGCTGGGACTACAGGTATGCGCCACCATGCCCGGCTAATTTTTTAAATATATATCAGTTGGCCAATTAATTTCTTTCTATTTATAGTAGAGACGGGGTCTCGCTCTTGCTCAGGCTGGTTTTGAACTCCTGACCTTGAGCAATCCGCCCGCCTCGGCCTCCCAAGAGCTAGGATTACAGGCGTGAGCCACAGCGCCCGGCCTACTCAGTTTTTTACAAATTACTCTTATTTTAGTCTTATGTTTTTCAGTCATTTGTTAAAGTGATCGTGAAAGTAAAATTAAAAGGGCTTATCTCAGAATTCTTTCTCTTTTATACATCACTTAATCGAGGGCTGGTTTTGTTTTGTAACATGATAATGCTTTTAGTTGGAAAACCACTATATAGCAGTGTTACATGGTGAAAATCTGTAGCACTTGTACTTTTTCAACCCACTGTTAATATGATAACTTTTCTTACACTTGAAGTTGTGACATTTTCTCTCTTTGATCTCCCACCTTCAGAGATAGAATATATTTCATTGGCTATAATAAATCTCAGACCTCTCATTAGTATAGTAGTGAGGAAAAAGAAAAATAGATCTCAGACCTTCAGAGCTCAAAATGGCTATGGAATTTGTGATTGTGTTGGAAATGTGGTCAGTTTCCTCCTCTCGATCCTCCCACATCACACATTTCTTTCACCACAATCTTGGAAATGTTCTTGGGTGCTTTAGAATAGGGGTTGGCAAAAATACACTGCCTGTAGACCAAATCCCTGTTTGGGTGAAGCTTGTGAGCCAAGAATTATTTTTACATTATTAAAGAGTTGGTTAAAAAAAAGAAAAGCATATGAAAAGCCTAAAATATTTATTTGGCTTTTTGCAGATAATTTGGCTACCCCTGCTCTAAAATTTTAACAAATAAGAAGCAGACTGTAGAGAAGAACAACAGACAAGTTGTGTGTGTGTGTGTGTGTGTGTGTGTATAAAACGCTATAATATGTATGAGGTGTATTTTATGGAAAGCTTTAGGGTATTAGTCATAACATGAGAATGTTAAAAAAATTTTAAGAAAGCATTTCCATTGATTTAGACATTAAAACTTCTCTAGAACACCTGTGATATGTCAGACCCCGTATAAGCTACATTCACATAAGACATCCATAGAGCCCTTGCAGGCTTTTGCAGGAAGTAGTAAAATTAATTCTCAAGAAAGTTTAATTTTCCTGCTTTGTCAAATGACTAAAAAGCAAAAAGAAGAAAGTTTAATTTGTCCATACTAAGTGGCAAAGCCTGAATTCTTAGACTTTCTGACTCTGCGTCATCCATACTGGGAGTGGGTGGGCATGGGTAGTTGTTTGCCCCATTTGCTTCTGCTTCCATGATAGAACGAATGATAACCAAACTAGGGGCTCACACCTCAGAGAATCTTGTAGCCAGTAAAGAAAAGTTGAGGATTATGACTATTTCATCTGTTCTTTAATTTTGTTGTTATTAATTTAGGAGGCTTTCCAACTGACTTTTGGACTAGAACATGTTGAATTTAATTTTCATGCTAACACTGATGATCTCAGTAAACTGACTCAAAGTATGTGGGATGTAGAAAGTACAGACATAGTGTGTATAGACATATAGTGTAAAAGGAGCTGTCTGGAGTTGGAACCCCATACCTGTATTTCCACTCCTCTTAAATCTGTAATGGAAGTCAGTACTTCTGAGAGCCAAATGGAGAAGATATCTCTTGCAGGTAGGAATATTAATTGATCTGTGAGCCTCTCCAGGTACAGTCTCTCCAGGTACACAGCGTGGAACTAGTCATAGTAGCTGGATGGCATGTAGATTCCAGGGCAAGATTCCTGCATGGATGCCATTTACAATGAAAAGTAAACTCATGAATCCAATTATAAATATCCAAAAACACCATATTGATAAATTCATGTAGGTCCCCTCTGTATTCATTTGTGGCATCAGTGATAGTAATGTCCTGTGAATAAAGGGGTTTGTTCAGTGATTGAAACACTTGGTGTGCTATTCCAAAATGACTGAGTAACTAAAAAGAAATGATCTTATTTTACTTATTAATTTAACAGTTTTCATGTCTTTTTTGTCTTGAAATATAAATCTTTTCCCTAGGTACCCCAAATCAGAAAATCTGAAGTAAAAAGCTAGAAATAAAGTAGTTTTCTTCAGTATTTCCTATCTAGTTCATTATGTCTTTATTAACTTCCACTGGAAAAACTGATACATTTTTTATTTTTAAGTTCAGAACTAGGATTCTTAAGGTTTTTACATTTATGCATTGAGTAAATGAAATGTCTTTGGTTTTATAGGAATTCTTTTCAAAAAAGTCAGATTGTTCCTTGTTCCTGTTTGGTTCCCATAATAAGAAGCGGCCAAATAATCTAGTAATAGGTAAGTATAATTTACTTTTTAATGTTTATAGAGCCAGCTCTGTGACTCAGATTAACTAATGGTATTGAAGAATCAGAAGTAAACTGAATCCTCAATTCAGTAGCTTTAAACTAGTTTGGTGTGGGTTTTTGGTTTTTATTTTTTATTTTTTATTTTTTTTTTTTGAGACAGAGTCTCACTTTGTTGCCCAGGCTAGAGTGAGTGCCGTGGCGTCAGCCTGGCTCACAGCAACCTCAATCTCCGGGGCTCAGCGATCCTACTGCCTCAGCCTCCCGAGTAGCTGGGACTACAGGCATGCGCCACCATGCCCGGCTAATTTTTTGTATATATATTTTTAGTTGGTCAATTAATTTATTTCTATTTTTGGTAGAGACGGGGTCTCGCTCAGGCTGGTTTTGAACTCCTGACCTTGAGCAATCCGCCCGCCTCGGTCTCCCAAAGTGCTAGGATTACAGGCGTGAGCCACCGCGCCCGGCCTGGTTTTTATTTTGAGCCTTGTGACATTGAATAAAATTATTTTTTATCTGTCTCAAAGTAAGGAATGGACCATATGAGTGTTACCCTACCAATACAGGGAACTAACACAAGTAAGAAGGACTATGAAAGAGTTCCCTGGGGCCAGGTGTGGTGTCTCACGCCTGTAATCCTAGCACTCTGGGAGGCCAAGGCAGGAGGATCACTCAAGGTCAAGAGTTCAAAACCAGTCTGAGTAAGAGCGAGACCCCGTCTCTACTATAAATAGAAAGAAATTAATTGGCCAACTAAAAATATATATAGAAAAAATTAGCTGGGTATGGTGGTGCATGCCTGTAGTCCCAGCTACTCAGGAGGCTGAGGCAGAAGGATTGCTTGAGCCCAGGAATTTGAGGTTGCTGTGAGCTAGGCTGACACCATGGCACTCTAGCCGAGGCAATAGAGTGAGATTCTGTCTCAAAAAAAAAAAAAAAGTTCCTTGGTTATTCATGTTTCTTAGAACACCATTGCCTTTTGTCTCTGTTGGAAACAAATTCTGGTTTAAAGAAGTGTGGCCTCTTGGGGCTCTCAGCATTCCTCCTTCCTCAGTTGTAGATGTAACACGGTTACCTTGTGCTTGCATTGAGTGTCACTGAGCACCCACATAATCATGGATCCACTGGAATTGGAAAAAAACTTACCCTACCTCAAGTTGTAGATATTTTTTCTAATATGAAATATAGCCAGGTATTGTGGCTCACATCTGTCGTCCCTGCACCTTGGTAGGCCAACGTGGGAGAATCGCTCAAAGCCAAGAGTTTAAAACCAGCCTGGGTGACAAAGTGAGACCCTGTCTCTACAAAAAAATTAGCCAGATGGCATGTGCCTGTAGTTCCAGCTACTCAGGAGGTTGAGGCAGGAGGGTCACTTGATTTCAGGAATTCAAGGGTATGGTGAGCTGTGATTGCACCACTGCACTCCAGCCTGGGTGACAGAGCAAGACTCTGTCTCCAAAAAATAAAAAGTATATATAAATATATATGTGTGTATTTATTCAGTATTAGAGTTAGAAAAAACCAAAGTAGCATGCTTATCCACATACATTAACCGTTCCCTAATTAACATCTGTTAAGTAAATACATTTGAAAAAGAACCCTTGCCTGGGTTATTGAGATTTGGTTTGACAAGCTCACTGGCTTAGGCATGCCCTTTACCGTCTGTGGGCCTTCATTTATTCTTCTTTTAAAGGAGTTGGGCTAAATAATCTCTAAGATTCTTTCCATGACTGGTATCCTAAGAATCTCTTTAAGGTAGAGTTAAAAATTTAAGAAAGAGAGGGGCACAGTTTCGGGTGTATAGGGAGGAAGGAAAGAGACAGATACTAGAACATTTTGGGTATACAGATAAGTGGGTACACGTGAGGTGTGGGGGTATGGGAAAAATACATGCTTAAAAATGCATTTTCCTTCTAGGTCGTATGTATGACTATCAAGTGCTGGATATGATTGAATTAGGTATTGAAAACTTTGTCTCTCTAAAAGACATTAAGGTAAGGTGCTGATAATAAAACAAAAGCATTTTATAATGCTGCTCTTAGCCAATAGTGACATCTTGTGGTGAAGAGTACTTGTACAATTTTGTAGATAAAGAACTTTACTTTTATTTTGACATGCTCTCAGATGAAAATACAATTTTATTTTATTTACCTTTATTTTAAAAACAGAAATATATTTACAGTGTATAAGAACATGCAGATCTTGTTGCAGTTAGACTTTAGACTGTAGTTGCTAATTCTTATCTAGGTCCATAGTTTAAATGCTATCCTCTGTTTCTGAATTAGCACACCTCAGAACTATCAATAGAATTTTCTTTCTTTCTTTCTTTCTTTCTTTTTTCTTCTGTTTTTTTGAAACCTTTTATTCTGTTTTTGTTGATGCTTAAGGAAAACAGCTTTTACTATAACTCACTGTGGCCTGGACTTACCACATCAACTTGTAGTTGGCCAATTAGGAAAGAGGCCAAATTGCATTCTCCTTAGGTATTCAGTTGATAAATTGGCACTTAACTGGAGATTTTTCCATATAACCTTTAATAAAACCCCTAAGTCGAATTGATTATGCCCCAAGAGGTGAGGGACCAAAGGTATTAATAATTCAGATGGGCACCTGTGAAAAGATTTGTCAGTTTCCTGTTCCATTCTAGCCAGATGTTTTTGAAAACCTTGGGGAAAGACTGAAATTCCCCACTAGTCTTGAGACTGTGTGTGAGTTTTTACAACATTAATTGGAAAAAACAAGAATCCTGGCATGGCACCCAAAAGACCTCCACAGATAAAATCATTGACCAAATGAGCACTGGGAGTTGTTGCAGTAGGCAGATGCTCCTTAATGGTACCTCAAAGGCCAAGAAAAAAAGACATTGCTGTGTCCATTGCAGAAAAGAATGGACACCAAACCTCAATAATACTCTTCAATTCCATGGCATGTCAGTGCCTCGAAAGCCTAATGAGTGTTTATAAATTTGTCATTATGCTTGTGGTCTTGAAGCGATGTCTGACCTCTTTTCCAATGGAGTGAAAATTGCTTCTGTTATCCCTGCCAACACTGTTGCCATGCTGTGGGTTGCAAACTCTGGAGCACTGACGTGCTTGCAGGGAAGGTAGGATAAACCCTCATATAGACCAAACGTAAGTGCCAGTGTAGTTGTTTCCTGCGTTAACGGGAAGGATTCCAGGATACAAGTTTGAAAATCCATCCCTCCTCAAATGAATTTCTACATCCCAGGTTATGATGCCATATAGCTGTTACCAAACAAGGACCCTCTGAATAGGAAATGCAATTGCTACATTATTGAAAGCTGTACAGCAGCCACACAAGTAGTGCTTCATTTCACTAACATTTGTAATGTGAGGTGATACATCTTGTTTTGAAGATGTTAGGATTGGTGGCATCTTTTCATGAGCTTCTGAATCCAACATGTTGCTTAAGATCTTTCTTCTCCAGAATTTTTTTGTAACCTGTAACAGCATCTGGGCCTGGTGGTTTTTTTTTTTGTTTTTTTTGTTTTTTTGTTTTTATATAGAGTCTCGCTTTGTTGCCCAGGCTAGAGTGAGTGCCATGGCGTCAGCCTAGCTCACAGCAACCTCAAACTCCTGGGCTCAAGCAATCCTGGGCTCAGCCTCCCAAGTACCTGGGACTACAGGCATGCACCACCATGCCTGGCTAATTTTTTCTATATATATTAGTTGGCCAATTAATTTCTTTCTATTTATAGTAGAGACAGGGTCTCGCTCTTGCTCAGGCTGGTTTTGAACTCCTGACCTTGAGCAATCCGCCTGCCTCGGCCTCCCAGAGTGCTAGGATTACAGGCGTGAGCCACCGCGCCCGGCCTGGGCCTGGTGTTTTGCTGTATGATAGCTTTTTAATAACTTTCCCAATTTCTTCTATTGTTATTGGTCTGTTAGGTTCTCTCTTCTGGAGTCAATTTTAATAATTGGATTTCCCCAACCCATCACCAGGGGCATCTCACAGGACCACAAGCAAGTGAGCCCCAGTAGAATTTTCAAATTGAGTCCTGTTTTAAACCTGGGAAGCTCTGGCTGATCCTACAGTGTTTTGGCTAGTAACCACTAAACTGCAGCTCCATATCCTTTTGGGGACTTTGTACATCTTTGGTCACCTTTGTTTAAATGAGATAGTGAAATAGAAAGTACTAAATAGTAGTAAAAACAGGGTTTGTTTGTTTGAGACAGAGCCTTGCTCTGTTGCCTGGGCTAGAGTAGTGTCATCATAGCTCACTGCAACCTCAAACTCCTGGGCTCCAGTCATCCTCCTGCCTCAGTCTCCTGAGTAACTGGGACTACACATGTGTGCCACCACACCCTGCTAATTTTTCTATTTTTTTGTAGTGACAGAATCTTTCTATGTTATTCAGGTTGGCCTCAACCTCCAGGCTTTAAGTGATCCTCCTGCCTCAGCCTTCCCAAGTGGTAGGATTATAGGTGTAAGCCACTCACTTTGCCTGGCCTAAAAATAATTAGGCAGAAAGTGTGTCCTAACTCAGCTCCTGGGTACTAACTGGGCTCTTGTTCCCTTAGAACTCTGCTTCTGGCTTCATCATGTCATATATTATTATTTCACCCAGACCTTATAGCAACCTTATATAAGACCAAAATAATTTTCCCTGTTGTATAGATTTAGAGATTGAGGCCCACAGGGGTTTCAATGGTAACCTAGAGTCGCACATATGGTAAATATTAATATAACCAAGATTAGGACTCAAAGGCTTTGAGAAAAAGGTTATTATTTGCATAATTATGTAACTGTCCCTGCTTATGGCTTTTGGAGGCTCAAGGTATAGTTGAAAGAATTGTAGCTAGAGACAGAACACTTGAGTTTGAGGCCTGTCTTGGCCATTGGTGACCTGACAAGTCACCGACTTCCTTGATTCTCAGTTGCCATCATGTATAAAACAGATGTAACAACACCAAATGAGGCCGGGCAAGGTGGCTCACGCCTGTAATCCCAGCACTCTGGGAGGCCGAGGCGGGCGGATTGCTTAAGGTCAGGAGTTTGAAACCAGCCTGAGCAAGAGCGAGAGCCCGTCTCTACTAAAAATAGAAAGAAATTAATTGGATATTTCTATAATATATATAGAAAAAATTAGCCAGGCATGGTGGCGCATGCCTGTAGTCCCAGCTACTCGGGAGGCTGAGGCAGTAGGATAGCTTGAGCCCAGGAGTTTGAGGTTCCTGTGAGCTAGGCTGATGCCACGGCACTCACTCTATCTAGCCTGGGCAACAAAGCGAGACTCTGTCTCAAAAAAAAACCCACAAAAAACAAAAAATAACACCAAATGAGGTAATACCATGTTTCCCTGAAAATAAGACCTACTCATAAAATAAGCTCTAGCAGGATTTCTAAGCATTTGTGCAATATAAGCCCTACCCCAAAAATGAGACCTAGTGATGGGTGTGGCTACGCAGTATATCTGCACAACCCATGCATTTTGTCCCGGAGCGGTAAAGAAGATGAGCAGCCCTTCTCATCTGCCCCACGAGAGCTCTGTTGCTTGACACGAGAGATTGGGGCCAATGGTTCTAAAGGAAATAGAGTCGCAAGAAATTCGGGATGGATAATCGGGGTTTGGAGAGGTATGATGATATTCCAGAAGAAGACGATTTGAATAAATGTAGATTGTTGTAGCGTACTTAAAAAAAAAATAACATATCCCCTGAAAATAAGCCCTAGGGTGTCTTCTTGAGGAAATAAATAAAAGACCCTGTCTTATTTTTGGGGAAACATTGTATGAGTGAAAATGCTAATCAGTGAAGGTAGTATTGGAAGGTGTTCTGTAAAGCGTGTAAGTTGTGATGCTTGATTACAGTGGAAGCCATCATATTATGACAGTTTCTCTTTGGGGCTGCACGAGTGCCTGGAGACGAGCAGTATATCTGCATTTCACCTTCACCACTACTGCTAGCTCTGTCCCCAGCTCCGTGGGCGAGAGCGCTGGCTGATGCCAGCCCCTCTGCTCGTTCCATTTTACTTCCAAAACAGTGAAATACTTCATTCACTGTGCAGCTTCAAAACCAGACCACAAAACCATTCTTGTTTGTTGGGTCTCATTCTTAACAAGAACCATTTAAACTGAACACCAAATTTTCACTCATGGTGTATGTATATAACTATAAATTTCATTAATAAGAATATTATTTTTACTAGACAGTCTTTCACTTTTTACTCCATTATTTGGACTAGAGGTGCGTGCCACCACACCTGGCTAATTTTTCTACTTTTTTTGTAGTGACAGGATCTTTCTGTGTTGTTCAGTTGGCCTCAAACTCCTGGCTTTAAGTGATCCTCCAGCCTCAGCCTTGTTTTGGAGTTATATGTTTTGGTACACTTCCCCTTCACATTTATTTTCACTCCTACCTCCTTGGGTTTTGTTTCAAAATATTAAGTGGGTACAAATATTTTTGTTGTGTAGATCATTTTTGTAATGCTTGAGTCACGGCTATAAGTGTGCCCATCACCTGAATTGTACTGTCCTCATTTATAAGGCATTTTCACCAACTATTTCTTTTCTCAACTTACCTGCTTTTGTTGCCAAGCCTTTTCCCTCTTAACTCTTCAGCAAGCTCAAAATGAATATTTAGCAGGTGATTAGATTCTACCAGGAAATTGAGTGAGTATTCTAAGAACCTGTTTTCTCAGATGGCCAAACATCAAGGGATGATTATTTTGCATGAAATAAGCCTTAGTATTTTGACAAACTCACAGCAAGAAAGATAAAAGAAAAAAAAGAAAAAGAAAAAAAGAAATAAGCCTTGGTGAACAAGATGATTAAATTTTATGTCAAGTAGGTTTTATTTTAGATAAGGTAAATACACTGAAACTGTCTGGAATATTTTATTTTAAAAGTTCTTAGAGCCGGGCGTGGTGGCTCACGCCTGTAATCCTAGCACTCTGGGAGGCCGAGGCGGGCGGATTGCTCAAGGTCAGGAGTTCGAAACCACCCTGAGCAAGAGCAAGACCCCGTCTCTACTATAAATAGAAAGAAATTAATTGGCCAACTAATATATATAGAAAAAATTAGCCAGGCACGGTGGCGCATGCCTGTAGTCCCAGCTACTCGAGAGGCTGAGGCAGCAGGATTGCTTGAGCCCAGGAGTTTGAGGTTGCTGTGAGCTAGGCTGATGCCACGGCACTCACTCTAGCCTGGGCAACAAAGCGAGACTCTGTCTCAAAAAAAAAAAAATAAAATAAAAGTTCTTAGTTTATTGTATAATATATAAGAATTATTTCCTTTCTTTGTTAAAAAAATAAAGGATAGTTCAGGGATTTGGCATAATTATAGTATTTTGAATTTTTAGGACCTTTCAGACTATTCAAATGTAGTTCACCCGTTGTAGTTTGGGTTTTCAAGTGTTTTTAGAAAATGGAATAGTGTCAAAAATACCAGTGCTCTATGTGGTAAGTTTTGTTTCACATAACTTTAGATTTTTATGATAGTTGTACTGGATCATTACTGAATATGTATTTTTTATTACTGTGTATTGTGGTCAGGATGGTTTGAAAGCCAAAGTTATAGTTGATGTTGCTATACCTTCTGTTACCTTCTGTACACCTAAATACCCCTCTAGACCTAGGGTCAGGTAGGCACAGCTGGAGCATGGAATAATTTTGGGGTCAGGAAGGTCCATTCAACTCATGATCAGGCAGACAGATCCAGGCACGTTTCTATTTCCTAAGTATAGACAGTTAAAGTTCAGGGTTTGGAAGCAGAGAATGTCAACAAGAGTGGTCATTTTGAGCAGGGAAGCAACAGGTGACCTCTGGACCTAGGACAAGAAGGCTTTTGTTTGGCTTTTGTCCTTTTTGTTTTGTTTTTTGCTGGATTTGGATAATCCCTGATTATCTGTCATAGTAGAAGTTCTAGAATCAGTGGGAGGCTCAGACCAACAATTATTCACCTTCCTCCATAAACTAATCTCTCAGTTAAATAATTTTTTCTGTTTAATCTTTTTCTTCTTTGGTGACTTCTAAATCCTCTCACTATTCACCTCACATTCTGATTGGGATGGAAAATCCAAAACTGGGCAAACACTTTTTTTTTTTTTTTTTTTTTTTTTTTTTTTTTTTTTAACAAGTGGCAGTCAATTTATTAAAACAGTTGATTTAAGCATCTGCAATAGTGACTTCAACCTCCACTCCTGGTTCGATACTGATAGAAGTAATCTGCTTAACAATCTCAGAAGGACTGTGCAAGTCAATGAGTCGCTTGTGGATTCTCATCTGGAAGCGGTCCCAAGTCTTAGAACCTTCACCACAAGGAGTTTTTCTTGTAGTGATTCTCAAAGTCTTGGTAGGCATCCGAACTGGTCCTTTCACTTTGAGGTTCTTTTCCTTTGCGCCTCTGATCAAGTCAGCACACACCTTCTCCAAAGACTTGACGTTGCGGCTGGTTAGGGTAATTCTAATCCGGTGAATCGCGACCTCCGGCTCCACGGGTGTTTTTCCGGTATCTTTAAAAGCCATGGCTGCAGCGCGGCTTCCTGACCGACTTGTTCCTCGCCGAGAGCGAACAGCGGTGAGTCAGGAGCAGGAGCGGGCACACCACAGCTCCGCGACAGCCGCAAGCGCGTCTTCCTCGAAAAGCAAACACTTTTTATAGTAAGAGTTTGAACCCCACTGAGTGATGATTGGCCCATACCTTCTTTTAAAGTATAGCTTTTGATTTTTTTTTTTTTTTTTTTTTTTTTGAGACAGAGTCTCGCTTTTGTTGCCCAGGCTAGAGTGAGTGCCGTGGCGTCAGCCTAGCTCACAGCAACCTCAAACTCCTGGGCTCAAGTGATCCTTCTGCCTCAGCCTCCCGGGTAGCTGGGACTACAGGCATGCGCCACCATGCCCGGCTAACTTTTTTATATATATATCAGTTGGCCAATTAATTTCTTTCTATTTATAGTAGAGACGGGGTCTCGCTCTTGCTCAGGCTGGTTTTGAACTCCTGACCTTGAGCAATCCGCCCGCCTCGGCCTCCCAAGAGCTAGGATTACAGGCGTGAGCCACAGCGCCCGGCCAGCTTTTGATTTTATTGTTTTCATAGATTAATGTTAAAAGTACCTTATATCGGCTGGGGGTGCGATGGCTCACACCTATTATCCTAGCACTCTGGGAGGCTGAGGTGGGAGGATCACTTGAGCTCAGGAATTGGAGACCAGCCTGGGCAAGAGTGAGACCCTGTCTCTACTAAAAATAGAAAAAATTAGCTGGGCGTCCTGGGGCATGCCTGTAGTCCCAGCTACCCAGGAGGCTGAGGCAGGAGAATCGCTTGAGCCCGGGAGTTTGAGGTTATTGTGAGCTAGGCTGATGCCACGGCGCTCTAGCCCGGGCAACAGAGCGAGACTCTGTCTCAAAAAAAAGTACCTTACATCATTTTTTGATCACATATTATTGGGTAGCATAATTGTTAGAACAAAGTATTATTTTTAGTATAAAAATCTGTAAGCTTAAAAATCCTGCCTCTAAAAAAAAATATCCTGCCTCTGTTTTTAAGTCTAAAGTCACTATTTGCAGACATAGTTTTAGGACAGTTGATAAAATGTGAAAACAAATTACTGTATATAAGTATTGACTGCTTCAAGCTTTAAAATCAGGCCAGGCACAGTGGCTCACACCTGTAATCCTAGCACTCTGGGAGGCCGAGGTGGGCAGATTGTTTCAGCTCAGGAGTTCGAGACCAGCCTGAGCAAGAGTGAGACCCCGTCTCTACTAAAAATAGAAAGAAATTAGCTGAACAACTAAAGATATATATATAGAAAAAATTAACCGGGCATGGTGGTGCATGCCTGTAGTCTCAGCTACTTGGGAGGCTGAGGCAGGAGGATCGCTTGAGCCCAGGAGTTTGAGGTTGCTGTGAGCTAATCCGACACCATGACACTCTAGCCTGGGCAACACAGTGAGACTCTGTCTTAAAAAAATTAAAAAATAAAAAAAAAATTAAGATCAGCATACAGGTTAGAATTTGATAACTGTATAATTACATTTTCTTTTATTTTCATAGAACAGTAAATGTCCAGAGGGAACGAAACCCATGTTAATATTTGCTGGTGATGATTTTGATGTAACAGAAGACTATAGAAGACTAAAAAGTCTTCTTATTGGTAAGTTTTTTTTTGTTGTTGTTTGTTTTTTAAAGAAACAGTGTCTTGCTCTGCCCAGTGTGGTGTCCAGTGGCATGGTCATAGCTCATTGCAGCCTTAAACTCCTGGGCTCAAGCAATCCTCCTGCCTCAGCCTCTTGAGTAGCTGGGACTGCAAGCATGCAGTCATGCCTGGCTAATTTTTTCTTATTTTTTTATAGAGACAGGGTCTCGCTTGTTCCTCAGAGTGGTTTTGAATTCCTGGCCTCAAGTGATCCTCCTGCTTTGGCCTCCCAAAGTGCTACGATAAGTGTGAGCCACAGTGTCCAGCCCTAAATGGTTTTTATGATAATCCCTGCCTTCCTGTTATCGTGTGCTTCCACTAGATGGCAGGAATGACCACATAATGCAGCTATAAGGGAAAGGGAGTGAAAAAAGGAATCACCACAGAAGCAGAAAGGTAAAGGAAGAATGGAATGAGATTGTAGGGCACCAAGGGAGGTTTGGTTTTCGGTATAGACATGAAGAAGTTGGTGGTCTGATGTGGTGATATTTACAGCTACTTGATCACAACTAGTTAACGATTCCTTTGTCCTTCTCCACCTCCACTGCTTCACTTGACCAGCCTTAAAATTTTTTTAAAAAGTGTAGATATGAAGAAAGACAACTGCCTCTTGGTATATGTTGTGTGTTTGAATGGATAGAGGTTATAGTAGAGAAAGAAATGTATCAAGGTCTTTCTTCCTTCTAGGAAGTTCCTTTTTTAAATAATTGGCCAGAAAGAAAAGTTGACTTTCTTAGTGTCAGTATTTTCATTCAAAGTACCCATTTTGTTCATCTTGAATTTTGCTTTCTTGAATATTACATAGATTTTTGGTTAATATAATTCCCCAGTGGGGCTGTTTTCAGAAATAGAGTCTCTAAGGAAGGAAATCAGAGGGAGGAACTGTGTTTCTTTATAGAAAACCAGCAAATATCTATTTTTAAATTTGTCTTTCCTAATTTTTATGGTTACTTTTTTTAATGTGACTGTCTCTCTTTTTTTTTCAAATATATATATATTTTTTTATTTCAGCATATTATGGGGGTACAGATTTTAAGGTTTCAATAAATGCCCATTTCCCCCCCTCCCCCCACAAGTCTGAGTCTCCAGCATGACCATCCCCCACATGGTGCACATCTCACTCATTATATATGTATATACCCACCCCCCTCCCCCTTGTCCAATACCCTATTACTGCAGTACCTATGTGACCACTTAGGTGCTGTTCAGTTAATACCAATTTGCTGGTGAGTATATGTGGTGCTTGTTTTTCCATTCTTGGGAAACTTCACTTAATAGTATGGGTTCCAGCTCTAACCAGGTAAATATAAGATGTGCTATGTCACCATTGTTTCTTAGAGCTGAATAGTACTCCATGGTATACATATACCACATTTTATTAATCCATTCTTGGATTGATGGGCACTTGGGCTGTTTCCACAGCCTTCCAATTATGAATTGTGCTGCTATAAACATTCGAGTGCAGGTGTCTTTTTTGTAGAGTGTCATTGGATCTTTTGGGTAGATGCCCAGCAATGGGATTGCTAGATCAAATGGTAGATTCACTTGTATTGCTTTAAGGTATCTCCATATTGCTTTCCACAGAGGTTGAACTAATTCGCAGTCCCACCAGCAGTGTAGGAGTATAGAATTTTTTTATTTCCATCTTGATTTCTTCATTTATGAAGTAATCATTTAGTAGGAGGTTGTTTAATTTCCACGTTTTTGTGTAGAAATGTGAGTTTCTGTTAGGGTTGATTTCTACTTTTATTCCACTGAGATCTGAGAAGGTACATAGTATGATTTCTATTTTTTTAAATTTCTTGAGATTTACTTTGTGTAAATCTCTAGGATATGGTTAATCTTAGAGAATGTCCCATGAGCTGATGAGAAGAACGTATATTCAGTGGATTTTGGGTAGAATGTCCTGTAGATGTCAGTCAGACCCAGTTGTTCCAAGGTTTTGTTTCAGTCCATTATTTCTTTATTAATTTTCTGTTCGGAGGATCTGTCTTGTGCCGTCAGTGGGGTGTTGAAAGAAATCTCCGGTGATTATGGAGTTGCTATTAATCCTTTTGCTTAGATCCAGTAAGGTTTGCTTTATGAAACTGGGTGCACCTAAGTTGGGTGCATATATATTTAAAATTGTTATCTCTTCTTGTTGAAGTGTGCCCTTCACCATTATATAATGACCCTCTTTGTCTTTCACTACTTTTGTTGGTTTAAAAACTAAATCACCTGAAATTAGAACTGCCACACCAGCTGTCTTTTGGCTTCTATTTGCTTGGAATATTGATCTCCACTCTTTTATTTTTAGTCTATATGCATCCTTGCAGGTTAGATGTGTTTACTGAAGACAGCATATACTTGGCCTGTATTTTCTTATCCATTCAACCAGCCTGTGTCTCTTGAGTGGGGAGCTTAAGCCATTCACATTTATTGAGAGAACTGATAGATAAGGTAGATTACTGTTCATTCTGTTGGGTTGGATGTTGTTGCTATGATTTCTGTCTTGAGCCATTGTAATATCTGGCCTTTAATCTTTGAGTTTTGGTTGTTTTTATATTCGTGAATTTTTATTATGGTGTTCCGTGCGTAGCACTGTTTTGAGTACTTCTTGTAGGGCTGGTCTTATCTTGGTGAATTCTCTGAGACTTTGCTTGTCTGAGAATGTTTTTATTTCTCCTTCATATACGAAGCTTAGTTTTGCAGGGAATAAGATTCTAGGCTGGGCATTGTTTTGTTTCAGAAGAGTGAGAATGGGGCCCCAGTCTCTCCTTGCTTGTAAAGTCTCATTAGAGAAGTCTGGTGTTATTCGAATTGGCTTTCCCTTGTATGTTACTTGCTTCTTTTGTCTTACAGCTCTTAGAAGGGCCTCTTTAGTTGATACTTTGGTCAGTCTGATGACTGCATGTCGTGACGTCTTCCTGTTTGCATTGAATCTCCCAGGGGTCCTCTGAGCTTCTTGAACTTGTATATCAAGATTTTGAGGCCGGGCGCTGTGGCTCACGCCTGTAATCCTAGCTCTTGGGAGGCCGAGGCGGGCGGATTGCTCAAGGTCAGGAGTTCAAAACCAGCCTGAGCAAGAGCGAGACCCCGTCTCTACTATAAATAGAAAGAAATTAATTGGCCAACTGATATATATATAAAAAAAAAAATTAACCGGGCATGGTGGCGCATGCCTGTAGTCCCAGGTACCCGGGAGGCTGAGGCAGAAGGATCACTGGAGCCCAGGAGTTTGAGGTTGCTGTGAGCTAGGCTGACGCCACGGCACTCACTCTAGCCTGGGCAACAAAGTGAGACTCTGTCTCAAAAAAAAAAAAAAAAAAGATTTTGAGCAAGGCCTGGGAAATTTTCCTCTATTATATCTTCAAATAGCTTGTCCAACTCTTGGATGTTGTCTTCTTCCCCTTCTGGTAACCCTATGACCCTCACATTAGGTTTCTTCACATAATCCCACATCTCTTGTAGGCTTTGCTCTTTTCTCTTGTTTCTCTGCGCTATCTCTGTGATGGTTTTATTTAGTTGGAGGGTGTTATCTTCAAGCTCTGAGATTCTTTCTTCTGTTTGATCTACCCTGTTCTTGAGACTTTCCACTGTATTTTGTAGTTCCCTGAATTGATTCTTCATTTCCAGGAGTTCGGTTAAACTTTTCTTCATTGTGCCTATTTCTTTAGTGAACTTTTGTTCTAGGTCCTGGAGGCTTTTTGTGGTTTCTTTGTGTTGGTTATTGAGTTGTTGTTGCAGTTCGGTGAGTGTTCTTATGATCCACATACGAAATTCCTCTTCTGTCATTTTGGTTGCCTGATTTGGGTTGGTGTCCGTTTCTAGGGGGCTGGTGCTCCTCTTTGGGGGTGTGTTTTCTGTTTGGTTCTTCATATTTCCTGAGTTCCTTCGCTGATTTCTTCCCATGTCGATCAGTTGTTGTTTCTTTCCTTTAGGTTTTTGTTTGGGTATTCACATGCCTTGTTTAGTTTCTGAGCCGTTAGGTGGTGTCTGTGGGTGAGATTCGACCACTCCCTGTATAATGAGTCAGTGGGTGCCGTGTAAAGGCTGTGCAGGATGCCGTCCCTGTCAGTAGGTGGCGCTTGCTTGGAGGAACAGGCTATGCTGTTGATTTTGTGTCCTGTTATCAGCTCTTGTTCTGGGTGGAGCTGGGTTGGGTAAGCCTGCCCTCGGGCACCACCAATGCCCTTAGCAGGGGTCAAAGTTCTGTTCTCTGCTTCCAGGAAAAGCTGTCAGGGTGGGGCTGGAATGGTCCTGCTCAGCCAGAAAGTCTGCTTGTGGGGGTGGGGTTGTCTGAGACCCGCAGTCTGGAGCGGGCCTCGCTTCTTTCCACCCTCCCCAACTCCGCAGCTACTCCTGGGCCTCTGCCAGCAGGCCAGACCACATGCCACCAGTCCTTCCCGGATTGTGATGCCGGCAGGGAGGTTCCCTGCGCAGGAACGCCACCTGGGCTGGGCGCATGGCCTCCTTTTGGGAGGAGGGTTGCCCTCTAGGATGCTGATCTGCCCCTGAAGGCACACACACCTCAGTAGGCTGTTCACGTATATCCCTTCTGTGCCCCAGGCAATGCTATACCTCGGTGCACGGGATCTGGTCTGCAGGTCCGACCTCTGGGTCCTAGAGTTCAAACTATCCCCACCAGGGAGAGGAGTTCTGGTCCCAATTCACCCACAGGGAGCCCAGGCTGTGTCTGTGTCTCTCAGCCTCTGAGTCGGCACCGTTCACCTGGGAACACCGCGCCAGCAGCACCTGGGAGGGCTTGCGGGTAGGGAGCTCACAGTCTGAGTTCCCCTTAGTCAGCTGTAGGGTCCCAAAAGGGAAGGTCCCGTTCCCTGGAGGTGCCTCCGGCTAGTGGCTGTATTGTCTCTCTGGGCAGCCGCGGGTAGGGTCGGCGGAGGGGAGAAGGAGGCAATATGGCGCCTGCTGCGAGGCTCGGGTCTGTGCACACCGAGGTGCCCCGAGGGATTTGGGAGTCTGGTGCCACGTCTGCTACAGGCTCACCGCTAGCTGGCGGCGGCTGTCTCTGGGCTGGTGTCCGTAGGTCTCTCCACCCACTGGGGAGCCCACCAGCAGTCTGAGATGCAGGGGAGGGGAAAGGTGACTTATCCACCTACCCTTGCTGCTGGTCTCCAGGCTGCTCCGGTGGTCTCAGCTTCCAGTTCTCCTCCGCAGCCTCCTCCCGTGGAGTCTCCCGGGGTCTCAGGTAACCCTCCTTCCAGCCCTCGTCTGCTGTATGCTCACCTTTTTGCTTCTTTTTTCTAATTTCTGCTAGAATCTTTCTTTTCTGCAGAGACACTCTGTCTGGCGGTGTTTCTCGTCCGCCATCTTGATCCTCCTTTTTTTTTTGAGTCAGAGTCTCACTATGTTGCCCAGACTAGAGTGCCATGACATTAGCCTAGCTCACAGCAACCTCAAACTCCTGGGCTCAAGCGATCCTACTGCCTCAGCCTGCTGAGTAGCTGGGACCATAGGCATGCACCACCATGCCCGACTAATTTTTTCTATATATTTTTTAGTTGGCTAATTAATTTCTTTCTATTGTTTTTTAGTAGAGACACTCTTACTCAGGCTGGTGTCCAACTCCTGAGTTCAAACAACCCGCCAGCCTCGACCTCCCAGAGTGCTAGGATTACAGTCATGAGCCACTGCTGGCCGTGACTGTCTCTTTTTTTTTTTTTTTTTTTTTTTGAGACAGAGTCTCACTTTGTTGCCCAGGCTAGAGTGAGTGCCGTGGCGTCAGCCTAGCTCACAGCAACCTCAAACTCCTGGGCTCGAGCGATCCTCCTGCCTCAGCCTCCCGAGTAGCTGGGACTACAGGCATGCGCCACCATGCCCGGCTAATTTTTTTTTATATATATATATATATCAGTTGGCCAATTAATTTCTTTCTATTTATAGTAGAGACGGGGTCTCGCTCTTGCTCAGGCTGGTTTTGAACTCCTGACCTTGAGCAATCCGCCCGCCTCGGCCTCCCAAGAGCAAGGATTACAGGCATGAGCCACCGCGCCCGGCCGTGACTGTCTCTTGAATGTAAAGATGATAGTAAATAGTAATAGGTTAGTTTCATGAAATACTCTTTAAGGCCTACAACTATTATTTACCTAACTGGGTTACTTTTTTCTTAATTGCCTTAAAAAAATTTTTTTAATAACACTTTAAGAAACTGCCAAACTGTTCTCCAAAATGGTGTGTCATTTTATATTCCCGCTGACAGTGTATAAGAGCTCTAATTGGTCCACTTCCATGCCAATACTCGGTAGACCATTCTTTTTAATTTTAGTTAATTTTAATAGGTGTTTTATACTAATAGTAATGTTTCCAAAGTCAAATCTACAATATAAGTAATGGTGTCATTGCAGTTTTAATTTGTATTTTCTGATGACTAACGGTGTTGAGCATCATTTCCTGTGCTTATTGGCTGGCCATTCATGTTTTTGATGAAATGTTTTTTCTAGTCTATTGCCTTAACCACTTAGCCATAACTACAACAATGTCTTTTCAGATTTTTACTTGGCTGGGTAAAGTGATTCATACCTGTAACCCTAGCACTTTGGGAGGCTGAGGCCAGAAGATTGCTTGAGGCCAGGAGTTCAAGACTACTAGCCTGGGCAACATAGATTCCATCTCTACAAAAAATAAAAAAAATATTATCTGGGCATGGTGGCACGTGCCTGTAGTACCAGTTGTTCAGGAGGCTGAGGCAGGAGGATTGCTTAAGCCCAGAGTTCAAGGTTATAGTGAGCTATGATCAGGTCACTGTACTCTAACCTGGGCAAAAGAGTGATACCCTGTTTAAAAAAAGGGGAGGGAGCGAGGGAAAGAAAAAAATCTTTGCCTTTTATTTTCATTGTGTTTTCTTACTCTATTGAGTTAGTAAGGGCGAGGTGTGAGAGAGAAGTCTTTCTCTTTGTCTGATGTACATTCTATGAATATTTTCTCCCAATCTGCAGCTTGCCTTTTTGTTTTAATGGTATCTTTCAAAGAGAAGTTTTTTGTTGTTTTTTTTTTGAGACAGGATCTCACTTTGTTGACCAGGCTAGAGTGCCGTGGCGTCAGCCTAGCTCACAGCAACCTCAAACTCCTGGGCTCAAGCAATCCTCCTGCCTCAGCCTCCCAAGTAGCTGGGACTACAGGCATGTGCCACCATGCCCGGCTAATTTTTTCTATATATTTTTAGTTGTCCAATTAATTTCTTTCTATTTTTAGTAGAGATGGGGGTCTTGCTCTTGCTCAGGCTGGTCTCAAACTCCTGATCTCAAGCAATCCACCCGCCTCTGCCTCCCAGAGTGCTAGGATTACAAGCTTAAACCTCCATGCCTGGCCTCTACCTTACTTTTTTCACTTAAAGCAGACACATCATTTAGATCACTCATAAGAGTATATGGAGATATTCTCCATTCCTTTTAAAGCTGTAAAATACTTGTATGAATGTTCGTAGATACCAGTCCTCTACTAATGGATACTTGGATTATTTACCGTTTTTTGCTGTTGCATTGAATAACTTTTTTTTTGCCAGCTTTTCTTTGCAAAGCTTATCTTAACTGCTATTCTAACCATTCTGTAATGACTCACTACCCCAGACATCTTTCTAGAGCTCCAGATCTAAACACAGGAGCCTAGTAGACATTCTTATTTAAATGTTCCTTTGGTTTTTTGTTTTGTTTTGTTTTTAAAGAAATATAGTCTCTAAATGTTGCCCAGGCTGGTCTTGAACTCCTGAGCTCAAGGAATCTTCCTGCCTCAGCCTCCTGAGTAGCTGGGATTATAGGCGTAGGCCACTACACATGGCTGAATGTTTCTTTATGACTTCATAAAAGCACGAACAAAATTGAACTTGACATTTTTCTCTACTTTCACTTCTTTTTCGTTTCTGTAGATGATAGTTACTTATTCTAAGCAGAGTCATATCTAATTCTTGTCTACCTTACCCCAAAATGCTTGCTTTACTTCCATCTGTCAAAATCCTACAACATGCAAGTTCCACTTCCATGAAATTTTCTCCAACTAGAAATGATCTCTTCCCTTCTCAGAACTTCCAGAGAGAGCACTGTATTTTTAAGAGAAATTTTTTTGTTTATTTTTACTTTGTCTCTTTAGTACCAGAGCACTTTATACTGTTCTTTTAATGTGCTGCTTTAAATTACAGTTGTTGATACATATTCATATATACCTATCTAGAACATGGGGTCTTTGGCAGAAATATGCTGCATGTCATTTATATTGCCATTGCAACAGGCACAATGCTTTGTGCATGATAGGTGCTCTGGTACATAAGTGAGTGGATTCTTGCTAGCAGTATTCATATGTAAGCAGTACTTTGTGCTTTTCCTACTAGTAAATATCATGTTATTAGATATACTTGCTTTTGGATTGTTAAGTAGGGCTATTTATGCCAATTAGGTTGTATGCCCCCCACCCCCACCCTTTTTATCACATATGCTTTGCAAACTTTAGGGAAATTTTCGTTTGGTGGCTAAGAGAAAATGACTGTTTAGCACTAATGGATACAGACAGAAAATTCTTAGAAATTTTGACCTTATAAAGAACACTTTTCCATACACTTATTTTGTTCTTAAAATTTTCTCCATTTCATTCTTAAAAGCTTATGGAAAAAGCTGGATGCCTGGAAAATTTTGCATTACAAAAGCTGTTTCAGAGCAGATTGGAATGTACATATTTTGTTCCCAAGAACTATTCTGACTTCAGTAGTGGCACTCTCCACTGAAGGAGAGTCAGGTTTGGGCAAAATTATGGGAAAGGTCTTCATATGGTATTTAGATTAAACTACCTTGAAAGGTACAAACTTGTTTCATCAAAATGTTATAGAAGGTTTTTTGTTTGGGGGAGTACGGAATGGTGATGTGTAAATGTGTATGCACAAACAAAAAAATGTATACATCTGTGCACATGGAGATGATTCCTTATGGGCTAATGGGTAAAGGGAAGAAAATTGCTAGATGATTACAGATTGGGACAAGAATGAGATTTCCTATTTACGACATCACCTGCCCTGGGGCAGCTGTTCCTAAGTAATTAAAGTCGGATGAACTTTTATGCATGACTTTTTCTTAGCCAAATGTTATTCACATATTTCTGTTTAGCTTCCTTAGGGTTTGATTTTTCTTTGCTGTAAAATTTAAGCTGTCAAACTTGTTGTGTTCCAAACTTTTTTGATTCTTGTGCCACCTTGACTGCTTTAGCCAAGTCCTTGTGTTATCCATAGTGTTGTTCACTGGAGATTTTCTTTAAATTCACTCCTCCTCTTAAAAGGAAACTTTATGGCCGGGCGTGGTGGCTCACGCCTATAATCCTAGCACTCTGGGAGGCCGAGGTGGGCGGATTGCTTGAGGTCAGGAGTTCAAAACCAGCCTGAGCAAGAGTGAGACCCTGTCTCTACTATAAATAGAAAGAAATTAATTGGCCAACTGATATATATATATATATATATATATATATATATATATATATAAAAATATAAAAATTAGCCGGGCATGGTGGCACATGCCTGTAGTCCCAGCTACTCGGGAGGCTGAGGCAGTAGGATTGCTTGAGCCCAGGAGTTTGAGGTTGCTGTGAGCTAGGCTGATGCCACGGCACTCACTCTAGCCTGGACAACAAAGCGAGACTCTGTCTCAAAAAAAAAAAAAAAAGGAAACTTTATGTCCCTCTCATAAATGGAGAATGGTACATGATAAAATAAATAATATATGGTAAGTTAAATCTATGTATCATTTAAAATTCTCTTAGTGCCACCAGTAGTATGATTGCCACACTAGGAAAAGAGCCTACTCACTGATCTCTATGGTACTTTTGGCTTTGACAGTTTATAAAGTTTTTCATCCTTTGCTTAAGTAATGACTATTTTTTTGTTAGAGTTTTTTTTCTTTTTGGCCTCCCCCATAAAAAACAAAGGCAGAGGCTGGGCGTGGTGGCTCATGCCTGTAATCCTAGCACTCTGGGAGGCCGAGGCGGGCGGATCACTCCAGGTCAGAGTTTGAAACCAGCCTGAGCAAGAGCGAGACCCCATCTCTACTATAAATAGAAAGAAATTCATTGGCCAACTAATATATATAGAAAACATTAGCTGGGCATGGTGGCGCATGCCTATAGTCCCAGCTACTTAGGAGGCTGAGGCAGAAGGATTGCTTGAGCCCAGGAGTTTGAGGTTGCTGTGAGCTAGGCTGAAGCCATGGCACTCACTCTAGCCCGGGCAACAAAGTGAAACTCTGTCTCAAAAAAAAAAAAAAAAAAAAAGGCAGAGTTTGTGACCAGCCTGAGCAACATAGCAAGATCCCATCTCTTTAAAAAAAAAAAAAAAAATTTTAGCCAGGCATTGTGGCATGCACCTGTAGTCATAGCTACTGGGGAGACTAAGGCAAGAGGATTGCTTGAGTCCAGGATTTGAAGGCTGCAGTGAGCTATCATCACACCCCTGCACACTAGCCTGTGTGACAGAGTGAGACCCTGTCTCTAAATAAATAAATAGATAAATAACTTAATTTTGATTTAATAATCCAAGTTTGAACAGCCATTTTTATAGAAATTTGCCATCATTACCTACCTGCCTTATATGTGTGTGTGTGTGTGTGTGTATATATATATATATATATTTTTTTTTTTTTTTTCTGAGACAGAGTCTCACTCTGTTGCCTGGGCTAGAGTGCCATGGCGTCAGCCTAGCTCACAGCAACCTCAAACTCCTGGGATCAAGCAATCCTCCTGCCTCAGCCTCCCGAGTAGCTGGGACTACAAGCATGTACCACCATGCCCGGCTAATTTTTTCTATATATTTTTAGTTGTCCAATTAATTTCTTTCTATTTTTAGTAGATATGGGGTCTCGCTCAGGCTGGTTTCGAACTCCTGACCTTGAGCAATCCTCCCACCTCGGCCTCCCAGAGTGCTAGGATTACAGGTACAAGCCACTGTGCCGCCCTACCTGCCTTATAGATTAAAATTTTATACCCTCATTTTCATTTTAAAGTTAATATCCATGATAAATATTATTCTCCTATGCTGAGCTTAGAGGGTGAACTTCAAAACTGAAAAATTACATATCTCAGTTAACTGAATGCAGAAATAAAGTCACGAGATTAAATGGTTGAGAGGGTGAGACCTTCAGACATTTTTTTTTTTTTTTTTTTGAGACAGAGTCTCACTTTGTTGTCCAGGCTAGAGTGAGTGCTGTGGCGTCAGCCTAGCTCACAGCAACCTCAAACTCCTGGGCTTGAGTGATCCTTCTGCCTCAGCCTCCCGAGTAGCTGGGACTACAGGCATGCGCCACCATGCCCGGCTAATTTTTTAAATATATATCAGTTGGCCAATTAATTTCTTTCTATTTATAGTAGAGACGGGGTCTCGCTCTTGCTCAGGCTGGTTTTGAACTCCTGACCTTGAGCAATCCGCCCGCCTCGGCCTCCCAAGAGCTAGGATTACAGGCGTGAGCCACAGCGCCCGGCCTCTTCAGACATTTTTTAGGAATCATATTTTGTGCTACCTATCTTGTCAGCATTTATAATGCTGTTTTTTATAACTGAATTTTAAAAGTTTTTTTTTTTTTTTTTTTAATAACAATATGTGCTTTTAGATTTTTTCAGAGGACCCACAGTACCGAATATCCGCCTGGCTGGATTAGAGTATGTTCTGCACTTCACTGCACTGAGTGGGAAGATTTACTTTCGAAGCTATAAGTAAGTGCATTTCTTAATGTGTTTTTCTTATCCTTCATGGTTAGCATTTTAGTGTGACTATTTTATAGAGCTCAAACTTAGAATTAATGTCTGGCCAAAAGTTTTATTGGAGAGCTTGCAGGGTAGCAGTGGCAGCAGCTCTGTGCTGATCCTTGCTCTGTCGTTCTCCTGCTGATCTCTACCTTTGAAACCCTGCCTTCGCAGGGCCCCAGAGCATCTGATGCTGCACTCCGTCTGCGCCTGGAACACTAACCCTCTCTCGCTTTATTTATGCAGTATTTCTTTATTGTTCTTGGCTGGATTTAGAGCACCATGCCAAAATTCTTAGGCCAGCCAAAGGAAATCTGAAAACCCTAAATCTAAAAATGGAATTTTCTAAAAGGAATGAGAAGATTCAGTGGCTAGATTCATTTAACCCTCTCTCTCCAGCCTAGGCATTTTACTCCTATGCCCACCATGATTAAATATAAATCCTAACAGACAGATTCTGTTTTTATTGAAGAGCTAATAAAGGCATGCAATAATTGTACCTTTTGAGGTAAGCGTGACTTTTTTTCTTTTTTACAATGAAGTGTTGGCACTGGCTGATAGAACCCACACTTTCCTAGAGAATACACTGACTCTCACAAAATGCCTTTCTTTTGTATGTTGAGTTCAGACTTTGGTGTACATTTTGACCTGACATCTCAGGTCAATGAAAAATGAAAAAAATCTAAAAGCACAAATTAAGTTGTTAAAAAAATGCTTTTAAAATTCAGTTACAGGCCAGGCGTGGTGGCTCACGCCTGTAATCCTAGCACTCTGGGAGGCTGAGGTGGGTGGATTGCTCAAGGTCAGGGGTTCGAAACCAGCCTGAGCAAGAGTGAGACCCTGTCTCTACTATAAATAGAAAGAAAATTAATTGGCCAACTAATATATATATAGAAAAAATTAGCCGGGCATGGTGGCACATGCCTGTAGTCCCAGTTACTCGGGAGGCTGAGGCAGGAGGATTGCTTGAGCCCAGGAGTTTGAGGTTGCTGTGAGCTAGGCTGACGTCATGGCACTCTAGCCCAGGCAACAGAGTGAGACTCTGTCTCAAAAAAAAGAAAAATTCAGTTACAAAAAACAGCATTCTAAATGCTCTGCCTTATGTTGACAGTGTCTTCTGTTACAGTAGTGCTGTTTGTGCAGCCATTTGTGTCCAGCATTTCATACATTGTGTTTAATGTTTTTCAATGGGGGATACGTGGCTGACCAGCTAATGTCCAATGAGCATCCAAATAAAACTACATATTTCCATCTTGGTCTCCTACTGTATTCGATCAGAGATACTTAGTTCCTTTCACATTATGATTAGTACCACCACTTCCGTTTTTCTATTTTCCTTATTAAAAATAAAATAATAAGACAAAATGCAATAAGATATCCAATAATTACAAGATGTAATTAAGGATTTTCTAATCATTTTTAGTTAGTTAAGATCAAAAGCCCCTTAAGTCTGCTGTTTGAATTTCCACATTTGATTTTGGAGCTATCAAGAATGTATTATAGTTGGGTGCGGTGGCTCATGCCTATAATCCTAGCACTCTGGGAGGCCGAGGCAGGCGGATTGCTTGAGGTCAGGAGTTCGAAACCAGCCTGAGCAAGAGCGAGACCCTGTCTCTACTATAATGGAAAGAAAACTAATTGGCCAACTAATATGTATAGAAAAAATTAGCCGGGCATGGTGGCGCATGCCTGTAGTCTCAGCTACTCGGGAGGCTGAGGCAGAAGAATTGCTTGAGCCCAGGAGTTTGAGGTTGCTGTGAGCTAGGCTGACACCATGGCACTCACTCTAGCCTGGGCAATAAAGTGAGAGTCTGTCTCAAAAAAAAAAAAAAAAAAAAAAGAATGTATTATACTACAAAGTAAATGACTGCTATTTAGAGAAATAGTTTTTTTGGTTTTGGGGGTGGAGTTTGAGGCAGGATCTTGCTCTGCCTCCCAGGCTAGTGTGCAGTGGTATCATCATAGCTCACCCCAACCTCAAAATTCTGGGCTCAAATGATCCTCCTGCCTCAGTCTCCTGAGTAGCTGGGACTACAGGCTTGCGCCATCCTGCCAGGCTAATTTTTTCCTATTTTTATCAGAGTCAGGCTCTGCCTCTTGCCCAGGCTGGCTTCAAATTCCTGCCTCAAGCGATCCTCCCACCTCAACCTCCCAAAGTGCTAGGATTACAGGCGTGAGCCACAGAGCCCAACTGAGATAGTTTTCAATAAATAAATAGAAGGGAGCTTTAGAGGAGTTTTGGCAACAGTCAGTGGTACTTGGGTGATCTGAATTCATCAGACATGCCAAATGCTGGTAAGCTCTCCTTTTTTTTTCTTCTTTTCTTTTCTTTCTTTTTATTTTAATATTTTTATCTCTCTTTTTAATTTTTTCCCTGCTTTTGATTCTTCTAAAGTTTTCCTTTTAGCTAAAAATTAGCACTGTCACTGGCAGATTTTTTTAGTTGGAATTTTATATACAGTATCCCTCATTTCTTCAGTAGTCTTCTAAACGTGTCTTTCCTGATGACTTTTATTAGTTCAACATTACACATATCATTATTTGGAGGCACTAAAAATGTGGATGCAACTGCAGATGTGCATGACATGACTGACTCAAGTGGTCACTGCCTCCATATGCTTTGAATTAATTTTTAGAGAAGATGCCTTGATAACCAGCAACTTTACCTTCTAAAAGTGTTTCACCCTACAGTAGTAGACCTGATTGTCTTATATCTCTTCTGGAATCCCTATGAAGAGAGTTACATGAGAGCTCTGATTTAGGCCGTCCTCTCCCCATGCTTGTTTCCTTTAAGGCCCATGCTGATGATACTCATTTTATCTTTTAGTACTAGTACAGCTTTTTATTGTTTAACACTTCTCTTCTTTATGTATCCTAGGCTTTTTGCTTGTTTGTTTTGCCTTATTCTGTATCACTTACAGGTTGAAAATCCAAAATCTGAAACTTTTTGAGTGCTGACATGCTCATAAGAAATGCTCTAGTGCATTTCTTTTTTATTTATTTAATTCATTTATTTTTTTGTTTGATTCAATGTCACTTCCAGTGCATTTCTGATTTTAGATTTTTGGGTTAGGGATGTGTGGAGGTAAAGGGGAAAACTTTCCCTTTCCCCTGAAAGTTCTCTGAAAGATCAACTCATAATTAAGGCACATGGAGGGGATCACAGAATGATTACCCAATATCCTAATGAGGTCCAGAAATTTTTATGCCCCTCCTTTTAGAGGGTCGGGGGAGAGGAATAATATAGGTAATTCTATTTAGGGACAATAAATGCTTGCTAGGGAGGATGAATGGATGAGGACACAGATTGACTTGTATGTTAACCTGAGAGACAGGTATTATGTTTTAAATGATTTGAATCACCTCCAGTTGCATTCTTGATCTTTCCTGCAATTTATACTGAGATATAATAGGGAAGTCAATTATTCTTTTGATGAATCTGTCTGGTTATGCAGGTAGTGGGAAAGCCCCTTCCAGGGGCCTGTTGATCTCTAAGGGTTCTTTATACCAAGGAGTCATATTTTGTGGTGAAATTTGCTGATGCTTGAGCATTTGTTGAGCATCTGATGTCCCTTCAGATGCTCCACCCATGTAATGCAAATATTCTGAAATCTGAAAAAAAAAATCTAAAATCTGGAACACTGCTGGTCCTAAGCATTTTGGATAAGGGATACTCGACCTGTACTGCGTTCAGTACAGCGTATGTATTACTATTACTCTTTCTGTAAGCAGTAAATGTGCCTTCTTTAGGTAAACTGTCTTGATTGGTTATCTGCATGTGACGCACATAGGGCCCAGAAGGGTATTAATGGGCTTTTGCAAACTTGTTTCTGCTTCCTGGTGTTTCTTACTCTCTTGGGTATTCCTTAACTGTGCTTTCCTCTTCTGTTGTTTCTCATCTCTCATGTCTCCTGTTGGTTTCTCTCACACTCCAGCATTTGTTTGACAAGGCTGATCTTTTATAAACATTCTCATTCATTCAGCCCTCTTTTTCCCCTGTGGAGACTTGGCTGTTATAACAAATTGAATATAATCTTCAGGTCTTTTAGTAGTTCTTATGGTATCGCTCAACAAAAAGAATTTGCAAGTCTCTCTACTCCACCAATCCCCATGCTCTACTTTTCCCCCATCCCAAGATATACCAGTTCCAGAGCTATGTAGACATAGGGCATCTAGAAAGTTATAGTTTTGTTATATATTATTAAGATTTTTAAGTTCACGTTAGTCTACAGAGATCAGTAAATATCTGTCCTTTAAGGAAAAGTTGATTTTGAATGAGTTGATTGAACTCCTACAGTCTTAGATAAGAATTTTTTTTTTTTTTTTTTTTTTTTGAGACAGAGTCTTGCTTTGTTGCCCAGGCTAGAGTGAGTGCCGTGGCGTCAGCCTAGCTCACAGCAACCTCAAACTCCTGGGCTCAAGCGATCCTTCTGTCTCAGCCTCCCAAGTAGCTGGGACTACAGGCATGCGCCACCATGCCCGGCTAATTTTTTATATATATATCAGTTGGCCAATTAATTTCTTTCTATTTATAGTAGAGACGGGGTCTCGCTCAGGCTGGTTTTGAACTCCTGACCTTGAGCAATCCGCCCGCCTCGGCCTCCCAAGAGCTAGGATTTTTTTTTTTTTTTGAGACAGAGTCTCGCTTTCTTGCCCAGGCTAGAGTGAGTGCCGTGGCGTCATCCTAGCTCACAGCAACCTCAAACTCCTGGGCTCAAGCGATCCTCCTGCCTCAGCCTCCCGAGTAGCTGGGACTACAGGCACGAGCCACCATGCCCGGCTGATTTTTATATTATATATATTAGTTGGCCAATTAATTTCTTTCTATTTTTATGGTAGAGACAGGGTCTCGCTCAGGCTGGTTTTGAACTCCTGACCTTGAGCAATCCGCCCGCCTCGGCCTCCCAGAGTGCTAGAATTACAGGCGTGAGCCACCGCGCCCGGCCTTAGATAAGAATTTTAATCATGTAAACATACTGTTTCAAAGACCCAATTAAAATTTTTATACTTACATAAATCTTTAAATGATAAGTCAAATCAAAGGATTTCATTTCTGAGAAGAATTTTTTAAATCTTTCTTGCTGTTTCTCTACAACATATTGTGTAATTTTATTTCTGATTTTAAAAAATAACCAAACCACCTCTTAAAAAGGAAAAAAAATCATTAAAAATTGGTTTGGTATTTGTGTGACTCTTTAACTCTAAAAGGGAAAAAATATGTATAAAAATAAGTGAACCAAAGGATAGACTTGGCCTGAATATATAAAATATTCAAGTAGCTTAGCTTTTCTAAACATTCTTATGTCGTTTTATGAGACTGTAAATCCCTTGAACAAAAATACTTTGGGGAGAGGACTTTTATATAAAAAGTGAAAACAGCATTTCTTTTTTTTTTTTATTTCATAAAGGTTGCTGTTGAAGAAGTCTGGTTGCAGAACACCGCGGATTGAATTGGAAGAGATGGGACCCTCACTGGATCTAGTTATGAGGAGGACACACCTGGCATCAGATGACCTTTATAAATTAGCTATGAAAATGCCAAAAGCTCTCAAGGTACATGACCTGGGGCTTGGTGCCATATTTATTTGTGTGGATTTATAGTATATTATATTGAAGGAAATACATAATGAGATCAATAGATAAAACTAGCCTCTTAGAACCAGGAAAAGGAGGAAGAATCAAAGCCGGACCATAAGGGATAATAAAAAAGAATAGCAGAATCAGGCATCAAGTTTGACTGAGAGCTTTCTGATAGTTTGGACTGCCATTTTCACCAGCAAAATTGTTTGGGGCATCATGAAGACTAAGGATTTTGAGCACAGGGTATATAAACCATATGTGCATAAAATGTGTTCTGACTTTTTTAAAAGTCACTATTTTTTAGAACGTCTATCACAAAAGAGACGACTTCTTAAGTAGTTTTAAAAAACAAGTAGAAATGTTATCTCCAGAATCCAGTAGAGATTGAAATGATAGTCATAATTGCATAAGCTAAACACAGGAAATTCGGCCGGGCGCGGTGGCTCACGCCTGTAATCCTAGCACTTTGGGAGGCCGAGGCGGGCGGATTGCTCGAGGTCAGGAGTTCAAAACCAGCCTGAGCGAGACCCTGTCTCTACCAAAAATAGAAATAAATTAATTGACCAACTAAAAATATATATACAAAAAATTAGCCGGGCATGGTGGCGCATGCCTGTAGTCCCAGCTACTCGGGAGGCTGAGGCAGTAGGATCGCTGAGCCCCGGAGATTGAGGTTGCTGTGAGCCAGGCTGACGCCACGGCACTCACTCTAGCCTGGGCAACAAAGTGAGACTCTGTCTCAAAAAAAAAAATAATAAAATAAACACAGGAAATTCTCTCAATGTGTGACAGTGTATAGTGCAGTTTATAGTCTTACTTCTCAAAATGTGGTCTGACAAGTTTACCTGGGAATTGTTAGAAAATGCAGAATATTGGCTCTATCCTAGACCTACTAAATTAGAACTTATATTTTGACAAGATCCCCAAGTGATTTGTAGACACACTTCTATAAGAAGAAAGGTATACAGGGCTATACACTCTGTATCATTAAGGGGATAGTCACTCATGGAGTTACTAAGATAGCTGTAGACTAGATTTTTACTGACTCATGATAGTAGAAAGCCATTAAATATAAATATATATATATGTGTGTGTATGTATGTATGTATTCTTTTTTCATAGCCAAAGAAGAAGAAAAATATCTCCCATGATACTTTTGGTACAACTTATGGAAGGATTCATATGCAGAAGCAAGACCTGAGCAAACTACAAACCAGGAAAATGAAGGGATTGAAGAAGCGACCTGCAGAAAGGATAACAGAAAACCAGGAAAAAAAAGCAAAGAGAATTAAAAAAAATTGATGGAGCTTAGCCAACAACTACTGTTTTATTGTAGTCTTTTTACTTAGGAGAATTATCAACCTTCAACCCATTCAGAGTTTCTTATAAGATTTTATTGTATAGGCCGGGAGTGGTGGCTCATGCCTGTAATCCTAGCACTCGGGGAGGCTGAGGTGGGAGGATCGCTTGAGCTCAGGAGTTCAAGACCAGCCTGAGCAAGAGTGAGACCTGTCTCTATAAATAGAAAGAAATTAGCCAAACAACTAAAAACAGAAAAAATTAGCCAGGCATGGTGGCCCATGCTTATAGTTCCAGCTACCCAGGAGGCTGAGGCAGAAGGGTCGCTTGAGCCCAGGAGCTTGAGGTTGCTATGAGCTGGGCTGATGCCACAGCACTCTAGCCCAGGCAAGAGAGTGAGACTCTGTCTCAAAAAAAAAAAAAAGATTTTATTGTATATTTTTATAGCATGATAATTTACTATATATTATTATGAACAGCAATATACTAGTCTTAATTTGAAAGTAAGCCTCTTACTTGAGATGTAACACCCTGTTATACCATTTTCTCTATGCTATATCCTCTACCCTCCCAAAACTCCTCTCACTGGATGGATGAATGAGGAGGAATCTCCACAACCATTGATATTTTTGGGAAATTACTGAGTTAGGCATTAGATAAAAGAGAAAGCCATTGTATACAAGAGTTACCCAGGCCGGGAGCGGTGGCTCAAGCCTGTAATCCTAGCACTCTGGGAGGCCGAGGCGGGCGGATTGCTCAAGGTCAGGAGTTCAAAACCAGCCTGAGCAAGAGCAAGACCCCGTCTCTACTATAAATAGAAAGAAATTAATTGGCCAACTAATATATATATATAAAATTAGCCGGGCATGGTGGCGCATGCCTGTAGTCCCAGCTACTCGGGAGGCTGAGGCAGCAGGATTGCTTGAGCCCAGGAGTTTGAGGTTGCTGTGAGCTAGGCTGACGCCACGGCACTCACTCTAGCCTGTGCAACAAAGCGAGACTCTGTCTCAAAAAAAAAAAAAAAAGTTACCCAAAGTTACCAAAAGTAAGTAAGCTGTATACTTAATCAGTATGAGCTACATGGAAAGTTAACCACATCTCCCAACATATATCTACAACCTGATTTCTACTTTTTACTTTTCTGTTATTTTGCCTGAAATCCTACAAGTTGAGATTCATTTGAGATTTTAAACTTTGTGTCTTTAAAATATAGATCTCTGAGAGGGATGTCCATCAACCGATCATTGACCCATTACCTTACTGTTAGTTGTTTAAGAGATTCTGCTACTTATCAGAGCCCCCACCCCACCTTTTCTGAGAAAAAGTAAGTTTTGATAGGGGTAGAAATGGGAAGGAGAGAATGGGTGAGTTTTAAGGAATAGGGCATTTTAGGATACTATGTATGTGGCTAAAGGTTGTATGAAGGCTTTGGGTGTTTCCAGATGGCTTGTTTTGACCATTTCTTGAATACCAGCCCTGTGCCTAGTTAAATAAGCTTTCTACTTTCTCCTACTAGTGTTGCATACTTGTTTTCCCAGACAGAGTATTTAGGTTCCTTGATTGAGTCCCTGGCAAAGAAGCTCAAGTGCAAGCCTCTTCAGGTCATAAAAACATAAACATACATAGCTGTAATTTGTTGCATGAAGTAGCAGTGCTTTTGTTATCAATTCCATGTCAAAGAACTCTGTCTCTGTGTGCATGCATTTATGTGGGCTTGCTCAGGTACAGGTTACGGTGCTGCCACTAAGCAAAAGTTGGAGCCTCGGTTTTACCTTCTGCATCCTTTTCCTTCTCTTGTGAATTACTCCTTAGCCTTTCCTTTCCCTCTCCATTGGCAAATGGCTGATACTGTCCTCTCCCTAGAAAAATGGAGCTGGTATTGCTCATTTACACATTTTGCTTGATTATACATTTAACCCCAGGGTCCTCAAACTTTTAAACAGACCATTGGAGGGTCGGACTATAGTTTAAAAAAAACTATGAACAAATTCCTATGCACACTGCACATATCTTATTTTGAAGTAAAGAAACAAATGGGCAAAAACATCCACATGTGGCCCACAGGCCTTAGTTTAAGGGTGCCTTATTTAACCAAAGACCACAGGTCTTTTTTTTTTTTTTTTAAGCATATTATGGGGGTACAAGTGTTAAGGTTACATATATTGCCCATGTCCTCCTCCCTCCTCGAATAAGAGCTTCAAGCGTGTCCATCCCCCAAACCACAGGTCTTTTTTGAGTTTTATTCCAAGGTAGGGTCTTCGCTCTGTCACCCAGGCTAGGATGCAGTGGTGGTTATAGCTCACTGCAACCTCAAACTCCTGGGCTTAAGCGATCCTCCAGCCTCAGCCTCTTGAGTAGATGGGACTACAGGCATGTGCTATTACAACCTGCTAATTTTTCTATTTTTTGTAGAGATGGGGTCTCACTCTTGCTCAGGCTGGTCTTGAGCTCCTGGGCTTAAGCAGTCCTCCTGCCTCTGCCTCCCAAAGTGCTAGAATTACAGGTGTGAGCCACTGCCCAGCCCTGCACAGTCTTATCTGAAGATATTTGCATTTTATGTCTAAATGAGGGGAAAGGGCTAAAATGATTCATTTTTTGCCATCCACAAGTAGATGGACAATAGCTGGAGAGGAGAGCTGTGAAAAGGACATCAGAAATGATGGATGTATAGACTGTCCCCAGTTCCTGACCCCTGACTAGTTTTGCTGATGCCAGGGGAAATAGTAATTTTAGGAAGCAATGCAATGGGTCCTTCTCACTAGTCACTTGTAGGGCCCTGCCATTCCTGGCCCTCTCTGCATCAAGAAGACTACCCTAACGCTTCATGGTGACCTCAACCAATCTTAACCTAAAAATGGCCACATTTTTTGTATGTGGGACATTTTAAGGGTGTTTTTTTTTTGTTTATTTTAATCAATATTCTTATTTAAGATTGGTAATGCATCCCTTTGTTTCTATGTAATTTTTATGTCTGGTGATAGAGTGTCTAATAAGTATTGGAATGCAGCCCTTTTGCTAATAGAAGTGTTATATAGTATTACTGAAATCTAACAAAAGACTTTTGGGCAAGTCTTTGTAATGTTGAACCATCTGGAATCCCCAATTGACCGTTTATGTCACTGTTTTTGTGGAAAGCACGTTCTGATTTCCAGTTGTCCTTGCACTTTTGTGTGTGTGTGTGTGTGTGTTTTGTTTGTTTTTGTTTTGAGGAGAAGGAAAAAGCTTATTAGTTTGTTGGGAAATGAGGAGGGTGGTAGACTCCTATCTCAAAGTACCAACGTCTCTGTCCTTGAACTTTAGAACACAATATCTATAGATTGGAGACAACATTCACTTCAATGAAGGTAGTAAATTGCCTGTCTTAAGTTTTACCTAACTTTGGATTTTGGTAGATGAGGACAGCAATTTAATTTTTTTTTATACCGAACTACTTGTATTTTTGCTGGAATTTTAATACTACCAATAATTTATGATTCCATGAAATTTTGTTCATTTTTTTTTAACTTAAATGCTGTTTGCTTGGCATTGAACATAATCCAAAGTGGAGATGTTATTACCCAATTGAAGAAAAAAAGGGAGAAAAAAACTTACCCAAGTCAGTTTTCAATTATCTGATTATCTAGCTGCTTCTGCTCTTTCCTTCCGTTCCTTTATATTTTTAGCTATTTCAGGCCCACTCCACCCCCACAAGGATTTAAAAAGCTTTAATATGGAAGATAAAACCACTGAATCCATTGCTAAAATTTGAGCAACAGAGGAAGGTTTGTTTTTATTGAATTTCAGAAATTGGTGTTTTGTCCACCATAGAATTAAGAGATAGTGCAAAAATAACTGTCTTCTTTATGTTCTTAATAGATCATAGAAACATTCCACAACTGCATTTAAGACAAATGTATCCTAGCATATATACATTATGAAATCGTTTAAAATATTCCACATCTATTGAAATAAGCTACTGCGAAAAAGATGAAAATGGGTTTGCTGACTGGAGGGTATGTATGCTAGCAGTGAGAAGAAAGGCAACTTGCTTTTAAATGTTTGCTTCATATCAACAACTTGAGTTGTTCAGGTTTAAAAACTGCAAGGGTGTCATTGTGTTTCCTGTACTATCCAGGTAGGCCGTGTTAAGAATTTTAACTGTGCCTTGGTTGAATTGGAACTATTCTTCATTTTCTTTACATTTCAGAACCCTTTGGGGAAATGTTTTAAGATGAATCATAAATGCATTTTAATTCTATTCTTGTTCTGCTTCCTTTAAACAACTTCCATCCTTCCTCCGCCAACCTATCTCACCCCTACTCTCCCCACCTCACACTCTAGGAATCAGAAAGTAGGTTCTAAACACAGAAAAGTCAGGCTGTTTTGGTGAGGGGAACAGTGAGGAGGGGGTTCAGTTTCCCTTTTTTTTTTTTGAGACAGAGTCTCACTCTGTTGCCTGGGGTAGAGTGCAGTGGCTTCATAGCTCACTGCAACCTCAAACTCCTGGGCTCAAGTGATCTGCCTGCCTCAGCCTCTAGAGTAGCTGGGACTACAGGCATTTGCTATGACTAATTTTTCTATTTTTAGTAGAGACGGGTTCTCACTCTTGTTCAGGCTGGTCTTGAACTCCTGAGCTCTAGCAGTCCTCCCACCTTGGCCTCTCAGAGTGCTAGGAATACAAGTGTTAGGCTCCTTGTAGGGCCCTACAAGGCCCCCCCTATTGCAAAGGGATGGGGCTTATATGAGAAAAGGCAGGTCAGAGGGAAATGGCAAAGCATCTGGAACTCAACAGTTGGGGCTTTTGCCAAGCAAGGATCAAAGCCTCTGAGCTTTAAGCGCTTTACTGGATTGGATCAATTCCTCCAGCTTAAAAAAAAAAAAAAAAAATAGGTTTCTGAAGGCTCAGATAGAAGCCGAATGTCAGGTGTTATCCTGTGAGACATGCCCTCCCACCCCACTGGAGCCCAGGACTGCATAGCCACCACCTGTGGACACCAGAGCATGGCATAGGGGAGGAACCTGCAACCAGTGTTAGACTTGAGCTAAAGTTGAGGCTTGTGTTCAGGTAACTCCCTGTGTCAAACACTGCAAGTGAGCTCTGAAAGAAGTTTCTAGCAGGCAAAACATGGTCTGCTCATCTTATATTTTCCTGGTTAGAGCTGGAACCCATACTACTAAGTGAAGTATCCCAAGAATGGAAAAACAAGCACCAGATATATTCTCCAGCAAACTGGTATTAACTGAGTAGCACCTAAGTGGACACATAGGTACTACAGTAATAGGGTATTGGGCAGGGGGGAGGGGGGCGGGTATATACATACATAATGAGTGAGATGTGCACCATCTGGGGGATGGTCATGATGGAGACTCAGACTTTTGGGGGGAGGGGGGGAAAAGGGCATTTATTGAAACCTTGAAATCTGTACCCCCATAATATGCCGAAATAAAGAAAAAAAAAAACAAAACATGGTCTGCTGCATTTGAAATAAACAAGATTCACATTTATCAGCTTGAGCAGTTTATTGTCCCAATCCCCTACCTGGTTGCCCCACAGCCTCTTATCTGACAAAGTAAATGGCACAATGACTGGGTAGAAACATCACTTTAGATGACAGCGTGCAACAGCATCTCTGGCTCAGCTTTTCAGAGGCAGCGCAGGGTTTATGGCCCTGGGGCTGGGGCGGAAGGGTGGGGCCAGGGAGGAGGAGACCATGAAAATTCTTTGCTGTCCCTATTAAGCACCATTTCCATCCACTTGGCTCCTCACTTAAAGCTAGTCTATGCCACAAATGGGTCTTGAATTTTACCTCCACCACCTTCTCCCTTTAGGGAGACCTTGAGGAAGGATTAGACAGAATCCTGTGGAAAACAAATTCAAGTGGCATGGGAGCTCCTCGAGCAGAACTCTGGCTGCAGAATCAGCACTGGCTGGGGAATATGAGTGGTAGACAGTGAGTAGTGCAGTGTTGGGAGAAGAAGTTGTGGTATTAAAGAAACCGACACACACTTTTTGGATGCCGAGAGCTCAGCTGAGATTTAAAAGGACAAGATGAGGGGCAGCTGGGCATGGTGGTGCATGCTTTTAGTCCTAGCCACTAAGAAGGCTGAGGTGGTGTCAGGAATATGACTGGTTCTTAACCTCCAACCCAAATCATCATGGCCAGAGGAACAGTAGACAGAGCAATTAGCAAGCTACAAAACCACAAGTCACACAAGCAGCCTTTTAATGCAAAGTGAAAGTTTGTCCCAGAGAAGGTATGGATTGGGCTCTGCGAGTGGAGACAAACCTGTGGAATACAAGGTTTGTGTGAAGTTTTTGGTGGCAGCGAAAAGACAGAGAGAGTGGGGCCGAACGACATGGCTTTATTGAGCGCTCTCGGGCAAGGTTCGCGGGTCCCAAGAGAGGGGGGCCCGAGAAGTCACATGCATTTGGAGGGGGTGTGGGCCTTTATACTGTTTGGGGCGGGCTAGGGACTTTTGGCAGGAAGAGCTGGGGATTTTCCACTGTGACCTTCGGTGGTTATTGAGAAATAGGAGGGGCTGGCGGTATTTGTGGAATCCAGGAGCCAAAACTTTCTTATCTGGGTGGACATCTAGGTGTGGTTGTTCTCAGCGGGGCCTGGCAATTGTCCTTGGCAGGTCTGGTCTCGTGAGCCTTTTCTTTTTGATCTAGGGAGGGAAGGGGGGCCTACCACCAGCCTTACAGTTTGTTCTTCTTATTTTCTATGGATGGGGGGATTGTAGCAGGGAGACGGCTCCCTGTGTCATGGTTTCTGAAAATCCACTTTGGGGTGAAACCACAATGTAGATCAAGTTATAATAATATGGCCATGTCATAAGGTTACTCTCAGTCACCCTTCTACTAGTTTCGTAGGCTTTGTGCAGGGGAAAGTCCTCCTCCCCAATGGCTCCCTAACAGTGGGAGGATCAGGATCACTAGTTCAAGCCCAGCCTGGGCAAAATAGCAAGACCCCGTCACTAAAACAAAAACAAATGATAACAAGGCTTAACACCATAAGCAACACCAATTATTTATTTTTATAAAAGTAGTGTTAAAATGCTAACTGTCTTTTTCAAGAAATGCAAAGGACAATATATAAGGTTTTGCTTTCCAGTAGTAGCAGTAGTATGACAAAGAATTCAAAAAGGGGACCTGGGCAGGGTGCGGTGGCTCACGCCTGTAATCTTAAAATTCTGGGAGGCCAAGGGAGGAGGATTGCTTGAGGTCAGGAGTTTGAGACCACCCTGAGCAATACCGAGGCCCTGTCTCTACTGTAGCCCGGGCAACAGAGAGAGATTGTCTCAAAAATAAATAAATCAATAAAATACAAAGGGGACCTGATACGGTAAATGGTATGATACTGGCTCACAAAATTCCATGGTTTTTTTTTTGTTGTTTTTTTCTTTTTCTTTTTCTTTTTTTTTTTTTTTACAAAATTCCATGTTATTTCCATTCTTAGAATATGAGAGAAGTAGCCATTATGGTTGAGAAATGGGGCTCCAGAAAGTAATTATATCCTAATCTCAATGACAGAGCCTCAATCCCAGACGTGCATCAGGCTGTTAATCTAGAAGCAATTGCTGGCAAGTAAAGGGAGGCAAAGAACTGGTGACAGAAATCCTTTGGTTTGACCCTTGAAACATTTTAGGAAGAATCGTCACATAGGTGCCTTGTGTGGTCTTACTTAGAATTGGAAGTATCAAAGAATGATGTAGGCTGATAAAAAAAAAAAAAAAAAAAAGAATTGGAAGTGCTAATTGCTAGGAACCAACACGGGTTCCCTGATCTCATTTCTTTTTTTCAAAAGACTACTTGCCTGGTAGATAGTGCAATAATCATTCACTCCACATTTATTAAGCATTATTATATTTCAGGCATTGTGATAGAATAATGCCTTACATTGTATTAATATGTTTATAATTTATTAATAGAAAGCATTTCCTTTAAAATACAAGGATTTTTTTCAGACTTTAAAAAACAGAACGTTTTTCTGATTATCGAAAACAAAAGTCACCAGCACTCTCACCATCCAGATACACAATATTAACATTTTGCTGTATTTCTTACCACTTTTTAAAAATAAAATTTTTTTCAGTGATATTTCCATTTATTTTACTTTTAGTAATAAAAATTTTTTTCTGTCTCATACATGATTGGACACATATTTTGCTTTAAAATTAACAGTCAAAATTGAAGAAACAATGGTTTATTTTTCTAATCAAGTGACCAAGCTGCTGAATCTTAAGGCCTCAATAAATGTTGCATCTTATTATTTTCATTGAATAAAACCTTCTATTTTGATTATTCCTGGTAAGTAGCAATTTTGTTTCTCCAGTGGCTTCCATTTGCCAAACAGTCATGACAGATGGTTTAACATGGTGGCTGCTGCTTTCAGGGGGTTCTGTCAGGTGACTCCTCATTTCCAGTACAGCAGCTCTTGGTAATTTTTCATCAAAAGTCCATCCATCAGGACTTCTCTATCGTGGCTGGCCAAGGAGTCCTGCTTTGGCTGCCAGAGCCTCATTCTGCTGAATATGATATTCCTGAAATCTCATGGATATTCTCTGTGTCATTTTTAAATATTTCTGTAAGCAATGTTCTGAACAGGTGGTCTCTTCAGGTTTTACTTCTCTTGTTGTGAAGTCTTTAACACAGTCCAAAAAGCAGGTTTCTGTAAGTTTATTGTAGGTCCCAAGAAATTCCTTAAACTGTTTTATCTGATCAGATTCTGGTATTTGTGCAGCCATATTCTTTTGGTACCTTTATTAGTCACCTTTTCTGATGCATGAGTTTCCTTTCTGTTCTGGAAAAGTTGTCCAACTTTTGCTTCAGTGTCTCCAGTGAAGTTGTTTCTTACTCAAGCACAGGCTCTCGCTTCCGACATCTGCACGAGGCTGGGGGGCTGCGCTGGGTTGAGTCTGGGGACAGAGGGTCAGGATCAGGGCAGGCGCTGCGGTCGCTGCATAGGAAAGAACACCTAAAAATAAAAATTTTAAGCTGCTTGCAATAGCACAAACCTGTAGTCCCAGCTACTCAGGAGGCTGAGGCAGGAGGGTCTCTTGAGCCCAGAAGTTTGAGGCTATAGTGTGCTATGATTATGTATGTGAATAGCCTCAAACTCCAGCCTTGGCAACATAGTGAGACCTCGTCTTTAAAAACAAAAAACAGGCTGGGCGCTGTGGCTCACACCTGTAATCCTAACAATCTAGGAGGCCGAGGTGGGCAGATTGCTCAAGGTCAGGAGTTCGAAACCAGCCTGAGCAAGAGCAAGACCCTGTCTCTACTCTAAATAGAAATAAATTAATTGGCCAACTAATATATATAGAAAAAATTAGCCGGGCATGGTGGCGCATGCTTGTAGTCTCAGCTACTCGGGAGGCTGAGGCAGCAGGATTGCTTGAGCCCAGGAGATTGAGGTTGCTGTGAGCTAGGGTGATGCCACGGCTAGACTCTGTCTCAAAAATAAAATAAATACAAAAAACAGGCCGGGTGCGGTGGCTCATGCCTGTAATCCTAGAATTCTGGGAGGCTGAGGCAGGTGGATCACTCAAGGTCAGGAGTTCGAAACCAGCCTGAGCAAGAGCGAGACCCCATCTCTACTAAAAATAGAAAGAAATTAATTGGCCAACTAAAAATATAGAAAAAATTAGCCGGGTATTGTGGTATATGCCTGTGGTCCCAGCTACTCAGGAGGCTGAGACAGAAGGATCACTTGAGCACAGGAGTTGAAGGTTGCTGTGAGCTAGACTGATGCCACAGCACTCTAGCCTGGCCAACAGAGTGAGACTCTGTATCAAAAAAAAAAAAAGAAAAAGAAAAAAGAAAATCTGAAAACAACAAAGTCTGATAGAAATATATAGTAATTTAAAAAGTAGAAATAAGAGAGACCCAGTGTACTTTCTAATCTGTTCAAACCACATCTACAGTACTGGTTCCAGTTCTGGTAACTACATTTGGAGAAGTTGAACTACCTGGAGTGTGTATAGAAAGTGTTGATAAAGGTGATGAAAAATCTCCAAATTTTGCCAGATGAGGCAGGAATGATTTACCTGGAGAAAAAAGACATTTACTGAACAAAATGAGTTTTGACATTTGCATATACTTATGAAAACACTGCCAGAATCAAGATGCAGAACATTTCCATCACCCCCCCAAGATTACCTCTTTAGAGTCCGTTATCCCTCCATTCCATACCCCAGGCAACCACTGATCTGCTTTCTGTCTCTATAGATTAATTTACTTACATTTTCTAGAATTTTAAATAAATGGAATAGAGGAGAAGAACCCTTTTGCGACTGGCTTCTTTCACTGAACATGAATGTTCTGGGGTTCACGCATATTGCTACTTTATCAGTGTTCGTTGCTGAGTAGTATTCCATATTATGGATTTATTGTTTTTTATATATATATATATTTCTCTGTTTATGGACCCTTAGGTTGCTTCCAGTTTGGGGCTATTATGAAAAGAGATGCTATGAACACTAGGGCTACAAGTCTCTGTATGGACAAGTGTTTTCATGCCTGTAGAGACCTACGAGTTAGATCACATTGAACACTCAGTTCCACTAAGAGCTGAATGAACAAGACTGACAGGTTCCCAGTCCTCAGGAGGCTCACATTCTAGTGGAGGGGAAAAAGTGGTGAAACATATATATAAATAAGATGCATTCAGAAAGTGATAAAAGATATAAGGACAATAAAATAGAATAGGCGAAGAGTGACTAAGGAGAGTCTACTTTAACTAGAATGATAAGGGAAGATCTCTCTGTAAAGGTAACATGAGCTGAGTTGTGTCCTGAATATCAAGAATTCCGTGTATGAAGATTTGGGAGAGCACAGTCCAGGAACTGGGAACTATCAGTGCCAAGTCCTTGGGAAAGGACTGTATTTGACTTGAGAAGGATGTAATAGTTGTCTCCAGATATTGGAAGGACAAGTAGAACAGGAATTGCACTTATCCTGTGAAATTTAAAGGCATACTTATGACCAGGGAGTGAAAGTTAGATAGAGAAAGGTTTCAGTTCAGACTCACCTCTTAGTGGGTAGAACTGCCCATGACTGAAATGCGTTGCCTTGGTAAGTAGTGAGGCTCCCATGATTGGACAGATTCAATAAGAGAGATGCTAGAGAGAGGATTATGACTGAAGGCAGGAGATTGGACCAGATGTGCTCCCCAGCTGAGATTCTGTGATCCAGGAGACATTTGGGGATAGAAAAATGACCGGGTTTCAAGTTCTTTTCTGTTGTTGCTATTGAGGTTTTGTTTTCTTTTTTTCTTTTTTTTTTTAAAGACTGATTCCTTTCTTTCTTGCCTTGCCTTTATTTCTTTCTCTTTCTTTCCTTCCTTCCTTCTTTCTTTCTTCCCTCCCTTCCTCCTCCCTCTTTCCTTTCTTCCTTCCCTCCCCCGTCTTTCTTTCTTTTTTTCTTTCTTCCTTTCTTTTTTCTTTCTTTCCTTTCAACAAAGTTTCACCCAGGCTAGAGTGTAGCAGCCCAATAACAGCTCACTGCAGCCTTGATCCTGGGCTCACGCAGTCCTCCCACTTTAGCCTCCCGAGTCACCAGGACTAAAGGTGTAATCCACTGCACCTGGTCTAATCTGCTATTAACCACGTCAGTACAGCGCGAAACCTTGCCCACAGCCGCACTCACAGTCCGCACGATAGTTTGTGCTGTGCATTGACGTCGTTTTGCTCTTGTGTGATGAGGAAAGCTTTAAAGCACTGAAAGCTTGTTTTACTTTACAGGCAGCTTTACTTGCAATGTAAATCAGAATAGGTAACATATACGTATATGTTTTTATTACGTTATTTTTAAATGTTCACAATTTTATTTTGATAAATGAAAAATTAGAAACGTCATATTACTGCTGTTGGCTAAAGTTGCCATGCACATTCATCTGTGGCTGTCGACTATAGTCCACGCTTGTACCGAAGTGGTTAACAATAGGCACATTTAGGCCGGGCGCGGTGGCTCACCTAATTCTGTCCTTTTTTTTCTTTTTTTGAGACAGAGTCTCACTCTGTTGCCCTGAGTAGAGTGCCATGACACCAGCCTACTTCACAGCAACCTCAAACTCCTGGGCTCAAGCGATCCTCCTGCCTCAGCCTTCTCCCAAGTAGCTGGGACTTCCTAGGCCATGCCACCACACCCAGCTAGTTTTTCTATTTTTTGTAGATACCGGATCTTGCTCTTGCTCAGGCCGGTCTCGAACTCCTGAGCTCAAGCAATTCCTCTTGCCTCGGCCTCCTAGAGTGCTAGGATTACAGGCGTGAGCCATCAGTCTGCCTAGTGTTAATCTTTAAAACATCTTTTATTGAGATACAACTCACATACCAATACAATTCATGCATTTAAAGTATAGCACTCAATGGCTTTATTCACAGAGTTGTTTAACTTTTACCACAATGAATTTTATAACATGTTCATTACCCCCCAAAAAACCCTCCTCCCCTGAGCCATCACCTTCCAATTCCATCATCTTTCTCCAGTCCTAAGGAACCACTAATCTACTTTCCTTCTCTATGGATTTTCTTAACCTGGACATTTCACATAAAGGAAATATGTGATAAAATATGTAGTCCTTTGTGACTGTCACCTTTGACATATGGCATCATGTTTTCAAGTTTCATCCATTTTGTAGAATGTGTCAGTACTTCACTTGTTAAATAATATTCTGTTGTATGGATATACCACATGTTTTTGTCCATTCATCTATTGATGGGCTTTTGGATTGTTTCTGCCATTTGCTATTGTGAATAGTGCTGCTTTGAACATTCACGTACATGTATTTGAACATCTGGTTTTAATTCTTTGGAGTATATACCTAAGAGTGGGATTACTGGATCATATGGTAATGCTATGGTTAATTTTTTGAGGAAATACTAAACTATTTTCCACAGCAACTGTATCATTTTACACTCCCACTAGCAATGTATGAGGGTTCTAATTTCTCCACACCCTCACCATTGCTTGCTGTTTGCCATTTTTATTATAGTCATCCTAATGGGTATGAACTAGTATCTCATTGTGTTTTTTTTTTGTTTTTTTTTTGAGACAGAGTCTCGCTTTGTTGCCCAGGCTAGAGTGAGTGCCGTGGCATCAGCCTAGCTCATAGCAACCTCAAACTCCTGGGCTCGAGTGATCCTTCTGCCTCAGCCTCCCGGGTAGCTGGGACTACAGGCATGCGCCACCATGCCCGGCTAATTTTTTTATATATATATCAGTTGGCCAATTAATTTCTTTCTATTTATAGTAGAGACGGGGTCTCGCTCTTGCTCAGGCTGGTTTTGAACTCCTGACCTTGAGCAATCCGCCCGCCTCGGCCTCCCAAGAGCTAGGATTACAGGCGTGAGCCACAGCGCCCGGCCCCTCATTGTGGTTTTAATTTGCATTTCTCTAATGATTAATGACATTGAGCATTTTTTCATGCGCTTATTGGCTATTTGTAAACTTCCATAGAGAAATGTCTGTTTAGATCCTTTCTTTATTTTTTAATTGGTTTTTTAAAATTATTGAGTTGCTAGAGTTCTTTATATATTCTAGATACAAAGCCCTTATCAAATATATTACTTGCAAATATTTTTTTCCATTCTATGAGTTGTCTTTTCACTTTCTTTTTTTTTTATTGTTGTTTGAGACATGGTCTTGCTGTGTTGCCCAGGCTGGCTTTATCATAGCTCACTGCAACCTCAAATTCAGGGGCTCAAGTGATCCTCCTGCTTCAGCTTCCCTAGAAGCTGGGACTACAGACATGTACTACCACCCCCAGCTAATTTTTCTATTTTTTGTAGAGCTGGGGGTCTTGCTCTTGCTCAGGTTGGTCTTGAATGCCTGACCTCAAGCAATCCTCCTGCCTCAGCCTCCCAAAGTGCTAGGATTACAGGTGTGAGCCACCACGCCTGCCTCTTTTCACTTTCTTAATGAAGACCTTGGAAGGACTAGTTTTGATTTTTTGTTTGTTTGTTTTTAGTTGGTCAGACCTCTGGCTGATAAAGCTTTAATTTGTTAACAAAGTCTAATTTATCAATTTTTTCTTTTGATTTTTGTGCTTTTGGTGTCATATCTAAGAAACTATTGCTATTCTAAGGTCACAAAGAATTAATCCTATGTTTTCTTGGAAGAGTTTTAGAATTTTAACTCTCACTTTTAAGTTTTTTGACCCATTTTGAGTTAGTGTGAATTTCAGTGTCAGTCCCCAACCTTTTTGGCACCAGGGACTGGTTTCATGGAGGACAATTTTTCCATGGACTGGGAATGGGAGTGGTGGTGTAGTGCTCAGGCAGTGATGTTTGGCCTATTTCCTAACAGGCCATGGACCAGTAATGGGCCACATCCCGGGAGTTGGTGACTGCAGAGTTAGAGAATCCATCTTCATCTTGTTGTATATGGATAACCAGTGTCTTGGCACCATTTTTTAAAAAGACTATTCTTTCCTCACTGAATGGTCTTGCACTTTTCTCAAAAATCAATTGACAGAGCCGGGCATGGTAGCACATGCCTATAATCTCAACTACTAGGGAGGCTGAGGCAGGAAGGTCCCTTGAGCCCAGGAGTTTTAGGCCAGCCTGGGCAACATAGTTGAAACTCTGTCTCAAAAAAAAAAAGAAAAAAAAAAAAAGGAATTGATAGTAAATGTGAAGGTTTAATTCTGGACTTTCAATTCTATTCCATTGATCTCTATGTCTATCCTTATGCCAGTACCACACTGTCTAGATGACTGTAGCTTTGTAGAGAGTTTTAAAATTGGGAAATGTGAGTTCTACAACTTTGTTCCCTTTTAAGACTGTTTTGACTATTAAATTTTCTTAAATGTCCACATGAATTTTAGGATTAGTTTGCCAATTTTTGCAAAGAAGTCAACTGTGATTTTATTAGGGATTGCATTAAATCTGTAGATCAATCTGAGGACTATTTCCATCTTAACAATGTTAAGTGTTCTGATCCATGAATGTAGAATGTCTTTCCATTTATTAAGCTCTTCTTCCATCTTTTTCAATGATGTTTTATAGTTTTCAGTGTACAAGCCTTATAATCCTATGTAGTTTATTCTCTGTGATGCTATCATAAATGGAATTGTTTTCTTCATTTCATTTTTGGTTTGCTCATTGCTATTATAAACGAATGCAATTTATATTTGTATATTGATCTTGTATTCTGCAACTTTGCCGAACTCATTTATTAGTTCTAATAGTTTTTTAGTGGGTTCATTAGGGTTTTCTATATGCAAGATCCTATAGTTGTAATTCTTCCTTTCCAACCTGGGTGCCTTTTATTTCTTATTCGTGCCTAATTGCCGTGGCTAGGACCTCCTTCACAATGTTGAATAGAAGCAGGGAGAGCAGATATCCTTGTCTTGTTCTTCATCTTCTTTTGATGATTCATCTGGAAAGCATCAAGTCTTTCACCATTAAATATGATGTGGCCTGTTATCCCAGCACTTTGGGAGGCTCAGGAGGGATGATCTGATGACTTGAGCCCAGGAGTTTAAGACTAGCCTGGGAGGCCGAGGCAGGAGGATTGCTCAAGGTCAGGAGTTCGAAACCAGCCTGAGCAAGAGTAAGACCCCGTCTCTACTAAAAATAGAAAGAAATTAATTGGCCAACTAAAAATATATAAAAAAAAATTAGCTGGGCATGGTGGTGCATGCCTGTAGTCCCAGCTACTCGGAAGGCTGAGGCAGAAGGATTGCTTGAGCCCAGGAGTTTGAGGTTGCTGTGAGCTAGGCTGACGCCACAGCACTCTAGCCTGGGTAACAGAATGAGACTCTGCCTCAAAAAAAAAAAAAAAAAAAAAAAATAGACTAGCCTGGGCAACATATTGAAACTTTGTGTCTACAAAAAAATCAGAAAAATTAACCAGGCGTGGTAGTGTGCTTCTATAGTTCTAGCTACTCAGGAGGCTGAGGTAGGAGGATGGCTGGAGCCCAGGAGTTTGAGGCTGCAGTGAGCTATTATTGTGTCACTGCACTCCAGCCAGGCCAACAGAGCAAGAGCCTGTCTCAAAAAACCAAATAAATCAATACATATGATGTTTACTGTGGATGTTTGTGTAGATGTCCTTTATTAGATTGAAGAAATTCCTTTCTATTTCTAGTTTGTTGGGTGTTTTTATCATGAAAGTGTGTTAAATTTTGTCAAATGCTTTTTCTGCATTTACTGAGATGATCCTTTGGATTTGACCTTTATTTTATTAATGAGGTGTGTTACAGGAATTGACTTTGGAAGTTAAAACAATCTTGTATTCTTAGGACAAATTCCACTTGGTCATGGTGTATAATCCATTTGACATATTGCTGAATTTTACTGCCAGTATTTTGTTGAGGACTTTTGCATATTATTCATAATAGATATTGGTCTGTAGTTTTCTTACGATGTTTTGTCAGGTTTGGATATCAGGGTAATACCGGCCTCATAGAAAGAGCTAGGAAGTGTTTCCTTCTGCTCTACATTTTGAAAGAGTTTGTGAAGAACTGGTATTATGTTTTAAAAATTGTGGTAGAGGCCGGGTGAGGTGGTGCACGCCTGTAATACTAGCACTCTGGGAGGTGGAGGTGGGCAGATTGAGCTCAGGAGTTTGAGACCAGCCTGAGCAAGAGCGAGACCCCGTCTCTACTAAAAATAGAAGAAGAAAAAAAATTAGCCAAGCATGGTGGCGCATGCCTGTAGTCCCAGCTACTTGGGAGGCTGAGGCAGGAGGATCACTTGAGCCCAGGAGTTAGAGGTTGCTGTGAGCTAGGCTGACCCCACGGCACTCTAGCCTGGGTTAGTAACAGAGAGAGACTTTGTCTCAAAAAAAAAAATAATAATAATAATAAAAATAAATAAAAATTGTGGTAAAATACACAAAGCAAAAATTTCCATCTTAGCCATTTTCTAGCGTACAATTCATTTTTTACATTTCATTTTAAAACATTTTCTTTATGAGGTCTTGCACTTGCTCAAGTTGGTCTTGAACTCCTGCCCTCAAGGGATCCTCCCAACTCGGCCTCCCAGAGTGCTAGGATTACGGGCGTGAGCCACCACCCCCAACCAAAAAAATTTTCCTTTTTGTCACCACATGGATTGGCCCGAGGAGGGGGAGGTCAGCCCTGCGAGGACAGAGACCAGCAGAGCCCGCCTCAGGCTGGCCAGCCCCGCCAGGGGTGGTTGTGGGGGAGGGCGACGGGCGGCCCAAGGAGAAAGGCGCTGACGCACGGCGCGGCGCGGAGCGCACGGCGTGGGGCTGTCGCGCCCGCCCTGGGAGCCCGCGGCGCGGAGCGCACGGCGAGGAGGACCCGCGCCACCTCCCCCAACGCCCTCCGGTGCTGGAGACCTGAGGTGGCACCACAGGGGAGGCGCACGGGAGCAGGCCGGGGCGCGCGAGGAGCGGGGCGGGGCCTGGATCGCCGGTAGCCTGGAGCCCTGCCCGCGCTGGGAGGCCCAACCCTTCAGGCGACAGTCGCCAGGAGGACAGCTTGACAGCCAAGTGTGCCATTCAGTAGAGGTAAGTATATTCACATTTTTGTGCAACCAATCGCCAGAGCTTTTTATCTTACAAAACAGAAACTCTATGCCTATTAAATAACTTCCCATTTCCCCTTCCCCCAGCCCTTGGCAACCACCATTCTATTTTGTTTCTATGATTTTTTTTTTTTTTTTTTGGAGACAGAGTCTCGCTTTGTTGCCCAGGCTAGAGTGAGTGCCGTGGCGTCAGCCTAGCTCACAGCAACCTCAAACTCCTGGGCTCGAGCGATCCTCCTGCCTCAGCCTCCCGAGTAGCTGGGACTACAGGCATGTGCCACCATGCCCGGCTAATTTTTTCTATATATATTAGTTGTCCAATTAATTTCTTTCTATTTATAGTAGAGACGGGATCTCGCTCTTGCTCAGGGTAGTTTCGAACTCCTGACCTTGAGCAATCCGCCGGCCTCGGCCTTCCAGAGTGCTAGGATTACAGGCGTGAGCCACCGCGCCCGGCGATTTTTTTTTTTTTTTTAACACAGGGTCTCATTACGTTGCTCAGGGTGGAGTGCAGTGGTGCAATCACAGTGCACTCCAGCCTCGAACTCCTGGCCTCAAATGCTCTGTCTCAGCCTGGTGCACCACAGCTTTGTTTCTATGATTTCGACTATTTTAAGTATCTACGATAAGTAGAATCATACAGTCTTGTGACAGGTTTATTTCCTATTAGCATAATACCCTCAAGGATCATCCATGTTAAAGCGTGTGTCAGAATTTCCTTCCTTTTATTTATTTATTTTTTTGAGACAGAGTCTTGCTCTGTTGCCCGGGCAGAGTGTCTTGGTGTCAGCTGTAGTTCACAGCAACCTCAAACTCCTGGGCTCAAGTGATCCTCCTGCCTCAGCCTTCAGAGTAGCTGGGACTACAGGCATTCGCCACCATGCCCGGCTAATATTTTCTCCAGATATATATATATATATATATATTTTTTTTTTTGAGACAGAGTCTCGCTTTGTTGCACAGGCTAGAGTGAGTGCCGTGGCGTCAGCCTCGCTCACAGCAACCTCAAACTCCTGGGCTCAAGCAATCCTACTGCCTCAGCCTCCCGAGTAGCTGGTACTACAGGCATGCGCCACCACGCCCGGCTAATTATATATATATATATTAGTTGGCCAGTTAATTTCTTTCTATTTATAGTAGAGACGGGGTCTTGCTCTTGCTCAGGCTGGTTTCGAACTCCTGACCTCGAGCAATCCGCCCGCCTCGGCCTCCCAGAGTGCTAGGATTACAGGCTTGAGCCACCGCGCCCGGCCAGCCGCCGCGCCCGGCCCAGATATATTTTTAATTGTGCAACTAATTCCTTTCTATTTTAAGTAGACACCAGTCTCGCTCTTGCTCAGGCTGGTCTTAAACTCCTGACATCGAGCAATCCGCCCACCTCAGCCTCCCAGAGTGCTAGGATTACAGGCGTGAGCCACTATGCCCGGCCAGAAGTTCCTTCCTTTTAAAGGCTGAATAGTATTCCATTGTATCTATATATCACATTTTGTATATTCATTCATCTGTCCAAGGAGGCTTACATTGCTTGGATCTTTGGCTGTTGTGAATAATGTTGCTATGAATGTGAAATATCTTTTTGAGACTATGCTTTCAATCTTTCAATTGTTTTGGATATATATCCGGGAGTGGAATTTCTAGGTTGTATGGTAATTATATTTTTATATTTATGAGGAACTACTATACCATAGTACTATAATAAAACAACACCATAGTAGTATTATTTCTTTTTTAAATGATTGGTAGCATTCACCAGTGAAACCTGGACTTTTCTTTATGGATAGGTTTGTTTTACTATTAATTCAAACTTTTTCACTTGTTATATATGTATATTCAGATTTATTCAGATTTTCCATTCCTTCTTGAGTCAGGTTTGATAGTTTGTATCTTTCCAGGAATGTGTCCATCTCATCTAAGTCATCTAATTTGTTGGCATTTGGATATTCATAGTATTCTCTTCTAATTTTTACTTCTGTGAGGTCAGTAGTATTGACTCCTCTTCCATTCCTGATTTTAGTGATTTGAGTCTTCCCTTTTTTCTTGGTCAGTCTTACCAGAGTTTTGTCAATTTTGTTGATATTTCTAAAGAATCAACTTTTGCTTTCATTGATTTTCTCTATTGTTTTCCTATTCTCTATTTCATTAATATCTGCTCTAATCCTTATTATTTCCTTACTTGTGCTTGATTAGAGTTTAGATTGCTCTTGTTTTTTTCCTCCTCCTTTTGACTGTATACTTTCTTTTCCTCAGTGTCATTGTCAGGAGTAGGGCTGGGAGAGAGCAGAGATAAAAGCACGTAAAGCAGACATTCTCTTTAGAATCTCTTCAGGAAGGAATTGTTCCTTTGAGTTAAAACATGCTGCCTTTGGGTGACCTTTGTAAAAATGAAGTGTTCTCACTAGAAATGACATGGAAAATTGCCACCGATATTTGCCACATTAGTGTTAATTAACTCCCCAGATATTTTTTTAAAAGCCCAGCGTGGTGGTTAGGTAACGGCTGCCCAGTGGAAATAGGAGTTTTAAAAAGAGGAGTTTTTAAATTTTATTTTATTTTTGAGACAGAGTCTCGCTTTGTTGCCCAGGCTAGAATGAGTGCCCTGGCGTCAGCCTAGCTCACAGCAACCTCAAATTCCTGGGCTCAAGCCATCCTCCTGCCTCAGCCTCCCAAGTAGCTGGGACTACAGGCATGCGCCACCATGCCCAGCTAATTTTTTCTATGTATTTTTAGTTGTCCAATTAATTTCTTTCTATTTATAGTAGAGATGGGGTCTTGTTCTTACTCAGGCTGGTTTCGAACTCCTGACCTTGAGCAATCTGCCCTCCTTGGACTCCCAGAGTGCTAGGATTACAGGCGTGAGCCACCGTGCCCGGCCCCGTCAGTGTTTTATATCATGCCATTTCTATTTTGTCAGCTATTCACTGTTTTAATAGTAATAAACTTTCAGAATCCACCAGACAAACAAATCTGAGCCTTTAAAATCTGATTTTACAAAGACAGAAGAATTAGAAAGTGAATGTTTACATTATAAATATATTTATTAATATTGCAAACAAAATTCAGTGTACAGCTCCCTCAAATAATTACCATTGTTAGATATTAGATGATTCCATTTCCAACAATATTGTTTGCTGCTGGGCGAGGTGGCTCACGCCTGTAATCCTAGCACTCTGGGAGGCCGAGGTGGGCCGATTGCTCAAGGTCAGGAGTTCGAAACCAGCCTGAGCAAGAGCGACCCTGTCTCTACTATAAATAGAAAGAAATTAATTGGACAACTACAAATACATAGAAAAAATTAGCCGGACATGGTGGCGCATGCCTATAGTCCCAGCTACTCGGGAGGCTGAGGCAGTAGGATTGCTTGAGCCCAGGAGTTTGAGGTTGCTGTGAGCTAGGCTGACGCCACGGCACTCACTCTAGCCTGGGCAACAAAGCGAGACTCTGTCTCAAAAAAAACCAAAAAAACCCAGACAATATTGTTTGCATGCAACCTTCCAGGAACTCAATTTTATTTTTTTTATTTTTGCCACTGCAGGTGCATATCTTGGCACACAATGGTCTTTTCAAATAAGGCACACCTATGATTATCAAATGAGAAAGCTAATATTTGGATTTTTTTACAAGCAAAATTCTCATGTAATTCTTGAGATAATTAGCCAATTTTGTTCATTTTTATTCATTTATCATAAACATGCAAATATATCATTTTTTCTCCCTTTAAATATGTTCAGAAGCCCAGAAACTTTTGGGGGAGAAGCCACAGATAACTTTCCTTTTTATTTTTTTTCTATTTTCAGCCCTTGAAGGTGTTTGTAGATGGTTTTTTCTTTTTTCCCCCCTCACAAATAACTTTTAAAGTAGATTTTTATTAATAGCCTAATAATCCTTGTTATATTCATATATTTTTTGATTACTTAGTCTCGCTGCCTTTGCATAAACTTAGATGTTTTGAAATAATATTACATTGTTCCAACAATCTGGCAGGGATAGGCTTTTTAGACAAGGAGATATTTATGGTCAGCGGAGGCAGAGCAATGGCTTCTCTGAATCTCCATCCAGGTTTCACATGAGATGTGGAGACTAGAACAGACTCTTTTTGCTCCTGGCTTGATGTTAGAAACTTGGAGTAGATTCCAATTTCCATTTGATCGTCCTTTGCTGAACAGTTCAGCCTTTGTGATAATGTGGTGGTTGGAATAACCTTCTCCTCCACAAAGCTTTTTAAATAGCTTGGCTTATGTGTGTTTTATTTATTTATCTATTTATTTTTTTTTTTTTTTTTTTTTTTTTTATTTTTTTTTTTTTTTTTTTTGAGACAGAGTCTCGCTTTGTTGCCCAGGCTAGAGTGAGTGCCGTGGCGTCAGCCTAGCTCACAGCAACCTCAAACTCCTGGGCTCAAGTGATCCTTCTGCCTCAGCCTCCCGGGTAGCTGGGACTACAGGCATGCGCCACCATGCCCGGCTAATTTTTTTTATATATATATCAGTTGGCCAATTAATTTCTTTCTATTTATAGTAGAGACGGGGTCTCGCTCTTGCTCAGGCTGGTTTTGAACTCCTGACCTTGAGCAATCCGCCCGCCTCGGCCTCCCAAGAGCTAGGATTACAGGCGTGAGCCACAGCGCCCGGCCCTATCTATTTATTTTTTGCTGTTGGATTATTACAAAGGAAGCACATGGGTTTGAATGCATTTAGTGAACTAGGTAGAGTTTGGAGTGGATGCCCTGTAGATGACCCAAGGTGACAAAATTCTGACCCACTTTAAGTCACAGATCATTTCCAACCTCTTCCCTCCCCCCAAGCTGTAACTAGAACCACTAAGGAGCAAACTGCTTGGAAGATCATCAAGATGTTAAGTGGCTTCACAGAAGCAGGAAGCAGTAAGCAGGAAGCAGTCGGTGTCACCCCTGAGCCCCAGGGGTGTTTGTGGGTACTGATTGCATCTGACTTCTATCCATCCCCCATCCAGAAAAGCCAGGCTTGCTCCTGCTTTGCTCGTCCAACGTGTAGTTAAAAATAAATCTAACCAACAGAAAGTACCAGGTGACACACATTCCATGCGCTCATTCGGAAATTATGTATTAAAGGTATGGGATGTGCTAGGCCACTGGGACACAACTCTGAGTAAGACAGACATGTTCCTGCCCTCGTGAAGTGTAAGTGTCTCTACTGGAAAGACAAACACAAAAAATGATGACAGGCCGGGCGCGGTGGCTCACGCCTGTAATCCTAGCACTCTGGGAGGCTGAGGCGGGCGGATTGCTCGAGGTCAGGAGTTCGAAACCAGCCTGAGCAAGAGTGAGACCCTGACTCTACTATAAATAGAAAGAAATTAATTGGCCAACTAATATATATAGAAAAAATTAGCCGGGCATGGTGGCGCATGCCTGTAGTCCCAGCTACTTGGGAGGCTGAGGCAGCAGGATTGCTTGAGCCCAGGAGTTTGAGGTTGCTGTGAGCTAGGGTGATGCCACGGCACTCACTCTAGCCTGGGCAACAAAGTGAGACTCTGTCTCAAAAAAAAATGATGACAAAAGTCAACAAACACAATTATTTCAAATCATGATAAAAATCTATGAAAGGAACACACCACGGCCAGGGGTAGAGCTTAGCAGGGTGCCACTTCTGCATCTGGGTGGTCAGGGAGGCGTCTCTGAAGAAATGATACGTGAGCCAGAACCAGTGAGGCAAGGATGAGCCGGCCACGGGAGAAGGAAGGGGATCCGAGCTCTGGAGAAGGAACAGCCACGCAAAGGCCCAGAACAGGGCTGACCTGCTCTAGAAATGAGAGAAGGCCTGTGTGGCTGGAGGGTGACGAGCAAGGGAGAAAGTGTCAGGGCAAGCCCAAGTTAGCCGGGATCCAGGGCACACCAGCAACTCTATTAGCCTGCTAGGGCTGCCATAACTAAATACCACAGACTGGGGGGCTTAAACAACAGACATTCATTTTCTCACTGCTCTGGAGGCTGGAAGTCAAGATCAAGGTGTTGGCAGGTTTGGCTTCTCTTGAGGCCCCTCTCCTTGGCTTACAGGTGGCTGTCTTCACTCAGCGTCCTCGCATGGTCTTCTCCCTGTGCCCACACATCTCTGGTATCTCTCTCTATGTCCTAATCTCCCTTTCTTAGAAGGACACCAGTCATATTGGATTAGGACCCACCCTGAAGACCCCCATGTAACTTAGTTACTTTTTTAAGCCCCTCTATCCAAAGACAGTCACATTCTGAGGTACTGGGGATTAAGGCTTCAATATATGAAATTGGGGAGGCACAGTTCAGTCCATAACGGCAAATTTATGGATTTCAGATTTACTCTTTTTTTTTTCTTTTTTTTACCTACAGACCTAGAGCATGAATCAGATTTACTCTTAAGAGCACTGGGAAACCACTGAAGGGTTTGAAGCAGGGACTATGTTGAAGAGGGTGTGGGAGACACTTCCAGATATCAATTCTTTACTAACAGAACTTTGATTTTTATTCAAGGCATCGATGTGTTCAGCCAAAAATGCAAATTAATTGGTGCCTTTGGCATAGGGGTGGCCAAGTGATAGTATAAGTAGCTAACGAGATATAATTGGAAGTCTACCGAGAACACTTAATAGTCTCAGTGGAAGCTATTGTTTTACTGATAAAAAAAGTATATGCTTTTGCCCTATGCCCTTTCTCCTTTTTCCTACCTTGGAAAAGGATATGATGCCTGGAGGTACAGCAGCCATCTTGCAACCATGAGGATGAAGGTTTCATACCAAGAATATAGAGCAGGCAGGTAGTAGGAGCACAGTTTTCAGATGACATCCTTGAGCAGCCCATATCATATTTTTCTTATGTAACAAGTTATTTGTTACATAATACTGGCAGTGGACTTGGAGCAAAGTGGACGAATTCCAGATGTAAGATATACTGCCTAAGCAGCTCCCACATAGCTGCCAAGAATTTCTCCTCACTCAGGCCATTGAGTCCACCCTTGCTTTAACAGAACTCCTCTTAAAGTCCTGTATCGTGTGCAGCTTCATTAAACATTTTCTGTGCACCCAGTCTATGCTAGGTCCTGTACTTCTGAGGGATTTTTTTCCCCTGGTTACTTACATTTACATTGGTCGCTTCTTCCTGTAATGTCAGTTGTTTTCAAACTTTGCATCCATAATCTTCAGTAATAAATACATCAATATTTCATATCTTGACCAGAATACATGCAACTTGATATATAACTGGAAAAAAAGGTTTCACAAAACAATATTCAAAATATGTGCCACATGCTTTAATTTTTTTTGAGACAGAGTCTTACTCTGTTGCCTGGGCTAGAGTGAGTGCCGTGGCATCAGCCTAGCTCACAGCAACCTCAAACTCCTGGGCTCAAGCAATCCTCCTATCTCAGCCTCCTGAGTAGCTAGGACCAGGTCTCGCTCTTGCTTAGGCTAGTCTCAAACTCCTGAGCTCAAGCAATCCTCCCACCTTGGCCTCCCCAAGTGCTAGGATTATAGGCATGAACCACTGTACTCCGCCTGACTGGTATGTTTTATGAGAGCTGGGTGGCTGGGAGACAGGGATGGGAGGAGACATTTTTCATGTGTACAGTTGGCCCTCTGTATACATCCACCAATTGTACTATGTGACTTTATATAAAGAACTTGAGCATCTATAGATTTTGTTATCCTTGGAGACTCCTGGAACTCCTTGGAGCCTCCTGTGAATGGGGAGGGACAAATGGACTCTTTGCATTCTGAATTTTTTACAATGTACGTGTTATAACCTATTCAAATAAATTATTATTTCCAATAAAAGCAATTTTTGTAGCACTTAAAAGTGATATTTATGAAACATATGTAATAACAAGCTTATATTGTAAGTGAACCATTAAATGAATGTATAAAACAAAAATAACAATAAGCAAAATCTCTATAGAAAAAAGACTGGGAGGTTAATGGGGGTCTCTGAAACTATAGATAGTTCCTCAAACTCCTGGGCTTAAGCAATCCTCCTGCCTCAGCCTCCCAAGTAGCTGGGACTACAGGCGCGCACCACCATGCCTGGCTAATTTTTTCTATATATTTTTAATTGGCCAATTAATTTATTTCTATTTTTAGTAGAGATGGGGTCTTGATCTTGCTCAGGTTGGTCTCAAACTCCTGAGCTCAAACGATCTGCCCACCTTGGCCTCCCAGAATGCTAGGGTTACAGGTGTGAGCCACCGTGCCTGGCCATAGATAGTTTCAGTAGATTTTGGGGAACTGTGACTGTAACAAAATGAAGTATAAGAAACCAATTTTTTCTTAGGCTAATTGGTATAAGCAAGAATTAAGTTCCTACGGCATATTTCTGGTCATAAAAACATCACCAAACTTCTAAATAAAGACCAAAACACTTCTGATACTAAACAATGAGATAATGAGAGCTAAACATACATTAAGAAAGAATAATAAAAACAAGTAAGATTCCAGTTCAGGGTCGCGGGTGTCTGGAGCCTCTCCCCACCTCTCGGGGTGCAAGGCTTCCCGCCCCGGACAGGGCCATCGTCCCATCACAGGGCACACTCACACACACACCCACCCACGTGTCTGCATGGGCCCAGTCAATCCACACAATGGGAACAGCATTGGGACTGGGAGAAAACCCATGCAGTCATGCGGAGAGCGTGCAAACTTCATGCAGACAGTGGCCCTGGCCAGGAAGGGATTTTTTTCCCCCTCATCAACATTATGATGAAAACAATAAGAATGAAATGATGATGAACAAAGCCGTGTTTTTGTGAGGACCTGCTATAATGGGCTACAGGTTTGTGTAAGTTCACTCTGTGGCATTTGCACGACGGTGAAATCGCCTAACGATGCATTTCTCAGAACGTATCCCCGTCTTAAGTGACATATGCATGACTGTACTTTTCCTTCCCAGGCTGTAGCAATGCGCTGTCTAGAAGTGGACTAACCCACCCTCACATGGGGGAGAGGCTTGCATTTGGAGTGCAGATGGAGCTGTGCAGCGGTGGGCAGAGTCAAAGGAAAGAGGAAGGATTTCAGTTGCCTTCCACCTGAGGGGTTTTCTTCACCGTCATTGAGGCTGTTTGTTCAGTGTAGAGAGTCAGGTATTACCACTCCTTAAAGCCTACTCCACCTACTGTGCTCCCACCTCTTGGGTCACCTACTCTTCTAAAGTGCTTTTTAGCTTTTTAGCTCTTAATTTCACACTTAATTCCTATACTCTCTGGCAGTGTCCATTTTGGTTCCCCACCTATGGGGTGTCTCTGCCCATCCATGCTAAATGTCCCCATCCTCTACCTCCTGCTCTAAAGCCTCCTACCTCCTGGGTGTCATCTGGAGAGCTCCCAGGTACATTGAACTTGTTTGAAGTGGACATGTGAGTCCCCTGCCAGACTTGCTTCCTACCTTGTACTCCCCATCTCTGTTAATAGCACTGCCACCCACCCCATCAGCCAGGGGATCTTGGTGTTCACCTCGACTCCCTCCCTCCACCCTCTTTCCCTCTCTCTGTTTTGCTAGTTCTCCCCTTCTCTCCATCCCCTCGGCCTATCCTTCCCCCTGCAGTCTCCCAGCCCTTAGTAGAATCTATCATTTAAAAATAAAAATCTGGCCGGGCATGGTGGCTCACGCCTGTAATCCTAGCACTTTGGGAGGCTGAGGCGGGTGGATTGCTCAAGGTCAGGAGTTCGAAACCAGCCTGAGCGAGACCCTGTCTCTACCAAAAATAGAAATAAATTAATTGACCAACTAAAAATATATATACAAAAAAAAAATTAGCCGGGCATGGTGGCACATGCTTGTAGTCCCAGCTGCTCCGGAGGCTGAGGCAGTAGGATCGCTGAGTCCCGGAGATTGAGGTTGCTGTGAGCCAGGCTGACGCCACGGCACTCACTCTAGCCTGGGCAACAAAGTGAGACTCTGTCTCAAAAAAAAAAGAAAAAAAAAAAAAATCTGATCAAGCAGGTCTCCTACTTAACTCCCAGCAGAGCTCCATTCACGTGATAAAATGCGAATTTCTTGTGTGGTAGAAAAGAGTCTTCATAGTATATTCCCAGCCTGCCTCTCTGGCCACATCCCCTACCACTGCCTAAAGTACACCAGCCTTCAGCTTCTCAACGATCCCTGGCAAAAATATGTTCTTTACAACTCTGCACTTTTGTATATGTTGTTTTGCATACTTAGTGATCTCCTCATCACCTTTCCAGGTTACCTGAATTGTCACATCCTCCCACAAGCCTTCCCAACTAACCCAGGCGTTATCTGCAACTCCATCCTCTGTGTGCTTTGCACAGGACTAGTAAGTCCTTAATCCTCGCCACTACACAAGAGCAGGGGTTGTGTCTTCTTTATATCCTCAGAGCCTGCCCAGCACACAGTAGATGCTCAATACATTCAATGAATGAAAGGCTCGCATTTCTTCTGTACTCATGCTGTGCTGTGCTGGTTCTCAGATGTTGTTGGATCACTGGGTCCAGCAGAGCTGTGGACTAGAGGAGCCTTTAGCAAAGAAACCTTCCCTTTTACCAGTTTCCCTGGTTCTTCCTGCCCAGCCCTTTTTCCTTGTCTCGCAGTCAGCAGACCTGGGCTATGTGGATGATGGTATGTGCAATAAAACACCTAAGCCTTTGACTTGATTCTGTTCTTAATTTTCATCCTACTCAACTCTATTCTTTGTAAAGGTTTAATAAATAAGCATGAATTCTCTCTTGGCATTAGGCTGCAATTGGAGCAAGATTATATTACAGCTAAGAAGCATCTGAATAAACAGGGAAGGCAGAACGTCAAACTTGAGCCGGAAGGAAAAATGCTTTTCAGGCTCTTGGAGTAGAGTTGCCTCCCCTTATCCTCTGGCTTTGATCTCCAGGGCTGCTTTAGAACGTTAGAAGGAGGGATTAGCTTTAACCAGCTTGTTGTTTCTGTGCCAGGAATGTAGGCCAAGGGGTCTTACTTAGAAACAGAAAAGAATAGCAACAATGAATTGCTGTCAGAGTCAGACGCAACACAACACTAGGAGACGGGTCCTTCTCCAGCAGGGACGAGAAGTAGGAGCAGACACAGCTGTGATCTACAAACAGGGGAGGTACCCCTGGCTGCGGTTAACCGGCTCCCCTACTGACCAGAGGAGACTCAGGCCCAGGACTCCCTGAGGGCAGCCACTCTGCCACCCCTCTGGAGGATGATGGCCACGTGGGCAGAGTGGGGACAGGTGGGGCATGGGAGCCACCAGCTGAGAAATCCACAATGCAAGTGTAGCAAAGGGCATTGTTGGGATGAGACGCCCAGTTTCTAAGTACTCCCATCCCCCCAACACACTCATTGTCACACACTCCTTCCTTCGAGCCTCCTTCCAATTCTATTTCATTGTCTATGGCAGACTCAGGTAGAAGACTATAATATCTAGGATTACGATGCAGAGATGGGTTTGATTTAATAGCTGAGGAGGGAGAGAAAAAAATGAGAGTAATGTTAACATTTTTGAACCCAAGATAGCTCTTTGGCAGCATCCAAAGAACATGCCTCCTTCTAGCCTGCAAGTATTAACCTCCTCTCTTTTGTTCCTAAGCTTCTGAAGACGTCATCTCTCACCACCTCCTTTTCCTCACTTGTCACTTCGCAGTGTAGTTCCCTACTCCACTTTTTCCTGAGAAGACACCAAGACTCCTGACGCTTCTCAGACTGCATGCTCTTCTCTGGGAGCATGGCAGTGCCGCTGGCAGAACCAGGAAGTGGGGAGGAAGGTGGTCTCTCATGGGCAGCCGTGACGCCTTGGAGCAGCTTCGCCTCTTTTGTGCACATGCCCTCCCCACCAGCCCAGCTTCTGATGAGCTGCCAAGTCCCACCAAGCCCACCCCATGGGACCTCTCTAGCGTCTGCCAACATCTGCCTCCTTACCACGGTGACAGGGCACAAAAGTGGGAGTGAGAAGTGGGGGTACGGTTGTCACCTACCACCTTCTTCCTGTCTGCGTGAGTTTTCCAGGGCTGCCATAACAGAATACCACAAACGGAGTGGCCTAAAACAACAGAAATTTATTCTGTCACAATTCTGGAGGCTAGAAGTTTGAAATTAAGGTGTGGGCAGCAGTGGCTCCTTCTGGAGGCCCTGAGGGAGGATCTGTTTCATGCCTCTCTCCTAGCTCCTGGTGGTTGCCGGCAATCCTTGGAGTTCCTTGGTTCATAGACATATCTCATCAGTCTCTGCTTCCGTCTTTACATGGCATTCCCCTCTTGTGCGTGTATCTCTGTGTCTCTGTGTTTTTGTAAGGACACCAGTGATTGGATTTAGGGTCCACTCTAGTCCAGTATGACCACATCTTTAACGAATTACATCTGCAAAGACCCTATTTCCAAATAAGGTCACATTCTGAGGTTGGGGCTGGACATGAACTTTTGGGAACACTCTTCAGCCCAGTACAGTGTCTTTTCAGCTATCACATTGTCACTCCTTTCATGCTTTATCTTTCCCCTCCTGGGGATCTGCAGTCTCACTGCCTCCCTACTTTGTCCAAGTCTGGAGTTTGTCAGTCCTTGGGGGACCTCTTACGTTCCTATCTAGCCTCAATATCCACACAGCTGTCATCCTGAAGCTTGCTACCCCTTCCTCCAACTTCCTGTTGCTGACTCTGTGGCCTGCCTCCTTCTTTTTTTTTTTTTTTTTTGAGACGGAGTCTCACTTTGTTGCCCAGGCTAGAGCGAGTGCCGTGGCATCAGCCTAGCTCACAACAACCTCAAACTCCTGGGCTCAAGCAATCCTGCTGCCTCAGCCTCCCAAGTAGCTGGGACTACAGGCATGCACCACCATGTCTGGCTAATTTTTTGTATATATATTTTTAGTTGTCCAATTAATTTCTTTCTATTTTTAGTAGAGATAGGGTCTTGCTCAGGCTGGTTTTGAACTCCTGACCTCGAGCAATCCTCCTGCCTCGGCCTCCCACAGTGCTAGGATTACAGGCATGAGCCACTACGCCCGGCCACCTGCCTCCTTCTACACAAGCTTCTGTCTAAAGGAAACCACACTCCCATGAGGACTAGAACCGCAACAAAATCTCTGTCTCCAATTGCAGCTAGGACCATGCCCTCAGTGGCTTCAGTGACACTTGCAAAGGTTCACCGTTCTTCCCAAGCCCCATCTGGCCGAGCCTCCTTAGTCTCAGGAATCGGCTCCCTACTTTATTGAGAAAATTGAGCTGTGAAGCTTCAAAGACTTGAACACCCTTCTCCCCCTCCCTCTCTCACTATGTTCCCCAGGCTGGACTCACACTCCTGGGCTCCAGTGATCTTCCCTCCTCGGCCTCCTGAGTAGCTGGGACTGCAGGTGCAAGCCACCGCCCCTGGCTTTCCTCTCCCTTTTACCTCCACGTACAACGAGCCTCACTCCTCTCTCCCACATTGCAGGGTGAGCTGGCTCTCTGCACAGGCCATCTCAGCCCTCTGGGAGCCTCCGTCTTCAGCTATCTCTTTGCTATTTCTCCCCCAGCCTGCAGGTGTGCTCAGCCCCCCACCCCCTTAGCTAAGCTGCTTGAAAAATAGTCTCTGTGATCTACACACCCTCCCCTCCCATTGGCTCAGAGCTGTCTACTTCGTGAAATGTCCCCAGTCCCCTCAGTGGCATGCAGCCGCTCCTCTCTTCCCCCTACCCCTAATCCCAGTGCTCTGCTTGTCCTCTCAAGGCACCTGTCCTGTTTGGTGTCATCGTACCTTCTGTGCCAGATTTGTAGCAGGGCGAGGGCAGGGCTCCTGACCTTGCATGTCATGGCAGATATTCTATAAATATTCGTGCCATGTGTGAGGACTATGAAGTCAGCTGGTTCTGGGTCCCCTGTGTTCTCCAGCGCCGTACTAGAACAAGAAACCAGACCCCATCTCCCAGGGGCTCCTCCCGTGGGTGCTGCCACCACTGCTGCTTTCAGTGAGTGGCAGCTGGTGGCAATGTGGGCAGGGAAAAGGGGTAAGGGGACTGAGAGGGCAGCTCTCCTGGTGGTGCCAATGGTGTGTTTAGCTCTCTCTGACCTGGGGCTTGCCTAAGTATAAGATGGCATATGGGTCTGTGAATTCACTTCACTGGCTTTATGGGACCAGTTTTTGCCGGCCATACAGTTCCCTCCCCTACACCCTCCAGGCACAGTGGCAGGATGACTTGTCTCCTTTGTTATTCTCTGGGGCAAGAGTAGCCACCGTTATTGACACTTACTATGTGCCCGGCTCTGAGCGAGGTGATTTACATACCATTTCATGCAGTCCTCATACCAACCCTACCAGGTAGGTCCTGTGTTCCCATTTTACAGATGAGAAATGAAGGCTTAGAGGGGTTAAATAACTTGCCCAGAGTCTTGCTGCTGTGAGTGGCTCCCCTGAGCCCTGGCCTGGGTGATGCCAAGGCCATGCTTGTGACCTCCGTCCCAGCCTGTCTCTTTCTTCAGCAAGGTCACCCTTGATCTTTGTATTCAACTGATCTCATGCATAGTGGTTCTGGAGCGCGTTTACCAGGTGTGAGCTGCCCCCGGCACGACTCTCCTCCTCGTGCAGCTCACCCACGAGCTGTCCCAAACGCATGAGGCTGTGAGTGGAGAAAGAGAGATTTAAAAAGGGACAGTAGGCTGGGCCCGGTGGCTCATGCCTGTAATCCTAGCACTCTGAGAGGCCGAGGCAGGTGGATTGCTCAAGGTCAGGAGTTCGAAACCAGACTGAGCAAGAGCGAGACCCTGTCTCTAAAAAAACTGAAAGAAATTAATTGGCCAACTAAAAATATATAGAAAAAATAGCCGGTCATGGTGGTACATGCCCATAGTCCCAGCTACTCGGGAGGCTGAGGCAGAAGGATTACTCGAGCCCATGAGTTTGAGGTTGCTGTGAGCTAGGCTGATGCCACGGCACTCACTCTAGCCCAGGCAACAGAGTGAGACTCTGTCTCAAAAAAAAAAAAAAAAAAAAAAAAAAAAAAAAAAAAGGGCAGTAGACACAAGCTCTCACTGGATTCCATCCAACTTGACTAGGGACAAGGAACGGGGCTATGTTCTATCTGTTTTTGTATCTCTAGTGCCCATAATTACGTGCTGAGTGAAGGAATACACGTTTACTTCTGATCAAAATCTACAGGCTCATTTATTTGCCACAGTGGTGAAAGATGTTGCAGAAGCAGTGTGTGCAGATGCTGCTTTGACCGTCTTTCCACTGCCTTATCGGAATGTCATCTCAGTGAGGCTCGGCCCTGTGGGTGCCGGGGATAGGGAGGCCTTTGAAGTCTGTTGTCAAAGGGCTCGCTGACAGCTTTGGCAACCTTCATCAAGCAAGTTTTCGTGCAGATGTAATGTGATAATTTAGGTAAAACCTAGCACAGTCTTTATTAAAAGGGAAGTGTTTAGTAAAGTAACAACAACTTTATTGACCTAGCTAATCCTCTAAAGTGGCATCCGAATAAAGGAGGCTGGGGAAGTGGCCTATAACTTTTGTGCCACTTACAAGGCCGTTTGACCTTAATGTTCTTGCTGCACCTGCTGTATGTGGCACAGATAAAAACACATCAGAACCTGCAATTCTGCTTTTCCTGTGGCTCTCAGTAGCCCTCAGAACAATCCCCAACTGCCTCCGTCCACCTAGGGCCCTTGTCCATCTGACTCCTGCCTGCACTTCTGAAATTATCTCATACCCCTACCCCCTCCCTCTCTGGTCTCCGCCAGGCAGCAGCCCAGCACTTTCGCCTCAGGATCTCTGCCTGTGCTGTTCCCTCTCACCCTTCAGGGCTCAGCTGAAGTGTCATCTCCTTCCATGACCACCTAGCAGAGTCCCTGTCTGTCATTTAAAAAAAAAAAAAAAAACACAGTAGATGCTCAATAAATAGTTGTTGAGGCCGGGCGCTATGGCTCCTGCCTGTAATCCTAGCACTCTGGGAGGCCGAAGCCGGAGGATTGCTCGAGGTCAGGAGTTCAAAACCAGCCTGAGCAAGAGCGAGACCCCGTCTCAACTATAAATAGAAAGAAATTAATTGGACAACTAATATATATAGAAAAAATTAGCCGGGCATGGTGGTGCATGCCTGTAATCCCAGCTACTCGGGAGGCTGAGGCAGCAGGATTGCTTGAGCCCAGGAGATTGAGGTTGCTGTGAGCTAGGCTGATGCCACGGCACTCACTCTAGCCTGGGCAACAAAGCGAGACTGTGTCTCAAAAAAAAAAAAAAAATAGTTGTTGAATGAATGCACAAAGAAACCGGACCATTGCCGCTTTAGGCAGGAAAGGAGGGCCTTGTTTTTTTGGAGTCTTATCTGTCCTTGGGGTTATTTTCAAGGTGGTACTCTGAGGGTTTTAAAATTTTATGGTGATCTGGAAAGGTACTGATTATCTTTCCTAAAAAAAGAGAGAATAAAAAGCATTTCTTTTTTTTTTTTTTTTTTTTTTTTTTTTTTTTTGCGACAGAGTCTCACTTTGTTGTCCAGGCTAGAGTGAGTGCCGTGGCGTCAGCCTAGCTCACAGCAACCTCAAACTCCTGGGCTTGAGTGATCCTTCTGCCTCAGCCTCCCGAGTAGCTGGGACTACAGGCATGCGCCACCATGCCCGGCTAATTTTTTATATATATATCAGTTGGCCAATTAATTTCTTTCTATTTATAGTAGAGACGGGGTCTCGCTCTTGCTCAGGCTGGTTTTGAACTCCTGACCTTGAGCAATCCGCCCGCCTCGGCCTCCCAAGAGCTAGGATTACAGGCGTGAGCCACAGCGCCCGGCCATAAAAAGCATTTCTGATTGTGAGCCTTGTAAATAACTGCTGGGAATAATATTTTTTTTTTTTTTTGAGACAGAGTCTCACTTTGTTGTCCAGGCTAGAGTGAGTGCCGTGGCGTCAGCCTAGCTCACAGCAACCTCAAACTCCTGGGCTCGAGTGATCCTTCTGCCTCAGCCTCCCAAGTAGCTGGGACTACAGGCATGTGCCACTATGCCCGGCTAATTTTTTATATATATATCAGTTGGCCAATTAATTTCTTTCTGTTTATAGTAGAGACGGGGTCTCGCTCTTGCTCAGGCTGGTTTTGAACTCCTGACCTTGAGCAATCCGCCCGCCTCGGCCTCCCAAGAGCTAGGATTACAGGCGTGAGCCACAGCGCCCGGCCCTGGGAATAATATTTTTAGCAATCTCTGGATGCCATCTATTTCCTGACTCTGCCTGTTGATCTCATCCTGAGCACTAAATGCACATCAGCTTAGCTTATGGTTTCTACCACTATTTTCTAGGTTTTTTTGCGTGTTGCTTTCTTGGTTTCTATCTAACAAGAAAAGCCTATTACATAGCTTTTTATCCCAATTAAAATTGTTCTACAACAGTAGTAATAGGAGTGGTAAAATTTTCATCATGTTTCAATTGCCAAATTCTTCATAAAGATTTGGTTGGTTTCAAAAAGAGGCCAGAGTGGGGCTGACATACTGTGTCCCCTTACCTAGAGATTGTTAGCTGCCAAAGCAATTCTCAGCAAAGGAAAGACACAGCAGGTTTAGGGACTTCTGCTGAGCCAGAGTGTTGCCTCTGGGCAACATTAGGAGGTATTACTCTACAAGGGGAGAGCAATGAGTAGGAACCACAAAGCTTTTCCAAGGTAAAAAAGAGTAATGGAGAGGCCAGGCGTGGTGGCTCACGCCTGTAATCCTAGCACTCTGGGAGGCCAAGGCGGGCGGATTGCTCGAGGTCAGGAGTTCGAAACCACCCTGAGCAAGAGCGAGACCCCGTCTCTACTATAAATAGAAAGAAATTAATTGGACAACTAATATATATAGAAAAAATTAGCCGGGCATGGTGGTGCATGCCTGTAGTCCCAGCTACTCGGGAGGCTGAGGCAGCAGGATTGCTTGAGCCCAGGAGTTTGAGGTTGCTGTGAGCTAGGCTGACACCATGGCACTCACTCTAGCCTGGGCAACAAAGCGGACTTTGTCTCAAAAAAAAAAAAAAAAAAAAAAAAAAGAGTAATGGAGAAAAGTGAATGTTTGACAATTTATGGAAACTCAAAGTAGCATAGACCAGTAATATGAGACTTTATGTATTCACTCACTCATTTCTTCTCTCCTGCATTTATTCATTCATTCATTCTGCAAACATGCATTGAGCAGGCACCAAACGAAGTTTCAGATGATATAAGCACGAATGAGTCCTGGTTCTTGACTTTGCACAGCTCATATTACATGGCCAAATAATATGGTGTTTGTGAAGGTGACTTGGAAGTAGCACACACTACAATGTGTTGGTTATTCTTCCAATGTTTAATGTGGTGGCTGGCATGGAACAGGTGCTTAAAAATGGCAATTGAAGGAATGAATAAGGAGTGGGATGTGACAGGCACTGAAACAAGAAAGTATAATATGTAAGAACTGGAGACTTTCAGAGCTGAAAACTAAAAAGGGGATGTGTGCGATTCAGTATGACACTAAACAGGGCTCCTTGATTATTCCAGAAACTAGGAACTTCGTGTTCTAAAGGCTGCTTTTCTCATAACCACGTGACCTTAGGTCACTTAATTTCTCTATGGTTGAGTAAAGGACTATAACTCTATCATCAGATTGCCTCCTTTGATATACTTTCTAAAGTTTAAGAAAGTAGCTGGGGGTAGAACAATACTGCTTCTCAACTGTAAATCCCTTCAAATCCCAAGCAAGGAACAAAACAGATAAAACTGTTAAGCAAACATTTCCTTTTCTGTGTAGGAATGTGGTCATCTCAAATGCGAACCACTAGTTAAATTATAACCTTACGCTGGGTGCTTACGTTAGCATCTGTCTTTCCTGTTGACTTTCGGGAAGCTACAATGACGATTTAGATCTAATTTGGAAATTAATTAGCTTGTCAAGTTTTGAGACTTACTAGCTTTCAGAGACTTACAATAATTGTGCCAAATTAACTCCCTCACATTTTTATCTCATAAAAAGTGATCATTAGTGGACATGTATATAATAAATAGAAAGTTTTTAAAGGCTCTTTAACTACAAAAGCCATATCACTCTTAATTTGTGCCAGGTCAGGGAAGAAAGCCCAGACTTAAATGTGGCCAGAAACCATAGTGCAGAAAAGTTTAACAGTCCTCTCCGAGTTCCAGCGGGAGTCAGAGAGGAGTCAAAATTTAATCTTAAAATCTCACAAATGCTTTATGGCTATGATTATTACTCAAAGCTATCAGGTGATATAGACATGTGCTGCTACTGTAAAATCTGAGTTGTACAACTCAGTGTTCCAACAGAGAGATTGCCATGCACACCCTTTTTATAAAATTAAAAAATGAGTTTATACTATTTGTAACAGGAAAAACAGAATGTAAGATCAAAATTTCTGTTTTCATATTCCTGTACTAGAACAAGCAATACCTAGAAAAGAGGGGAGATGAAAGCTGACACTTGTTTTATAAATAACAAATACAAAGGAAAATGACAACTTTGGGGGGAAATGATCTTAAGGCACATTTTATATGTTGCCTTATATTATTGTATGGTATTACTTAAGGTCAGAGAACTTGAGTTCCTTATTTCCTGTACTCAGTCTTCATAAGCACTGACTGAATTATTTGCTAACTGGCAATGTTCAAGCATTCCACTTACTCAGATATAGTAGTCTTGATTATACTCAAACTATCAGATATAGTAGTCTTGATTATACTCAAGAACCAAGCTTGCTCAGAAACAGCCTAGCACAGTTCTTTGCACATAGTGGGTATTCAATGAATGCTTGTTGCATAAATGAATATAGTATTTAAATCATAGTTTCAAATATTATTTGAGAGAACAAGCTTAAGATGTTGTACCCACACAGAGTTCCTAGGTCTTTAACAAACCTCAGACTACTGATTTCTTAAGAGATGTAATTGACATGCACAAAGTGCAGACTGACAACACTGCAGAGACCAAGTGACATACTTCATAAAGTGTCCCTGAGTTTGTCTGGAATCCCAGACCCTTTGGCTATAGAGAAAACTTTGCTTCCTATTATAATAATGAATTGCTAACTTTTAAGGAAAAATTCATGCCCTTTGTCACAAGAAAGAAGAGCACTGTTTCATAATTCTTATCACCAGAGAATGTTAAGAGTTAATTTTACAGGCAAGGAAATTCCAGAGAGGGGGAATGACTTCCTCAAGGTCATACAGCTACCTAATGGCAGGGGTAGGAGTAGAACCCAGGTCCCCTGAATCCTGGCTCATTTTTTTTTTTTTACTTTTTTTACCTGTAGCCATGCCCAAGAAGCCTTGAGCAAGTAGACTCCCATTTGCTTTTTCTATCACCATGTTCCCTAAGAACCTATGTCCTACAAATGCTGGGTCATTGGCCTCAGTTTTGAATACCTTATAGCATATTTGTAACTGTGAAAAGTAAATATTCACCATCTTTACAGTAGACAGAATAATGCCTTAAATAAGTCTGTGTCGTAAGTCTATTCTTGGAACCTGTGATTATGTTACATGGTAAAAGGGACTTTGCATCTATGATCAGTTAAGCATCATGAGTTGGGGAGATTATACTGGATTATCCAGGTGGCCCCAAAGTAACCACAAGGGTCCTTAGAAAGGGAGTCAGGAGTGTGATCACAGAAGCAAAAGATTGGAGTGATGCAGCCGTGATCCAAAGAATGCCGGTAGCCTCTAGAAGTTGAAAGAGGCAAGGAACAGATTCTCCTCTGGAGCCTCCAGAGAAACCAGCCCTGCTAACATCTTGATTTTAGCCCAATAAGACTCATTTCAGACTGTTGACCTTCAAATCTGTAAGAGACTCAATTTGTGCTGTTTTAAGCCACAAATTTAAATTGTGATTTGTTACAGCAGTAATAGGAGACTGCTGAAGGTCTGGAGGGTGAGTGGGCAGTAGAAGATGAAATCCTTTTATCTTTGTGGGTGGTGGTGTTCAAATATTTTCCACTTTGATATTTCAAAAGCTTTGTGATGTTCTGTGTTTATTTGATTCATCTATTTTATCTCTCCCTTTATCAAGCTCTCTAGTTACATATCCCATCGTATTTTTTTCTACTTCTGTTTAAGAAACTGTCTTAAGAAGAGCTTATTAGGTCAGTCACGGGGTCATAGAGAGTCAACATTGAAACTTCTTTTTGTGCCTTTTATCACTAAACCTACACATGTTCCATTTTTTCTTCCCACCCCAAGTCTTTCTACTCTTAGTGTTTCTTTTTTCCAAGACTATCCCTCTTCTGCATCCTTTTCTGTCCCTCCACTCCACTTCATTGGTTCCTCCCCATTCTTTTCCCCTCTTTTTCTCTGAAGTTCACTCTCACCTCTCGTATTCTTTTTTTTTTTTTTGCAACAGAGTCTTACTCTGTTGCCCGGGCTAGAGTGCTGTGGCGTCAGCCTAGCTCACAGCAACCTCAAACTCCTGGGCTCAAGCAATCCTACTGCCTCAGCCTCTTGAGTAGCTGGGACTACAGGCATGTACCACCATGCCCAGCTAATTTTTTCTATTTTTAATAGAGACAGGGTCTCATTCTTGCTCAGGCTGGTCTCGAACTCCTGAGCTCAAACAATCCTCCTGCCTCGGCCTCCCAGAATGCTGGGATTACAGGCCTGAGCCACTACGCCTGGCCCCGGCTAATTTTTTCTATATATTTTTAGTTGTCCAGCTAATTTATTTCTATTTTTAGTAGAGATGGGGGTCTCGCTCTTGCTCAGGCTGGTCTTGAACTCCTGATCTTGAGTGATCTTCCCGTCTCAGCCTCCCAGAGTGCTAGGATTATAGGTGTGAGCCACTGCACCTGGCCAAACCTGTCATATTCTTGAGTTTCCACCTGATCTTCTTCAAAAGAGTCCAAACCCTTTCCTTACTTCACCCTTGTTCTCCAAAATTTTCTCACCCAGTGGCTGCATCCCAATTAAAAGTTAAACATTCTAGAGTTTAAAGGGATTTCAAAGATCATCTAGTTTAACTACCATACATGTTTCAATTCACCCCTCCTCCCTGACATGTTTGGTAAATAAATAACTTTCTTCTTTTCCTAAGTTGTTTTTTGTTTTTTGAGACAAGGTCTCACTCTGTTGCCCAGGCTGGAGTGCAGTGGCCTCATCATAGCTCACTGCAGCCTCCAACGCCTGTGCTCCTTTTAGATTAATGCTGTCCAGTGGAACTTTTGATGACACTGAAAATGTTTTGTATCTGCGCTGTCCAATACATGGTCACTGGTCACATGTGGTTATTGGGCACTTGAAATATGGCTAATGAGAATGAAGAACTGAATTTTTAATTTTATTTAATTTTAATTATTTTAAACGTAAATAGCTGCATATAGCTAGTGGCTATCACATTGGGTAGTGCAATTCTAGATGTTATACCTCTAATAACGTAGTTTAACTTTGTATTGTTTTGGAGTAGCCATAGATTCACTTTGAGTTTATTTCTCTGAAAACCCTCAATTCTTTACTGATGATAAGTTAATCCATGTAAGTGCAACTGTCATATAATGAGAGAAATCCATTTTGTGTTATCCAGGGAAAACATGTCCTCTGTCATTCTTGATTCTATGGCTATCTATATATTCTGAGTCTAGCTCAGGCTTTTCTTCTGATTGTGCTTCCTGGTCTCCTGAATCCAACCCTGGAGTCTGGAATCCAGAGTCTGAGAGGATTTTCTGTAGGCCTTCTGCTTGTTCTTATATTATGTGTGTCACTTGTGTGTTCTATAAGCATATATGGAGCACCTAACAGGTGCCAGGTGGGAGCTGTGCTGGGTTCTGAGCAGAGAAATGTGAGAAAGACACTATACCTTCTCTAGCATGACGAGTATCCTGCTGTAATCTGCCAGTTTCGGGGTTCTGGTTTTTGTTCTTGACTCATATCTCAAGTTAATATCTTGATCTTACATTTTTTTTTTTTTTTAGACAGAGTCTCACTCTGTTGCCCGGGCTAGAGTGCCATGGCATCAGCCTAGCTCACAGCAACCTCAAACTCCTGAGATCAAGCCATCCTCCTGCCTCAGCCTCCCAAGTAGCTGGGACTACAGGCATGCACCACCATGCCCGGCTAATTTTTTCTATATATTTTTAGTTGGCCAATTAATTTATTTCTATTTTTAGTAGAGATGGGATCTCTCTCTTGCTCAGGCTGGTCTCGAACTCCTGAGCTCAAACAGGTCATCCACCTCAGCCTCCCAGAGTGCTAGGATTTCAGCTGTGAGCCACTGCTCTCGGCCTTGATCTTACATCTTATTGTTTGAGGGTGTATGGTGATGGGGTGGGAAATTCAGCAGAAGGAAAAAGAGGAACTGAGAGAAATATGTTGGAACTCTGAGGAAAAACAGATCTAACTTCCTAGCGCAACAGCACATTTTGTTTCTATCAGGAAGAATAAAACCCTGCAAACAGAAGTTTTTCATAGCCAGTAGTCAATTGCTTAATCATCAACATCCCTAATCATCCTCTTCCTTTATGTCTCTACAGCCTTCTACCTCATGTTCAAACACAACCAACAAAAAGATATTCTCGATTTGTTTCCATATTTGTTTTTCTGACTCTTCTAAATAACCAGAGCCAGGCAATGATGGTTTCTATAGATTCTGAATATAAGACAGTGCCAATCTGATTAGGAATTTATTGAATGAAAAATATACACCTATTGACCCTCATGTAGGCCAGGGGAAAGGGAGTAGATGAGGGAGATGGAATGGCCTTAGGGTGAGAGGGCAGAGGAAGCTATTTGCCCAGGGGCAAAGAGGGGCTGCTTTGCTTCTCTAAAATCCATCACAACTAGCTCTGGAATATGGGTTCTCATACTTCCAAAAAGCTGCCAAATTGCCCCAAACAGCCCTTAATCAACCAGAGTTAGTTGGCTCACTGTAACCTCAAACTCCTGAGTTCAAGCAATCTCCTGCCTCAGCCTCAGGAGAATCACAGTAAAAAAATGTTTTAAAAACACAGGAACCCTCATTCCCGAGGTTCCTTCATCCTGCTGTTTTAGGTTTCCCTGTGTGTGCAGAAGGTTCTCCTTGGGGATTCACCTCCACTGTGACTTGGGAGGACGAGTTTCCATGACACCATTCCACAACCTCCACTCAAGCAGGCAGTCTTTGTAACGAGCCTGTGACTTGCAGAGCCCCTCAGGTGATGAGCTGAGGAGGGGTTGAAGTGTAACTGTGAGCCAAGTTGTTAAACAACGCCTCGTGGGCTCTTACATACAAGACAGTTACTGGCTGGGCGCAGTGGCTCACGCCTGTAATCCTAGCACTCTGGGAGGCCAAGGTGGGCCGATTGCTTGAGGTCAGGAGTTCAAAACCAGCCTGAGCAAGAGTGAGACCCCCGTCTCTACTATATAGAAAGAAATTAATTGGCCAACTAACATATATATAGAAAAAATTAGCCGGGCATGGTGGCGCATGCCTGTAGTCCCAACTACTCGGGAGGCTGAGGCAGCAGGATTGCTTGAGCCCAGGAGTTTGAGGTTGCTGTGAGTGAGGCTGACGCCATGGCACTCACTCTAGCCTGGGCAACAGAGTCTCAAAAAAAAAAAAAAAAAAAGACAGTTACTCACATGTTGTAGGTCCTTCCATTTCACTACGGTGCTTTATAAGAGATCCTCGCATTAAGGAGGAGATTGGACAAAATAATAAGATATCCCTCTCTGGAGGTAATATTGTATGATGCTATGAATACAAAACTTCAAGAACTCTTTATAACTAAGGACTCTTTCAGCAAATGCAATGATGTCCACACCTCCGCAATGAGACACAGGTCACAGAGGGTTTCTGGTCACTCTCCTACTTCATCTCCTCAACAGTCCTGGGACTCTAGGTTAGCAGCTTGTGAAGGGGTGGAGCCAGGACTTGTGTTCCAATCTTCTTCCTCCAACACCCTCTTAAATTCCACTACACCGCAGGGAAAGGGATTGTCATTACCAAATGTAAATTATTAAATATGTTTTTTCTACTGATGACAGTAAATTTAATTCTGTTTAGTACACGTCAGCAATCATTAGTAGGGAGGGCCTGTGCTGAAGGTGGGGCGCCGTACTTGACAGGTCTTTGTTGAGCAGCAGCGCTTTGGGGACATAGGGCATAGATGGACAAAGCATGGGGAGCCACAGGCCACCAACAGGACATACTCCTAAAGTCTGAGACAGGGTAAGACAATATTATTGCATGCACATGAAGCTGATTAAGTATCTAAACCACGGTTGTCATTCCAGAATATTTTCAAAGACAATGCTGATTAAAGAATGGGTTCCCCCAAACCTCATTAATGATACTAGAATGTATCTGAATGATGGCATATGGGGTGGATGGATTAGGGTCAGACACCACAGAATTGTTTTGGGTCCCCTGCACTGACCTGCAGGTAGGCTCTTCTTTTTTTAATTTTTTTTTTTTGAGACAGAGTCTCTCTCTGTTGCCCGGGCTAGAGTGCTGTGGCGTCAGCCTAGCTCACAGCAGCCTCTAACTCCTGGGCTCAAACGATCCTTCTGCCTCAGCCTCCCAAGTGGCTGGGACTACAGGCATGCGCCACCATGCCTGGCTAATTTTTTCTATATATTTTTAGTTGGCCAATTAATTTCTTTCTATTTTTAGTAGAGATGGGGTTTTGCTCTTGCTCAGGCTGGTCTCGAACTCCTGATCGAGTGATCCTCCCACCTTGGCCTCCCAGAGTGCTAGGATTACAGGCGTGAGCCACTGCGCCTGGCCTGCATGTAGGCTCTTGAAAGCAAGTGACCAAACCATGGTTACACAGATGGGAAGTGATAGAAGCTCATCCGATTCCAAGTGCTTTTGCCACTGTTGCTGGTGTCTTCTCTAGTGGCATGGGGTGGGGCAATCAGGACAACACAATTTAGAGATGTTTTCTGTAAATATTATCCAATCTTCTTAACCTGGTTTAGGATCCCCTCAGAGCCTTTTGATGATAATACGTTTTGTCACACAGACTTCCCCCCTCAGGGAAAATAAAGCCCTGTGAACTTATACGAATATTCAAGTTGGCCTGACAGTACATGAAATTACATTTAAAAACGAGGCTGGTCGCAGTGGCTCACGCCTGTAATCCTAGTTCTCTGGGAGGCCAAGGTGGGAGGATCACTCAAGGTCAGGAGTCCGAAACCAGCTCGAGCAAGAGCGAGACCCCATCTCTACTAAAAATAGAAAGGAATTAATTGGCCAACTACAAATATATAGAAAAATTAGCCAGGCATGGTGGCACATGACTGTAGTCCCAGCTATTCAAGAGGCTAAGGTAGAAGGATTGCTTGAGGCCAGGAGTTTGAGGTTACTGTGAGCTAGGCTGATGCCACGGCACTCTATCCTGGGCAACAGAGTGAGACTCTGTCTCAAAAAACAAAGAAACAAACAAACAAACAAACCAAAAAATGATATTGCAGGTTCTCAATTAGTTTTATTGAGTTGATTTTAAATCATTCCCTAGAGGCTAAATGATTCTCCTGAGGGGAAACAAGTGGATTCTGGAACACAGAGAGCTGAAGAGCAGCCTCTGGGCCCATGCCACACCCACCAGGGTGGAGGTGCCCAGACTCCAGCCTGAGGAGTGTCCAGGGAACCTCAGGCTGATCTCTGCCCTGTCCTAGAGAAACACTACGTCACAGGGCTTGAGAAATTGGATGGAACAATCAACAGCATAAAAACAGATGCACACTATTTTGCTTTTGAAGACATTTTAGATAAAAACCAAAATATTTGAAGACAGAAGTCATTATATTAGAAGTTATCATATTAGAAAAAAGGAAATGTTGAAGTTATTTTCAATTAAAAATATAAAATGAGTAAATATATACTCAACAGTCAAAGTGTGTCCATTTGAGATGTAGAAATTGGATCTAATGTAAATGGCAAAATGATAAAAGATTTTTTAAGGCTTGTGTTAATTATCTTAACCTAGTAGAGTGGGCTTTGCTGTCTAAGTCAGACCAAACTAAAAATAATTGTCATTTAATTATAATTGAAGCATTGCATTTAAATTTCTCTAGATTCCTCAAAAATATAATACCTTATAGTTGTGGGATAAGATAACTATATAAAAACTTAATTACTTTTTACTTCATTAGCAGTAACCAGTTAGAAGTTCTTAGGGAAAAAAACTCACACAAAAGCAGTGAAAACAACATTTGTAGCCTGAAAATAAAATGCCTGAGATAATCATAACAAGAAATGCATGGGACCTACATGGAAAAGTACTAATAAATATCACTAAAGAAATCAATTTCCCTTTTGGAAAATGTGAATGAAGAATGACCATCAAGAGACAATTTATAAAAAAAAAAAACAGAAAGAAAGAAACACAGATGGCCAATAAATATGATCTTTTCTCATTGATAACCAAAGATTTGAAAAAACTAAAATGAGGTTTCATCTTAATCTTAAATTGGCAAAGAGTATAAAATAATTACATTATTCAATACTTTCTGGAATATATTAACATGGGCATTCTCATACAGTACTTGTGGGAATATAAATTGATAAAGTTCTTTAAAATTTAGCAATGTATTAGGTACCTTAAAATATTCTTATGCTTTTCACCTGTAATCTCGCATTTAGAACTCTATTCTAAAAATGTATCAGAAAGCTGAGCACAGGGGTGTGCTCTTGTAATATCAGCTATTCAGGAGGCTGAGGCTGGAGGATTGCTTGAGCCTACGAGTTTGATTCCAGCCTAGGCAACATAGCAAGACGCCTGTCTCAAAAAAAAAAAAAAAAAAATCAGATACAAAGATTTGTGTGTAAGGATGTTTATTGCAGTATTATTTATAATAATGGAAAACCTGAAATAATTTTCATGCACAACAATAAGGAAATGATTAAATAAATTATGGCCCATCTCTACAGTAAAATGTTTTATAACCATTAGTATCATGTTTTTGAAGAATATTTAATAATATCGACAATTATAATATAATGAGTTAAGTAAAAAAAAAAAAAGGCAGGACACAAACTTTTGCTTTGCTATTTGTACTATATTAGCTTGGTAGGGCCACCATAACAAAATACCACAGACCTAGTGGCTCAAACAGCAGAATTTTTTTGTTCATGTTTCTATTTCTTTTTTTTTTTTTCCCAACTTTTTTAGAGACCGGCATCTTGCTGTGTTGCCCAGGCTGATCTCAAACTCCTGACCTCAAGCAGTCCTCCCACCTTGACCTCCTAAAGTGCTGGGATTACAGGTGTGAGCCACCATGCTTGGTCGCCACCATGCTTGGTCTTTTTTTTTTTTTTTTTTAAAGAGGTGAGATCTTGCTATGTTGTCCAGACCAGAGTGCAGTGGCTATTCACAGGCATGGTCACAGCTTGCTATATCCTTAAACTCCTGGGCTTAAGTGGTCCTTTCACCTCAGTTGCCCCAGTAGCTGGGACTATAAGCTTGTGCCACCAGGCCAGCTTCAACAACAGAAATTTATTTTCTTACCCTCTGGAAATCCAAGATAAAGGCTTTGGCAGCAGATTTGATTTCTCCTGAGGGCATTCTCCTTCAGTTGCAGATGGCCATCTTCCGTGTTTTCACAAGGCCTTTCTGGTCTCTCTTTGTATGTCCTAATCTTCTGGTGTGAATCCCAGTCATACTGTATTAGGGCCCTAGGGCCCTAATGACTCCATTCTAACTTAATTATCTTTTTTTGTTTGTTTGTTTTTTGTTTTTTTTTTTGAGACAGCGTCTCGCTTTGTTGCCCAGGCTAGAGTGAGTGCCGTGGCGTCAGCCTAGCTCACAGCAACCTCAAACTCCTGGGCTCAAGCAATCCTCCTGCCTCAGCCTCCCCAGTAGCTGGGACTACAGGCATGCGCCACCATGCCTGGCTAATTTTTTTCTATATATATTAGTTGTCCAATTAATTTCTTTCTATTTATAGTAGAGACGGGGGTCTCGCTCTTGCTCAGGCTGGTTTCGAACTCTTGACCTTGAGCAATCCGCCCGCCTCTGCCTCCCAGAGTGCTAGGATTACAGGCTTGAGCCACCGCGCCTGGCCTGTTTGTTTTTTTTAATAGGTTTATAAACTTAACATTTAATTTTTAAAAAATTTATATCATATTTTCTTTTTTCATCCTAAGGGTAAATTCATGGGAATTGATTAATTATCTCTTTGAAGGCCCTACCTCCAGGTACAGTCACTTTCTGAAGTACTGGAGATTAGGGCTTCAACATATGAATTTGAGGTGGGAACACAATTTAGTCCATAAAACTATGATTCTGATTTTGTTTAACAATGCACGGGGGCGAGGGGGGGGGAAACCTGGGTGATACTAGAGGAGAATTAGGTTTAGGGGACTTCTGAAGGAGAGATAAGAAAGTAGAGGTAAAAAGTTAATTATCTCATTCCTAAAGTACAGATATTTTTGTGCCAAATTCCTCATGTATCATGTGTACAAGCCAATGCTGTGGAATCTCCATGCGTGTGCTTTAACTAAGGCATTCACAATAAAGTTTCTAGGTCGTGTGTGTATGACTTTTTGTTTTTGAGACAGAGTCTCAATCTGTTGCCCAGGCTAGAGTGCCGTGGTGTCAGCCTAGCTCACAGCAACCTCAAACCCCTGGGCTCAAGTGATCCTTCTGCCTCAGCCTCCTGAGTAGCTGGGACTATAGGCATGTGTCACCGTGCCAGCTCGTTTTTTCTATATACTTTTTAGTTGTCCAGCTAATTTCTTTCTATTTTTTTTAGTAGAGATGGGGTCTCACTCTTGCTCAGGTTGGTCTCAAACTCCTGAGCTCAAATGATCTGCCCACCTCACCCTCCCAGAATGCTAGGATTACAGGCGTGAGCCTGGCCAACTAAAGATATTTTAGTTAATAAATAATGTTTAGTATAAACAACAGATGAAAAGGCCTATATAAAGTACTATTGACATTTAGATTTAATGAACAATTACACCTTTTTGTATTTTATAAATCCTTTTATCTGATCTAAAAGCTCTTAATAAATAGGAACTCATTAAAGAACACACCATCACTATGAGGTAGTTGTATGTAAACAGGTTCATATTTTCAGATGGAGAAGGTAAGGTAGAGGTCAATCCAATAACACAATGTGAGTTATTGATTGGTGTAGACATATAAATAGAATGTAGTTTTCTGGACACCTAAAACTTTGCTCCATTCGGTAACTTATTGGTATTAAGAAGTAAATACTTTCTTTTTAAAGCATTCAAATAAGAAAATCTGATCTAAGTTTTCCTTTTGATATTAGCAAAACAAAAATGTGAAACACAAATTTATCTGATTTAATAGGATATCAGCCCGAAATCCAATTTGGGGATCCAGAATTAATATATTAATAGTTTTCATGTAGCATGGAAACCTAAAGTAATACTTTAATTTTAATGTTTAAGCCACTTTATATTAATAGTTTTCAAAGTGTTTTCATTCTATTATGTCATTTCACATTGTGGCCTCTTCTTTTATAAGAATTTTGAGAAAGCAAGGGAAAGCAGTGGAGATAAAAGCGGAGCCAATCCCTAGGGTAACTGGACCAGAACTTCAGCGTTTATTGATAAAACTTGTGCCTACACCCATTGCTCAAACTGTCATCCTGGAAGAATACTTTGCCTTTGAGTAACTGAGCCAATCTTACCAAACAGATGAATTTAGTGATGAGAGAGAGACTTTGTATCAGGTTTTGGTAAGTGGTGCTTTTCATGAGTTGGGGAAAGAATGACTAGTGGAAAATAAAAAGAATTCTCTTAAGGAATAGATAACATAATAGTTGAGGACAAAGATGTCTAAATCCCTATATTTTAATGTTTTTATAATTTCCTGACCTGAGTTTTTCTACTTAAATAATGGTTGTATTTATAAAAATGTAAACATCTGTCTGAATTATTTTGATTCCAACAAAACGATGGTGATGGGGAGTCAATTGGAAGAAACATTTGATGTCATCAATAGTAATAGTAGGAGTAATAACCACTAATGTGGTTATTTTTTTTTTTTTATTTTTTATTTTTTTGAGACAGAGTCTCGCTTTGTTGCCCAGGCTAGAGTGAGTGCCGTGGCGTCAGCCTAGCTCACAGCAACCTCAAACTCCTGGGCTCGAGTGATCCTTCTGCCTCAGCCTCCCGGGTAGCTGGGACTACAGGCATGCGCCACCATGCCCAGCTAATTTTTTATATATATATCAGTTGGCCAATTAATTTCTTTCTATTTATAGTAGAGACGGGGTCTCGCTCTTGCTCAGGCTGGTTTTGAACTCCTGACCTTGAGCAATCCGCCCGCCTCGGCCTCCCAAGAGCTAGGATTACAGGCGTGAACCACAGCGCCCGGCCACTAATGTGGTTATTAACGTGTAACGAGCTTGCTGTGTGTCAGGCACTGTGCCTTATAAGTGTCTTGTGGGCATTAACTTTTTAATCCTTTAAGTCAGAGCTCTTCCTAATTTGATCTCCTCTGAGAAGTTACACTTTAATCTGAAGATAGGGTACACTTCATAATGCTTAGAAATAATGTTGACACATAAATACGAAAGAATGTTGAGAATGAACTATATGTTTAAAATATTTCATAGTCTCAGTGTGAGTATCCGTGGATTCCACATCCATGAATTCTACCAGCAGTGGATCAAAAATATTTGGAAAAAAATTCTGTCTGTACTGAACATGTACAGACTTTTTTTTTGTCATTCACTAAACAATACAGTATACCAAGTATTTACATAGCATTTACATGATATTATAAGTAATCTGGAGATGATTTAACGATTCTGGGAGGATGTGCTTAGGTTATATGCAAACGTTAGGGCATTTTATATCAGGATCCTGAACATCTGTGGATTTGGTAGCCAAGGAAGATTCTGGAACCAATCCCCCACAAATACCAAGGGATGAGTGTATGACAATTATATACAAAGTGAAGCTTTAAAAATAAACTGTATAGTGTTTAATACATTGTTATGTACATATGCATATATATTTTTACAAGAATGGGATCATTATATACATGCTCTTTTAAAAAATAAATTTATTAAAAACAGTTTTAGATTTGTAGAAAAAATTACAAACATATTAGGGAGAGTGGCCATATCCTCTTATCCAGTTTCTCCTGTTAGTAACATTTTATGTTAGTATGTCACATTTGTTATAATTAATAAACCAATATGGATACATTATTATTAACTAAAGTCCACACGTTATTCAGATTTCCTTAGTTTTTACCTAATGTTCTTTATCTGCTCCAGAATCCCTTCCTGGTTACCACGTTACATTTAGTCATCACGTCTCCTTAGGGTCCTCCTGACTGTGACGGTTTCTGACTTTCCTTGTTTTTGATAAACTTGACAGTGTTGAGGAGTACTTATCACATGCTTTGTAGAATGTAGATTGGGATTGTTTAATGTTTTTCTGATGGTTAGCCTGGGGTTACGAGTTTTAGGGGAAAGACCACAGAGGTAAAGTACCATTTTCATTGCATCATATCAGGGATACATACTTGATCACTTGGCTGAGGTACTGTTTGTCAGTTTCTGCACTCTAAAGTTGCTCCTTTTTCCCTCTTTCCCTACTGTACTCTTTGAAAGGAAGTCACTCTGCATGTTCACACTTACGGAGTGAAGCATTGTACTTCACCTCCTTGAGGGTGGGGTATCTATATAAATTATTGGAAATTCTTCTGTAGTAGAGATTTGTCTATTCTTTCCCCACCTCCTATTTATTTACTTATATCAGTATGGCTCATGGATATTTATTTTATATTTTGGGTTATAATTTATACATATATATTTTTTGATGTGCTTTCTTTGCCCAATAATATGTTGTAGATAACTTTCAAAGCCTATACATACAGGTGACCATTCTAACTTTTAGAAGTTATAAAGTATGTATTTAATTAACCCTTTACTGATGTACATTTTTGCTTCCATTTTTTTCTTATTTTCAACAATACTGGGGTAACACCCTTGTACATTTGTTTTTTGTGTACTTGTACAACTATTCCTTAATTTGCTATTCTAACCTCATCCCCAAGGCATATTTATTACACTTGAGCTATGTTCGCTGTTTTGGCAAGCACACGTTGCTTTCCTTAGTTTACACTATTTTCTCTACTTAGAATGCTGTTGTCCTATCTTTGCCCACTATGTATGAGTCAGGACTCTGCTCAAAGACTACTTGTTATAGAATCACTTCTCTAGCATTTTTATTTATTTATTTTTTGACAGAGTCTCACTCTGTTGCCCGGGCAAGAGTGCCGTGGCATCACCCTAGCTCACAGCAACCTCAAAATCCTGAGCTCAAGTGATCCTCCTGCCTCAGCCTCCCGAGTAGCTGGGACTACTGGCATGTGCCAACATGCTGACTAATTTTTTCTATATATTTTTAGTTGGCCAATTAATTTCTTTCTATTTTTAGTAGAGACAGGGTCTCATTCTTGCTCAGGCTGGTTTCGAACTCCTGACCTTGAGTGATCCTCCTGCCTCGGCCTCCCAGAGTGCTAGGATTACAGGCGTGAGACACGGTGCCCATTGTCTAGCGTTTTTGAAGAGAATTTAATGGCTCCATTCCACCTCTCTCTTTGTACATGCGTTATAGCTCTTACCATCTGAGCCTCCTATTCTATCCCAGGACTCTGTTTTTCTTACCAGTTTATGTACTGATAGAGAAACGTGATCAATCCCACTCAACCTGTGTATTCCATCAAAGTGGTGGTCACATAAAGAAACTAGCATATTTTGACTTTGAAGTGAAGAATTTGAATATCTGAGAAATTAAAAAGCATCCTCAGTAGTGCATAATAAATTACTCTTCCATTCTTTTACATGCTTCAGGGAGACAGAAGAGTTGAATGCAGGTTTTAGTTTTTGTTTATTTAGACAGGGTTTCTCTCCGTTGCCCTGTGGCATGATCATAGTTCACTGTAATCTTGAACTCCTGAGCGTAAGAGATCCTCCTGCCTCAGCCTCTTGAGTAGCTGGAACAACAGGTGCCCAACACCACACCTGGCTAATTAAAAAAAATTTTTTTTTTATAAAGACAGGGTCTGCTATGTTGCCCAGGCTGGTCTCAAACTCCCTGTCTCAAGCGATCCTCTTGCCTCAGCCTCCCAAAGTGCTGGGATTACAGGCGTGAGCCACCATGCCCGACCTAGCTTTTGTTTACAGTGAAAATAATCGTACTGTAGTTGAAAAGTAATGTTTTCTAGCAGTCTGTCAGAAATGTTTGCTGGTTGAAGACTTTGGAATTACAGTCTGTGTCTTCCAAAATGAGCATCTTCAATGTGCCAAGTATTCATAGGAAATTGTATATAAATGCAGGAGAACGGAACTCAAGTAATTAAATAAGCCCTCTGATCCTTCCGACTTCCTTTTTAAAGTAGGCAGGTGGCATAATGTACCTGATATATTATAATTAGTACTGAGAGGTGAATGCCAAAACATAAAACAGAAACAAAAGCAGGAGACAGTTTTAGTTTGGTTGTGATGCGGTGTCAGGAGCTGAGGCTAAAGGCCCACGCAGCCCACACCTAGGAGACGCGCTCCTTCGGTTAGCACTCTGAGGCGGGGTGACCTACACATCCGTGACCCCCTCTGGGTAGGAGGAGATAGAGCACATATCATCTGACTTCCAGGGCGGCTAAGTGATTTCCATGACTAAATCAGGCTCTCTCACTGCCATTTGGGGGAACTTCATAGACACCGCCAGCCGCTGGCACCTGGCGCCGCGCGCCTGCGGCCGCCTCCGCTCCCGCGAACCAATCATCTGCAGGCTTTGGGGGCACGTCCCGCTGTCGGCCACGCCACGCCCCCAGCCGGCGGGGCTGGGGGGCGCTTTTAAGAACCGGCCGCGGGTCGCGGGCCCAGTCAGGGGTGCGGGGCTGTGGAGTGTGAGGCCCCGGTCTGGGTCCCTGAGGCGCTCGCGCACCGCCGCTGTCCTTGCGGCCGCCCCTACGCTGTTCGCGGCCCGCCCGTCCCGGGCTTCGCCGTCCTCGCCTCGGCCTCAACAGCCTGCCCGGCGCTCGGCAGCTCCTCGGTGAGCCCGCTGGGACCTCGCGCCCCTCGCGCTCCTCTGGCGCCCGAGGGGGGCGGCTTGGGCCATGGTGCCCTCCCAGGAGGAGCCCGCCGCCGCGCGGGGCACAGGCGAGGCGCAGCCGCTCGGCCCCGCGCCCATGGGGGCGACAGAGCTGCCCGGCCCCGCTCCCGGCCCCTCAGACAGTCCCGAGGCGGCCGCCGAGAAGGTGGAGGTGGAGCTGGCGGGGCCCGCGGAGGCGGAGCTGCGTGAGCCCCCCGAGCCCCCCGAGGGCGGCTGGGGCTGGCTGGTGATGCTGGCGGCCATGTGGTGCAACGGGTCGGTGTTCGGCATCCAGAACGCCTGTGGGGTGCTGTTCGTGTCCATGCTGGAGACCTTCGGCTCCAAAGACGATGACAAGATGGTCTTCAAGACAGGTGAGGTACCGCGCCCGCCGAGGCCAGCCCGGGGGGACAGGAATGGGGCCCCCGAGCACATCACGCGTGTGGGGTGTGTGTCCGCGTCGGTGGGTCCCCATGTGCCGGACGGTGTGAGCGGTGGGTCTGTCCAGCAAACGGAGCCTGCCGCTCCTGGGGCCTTGGTGTGCCTGTCTTTGTATGGAATCCAGATGCAGGGACTGTGTGCAAGTAGCAGAACTTATTTGTCAAGGTCTTCCTCGTTTCTCTGCGGAGTAGGCGCTAACAGTCCACAGTAGCCTTTTCATTTAATGTTTGAAAACAAACAGAACCTCAGAACTTTCTAATCCCAGCGACTTCACTTCGCACTGTGGCGTTCAGCTGCCTCCTGGGCTGCAGAGCCTTGTGTGTCTGTTGGCGGGAGGCAGGAGTTCGTCGGGATGGGAGATTTATACCAGGGTCACGGGGAGTTCTGAAGGGAGCCCTCCAAAATCCGCGGGTTTGTGTCTCGTTTTTTTGTTCTTTCTTTCTTTCTTTTTTTTTTTTTTTGCACTCTGTGCTAAATATAGAAAACATAGGTGGCAGCCAAACTAGGGAATTAGGGACAGGGAAGATGAAGGTGAGGGGCTGCCCCTTCCTATTGTGTTCTTTGACTTTTTTTTTTAACCATACAGTAAATTAGATGCAAAAGGTACAGATTCAGCATTTTCCTCCTTGTAAAGCGTTATTATATGACATTTTGGCTGATTAGGCAAAAACAAGTCTAAGACCTTTGTGTATAACACTTCTTTAACATAAATTATTTGACTTCATCTTATGAGGTGGGCACTGTCAACCCCTTTTAAGTGAGAAAACTGAAGCTTAGTGAAATAAAGTGTCGTGGTGAGTAGCAGAATGGAGATAGAGCACATATCATCTGCCTTCAAGGGCTGCTAAGTGATTTCCATTACTAAATCAGGCTCTCTCACTGCCATTTGCGGGAACTTTATATGATGAATAGTCTTTTTGTTTTTAACCTTGATTTTCTATTATTTTTAGAGTGAATATTCCTTAGGTCTTTAGTATACATACAAGGAATAAACAGGACTGTAATAACAAATTCTAAGCATAAGTAATGCTGGGTAATGTTGAGAGTTTAAAGACCTTGTATAAATAATATACTATTTGTATCATTCTCCAACTTGCTTTTATTTTATTCTGCACATGTTTGTTACTTATTCATATAATACCTCAGTTTGAGCTGGCAGCTCAAAATCTTTCTGTTTTTAATGTATATGGTTTTCCTTTGTTTGAATATAGTGTACTTTATTTGTGCATTCTTCCTTTAATGGACATTTAGATTGCTTCTGAACTTATTACAAACAATGCTGCAATGAATATTCTTGTACATGTCTCTTTGTGCATGTGAATAAGGTACCATATTTAACCTGGAATTTCTGTTCCTTAAATAGCTATTGAAGCTGCTGTGTTATTGCAGGTCAAAGGGCTAGGTACAGAAACACGTCCTTTCTTTTAAGGAAGGCAATCATTGTAAAGTTTAATAGGAGAGAGATGCATATACATTAGTAAGCAAAAATAATTTTCTTTCTTTTCTATATGAGTATTGGGTATCTGGGAGTGAAAAGCTCCAGAAAGAAGCAGAATTGACAGAGTTAACATTGCAAGATTAGTTCCAGCGTTTAGCATATTCCTGCCTGGGATTACAGATTTTTAATGTAGTCAAAACAGCAACAGCCTTTTGTTTACCACTGTTTTTGCAAATTCAGATGAGTAGATCTCTTAGTGTCTGTGGAGTTTTTTTTTTCTTTTCTTCATTGGTGTCTGTGGTGTTTTTTATTCCCTTCCCTCTCTTTCCTCCTCCTCCTTTCTTTTTTTCTTCTTTTTTTTTGAGGAAAATTGAGGAGAGAGTGAGCAACTGCTGAAGAGAGACCATAGCTTTGTGAGGGATCAGAATTTTGCAGTATTGAAGCCTCTCCCTATTACTTGTCCCCAAAGTTCCAACTAGCAACAATATCCCAATACTGAAAGGTGAGGGAAAGGAAAAGAACCTGGTTTTTCTTTTGAATTCTTTGAAATTTCTTGTTTTCAGTTTTGATGAGTATCTTTCTCCTTTTACTCAGTTAAGTCCTTGACAACTCTTTCAGTCATGTTTCAGTATGTGTGGGTGTGCATCATATAAGCAATTGTACAGGTATGCTAGTTAAGTGTATAAAGATATTTGTACCACTCTGTGTGACTGCTGCATAGGGCTAAGTGGGGACTAAGAACTAGCCTGTGATCTGGGTGCTCTTGGTCTGATTCTTACACAAAGACCCTATGCACTTGTAATGGTCCTGTATAACACAGGAGCTAGATTGAGCCATGGCCATTACTTGAGCACTAGGTAATAAATACATATATGACTTAAAATTTTTAAGGGCTGAGAAAGAAAGCAGATTTAACCTCAGCTATGAAAAAATGCTTACAAGATAGTCTTTAGGCCATTTATTGGTGAGATCGCTTTTATTCCATATCTCCCCTCCCCCTTTTCCTCTACTCCTCCCCATTTCTCTTTCCCTCTGCACACACAGATGCACACAGGAGGCATTTCATAAAGTCTGTCATCAGCCAGATGCGGTGGCTCATGACTGTAACCCCAGCATTTTGAGACGAAAAGAAGGGAGGATCTCTTCAGGCCAGAAATTCCAGACCAGCATGGGCAACACAACAAAACCTCCATCTCTATAAAAAATAAGAAAAATTAGCCAGGTGTGTTAGTGTGTGTGCAAAGTCCTAGCTACTTGGGAGGCTGAGGCAGCAGGATCACTTAAGCCCAGGAGTTCAAGGTGCAATGAGAAAAAAAACAAAAGAAGGCTGCAGTGAGCTATGATTGTGCCACTGCACACCAGCCTGGAAGACACTGAGACCCTGTCTCAAAAAAGAAAAATGCTGATGGCACCAAAGCCCCATTATGGTACCCAGCTGCTGATGGCATGGCACTCAGAGGTATACTTCACACATCCTTCTTGCCTGGGTGGAGGGGAATCAGATGTTTTTGGAAAAACTAAAATAGATACTATAACTAACTGGAACATTTTCCCCTAGAAGTCGCAACTTTAGCTCTGCTGGATATTGGAAAACCCATGGGACTGATAAAGAGTCTAGGGTTTTTGTCTTCTTGAAGCAGTGCCATGGATACTCTCTGGGGTCTTGCTAGAGTAGTAATCTCCTTTAATTATCTACTTTCTTCAGGGAGAAAGAAAAATATTTTAATGGTAGATTGACTTTTAAAAAATATGTATTTAGCCGGGCGCTGTGGCTCACGCCTGTAATCCTAGCTCTTGGGAGGCCGAGGCGGGCGGATTGCTCAAGGTCAGGAGTTCAAAAAACCAGCCTGAGCAAGAGCGAGACCCCGTCTCTACTATAAATAGAAAGAAATTAATTGGCCAACTGATATATATATAAAAAAAAAAAAAAAAAAAATTAGCCGGGCATGGTGGTGCATGCCTGTAGTCCCAGCTACCCGGGAGGCTGAGGCAGAAGGATCACTCGAGCCCAGGAGTTTGAGGTTGCTGTGAGCTAGGCTGACGCCACGGCACTCACTCTAGCCTGGGCAACAAAGCGAGACTCTGTCTCAAAAAAAAAAAAAAAAAAAAAAAAAATATGTATTTAAAACTTAAAAATATCTGTTTAAAACTTTAAAAAAAATCTGTTTTTTTGGTACATAGTTACCATTCTAGAAAAATATCTATTTAAGTATGTTTTCAGAATCAGTATTTAGGATAGTTAATGATATCTTTTTGAAGAAATTATGTCTTTGTGGTTGAGAGACTTGGTCAGGAAGACCTTTATTTCTTCCAGTAATTCCCCAGATGTGTTCTTTAATAGTCTTTCTTGAAAGTGGAGGTCTGCGGTTAAGTTTGGGAAACATTTCACACTGTACTTATCTGTTGGATATTTAAATGTAAATCAAGATATTAAAAATTCAATAGTTTAGAAGTGGACTATCAAAAAGGTCCTGAAAGGAAGATTCTTTGGATATAATTTTTAATGCAACTCCACTTTCCCTCTGTGGAGACAGATTGCTCTTTAGGCAGATGCAATCACAAAGTAGGATTTTCAGTAACCTTTGGGGATGAAATGATCTTGCAGCACCTCTCAATATATCTTATGAGCCCTTCTGAAACTTCAAGTCAGTCTGTGCTTCCTGAAGGTTTGTTCCCCCACCCTGGCCCCAAGTTGTCACATTTACAGTTATACTGCTATCTACATAATGCAGTTGTGTGCTACATCTAAATTATAGGAGACATAAAGGCTATGTCTTGCCTTTATGCTAAGTAGTTTTGTTTTGTTTGATGGGAAAAGCTGCCTGTATAATTATTTCTGTATCTTAGGAAAGTTTTTATTTTATTTTAATTAATTATTTTTTCCATTTCAACGAAGATCAGGGCAGAAAAGGAAAGTTTTTAGTGATAGTACTTTGTTGAGCTGGTTACAGTAAACAAACAATCTGGTTCATGGTCCTATGTATTTTTCTTTTCTATGATTATTATTATTATTATTTATTTCAGCATATTACAGAGATGCAAATGTTAAGGTTACGTATATTGCCCTTCTCCCCCTCCCCCATATTTTTCACTATAAGAAAAATACCTGATTGTGATTTGCATTGGAAGAGAGGTGGAAAAGCTAAGAGAACTTACTTATGACAATAAACTTATCTAAACTGCCTGTTAGTCAGTAGACCACAAAAATGGTTCCAGGATTTTGGAATAATTAAGAAATGAGTCTTGTATGGTGGCTCAGGTCTATAACCCTAGCACTTTGGGAGGCGGGAGGATCACTTTCGGCCAGGAGTTAGGGATCAGCCTGAGCAAGAGTGAGACCCTGTCTCTACCAAAAATAGAAAAATTAGCTTGGTGTGTTGGTACGAGCCTGTAGTCCCAGCTACTCCAGAGGTAGGAGGATCACTTAAGGCCAGGAGTTTTTTTTTTGTTTGTTTTTTGAGACAGAGTCTTACTCAGTTGCCCTGGCTAGAGTGCTGTGGCATCAGCCTAGCTCACAGCAACCTCAAACTCCTGGGCTCAAGCAATCTTTCTGCCTCAGCCTCCCGAGTAGCTGGGACTACAGGCATGTGCCACCATGCCCGGCTAATTTTTCTATATGTTTTTAGTTGGACAATTAATTTCTTTATATTTTTAGTAGAGACGGGGTCTTACTCTTGCTCAGGCTGGTCTTGAACTCCTGACCTTGACCGATCCATCTGCCTAGGCCTCCCAGAGTGCTAGGATTACAGGCATGAGGCACCACGCCTGGCCAAGCCCAGGAGTTTGAGGTTGTAGTGAGCTATGAGGATGCCACTGGACTCTAGCCCAGGAGACAGAGCAAGACCCTGTCTCAAAAAAGAAAAAGAAAAAAGAAATGAATAGGGTGTGAGCCCTTCATACTTCATTTCCAGAAAGTTTCTGGATTCAGAGCAAGACTGAAAAATGAATAGTGTTTAGTGAATTCTAATTAAATACAACAATATGAGCATTCCTATTTTTTTAAAACCCCTCGTATTATCCTTCCCAACCTATGGTATTTTATCATGGGATATTATCAATAAAATTCAGTCAAAAGAATTAATTTAGCTAAAACTAGAAGTATAACAGAATTATTTCAAGAGAGGTATTGAAGTGTCTTTTAGAACAAATGCTACTCTGTGTTTTTGTTGTGATTTGCTCTCACTCCGTTGCCCAGGCTGGAGTGCAGTGGTGTCAGCCTAGCTCACAGCACCCTCAAACTCCTGGGCTCAAGCAATCCTTCTGCCTCAGCCTCCCGAGTAGCTGGGACTACAGGCATGCGCCACCATGCCCGGCTAATTTTTTCTATATATATTTTTAGTTGTCCAGCTAATTTCTTTCTATTTTTTTTTTTTTAGTGAGACTGGGGTCTTACTCTTGAGCTCAAATGATCCTCCCGCTTCGGCCTCCCAGAGTGCTAGGGTTACTGTTGCATCTTAATTCATGCCTTCATTACTTTTGGCCACAATTATTGTCATAACTCCTCAATAGATCTGCTTGTCCTCAGTTATACACCTGAGTGATTTTTCTAACATATTGGACTATATAATTTTTCTGTTTAAATGCCATCAGTGACACTCATTACTTTTAGGAAAGTGTCAGATTCCTCACTGCAAAGGCCTGCATGCTCTGGCCCTTGCCTGACCCTCTAGCCTGGCCGCTCACTCTTGTCCCTTTTTGGTCTTTGTGCCCCAGCAGAGCTGAAGGCCTTGCACTTGCCCAAATTTGTCTTGTTACCTATGTGCCATTGCGTGTGCTATTCCTGTCTTCATTCTGGTTGTTAGTCCTTGTAAGATTCCGATTAAATAGTTGCACATTTTATTCCTTATGTCACAAGCCTGGGACACAAACAGGGATTTTATGCAATTGTTACGTATTTGATGCATTTAGAATGTTGGAGGTAGCTGCATTTTGGAGTTTTCTTTGAGGATGGATTCAAATGAGTTATGAATTATGCTTAAAGTAAAAGACAGAACCCAATTTCAATTTCTTTTAATGTAGCATTCTGTGAAAGACATTAAGATAATTCATATGTAAGTGATGATTTTATAGTCCTTTATCATAAAGAAAGTGCTTTTATGTGCGTTACTTTATTTTTTAGAGTAGCCTTGTAGTGTGTCATTACCTCCATTTATAGATAAGGAAGTTGCAACTTGTACAGTTTAGGTTTGGACCACGTAATATCAGTGTTTACATCCATTAGGTCGAACTTCAGAGCATCTTTTTGGCAGGGTAAAAATTTGTACTTATGTCAAAGTTGTCCTGAAAGTAGAATCTTACCTTTTTTCCCCTTGAAACTATTTCCTGCATATTTACTTGCATGTTCTCTAGAACCTCAGTAGTGTCTCCTACCCAAGTCTTCACAAATCTGTGAAGTCATTTTTGGAAAAAATTCTATTTAGAGTTATCACAGCCCAGCCAGAAATCTAATCTTGTATTCAAATTAAACAAACCTTAACAAAAACAAATTAAACCCCAAACACAACTCAAACAGCTCACTGCAGTTCTGAGCACTTGCCTAGCCTGGTGCCACCCACGCAGGGACTGGGGGTGGTTTTATTGGCAGAGATTCTGATCGGGCAACTCCAGCATGCCTGGGAACTACGCAAACCGACCACACAAGTGAGACAGCCAATCAGAGACTACGGTAATGGAGGAAAGCAGTGCTTTCAGACATACATATGCCAAATGTACACAATCATACCTTCCTTGCTAAAGTGCCTTCATTAACAGCAAAAGTAATTCTTCACCTTGCATATAGGAACTAGAAATAAGGAGCTGAGGAGTTGACTTGCCTTATTCCCAAGTCAGAAGTCTTTTTTTTAATTTCACAAATTTTTAATTATGAGGGTAAGTATGAAAGACAGATTTGAAATAATTTATGTGGACCAAAGCAGTGTTTCTAATTCCCTTTATTCTCCCTTGATAAACAGAAAAATCTTATGGTCCTTGCAAATTTTCATGCACACATCCAAAGGTAGTGTACCTTTCTCGTGAATGAGCATCCCTAATATTCAGAAGATAGGGCCATGCTTCTGTTTATCCATTAGGCAAGAGTTTGTCAAGCTTTACTTTTAGTTGTGTTATGGAAATAATTAGGATGCTTTTTCTTTTTTTTTAAGTACAAAATAATAATATTGAGTGCTTTTTCTTTTTAAATTACTAAATGTGCCTCTTTGGAACTTTTTTTTTTTTTAAACCAAAAGGATTTTTAAGATAGAGAATTTATAGCAGATATTACACGTTTACCTCTCTCATTGTGATATAGAGTCCATCTTTGGAAAGAACACATAAAAATCATTTCTTGGTGGCAGTCAAGGACTTCAGTTCCCATAGAGGGGATTTTTCCAAGGGCCTCCAGCACTCCCTTTGTTTGCCTTTTCCTCTACCTGCCTTCTGGTTTGACTAACATTGTTCTTGAACTTTATCTCTGAGAAGTTTTGTCTCTGGCAACTGTTTTCTCAGGCTCTATCATTATTCCTCCTGGATTCCTTTTTCTCATCCCAGTGGGCCTCAAGGGCTACTTTTGTTCTTTGGTATTGGTGCCCTTTGACCTACTTGGAATCATCTTAACTCTTGTTCTGAGACAGGTCCACCAGGATAGACACACTCCTCTGGAACTTCCGATATGTTCCTCTTAGTGAGGGGAACTGTGCTGCCTTCTCCTCCAGTCCCCTCACTTGAGAATCACTCATTAAAGAGTTTTAAATTCAATTAAAGATATGCTGTAGATAGTTAAATCTAAATGAAAGGCCAGTGGTTAAATTAAGGGATTGGCCAAGAGTGGTAGCTCACACCTATAATCCTAGCAAGCTGGGAGACTGAGGTGGGAGGATTGCTTAAGATCAGGAGTTTGCTACCAGCCTGAGCAAGAGCAAGACCCCGTCTCTACTGAAAATAGAAAAATTAGCCAGGCATCCGTGGCGCACGCCTGTAGTCCCAGCTATTTGGGAGGCTGAGGCAGGATTGCTTGAACTCAGGAGTTTGAGATTGCAGTGAGTTATGATGACCCCACTGCACTCTACCCAGGACGACAGAGCAAGACTCCATCTTAAAAAAATAAAATAAAAATAAATAAATGGATAAAATTCAGGGGAAGGTATATTGGTCCGCAGTTCAGTTAGTACCTGATTTTTGCTAAAGAGTAAATTGCATCAGCAGTGTTCTGCATGTGTTCAGAAAGCCAAAATTTATTTATTTGTTTGTTCCCTTGTTTGTTTGACACAGAGTCTCACTCTATCACCCCAGGTAAGAGCGCAGTGACTTCATCATAGCTAACTGCAACCTCAAATCCCTGGGCTCAAGGGATCCTCCTGCCTGGGCCTCCCAGAGTGTTAGGATTACAGGTGTGAGCAGCGGCTCCAGATTTATTTTTGTGATACACTTAGATTGGATCCAAAAACCAATTCTGAGATGTGTTTTATGAAAATAGAAAACCACTTACTCATTAAGTGGAGATATTTATTGACTTTTCTGGGTAGGTGAGTGTTAATGCCAAGTGGAGTGGGTTAGTCTGGTGACTATTTTTATTAGTAAAAATCTTTTCATCTTGCTTAATTATCCTTTTTATTAGTTTTGACTTCATGTTGTAGTTTCAAAGGGCAGCATCTCAAAGGATTCACATTTGTCAGTGGTTGTTTAAATAAGACATTCCACAAAGTTAATTGATGTTTTAGTGCAAATGGGGGCAGAAAGTTGCCATTGTTGTCCTACAGTAATATAACACTCAAACTTTGACAGCAATACTCCCAACCATGTAGTTATTAATGACTATAATAGTAACTTGCCCTAAGAATAAGCTGTTTCGTAGGACTAAATGTTACATGTATGAAGTTTTAGGTGTAGGTACTATGTTTTGTCTCTTTCGACTCAGAGAAAAATATTCATTGTGGAATAAGCTGGAACTGGAGAAAGGACATGATTTTATTTTATTTTTTTAGGATATGATTTTAAATAAGATCAGATTCTTTGCCATATTTTGATTTTTGGATCAGAACAGAGATATTTAATATCTGAATCACAATTGTTAAGATCTAGATCATGTGGTATTAACACCTGAGCCCCAGCCAGAGATTACACATTAAATTCTTATTGATTTTTTCTTTTTTTGATGGGAGGGATATGAGCTATAAAGAAGGGTCAGATAAGAGATAATAGACTTATATTTGTGTTTCTATGCATAATTATGTAGGAAACATTAAATCTAGAATTGATAATTTCTAATCTAAAACTTTGTTTAGGTGGTTCTTATGTGTATCTGGTGCATAGGCTACTTGTATAGGGGACAAAGGCAAATAGATTATTTTTTCCACATTTTATTGCTGGCCACTGGGGAGAAAAACCTCAAATGGTCTTTGCCTATGTAAAAAATCATTGTGGTGTTTTTTTTTTTTTCAAATTTTTTCTGTTATGAAATCACTCCTCCATGGAAAAAATCATTGTTTTAAATATTTATTTAAACTAAAAGATTTAAAGTAATGCTTTTAAATGGTTTAAAGTTTAGATCACTCTATTGAAGGGTCACCTGGAAAATTCTTTTGAAACATAAAAATTTATCATTTCTTTCAATAAACTTGTGTCTGTAAATGATGCTCAGTAAGACTGAACACTGAACTTTCCCCAGAAATGTTGTGAAATCTTCCATAGAAATCTACTTGAATCTAAGTAAAGAAGTTATAATGAGTTACGTTCTGTTGGTTTGGAATCTGTAATTATTTGGAGAGGGATTTGGTTTATCTATAGTTATTTGTCTGTTTTACTCACTCCCACAGATATAGCATTGTAAGGTTAGCCTTCCTTAAAGAATACACTTTTTAAGCAGTTTTATAAACAAGCTAGAGAATACCTAACTCTACCTCTTTTACTTGAAATTTATAACTGATGCATAGATGCATGTCATTACATATATATAGATGTCATCCCCCACACATCAGTACAGACACCTCAGTATAGTAATCCTTTATCTGAAACTCTTTGGGCTACATGTGTTTTGGAGTTCAGATTTTTTTCAAACTTTAAAAAAGTAACCTTGTACAGGCTGAGCGTGGTGGCTCAGGGCTGTAATCCTAGCACTTTACGAGGCCGAGGCAGGCAGATCATTTGAGCTCAGGAGTTCAAGACCAGCTTGAGCAAGAGCAAGACCCTGTCTGTACTAAAAAAATAGAAAGAAATTAGCTGGCCAACTAAAAAATACACACACACACACACATATATATGTATATATATATTATCCAGGCATGGTGGTACATGCCTGTAGTCCCAGCTACTCGAGTGGCTGAGGCAGGAGGATCACTTGAGCCCAGAAGTTTGAGGTTGTTGTGAGCTAGGCTGACGCCACGGCACTCTAGCCTCGTGCCTCGGCAACAGAGTGAGACTGTCTCAAAAAAAAAAAAAAAAAAAAGTAATCTTGTTCAGAAAGCTGTATTTTTTAACACCCCTAGAGGAGTTTGAGGCACCCTGTGATCAAGTACATTAATATTTCTACAGCAAAGTACATGAATATTCAGAGTAAGAGGGACAAATAGAGACCAGGAGTAGCCTTATATCAGTTCAGATCAGGTTTTATTTCTAAGTGAGTGTTGATACTATTTTACAAGAACTTTGGGTTTGGGATTTCAGAATTACAAATAAGGAATTGTAGCTTTATATGTAAACATTTACTTTTCTTATTTTTGGCTAACATTTTTTTAGTGCATTTTTCTATATCACATAGGATACCTACTTAATTTTTTCAGGAAGTGTGGTATTCTACCATACTGGTCTACCCTAGGTTACTCAACCAGGCCTCCTTTGCTGGGGTTTGAGTACCAGGCATTGATAGTGTAAGTAGCATATCTGTGTACATCTTTGAACAAATTGTTTTTTTCTCTTCTTGGATTGCTTCCTTGGGTATATGTCCAAAAGTGAGATTACTGGCACAAAGGGTATGAATAACTTTATATAACACATTGCCAGATTATTCTTTAGAAACTGGAACCTGTTTACTATGCCACCAGCAATGTGCTGGCTTTCTAAAAGCCCTACCAATATTAGGTTTTATTTTTATGTATTTTATTTATTTATTTTATTTTATTTTATTTTTTTTGAGACAGAGTCTTGCTTTGTTGCCCAGGCTAGAGTGAGTGCCGTGGTGTCAGCCTAGCTCACAGCAACCTCAAACTCCTGGGCTCAAGCAATCCTGCTGCCTCAGCCTCCTGAATAGCTAGAACTATAGGCATGTCCCACCATGCTTGGCTAATTTTTTTTTTTAATTAAAAAAAATATTTTATCATAATTTCTTTATTTACCAGTTGTGCGGTTTAACTACAAGAACATAATTTTTTCTATATATATTAGTTGGCCAATTAATTTTCTTTCTATTTATAGTAGAGATGGGGTCTTGCTCAGGCTGGTTTCGAACTCCTGACCTCGAGCAGTCCACCCACCTTAGCCTCCCAGAGTGTATTTATTTATTTTTTACACCAACAAAACAACGGCAAAGGACGTTTTTTAAATTAATATTTGCTAATTTGATAAGTACCAATGTTATTTATTTTTTTGAGACAGAGTCTCACTCTGTTGCCCGGGCTAGAGTGAGTGCCGTGGCATCAGCCTAGCTCACAGCAACCTCAAACTCCTGGGCTCAAGTGATCCTTCTGCCTCAGCCTCCCGAGTAGCTGGGACTATAGGCACGTGCCACCATGACCGAGTAATTTTATATATATATATTTTTAGTTGTTTGGCTTATTTCTTTCTATTTTTTTTTAAGTAGAGACAGGGTCTTGCTCTTGCTCAGGCTGGTCTTGAACTCCTGAGCTCAAATGATCTGCCCGTCTCGGAGGCTAGCCACCATGCCTAGCCTCAGCCCAGGTGTTGATCAAGGTCTTTCTTGGGGTTGGGATAATTTGAGAATTAACCATGGCCATGAGGATTTTGTGATTCGTCCATGTGACATCTCATCAGAGTATCAAGTCTGCAAGAGAAGCTATGCCTCGTTCTCTTTCAGTGCTATTACCTTGCCTCAGCTTTACTCTGGACTCAGGCTAATTCTGTTGAAAATATCTTTTATTTGTTAATTAATTTTTTGAGATGTGGTGTGTGTGTCTTTAGTTTTTTTGCTTTTATTTATTTTTAAAAGAAGATATAAAAATCATTTAATTTGTTAAGTACAAAATATGTACTAAGGGCCAGGCAAGAAACAGAAATGAATTTGACTTATTCCATGCTTTTGAGAGGTTATGAGAGAGACAAAACAATATGTACATATATAACTCTGAGGCAATATGCTATACATGCTAAATGCAGTGCAAACAAGATCCAGGATTTTAGAGGAAGGTAAAGTAAATTCTGACTGACTTGATTAGGGAGGGTTCCATGGGGGTAGGGTTTGAGTTAGGCCTTAAGGGATTAGACTTTTGTCTGCATATTTAACAGAAAAGGGTATTCCAGATGAGGGTACAAGGCCTAGGCAAGGGGCAGGAGGCAGTTCTAATACTGAATGTGTCTACTGTGTTTTACTATGTATTTTATATTATTTTATTTTATTTAGCTAGTAATCCTATCGTGTAACTATTACTGTGGTGCAGAGGAAAGAAATAGGAGGGATACGAATTACAAAGCCCCTGACAGAAAGCTGGGTGAGATTTGAGGAGTAGCAGTGCAAATGGGAACGAAAGGACAGATAAGAGGCATTTCAAAGGATAGACTGCAGGAATTCTGGCAAATGATGGGTGTGGACAGTGATGAAGAACGTCAAAACAGATAACAGATAATGCCATCTGGAGCCTGTGTGTGTGTGTGTGTGTGTGTGTGTGTGTGTGTGTGTGTGTGTGTGTGTTTGAGACAGTGTCTTACTCTGTTGCCCAGCTGGAGTGCAGTGGTGTCATCATAGCTCTCTGCAGCCTCCAGCTCAAGCAATCTTCCTGCCTCAGCCTCCTGAGAATCTGGCACTACAGGCAAGTGCCACCAAGCCAGGCTAATTTTTTCAATTTTTTGTAGAGGCGGGTCTCACTATTGTACAGACTTGGAGCCTGTGTCTTAGTAAATTTTGATCAGGGAGCCCCACATACATTTTCCTTTTGTACTGGCCCCTACAAATTATGTCCATAGTGTCAGATGTTACCATTGACAGGAACGGGGCATGAGGAGGAGGAGTTGCCAGGGAAAGGCTGGCTCACATTTTAGATATGTAGAGTATTGAAGGTCAGCAGGACATTAGGGGTGATGGCAGGCAGATCTGAAAATGCAAAGGAGGAGTCTCAGAGTGAAGCTGAGGCCAGAGGTGGGGCTTTGGAAAGAGCATGTCTCTAAGAGGAACATATCCTAATATTAGATAATATTATTATAGAAACCCAGCAATTCTTCCCTGAGAAGATCCAGTGGCTGCTCCTAGGTAATTTAGTTCTTTTCCATTGAAATCAACAAAACTTCATTCCTTAAAACATCTTTCTAGCATTTAGATTTATCTAATTCAGTCCTGCATCTTTCTAAAGATCAGATTGTATTTTTTTTTTTTTTTGAGACAGAGTCTCACTTTGTTGCCTAGGCTAGAGTGAGTGCTGTGGCGTCAGCCTAGCTCACAGCAACCTCAAACTCCTGGGCTCAAGCAATCCTGCTGCCTCAGCCTCCCAAGTAGCTGGGACTACAGGCATGTGCCACCATGCCCAGCTAATTTTTTCTATATATATTAGTTGGCCAATTAGTTTCTTTCTATTTTTATAGTAGAGACGGGGTCTTGCTCTTGCTCAGGCTGGTTTCGAACTCCTGACTTCGAGCAATCCGCCCGCCTCCCAGAGAGCTAGGATTACAGGCGTGAGCCACCGCGCCCGGCCTCAGATTGTATTTTTTTTATTTTTATTTTTTTGAGACAGAGTTTTACTCTGTCACCTGGGCTAAAGTGCCATGGTGTCAACCTAGCTCACAGCAACCTCAAACTCCTTGGGCTCAAGCAATCCTCCTGCCTCAGCCTCCCAAGTAGCTGGGACCATAGGCATGCACCACCATTCCCAGCTAATTTTTTCAACTTTTAGTAGAGATGGGGGTCTCACTGTTGCTCAGGCTGGTCTTCAACTCCTGAACTCAAAAGATCCTCCTGTCTCAGCCTCCCAGAGTGCTAGATTACATGTGTGAGCCACACGCCCGGCCTGTATTTTTTTACTATCACTATTATAAGTATTCCCAGAATTTTGTCTTAAGACGTTGGGATTTTTCCCCCTTGAATTTGATAGGATCTCTAAGACTTTTGGCATGTTATTCTTTCTTTCATTTGTGATGTAATTAAGTCAGTCTGTGAGTCTTATTTTCAAGATGTTCTAGAAGAGACTGTGAGAATAGCTTGGAATTGTTTCAATTAATTTATGTATTTCAAATTTAAATGTAAAGTATCAACAATGATGGAAAACCCGTTCAACAAGCAGATGATGTTATTTTATACATCATCCTTCACAGAGTTTAGTAAATGAGCCAGCTACTTCATTGACAATTCATAATGAAAACAGCTAATTCTTTTAAGTGTAGGTTCTACTCATTTAAAAACATTATCTAGGAAAGCTACTAAAAACTAAAATAAATGAAGTTATGTTCTCTGCTATCTAGGACTAGGGTGGAATATTATACAGTTTATTAAGAAACATGACTTGTTTTTGTACATTCATGTTAGACATCTGAGGTTTGACAGGGGAGGAGGTGTCTTCTTGTGGTACTTTCTGGCCAGGAATGTAGTCGGTCCTAATTGAGATAATAACTGGATGCTTGGCCACACACAGGTGTATTTTGTCTTAGTTTTGTGTCACACAGTGAGTGGTGAAACTCAAGAGAATAGAATATCAGAGTACTTTGAGATGCACAATGCACTGCATATATGTCAAATACTATTGTTATTGAGCAGGTTGGCACAGTGCCTCTATGTGGGGTGTGTGTGTTGACTCATGTGCTGTGTTGTAATCTCTCAGGACTCAGGTTCTGAATTGCTCTCTTATGATTGAAACTGAAGGTGCTGGAAGTGCAGTGACCCTGGAGGAAGAACCAGTAACAGCTGGGGGTGGATGAAAGGGAATTGACAGTTGTGCAAGAGGGTATCTGTCCCTTTTCGTAAGCCCAAACACCCACATCCTTCCAGTAACTGTTTCATCTTTTAATATCATTTGGCTTCACTTACAAGGTCTATATTAAAACAGATGTCAGGGTATAAGGCAGTATTTTGACCTGCTCATCTGCTGTTGTGCCTGCTGGGATGAACTGAAGTACTTGCTTTCTGACTGGTAAAGATTGATTTCTAACAATTATGGGGGAGGGAAGGAAAAGGGAAGTCCAGCTAAAGCATGTTTTTTTCCTCTTAGAGTTTAGGAAGCAGAAGCTATATAGTCTTCTAAATCTCATGCCAACACAGCAGTCAGAAAGAGTCTTGGTAATAACAAAGGTCAGGAATCACAAAAGAGCAATGTCAGTTTTTGGTATTGAGTTCAAAACACAGTTTTCTATAACTTTGTTCATTTGTTGTGTATGTGCTTTTATAATTAATTTTGTATAAGTGGTAGCTATATTTTGTAACTTTGAATAGGAAACAGATATTGAGCCACTTAAATAAAAAATCAGACTATTTTTAAAAAATCTGGTAAAAGTAATGCTTAATCCAATTAATTAGTCTTCTTCCTCTAATTCATCATGATGACTTTGAGTGTCTGGTGGCAACCAAGAATGGATTATAGAAAACGTCAAGGCAATGTAATCCCTATTATTTATGGTTACTTAAGAGGATAAATTAATCACTGGTCACTAATCTTTGGATAATTACTCTATTGAGCTGGAAATATCCTTAGTTTTTTAGAAAGCAAGTCAGTGAGTTAGTTAGAACTGTCAAAACTGATCAGCTTTCCTAAGCCTAATAATAAGTGAATAGAAACTAGTTGCCTTCAACCCTTTCCTCCCTGCATTGTAGCATGATCATTCTATAACTCTGGAAACTGTGTACAGGACAACAGGAAAAATACGTTAAAACACTATCTTGTGGTAGGTTTTCAGGTGGGTGGGTGTTAGACAAAGTCAGAGCCTTAGCCCTAGCTGAGGATTAACAAAGCTGTCTTCACAGGTAAAGGCTTGCAACTGTGTATGCATTTTGGTTACTAGAATTAGGCAAGTTAATAATGTTATAAAATTTGTTTGAATATAGATGGTTTAGGAAGTGAGTCTTTTGGTGGCAGCAGTTCTGTTTATTTATGCATTAAATAAATGAACATTTTGAAGGAGTCAACATTGTGTAAGTACTGTTTTTTTTATTAAATGCTACCATTGCATGGGGAGGAGGTAGTATCTTGTGGCTTGTGGTGGGGATGGGAATAAAGAAAAGTATGAAGAGTCTTCAAAAAGTTCGTGGAAAGTGTGTATTATGAAAAAACTATGCACAGATTTAAAATTTTTTTTGCACCAAAATATTATGTTCTGAACAGGATCTAGTTTGAGGCACTAAGAATGATAAGACATCAGTATGAAAAGAGCCCCTTTCAGAACAACATGAATTCTGCTAAAATTAAAGCAAGAACAACATCAAACTTATGATGAAATGTGGGTGGAAGAATAGTGAAATCATTGATGCTTTGTGAAAAGTTTATGGGGACAATGCCCCAAAGAAATCATCAGTTTACAAATGGATAATTCATTTTAAGAGGGAATGAGACAATGTTGAAGGTGAAGCCCACAGCAGCAGACCATCCACATCAATTTGCAAGGGAAAAAATCATCTTATTCATGCCCTAATTGAAGAGGACTGATGATTAACAGCATAAACATAGACTTCAGTTTCTTGAGCAGAAAGAAAAAAAGAAAAAGAAATGGAAAAATAAATAAATAAAAAAATAAAAAGAAACAGCATAAACAATAACCAACACCATAGATATCTCAATTCTGACTGAAAAATTAAAGTTGAGCAAACTTTCCACTCAACAGGTGCCAAAACTTGTGCCCAGATCAGTTGCAGACAAGACTAGAGCTTTCAATGAAAATTTTAAATAAGTGGGATCAATATCCTACAGTAGTTCTTTGAAGAATTGTAACAGGAGATGAAACATGACTTTACTCAGATGATCCTGATGACAAAGCACAATCAAAGCAATGGCTACCAAGAGGTCCAGGCAAAGGAAAAGTAGTCTGCTGAAGATCATGGCAACAGGTTTTTGGGATGCTCATCACATTTTGCTTGTTGACTTTCTGGAGGGCCAAAAAATGGTAACCTCTGCTTATTATGAGAGTGTTGTGAGAAAGCCAAAGTGTTAGCAGAAAAATGCATGGGAAAGCATCACCAGAGGGTCCTTCACCACCACAATACTCCTGTTCATTCCTTTCATCAAAGGTAATTTTGCAAGATTTTTGATGAGAAATAATTAGGCAATAGGTATTGGCTATTGTTTATGCTGTTACCCGTCAGTCCTCTTCAATTAGGACATGAACAAGATGACTTTTTTCTTGCAAATTGATGTGGATGGTCTGCCACTGTGGGCTTCACCGTCAACATTGTTTCATTCATTCTTAAAATGATAGTCTTCTTATTTGTTGTTAGGACAGCAGAAAAGTACTTATTTAAAAAATTCTATTTTTAATTATATGGATACATAGTAGTTGTATATATTTATAGGATACATGTGATGTTTTGATACAAGCATACGGTGTGTACTGATCAAATCAGGAAAATTGGGGGTATCCATCACCTCAAACATTTATCATTTGTGTTAGGAACTGTCTAATTCCATTCTTTTAGTTATTTTTAAATATACAATAAATTGTTAACCACCTTAGCAGTCTTGGTTTTGCTCCTTCTGACTCCTTTTTTGTTTTTTAATCTTGAAAATATTTTTAAGGGCACCCATTTTTCTTCAGTTAATGATGTAAAGACTGTGTTGACATGGTTAAATTCCCAGGAAACTCATTTCTTTATAGATGGACTAAATGGCTGATATCATTGATTACAAAAGTGTCTTGACCTTTTTTTTGAGACAGAGTGTCGCTTTGTTGCGCAGGCTAGAGTGAGTGCCATGGTGTCAGCCTAGCTCACAGCAACCTCAAACTCCTGGGCTCAAGCAATCCTGCTGCCTCAGCCTCCTGAGTAGCTGGGACTACAGGCATGCGCCACCATGCCCGGCTAATTTTTTGTATATATATTAGTTGGCCAATTAATTTCTTTCTATTTATAGTAGAGATGAAGTCTCGCTCTTGCTCAGGCTGGTTTCGAACTCCTGACCTCAAGCAATCCACCTGCCTTGGCCTCCCAGAGTGCTAGAATTACAGGTGTGAGCCACCGTGCCCGGCCCTGTCTTGACCTTGATAGACCTTATGTTGACAAATACAGTTTATATTTTTGTTTTAATCTTTTTTTGGTGCCATTATTTTTATCTTTTTTTTTTTTTTTGAGACAGAGTCTCACTTTTGTTGCCCTGGCTAGAGTGAGTGCCGTGGCGTCAGCCTAGCTCACAGCAACCTCAAACTCCTGGGCTCAAGCGATCCTCCTGCCTCAGCCTCCCAAGTAGCTGGGACTACAGGCATGCACCACCATGTCCGGCTAATTTTTTGCATATATATTTTTAGTTGGTCAATTAATTTCTTTCTATTTTTAGTAGAGACGGGGTCTCGCTCAGGATGGTTTCGAACTCCCAACCTCGAGCAATCCGCCTGCCTCGGCCTCCCAGAGTGCTAGGATTACAGGCGTGAACCACCATGCCCGGCCTATTTTTATCTTTTAATTCCATTTTTCCGTGATCTTTTTCAAGTCCCCTCATATACACTTTAATCCTAAGGGAATAAAGAAGGGAGGAAATCCTAGTCCTATGTTTTCTACCTGGGTACAGTACCTCAAAGGCAGACCAGCATTCAACCTATGGAGTGTGAGGTCTCTATTCAGGAGGCTCCCACGGAATCCCAAAGAGGGCAAAAGAGATTGCTGTGCAGGTAGAATCAGAGACTGCTTATTTATCACAATCAAAATAATGCCATTTTGATAATAATAAAATTCACTTGTTTATGTACATTGTAAATTGTTGCCTTGATAAGGTTTCTAGAAATAAACAAAATTTGGCTAGTATTGTTTCCAATCAGTAGAGAGGAATTTGTGTCATTATCAAATGAAACACAATAATATATATGAGATTGACTCACTTAGAGCTAAAATGTAAATTAGGTCTTTAGAAAAGAAATGTAGGGTTAAAAATCTTAGGTAGGACACATTTTAGAAGGCACATTTAAAAATTTAATTTTTAAATGTCAGCTTTATTGAGATAATTTACGTATGATAAAATTCACGAATTTTAAGTGTACAATTTGATCAACTCTGACAAATGTATACAGCCATGTAACTACCATCACATTCATAATGCAGATCATTTCCATTACCCTAGGGTGTTCTTTCATTTCTCTGGCACACCCTATTTTTATTCTAATTTTATTCTATATTGTTTATCTGTATTTTAAAATTTCTTAAGATAATACTATTTTTTTTTTTTTTTTTAGTTAAAAGAATTGAAGCCAGACACAGTGGTGTATGTCTGTAGTTCCAGCTACTTGGAAGGCTGGGGTGGAAGGATTGCTTGAGGCCAGGAGTTTGAGGCTGTAGTGAGCTCTGATCGTGCCTGTGAGTAGCCACTGCACTTGGCCTGGGCAACATAGTGAGACCCTGTGTCAAAAAAAAAAAAAAAAAAAAAAGAAAAACAATTGTTACTGAATAAAGATGTAAAAAAGTGGGAGTGGGAGGATTCTGGAAAGAGTCACAGGTTTTTGGTTTAGGGGATTGGGTGAAGGTAGTGCTGCCAATCAAGAGAGTTAAATATGGCTGAGATTCCCTGTATTTAAAAAGGACCAAAGAAAGTCCATTGAAATGAATCAGTGGGAAATCCCTGACAACTTCAGCCATCACACTTTCATTGGCTTGAGTGTGCAGGGAGTGGAATTTGTGGAGCAGTGACTGGGAGGTAGAGATGGGGTGGAGGCCAAGAAGTGAGGAAGTGAAGTCAAGGGAAGAACAAGGTGGGAACTGGAGGAAGGTTAGAGTCAGGGAGAGTAATGATACTATAATTATTTAAAGATGGGAGTAGCTTGGGGAGAAGGGCCCAGTGGAGAGAAGGAAGGTCAAGTTAACCAAGTGACTCATTGATGGAATGAAGTTCATGAGCAGATCAGAGATGAGGGAATCCAGAGCACCACTGGTGGACAGGAGTGTTTGCCAGAGGGCCCACCTATGCAGGACCTGGAAAGAGGAAAGTAAGAATGGGAGCAAGGTTTCGTGAGGATCAGGAAATGGAAGAGGTCATTACATGTGGCTCTAGGGTTGAGTACCAGATTTGAAGAGGGTGGCAAAGGTTTGGGAGCTGATTAGTGATAAGGAAAAGAGTTGAAATCCAACAAAGATTAGAAACCATGAATTTGCAGTGAAACCAGTTTCTAAGATTGTGTACCCCCCAACCTCTACTCTGTGTTCTGATAGGTAAGCAGAGAAGGTGAACTGTACAACTGATATAAGATTAGAAGAGAATCAAAGCCAATCAATTTCATGTTTTCTGTCCATTTTTACCTCTGTACAATAAGACTTCTTCTCTTTTGTTTTTTTGGGACGGAGTCTCACTCACTTGCCTGGGTTAGAGTGCTGTGATATCAGCTTAGCTCACAGCAAACTCAAACTCCTGGGCTCAAGGGATCCTCCTGCCTCAGCCTCCCGGGTAGCTGGGACTACAGGCACATGCCACCATGCCTGGCTAATTTTTTCTATTTTTAGTTGTTTGGCTAATTTCTTTCTATTTTTAGTAGAGACGGGGTCTCGCTCTTGTTCAGGCTGGTCTCGGGCTCCTGAGCTCAAGCAATCCTCATGCCTTGGCCTTCCAGAGTGCTAGGATTATAGGTGTGAGCCACCGCTCCTGGCACCTTCTCTCTTTATACTACCATTGGAGACTCAGAAGTACTCATATGTTTTAAGTTTTGGGTGGAGTTGATTAAACATTTAATACCTTAACGTAATTTTTTACATTTTTTATTGCAGTCAAATATATTTAGCATAAATTTTACCATTTAATTAATTAATTAATTATGTCAGAGGGGTAATGTGCTAGCATCATAACAAGGTTCCAGGGAGGCACATCTTACACATGTGTGTGTTTTTTGAGACAACGAATCTGACTTTGTTATCCTGGGTGGTGTACAGTGGCATCATCACAACTCACAGCAACCTCAAACTCCTGGGTTCAAGTGGTTCTCCTGCCTCAACCTCCTGAGTAGCTGGGACTATAGGTGCATACTAACCATGCTTGGCAAATTTTTTCTGTTTTTGGTAGAGACGGGGTCTTGTTCTTGCTCAGGCTGGTCTTGAACTCCTGACCTTAAGAGATCTTCCTGCCTTGGCCTCCCAGAGTGCTAAGATTATAGGCATGAGCCACCATGCCTGGCTTAACATGATATTTTAAAGTATATATATGCATTGTGGAATGGTTAAGTCTAGCTAGTTAACAAACACATTACCTCACATAATTATTACTTTTTGTGAGAAGAACATTTAACATCTACTCTCTGCATTTTTCTTTTCTTTCTTTTCTTTCTTTCTTTTTTTTTTTTTTTAGTAGCTGGGACTACAGGCATGTACCACCATGCCTGGCTAATTTATATATATATATATTTTAGTATTTTAGTTGTCCAGCTAATTTCTTCCTTCCTTCCTTCCTTCCTTCCTTCCTTCCTTCCTTCCTTCCTTCCTTCCTTCCTTCCTTCCTTCCTTCCTTCCTTCCTTCTTTTCTTTCTTTTCTTTCTTTTCTTTCTTTTCCTTCTCTTCTCTTCTCTCCTCTCCTCTCCTCTCCTCTCCTCTCCTCTCCTCTCCTCTCCTCTCCTCTCCTCTCCTCTCCTCTCCTCTCCTCTCCTCTCCTCTCCTCTCCCCTCCCCTCCCCTCCCCTCCCCTCCCCTCCCCTCCCCTCCCCTCCCCTCCCCTCCCCTCTCCTCCCCTCCCCTCCCCTCCCCCCTCCCCTCCCCTCCCCTCCCCTCCCCTCCCCTCCCCTCCCCCCTCCCCTCCCCCCCTCCCCTCCCCTCCCCTCCCCTCCCCTCCCCTCCCCTCCCCTCCCCTCCCCTCCCCTCCCCTCTCCTCTCCTCTCCTCTCCTCTCCTCTACTCTCCTCTCCTCTCCTCTCCTCTCCTCTCCTCTCCTCTCCTCTCCTCTCCTCTCCTCTCTTCTTTCTTTTCTTTTGACAGGGTCTCACTCTTACTTAGGCTGGTCTTGAACTCCTGAGCTCAAATGATCTGCCCTGCCTCGGGCTCCCAGAGTGCTAGGATTACAGGTGTGAGCCACCGTGCCCAGCCATCTGCATTTTTCAAGAGTACAAAATATCATTACTGTGTTCATCATGCTGTACAATATATCTCTTAAACTTATTTCTTCTATCTAAATTATATATCGTTTAACCAACATCTTCCCATTTTCCCCTCCCCTCTACTACCCAGCCGCTGGTACCATTCTACTTTCCACTTCTGAGATCAACTTTTTAAGATTCCATATATGGGTGAGGCCATGTAGTATTTGTCTTTCTGTGCCTAACTGATTTTGCCATTTTAATATCTTTTTTTGGTAGGGATAGGGCCTTGCTATCTTGCTCAGGCTGATCTTGAACTCTTGGCCTAAAGCAATCCTCCCACCTTGGCCTCCCAAAGTGCTTGGGATATCAGGCATGAGCCACTGCATCTGGCCTCCTTTTGAATAATTTTTAAGTGTACAATTTAGTGGCATTAAGTACATTCACAGTGCTGTGTACCCATCACTACCATCCTATCTCTCTTTACTCTTCATATCACTCTTTTTTTTGAGACAGAGTTTCACTTTGTTGCCTAGGCTAGAGTGAGTGCTGCGGCGTCAGCCTAGCTCACAGCAACCTCAAACTCCTGGGCTCAAGCAATTCTACTGCCTCAGCCTCCCGAGTAGCTGGGTCTACAGGCATGCGCCACCATGCCCGTCTAATTTATATATATATATATATATATATATATATATATATATATATATATATATATATATATTAGTTGGCCAATTAATTTCTTTCTATTTGTAGTAGAGATGGGGTCTCGTTCTTGCTCAGGCTGATTTTGAGCTCCTGACCTTGAGCAATCTGCCCGCCTCGGCCTCCCAGACTGCTAGGATTACAGGCGTGAGTCACCACGCCTGGCCGGTTCTTTGTATCACTCTTGATCTATAAACTCAGCAAAGTCCTTTACTGAGTACAGGGTTTGTATTTTTGAAACTGAAGGATTGATATAAGTTTGTACTGAGCTTAACTTGGGCAAATGCTATGCAAGGGACAAATTGTGGCCTTTACTTTCTAGCTATTCAGTTGTAATTATTTGTTAATGTCTGTCTTCTTACTTAGCCTTGGAAGGTCCGAGAGTGTAGGAGCTGTGTCTGTTTTGTTTACCATTATGTTTGTACTGCCCAGCATAGTGCTTGGCACATCGTAGGCATTCAGTGATGTTTTTGAACAAAGGAAAGTCCTTCACTGCAAGGAGAATTTATTTTAGTTTAATAAATTCTTTCTGAATACTTCATATGGAGTAAGCAAAACTTGTATTCACACATTAATACAGATTATAGGTGTGGCACATTCCAAAGTCTAGTTAATTAGTAGAAATCAAAAAGGGTTTTTATTTGCAATTTCACTTTGGAGAGTATTAAGGCAGACTGTGCACTAAACAAATGACTGTATAGAAATGGCAGTAATAATCCCAGAGTTTGAAGGCTGTAGGTTAATTAGAAGAAAGTGAGCTAATCAAATTTGAGAGTTGAAAGAATGTTCCAATAATTTTTGTTCAAGCACACTTCAAATATATCAGCAGGTAACAGGAACTTCAGTTGCAGTATGCCCCAAAACACCAGCAGATTTTATGACTTACAGTTATGTTTTGGAAGAGGAAAAACCAATGAAATAGTTTGGGGCAATTTGGTTCCATTACCCTATATTAAATAAAATATACTAGAATTTAAAATACCATCTTTGTAGCCGGGCGCAGTGGCTCATGCCTGTAATCCTAGCAGTCTGGGAGGCCGAGTCGGGTGGATTGTTTTAGCTCAGGAGTTCAAAACCAGTCTGAGCAAGAGCGAGACCCCGTCTCTACTATAAATAGAAAGAAATTAATTGGCCAACTAATATGTATAGAAAAAATTAGCCAGGCATGGTGGCGCATGCCTGTAGTCCCAGCTACTTGGGAGGCTGAGGCAGTAGGATTGCTTGAGCCCAGGAGTTTGAGGTTGCTGTGAGCTAGGCTGATGCCACGGCACTCACTCTAGCCTGGGCAACAAAGCGAGACTGTGTCTCAAAAAAATAAAATAAAATACCATCTTTGTAAAAGTTGAAGATATAGTTTGCCTATTAATAAATTAAATTTGGGAACGCTAGTTTTCTTTGGTCACACTTATTAATGAATTCAATAATGTTTTTATTTATTTAATAAATATGAAGAAATATGTGAATTTCTGTTAGTTGGTAATAAAGTATTGCCATTTTTTTCCAACTGGCTTATGGTCAAATGGAGGTAAAGGGGCAAAATACACATACAAGAATTAATTAGTAATATAATGCATCCCTGTAAGAATTATCACAATTTGTATGTGTTTGTAAAAATACAATAAAAATTTAAAAAACCCCACTGGAGGATGTTTTTTAAAAAGTACAATCTGCCTCCAGCAAGGTGTTTTTGGATTGCATGGAAAGGAAAAAAGAAGATTGAACTCGATGGAAGAGGTGAGTCTGGTCTCAAAATGGAGGGCCATAATCCAAAGGAACCAGAGCAGTTGAGTAAACTGTTTATTGGTGGTCTGAGCTTTGAAACTACAGATGATAGCTTAAGAGAACATTTTGAGAAATGGGGCACACTCACAGATTGTGTGATAATGAGAGACCCCCAAACAAAACATTCTAGGGGCTTTGGTTTTGTGACTTACCCTTGTGTTGAAGAGGTGGATGCAGCAATGTGTGCTTGACCACACAAGGTTGATGGGCGTGTTGTGGAACCAAAGAGAGCTGTTTCTAGAGAGGATTCTGTAAAGCCTGGTGCCCATCTAACAGTAAAGAAAATTTTTGTTGGTGGTATTAAAGAAGATACAGAAGAATATAATTTGAGAGACTACTTTGAAAAGTATGGCAAGATTGAAACCATAGAAGTTATGGAAGACAGGCAGAGTGGAAAAAAGAGAGGATTTGCTTTTGTAACTTTCGATGATCATGATACTGTTGATAAAATTGTTGTTCAGAAATACCACACTATTAATGGGCATAATTATGAAGTGAAAAAGGCCCTTTCTAAGAGATGCAGTCTGCTGGATCGCAAAGAAGTCGGGGAGGTGGATCTGGCAACTTTATGGGTCGTGGTGGTAATTTTGGCCGTGGTGGAAACTTTGGTGGAAGAGGAGGCTATGGTGGTGGAGGTGGTGGCAGCAGAGGTAGTTACGGAGGTGATGGTGGATACAATGGATTTGGAGGTGATGGTGGCAACTATGGCCGTGGTCCTGGTTGTAGTAGAGGAGGCTATGGTGGTGGACCAGGATATGGAAACCAAGGTGGTGGATATGGCAGTGGTGGAGGAGGATATGATGGTTACAATGAAGGAGGAAATTTTGGAAGTGGTAACTATGGTGGTGGTGGGAACTGTAATGATTTTGGAAATTATAGTGGACAACAGCAATCAAATTATGGACCCATGAAAGGGGGGCAGTTTTGGCGGAAGAAGCTCAGGCAGTCCATATGGTGCTGGTTATGGATCTGGTGGTGGAAGTGGTGGATATGGTAGCAGAAGGTTCTAAAAACAGCAGAAAAGGGCTATAGTTCTTAGCAGGAGAGAGAGCAAAGAGTTGTCAGGAAAGCTGCAGGTTACTTTGAGACAGTTGTCCCAAATGCATTAGAGGAACTGTAAAAATCTGCCACAGAAGGAACTATGATCCATAGTCAGAAAAGTTACTGCAGCTTAAACAGGAAACCCTTCTTGTTCAGGACTGTCATAGCCACAGTTTGCAAAAAGTGCAGCTATTGCTTAATGCAAGGTAGGGTCAATTAGATGTACATTCCTGAAGTCTTTTATCTGTTGTAGCTTTTTCTTTTTCTTTTTCCTTTCATTACATCAGGTATATTGCTCTGTAAATTGTGGTAGTGGTACCGGGAATAAAAAATTAGGAATTTTTAACTTTTTTTAAAAAAAAAAAAAAAAGGAAAAAAGAAAAAGCTATCAGGAGTTTCAGTTCTATTTACTTGCCATTTTTAAATCTCAATAAGGTAAAACTGGAGTTTCATTTCAGAAATCAGTAATGGAAAATTTTTTATGTACTGTCAGCAAAATCTCTGTAGTTACTATGGCTTTTCATTGTGAGGCATATGTGTGCAGGCACTCGTGTATTACTGTGTAGATTAGACAGTGGGTGTAGGTCTTTGAAATGGACTTCTTGACTAAAATTATAGTGAGGAAGAGGAATATAAATGAGGGGGAAGAGGGGAATGGGGAGGGGTATGGAAGAGCAGCCTCTGAGGAAACAATGAATGAGGCTCAGTTTTAGTTGTGTAAATGTCACTTCCTCATCGCCTCACCTTTGTCTTTTTATTTTATTTTGCACTTCAGGTCTTTTTAATAAACAAATTTGTCGACAATTCCAAGGTACAACAGCAGCCCCACCTTTGTACCTTTACTTTCCAATAATACTGAATGACGCTGGTGTTCAGCTAGCTCTGTGTGAGTTTAAGAGGGGTCAGCTGAGTAGAGCCAGGTGTGTGTCGGGGCGGGTCTCAGTGCCTGCACAGCTGAAGTGAGCAGCTTTCATTTCCAGCTGGGCTCCGGAGTAGCAGCAGCTACTGGGGAGCAGCAACAGCACAGATTTCCAGGAAACAATTCCTCCTATTGTCATTTTTATTCCTGAGTCATCAAGTTTACTTATTCCCAGCTGCTATCCCCAGCTACTTAGAAATCAAACAAGCAGGGAAACCTTTCTTCTGTTTCTCTTCTCTCCTTCCCCTTCCTTTTTTCTTATTTCTATCTTGTTTGTTACACCTTTTCTTTATGTAAGCGTACACATTTGAACATCAGTAGTAACCATTTCCACTGGCAAGCATAGGATTTCTGCCTTACCTAAATGTCCTCTAATGCTGTAGTGTGTCATAGTAAATGAAGACATTAAAGATGTTGCGTACGTGTAACAACATTGGTAAATCTCAAAAATATAATATTGAGTGAAAATACAAAGTTGTACAATGTGTAATATACCATTTACGTTTTTTTTTTAAAGGCAAACGATACTACCACATTCATAAAATCTAAAAGCTATGTTGATGCTAAGATCCACTATTTTACGTACACTGAGAAAGTGGGGAGCTGCCAATTAAACTGTGATGTAATGCCTTATTATGGATTGTAAGATGCATTGCATTTTAGAGATGTTACAATAGGGAAAAATGTGGAAAAAATGTGTATCTTAGAACTGAAGGTAAATTCAATTAAATTATTTCAAGGGAAATACAGTAACTATATTTTATTGAAACATAGTTATGTAATGAAAATATAAAAACATGCATAGGACTGATATTTAGTCAATATAGGATGTGGTTATCTCTCCGAAGGAAGGGAGGGGAGTGGAGAAGGGGACCATACGAGGGGCCCCTCATATTTAATTTTTTAAATTCTATAATTTATAATTTATTTTTTTAAATTCTAAAGCAAATATTACAAGAAATTAAGATTTGACAAAGTTGGTTGGTAAGTACCTATAATTTTTTGAATGCTTTCCATATTTCATAATGCAAAGTACATATTTAAAAGCTATATAAAAAGCAAGTTGTAAATGCCTATCTCTATATAGTGGATTCTGTTTTTTATCTAGTACGATTTGATTATATGTTCTTCTAGACTTTTTCCTATTTCATAGTAGTGTGTTTGTTTGTTTTTGATTTTGGTGGAAAGGGGAACCAGATTGCTTTTTACATCTCCATTTTTTTTTTCCTGAAAAAATGCTGACTGAAACATCTCCATTTTTATGTATGAATTAAAAGATGTACAAGTATCATGTATTATCTTAGTAATGATAAAACAAGGGAAAAGTTTTTCTTTTCTTTTTTTTTTTTTTTTTGAGACAGAATCTCACTTTGTTGCCCAGGCTAGAGTGAGTGCTATGGCGTCAGCCTAGCTCACAGCAACCTCAAACTCCTGGGCTCAAGGGATCCTCTTGCCTCAGCCTCCCAAGTAGCTGGAACTACGGGCATGCGCCACCATGCCTGGCCAATTTTTTCTATATATATTAGTTGGTCAATTAATTTCTTTCTATTTATAGTAGAGACAGGTCTCGCTCTTGCTCAGGCTGGTTCGAACTCCTGACCTCGAGCAATCCACCCGCCTCGGCCTCCCAGAGAGCTAGGATTACAGGCGTGAGCCACTGCTTCCGGCCAAGGGAAAAGTTTTTAATGATAAAGATGTCACAGAATGAAAAAAAGGTTAGCTGGCACTATTTCTTGCTGTTAAAAAGCAGTAAGACATGTGTTCATTATTTCTTTGAAGCCAGTCTTCTGGTTGCTCCCTTATTCTTTCTTTCTCAGACATACGGTATCTAGAGAGGGTCGAGTCATACCTTATAAAAAAATTATTGTACAAGTTGAGCAAAACTCAGCAGTATCATGCCTAGAAATCTGATAAACAGACACTTAAAATAGTCATGAAGCTAACAAACTTTTTTTTAATCCCTTAACTGAAACCTAAAAAAAATATCTACAGTTTTGCCCTTCTGTCAGCAGATGAAAGGGCTGTCATAGTGTTTGCTTATTATGTGAGAAATAAACAATGAGAAATCAAGGGACTGAAGGGATGTTTGTTTTATCATACTATTTGTAGGGACCCCTCACCTCCAAAACCATGAAAAAGGAATATTTCCTATATCCTGTCATATTTTTTTAGTATCACACTTAGATGTTTAATAATCCTTGCTGTTAGATTTAAATAAATTTGGCAAGATCTATTTAAAAAATGCCAAATACAGTTATATCACCTGACGCAGAATCTCACTCCCTAGGATCTTGCCTAATGAGTCATAAGAATGAAAAAGTTAAATGCATGAAGAGGTTCACTGTACCATTACTGTAAAAAAACAAAATTTTGGAGTTAACTTAAATGCTCCCCAATACTGAAATGGTTAAATATATGCTGATGATCTATTTTATGGACTAAGGTGCAACTGTAAATGAAAATGGTTGCTGTGAAGCAACATGGAAAAGCTTGGTGCTGAAAGAGTAGGATGTACTACATGACTATAACTCTAAAAATGTGTGTGCATGTGAAGAGAGGTAAGGGAATATGGAAAAATGAAAAAACGGTTCTAGTAGGATGGTAGAATTTTTTTTATAATCTTTTTTTTTATTTTGGCATATTATGGGGGTACAGATTTTAAGGTTTCAATAGATGCCCTTTCCCCTTCTCCCCCCACAAGTCTGAGTTTCCAGCATGACCAGGATGATAGAATTTTGAGTGGATTTCTTTCCTCTACTATTTGTAAAAATTTTTGCACTTATTTTTTTGGGCAGACAGATCTTTTTCAGAGAACTTTGAATTTCTCTTTAATAAAATGGCAGACGGTAGGTTGGGGAATACTGGAAAATAAAACAGTAGCCCTTTTGAAGACAAAAGTGGCTGGGTGTGGTGGCTCATGCCTGTAATCCTAGCATTTTGGGAAGCCAAGGTGGGAGGATCACTTGAGGCCAGGAGTTTAAGACCAGCCTGGGCAACATAGCGAGACCCTATCTCTACAAAAAATAAGCAAAAGGGGCCGGTATGGTGGTTCACACCTGTAATCCTAGCACTCTGGGAGGCCGAGGCGGGAGGATCACTCAAGGTCAGGAGTTCTAGAACAGCCTGAGCAAGAGAGAGACCCTGTCTCTACTAAAAATAGAAAGAAAAATAGCTGGACAACTGAAAAATATATAGAAAAAACTAGCCAGGCATAGTGGCACATGCCTGTAGTCCCAGCTACTTGGGAGGCTGAGGTAGTAGGATTGCTTGAGCCCAGGAGTTTGAGGTTACTGTGAGCTAGGCTGACGCCATGGCACTCTAGTCTGGGTAACAGAATGAGACTCTGTCTCAAAAAAAAGAAAAAGTTAGCTGGGTGTGGCACACCTATAGTTCCAGTTACTCAGGAGGCTGAGGCAGGAGGATTGATTAGGAATTTAGGCTGCAGTGATCTATGATCAGGACTACTGAATTCCAGCCTGGGCAACAGAACAACACTCTGTCCCCCCTAAAAAAGGAAAAAAAAAGACTAAAACATTTTAAACTAGAATAGCTTTAGCGCAGTGTACACATTTAATTTTGTCCTTTAGAATGGAGGTCCCAAACCCCAGACCACAGACCAGTACTAGTCTGTGGCCTGTTAGGAACTCCCACACAGCAGGAAGTAAGTGGCCAGTGAGCTTCATCTGTATTTACAGGCACTCCCCATCACTTGCATCACTGCATAAGCTCCACCTCCTATCAGATCAGCAGCACATTAGATTCCCATAGGAGCTTCAACTCTACTGTAAAGTGCACATACGAGGGATCTAGGTTCCATGCTCCTTATGAAAATTTAATGCCTGATCTGAGGTGGGGCTGAGGTGGTGATGTTAGTGCTGGGAAGCAGCTGCAAATACAGATTATCATTAGCAGAGAGGTCTGACTGCATAATAAATGTAATGCACTTCAATCATCCTGAAACCATCCCCTATCCCCTACCCCTACCCCATATATGAAAAAATTGTCTTCCATGACACAGGTCCCTGGTACCAAAAGGTTGGGGACTAATGTTTAGAAGAAAGAGAAAGTTGGCCTAGCACAATTACATGGAAGTTGGAATACTAAAGAGGATTGGTAAAAGCAGTGGGAGGATCAAAGCCAATGTGACTGGCTTATTCCTTTGTACTACCAAATAAACCAAAATTTTGGACTGTGTCTACTTTAGTCAATATTTGATTATTTGCTTTGAAGCTATTTGTTTGCAATAATGCCATTAACATCTTCAACAGAGCCAGTCTAACCCTTAGGTAGTAGGTAGAATTATGACTAATTTTATCATTTATATAGAAACTGAACCCTTTAAGGGCATGCGGTACTATTTCTTTATACTTCTTGTTTTTTATTTTTGCTTCATTATGACTACCACAAATCCCGTAATTAACTCACAGCTGCCATTTTGCTGTCATAGGTAGAATGGGAGCTGGTGCTAAGTGGGGAAAGAATTGAGAAACTAATAGACTGAAAGAATTTTAGACCTCTGGGGCTTTGCTGACCAATTAGTGCAGTTCCTTCACTTTATAGGTAAGTAAACAAGTCCCAGGGACCCAGCAGTGGACTGTGTCTTAGGACTCCAAATCTAGTGCCCTTTCTGTTGTACTGCAAGGAGAGAAAAGGAGGGAAAGGGAGAGCAGAGCCAAATTATTGACATTTTAGGGGCTGCTTTGTCAGGAAGAGTAGCACATTGGACTTGTTGTCACTATCATTTTAAGTTACAGAGTTTTTACAAAGACTACCACCCCAAAACAAAAATAGGCACAAGATATTAGCAGGCAATTCACCAAAGAAGAACTACAATAGACATGAAAGAATAGGCAACATAATTTAAAAATATAAATAATAAAATAAATGTTTATTGCTACCTTAACATAAAATAATTATTTATGAGCTTTGTTATAAATTTTTTACTATATTACAAGATATCAAGCAATCTATAAGCTTTATTATTTGAGCCATTGGCCTTACAGTGCTTTTTGTTGACAACCTATCCTAATTTTAGGAAATATAATTATAATAGAAAAGAAACTAATACAAATGGTAAAAGACAAAGTATAACCTGGTTAATAATTTTCATGAAAGTTGTGGCAGCTTTAAACTTCTTTTTATTCATTCACTCTAATTCTGTCTAGCACCTATAAGATGTATTATCCCAGGTTGTATGTGGCAGCAATGGGCCACTAGGAAGGAAGCTGTGAAGGACTCAAAGCAGTTGAGAATAGGTATCAGCACTAAATTGTACTTTCTTTTCCTGCCCCCACACCACCAGAGAAGCTAGTTCAATTCTGATTAAGGAAATGTGTTTATGCTTATTCAGAAAATCCTGCAGGGTCCCTGGGAAGACAAAGTCAAGGAATGAGAATAATGAAACCAGAAACAGGACCAAAACTATGCTCAATCACTGGAGAGTGTAATGTTGAAGAAGACAGGGGTGGGACTTGGCGTAAAGCCAAGTACAGATCAGAGAAGCCAAGGTTCAGGGAACTGAGTGGGTCATCTGTCCTTGGCAACCATTATGCCACATCTTCTGAACAGACTTTATAATCTTCTGAAGGACTAAACCAGCCTAGGATCTGATAAGAGGTTTGAACTTAATATTGCTAACATAAAAATAGGCCTCCTCAGATCCTATTTGGAAGTGAGCAGGGTAAAAGTAATAAATATTCAAGCTGGGCATGGTGGCTCATGCCTGTAGTCCCAGCTACTCGGGAGGCTGAGGCAGAAGGATCGCTCGAGCCCAGGAGTTTGAGGTTGCTGTGAGCTAGGCTGACACCACGGCACTCACTCTAGCCTGGACAACAAAGCGAGACTCTGTCTCAAAAAAAAAAAAATAAATAAATAAAATAAAAAAAAAAAAATATTCAGTGTTGCTTTTTAATGTTATATATTTTATTTTATTTTTTATTTTTTTATTTTTATTATTTTTTTTGAGACAGAGTCTCACTTTGTTGCCCAGGCTAGAGTGAGTGCTGTGGCATCAGCCTAGCTCACAGCAACCTCAGATTCCTGGGCTCAAGCAATCCTACTGCCTCAGCCTCCCAAGCTGGGACTACAGGCATGCGCCACCATGCCCGGTAATTTTTTCTATATATATATTAGTTGGCCAATTAATTTCTTTCTATTTATAGTAGAGACAGGGTCTTGCTCTTGCTCAGGCTGGTTTTAAACTCCTGACCTTGAGTAATCCGCCCACCTTGGCCTCCCAGAGTGTTAGGATTACAGGCATGAGCCACGGCGCTCGGCCTGATTATATATTTTAGAGGGGGGCTCAATCAGAGCACTGTAGATGGCTTATTCTTTTTAATCCTCTGTAATAAGAGTTGGCAGATATTCTCTGTAAAGGGCCATATAGTAAATCTCGATGTACGCTGCATGGTCTCTTTTGCAATTACTGTGCTCGGCTCTTATAGTACAAAAGCAGCCATATACAACATGTAAACAAATGATTGTGACTGTGTTTCAGTCCCCCCTCCCTACCTCCCCTTCCTAGCCCCCTATCCCATGTTCACTGTTGCCCTCCACCTGGGGCAACAACTGGGTCGGATGATGGTGGAGGGAGCCCATGTTCTGCTGTCACCCTCCACTTCCTGCTGTGGCTTGGGAGCAGAGTTAGGGAGGGTTGGAAGGAGTTGGGATCAAGTGCCTGTGTCTGGCAGTGTTGTGGGGAGTGGTGGTGATCATCCTCACCCTGGGCTGGCAGCATGCTGGCACATTAGTGGGCAGCTGACAGAAGTGACCATGTGTCCTGAGCCTGGACCTAACTGTACCTTGGCTTTAGTTTGCTTCTTGGCATTCCTTGGAAACTCATCTCAACTGCAGAAACAAAGAGGGATAGGTTTTGGGATTTTTAAAGATGGAACCCAGTATGCTAACTGTCCATCAGAAAGGAGTTCAGATTTTGGCTAGGCTGGGTCAGTAATTTTCCAAACAAGAGGAATTTTAATACCTATTGGACCCACATTAATGCCCTTTCTGCACTGTGGGCTGGCTGAGGAGGAACCCTGGCTTTTAAAGAACTGTATTTAAAGCTTCCAGAGCACAGTTGATATCCTCTAGGTGCAGGTCTTCCTTACAGACTTAGCACCTGGTATGGGTAAGGGCTCTTGTTACTGAGTTCTTATCAAATTCTTATCATGCCCAGCACAGCTTCCTACTTCCCCAGAGAGAACTGGTGGGTTCTGTTTTATAGGCTGTCTGCGTGGTTGGCATTCACCCTCAGCTGCAGCCTGTCATCTGTCTTTTGGCAGAGGGGTGCTGAGCATAATCACTAGATATTGCTGTTGGTATCTTATTTATTATCAGTTCTTCATCACTGAGAATCATTCCATTAGGAAAATAAACATTGCCCTACCTGTTCATGGTGTAATATTTTCACTTGCCTTTCACTCACATGTTGCATATTAACTTTCTTCTGAAAAGCTCAGCATGATCTTGGAGCCTAGTGTGATGTGGATCTCATTACTTACTGTGTATGTTTTTATCATCAGGCGCTTCTTTGAGCTCTAGCCCATTCCTCCCACCTGTCACCATCCTGTCAGGCTGATCTCTGCCTGGTTCCACAGTAACTTTACTTTTGGAGTTTTGTTTCTTCTCTTTACCTACATTTGCCTCCCTTGTCAAATGTAATTCTCTCATGAGCAACTGTGCCTGATAATCCCAATGTAAAGGCCACAGCCCAGGCTGTTTTAATGCTTGCAAGGAAGTCTCTTCAGATTACTACAGCGTAAAAGAATCCATTCCCTTTCAACCTCTCATTGCTTACTGGATCAATTATTTATGTACTTGTGTAATCCACATCTATGCTTAGGTATGTCAGTGTAGCTGTGAGACTGTGGCTCCCTCTGGAGAAGGGTCTTTGGTATTAGCCTACTTCCTCAGTGTCTAGTTATTGAGGACTGAATCAGGGGGAGATTGCAGGTTGAGACTTGTTGCTATTCACTTTTTATTTCAAGCCCTTGAGCCAGGAGGTGACAGTAATTTTTTTTCTGATTCTTTTGTGTTATGATAGACTAATAACCAGTAACAGTTCCTAAATATTTTTAATGTAGGTCTAAGATGTTCAGTAGGAGTCTGCATCTGAGCCCCTTGGCAGAGATGGTTTCCCTGGGGTGCTACATTTGAGTCTTTGTCTTCCTTCATACTGACTTCTGTGATCTTCAGCTCAAGGGATCCTTTCTAACCTAATTGCCCTCCTGAAGAAAGTGCTAAAAAGAGAAGTAGAGTTTGCATTATGTTATCAGCAGGGAGATGCTAGTATAATCCTCTCCTCTCTTTTTCTTCTAAATTCTTCAAGAAGTCCCAGAGCTGAGAGTCAGCCCTGGATCACAAGGAGCAGGAAAGTCAACTAGAGGTGGGAAAGAGGCCATGGGTTCCAGTGCTACTCCAGGGGGTGTTGAGAGGCGGCATTAAGAGCAAACCAAGGGCTGAGTGTGGTGGCTCACGCCTGTAATCCTAGCACTCTGGGAGGCTGAGGGGGGGGAGGATCATTTGAGCTCAGGAGTTTGAGATCAGCTTGAGCAAGAGCGAGACCCTGCCTCTACTAAAAATAGGAAAAAAAAAATTAGCCAGGCAACTAAAAATAGAAAGAAATTAGAAAAAATTAGCTGGATGTGGTGGCTCCTGCCTGTAGTCCCAGCTATTCATGAGGCTGAGGTAGGAGGATCACTTGAGCCCAGGAGTTTGAGGTTGCTGTGAGCTAGGCTGATGCCACAGCACTCTAGCCTGGGCAACAGAGTGAGACTCTGTCCCAAAAGGAAAAAAAATAATAATAAGAGCAAAGGAAACACTCTGAGGTACTAAGGGAAAATTGCTCTAAATCCAGGATGATTTCGTCATACAACATAAGATGAAAGGGTTCTTGATTAGTAATGGGCAAGAAGTAAGTAAACTTTAGGTAGTGGGATTTGCCATAGAAATATAGAGGACCCTATGCTTTCAACTCTTGTTTAGTTACGACCATTTATCTGCTTATTTTGAACAAAATTATTTGGCATCGGTTTATCGCTAAGAAATGGACTTCTGTACATTAATGAAAGCTTTTTATTTTTCCCTAATAGAGTGATTTTTCTTTGTTGAATTCTTTATTTATTTTTCTTTCTTTCTTTCTTTTTTTTTTTTTTTTTTGACACAGAGTCTCACTCTGTAGCCTGAGCTAGAGTGCTGTGGCATCAGTTTAGCTCACAGCAACCTCAAACTCCTAGGCTTAAGCAATCCTTCTGCCTCAGCCTCCCAAGTAGCTGAGAGTACAGGCATGCACCACCATGCGCGGCTAATTTTTTCTGTTTTAGTTGTTTGGCTAATTTTCTTTCTATTTTTTAATAGTAGAGATGTGATCTCGCTCTTGCTCAGGCTGGTCCCGAACTGCTGAGCTTAAGCAGTCCTCCCTCCTCAGCCTCCCAGGGTGCTAGGATTATAGGTGTGAGCCACCGTGCCTGGCCTCTTTGTTGAATTCTTAAAACTTTATTCTGGCTTAGGTTGAATGGGAATGGCAGAGAATAATAATTTTTAGTGTAATCTTTGGTATGATGGAAAAATAAATCTCTAAAAACACAAAGTAGAAAATGTTTTTATAGACTTTCTATAGGAAAAACAAATGTTTATTAAGTTCTACTTATCAACTGTTTGTTCTTCCTACCTCTACAGTTTCATTCATTAATAACTGTCAGAGTTAAGTTCAGTTCATTGCACAGTCTCTGGAAATTTTCCTCATTTTTAGTTTAGTAAGACTTTGAATCATAAGTGCTGATGTCTAAATGGCACAATTCATTAAAGTTAGTCATACTTTAACCATAGTACAGCTATAATGGGAAGGTGAAATACAATTAGGAAAGTATTTTATTAAAATACCTTAAATTTTATTAATAAAATCTATCTTAACCCTGAATTAGTCTTTGTTTCTAAATTCCTCAGTGACATCTCAATAGATCTGTGAAATTTACAGAGATTTATTTTAATCCAGAGATCTTTCTGCATCTCTAACCAGTCATACTAAAGCTCACATTTCAACCTTAAAAACAGTGTTATTATATTATAGACAATTTATTAGTTCATCTAATAAATGGGAGTGGTTTGGAGTAAATCTGTATAGAAATGATGTAATAGTATGTTTTGATAAATGTATATGGGTATGGAGTAGTTATCACTTACCTCCTTGTGAAATTTTTGAAGTAAGATATGATTAAGACTCATTGAAAAACTATCTGATTTGATGAGTCAAAAAGCTATCCTGTCTACACCTCATCAACTGCCCTTGAAATCCCTTCACCTCTGTTAAGTTTTTCTAGTCTGAATATGGTTGTGTAATTTCTTGGGATTTTTCTGTGGTTAAATAAGTATCTATTACAACTCTCTTTATTTCCAAATTATCAACAAATATTTATGTTGTATATTTGCTATTAGAATTGCTGTCAGTCACAATAAAAAAAATGTAAAGTCTGTTTACTGCTTTATACCTTCTGGTGTATTTTTACTTAAATTAACATCCTTAATTCTAACTTGGCCAACAGGTAGGATGGTATTATAATTGCTATTATCCTTATTGTACAGTTGAGGAAACTGAGGCTCCGCTTGACTAGATCAAACAGCAGGTATCTGGAAAACCTAGGACGCAAGCCTAGATTTTTGGACTCAACTCAAGTTCCTTTTACCGCTCGATACTGAACACTGTTATGTACTGATTTACATTATAAATTCTTAGAGAAGACAGATATAGCAATTAGTACTTTGAATCAGTAGTAGCTTTTTAAAATTTTTTAGAGACAAGGTCTCACTTTGTTAGTCAGGCTGGAGTGCAGTGGCCTAATCATAGCACACTGTAACCTTGAACTCCTGGGCTCCCAAAAAGCTGGGATTACAGGTGCGAGCCACTGTACCAGCCTTGAATCAGTAGTGGCTTTGTTCAAACACAGGCACATGCATATTTTATGGTATATATATGTATGTATGTAATATTTGTCATAAATGTCAGAATTATAATCAGTAGTGCCCTGTGTTTAGATTTATAGCTGAAACCACTTACTAATTCAATAGGAATTATTTTAAAGTCCTGGAATAAGAAATATTAAGATTTCAAAGACTGTTCAAAACAGTGTTCCAGGCTAGGTATTACCTCATTTTTTTCTATGTGATGAATAAGGAGCCAGTGGGCGGACTGGTATTTGGTTGTAAAGGTGAGGTTGACTTCATCAGGAGTAGTTTCTTGGTATTTATGGCTCCTCTTTTTGATACTAATCCTTTGATTAACTTCTTCCTGTACTTTGTACATACACAGTTGCAGCTGAAGGATAGGTGGGTATAGAACATGCAGTGCTTTATGTTGAAATATGTCTAGGAGTGTCAGATTTATGCTACTACTGGCAGTTGTGCCAGAGATGAAATGTGAGATTAAAGAATTGTATTGCTTACCACATTTCTTTTTGACTAGTTAGGTTCATGTTAGGCAGTCCATGACTATTTTAGGATGTTGTAGTACATCTGCATATTACTTTATACTTTTCGATTTGTTTTTGTATATTTGCCCTCACAATAAACCTGTCACGTGAGATGAAATGGTTATTATCCTATTACAAATCAAGAGATCTGACTTGTACATAGTATAGCACTGTCATTAAGAATAGTTCTTATATTTTTATATGAATTATATATTATGAATAAGATCAGAATCCCAGCTTTATCAATTATTAGAGTGACCTTGCAGCAATTTAATCTCTCTAAGCTTTGGTTTTCTAATCTGTAAAATGGGGAACCTTGTAGGATTGTTGGGTGGTTTCAATGAGATAATGGGTAGAATATGTTTAGAACAGTGGGGCATATATAGTAGGCACTCAATAAATATTAGAGGTTATTACTCAATAAATTTCAGAGGTTATTACTCATTTATTTAACTCAACAAAAATTGAGAGCCTTCTATGTGCTAGTCACTGCTAGATATCAGGAATATAGTGACAAACAAAATAGGATTCTTACTCTAATGGAATTTATGTTTTAGTGGTAAGAATGATAAATGAATCAATAAGAATTTAACAGAGTGTCAAGAACTTTGAGGAAAGTAAAATGGGACAGTGCTTGAGAAGGGTGTTATTAGTTGGGAAGTCCTGTTGCAGGAAGTGGCATTTGGTTTGAGACTTGAGTGACCATAACCACGTGCAGATTTGGGGAAATAGCCTCTCAGGAGGAAACTAGCACAAAAGTTGAGAGGCAGGATCATGGGCAGCACATTTTATCAGTGTGGTGTGGGGAGGCGGAGGGACTGGATTATGTAGGCCTTGTAGACCAGGGTAAAGAGCTGGGATTTCTCCTAAGTGTGGGGTTTTGAGCAAGGAAGTGATGTGTCCTATTTTGGGTAGGCCAGGTGCTCCGAAGGGAACGAAAGTATAGAAGAAACATGTCTTTCTGCTGTAATTGAGTCTTGTGTGTCATACAACTAGATCAGCAATTAGAACTACACAGTGTTCCTGCTAGTATACTCCTATTCTGATCATTGGGTGTTATTTATCATGTATTCTTGCAGCAGTCATCTCTGAAATGATGTTATGGTTCTTGCTATCTGTCAATGAATCTGTTTCCTCTAATAGTCTAAAGGGGCATGGAGGGTAGAGACAGTGGGGAGAAAGGTAAAGAGGCTATTTCTGAACAGACACAAAATAGGGATTAAGAAGTAGGGGGAGTGAAGAAAAAGCAAGATCCTGTTGTGCATGGAGAGGGAAGCTACTGGAACTGTGGCTCATTGAGATTATGTGAGTGAACCAGCATGGGCTAGGCCACATCTGCCCAACTCACCAAGCTGTGTCCAGGCAGTACAATCCCAGATGCTGCCACCTTTGTGGTACGGCCTTAGACTGTTAGCAGCTTTTCTCTTCTCCACTGAGGCCAAAAGGGACAGTAATACCCTTGAGTTTTCAGGGTTTCATTTCCTCTGAATAATTCTGTCAGTTTAGCTATTATACTTGATCAATTGACATTATAAATAATAGTTATATTTAATTATTACAGTAGCAAACATTTATTGAGTGGTTACTAAGTGCCAGTTCCAAGCTTTTTTACCTCCATTATTCTACTACTATCTTTTCTATTTTACCAATGAGGAAAATGAGGCACAGAGAAGTTAATTAATCTGTTTGAGGGCCCACAGGAGTTCAGTGATGCTGGGGTTCAAACTCACGCTAGCTTCACATGAGAGACTCTGCTCTTAATTGCTTCTTCACAATCATATCTTTAATAATTAATTATTGGTTATTTAGTGGTCTGATAAGAAGTGAGGGGTGGTGCTTTTCTTTTCTTTTGGAGAAGGAAGACTAGTTGATCAAGACACACTGGTTGGTTTGAAGAAGAAATAAGAGATGTTAATCCTATAGCACCTTACTCTAAACCTTTCTATTCTGAAGAGTTCCACCTGTGTACTATTTGAAGGGAAATGCAATAAGAAAGGCTATTTATTGAGGAGAGAACTAATACCTCTGTTTCCTCAGAAAAAGATGTGTTGTCTCCTTAGAGGGGGGCTAACCAGTGACAGATCAAGATTATTACTTCTTTAGTGATTTTTTTAATTGTACAAATTATAATAATAATAATTTGTAAATTAAGAAAAATCTTAACCCCAACAAATGTTTATTTTTTTCACATTCACTTCTAGTTCTCATGTCTATGTATGTATAATTTGTATATAGTTATATAATTATTAGAGTACCTACTCATTTTTCATGTAGCATTATGTTACAACAGGTTTTAAAGTTAAGTAGTCAGTCTCTCCAGTGAAAAGGAAAAGATTGGAATATGAAAAGGTTATGTGGCATTAATAATTGATTGGGATGATGCCTTCCAGGCAGCCCACGTCAGTTTGGGAGCTGGCCTTGGAAGGAGCAGCTGTGTGTTTGGACCTTGGAAAATCTTCATCTTTCCAGGCAGTCTGTCAGGCTTCCAAGAAAATTGGGGGTTGAGTGAGGGGTGGGGGAATGGAAAAATACAGTGGTTTGGAACTGATGTGAAACTAACAAGCTGGTTGAGTTCAGTGTTAGAAAAGAGGAAAAACAATCTTTACCTGTTATGGTACTTTAATAGAAGTTAAAGCTTTAGTGAATAGGCAGTGCATTATAATTTGTTAGAATTATCAATATTTTGTTCTTTTCAGTGGCTTTGTTTAATATTAATAGTTATTGGTTATAAAACTAGTTTTATCAGTGGAAGAACAAACTATTTGACAAATACTATTATAGTGATAAAGCTGTTATTCTGTATTTAAATTCAGTTTAACTCAAAGTGGTTTTTAAGTATCAAATTTGTATAACTATAGACTAGCCATATGATATTCAAAGATCTCCATGAAATAACTCCAAACACCCTTAGGGGGAAATCCCAGATTCAGAATCTTTACTATTAGCTACCCCATCCAAATTGCTTTTTCTCTCATGAGCCTCTGGATGTGATAAGAGATAACTTGAGTGAAAGGCAACAGTACAAAGTAGAGATCCTGTTAAACCTGAATGCAGAGGGCCTGGGACAATTGATAGAGACAGTTTTTTTCCTTTTTTCTCCCTCTGTAAAATAAGTAAAGTTTAAAGTGACTTTTTTTGGCACATTGTATTTGATATGATTGGGGTCATTTTATACAGCAAAATCCTGGGAAAGTAATTTATACAACTAGAATTCCAAAATCAGATTTTTATATTAAATTTAAGCCATTAGGCTTCTTTTAAAAAAGCTTACATTTGAGATATGAACTGGAATATTTAGTTATGAGACATGATCATTATATTAGAATATGTAGTTTGCTTTTAAACACTTCTTTGTATGCTCTAAGACCCTGCCCTGCTTTTTTTTTTTTTTTTAATCACATTTAGGTTTGTGTATTTTTTTTTCTCCCCCCAAACCCTGCTCTTATCATAACAAAAACGTGAGACAGATGTTAGCACTGTAGCATATATGTAGGTGTGGGAATGTTTTCTAAATGAAATGCTACCTTAGTGGAGTCAACACAGTGAGGTTTCCAGGGGAGGAGATCTTCCTGTTAAACTCAAGTAGTTGAGATGGTCTTCAGTGAACCTGTTCTTTGACATGTTGCCATTTCCTTCATGTTTATATGTAACCAGTGCTTAGAAGCATCTTTCCCCAAGCTGTTCTCTTTTTGGGGAGTTCCAGTTGAATGATCATTGTTGTACTCTCAGGACTGGACATCCTGTTGTGCGTGTGTGCAGAGCTGCCTGGTAGACATTACATCTGCATCACATGCTGTAGCCTTACCAGGCAGAAAGGCCATTCAGTTTTACTGCTGCTGCTTACCAGGTACCTCTATTTCTTCAAGTACATGCCCTCCCACCACCCTGAGCCTTAGACCTCTGTTACATTCATCTATTTTCCATGCTCCCACCTTCACATCTCTGCTTTATTAGAATCTACCAGGATAATAGAGTAGAGTAGCTTTTCCCCACCAGGATAATACTTTTCAGTGGACAGGCAGCAATGTATAGTGGTTAAGAGCCTGATCTAAACTTTGCCTGATTTTGAATCCTTGCTGATTTACTTAACTAGGGCAAGTTTCTTAATCTCTCTGTGCCTTGGTTTTCTTAGGAGGTAAAAAGGATATACTATATACAACCAATCAACTATCATCTAATTAAAAAGAAAAAGGAAAAAATATAAAATAAAGTAAAAAATAATTTTAAAAAAGGATATACTAATCATGCTGTCCTCATGGTTGTTATGAGGATTAAATAAGTTAATATTTATAAATCACTTTTAAAAGTACCTGGCATATGATAAGTGTTATATAAGCATAAAGTAAGCCACATACTTTTTTCTATTTATAAAGGTAATACATAAACATTGTAGAAATCTTAGAGATCAGAAAAGTTATATTGAAGTTGGAATGAATAAATAAATGAGGTAGTGAGGATGGCAGGAGTGTGTTTCAGGAAGGGAGATATGTGATATTCAAGAAACTGAGACTGGCTTCTGGTATTTGAACCCATAGCCTGATTGTCTTATTCATCAGAGTGGTTTGCTATTTTTTTTTTTTTTTTTTACCAATTCCTAAATTGTTCCTCCACCATTGATAAAGCAATAAATTTGGTATATTTGATTAATGAATCTTCAGCAAACGGGCCTTGAGCCAGCTCTACCACTAACCAGCTCTGTGGCCTTTTGGAGAATTACTTAATGTTTGTGAACCTCAGCTTTCCTACCAACAAAATGGAGTTAGTACTCCCTGTCTGGGGGGATTGCTGGGAGGATTTAATGACATATGTATGTGCAAAGCACTTTGCCCTGTGCCTGGCTATTGGAGTGCTCTTTGAATATACTTTTCCCTTGATTCCTTTCTAGCTCTTCAGAACTGGAGTTCATGTATATAAGAAAGTCAAATCCTTTTGTAGTTCCTAAGTGTGATGATTGGGTGTTCACGTGTATGTGTGAACTGATGTGGGCTTGTCTGAGGTGGGGGGGGAAAAAGAAGGTCCTGGTTGCCTCAGAGAGAAAAGATCCAGGAGAGTTACTTGGCTTGCCTCAAATCTTCCAAAAACTGAATTCATGTGTAAACAAAGTGAGCATACTGACTCTAATTCACCCATACTTTACACTAAGTTTTGACTTACAGTATCCATCAGGCTCACATACTGTGACCTTCTAAGCTGCTTTTCCCTCTCCATTTCCTCCCCCTTCCCTTTTTACTGTGAAATATAACCTATGTACAGAATAGTGCAAACACATACCTATATAGTTTGAAGCATAATTATAAACAGCTTTATAAAGAAATAGAACATTGCCAACCCAGCCCATTGCCAACCCAATGCCTACTTCTAAAGTGCTTACTTACGTGCCTTATGTCTATGGAAGTATTCCAGTGGAGACCTACTACATTAGGTCTAATTATTTAATATTTAAAGTTACTAAACAAACTTTTTTTTTTTATTTCGGCATATTATGGGGAAACAAACTTTTAAAATACGTTTTCTACCTTGACAAACCTTTATAAAAGAAATCAGAAAATATGTAAAGTTACATATAGAAAATGCTATTAAATAATTGAAAGTCAGCAAAATATAAAAGATGACATAATTTATTATTTGACATGTCTTAGTATTCCTTTGATAGGACTGTGATGTTTGAATGAACAATAAAGTAAATTAGATATATTTATAAATTATATAATTATTCAATAAAATTATTTACCTTCAGCAAAATCACTAGTCATATTACTATAATCAAGATATTTTGGTGTTCTAGTAACAGGATCTAGTCACAGTAATGACCTAAAGACTAAAAGAAAAAAAAATGTAACAGCATAATCCAGTGAAATTTGAAATTAAAAACATAATACCATTTAAATTACCACCCCTCAAAATGAAATGCTTAGATATAAGTCCAACAAAAGATATATATAAGACTTATGTGAGGAAAACTACAAAACACTGATGAAAGAAATCAAAGAAGAACCAAATAAATGAAGAGATATTCTATGTTCATGGAGAGGAAGACTCAATATTGTCAAGATGTCAGTTCCTCCCATCTTGATCTATAGATTCAAAGCAATCTCAAGCAAAAACCCTAGCAGGTTATTTTGTGGATATTGACAAACTGATTCTAAAGTTTATGTGGAGGAGCAAAAGACCCAGAATAGCTGACACGATATCAAAGGAGAAGAACAAAGTTGGAGGACTGACACTACCTATTTTAAGACTTACTAAAAAGCCTCATTAATAAAGATAATGTGGTATTGGTAAAAGAATAGACAAAGAGATCAGTAGATCAGTAGAAGAGAACAGAGAGCCCAGAAATAGACTCACATAATGTTAACAGATATTTGACAAAGGAGCAAAGACAATAGAATGGAGCAGAGATAGTCATTTCAACAAATGGTGTTGGAACAACTGGACATCCACATACAAAAAAATGAATCTGGACCACAGACCTTATGCCCTTCACAAAAATAGTAAAACCATGATCCATGAAAGAAATAATTGATAAGCTGGACTTCATTAAAATTAAAAATGTATGCTCCATGAAAGACATGTCAAGAGAATAAGACAAACCACAGACCGGGAGAAAATATTTGCAGAAGACACATCTGATTAAGGACTGTTATCCAAAATATACAAAGTACTCTAAGAACAATAAGAAAATAACTTGATTTTAAAATGTGCCAAAGATCTTAACAGACATTTCACCAAAGAAGATATACAGATGACAAATAAGGATATGAAAAGATGCTCCACATCATATATCATCAGAAAAATGCAAATTAAAATGACAACAATCCATTACACACTTATTAGAATGGCTGAAATCTAGAACACGGACAATACAAAATTCTGGTGAGTATATGGAGCAATAGGAACTCTCATTTGTTGCTGATGAGAGTGCAAAATGGTATAGCCACTTTGGAAGATAGTTTGGTGGTTTCTTACAAAATTAAACACACTCTTACCATATTATCCAGCAAGTGCGCTGCTTGGTATTTACCCAGAGGAATTGAAAACTTATCCATGCGAAAATCTGCACAGAGGTGTTTATAGTAGCTTTATCCATAATTGCCCAAACTTGGAAGCGACCTTGATGTCCTTCAGTAGCTGAATGAATAAATTGTGGTACATCCAGACAATGGAATATTATTCATCACTAAAAAGAAATAGGATATCAAGCTATGAAAAGACAAGGAAGAAACTTAAATGCATATTTCTAAGTCAAAGAAGGCAGTCTGAAAAGGCTATCTACTGTGTACTTTAAACTATAAGACATCTGGAAAAGGCAAAACTATGGCAATAATAAAGAGATCAGTGGTTGTTAGTAGGGAATGGATAGCTGGAGCACAAGGATTTTTAGGACAGTGAAATACTCTCTTTGATACTATGATGGTGGACACATGTGGTTATATATTTGTCCAAATCCATGGAATATATAACACCAAGAGTGGACCTTAATGTAAACTATGGACTTTGGGTGATTTTGATGTGTCAATATAGGTTCATCACTTGTAACAAATGTACCACTGCTGTTGGAGGTTGTTGATAATGGGGGAAGCAATGCATGTGTGAGGGCAGGAGGTGTATGTGCAATCTCTGTACCTTCCTCTAAATTTTGCTACGAATCCAAAACTGTTGAAAAAAATGTAATTATATTTGAAGGACAATATTTGAATAATTTTTATCAAAGATGTAAATTAAAACAAATGTAAAAATAAAAAAAATACACACTGTATGATTTTATTAATGTAAAAGTCTAGGAAATGCAGACTAATTTATAATGGCAAACTCATCTATAAATCAGCAGTTGCCTGGGGAGGGGCAGGAGGGAGGAATTACAGTGAGATATGAGAAAACTTTTGGGGTGATATGTTCATTATCTTGATAGTTGGTATATTTACATAGGTGTGATTTATCAGGCTTTCTCACTGAACACTGTATGTGCACATTTTATTGCATAACAATTATGCCTATAAAGCTGTAAACAACATGAAATTTTGTTTTCAAAATATTATTTTTCTTTTAAATTTAAAAAATTATATAGGTTAAAAAGCAAGCCAAGTCAGGTGCAGTGGCTCATGCCTTTAATCCCAGCAACTTGGGAGGCTGAGGAGGGATGATTGCTTGAGGTCCAGAGTTTGAGTCCAGCCTAGGCAATATAGCAAGATCCTGTCTTTAAAAAAATTTTTTTAAATAAATTAGCTGGGCACTATGGTGCCCACCTATAATCCCAGCTACTCAGGAAGCTGATATGGGAGGATTACTTTTGAACCTCGGAATGTGAGGCTGCAGTGAGCTAGGACAGTGCCACTATACTCCAGCCTGAGTGATAAAGACCCTTTATCCTTAAAACAGACAAATGAACAAACAAACAGAAAACCGAACAAACAAAATAAAATGAGGAAAGAATAGTTTTTTCAACAAATGGTTCTAGGACAACTTAATAGCCATATGAAGAATGAAGTTAGATCTCCTACCTCACACCATATACAAAAATTAACTCAAAATGGATTAAAGACCTAAATACTAATATAAGAGCTAGAACCATAAAACTTATCGAAAAAAGTGTAGGTATAAAAGTGTAAATCTTTGTGTCCTTATATTAGGGAATGCTTTCTTAGATATGATATCAAAAGCACAAGCAACAAAAGGAAAAATAGATTAGGCTTCATCAAAATTAAATACTTTTGTACTTCAAAGGGCACATCAAAAAAGTGAAAAGAGAATCCACAGAATGAGAGAGAATTTCTGCAGATCACATACCTTAGAGGACTATTATCCAGAATATGTAAAGGATTCTTATGACTTAACAATAAAAAGACAATAACACAATGTAAAAATGATTACAGGATTTGAATAGACATTTCTCCCAAAAGACAGATAAATGGCCAATGAGCATATGAAAACATGCTCAACTTCATTAGTCATTACAGAAATGCAAATAGAAAGCATGAGATGCCATTTTACATTCATTAGGATGGCTAAAATAAAAAAAGATCAATAAATGTTGATGAGAATGTGGAAAAATTGGAACCCTCCTACACTGCTGGTGGAAATGTAAAATGGTACAGTCACTTTGGGAGATAATCTGGCAGTTCCTCAAAGAGTTACCATATGGTGCAGTGTTTCTATTCGTAGGTATATACCCAAGAGAATTGAAAAGATATGTGCACATAAAAACTTGTACACAAGTATTCAAAGTAGGATTATTTGTCATAGCTGAAAAGTATTAAGAGAAACAAACCATATGTCCATCAGTGGATGAATGGTTAAACAAAATGTGGTATATTTGTAAATGAAATATTATCCAGCCACAAAAAGCAATGAAGTACTCATACATGCTACAATATGGATGACCTTGAAAACATCATACTAAATGAAAGAAAACAGACACAAAAGGCCACATAGTATATGATTCCATTTGTATAAAATGTCCATAATAGGCAATTCCATAAAGACAGAAAGTAGATTAGTGGTTGCTAGAGCCAAGGAAGCAGAAGGAATGGGAGTGATTGCTAATGAGTGAATGAGTACAAGGTTTCTTTTTGGGGTGAGGAAAATAGTTTGGAATTATATAATGATGATGGTTGTGCAAATTTGGGAATATACTAAAACACACAGAATTGTATACTTTAAAAGGTTGGATTTCATGGTATGTGAATGATAGCTCATTAAAATAGTTACATGAGAAAATAATACAAAGGTAAAATACAGAGTATAATTCAAGAATTTTTTTTTTTTTTTTTTTTTTTTTGAGACAGAGTCTCGCTTTGTTGCCCAGGCTAGAGTGAGTGCCGTGGCATCAGCCTAGCTCACAGCAACCTCAAACTCCTGGGCTCAAGCAATCCTTCTGCCTCAGCCTCCCAAGTAGCTGGGACTACAGGCATGTGCCACCATGCCCGGCTAACTTTTTCTATATATATTAGTTGTCCAATTAATTTCTTTCTATTTATAGTAGAGACGGGGTCTCGCTCTTGCTCAGGCTGGTTTCAAACTCCTGACCTCAAGCAATCCGCCTGCCTTAGCCTCCCAGAATGCTAGGATTATAGGCATGAGCCACTGCGCCCGGCCTAATTCAAGAATTTTAATTTTTGTTATTTTTAAAGATAAAACCCAGTTCATGAGTATAATTTTAATTTTTAAATAAAAAGTATATAGCTGAATTTGATTTATTTTTAAAATTTAAGTCTTATTAATATTAAATAGTTTCATAAAATCAAAGCTGTTCTAGCATTCAATGTCCATTAATTTGCAATATAAACAATCAGTGTTATGTTTCACTCATGTTGGTCCACCAATATATGTATGTATTTAAGAATAATGTGAATGGTTTAATACTGGAAAATGTTTCTCTCCGTATACAATGGCTATGAGTGCCATGCTAACTAGTGATTATAACCAGAACCAGGAATTGGAACAGGAAGAAAAGCAAGAAAATGAACAGTCAGCACTACTTAGAAATGAAACCTCATTATGCAAGAATCCATTGCTTTCACGCTGTCTCAGGGGGAGGATTTGATAAGTTAATTTTTCACTTACCAAGTTGCTCCCATTGCTCAAGTCCTGTGCACACACCAAACCAGTGTCAGTCTCTGAGTTTGACAGTAGCACAGCCATAACTTTATGGCATTTAAATGAAATCCCTTTTTGTTTTGTGAACATAGAGCAACAGATGTGGAGATGTACTTCTCTAGGACAGCACAAGAGCAAGTGTTTAGGCCTGTGAGTCTCATTGTGTCAGTGCTGAGCATCCCTGTGTCCTCTGACAAGATTTGTATGAGAGAGTGTGTATTTGTGATTGGTGGCGGTTTGTCTTGTAGAACTCTTAAGGGAGTGCTGCTGATCAGTCACGCCCATCCTTATGCCTTACTTGATTATCAGTCTATCTTTTAAAAAAAATTTATTATAACTTATTTCTTAAATTATAAAATTAATTCCTATGGTTTTTTTTCTTCCTATAACTTCTCTTATTATCTCATAGTCTTTTTAAAATAGATGCCTATTATTTAAATTTGATTTTGAGATTAAACAGAATGGCAGAGATAATTTTGAGACAAATCTTTCTTTCCTTTTATGCTATGGCAGGAAGATCAAGATTTCTGGAACGTAGTAGAGCAGAACAAAGGATGAATGGTCTTGGTATCCTTTCTGTCTTTCTCTTAAGCTATTTTTTCCCCTCAGTCATTTATCATCTCAACTTGTTTTGATGAACTCCTTTATATAAGAGGAGATCCGGATACCATATCTGCTGTCAAAGAGGAATTATGAATGAAATCCTTGGCTTGCAAGTTAGCCCATATATGCAGTTTATGATTTATCTTGGCAGTTTAAATGTTCTTATCTCTGAATTTCCTGCTATTTAATAATAAGTAACTCCCTGGTAGAATTACTTGTGGCTAGGTAGGCATGCTGTTATCAGAGCACATTTGTTTTTTGGTACTTAGGACAGGAGATGTTTGAGAGGTCAACAATTATGAGCAAGGAAGCATTTGATTCACTGAGATAGAAATCTGCCTGTTAGGTAGAAACTTGTCTGTGTGGTATTTTCTTAGAATATTGACTTGATTGTGCATGACAGCTTTAGGAAGAGGTACTCTGAAAGTCTCCAAAAGTTTGCTGAAACTCTTTATAGAAGTTTGGCTCCTCCGGGTGGGAAGAGTATAGTGGTTAAGAACACATTCTCCATACTCTCTGGGTTTCCTTCCTCCACTCTGTCTTTGTGGCCTTGGGCAAGTTGTTTAGTCACTCTTTCCCTCAGTTTCCTCATCTAAACAAGGAGAATAAGCACACAGGCAGTCCCTGGGTTATGGACGAGAGACATTCCTGAGAAGTCTTTAGGATAAATTTGTATGTAACAGGGATCCCCAATGAATGGTGCATATATGGTAATAATAAAAATAATACCATAATGGCACATTTGTGGTAATAATAATACAATGTAATAGTGTAATAATAATAATACTCCTACACTGTAATGTTACAGAAACTGTTGCGCTCTTTCTTTTAATTTAAACAAACAAAATATAGAAACAAACTCATAGAAGTTTAGATAGGAATTAGGAGAAATTTCAAAAAAGAATATTAAAGGTTAACAATCACCTACTGTTACATCAACACTAGGTTAATCGGAATGTTACACTTATTTTGATCTTCTAAGCAAATCAATAATAACCTTTCCATTTCAATAATTAATCCACTACACTGCTTGGTAATAATTGATGCTTTAATTGGAGCATGGAGTCTCACATGTTCCTTTATTTTCACTTTGTCCTTTGTAATTGTTCCGATGGTCAATTGACTGAAGCCTAATGCTTTCCTGATGAATGATGGCACCTGGCTTTTCTCTGAATGCCTAATTATTTATACTTTTTTTTTTCAATTGTAATCACTTTTCTCTTCACTGCAGTTTCACTGGGCTTTTAGTAGACTTTTGCTTTGGAGGCATGATTATAAGGGTAAACGCAGACTCACAAAATCAAATAGAAAAGTTAGGACAAAAGTGATACTTGTGCGTAAGCAAACAATGAGACTAGCTGCTAGCATAAAGATGTGCCAACGAACTGCTTATGCCATGTAGGCTTGTTTACATGTGCAGAAAAAACTAGTTCCTGAATTATTAATTTAATTATTTAATTACAAATTATCCTTATGGGGAGCCTTGGGAGCCTATTAGTTAAGTCAGGTTGTCTATAACCTGGGACTTCCTGTACTTCAGTCAAGACTTTTGGGAGGATTAAATCAGTAATGCATATAAAGCACTTAATAGTAGGTATTTAATAAAGGTTACTTAGCGCAGAATTTGGGGGAAATATATACAAAGTTCTGTGTTGGGCTACAGAGAGGATGACAGTTAGAGGTAAACTAGAAATTTTACCTTGAAGTTTGTCTGAGACCTACCTAAATTACTTGTACTCAGAATGGGAGTAAACAGTTTTCTCTTCTTTTGAATGGAAGGGAGATATTGTAGCTGTCCAGAATGATCTCTTTTACTTTTTTATTTCTCTGAGCTCTGTGAGGTATAATATTTCTTTTGACTTTTTAAAGACAATACATGCTGCTATTAAGTGTTAAATAGCAAGATGAAGCTTTATGATTTTAAATCACTTTTAAATTCTCCAGTATCTCACAAAAGACTTTTTTGAAATAGTCGTCTTTCTCTATATATGCTGGCCTGATGCTTGCCTTCCTTGGTAGAATTGATACCGTTTGACATATTGTCATCAGGACCCTTCTCTAGTTTCCTCTGTAGCTATTACCTTAACCTTCCATTTCCTCTGTCACACTGCAGAAATTCTCATTGCTAAAGGAATGATGTCTTTATGGTTTCAAGGATTCTGACAAGTTAGTAATTGAACAATGATTATAGCTCAGACAAAACTAGTTATGAGCATAAGACTGTTTTTCGTCCCCACATTCCCACCCCTAATCAGGAGAATTTGACTTGGCTTAGGGAACCTGCTTCTGTCTTTGATACCTGACCCACAGATTCAGTCTATTCCCAGGAATTTTGATCAGAGTTCTCAAGTCTTGAGCAAGGCCACACCACTTTCACGAGTGTCATTCTCAGTTATTTTTAGGTAGTTTTATTAAGTCATTTCACCATAATGGATCATATGATTTTTAAAAGAAGTGACTTGGTCATATTCCCTGATTCATTTCAACAAAGTTGGTGTTAGTTTTCTTCTGAAAATTATTGTGATTATCAAAGTTTCCATGTATACAGTATAAAAGATCGTATTTCTATAAGGCTTATAAGAAAAAGTAGCATTCCCCTGCCTGACTCCCTCTCACCCTGGGCACCCTACTCCAAAGGCACCTGCTTTCAACTCTTTTAGCTATTTCTTGTGCTTACCTTCATATTTCCAAATAATATGCCTATATGGCTATATTTTGTATATTTTATCTACAGACTTGCTCCTATGGAAGAGGTAGATTTAACTTTTTTATACTATGCCTTTTCTCATCCTCTTAATATACACTATGTTAAAATTTTGGGTTAAATCAGGTAAAGGGCAGTATAACATAGTAGCTAAGAGTGAAGGCACTGGCCTCAAATTCCAGCCTTACCACCTAACAGTGCCTCAGTTTTCTCAACTGAGTAAACCTCATAGAATTGCTGTGGATATTAAGTGACTTAATGCCATGGTTTGACTTTGTCCCCCAAAGTTCATTTGTTGGAAACTTTATTCCCAATGCAATAGTATTGGGAGGAGACCTTTAACGCCATTATCACAGGAGTGGGTTCTTTTTTTTTTTTTTTTTTTTTTTATTATTTTTTTTTTCTTTCTTCTTAACCACCCATTTGTGTAGAAGGAGTGGGTTCTTTATGAAAGGATGAATGTGACCTCCTTCCTGGCCCCCACCTCACCCATGTGATGCCTTAGTCATGTTATGACTCAGCAAAAAGACCCTTATGAGATGCTGGCCCCTTGAAGTTGGACTTCTCAACCTCCAGAACTGTGAGAAATAAATGTCTTTTCTTTATAAATTTACCCAGTCTCTGGTATTCTGTTATAGCATCACAAAACAGACTAAGATGCTTAATATATATGAATCATCTACAATGTCTGGCAACACAGTAGATTTTAAGTAAATTCCAGCTATCATCATTACCATCATCATCATCATCTGTGGCCATCTAATACCTCCCTCTGCATTTGAAGGATGAGGGTTGGTCTGGCACTTACAAGTGAGGTGGTCAGCTAGAAACTTTAACCGGAGGCTTTGCCCTGTAAGCATATATCATGGATTGTTAGAGAAACTTGGATCTTCTGAGAACAGGCCACTACTAAAGATAAGAGAAACCCAGGAGCTGACTAAGCATGCTTAGTTCCTTCTGCCAAAAGCATCAATCAGATAGGTTCTCTTCCTCAGGTGTAGTCACTGAGGGGGTGGAGACAGGCCCTGAGTTGACTGCACTGGGAAGTCACTAAATGGGACAGAGGCCAGGGAATGAGGGAGGTTCCCTGTGATAAGTCTCTGCTTGCACAACATTAGAATATATATATATTTTAATTCTGTGGGTTCATATTTGTGATCTCCACCACATAACTACTTACTGTGTTGCTTTTTGAAATTTATAACATCTAAATTTGCAAATGTGAGATATCCTCTCAGGAAAAGTATAAATCTGTGTTAAATTTCTTTGCTCTTTTTAAACTGATTCCATCCTTTAGGTGACCTCTAGTAGCATCCAAACCCAGCAACAGTTAAAGGTAATTTCAGGCTTACTGTCTTTCCTAAACAATAATTTGTTCAAAATATAGAAATCCAGAAAGTGCCCTATAATATGAGGAATCTTCAAAAGAGGGTTTAAGGTAAAGTACTTTTTCTTCTCTGAGGAGTAATTTTGGAAAAGGAAATTTGCCTTACACTCAGGTATATTGAGTAAGTTGCTTTCATTTTCAAACAAATGCATCAATCTCCCCCTTTTTCCACTCTCCAAACCTGTTCATTTTCTTTATTTTTAGACTCTGCCTCTGTCCTCTCCTCACTCTGCCACCTAGCTAGATCTCTTAAAAGCCAGCCTCATTGCCACTCCCTTCATCTTTGTACATCTAATGATCATATGTTCTGTTGATTCAGTCACTCCTGTCTTTCAAATCTGTCTCTTTGGATACCCTGCTACTTCTGAGTTCAGACCACTGTCATTTGTCACTTGCAGCAGCCTTCCAACAGCCCTCCACCGAATCTCCCCTATGAATACTCTGCTCTCCAAATTGTTGCCAAAGTGACGTTTCTAAAATGCCATTTGTTCAGACATCTTCATGGGTCAAAAAATAAAAATAAAATGCCATTTGATCATGTAATTCCAAGATTAAACCTATTGATGGTTCCCTAGAATCTAAAGGATAAAGTCTGTATTTCTTGGAATGACACATGGCTTTGCTGTCATTCTGGCTGCATCCTTAGGTAACCACTGCAGATATTAATTTTGTGCATGCTCTTCTGTCTGTCTCTTCTTTCCTCTGTCCTTTGCTTGATTAAAGCCTGTTAATCCTTCAAGACAGTTTGAATGTTACCCTAAGGAAAGAGTGTCTGATTATCCCTTCCCTCCCATCTCTGGGCTGGGTACCCCCGCTAAGTGGTGCCAGGATAAATGGTACATACCTTGGTCAGTTATCAATACTATTCACTATTCTCTCGTTGCTATCTGTCTCTTGAATATGAACTTCTTGAGATTAGGGACTTGAGATCCCCAGTGCCTAGCAGTCTATGACTCAATAAATGTTTATGGCATGAATAAAGCTGTATATCTCCTTCTCATTGATATTTGTCCATTTAATTTCTGAACTTTAAGTGTAAAATGCTCCTCTTTTAAAGGATTTCAAGTCCTAATTTTGCCAACCAGCATATCAACCATACTTTCCAGCTTTTTGTCCTCCAGTGGAATGGAAGCTCCATGAGGGTGGGATTTGTGTCTGTTTTATTCACTGCTGTTTCATCAGCACCTAGAATAGTGCTGGCACATACATTATATGCAGTCAATAAATATTTGTTAAATGAATGAATGTGTTGGATACAAATTTTGTAAACAGAACTTATGTTTCCTTTCAAGTCTTAGTCCTTAGCTTCATTCTGTTCAACATTTTTATTAGAAATAACTTTTAAAAATTTCTTCATTGTTACATAGGACTTAATTCTGTGAATCTTACAGTAGAACCAGGATGTACTGAGAAACTGAAGGAAATCTTAATAGGGCTATTTCATTGAGCAAGAATATAGAAATGATTGACACCATGCTGTAAGCTGTTTTAGTTTTATGTGTAAAAAGAACTCTTTTCTGGCTTCTCAGAGAAGCATGCTGCCAGAGTGAGGGAGGAATATTTTATTGTGGACAAAGGAGATAGATTTAGATGCAGCCCTCTTTGAAAAAGGTAGGGAGTTTGGATATTACATATCTAGCAGTAACTTCCCTTTCAAAGATTGAATGTTCCCATTCATTCATTGATTTGATACTTTTTGTGTATCTATTATCATGTGAAGAATAGAAGGGGGAAACACATATGTAAAGCGTGGTGGCATTAAGAAACCTAGATTTGGAGAGACAAGATATGTGTGCATGCATGCATATGAAGACAAGGCACAGAGTAAAGAACTGTGCGTCAGTGACACTGAGTGGCACCGTTGGTAAGTGCTGGAGAAACTCAGAGGAGGGAGAGTACACTGAGGGCCAGTATAGTGGAACATTTTGGGAAGAGCTGGGTTCTGATGTATTCCTCCATGGAAAGCCATTTTAAGTAGCTTTTTTGGGTCCTTATCATCATATTGAAAAGATTATTAAATTATTAAATTATTTTCTCATCTTTAAAAGGTCCCACAGGTTATCTGCACTGATAAATTACAGGAGCAGCATGGTTGCTTATAAGGAGTGATGGAATGGACAGAGCAGGGCTTTGGGCTGGAAAGTCTGGAGTGTAAATCCAGAGGCTTCCATTTAAATGCTGGATACCCCTAAGCAAATCACTTAATCTCAGAGCTTTGGCTATTTCACCTGGAGTTGCTTTGAAGCTTGAATGAAGTGGCATATAAAGTCCCCCATACATCATATACCATGTGGCATCTGCTCAGTAAATGTTAGTTTTCCTTTCTCATTATAAATAGAAGATATTTTTCTATTTTTAGTAGAGATGGTTCTTGCTCAGGCTGGTTTCAAACTCCTGACCTTGAACAATCCTCCCACCTCGGCCTCCCAGAGTGTTAGGATTACAGGCGTGAGCCACTGTGCCTTGCTGGAGTATCCCTCTCCCTCTTTATTTCTAGTAATATTTCTTATCTTACAATCTACTTCGTCTGATATTAGTATAGCCATGTTAGCTTTCTTAGGGCTACTATTTACCTGGTATATCTTTTTCTGTCCTTTTATTTTTAATTTATTTGTGTCTTTATATTTAAAGTGCATCTCTTTAAATAGGATATAAATGGTTCTTGCATTTTTATCTAGTAAGACAATCTTTGCCATTTGATTAGAGTCTTTAGTCTATTTATGTAATGTAATATTTGATATGGTCATATTTAGGTCTACCATTTTGCTATTTGTTTTCTGTTTGTCTCATCTGCCTTTTGTTTTTCTGTTCCTTCTCTTCCGCCTGCCTTTGTGTTAATAAAATAATTTTTAGTAATCAATTTTAATTTCTCTTTTGACTTCCTAGCTATATCTTTGTATTTTTTTTACTATTTTCTCTAGGGATTAAATATGCATCTTTAAGCTATTTGGATCTATTCTAAGTTAACACAGAATTGCTTCAGGTAAAATATAGGACCCTTGTAACAGTGTATTTCTATGTACCTCCATCCTTAGTGCTGTTGTTTTCATATGTATATAACATCTATATATAAAGTGTTACAATTTTTCTTTGAGTAGTAATTTAAAGTAATTTTGAGAACTTATGAGGAAAAGAGTGTGTGTGTGTCTATGTTAATCTTTCTTTTAGACCCAAGTTGTCAGCTGGTGTCATTTCCCTTCAGCCTGACGAACTTTCTTTAATATTTCTTGTAGCGCATCTCCTAGTAGCAAATTCTCTCAGTCTTTAGTATCTAAAAATATATTTTGCCTTCATTGTTTGAAGGCTAGTTTAGCTGGATATAGAATTTTTGGTTGACATGGCTTCCCTGTCCCAGTGGTTGACATGGTTTGGTTGACATGGCTTCCCCACTCACAGTGCTGTGAGTATGAAAGTTCCAATGTCTTCTGTCCCCCATTTTTTTTTTTTTACATGAAGCCAGCTGCTAATGGTATTATTATTCTTTCTAGATACAGTATATCATTTTTCTCTGTCAGCTTTCAAATTTTCTTTTTGGCTTTCAGCAGTTTGACTAGATGGGCCTAGGAGTGGTTTTCTTAGTGTTTATCCTGCTTAGAGTTCTTTGAACTTCTTGGATCTATAAGTTAAAGTATTTCACACAATTTGTGGTTTTTATTTTTGGCCATTATTTCTTCATGACCCACATTTCTTCATAGAGACCCTCAGGTCTCTAAGACTTTATTTTGTTTAATATTATTGTTTCATATCTTTGGGGAATTTCTTTCTTCAAATTCTGTTCTTTCTTGTCTTTTGTCTGTAATCCTGCCAGAAAGAAACATTTAATAGGGACTTATGAGCAAAAACCATGTCTCAGGTTGCCACAAGATGGGATGGTGGATTCCCATGCCCTTACCCCCAGACCCAGGACTTATATACCTGGGATGAATATGTAGGACAATTGAAGTCAACTCCTCAGGGAAGGGTGAGAATGCTATGTGGATCTGCTGAGGGGCAGGATTTATGACAACAGTAAATAAAGTAGAAATCTTAGAGGCATTCCTGGAATGGGGGTTAATCAGGAGTCCACATGGCAGATTAATATCCAAAATGGAATTGCTTTAGTCTCTACACTTAGCCACCCTAAGCCGGCTCTCATAATCTTCTCACCCTCCTCTTTCACAATGATCCCTGAGCCTTTAGGAGAAGGGTGCTTGATATTGTATGGCTTTAGCAGCAGAGTGTTGGGAATGAAAGACAGATCAGGTCCAGTGGGATTCCAAATAAGGGAGATTTGCAGGTTTTGTTGAATCCTCTCTAGTCTTTAGAATACTGTGATTTTGGTTTTCTTGGAGGAAGTAAAACAATGACAGATCTATAACATTAATAATTTGAATAGTAGAAATATAATGCACACAAAGGATTACAATCAAAAGAGAATTTGTATGCCAGAACAACAATAACAACAAAGAATGTATTCTATTAGGGAGCCAACTAAAAATATCACAGCAAGAATTAAAACTCAATTCTTCTTTAGAGAGTGGTAGCCAGGAAATAATTCAGCATTTAGTCCAAATTCTAGGTAAATAATAAAAACTCAAAAACAATGGTTAGGGCTATATCTAATAATGAGTGTACTATAGTTTTCCTTTGAAACATAATTTTTCTCTCTCCACTTTCTCCATTTCTGTCAAAGATAAATCATAGTAGGACCAATTTATTTGCAAAATAAATTTTAGTCTCATTATACTTGGCGTGATTATTTCCATAAAGTACTGCGAGACTAATGATTGGCCACATAGGCTCTTTTTATGTTGGCTTTGCTGGAACTCTGACAAAGAATTTCAGATTTTTCCAAAAGCTAAAGTTGAGTGCTCACATATCACAATGGCTCAAGAGGTAAAACAAAGCAATAAAGTTTTATGCAACAGGATGAACATAAACCCACCCCACTTATCAATTCTTTCAAAAAATGTGAATGGCTTGAACTCTCCTTTGAGGAGACATAGGCTGGCTGAATAGATAAAAAATATGAGCCAAGTGTCTGCTCTCTCTAGGAAATGCATCTAACCCACAAGGACTCATTCAGACTTAAGGTGAAGGGATGGAAAACAATATTCCATGCAAATGGAAACCAAAAGAAAGCTGGCATAGCCCTTCTCATATCAGATAAGATAGACTTCAAATTGACAAAAGTAAAGAAAGACAAAGACGATCATTCTGCAATGGTGAAGGGAAAAATTCAACAAGAAGACGTAACAGTCCTAAATATCTATGCACCTAACACAGGTGTGCCCAGATTCATAAAGTAAACCCTACTTGATCTAAACAAAATGATAAACAGCAGCATTGTAACACCCCATTTCAATACCCCACTGACAGAACGGGACAGATCCTCCAAACAGAAAATAAACAATGGACATAAACAGGATTCTAGAACAAATGGCCATAACAGACATTTACAGAAGATTCCACCCTAAAACTACTAAATGTATGTTCTTCTCATCAGTGCACAGAACATTCTCTAAGATTGATCACATCCTAGGCCACAGAACATGTCTGAACAAATTAAAAAAAAATAGAAATTGTACCATGTATCTTCTCAGACTACAGTGAAGTAAAATTAGAAATCAATTCCAACAGAAACACTTAACTTTACACAAAATTGTGGAAATTAACCACTTCGGTACGAGCGTCAGCTATAGTCGATAGCTACAGATGAACTCGCAAAGCCAAGCGTCAACTTTAGCTGACAGCTGTGATATGAAGGCGCATAGCCAAGCATTGACTTTAGCCAACAGCCGTGATATGACTTTTCTAATTTTTCATTTATCAAAATAAAATTGTGAACATTTAAAAATAATGTAATGAAAACATATATGTATATGTTAACTATTCTGATTTACATCACAAATAAAGCTGCCTGTAAAGTAAAACAAGCTTTCAGTGCTTTTTAAAGCTTTCCTCATCACACAAGAGCAAAACGGATCCGTCGTCAATGCACAGCACAAACTATTGTGCGGACTACGAGTGCTGGCTATGGGCAAGGTTTTGCGGCTGGTGAACGCCGTACCAAAGTGCTTAAACTGCCCACTGCCAAACAATTATTGGGTCAGGGAGGAAACTAAGATGGAAATCAAAAGATTCTTTCAACTAAATGAAAAGGGGTTACAAGTTTCCAAAATCTGTGGGATTCTGCAAAAGCAGTCCTAAAAGGAAAATTCATAGCCTTAAATGCCTATGTCTAAAAGACAGAAAGATCACAAATCAACAATATAATGAATTGTCTCAAAGAATTGCAAAAGGAAGAGCAAACCAATCCCAAACCCAGCAGAGGAAAAGAAATAACTAAGGTCAGAGCAGAACTAAATGAAATCTATTTCAAAAGAATTATACAGAAGATTAATAAAACAAAAAGTTTGTTCTTTGAAAAGATAAACAAAATCAATAGGCCTCTTGCTATATTAACCAGAAACAGAAAAGAAAGGACTCTAATAAGTTCAATCAGAAATGACAAAGGAGATATTATAACTGATAACCCAAAAATATAAAATATTATCTTTGAATGCTATAAAAATCTCTATGCACATAAACCTGAAAACATTGAACAAATTCCTGGAAACATGCAACCTCACTAGGCTCAATCAGGAAGAAATAGAACTCCTGAACAAATCAATATCAAGCAACAAAATTGAAGCAGCGAAAAAACATCTTCCAACAAAAAAAGTCCCAGACCAGGCCGGGCATGGTAGCTCACGCCTGTAATCCTAGCACTCTGGGAGGCTGAGGCAGGAGGCTCTCTCAAGGCCAGGAGTTCGAGACCAGCCTGAGCAAGAGTGAGACACTGTCTCTACCAAAAATAGAAATTAATTGGCCGACTAAAAATATATAGAAACAATTAGCCGGGCATGGTGGTGCATGCCTGTAGTCCCAGCTACTCAGGAGGCTGAGGCAGGAGGATTGCCTGAGCCCAGGAGCTTGAGGTTGCTGTTAGCTAGGCTGATGCCACGCACTCTAGCCCAGGCAACAGAGTAAGACTCTGTCTCAAAAAAAGGAAAAGAAAGAAAGAAATTGGCCAACTAAAAAAATTGTATAGAGAAAAAATTAGCTGAGCATGGTGGTGCATGCCTGTAGTCCCAGCTACTTGGGAGGGTGAGAATTTTTGAGACTCTGTCTCAAAATAAATAAATAAATGGATAGATAGATAGATAGATAGTCCCAGACCACATGGTTTCACAGCCAAATTTCACCAGGTGTACAAAGAACTGTGCCTATACTGCAGAAATGATTTCATAACATTAAGAAGGAAGGAATCCTGCCCAACTTGTTCTACGAAGCCAGTATCACCTTAATACCAAAGCCAGGAAGAATAACAAAAAAGGAATACTACAGATCAATATCCCTTGTGAATATACATGCAAACATTGTCAATAAAATTCTAGCACACTGAATTCAGCTGCACATCAAAAAAAATAATCCACTGCAACCAGATGGGCTTTATCCTAGGGATGTAAGGGTGGTTCAGCATATGCAAATCTATAAATGTGATTCATCACATAAGTAGAAGCAAAAACAAAGACCATATGATCCTCTCTCAATAGATCCAGAAAAAACATTTACAAAATTCAGCACCCTTTTATGATAAGAACTCTTAGCAAAATAGGTATAGATGGAATACACCTCAAAATTATAAAATCCATATATGATAAACTCATAGCCAACATCATTCTGAATGGGGAAAAATTGAGAGCATTCCCATTTAGAGCTGGAATCAGAAAAGGTTGCCCACTGTCGCCACTTCTATTCAACATAGTGCTGGAAGTCCTAGCCAGAGTAGTCAGGCAAGAAAAGGAAATCAAGGGTATTCAAATGAGAAAAGAAGAGGTTAAACTATCACTCTTTGCTGATGTTATGATTTTTTTATCTAAAAAGCCCCAAAGATTCTGCCAAGAGACTCCTAGAATTGATAAATAAATTCAGCAAAGCCTCGGGTTATAAAATGAGTGTACACAAATTAATGGCATTCCTATATGCCAATAACAATCAAGCAAAATCAAATCAAAGACTCAATACCTTTCACAAAAGCAACAAAGAAAATAAAATACCTAGGAATATATTTAACCAAGGAGGTGAAAGACCCCTACAGGGAGAACTATGAAACACTGAGGAAGGAAATCCCAGAGACAGATGTAAACAAATGGAAAAACATATGTGCTTATAGGTTGGCAGAATGTTAAAATGTCTATACTTCCTAAAGTGATTTGCAGATTAAATGCAATCCCATTAAAATACCAACATCATTTTTCTCAGATCTAGAAAAAATAATTCTACACTTCATATGGAACCAGAAAAGAGCCCAAATAGTCAAGGCAACCTTAAGCAAAAAGAACATATTGGGAGGCATCACTTTACCAGACTTCAAATTATACTGCAAAACTATAGTAGCCAAAATAGCATGGTATTGACACAAGAACAGAGACATAGACCAGTGGATAAGAACAGAGAACACAAATATAAAGCCATCCTCATATTGTCATGTGATCTTTGCCAAAGCAGACAAAAACATATACTGGAGAAAAGAATCGCTATTCAATAAATGGTGCTGGGAAAATTAGATAGCCACATATAGTTAGATAGATAGCCACAGATAGTTAGATAGCCACAGATAGTTAGATAGTTAATTAGATAGCCACAGATAGTCTGAAATAGGATCTGCACCTCTCACCACTCACAAATTAAGTCTGCTATGATGGATAACAGACTTAAACCTAAAGCATGAAGCTATAATAATTCTGGAAAAAATGTTGGAAAAACTCTTATAGACATTGGCCTAGGCAAAGAATTTATGAAGAAGACCCCACAAGTAATGACAGCAGCAACAAAAATAAATAAATGGGATCTGATCAAATTAAAAAGCTTCTTCACAACCAAGGAAATGATCAATAGGGCGAATAGACAACCTACAGAATGGGAGAAAATATTTGCATGCTATACATCTGACAAAGAGCTGATAATAAGAATCTACAAAGAACTCAGACAAATCAGCAAGATAAAAATCAAACAACCCCATTTAAAAGTGGGCAAAAGACATGAATAGAAACATTTCAGAAAAAGATAGACTAATGGCCAACAAACATATGAACAAATGCTCAACATCTCTAATCATCAGGGAAATGCAAATCAAAACCACAATGAAATATTACCTAACCCCAGTGAGAATATTTTTTATCAAAAAGTCCTTAAACAACAAATGCTGGCGTGGATGCGGAAAGATAAGAACACTTATATGCTGTTGGTGGGACTGCAAACTAGTACAACCTCTGTGGAAAGTAGCATGGAGATACCTCAAAGAACTAAAAGTAGACCTACCATTTGATCTAGCAATCTCACTACTAGATATTTACCCAAAGAAAAAAAGGACATTTAATTAAAAAGACACCTGCACTTGAATGTTTATAGCAACACAATTCAGAATTGCAAAGATGTGGAAACAACCCATGTGCCCATCAATACATGAGTGGATTCATAAAATGTGGTATATGTATACCATGGAGTACTTACTCAACCATAAAAAAAAGTGATGAGCTAGGCCGGGCGCTGTGGCTCACGCCTGTAATCCTAGCTCTTGGGAGGCCGAGGCGGGCGGATTGCTCAAGGTCAGGAGTTCAAAACCAGCCTGAGCAAGAGCGAGACCCCGTCTCTACTATAAATAGAAAGAAATTAATTGGCCAACTGATATATATATGTAAAAAATTAGCTGGGCATGGTGGCGCATGCCTGTAGTCCCAGCTACTCGGGAGGCTGAGGCAGAAGAATCACTCAAGCCCAGGAGTTTGAGGTTGCTGTGAGCTAGGCTGACGCCACGGCACTCACTCTAGCCTGGACAACAAAGTGAGACTCTGTCTCAAAAAAAAAAAAAAAAAAAGGGATGAGCTAATAATACCTCTTGTATTAACCTGGATGGAACTGGAGACCATTCTTCTAAGTGAAGTGTCACAAGAATGGCAAAACAAACACCACATGAAAAAATCATTAAATTGGAACTAATTAAACAATACTTATGTGCACATACGAAAATAAAACTCATTGGAAATCAAGTACATGGGAGGGGGGAAGAAGGGATGGGTCACACCTAACAGGTATAGTGCACACTATCTGGATAATGGGCACACTTGTAACTTTAACTCAAGCTGTACAAAGGCAATTTATGTAACCAAAATGTATGTAACCCCATAATACTCTGAAATGAAATGAAATAAAATAACATAAAATAATAAATAAAATATTTCAGATTTGACTCGTTACAAGCCTTGAAGCCAAGCCAAGTATTTGCCATCAGACTGTGCTTTTTTGGGTGAGTTTTCCTCTTTTTCCAGGTCCCAAAATATCTTGAGTTTCCTGGGTCTGTCAGAAAGTGACATTCTGTACTTACCACTGATCAGGAACCTTGTAAAGAAATTGTGTAGACAATGTACCAGGCCAGTCTTTCCAGCGAGCTTTTTGTCAGCTCTGCAAAGTCAACCTGAATTCCTCAAAGCAGTCTGAGAATATGTCATTCCAGTCAAAGTCTTGGTCAAATAACCAGTGTCTTCAATTGTGTCCCAATTTCTCTAAGCTATAAATAACTCAAAAGGAAAAAGGTTTTCATGTTCTTCCTCAGAGTAACAGCCTTCCAAACGATGTTGTTTGTTTGCCTTGGAACTACCATCCGCAAACCAAGTGTCTAGTTGTCAGGTGAGAGCTGTTTACCAGGCTCTGTGGAGCTGGTAAACAGCAGCTCTTCACACACTCCAGAGTCAGCTGGACAGAAGCCAAGTCTCAGGCAGAGCCGCAAGATGAGATGGGGGGGGGGGTCCCTGTGCCATTATCAATTGTACTTTTCTTCTCTAGAATTTCCATTTTTTTTTTGTAGTTTACATTTCACTGTTGAGATTCCTTATTTGTTCACTCAGTAAGACCATTTTTTTACCCTTTATTCTTTGAAAAATGTTACTCTTTAACTCTTCCAACATATCTATAACAGACAGTTTGAAATCTTTACTAAACTTAACAGCTGAGCTCATTCAGAGTCAATTTATATTGATTACTTATTTCCTTGCATGTCTTATAATTTTGGGTTCAAACCTGAACTCTGATTCTATTGTGTTATTCCAAGGATCATTGAGTTTTTATTCCTAGTAGCCTGCCTGAGCTTGCACTGCAAATCTTGTCTCTATGTGGTATGTGGTAGCTGACGTCTCTGTTCAGTTCTTATAACTTCCAGATGCTACTTTTCTTTAGTCTGGCCACTTCTCAGTCTACGTAACACCTACATAGTTTGTTGATACTTGAGAAAGCCCACAAACTTGTAATTTTTCCAATTGGAGCTTTTCAAACTCTCCTCCAACTTGTGTAAGTTTTTAAGACATTTTCTAGTATGTGTGCATAGATTATTTTGTTTGTTTTGTTTGTTTGGTTGGTTGGTTTTTAGTTAGTTGGTTTGTTTTTTTTTTTGGCCCAAGTTTTATAATAGTTATCTGCAGGGGGGTTTGCATGACCACTTTATTCCAGTGCCACAAAGAGAAGTTGATTAGAAAATATTTTTAAAACCACTTCTAAGTGAAATGTAATTAATAAATAACCTTTAGGATGGCAATACAATGTTCAAGGCAAGTACAATGTATGCATTCCTGAATTTTGTTGCCAGGTAGCTTACTGTGCTAGGAATCATTGGGACTTGGGTAAATGATATTTTTGCATTTTAATTTCAGTTTTGTGTACTGTTATTTCATTTAATTTAAGGCTGTTAGACCATTGTTATTATAGAGCACAGATGTCTGAAAGAGGCCAAGATCAAGTGGAAATGCAGGTTGGAGCTAACAACAAGAGCAAAAGAATATTTATCAACCTTTAGCTACAGTAAATCTTCCCTGTGGGTGTTTTCAATTGTAAATAATTTGCCCTTGCAATCATTTATATCTGCATAGTTACAACACCTTATTTTACTTAGCATGCAGGAAAATCTTCTTTAAATATTAAACTTAACCACTTACTTTGAATGATTTGCAACCAGCTTTGGTCCTACGCAGAGAGAACCAGGAATTTGTTCTCATAATGGAGTAGGAAACAAAGAGGATCTGGATGGGGAAATTGGAAAGCTCTCTGGTATTTTTTGAAAAAGATTTCACAGCATGGCTTCTTGGATGTGACTCTCTATGATGTTAAACACACATACATATTCAAATAAGAGTATACAAGCACATTCTAAAGCCTTTCTTTTGCATTTTTTTGGTATTTATGTCTCAAGACATTTAGCACATCCTCTGGTGTTCTGATTGGACCTCTATTTGCATATATGTTACTAGACTGAAAAATTACTGAAAGGTAGAAAAATCTTAGTTGTTTTTATATTCCCAACAGGATAGTGCCTAGAACATAATAGGTACTTTTAATAGGAAGGGAGAGAATGTTATATTTTCATATCACATATAAAAATAATTTAAATAGCACCTCTTCCATTGAAAAGGATTTATTAGTTCTTTAACAATTTTAGGAAGACCTGTGTGGGTGTTTGGTAGAAGGACATAGAGAGACTAGGGCTAGTTTGCATTTTTTAAATAAAAATTTTACCATGCTATATATGGTATGTACCATGCTATGTACTTCAGTTTCTCAATTGTTAAATGGACTTAAGAAAAGTACTAACTTATAGAGTTTTGAGGATTAAATGAAATATTCTTCAGAGTACGACAAATATATTAACAGTACAACAACTGGTAATATATATGCTCTATTGAGTATTATTAATAATTATAGTCAGAGTTGGAAGAAGTGAAAGAGAGCAACAGTCCATTTTATTTTTGTCCTATGTGCATCATAACCCATAAGACCTTGGATTCTTTGTATGCCATGTTAAAACTTTATAAAAACTAGAAATTTTATGAGTTTACGATAGCAAGTAATCATTCAAGCATTAATTTCTTCTTAAATTCGATCAAAAGACAGACCTAACTTCATCTATTATGAATTATTATTCTAACAGAATATTCTGTTGGAATTTCACTCAAGGTACTAAAGTACAAATAGTATGAATTTCAAAAGTGAGAATATTTCATATAACTTTTCAAGTAGATGTTGAAACCAGTTAGAGGCTCTAAAACCCATAAGAAGGATATTTATGGGTCAAGAAAGAGCATTTTGTGAGGATTTTTGAGAAAATTGTGCTATGGCTCCCCCAAGTCCTATGGGAGAAGTGGGGATGTATGTTCTCTCACTGGTATCTAGTGAGAGGTGTTAGGTTTGTTCCAGGTGGGAACTTAAAAGAATTCATGGGGCTTAAGAGGGACCACTTAAGAGATTTAAAGAATCCTTCCCATTTGGGGGACACAAAGGACTGGGATTTGACTCCTCAAGAAAACCAAGAAGGAAATAACTGTGGCTGGCTAACTACTTCCACAGCAAGAGCTATACAAGAGGTGGCTGTGTTGGAATTTGCCTTCACTCCAACGTTTGTCAGGGCAAAGGAAATCTGAGTGCTTCCCACAGATCAGAAGCGAACCTATTGGAGGAGAGGAGTAGCCTGGAGCTGTTTTGACTTCTGCCCAAATAGACGGCCTGGAAGGGCTATGAGGCTTGACAGTGAGTCTTTTGAGTGACAGCCAAAAAGCCAGGAGGAGAAGGAATTGTCCAAGTCAGTGGAGCTATATCTGAGGTGAGACTCTGAAGAACCCACAAAAGTGCATCTGAGAATAAAAGAGCTTCAGACATCAGACAGATTTTTTGGCAGGACTGCTTAAGTTGGAATCTCCTGCCTTCCTTCCCCCAGCCTCCCTCTCTCCCATTCCCACCTTGGAAAGAACCCTCAGGTGAGGAGGGGAAGAGGAGGTCATGGAAAACAGGAGAAGCAGCTTACCTAGTGAAGATGGGTTTATTACCTAAAGAGACCATAGGCCTTTCTGTTATTAATATTTAACATTGACCAAAAGAATCATGCAGGCCTGCTGAAGTGGTCATCTAGTGGCAGAGTAAATTTTTCCCCCCACTGAATAAAGTTTTAAGAGGATAGTCAAGACAAGAAGTTGTGTTTAATTATGTCTTGCTGTTAGTGCTTGTTTAATAGACATAAAAATCTGTAATTTTTCTTATTTGGCTAGCAGTAGATCAAAATTCACAGTAATTCACAAAGACTTGTGCAAGAGTTTTTTTTCTTAAAAGTACCAATTTATTCCAAATTTTCTCTTATTCATCAATCTGGGTAATACCTTTTCTGCTTTAATATTTTTCTAAATGTGTATTATATACAATGGAATAAGTACAAATATAATTTAGCATGTCATAATGTGTTCCCTGTTCTTTCCCCTCTTTTACAGCATGGGTAAGTTCTCTCTCCATGGGGATGATTTTCTTTTGCTGCCCAATAGCCAGCGTCTTCACAGACATATTTGGTTGTCGGAAAACAGCTGTTGTGGGTGCTGCTGTTGGATTCATTGGACTCATGTCCAGTTCTTTTGTAAAGTAAGTATTTGATTTCTTTCTTTCTCTCCCCCCCCCTTTTTAAAATTTCACCTTGATATGCAGAGAATGACTTGGTTTCTTTGTTACTTTTCAAGAACTATCAGATACCTTGAAGTTTTACTTTTAGAAACTTTGCTGTTTAGGAGGAAAGATCCTCCTTTTCATTACTTAAAACTTAAAGCAATATGACTTATACATCAAACTGTTATTCACAGCAACAAATCAGAGCTTGAGAATTTGAATGCTTTTGCTTGCATGCCTAAGAGTTAGAGGTCAGTAACGATAAGTATGGCTCATGCCTGTAATCCTAGTACTCTGGGAGGCCGAGGTGGGAGGATCGCTTAAGGTCAGGAGTTTGAGACCAGCCTGAGCAAGAACGAGACCCTGTCTCTACCAAAAATAGAAAGAAATTAATTGGCCAACTAAAAATATATAGAAAAAATTAGCTGGGCATGGTGGCACATGTCTGTAGTCCCAGCTACTTGGGAGACTGAGGCAGGAGGATCACTTGAGCCCAGGAGTTTGAGGTTGCTGTGAACTAGGCTGGTGCCACGGTACTCTAGCCTGGGTAACAGAGTAAGACTCTGTCTCAAAAAAATAAATAAATAAACAAAATAAAACAATGGCTTTAGTTTAAAGTCAGTTCAGTCTGAGGCCCAAGGGGTATAATAAGTGGTATTTTTTAAATGGCTGTTCATAGGCTTGGTAAGAAATTTTTTGTATTAATGGGATAAAAACTTTGCTGTTTATTCTAACTCAGAGAATTTCTGTCTGTTGTTTTAAAAAGAGAACATGCTAAAATTTAAAAATACGATGGCAAATTGAAGTGGTCAAATGTACCTTAAAATAAATTGTAATATGCTTTTCCTGTGTCTATTAGAAGAAAAGATGTAGTACACTAAAGAGGGACTAACTGCAAGGAGCTGATGGGCACATTATTGTAAGAAACACCTCTCCCTCCAGCTCTAGCTCTCCTATTAAGTCCCCTTAAATTAATTCTCAGTTAGAGAAATACTTGGAGGGGAGGAGGGAGGGGAAAAAAAGAAAGAGAAACACTAGTTTTAGTATGTAGCTTTGACTAACAAGAGGTGATTAATAAGAAAAGCTCTTAAGATCATTTCCATCCTCTTTCTCTACTTCAGTGGCTTTTCTTCATTTACTGCCTCTCTCCTGTCCCAGCTGTCTTCATGCTGCTTTAGTTGAAAAGCATTATTGTGATCATTAGGGAAAAATAAGTTAAATTTACATTTGACTTTAGTTTTTAAATATTCAGGATTTAATCAACAGAATCCTTGGTTTTATTAACCCCCGTACCCCATACACATATACATTCCTCAACTTTAAAACAAGCCTCTTTCTTTAGAAATATTATTTGGATTTTTAAAAATTATATTTATTTCTTGGTAGAAAATAGCCATTCCATCTTTAAAGTACCTTTATGATTTTTTTTCCTCTATAGTAGTTGTTTAAAGAAAAACAAGTTTTGTTTGGAATAGTATTCTGTTTAGATAATTCTGTGACATCATTTACTTTTAGTTCTTTGTTAACTGCATTATAACATTGTGTTAATAATGCCTCATCAGATATATTCTTTGCTCTAGAAGCCTCTGGTTACCTACTATCAGTACCTGTGGCCCTACCACTTGCTGAGTATGTTATCACTTAGGCTTTTGTAGAGAGAAGATGAGAGGTAGAAAACCTATGTAAGATATTACCTAGTTTATTAGACAAAACCCATATACAAACATAAAGTAAACTATATTTTTTGAATTTTTTTGACCACTGAGAAGTAAAAATTATGAAATATATTTCATGTTGTCATCCAGTTTTCTCCTTTCACCCCTTCTGTCTCCCCCAGGTGAAACAAAATTTCTTGAAACCAGATTTACCTTACTACATGTAATAGTCTCATATTTTCTCATTCAATTTCATTACGTAACCTGCTGGTCAAAGGCTACCAAAATTTCAGAGCAGTATATAGGAGCAAGAAGAAATGTGTTGTGAATTCTAAGTGCTGAGTGGTAGATCCACTTTTCCTGTCATTCCAGTTCTGCCTTATGAAGAAAACCTTCTCCAGCACCTCAGGTCACATCAGTGTCCCTTCTTTGAATCCATTTTGCACACGATTGGTATCCCACAAACTTGCTGATGTACATTGCACTTACTCAGTTGTCAAACTCCAACAACTTCAACCATTCGTTACTGAGGTGAAAATTTAGAAGTGAAAAAGGCATGAGTATCTTGAAGGCAAAACTACATTTTTAATATCTTTTTTTGCCAAGTGCCCAGTACATAGTAGCTGCTTAATATGTTTGTTGAATAAAAGGTAGAGATTCAGTAAAAGATAATCAGAGTGAGATGAGGTTAATTTAGAAAAGCCTAGAAGTAACTACTGAGTCTGATTTAAAGATGGTGCTAGACATGGATTAATAGAGGGGGAAAGTAGAGTTAGATAAAGTCATGAAGGTGGGAAAAGAAAAAAAAAATTAAATAAGTAAAATAAAAAAATAGAGGGGGAAGGGCATCTCAGAGAGAGGATTGCTGACAGGCCTCAAGTTTATCAGATTCTAGAGTTCCTTGTGAGTACCTCAACATATTGCTAGGTAATTACATTATAATCAAAAATTTAATTATTAACCAACTTTATCTTAGTTTCTATTAATAATAAATTATTCACCTTTATAACTTATAAATAGCCTTTTCAAAAACTTTAGTTTTACTCCTTAATTGTTTCAGAGAACATAAATGATATGATCCTTTACCTATTTAAGAGATGTACAATTAAGTTATTTGGTTAAACTACACAATTCTTTAATCCATTATTCTTTTGAGACATACGTGGCTTTAAAACTTACAAACTGGGATCACTATTGGAACACACTTAATTTAGTCTTTCTGCAATCAGAATATGATTTCTCTTGTTATCTTGCACAATACTGGGAACAGTGCAAAACAGGGCGAAGGTTGGTCTACAGCCTTTAGGCCAACAAAAATGAGGCACAACCGTTCCTCTGTGTAAATGTTTCTCACATAACCTTGGAGAGAAAACATCAAATGCAGCCTTTTCTTTTACTAGATTGCTTAGTAGGTACCTGGAAAAACTCCATGAAATAATGCATTTTCGTAGTTAAATTCTAAGTTTGAAAAAAGTTTAATTGAGACTAGGTTTGTGTAATCACTGTCAGTTTTACTGAGGCCCTTCCTGGCACTGACCTTTATTTCTGAGCTATAGAGAGCTCAGTTCTTATCCAGTTCTGTGTTGGTTCACCTGAAAGCCATGGAAAGAGGAGGAACAAAATCGCTGATGGCCTTAATGGTCACTTTTCACACATTTAGACTTGATTAAAGTATTTTTAATGCTACATTCTTCATTTATTAATTTTTCCTGGTTTTTTTTTTTTTTTTTTTTTTGAGACAGAGTCTCACTTTGTTGCCCAGGCTAGAGTGAGTGCGTCACTATGGCGCTATGGCGTCAGCCTAGCTCACAGCAACCTCAAACTCCCGGGCTCAGCGATCCTACTGCCTTAGCCTCCCGAAGTAGCTGGGACTACAGGCATGCGCCACCATGCCTGGCTAATTTTTTGTATATATATTTTTAGTTGGTCAATTAATTTATTTCTATTTTTGGTAGAGACGGGGTCTCGCTCAGGCTGCTTTCGAACTCCTGACCTTGAGCAATCCGCCCGCCTCGGCCTCCCAAAGTGCTAGGATTACAGGCGTGAGCCACCACGCCCGGCCTGGTTTGGTTTTTATCTGCAGAAAATACTTACTATAAGATTTTCTTCTACCAAGCACATGATAAAAATAATCAAAGCTCATGCCTGTAATCCTAGCACTCTGGGAGGCTGAGGCGGGAGGATTGCTCAAGGTCAGGAGTTTGAAACCAGCCTGAGCAAGAGTGAGACCCCGTCTCTACTATAAATAGAAAGAAATTGGTGGCAAAAAAAAATATATATATATATAAATAGAAAAGAAATTAATTGGTCAACTAATATATATAGAAAAAATTACCCGGGCATGGTGGCACATGCCTGTAGTCCCAGCTACTTGGGAAGCTGAGGTAGAAGGGTTGGTTGAGCCCAGGAGTTTGAGGTTGCTGTGAGCTAGGGTGACGCCACGGCATTCACTCTAGCCTGGGCAACAAAGTGAGACTCTGTCTCAAAATAAATAAATAAATAATAAATAATCAAAGCTACTTTCCATCTTTTTCATCTTTATACAGGTCCATCGAGCCTCTGTACCTAACCTATGGAATCATATTTGCCTGCGGCTGCTCCTTTGCATACCAGCCTTCATTGGTTATTTTGGGACACTATTTCAAGAAGCGCCTTGGACTGGTGAATGGCATTGTCACTGCTGGCAGCAGTATCTTCACAATTTTGCTACCTTTGCTTTTAAGGGTTCTAATTGACAGCGTGGGCCTCTTTTACACACTGAGGGTCCTCTGCATCTTCATGTTTGTTCTCTTTCTGGCTGGTTTTACTTACCGACCTCTTACTTCCAGTACCAAAGATAAAGAGAGTGGAAGCAGCGGATCCTCCCTCTTTTCCAGGAGAAAGTTCAATCCTCCAAAAAAAATTTTCAATTTTGGCCTCTTCAAGGTGACAGCTTATGCAGTGTGGGCAGTTGGAATACCACTTGCACTTTTTGGATACTTTGTGCCTTATGTTCACTTGGTGAGTATGCTTCTTCAACTTTGCTGATAATGGGTATTATTATTTCATACAGAAAATTTCTTTGCAGAGCAAGATAGATCAGGTTGAAGTTGGCCTCAAACATCCTGGTTGTAATCTGGGGACTCTTGAAAGATCTCTCAAGACAACGTCAACACATTTGTTAGACCATTAAACAGAGAGTATATTTCATGGTTCACTTTGGTATTTTAAAAAACCCCAAACCCAAACAAACAAAAGCAATTTTTTAAAAAAGGAAAGCTAAAATCTTGGAACAGATTACATCAATATAAAACCTTTGATAGATAACTTTTTCTTCAAGTGGCTCTTATCAGGAACAAGGCTGGTATAGTTATTCTGCCAACATTAGTAAATTATTTTTCAATGGAAGAGTGCAGAAATTGGGTAATTAGCAAAAAAGCCAATGGCTTTGACACAAAGAAGCATTACATCTACTTGTGGGACACTTCTGGGAAAATGGGAATTCATTCAGAGGAATAGTAGAGAAATGTTAAGCAAGTTCTAAGTGAGGGAAGAGAGCTAGAGTTTTATAGGAAATTAGGATTTCAAGTGCTCAAGCAATTTATATTGTTTATTTCTTTTTCAAAGAGACAAACTTCAGCCTTTTTATACTGAAACCAGAATAAGCAGTGTCTAAAGTATTTGCCCCTGGCAAAATTTGCTCAGAAGTGCTTATTATGTTTCTTCCTTTTTTCTTACTGTTATGACTGAAAATGTATTTATAGTTCAACATAGATGATAAATAATAAAAATGACACTGGCATACTTTTTTGTGTGTGTACTATGTGCGTGAACTTGGCTCTTTTCCAGCTTACAGTCTACTTATGGACATTTGTACGATTTTTCTTTAGGTAAGAGCTTTGGTGAAAGTTAATAACAGCAGTTCAAAGAATTACTGGGCTCAAGAGGTTAGTTAGTAACTATAACATCAACCAAATACATCAGTTATTAGTGTAGTTCAGAAAGGAATTAGGCTAGGAAACATGAAGAGAGTTGGTAGGCATGTTCTGGTTTTAAGAATAATTTTAATTTCTCAATTCTCCTATTCTCTTCTTGCCAGGGGAGTTGAGGAAGCTACTGGGATGACGAATGAGGAGACATGGGGAAGGACGAGATTTTAGTACTTTGAGCCACTTGATAATTTCCAGAGACTGAGTGAGGTACTAGGTAAAATGACCTTGTATGTGACCCCTGTCACACATGTATATGGCTATGTCCTAATCTGATAGTCACACTTTTTTCACACTTGAAGGAAGGTATAGCTGAACCATCTGAAGCTAATTTTTGTTGAAATATGGATCTATTGAGGAAGGATCAACTTTTACCAACCTACTTCTTTATTGTATCCTTTCTCACAGATGAATAGAAATTCTTTTTTTAAAAAAAAAATTCTCTTTGGTACTACTAGGTGAACATATGCAGGGAAGTCTGTATCTCAGCTTTGCTCATACGAGATGTTTACCAAAGGTCAAGTGGTAGATTACTATCTAGGTATTTCTGGTTATATATTTACAATTTGTGAATTAATTGTGCATATATTACTTCATTTCACCTTCACAATAAACCTGTGGAGTAGGCAAAATAAACAATATTAGCCTCTGTTTTACAGACTGTAAAACACATCCATCATTAACATTTCTATGTTAAATCATGTAACAAGAATTACTTGTAGTAAACAGCAGAGCAAGGCTTGGTTCCCTTCATTTAAGCTTATCTGGTAGCAAATCTAGTACCGTATTAATAGCATATTGGGCCACTTCCCTGGATACCACCAAATGTGTCCATCTTCTTGGGGGGAAGATGAGTATGCCTAAGGAAATTTAATAAGTATATTATTTCTAAAGGTAAATTTCGTAGTGGTTGATAAGTTAGACAATGTTATAGATACTATTGTAATCAGGAGATGATAAATCAGTACACACAACAATAAAATCTTTACTAACTCTTATTAACAAACCATGCCTTTTTTCTGCTCTCCCTCCTTCCAGGCATGTTTTCTTATAAAATGTGTTGACATTTTTCCTTTGGGTTTTTCTCTTTGTCAAATTTTATAGCACTGAAAGCCACACTGTAGAGGAAACACCAGACTGTTAAATGCCTTGCAAGCTATTTAAATCTCATCTTTGGCAATGCACTTAGTTTGTTACTTCGCTGTAATTTAAGGTTTGAATTATGGATATTTAACCCAGGCTTCATGGAATGAGGCACTAGTTAGTTTCCTTCTTAGACAGGGAAAAGGTATCTCAAATCCTTCCATAGACTAGTAGATGATATTCAAGTCATATTAAACCCTTTATTGATTGTTGAAGGGGACACACATTTAAGGCATAAAGGGGCATGAAGGAGCATAAAACCTAGTAACTGTCATCATAAAAATGATTACAGTTTATGGATCACTTTTATGTGTTAATATGTTCTCTTATTTAATCTTCAACAATGTAATACCTGTGATGTATATCATCCTTATTTCACAAATGAGAACATGAAAGCACTGACAAGTTAAATGACTGCTCCAGGTCACAGAGGTAGTGACTAATAATTATTAATGTAGTACTTTTATGTAAGTAACAGTATTGTATAGTCGGTTTAAAGGTAAAGGTTCTGCCTCCAATGACAGTATATTCACTCTGCCATAGTTTGCCATAGCCATATTTGTTGGTTTCTTCAAAAAATTCAAATTGTGATATTATAGAAAGGAAAAAGACAAAGAATTTAATCAGCTATGTGGACATCATTTTTGAGTCAGGGTCTTGCTCTATCACATGGGCTAGAGTACATAACTCACTGCAACCTCAAACTCCTGAGCTCCAGGATCCTGAGCAGCTGGGACTACAGGCACGTGCCACCATGTCTGGCTGATTTTTCTATTTTTTTTTGTGGAGACAGGGTCTCACTCATGCTCAGGCTGGTCTCGAATTCCTGGCCTCAAGCAATCCTTTCACCTTGGCCTCCCAAACTGCTAGGGTTACAGGCATGAGCCACTGTGAACAGTGGCTGTGAACACCATTATTTAATCTCTTGTGTTTTTGCTTAGCCATTTGTGAAATGGGTATAATAGGAATTGCTAATCATACCGTAGTCAATGAGTTAATTCATTTTTCTCCAATTTGAAAACTGTTTTCATTTAGAAATATGTAATTTATCTGTAAAGAATCTGAGAAGAAACCAAATTGCACACTTTTTGAAGATGCATTCATTCAAGCCTGCAGCAAATAAAAATCATCCTATTCCTGGGCAGGGACAGAGAAGGTAAAGCTTCTGAAGTAAGATAGATCTGAGGCTTTTGTTTTATTTTTGTTTTTGTTTTCTTTGAGACAGATTCTCATTCTGTTGTCTGGCCTAGAGTGCCGTGGCAGCAGTCTAGCTCACAGCCACCTCAAACTCCTGGGCTCAAGTGATCCTCCTGCCTCAGCCTCCCCAAGTAGCAGGGACTACAGGCAAGTGCCACCATGCCTGGGTAGTTTTTTCTATTGTTTTTTTAGTTGCCTGGCTCATTTTTTTTTTTTTTCTATTTTTTAGTAGAGATGGGGTCTCGTTCTTGCTCAGGCTGGTCTCAAACTCCTGACCTCAAGTGATCCTCCTGCCTGGGCCTCCCAGAGTGCTAGGATTACAGGTGTGGACTACCACGCCTTGCATTGTTTTTATTTTGAGACAGGGTCTTGCTCTGTTGCCCAGGCTAGAATGCAGTGGTGTCAAAGTCCTCCATGATCTGGCTCCCTTTATCCCTCTGAGCTCTTCTGTCCCTGTCCACCTTGCTCACTCTGCTCTTGCTGTTCACCTTTTAATCTAGTTTACCTTGACCACCTGGTTAAAACTCCCTCTGCCCTCTATCCCTACAGTATCTTAAACCCTCTCCCACTACTGCTTTTATTTTTTCATAGCAGTTAATACCTTCTAACATAGTATATAGTTTACTTATTTATTATGATAATTGCTTATTATCTATGTATATACGTCTGCTAGAACGTAAGCCCCATGAAGGTAAGGATCTTTCTCTGTTGTGTTCATTGAAAGATCCCAAGCATCTAGCACAGTGCCTAACACATAGTGGGTGCTCTAATATTTGTTTAATGGATATATGATGGGCAAGTCTAAAGTGATACTAATGAGCAACATTCACTTTCTCACCTTTTTAATCTTCAAAATTCCCCACTTTGATGCCATAATGATTTTTCACATTTTGTACTAATAGGACATAATGGTATGCTTATTCATTCAATACTTATTCAACAAGTAAGCTCAAACTTGCAAACCTCAGAATAATTGGGTAACCACTAATGCTGCCTGTTGATGAAGGAGAGAGTTGATGTGTTTCGCTTTGACACACAGCTTTATATGCCCATGCTGAAATTTTAAGATAAATAGAAGAAATTTCTGTGCCTCTGAGGCAACTGTGTCTTCAGTACCCCATGAAATCTCAAGGAGCCTGGGGTGGTGTGTAAGGATGAGATACAGGATGCAGACCCATAGCCCGGCCACAGGTCTACGAATGCAGCTTTGCTGGAGCACTGAGCACAGGGCCGCATCAGTCAGATGAGAACTTTTCTCACTGGCATGATGTGCTCCATTCCCAATGTGAGGGTAATGATTTAGTTTCAATTGCTTTTATATCTCTCCCCTGCTACTCACCTTGAAAATCAGCTGTTTGGTACCTCTGTTCTTTGACTCTAGACCATCACTACTAGGGCAAATTTTAGTTGTAAAGTTTTAGAGGAACATAGTTTTCTATCAAGAAGATGACTGACTCATATGTTGAAATCTATAATACATGTGTTCATTAACTTGTTAAAAAAAAAACCTCCACTATAAAATATAAGTGGATTGATTTTGTGGCTGATAGTAATTAACTGTTCTTCAAATGAAACTTTAACCTAGGGCCAGGCATGGTGGCTCACACCTATAATCCTAGCATTCTGAGAGGCCAAGGGGGAAGGATTTCTTGAGTTCAAGAGTTTGACACCAGCCTGAGCAAGAGCTAGACCCTGTCTCTCCTAAAAATAGAAAAAATTAGCTGAGTGTGGTGGTGCACACCTGTAGTCCCAGCTACTTGGGAGGCTAGGGTAAGAGAATCGCTTGAGCTCAGGAGTTTGAGGGTGTAGTGAGTTTTTAAGGATGCCAGCACACTCTAGCCTGGGCAACAGAGTGAGTTGCTGTCTCAAAAAAAAGAAACAAAGAAAAAAAGAAAAGAAAAAAGTTGTATTTTTAAATTGGAAATGAAATTTTGAGGCATAAAAATCAATGAATGGTATGTGGTACCTCAAGAGATATTTTTTAGCTTTGAGCAATACGAGAGAGATGCTGCCATGGGTCAGACCTCACTGGCCAGAGCATCTGCACTCAAGTGGTCAGAGCAGGAATGCTGCTGCAGGCCAGAGCTCAGGGCACTGAGCCATGCAAGTAGGAGCAGCATGCAAGATTTCGTCCTTCTGTGGCCTCCACAAAGGAAGATTCAGGTATCATTTGCCAAGAATCCATTATGTGTCAAGCATTTTCACATAACCGTCGCAAGGATGAGTGTAATAAGTATAATAAATAACATACTTAGAGCCAAGGAAATGATTCTGTGAAGCAGAGCTTGTTCAAGGTCACTCACTGAGTTATTCTTAAAGCTAGATTTGAACACAGGTCTGGGACACATAGTCTAAGTCCCATGTTCATTTTATGAAGGAATCTGCTATTCATCAAGTCACCTCAGAGATGGGCGTGCTGCTATTTTCAGCCATACTGGGCCTAGACAAAAGTTTTCTTTGCCTTGCAAATTTCCCTTCTGTTCTCTGAAAACTAAGAATAGAGGCCATGTTGAGCTGTCCCAGCATTCAGAGTGTGCTTTGCAGACAGGGAGAGGACTCTGGAGGCATCCAGCTTGTTGTGGTGTAAGGGGAATGAAAAGATATCATGTAACCTTATTTCCAGCCCTAACATCTTCCCTTTTGATCTCTAGTACATTGTGAATAGGAGAAAATTGAGGCCATGCAAACTTACTTTTTACAACCTATAATGAGCAGAACATGGACCATATATAGCTTTGTGTTCAATTTTGCTTTCTACAGTGAACATAAAGCATAGCAGAGAACAAAAATGGGCACATACACAGATTTATAGCAAGATCTATCTTTTATTTGATTAACGTAAATACTATTGCAGGACAATGAACAAAAGTAAACTGCTTGAAACTTAGAGTTGCATGTAAACTCTCCAAGGCCACGGGTGGATTATTAGTCCCCTGAGAGGGCTCTAAAGAGTTGGTGTGTTGTAAAATGGTTCCCTGTTGTTAGTGTGTAAATTTCACTAGGTTTTTTTGTTTTGTTTTATTTGTAAATACCTCGGGTTTTATTTTATAAAATGTAGTATACTTTGAATAATTTTAAATTTCAACTGTAATATGGATATTTGCTTATCTATCAAATCGTTGGATTGATAATCAAATTAAAGTTTGTTCAAGTTTGAGAAACCTAAATTAGCTGATGAGGTAAGAGTCCTTTCATGATTTTTGTATCAATTAGAAAATAAAACTGTTATAGGCTAAATAGAAATAGAAATCTTAATTTCAAGAATCTTCCCTTTGTGCAGTTAGACATTGGCTTTTGCCTGACATTTATGAGGTGACTGGCAGTGGGGCATGGAGAGTTGTCTGATTCGTTGAGAGCACCTTTCTGCTGATTTAACCTTATTATCTCCAAGTTCTGAGGCATCTTTTTAGAGAAGCCCATGCAGTCACTCTGAGGATTATAGAACATATAGAGAAACAGGCCTTATTCATGCTATCAGAAAGAACCTTCACCCAAAGAGTCTTGCATGTCCCTGACGTGTTAGTTCTCAGCTGCCCATGTTACTATTCATTTCCCCCGTGCTTTGCTCCCTTTCTATCCTTATTATATCTATCTGACTCTTTTTTCCCCTCTCCCCTTAGGCAGCTCACTTATAATTAGGAAGTTTATATACCCTCATAATAAATTGCAAAAAAGCTCATTTAAAGGGCAATTCCAGCTAGGTGCTATGGCTCACACCTGTAATCGCAGTACTTTTGAGAGGCCAAGGCAGGAGGTTTATTTGAGGCCAGGAGTTGAAGACCAGCCTGAGCAACACATAGAGACCTGTATCAACAAAAAACAAACAAAAATTAGCTGGACATGGTGGTGCATGCCTAACTACTGGGGTGCCTGGCTGAGGAGGATCCCTTGAGCCCAGGAGTTCAAGGCTGTGGTGAGCCTTTGATCACACCACTTACTCTAGCCTGGGCAACAGAGGAAGACCCTGTCTCCAAAAAATAAGTAAATAGATGGAAAGATAAAGGGCAATACCTGCCAATTTGGAGGTGCCAAATGACAAACATGGACAATTATGTAATCTATCTATCTCTGCATCCATGTCAAATTGAACTGATTTTTTTTTCTTAAAATGGTAAGAACAATTGTAGCATCCAGGCTTCAGAGCACAGTTTAAGATTTTGCATGTCCAATCCTCAAAGCCATGCAAGGGTTTGCTCTAAACCACAAATTTCTTTTAAACAAATGTAACATTTATTGATTTCCCACATTTCTTTTTGATTGCCTACATTTTTATTAACATTTCAGTTTACAAGAAGCTCCCAACATTGTCTCTCAGTGGAGTCTCAGGACCATCCTGTGAGATAGGCAACATCAGTGCTTCCATTTAGTAGGAAAAGCACCAGACTTGGTATGGTGAGACAATTTGTTTAAGCTTGCACAGCTGGTACATGGTGCAGCCAGGGTTGAGCTTGGGTCTTCTTAAAAGTGTGGCATTTATTAGACCAGGGTTGGTGAGGGGAAAAAAAAGTGTGACATTTAAATAAAATATTTAAAAGCCTGCCAGAAAAGCGTAACAATGTAGGAGCTAAAAGGAATTGTACAAGTCACTTAATTGCATTCCTTTTTTTCCGTCAAAAAGGAAGGTGTAAAGGAACTTAGGCACAGAAAGATTAATTTGCTTGCCAAAAGTCAAATTGGTAAAAAAGTAGCAGACCTGGGTGTAATATCCAAGAATATCCATGGAAAATAAATGGAAGCTTATTAAAGCTTAAACTGTAAATGTGTACATAGTAGAAATAGAATTATTAGAGGAATGAAATTGTTTTCTTTCCTAACCCTGGTCAACTCATAAGGGTTCATTTCTCAATCAGGCGGTTGCCTTGCCATTTTGACACAGCCTATTTCTTTAGAATTGCCAGTAATGGTTGTACTGGCTTTGCTGTCTTTCTTTCGTGGATATATTTGAGCTCAGGGTCCGGGTTGCTGTGTGGCAGATTGTTTGTGATAATGCAAGGCTCACAGTGATATCCTTATAAACTAAAGGTCACTGTACGCTGGGCCAGGAATGAGCTGCTCAAGCTGACCTCTCCTATTGGTTGTGTTTATCTCTGTTCACTATAAGGTTCTGACAGAAGCAAAGCCTTGGGATCCATTACATGTCCCCAACCTTGTGGATGATGGTTGTGAAATGTTGGAAACATTACTTACTGATTTAACACATTAAGTGCCACATGAATTGTATTTAACTTAGGCTAGTTTTGAGCCCGGGACCTCATGAAGCAAAACCCTGCAGTTGGTTTGTGAAAATCTTACCTGTTGATGTTCTTATTGTTACAATTAATATTGACAATTTACTTCTAAAAGCATGGATTGTGTTGGATATAGTTCATGCACCGAAAACAATAAAACAATAACAAATTAGAAAGATCATTTTGTTTTAATAAAACACTGTGGTCCCAGGGAAAAAATTTTTATTTCTAGTGTGGCAGTCAATGTGTTAAAATGGAGTTGTATGATTGAAGAGTTGCACTATCTTAGTCTTCTTTGCATTGTAACCAGATTAAAATAGTTGGGCTTAAACTTTTAATTTTGTTTTTGGCCTGGAAGCTTAAGTACTAGAGTTTAAAGGATTTGTTTACTTTCTTTTTTCTTTCTTTACTTTCTTCCTCCTTTCTTTTTATTCTTGGTTTTGGTTTATTATTCTAATTATCTTTATGTTGATTGTTACTTTTATATTTATTAGATATGCATAATATTTTGGTACGTTGCATAATAAAAAGTAATCACATTACTTTTTTATCAAGATTTTCAGATTTTCATTTTTTTTTTTTTTTTTTTTTTTTTTTTTTTTTTTTTTTTTTTTTTTTTTTTTTTGAGACAGAGTCTCGCTTTGTTGCCCAGGCTAGAGTGAGTGCCATGGCGTCAGCCTAGCTCACAGCAACCTCAAACTCCTGGGCTCCAGTGATCCTTCTGCCTCAGCCTCCCGGGTAGCTGGGACTACAGGCATGCGCCACCATGCCCGGCTAATTTTTTATATATATATCAGTTGGCCAATTAATTTCTTTCTATTTATAGTAGAGACGGGGTCTCGCTCTTGCTCAGGCTGGTTTTGAACTCCTGACCTTGAGCAATCCGCCCGCCTCGGCCTCCCAAGAGCTAGGATTACAGGCGTGAGCCACAGCGCCCGGCCAGATTTTCATTTTTGTTTTTCTATTTTTCATTCACAAATAGGCTTATAAATTTTTTTACACAAGGTTATTTGTATAATATATTAATCTAAATATCAGAATTTACCCATTGAGATTCACGTGTGCTGATTAAATACACTTATGACCCCTTACATACATTTCTTTTACTTTTTTGTTGTTATGTGGCCTGGAAATGTTTCATTCATTATTTCATTTCATTTGTTCATTCTTTTCCCAATGAACTTCCAAAAAGGATATGAAGGTATTTACTTTACACATCCTTTTCTTTTTTTTTTTTTTTTTTTGAGACAGAGTCTCACTTTGTTGCCCAGGCTAGAGTGAGTGCCGTGGCGTCAGCCTAGCTCACAGTAACCTCAAACTCCTGGGCTCAAGCAATCCTACTGCCTCAGCCTCCCAAGTAGCTGGGACTACAGGCATGTACCACCATGCCTGGCTAATTTTTTCTATATATATTAGTTGGCCAATTTATTTCTTTCTATTTATAGTAGAGACGGGGTCTTGCTCTTGCTTAGGCTGGTTTCGAACTCCTGACCTCGAGCAATCCGCCCGCCTCAGCCTCCCAGAGTGCTAGGATTACAGGCATGAGCCACTGCACCCAACCCTGCATACCTTTTCTGATTCAGCTATCACAGTAACCTTTATGAGGAAAGTCGTGCTAATACTGGTTCTCCTACTAATAGATAAGAACTTGAGGTTCAGAGAGGTTTACTTTTCTCAAGCTTGCACAGTAAGTGGCAGGAGTACCAAAAGAATAGATTTAGAATGGGTTATTCCATTCTGTCACTGTTTTCGTTTTTGTATGTATGTGACTTCCTCTAATTACAAATCAGTTGAACAGATTCAAGCATTCATTTGTTTGTGTGCCAGGAGCATTCCAGGTGTGGGGACTGCAGTGATGAGAACAGATGCTGTCTCTCTCGCAGAGCTCTATAAACAAGTAAGCACATAAAGAAACAGGTAGTTTTCAAAAAGTGATATTTTCTGTGAAGGAAGCAAAATGAGATGGAAGGTGATGAAGGGAGACTACTTTGGGCAGTCAGGGACAGCCTCATTGAGGAGGTAATAATAAGCACATCCTATGGGTGAAGGGCAGCTTATTAGGTACTTGGAACATACAAAAATAAAACAGCCTCTTGTTGCCCTTACCTATAACGTAGAATTTCTCCGATCTCTATCTTTAAAGCCAGTCAACAGTTGAATTTTTTATCCAACTTATTTTTATCTATTATGTTAAAATCTGCATGTTGAAAATGAAAAATTCTTGCATACTTTGCTGTAGGAGCCAATCATTGTTTTTTTCCTTCATATACTTTATTAACTACATAGCTCTCCTAATAATATGCTAGTATTACTCAGTTCTTGTGTGGTTATTGAAGTGAATGATTAGACATCTTCTCTCCTCCACTTTGTTCCCACTTTTTTTCAGATTTTTTTCAATGATATCTATGCTTTTCTTGCTCTTCTAGCTTTTCTAACCTTGCATTTATTTCCCTTCAGATCTCAACATCTGCTGCAATTTGGCTATTCAGGTTAGTGAAAATTTGCCCATTTATCAGTTTTGTGCCTTAGGCAGTATTCACCAGCATTCTCCTACTTGAGATGAATAAGGACCTTTATTTCTCTGACCACTTGTGACTCATTACTGGTAAAGTTAAATATTTATAGAACACTCTCACCAAAACAAGCTAGTTTTTTTAAAGAATATTTTTCTTTTCAAAATGCAATATATTAGCATAGGAGCTTGATAGGAGAAGAGGATAAAATTAACATAAGAAATCTAGAAAACGGGTCATATACAAATAATTAAACTAAAACAGAGCTGCTGCTTTTAGTAAGACAGAGCAAGTTTGTTATGTGTTCCAAATTATACTTAGTTACCCAAAAATAAATATTTATAGATAATTGAACAGTAGTTTTTAGAAATGTTGCATGGTTTACTCAGGTGTGGAAATTATCCCTAGAATGTCGGTCCCAAACCTCTAAAATATTTAAAATTTATGGAGGGGGGGAAGAAATATACAAGATTTTAAAATACCCAATTTTAACTTAAATTGAAAAGCAGCAATAGTGTATTTTTGTTAGGGGCCTTATATTATGTAATGTATTCTATGTAAGTATGGGAAAGGCTGGTGAAAACTGTGGATTTATCTACAAAATACATTGGGGAGTTTTGTGTGGAAGTGTCCTGACACCTCAGGAAATGCTAAGGAAGGAATAGGTAGGTAGACTGGATACTCCACAAGGATAGGGACAGTCTCCTTGTCGATGCTCCAGCCCCCCCACCCCCAGCATCTTGCTAGTGCCGGGCACTTGATACATTTTCTTTCTTTCTTTCTTTCTTTCTTTCTTTCTTTCTTTCTTTCTTTCTTTCTTTCTTTCTTTCTTTCTTCCTTCCTTCCTTCCTTCCTTCCTTCCTTCCTTCCTTCCTTCCTTCCTTCCTTCCTTCCTTCCTTCCTTCCTTCCTTCCTTCCTTCCTTCCTTCCTTCCTTCCTTCCTTCCTTCCTTCCTTCCTTCCTTCCTCCCTCCCTCCCTCCCTCCCTCCCTCCCTCCCTCCCTTCCCTCCCTCCCTTCCCTCCCTCCCTTCCCTCCCTTCCTTCCCTCCCTTCCTTCCTTCCCTTCCTTCCTTCCCTTCCTTCCTTCCCTCCCTTCCTTCCTTCCCTTCCTTCCCTTCCTTCCTTTCCTGATTTCAGGTTGAGTTTATAGGCTGGTTGAGTCACTGAAGTGTACAAGGTCTACTAATTACTCATGACTACTTTACATTCTAATAGCACTTTATGTTCAAGTGCTTTTTTTTCTTTGCTCTTGAGTATGTAATCCCCGAAGGTGAGAAGAGTTTATCCCCATCTTACAGGGAAAGGAGTTAGTTGGTCAAGAGACTTTCTCAGGTCACACATGTATAGTTAGTGACAGGATGCGATTTAAATCTTACATAAGAGAACTAAAAGTGATTTTATGATTATCTAGATTAGTTTCAATGTGGAATAACTTAAAGGTATGGAAATAGATGGGAAGAGATGCACAATGAGTCCTGCTGAGGTTAAGTAATACACCTATGCCTCTCATACTCTCACAGCAGCTTTCCAGAAGAATGGGATGCCTGAGGGTGACCACAGCCCAGCATGTAGGCTAACAGATGCCCACATCCCTCTTGAGGCATGTCTGTCAGATTTAGAATGCTACCATAGATTGATGATTGAATTTATGAAGCATTATAACGTCCTTGACGTAAGTCAAGTGCTCCTGTCCCTACTTAATTGTTGTCTCTGCTTATGTGAGTTTGGTTTTCTTTTATATACTCCTTACTCCTCAGTAGCTGCCTCAGGGACTTCTCATAGTTCCTGACCTTGCCCTATCTAGTATTTTCACAGAGGAAAGTTCTTACCTCCCAGGTAATGCCTCAAGCATTCTTCCCTGCCAGGTGTCCCCTTGCTCCAGCTCTTCAGGCCACAGGGCCTCCTCTGAATGATGGGCTAGGAATTGCCTAGGGTTAGGAATTACCTAATGCCCTGTCCCTTCTCTTGTGAGTTGTGTTCTAAGCTCTGCATCACTCTCACCTTCACAGCAACCCTGGAATGTATAGAGAAGTGCTATACCTAGTGCCACCTTTTCTCTTCTGAAATAAAATTCCTGGATAATGAAACCTACCACATGATTTAAAAAAAAATCAGTAATGTCCCACCTGTAACATAAAAGAGAAATAAAAGAAGTAAAGAGAAATAAAACACATTATGCATAAAAGAAGTAAGATACTGCTTGGGACACATGCTATACAGCATGGATGTACCTTGAGGACATTGTGCTAAATTAAGCCAGACACAAAAGCACAAATACTGTAGGATTCCACTTAGATGAGGTGGATTCATAGAGAGTAGTCAGATTCATAGAGACTGAAAATAAAATACTGTTTTCCAGGGGGTGGGGGTAGGGGGAAATCAGCTATTGTTTAATGGGTACAGAGTTTCAACTTGGGAAGATGAAAAAGTTCTGGAGATGGATGGTGGTGTTGGTTGCACAACAATGTAAATGTTTAGTAATACAGTACATTTTAAAATGGTTAAAGTGGCAAACTTTATGTGATACAAATTTAACCACAATAAAATAATAAACTATATCAGAAAGATAAAAATATCTCCCATAAATTTCCAAGACACCCCCAGAGGGATGGTACTGCCCAAATTGTGAACCAGTTGTGCACTATTTGTTGGAGATTGGGAAACTTATGCCCAAGATCTTAGAATCAGTAATGAGTAAAGCTCATACTTTGACTCCAAAGATGTTTCCAAAGACATATTCCTAAGGCCTTCCAACTCCCAGTCCAGGGAAGTTCTCTCTCTGCTCTGCAGGCTGCCTTTATCCAGAGGACTCGGGCCTTCCACTTTCTTATCTATCTTCCAACTGGAGTGTGGTCCTTTTCTTTCTGAACGCTGTATAATCACAAGACAGAAGTGAACATATTTAAAATACAGTCCATATCTAAGGGTTCCACATCCACAGATTCAACCAACCACAGATAAAAAATATTTGGAAAACAGAAACAACAAAATAACAATACAACAATGAAAAATAATACAAATAAAAAAAAACAATACAGAAGACTACTTTCAGGGATCATTTCTGAATTCATTCATTCATTCTCTGAATGTGTAGAGCATGAAAAATACAGAATTAGGCTAGGGAAGGTGGCTCACGCCTGTAATCTCACACTTTGGGAGGCTAAGGCGGAAGGATGGCTTGAGGCCAAGAGTTCTAGACCAGCCTGTGGTGCATAGGGAGACCTCATCTGTAAAAAAAATAAAAAAATTAGCCAGGGTGGCATGCACTTATAGTCCCAGCTACTCGGCAGGCTGAAGCAGGAAGTTTGCTTGAGCCCAGGAGTTTGAGCCCTTGAGCCCAGGTTTAAAATATAGTATAACATGATTTACGTTGTATTAGGTATTATAAGGAATCTAGAGATGATTTAAGATATATGGGAGGATGTGTGTAGGTTACATGTAAGTACTATGCCATTTTGTATCAGAGACGTGAGCATCCTCGGATATTGGTATCTGCGGAGGTCCTGGAACCCATGGATATCGAGATGACCACAATATTAATCACAGTCCCCCAAACTCCTACGCCAGAACTCTGAAACAAGACCAAGGAAAGGTACAATTCCAGGTAGACAATCTCAGAAGTATGTGGAAATAACAACAATGGAAGGAAAAGTGATCTAGGCCTAATCCTAATAATTTTTAATCTTCATTCAGGTAAAAAAAAAAAAATTAGAATTTGTGGATGGTACTAGGGTGAGAGCCAACAATTAGATGGCTCTTTGGATTAATAGAAAAGACTCAACACTGTGTGTCTGACAAAGACTAGGAAGAGAAATATGGACAGAAGACTTTGGCAAAGTAGCACTCTGGCCAACATCAACATCAGTCTTAGTGCAGACAGGTTAGAAGAAAGTAGAATTTTCATGGAAGGATCAATTTTTCCTCATTTAAGAATTAAGGGCAAAATTAAGAACTGAATAAGAACTAATGGCCTAATTTCTTTGTTTCTCTCAAAAATCAGATAAACCATAAATAAAAATTTCAATAAATCAATATTCTACACATCTTTTATTGTTCAAGAAGAAACAGAACTGATTTTGTGAACTTACAAAATATTTGGCTTATTGACATTATTGTAGGATCACTAAGTAATCAAGTTACCCCAAATCTTAGTGATTTAAATAATACTTTCTGAGTTTATCTCTTCTTATCTTAAACTTCTAAGATTTAAGCTCATTTGAACTAGCCTTTGTTGGATGCATTTGGACCATTTTTCCAAATTCATGTATAGCCATATGTTGCTTAATACCAGGGATACATTCTGAGAAATGCATCATTAGGCAATTTCCTTGTTGTGCAGACATCATAGAATGTACTTATGCAAACCTAGATGGTGTAGTCTACACCTATGGTATAGCCTATTGCTCCTAGACTACAAAACTATATAACATGTTACTGTATTGCACACTATATAGGCAGTGGCAACATAATGTTAAGTATTTGTATATCTAAACATAGAAAATGTACAGTGAAGACGTGGTATTATAATCGTATGAGATCATCACTGTATATGTGGTCCATCGTTGACTGAAACGTTATGTAGTGCATGACTGTAGTTCAGTAATTGATTAGGGACTCTGTAACCTACACCTATCTATTAATATTTGCATTTGCATGCACATCTAATTGATAGGTGACTATCACCAGATCAATCCAGGAGTAAATGTAAAGAGCATATATTCCCTTCCTCCCTTTTTAAATAAATACAAAACATGGAAACACATTATACATCAAAAGCATGAATCACAAACAGGATTCCACATGTGCAGAGCCATTGCAACCAATTTGTATCTTCAAAGTGTTCTACTGAAGTATTGGAGTCAGTTGGTCACGCAGGTGGGCTGCAGACTATAGCTGAGCCCTCTGGATAGAGCTGTCTTGATGACCAGCATAGACACAGTCCATTGTATTCATTCAAACTAGCCAGGAACCCAGAATCGAGAGTGGTGAATCTGGTATGCCAAGGGTAAGACTCCAAGAAAACTGTTCAGTATCAAATTTGGATTTAGATGGAATGAATAAAAATTTAAATAAAGCAACAGATTAAATACCTTTCATTGTTTGGGAAGGAACAGAACACTTTTTTGATAATTTGTAAAATATCTGGTACAGGAATTATGATCAGGGTCACTAAATAATTTCGAGTTACCTAAAAATCCTAGTGATTTATTTTCTATTTTAAGGTGAAGGCTACCGTAAACTTTAATATTCAGGGTTACTTAAACTGGCATCTAAATCCAAATTGGTTTTGGATGATAATTCCCCTAGAACATTTCACTAAATCTTGATCTTATCTAAATGATGCCATGTCAAGGATGGGCTATTTACATTTTTGTTTTGTTTGTAATCCAGGGAAAATGATTTTTTAAAAAATGGAAATCCCAACGCTTTTGAATCAAAGTAAAGAAAAAAAAGATTGAAAGTTAAATATGTATATTTTTATATTAATTTTAAAAGAAACAAATGGAAAAATAACAAAGACTTTGAAAAAATTTTTAGAGTCAGAAATGTTTTCAAAATTAGACTAAAGTTCTTCAAACCATCAGGCATCACTTCCTTCTGAACTCTTCTTTTTCTACCTCTTGGTGGCTGTTAAATAATCTTTACTCCAGAAATCTTTACTCTTTTGTTCTCAGTCCTTACTTTTATAATGTCTTAACAGTGCCATGTGTGATTATTGACACCATGGAAACCCATCTTAATGAAGTGGAAAGACCGGCTGTTTAAAAAAACAAACAGAACGAACCACCCATACCTCCTAGAGTCCCGTTAGGCCAAAGGTCTGCCGTCCACCTGGTACAACAGAAATATCGTTAGAAACCAGGCATTGCATTGCCCAAAGATGTTAGTCCTTAAAATATTGGCAGGCAAAGAAATTTTTCCCTTCAAGTACATCTGAGAGGTATTTTAGTTTCAAGGCACAGTTGATCAGATTTAACAAGATTAAATGACATTTTGAGGCTGATCTAATCAATGAATATCTGTTATTAGCCATAAAGCCCTATTTCAACGTATTTTGATGTAAAGAGCTTAATTTTATGTACCCAAGTCTATGGAGTTGGTTTTCTTCTACCTGTAATCACCTCAATTGGCTCACTGGTGTACAATGCTCATGCAAAACTTCCTAAAGGAATGCCCCGCTTGTTTTAATTTGTTTCCTTTTCTGAGCAAAAACAGAGATAGAAGAAATACAGTTGTTTAAAAAAGAAAGAAGCCAAAACAAACCCTCTTGTTCCATTCAGAAGATTTCTGTTCATCTTCCTTTGAAGTCAAAGGGTAGTGTAAAGTTTTGATTTGCAACAAACTCTGAGATTATCCATTAACCACTCTAGCAGGCTTTCTATTCCCTTTCAAACATACATCTATTTTTTAAAGGGACCAGTCTCTTTTCTTTGAGTTTACCTTTTAGAAAAGTATATTTAAGCAGAATGGTCTTCTAGAGTTATGGTACAGCTTTTCAAATGTTGGATGGATATATTCTTAGAAATCACTCCAAACTGCATGCAAATGAGAAACAACAAGCTGAAGTTGCTAATTTCTGGTGTGAACAGCAGTGAGTAAAACTGCTCTGAATTTAGTATCCCTATTGGAAAGTAGGAAGTTGAAGAAATCAGTTTAAATTTCATAATCACTGAAAATGTTATATAGCATTTATTATCCCATTTTTGGATTTACCATGTGAATGTAAAAAATGTAAAAGATACAGGTCCCCTCCGTTCCTCAAAGAGTTTATTTGCCAAGAGACACAATGAATGCATATGTTGTCCACCCCTCTTTTCAGTTTTATGATGTGTATCTGAAGAGGAAGGGCAGCAGTCAGAGAAATCAAAACCGGGGTCCTCAAACTTTTTAAACGGGGCCAGTTCACTGTCCCTCAGACCGTTGGAGGGCTGGACTATAGTTTAAAAAAAACTATGAACAAATTCGTATGCACACTACACATATCTTATTTTGAAGTAAAAAAACAAACGGGCAAAAACACCCGCACGTGGCCCGCAGGCCGTAGTTTGAGGACGCCTGATCAAAATCATCACGGACAAGGACAGATGATGACTGACTGAAATCTTTTTATCCCTGAAAGAGCATAGTTAACTGCAACAATCGTGAATGACAAATATCGGGCAGGGTGGTGGTTGCTTTTGCTCAGTTCTGCAAAGACAGGTGTAGTTCATTAAGCCCCACAGTCTGCAGTACTCCACTGGGCCTGTCATTGCCTTGCTTTCCTGGCCTTTGTTAGTACTTCGTACAGTCAAAACTGTCACTTCAAGTTCACTGTTAGAAATAAAGTTATTTTTGTTTGAAGAGTCTTCAGTAGTTCCCGTTCTTCTTTAACCATTATTCCTCAAAGATATATAGTTTAACTTATGTGTACCAGAGTTTTATCCTATTCTTTAAGTAATATGTTCCATAGAAGGATTGTATATGCAAAGCAACTCCCAAATGCAAAAGGAGCCGAGAAACCAAAGAATGAGGCAGATAATACCAGTTTGCTGGTATAGGATGATTTATTAGGGAAACTTACTAACTGAAGCATGGTCTTGGGTAGCCACAAGACAGTGAGATCTGCACATAACAACCCCTCAGACCCAGAACTTATATCTTGGGGAAAAGTATACTTGCTCTGGGAGGAATGTGTAGGTGGTTACAGGTGTCACAGCCTATGATGTGTGCAGCAATACCCAGGGTTGTTTTGGAGGAAAGACAGAACTTACAGTGAATAGGTGTTCCTACATAAAGTGTAATATATCAACTAGATATTTTGGAGGCATTCCTGGACATTTAAATAGATTAGCATTTAAAATAAATTCACTCTTGTCCCCACAGATAAATTGCATAAACATTAAAGATTTTAAGCAAAAAGTACTCATCCCCTTAACAAGGGGAGGAGGGGAGGATAATGAAGCTAGTGACCATCACCGCCAAATAACACAATCTGAGAAAACAGTATAGTAGGTCATTATTGGGCCTTTTTGACCAGTGGCATCCTTGCCTTGCAGGTGTGTACCACCACTGGGTTTCATGGGCTTCTGTAAATAAAGTGATTTGTGGTCCCCCTCTATTGAGCATTCTTTCACTGTGAAACCATTTGGTGAAGAGAAGCTTGAGTTTCTAATGCACTTTTGTCAGTGTTGTAAGAGCTGATTTTATACCACAGCCACCCACTTAACTTCTTTCATGATTGATTATCTGAGAGCCAGAGGACTGTGCCTTGGATTCTCAGTGGAAGAACACCATCTGATGTCTCCAAATGTCTTGCGCTGCAGCTCCCAGGTAGGAGAGAGGTGGAAAGGAGAGAGATCAGGGCTGAGGCCATTCCAGGGAGATGATCACTTCCTTAGGCTGCTGCCCTCACCTCAAAAAGTGGGATCTGCCTCTGGTCTCTAGTGCAGGGAGAGGAACCTACCTTCAGTTGGCTGATCAGAAGAAACATGTTATACATACAGAAAGGTATACCACCGTTTAGTTGAAGTGGGGGTGGCTAAAGGAAGGGAAAACTTGCACTAGTTTGCCTTTTTGTTTCTCTTCTTTCACTCATAGATAAAAAATGAGCAGATGTTTTGGGATGTGATTCTTGATTATCTTTGGATAGCAAAACAATAAATAGGGTTTCACACAATCTAAAAATGGCTTTAGTGTGCAAGAACAGGATCTCTGAAAAAAAAAACAAAACCCAAATATGTAAAACAAATATCTTTTGTGGTCAGTGAAAGCTGTTGATGCTTAAATGATGAAAAATGTTTTAGGTGCAGCTAGTATGCAAGATGCCAATCAGCAAAGTTTTGTTAATCCCCTGTAAGTGTGCAGCCTTGGATTAAACACACATTAGAGAATATAAATAAAAGACTAATTCCTGGCGGGGCACGGTGGCTCACGCCTGTAATCCTAGCACTCTGGGAGGCCGAGGCGGGTGGATTGCTCGAGGTCAAGAGTTCAAAACCAGCCTGAGGAAGAGCGAGACCCTGTCTCTACCATAAATAGAAAGAAATTAATTGGCCAACTAATATATATAGAAAAAATTAGCTGGGCATGGTGGCACATGCTTGTAGTCTCAGCTACTCGGGAGGCTGAGGCAGGCAGTAGGATCACTTGAGCCCAGGAGTTTGAGGTTGCTGTGAGCCAGGCTGATGCCATGGCACTCACTCTAGCCTGGGCAACAAAGCAAGACTCTGTCTCAAAAAAAAAAAAAAAAAAAAAAGACTAATTCCTACCCTAAAGAAATTTACACCTTCATTCGAAACCAGCCTGAGCAAGAGCAAGACCCCGTCTCTACTATAAATAGAAAGAAATTAATTGGCCAACTAATATATATAGAAAAAAATTAGCCAGGTATGGTGGCGCATGCCTATAGTCCCAGCTACTTGGGAGGCTGAGGCAGTAGGATTGCTTGAGCCCAGGAGTTTGAGGTTGCTGTGAGCTAGGCTGACGCCATGGCACTCACTCTAGCCTGGGCAACAAAGTGAGACCCTGTCTCAAAAAAAAAAGAAATTTACACCTTCAGATAAAGTCTAATTTATCTTTAAAGTTAACTTTAAACGACTGCTCTACAAAAAAAAAAAAAAATAGTATCCCTTGTGTAGGCAGTGAACTCTAGTATAAGCTTTATATTGGTTTAAAAAATAAATTAGGTTAAGTATGAAAACATCTCTTCAACATTTTCATGTCTCTACCCATACAACTCGTTAGAAATATCACTTTTGCCCCATATTCTTTTTTTTCTTCTATTTTTGTTGCCACTTGAACTCAAAGTTTTGTTCAATATTCATACTTTCTGCTGAACTAAAGTACATACCAGTCTCCAGAAGATGAGAAATGGGCAGAAATTTGTAAAGCAGTCAGCAGCAGTTATGGGAGGACCAGGCTACAAAGAGAACACACCAGTCCTCTTGGGTGCTGCTGCCTCGGTGAGGAAGGATCTCCAGGACCCACAGATCCAGGATCCCCAGATTGCCTCACTCACTGACCAAACATTTTTAGTTTGCAGATTTTGGTCGGGGATGGGGAGGGAGTATTAGAAGCTTGCTTTATTCAAATAACAACAACAATAAAATCTGATGAAATAATGTCTCATATAATTAACGAACTAAGTTTCCACTTAAGCATAATTTGAATTACTCAATTTACCCTCTTTCAAAAGACCCCAAACATTTCACCTTATTATTCCTTTGAAGGATTACAAAGGAGAGCATGGGGCAAAAATAACCACTAATAAAGAATAATAGCATTCTTTCCTTAAACCTCCTTAACTTTCTTTTTTCCTTAACCGAAAAAAGAAAGAAAAAGTAATAAAAAAAGAGGGGAAAAAAAAGAGAAAAAAAATAATAATACCAATCTGGCAGCAGATGTTCTTGGTTTCATCAAAAGAATGGTAAATTCAGTCTTATGAATACTAAAGAAAGTTTCTTGAAAACTCATAATGGATCCTTTTGGTGCTTCCTGAAGTGGATCAATACATTGGGGTCTGGATTTAAATTCCAAATAAAGCCAATGAGTGCACATTAATTATATCCCAGCTGCCTTACATCAGGTCATTCATTTTCCTCCAGAAGTGAGCTGGAAACCATCTCTTTCAATTTTGTATAATATCACTTGATGGAGAGTGATAAAGGCCTAGAGAAATAAGCCAGTTTGAAGTCACCTTCCTCAACTGTGTCTTGTTTTTGCAGCCACAAGTGGATTTCTTAAGCATAATGCAAGCCACATAAGTAATTTTAAATTTTCTAGTAGCCATGTTAAAGAAAAAAGAAACAAATGAAATTAGTTTTGTGATATATTTTATTAATATTTAACCAATATGGCCAAAATATTGGAACATGAATGAATACTTAAAAATTATTGAGATATCATGCATGCTTTTTCCCCACTAAGACTTCTAAATCCTGTGTTTTACACTTGCAGCATCTCTCAATTCAAACTAGGTGTATTTCAGTGCTCAATTGGCCACAGAGTGCTAGCACGGTGTGCTTAAGGAAGCAGCTGGAGGTGAGGTTGTGCTAGCAAAGCAGAAGTATTTATCTGTCAAACCAGAAGTTTGAGCTTTACTCTAAGGGATAGGGGAGCCATAAAAGGATCTTAAGCAGAGAAGTGACATTTTTTATTTTGAACTTAACCTAGTAGCCTCAGGAATATAGGTTAGAGGAGAGAGATTGGTGAGGAATGATAAGACTGGAACTAAAATATTTTGGGGAACATGGACCAAAGGAGGCAAGTCTGAGAGATTTAGGTGGTAACATCATTAGGATTGGATTCGAAGAGAGGGAGATGGTGTAATCTAAGATGGTTGTCAGGTTTTGTTGTGGGTAGTTAGGCAAAAAATAGTATTAAATGAAATGGGGGGAGATGAGTTCAGCATGGGGCATGTTGACTTTGAGGTGCCTTTGAGACAGGCAGCTGTGTATGTCTAGTTTTACATAAAGAGTCTGCTCAAGAATGTGCAGAGAAACTAACAAAGCTCAGTAGGAACACTTAATGCCTAAGCTGCCAAATGAAAACTGTAGGCAATAACAAGAAGTTAGAAAACCAAAGAAGGTAGAGGTAAGAACATATTAGCATGTTTAATTGACATTGTGAATAAACCTGTCCTACTGGGCCAGATAGGATTAGGGCTGAGATCAAAGCTGGTCTAATGCAGTTTGCAGACATGTTTTGTTTGGCTTTTGTAGGGTTGGATCACACAGTATTCTAAATTTAAGTGCCAACATTTCCACACAAAATCCAGATTTCTGATTTTTCTTTAAAAGGTGGCTGGGAGTTAGATCTGACAACATTGGTAGTCATATACGGTAGTAATCCCTGAGGTGTATGCCCTTTCTCTCCAGTGAATCTGTTTTAATCCGTTGTTATTTGGTTGGGCCTTGTAGAAATGTGAATTTTCTATTTCTGAGCCAAGGATCAGTAGGTAATAAAAGTACAAAGATGGATTAACAACAGATTATGGAGGGTTTTGAATACCAAACTAAGGAGTGTAAATGTAGGCAGTGGGCAACCTTCCAATGAGGAATTGATGAGATTAAAGCCATATTTAGGATGGTTATTCTAGACTAGTATGCAAATACAGACGCTAGGGAGAATGGTTTCTAGTTTTCAAAGAGAAGAAAGGAGACGGTATTGAGATATACAAATGGGCTTAAAAAATGCAAATTGAAAGTGTCTTAAGGAGATGTTATCCAGAAAGATGACTCACTGCCATGTGGGAACCATATGGGCCATTGAACTTGGTGGGAAATTTGCTTGCAGACTTCCAGAACTCAGGCTGATGTTTGATGTGGAGGACAATGATTGTTAGATGTTATGGAAAAGTCAAACAAAATATGCTTACTTATTATTTATCAGTGGCACACTGGTGACTATAGGCACTGTTCTAAGTAGACTGTAAATGGAGGGGAAAGGTCCTTTTAATAAAAGGCTAAAATTAATATCTGATTATTAACTGTGTGCCAAGCACTATTCTAAGCTCTTTACATGGTATTTTATTTAATCCTCATAACCACTCTCTGAAGTAGGTATTATTGCAATTTCCATTTTATAGATAAGGAAACCCAGACCCTAGAGGTTAAGAACTTACCCAAAGTCGCAAGGCTGATAAGGATGGAACCAGAACTTGAACCAAGCAGTCTGACTCTCCAGAGGCTTATCTTTGAACTATGTTAAATTGCCTCCAAATCTTTATTTGTTCTCACATGGGCAACTTCATAGGTAGAGAACATTATGCTTTTATCCTGGAAGCTCTCATATACTTATTTCAGGGCCATCAGTTTGGTTCGGTCTTCCTAGAAGAAATGACATTCAAGGCCAGGCGCAGTGGCTCACGCCTGTAATCCTAGCACTCTGGGAGGCCGAGGCGGGCGGATTGCTCAAGGTCAGGAGTTCAAAACCAGCCTGAGCGAGACCCCATCTCTACCATAAAAATAGAAAGAAATTAATTGGCCAACTAATATATATAATATAAAAATCAGCCGGGCATGGTGGCTCGTGCCTGTAGTCCCAGCTACTCGGGAGGCTGAGGCAGGAGGATCGCTTGAGCCCAGGAGTTTGAGGTTGCTGTGAGCTAGGATGACGCCACGGCACTCACTCTAGCCTGGGCAAGAAAGCGAGACTCTGTCTCAAAAAAAAAAAAAAAAAAAGAAAGAAATGACATTCAAGAACTGACCCTTTAACTGTCTTTCAGAGTAGATAATGTGCTAGGTCCTTGGGTGACCTTGAGAGAGCATGGTTGTGGTGTGTTCAGAGGTCTGCTCTTTTCCTTTAGCTAAGGGCTTAATGTTAGCTTGTCAAGTATGTGCTGGTAACCCTTCATTGGGAAAACTCCTATTTCTTTTTATGTGAACTAGGTCATATTATATTTTGTTCATATATTTACATGAAAAATTACCACAGAAGAAATTTTATAACTACTTGAATTTGGAAAGGGGTGAGAGCCTATAACATTATAGAAAAACAAAGGCATTTGATGCATAGCCTCAAACTGTGTCAAGTTTTCCTACCATATATATTGTGGTTTCCTTCTTTTTGGTCTACAGATGAAACATGTGGAGGAAAGATTTCAAGATGAAAAAAATAAAGAGGTGGTTCTCATGTGTATTGGCATCACTTCAGGAGTTGGACGACTACTCTTTGGCCGGATTGCAGATTATGTACCTGGTGTGAAGAAGGTTTATCTGCAGGTACTTTTATTTATTTATTTATTTATTTTTTATTTATACCATGATTCCTCACAATGGACGCAGGTACTTTTTTATACCTCTTCCCTAACAAGATTGTTCTTATTACCTGATGGCTCATTAAATATACTTATATGCTTAAATTTTTTTATAAAAATAAGAAACATTTTCTAGAACATAGCTTCTACAGGCAGTTTTTCAAGGACAAAATCAGTATGAGTTTAGGTTTTAAACATGAGAAATTGGCAGTGAAACAACAATCTTCTTTGTTTTATTGTGAAACTCCACCAAACCAAAATGGTTTTTGCCCATTATTTTTTCTAAGAATGTTTTTTGGCATAATTCTCATAGTCATGTGCAGATCCTGTGCCTTTTGCAATGCCTTATGAAATTTGGGTGCATGTGTAACTTTTCAGCTTCTTTATTGAAAATTGCCCCCTGGGTGTTTGAGGTGTGTGTAAAAATATGCTAATTCTAAGATCATTACTGACACTTATTCAACAGAACAGGTGTTTAAGTGACTCCTTCATGCCAGATACTGTGCTCAATGCTGCAGATTTAAAGAAACATGGTCTGTGCCCTCAGTTACTAGCTAATAATCTCTTAGGAGACAAATATAAAGCAGTGTTGCAGCACAGTGAAATAATGAGTATGCTAGGTGGTGCCATGGAAACAGAGGCACCCAGCTTGTGAATCACTAGTGAGGTCTGAGCAGTGTTAAGAGGTGAGGACTAGATATGTAGATCAGGAAGATGGAGAAAGATAATCCAAGCAGAGGAAACCACACGGGCAAAGACATGGTAGTGTCGTCATGGGATGTTACATCTGGGAAATGTTTGAGTGAAATCAAGGGAGAATAATAGATGGATTGGTTGTGGGTACAGGCAGGAAGCAGGTTGGCAAGGGCCTTCACATATATAAAAGAGGATGAACTCTATCCTGACATCTACCAGGAGCCATTAAAGGATTTTAAGCCAGGGATTAACATGAGTTATGTTGTATAAAGATCAATCTGGAAACTGTTAAGGGTGGAATGGAGTGGAGGAGGGGACAAGAGTTGAGATAGTTACAAAATGCCACATATTAAATGATTCCATTTACATGAAATGTCCAGAATAGGCAGAGCCATGGAGGAAAAGGTAGATTAGTGATGCTCAGGGGCTGGGGGAAGGAAGGAATGGGGAGTAACTGCTACTGGGTATGGGGTTTCTTTGTGGGGTGAGGAAAATGTTCTAAGATTAGATAGAGGTGATGGTTGCACAATGTAACGAATGTACTAAAACCCACTGAATTGTACACTTTATTTATTTTTGGGACAGAGTCTCACCCTGTTGCCCAGGCTACAGTGCCGTGGAGTCAGCCTAGCTCACAGCAACTCCTGGGCTCAAACTCCTGGGCTTAAGCGATCCTTCTGCCTCAGCCTCCCGAGTAGCTGAGACTACAGGCATGCACCACCATGCCCAGCTAATTTTTTCTTTCTTTTTTTTTTAATTTTTATTTTTTTTTACTTTATCCTTTCCATTACAAAGGGTACATTGGCTAACTTTTTTTCTATAATTTTAGTTGGCCAATTAATTTCTTTCTATTCTCTAGTAGAGACCTGGTCTCGCTTTTGTTCAGGCTGGTTTCGAACTCCTTACCTTGAGCAATCCTCCCGCCTCAGCCTCCCAGAGTGCTAGGATTATAGGCATGAGCCACTGCGCCCGGCCAATAAAGCTATAATTTAAAAAAGAGTGGAGGCACAGGGACTAGTTGGAGACTATTGAAGTAGTTAAGGCAGGAAGAACCAAGGGAGCAAATAGAGTAAACAAGGGATACAGAAGATGAGAATCTGATGGAGCCACTTGAGCTAGATCTGAGATTTGTGGTTTGGTTAACAGAGTAGATGGTTTTCCCATCTTATCAGGATTAGTAATCCAGTAAATCCACATAGGATGATGAGTTTATTTTTGCCATGTTAAGTTTGTGATGTCTGTGGGAAAGCCAAGTTGAGTTTGGAGCTCATGGGAGAGTCTGGATAAGAGACCTGTGGGACAAGGGCTTCCAAGGGAGACTGAAGGGAGTAGCCAGGTTGGTAAGAAAAAAAGAGGGACTAGAATGTTTCTAGGGGCAGGAGTGGTCAGCAGTGTCAGTAGCTAGTGAGAGAGAGACTAAAAGTTTTCCATTGGATTTAGCAACAGGGAGGCCGTTAGGGATCTTACAGAGAATGGTTTCAGTGAAGTGGCAGGTGCAAAAGACTGATCATGATCAGCTGAACAAATGGAAATATAGAAACTTTGTCCAAAAGGTTGGACAAAGGCTGTGGAAGGGAGGTAAAGGAGAGCCACAGGGGGTATTAAAGATTGAGGGATTAAGCATGTCTACCTCTTACAGAGGAGTGGCAGTATTTGAACAGGGTCCTGAAAAAGATGAAATTTTAACACAGGAAAATGATTCCCCCAGCCCTTTAAGGGAGGTACCATCATTATTTCTACTTATAATTTTTTCTTTTTCTTTTTAGAGACAGGTTCTCACTTTGTCACCTAGGCTGGAGTACAGTGGCACAATTATAGCTCATTGCATTCATAAACTCCTGGACTCAACTGATCCACCCACCTAAGCCTCCTGAGTAGTTAGGACTACAGGCACGTGCCACCATGCCCAGCTGATTTTTTTTTTTTTTTTTTTTTGAGACAGAGTCTCACTTTGTTGCCCAGGCTAGAGTGAGTGCCATGGCGTCAGCCTAGCTCACAGCAACCTCAAACTCCTGGGCTCAAGCGATCCTCCTGCCTCAGCCTCCCGAGTAGCTGGGACTACAGGCATGCGCCACCACGCCCGGCTAATTTTTTCTATGTATATTAGTTGGCCAATTAATTTCTTTCTATTTAGAGACGGGGTCTCGCTCTTGCCCAGGCTGGTTTCGAACACCTGACCTTGAGCAATCCGCCCGCCTCGGCCTCCCAGAGTGCTAGCATTACAGGCGTGAGCCACCGTGCCCGGCCCGATTTTTTAATCTTTTATAAAAATAGGGTCTTGCTATGTTGTTCAGGCTGGTCTTGAGCTCCTGGCCTCAAGTGATCTTCCTGCCTTGGCCTCCCAATAGGATTACAGGTGTGAGCAACCACACCTGACTGTTTCTCCTTATAGACGCAAATGCTGAGGAACAGAGAAGCTACCTTACTGTGGGTATCTGTGTGTATATAGGTCCAGGCAGACAGTCACAGGGAAGTGTCTGTTCACACAGCTAGAAGGAAGTGTAGACAGTTGGTAGTGTGCTACTTTTGAAATGTATTTATTGTATTATGATCATTCCCTCCTTTAACAATACATCACTGCAGATATCCTTATCTAACATTTAGCTGAACATTTATAGTCTTGTTCTCAAGTGCCAAGGGAGCCCTCTGATGCACATTTGTTGCATTACATATTGTCAGCTTCTTTTTTATTCATTCAAAAAATTATGAGGACCTCCTCTGCCCCAAGCACCAGCTTAGACCCGCCAGGTACCAACAAGACAGACAGACATGGTCCCTGAGTTCCTAAAGCAAGACTGAGGGAGGAAAAAGCTGGCTGTGTCTGGGAACTCAAGAAGACAGGGAGAGTGACACGGGAAGAGACTGTAGGGGAGAGCTAGGAGGGGCCAGATTATACAGGGCCTTGAAAGCCAAGATGAAGAGATTTTGCTTTAAGTGTAGTGGAGAATGTTGGTCTGATTTTGCATTTTAAGGTCACTGTGATTGCTCTGTGTGGAAGATGGACTATAGGGAGGGAAGCAAGAGTACAACAGGGGAGGGAGACCAGTTGGGAGACAGTACAGTGGTGCAGGTGATGGAGGCCTGGACTAAGATGCTATAATGGATGAAGTCATGATATACTTTATACGGCAATGTTTTACTTCAAAACAACTTTTGAAAGTTTTCCCCCTACAAATGGGGCAAAGAGGTCATTTGCAACATTTTGGGAGAACATTTTAATACTTGAGTATTTCAAGTAATTTACAGAAGAAAATATGGCCTTTCCTAACTTGCCCCATGTTGGTCTGTAGTTACAAAGCAGTAAGTTAAAAGTCAGTATTGTGGGTCAGATATTTCATTTTAGATCAAAGGTAGCCACAGCCTGGCTTCTTTTAGGTCTTATCTACTTTTTTTCATCTAAATTTAGAGCAGTGTTGTGGCACCCAGCAGGACATGCTGAGTCACAGGTGTGATGGCTGCAATTCAGACAGGCCTGTGAAGGAGTAAGAAAGTCTTCAGTGTGTCCTGTGACTGCTGGGAGCCCTGGACAGACTCCACCTTGAGAACACAGTGGCACAGGAGACCGACCACACAGGCCCAACCCACGCAGGGTGCTGGACTCACTCCCATAGTCACTCCCCTCTGCCTCTCCTTTTTCCTGGCTTCCCTGCCCCAACTTCCCAGATACTCAGTGTGGTTTTTGATTCTTGGCTCTTTCTTCTCTGCTACAACTGACTCTAGCTCTGCCTGTTTGTCTTTCCTCTTTCTCCCTCTCTGCCTCTCTGGCTGTCTGCCTTTTGGCCCAGCCTTTAAGGGTTAGAATGTTCTGCTTACCTTCCCTTCTTCCCTTTCATTGGTAGTGTGTTATCTCAGATGTAACCACTCCCTGCTTTTGTCTATTATGGCCCAACCTCATGGGGCTGTGACAGTTCTCTTCCCTCCTTGTCTCCTTGAAGCCAGTTCTGAGTAGCAGCCAGGCCTAGAACACCAGTGACATAGACACTTTAAACAACTCTCCCACATGATCTAGTTTCGGATCACAGTCATCCCCAGTTTGGAAGGCTGCAGAGTTGAAGAGCACAGGCTATGGAGTGGAACACCAATTCACCCCAGTTCTACCACCAACTTGTCTTCAAAACCCACATCAGGCTGTGGTGAGAATTCTTTTTATTTTTTTATTATTTGTTTTTGGAGACAGAGTCTCACTGTGTTACCCGGGCTCAGGTGCCGTGGCGTCAGCCTAGCTCACAGCAACCTCAAACTCCTGGGCTCGAGCGAGCCTTCTGTCTCAGCCTCCCGAGTAGCTGGGACTGCAGGCATGTGCCACCATGTCTGGCTAATTTTTTCTACTTTTGGTAGAAACGGGGGTCTTACTCTTGCCCAAGCTGGTCTCAAATGATCCACCTGCCTTGGCCTCCCAGAGTGCTGGTATTACAGGCGTGAGCCACCGTGCAGGCTGTGCTGAGGATTCTTGATGACAGCTTATATAAAGTACTTGGTCCAGACTGGATGATTAATAAATCCTTCCTTTATTATCTTTTAATATTCTGTTAAATACTGATGGCCAATCCTGATTTGGAATAGGTCTCAGGAAAGGAGATCTAGTTATCCTGAATTAGAGTCTTTGTTTATAATTTAAAAAAAAATTTTTTTTGTAGAGACAGGGTCTCACTATGTTGCCCAGGCTAGTATCCAACTCTTGGCCTCAAGCAATCCTGCTGCCTCGGTCTCCCACAGTACTGGGATTAGAGGTGTTAGCCACCATGCCTGCGCCCTAGAGTCTTTGCTTATAGATAATTGTATTATATAGAATAACAATGGTTAAAGAAAATCTTTGCAAAAGTTCCTAGGGTATATACTTTATTGGGAGAGGAGAGGCTGCATGTGCCCTGGTATCATCTTAACATTTTCTCTAACCTCACAGGCGCGTCTTTCACCATTAAATTACTACAGATTTATTAATATGTAAGTGTTTTAGAAGGGTGAGAATGTTTCAAAGGTTTGAAAGTTATAACTTTGCATGAAAGAAATGAAAACTTTGGATTTAAGTCGCTTTTCCATTGTGTCATATATCTCTGTGATGTGGACATGTTGAAGCAGACATCATGTCCACGTATACAAAGCAGACAACCCAAACAGCATACGTGTGTGCGTAGGAATGGTCTGCAAAGATGCAAAACAAACAAATGGTTATTCCTGAAGAAGAGGTGGGCATGAGTTGAGGGTGGGAGGGGGTTGAAGCAAGACTTTCATACATTACTGTGTACATTTCTCTAAGGTTGAATTTTTTAAAGAACGTATTCATGAGTTACTTTCGTAACTTAGAAAAATTAATGACTTTCACATCCACCTTCCTGTGTAATCTTCCTCTTCCAGTTCAGGTAGAATAAACTGATCAGTGTTGCCTATTTTTTTTTTTTTCATTCCATTTTAGCATTTTAAATTTTCCTGAAGATGTCTTGGAATGAGAGTATATACTTTATCAAACCTAAGATATTTACAAAATAGTATCCAGGTACTTAATAATTCTTCAGCCTAAATAAAGAAGCAGAGATCCATACTCATAGTCTTATCTTTTTTTCTTTCTTTTTTTCTTTTTTGTTTTTTTTGAGATAGGGGAATCTCACTGTGTTGCCTAGGCTGGTATGGAACCTCTGGCCTCAAGCGATATTCTTGCTTCAGCCTCCCAAGTAGCTGGGATTATAGGCTCAAGCCACTGTGCCCTGCCATAATCTCATCTAGACTGGCACTGGGCGTGAATACATCAAGTGACAGTTCCTCCATCAGGTAGAAAGGATACTAGTCATGTGCCGTGGAAAAGGTTGAACAGACCCCTTGTGAAACACTTAGAAAGTATTATGATCTCTGAGTACTTCAGAAGACACCAGCTACATCTGGCTGTGTGGCCTGAACATTTCTCTATAGTTTGTGAAGGACCAGCAGAACGCTGCTGCCAACTGTTTTCTGTCCTGAGTGTCTAGCCAGAGGCTCTGAAAGTCTAGAAAGTTGATATTGAATAAACTTATAGGATCAACACTTGAATCTAACTGTGACGAATTAAGTGTCTGTCTCCAAAAATGCCTTCTGCTTGCTTATTCAGGTGCAGCTCATTTTTCCTCTTGAGCTACACTTAAGATTCCTGAGCAAAACTTAACCTGACATTTCTCCCAGAATGTTTTCTTTGTGATAACAAAGAAATGGGAAAGGTAATAGCACAAGAAATTTTTATCCTTAGGTACACAAACTAACTCACAGGGTGTTAATTCTTTTAGAGCCCGTGGTGCTGTGACAAAAGATACTTCCTTGGATGGTTTTAAGAAAACAAAAGCAATGTAGACATCTAAACTATCATTGTCTAATGTTAGTGCCAGAGCCTAGAAGAAAATTAGGAGCCTCTGAATCTAACCAGAGCTGCTGTGTTTGAAAGAAAAAAAAAAAGATTGTATATAATACTAAGTTTATTCATCCTTTAAACTGGGTCCGAGTATGTACAGATCAATATTTATTTTGGAAAGTGATCAGGAAGTACTGAACCTCTTATATGTACAGTTTGCTAAACCTTGGCATGTGTTGCTGGTGACTTGGGTGTCCCTGTGTATGAGGAACAGGTGTGTTCTCATCAGCTTGGCCTACTTACCTTCTAATTTAGCTACGTTTTGGGTGGAAACATCTGCTGGGAAAGAGCATCACTAGTATAGCTACAAATAAGGTAGAAGCAATGAGTTATTTTTCTGACAAATGCTTTACAAATAAATGTGTAAATATCTATAAACTCGAGTCTTAAAGGAAAACGAAAAATTTCTCTGTTAAATAACTAAATTAATAAATCATTGTCAAATAATTGAAAAAAATTAAATTAGTATAGTTTGAATTGAGAAAAAGAGAACTTGCAGACAGGTAAAGTATTAAGAAATAATATGCTTAAAATATATAGTCATAAATTTGAAACTCTTAAGTGGATAAGTTTTTACAAAACTGACCAAAGATCAAAAATTTGAAGAGGCCAAAGATGGATAGAGAAATCAGGAAAACAACCAAACATAAAATGCCTAGACTCATGTTATATAAATTGTTCCAAGAAAGCATTCATAATGAAAGCAAAATTGACTGTGTGCCAACTACTGCATTAGGCTTCCAACATTCACTAAATATAAAATTCTACAGAGCTGGTTTTCTTATCTTGAAAGAGATTCGTACTGAACAAAATAGGAAAAGAACATGAAACACATTAAAAGGAAAAAAATGTATTCTTGAAAGCTAACCTAGTATAATTACAATGGTGTGGTTGAGAATGTTTGGTCTGTGGATTTACCAATTAAATCCATTGAATCAGGCCTTGTAGTGTCCTAAAGTTTTATTCTAGATTCTTTGGAATTTGTCATTATAGATATGTTTCTAAGATTTTAATAACTTCCTATGTTATCTCCTTTTGTGTTTGTAGATAGAACAAAAATGTATCTGTTATTAGGAATATTAAGGTTTGTCTGGTTACCTTTTCAATAAAAATAACTACTTAAATCCTTACCTATTTGTTAATTTTAAACCCCTTTCTACATTTTGATTTCTCTTTACATCTCTTTTTGTCTTGATAGATGGAAAGCATCAGGAAGTCTTGCTCAAGGTTACAAAGAGCTAGAACCTGGTCTTGTTCCTCTGAACCCTAGTTCTTTCCAACCTACAAGGCTGTAAGCCCAATAATTACTGCTGCTAACAAATTATGTTTATGCTTTCATGGAAGTTGGGTTGGAGAAAAGGATATTTAATTAGAAAATAAAAATCAGAGGCTGGGCGTGGTGGCTCACGCCTGTAATCCTAGCATTCTGGCTGAGGCAGGCAGATCATTTGAGCTCAGGAGTTCAAGACCAGCCTGAGCGAGAGTGAGACCCCATCTCTACTAAAAAAATAGAAAGAAATTAGTTGGACAACTAAAAAAAAAATACATATATATGCCAGTCATGATGGCGCATGCCTGTAGTCCCAGCTACTTGGGAGGCTGAGGCAGGAGGATTGCTTGAGCCCAGGAGTTTGAGGTTGCCGTGAGCTAGGCTGATGCCATGGCACTCTAGCCGAGGCAACTGAGTGAGACTCTGTCTAAAAAAAAAAAAAAAAGAAGAAGAAAGAAACAAGTGATAGTTGCTATTGTATGCACACTTTTTTTTAAAAGTGTGATGCTTTTTAAGACTTTGTTTTCTGCTCACTGGTGAATTATCCAGTTTTAAATAGTTTTGTGCCTTTAAAAAGTTACTGAATTATCTGTTTCCTCCTTTTTTGTACCAAATATATTTTGAATATATAACTGTGGCAGCATATAGAACACTTCATTTGCACTTACTTATTTAAATGCCCATTTCTCTATAACCCAAGGGTAGGAGCCAAGTCTTACACATTGTTGAAATCTCTAGCACATGGCACGATGCCTACCATATGGGAGGCAAAATCAGGTGTCTGATTCTATTAACTTCTCTAACACTGAAATGAAGGTGTTCAGTGGCTCAAAATAAATATTCTGAGCCTAATTCTGGGGTACTTAAATATGAAATACATCTGTAACATTTGCTAATGAGGTGTATATAGTTTCAAAGGTGAAAAAACAATCAAGTGTTTGATGAATGAATTTGAGTTGATTGAGCATTGACCAGGTGCAAGATCCTTAAACCTCATAGTATCTAGTCCCAAGATGAATCGTGTACAGATTCTGACTTCAAAGAGTTTGCAGGCTGGAAGGGAAAGTAAATATATAAAAACAGTTATTTTCTTCTTAATGACTTAATGGAAATGTTGAGAAAGTGCTAGGGGAACTTGGGGGAGATGATCATGGGAGTTGCTTATGTGTATAAAATCAAGGTGAACTAGGCAGTGGCAGGGGGCAAAGGGGATACCCAGTAATCACTTGGAAATCTTCAGCACACTGCTCAGTAGTCCTAAATTCCCTTTTGCTGAGAACAGAATTGACATTGTGGTGTCTGTCCTAGGTACTCTCCTTCTTCTTCATCGGTCTAATGTCCATGATGATTCCCCTGTGTAGCGTCTTTGGGGCCCTCATTGCTGTCTGTCTCATCATGGGTCTCTTTGATGGATGCTTCATTTGTATTATGGCCCCCATAGCCTTTGAGTTAGTTGGTGCCCAGGATGTCTCCCAAGCAATTGGATTTCTGCTCGGATTCATGTCTGTTCCCATGACTGTGGGCCCACCCATTGCAGGTAAATACTATGATTTCTCAGTCACTCTATTATTAATTCATAGCATTTTCTACTTCAGGTCCCTAAATAGCACTTATAGGTAAGACATATTATAATTTATCAATTACTGGTCTTTTGCTTGTATGTGTGCCTTATCTGTTAACACTTTTCTCCCTGTGGGAGAACCCTCCACTCCTTCTTCTCTCCCCTAGGTAATATACTGTTCACTCTCTTTTCATATCCTACAGGCTTAGTTTTACATTTTCCAAGTTCACAGCAGATTATAACTAGCACTTTAGCAGTAATGGTGTTTGCTGCCCATTAACAGACCAAGAATAAGGGAGGTAAAGGAAACTCCCAAAACTGAAGAATAACACCACACAGGAACCAAAAGCAGAAAGCCTCAGCTGACCAATAGGTTCTGGGTGTATTATAGTATTATAGCAAAACATCATTAATGTTCATAAGAATGAAAGGTTAAGTTATATATGGAATAGTCTGATTCAAAAAATAGAAAAATTATATATTTACAGGTATTGTATATTTTATGTTTGTATACAGAATGAATGTACACATTTTTGTGTGTTGGTACTTACCTAGACAAATCCTCAGCTATTTAACAAAGTCACATGGATATTCAGCACAGTATGTTCCCTAGACATTTCTGATAACTGAAGTTTTATAGGAAAAGTTACAAAAGTTTAAAAATACTTAGATAATTTTTAAAACCCTGAGTTAGCTGGGTACTGTGGCTCATGCCTGTAATCCTAGTACACTAGGAGCCCAAGGCAGGAGGATGGCCTGAGGTCAGCAGTTTGAGACCAGCCTGAGCAATAGTAAGACCCTGTCTACAAAAAATACAAAAATAGCTGGGCATGGTGGCACTCTCCTGTAGTCCCAGCTCCTCAGGAGGCTGAGGCAGGAGGATTGCTATGACGACGCTGCTACATTCTAGCCAGGGTGACAGAGCAAGACTCTGTCTCCAAACAAACAAAAATAAACACCAAATGAGTCCTGGTATTTGTTCAAGAAATTAGAAATAAAGAGTACTCTGAATAATAGTTTTTAGAATTAGTGCCACAGATATATCTTTATATTTTAACATTCTGTTAAGTTTTAATGTTATGTTTTTTGTTTAGGGGGTGTTTTTTTTGTTTTGTTTTGAGACAGAGCCTTGTTCTGTTGCCCTGGCTAAAGTGCAGTGGTGTGATCATAGCTCACTGTCATCTCAAACTCCTAGGCTCCAGTGATCCTCCTGCCTCAGCCTCTTGAGTAGCTGGGACTACAGGAGCATGCCACCACACCCAGCTAATTTTTCTATTTTTCACAGAGACAGAGTCTCAGTGTTGCTCAGGCTGGTCTTGAACTCCTGACCTCAGGCAATCCTCCTGCCTTGGCCTCCCAGAGATCTGGGATTACAGGTGTGAGCCACTCTGCGTGGCCTGTTATGTTATGTTTTAATGTTTTTTTTGTTTTTTGTTTTTTTTTTGAGACAGAGTCTCACTTTGTTGCCCAGGCTAGAGTGAGTGCCGTGGCGTCAGCCTGGCTCACAGCAACCTCAATCTCCGGGGCTCAGTGATCCTACTGCCTCAGCCTCCCGAGTAGCTGGGACTACAGGCATGCGCCACCATGCCCGGTTAATTTTTTTTGTATATATATTTTTAGTTGGTCAATTAATTTATTTCTATTTTTGGTAGAGACGGGGTCTCGCTCAGGCTGGTTTCGAACTCCTGACCTTGAGCAATCCGCCTGCCTCGGCCTCCCAAAGTGCTAGGATTACAGGCATGAGCCACCACGCCCGGCTGTTTTAATGTTTAACACTTTAATGTTAGTGTTCATGTTGTTTAATGTATTTAACCACCTAACTTTTTCATCCTCTTAGATTTATAATTTTTTACGATTTTGGATTGTAATTTAAAATAGTTTCACATTATTTCATAAGCAAACAATTAGGCCCAAGAACAGTTTGAAAGGTAGACACATTTGGAGTTATGCGTGCATGAAAGAAATTTCAACTAGATGGTCCGTCCACCCTCAGCTGAATTAAGGATCCTTACACCTTATTTCAGAATGCCCCAACTGGCCTCTAGGGGGTTTGAGAAAGGCAAAGCTTGGTTGCAAATATTCTTTTAAAGTAATACCTTGGTATGAAAACCTAAAGGCCTGTACTTTGTAACAAGATTAAAGATATGAGATCTTTTCCTCCCTCATATCAGAAAAGGTTTATATTTCAGATCCATTTCCTAAAAAACATCTGATACTTGAGATGTCTGAAGTAAAATTAGGCTGGAACTAGGCCATCAGTGTAACTGATCTGAGACTGGTAAGAGCCACACTTGTTCTCTCTTGGTGACAGCTTTTTCCCTTCTCAGGGTTACTTCGTGACAAGCTGGGCTCCTATGATGTGTCATTCTACCTCGCTGGGATCCCTCCCCTTATTGGAGGTGTTGTGCTTTGTTTTATTCCATGGATCCACAGTAAGAAGCAAAGAGAGATCAGTAAGACCACTGGAGGAGAAAAGATGGAGAAAATGTTGGGGAACCAGAACTCTCTGCTATCAAGCTCGTCTGGAATCTTCAAGAAAGAATCTGATTCTATTATTTAATGTTTTATATACCTCTACCAGACTGGACTTGCTTTAGAATTTTAAGCAAGTTTTCCTTTTATATGAATTGCAAATTTCTTATTTTTTTAATCACATGCTAGGAATAGCACAGTAATTGAGAAATAGAACCCTTATTACTACAAGAACCATTTTCTGCCACTTCTTAGCTGTCTGGTATTTCCATAAGTCTGAGAGCAGAGACTCTGGCACATGAAAACATGTTTGAAAGTCGAATAGTATGAAAATTTGAAGTTATCTCAGTAAAAAGCAACTTTGGAAACTGTGAATGCTATTTAGCTTATATAAATATTTAAAAATACCTCAAGCTATACTGAAAGGGTTGCAGTTTGGTTAGGACTGGAAATATTTTGTTTGTTGTCTCACATGGTGTATCTTTAGTTTTGGTACCTCTGTTTTAATTTCTTCTGCTCTTTGGGAAAAAAATTTTGCAAATTTAAGCCTGGATTCTAAATAATATCAAATCTACCTAAACCTCAAGTCTATGTTAAAGTAGCTTGCCTGCTGTTAAATAAGCTATGAAATTAAGGTATTCTGACTTGCTCTGATGTCGAGGGGACTTCTGGGAACAAATGCTAACAGTGTGTTTAGAATCAATATGTGAGATGAAGAGGATCCTGTTCCCAAGGGCAGAGCTGTTCAGAAATCAGGCATTTCTTCTATTTAAGTTTATGACATTGTTCCCCTTGCATTTGCAGTGTGTTTTATTATACTTAAGTAGCCAAAAAGCACCCCAAATTTCTGAATTTGTTTAAATTGTAACAATAAAGTAAAATAGAATACATCAAAGACATTCTTGAAATTTTAACTTAGAATTTTTCTGACTTCTGGAATTGTTAGCACTAGGACCTGATATTTAAACAAAGTCTTATTGGGCATGTTATCAAGTGGCAACTACAGGTATAAAGTTGAGGAAAGGGGTAAAACTGTTTATATTCCTGAAGAAAATATCTATTTCTGATAGAAACAATCACTTAAATTGGTTTATGAAATTTATTAGTCTTAAAAGGTTAAAGTACTTATACAAAGAACCAAGTCCTACATTTCCAAAACTTTCTGGTAAAACTTTGCATATATGAATTTATCTTAGTATGCTCCCCATTAACACACCCATTATTTTTTTCCATTTACATATAATCATAAGAAAGCTATTAGTTTGAGGACCTAAAATTCAAAGCAAAGTCATGCCATGACCTATACTTGTTTACAAAAACAGAAACAGTTTCCTATATCTGTGAAATTTTACTTTAGTATTTTAGACCTTTAAAAATTAATACTTTTGATTGTGAAGACATTCAGTAACTTACTATGCCATACACAGTTGCAACTTACTTCTTCTAATAGTTCCCTATTTCATAAGGGGACTTAGGTAATTTATCTGTGGAAGGTTGCATTGCAGGAAAAAAAAATCTACATTTTGACCATACTACCCTTTCATGTTCATATTTAAGCTTTTAGAAAATGATTTAGACACGACAAATGTATTATGTTAACAAATTGTTCATTAATGTTCAGTTATGTACAATATTACTTCCTTGTTATAATAAGTTCTTTTGAGAAGTTAAAAAAAATACAGCTAAAAGCAATCATCAAACATATCATTATAAATGTTAATATTTGTTTATAGTTTTAGCATGACTCCTAAAGATAACCCTCCAAATTTTACAGAAAAGGTATTTCAAAAATGGAAAATTTACTCTGTAAAGACCTCCAAAATGTTTTTCTTTTCAAAATTTGGCTAATTTTAGAAAGGAAAAAAAAAAGGCAATAATCTGGAACCCAAAGACTTGTCTTGCTTGCTTGGTTAGTTTCCACATTAAAATAGTAAAGTGGGCTGCATGCGGTAGATCATGCCTATAATCCTAGCACTCTGGGAGGCTGAGGTGGGAGGATTGCTTGAGGTCAGGATTTTGAGACTAGTCTGAGCAAGAGCGAGACTCCATCTCTACCAAAAATAGAAAAAATTGGCCAGGTGTAGTGGAACGTGCCTATAGTCCCAGCTACTTGGGAGGCTGAGGCAGGAGGATCACTTGAGGCCAGGAGTTTGAGGTTGAAATGAGCTACAAGGATGCTACTGCACTCTACGTGTGACAGAGCAAGATCTGTCTCAAAAAAAAAAAAAAAAGCAAAGTGACTTAAATATTTATAATAAAACTTAGAACTCAGAATATTGTGTTTGTGTATATAATATTACACACACATAGTTTTCAGTTTAGTGGAATGAATCAAACTGGATCTATAATACCGAAAAAGCTCCACTATAATGGACTCTTATGGAGAGTACTCTGCTGTACTTATATTAATATAAAGTTAAAAAGAAAAAGTATAAAGGTAAGATGCTAAATTCCATAAAATATATATTTAGTAACATGTAGGAAAAGTTCTAAAAATATAATACAAATCAAGAAAGTGAATATTTTAATATTTATAAAAATTTGTTTTTAAGTCAAAAACTATTACTTTAATTAAAGTAAACCCTTTCTAATTTCTGAAAAGAATGTTACTTTTGTAATAAAGTGACCTGATAAGCCTAAATTTTTTTGTCCAATCCAGATACTTTTCTGAGAGGAAAAGAATACAGGGTTAGAACTCAGAAAATTCTCAAATTCAAAACATTCTGACATTTGAGACCAACAATAACATAAGAAAGGGAGCAATCATTCCTCTTTATAGAAACTCTGGATCAGATACTATTTTAACAGATGCCCAAGAAGCTTCCAGAAATGTTTTGGTTGAATTTTATTGCAACGGATATTGTTAGGATCCACTCATTAAGTTATATTAGTAATATACTACCCAGATTGTTGATACCTTACTCAAAATCTGTTAATTTCTTTTATCATAGTTGCAATGTTTACTTTATAGCCCTGCTACAAGACTTGTCATTTCAATTGAAAATTACATAGTTCTTGTATTAAGCTTCAAATTCTATAAGTAAATAGAGACAAGACTCATTTATACTTCATGATCCATATTATCTGTTTATACATGTTTGTAATCCCACAGGTTCTCCCCAAGTGTGGAGAAACCTTTAATACTGCTAGCTTCAATTTCCCACACTTTTAAATGTACACTTGGTTATAAAGTAAACATGTTTACTTCTGATAATTCTAGTCCTCTTAGCTGCATTTAAGAATACTTTCATTTATACCAATATTACTCTAAACTGTCCTATGTCCAGATGACTTTTGATGTTAAATCAATGGAAAACCGAATAGAAAATGTGGTATGAGATTAGGGGTAGGCAACCCTCAGAGTGTGGGTGGCTCTGAGGAGTCCCTGGTGGCACATTTTCATGTTCTTTCATATGCATGTTTTTTCTTACTCTTTTTATGCTATCTTTATCTGCATCATTCCTTCATTTTTCCTTTACTTCCTTGTATCTTTCAAAAACCTCCTGAATAGTCCATTAACATCTGTGCTTAGTTCCACAGGTTGCTTAGCTGTACTATTTACTGGTCTCTATAGTTTCACAGAATGGATCCCACCCAATTTTGTGTATCCTGAGGATGTCTTTTTTTTTAGACAGAGTCTCACTTTGTTGCCCAGGCTAGAGTGAGTGCCGTGGCGTTCAGCCTAGCTCACAGCAACCTCAAACTCCTGGGCTCAAGTGATCCTCCTGCCTCAGCCTCCTGAGTAGCTGGGACTACAGGCATGCACCACCATGCCCGGCTAAGTTTTTCTATGTATATTAGTAGAGACGGGGTCTCGCTCTTGTTCAGGCTGGTTTCGAACACCTGACCTCGAGCAATCCGCCCGCCTCGGCCTCCCAGAGTGCTAGGATTACAGGTGTGAGCCACCGCGCCTGGCTATCCTGAGGATGTCTTGCTCCCAGTCTTCAACTTAGAGTTCTAATGGTCTACATTGAATTTATTTTAAATGACATGATTAAAATATTTGGGGGAAATAATAAATTTCATATAATAGGCATCTCTTGTACTAACATTTAAAACTTTTTATTTAAATTTTTAAGGTAAAAGCTTTGAGAAAAAAGATTGCCAAGTTCTTAGCATATTTTCAGAGAGCATAATTTTTTACTTTGATTTTTTTTTTACATCCCATTAAGGTTCCATTAAATCTTAGTCCTGAGAGCACATCATGAAAGATGACTTGGAATATTGTAATGGGCCTCTCAGATGCAGTTCCTCATGATTGGTCTTTAGGAACCTGCCTTAGGTTAGATGATATTTCGTGTTGAATGGTGTTAGAATAAATTCCCAAAGTTGAGACGTACAAGTGGAAATGCATAAATTAATTAGCTCTACTTTTATTATATATAAACAATATAAGTATTTAAAACTCTTTAGGAAGTTTCTAACACTGGAAACTTCATTGTTGCTGGCATAAACAATTTTTATATTAGGTTAAAGATTGTTGCTGTTCCAATGTGTTGTCTTAAAAAGAAGAGGAAGTCAAACTGTATTACTTTCCTTTACATCTATATTTGTTTATAATTTGAAAGGCAAATAGTGTTTTGGCTACTAGAAAAATCATCATCATAACAATTTAATTGGCCGGGTGCGGTGGCTCACGCTTGTAATCCTAGCACTCTGGGAGGCCGAGGCGGGCGGATTGCTCAAGGTCAGGAGTTCAAAACCAGCCTGAGCGAGACCCCGTCTCTACTATAAAAATAGAAAGAAATCAATTGGCCAACTAATATATATATATATAAAAATTAGCCGGGCATGGTGGCTCGTGCCTGTAGTCCCAGCAACTCGGGAGGCTGAGGCAGTAGGATTGCTTGAGCCCAGGAGTTTGAGGTTGCTGTGAGCTAGGCTGACACCACGGCACTCACACTAGCCTAGGCAAGAAAGCGAGACTCTGTCTCAAAAAAAAAAAAAAAACAACAATTTAATTAACTCTTAAAAAGACAACCTTTTTGTCATATTATTAAAACAAAAGAGCAATTTGTTGTCTGTAACAGGTAATGTGGAAAAAGAACATACCATAGAAGGAAGACTTGATCCTTCACTGACTTAATAATTAGTTCTCATATTACACTCACTGATTTTTGTTGGATGCTTGGTCTAAGGGAGATAAAGAGACTGTCTAGAGCTGAGTTTCAGAATGGCTGCAGGGGCAATTATAATATTAATAGTAACAAGGTGGACAGGCAGCTCCTGGGCTCACTATAATTTCATGGCCACAGCCATGTTTATTATTTATTGGCAGAGAGACTAATGCTTTGTATGATAAATATACTATAGAGTAATAGGTTATAATTCTCAAGAATAAAGGGCCAAATGCCCATAGCTAACTGTGGAAACTTGAAGACATGTTAGAACCACAATTATTAAATCACCATAAATGTGGACATTATCAGATGCCTCCTTCTGAGACATTAAAGACCCAGGGAAAAATTCACTATTACATCCTTGAATCACTCAGAAACACCTTGAAACTTAGGACAACTTTCTGAGGAAAAAACAATCCCCCATGGTACTATATTCTTGACAGATGTAATCTAGGAGGCTACCTCATTTCTGAAACAGAAGATTTCAGTGTTGTTTTTAGTAAGTTAGAAAGACATTAGGAACAAAATAAAAACTCTCTAAGTACTCTAAGTACACTCACTTGAACTTGACAGTCCACCTACCTCAGCTTTCAGCATCCAGCTGAGTCAATTCCTGCTTGATCAGAAGGGAGTTATTGGTGATTCTGAGATTAAAAGAAAGGAAGTACAAATTGTTAATGGGGTCAAAATATCAGTACATTTTCTTAAGTACTTTGATAATTGGATATAAAAGGAACAAAAAGGAATAACAATTAATGTGCTCTGTGAATCTGACAAAGGAAAAACCTGAAGAAATTTATAATCTAGATACAATACTGAACACTAACTAATACGCTTCCCAGTGGCTTTTCAAATTACACTAGCAGCTTGACAATGAAAAGATCTTGTTTTCATTTGTAGGAAGATAGATGATCAGTGACAACAGATCGTATGGTTGTGCCTAAACCTTAATACTTATACATTAAACTCCTGCGAGAGGCACTAGTGGAACAGGGACCCAGGCAATGAATTTTTGTCTCACTGGAGGTTTTGAAAATGCTGTTGATGAGTCCGCCAAAAATGTTAACCCACAAATTCCCAATCCAATTGAAAGTATTTTTTTGTCTTTCAATCTGAGTACTGTATGAAGAATATTTTGGAGTTGAATGTCATAAAGCATGTATATGATAGAAACTATCAATGTAGAATAATAGAAATCAAATTAGATCTGTGATACTATTTTGCAGCCTATGATATATGACTTTTATTCTTTACTAGATAATATTTTTCAGTATCTGTCAGTTATAAGAAGACAATTTTTAAAATATTTCAAATGTGTGTAAACACATAAACCTTTCTAATATGATCTTCCCTAATGGGTCAAAGTGTATATTGAAATGTTATTTCAGGAACTGAGGGTTTGTTATTAATAGCACTAGACTATTTTGACCCTAGACTATGAATAGACTGTCTAGTTGGTGCCTCTTTTTTTTTCCTACCAAAGAAAGATTATTATATTGGTGCTAACCTTCATGTCCTTTCAAAATTATTTTTTCTTCTTAAGTATATATAACACAATGGAAAATGTGTAGATCTAGCTTATGCATGTTTTATTTTATATACACATCTGAGGAAAAAAACTCTTACCTATAAAGCAATTATTGAATTCAAGAATCTGCCTAGAAGTATGTAATTTTTGTTAACATTGAAGACTTTAAATTATGAAACTCACAAGAAACTGATCAGCAAATGAAAACTTTCTAATGAACACAGCCTCCCAAAGTAATAACTTTAAAGAAAAATTCCCTTGTCAATGTCTATAGCACAAAGTGAGCTATTCAAAAATATGCTGTAACTTGTTTTTAATTTTTTATTTCAGCATATCATGGGGGTACAGATTTTAATGTTTCAATAAATGCCCATTTCCCCTCCTCCCCCCACAAGTCTGAGTCTCCATCATGACCATCCCCCAGATGGTGCACATCTCACTCATTATGTATAATATGCTGTAACTTTTTGCATGTCATGAGTTGTTCTGAAAAATAAAAAATATTCTGTAACTTTGAAGCAGTGTGAAAAAAATTATATATAATAGCTTTCTGTTGATCTTAAGTAGACATTTGAACATTTGAAGCTATTTAGCTATTTTTCAGGCTAAAATTAGAGTTTTGAGAGTCATCAGTCTTAAAACTTGGATAATGAGTTACTTGCTCAGCTATATTTCTCACTGAAGTATCATTGTTCATCTTTAAGATTTAACATTAGGACTTAAATTTAACATTAAGACTTAAATTTGCTGACATCTGAGTCAGTGTCAGCAAATGTCAGACCTGTGATTTATGAAGAGCTCTCAGCATCGTAGTTGTATCTGACTGCATGACATCCACCTAAAATTACATACGAGTCTCTGAATCCTAATGTTCCTGTAAGAACTCAGATAAACTGAGGATCACAAGTTTTAATTTAATCTTGCTCTCCTTTAGACTCTGCAGCTGTAGTTTTGACGATTTTATAAATATAAATTGAGACAATACACAATATCATTTTCCTAATTAGAAAGACCATGCATTCACAATGGAGTGTACTGGATTCGTTCTAGTAACTAATGATAACTTCTTTCTACTATTAACATGAGTTATATGTGGAAGGCGGCATGTTAATCAGAAGTTACATTTGAGTGAGATTAAACATTCCTCTAATAATAACTTCTGATGTTACAGTTAAATAAAATGTATTGTGGTTTGAGAAATGTAATATTGTAAATGGCATTTCATAATGTTTGATAAATTTGCATTTTGTGTTTGTTCTCCTATCAGTTTATTTTAGCCTGAAAGTTATAGCTATAACAAACTGAACCCTACAGTATTATTAAGAGAGAGCTTGGATATTTTAAGTATCTCCTAGTATAATAAGACATTTTTCATGACAACTTACTTTATTTTAATGTTTATCTGAAAATTAATTTTAAAATTATTTTATATTTTGAAAGTTAGACAAACTTTCTTAGACATCAAAACCAAATTATTCCAAGTGCATACTGCACACCGCAGCACAGCTCTGCTTCTCTCCCTACCTATCTATACTGGATGCCATTTTTGGCACAATAGTTGTTTAAATATAGATAACCATGCTAAATGATCATGCTGGATTTGACCAGTATGCAATATTTTAGTACTTAACCTTTTTAAATATTGTGTGTTTCTTTTTTAAGAGTATAATTTATAATTGATTTTTTTATAATCTGCAATTTAATATAGATAACCAAAACCTTTTAAATGAAAAGAGCTTTGTAATTATTTGGAGGATAAAATTATTTCTGGAAAAATGTGATACTCTCAGTAAATACAATAAAGAAATTTTAGCAATTTCTATAAGGCTTTGTGATTATATTTATGGAATTCCCTGGGAGGAAAAAATTACTGAAATGAAGGAAACAGTCTGTGTTGAGTAAGAGAGAAATAAGCTGTGTGTTTTTTAAGCTGTATATATGTATGCCAAGTGTGTTTGGGTATTGTTATTTTTCCAGGACAGGGAACAGGGATAGAAATTATCCAAAATCTCTGGATAGTCTAAAAACTATTTCTATTTGACATTCTTTTTTTTGTAGTTGACTTACGTTGCCATTTGTTTTACCTACACTGATTAAACTTATTAAATTCAGCTGGTACTCACTGAGCTCATACTGATTGACAATTTCAGGGATAGTCAAGAACCCAGCTGGAATTTTAAAAAACAATCCCCAGTTATGTGGACTACATGCTTGGAGAAAAACTAACTCTGCCATCAGATGATGTTTATTATTAGATGAGCCCTAACTACAAAGCAAACCGTTATTTATGTTTAATGGTATTAAGGAGATTTAATACATTAAACTCAAGAACTTGGAATTTGTGATATGTCATTTAATCCAGTAAGTATTTATTTGCTAGAATGTGCAGGCCATTTGAGGGCCTTTGAAGGAACTGTAAAGAGAATAAATATGGCCAATTGTTACTGATCCTAAGCAGGATAAAATTAACGCTCCTGAGAAAATTAATTTTGTAGGAAAAAATAGAAGAATTTTAATTCATACAGAAAACCTAATTTAAGAGGCATGTCAACTATCATAGTTCCAGACTGTTAGAATCAAAAGTTCTCTTCTCATAGTCTCCTACAGATGAAGCTAAAGTGTCTTAAATTCGGGAGTTCTTTTTTTAAATCCTTAATTCAGAGTCATCAATGTCTTCCTGAACCTTTCCAGAGATAGGAAGCCAACCACCCCACATGGTGGTCCCCTCCCTGGCTGGACCCTCTGCCTCTCATGCTTACCCCATCCAGCTCTACTACCTTTTTACCTGTCCTTGTCACAGGTAAAAAGTCATCTGAGGGCTTCCCTGGCCATTCCTGTGCATCCATCAGTTACCCCAGCAAATGGCTTTTGGTCCAAGGTTCAGTGTTCACATGGAACAACTTTATTTTCACTGACTTAACAGCAACACTTGGAACTTTGTCATCTCTGGAAATAGCTGCATCTTTGAAATCTTAAATACCAACATCCCTGCCTCTTGCCACAACTTCCCATCCCTTTAGTGCCCCCTTCCTCATTTCCATTATACCTGCTCTTCAACTTTGAGGCTATTCTCTCATTGACTCCTTCATTTCCTCTCCATCTCTATTCCTAATCTATCAAATCTTTTCAGTCTTTGCTTTGTTTCCATCCTAATGCAAAACCGCAATCAGCTCTCTCACTATTCAGCCTACAATTATCATTAAATATAAAATGTCCAATTTTGAATCAAAAGTGTAGTTTATTACAGCTCAAACAAGAAGCTGTACAATTAATCAAAGTATGCATCTAAACTATCGACACAGTTTTGCCATCTTAATAGTAGTTTGTTTACGCCAGCAGCAAAGAAGCCTAAAGAGTGAGTGGTGATGAAATCACAAAAGGTGTTTTCCACAGCTTGTTGAGAATTGAATATTTTTCCTTGCAAGAAGTGGTCCAAAGCCTGGAAGAAATGGTAGTCAGTTGGTGCAGGGTCTGGTGAATATGGGAGATGTCAGAGAGTTTCCAAGTACAGTTTCTGCAGTTTGAGCAGTGTTGTTTGTGTGACATGTGGCTGAGTGCTGTCTTGCAAGAGGATTGGCCTGTCTCTATTGACCAATCTCGGCGCTTAATCACAAGCATTTTCATCATTTCTGCCAATTGGTTGCCGTAGACATCCGCTGTAATCGATTAACCAGGTTTCATGAAGCTGTAGTGGATAATATCAGTGCTGGACCATCAAACAGACACCATTAGTTGTTTTTTTTTTTTTATGAATAGTCAGTTTTGGACTGTATTTCAGCACTTCATCTTTATCTAATCATTGTGCCGAACACTTGAGATTGTCAAAAAAGAATCCATCTTTCATCACATGTAACAATATGGTGTAGAAATGGTTTGCCTTTATTTCATGACAGCAAAGAAAGGCAAGCTTAGAAACGATTTCTCTTCTGACGCTCGTTGAATTCATACAGAACCCATCTATCCAGCTTCTTTACCTTGCCCATTTCTTTCAAATGGTCCAATATTGTTGGAATAGTAACATGAAACCTTGCTGCTAACTCATGTGTAGGTTGAGATGGATTTGCTTTCACTATAGCTTTCAGCTCATCAGTATCCACCTTGGTCTCAGGTCACCCAGGTGGCTCATTTTCAAGACTAAAATCACCAGGACAGAACTCAAACCATCGTCGTACTGTGTGTTCATGAGCCACATCCTTCCTAAACACTTCATTGATATTTCAAGCTGTCTGTGCAGCATTGGTTCCATGACAGAACTCATATTTGAAAATAACACAAATTTTAGACAGCCATGGTTTCACAAAAATTGCTCTAAAAAATTTTGAAAGCCATTTTCCAGATGCATGCTGGGTAAAAAAGAAAAAAAAAAGATAATCACAAGCCAAACCATGTGTTTGAAGAAATGAAGATGTGCCTTCACAATAAAAATAAAACAAGAAGTGTCAAAGTGAAATGTCAAGAGATATCAACTATTAAACTTAGTACTTAAGGAAATCAGACATTTCATATTTAATAACCTAAAAGTTGCCCTTATAACTTTTTCAAATTCCTACAGCTTCTTCAACCGTTTCTTCTGTCTCATATCATCAGTTTTCCTCTTTCTACTGGATCATTGCCATATATATATAAATATTCTATTGTTTCTTCCACCTTGAAAAAAAAGAGAGACTTTTTAAAAGCTCATCTGTCTCCTATAGGTATTATATCATTTCTTTCTATCCACTTACAAAAGACAAAACAACCAAAAACATTTTTCCTTAAAAAAATTTGTATTCACTCTCTCCAATTTTATCTCCTATACCTTTTTGAATCCACTCCATCAGGATTTTCCTCCTACCACTCCATAAAACTGCCCTTCTCATTACCAGGTTACCACGCTGACCCCCACAGTCACTAAATCCAATAGTCATTTTTCAGTCCTCGTTTTATTTGAATTAGCACCATTTGGTACAGTGATCAATTCCCGATCTCTGAATTAGGCTTCCAGGATACCATACTTACGTGGTTTTCCTCTATCTTTCTAGCCACTCCTTTGCTGGGTCCTGTTCATCTTCTAACCTCTAAATATTGGCAGTGCATCGAAGCTTAGTTTTTGAACCCCTTCTCTATTTTATCTATGCTCACTACCTAGCTGATCTCATCCTATCTCATAGCTTGAATTACTACCTAGATGTTGATGGAGCCCAAAGCTTCTCCCTTGAATTCCATCTCCTTATGTCTGCCATCAAAAATATATCCAGAATTTCTCACGACATCTCACTATCCCCACCTACCTGCACCACTCTGATCCAAGCCATCTTGATCTCTTTTGTTTGTTCTTTTACTTCCCCTCAGTCTATTCTCTACACAGCAGCAAGCATGATCCTGTCGAAACACGTCCAATGCAATCAGCCTTCTGCTCAAAATCTTCCGTGACTCTCACAAGAAAACAAAGTCCTTGTCATGACCAGCACAGCTCTGTATGCTCTGGCTTCTGCTGCTTCCCAGACCTTGTCTCGTACTCTTTGCTCTTAATGCACTCCGGCCTCTTTCCACTTCCGTCCCTGCATTGCTGCCCCCGCCTGAGATACTCTTTCCCCAGCTACCTCCTGGATTGCCCCTCACCTCCTTCCTGTCACTACTCAAAAGGCTCCTCTGTGGGCCCTTCCCTGACCATCTAAAATGTCACCCCCCACCTAGGCAATTCAGATCCCCCTTCCCAACTTCGTTTTTTCTTCTGAGCAGTTATCCGTAGCGTACATTTCATTTATCTTTAGTGTCTGTCTTCTCCACTAGACTGTAAGTTCCACAAGGGTAGGGCTTTTTGTCTGTTTTGCCATTTTATCTCCAACATTTAGAAAAGTGCCTGGTATAGAATAAGTGCTCAGTAATTATTTGTTGAATAAATGGATGGTTTTCAAACTTGTCAACATGAGCATATTGACTTTATTTTGGTGCTTTTAAAGATTTCCCTAGAGAACTCAGCCAGTGCAGCTGGAGTGAGTCTGAGTGTTAGGGTCAGGACGGGGGGAACTTGGCTGGCATGGCCAAGCCAAGGGATGGGGGCAGAGCAGATGCAGTTGGGAGAGTGAGGCTACACAGGGGCTTGGACAAATATGTGGAGAGGTAGACGGCTAAAATAAACACTCTGATGGTGGACTGCAAGGGGAGAATGTGGTGTGAATGTGTGTGTGTAATCATACATGCGTTCCCTAGCTCTGTCCACAGAGAGCCTAGAAGCAGGGACGTTCCAGTAGCAATGAGAGTACTTCATGTTCAACCTTATAACAGTAGGGATTCAGATGACAGATACTGCACTAAAGAGAGGCCCCTGAATATTTTTTAAATCTAAAAATATGATGCTAGCATACTGGAGCTGAAGGAGACACTCATGGAAAACCTACAGTATCTTCTAATTTTACAGAAAGTGAAAAGCTTGTCTTGAGACATTAAGCAAGAAAATAAAATGCACCCATAATCCTATTATCCAGAGACAACTGCCCTTATCATTACAGACTGTATCCCTTAAGACTATATATTTATGGAAATGTTTTGTAAAAGTGGAGAAATACTACACATGCTATTCTATAACATGTTTTTTACTTTATACTTATAAATATGTTTCCATGTTATATTCATCATGATTTTTTTTTAAAGCCTACAGCACCTGGTATTCCCAGGGAGTCTCCCATCCAAGTACTAACCAGGCCCAATCCTGCTTAGCTTCTGAGATCCGACAAGATCAGGCACATTCAGGGTGGTACGGCTATGATCGTAGACCTCATAATAACTTTTTTTGTTGTGCTAGTGATAAAAACCAAAATCAAACTGGCTTAAGAAAGAGTGAAAAGTCCAGTGCTTTCTGTTCAGTCAGCATTATTCAGGTGGGCTCTTCTCTACAACTCCAAGCTATCTTTTTTTTTTTAAACCAACTCTAGCAGAAAAAAGAGCTTCCTTTTCCCGATCTTTTGGATAAAAGTGCTGGGATCAAAATGCATTGACCAACACAGGTCAGGTGTCTGTCTCTGAACTCATCACTGCGGCCGGGAAATAGGGTATACTGCCTCACCAGACCTGGATCGTGCAGCCTGGAGCAGGGTAATTGCCAGCCTTCTTCATGGAATGAGAGGAGGAAAGGCAGTCCCTTCAAAGAAAACTGGGATCCTGTTGCCTGTAAAAAGGGTGAATGGATTCTGTATAGGCACAATAACAGAAGTTGAGCACAAATATCAAATCAGCATAATTCTATTAATACATCATTATTTTGATGGTTTGCATAGTTATCCCATGAAATGAATGAATCATTAATTTGATATAAGTCTATCATTGGACTTCTAGATTTGTTTCATGTTTCAAATGATAAACATCTTTGCTATGAACAATCTAAAAGCTTTATGTTCATCTTTATTTCCTGTAGGCCAAATTCCTACTAGTAGAATTTCTGGGTAAAGGACTAGTATTTTTTGCTTTTACTGTGTTTTGCCAAATTGCATTACTATATGCTTTCAAATAACACTACATATTATTTTTTAAGTCCTAAAAATAGAAAAATATAAGGTTTAATAAAACCCTCATTTAAAATTTGTATTTTGGGGTTTTTTTTTGAGTTGTGGTTTGCATTTCCATTTGCCATTTGCGTTTCCTCTTTTGGGGTTTGCCCAAATACTGGGCTATTTACCTTTTCTTTTCTTTTCTTTTTTTTTTTTTTTTTTTTGAGACAGAGTCTCGCTTTGTTGCCCAGGCTAGAGTGAGTGCCGTGGCAACAGCCTACCTCACAGCAACCTCCAACTCCTGGGCTCAAGCAATCCTGCTGCCTCAGCCTCCCGAGTAGCTGGGACTACAGACATGTGCCACCATGCCCAGCTAATTTTTTCTATATATATGTTAGTTGGCCGATTAATTTCTCTCTATTTATAGTACAGACGGGGGTCGAGCTCTTGCTCAGGCTGGTTTCGAACTCCTGACCTCAAGCAATCTGCCCGCCTCGGCCTCCCAGAGTGCTAGGATTACAGGCGTGAGCCACTGCGCCCGGCCATACCTTTTCTTATTGGTTTATGAACTTTCTTCATTAACTGTATTAACTATGACTCGTATTTATTGCTAAAAATTTCCCCAGTTTGTTATTTTGTCTACACTGATTATGCTACTTTTTTCAAATTAAAATTTTCATTTTTATATATTCTATCTGTCTTAATCTGTTCAGGCTGTTACAACAAAATACGTTATATGGGGTAATTTATAAATAACAGAAATTTATTTCTCACAGTTCTGGAGGCTAAGATCAAGGCCCTGGCAGTTTCAGTGTCTGGCGAGGGCTTGTGCCGTCTGCTTCAAAGATGAGATCTTGCTCAGTCCTCACATGGTGGAAGGGCAAAGCAGCTCCCTTCAACCTCTTTTATGAGGGTACGAATCCCATTCATGAGAGATCTGCCTTCATGACTAAATCACCTCCCAAAGGCCCCACTTCTTTTTTTTTTTTTCTTTGAGACAGGGTCTCACTCTGTCACCAAGCCTGGAGTGCAGTGGCATCATCATAGCCCACTGCAGCCTCCAACTCCTGGGCTCAAGCACTCCTTCTGCCTCAGCCTCATGAGTAGCTGGGACTACAGGTTCCAAAGACCATGCCAGGCTAATTTTTGTATTTTTTATAGAGATGGGGTCTCACTCTTGCTCAGGCTGGTCTCAAACTCCTGGTTTCAATCATTTCTCCTGCCTTGGCCTCCCAAAATGGTAGGATGATAGGGGTGAGCCACCACGCCTGGCCTGGCGCCACCTGTTAATACCATCACTTTAGTGATTAAGTTTCAATATACGGATGGGGGAGGTGTAAATTCAGAGCATAGCACTGTCATTGTTGATGTGTTTAGAAAGGGCTTCCCCAAGGCTGAGGCGGGCGGATTGCTCGAGGTTGGGAGTTCAAAACCTCCTGAGCGAGACCCCGTCTCTACTAAAAATAGAAAGAAATTAATTGACCAACTAAAAATATATATACAAAAAATTAGCTGGGCATGGTGGTGCATGCCTGTAGTCCCAGCTACTTAGGAGGCTGAGGCAGGAGGATCGCTTGAGCCCAGGAGTTTGAGGTTGCTGTGAGCTAGGCTGACGCCACGGCACTCACTCTAGCCAGGGCAACAAAAGTGAGACTCTGTCTCAAAAAAAAAAAAAAAAATCTCAAGAGAGATTGTGTTTATAAACCCCAAACAAGACTTAAGAGCTATGCTCAGAAGGCACTTACTGAATATGACTACCTAAATTTCTACTCTTATTAAAATTAAATAAAATTAAAAAAAAAAAAAAAAAGCAAGAGCGAGACCCCGTCTCTACTATAAATAGAAAGAAATTAATTGGCCAACTGATATATATATATAAAATTAGCCGGGCATGGTGGCGCATGCCTGTAGTCCCAGCTACCCGGGAGGCTGAGGCAGAAGGATCACTGGAGCCCAGGAGTTTGAGGTTGCTGTGAGCTAGGCTGACGCCACGGCACTCACTCTAGCCTGGGCAACAAAGCGAGACTCTGTCTCAAAAAAAAAAAAAAGAAAGGGCTTCCCCATCCCTGTTATATAAATATATTATTAAAATCCCTTTTAATATCTTTACAGCTTTATTTTTACATTAAATCTCTAAACCATGATTTATTTGGATGTATGGTATGACGTTGGATTCTAACTATATTTTTTTATTATAATTTTCATTTAAATTTATTTTTTTTTCTTTTTGGAGTTTCTGATGAAAGAAGGAATGCATTTTTTAAATTATAATTTTCATTTAAATTTCTTTTTTTTTTCTTTTCTAACTATTTTTTTAAAAAATACAATTAGCCCTTGAACAATGCAGGGGTTAGGGGTGCCAATCCCCCACACAGTTGAAAATCCATATATAACTTTGGACTCCCCCAAAACTTTACTAATAGCCTACTGTTGACCAGAAGCCTCACAATAATAGAGTCTACACATATTTTGTATGTTGTATGTATTATATACCATATAATATACAATAGAGAGTTCTTACAATAGAGATAGGAAAAAGAAAATGTCATTAAGAAAACCTTAAGGGGCCGGGCACGGTGGCTCACGCCTGTAATCCTAGCACTTTGGGAGGCCGAGGCGGGCAGATCGCTGGAGGTCAGGAGTTCAAAACCAGCCTGAGCAAGAGCAAGACCCTGTCTCTACTAAAAATAGAAAGAAATTAATTGACCAACTAAATATATATATACAAAAAATTAGCCAGGCATGTGGTGCATGCCTGTAGTCCCAGCTACTAAGGAGGCTGAGGCAGCAGGATTGCTTGAGCCCAGGAGTTTGAGGTTGCTGTGAACTAGGCTGATGCCACAGCACTCTAGTCCCCGTAACAAAGTAAGACTCTGACTCAAAAAAAGAAAAAAGAAAACCTTAAGGAGGAGAAAGTACGTGTATAGTACTATACTGTATTTATCAAAACCACAAGCTTATGTCATCTGTTTACAAGAAGAATCATGTATCTGAAATGGTGGGCAACCATAGCTGCAGACTTAAATCTACCGTACATATCAAGCAATTCAACTTTTTCTTGTAATGTCACTACCTTTCTCTGCTTGGGAGCACTTCTAGTGTCACTAATGGCACTTTGTGTGCATCCCATGGTGTTATCAAGGTTTACAGTATTGCACTAAACACAATGAAAAATATGCAAGAACCGAGAGAGATCACTTTTTACTGCAAGATGAAATTTACTAGAGGGACAACTGCCCATGTGGAGATGATTAGCATCACATGGCTTTAAGTAGCTACTCGGTTACTGCTGTGTTTCTCCGAAAACAAGACCTACCCATAAAATAAGCCCTAGCAGGATTCCCAACCATTTGCACAATAGAAGCCCTACCCCGAAAATAAGACCTAGTGATGGGCGTGGCTACGCAGCAGGTATCTGCACAACCTGTGCATATCGTCTCGCAGCGGTAAAGAAGACCAGCAGCCCTTCTCATCTGCCCCATTGTGACAGCTACTATCCCAGAGGTGACCAGAAAGGTGCGGGCAGCCCCACCAACAAGGTCGGCTCCCCCTGTCAGGTCCCGGCCATCCTGTGCGTGCTGCGAGCTGAGGCTTTGAGGGGAAAATAACACATCCCCTGAAAATAAGCCCTAGGGTGTCTTCTTGAGGAAAAATAAATATCAGACCCTGTCTTATTTTTGGGGAAACATGGCAGTAACACTTGAGCTCACTGCAATAGCAACAGGTGGCTACGAAATGATTACAGTAGTACAGTATGTACTATAGTTAATTTATGTAGTTATGATTTAATACTGCATCCTTACATTTGTTTATAATGTCTCTCAAGTGGGAATAGTGCCACATACAGTCTGTGTGTAAGTTTTGATAACTTTTAACTTTTTATAATAGATTTGTATATATTTTAGAGTAATAAATGATAAAATAGACTGCATCTACATATATTTTATACATTCATAACATACCCAATTTTTTCTTAATTTTTTCAATAATTCTAGGCTACAGGGTTCATCTGTTTTTTCAAGTTGTTGCAAATCTCCAAAAATTTTTCCTATACATTTACTGAAAAAAATCACACGTAAGTGAACCCTTGCACTTGAAACTCATGTTGTTCAAGGGTCAACTGTGTTTATCCAGTTTTTTTTGATACTAGATATTACTCATTGAATAATCCATCTTCCTTTCTCTCCCCCAATATCTAATAGTATTTTACTATCGAATATCAACAATGACAAAATTAATATATTTCCTCTTCCTCCTTCTCCCTAACTTCTTCTCCATCACCTAATTTTAGTAAGTAATATTATCTTTCTTAGTGTTTACCGATGTATTATTTTATCTCTGTATTATTCAATATAATGCCTATAACTTTATTACTTGCTTTATTAGCTTTAAGTAATAACTTTCAACCCCTGGTTATTAAACATGAAAAATCAGTGTACTTTCATCCTTTTCTACCCTTTGTTTCCCCCCATCTGTTCTTTCAGCATAATCCTCGTATTTGTCTTAGTCTTTTTGTTTACATCAAAGATCACCACCAATCCCTTTGCGGTCTTTTTCCCACTCATTTCTTGGCTGGCTGAATTTTCTAACAGATTTTTCAAATAGGTTTATGAAAATAATATTCCCTGAGTCCTTTCATGTTAAAATTATTTGTCTTTTGTCTTTTTTTTGAGACAGAGTCTCACTTTGTTGCACAGGCTAGAGTTCCGTGGCGTCAGCCTAGCTCACAGCAACCTCAAACTCCTGGGCTCAAGCGATCCTCCTGCCTCAGCCTCCAAAGTAGCTGGGACTACAGGCATGCGCCACCATGCCCGGCTACTATTTTTCTATATATATTAGTTGGCCAATTAATTTCTTTCTATTTATAGTAGAGATGGGGTCTCGCTCTTGCTCAGGCTGGTTTCGAACTGCTGACCTCAAGCAATCTGCCCACCTCGGCCTCCCAGAGTGCTAGGATTACAGGCGTGAGCCACCACGCCTGGCTGTCTTTTGTCTTTTTACCTAAAAGAGATCTTCCTTTAAGATCTTGTAACCATTGCTTCAAAATCTTTCAGCATTGAACTTTGCTATGGAGAAAGACTAAGGCCTGCTCAGACATTATATAAGTAAAAAGAATAGTCCCACTGGAGAATAAAGATTAAATAGGTCCTAACAGTGATATGCTCCCCAAGGATGGTCCATCCAATGTCTCATTCTCACCTAAGGTAAAATTTCAAGTTGAAAGATTAAAAGTCTGCCTCCTTGTTGCCATTCCACAAATATGTTAAGATAGTACCATATTAGTGACTAAAATCCAGGTATTTTTTCATTTTAGATAAATTAAGTCATATATGTTGTAAAATATTTGTTTTTCTTTTTTCTTTGAGACAGAGTCTCACTCTGTTGCCTGGGCTAGAGTGCCGTGGCAGCAGCAACCTGAAATTCCAGGGCTCAAGCAATCCTCCTGCCTCAGCCTCCCAAGCAGCGGGGACTACAGGCATGTACCACCATGCCTGGTTAATTTTTTCTATTTTTAGTTGTCCAGCTAATTTCTTTCTATTTTTAGTAGAGATGGGGCCTCGCTCTTGCTCAGGCTGGTCTTGAACTCCTGAGCTCAAGCAATCCTCCTGCCCTAGGCTCCCAGAGTGTAAAATATTTGTTTTTTAAGAGCATCAATAAAGCCAAATTTATTTTCAATAAATGCAGCACATAAACAGTTTTATTTCTCCTAAATTGCCTCTCATGGGAAAAAAATGTATCCTCGCTATTAATCTAAAGAGAAATTCACATGAAGCAATGTTCTAGTTTATCATCCTTTTGTGGGAAAAGTGGTGAGTGACCCCTGGAGGCAACTGGAAAAATATCCTGCTGCTTTCAGGAGTGAAGTGGGGAATGAAGAATTAGAAAGCACATCTTCCTATTTAGAGAAAAACATTTTTAAAAGTTTAATCAGGGTGAATTAAAACATTTAATTTTCTTTTTTCTTTTTCTTTGAGAGAGGGTCTCACTTTATTGCCCAGGCTAGAGTACAATGGCATCATCATAGCTCATTGAAACCTCAAACTCTGATCCCTAATGATGATCCCTAATTTTGTGTATGAATCCACACAAATCTTGGGTTCTCCCTGGAGTTGCACTTGTGTGTGAGAGACCCAAGGCAGTATGGCAAAGGCTTTGAGAACTGCTCTGAGTTAAACCATGGTCTAAGTCTCAGACTAACTCCTGAGTGGTATGTGTTCAGGACAGACACAGAGCAGCAAAGCAGAGGTTTTGAAAACTGGACTGAGATTGAAATCACCATAAAAGGCAATATAAAAATTGTAATCTGTACTTAATCAGGTTGATTTCCTGTTTTAAAAAAAGTCAACATTCTCCAGAGGAGGATTTTAACAGAACTCAGAGTCTGCACCACATAATTGTTACAATGTTCAGGATAAAATAGAAAATCACCTGCCCTACAAAGAACCAGGAAATTGTGACCAAATCCCAAGGGAAAGGAGAATAAACAGACATTAACCATGAAATAGCACAAATGTTGGTGAAATTAAAGACTTCTAAAGCAATTATTATGTGCTCCACGAGGCCAAGATAAAGACACTTGAGATAAGTGTTAAGATAGAAGTTTTCAGCAGAGAAACAGAAACTAAAAAAGAACCAAGTGAACATTTTTAAACTGAAGAGTACTAAAATAAAAAAATTCACAGGACGAGTGCAATAGCAGAATGAAGTTGATGAAGGAAAGAGGCAGTGAACTTGAAGATTAATGAACAGAAATTATCCAATCAGAAGACCAGGGGGGAAAACAAGGTTGGAAAAAACAGAACATGTGCGCATCAGGGATCTGTGGAACAATATAAAAAAATCTAACATACAGATCATTAGAGTTTTAGAAGGAGAGAAGAAAGAGGCAGAAAAATTATTTGAGGCAGAAAAATTATTTGAAGAAATAATGGCCATGCAGAAAAGGAGGAAACTATGCAAAACAGAAAAAAAATAATTTTTAAAAATTTATATGAATAAATATAATAATAAAATAAAAATAAATAAATAGATAAATAAAAGAAATAATGGCCAAAAACTTCCCAAATTTGGTGAAAGACATAAATTCACAGGTCCCAGAGGCTTGGTGAATCCCAAACAGTTAAATTCAAAGAAAACCATGACTAAAAACATCAAAATTAAACTGCTGAAAGCCACAGATAAAGAAAAAAAATCTCGAAAGCAGCCAGAGAGAAATGAAACACTAGATACATAAGAATAATGATTTGAATGACCACAGAATCCATGGTGGTCCAATGACAGTGAACGATATTTTTAAGTGCTAAAAGGAAAGAACTGTTAACCCAGAACTCTATATCCAGTGAAAATATTTTCAGGAATGAAGGTGAAACAAAGATAATTCTCATATGAAGGAATACCTAGAAATTTATTGCCAGCAGACCTGCTCTAAGAGAAATGATGAAGGAAGTTCTTTAGGCTGAGGGGAAATGATACCAGAGGGAAACCTGAGTCTTCAGAAATAAAGAGCAATAAAAATGTAGTTATCTGGTTTAACATTCTTCTTTTCTTTTAAATTCTTTAAAATGTGATTATTAAAAAAGATACGAATGAGGCAGGTACTATTGGTTAGGAGATACTAAGCTATTGAAACAAAAATTCAGTGATTTAAAAAGCAGAGATTTATTTTTTCTCACACAAAAGTTAGGGTGACGTTAGGATGAGGAGCTCATGGTGCAGGTAGAGAAAGAATTCTCCACACAAAGATAAGGTTAGAAAGAAGTGAAAGTTTATTTTACTTTCTTTGAGAGAGAGAGACAGAAGGCAAACAGAGAGAAAGAGAGAGAGAAGGGAGATGGCACAGCACATGAAAGAAAAAGAGGGGAAGTGCTGGCTTCAAGCAGAAGAGGCTTAGAGTTTTTATAGGGGCAAAGATATGAGAAAAAATAGTTACGGCTGCCAGAAGGAAATAGTACCTGCCTGATTCCTATCAGTTATGGCTGATAACAGAAGCAGCTGTGAAGCAGATCTGTCCAGTTGGTTTTTTTTCCTTTTTTCCCCTTCTCTTGGAGACTAGCTTATCCCTGGAATGGGGTTGGGCTGGGCTGGCGAATGTCCAGAAGGAAGATTTACAATTCCTTTCTGTCTGCTCAGTTCTTTTCAGATACTGTGAAAACAATCTCAGCAGGGGGTTAGTTAATCTTAAAAGACAGGTCATAATCTTAAAGACAGTGAGTTAGATAGTTCACTTTTCTCCATTAGATAGTTTATTAGCGAGGCCACCTTTCAATAACAACCAGAGGAATGCATTCCAGGTTGATAGGTAGCTCTGATCCATCCATCTTACAGTTCATATGTCTGCAGTTCCCTAGGGTGTTGTCATCATCTGAACGGTTGACACTGTTTCAGAGCCATGTCCAGGTTCTAACTGGGGAAGGAGGAACATGGCCTGGCAGAAGAACATCCAGTGTCTTAAGGCCCCTGGCCTTTCTGCTCACCTTCTACCGGCATCTCTAGTTGCAAATTAAGCTGGGAAATGTAGTGGAGCTGGACAGCCATACACTGGGTTACAACTTGGTTCCTTAGGAAGAAAGGGCAAATGCACTTTGGTGAATAGCAACTAGTCTCTGCTATAGCAGGTGAAAGAGAAAGGGGGCATTATAGACTGGGGGGACAGTGTGGTCAAAGGGAAGAGAAATAACACATGGTGTGTAAAGAACTAAGAACAATTTTGATGTTGTAATGTATAATAAATGATGAGATGGGGACAGTAAGAGATGAAGTTAGAGAGGTGGCCAGGGACAAATGAAGTTTGTTTTTTATTCCTAAGGAGGAGATGAACGGTTTTAAGTAGCAGATTTGCATTTTAGTCAGAAACTTAGGGCAAAAGATGGATTTGGGGAACAGAAGACTAGGGGGAAGAAAACCAATTAGGAAGTTGGGGCAACAATTATGTGGAGGGATGACAAAGGTTTAAAAGTAGGCTATGTAACATGGATAGAGATGTTAAATGAAATTTATGGGGGGGCATTGTTTTGCTTTTTATTTCTGCCTAGGAGGGCATTGTTTTGGACTGAGCTCTTGCACTAGGCCCAAGAGACCAGACCAAACTTGAATGGAGTCACTCATGCTAAATGATAAGTAATTAAACTGAACTTTGGAATGAGCTGGTTTTCTAAAAAACAGGAGATTCTCAGCAACCAATCAGAAGGGGCCCATTTTACCTGAAATGTCCAATCTTTTGTTCTCTGTTTCTGCTTTCTTCAGCCCTTTTCTTCCTATAAAGCCAACCTCATCTACTCAGCTCATCAGAACACCCATTCTATTTTATAGAATGAGACGTTACTTGATTCTAGAATCACTAATAAAAGGCAATTAGATAGTTAAACTAAATTTGTTGTAATTTTGTTTTTTGACAGAGAGGAGGCCTGAGTTAAGAAATATCTGTAGGAATAAAATTGGGTAGGACTGGTGATAAATTGAGGCAAGAAAAAGAAGAAAGTATGAAGGTAGTATCTCATATTCTTTTTAAAATTTTTTAATTTTTTAATAAGGATGCTAATCTCATCAGATTATTTACAGAGATAACTAGGCGGATGGTGGTATCAGCATGGAATATTACAAAATAGGGGCAGGTTTATTGAGGAAAAGATGAGTTCAGGTTTAGGCGACAAAGGTGAATTATTGTGAAGCTTGGTATTCTGACAAAATATTTATTTATTTATTATTTTTTAATAGAGATGGCCTCTCACTACAGCCCAGGCTGTAGTGCACTGGCTAGTCACAGGCTATGTGATCATATCACCCTGCAGCCTCGAACTCCTGCGCTCAAGAGTCCCCTGACCTCAGCCTCCCAAGTATCTGGGACTGCAAGTGTAGGCCACCATATCCAGCTCAAATTATTAAATCTCAGTATGTCAATAGAAGTGGGTTGCTCAAGTCCAACTCCTTTGAATAACAAACAGAGCTGTTTACAGTCTGGATCTAACCTACCTCTCCCATATCATCTTCTATTCTTTTTTATATACCTTTTGTTTCAACCACACCAAACTTTTTTTTTTTTTTTTTTTTTTTTCTTTTTTAAGCAGATTCTGACTTGTATACACCAAACTTTTTTCAAAGAGACCTTCCTGGACCCCAAAATCTAAAAAAATGTCAACCTTAAATAGTGAGATTCAGAAAATATGATTAAGTATGGAGTTTACTATTAGAGCCCAAAGTTTGAGGACAGCCACCTGGGAACATAGATTCAAATGCCCTGAATATACACTCTGATTAGAAGCAGTTATGGTGTGTGTGTGTGTGTGTGTGTGTGTGTGTGTGTGTGTTTTGAGACACAGTCTGGCTTTGTTGCCCTGGCTAGAGTGCTATGGCATCAGCCTAGCTCACAGCAACCTCAAACTCCTGGGCTCAAGTGATCATCCTGCCTCAGCCTCCCAAGTAGCTGGGACTGTTTTCTATTTTTTATAGAGATGGGTTCTCACTCTTGGTCAGGGTGGTCTCCAACTCCTGGCCTCAAGGGATCGATGCTCCCACCTTAGCCTCCCAGTGTGCTAAGATTACAGGAGTCACTACACTTGGCCGATTAGAGAGCTTTTCTAATAGTCTAAGCAAGAAACGAGGAGAACAAGAACTAAGGTAGCAGGAATGGAGAGTTAGATTTAAGACACATTTCTGAGGTGAACTGGTAAGCACTTACTGACCAAATGGATGGGGCTGGAGAGATGTGTTGCAAGTAATGATGAGACTAAGGTTTGTAGTCTGGGAGCCTAAGTGGACGAGCCAGAGAGTAATCAGGTGGAAAAGAACATTTCAGATAGATGATAAAAATATTTACATAACATCTGGAGGCTGTGGTCTGCTTTGGTAAAGGGCAAAAGGAAAGAGGTTTCCACAAATCGACGCCCTGCTCCACTTTTTTACCACAATGAAATTATTTTCAGGAATTGGGACGGGAGTGTGTTTGAAACCGCAACTTTGGATCCAGATTTCTTTCTTGAGCTACTGTTAAACTGTTTATGTAGGGCCACTGATTTGATGATTGGGCTGGGCAAGTTATTATCTGTTCATGACTTAATCCTTCCATCTGTAAAATGGTAGAATAGCAGGGAATTTGGGGTGTTGTGAAGATTGGGATAATACACGTGAAAGCTTAACACATGAGGTTCAACAAATACTTGGAGTGAAAGACGAATGACGCCTCGACGGATCTCAAAGGAGCAAGAGCAGGGATTTTAGAAAGTTGTATAAGGACCTTCGGGCTTCCTCGGCTTCCCAGAGACGCCGCCGGAGCGGGCCTGAGGCACTACCTTGTATTTCCTCTTAACTGGCCGCATTTTATCTCAGGATTCATCAGCTCCCAAGCTGAAGCTTCAGTTTGCTCCGCCAAGCGGCGCCCGTCCACTAGCCTCTGTGGGCTCAGCTGAGTGTGATGCTGAGGCTGGAGAGCGACGTCCGGTCTCCTAGGCAACCACGTCAACTTCCGGTTTGAAGAACAGTCCGGGTTGGCGAGCGGCCACATTTCCGCCATGTGACCGGCGCAGGCGCAGTGCGAACTGGAGGGCGCGCGTCCGCTGCACGGTGCGCGGTGCAGCAAGCGCATGCTGAAATTCAACCTCCTGGCCTTGACTCCGGGCTGTACCCGGGGAGGTGGCTCCGGGAAGTGCAGTCGCCCTGGGGGGGGGCGGGGCCAGGGCTCCGCTCTGCGCTCCTGTGGTACTGCTAGGAAGCCGGGCGGCAGCAAGACCGCTTCTCCGGAGCCGCCAAGCTGGAGTTGGAACTGGACCTCCGTGGGGCCAGGGCCCCGGCTGCGGGGCAGCGGCTCCTCCAGGCCGAGGCCCCGGCAGAGAATGAGCCGGAGGCAGTGGTGATCTCCCGGCAGAGCGGCCGGGCGGAGAGCATGATGCGCTGGTTCACCACCGTGATCCTGTTTGCCTCCTTCCTGGGACTGGTGAGAGTCCGGGTTGCAACCCTCCCAGGTCGGGGCAGGAGCAGGCGTCCTGCGGAGAATGTGGCCTTGAGACTTGCAAGCTCTGTGACCTTGGGCGCGTTACTTAATCTGCCCAGGCCTCAGTTTCGTGTTCTGGAAAATGGGCACAATTCTAGTTTTGGAGGGTTATTGGCAAGTGCAAAATTGATTTTCCTAATACTTTTTTCGGCTCCAGCAAACGTTCCTGCGTCTCCTCTGAGGGATGGGCGATGCAAGAGGGATTGCCCAGGTTTTTAGTCACTGTTCTCCGCACCCACTTACTCAACCCCCAAGTTGTTACACAGAAAAGCTGCATTTTTGGGGATTCTGTTTAATTTTGCAGATAAGGAAATAGGCCCAGAGAGGAAAGTGACTTTTCCGGATTACACAACTGGTTAAGTGGTAGAGCCAGAAGTATGTCCCTTATTCTGCCCATGATGTTATTTAAAGCAAACCTTCAGATCCTTAAATTTTTTTTTTTTTTGAGCAAACTGCAGGGCTACAAGCTCCTTTTGCCACCCCCTTGGGCCGCCCCTCAATTCACTATTTGTGGAATCCTTCCTTTTATCACTCGATAATTGAGATCCTGGGGAGTGGGGAGGGTGAGTCCTTTTAAATAGAGTGACTTCTAGTTAGCGTCTCAGGAGCTCTGAGCTACAGTTGTTTCTTATTTTGATTGGGGATTGGGGATGTAGAAGGAAATTATTACAGAAGCTTGGTGAATCCTCACTGCGGGCCGGCTCTTGCTGTAAGTCTTTGGAAGGCATGAACTAACTTGATTAGGCACTTGCTTCGCATGTGCCGGTGCTGTTCCTTAGTCTTGAACTGCTCCTGCTTGGGCAGGGGGCACACCCGTGTGTTTAAAGCTGAGCGGTGCAATTAGAATCAATTATTCTTGAAATGAAGAATGATTAGAAACATTTTTTAAGTGCCCAATGAATTTCCTTTGAAAGACAACTGTAATCCTTAGTTTTTGCTAACACCACATTGTCTTTGAGTACAATTTTATTGTTAAAGTTATTGGATACATGTGCATGTAATATTTTCTAAGAAAGCCTTACTGACTGTACTTCGGTTGGCTTGAGATTTTCTTTGAAGAAACTTGTAGATTTAGAGACGTTTAAATTGTTTATCTCCTGCAGTTTTATACATGTAGTTCAAAGGAAGACCCCATATGCATCCACAAATATTGCTGTTTAGCAACATCAAAAAATGGGATTAATATTTTGATGTTTTGATAATTAAAATTTTTAACAATTAAATTTTTATTTGTGCATGTAGTTATTTCAAAATATACAAAAAAATTTCAAGAATAGTTTTAATGTTACATTTTATTAACATAATGCAGAGTAGTCTTTTAAAGGTATTGTTCAAAGGGGAAACAGGATTGCAATAAAAAGCCAGAAGAATTAAAGAATTTTTTAAAAATTGAAAGTTGTCAAGGCCGGGAACAGTGGTTCACGCCTGTAATCTAGCACTCTGGGAGGCCGAGGTGGGCGGATTGCTCAAGGTCAGGAGTTAGAAACCAGCCTGAGCAAGAGTGAGACACCGTCTCTACTAAAAAAAAAAAAAAAGAAATAAACTGGCCAACTAAAAATATATAGAAAAAATTAGCCAGGCATGGTGGCACATGTCTGTAGTCCCAGCTACTCGGGAGGCTGAGGCAGGAGGATTGCTTGAGCCCAGGAGTTTGAGGTTGCTGTGAGCTAGGCTGATGCCATGGCACTCTAGCCCAGGTGACAGAGTGAGACTCTGTCTCAAAAAAAAAAATTGAGAGTTGTCAAAACTAGAAAAATAGTAGGACTCTGTACCTCTATTAGTACAATATTAGTATTGTCATTGTGAATTTTTCCCGACTATGGAGACTTAAAGTTATCCTCTACTACATTACCTTGTAATCCCACCCCCTTGTGCCCTACCCTGTTTTTATTAGTGGAGAAAGCTACCACATAGACATTATTTTAATGATTGTAAGTAAAAACTTTTGTCTTTTTTAAATTTTAGGGAATGAGCGTTGCTATACTGGGGCCCACGTTTCAAGATTTGGCAACAAATGTGAACCGAAATATCAGTAGTCTGTCTTTAATTTTTGTGGGCCGTGCCTTTGGATATTTGAGTGGCTCTGTGATTGGTGGAGTTCTCTTTGACTTAATGAACCATTTTTTACTTTTGGGTAAGTAAATGCTAGATTTAGCCTCTTTATGCCTGTTAATGAATTTACAATTTGTCTTTAAGAAAAAATATGGGTGGGTAGGAGGGGGGTGAGGGGGCATGAGCAATATATGTAACGTGAACATTAATCCCCATAAGATGTTGAAATATAAATAAATAAATAAATAAATAAAAGAAAGAAAGAAAAAAATACTGGCCTGCCAGATGATTGACACTGAAATGGGTAGTGTTCAGGTATCTTCCATGGAAGCTGGGTTTCCCTGGTGATTGCTTTCACTTTGGCAGTTAGAAGGAGTCTGTGCTGGGCTGCTCTGGAAACTTAGCTCAGCCCTGGTGTGTCTTCACAATCCTTGGCCTTCCCTACCTTTACTATAATTTAAGCATCACTCGTGGATCACACATACTGATTGTCCAAAAAGCTCTCCTTATCAGAATTTAGGGCAGATCTCCTGGGACAACCACAGATCAGAATGAGCTCCTTGAACCTACCTGCCCAGGCTAGACTCTAGATGGGGAATGAAAAGGGAGGAGGGGATGGTGGATGAACTGATAAAGGCTGTGTTTGTGTCCTGCCGTCATCCCATGTCAATGACAACTGGAGACTGCTCTATCTCACCCTGGAAATAGATGGCAAAGCTTTTAATATATTCTTTTTTGAATAAATTGAAACGTTTAAAGAAAATTTAGATTAATGTGATAAAATTCCTTTGAAAGCAAGAATAATTTGCTATTGTCAATGAATAAGTAATTCCCTCTTATTTCCAGACTGGCTTGAAAGAATATATTTTCCTTCCTACTCCCCAAATTAATTTATTTAGTAAATTTTTACTATAAACTACAGTAATTGCATTTTATTTTTGCCTTTTTAATTATTTACCCCATGTCTAAAAATCCCTTTAGATTCTTGAATGTCACACAAATAAGTAATTTTTGGCATGTCTCTTTTGCTATAAAACTCTGCCCTGTGGTATAATTTATAGTTTGATGATTAGCAGTGCTGGAAAAGTATTCATATTATAATAATTTATGTTATAGTCTATAAAGATTGTAAGATTTAAATGAAATAACCACTTGTAGAAGCTGAAACTGTCATCTACTCATTGTTACCCAATTTTAATTTGACCTTAGTTTGCATTTTTGGAAGTTTTTATGATGTTGACATGATCCATGACTCTACATGAATATTGATTTTTATAGCTGACTTTTAACCTTTGTTCTCAGGATTGGCAATGTTGGTGACCACAGTTGGTCTTTATCTTGTTCCTTTCTGCAAGACAGCGGTATTACTGATTGTCATCATGTCTGTCTTTGGTGCTTCAATTGGCCTTCTGGATACAGGTTAGTGAGCTCTTTGGTGTCATCTCTGGAAGTAGGAACTTTCTACTAGAATAAGTAAAGCAGATAATATTAAACTCTCCCTTGCAATTCCCCTAAAATGATGGAGACCTATGGAGTTGGTCATGGGGTCACTCATTCAGAATGAATCACTTTTCTAGCAACTACTCTTTCTTGCCAATTAGGGGGGATTATTTTTGAGCAGTCAGCTATGACATGAACTTAAAGAATCTTGTTGCATGAGGGATTATTGATTCATAGTAGCCAAACAGGGAAGAGCCCATGTGGGTAATTATAGTGCAGGTGAGTGGCTTTCATTTTGGGATAAAACATTTATCATTATAATATGGGAGGAACTGATGGTTTAATAGGTTAAACCAAGTCTGGAACCATTATTTGAGAAAGTGTAGAAGCAGCCATCCAATTTGAAATGTACCCTGACTTTCAAGCTAAGAGAAACTGGAGCAGTGTCCTATTTTCTTTCTCTTTCTTTTCTGCTCTTTTCTCTCAAAAGTTTCTGTCCTCCTGCAGTAGGTCCTTTCCATGTATCATCATGTCTTTTGAAACCTCCTTGATAACATACATGACATATGTTTACTCCTAAAATCCTCTTTCTGCCCACCCCTCTCCCTGCTCTACTGTTATTTGATATGTTGGGGAAATATTATACTTCAGGCTTAGTTTGGTTGTGAAATTACAGGGTGGAATTATATGTTTATGTGGAAATATCTGTTGAAAGAAAAGATAGTTTAAGATGTGCTGCGTCTTCCCATTTACCTCGTAGGTGTTTAAACAATATAAATGCAGATGCTAAAAGGCCTCCTGTTTCTCGTAATGAGCACACCAGAATCCTGGAGTGTTCAGGTTCCTGAACATTTGTTTTGCATCTGCTCTATACATAAATAGATGCTTTTCCTCAAGTGACTACCAAGTGCAAGTACAGAAAGCTTTATAATTTGACCACTATCTAATGGTAAAATTTTGTCTTTTAAATATATATTTAAAAACAAATAAATATATAAATATTTCTTCCCCAGTCTTGTGCTAGAACTGCATTACAAAAAGCCCCTCGCTAATGCGCCTGGCTCTAGGAGGTAGTGGCCTACTAGCTTGTAGAATTCCATTTGTGAGTATGTGATATTACAGTGCTTAAGAGTTCTCTAATGGTAGTGGGTTAGAGTTCCCTATTCATAAAAGTAACTTACTTGCAGTGTTTGATAACTTAGAATATTAATACTTGTGCTATGTAAAATAGACTCATCCCCTTTCTGATAGCAATAAACTGTTGCTTTTTTTTAAACTAAGTTACTATGTTTAACTTAAATCATTTTCCCCATCTTTCATTGGTAGGTGGTAATGTCCTTATCTTGGCTCTCTGGGGGGACAAAGGAGCCCCACATATGCAGGCCTTACACTTCTGTTTTGCCTTGGGTGCCTTTTTGGCTCCACTGCTCGCCAAATTGGCCTTGGGTACGGCAGTGCCTGCTGAAAACCACACAGAGTCCGACTTTCACCATCCTACACTCAACCGATCATCCGAAGCTGACTCAGAGTCTCTGTTTGGAGTACCTGTTGATATGAGCTTGCTGTGGGCTTATGCTGTTATCGGTACTTATATTTTAGTGGTTTCTATCCTTTTTTTTGCTCTGTTTTTAAAGAAATACTCGAAGCGGGAAAAAGCAAAAGCATCTGTTCAGACATTTCGAAGAGCTAAGTATCACAAAGCGCTCCTTTGTCTCCTTTTCACGTTCTTCTTCTTTTATGTTGGGGCCGAGGTAACATATGGCTCTTACGTTTTCTCATTTGCAACCACCCATGCTGGCATGAGAGAAAGTGAAGCGGCTGGGTTGAACTCCATCTTCTGGGGCACCTTTGCTGCCTGCAGGGGCCTGGCAATCTTTTTTGCTACATGTTTACATCCTGGAACCCTGATTGTGTTGAGCAACATTGGCAGCCTGACTTCATCTTTATTTCTGGTGCTTTTTGACAAGAGCCCAGTTTGTCTCTGGATAGCAACGGCAGTGTATGGGGCCTCAATGGCAACCACATTTCCCAGTGGTGTTTCTTGGATCGAGCAGTATACAACCATCCATGGCAAAGCCGCAGCATTTTTTGTAGTTGGTGCTGCCCTGGGAGAAATGGCTATTCCTGCAGTAATTGGAATTCTTCAAGGACAGTATCCTGATTTGCCAGTAGTTCTATATACCTCTTTGGGGGCATCAATAGCCACTGGTATTTTATTTCCTGTGCTGTATAAATTAGCCACGTCACCTCTTGATCACCAGCGAAAAGAAAACAGAAAGAGTGAGGACCAGAAAGCTTTGCTGTCTAGCTCTGCGCTAAATGACTATGAGGAAGAAAATGAAGAGGAGGATGCAGAAAAATGGAATGAAATGGATTTTGAAGTGATTGAAATGAATGATACAATGAGGCATTCTGTAATAGAGACATCCAGAAATATTTTGATGGAGCCCGCAGCTGAAATTTCCAACCATTCCCTCTCAAATACATTGGTGTTTGAGTCGTCTCTTGTTGATACTGGCGATTCCCCTGTGAAGCACCTTGCCAGAAACCAGCATAAAAAGGACTAATGAATGATTAGAGAAGATGGATTACTTGCTGACATCCTTGAATAATCACCACTTCTAAAGAGGCCAGAGCAGAGCATCAGCAGACTTTCAACATGCTTTGGGGATCGAAATTTCTGTGTCTGCTTATAACAAATGCTAAAAAGTTTTGAAATGTTCTGTAATTCGCAGAGTCTTCCACAAATAATCAAATGGTCTCATACAGGTGGCTCTTGTTATGAGGCCAGTGTTTGGTATGTGGCTGATTAGGTAATAATTTATGATCTTCACCCCTCAGAGCGTATGAAGAAAGCATTTGTTTTTGAGAAGTTGGGTATCATTCTGATAGAACAAAACCATGTAGGAGTTGAATTGATTTGCTGAACAAATTTCTAGGTGTCAGTATTCTGCCAGGAAAGTTAAGAGTAGTTTCATAAAAGAACATCTTTGGAAATGGACAGATATTTATTTTTATTTATTGCTTTACCTTATCTGTGGTGGTTGGACCAAAGAATGCTCATGACCCATTTGATTTCTGATTTCTATGAAGAGAACACAGAATAGCCAAGAGACATGGCTTTAAGCCTTGACTTTGCCTTCTGGCTCTGCACTCAGTCATTTAACATAGGCCTTATTTATCTCGCCTCCTGATTCTAGAAATGAAAATGAGGCGATTTCCAGATTGGGAATCCATAAGTTTTAAAGTTTGTGTAAGATGTCTGCTAGGAACTAATACAAATGCCAGCCCGTTCTTCATTTCAAATGAGAAGTGAAACAGAAATGATAGATAGCTTTAAGAATGTGCTACTGATTGTGAATACATGTCAATTTCATATACATAACGTTTAATACTTTATTCTGAAGAATACATTTTTTTGTACTGCATTTCATCAATTCTGAGTTACACTGTTTTTATCCACACTTTCAACATCTCTGAAATCAGGACATGTCTTACGATCAGTGATCATTTAACATTGTGACAAAGTTTAATTGACAGTTTTTTCCATATGCATGTATAAAATAATGTGTTTTACAGTCAGTGTCTTAGATTCAGTGAAATACAGTAATTCATTCAATTATGGAGATTATACTATCTTTACAGACATTTTAAGAAGAAAAGTTATTTTTATATGCTAATTTTCTCTCTATGTTCAAATGGGATTTGGAGACACTATATTATGATTTTTAAAAGCTGTTTCCAAGTTTCTACGTTAGTGGTAGGTATGTAGATAGGGTCTTTTGAGGTCTTTTTAACAGAGACTGGGTTTGAACCTTAATGTTCCAAGATATGCTCCTCACCAGGTTTGGGTGGAATTCCTATCGTAAGTGCTGTGAACCAGACTGCAAGTTTCATTTATGGTGAGGCGCAGTCTTTTCCAGTGATTGGAATACTTGTGTCACCCATAGGGGGCTCCTCCTTCCTGAGTTTGAAATTCCTGGGGAACCAAAGTAAAGATTGGAAGATGACTTGGTGGCCTAGCAGTCAGGATTAGAAAGGATACTTTCCATGAATACAGCAAGACTGGTTTGGGCTGTCCTTTGAAAAATGACTACAACTGATGATAGATTTTGTTTGCTTCTTCCCAAGTTTTGTACTAAATAACATCTAATTTCTATCTGAGTGGAGTACATCTGCATTCTCTTATCTAACTTCTATAAATTTGTCTTTGTTTTGTCTTAAGAGTAATACAGCACCTTTCTTGACCACTGCCCATTCACCTTATATGCCTGACACAATATTGGTTCATGTTAATAACCTAATAGCCTTGGAGAGGGCTGGAGGAGAAATTAATGGTAAAAAACCTCTTGCTCTTTTTATTTTTATTATTTTTATTTTTTAGAGATAGGGTCTTGCTCTGTCACCCGGGCTGGAGTGCAATGGTGTGATCGTAGCTCGCTCCAACCTTGAACTCCTGGGCTCAAGTGATCCTCCTGAGTAGCTAAGACTACAGCCATGTGCTACCACTCTGACTAATTTTTAAAAATTTGTTTGTGGAGTCGAGGTCTCACTATGTTGCCCAGGCTGGTCTTGATCTCCTGGTCTCAAGCAAGCCTCCCGCCTTGGCCTCCCAAAATCCTAGGATTACAGACGTGAACCACTGCACCTGGCCCCCTTTTGCTGTTTTTGTATTGGACTTTTCCCTCAGCTAGAACTTGGAAATTACTTCTGTTCCATTTACTACTTTTTCTTAGGTTGTTGGAATTTAGGCAGTAGCAGTTTGAGAGGGTAGAAGATGCAGCTCGGGGAGAAAGGGATGATGATAAGAGTATGGCAGAAAATTTCAAAATCCACAGTGGGAAATTTACTAGGGCTCCATAAACCAAAATGTGAATGGATGTATGAAATCATAGACATTGTTAAAGTTTGATAATGTATTTCCATATTGGAAGAAAAAGACTGAGTATAATTCTAAGAATTAGCATTTATCCTAATGATCAGTTCTTAGGTAGTGTCTGCTAATATGTAAGTAACCAATATCCAAGTTTTCTATTGCTAACACATTACCACAATTTAGTTGTTTCAGGCAGCATTTATCTCACAGTTTCTGGGTGTTAGCTATAGGTTTCTGGGCATAACTTAACTGAGTCCTCTTACCAGTGTCTCACAGGGCTGCAGTCACTACAATCAGATAGGGGTGCATTCTTTTCTGGAGCGTGGGGTCCTCTTCCAGGGCCATGCTCGTATTCAGTTCCTTGCTGTTGTAGCCTGGGGTCCCCATTTCTTGCCATCAGCTGGTTACCACTCTCGGCTCCTGGAGGCCTCCTGCTGTTCCTTGCCATGTGGCCCTTTCGTAGGTCCTCTCACAGCATGGCAGCTTCTTCAAAGCCAACAGGAGAATCTCTTACCCTAGTATGCTAAGCTGGAGTTTATATAACATAAGGTAATTATGGGGATGACATCTCACATTTGCCATGTTGTGTTGGTTAGAAGTAAGTCGTGGGTTCCACCAAACTCAAGGGGAGAGGCTAGAACAGGGATTTGACTCATTGGGGGTCACCTTGGGTGTGTCTACCACCCTCAGGTATCTGCAAAAATCAGGATTCTCAAAAGAGCTAAAAACTGTCAGCTGGGGGAAAAACAGCTTCAGCAACCACTGACAGTGATTATAGGTACAGCCCATTGAGTGTACTGGTGGGGGGTTGGAACGTGCCCTGTAGGCCAGGCCAACAAATCACATATGGGTGAATCCTTTTTTGTTGATGGGGCACTGAATGAGTTAACTCAGAGTTATGCCTTTTTTACCTTGACATTTTATTTTATGTTCTTTATCACTGTACTTTTAACCTGTTTAAATGCAGTTTAGTATGAGGGAAGTAGGTAAATTTTAGTTTGAGTAAAGTTCAGGGACACTTTGAGAGCACCTAACATTCCAAAACAGGATCTTTTTGGTTTAGTGTAGCAAGCAATGAATGATGCAATCCTACTACTTAAATTATTATTAAAATAGAGCTTAAAATTCTTAATGTAAGTAGATATGTTCTTTTGCTATGCTCTGTGTCTGTGTTTGGTAAGTGCCACTTGTTTTGCTTATAGTGATAGATGTTTTGCTTATAGTGATAGTGTGTGTATGTATGTGACCCACAGATATTATATGTGTATGATGTTTTTCTGTACTGTGGGGGTAGATTGGGGTTAGAGGTGGTAGGGAAGGGATATGGAAAAGATTAAGGTATGAGTCAACATTTGTTTAAAAATGTTCCTTTTTAATTGAAAATTTTGTTGAGATTATTAAAGATTCATATGCAGTTGTACATAGTGTTTCTTTAAAATTCTCTGAGCGGGGGGTGCTTATACAACCTAAAAGGGTAGAGTCCTGGACTGGTGCTTCTTGTACTTTAATGTGCATTAGAATTGCCACTAAAATACAAATTCTAACAAGCTCTTAGAGGATGTGGTTCCACTGGCCCACAGACCACACTTCGCATTAGCAGGGCCCACTTTTGGGGAGTATAGAATTCTTTCCTACTTTTGGGAGTTTTGTTTGTTTTAGCTTTTCACTAAATCTGATCCTGTATATCTCTAGGAGTCTGCAGTCCCCATGCACCCTCTCTTTGTGTGGGTGCGCGCACACACACACCCTGCATACACATGCTCTAGGACTCTAGGACAGTTCTTTTCAGTCCTCTCCATTTACCACATTGACTATTGATCATTTATTTGACATGTTTTTTGATTACCTCCTGTTTGGCACTTTCTGTGAGAGGTGCTGCGCATACACTGGTGAAAATGGTGAGGGTTCCTGCCCTTTTGGAGTTTACCCTTTAATGCAGTATAGTTGTCTGTTGGGTAGGGGATTGGTTCCAGGACCCCCTGTGGATATCAGACTCTGAGGATGCTCAAGTCTCATGTAAAGTGGCATAGTATTTACACATAATCTGTGCACATCCTTGCATATACTTTTTAAAAAATTTCAGCATGTTATGGGGGTACACATGTTTAGGTTATATCTGTTGCCTTTCTCCCTTCCCCCCTGGAATCAGAGCTTCAAGTGTGTCCATCCCCCAGACAGTGCACATCACACTCATTATGTATGTATATACCCATCTCCTCCCCCTCCCATCTGCCCGATGCCCAATAAATGTTATTCCTAAATGTCCACTTAGGTGTTGATCACCAATTTGCTGGTGAATACATGTGGTGCTTATTTTTCCATTCTTGGGATACTTAGTAGAATGGCTTCCAGCTCTATCCAGGAAAATAAAAGGTGTGCTATATCACCATTGTTTCTTACAGCTGAATAGTACTCCATGGTATACATATACCACATTTTATTAATCCACTCATGCATTGATGGGCACTTGGGTTGTTTCCACATCTTTGCAATTGTGAATTGTGCTGCTATAAACATTCGAGTGCGGGTGTTTTTTTTTATAGAGTGTCTTTTGTTCTTTTGGGTAGATGCCCAGTAATGGGATTGCTGGATCAAATGGTAGATCCACTTGTATCGCTTTAAGGTATCTCCATATAGCTTTCCACAGAGATTGAACTAGTTTGCAGTCCCACCAGCAATGTAGGAGTGTTCCTATCTCTCTGCATCCACACGAACATTTATTGTTTTAGGACTTTTTTTTTTCCAGCATATTATAGGGGTACAGATGTTAAGGTTATGTATATTGCCCTTGCCTCCTCCTCAAGTCAGAACTTCAAGCGTGCCCATCCCCCAGTTGGTGTGCATCACACTCATTATGTATGTATATACCCATCCCCTCCCCCCCACCTGCCCGGCACATGATAGATGTTATTCCTATATGTCCACTTAGGTGTTGATCAGTTAATACCAATTTGTGGGTGAGTACATGTGGTGCTTATTTTTCCATTCTTGGGATACTTCACTTAATAGAATGGGTTCCAGCTCTATCCAGGAAAATATAAGAAGTGCTATATCACTGTTGTTTCTTACAGCTGAATAGTACTCCATGATATACATATACCACATTTTATTAATCCACTCATGTATTGATGGGCACTTGGGTTGTTTCCATATCTTAGCAATTGTGAATTGTGCTGCTATAAACATTTGAGTGCAGGTGTCTTTTTCATAGAGTGACTTTTGTTCTTTTGGTTAGATGCTTAGTAATGGGATTGCTGGATCAAATGGTAGATCCACTTGTATCGCTTTAAGGTATCTCCATATTGCTTTCCATAGAGGTTGAACTAGTTTGCAGTCCCACCAGCAATGTAGGAGTGTTCCTATCTCTGCACATCCATGCCATCATTTATTGTTTAGGGACTTGTTAATAAAGACCATTCTCACTAGAGATAAGTGATATCTCATTGTGATTTTGAGTTACATTTCCCTGATGATTAGAGATGTTGAGCATTTTTTCATATGTTCGTTGGCCATTATTCTGTCTTCTTTTGGAAAGTTTCTGTTTGTGTCCTTTGCCCACTTTTTGATAGGGTTGTTTGATTTTTCCTTGCTGATTTTCATGAGTTCTAAATAGATACTTGTTATTAGCCCTTTATTGGATGTGTAGCTTGGGAAAATTTTCTCCCATTCTGTGGGAGAATGTCTGTTTGCTCTCTTGACAGTTCCTTTGGCTGTGCAGAAGCTTTTTAATTTGATCAGGTCCCATTTATTTAGTTTTGTTGATGCTGTGATTGCCTTGGGGTCTTCTTCATAAATTCTTTGCCTAGACCAATGTCTAGAAGAGAACTTCCAATGTTTTCTTCTAGAATTCTAATAGTTTCATACCTAAGGTTCAAGTCTGTTACCCAGTATGAGTTAATTTTTGTGAGAGGTGAAAGGTGTGGGTCCTGTTTCAGTCCTCTACATGTGGCTATCCAGTTTTCCCAGCACCATTTATTGAATAAAGATTCTTTTCCCTAATGTATGTTTTTGTCTGCTTTGTCAAAGATTAGATGGCTATATGAGGATGGTTTTATATCTGGGTTCTCTGTTCTGTTCCACTGGTCAATGTCCCTGTTTTTGTGCCAATACCAAGCTGTTTTAATTAGTATACCCTTGTAGTATAGTTTGAAGTCTGGTAAATTGATACCTCCCATTTTGTTTTTATTACCTAGGACTGCTTTTGCTATACAGGGTCTTCTCTGGTTCCATACAAAACATAAAATTATTTTTTCTATATCTGTGAAAAATGATGATGGTATTTTAATAGGGATTGCATTGATTCTGTAGATCACTTTGGCTAGTATAGACATTTTAACAATGTTGATTTTGCTGACCCATGAGCATGGTATGGTCTTCCACCTGTTTACGTCCTCTGCTATTTCCTTCGTCTTGCATATACTTTTGGTCATCTCTAGATTTACAATGTAAATGCTGTTTAGAGAGTACTGACAATAAGAAAAGTATGTACATGTTCAGTACAGATGCAACCATTGTAGGCCTAACTATATTTCCAATCCATGGTTGGTTGAAACTGTGGATGCAGAGGGCCAAGATACTGTCTGATAGAACTTTCTGAGATGATGGAAATGTTCTACATTTGCACTGCCCAGTAGTGCCACTGGCTACATTTGGTGAATTTTGCCCATAAAATATGACTAGTATGATACAAAATGAATTTTTAATTTAAATGTCAATTTAAATATCCATATTGAATAGTGGCCATCATTGAATAGTACAGGTCTAGTGGGAGAAACAAGGCATCAAACAATCACACAGGAAGGATTTATTTCCTGTTGTACTAGAAATTAATAAGTATCTAGAGTCAAAGGTTGCAGTTGATCCCTTGTCAAATGGCATAATATAAATTGTCATGGCTGTTAAGGAAAGACTTGTTCTTAATAGGTCAGGATCATAGACTGAAGTGTTTATTGGTCTGAAAGAGAAGGTTTTTTTTTTTGTTTGTTTTTTTGAGACAGAGTCTCACTCTGTTGCCTGGGCTAGAGTACCATGGTGTCAGCCTAGCTCACAGCAACCTCAAACTCCTGGGCTCAAATGATCCTCCTGCCTCAGCCTCCCGAGTAGCTGGGATTACAGGCACTTGCCACAATGCCTGACTAATTTTTTCTATTTTTAGTAGAGACAGGGTCTTGCTCTTGCTGACTCTGGTCTCTACTCCTGACCTCAAGTGATCCTCCTGCCTCGGCCTCCCAAAGTGCTAGGATTATAGGCATGAGCCACTGCTCCCGGCTGCCCAGCTAATTTTTTTAAATTATTTTTTTGTAAATATGGGTCTCAATAATTGCCCAGGCTAGGGTGTGTATGTATATGTGTGTGTGTGTGTGTGTGTGTGTGTGTGTGTATATATGTATATGTATATATATATATGTAGCTATTATAAATGGGAGTACTTTCTTTATATCTTTTTTCTGTGTTCATTGTTGTATAGAAACACTACTGATTTTTGTATATTAATTTTTCCTATAAGTTACTGAATTTATTGGTTCTAAGAGATTTTTTTGTAGAGCATTTAGAGTTTTCTGTATATAAGATCATGTTGTCTGCATACGGGGACAGTTTGACTTCCTTCTTTCCAGTTTCGATGACCTTTATTTCACTATCTTGCCTAATTTCTCTGGCTGGGACTGCCAGTACTATGTTGAATGAGAGTCGTAAGAGTATATATCTTTGTTGTGTTCCAATTCTCAGCTTTTCCCTGTTCAGCATAATATTAGCTGTGGGTTTGCCATATATGGACTTTATTATGTTGAAGTATGCTCTCCTATACCTAGTTCGCAGAGGGTTTTTATCCTGAAGGGATAAAAATTGAATTGAATTTTATCAAATGCTTTTTTGGCATCTATCAAGATGATCATGTGGTTTTGTCCTTTTTCTATGGTTGTGATGTATGTTTGTTGATGTGCTTATGTTGAACCATCCTTGCATTCCAGGGATAACTCCTACTTATCATGCATTGTGAATGATCTTTTTAATGTGCTGCTAGATTTGGCTTGCTGGTATTTTGTTGAGAAATTTTGCATCTATGTTCATCAGGGATATTGGCCTATAGTTTTCTTTTTTTGTTATATCCTTATCTAATTTTTATATCAGGGTAATTCTGGCCTCATAGAATGTGTTAGAAGCAATTCCCTCCTTTTTAAATTTCTGGAAGAATTTCAGAAGAATCGGATTCCCTCCTCTTTAATTTTCTGGAAGAGTTTCAGAAGAGTTGGTGTTAGTTCTTTAAATGTTTGGTACAATTAGCAATAAGGCCATCAAGTCCTGGGCTTTTCTTTGATGGGAGACTTTCTTTGACTGATTTAATTTTATTACTTGTGTTTCATCTGTTCAGGTTTGCTATTTCTTCTTGGTTCAATCTTAGTAGGTTGTATTTGTCCAAGAATTTATCCATTTCAGTTATGTTTTTCAATTTGTTGGCACATGGTTATTCATAGTAGTCTCTGATCTATTGTTCTGTGAGGAAATGGGCATTACACAGCACTAGACAGAAAATGGATTTCCGATTCAGTTTAATTGCAAGGAGTTGTATAAACTGATGTGTCCTGCTTCTTCCTCAAAGTGAGCTAGGCTGGATTTTTGTGATTGGAAGCATTTTCCATGATGATGGTGGATTAAGTGCTATAAAAATTAAAATCAGTCTATCCTGTCTCTATTAGTAATGTAAGAACTTCTAAGAATCTAGGGATGCCTACATCACATGCCCCACCCACACATAACTACATGGGAAGCATAAAAACCTTTTGTCAACTTTTTTGGCAGGGAGGGTAGGACAGTGCTTAAGGAAGATGTGGGAGGGATTTTTTTTTTTATTTGACCTGCCACCAAAATTTCTAGATCTGTACACACACTCAGATACACATACATATCCATTTTTCAACAGACTTTTTCCTCCCTATGACTGCAGAATCCCAGAATCCAGCTTCCCTCAGGCTGACAGACAGTGCCTATTCACTGCGCAGATCTGGTTTATCAATATAATGTAGAAGGCTCCTGTGTTGTTTCATAAGCTGAAGGGGCAGGGGCAGGGGCAACAAAGTGGATACTCATGGTGGGGGGGGCTTGCTTTTTGTCTTAAATCCAATCTACTTATCGATACTTGGTTTGGGGGCTTGGAGGGGTTCTGTTGGTACACTATGGCAGAAGTTCTGAAGGTCCCAGTGTACTATGGTAAGGAGGGGGTGATTGAGAGGGACCGAGTAGCAGCTCTCACTAAGTCTGTAGGCTGTGCTTCTAGACGCATCAGAAAGGCTTGGGTCCAGCACAGCAAAGAGCAGGCCTCACCGAGAGAGGCTAGGAAGGACTCACTGGGGAGAACACCAGCCTAGTGATGATGGGGAGTGTGTGTGACTGAGCTCAGGCACGGCTTGCACTCTTGGTGTTCACAAGGGAGACAGTCCCATTCTCATCACCATTCTCAGTCCCATTCTCATCACCAAAGACTTCACTTTGCTGAGGATGCCAAGCCAGCAGGGTAGGAAGGTGGCCAGAGGCATTGCAGCCCATCTGTGATGCTGGCTTGGGACAGTAGGTATCCCAGAGTAAAATTCTCTTGTCCTCACCACGTGAAAGAAACGTGGAGTTCTTGTCCTGGGAGATGCAGCGACACAGGTGACCTGCCCAGCCTGAGCTCTGTCTGAATTCAGTACCATCTGCTGAGCACTGTCCCAGACCTTGCTGCAGAAGTCTGCCACTGCTGACAGCATGTGTGCCAGAGCACAGGACACTGTAGACACAGTGTCCTCCTGCTCGTACTTAGAGAACTTATAGAACTTGCTGACCATAAGTGTCTCATTCTCATCTAGTCCCCATAATTCAATAGTACCTGAATTGGAAGCCATGAGGATATCTCTGTCCCCCACCTATGTGAGGTCGGCCACTCTGGCCTCCATGTGGCCTCCAATGGAGCAGAAATCTTCTTTGGGGGTGGCACAAGGGTCTTTTTTTTGGAGACAGAGTCTTGCTCTGTCATCTTGGCTAAAGTGTTGTAGTGTCACCTTAGCTCACAGCAACCTCAAACTTCTGGACTCAAGCGATCCTACTGCCTCAGCCTCTTGAGTATTTGGGACTACAGGCATGTGCCACCATGCCCGGCTAATTTTTTCTATTTTTAGTAGAGACGGGGTCTCACTCTTGCTCGGGCTAGTCTTGAACTCCTGAGCTCAATCCATCCTCCCGCCTTGGCCTCCCAGAATGCTAGGATTACAGGTGTGAGCCACCAGGCTGGCCTGATTCCTTTTTTTTTTCTCCTTTATATATCTTCTCTACTAGTGTGTTTTATACTTTAGTGTGTTCTCATGGTGGTGATTATGGTCTTTTCGCTTCCAGATGCATTGAGCATTTCTTGTAAGGCTGGTCTAGTGGTGGTGAATTCCCTGTGTTTTTGCTTGTCTGGGATCTGTGGTTATTTTAATTATGTGTTCTCTTGTCCTCTATTTCTTTTTATTTACTTATTTCTATTCTTTTTTTTTTTTTTTTAAGGGTTGTCAAGGTCTACTTTACTTAGATTTTCTGCTGGTTTTATAATCATACAGAAACAAGGAAGTATGAACAGAAAAATAGAGTGGGGGGATGATGAGGCTCGGGTTTGGGCTAATCAGTATCTTATCGAGGTTGTTTGTGTCTGGTTACCCAACCCCAACCTGGCAGGTGGTCGGTAACAATTGCAGTCAGCACACCCTGGAGAAATCCATGGTCAGCACGTCATGGGATGCATTCTTCTCGGAGCTATAGCTGGAGGGTGGGGTGCTGTTTTTGTCCTAGGAATTTTTCTAGGGTGAGGCCCATGCGTAGGACAAGTCATTGGGGTGTTGAGGGTCTTAGTCTCTAACATCTCCCCCTCTTTTTACTAATATGAGGGAGATTTACACAGGTTGGTGGAGAGTCTGTCTTAGGCTACGCGATGGGCTTCCTCGACCAGCACCTCAAACAAGATCGTGTGATCAATGTGAAGGTGAGGCCTCTGTCTTAGGCTATGTAGGTGGCATCCAGCTCCGGCACTTCTAATGATGAAGTGTGCCCCCGGGCATGGACCTACAATATTCCCGTCATGGAGTTACCTCACTGCTGGTGGGGCGTGCATCTGGTACACGGCATCGCGATAATCCCGTCATGGGCATCTCCACAGCCTTTGGAACCAACTGCGTTCCATGTCTGAGGCAAGGTTTGAAAAATTTAGACCCTCTATGGCTGTATGGGGAGGCTCTGTATGGAGGTCTTCTCTGGAGCCTCTTTGTTCCAGCCGTTGGTAAAACACGGAGACCGATTTTTGTGTGGCTGCGTATACCTGCGACTTGACAAAGTTGGTTAGTTTTTTAAATGCCCAAGGCCCAAAGGTGAGAAGCAACAAAAAACCTATAAACGGCCCCAAGACACTGGGAAGCAATGTGGATAACCAGGGGGATGTGGAAAACCAATTTTGATACCATGCCTCACTTTGTTCCCTCTGTTTCTTTCTATTTTCAAGGCTCTGTCTAACTCTCTCAATGCTATCTTCTACCAGACCTGTTTTGTCTGCGTAAAAGCAACATTCTTCTTTAAGTACTGCGCACAAACCTCCCTCTTGGAGGAGCACTAAATCTAGGCCTCTTCTATTTTGCAACACTACCTCAGAAAGTGAAGCGAGGGATTCTTTGAGATATTTTAGACCCTGCTGTAGCTCTCGGAGATCATTATTGATGGCTGCAGAGAGCTGCAGGTATTGTTGATTGGAGGTGATCAGAGAGGCTATGCCTGTTCCAGCCCCTGTGGCACCAAGGCCCAAAACAACTGCGAGTGTTATGGCTGTGATGGGTTCTCTCTTTACCCGGGGCATTGTGGTGCCTCGCTCCCAAAACTGAAGTAACTCATCAGCAGGATGTACAGTGAGTCTGGGGAAAATCATGACTAACACACAATATTCTCTATGCTCAAGAAACGTTGCAGTGACTACATACAGAGTAAGGCCGGAAGAACAAGCTAAATTAGAGGTGTTAGATGCCTGAATATACTGAAAAGTGGAGTTGACAGTCATTGACTGATTACATATTTTCTCTAAGGGTGCAGGAGGGAGCATTTTTGGGCCAAGAAGGCAAAGGCCTAGGCCTGTGACCTGGCTGAGTGTCAGGCCACCATGGGTCTCAAGACCCCATCTGAGTCTGCTGGTGTCATTAGTAAATAATGGCTCACCAAATGTAGCGACGCCTTCATAGAAGGGAGGCCGGGGGGAGTAGCATACCCAACACTCTTGATATTCTGAATTATTGGCCTCTCGAATGGTCCTGACAGAGGCGTTGACTAAGGAGAGAATTAGTTCTGCCGAGGAAGGGGGCCCCTCGGGTAGGGTAGGTCGGTATAGGGAGGTGCTGAATGGAGAAGGGGACACAGTTGGGGAGGAGGGTAGGTGGGAAGGACTTTAAGGGAGGAAGCCCATAGGTGAACCCAAAAAAGAGGCTTGCCCTGCCAAAGGAGTCCCGTGGGCGAAAAGGGGGTAGGGAGGACAATAAAGTACAAAGGGGAGTTGGGGGAGAAGTAGCCAATGGCCTGGGCATTTATGGCCTGCTCAACTAAATTAAGCGCTTGCTGCCCTTCTTTAGTTAGGGAGTGGGGACAGGTTGGATTGGTATCTCCCTGCAGGATGTCAAATAGGGGTTTTAACTATCCTGTGGTGAGTTTTAAATATGGGCGAAGCCAATTAATGTCGCCTAGAAGGCGCTGAAAATCATTAAGGCATTGAAGAGAGTCTCTCCTGATCTGTACTTTTTGGGAGAGGACCCTATTGGGGAATAATTCAAAGCCTAGGAACAGGTGAGGGGGACAGACCTGAATTTTTTCAGGGGACAAGCGGAGGCCTTGAGCCTGTAAGGCTGAGACAACCTGCATGGTAACTTGATGTAAGGTTGCCTCCTCAGCCCCAGCGAGAAGAATGTCATCCATATAATGAATTATATATAGCTGAGGATGTTGAATTCTAAAAGAATCAATTGTCTGAGCCACATATTTTTGGCAAAGGGTAGGGCTGTTGGCCATGCCTTGAGGCAATACTCGCCATTGGAAACGCGGGGAGGGCCCTATACAGTTTACTACCGAGAGACTGAAGGCGAAGTGCTTACAGTCATCTGGGTGCAATGGTATGGAGAAAAAACAGTCTTTGTTTGATTAACAGCCCATAAGTCTTGTAGCAGCCGCCACTTGCCAGTCCTTTTTTGAATGACAAAAATGGGGGTGTTCCATGGTGAAGTAGAGGGCTCTATGTGTCCGGCAGCTAATTGTTCCTGCACTAATGCTGTAGCTGCGGCCAGCTTGTTAGATGGGAGGGGCCACTGATCGATCCAGACAGGTGAGTCACTTTTCCAAGTGATTTTATCTGCCTGAAGTGCAGGGGGATCAATGGCACTTACAAAAAATGTTCTTCGAACCCTAGTCCTGATCTGTCTGACTTAGGGAGGGTGGTTAAGGGTGCTCTTAGTCCCTGACCCTCTTTGCCTAAACCCTGTCCTGGGAGGAATCCCTGTTTAAGCATTTGGCTGGCTACAACTTCATTGGGGCTGCACATAATGACATTCATTTGTGCAAGGATATCACGCCCCCATAAGTTAACGGGTAGGTTTGGGACTACAAAGGGTTGAGTGGTACCTCTGTTTCCCTCAGAGTCTTCCCATGTTAAAATTTTTGAGCTCTGGATAGTATCTCTAGACTGTCCTATACCTTGTAAGTGCGTAAGGGAAGGCTGCAGTGGCCATGATTGGGGCCAGGCATCCTGGGCAATAACTGTGGAATCAGCGCCAGAATCAAGAAGGCCTTCAAAAAGTTTACCATCTAATTTTAGCCGCAGGGTGGGCCGCTCCTTGGTGATAGCTTGGACCCAATAAAGATCAGAAGAGCCAGGGCAGGAAGCACCTCGGTTAGAGGCGATGGCTGGGAAGGATGTATTAAGGGGCAAGGGTAACGCCTGAGCTAAGCGCTGTCCCTTAGAGACATACACAGGGCCGGTAAGTGCACTGGCTAAGATGTTAATTTCCCCTGTAAAGTCACTATCTACTATGGAGGGGTGGACTATGAGCCCTGCAAGAGTGGAGGAGGCTCGGCCCAGAATAAAAAAGAACATATTAGCTGGGGGCAGGGGGGGTCCAAAGGAGCCAGTAGGCAAAATTTGAACACCATCCTCAGGTCTTAATATTGTGTCGGAGGAGGCACACAAGTCCACTCCTGCGCTCTCTGTGATTGCTCGGGGCTGGGGATCCTCTTGTCAGCTGTTCCCCGAGGCCGACTGAAATTGAATAGGGCGAGGGGCCCGGGGCTGGCCCCTCAGGCCGTTTCCTGAAAGGGGGGGCAAGGGGTTTCCAAAGACATCAGTCTTGGAGCAGCATTGATTGGCCCAATGATTTCCCCTCTTGCAGCGAGGACAGAGGCCTGGCGGCTTAGGAGGGTTAGGGTCGGCAGAGGAAGTGGCCAAGGGGCATTGCCTCGCAAAGTGCCCTGGCTGACCGCACTTAAAACAGCCTCTCTGTGCCGCAGTCCCTTGGATGGCGGCCCCAACCGCAAGCTGCACGGCCTGCGATACCTTATGGGCGAAGGGGTCAACATCATTACACATCCTAATCATGTCATTAAGGTCTTTATTTTTGAGTTTGCCCCTGAGGATGGCCCTGCAAGCGCTGTTGGCATTTTCATAGGCCAATTGTTTAATAAGTTTATTATCGCCACCCTCCTGTCCGAGGGTCCTCTCAGCAGATTCTAAAAGCCTACCTACAAATTCACTAAAGCCCTCTTGAGCTCCCTGGGTGATTTTTGTCAGGGGAGTGAGAACAGATCCCGTAGAGGGAAGTGTTCGCCAAGCGCCGAAAGCGGCTGCGGCGGTGTGAGACAAGAGCCCAATCGGGAGTCCCCTTTGGCGCTGTTCAGTGGCAAACTTCCCTTGTCTGCTAAGTTTTTCAAGGGTCCAAGATGCAGAATTGGGGTTTTTTAAATTATTAGCAGCCGTAGTCTGACAGCGGTTGAGAAAGTCGGCTTTCCATGAGAGGAACTGTCCGTGTGAAAGGACCGCCTGTACTAGTTTGACCCATTCTCCGGGGAGCAGGTAGCCGCCCCCTGAGGCTGCCTCCAGGAGGGAATAGGTAAAGGGTGCATTGGGCCCATACGCCCTAACAGCAGAATTCAGTTCTTTTAAGGTTTTGAATTTTAGCCTGCAAAATTCAGTGGGCTCTGAGTCTGTTTCTTCTGGGAGGTCATCGCTCTCCCTTTCTCTTTCCCTCCCTTCCGTATCCTCATTATCTGAATCTTGGGGCGGGGACTGGCTCGAAGAAGGGGCGGCAAGGTCTCCTCGCCTATTAGACCTGGTAACTACCGGGAATGCTAGGGCTTTATGGGAGGACTTTAAGGATTTCTTATTTAAGGTGGCGTGGGATTGGGCGGTCTCATGACGTGGGTGGCTAATGAAGACAGAATCTTTAAGCGTATCTTGGAGGGAGGACAAGTCATTGGAAAGCTGGGCAAACTCTTTTTGAAGTTGTAAGACATCCTTTAATTGCGTAACCCTTTGACTTAAGTCTTTTTTGGCACGCAAAAGCAAGGGCATTGTAAGGGGAGGCATTAATGAAGGTGCGCAAATCTGGGGCGCGTAAGGAGGCGGCCATTCGGGATCGTGATATCGGGCCGCTTCCTCTCCGAGGGTTGCCTCTTCTGCGGGGTCGAGGGACTCTCGGAGGGGTTGTTTCTTGAACACCAGGTAATTGAGGGGCTGTACCCTCGGGTAAGGGAGAATAGAGGGTCTTGGTGTCTGGCCTACTAATCGGGGGCTTGTCCCTAGATGTCTGGAGCTCAGCCGAGGGTCCTGAGGGGGCATATTAATACAAACTGAGGGGCAAGGGGAAGGGCATGTTGGTCCCTCAGGATTATTAGGAGAAGCTGGCCCTTCAGCCGTCTTTAAAGACGTTCTCGAAGCGGACCGCGACACAGGTCGGAGGCAGAATTCTGCTACTGAGAGCAGCTGCTTTTTATTGGGGTCTGAATCTGCTCCCTCAACAATATCTCTAATTAGTCCCCAGTACGAGAAAACGGATACAGGGACGGCATCTGGGCCCTGATTCAGAAGTAAATTGTTTAAATCTCTGCCTACCTTCTGCCACTTGCGTGGGTGAATCTCAGGTCCACCAACAATAAACCAAGGACAAGCACGATCAATGAACACAAAAAACTTTACTAGATCCTTTTTCTTAACTCTAATTCCTCTCTCTCTGAGTGAGGCCTTGAGATCCTTGATAAAAACGGCCTCTTTAGACAATGAATGGCCCATCTTGATGGGGTGACAATGTAAAAATTTACTCACCAGACCGTCGACTCTGTGAGCGACAGAACGAGGGTCTCTGTAGGGTTTCCTTCGGCCGAAGAGCGCTCCGCAGCGTCACCTTGGGCCCCATGTTGGGTGCCACTTGTCCCAACCCGCGGGACCTTCTGTTACTCGCGGGGGTCAAGGGGGACCATGCCTGAAAGAGATGGGCGAGAGAAAGGAACGAGACCAAACAAAGGGTTGTCAAGGTCTCTACTTATTTCTATTCTTTCAGAAAAAATTAGTTCTTGCACTGTGACTATTTTTGTGCTTTGTTTTTATGTCTTCCTTTGACTTAGATTTTTATTTGCAGAACGCACTTAGTATCTGGTGTTTAAATTTATCCCAGCCTGCCTTTGATACATTTGGTTATGAGTTAGTTCGTGGGTGGCCTGGAGAAATGTTTTGAAGTTGTTAGATGACATGAATAGCATAAGGGACTTTTTAGCTCTGAATAACTTGTTGAGATTATAGAGTGCTTTTAAAAAATTATTTATTTTTAATTGTGATAAAATATATATAGCCTAAAATTTATCTTTTAGCCATTTTTAATTGTGAAGTTCAGTGGCATTAAGTACATTCACGTTGTGCAACCATCACTACCACCCATCCACAGAACGTTTTTCTCCTTGCAACCTGAAGCTCTGTGCCCATTAAACAATAATTAAACATTCTACCCTCCCACCAGCCCCTGGAAATCACTATACTTTCTAGGAATTTGACCACTCTCAGGACATCGTATGAGTGCATCACACAGTATTTGTCCTTTTGTTACTAACTTCTTTCATCTCATGTACTGTGTTCAAGTTTCATCCATGTTGTATCACGTGTCAGAATTTCTTTTTAAGCCTGTATAATACTCCATTATATGTGAATACCACATTTTGGCTATACATTCATCTATCCGAGGGCACTTGGGTTCCCCCACCTTTTGGCTGTTGTGAATTATGCTTCTGTGAACGTGGCTATACAAATCTCTCTTCAGGACTGTTTTAGTTCTTTTGGGGTATAAACCATAGCGGAATTGCGGAATCATGTCGTAAATCTGTGTTTTAATTTTTGGCATGTTTGTATTATTTGGCTTAGATTTTGCCCTAATCCAGTTTTTTCAGAAGAGATTAGCTATAGGAAGAGGATAGAGAAACACTTTTTAAAGTATAGCTTCAAACTCCAGGCAGACTTTTTGGCCTATTATAATCAGCTCATTAGCACCCATGTACTGAATAAATGAACTCAGAGAGCTTACGTCAGACAACTATCTGGCAGTTTACAGTTATCTCTGTTTATAGTTTTTGTTCTTTTTTTAACATGGGGTCTTACTCTGTTGCCTAAACTGTAGTGCAGTGAGTGGCTCAATCGCAGCTCCCTGGAACCTCAGACTCCCATGCTCAAGTGATCTTCCCACCTCAGCCTCTTAAATAGTTGTGATTACAGGTACACGCCACCATGCCTGAGTAATGTTTTTATTTTTTGTAGTGATGGAGGACTCGCTGTGTTGCCCAGGCTAGTCTTAAATTCCTGGCTTCAAGTGATCCTCCTGCCTCGGAGGATCCCAAGTGCTGGGATTACAGGCATGAGCCGTGTGCCCAGCCCAATTTTTGTTCACTGAGTGTTTGCGAGCTTGCTATGTGCTAGGTACTGTAGACTCAGTATTAATGAACTTCCTCTTTTGTTGTTGGACTTCCAAGTATCATCATGCATTTAGGAGCTTTGATCCCAATTTTCGGTTAAATGAATGTTCCTGTGTCTGTGCTCCTTTGTTTACAGAGATCCTTCTGACTACCTTGGAACCAGATGGCATGTGGTCAGGGAACCGTGGATGGGCTGTTCTCTGCCTCTGTCACAGCAGCTCTGCCCCTCTGTGGGACTACTGTCTGCTCTTCTCCCTCCTGGCCTATCCTCTATATATCTCTAATTCAGATTCCAGAAGGAACCTGTCTGACTCGAGTAGATGCCATTGCCTTTATTGGGCTTCAGGAGTCGCTGGTCAGCCTATGAATGGGTTCCACTTGGGTCGATGCCACTGCTTGTGTCCGGAGTGGCCACCTCTGCACGCCTGCCCCTACCACTCTGAGTGCAGGAGCTACTATCATCAAAAGGGAAGTGCAGCTGTCGGCTCTGTACCAAGGTAGTGCTGGGCTTAGTAAATATGGCGGACAGGTGCCTGAATGGGATGAAAATTGGCAGGCCCTGCGGTGGATGGCATGGTTCATCTTTTGCATCACTAGTGGAAAAATAAAATCACACCAAGTTGCATAGTTTTTTGGAAGGGCCTATTAGGCAAGGTTAGTGGGACTATTTGATTTTTACAAAGAAAAAAAGCTTTGTTCTAATAGGATAGTATTTATACTTGAGTGAGCTCTAAGAGGATTTCTAGTTTGCAAGAGATATTATTATAACTCTTATCGCTGTGGATCAGAAAGTTTTCCAAATTCATGCATTTCAGTAATCTCCTAGACATTCACTGAGCATTTACTGTGTTCAGTAATCAGGGCCCTGCCAATATAACAGGACAAGGTAGATGATATCCTTGCTTTCTCCAAGCTTATGTTGTTCTGTGTTAAGATCTGCTACAACAAAATTTCTTTTAGCTGCAGAGTCAGTAAAACTTATTGTAATCAGTTTACCCAGATCCAGAAAGTAAAGTAGGTAAGCTCTCTTGGTTACTTGGTGTGTGTGTTTGCTCATTTCTAGTACTTTCACATGTCTTTGGGGTCTTTTTTTTTTTTTTTTTTTTTCTTGAGACAGAGTCTCACTCTTTTGCCCAGGCTGGAGTGAGTGCCGTGGCGTCAGCCTAGCTCACAGCAACCTCAAACTCCTGGGCTCAAGCGATCCTCCTGCCTCAGCCTCCCGAGTAGCTGGGACTACAGGCATGCGCCACCATGCCCGGCTAATTTTTTCTGTATATTTTTAGTTGGCCAATTAATTTCTTTCTATTTTATAGTAGAGATGGGGTCTCTCTGTTGCTCAGGCTGTTTTCAAACTCCTGACCTTAAGCGATCCTCCCACCTCGGCCTCCCAGAGTGCTAGGATTACAGACGTGAGCCACCACGCCCGGCCTTGGGGTCATTTTTGATTTAGAGTTTCATAATAATTACTCAGCACAGCGTGGTTGAGGCTAATATAGTTAAGAAGGCTTTATTAGCCTACAGCAAAGGAGTCTGACGCCAACTTTGAGATTTGTTCAGGAAAGCCAAGAGGACACATTTGTGTTTGAACTGGCTCTTGGGTTACAGCTCTAAACACCCATGAGTTAATTGAGCATGTTCGTATTTGGAAGCCCTTCCCCTTATCACTTACAGAGAACTTTGCGCCTAGGAGAGTATCCACTTCTGTGGCCAAGTACCCTTTAGGCCTTTATCCTTGTTGAAGAAGTACTCAGAGACAGAAGCATTTAGAAAAGGAAAAGTTTACCTGCAAAGAGAGCAAGAGAAGGAATAGCTTGCCAAATAAAATACACACGTATTTGAAGGAAAAAATAAGCTGCCACCGTTTCTGAGTTTGTGATAATCTATCCATAGTGGAAAAACAGCAACTGCCTCACGTAATTATGTTCACAAAGATCATGACAAATCTTCAGATATAGTACAGCAAAAATGAAGGATAGAATTGATACAGGAATCCAGGTTTAAGGGAAACGTTTTATTGTTTTTCAGGTCAGAAGCAATGAGATGACCCAATCGTTTTGGTTTTATCTGGAGGTGCAAAGTCTTTCTTTCCTGATGGTGATATAGGAAGTTCTCAATTATACTGACGCAGGGCAAAGTGACATTTACTTCTGTACCCTTTGTAATCTATAAACTCCAGGAGGAAAAAGGACCCAAGGGAAAAACATGATTTCAGAATGTATTCTTGTCCTCTGAACAAGAGATAAGCCTTTGCTCCATTGGTTTTTAACCCTGGCTGCTGTTAGAATTCCCTGGCAGTATTTAAAAACTACTGATGCCCACTGTGTTTACTTACATACGAGTTTAACTGATCTAGAGTGGACCCTGGTATTAATATTTTTAAAAAGTAGTAAGTACCCCCCAGTAATTGTAGTGTGCAGCCAAGGTTGAGAACCACTGCTTTTCTTATTGCAGAAAACTGGAACTTCTACTAGTCACAGCGGTGTGCTTAGGCTAATTTACAGCTTGATTAAGTCATACTGCTCTTGTAGATGGTTGAAATTCTGTGCATTTTCTTGAACGAAAAACAGGGAGGAAAAGATCTGTTTTCTATTACCTTCGCTACTGCTTAGTCAATTAAAGGGAATAATCAATACTGTTTGAAGGCCTTCCAAAAATAAAATCAAGCCTGGACCTTTGGGAAGTTGCCCTTCTAGACAGGTTTTCACTTATCAATTTTGATTTTGAGGGCTTAAAGTGGTGGTGATGATCTTATAGATTTATTACATCTGAATTTAATACTACCCACTGTTTTCATGGCTTTGTATAATATAAAAACTTCTTTGAATAAAATATTGATATAAATACTGATGTTTTAAGATAAGACACACGTCTAATTAGTTGTTTCATTGATTGTCTTAATTGTTACCTAATAGTTGTACATATTTCTGTGATATATAATTTGATACATATAATGTGTAATGATCAAATCAGGGTAATTGGGATATCTATCACCTCAAATACTTATTGTTTCTTTGTGTTGGGAACATTCCAGATCTTTTAGCTATTTTGAAATGTACAATAAATTTCTTGTTAACTCTAGTCACCCTGCTGTGCTATCAAACACTAGAACTTATTCCTTCTAACTGTATTTTTGTGCCCATTAACCAATCTCTCTCCATCTCCCCCTCACACCCTTCCCAGCCTCTGGTAACTACCATTCTACTTACTTACTTCCTTACATTCTACTTACTTACTCCATGAGATCAATTTTTTTTTTTAGTTCTTACCTATGAATGAGAACGTGCAGGCCAGGCGTGGTGGCTCACGCCTGTAATCCTAGCACTCTGGGAGGCTGAAGTGGGCAGATCGCTCAAGGTCAGGAGTTCGAAACTAGCCTGAGCAAGAGCGAGACCCCGTCTCTACTAAAAATAGAAACAAATTAATTGGCCAACTAAAAATATATAGAAAGAATTAGCCAGGCATGGTGGTGCATGCCTATAGTCCCAGCCACTCAGGAAGTTTGTACACTATCTGTACACTATCTGTACTCCCATGTTTATTGCAGCACTATTTCACAATAGCCAAGATATGGAATAGACTTAAGTGTCCTTCAACAGATGAATCTATGAAGAAAATGTGATATATATATATATATATGCATATATATATATACACACACACAATTGAATAGTACTCATCTATAAAAAAGAATGAAATTCTGCCATTTGCAGCAACATGGATGAAATTAGAGGACATTACATTAAGTAAAAAAAGGAGCAAAAAGATAAGTATCGTACTTTTTTTTTTTCTTTTTTTTTTGAGACAGAGTCTCACTCTGTTGCCGGGACTAGAGTGCTGTGGCATCAACCTAGCTCATAGCAACCTCAAACTCCTGGGCTCAAGCGATCCTACTGCCTCAGCCTCTCGAGTAGCGGGGACTACAAGCATGTGCCACCATGCCCAGTTAATTTTTGTATATATATTTTTAGTTGGCCAATTAATTTCTTTCTATTTGTAGTAGAGATGGGGTCTCACTCTTGCTCAGGCTGGTTTTGAACTCCTGACTTTGAGTGATCCTCCCGCCTTGGCCTCCCAGAGTGCTAGGATTACAGGTGTGAGCTAACTCACCCCGGCCAAGATCTCTCTTCAATGTACTGATTTCCTTTCTTTTGGATATATACCGAGCTTGATCATATGATAGTTCTATTTTTAGTTTTTTGAGCAACCTCCATATGGTTTTCCACCAACAGCATATGAGGGTTCCCTTTTCTCCACACCCTGGCCAGCATCTCTTATTTTTTGTCCTTTTGCTAATAGACATTTTAGCTGGTGTGGGAAGAGATCTCATTGTGGTTTTCATTTGCTTTCCTTGATGATTAGTGATGTTGGCATTTTTTCATATGCCTATTGGCCTTTTGTATGTCTTCTTTTGAGAAATGTCTATTCATATCTTTTGCCATTTTAAAAATCAGATTATTCGTGTTTTTTGGCTATTGAGTTGTTTGAGTTCTTTATATATTCTGGTTATTAATTCCCAGTTGGATAGGTAGTTTGCAAATATTTTCTCCCATTCTCTAGGCTGTCTCCTCACTTTGTTGATTGTTTTCTTTGCCTTGCAGAAGCTTTTTAGCTTGATATAATTTCTTAAGTTTTGCTTTTGTTGCCTGTGCTTTTGAGGTCTTACCCAAAAAATCTTTGCCCAGACCAATGTCTTGCAGTATTTCTGTAATCTTTTCTTCTAATAGTTTCATAGTTTTAGGTCTTACATTTAAGTCTTTAATCCATTTCGATTTTATTTTTGTATATGGTGAGAGGTAAGGGTCTAGTTTCATTTGTGTGCACATGGATATCCAGTTTTCCCAGCACCATTTTTTGAAGAGACTGTCCTTTCAACAATGTGTCTTCTTTGTGTCTTTGTCAAAAATGACTTGGCTGTAAATATGTGGATTTATTTCTGGGTTCTCTATTCCGTTACACTGGCCTATGTGTCTGTTTTTCTGCCAGTGTTTCATTAATGTTTAAAAGGGAATTTGTCATCTCTCCTTCAGAAATTAGTCAATAATATTTTCAGATTTTAAATTATGAGTGTTCCAAAATTTATGCGATGGTTGTATTGGGTTCCTAAAATGTGAATAGTGTTTGCATTTCACATAAATGTTTGGGAAATGATAACTACTTTCTTTGATGACATCTAATATATTTAGTCCTTCAGTGTCTCTCAAGAAGTTTATGATCTAATTCTCAACTTACCAATGCACCAAAGAAGATTTTACCAGCTGGATGTATTAGTAAATATTTTACCTGAATAATAATTTCCTAATTGAGATGATTATACATATGTCTGTTTTAGAGTGGAAGTGAGGTTTTCATAATTGCTTTTCAGGCGGAACCTGGGATGCTTCTGCCTCCCTTCCCCACAGGGCCCAGCAGCTGAAAGCCTACACTGTGACCACAGCCCTATTTTTAACTTGTTTCAAACAACTGTAGTGATAATCTGGCTAAATGATTCTAACTTGGAACATGATTCAGGTGGACAACAACCACTTCAACCCCCTTTATACTTTATGATTCTTGGGAAAAGATATTTTTAAAAGTGGCAAAGTTAAAGGTTGAGAGAAACTATGTGGCCACAGTCTCCCTTGTCTTATCTAAGCAGTTATAATTAATGACACTCCAGGTGTCCTTGTTTGCTGCCATATCTGCTTTCAGTGACCTGAGTTTACAGCTATGCACTCTGCTCTGGGCAGGGATTTTGTTGTACTTTTACCTCATGCCAGAGACTCTGGGCAAACCTTGGCCTTTTCTGGCTCCTCTTAAGTACAGAACTGTAGGAGCCTTACTGCTAGGCAGGAAAGCATGGGATTTCAAGCTCCTAAGAAGAACTGACTGTGTCATGTACACGGGTCCCCGATGCTTTCCATGACGAAGCAGGGGGTCTGCCTCTCGTTCTCCTACCTCACCTCTGTGGACGTGGTTAGGCATGAGAGTAGACTTAGTGGCCAACTTCTGACCTCACCACCCTCTGCTAGAGGCTCCTTGGGGCCATAAGGATGTGGTAGTAGATGGTGGCTCACAGAGACAGACTTGAGGACTGGCTGGGGGTGCTCTGCTACCTCCCACTGGATTGAGGAATGGTGTTTTTTCTATTTGCTCACTATAGCAACCGCCTCATTCTCCCTCCTTTGGGAAACTTTCAAGGATCTAGTAAAATGCATGAAGAAAGCCGGTATGTAATGTGGTAGTGTAGTGTCTGCCTGGATTCGAATTCTGACTCTACCACCTACGACCTTAAGCTTAGTCTTAATTAATCTCTCTGGGCTTACTTAATCTCTCTGGGCTTCAGTTTTTTTCATGTAGTTAGCTGTGAGATTTAAATGAGGTATTTGTAAAGCACTTAGCATACTGCCTCATAAACATTGTTTTTTTTTTTTTTTTTTTTGAGACAGAGTCTCACTTTTGTTGCCCTGGCTAGAGTGAGTGCCGTGGCGTCAGCCTAGCTCACAGCAACCTCAAACTCCTGGGCTCAAGCGATCCTCCTGCCTCAGCCTCCCAAGTAGCTGGGACTACAGGCACGCACCACCATGCCCGGCTAATTTTTTGTATATATATATTTTTTAGTTGGTCAATTAATTTCTTTCTATTTTTAGTAGAGACAGGGTCTCGCTCAGGATGGTTTCGAACTCCCAACCTCGAGCAATCCGTCTGCCTCGGCCTCCCAGAGTGCTAGGATTACAGGCGTGAGCCACCGCACCCGGCCTCATAAACATTGTTATGGGCTGAATTTTGTCCCCCCAAAATCCATATGTTGAAGGCTTAATCCCCAATTATCTCAGAATGTGACTGTGTTTGGAGATAGAGCCTTCAAAGAGGCAGTTAAGGTAAAATGAGGTTACTAGGGCAAGCCCTAATCCAGATAGGACTGGTATCCTTAGAAAAGGAGGAAATTTGGACGCAGAGGCACTGTCTTCACCGAGAGAAGACCGTGTGAAAACCCAGGGGGTCAGAGGCCATATGAAAGCTAAAGAGACAGGCCTCAGAAGAAACCAGTTCTGCCAACATGTTGATCTTGGACCTCTGGACTCCAAAATTGTGAGAAAATAGATTTCTGCTTTTAAAGCCACTCAGTGTGTGCTACTTTGTTATGGCAGCCCTAGCAAACTAACACACATACTAAACACACAGTAAATATCAGCTGCTAATGCTATTACTATTTCCAAGGCACTCAACCAAAGAAAAACAGCCACAAAATGGGGAATTCTAACCAAAGGATAATACTAACCATTTTAGTAGAAGAGACCATCCAAAAAAGGGAAGTGATAATTTTTATAATTGCTATGTCTGGGGAAGCAGGTGGGTACCCTAACTAAGCTAAGGAAATCGTGGGCCATGGGGACACTTAGTTGCCCTCGCAGGTCAGTAAGGTGTGCAGCTGGGCGCTCACATGTCTGCCTGGGAGCTCTCTGCCCAGGCACCAGACGCTGGATTCCCTCAGACCCAGTCAAGTAGCCAGGATACACTGGAACCCACCAACGATTGAAGAATGAGACAGAAACAAAAGAACACAGTTTTAAAAATTTTATTATTTTAGCCCACTGCACCTGGTATTCCCAGGCAGTCTCCCTCCAAAACCAACCTGGCCCTGCTTACTTTCTGAGATCAGACGAGATTGGCTGTGTTCAGGGTGGTATGTTTTGTTGTTTGTTTTTTAAATGGGTAATATATTCATGCAATACTAAAATCAAACCGTACAAAGGTGAATTAAAAAGTAATCTTATTACTTTTGACCTTCAGCCTCAACTCCCCCCCCCAACTAAGGCAACCACTCTTACTGTTATTTTTTTGTATCTTCCAGAGATATCTGTGTATATACAAAAATTTATTTCTGCTTTATTTTAAAATTAATTTTAATTTACAAATAAATTATATTTATGATAGACATGTTTTGAAATATGTATACATTGTATAATGGCTAAATTGAGCTAATTAACATATTACCTCTGCTTTATAGTTATTTTTAAACACAGATTATTGGTATCTGTGCATATAAAAGAAGAGCATATTTTTTTAAATATAAACATTCATATAGATATAATCCCTAACACACACCCCCCCCTTTTTTTTTGAGACATGGTAATCTTACTCTGTTACCCGGGCTAGGGTGTAATGGCGTCATCATAGCTCACAGCAACCTCAAACTCCTGAGCTCAAGTGATCCTCCTGCCTCAGCATTTCAAGTAGCTGGGACTACAGGCACATGCCATGATGCCTGGCTAATTTTTCTGTTTTTTGGTAGAGATAGGGTCTCACTCTTTTTTTTTTTTTTTAAGATTCGTTTTATTTTTTTATATTTATTTATATTTTTTATATATTTATATTTTTATATTTATATATTTTTTTATATTTTCAGCATATTATGAGGATACAAATGTTTAGGTTTATGTGTATTGCCTTTGCCCGACCCAAGTCAGAGCTTCAAGCGTGTCCATCCCCCAGACGGTGTGCAGTGCACTCAGATGGTTATATGTATATACCCATCCCCTCCTCCTGCCTGACACCTGATGAATGTTATTACTATATGTGCACATAAGTGTTGATCAGTTAAAACCAATTTGATGGTAAGTACATGTGCTACTTGTTTATCCATTCTTGGGATACTTCACTTAGTAGATTGAGTTCCAATTCTATCTAGGATAATACAAGAGGTGCTAGATTACCATTATTTGTTGGAGACTAAGACCCTCCACATCCCAAGGACTTGTCCTACGCACGGCCTAGCCCCGGAAAATAGCCTAAGACGAATATAGCACCCAGCCCCCCAGCTATAGTTCCAAGAAGAATGCATTCCTTGACGTGCTTGCTCCAGGGCATGCTACCTGCAATTGTTCCCGACCCCCTGCTAGGTTGGGGTTGAGTGATCCATCACAAACAGCTTCCGGTGCCATTGGGATGCTGATTGGGGCTGATTAGCCCACACCCAAGCCTCATCATCCCCCCACTCTATTTTTCTGTTTCTACTTCCTTGTTTCTGTATATAAAACCTACTAAAAATCCAAGTAAAGTAGACCTTGACAACCCTTTTCTTGGTCTCATTCCTTTCTCTCGCCCATCTCTTTCAGGCACGGTCCCCCTCGCCCCCCGTGAGTAACAAAAGGTCCCGCGGGCTGGGACAATTGTTTTTTGTGGCTGAGTAGAACTCCATGGTTTACACATACCACATTTTATTAATCCACTTATATATTGATGGGCGCTTAGGTTGTTTGTACATCTTTGCAATTGTGCTGCTATAAACATTCAAGTGCCAATGTCTTTTTTATAGAATGTCTTTTGTTCTTTTGGATAGATGCCCAGTGATGGGATTACTGGATCAAATGGTAGTTCTACTCTTTGCTCTTTGAAGTATCTCCATATTACTTTCCACAGAAGTTGTACTAGTTTGCAGTCTCACCAGCAGTGTAGGAGTGTTCCTATCTCTCCTCATCCACGCCAACATTTATTGTTTTGGGACTTTTTGATAAAGGCCATTCTCACTGGAAATAAGTGATATCTCATTGTGGTTTTGATTTGCATTTTCCTGATGATTAGAGATGTTGTGCAGTTTTTCATGTTTTTGGCCATTAGTCAATCTTCTTTTGAAAAGTTTCTGTTCATGTCCTTTGCCCACTTTTTGATAGGGTTGTTTGATTTTTTCTTGCTAATTTTCCTGAATCTATATAGATTCTAGTTATCAGCCCTTTATCAGTTGTGTAACAGGTGAATATTTTCTCCCATTCTGTAGGTTGTCTGTTTGCTCTTGTGATAGTTTCCTTGGCTATGCAGAAGCTTTTTAATTTGATCAGGTCCTGTTTATTTTTGTTGTTGCTGTGATTGCCTTTGAGGTCTTCTTCATAAATTCTTTACCTAGGCCAAAGTCTATAAGAGTTTTTAGAACATTTTCTTCTAGAATTCTTATAGTTTCATGCCTTAGGTTTAAGTCTGTTTTCTATTGTGAGTTGATTTTTGTGAGAGGTGAAAGGTGTGGGTCCTTTTTCAGTCTTCAGCATGTGGCTATCCAATTTTCCCAACACCATTTATTGAATAAGGATTCTTTTTGTCAGTATATTTTTTTGTCTGCTTTGTAAAAGATGAGATGCCTATATGAGTATGGTTTCATAGCTGGGTTCTCAGTTCTGTTCCATTAGTCTGTTTCTGTTCTTGTGCCAGTAACATGCTGTTTTAGTTACTTAGCCTTGTAGTATAGCTTGAAGTTTGGTAAATTGATGTCTCCTAATTTGTTCTTTTTCCTTAAGATTCCTTTTGCTATATGGGGTCTTCTCTGGTTCCATACAAAGCATAGAATTAGTTTTTCTAGATATGTGAAAAATGATATTGGTATTTTAATAGGGATTGTATTGAATCTGTAGATCACTTTGGGTAGTACAGACATTTTAACAATGTTGATTCTGCCAACCCATGAGCATGGTATGTTTTTCCACCCGTTCATGTCCTCTGCTATGTCTTTCCTTAGTGTTTTTGTAGCTTTCTTTAGTTAAATATATTCCTAGCTATTTTATTTTCTTTGTTGCTATTGTGAAGGGTATTCAGTCTTTGATTTGGTTTTCAGTTTGACTCTTGTTGGTGTACAGGAACACTACTGATTTCTGTACATTGATTATGTAACCTGAGGCTTTGCTGAATTTGTTTATCAGTTCTAGCAGTCTCATGTCAGCATCTTTGGGGTTTTCTAGATATAAGATCATATCATCAGCACAGAGCATTAGTTTGACCTCTTCTGCCCACATTTGGATGCCCTTGATTTCCTTCTCTTGTCTGATTGCTCTGGCTAGGACTTCCAGTGCTATGTTGAATAGAAGCAGTGATAGAAGGCAGCCTTGTCTGGTTCCAGTTCTAAGTGGGAATGCTTTAATTTTTCCTCATTCAGTATGATGTTGGCTGTTGGTTTGTGATATATGGCTTGTATCATTTTTAGGTAAGTCCTGTCTATGCCTATTTTATTAAGCATTCTTATCATAAAAGGGTGTTGAATTTTGTGGAATGCTTTTTCTGCAGCTATTGAGAGGATCATGTGGTCATTGTTTTTGCTTCTATTTATGTGGTGAATTACATTTATAGATTTGCACATGTTGAAGCATCCCTGTATCTCTGGATGAAACCCACTTGGTCGTGATGGATTATTATTATTATTTTTGATAAGTACCTGAATTCGGCTTGCTAGTTTTTTGTTAATAATTTTTACATCTGTATTCATAAGGGATATTGGTGTGTTGTTTTCTTTTTTTGTTGCATCTTTTCCTGGTTTTGGTATCAGGGTGATGTTGGCTTCATAAAACATGTTGGGGAGGATTTCTTCCTTCTTGATGTTGTGGAATAATTTCTGCAGGATAAGCACCAGATATTCTTTGTAGGTCTGGTAAAATTCAAGTGCGAAACTGTCTGGTCTGGGACTTTTCTTTTTAGAAAGATTTTTTTATTGCTGCTTCAATTTCAGTACTTGATATTGATATGTTCATGAATTCTATTTCTTCCTGATTGAGCCTAGGGAGGCTGTGTGTTTCTAACAATTTGTCTATTTCTTTCACATTTTCAAATTCATGTGCATAGAGGTTTTTATAGTATTTATAGATGATATTTTGTATTTCCATGGCATCAGTTGTAATTTCTCTTTTTTCATTCCTGATGGAGCTTATTAGAGTCCTTTCTTCTGTGCTTCTTGTTAATCTAGCAAGAGGCATGTCAATTTTATTTATTTTTTCAAAGAACCAACTTTTTATTAATGTTCTGTATAGTTTTTGGTTATCAATTTCATTTAATTCTGCTCTGATCTTAGTTATTTCTTTTCTTCTGCTGGGTTTGGGGTCAGTTTGCTCATCCTTTTCCAGTTATTTGAGACAATTCATTAGATTGTTTATTTGTGATCTATCTCTTGGATGTAGGCATTTATGGATATAAATTTTCCTCTCAGGACTGCTTTCGCTGTGTCCCACAGATTTTGATAACTTGTGTTTCCTTTATCATTTAGTTCAAAGAATCTTTTTATTTCTGTCTTGATTTCCTTCTTAACACAATAATCATGCAGCATAAGGTTGTTTAGTTTCCATGACTTTGTGTAGAGAAGAGAGTTTCTGTTGGAGTTGACTTCTTTTTTCTTTTTTTCTTTTTTTTTTGAGACAGAGTCTCGCTTTGTTGCCCAGGCTAGAGTGAGTGTCGTGGCGTCAGCCTAGCTCACAGCAACCTCAAACTCATGGGCTCGAGCGATCCTGCTGCCTCAGCCTCCCGAGTAGCTGGGACTACAGGCATGCGCCACCATGCCTGGCTAATTTTTTCTATATATAATAGTTGGCCAGTTAATTTCTTTCTATTTATAGTAGAGACAGGGTCTCACTCTTGCTCAGGCTGGTTTCTAACTCTTGACCTTGAGCAATCCTCCGGCCTCGGCCTCCCAGAGTGCTAGGATTACAGTGAGCCACTGCGCCTGGCCCTACTTCTAATTTTATCTCACTGTGGTCTGAGAAGATGCATGGTATAATTTCTGTTTTTCAAAATTTTTTGAGACATGATTTGTAATGTAGGATATGGTCAATCTTAGAGAATGTCCCATGAGCTAATGAGGAAAACATGTATTCAGTGTTTTTGGAGTAGAATGTTCTATAAATGTCAGTCAGGCCCATTTGTTCTAGAGTCTGGTTAAGTCCATTGTTTCTTTTTTTTCTGTTTGGAGATCTATCCTGTTCTGTCAGAGGGGTCAAGTCTCCAGCTATCATCAGCTGTTTATCATTTTGTTTAGACCAAGTAGGATTTGCTTTATGAATCTGGGTGCACCTGAGTTAGGTACATAAATATTTAGAATTGTTATGTCTTCTTTTTGAATTGTCCCATTCACCATTATATAATAACCATCTTTGTCTTTCATTACTTTTTTTGATTTGAAGACTAAGTTATCTGAAATCAGAACTGCCACACTGGCTTTCTTTTAGCTTCTGTTTCCTTGAAATATTGTTTTCCATGCCTTCACCATAAGTCTGAATGTGTCCTTGTGGGTTAGATGTGTTTCCTGAAGACAGCAGATGCTTGGCTTGTATATATTTATCCATTCTGCCAGCCTATATCTCTTTATTGGGCACTTCAAGCCATTCACATTTATTGAGAGAATCTATAAGTGGGGCAGATTTCTGTTCATCCTATTGAGTTGAACTTTGTTGGTTTGTTTTCTCTCTTGAGCCATTGTGGTACCTGGCCTTTGACCTTAAGCTTTTGGATGATTTTACATTTGTGTTTTTTGTGCTGATCCACGTATATCACTGTTTTGAGTACTTCCTGGACAGCAGGTCTAGTCTTGATGAATTCCCTCAGTCTTTGCTTGTCTGAGAAGGTCTTTATTTCTCCTTTGCATATAAAACTTAGTTTTACAGGGTACAGGATTCTAGGCTGGACCTTTTTCTGTTTGAGAAGAGTGAGAATGGGGCCCCAGTCTCTTCTTTCTTGTAAGGTTTCAGTTGAGAAATCTGCCATTATTTAGATGGGTTTTCTGTTGTAGGTTACCTGCCTGTTTTACCTTACAGCTTGTAGGAGGATCTCTTTGGTGGTTATTTTGGTTAGTATGAGGATTGTGTGTCATGGTGTCTTCCTGTTTGTGATGAATCTCCCAGGAGTCCTTTGAGCTTCTTGTACCTGCATATCTAGATTTTTAGCAAGGCCTGGGAAATTTTTCTCTATTATATCCTCAAATATCTTATCCAATCCTGGAATATTTTCTTTTTCACCCTCAGGGATGCCTATGATTCTCACATTAGGCCTATTCACATAATCCCACATTTCTTGTAGGCTATGCTCTTTTCTCTTATTTCTCTGCTCTATCTCTGTGACTGACTTATTTAATCAAAAGATGTTATTTTCAATCCCTGAGATTATTTCTTTTGTCTGATCTACCCCTTTCTTGAGGCTTTCCACTGTGTTTTGTAATTCCTTGAATAAATTCTTCATTTCCAGAAGTTCTGTTTGATTTTTAAAAAATATTTCAATTTCTTTAGTGACTTTTTCTTCCAAGTCCTGAATTTTTTTGTGTGTGTGCGTGTGGTTTCTTTGTGTTGGTTATCCATTTTTCTCTTGCATATCATTGAGTTTTCTTACAATCCATATTCAAAATTCTTAGTCTGTCATTTTAGTGTTCTGAATTTGGTCGATGTGTCCATTGCTTGAGACCTGGTGTTCCCCTTTGGGGATGTGCTTTCCATTTGATTCTTCATACTTCCAGAGTTCTGTAGCTGATCCTTTCCCATCTGGATCAGCTGTTGCTTCTTACCTATAGATTTTCGTTTGGATAATGACACACTCTGTTTAGTCTCTGAGCCAGTAGGTGGTGTTGGTGGATAAGATATGAGCACATGTTGTATAATGAATCAATAAATGCAGTAAAGGATGTGTAAATTGACCTCCCTGTCAGTAGGTGGCACTTGCTGGGAGGAGCAGGCTATAGTGTTGTTTTTGGGTCCTATAACCAGCTCTGGTTCCTCTAGAGAAGCACTCTAGTGCCTCAGGTGGTGGGTGGTTCCCTGGGACTTCCAGGTGTGTCCTTATTCTCCACCTCAGTGTGGGCAGGTGAGGGCGTGAGGCTGGGCAGAGCTGGGTTGGGTGAGCCTGCCCTGAAGCTCCACAAATGCTGTTGGCAAGGGTCAAAGTTCTGTTCTCTGCTTCTGGGAAAAGCTGCCAGGATGGGCTGAAATGGCCCCACTCAGCTGAAAAGTCTGTGTGTGGGGGTGGGGCTGCCTGAGACCTGCAGTCTTGGGCAGGCCTTGCTCCTTTCCACCGTCCCCTATTCCACAATTTCTCCCAGGCCTCTGCCAGCAGGCAGGACCTCAAGCCAGCAGATCTCCCCTGGCTATGATGTGGGCCAGGGGATTCCCTGACCAGGATCGCAGCCTGGGCTGGGCAGATGGCCCTCTTGTGGGAGGAGGGTTGTCCCTCAAGAAGGCTGATCTGCTCCCGAAGGCGCACACACCTCAGTAGGCTCATTCACAAATATCCCTCCAGTGCCCCTGGGCAATGTGATCGAGACCTGGCTATACGGAATCTGGTCTGAGGGCCTGTCCCCTGGGCCCTGGAGATAAGTACCTGACCCTGCCAGGGAGAAGAGTGCTGGTCTTAAGTCACACACAGGATACTCAAGGTGGATTGATGTCTCTCTGCCTCAGGATTTGCCCCACTTTCCTGGAGTCACCAGGCCAGCAGCACCTCGGAGGGCCGGCGGGTGGGGAGCTCACAGTCTGAGTGCTCCTCAGTCCACTGTAGGGCCCCAAAATGAAAAGTCCTATTCCCTGCAGATGCCTCCAGGTGGTGGCTAAATTGTCTCTCTTGGCAGCTGCAGGTGAGGAAGGGGAAAGGGAGAGTGAAGCACTATGATGCCTGCCTGTTGGCTCGGGTCTGCAGGCTGGGAGGTGCCCCGAGGCAGCTGGGAGCCTGGTGCCCTGTCTGCAAGAGGCTCCCCACTCACTGGTGGCAGCAGTCTCTGGGCTGCTGTTAGCAGGTCTCTCCAACCACCTGGGGGCCCACCAGCAGCCTGAGATGCAACGGAGGGGAAATTTAACTACTCCACCTACCCTTGTTGCTAGTCTCCAAGCCTCTCAGAGGCCTTTCTCCTTCCAGTTCTCCTCCGCAACTTCTTCCTGTGGAGTCTCCTATAATCTCAGGCACCCTTCCGTTCAGTCCTCATCTGATCTACGTTTGTCTGCCTGTTTACTTTTTTTCACTTTCTACTAAAATCTTTCTTGCAGATACTCTGGCTGGCGGTTTTTCTCATCTGCCATCTTCAGGATCTCACTCTTGCTCAGGCTGGTCTCAAACCCCTGACCTCAAGAGATCTTCGCACCTTGGCCACCTTAAGTGCTAGGATTACAGGTGTGAGCCACCTTGCCTGGCCCCTAACATTCCCTTTAAACAGTATTTTTGACCTATCCGAGATGCGCAGGTATAATGCTTTATATATCAAGTTCCAGGCATCGTACTTGTGCTGGGATCCGTTGGGGAGCAAATTATACATGATCTTTGACCTCATGATTTTTAGAGTCTAATAGAGAGACTGATATCAAATGTTGGCATAAATTATCAACTGTGATTTGTTGTGAGTCAAAGCAGCACATAGTGATAACAGGAGCATATACTAGCTGTGGTGTTTTGCCCTTGGCAGAGGGTGGAGTTGAAGGTTTCACCTCACTGTTGAGGATGCAGACTTCACTTCATCTCCTGGTTCTCAGTGCTGGACCTCATCCTACTCTCCTCAGTGCCCAGTGTTCAGTGCCTCTTTTTTCTCTTTCTCCATAAAATAAACCTACAGGCCATGGTGGCTCATGCCTATAATCCTAGCATGATGGGAAGATTGCTTGAGGCCAGGAGTTTGAAACCAGCCTGGGCAACATGGTGGGACCCAGTCTCTACAAAAAGACTTAGAGATTAGCCTGGTGTGGTGCTGTATGCACATAGTTCCATCTACTCAGAAAGCTGAGGCTGGAGGATTGTTTGAGCCTAGGAAGTTGGAGGCTGCAGTGAGCTATGATCACGCCACTGCACTCTACCCCAGGCAACAGAGCGAGACCCCTCTCTCTTAAAAAACAAAATAAAAATAAAACTACAGTCAACTGTGTGTGGTGGTTGTGGGGGAACAGGATGTGGTCACCTCAATATGTGGAGTCCAGGTGGCCTGTGAGGTCTAACGGCTAAACAACCAGTTCCTACCTGGGCCTTCTGTTCTAAGCATTCCTGGAATTGTCTAACAATGACCGAGTTTGCTTTCTCAATTTTGGATTCTTCCAATAGAGGAGGTGGCAGTGGCAAAAACATCTTTATTTTATGATCTTGAAACCAGTGCCAATTTACTTATGTATCTTTCCCAATAGCCTGTGAAGTATGTGAGGGCAGCGGGTTATCTCAGTATCTCTAAATGAGCAAATGCCAGGCACATCTTTGGTGCTCACTAAATATTTATTCAATAACTAGTATTTGATTGATTGATTGATTGATTGAGACAGAGTCTCACTTTGTTGCCCAGGGTAGAGTGCTGTGGCATCAGCCTAGCTCACAGCAACCTCAAACTCCTGGGCTCAAGCAATTCTGCCTCAGCCTCCCAAGTAGCTGGGACTACAGGCATGTGCCACCATGCCCGGCTAATTTTTATTTTATATATATATATATATATATATATATATATATATATATATATATATATATATATTTTTTTTTTTTTTAGTTGGCCAATTAATTTCTATTTTCAGTAGAGATGGGGTCTCGTGCTTGCTCAGGCTGGTTTCGAACTCCTGACCTTGAGCGATCCTCCTGCCTCGGCCTCCCAGAGTGCTAGGATTATAGGTGTGAGCCACCGCGTCAGGCTGATAACTAATACTTTAAATGTGTAACTATTTTTGCACTCACTCACATTCATATGTACAAAGCCTCTATCAGGTAATCAGGGGGCAGGTGGTATTATCCTCAGTTTTCAAAGATTGTGACTGTTTTAAAACTTCTTAGTATCTATGACCAAATGAGTTTCTTTTCTGAAGGTTTGCATTTTCCATTAGTGATCATGAGAAAACACAGAGCATGGAGGCTCGTTACTCCTATCCCATTATTCTTTTCCTGAAACATTCTGTCCTTCCAGCCAACAAAAGGCACCTGTGGTGGCATCAGTAGCAAGACAGGTAGACTCGTGGGCAATAAAATGACATTTTGATTAAAAAATACTTTCATCTGTCTTCCTGGTCACACTCTCGTCTCCCTAAGTAGATACAGAAACCTCATTTTATGAATCTGAGACTTTCTCTACAAGAAGGTATTTTGCTTTGTAAGCCACTCTTGGCCAAAGTGCCAAAACAAAGCTGTTGGTGAGGGTGGGGAAGTGAAGTAGAGAAGTAGTGGATTAGGTGGTGTGTCTTATGAGTTCTTCCTTGGATCCCAAATTCCAGACGTAAATCCTATTTCCTTGTACAAACCTATTTATTAAGCACAACTGGGGCATTAATGGTATTGGATTTTATTCACTATTATAAAACCCAAATGGGTAAAGGTAACAATTCTCATCACATCAGGGGAAAAAGGCAAGGTAGGGGATAAAAATAAGTTGGGCACGTATGCTGTCCTCCCAAGAGGTACAGGGCTCGCTAAGAGATCTGAAATATCCAGCCTAAAAATAACTGCTATGCACGGCCACCTTCTCCCACTTCCCTCTGTTGATGGCAGAGCCCCAACAATGTCATTTTTAGGTAGGTTTATTTTTACTTTATAAAACTAAATATATGAATATTTTAAGAAACACTATTCTGAAACTGAGAAGTCAATGTAAAAGCTTATTTGATAGGCCTTACGGGAATATCCCTGTACTTTGGCTCTCATGAAAATGAAATAGAGTAGGTGGAAAATCAAGACTTCACAGCTACAAGATGTTACTAGTGTAAAATACAGTTCTGAAAGAGATCATCAGGGTAATGTGCCTGATGGCAGCTGATGTGCATCCTCTGAGACTAACGAGGAGATGCCCTATGACAATCAGTGGGACAGGATGGAGTCCACGAGCTCTCTGGGTGCCGGTTCCTGCTACACTTACTGGCAGGACGACCTCACCGCACCACCTCCTCTAAGAATTCTTCATATCCTTAATGCTTTCTCTTCACATTTTAATTTTTGCCCAATTTAGTGGCCTTCTTCAGACTATATGTTGTGTCCATATAAAACTGAATATTATTAATACATGGTTTGTCAAGCAAAAGTCTTGAGTGGGAAGAAGGAAGAATGAGAGAAAACAGTATTAAAAACTGTAATGTTAATATTTAATTTAATTCATTAAACATTAAGGGAATCTTTAATGAAATTATTTGATGCCTCTAAGTTTCTGGTTCTTTTTCATATAAACGAAAACATCCTAAAGAATGAAACTTTCTTCAGCATTACTTAAAAAAAGGGACTTTTTTTTGTGGTCTAAGTGAAAGACAAGACTCTATTAATAGCCAATTTAAAAGGGAGGGAAAATAATCATGAAATACTGGAAGCTCCTTACCAAAAAATCTCTTGGTAAAATAGGTCCAAATTTCAGCACTCTCCCAGGTGAGTTATTGAAACAGTAAATGGATCTCACTAAAAGGCTGTTGAGCGTCAGACTCTAAGGATAGTTACAAAGGAGGCAATTCCTTGTAGAAAAGGGAACCAGAGATATACTAAGCATCTAAAACTGAGCTCGTTTTTGGCACTTGTGTGGAAAACCCATTTGTTAATACAGCAGTGTTCAATTATAATGAGGTTAAGAATGGTTACTCTGTAGAAAATATTGTGTTACCATGATATGAAAGAGATGATGGAAGCAGAAGTCCCGACAGCACAGAACCTAGAAGAGAAAGTAACAGAGAACACTTCATCAGTGTCCACCCATATAAGGGTAAGAACTAATTCTGAGGACTAGGCACAGCGTCCCGAACAAAAAAGAGTCCCAGAAGCAGGGACTTACTATGTTTTAGCAGGACTTGAGAGAAATATGCTAGGGGACAGAATTTGTATCTTTTTGATTCCATGTTTATCATATAATTTTTAGAAAACTAGTCCTCCCAGTATTTGGAAATGTATTTTCTCGCAATGGAAGACCTATTTCTGGTAAATGACCAGATGCACTATTTATGTTAAAATAAGAGCTTTTTTTTAATTGGAAAAAGCATATGAAATTGGCATTTTAAGTTTTTAAAAAGTAATATTATAGTTTTTGCTTCCTAGCCTCAAGATTCATTATATTTAAATGAGAATGAACACTGAAGATCTACTAACAAGTACATTCTTAGAACTCTCTAAAGATGAGTGCTAAAATTTTCTTAGACTCTTTTTTTTTAAACCCTAAAATTTTGGCGAGGGAATTATAATACATCAATCAGGATATAAGAATAAACTTCATTAAAATTCAGAAAAGGATAGGGTCAGCTATAACCAATGTAAGCTTATAAGAAAGATGAAGTCACACTGCCATATTTCATATTTTATTCAATTTTAATATGGTTTCCATTATTAACTTTTAAAACAAAATGATTTCCAGTTTAAAAAACAATGCACTGACCACATAGTTCCTTTTTCATTTTATACAGTTATACAAATATTCTAAATACACGTTTTGTGTTCAAGATGATGGCAAATAAGATTAACTGTACAGTACATAAGGAAAGAAAATATTTTAAGCATATTTAGAAGCAATAGAAATGTCTATACAAAACAAGCAAAAATGGAATAAAATTTTTTATTTTTAAAGTATTGCAACAGGCCCACAGGTTTGTAACAAAAATGTCTTTGCACAGTTCCTCACAATGCCCCATTAATAGCTAAAGCAAGACAGCGGTTTTTAGAAAATAATGTTTCAAAATGCTACATACACATGGTACTATTGTTTGCACAGTTTGATCAAAATAAGGATCTACTCTGAGTCAAGCAAAACCTAGAGGAAATATACCAAACAACTTGAAAATCATTTGTATAAAATTCATTGCACATTATTTTACTCAGTTGTTTGAAAAGTAAAAAAGTGTATTTACAAAATATTTTGCAGTCAAAATTATAAAGTGAATGGATATCTCTAAGTAACACGTCCTGATACAGACAGTTCAAGGAAAACACACGAATGTTTTTTCTTTAAGAGGTTTTCAGTGCTCCTTCCACAGGGAAGTAAACATGATCTACTCAAATGGATTTACAAGATGGTACACATACTGGAGCAAATCCAACACCTGCATTATAAAACAATGTTAAAAAGGTGAAAGAATGAGGAATTTATACATTGTAGTAATAAGAAGTGAGCTATTCAGATCAACAAGTACAATTTTTACTTCAGTTGGCATAAAAGTCTTCATAGTCTTCAGATAATAGACAATGAACATCCTTGACTCGATGAAAGTTGAAAAAGCACCATGCACAACAGTTTAGTGGTGAACACTGAAAAAAATAGCACCTGGAATTCTGCGATATTGACGATTTAAAACTGGTCTAGTAACTGCCGGAGATATGGTGCCTTGGATAATTCTCTATTTACTCGGGAGAGTTTGAAAAGTACTGGGCAGTTCAGAGAAACACATGGGATATGTCGATCAAAGCAACCTGTACAGTTCTTGCATATCTGAAAGCATAAGAGACATATATAAAACAATAGGAAAGTTTTTATATATATGTATAAACAATAAATTTTTATAATCCCTCCTTTCTGACCTACCACACATTACCAACATTACAGAAAAGTTTCATTAATTTTCATCTCTTAGAAGCCTAGCCTACCCTATGTTGAGACATTTCTAAAGGATATTTCACAAAACAGAGTTCAAATTTTCCCAAGAATTCATTTCATTCCTAAGATCAGCTTTCATTTATGATAGAATCCTATTATATTAAAATCCACATAATAAACTATTCGATTACCAAAGGAATGTCTTTTCAATGAACTATAAACGGTATTTTTAAAATTAGATCATCTTTTTATATGCCAATCGTAAAAAAGTTATTCATTTTCTTATTTCAGAAGAGAAAATATCAGTATGAGAAAAATCAAATGATATGCATTTGGAAGTAGTGGTCTAGACCAGTAGTTCTCAACCCTGGTTAACAATGAGCTTAATAATAAACTAATGCCTGAGCCCCATCCCAGACGAATGAATCAGAATCTCTGTGGATGAGTTCTTATCACTGATCTGATAACAGGAGCACATCTGGATCAGAAGGTGACAGCCTCAGAGGAGCTTCCTAAAGGCAAATACCAGGTGCATCCACACAGAAAACAACTGGAATCTTTGAACATCTTGTTCAATAAGAACCCATATCCAACCCCAGCCTTCAGAAAGAGATGGCCTCAAAAATGGACATATATCTGACAGCACTGCAGGTTGGTTCAGGAACCACAGAGCAAAACTCAAGAAAGCAAAATGCAAGAACGTTCAGCAAAAACAAACTCTGCAGCAGCAGACACCTCAGGGTGGAGTCAAGCCCAGTCCCTGCCAGAGAAATACGGACACGCAACCCGGATCCCCCAACGACACCTATCCTGTAGCCCTTTATGCAGGTCACCAGGCACCCTTGTACCAACTCAGCTTATACCCAATGTTAAGGTCCCTACAGATGTCTTCCTTGGCCACAGAACAGCCCATTTTGGCTGCTGCCAAGATCCTGACATTAACTGCCTCTATCCCATTTTGGAATCCCAGGTTGGTTCTCCATGCTTCAGTTCTAATGTTTTTGGCTATTCACTTCTACAAAGCAGGGAGGGACACTAGATGTAAGCGGTCACATGTAATGATTTCCATTCAAGAGCATATTAGAGGTAGACACCACAACATAGACTGATTTCAGAAACATTATGTGGCGTAAAAGATATGAATTCCTAGAGCAGGGAAAACCCATCTGTTGTGGCAAAAAGATCAGTGGCTGTCTGTGTGGAAAGAATTAAATAGAAGCACAAAACAAATTTATTAGGGTGATGGAAATGTTTCATGTCTTAATTAGGGTGGGAGTTACCTGAGGGAATAAATTCATCAAAACACTGAGAACTGTACATCTAAAATTGACATTTTATTTTACATAAATAAAATGTAAAATAAACCTCAATAAAATAAACCTCAATAAAAAATATATAATGAGGGAAAAAAAAGAATCTCTGGGGATCAGAGCCTAAGAATCTGTATGTTTTAAGCTCCAAGGTGATTCTGATGTATAAGGTTTGATCTTAACCTCAAACTCGTGGGCTCAAGCAATCCTCCTGCCTCAGCCTCCTGAGTAGCTGGGATTACCAGCATGCACCACCATGCCCGGCTAATTATTTCTATATATTTTTAGTTGGCCAATTAATTTCTTTCTATTTTTAGTAGAGACAGGGTCTTGTGCTTGCTCAGGCTGGTTTCGAACTCCTGACCTTGAGCGATCCACCCGATTTGGCCTTCCAGAATGCTAGGATTACAGGCATGAGTCACCACGCCTGGCCCATAAGGCAATTTTTTTAAAAAGAAGCATTTTTATGTTTTACACAGTAATCAGATTTTAAACAATACTTAAAGGCTCAAGTCACATATACAATATAGTTTTAAAAAGATTATAAAACAAGAAAAACATTAAAAAGGGGATCCCAAATAGCAGCAACTACTCTAGATTACCTTGTAAGAGAAAAACGAAATATGCTCTAGTGAATTCTTTGATCTATCAAAGGGCTTCTGTTTTGAAGGTGGCTTACAGGCAGTGAATTTTTGTTCTTTGTCCCAGTATCTTCCAGCCAGCCAAGCGAAGGGCACATTTTTCTGAGTTACATTGGTTATTGTATCTAATATTATGATACTGCCACAAGCAAACTGCTTAGAAACCTGTGCTTCAGTATGTTCCATGAAGACTGAGAATACTGTTCTTCTATGAAGGCTTTGCTAATTATATCTCTGCCAAGAGACTCAAATGTATTCCCAAATATAGAATTTCTGTATTACAGCTCTATGAACTGCAGCTACATTAAGGTGCCAGGACAAACTGATAAATATTTAAGCACTCTGTGCTCGTCTCATAAATAAGCCTGGATGGAATTACTTGACTCACTAAATTTAACTCTATGTTTAGTTTCAAGATCCTTTACTGGTTATTTAAACCCTGTACATTATAGACCAATTCAGGCTTATATTTAAAACTTTAGCCACCATAACCTAGACCTACTTTTTAGCTCATAAGAAGACAGAGATTTAAAAAATATCTGCTTTAATCTTTATTGATTCCTTCTTTTTGCTATCCTTTGGCTTTCTTATTTTTTCAAAAAACTTCAGTCAGATGCCTAATTCATTTGTCTTCATTCTTTCATATTATTAAAAATGTTTAAGGTGATGAGTGTTTCTCTGAGATCTGCAATGGCCATCTAGAATTCCACATGTAATTGTTTTCATTTTGTTTAATACGGCATGTTAGAATTTCTAAGTGGAAAGACCATTTTTTTTCTCAGTTTATAATTACTAGCTTTTTTTATAGCATTGTATCAATCATGTCATTTGTAATATTCCTACTTTTTGAAATTTATTGAGGGTTTCTTTACGGACTAAGTTGTAGTCAATTTTTAAACATTCCATAACTGTTAAGCATTTATTCTTAAACAATTAACATTTAAATAATAAACATTAAACTATAGAAGTGTAATGGGTTACAGAGTTTGATATATAATCCTAATATCGACCTTATAATATTTAGATCTTCCATAATTGTACTTATTTCTGATCATTTAATTGGTCTTGGACTGAGAGAGACATTAAAATCTCTTGTTTTAATATGTTTCTCTTTCTCATTACATCTCCAGTACTTTCTGCTTTATGAAAATTTCTACAGATTACTAAGATCCAACAAAGGAATTTTCAAAGAGAGTTGGTTGCTGCCATTGGGACAACAGCCTATAAAATAAACAGAAGATGGGAGCACCCAGTGACGTCTGTGGTTATACTGACTGGAACCACAAAACTAGTACAAAATGGCTGAAAGCTGGTTGGTATTAATTTCAGTGATGTACTGCTTTTTTAATTATACATTAAGCAGGATTGTTAATTCATTAAAAAAATATTTACAGACCACCACTGTGGGCTGAACTCTATACTAGGCATGGCAGACTCAGTGGTGAAAGAAGGGCAGGGCCTATGCCCTCACCAGCCCACTTGTTGTTTAGTGGGGAAAACAGACACACACATAATCGCAGTAAAGCAGAGGAGGTTATGGCAGGAGCCCATTGCATGGGAGGCTTCACCTGGTCTAGGGGTTTAAGCTGATTCCTATGAGATGATTCCAGGGGTGGGTAGAGGGAAGCATTCCTGGCAGAGGAAGCAGGGTGTTTAAAGTCCAGGAGGTGGAAGAGATCAAGGGGCATTCATGGACCTAAAAGAAGGTTAGTATGGTACAGGTGGAGATAGAGTGTGACAGGGAGAAAGGCAAGGAATGGTGACGGACAGGTAGCAAGGTAGGGCCAAAAGGGAGAAGGACTTACAAACCCCATGCTAAAGAGTTTAATTTTTATCGGGGGCAGCGGGGAGAATTATTCTTTATGTATCATTCTTCAACTTACTTCAAGAGATGTTTGTTGTTTATTTCTGCTAGAATTCCCATACATCCTGCATTTTCTGTCTATATCCTAGCTCGGCCTCTTATCAGCAACATAACATGCAAATGACTTAGTCCGAACCTCTCTGTGTTAATTTACTCAACTGTATTCCAGAGACTGTTCTAGGTACTCTTACAGGTAAGACTCAGTTATGTTAACTATTAATTTTCTACCTGGACTCATAGAATTGCAAACCTTTCAAGTTTACTGCAATTCTCATAGACAGCTAGATTTTTTAAAGAATGGTAAGTATTGATAGAGAAATTAAGACTTTTCTTCTTCTTCTTCTTTTTTTTTTTTTTTTTGAGACAGAGTCTCACTTTGTTGTCCAGGCTAGAGTGAGTGCCGTGGTTGTCAGCCTAGCTCACAGCAACCTCAAACTCCTGGGCTCGAGTGATCCTTCTGCCTCAGCCTCCCGAGTAGCTGGGATTACAGGCATGCGCCACCATGCCCGGCTAATTTTTTATATATATATATCAGTTGGCCAATTAATTTCTTTCTATTTATAGTAGAGACGTGGTCTTGCTCTTGCTCAGGCTGGTTTTGAACTCCTGACCTTGAGCAATCCGCCTGCCTCGGCCTCCCAAGAGCTAGGATTACAGGCGTGAGCCACAGCGCCCGGCCTTTTCTTCTTTTTTAATACCACAGGTTGAATATCTCTTATCTGAAATGCTTGGGACCAGAAGTGTTTTGGATTTTGGGATATTTGCATTATACCTACAGGTTGAACATCCCTAATCTGAAATTCCAGAACATTTCAATGAGCATTTCCTTTGAGTATCATGTTGGCCTTCAAAAGTTTCAGATACTGGAGTTTTTTAGATTTCAGATTAGGGATGATTAACCTGTACTATAAAAGAAACTGTGTGGATGGCCATTCTATTCTAGTTCTAGCTTTTAATAAACACAATACTTCTATTCCATAAAAACAAAAAGTAAATTATAAACCAAATTTAGCGATTTGAAATAGTTTAAATCAATTATGATATTTTTGAGATTTTGAGACGTTTACCAGTTTAGAATCTTCATTTCACTTTTCACACTGGTTTCATATCTCATACTATAACTCAAAAGTTCACTGTATCTCCCTGAAAAATCAGATTGCTTGGGATTCCAACTCTATCAAACAAAGCCATACCTTTACAAGTTGCTCCTGTTTACGTTCCAACTCTCGAATTTCTTGGCTGAGGATGACTGCAACATGCTGAGGTTGGCTCCGACATTTGCTACAGATGCCGTGCTGAGTCAGGTCATCGCACACAGGACAGTGTAAGGTAGTGAAATATTGTGAAATAGTGCCTTTCCGCCCTTCAATTTCATTTCGAGAGGAGCTGGTGGCTTTCTGGATCTATAAAACATCAATTCAGAAATAAGTCTGAACCAGCTTCATAGAGAACTGCTTTTTCATGCTAATTACAGGTTTACTCAGGCATTCATTCATTCAACAAATGGTGAGTAGCTATTACGTGCCAGACACTGTTCTATACTGGGACCTCAGAAATGATGTAAGTTCCATGAAAGCATGGAGCTTTGATCTTAATATCATCAAATATATTGGTTTTTCTTTAATATCATCAAATATATTGGTGGGGAACGGTCTGCCATTCACATAGAAGACAATGAAAGAAATCCAGGCTGAGAGTGGATACTGTTTAAGAGTGCACAAGTTGGGCCATGGAAACAAAGCAAGTGGAAGGTTAAAACAATTTGCTAGGCAGTAGGGTGCAAAATTTAAGCAAAAGTAAACCTGGAGCATTTTACTCCTCCCGCACACGCCCATACTTCCATCAGAATGGATCATTTCAAATTTAGATATATGTCACCTAAGAATCTTTTATTTGAAGTTAATAATGGTTTCAGAGATCTGTCTTCTGGTACTCTTTTTACATTAAAATAACATGATCATGGCATGGTGGCTCACACCTATAATGCCAGCACTTTGGGAGGATGAGGTGGGAGGATTGCTTGAGCTCAGGCATTTGAGACCAGCCTGGGCAAGAATGAGACCCTGTCTCTACAAAAACTAGAAAAATTAGCTGGGTGTGGTGGTGCACGCCTATAGTCCCAGCTACTTTGGGAGGCTGAGGCAGGAGGATCTTGAGCCCAGGAGTTTGAGGTTGCAGTGGGCTATAATCATGCCACTGTACCCTAGCTGGGGTGACAGAGTGAGACTGTGTCTCAACAAAACAAAAAAAGCTACATTATTATACCCTTGCCATATTCTCCTGGTATCTTAGAAATCACTTTGCATAAAAGTTATTAGGTTAGCCTCCTAGAAGTGTCATTGGTTTAACATTCTTGCTGGTGATGAAATAAAAAATAGCAATTAAAAAGTCTGAGCTGGCCAGGCGTGGTGGCTCACGCCTGTAATCCTGGCACTCTGGGAGGCCGAGGCGGGCGATTGCTCGAGGTCAGGAGTTCAAAACCAGCCTGAGCGAGACTCCGTCTCTACTATAAATAGAAAGAAATTAATTGGCCAACTATATATTATCTATTCTATTATCTATTATCAACTATATATTATCTATATATTAATATATATAGAAAAAATTAGCCGGGCATGGTGGCGCATGCCTGTAGTCCCAGCTACTTGGGAGGCTGAGGCAGCAGGATTGCTTGAGCCCAGGAGTTTGAGGTTGCTGCAAGCTAGGCTGAAGCCACGGCACTCAATCTAGCCTGGGCAACAAAGCAAGACTCTGTCTCAAAAAAAAAAAAAACAAACAACAAAAGTCTGAGCTTCCTGGCCTAGAGCCAGGATATGTGCTCAGAACACTTATATTAGCGTATAATTGGGCAAAATAACACAAAGCCTATTTTATAATAAAATATTGAATATGTCATGTGATGCATTAAATACTATATTGAAAGTGAAAAACAGAAAGGTTGTATGGGGACTTGAAGTATGGTTTCTTTTGAATGTGTACCACTTTTGCACCATTGTAAAGCTGAAAAATTTTAAGTTAAACCACCATAAGTTGGGGATCATATGTAATGCTATTATATTTTAACATTACAACATTTCTTTAGTCCGGTTTCTTCAGTACTTTGTCTAGATACTAAATCCTATACGTTTCTTTAACATCCATTCTGAAGGAAAAAAAATTCCTATTAGCTGGTTTATTATGAATTATTTTGTGGCTAAGTATTTACCATTGAAATAATTGTGGGATTTTAACATTTCTATAATTTGGCCATCCTGATAGAAGCCAGAAAGGTGTAGAAAACTTAAAAGAAGAGTGTGGTATCTTTGCCAGTTTAGGATAGAGGATCTGTTCTGCCTTTCATAGCACATAAATAAAATCTTTAGTTCTACTGCAAATTTGAAGTGAAATCTCTCCGTAGCTAGAGCACACGTACTACTTGGCAAGCTTACCCTTGGTAATTCATGATACCAGCTGAAGACATCAATACCAATAAGTGAGAAGATTCTTGCCAGGGGTGGAAGGATTTGCTTGGTCATATAGTAAGTGGCATTCAGTCTTAGAGTCGGGTCCTGCAGGACTTCCACCGGGCGCCTTACCAGCTGGATAAGTGGTACTCCAGGGGTCCCATAAATGATGACATAGGGCACTCGCTCCCCAACTCGAGGCTCAGAGCGCCGGTCATAAGTAAGCATTTTCCTATTTAAATCCAAATAAAATGCACACTCAAAGACTATTATATAAGGCATCGTTCCAGCAAATTAAATCAGAATTAAGCAATAATAAAACCATGAAAAATATACAGGGGATATTTGTATCAAATTGGAGTTACTACTTCTTGGAGAACTATATACATTTCACTTAGCTGGCACCAAGTGGATATAAGAGTTTAAAAATTACCCTGTAAATCACTAATATCTGCCAACTCATATTATTTTCCAGGTATCAAGTAGCTTAAGAATTTTTTTTTATCCCTTAAGAGTAAGAACTATCATAAATCTAACAATGAAGGATAAGAAAAAACTTAACTAAACTGTCTGATTGCAGAATGATACCAGCTTAAGTGCTCTGATATATCAATATTAAGGACCACCTAGTGATTTTGATGTGGGAGAAACAAATGAATCAAGCTCTGTATCAGATTATAATTTCATTGCATTAAATTTCCCAAGGAAAGCCAAGGATTTCCTCTTCAGCACTTACCAAGTATGAGGGAGCATTCGTTAACCTTCAGTAAGGCTTCATGTGGGCAGGTAAACAACCAGACTGTAAACAACTACTGCCTGTAGACTAGGTGTCTTTTCATTTACTCTAAGCCTGTGCAGAATCCTAGGACTACACTGGCTAGGTATTGAGGGTATTGTTACCTTGTAAGTTCAAGGGCTGGCACACAAGCTCCAGGTTTATAAGAAAAACTTCCTCTGTATTCCTTGGCAAAGATAAAATCTTGTATGCTGGCCTTTCCTTCCAGAAGCTTCATACATTGTCGCTGAACATACTGTTTAATTAGACTTATATCTCTTGTTTCAAATAGCAGCTTTAGAGAACGCTCAAGTATCTGAAAATAAAAAAGATATGCATATAAAGATAAAATATTCCCTAGTATGTTTCATTATTGTTATACTTTCATTATATACCTACAGACCTACTGAAATAATCTGTTACTTACAACGATTAGATAATAAAAATATTAGAAATTGGAAAATATTTGAGACTTTATATAGCTTTCTATTTCTAAAAAGAAACTATCATGTCATTTGAGGAATATTAGAATGATATGCATATGAAACATTTGCTATGTGATGAGCTACATAAAACATTTAAGTTTTTCTTACATAGTCAAAGCGCTCTAGGCACAAGAAACCAGACATGATTTCATGTATTGTTTTTTTTTTTTTTCCTTTTTTTTTTTTTATTTTTTTTTTAATTTTTTTTTAGGCATACAAGCTAAAGGATGATCATGTATTGTTTTATATTTACCATTATAGAAAGAACCTGATTCAGTTACAGGAAGGACAGAGAGAAGTTTAAAGATCATCAAGCAGTCAAATCAAGATCAGCCTTTTGCCTTTCTATAGTGTTGATAAATAACTGTGACAGAATTTTCTGCGTTGGAAATATTTCTACTAGGACATGACCAACATGCAGTGAATTCATATAGAGGACTGAATTTAAATTAGTTCTAGATGAAGGTTCTGTATTTTATTCTGAATGCTGGAACCTATGAGTATTTATTCAATAAGCTTATTAATTTAGTTTAGATACAATTCTGCCTACTACACAGAAAGGATGTATTGGGTGATATCTCTTCCAGAAACGAGTACTGAAAAATATCCCCAATTCACATATTTTATATATAACATTATATACTGACATAGTATATTGATAAGTGTCAATCCATTATGCTTTTAATGCTCTCATATAAAACTCAGTGTACAGAATGCTATTTCCATTTGTCATTTATTTTTGGTTTGCTATAGAAGGAGTCTGGGCATGAATAAAGAAAAATAAAAAATATTATGGTTTAAATTACTATGGTTAAGAAATCTGGGTAATTTATATAGCACCACCATTTGGAAATCTTCCTAATTCATATTTAATAATCCAAATAAGTGAAAATTCAGTTAATCTGGGATGGATTATATTATTTATGAAATCTCTCTGTTGTTTCTTTTACTTATCCTGCTTACTAGCATTCGGGAATTCTTATATGACAACATCATATTATCATCTCCATGTGATAGCAGGAAAATTCTTATGAAGTTCATGTGTTGCTTTTTAGCAATTTTGATAAAACACAAGGTATGGGAAGAAGTCAGAAACTAAGGACTGAAATGAAATGATTTTTTTTCATTAGAAATAAAATTCTCAAAGTTCATATAGTTTCTCCTATAGCTACATTTCCACCAGATTCTTTGGCTATTTATTTTTTACAGATGAGGATAAGATAGATAAAACTTACCTTGGAAACAGCAGGACAGGAATCTCTTCTAACTGTTTCTATTCCTTTTGCATCGAATATTGGGTCCTTTTGTTCCAGTGTTTCATACATGTAACCCACATACCTCTTTTTTGTTTGCAAAACACAGGGCAAATATACCTGTGGTGAAATTAACAAAATGCCTCTTAATAATCATTTTTACCCATTATGAATATTTTAATGTCTTTCTACTCTCTTTAGTCAAATGTCAATTATAAAAAAATTCTAAATATGACTTAGGGCCCAACAAATTGATGATATGCCCTCTGAAGGTGAAAACACACAAAATGAATTATCTTTCCTTCTTTACCACTTACTCACTTTTTCTTGTACTATCAATTTTGTTCCTACCTCAACTGATAATGTTCTCTCAAAAGTCATCAATATCTTCTTAAACAATGAAAAAAATTGTTTTAAAAATTATTTTATAAGTAACACCTACATATGGTACAAAAAATTATGAGAATATATAGTTGTAAGTCCCTTAGCTTCCACTTCCTGTTCCTCAGACACATTGTATTACTGGTTTCCTGTGTATCATTCCAGAAATATTCTATGCAAATACATGTACTTAAACACTCTTCTTTTCCCCCCAATAGGAGCTTATCATATATACCACTTGGTAGTTTGCTTAATTCAGTAATTTATTTGGAGAGCATTCCATCCCAGTAGAGAAAGCTCATTTTGTTTTATAGCTACATAGTAGTCCATGTTTGGGGGACATCATAATTTATGTAACCAGTTATCCACTATGGGTCATTTGGATATTTTCAGTCTTTTGGAATTACAAGTATAGGATTCCAGCAAACAACCGTGCATGAATTAATCTGTAGATTAAATTCCTTGAAATGGAATTCCTGGATGTGTCTTTGTTTGAATGTTACCAGTTTGGTCCTTTCTCCTGCCCCCAAGCCTTTTTTCCCCCCCATTTATTTATTTATAAATGAATGAATGACAGTCTCACTCTGTTGTCCTAGGTAGAGTACAGTGGCATCATCGTAGCTCACTGCAATCTCAAATTCCTAGGCTCAAAGAATCCTCCTGCCTCAACCTTCCAAGTAGCTGAGACTACAGGTGCATGGCATGATGCCTGGCTAATTTTTCTATTTTTAGTAGAGATAGGGTTTCACTCTTGCTCAGGCTGGTCTCGAACTCCTGAGCTCAAGCAATCTTCTCACCTTAGCCTTCCAGAGCTCTAGGACTGTAGGCACGAGCACTGGCCTCTTAAAATATTTTTTATGTTATGTTGACAAAAATTGTATATATTTATCATGGACATTTTTTTTTTTTTCTGAGACAGAGTCTTGCTTTGTTGCCTAGGCTAGAGTGAGTGCCGTGGTGTCAGCCTAGCTCACAGCAACCTCAAACTCCTGGGCTCAAGCGATCCTTCTGCTTCAGCCTCCCAAGTAGCTGGGACTACAGGCATGTGCCACCATGCCCAGCTAAGGACATGTTGTTTTGAAATATGTAGATATTGTAAAGTTCCCAATCTTTATCAATAACCACATTAAATGTAAATGACCTAAACATCCCAATTAGAAGGCAGAAAGGATCAAACTGGATAAAAAAGACCAAACTATGGGCTACCTATTAGAAATTCACTTTAAACATAAGAATATAGAAAGGTTAAACATTTAAAAATGGAAAAAGATATGCAGTCATGGGCTGCATAACAATGTTTTGGTCAATGATATACCACATATATTATGGTGGTCCCATAAGATTATAAAAACATATTTTTATTGTATTTTTTCTATGTTTAGACACACAAATACCTATCCATTGTGTTACAGTTACCTATAGTATGCAGTACAGTAACATGCTTGTACAGGTGGGTAGCCTAGGAGCAATCGGCTATACGTTAGAGTCTAGATGTGTAGTGGGGTAGACCATCTAGTTTGTGTGTAAGTACACTCTATGATGTTGGCACAATAGTGAAATTGCCTAACGAGGTATTTCTCAGAATGTATCCCCATGTTAAGTGATGCATGACTGTACATGCTAACACTAATCAAAAGAAAGCTAGAGTAGCTATAGTATCAGAAAATAGATTTCAAGACAAGTACTATTATCAAAGGTAAATGTGTATGCACCTAAAATAAGTAAACTTTGAAAAACGTGAAACAAACTGACAAAACTAAAAGAAAGAAACAGGTAAATTCATGTTTATAATTGGAGACTTTAGCACCTCTCTCTTAGTATTTGACAGAAAATCAGTAAGAACATGAAAGTCTTCACTGTTAACACTATCAATTAACCTAATCTAAGTAACATTTATAGAACATTCTACCCAATAACCAGAAAACACATGGTTTTTTCAAGGTTACATGAAACATTCAGTAAGACAGACTGTATGCTGGACCAAATAACAAATTTCAATAAACTTAAAGGCACTGAAATCATAGAGTATGTTCTTTGACCATAATGCAGTTAAACTAGAAATAATAAAAAGATTACTATAATATCCCTAAATATTAACACACTTCTAAGTAACCTATGGGTCATTCTCATTAAAGCAAATGAATAATGAAAACACAGATATCAAAATTTGTAGCTAAAGCAGTGTTTAGCGGGAAATTTATTTCTTTAAATGCTTTATATTAAAAAAGATTTGTTCAAAATCAATCAAGCTTCCAAATTAGGAAGACAGGAAAAGCAAAGCAAACCAAGCCCAAAGTAAATAGAAGGAAGGAAATAATAGAGTGGGGAAAAAAGTTCAAAAGGTTCAACAAACTGATAAACCTCTAGCTAGAATGAACAAGGAAAAAATAAAAATAAATTATCCATATCATAAATGAAAGATGTCACTAAAGATTCTACAGATATTAAAATCACAATAAGGAAATATGAACAATTCATGCCAATGGACAATTTTTTGACAACAAAAAGTTATTAAAACTAACATGCTGAGAATCTGATTATTTAAAAAAAAAAAAAACTAACATGAAAGAAAACCTGAATGATGCAGTATCTAGTAAAGATGTTTAATTTTTAACTAAAAATCTTTCCCCTTCTGGGTGAGATGGCACATGCTTATAATCCCTGTTACCTGGGATGCTGAGGTGTGAGGAATGCTTCAGCCCAGAAGTTCAAGGCTGCAGTGCTATGACCATGCCTGTGAATAACCACTGCACTCCAGACTAAGGAACAAAGTGAGAACTCATCTCTTAAAAAAATAAAACAAAACCTTCCCCCCAATAAAATTTTGGGTCCAGATGGCTTTATTGGTGAATTCCATCAGTCATGTAAGGAAGAAATAATTGTACCAATCTTACACATTTTTTCTTTCAAAAAATAGAAGAGGGGGCCGGGCGCGGTGGCTCACGCCTGTAATCCTAGCTCTTGGGAGGCCGAGGCGGGCGGATTGCTCAAGGTCAGGAGTTCAAAACCAGCCTGAGCAAGAGCGAGACCCCGTCTCTACTATAGAAAGAAATTAATTGGCCAACTGATATATATATATAAAAAAAATTAGCCGGGCATGGTGGCTCATGCCTGTAGTCCCAGCTACTCGGGAGGCTGAGGCAGAAGGATCGCTCGAGCCCAGGAGTTTGAGGTTGCTGTGAGCTAGGCTGACGCCACGGCACTCACTCTAGCCTGGGCAACAAAGTGAGACTCTGTCTCAAAAAAAAAAAAAAAAAAAAAAAAAAAAAAAAAAAAAATAGAAGAGGGGTATAATATTTCCAACTATTTTATGAGGGTAGCCTTCTCTTGTCCCCAAACCAAAGATAATACAAGAAAATAAAAACTACAGATCAATATTCATCATGAACATATGCATCATAATTCTTAAATGTTTATATTTTTTTTTGAGAAGTTTTATAGTTTTGCTTTTATGTTTAAGGTTTGTGATCTGTTTTAGGTAAATTTTTGTGTGTGGTGTTATTCTCCAAGCACACCATGTTTTTTCACTTCACCAGATGGGTTGAATAGATATACTTCTACAATTGCACTCACTGTGTTTTCTAATTTTTCTCTCCTCTCTCTGCCATAATTAGAATGTTCATTCTTCAGGACAGAACCAAAACTGAGTCCTCTCTGAATTCCTCTCTGAATTTCTGGTGGCACAATTCTTACTTTAGACTAGGTATATAATAAATATTTGGGAGTCATCTTTGAATCTTTTCTCCCTCTTTTATCCTTTCCATACCTGCCCTCTTAAGTTAATCACTTCTAATTCTTGCTCATTCTTCTTTCTTAGTTTCTCTTGAAATGCCTTTTCTTTATTTACCTTATTGTCATTTCACTAGTTCACACTATATAGGTTGCAAGAAGCATTCTGTCTTGAGATCCTCCTCTCCCCAATTCATCTCATACATCACTGCAAGGTCAATCCTCCCCAAACAGCTCTAATCACGACACTTTCTTGCTTGATAATTGCTATGGTTTAAATGTATTCCCTCCAAAATTCAGGTATTGCCAATGTGATAAGTATCTTTAAAAGGTTGAGGCCTCTAAGATAATTAGGTCATGAGGGCTCCTCCCGTCAGGAATGCGATTAGGTACCCTTATAAAAGGGGTGGAAGGAGGGAGTTCATCCCTTTTTGCCTTTCTAACTTTTGCCATGTGAGGACGAAGCAAGGTCCCCATCAGACACCAGATGCTAGTGCCTTGATCTTAGACTTCCCAGCCTCCAGAACTGTGAGAAATAAATTTCTGTTCTTTATAAATTACCCAGTCTGTGGTATTGTTATAGTAGCAGAAACAGACTAAGACAATAATAACCTTTACTAAATAAAGTCTACATACTTTAGCCTGGCCTTCAAGACACTCCACAGTCTGGTCTCAACTTTATTTTTCCAGATTTATCTCTTGCTACTCTATTTCTATATTGTGCTTTTCCAATTCCGTATCCTTCTATGTGCCATTTTCTCACAGAATGATTGCAGCTCCATGGCTGCCTACTGAAACTCTACCTATTTTTGAAGACACAGTTCAATGTCACCTCCTACTTGGAGTCTCCCTGTCCAGCCCAGGAGGACACAATTCCTCTTTTTCTTTTTGCTCTTACAGTGCTTAGGGAGACTGCTCTCATGAGACTTTAAGTTTACAATAAAAGAGATCACTTATATACATTTCTTATCTTTCCTTTTAGATTACTGGCTCTTAGAGAGCAGGGCTATGTCTTATGCTTCTTTGTTTTCCACACAGCTCCTAGGTTCAGTATCTTTTATATAGAAATAAATAATTACATATTTGTTGATGAGAGACAGGAAAAAGAAAAAAAAAATAATAATTACATATTTGATACCTAAAAGTGAAAAGAGTCAAAAGTCCAGGGGTAGACTATATTTTGCAAAGAAAAAATATCTCCCACCCTACATAGTCTTCTTACCATGTGACTCTGACATTCTTCCCATTAACAGATGAGGTCTATGTTCTCTCCCCTTAAATCTAGAGAGGTTTGTGACACTGTGTGACTTTAAGACCAGGTCATAAAAAACAAAAGCATCTTTTGTCAGTTTTTCTTTGGGATGTTCACTCCTAGAACCCAGCCATCATGCTATGACAAAGAATAAGCAGCCCCAGGGAAAGGCCATGTGTAGGTATTCTAGCTGATGTCACAACCTGCAGCCAGCATCAACTGCTAGACCTGAGAGTAAGTCAGCTTCAGATGATTTCAGCCCTCAGCTGTTGACTGGGTTACTCCAGCCTTTAAGTCTTTTTAGCTCAGGACCTAGATATTGTAGAACAGAGACAAGCCATCCCTGCACCTGAATTCCTGAGCCATACAATCTGTAAGCAGAATAAAATGCTGATTATTTTACACCATTAAGTCTGGGGTGGTCTGTTACACAGTAACAGTTAACTGGAACAACTTTTTAATTTCCTTATATAAAGATATTACTAAAAAATTTGAGGAAATCATGTAGAACTAAGAAAATATTTAACACTTTTATAGAACTGTAAACTGATTCTGAAAATGTAATGAATAAGTCAGAAATCTCTAGAAGGTATGTGAATTTTATATGTGATTATTAGTACTACATTCCTCTTACCTTTTCAAACTTCAGTTTCACTGGTTTAGGATTGGTAGCTGTTACAGCTTCAGCAATTTCCTGACCAATCTTAAAAGACTGCTCCTTAGTGGCTCCTTTCAGTAGCACAAACATACTAAGGGGATTAAAAATAAAGTAGGGTAATGAAGTTGTTACTACAAAAAAATTCATGAAGAGTAACTTTCTTGGCTAAGACTCTGTCTAGTACCAAAGAAAACTCTTTTCCCACACTTATTCTTCCTTATTAAGTTGCTTCCTAAGATTTCCTGTTTTATCACATTTCCCTTAGGTACTCATGGTATATACCTTGTTACAGATCTTTTTAGACATCCAGTTTTTCTAGTTTAGCTATACACCAGAGCAGCTCAGATAATACAGCTGCCAAGAAGGTCCCAGACATTTAAGGCTTTGTATGGTACACAGTTAAATCCATCATAAAATAAGAGAATATGTGATTATAAAAAAATGGAAAATTTACTTGTGCTATGGGAGGAAGTTTCCTTCCAGAACCACCCAACTTAAAAAAGACGACATATTTTTGTAATATATGTTCACTGAAGGATAGTTAGAAAACACAAGAAGGTGCAAAGAAGAAAATAGCTATCTATAATCCTACCATTCAGAAGAAAACCAGTATAATAAACATTTTATGTATATATCTAAAAATCCTTTCTCATTTGCTATAATAGATCATATTGTTTGGTAACTTTCTCTTTGCATTCAATGGTACAATGTGAACATTTTCCCATGTCACTTTGTTCTTTTACATTATTTTTATAATTATACTGTATTTCAATGTATGGATATATCATAATTTAACCAAACCCTTGCTACTGAAAATTTAGGAGGTTTTAATTTTTTGCTACTATGTTGTATAAAATAATTATTTGGCACACCTCTAATTGTATAATTAGAACAAATTCCTAGAAATGGTGTACACTAAAAATGTATTTTGAAAGATAGTATCAAACTGATTTCCAGGAATGCATTTCTGATGTATAATCCCACCAGCAATGTATGCAGGTCAAGAAGGATGGATTTCTAATATGGATAAGAAAATACCAATATAAAAAATATTCAAAAATAACTGATAAAAGTATTGGATATTTTTCTAATATAATCCAGTTAACTTTATAATAGCACTTTACATTTCATTATATACTACAATCTGAGCACCAACAGAAATAATGGATAATAAAGATAATATTTAAGTAAGAGATATTATAAAGTTCATTTTCACTTATAATTTTAGTGGAAAGACATTAAATAGTGGAAATCGATGATATCTTGAAACTAAACTTTAAGATTCTTGTTTCTAGCCACACAAACCAATTTTTGAAATGTTCTTATATTGGACTTTAAATCCCATTTGGGTGGTTTCTTTGGACTCTTTTCCTGTTAATGCTGGAGATAGTACTTGTCTTAGAGCCTAATATGAAAAATTTAAGAAGAAAAGGAGTACTAATTTATTCAATTTTACTTAAGATTTTTAAAATAAAAATTGTCTCAATCTGAATTAATTTTAAAATTCACTAAAGTAGAATATGAAGGCCTCACATATAATAGTTATACCTTCAAGCTAGGCTATACGCTGAACCATTTGAAGCTTTTTGTGATTTCTTTTTAGGCCACCTGATGCTCTTTACACCAATACAGACTTATTTTTAATACATTATAACATTTCCTTTTGAAAGATTATTTTAAAAATCAACATTATTGAGGTATAATTAGGATATAATAAAACGAACATATTGTAAGGATATAGTTCCATGAATTTTGACAAATATATAGACTCATTGTCTGAATTATATCCCCTCAAAATTCATACGTTGAAGTTCTAACACTCTATACCTCACAATATGACTGTTATTTGGAGAAGGGGCCTTTAAAGAGGTGATTAAGTTAAAATGAGGCTGTTAGGTAGGCCCTAATCCAAACTGACCGGTGTCCTTATAAGAGGAAATTTGGATATTCAAAGAGACATCAGAGATGTGCATACACAGAGGCCAGACTACATGAGGACACAGTGAGAAAGCAGCCATCTATAAGCCAAGGAGAGCCACAGGAGAAACCAAACCTGCCAACACCTTGACTTTGGACTTTTGCCTTACAGATTGTGACAAATCTGTGATATTTTGTTATGGCAGCTCTAGCAAACTCATACACTTGTGTAACTACCACCAGAATCAAGATATATAACATTTTCATCACCTCCAAAAGGTCCCTTGTATTCCTTAATAATAATTCTTCATTCCTGACACTAGGCTCAACACATGACTTGCTTTCTGTTATAGATTAATTTTGTTTATTCAAGAATTTTATATAAATAGAACTATGTACCCTTTTGCGTCTGCCTTCTTTCACTCAGCATATTTTGAGATTCATCAGTGGTACTGGAATAACAGTACTGTTTTTTTTTATTATTGAGTAGTATTCCATTGTATGGATATACCAAATTTGCTTATCTAATCACCCACTAATGTACATTTGGATTGTTTGCAGTTTTTGGCTATTATAAATAAAGCTTCAATGAAGGTTCATGTTCTCGTATTTGTGTAGACATAGGTTCTCATTTCTCTTTGCTAAACATTAAGGAATGGAATTGCTGGGTTCTATGTTAAGGGTATACTGAGCTTCATATATAACTGCCAAACTGTTTTTATGAAAGATTATTATTCTTAAAATGTTCAGATGCAATGATGAATGCAAACATTTTAAAATTTAAAGTGTATATATACATATTTCCATAAGGTTCTAGAACAGGCAAAACTAAGCTACAGTAATATTAATCAGATAAGTGGTTGCCTGGGGTGGGGAGTGAGGGTGAGGGATTGACTGCAAGGGGAATAAGAGAACTTTTTAGAGTAATAAAAATATTCTGTTTCTTGACTGGTGTGGTGGCTGGTTACTTGGGTCTATACATTTCTAAACTGAATTATATACTGTGCACTTTTTTGTTAAAAATCCTAACTCAATAAAAGTGACAAAGCATTAAGCATATATACTTTACATCTTAAAAGTTATTATTACAGGGTCTGTATTTGAGATTTTACCCAGTAGTGTTAGTAAATTTATTTGAAAACATCTATGTTGTTTTGCCCAGTTTGATTTGAAGTTAAGCTTCAAGAGAGATGGCCAGGATTAACGGAAGTTTTTGGTCACTTAACAGAATGGAGGTGATTACCCTCCAAAGAGAAAGATGACTGTTTTAAAATGAGTTTCTATTTGTCTGTCACTGGTGCTTTCCATGTATGTAAATAACATTTATCTTTGGCTTAAGAAGTCCAAGTACACATTTAGAACAAAGATTTTCATACAAAGAGGCATTGAGCAAGGATATTAGAATCACCTAGGAGGTTTTTCTTAATTAGACCCAGGTGAATTTCCCAAGAGATTCTGACTGTAGCTCACTACCACTTCTCTGCTGCCTTGGAAGTATGTGTCTTACCAAACATCCTTTCCTAACCTGCCCTAGAATCATTATACTATTATAAAGAGCTTGGCCGGGCACGGTGGCTCACGCCTGTAATCCTAGCTCTGGGAGGCTGAGGTGGGCGGATTGCTCGAGGTCAGGAGTTTGAAACCAACCTGAGCAAGAGCGAGACCCCGTCTCTACTATAAATAGAAAGAAATTAACTGGCCAACTGATATATATAGAAAAAATTAGCCGGGCATGGTGGCGCATGTCTGTAGTCCTAACTACTCGGAGGCTGAGGCAGGAGGATCACTTGAGCCCAGGAGTTTGAGGTTGCTGTGAGCTAGGCTGATTCCATGGCACTCACTCTAGCCTGGGCAACAAAGTGAGACTCTGTCTCAAAAAAAAAAAATAAATAAAATAAATAGAGAGCTTTAATCACTGATGGGAATAGATCATATCCCATTGGGGTGGGATAAATATGAGTGAGAACCACTATTACATTAAATAATTGTTTGGACCACTATAATATAAAGAAATACAGTGTCCTTATTTATTATATTTTCTAAAAGGACAATAATAAATAACTGCTTTAGAAGAAAAACACCCTTCTGACAGAGCCATTTTGATGCTTTGGTAACTGATCTCCCTTAGGTAGACCCCAAGATTCATAAAATTACTAACGTTAAAATGGGAGAAAGGCAATGGTCATTTACCATCATCTATCACATTTCCTTCACTCTGATGGGGAGGAGACTGAGAAATTAATTAGTAAGGAATAAAATATTGTTGCGTAGGGTTGACCTCTGTTGTGCCAAAAACTAACATATTAAGATTTTTTTTTGTCCCCCAAGAACCTATTTGTACTCTGCTAGGTCAATACTGTTACAGTAGAGAATGCTTGCCCTAGGGCGAGTTGCCCTCTTACAGATTCAACAAACATTTTTTTGAATGGATCAGGTAGTGAATGGTGATCAAAAGTTCTAATGACATTGCAAATAAATTTCCTTTGATTGGAATCATAAAATATCTGTGAAGTATGATAATAGAAAGCACCAGCTAGGATTCAAAACACTGAATTTATGGCTCCATTACTGACTAGTTGGGTGGTCTTACACAAATTTCTTACCCTAGGGGAATTTGTTCTTAAGCAAATGTCTGAGGTCTAAGGTTTCTCCCAACAGCATGAAAACTGCTGGCCTAATAATATCAAAGTCCTCTTCCAGCCTGACATTTCTGTGAGTTTGTTTTGTTTGCTTGAATTCTTAAATATCTTAAAAGGTATACAACATAACTACAGTCAGAATCATGCCAACTTCTGATTCTGAGTGTTGTCAACAACTTATATGTATAGCCCCTAAATTAAAATCAATAATTTAAATGTTTAACTTTCTCCTCTTCCCTAAGTATTTTGTAAGGAATTCTGCTGACAAGGTGCAGAACTATATTTTAGTAACTTTCGTTTTGTTAGAATACTCAGAAGTAGTTTCATAGAACAGTGAAATACCCAAAGCCAAACTCAGGAGTGGCTTTTGATGAGGAACAGTATAGATATATGGATAATCAGAGCCTGGATAATTTGAAGCTATCTTCACCTGCTGGTAATGAAACAGCTGCTATATGAGGTAAGGTCTCATTCACAATTAAAATGATTATGCTGACCATATGTACATTTTAAAGAAATGGAGAAAATTAAATACTGTTCGAAGATTCCTTATAAGCTATTTTAATGATTGGAAGCATTATCTTCTATTGCTCTGTTGGAATGTAAAGTGATCAGAAGTCTTGAGGCAAATGCTCTTAGCATGATCATACTGTGGCTCTAAGCCCTCGATATGAAAAAAATTTCAGACTCTCAGAAATTAGCATAATGCCTATATTCTAGAAGATTTTCAATAAGCCCTACAAACAAGATGTTACATAAATAACTAGGACCTGAAAAATATCAGAGCAAGCAAGGAAGCAAACAGGCTGGTGTTATTAATTCAGGATTCAAATGCAGTCCCATTCTTTGCCAATCCATGAATAATAGGCTTGCGGAAGTCTGTAAACCCTCTGAAATCAAATAGAAAACTGTATTTGCTTATGTGTACTTCTCTTAGAAGAAGGTCAACAGATTTTGGGGCCTAGTGAAAAGTTAACCACTCACAGCTTTGGCAACTGTCCTTTAAAACAGTTTAATTACTTTAAGATATATATTTAAATTCAGGGAATTACAGCTATACTGGAGGAATTATTCACATTAAAAGTAGTTTCTTTAAATAGACTACACTCCTATGTATATGGTTTGAGCTACCTGGATGAATGTCATGGGAATCATTACAGTGTGTGGCTCAGGACACTTACCCTTTCTGACTCTTAAGACCATATCTGGTAAATCAGAACCTATGTTAACTCTTATCATGAGATTATAAGGACTGGAAAGGATTTAGGTAGAACTCTGTTTTTAGGAAGGATTACCCTTAAGCCATTTCAAACATTGAAATGAAGATCTGAAGAAATGCAAGCTACAAAACCAAAAATCCATTACCTGTCAGTATCGCCATATACAACCCTAGCACCCCATTTCTTGGTGTCATTCACCAGCTTAATAGCTCGTTCCAAGGTCTCTCTGGCTTTGTGAACAATGCTATCACCAACCTGTTGGTACAAACAAATTGGAAATAATTTCTTAACATAGCTCAGTATAAGTCAATAAACTTTAACATCTAATACTTAAAATTACTATTAATATTTCCAGAAATGAAACAAGAATGTAAAAAAGAAAACAAAATAGCAAACAATGTCATCATTCTTTCTACAAGTACTCAAGAAGAAAATGAGATGAAGAATTTAAAAGGAAGAACCAATCAATATTCATACTTGCCTTTAAGTGTATCAGGAAGTACAATGAATTGCACTTTTTACAAGGTACACAGCTACATTTGATTCTTACTGGAGTAGAAACTTAATTTGGGTTTTTAATTAAAATCATGAATTCTGTTGAGGCCTTGAGTGCATTAGAAAACCCTGAGAATGTGAGCTATGACTTAATGCATTTAATAAATCACATTATCTAATTGAAACTCAAGTTGAATAAAATGTTCAATCTGTCACCTGCTGCCACTTTCAAACAAGGTAAACTTTTAAATATGTGAGGACAAACAGCTGGATGGGTAAGCCATCCTAATGTCAAAGTCAAATATGCTTTTGAGATATACACTTTCAAATAAGTACATACACATACAGAATTTAAATGTCTGCCTAATGTTGCTTACTCTGACCTATTTAAGTTGCCCCTGGAAGAGCCAGAACTCTTGCAGCTGCTCCTGAAGACCATGCAGTATGAAGGATTCTAGGGGGATAGGGATGGGAGAAGGAGCAGTAATTAAATTCACTGATTCTGTGCCTTTGTGCCATGGTTCCTAATTTGAAAAGCACTACTCCATTACAGTGCTAAGAGAATTTAAAAAGAGGAAAATAAATGGTTTCATAATTTAGGCAATTTTTGGGGGATCCTGAAAAGTCATAATAAGAAAAATATTTAAGGTGAAAATTAATTCTCTGAAGAGAGAAAAAGGAAAAGGAATAAAGTACAGCCAGTTGAAAACAACTGTTATATATTTATCTTTATCATAAATATTAATCATCAAATAGTTTAGGAGAAAAATATGAACATACAAAATTTTTTTTTTTTCTTTTTTGTTTTTTTGAGACAGAGTCTCACTTTGTTGCCCAGGCTAGAGTGAGTGCCGTGGCTTCAGCCTGGCTCACAGCAACCTCAGTCTCTGGGGCTCAGCGATCCTCCTGCCTCAGACTCCCGAGTAGCTGGGACTACAGGCATGCGCCACCATGCCCGGCTAATTTTTTGTATATATATTTTTAGTTGGTCAATTAATTTATTTCTATTTTTGGTAGAGACGGGGTCTTGCTCAGGCTGGTTTCGAACTCCTGACCTCGAGCAATCTGCCCGCCTCAGCCTCCCAAAGTGCTAGTATTACAGGCGTGAGCCACCACGCCCGGCAACATACAAAATTTTATCAAATAAGCCAGTGACGATGTCCAACTGAGACAGAGACATTAACCTACAACTATTAAGCTACATTATTTATTCTCCATATTTTCCTCATAGGAATTCTTGCTTACAAAGTCTTGCCTTTCTCTGATAGCCCAGATCTAGTACTTTTTTGATTGTGTGTTCACTCAAGGAAAGCACATGACCAGTCAGTAATCTATTTGAGAGATCTCTAGTAAATATGCAATAATTGTTGTTTATTCTGACATTTGGAGAAACCAACCTAACTATAATCATATCTCTTTTTAAAAAATGTGGCTGATAGCTTCTATTTTTACAAAATTGGTACTAGCTTTTCACTTATTCATTAGAGGCACTTTCTGTGATGGTTGCTGCTTTTTCCATTGATTATTTCATGGAGAAGTTAACACAACACTGTACTGTTGTGAAGCTGGCATACAATGAGGTGCCAAATGCACACTTGTAGTCATTAACCTCAGAATATCTCAGAAAACCAGGTTCAAGGAGGCAGATGTTGCTTGGTAGTCTGATTTCACCATGATAAGTAGCAAAGTACTTCCTGGCAGAATTCTAGTCCTAAACTTCCACTGGTCAAGACCCTTCAAATTCTGGTTATTCTAAGGTTAGAATATATATATATTTAAAGAAGTATTATTTCTACATTATGTTATTACCAAAATACATCAATAAACAATTTTAACATTGAAAAGCCAGAAAGAAATTAGGGGACTATAGAAATGGCTCAGGAAAAGATATCTTGGTTCTACATTAGTAATAAAATCATTTCCATATTTTTCTACTAGATCATATAGATAAGTGTTTTTCAAATGTTGAGTAATGATATGAACCTCCAGGACTGACAAAGTATTTTTTTATATTACCTAAAAATATACAAACATAAACCTCGGTAACTTATTATTTATAGCCTTTACAATACCACTATAAAATCAAAATATTTATCCAGTATAAAAAAAAGCATATTATTGTACCAAAATATTCAAGTTAATAGTGTATTTTCATTTTAGATGGTATTTTGCTGCTCTCAATGTAAATATACCACTTACTACTACCACCTTTCACAAATTTTTGGAGTGCACTTTGCTTACTGTGAGCCATGTGGAGACCTTAGCCTTCCTCTGCTTTTGTCTTACTGAACTAATGCTGATATGGTATACCACAATGTCCTCAGGCCTTCACTTGGCATGAAAAGATCATTAACATAACAAGTCTGCTCTGTCCTTTTCTTAATCACTAGTAAATTATTATATTACTCTGTCATACTATGTTGTATTCACGTCACATAAACACTTTAGGAAATAAGAAGTTAGTTTTGTTCTATGGAAAGTGTCTTTCAATTGTTACTGATCACTGCAAAAGAAAGGTTTTGCTTTATATCTACTGGTACACTAGTAAATATGGAGTGATTATGACATTTGGAGAAACCAACCTAATTATATTCAGATCTCTATCAATACATAAAAGGAATCATTTAGTACCCAGGTTGTTGTAAACACTGCTATAAAGGTGGCAATGAAATCTCATGCTAATAGATGGTTACAATATGGTCATCTAGATTATGCAGAAATATGTGTATGCTAATTTCCAAAATAATCATTGAAATAAAGACACAGAGAGTTGTCATCAAGGAAACCAACAAATCTCTAAGAATATGTCTGTATATAGGCTTGGTTTGAGAAAAAAATCATCCTATGTCATGGAAGTAAAACCCTTTAAAGTTTCAATGCTTTAATGAACAGGCATTCATTTAATGCTGCTTTAGTTTTTTTTTTCTTAGAGATGGGGTCTTGCTATGTTGCCCAGGCTGACTCAAACTCCTGGGCTCAAGCAATCTTTCTGCCTCAGCCTCCTAAGTAGGTGGAACCACAGGCGCACATCACACCACACCAGCTATACTTTAGTCTCTTTGGAAAAAATTACAGATTTATATCACTTGCCTCAATGCATGGCATTCTCCCAGAAAAATTAGCAGATGTATAGCCAAATGTGACATTTGCTATCAGCTTAAGTCCTAGCTGACGTGCATCGAGCATTCGTGACAGGACTCTGTCTTGCTTGTAAGCCTTCATTGACTGCTTCACCATAAATCTAGTCTTCAAAATTTCTTCAAGCATTCTTGGTAGCACACCCTTTCTTACTGAAGGCTATCATAAAGAAAAAAAGAATGTTTAAAATCCCTGAAACATTTTAGATCTAGATACTTAAGAAGGAAGCACAAAGTATAATAATGGCCAACTGTCATGAATTAAAACATGCTAACAATAGACCACAGTACTAGAGGCCATCGATATGAAAATCATCACATTTTATTTCTGTGGAAGAGTATTTTCTCCTGAAAGTTTCCTATAATGTTTATAAATCTAACGGAGTACTACTATGTGAGTTCAGAGACCTCCAGGGAGGAGGATGTCAACTAGTGTATAAATGACCCATACAACAAGTTCAGAGGGAAATTTTGTTTAAAACTTTGATGGAAACCCCCATTCTTTCAAAAAGACACACGGGACTTGTATCACTCATAAACAACCTCAGTTTTTAAAGATCTCATCCTAATGACCCCACACAGTAATCTGCATGGAACTCCATTTATCTACCTTGGAAGAATGATGAGCTGGGTTGACTCTGCTGACATTCAAACCTGTAGTTCCAGGGACTCTAGGTATTTCAAATCTGATGCTTAGACCACTAAGCCATCCCCTCCGGCCTATATTTATTAGCAATCTGGAAGAGGGGATGAATAGTGAGGTGATAAAATTTGTTGATGCCAAAAAAAAAATCATTTGTATTAATCAAGACTAGGGAGAATTTATGAGAACTCCAGTAGGAATGAAAACCACAACACAGTATTAACTTTGATGATGATTCACAGACACGTGCAAGGTAATACATGTCATATCTGACAAATAAGCCTCAGGTATAGGATAATCACACACCTGAATATTAAAAAATTTTATTTTTATTAAACTTTACACATTGGGTCAAAATGTAGATGCAAGTTTTTAAAAAGCTGTTAAGGGGAGATAATATAATAAACTTCTATATATGTGACAATGAGAACATATTCTAACCTCTAATTCATTTGGTGTACATTTTGAAGCAGCCATAATGTTTTAAGACATAATATAAAAGGAACAAGGACCAAATATGTAGAATGTTTGTGATGTGAAAACTGATATTTATGTAGGGACACATTTAGTAAAAATTAAAAAAAAAATCAATTTTCATGTTTCCAAGTAGATCTCACCTACATCAGTCCCTGGAAATACTGCACCCTAAAATTTTCCAAAAAAAAAAAAAATACATCATGAACTTTTTGGCAAAAATTTTCCTCATCTAAATTGCTAATTTTAGTTTAGCATTCCCTCTTACTGGCATAGAATGATGCTACTTTTGCTAAGTACACCAGAATGAATTTGAGGACTGGTGGGGTCCACTCTACCATCTTATGATTCTAGTAGAGACTCATTGCTAAGAAAATAGCAAAGAAAGGAATAAAGATGGCCAACGAGAGGCAATATAATCTTCTCCTAGATCTCTTTTATTTTGTCTTTAATTTATGAAGTTTTCCTCAGTCTCTTTTGAGGGGGGATAAGGGAGAGAAAAAAGGGATCCTATTACTGGTTTGGGCATCCTCTTAAAAATGCTTATAAAAATGCAATCAATAAACATATTAGAGTATCATTAATTTTAAGACAATCTTCATTTAATTTAAAATAATATAGGAGGACAATCAGTAGCATTTATACATTAAAGCAATTTAAATCTTTTTGGTAATATCTTTTGATCACCAAATTATTTAAGTCTGCTAGATTCTAATAGAGGGCAGAAGATGCACTCATACATTTATTTCTTTCAATATTTCAAACTAAAGTTTAACAAATGAAAGATTTTTTAAACCAAAATCAAGCAAAACAAAATAACTGTTTTCTTCCCTAAGTGATTTCTTAGACAATTCTTTTATATCTTTGACTTGCAGAGATAAAATATTCAAGCAAACTTGAAGTTTTTGTTTTCTATTATGAACTGACAATATCTAAACTATTATTAGCTCACCAAAAATTAAGCCACAGTTGATACCTTTCATTACAAGAGAGTATTACCTTGACAAAAGCTACTCCATTGGGGGACACTGTGATATCATGCCTAATTTGGTAAAGTAAATCTGGAGGTACTCTTAGAGAGGTACAGCCAAATTTGAACTCATCATACCTGTTAAGAAAGGAAACATTAAGCAAAACGTTCTCAAATCATAGAAGAGAGATTTTAGGCAATTTTAGGAATCTTTCTAATTCCATTAAAAATTCATTTTCAAACATCTAAACATGAATTCATGTATTCAGTAAAACATCTACTTGCCTCATTACCAAAAAATAGTTCTTCAAATATTCATAATTAAACATTTCTTAAATGGCACTATCCTAAAATTTATGGGTAAAATCTATACCAAAATACCAAATTTCAAGTTAACGTAAAATTAACTTATAAGTTACTTTAAGAAAAATTTAAACCTTAAATAAAAAGATTGTAAATCTTATAAATTTTCCAAATTCCTATTCTTAATAAAAAGACACTATTAACAATATAATTTCCATAGATGCTTTCTATGAAAGAGTGTAGTATATACTAAAACCAACACTTGGTCTCAAATACAGAAAAATTATTATAAAGGAAGACTCTGTATTTCTTACAATTCAAGAAAAATATCTACTCCTTTGAGAATTTAAAATTCTATTCTTATTCAGCTTATAAAATTGAATTTACATGAACAAAACCTAACATTTAATTTAAATTTTTAAAAATCACAGACTATTTCGAAGACAAGAGGAGGTGATAGCTGGAGTTATAAGATCATTATCCTCAAACTGTTCCACTGAAAAGTGATTTACATCAACAATTAAAATAACTTTCATTTTAAAAGAGATCATAGCTACACATGGAGAATGAGATAGTTAGAAGGCTGATCTATTCACAATCCTCTTCATAAGAGTCATCTATCCATAAAGCTGAATTAATTCATGTCAATTATACAATGTCAAGAATACAATGAATGGATTAGCTGGGCTACAGCCCATTCATCTTGCTCATAAGAACAGTGTCAAGGACAAAGATATTCAAAGAAAGTTTGTCTAATTTTAGTAAGGAGTACAAAGTATAACAACATAATTGTAAGTATGAAAAAACCTTACTTTCCCAAGTTTTCCACATGGCCAAGGCAGGTAGAAAAACAGTAGTTGTATGCAATCACAATAGAAGGATAAAGTGACTGGAAATCCAAAACGAGAACAGAGTTGCTATAGAAGCGGGATTCAGGCTCCATAATTAGGGGAACACACTGTGGGGCTCTCATTTGGGATCTTTGCTGAACACTAGGTGTCACAGGAATATAGTTCATTGGTTTAGCAATACGCAACATCATTGATTCCACACGATACTGGAGGCAGGGAGAGAGAGGTGAGGAGAAGAAACACAATTTAAATATAAATATACTGGTCATCTGAATATATGATAATCATCTGGGGTTATTTTGCTTTTCAGAATAAGGCTGCATGACTTTTTCTTACAGTACAATTACATGGTATTAGCTTTTAGGTGCTGACGGGGACATATGTAAATCCTTTTCTTGTAAAAACTACAAAATATATCAAATAACTTATGAGTCCAATTTGGAAAGACAGATACAATTAGCTCTCTTTTTATTTTAAAATATAGCTATACCATAATAAGCAGATATAGGAAAGACAGCTGTATAGTTTGACAATTTCATTTAAAAAGTTGGTAAAAAATCTTTTAGAAATTTGGGAAAATTAGAGAATGGAAAAGCTGTTATAAGCCTTGAGGATAGACAAATGTTATTCAAGTTTTTTAAAGAAAGAGACAAAAGGATTCCAGAAGTAAAAAGTAATCAGCTTATTATTGGTCCCTAGCAAAACAGAATCAAGCAATTACCAACTGTTTATAATAACCACTATTAAGCAGATGGGTTGGGGTATTAGAAAAAGAAGGTACTCACAAGAACCAGCATAAGTTCACTAAAATATTCTCATGGGGTTTTAAGGTATCCTTGCCTTTTATTATAAACCAGGTCAGATAGTTTTTAAAACTTGTGGGTATTAATAAAATAAAAAGCTTATAATCAATAAAATTAAATAAACAAATAGATAATGAAAAAGTAGTTAGAACTCTATTTTGGCTATATTTACTTAGGTAATGAAAATAATTAAAATTAAGGATTTTAAGAGATTAAAGAACCTGAGTGATTTAATATAACATTCCTGATATTGGCACACTGCTTAAAAAACTATAGGCATTCAAATAAATATTTGCTGAATGACTTAATTTTCAGCAAAGCATTTGGCAAAAATCTCTCATATTCTTGGGAAATTATTTAGAAAGATATGAAGTAAATGGTTTCTAAGGTCCCGTTTTTCTTTTCTTTCTCTTTTTCTTTTTTTGAGATAGGGTGTTACTGCCACCCTGGCTAGAGTACAGTGGCGTGATCATAGCTCACTGCAACCTCACATTCCTGGGCTCAAGTGATTCTCCTGCCTCAGCCTCCCTAGTAGCTGGGACTACAAGCATGTGCCACCACCAGGCCTGGTTAATTTTTCTATTTTTTATATAGACTGGGGTCTTGCTCTTGCTAAGACCTAACTCTGGACCTCAAGTGATCTTCCTGCCTTGGCCTCCCAAAGTGCTAGGAATGCAGGCGTGAGCCACTGTGCCCAGCCCCCATTTTTCTTTTTTTTTTTTTAAATTTTTTTTTCTCTTTTGAGACAGAGTCTGGCTCTGTTGCCCAGGCTAGAGTGCTGTGGCATCAGCCTAGCTCACAGCAACCTCAAGCTCCTGGGGCTCAAGCGATCCTTCTGGCTCAGCCTCCCAAGTAGCTGGGACTACAGGCATGTGCCACTGTGCCTGGCTAATTTTTTATATATATTTTTTAGTTGTCCAGATAATTTCTTTCTATTTTTTAGTACAGATGGGGTCTCGCTCTTGCTCAGGCTGGTCTTGAACTCCTGACCTCGAGCAATCCACCCTCCTTGGCCTCCCAGACTGCTAGGATTACGGGCGTAAGCTACTGCGCCAGGCCCCCATTTTTCTTTAACATTAAAAAAAAAAAGTTATAGGCCGGGCGCGGTGGCTCACCCCTGTAATCCTAGCACTTTGGGAGGCCGAGGCGGGCGGATTGCTCAAGGTCAGGAGTTCAAAACCAGCCTGAGCGAGACCCCGTCTCTACCAAAAAAAAAAAAATAGAAATAAATTAATTGACCAACTAAAAATATATATACAAAAAATTAGCCGGGCATGGTGGCGCATGCCTGTAGTCCCAGCTACTCGAAGGCTGAGGCAGTAGGATCGCTGAGCTCCGGAGATTGAGGTTGCTGTGAGCCAGGCTGACGCCATGGCACTCACTCTAGCCTGGGCAACAAAGTGAGACTCTGTCTCAAAAAAAAAAAAAAGTTATATAGCCCACTTATAATGATTTCCAAATCCTTCATTTTTACATTAAAATTATCTATTGGAAGTTGGAAGAAGCCAAAATCAGAAATGTAAAACAAAAGAAAGGTAGACTTTCTTTGTTGCTTCTTCAACAACAAATTGGGACCCTCATACAGCTGTCTTCTGGCAGCGTTTTCTCTAATTTTCCCAAATAAATTTCTAAAAGATTATTTACCAACTTTTTAAATGAAATTGTCAAACTGTACAGCTGCCTGTCCTATATTTGCTTATTATGGTATAGCTCTATTTTAAAATAAAAAGAGAGCTAATTGTATCTGTCTTTCCAAATTTGATGTCTATGGGGCATCTCTAATCGCACTAACAATATCTAGGAATTTAATATCATCCTCAAGGGCATGGACATTTAATTTCTTAATCCCGTGAAAAACTTGGCAGTGGCCAAAAAGTTGGTATAGAAAGAAAATAATAGGTGTCAGAGTGAAATTAAAGCTTTTCCAGAAAATAAAACAACAAGATTTGATTACCAAGCTATTGATTAGTTGGTATCAGATAGAAAGTTTTAAAAATCAAAACACTTCAAACATCTCAAAAGTAAATATATCACTCATATAGAACTTTCAAGTGAGCAAGAAAATTGATTTCCCACCTGTGAACCTCTTGTCAGTACATGTAAAAACTGAATGCCAAAAAGTCTAGCCATTTCACTGGTTTTCCCAATCAGGTCCAGCTGTTCTAACATTTGGAGATTTCCACGGACACGGCTAACATAATGATCAACCATTTTCCATCTGTTAAAAAACAATCCACACTATGAACATCAGGGAAAAATTTGGACATGTGAAACTAGTACTGTTTTCTACCAAACACCTACATATTAAGAGTGAGGTTACTTAAGGAGAAAGTCATGATATAAGTCTTTAAGCAAAGTATGTTGAGGAGTTAAACATTAGAAAATTTCAGGTATTTCAAGGGCATAAAAGCCAATAAAAATACTTAAAATTTAAAATAGGTGTTTAGACTAACGACAATTATTTTCAACATTTTGCTTGATGCTGTTCTGTTCTTATTATAAGAAAATTAACATTTCCTCTTAGATGTCTAATTATTTATCATATTTACAGGTTTTTAAAGAACATGAAAGCTCCGGGTTATCACTGTAAATATAAGACTAAAATACAAAACTGTCTTATCATAAGAAAAAACCCCAGTAATTTGGTGACATTAGAAAAATCAGAAAAACAATTTTATTTTGTTTTTGCTTTTTTTTTTCAAACATGACAAAAAAGGCAAAATGATTTTTATGAGACAATACATGGGATAAACATATATCAAATCCGTATTTTTTGTGAAATACATAAAGGTTTTGTTCTTTGGTTTAAACCTTTAAAAAAATTAACCTTATTCTACCTGTTTTGTTAAGAAAACAAACAAGCAAACAACAAAACCAAAACCCTCACGAAATCCATAAAAAGAATTTTGATTTAATATTGTGTTATGAATTTATATAAGTGACATAAAGGTATATTAAAAAGAATAAAATTTATTCATTTATGGAAATATTAAGGTTCAAATATATTACAACCTTTAATTATATGGCTTTTAGAACAATATAGTCACATATTTGTTTAATAAAAAGTTTAAAAACCTTTTCCTTTGCTACATGACTAATGCATATAGAAAAATAGAAAATAAACATGAAGGAAGAAAAAAATCACCCTATAATCAAAAAGATAGATAATAACAAGTGTTAGCAAGAACGTAGACAAACTGGGACCCTCATACACTGCTAATGAGAATGTAAAATAGTGCAGTTGTTTGGAAAAGTTTGGCAGTTCCTCAAATTGTTAAACACAGAGTTACTATAAAATCCACCAAAAATTCTACCATCGGTATATATCCAAGAGGAATGAAAACAGATGTCTACACAAAAACTTGTATACGAATGTTCACTACAGCATTAATCATAATAGCCAAAAATATGGAAACAACTTAAATCTCTATCAACTGATGAAGGAATAAAATAAATGTGGTATATATCCACACAACAGAATATTCAGCAATAAAAGAAAATGAAGTACTGAGCCATGCTATAACATAGATAAACCTGTACAACATTATGCTAAAAGCAGCCAGTCACAGAAGATTACATATTGTATGATTCTGTTTATATGAAATGTCCAGAATAGGCCACTAATCTAGTGGTTGCCTAAGGCAGGGGGCTAGGATTGGAGGAGTCTGAGGGGGTGATAGGAGGGATGGAAGGCTGAAGGGTGATGGCTAAAGGATGCAGGATTTATTTTGGGGGTAATTAAAATATTCTACAAAGTAAACAAATACTGTTTCATAACTTACATTTTTAACAATATATTGTGACTATTTCCCCATATTTATTTATTTTTGTAGCTATCAAGTATACTATTATATAATTATAATTTATTCCATCAAAACCCTGTGATTGAATATCCTTTTTTTCTTTTAAGAGAGTAGGTCTCACTCTATCACCTAGGGTAGAATGCAGTGGCATAATCACAGTTCACTATAACCTGGAACCCCTGGACTCAAGTGGTTCTCCCTCCTCAGTCTCTGGAACAGCTGGGAATACAGGTATGCACCACAACTACTGGCTAATTAAAAAAATTTTTTGTAGAGATAGGGACTTGCTATGTTGCCCAGGCTGGTCTCAGAGTTTCTCCCACCTCAGCGTCCCACAGTGCTGGGATTATAGGCATGAACCACTGAGTTTGGGCTTGAATATCTTTTATTACTATAAGCAATGATGTGATAAACGTGTTTATAGCTAAGCCTTTGTACAGATGCTTAAATATTTCCTTAACATAAACTCCTAGATTTGGTTAAAGTTTTCAATATGTAACAGCACACTGCTTTCCAGAAAGGTTTTAATAATTTACATTTTTACTAGTGGTGATAAAGTGCTTGTTTTCTTGTATCTTTGTCAACAATGAGGATTATAATTTTTTAAGTTATTACTAGTGTGACTGGTAAAAAATGTCATCATATTTTAACCTGCATTTTTTGTTTGAGATCATTAACATAACCCCCTCAACACTACAAATTTGCCAAATATAAATCTGAGATAATCCATTATATGTAGATCAGATCAGTCCCCTTAAAGTACTATAGTATCTAATTCTCTATCCTAAAAAGAAGATATACTAATTAATTAATACTTGTTGAGAGCCTTCTGTGTGCCAAAGATTTTATATGCACTATCTTGTTTAATTCTTACTTCACTTCATGAGGTGGAATAATATTAACATCCTATATTAGAGATAGGGAAATTGAAGATTACTGTGAGGTTAATTTGTCCATGGTTACAAACCTACTATACCAGAACCTAAGCTTCTGGCTAAATAAATTACAACAAATAGATTAAGCTGTGACAACATGATCAAAAGAAAACAAGATTACACGTTATAAATGAGTTAACTGTCTTACTAGATTTCTAGTATTACAGCAAATTATTCATTTCTTTGCTAACAAAGAAGTAAGACCCACTGCTTATTCATTGACATATTAATGTATTCCTCCTTACTGACTGGTAACCAAGTAATATAAATAAATTAAATGCATTTTATCTTTCATAACTAAAAGTTTAACAAAGGACATTTTATAGTTTGTATAATTTATCTAGTGGACAATAACTGCTGTTTTCTGATCTAGATCTACTCACATATAGGCATGAATATAAAAAATACTCTGAGTGGCTGATGTTTTTTTAAAGTATTTACAAAGTGGCCTTTTTAAATTAAAAAAGTAATCTTTCTGAAATATGATCTCCTTTATTCCTACTTTCTAGTCCTATCTGGCTAACTATGTCTTATAAAAAGAGAATGTGTAATTGTGGTCTTTTAAAAAATAACATGACGAAACTGACTTTTGTTAGTTTTTTTTTTTTAATTGTTAAAGAATCATGCCATACTCATAACACTTTGTCAAACACAAGGGTAATAAGCAAACACAAGTTTTGACTTGGAGCACAGGAAGGGAAATATAAAGCATGAGCTATTCAGGACAGGCCTGGAGTGCTGAAACGGGAGAACTTTAGAGTATCCTGAGGCACAAGGTACTTTTAGAGATAGGTCATCTGGGGTGAAGGTGACAAAAAAAGGAGATAGCAAAATTCCAAATACAAAACTCATTTATTCTAATTTTTTGCTGTGGATTGGCAAAAAAATCCCAAATGGAGAAATATCCCAAAATGGAGAAAAAAATTTCTTGTATTATCCTCTTCAGGTATACAATCCTCTGCTTCCAGGACATAGCTCCTACCTCCGAAACTGGAATAGTATTTATTACTATTCTTTGGATGACAGATGAAATCAGGCTGGTATTATAAGTTTTCTAGATCAGTAGTGTTAGAGATTAGGAAAGGTTTTATAGGAATCTAGTCATAATACATAAAGCACTGTTTTATAGAAAAATGTGTTCTAAGCCCCAAATGATAAAATTTTGGGAATACTGCTCATTTATATAAACTAGGGGCTTCCAGGAGTCCAAAATCTGGATTTAAAAAAAAAAAAAGGAAAAAAAATTAATTAGGTTGCCCTTGTCCTTACAAACAGATTTAACACAAGAAATCCTTGACTAGCAAGTTCTTCTCATTCCGTCTATTTATAAAAAATATATATTTCCTTAAAACACTGTAGAAAAGCAAATACAAATCAAAAAGGGTCCTTAAAAAAGTAAGTCATGCTTTCTTGGTAAGAATTTGCTTAAATTTAAGTGGCAAAACCAGAATTACTTATTATCCTAGATAATACCTAATTGGATGCAGTAAAACATACATTTAGAGGATTCTAGGGCTTATAAACAAACCTCTGAATATAGTTTTCAATGTTAAGTTTATTATCAATTTGTTTTATTTATTGATATTCTCCTAAGCTTTTATTTCTGTAAAGACTTTGATCATAAGCTCAGTGCAGTCAGTGATTTCAGTTCATTTCTCTGAGAGTTCTCAAGAAGGACTGGCAGATGAGGTGACGTGCTCAGAAAGCAGTTTCCTCAAATATTATCAAATTGTTTTTAAAACTATACTTTTTCCATCCTAATTACCACACAGCTTTACAACTCAATAAGCAAAGATTCACTCATTTAAAAATCTGACATTAACTTCAGGACTTTGTTCTTTATACAGCTCTTTCCTCAGCTTATTACTATTATTTTACCTTTAACTTAAAGAAAAGTTGAGGCAAGAACTTTCACTTTTGGCTATAGTGGAGTTATTGGTAATGGACTAGGCCTCCTACCTGGATAAAAGAGGTAAGGTAATTGTTTTTGGGCTGCTCCTTGAGAGAAGGGAAACTGATGAGATGAATCCCAGGCTCAGTGTGGAGACAATTTTCTAGACATAGTACAGTACTCTACAGTCTTAGCAGAGCATAGATGTCACACTAAGTTAAAGAGGAAGAGATTACAGTTCAGATAGCTCACAGCTAGAATCTATGGGACAGGGAACCAGAGCTAATGGATCTGTGCAATTGGCAGGAGTTTGGGCATCAGAATGGGTGGGATTCCTGTGAATGCTTAGTCCAGGGCTATGTTGAAAATGAGCAGGATGAAACTACATTAAGGCTTATTAGAGAGCAGATGCTTGGGGGTTGAGTTTGGGCAGAACTGGTCAGATTGTGTTGGGATTGGAGGCTTAGCAATTCCAGAGTGAAGTGACCTCATTAACCCCTTGTTAACAATCTTGGCATCCAGCTGAGAGCCCAGAAAAACCATGCCTTACTTAAAAGGCCTCTGCCCTACAGTAAGGCCTACTGTAGACAAAACTTAAAACCAAGTGCTGATAATATGAACAGGGGAAAAAGTTTGGTGATTGAGTCCTATCAAGTTCGAGGGGCTTAGGAAACACCTTGGGCCTGGTGTACTTTCTGTACCAACCATAGGTTTTGAACTAAGAAACAAGCAACAGCCATGTATCACTGGGGAAAGGGTAGGAAACTTTGCTGTTAAAGATCCTAGGTAAAGGAACACTTCTGCTGAGGAAGTAGAAGAAAAAGCCATCTGCCCTGGGGGAAGGTCATGAAACTGCTTGGGCCCAGGACCTGGCAGTGGTATAAAGCAGAGGCCTATTGCCACTATAGGAAGACCAGGAATGCTGAACAAGCCTCATCTCTGAGCCCCAGAAGAATAGGAATATGCAAAGACAGAGGCCAGACCGGGAAAATTCTCCCTGCCTCCACTATAAATCTAGCAACAGCAAATGGTCATTAAACCTGTTAATAATTCTGAAAAACAAATGAATTGTATACACTAGAAAAATGAGAATGGCTGTTGACTTCTCATCAGAAACAACACAGGCTAGAAGAAAAGGGAACAAAATCTTTAGAGTGGCAAAAGAAAAAACAAAACAAAACCAAATCTCAACTCTAGAATGAGACAGTGAAAATATCATTCACAAAATAAGGACAAAATAAGGATATTTTCAGATAAACAAGGGCTGAGAGAATTTTTGCCAGTATACTAGAAATAGAAAAATTGCCAAAGAAAACAGATTGATAGTTTCTTAAAATGTTAGCACACACTAGCCATGTGACCCAGCAATTCCACTCCTAAGAGAAGTGAAAATGTATGCTCATACAAATCTTTATTACAGTGTTATTCATAATTGCCTCAAACTAGGAACAACCAAAATTTCCATCACCAGTGAATAGGTAAGTTGTGGTATATTCATATAACTGAATACTATTTAATAATAAAAGTGAACAAACTACTGGTTTATGCAACATGGTTAAATCTCAAAAAACATTATGCTGAGTTTCTTCAAAGAAGACAGACACAAAGGAGTAAATTATGAATATATCCGTTTATATGAAGTTCTAGAACTGGCAAAACTAATTTACAGTAATATTATAGAAATGCAATTATTATAGTACTTACCTTGATGATTAGGGCATAGGTAGGTTGACTGCAAAGCTGTACAAGGGAATTTTCTGGGTGTTAGATATGTCCTTTATTTTAGCTGAGGTAGTGGTTACAGGGTGAATGCATTTTCCAAAGTCATCGAACAGTAAACCTTATGTGTGTATATTTTATTGAATAAAAATTATACCTCAATAATGTTGATTTTTAGGAGATATTATCCTCTTCAGAATTATAAAATATTACCTGTATAGATCTGTCTTGTTATCAAACCAATCTGACAAGACCCGAAAGGTAAAGAGGGGAAAACGCTGATGAAGAATGTGAAAGCCCACATTTTCAAAGGTGTAGTTAGTTAGAGCCACCTAAAAAGAAAAAAAGAAAAGGGGGCAAGACACCATTATAATAATTATTTATGTGGCATTTTTGGTTCTAAAATATCCCAGTATCACTCTAAACTTTTCATAGTAGATTTGAAAGCTTCTTGTAAAAATGATTTGTGTTCCAAACTATGTATAGCCTACTGGACAGAAATATTCATAACAAATTAATATATAACTGGAAAAAAACAGACTTGATGAGCTTCAACTTCATCATGTAATATTTATTTTAAGAGATCCCAGATCTGATCGCTTTTTAAAATACTCTATGCTAACACAAATAGTGATAGAAGCACTGTTAAGCAAGTTAATTTTTGTTCTTTCCATACTTACTTTTTGGTTCTTGATGACATGATGATTAATGAAATTCCACAGTTTCGAGGATGAGTTATCTAGTTAAAGGCAGGCATTCATCCTCTTTCCAAGAATTACATTAGTTACTAGCACCCAATACACAGGCATTATAGAGTCCCTTAATTTGATTCCGAAAGCAAAAGATTCAAATGACAGAAATGTCTCCCCATCTTCAGAATATGTAGGTAAAAGCTATGTTAATGGAAAAATAATACTGAAAAAGGGCCCAAGTTAATAAAATGTACTTCTAGCTAGATGATCTCTCAGAAATAACTACAAGACAAAAGCAATCTAGACAATGGCAGGTATTCCAATGCAAAACAGAAATTAAGGAACCAGCAGACCCCATTCTTAGGGGACTTAGGTCACCTTGAGATTCTGAGGAATAGTTCAAAAAGCACTTCACGTTTGTATATTATAATTTTTTTCTTTTTCACTCTACAATCCAGGGAGTACAAAATGGGGATTGAATGTTAATCTTATCTCATTGCAGTGACCCAAACTGGCCTTAATTTATATACAATTTCTGTCAGTCTCTAGAATAGCACCAGAATGTAGCATACTTCATAGCATGTAAGTACTTACACACACATGCATGCAGACACGCCTTTCATAGATTGTGAAAAGGCAACAGGATGAGGTAAAAAGCCTATCTGATTAGATGAAGAAGGATTTAAAATCACTAATAACAGCAGGATGAAGACCTACATTGAAAGCAGTAAACAGCAGAACAGTTCTACTAAAAATCAAGTTAGTAATCAATTGAGAGAGTAAACCTAAATGTCTCTCTCAGAATGCAGATAAAAGAGGACAAAAAGATGAAAATGATAAGAGGGAAGATATGGGGAAAAGAGAATAGAGAATTAACACATAGATAAATTGGTAATGGAATGCCTAACACAAAAGATAGAAGCAATAATCAAAAATATAATTCACTGGACCTTAGATTTCTCCTCCGCAGTTCTAAATTCCAGAAGTGAATGCACCATACCTATTTAAAATTTTAGACTATTGTTAGCCCCATATTTTATATGTAAGTGTAATAATGATGTAGGAAGAAAACAAAGCTACTCCTTGATTTCTTTTTTCCCAATGATTTTGTCCTCTAGCCCATCTTAGCCACCCATTCCCATGATCATACCCCAGGATCTATTATTACCAATAATCATACCCTCCATAATCTCATGCATCCCATTCTCAGACCAACATCTCCTGTCCTTCTAGCTTACTTCCTTTGGTACTTTAACCTTTCTTTGCTCCTTATTGAGTTTAAATTCCATAGTCAATTACGGTAATTACTAACCTTGCACATACTCTTCATTTCTTTGTCCCTTTCCTGCTGTCTTTTTTTCTTTTCTTTTTTTTTTTTTTGAGACAGAGTCTTGCTCAGTTGCCTGGGCTAGAGTGCTGTGGCGTCAGCCTAGCTCACACAACCTCAAACTCCTGAGCTCAAGCAATCCTTCTGCTTCAGCCTCCTGAGTAGCTGGGACTACAGGTGTACACCATGCCTAGCTAATTTTTTCTATTTTTAGTTGCCTAATTTTTTCTCTATTTTTAGTAGAGATTGGGTCTCACTCTTGCTCAGGCTGGTCTTGAACTCCTGACCTTAAGTGATCTTCCCGCCTCAGCCTCCTAGAGTGCTAGGATTACAGGTGTGAGCCACTGCGCCTGGCCCTGGCCCGTGCTGCTTTTTTTAAACCAGAGCCATGACTCTTTGCTTGTGAGCTGTGGTCAAATCTAACCCACTGTTACTGTACACCTGCCTGTGTGAATTTGAACATAGTTGGCAGATATCACTTTAATTTCCTGATGCAAATCTCAAATGGGCTCTTAATGTCAGTGTTTATACTATATTTTCTTAACTATTCACTCTCAAAATCTCCTAAATAACTATTCTACATTCTTCCTTCCTCAAACCCCAAAGCGTCTCCACAATTGTCTCTCAGCTGACAGCAGTGATTCCTAGTTTACTGAGCAAACTGAAACAATCACAAGAGAATTTCCACGGATTCTCATTGCCACATATGCCCACTTATCAACACCACAGCTATATATTTTGCCTCCTACCTATTAACAACAGAGGAACCAGCTATACTCACAGCTTATCTAAACCCAGGCCCCCCCCCATTAGTAGACTAGAGATGTCACTCAATAAACATTTCCTGAAATAAGAATTAAGTCTGTTTACAGTCTACTTGGCAAACTCTTGAAAGGCCTAGATTAAGTATAATAATAAGATATATATTATATATAATAAATAATAAGATATCCAAAAGGCCTCCAAGTATAATTTTCTGGGGGAGAGTCATTTATTCTCATTTAAGTAGTCAACAAATATAAATAAGCATTACTAAAATTTAAGAGACATTGTGTTTGTCACTCAGGATTCAAAGTCCAGAGGAAACAGCAGGAATTCTATGTTCAAAGTAAAGTAGGCTAAAGAAAACTAGTACCTGTATATTAAAAAACAAATTTTTAAAAATAGGTAAATTAGGCCGGGCGCTGTGGCTCACGCCTGTAATCCTAGCTCTTGGGAGGCCGAGGCGGGCGGATTGCTCAAGGTCAGGAGTTCAAAACCAGCCTGAGCAAGAGCGAGACCCCGTCTCTACTATAAATAGAAAGAAATTAATTGGCCAACTGATATATATATAAAAAAAAAATTAGCCGGGCATGGTGGCGCATGCCTGTAGTCCCAGCTACCCGGGAGGCTGAGGCAGAAGGATCACTGGAGCCCAGGAGTTTGAGGTTGCTGTGAGCTAGGCTGACGCCACGGCACTCACTCTAGCCTGGGCAACAAAGCGAGACTCTGTCTCAAAAAAAAAAAAAAAAAAAAAAAATAGGTAAATTATCCAACTCTTAACTTCCTCACATTTATAAATAAAGATAAGAGACAATACATGCTCAGCCTAGAATGAAGAGAAAATCTTTGGCCCTAAATTTTCAGTGTGGAATAGAGAAGGCCTAAACTTTGAAAAAATATTTACTCTCTAATATATCATTTCAAGCTAGTGGATTTGCTACTGCTGCCTTTTGGAAATTCAGAGATGAAAAACCCCCTGAGATCAAGATTCAGTAATTTATTTTTTGTGTTTATATTCTTAATTTATGTATTCATCTCAAGTAATATCATACTGTTATTTGAAATATATAATAAAAACAGACACACCAAATACACCACAATCTCTGTACCTTCCATATCCTATGCTGCACTGCTAGGAATTATTTTGAAGTCATTGAAGACTCTTGTGTTCTTATAATATTTTAAGAATACACAGGATAAAATTATCTTCAAATATTGTACATTTTCAAATGAGATGAAATGTGAGTATTTCAGAACTTCAGGCTCAGGGTACAGAGAAGAAATATAAAGAACATATTTCCTTATGTGATACAATTACCATGCAATAGTACCCAAAAGAATTGCACAGGCATACATGAAAAGTCAATGTTTATATAAATCCAGAAAAGCCAGAAAGTTCATAGTGAATAATGAGTATATGATATAAAGTGTATAATGAGAAAGTAGTTGCAAAGAGTAAAAACAACTGACAAATGAACTCTCTTCTAAATATAAACATTTTAGCTAAATTATCCAAAGTCCAAATCTAAGAACAGACCAATTTACAGTGGTATCTTTTCACATTTCTGTAAGAGAAATCAGGTAACTGTAAGGAAGTCAATATTATCTAGGAAAATCCCATCTTACATTTTTTTTATGTGAAATAATTTTATTTCTCTAAGTGATTACAAATTACTGGGGTAGTTTGTTGAAATTACTCTATCAAAAATCCCTATTTGGGCCCCTAAAGTCTCAACTACTTCCAAGTATTGTCTCTCCAATTTATCTGATTAATCTGACACAATATAATATTAATATCCTTGAGAAGTTTGAGAAGCTCCTTCTTATATCTAGACTAAATTTTTCTTACTTTAATAAATCAACAAGGCCAAACTGAATTTATCTGGCCTTATATCCAAAATGATTTAAGTGCAAAAAATGATGAAATTATATAATATTCAATACATATATCAGAGTATTTTATTATTGCTATAGACTATTCTAGCTATTGCTACCTTAGACACTAATAGAAAAAAATTAAAATTCATTGATAACATTTAAGTCTAATACCTCTGTAGCTTTGCATTTTTACTATTTTGTAACTCTACTTAAGTATAAGTAGTTCACAAAAAAGCATAAATTACTCAGTAAGTCATACTAATACTCTCAATTTTTTCTTTTTTTTACAGTAAACATTGTCTGACAATACAATGATTAAATCATTATATTGATCTAATCTCTTATTTCCAAACAAAATTTTAGATAAAGTACCTTACCTCATTTCTCATGATCCTCCAAAGATTCAGTGTAATTCGGCCAACAATATTTATCTCACTCATTGTATCTGATCCATACTCATCTCTTTCAGCTGCAAATCTGTTCTCAATTTTGTCATCTATAGAAATGAATAGAGATTGTATCAGGGCTCACAGACAACAAATTTTCAATCAAATTACGCCAAAGAAAATGAGAATAATAAAAATTAAAGAAGATTAAAAGTGAAATGTAATTCAGTCTATTTTATATTAGACTTAGAGAATAATCATTATTTTGACTACAAAAAATTTTTTCTTAAATTATGAAAATTTTATAAAATAAATACACCTGAAATCTCTCCTTCCCTCTGTGTGTGTGTGTGTCTATATATATTTAAGTAATAAACCCTATTTCCTATTTCTTTAAATGTGGTAATTTCTTTTTTTTTTTTTTCCCAAGAAATGGGGGTCTCATTATGTTGTCTGGGCTGGGGTACAGTGGCTATCCACAGGCATGATCATGGTGCACTGCAGCCTGGAACTCCTAGGCTGAACTGATCCTCCCACTGTGCCTTCCAGAGTAGCTGGAGCTACAGGTACATGGCATTGTGCCTGGTCCGGTGCTATTTTTATTAACACCTAATGCCATAACATTTCTTTGATATTAGGATGAAAAAGCTCCAGTGTTAAACTGGTCATTTCTTGGAAAAATTGGTAGAGTTTTTAAACTAAATAATTCCCTGAAAACTTATTGACAGCCATTAATGATGTTCACATTCAGGATGAAATTCTCTTAACTACATATAGAGAATTAGATGAAGAGTTCCTCGTGTCAAATCGACTTGTGAGTCTAATTTCTTAGGAGTTGATTTTACCTGAAATAGAAATTAAAACGTGTTTCTCAACTACATAAAACTAGGTATATGTGAATGTTTATGATTAGAAGCTCTAGAATAATAAAAATATTTACTATACACTGAATGACTATATGTTCTAGGAACTTTATTTCTTTAATACAACCATTCTTTGAAGTTTAGTATAATTTTCATTTTGTATTACAGAAAATCCTACTCAGAAATGTTATAAATTACCCCAGGTCATACAGTAAGAGAACTATTATTCTAAACCTGGATATTTTACTCCAAAGAACTTGGTGTAAACTCTCCCACCTCTCTTTCTTTTTTAAAGAGATAATGTTTAAAAGTTAATTTTTTTTCCATTTACCAAATACATATAATGTTTATGTCACAATTGCCCTATGAGATAAATTCTATTACTATCCCTGTTTTACAGATGAATAAACTGAGGCAAGGATAGGTTAAGTAACTTGCTTGACATCATATAGCTAGATAGTGGCACAGACACGATTTGAACCCAGGGAGTCTTTCTCCAGAATCTGTGCTTTTTACCGCCACTATACTGCCTCCCTAACCATATCCTTTCTATTGTACCACGGTGCCTCATAAGTTTTCATTCACTCTTCTGATCCAGAGTCATATGTCTTACCTGTTACAACTAATTAATAAATGCACCTGAACACTAGTGATGCCTCTACTGAATATTCAAAAACCTATCCCAAAAGAGATGTTGGAAAAATTGAGATACACCACTGTTCCTATCACGTGAAGGACCCTGAAGCTACAAAAACTCATGTAATGAAAAACCAAATTTGGTTAAAGTACCTGTGTCTTTTTATTCCAACTTTTTGTAAAGCTCAAAATATTTACTGTCCTTGAATCTTCCATATTCAACCCTTCCCTTTAAATTTATCAACACTTAAGACATTTTATTGAAGTTATAACTTCTCCCAGATAGTCTCTTGATTAATTTTATCAATTTTATATTTGGTCTTTCTGCCTCTAAAAGTATAAGTTACTTTGTTCTAGTTGGACTTGTGGGGAGACTTTGAAACAAGTTTATTAAAAATCCTGTGGTTATAGAGAAAACATAATTTTAAAAGTGAATTATAAACTCTAAGTAAATTTGATATGAATAGTATTACTCCTATTTTCAATTAGAATCAAATTTTGGGGAATAGCCTTCAAAATTCATGCAATTTTTTAGCTTGATGCCCAAATAAAAATCAAGGATTAGTTAACTATTAGTATTCCATAACCTATCCTGTGCTTCTTCATCAATCAAATGGATAAAAAATAGAATCAAATAGAATAAAATTATGGTACATCAAGTCAAAGAAATGTTATGTACCTTCATAATGATTATGAAGATTATCTCATAATACAGAAAAATATGTGATAAGGTGCCGGATAAAGGAAGTAAAATAGAAATGGAATATATGATATGGTTATTAAAAAGATACCTATATGAAAAAAAGATTGAAATTTTAAAACTCAATAAATATCCTAATAGTATATATAGCAGGGAGATTACTTTGCACTGTAGTTGAACCACAGAACATTCACAATACTACATACCTGGCACCCGAGAGATCATCTGACTTAAGTTAACACTTAAAGTAGCAGCCCTTTGTAAGAGATAGCCCCAGGAATGCATCTGAATCTCATATCCTAGTAGAATATCAGGATCATACCTAAAGAAGGAATAAAAAATTTAAACAAGTACCAAACATCTGAACCTTTAACCAGAGGAATTGTTTCTTCATGACACAAAGTACAAAAATAAAAATCTATATTCTATAATGGTTTTCAGATGGAGAATGGGTGATACAGTAGTACCTATATACCTATAGAATTTTTACACAGGAAGGGATAGGTGGCTAGAATACTTGATTTTTAAAAACATTTTTAAAAAATTTTTTGAGAAAGGGTCTTGCTCTGTTGCCTGGGCTTTAGTGCAGTAGCATCATCATAGCGCACTGCAGTCTCAAACTCCTGGGGTCAAGCCATCCTCTTGCCTCAGCCTCCTGAGTACTTGGGAATATAGGTGCATGCCACCATGCCTGGCCAATTTTTCCTTTTTTTATTGTAGAGACAAGTTCCCGCTGTTTCCCAGGCTGGTCTCAAACTCCCGGGCTCAAGAGATACTCCCACCTTCACCTCCCAAAGTGCTGGGATTACAAGGTGTGAGCTACTGCACCTGGCCAGAATATCTGATTTGAAACTACTTTTGTAATGTGGGTGTAGTTTTTACTTAGACTGTGTATTTGTTTGATATGACTTGAGAAAAAAATTGATGGAAATTGGGTGGGAGCCAAGCCATTACCAGAGAAATGGGTATGGGAAGATGAAGTGTGAGGGCACGTGTGGGTCTTTGAAAAAGATCTCCCAGGTCATTCTATTGCCACTTCTGTGGCAATCTGTCACAATGTCTATAATCTTCAGTATAGATTACCTTTCTAATCTATACTGTCCTTAAACAGTTTTAATACTGAGAAAGGAAATGATAATACCTTCCTTTTCTCATTTAATTTTAGTAATGGTTTGGTCCTCACATTAAATAAGGTCTAAGTAATGATAAGTTTGTCCTCTAAACTTAAAAGGAAGGTGATTTGGCTTAATGGAAGAATGAAATATTAGCAGAGGTGAGATTAATGTAGGCAGTTTAGGAGAAAAATGTGCTCATTGTGGTCAAAGAGTTGCACTGGCAAAACTGAACTGACAATCTGCATCCAACTCAGAAGGAGCCTCTTTGTGGCTCTTCTCAGAACCTCTATGTTGTAACCACCATGGAGGAATGTTTGGTTATAGTATAAAAGAAAATAAACATTAAGATTCACTTCAAAGGGAAAACTGTAAGGGGAAGAGAGGAACTGATTATAGTCATAAGTTTTGAGAGCAAAACTACAGATGCTCTATCAATTAGAAGCTCCGAATTACTCTGATTATTGCACTCTTTATAAAACCCCAAAGGCAGAATGAAATACCACAAAATTTAAAAAGTTGGGTTTTACATAAGTACTCATGAAGTCACTCTGAATTGTGGAAAATTATGCAGCCTGTCCAAATTATATCACTTAAAACCCTAAGCCTCAGCTAAGTTCTACAGTAATGGATTACACTGATTTACTGATATAACCTATCTATGGCTATTCTACAAGTCTATGGTATAACAATGGATCATGAGCAGATCATGAAATCTACTTTTAGAACTGACATACTAATATCTTATACTTCCACAGCTACTTTCTTTCTTTTTTTGAGACAGAGTCTCACTTTGTTGCCCAGGCAAGAGTGAGTGCCATGGCGTCAGCCTAGCTCATAGCAACCTCAAACTCCTGGACTCAAGCAATCCTGCTGCCTCAGTCTCCCAAGTAGCTGGGACTACAGGCATGCGCCACGATGCCTGGCTAATTTTTTCTCTATATATTAGTTGGCCAATTAATTTCTTTCTATTTATAGTAGAGACGGGGTCTTGCTCTTGCTCAGGCTGGTTTCGAACTCCTGACCTCGAGCAATCCGCCTGCTTTGGCTTCCCAGAGTGCTAGGATTACAGGCGTGAGCCACCGCACTCAGCGATAGCTACTTTCTTAAAATAAGAGTTGAAAGACTTCAGTTTTTACTTAGTCAATAAAAATTAGAATGTCACAAGAATGTTTTCTGATTTTTAATCCTGGAGTATTTAAGTGGCTGATGTCAAAAGAACTGGGTTCAAACTTCTGTGACAGCATCCTTTTTATTTTTCTTATTCTCTAAAGGCCCTATGAAAATACATTCTGTAATATAAATTTTAATACCTGGTGAATTGCTCATGACCCATTGTTTCACCACAGACCTGCAGAGTAGACTTCAAACTTGTTAGGAGAAAAAGATAACAGACATATTATCCATGTGTTTTTCTCTACATGAATAGGGTTGCAATTTCTAAGAAAATGGTTTAATTTAATAAATGCTTATTAAATTAACAGAACAGCCAAATGCATCTCTTCATTAACCTATAAAAAAGCGTCTTCTTGGGAGAGAGTGACACAGGGCTGGTAATTCTGGAACAAAGATTGGCATTGTGGCATGAGCAAGGAGAAGCAAGAGAAAGCAAGGTAATGAGCAACAATGAGGTAAAAATGCAGAAAGGAAGTTCAGAATGGTCTCAGGGCATTCAAAGGAACAGAAGTATCCCAACACCCTCTTGCTTAGCCTTCCAACATAACACTCAAAACCTTACCACATCTTTGTTGATACCAACTTCATCTTTTCCAATAAAGTTAAACTCTTAGAGTGAAGGTGGACTATCTACTTGTCTAGTACATCTCCCTTTAAAACTATCTAACAGCTAAATTGGAGAAACTGGGGCAGAATTATCAAGTGGCTCTAAGGATCTTCAGGAATCAGAGATCTGACAGATTCCCACACTCACACAAAAGAACACACACACTTGACTGCTTAGGTGCTCAGTGACTCAACAGGCATTATAATGTGGCTATCGTTGACCTTGATCTTAAAAGAATTTGGAAGATTCCTGGAGCTGCTATGACATATATTTCTAAACACAGTTACAACATGAAGAGGATTCCAGATAATTACAGAGCCCTCCTGTTACAACTTTATTCATTCATTCATTTGATGTCAGATGGGTAATATGCCAATATCATAACAAGGTTTGAGGCAGGCACATCTCACACGAGTGTGAAAACCCAATCATCATGCTTATGAACTACAAAATAATCTTTTATAATTTTTAAGAAGATAATTCTTCTAATTTCTTCATCTGAATCTTTCTCATTCAGGCAACATCTTGTTATAGCAAGAATTATTATTCTAGTCAGCTATCTGTTCTGTTGTAGCAACTGAGTTGCATAAGTATACTAATTTTTTGATAATGTTTTGAAAATAATTTGTCTCAGTAAAAATGCTGTCTATTTTTACAAACTGCTACTGCTCAGAAATGACTGCTAAAAAAAAACAACAAAAAGTTACCTTGTGCTTCTCTTAATAGATTTATTTCACAGATTTTGTTTCTTTAGAAGAATTATATAGCTGTTTCAATATTTTTCAGATATATTACATATATTTATTTTTTGACCTGGAGGCCATTTACTCTTGAGACTCTTAAGAGCACATAAAACAAACATCTGTTTCAAGTTCAAAAGCCAAAGGATTCCATGTTTCTTCTGTGAAAGTACTTCGTGACAATAACAAGGTCTTGATGACTTGTTCTCCAATTTCAAGGGAGTTTTATTCACTCTATCAGGTGTCTTACAGTTACAGAACGAACAAAGTTGGATAGAAGGGATTAGTGGTCAGGAAAAAACAAAACTGTGGATAAGATGGAAGCAGCAGAAACAGGAAAATGGTTTTATTTGCTTAGGTAGAATATTTTAAATAACCTACTAGCATCTATACAGATGAGAGATTAGGATACTCTAAGGTACTAACAATGGGCATGGAGGGGAAGGAATGATCTTGAAAAATAATTCTGAGGTTAAATGGATAGGATGTAATGTAAATGTAATAAGATGTAGGGAAGAGGAAAAGGGAAGAATCACAGCTTATATTTCAGTTAGGGCAACTGGGTAAAATGTAAAATTAATAGTCCAATGAAATATAGAAAGAGAAAAATGATTGTGACAAGAAGATGATGGATTTGGTTTTACTTGTTTAACATTACATTACTTCTTGTGTTTGCAACCTGAAGAAGTAAATATTAAGAATGGAAAAATAAAGACAATAAAACTCTTAAGTTGCATTTATATTTAGCACCAGCACTGCAGTTAACATTTAAGTCCTAGTTATATACCAGGCAGCAGGCTAAGAATTTTACTGGCATTATCTACCCATTTTACAGATGAGGAAAGCAAAGCTTAGAAACATAAACAACTTGCTCAAGACAGAAATACAGTGCTGGCTGACTCCAAAGCCTGTGTTAAGTAGGTACACAAAGAATGAAATAATCTTCTTGGAGGGCTGCTTGGACCAATATATAAAGGATGCTACAGAATTGAAATGTTGATATTTAGGCATTTATCTTTTTTTAAATAGTTTTATTTACTTTACCCCATTTTCCTTGATGTTTTATTTTATGGACATTTAAGAAAGTTACTACACTTGCAAATGATTGGCAAAATTCTCAATCAGCGGGCAATCTTATTGTTGAATACACCTAAAAAGGAGAAGATAAGCATACACAACCAAGGGACGTTATCAAATATGTGCTGGTACACAAAACAGTATTGACTGAAACTCTCACATATTCCTTATGCTAAGTTGTTTATAGAAATAAAAGTGTGGGCACTGAAAGTATCTGATATGTTGATGATGACTGCTTTGAGAAGAGTAGGTAGGACTGATAATGAAAAGGCTCAAATGGATGGGAATATATCCAGTCACAGTTCTATAAATAGTAAAAATACTTTCTTCTTTTTTCTTCCATAGAGTAGTGGGTAGTAGCATAACATTCTTGATGCTCTGTCACTTAATTTTGTTTTGTAGAAAGCACATGTTCTGGTTTTCTTATTTTCAAAATGGTTTGTGTTAACCTATCTGGGATTCAATCCAATGAGTCTGTAGAATATCATCTTGATCTTTAATACACAATATTGGTTCAGTTTTTACAGGACAGAGTTCAACTACATAGGCAGAACAGAAATGGGTGAGGGTAACAACATGCTCAAGGATAGCTTTTAACTGTACACCAGGATCCAAAGAGTATTTTCTAGACTGCTTTAAGCATTTAACAACCTAAACCTAGCAATGGGAAGAAAACTTAAGTTCCTAGAAAGTGAAGCATTTAATAAGAAAGTCCATGGCTACTAAGAGTTACACTCTTGCAAAAATGTAAATGACCCACTTATTTTATTTTTAAATTAAAATATTTTTGTTTTAAAAAAATCCTTTCCATAAATGTTGATAAGAATCTACTATCAACCTCAAGACTAATTACCAAATAGTCAAAAGAGATTTTTGAGCAACTGTGTGCACAAAATTATGTACCAGATAGTGCTAAATTTATGAACAGATTGCATCTGAAAGCTTTTTGGAAATATTGGCTTGTTTAGAATTCAGAAAGCATTAAAAAAAAAAAAGGTACTGATATGGTGGCTGGCTTCCAAGGTAGAAAACTACTTAATGAATAATATAATTTAACTTTAGTACAATTTCCCATTATTTCAGCACCATAGAAAAACCATCCTAAAATCCAACTGGGAAGCTAGCGGCTAAGCAAATATTTCTCTTTCACTGGCCCATCGATTTTGAGAATAGATTCTGCTTTTCTATCCCTTATCTGATGGAAATGGTGATGGTGGTGGGAGGTTAAGTGCAAAATCTTTCCAGGAATAACTCTCTACTTTCAAGGACCACAGGAAGGGATTCCCTTCTTCTTTCCTACCCTGACTTTTATCATCTGCAACAGCATGAAAAGATGCGCTGAACAAAAATTGGCAAAATTAGAAAATACAAAACGATACCTCTTTATTATATTTGCAATTTCTTGGAAAAGTGCCTTCTCGTCAGCAGCATAGGTAACTTCTAGTCCTGTAATTCCAGATCTAATAAGTACTGGGGTCTGATATCTGATATCTAAAAAATAAATAAAATGTTTATTGTTTACTTTATATAACAGTACATTATATAATAATATAGTACTATAATACAGAATATCCCTTTTACTTTTTTTTTATTTTTTTAATTTTTTTGAGACAGAGTCTCACTTTGTTGCCCAGGCTAGAGTGAGTGCCATGGCGTCAGCCTGGCTCACAGCAACCTCAATCTCTGGGGCTCAGCGATCCTACTGCCTCAGCCTCCCGAGTAGCTGGGACTACAGGCATGTGCCACCATGCCCGGCTAATTTTTTGTATATATATTTTTAGTTGGTCAATTAATTTATTTCTATTTTTGGTAGAGACGGGGTCTCGCTCAGGCTGGTTTCGAACTCCTGACCTTGAGCAATCCACCCGCCTCGGCCTCCCAAAGTGCTAGGATTACAGGCGTGAGCCACCACGCCCGGCCCCTTTTACTTTTAAGTGAAATTGTGCTACTGAAATATTTCTAATTAAGAAAGCATTCCCTAAAGTCAAAACATAATTAACTCAATTTCTTGAAAAATTTCTTACAAGATTTTCTAGTTTAATATACAACTGGAAATTCAAATTTTGTATTTTCAGTTATTCTCCTAAAAAGTCTGCATTCACAAAATTCTCTAGATAATAACATATCACCCATGAAGAATTATTACTTTGTTTCTGTATTTACTCTTCCTAATTGGAAGAGCTTTGCTTAGTAGAGAATTTTTAAATCAATGTTATACTAAAAAATATTTAATAATCGCTTCTCCAGGAAAAAAAAAAAGCCCTGATTTGTAGTGTTGCCTATTTCATGATATAAAGACCCTGTCCCCCAATGGATGATTTCAAACTACCAAAGTGACACTGACCAGTTAAAAAAATTCGTGAAAATTCAGTAATTGTTTTTGTGAGCTGGTCGTGTGGGCCAGCTCAACCAAGCGCAGCACTTATTAAACTGCAAATTCTTATATGGTTTTATTCTGTGCTAAGACTTCCTCCTTAGTAGACTGAATTCACTTGTAATAGCTACAAGCTGCAGACGAGATGATGTTTTATAAAATGCTTTACACAGTATACTGTATGAAGAACCTCTGAACCAAAAGTATATTTAGAAAAAGATAGAAACTAAGTGAGGATATATCTTAAAAGATTCCTATAAACCATTAACTTAGTCACAGTAGTAACTTCCTCAAGTAAAGAGAAACCCTGTATTAGTAGCAAAATACATGTATAAGCATATATAAGGAAGACTATGCATCCAATCTAAAAATAATCATTTGATTCCTTATAAACAGTAGTTTGTAAAATAATATTAGAACAAATTATATATGCTAATCAGAACTTTTATTAAGATCTTTATATTGTATTGCTTCTGACTTTTCAAAAAAAATAGACACAGGGTCTCACTATGTTGTCCAGGCTAGAGTATAATGGCTATTCACAGCCATGATCATTGTGCACCCTACCCCTGAACTCCTAGGCTCAAGTGTGATCCTTTTGCCTCAGCATCAGAGTAGCTAGGACTAAAGGTATATGCCACCACACTTGGTTGCTACTGATTTCTGACAATAGTTCAAAAAAGAATTATGAATCTAGGACACACTTTTATACAACCTGCTACCCCCACCTTTGTAAACATTTTAGAAAGGAATTCTTAAGCTTGCTTGGATTAGGTCTCCAGCACAGAAATTCTCCCTATCAAAAAGTTCATCCTGGGGTGGGCAGTTATATCATTAATAAAAATGAACAATACCTTGACTGGAAACTGTCTTGTCTTTATCAATCACTATTACACCTGTGAGTTCTGTTTTTTCTGTATCTGGTAGTGGAGTGTCAGATGAGATGCAGTAGAACAGAGCACAGATTGGGTCAAATTCAGGATCTGGTTCTAAGTCTCTTCTAGTTCGAGCATGTAACTCCACACTGATAAGGGTAAGATTTTGTATCTATAAGTGGAAATAAAAATCATGCTTTAAAAATTATTTTGAAGACACACACAAAGCAGTATGTTTCACTAAGACTCTAAGGAAATATGTCTGTAAAACTACAGAAAATATAGCCAAAAATGATAAAGTCACAATTTAACAGATTAAAACCAAAGATTTTTACTTCCAAGATTAGGTTAAATAAATTCATGTTTTTGTTTCAGAAAATCTGCTTGTGCTCAAATTTTTCAATAATAACACTTGAAACTTTTTGTCTATTTAATAAAATTTATACAGTGCCTCTCAATTCTGTCAATTCTGGTTTGAGAAACAATGACTAGGCTAAGTGGTTGTATACCGAAACCAGTCTGTCACTTTTTACTCTTTAATTTTTATTTTTTTGAGACAGAGTTTCCCTCAGTCACCCATGCTAGAGTGCAATGGTATCATAGCTCATTGCAACTCTGAACTACTGGGCTCAAGCAATCCTCTTGACTCTGCCTCCCAGGTAGCTGGGACTACAGGCACATGCCACCACACGGGGCTCATTTTTCTATTTTTTTGTAGAGACGGGGTCTTGCTTTTGCTCAGGCTGGTTCCAAACTCTTGGGTTCAAGCAATCCTTCTACCTCAGTCTCCCAAAGTGCTAGGATTACAGGCATGAGCAGCTATGCCTGGCCACTTTTTACTCTTTATGCAGTTTAATTAAACTATAGTTTTGGCCGGGCGCTGTGGCTCACGCCTGTAATCCTAGCTCTTGGGAGGCCAAGGCGGGCGGATTGCTCAAGGTCAGGAGTTCAAAACCAGCCTGAGCAAGAGCGAGACCCCGTCTCTACTATAAATAGAAAGAAATTAATTGGCCAACTGATATATATATATAAAAAAAAATTAGCCGGGCATGGTGGCGCATGCCTGTAGTCCCAGCTACCCGGGAGGCTGAGGCAGAAGGATCACTCGAGCCCAGGAGTTTGAGGTTGCTGTGAGCTAGGCTGACGCCATGGCACTCACTCTAGCCTGGGCAACAAAGCGAGACTCTGTCTCAAAAAAAAAAAAAAAAAAAAAAAAAAAACTATAGTTTTAACTAAAAAAATAGGCTTTTTTTTTTTTTTTTTTTAGTTTAAAGTTTCTACTTATTAATTCACTACTACTTGAGGGCTACTTAGACTTTTGCTTACACTCGGTAGTTTTTTTTTTTTTTACTTAATTTTTTTTTATTTCAGCATATTATGGGGGTATAAATGTTTAGGTTACATGTGTTGCCTTTCCCCCCTTTCCCCGGTGGAGTCAGAGCTTCAAGTGTGTCCATCCCCCAGATGGTGTGCATTGCACTCATTATGTATGTATATATCCATACCCTCCTCCCCCTCCATCTGCCCGATAAATGTTATTCCTATATGTCCACTTAGGTGTTGATCAGTTAATACCAATCTGCTGGTGAATATATTAGGTAGTTTTTAATTATAGTTTTTCCTGGGGTGTGTGGGAGGGAACCTGTTATGGTATCAACTACACAATAGCCAGAGTTTTACTCATGTACACTTTCTCTCTGACAAATAATGCAAAAAAAATTAATATCTGCTTTTCACACTTATTTTCCTATGCTAATAAAACTCTTCCTTTACTTGGTATTTTGTGATACAGGGAAAAAATAAAAATAAAAAAAATAAAAACTCTTAACTATAATCCTTAGTTTTCTTCCTAAAATCAAGACAAAGTAGGTAGAAACTCTAAGAAAAACAAAAATATAGATTGAATTCATGATTATAACTGGAATTATACCCCATCATTTTATAGCACATACTATACTTTGTAATGGAAAATAGTAGACTACTGTTATAATATTGGTATTTATTCAGATCACATAAATTTAACAAAATTTGGATTTTGTATTTATCTTGCATGCAAACTATTGAAGAAATATAAATGCAAGGCTCTTACTAGTGATGGGAGTAAAATTTGGTAAATCTCTTTGGTGGAAGTATCTATTAAAATTAAAAATGGACATATAGTTTGGTCTAGAAATTCTACTTCTGAGAATCTTTTATCCCACAGATATACTCATCCATGTAGCCAAAATATATGCTCAAGGATGTTCATGCAAGATTACAATAGCAAAGACTGGAAAAAACCTAAATGTCTATCTGTTGGGGACTGGTTACATAAATTATGTGGTACCCATAAAGGCTACAAACAATGGAATACTCTGTAGCTTTTAAAATTTTCAAAAAAATGAGCCAGATCTATATGTCCTAATGTGGAAAGGCCATTATAATACATTGGAGTAAATGGGACCACTGAGTATATTATGCTTTTATATATGTAAAAAATGCAAGTACATGAATAAAAAATTTCTGCAAAGATACATAAAAAAGGTAGAACTACTTATTGCCTTTGCAGAAGAGAAAACTTTTAGCCTGAGGTGGCAGAGAAGCTTATTTTTCATTGTAAATCTTTTGTCCTGATTGAATTTTTCCATGAACATGCAATACTGCATGTATTCATCATTAATGTTATTAAATAATTTTTAAAATATAAAGAACATTAGTTATGTCTGTATAAGACTTAAGAAATAAAACAAATACAAATCTACCACTTTTCGCAGATATATATATTGCTGTTTCTATTCAAAAAATATTACTATTAAAAAATGTCAAACCAAATGAAATCAGGAATTAAGGGAAAGAGCTTTTACTTTTAAATGCATACTCTTTGGGACTTAATTTTTAATAATAAGCATGCACAAATTTAATAAATGCAAAAATTTTAAATGGAAAATTTCTCCCACAAACCTCAACAAAACGTAACAGTTTAATTAGAAAAGAATGAACATGTGGAAAAACCACAGAGAAGACTGTGAAGACAATTTGAGGTCAAAAGCATCTTGGGAGACTTATTTATTTATGAAGCCAAATTTTCACACTCAAATTTCACTTTTCTATTCTTTAATATAAAAGCATTACTGTGCTTAGGGGCATTTTTTAAAGCAAACTATTCCATATAAAGAGATGGTGAGAGAGATGTATTGAGTGTGACTAGGTAAGAGGGCGATAAGAAAGGGGGGGCAAAAATTACAACCTTTCTCTAGTGCATTGAGTATCGGTATGCAGAGAAAGAGAGATTATCCCAGGGTAATGGAAACAGGGAAAGAATGCTATGGGCACAATTTCCTAAAGAAACAGAGAGAATCATGCAAAGATTTTTTTTGGTTCATTCCCTGTTTTGACCACCAGGAGGCTGTTATGTGCCTTGAGATGAGGAAAGCCTGTGTCAGGAGGAAAAAACTGTCAGCAACACAAGAGGGCCCCTGATTCTGAAATGGGTTACCCAGAAAATGTAGAAATTACATTTTTCAAATAAGAGAATAATCAAATATGTCTTTTTGCTAAGGTCTATCGCATTTGCTAAGGTCAAAAATATTAATAAATATTTTTGACAACATATTTTTCTTATTTTCTGATTTGGGGTATACATTTCATAACACATGTATTCCTGAGTTTATCACTTAATTTATCTGGGCTTTGGGGGTTTGTATAGTCCTGGGTACAAAATAGGGACTAAATGAAAAAAATGAACAGATAAATAAATGAGGGAGTAAGACTATGTTCCAATCTAATTCGAAAAAAATACAATTCTCAGTTCAAATTTAGGGTAAAAATGAGATCAATATTAACATTAAAATTTTTCTTTCAGTTTAGGTTAATTCAATCCTTAGAACAGTTTATGACAGAATTGACTTGAGAACAAAAAACAAAGTAAAAAAATCAAATCACAACTTAAAGGTGGTTATTAATTCTCTGCTTTTTTTTTTTTTTTTTTTTTTTTTTGAGACAGAGTCTCACTTTGTTGCCCAGGCTAGAGTGAATGCCATGGTGTCAGCCTAGCTCACAGCAACCTCAATCTCCTAGGCTCAAGTGATCCTACTGTCTCAGCCTCCCGAGTAGCTGGGACTATAGGCATGTGCCACCATGCCCGGCTAATTTTTTGTATATATATTTTTAGTTGGTCAATTAATTTCTTTCTATTTTTAGTAGACACAGGGTCTCATTCTTGCTCAGGCTGGTTTTGAACTCCTGCCCTCAAACGATCTGCCCGTCTCGTCCTCCCAGAGTGCTAGGATTACAGGCGTGAGCCACCTCGCCCAGCCAATTCTCTGCTTTAAGGGCAAAGACATAAAACAACTATATAAACTAGCACTGTCCAATATTAATACATATTTATATTTTAATATAATGAAAGCCACATATAATTTAAAATTTTCTAGTAGCCACATAAAAAAAAGCAAAAAACAGGTTAAATGAATTTTAAAACTTTTTTTTTTTTTTTTTAAATAGATAGGGTCTTGCTTTGTCAGCCAGGCTGGAATACAGTGGTGTGATCATAGCTCACTGCAACCTTGAACTCCTGGATTCAAGTGATCCTCTTGCCTCAGCTCCTGAGTAGCCAGGACTACAAGCATATGCCACCCATACCCGGCTAACATTTAATTTTTTTTTTTTTTTTTTTTGCAGAGAAGAGGTCCTGCTATGTTGCCCAGGCTGGTCTTGAACTCCTAGCCTCAAGTGATTCTCCCACCTCAACTTCCCAAAGTGCTGGGATTACAGGTGTGAGCCACTGCGTTTGGATGAAAAACATTTTTATTTAATCCAATATATATCAATAATATTTCAACATGAAATCACATACAAATTCCTGAGATACTTTATATTCTTTTTCCCACTAAGTCTTTGAAATCAGTTATGGATCTTACATTTATAGCACATTCAATGTGTATGCTAAATTTTCTATGAAAATTTTCTATGGAAATCTCTAAACATCTATGTTTAGAGATAAAATTTACAGTTAAATACTTTTACATACCTAAAGTTCTAAACATGCTTAAAAGTTTTCCAATAAATATCAGTTTTTAAATCTACATTAATTAAAATTAGGTATAATTTAAATTTCAAGACCTGAGTTGTATAAGCCAAATTTTAAGTTCTCAGTAGCCATGTTGCTAGTAGGTCCCATAAGGACAGCATAGGTATAGACAATAAAAATATATTCTGATTTCCACCTTATTGCCAGTCAGATATGTGCTCTGAGTTCGTTTACTATATACAAATACATTTATAATGACCCATTCACATATTCTTTCCAATTCACACTGTGACTGATGTACATTTCTGCAAGACAGAGTCCTACTCGTTGGCATAGAATCTATACTGTGAAGATGACTGGATTATATAGAGATTACGTGAATGAATGAATCTATCCCTTTCTGTAACAAACTCCAATCCACTGAGTTAATCAAAGGGAAAATACAAGTAACTATCACATCTGGGATGTGATATAACATCCTAATATAACAATCCCCAAATAACAAAATACAGACTTCCTAATAGTTTAAAAATTTTTCCTAAGTTTACTTTTTATAACCTGAATTTCAGTAATAAGACTTGTGAAACCACAAAGTAATCTCAGCAACTTACAGATGTTTTAAAAGTTTTTCTATTAAATATAAATTATAAAATATTAAGAAATATAAGAACAAAATGAAGATTAATTAGGATAGAATTCAATGCATTCCTCTCTCATTAAAAAATTTCTATTATTTTTTTTATGGAATAAAACATAAGAGTCAAACACAGGTATATGATCTTACTGTTGCAGTTTTACCTCATGTAAAGCTTTTGCCTCCTGTAAGTTTTGTATGCTGACTTTGAAACCATAAGTATTGTTTAAAGATGGTCCATCAATTTGAGAAGTTTCTTTCTTTGGGCTATTTACTGCTGCAAATTGATTCTATTAAAAAGAACACACATAGCCAGAAAAAGATAAATGACCAATCTTTTGATTACTTATTCCCACTTAGAAAATATGCTTTATGTATTCAGTATAAATCATAAAACTAATATCATCTCTTTAAGTTCAAGGAGAAATAGTGTTTAATTAACATTCTTTTCATGCTAGTAATTCAAGATACCAGGACTGGACATACGTAGAAATATCTGATATCATCTATAAGCAAACCATATGTTGATCTCTGAGTTTACAAGCCCCAAATACTGAAAATAATAGTATTGGGAGAGCTGACATTTATATCACATGGACATTTATCTTGATCTTTCTTGTAAGTAAGAAAAGCAGGCAATCAATATATTTGCAACTTCTTTGGCTAAAGTTTGTAAAAGATTTGAAATTCTGAATTTATATTTTATTCTAATACAATATGTGTCTGAAAGGTGAATTAAACAATGTAAATATTATTCACGAGTTTAGAAAAAACAGAATCTTTCCATTTCTTAAAAAATATTTTTTCTGATTTCTAAATCCATAAACTGTTTTCACCAAAGTGTTGACTTACGTTCACAACACACTGGTACAGTACTTGTTTTTAATATATATAGCTTGTAATTCAATAATACTGTTTTATAAATGAAAGTTTAAAAAGTATAATCTCAAAATAGAAATACTAAAATATATTTTATATAGTTAATGATATTTATGATAAGTGGCCAATATGGAAGTGATTTCTATCATCATATATTTCCAAGGATACATGTCAAATGCATACTTTTTTCACATAATCATTTACTTCTAACTATTGTCATATTTTTAGTATTTGGATAAAGACATTTATGACTTTCCAGAGTTTCAGTAGTAAATAATGCTCTCCTTTGCTACTTAGTAAAAATTAATAAGGTTATATTTGAGAAAAAAGTAATAAACCAAGAAAAAGGATATATTTTTGGTGGGATCAAAAATCACTTACTTGAGCTCTGCTGTCATTGGATTGTTCTGATTTTGCCAGTAATCAGTTAATGTATTTGTATCCTCATAATCCACATTTTGGCTATCATATTCACTTTCTCTGTAATATTTGTATTTACACATAAGAATCTTTTAGATCCCCAAAACAAAAAAAAAAACTAAAAAAAATAGGCAATTTCTTGTTGTCTCAAAGATAAGTAAATAATGATATAAAAATATCAGTAATAAAAATTTTTACATTGAGACAGTTATCAATTATGCAACTGAAATCTAAGAATAAGACTGGATCTTCCACTGATTTTTAAAAATGTTTAGTATAGTTACCTTTGCTTGTGTTAAGAGTACTCTTCTAAGAGAGTCAGTTTTACATCCTTTCTTATTACTCAACTTCTGGGTTTTTGGTTCTGTAGAAAAAAATTTCATACTTAACATGTATTTCAAAATTACCCGTTTTTTAAAAAACTTTCATTGTTCTAAATATTTAAGTACATTTGTGAGTACTGTCCTATGAATTCCTCCAAAACTTCATAACTTAAAAATGAAACTAATTCAAGCCTCTGATTCCATCAAAGTAACCTTTAAATTTTGTATCTTAAAATAAATACTCTTAGGCTTTAATTACCAAGTTTTATACCTTAGTCATTACCCTAGGGTATTATTTAATTCATTTATTCACTTTTTATCAAGTATCTATGATGAGAAAGAAAAGACATAGTGTCTGCCTTCATGGGATCTAGAGAGAAAATCAGTCATCAACAACATAGGAAAACAAAATTATAACTGGAGTATGTACAACAAATGGGAATATAATTGGGAATATCTAGTCATGGAGATTAGGGAAGGCTTCTTTGAACTGCACTGTAAGGAATTAGAGTAAGTAATTAACTAGAAAAACAGTAAGGCTTTTCCTTGATTACTGTGCAAAAAACCTGGGAATTACTAACAGTAGGTAAGATGGCTAATGCAGGAGCCCAAGCAAAAGATGATGACAGCTTGGCTTAAGGCTGTGGTGGTAGAGGTAGAATGAAGTAGATAGATTTAGGTTGGTTAGGAGATAAACAAGTGATAGGACTTTCCTGGATTGGAAACCAGGGTGGGTAGTGAGGGAATCAGGTGTGCGTTAAAAATATATTCTATGTTTCTCACTTGTGTAACTGACTGAGAAATGGAGGCACTATTCACTGAAGTAAGAAAAACTGAAAGAAGAACAGATGGATTTCTATGTGTGGGAATGTATATATGTTTATGAATGTGTTGGGGAGGTTGTGGTCAATGTGTACAGTGAGATCATGAGCTGGCTTTAAAAACATTGGTCTTGAAGTATCACTGAGCATTCAAGTAGAATGCTCAAGTATATGCAGCATAGGCAGCTGGATATAGTGTTCTGAAGCTTAAAATAATGTTCGGAACTGGAAATTAAAATCTGTGAGTTATCTGTAATAATTCTGTGGGTAGGAATTAGATCATTTAGGGAAAAATAAAAAAAGCTTAAGCCCAAGCCTTAATAAATTCCAACATTTAGATAATAAATGAGAACAGTCAGAGGAGCCGCAAAGAAAAGCAAGTTAGAAGGAAAAAAGAGGAGGAAAGCCAAGGGAAGAAGCTCCAAGAAGGAAGGTGTGGTCAAATGGCTCCTCAGAGGGCATAGATAAGACTTTAGAATACCCAATGGCTTCAGCTACCAGAAGTTTATCCGGAATCTATACAAGAGCCATAGTGGTGGAATGGGGCAGGGGTGGGGGGGGGGAATTCAGTTTAGAGTGGGCTAAGAAATGAGTAGAAGTCAACTAAATGTAGTTGTTAAACTGGAGAAACTGTTTAAGAAATTGGTTTTGAAGGGGAGGAGAAAGAGAATTTGGCTGGACATTTGAGGTCAAGGGAGGTTTTTGTTTCTAGGTGCGAGAGGCTTGGGTATGTGTAAAAAGCTAATGGGAAAAATCAACTTGAAAAGGTAAGGCTTCTGAGAGGGCTCCTGCCTTTTCCTACAAGGCAGGAAGATAGGATGAAGCAAAATAAGTAGATTTCACAGCAGAAAGATGAAAAAGTTTCCATATGATGACTTTCCAAGACATGACAAAATAGCAACTTTTTATTTGCTGAGCCTTAACTTCACTTAAAAGCTCAGATTTTTCATTGCACAGTCTAATGTCTTCATCTTTGAAGAACAATTATATCTATACACTTACCTGTTGATAAAGGGCTAAGGTCAGTTACTTCAGGAAGCCTTTCCAGTTTTCTCTGTATGACTGGTGTACTATGAAGGCAAAGTGATTCACATTTCCCTGTTCTTGCCCTAGCGTTAATTGGAGATATCACTAGACGTTCCCGAGGCTCACTGCAGGGGCTCTTCTGTATACTATTTTTTATTGGCTTTAAGAAATTCTCAACAGCCAAAGAACGTAGGTTCTCTACTGGTGATGAGGGTCTATCATCTCTATTTAATGCTCTGGAATCTGGGGATGTTGCTTGTTGCCAAGGGGGAATTACTGGAGAACCAGGAGGACTATAACTAACATAATAGTTATCATCATCTTCATCTTTCTCAGGATCACTTGCAGAAGCAACTGGTGGTAGTATCTGATTTTCACTTGCAGTTTGACTGCATCCTGTGGTTGGTACTTGTAAAACAATCTGAGAATTATCAACATCTTCCTCGGTATGTGCTGTAGTGGGGAGTATATGTGGACTTACATCTACTTTTGGTGGCATTACAGATTTGTCATCTGGGTTAACTGAAGAGCTAAAGTTCTCAGCAGATTTTACTCCACTTGGCTCAATTTTAGGAAGTTTCTTGGAACGTTCATATTCTTCTTTGGCTTGAAGCCACACTTGAACCAGTTGTCTACTTGGGGCACATTTGCAAGGCATAATCACAATTTTTTTATCTTCAACCATTTTATGGCTATTACTTGACCCTTTATTGACAATTCCTGGGCCATTGCGAAGGGGTGACCCTGGTCTTGGATTCTGAGTCATTGCTGAGAATGCAGTTTTCCACAGATGAAGTCCTTCCAAGGAAAAGTCTCCCTCAAACTCAGCCAGATCATTTGGAAGTCGAGTTTCCACCATGAGAAGCCGTCCACCAATCTCCCTATAAACGACATATTTTAGGACAACTGTTTTGTCTCAAAGAGCAATTTCTAAAATATTTAATTCCCTATCCTAGAGATTTTTAAAGTCCACTTTGGAGTCTTAAAAATGCCCATCTCTTTCTCCCCACAGTGCCCTCCCTGCCATTTTAGGCAGGTATCCTCTATCTTTAGTCTCAATATGCTTTTCCTCACAGGTATATGACTACTACATCAACTTAAAGACTATATCCCTGGATTTTACCTACTGCTTCTTCCTATATTCTCTAGTATCTATAGCAGGCATCCTCAAACTACGGCCCGCGGGCCACACGTGGGTGTTTTTGCCCATTTGTTTTTTTACTTCAAAATAAGATATGTGCATTGTGCATAGGAATTTGTTATCGTTTTTTTTAAACTATAGTCCGGCCCTGCAATGGTCTGAGGGACAGTGAACTTGCCCCATGTTTAAAAAGTTTGAGGACCCCTGATCTATGGTAATTTAGCAAAGCCAGTCAATTTATTATTTTTTTATTTTTTATTTATTTATTTTTTGAGACAGAGTCTCACTTGTTGCCCAGGCTAGAGTGAGTGCCATGGCGTCAGCCTAGCTCACAGCAACCTCAAACTCCTGGCTCAAGCAATCCTCCTGCCTCAGCCTCCCAAGTAGCTGGGACTACAGGCATGCGCCACCATGCCCGGCTAATTTTTTTGTATATATATTAGTTGGCCAATTAATTTCTTTCTGTTTATAGTAGAGACGAGGTCTCGCTCTTGCTCAGGCTGGTTTCAAACTCCTGACCTTGAGCAATCCGCCCGTCTCGGCCTCCCAGAGAGCTAGGATTACAGGCGTGAGCCACCGCGCCCGGCCAGCCAGTCAATTTAAATGAATCTTTGTAACCCACCCCCAAGTGCTTTCAAACATTAAAAAAATCACACACAATTGAGGCAAATTACCCTAATTCTTTGTTCCCTTTACATGGCACGGTTTAACACTAACATAAGAACTTAGGAGTTGGTAGAATCCACAGGATGCATACCTTAAATGCTACTAATGTATGTATATATGGGGAATCACTAATTAAAAGATAGTCTGGTTTAATTTCCAATAGTTATAAATATTAAGTGAAACCTGTCTTTCTCTAATCCATTCATACTATTTCTACCTATTGCAGCAACATAAAATAAGTCTACTTTTTATTCCTCATGATAACTCTATTATGGAATGAAGACAGCTTTTTTAAATAACTTCTCTTAAGGCATGATTCCCCAAATGTCCTGGTCATTAAAACTCAATTAACTGGATTCATGTTTTCTGATTTGGAGCTGAAGGAGGAACATCAGGTTTACCAAAGTTCTTTGTTCTCTTTATTTGGGAAGTTTTTGGCCTCTCCTATTAACTCTGTAACCAGCATCCAGCACCTTCCCTGTACCCACTCCCTGGCTATGTGAAAAATTAAAAACAGAATTATTTCTGTTGTAGGAAATGAGTACACATACCATGTTATCACACCCAACCCTAATACCAAGGATACAGAAGCCAAGAATAATGATAATGAATTGGTGAGGTGTGTAAATTCAGCTTTCTTGCACCTTATCAGCAGCATGGTAATTGCTACAACTCACTGGGAAAAATTCATAATATATATCAAAAGGCTTACATTTTTAAGTAATCCTACTTCTAGAGCTATAAGGAAAAACTCCAAAATAAATACATTATAAAGAAGTACTAATTACATAATTTATCTAGTAATAAAAGAGGATACAGTTTTTCTTTCCAATAATATATACATGATAGAATATTCTGCAGCCATTAATATAATGCTTCAAGAATATCAAAATTTGAAAAATGTTTATAATATCATATAATGTTAAATGAGTAATCTGGATACAATACTGTGATTATAGTAAGGCCATACTTCACAGAAAAAAACAAAGTAAAAACTATACATTTTAAACATTGGAAAAAAATAAAAAACTAAGAATACAGAAAATACATCAAAATATTATAGAGGCTGTTACCAGGTAGAGAAATGGTGTGATTTTTATTTCTTCTTTTATATTTCCTGATTCTCTATATTGAATACATAGTTTCATATTTTTAAAATAGTTTTTCAAAAACAATTATTGTCCTTTTCTTTTAGCTGCAGGAGAAGTGTCAAAGTTGGACAATAACAACACAAAGTTAATGACTAGCACATAAGTTTGCTAACTAAAAATTTAAAAAATATGTAAGGCTGAGGTAGAAAAAAATAGTTTGATCAAAAAATATACCATAATAACTACTGATAAAGTCAAAGCCCCCAAATAATGGAAACTAATGTCTAAGGAACAGACTGTAAATATTCTGGCAGTGAAATAAAGAGAAAGAGTCCTATGTGGGTTCTAAGCAAAACAAAACAAACCTGTGTGCTAGGAAGCAGGAGAAAGTGTTTCTGCCCTTCACTTTAAGTCACTATAAGAGGGAATATCTATTCTACATATCTGGTCACCTTTTCTCATCTCCTTTTTTAAAAATAAATTTTATTATGTGTATTTAAGGTATATGATGTTATGAGATACATATGTATGTGTATATAGTTACATATAGTAAAATGGTTATTATAATGAAACAAATTAACATATCCATCACCTCATATTCTCACTCCTTTCTTAAAATGGACTACAGGAATTATTGCTAATCTGTTGGGTAAAGGCTTGACATTCATTGTGGGATTTTTTGATTTTAACTTTTTAAAAAAGACATGTTTTTTTAAAGCAGTTGTAGGTTCACAGGAAAACTGAAAGAAAGGTACACAGATTTCTCATATGTGTGCCCCCACGCATGCATAGCCATTATCACCATCCCTCACAAGAGTGGTACGTGTGTTACAAATGATGAACCTTCCTTGACACATCATAATCAAAGTCCACAGTTTACATTTGGGTTTACTCTTGGCTTGCTATGTTCTATAGGCATGAACAAATGATAATGACATGTATCCATATTGTATCTCCCACCCACCCACTAGAGTTAGGAACATGGTATTGCTCCAGGTCACTGTATACATGCAGTGTTGCTTCTGCTCCAGTTGGCTAGTCATACTTCTTTCCACAATTTAGGCTAAAGCAGGGATTGCTTTAGCAGTCTTAGTCATCCTCTTCTGCTTCTGACTAGACAGTTAAACTGTCTCTCTCTGCAACTGGTTAAGTATAAAAGATCACAGACACTTGGGCAGGAACAAGAACCATCATTTAAACCTCCTGGATTAAGCCATGTTTTCCAATTTAGCTCTTATCAGATATACCCTAACTTGGTGATAAAGGTGGGATAGCACAACTACTCAACTACTGATTGATAAACCAGTACTGATTCCCATTTTACTATTTACCGTGTGTGCGGGCGCACGTGTGTGTGTGTGTGTGTGTGTGTGTGTGTGTCTGTTTGTCTATCAATTCTGTGAAAAGATTCTTGAAAGGAGATAAGGGAAACCAAAGCCCATTTGCACCCCTAATAACTTTATAAACTAACAATACTAACAATATGACTCAAGATGTGAAACCACATGGAAAGAAAGAGGTTTACAGTAGAAACAACTTAAAAAAAATAATCTTCATTTAGAGACATATCATAGGAGTACTTAAATGCATATGTATACTCATTTTCAAACATGTTTTAAAAAATGAAGTTTAACATTTAAAAAACACTACTTATAAGATGATCATTGTAATACTTTTGAAGTATCATGACATCCTTCTTAATCTTGCATCTAATTAGAGTGAGCACCTCTAATCCTTAAGGGAGACATGGTACTAAATAATAGTAGATCCAAGTCCAATACTCATCAACTTAAATTTCTCCAGGAGCAACCATCCACTTAGTTTGTGAAATTTCTTAATAAAGTCTGTAATTACGAATAGTTTTCACAATGATATGCTTACAAATGCAGTATCACAGACAGAAAACTAGTAGTCAATTATCAAATATTATACACAATTATTCAGAGTGACCCAAGGGAAAAAAATTCTGATTACCTGGGCTTTTCTGGTACATCAGAAGGATTACTGCAAAATGGTTCCTGGTAAACAGTTTCAGAAAGGTCATGATCCAACAAAGTTGCCATAATTTCTTCCCTACTTGGTGGGGACATAAGTGGTTTTAGAATGTGAGCAGTTCGAGGGGTGAAACTGCCATTTTTAGATTGTGAAGGAGAGCTGGTAGACCTTGGTGAACTATCAGGAGTTGGTGTCAACATGTCATTGTTTCTTGAAACATACAGTTCTAAATCTTCAGAGGCTACATCCACAAGTTCACCATCAGGGGAGGAGAGTATTGTAGTAAAAGAGGTATTAACTGAGTCAAGAGACTGTCCCATTTCTTTTCTGGTGTGACCTTGAATCCAGTCTGAATTGCTTGGCTGTGGGAGGCTAAGAAACACTTCTTTGCTTACAGAACTCCTATTCAATCTGGATTTTTCATTTAGACAGGCCTCTGCCTGCTGAACACAGAAAGAATCCATTATTGAATTAGACCGAGTTGTAAGAGGATGAAAGCTAGTTTTCCACTGGTTGTGCCGATGATTCTCATTGCTATCCATGGATGATTTCTCAAAAAGTTCAGGACTTAAAGTACCAGATCTAATCCACGAGGTTGAGTCTGAGACATGATGCTTATCTTCATCAGACTTCTGGTTGTCGTGACTTAAAAACTCATTTTTTTCTATAGCTTGTCCTGGAAAAAGATCCTGAACAGCATCACTTAAGAACTTTTGAGGCAAATTCTGATCAGCTGGGACAAACTGACTTCCAGAATAAAAGCTACAAAATCCAGTCTGACCTATTGTGTTAATATCAAAATTATAATTATGTTCAGGAGATAAGCTATCTTCAAGTGAATAACAACTTTCAAAACCTGGGTCTGAAAAAAAGATGGGACTATCATCTGATAGAGAGTTATCCAACTGGCTAGAGTTTTGTAAATTTAGAGAGTCTACTTTTAGAAGTTTGGGAACTTTTTCTTTAGCTTTTGTACTTCTGGGAGTTCGAGGTTTTCTTGGAGATGTTACTGATCGTGTCCTTTTATTTGCTTTGTTATGTTCAAGGGAACCAGAAATATTTTTGTTTGGTTGATGTTTATTAGGTAATGGGTCTTGCATAATATTTGCATTTTGTGCTTTCTGCTGTCTTTTTTGTAACAATTCTTTTAGAACTGCCAGTCCAGACTGTCCTTCGCCAAATGCTGAATGTGTTGACACATTTCGATTTTTACACTGAGAAAGTGCTTTAGTTTGTGAAATTGCTTCTGACAATGACCTTTGTTTTACCCTTTCAGGTTTAAAATTTGACATATCTAAAATAAAGCCTCTTTGTTTTTGCTCCCATGCTATTTGTTTGATTGGACTTCTTAAGGAAGTTACAAAGCAATTATTAGGCATTTGGCTTTCCTCTGAAGCTGCATTTCCTGGAGAACAAATTTCACTGTGCTTTGACTGTTCTGCCATGCACACAATCTGCTGCTGACTATCTTTGCAATGCAAAAAATTAGGAGCATATGCCTGGTCCGGCTTTGATTCTAGGGAATTGCGATATTCATTTAACTTTCCAATAGATGACAAATGGTTTTTTTGTATGTTTGAATTATCTTCTGTCTTTGGAGACATTATACTTGAAGATATCTGTGTATTCTGTGCTACCTGAGACAAATGGTTGGAAAGGTCAAATATATTTTTTTGAATCAAGGCTGATTCTTTTAGAGTGAACATAGTACTTTGATTATGAGATCTCTGAACATTAATTTTTGAGATTCCAGGTCCTACAGAATTACAGACAATTGATGGATGCAAATCATCTCGTGAACTGGGGAACGTTTGCAAATCTATAGACTTCTTACTTTCTAAGAAAGAAGAAAAGCATCCAGATAACTTCTGTTGTGCAATAATTCCAGTGGGTAGGGGAGCAGAAAGAGGATGATCTACAGTAGAGCCTATTAGTGGTGCATCTTTCTGTTTAAAAAGTAGAGAGCCTCCAGAACTGTTTGTGAGCTCAGACACATTCTGGTGTTTTAGTACAAACTTAACTTCAGCACCAGACTGAGATTTTATTTTTTCATCCTTAAGTGTTATGTGCTTTCTTGATGTACCTTTCTCATTTGTTTTTTGTTTCTGTTTTGCTCTTGGTTTCTTTTTTCCATCATCTACTAGTTTATTTGTCTGATTTCGTTTGTTCCTTTTCTTAGTAACTACAGAGGGATTAATAAGCTTTGCTTTTGATTTCTTAACCTGCGCTCTCGCTCGACTATTTTTTCCTATACGGGAATTAACAGTCTTACTATTATATGCATTGGGACCCTTAAAAAGCATTGCTTCTTTTTCTGCAGCAGCCATAATTTCTTCAGCTCTTGGATCTGTGGGAGACCAGCAGCGAGGTGGAGAGGAATTTATGGGACTTGTGCTTCTCTCAGAAAGAAAACCTAGTTTAGACATAACATCGCAATAATTCAAGTCACAGTCTTCGGTTTCAGCATTATAAGATGGTGAAGGAGGAGAAAGAATAGCATGTGACCGTTTTTTTCTGAAAGACAAAGTTCTTTTAATATTTTCACTATTTGTCCTTTGTTGCTTACCAGTTTTTTTCTTAGCAGACTTATGTTTTGACTTTCTTCTGTGACTTTTCTTTGGTGTTAGTGGATAAATGGGATATTTGGTTGCAGGGGAGTCAGGAACTTTTGGCCAAAAATCCTTCAAAGGTGCAAGCTTTTTATATAGTTCTATTTTTTCCTCTGTTAATGTTACTTGTTTTTCTTTAGAGTCTATTTTTCCTAGCTTCACAAGCATATTTTTTCTTCCTCTAAATCTGTTAATAATAATATACTTTATAATGACAGGAGGCAGCTTTTTAGACATTTTTCTTCGTTTTCGAGATTTGAGAGTTCCATCTAAACTGTCACCAATTTCCACAGGATGAGGTAGGCTAATTTTTGAGTTGTGTGTCACAAAACTTGACTCACTATCTTCGGTCTCATAATTTACCTTGCGTTTGGCTCTAAGTGTATATTTATTTCCATACAGTCCAAAGGATTGCTCAGTTTCTAAGCTTCCATCTCCAAAGTGACAGTCTATCAAACCATCTGTAGGTGTTTTAGTTTCAAAAGCTCCACGAGTGGTTTTAATTAAATCACTGGCCAATACATTATCCTTCTCAGGATTATTATTACAAGAATTATTTTGTATACAGTTATCTTTTGTGGATCTAGTCTCATTACTTTTGGTAGAAGGCTCCTGATGACTTACAAGTTTCTTTTTACTCAGTTTTAATCGGGATGGTCTATTGCCAGGTTGTAGTTTATAAGTGACAGGAGACAGTTTCTGTGGTCTAGTGAGACAATTAGAAAGAACAACACTGGGAAAAAACATATAATGTGCTGCTTGCTGGCTGAGGCTTGGTTTTTCTGTTTTATGTTCTTGAAATTCTTCATATCTAATTTTAAGTTTATTTAGTCCACTTTCATCAGCAATGCTACTAAGAGAATGTACCATAGTTCTATTCTCTCCTGAGCATGATAGCAATTCACAATTTTCAGTAAATGGCGAAGGGAATAAACTATTCAAAGCTGTGCTGTTTCCTTTTTCATTTCCTTCAGAGGATAATTTATTTTTTGAATGACTTAAGTCAGAAAAGTTGAAAGAGTTTTTGCTCAATGTATTCTCATTAGGGTGACGGTGCATATGTATAAAAGGGGCATCCTTTTCAATCTTTCTAATGTTTGTATACTTTCTACTTGGTACTTGTCTTGTAACAGATGGAATATCTTCATCATAATCAAAAACACTAGTTTCACAGGAAGATACTGGGAGGATATCTTTCTTATTACTCTCTTTATGAGAATTTTCTGAATGAACAGTACTGCTTAAAGATCCAGGGTATTTCATAGAGTAAGTGCTTTCATTTGTAAAAGAAGTGACTGAATTATCTAGACCTTTTTCTATGTTGTTTGGCTGTGAAAGGTCTTCAATTAAATCTTCCTTGTTCAAAACATGGGAAGAAAGGGCACTTGTGTGTTTACACTGAAAGGTAATCTTAGCAGAAGATGGGGGTTCTAATGTAGCAGCATCTTTGTGAAAGATGGAGGGTTTTACTGATAGCTTGCTTGTTGCAATCACAGAAGAGTGGGTTCTAGAATTTTCATTGTTCAATGGATTGTCTGGAATAAGGGAAAAAATGCATTTATTTCATTCTACTCTTTTAATTTTTGAAATATTTTCCCATACTAAAATACTATCACTATAAAAGATATTATATAAAGCTAAGTTTGTATGTTTAAAACAGTTACCTTAACAAAAAGGTCACTCCTATCATTAAGATAATAACCTAAACGATCAAGAGTTAGTTAAAATTATTTTAAATACATATTCATTTGATCAGAAATAGATTATATAAATATTCAGTGCCTTTAGGGGAATAAAGGGAAAATATTGTCACCTTAAAATTTTTTCATGCTCCTTTACATTATCACTTCAAATTAAGATGAGCAAACTTCTTACAGTTTGTTATGCTACTTAAATGTTAACATGATAAACTGATTAAAGTTTATGAAGCTTGAAATCAGTGATTAACAAATGTTATATCCTCTTAGAAATGAGAAAGAATCATATATATCTACATTCTTTCAAAAGAAGCATCTTTATTAACTACAGGTGGCTTGGCCTCTTTTTCTTGTGTATTTATTTGTATCATAAGCACTTGGAACAACAAAGACCATAAGCACCATTTAGCAGTTGTAGCCATTTTCTAGTTAACTCATGTAAACAAGTTAAGAGTAACATAACAGTATTACTCTTTCACTCTTCTCACAGGACATGTACCTCAATATGGTACTTATTTATGTAGTCACTGTATTTCTGGGTTTTTTAATTAATAAAAAAGTTAATCTTGAAAAAAAAAATAAAGAAGTATCACTATAGCCTCACTTAACTAACTATATAGGAAGTATGGTTATAGTTTCAAAATCAAATATATTTTTAGCCCCTAAATAACCAACTGCTCACAAGTAGATCTGTTTACTTACCACTATTTTCATCTGCAGTTCCATCTAACTGAGGTATAGAAAGATTGGCTAGAAGCAAACTGTTATCACTCCATTCCATTTCTTCTTCTGAAGATGAGTCTTCATCTTCCGTTGAACTTCTGTGGGTATTTCTGCACAGTGATCTAGAGAATATTAAAATTCATTGGTGGGTATAATCATTAGGAAAGAGCATCTCAAATGCAAGTAATTTGTCTAATTTGACTCTATAATAGTAAAACGCTAAAAAGGATTTGAAAATTATAACTTTAAAAGAGATTTACTTTGCTTTATTAATATGTCTTACTATAGTACCTGCAAGAAGTTATTATAAATAGACTAGAATCCCTTTATGTGAGCTAGAAAATACCATAATTCCTGCATTTATAGCTCCATAATATTCTGGATTATCATATCTAATCATGTTCTTCCTTTTTTTTTTTTTTTTTTGAGACAGAGTCTCACTTTGTTGCCTCGGTTAGAGTGAGTGCCGTGGCATCAGCCTCACTCACAGCAACCTCCAACTCCTGGGCTCAAGCGATCCTCCTGCCTCAGCCTCCCGAGTAGCTGGGACTACAGGCATGTGTCACCATGCCCGGCTAATTTTTTCTATATATATTAGTTGGCCAATTAATTTCTTTCTATTTATAGTAGAGACGGGGTCTTGCTCTTGTTCAGGCTGGTTTCGAACTCCTGACCTTGAGCAATCCGCCCGCCTTGGCCTCCCAGAGAGCTAGGATTACAGGCGTGAGCCACCGTGCCCGGCCTATGTTCTTCCTTATATTATCCCTTTCATCCTATCCTTAGATGTACACATATAGCTTGAGTGAGAAATCAGTACTCTCTAAAAAGGTCTAGCATATTTTAATAAGTCTCCATAAATATACAACCACTACATTCTGAATTAGAAAAAGGTTGGGGCTGAAGAGAAAACATCAGGGATCAGAGAGGGGCTAGGAAGTAGGAAAGGTATTGAGTCAATATGACAGTGACTACAAAGTACGGTTATTGAGAAATTCAGATGGACAGTGAAGTCCAGACAGTTTCTTAAGATTCATCTCATATTTATACTAACTTTATACTTTCCCTTTTATCTGGACAGGCAAACTTTCTTCCTATCCATACATAATTTTTTCTTTCTCAGGTCTCTTTCAAAAATTTGAAAATAATATCCCTGTATTATACATGGAACAGTTTCTCCATTAAGCCTTTCCAAATCACAATTTGTCATAAAATCATTCCCTTAAGATCTGAAAGAGTTATCAGAGGTCATTTAGTCCAACTTGCTACCCAATGCAAAAATCCAATTTAAACAGACCTGACACAATCTCTGCTTTTATATTCTCTGTGTAAGGGGCTTGCTGCCTTCCAGGGTAATCTTTCCATTGTTAATGACTCTAATTGTTAGTACTGTCTTCCTACATTACACAAAATCTTTCTTTTCAACTTCCATACATTATTCCTGCTTTTGTTCTCTGTAGCCCTACAGAGGAGGTCTATGCCATTTTCCAAAGGATAACCTTTAAAATATATGAAGACATTTATTACCTGTCTCATAACTCCTCTAATTAAACCAAACATTCTCTATTCAAATGTTCTTCAAAAGTGCCAGTCTTCACATATCCTTCTAGTTTTCTTCCTCTCCTTTCCTTTTCCTTTACTTTCTTAGTATACTTAAAATATAGTACTTAGGGCAGGATATAGTACCCACTATACAAAGTAGAATTAATAATTCCTTTTCTAGACAATATGCTTTTACTATTCAATTTCTCTCTAATATATGTTAAGTTTTTTTAACCAAGGTTAAACTGGGCATGATTTTCACAGAATTGGTTTAGTCAATGAACACACAAGCATGAATTTAATCATGGAATAAGCTGATTATTATAGTAGAGACTATGTTAGAGAACAGAATATAACATCATATCTGAAGATTTTCATATCACAATTAAGTAGAAAAATAAAAACCTATGTTATATACAAATGAATATTGAATTCATAGATTACCCTTTCACCTTTCATTAATGGCTTTGGGGATGAAAATTTCAAACAGGGACTTTTAGGAGAAGGATACTGAGTCTTTCAGGTTCAGAGGCTTAATTTTTTTCTATACACGGAGCATACAGCTCATGGGCAGAATCAAATCAGTCAAGTTCACAGAGACTGATTTAGAAAATCACAATGCCATCTTAATCATTTATTTTTTTTTTTTAATTTATTATTTTTTTTTGAGACAGAGTCTCACTTTTGTTGCCCTGGCTAGAGTGAGTGCCGTGGCGTCAGCCTAGCTCACAGCAACCTCAAACTCCTGGGCTCAAGCGATCCTCCTGCCTCAGCCTCCCAAGTAGCTGGGACTACAGGCATGCACCACCATGCCCGGCTAATTTTTTGTATATATATTTTTAGTTGGTCAATTAATTTCTTTCTATTTTTAGTAGAGACGGGGTCTCGCTCAGGCTGGTTTCGAACTCCCAACCTCAAGCAATCCGCCCGCCTCGGCCTCCCAGAGTGCTAGGATTACAGGCGTGAGCCACCGCGCCCGGCCTTAATCATTTATTTTGAGAAACAAAACAGAATACCAGTGTTTGCTTCTGGGACTCTTTTATTTATTAATTTTTAATATCTAATTCCTTCAGTATAATCAGACCTGGAAGCAATTCCTCATCTTCAGCTGACTCTGTATCTTCTTGCTCCAATTCACAACAGTATAACTATCAGAACCACTCTTTTTTTCAAGTTCTGAGATAAGGAGGCACTTTGATTTTGCCGCATTTATCACTCTCACTGCATATATAAATAGATGACTTATAAAAGTTAGGTTAATCTTTTTAAATGTAGGACTACTTTATTTTGCTTAGAATACAAAATATATGTCATATGAAAAACAAACCACTACTTAAAAGAGATTTAAAAGAAATCAATTTAGTCTATAAGGAAATAATTTCTTATTAAAGAACAATAATGACAAAAGAAAGTTATTAAAATACCTGAAATAACTAAAAAATTACCTCTTTTTGGCACAATGTTCTTCTATATTGCTGTCCCATCTCTGGGACATCACCAAACTAAGCTCCATTTCCTCTTTTTCAATCTGTGGTTCATTTTCTTCATCATCACTATTTTGGGGATATTTATTATTTCCAAAGGAGTGACATGGTGATGGCATCCTATTTCTTTCCCCCTGATATCCATCACTTTCCAAACCAGCAAGAAGATGTACCAGAGCCTCATCAGGACTGCTGTCCACTATAAAATAAGTGAAGCAATCACTAACAAGTAACTTAAAATTTCTAAATAATCCAACAATTCAATTATTGGAGCAATTATAAAGTAACAACATCATAGATGCTGGCAGATGCTAAAAGAATACAGTTGGTGCAAAGGCTCAGGGTGTCATGTAGCTCTCTCATCAAAGAGTGATCCTTGGATCATCTGCATTAGAATAATTTAGTCCAATTATTAAAAATAAGATTCTCAGACCCCATCATACATCTAGTGAATCAGAATTTCTAGGTTAGGACTCCAAAATTTGTATTTTCTTGTATTTATTTATTTAACATATTGGGGTCTTGCTATATTGCCCAGGATGGCCTTGAACTCCTGGGCTCAAGCAATTCTCCTACCCCAGCCTCCAGCATAGCTGGGACTACAGGTCATGCCATTGCACCTGGCAGGAATTTGCATTTTAATAAGCTCAGATCTTAGTACACATTTAAGCTTGAGGAGCAGTAAACCAAACATGGTCAAAAGTATTAAAAATAAATACAAAACATATAATAAACATATGAATTAATGCTAAGGAAGTACCTTAAAAACTATACATGTAAACATCTTACCCCACACTTAAGTTTTATTTAGTTCACAGAATAGTCAAATGAAATATGTAGTTGGAAAATACAAGAGAGCTTTAAAAATGGTCAATAGTATTATACTATACATATAAAACCACTTCATACATGTTAGGATTGCTCAAATCAAAAAGATAGATAATATCAAGTGTTGGCAAGGATATAAAGAAATTGGAATTCTCATACATGGGTGGTCAGATTATAAAATGGTTGTTCCTCAAAATGTTAAACAGAGTTACCATATAACCCAGCAATGCCACTTTTACATATATATCCAAGAGAATACAAAACATATGTCCACACAAAAACCTGTGCATGAATGATAGTAGCATTATTCATAATAGCCCAGAAAGTGGAAACAACCCAAATATCCAACAACTGCTGAATAAATAAACAAAATGTATATTATCCATATGATGGAATACCATTCAGCAAGAAAAAGGAATAAAATACTGATAGATGCTACAACATGGACAAACTTTGAAAAAATGCTAAATCAAAGCAGCCAGATACAAAGGCTATATATTATATGATTCCATTTATATGAAATGTCCCAAATAGGTAAATCCAGCAAAAGAGAAAATAAATAAGTGGTTGCCAGGGGCTTAGAGGAAGACTGGGGAGTAAATGCTAATGGGTTCAGGGTCTCTTTTTGGGGTGATGAAAATGTTCTAAAATTAGATAGTGGTAATGGTTGCAAAACTCCATGAATATGCTAAAAATCACTGCATTGTATATAACAAAAGGTAAATTTTATGGTATGTGAATTATATCTCAATAAAGCAGTTATTTTAAAAAAAGATTAGGAAGATGGAGATATGTTGTAATCTACTACACAACTATTTTCTCTGTAAGTAAGGTAATACATTCCTCATTCACTAAAATATCAAGTTTTAGGTTTTCTTTGTTGACATTAAAGAAATTGGTTCAGTCATGCTACCCAATGCAACACAAAATGAAAATATTTGCTTATAAGAGCCATTTTGGCAAGGATCCATTTCTGAAACCTAGAATTAGAATTTGTTTTTTCTGCCTTATACTCTAAAACAATTAGTAGGAAATGGATTATAGACATTTTCTTCTCAGATTTTTGATAACATTGAGATTGCTTTTTTATAACCTTAAGCAAGGTGGAATTATATCTGCTAATGATATCTTTGTCTGATGCAATGAAATAGGGATATGCTTCTCTAACTCTCTTTTTAAATTCCTTAACCTTTTCTATGTCCCTCTCTTAACTGTTTACTTTTTATAACTAGAATATCATTTAAATACTTTGGTATATACATTGATTTGTTCAAATGGAGAAATAAGAACATTTTAGATTGTAAACCTAAAATTAATTTTTTAATGTGTTCTTAGTATGATTTATTTCTGCATGTGGCCACTCATTTAAAAAAGAAAACACAGATGCGGTGGCACACCCCTATAGTCCTAGCTACTTAGGAGACTGAGGTGGGGAGGTTCCCCTGAGCCTAGAAGTGTATGGACATGTTAATGACCCTGATCTGATCACCATACATTATATGAGTTGAAACATCACTATGTATCCCATAAATATGTACAATAAAAAAGAAAAAAGAAAAAGTTCCCTACCCCTGTTTAAAATGTTTTTGAAATATGAGTGTGTACAATAATTTTGGTATTATTCACAATCAGTCAATTTATGTTCCATTCAGATGAAAATGTAAATAACAGAGGACATTACATTGAGCTGGGATATTTCGTGCCATAAAAATGAAAAATAGAAAGTGAGAAAGGAAAGAAACATAAAATCACTACTTCAAGCAAAACAAGAGGCATGAAGCTTAATAATAACTCACTTTATGCAACAAAATACCAAATAAATTTCTGTAAAAGATGTCAGTAAGTTAGGTTAAATTATTGAAAAGAAACCTTGTAAATGGTTTATGATGTTAAGGAAAAAATATTTAGGGTGATGCAAAAACATTCAACAATAACTGTGATGTGCTAAGCTAGCCAAAAATTAATGGCCTGATGCTGGGCACAATGGCTCACGCCTGTAATTCTGGTGACTCAGGAGACTGAGGTGGGAGAATCACTTGAGGCCAGGAGCTTGAGATCAGCCTGGGCAACATAGCAAGACCTTGTTTCTTAAAAAAAAAAAAAAAAATAGCTGGCTGTGGTGGTACACATCTCTAGTCCCAGGTACTAGGGAAGCTGAGGCAGGAGGATCACTTGAGTCCAGGAGTTCAAGCTGTAGTGAGCTATCTCATATCACTGTATTTCAGCCTTGATGACAGAGCAAGACTCTTGTTTCTTAAAAAAAAAATGGCTGAAAGAAATTGTCCAGTGAGATTTCTGATAGTTGCCAAAAAATAACCAATTATAGTGTTTATTAGTGTACTTAACTTTGGAGAATATTAATTCAAAATAAGTGCATTTTTCCTCTAAAGCAATATGGCTTTCTCCCAAAGTAAAATTTTAAAAAATTATTTTTTCACAATTATTTTTTAGAAAAAGCTGTGTAGAAAATAAAAAAACAAAGCTACTTAATTTAATGCAATGTTTCATTTTTATATATAGTATTTATTTAACATTCAACATTAATGTCTTCAAATCAAAGAAAAAATACCCCTTCTCACAACACACACTTTCACTGATTTAAAATCCTTTAAATTTATAGTAGGACTGTTACTTACTGAAAACTGGTGACTCACTCAGTCTTTGGGTCAAAGGCTGAAAAGTCTGACTATTTTCCATGAGGTTCAAAATTGCTTCTTCATTAATAAGGGCTTCCTCCACTTTGTGTCTAATGTGACCTTAAGATGACAAAGAATACAGAAACACTGAAGCAGTGGCCTAAATCTCAAATTCATTGCTTAAAATTTGTGTAAATTAGGAAGCATTACAACATAAACCTATTTAAAATTTTGAAGTGTTAATAATATAAAAATAAATAAAAATGTAATAAAATCTAATAAAAAGCCACAGAGATATCTAAGCAGTCACATGGATCAATAAAAACAAAACAAAACAAAAAAAAAAACCCTGAATCTATGTAACACCAGACATTTACAATCTCTATAGCCTCTCCAATCCTACCTAGTATGTGAGATAGTTATATTACTCTGATAAAATTGACTGCATGTTAAAATATACAAAGGGGAAAAAAGGACAAACTATCTTATTTGAATAATAAAACTCTTTATTCTCTATGGCTCAAAACCAAATAAATTCATTTTCCTTAATTTTATATTTCTCAGAAAGCTTTCAGTTCATTATCTAAAAATATTAATCTTTCAACATGTGATTTTTATAGCAGGTCTAATACACAGAAGGATTATATAATTTTAAGAACAAAGATAAAATGAATCCCATATTATAATCCAGCCATACAGGAAAGACAGACAATAGAAAGCACATAATATTAGGAGATAAAATGACTACATACCAAACAAATGAGAAATATATCATGTTCATAGATGAGACAATTTGATACAGAAGACAAAAATGTTCTCAAACCAACCTACAGATTCAATGAATTCCCAATAAAATCCCAACAGGATTCTTCACAGAAACAAAACACTCTGGTTGTAAAATTAACTCATGGAATAGCTCCCCCCACCCCCAGCATATTGTGGAGGTACAAATGTTAAAGTTACATATATTGCCCTTGCCTCCCCCTCCCCCAGTCAGAGCTTCAAGTGTGTCCATCCCCCTGTTGGTGCACATAGCATTCATTATGTATGTATATACTCATCCCCCACCCCCCGCCGACATCCGATAAATGTTATTCCTATATGTCCATTTAGGTGTTGATAAGTTAATACCAATTTGTTGGTGAGTACATGTGGTGCTTATTTTTCCATTCTTGGGATACTTCACTTAATAGAATGGGTTCCAGCTCTATCCAGGAAAATATAAGAGGTGCTATATCACTGTTGTTTCTTATAGCTGAATAGTACTCCATGGTATACATATACCACATTTTATTGATCCACTCATGTATTGAAGGGCAGGATCAAGAGTAGACATGACAATTTTGAAGTAGAATAAGGAAAGATTTGCCCTGACTAGATCTTATAAATTAATAGTAATGAAAATAGCGTGATATTAACATAGGGGAAAATGACAGAGATGGGGGAATTCAGTGTGGAAGAAAACACTATTTAATATGTATGTCTGTACAACTAGCTAGCTCACTAGATACAATTAAATCCTCACTATTTATAAAAGTAAAATTTCAGATGAATTAAAGACCTAAATGTGAAAAAACAAATTATAAGCACACAAGTCTTACGGTGAATACTTAAGAGAAAATTTTTATTGTATCAGAGTAGGGAAGAACCCATAAGCCAGGTACAAAAACCAAACCATAAAGGAATATTGGTAAACTCAACATTAAAACTAAAGACATGCAAAACACTAAAAATAAAAATAAATTTTAAAAAAAGAAGGGAATGCTATGATATTCTGTTGACTTAAGAAAAAAAAAAAAAAAAAAAAAAAAAAAAAAAAAAAAAAAAAAAAAAAAAAAAAAAGAAGGGAAAAGAAGCTGATATTATTCTAAAGATTTCTATAGGACAAGTCTAGATGGAGAGAAAATATCTCTATAGTAAATGTAATTGATAAAAGTTTAATACCTAGAAAATATAAAGAACTTGAAATCAGTAAGAAAAAGACTAGTGGACTAATAGAAAATGAACAAGGAACATAAATAAGCAATTCCCAAATGGAGAAATCCAAATGGCCTTTAAAGATGCTTGAACTGGGCCGGGCGCGGTGGCTCACGCCTGTCTGTAATCCTAGCTCTTTGGGAGGCCGAGACGGGTGGATTGCTCAAGGTCAGGAGTTCAAAACCAGCCTGAGCAAGAGCGAGACCCCGTCTCTACTATAAATAGAAAGAAATTAATTGGCCAACTAATATATATAGAAAAAATTAGCCGGGCATGGTGGCACATGCCTGTAGTCCCAGCTACTCAGGAGGCTGAGGCAGGAGGATCGCTTGAGCCCAGGAGTTTGAGGTTGCTGTGAGCTAGGCTGACGCCATGGCACTCACTCTAGCCTGGGCAACAAGTGAGACTCTGTCTCAAAAAAAAAAAAAAAAAAAAAAGATGCTCGAACTCATACATACTCAGGAAATACAGATTTAAATACAGAGATACCAACCATTTCAAAGAATCATAGTGGCAAAATTTTTTATATCTATTTTTTGATACTATCAAATGTTGAGGCCCCCTTGCCTACAAAAATTGCATATGAAGCAGTGTGACTTCTGAGTAAAACTTTCATTCTCTTATTTACCAATCATGTATAAGATAACTGCATTACAGAAAAACTGTTAGAACAGATGCTAAGGAGAGTACAATGCACACACTCTAACATCCAGCAAATTACTTCTCTGTATGTGTTCTGTAAAGAAACTCTTGCGCATAGCCATAAGGAAACAGAGACAGCATTAACTGCAAAAGTGAAAACCATTTAATACTTGTAGAATAGAGAAACAGAAAAAACTGTTTAGTCTTAAAATGGAACACTAATCAGCAGCTAAAATGAATGAACATTTTCAAACTTAAAAGACAGACAATAACAAGTGTTAGTGAAGACATGTAGTCACAGAAAACTTCACATATTGCTGGTGGAAATGTAAAACAGTGCTGCTACTTTGGAAAATAGCTTGGAAGTTTTTAATTAAATTTAATTAATTCTACTCCATGGTATCTACTCTAGAGAAATAAAAACATATATCCATACAAAGCATACAAAGACTTGTACTCAAATGTTCACAGCAGCATTATTCTTTTTTTTTTTTTGCTCTGCAAAGGTAATTGCTGTAGTTAAGTTTATTCTCAAACTGGTTTCATTTGCTACTATTTCCATTTTTTATAGCTCTTCAGGGTATTTATACTAATATTCATGTTTTACTGCTTATAGCAGCATTATTATTAACAGGCAAAAGTGAAAACAATTCAAATACCTATCAACTGATGAATGAATTAGTGATGTGGTATATATAATGGAATACTATTCAGCAACAAAAAAGAATGAAATAATGATAGATATTACAAATGGATAAACCTTGAAAGTACTATGCTAAATGAAAGAAGCTAGACACAAAAATGTACATATTGTATGCTTTCATTTATAATATACAGTATCTGAAGGACAAGGCAAATGTAGAGAGAAAAGAAGGTAGATTAGTGGTTACTTGGGTTTAGATGTAGAAACAGGCATAATTGCAAATGAACAGAAGGGATCCTTTGGGCTGGTGGAAATGTTCTAAAGTGGGATTGTGAAGATGTCTACATAACTTTGTAAATTTACTATCAATTATTAAATGATACACTTAAAATGAGTGAATTTTGTTATATAAATTACACCAGAGTTAAGTTGCTTAAAAATGTAATGTTGAATGCAAAAAGCAAGTTGCTTAATCTATGCCAAGTAGGGTGTCATTCATGTAAAAAATTTTTTTGGGCGGGGGGGATTTTTTTGAGACAGAGTCTCACTCTGTTGTCAAGGCTAGAGCGCAGTAGCATCATCATAGCTCATTACAACCTCCAACTCCTAGGCTCCAGCAATCCTCCTGCCTCAGCCTCCCAAGTAGCTGGGACTACAGGTGTGCCCCATCATGCCCAGCTAATTTTTCTATTTTTTGTAGAGATGGGATTTCGCTCTTGTTCAGGCTAGTCTTGAACTCCTGACCTCAAGTGATCCTTCTTCTTCAGCCCCCCAAAGTGCTAGGATTACAGGTTTGAGCCACTGTGCCTCACCCATTTATGTAAAATTTAAAACTTCAAATAATAGTCTCATGGTAGACATACAAATATAAGAAAATACAAAATAAAAAATAAATAAATAAAAACCCTAGTAAACTCAACCAAGTATTAATACTACAGTGCTAAATACACAGATGTCTGTTATAGTATTTTCTGTATACTTGAAAAGAAAATCTCACCTTTGCTCAACTCTGTGTCTTTGTGGACTTCTATCATATTGGCTGGTGTACACTGAAGCATTTCAGGAGACAGAACCTCAGAGTGCAATGTTAATTCAGCTGAGAAATCCTGGGATCCATCACTGTAGTCCACAGATCCTGATAATGTTCTGCTTAATTAAAACATATCCTTTATAACAAACTAGATAACAAAGCAATAAAATTAGTTTTGGGGATCTATAATAAATAACCACTTACACAGAGAAATCATTCTGTTTGAGAATTTCCTGAAGTCTCTTCTGAAATTTTTTTTCACTTTCTGTTGCGGGCACAAACCTGCGATCTTTGAATTTTAAAAGTGCATTAAAAAATGTAGACAGCAAATGAATAAAATATTTTTCTTTCTCCTAAAGTAGCTTTTAAAATGGTAGCAATTTCCTATCTTTCTTTGCTTTTTTATTTTTTAATGTTTTTTGTTTTTGAGACAGAGTCTCACTCTGTTGCCTCGGCTAGAGTGCCATGGCGTTAGCCTAGCTCACAGTAATCTCAAACTCCTGGGCTCAAGCGATCCTCCTGCCTCAGCCTCCCGAGTAGCTGGGACTACAGGCATGCACCACCATGCCCAGCTCATTTTTTCTATATATTTTTAGTTGGCCAATTAATTTGTTTCTATTTTTAGTAGAGACAGGGTCTCGCTCTTGCTCAGGCTGGTTTCGAACTCCTGACCTTAAGTGATCCACCAGCCTCGGCCTCCCAGAGTGCTAGGATTACAGGTGTGAGCCACGGCGCCCAGTCCCTATCTTTCTTTAGACACATATAACACCACCCAAATGTAGTCATATTACAGAATCAAACAAAAGAGAAATGGTTGTTACTAAAGTTATAAATTAGACACTTAAAGTCAGTTCAAGATTAAGTTCTATAATAACCTAAGTTTAAAACAGAAAATCATTGTTCTCTACCTATAAATATTTTGTACACCCTGAACTAGAAATTTTCCCCATATAAAATATTTCAATTTTAAAAGGCAATCAAAATTTATCAAAACATGTCTAGTATCCAAGACATTATAAGAAAAATTTTAAATTTTAATTGGATTTCAATACAGACTTACTGTTGTATTTCAAATATATTTGCCTTCTGAATTATGTCTTTTATTCTTTTACTTTTATTTTTAAAATTTTGTTGTATCCTTGGTATTATTTAAGCTCCCTCAAATTCTTTTTGAATGCAGCGGCATTTAATAATAAATGAGTATATTTTTCAGAGCTGTATATAATAAACAAAGTGAGAGTATATGATATAGCCAGAAAAAAATTTAGGGGCAGCATTTCATGGGCTACATTTTCAAAGCATAATGAACTAAACGGTGTTTCTAAGCTGGGATTCATGATCTTCTGTGAGTTTTCTATAGCTCATATGGAAATACAGAAGACTAGAACATATTAGGGGATGAGAAAGGAAGAAATGGGGCAAGAGGACAAGGTGCACTGAAAACCAAGGACAGTGAAGATGTCAATTTCTCATGGAAGAGAGAGAGACAATAGGTTATACTCTGGAGATAGTGGTAAAGGTAAATAATTAGGGGTTGTACAGCAATGACAACAGAAAAAAAATTATTAAAAATTTTAAGGTAATTTGAAAAGTAAACTCTAATGTCATAGGAAAAACTCAATGGCTTACACTTTTCCAGTAAAATATTTAGTTCAAAAAAATCATCAGAGTACTACTCGGTTTATACCTTGTGATTCAGGTTGACTAATTTGAGAGGTTTCATTTCTGTTTCTTCGCCGTTGTTTTTCATCTTCCCAGATGGCCTGTAGACCAGGGTTTGCACCAATTTGAGCTGTAATCACAACAATACCTCAATACTATAAGGGTCAAAGTGAAAAATACTTGTTTAAACATATTGCCTTTAAAAAACAATTAATTTCTTTGTGTAATAAAATGGACAAACTATCCCAACCTAAATTTCTTATGTTACTCCTTTTTTAGTTTTCTTCCTACTGGTTCCCAAACCCCGGCAAGTGAATATCAAACATTTGAGGATAGACAGCAGACATGAGTCCCTTCCCTGGTATATAATCTGAAAATTAAAAGGCAGAGTATATTACATTACTTTATATTGGCTAATTCTATTTAGTGTCACACTTACTTTAGTTTCCTATCTATGCAAACTTACTCATATGAATGAAAATGTAAATGAAAAAATGACTGTGTCATCAGAAGTATTGAAACAATCTTCATTATATTTTGCATTGACCTTTTATAATATCTTAGTTTTCTAATAATGGTTTTCTTCCCTACTTTTTCCACTCTAATTTGGTCATTAATTTTTAAAAAATAAAAACATATATTATGAATAATTGTGTATGTACCTTCAATGTCCAGCCGATTTAAGATGTCAGCAGCTACAGCATCCACTTCTAATTCACATGTACTCTGTGGTTCAACACCTTCCAGTATTAAAGAGCTGTAATAAAAAGATATCAAAAATCACAATAATTATGTTAGAACAAATTTTGTAAGACTTTTTCTTATACAATTTTTTGTTTAGCTGAAACATAACCAGAACACCTGATGATAGTAACTTAATTCACAATTATTCGACATAATCGATTCTGTGTATGTATATCTAAATGAAAAATAGGATAAAAATACAAAACCTATTATTCTGACAACTCTATTGAGATCCTTTTGCAGTATATACATATTTTGGTTCCTTGGAGGCCATGGTGGGAGGATCACTTGAAACCAGGAGTTTGAGACTAGCCTGGGCAATGAAGTGAGACCCTGTCTCTACAAAAAAATAAGTAAAATTAGCTGGGCATGGTGGTATGCACCTGTAGTTCTAGCTGCTCGGGAGGCTATGGCAGGAGGATTGCTTGAGCCCAGGAGCTGCAGACTATAGTGAACTATGATCATGCTACTACACTCCAGTCTGGGCAGCAGAGCGAGACACTGTCTGTAAAATATAAAAAAGTAACAATTGGTTCTAATAGATAGAAAAAGTGTGAGTAAAAAATTTGTGTCATGAGATACATGTAGATACATCATTCAGTTTAGTTATGAAAGATAACAATACAGTGGTAAATAGACAATTGTGCCTCTCTGAACATTTCTGTTCATAGCTTAACGTAAGAAATCTACTAATCAGAATCATTAAGGGTACAGCTCAGATGGCTATAATTTAAAAATCCTCTCCAGTTCATTTTTATGGGTAGCCAGGGTTGAGATTACTGCTGTAGACTCTCGACTTTCATGGATTTAACACTCAGGCAAATGACCCTGAATGTCCCTGACACACAGTAATTTACACTGAGCTAGCAAGTAAGGTTAGTAGAGCTGCTAACTCAGCAACCTCATCTCATTATGGCTTTTTTGCTATTTGCTATGGCCCTTAAAATGTTTGTGAAGAAACACAAAACATTTCTTTGTTTAAAAAAAAAAAAGGCACCCAGGAGAAGGTGCAGGCATTGGGGATAGAAATGAAACCAACAAAGTTTTGGAGAGTACTGATTTATGATAAACCTTTTTTAACATTATCTGTTATTTATGTGTTGAAATTATAGATTTTAATATAAACATGACAAAAATACAAGATAATCTGAGATAAAATATACATACACAGCTATCCTACATTTATTATACATTATAATTCTAAATAATCTAATTTCATGTTTGCCTATTCATATCTTTCCTTATAATATGTACAACTCTTAAACGTAATAAAATGGGGTTAAGGAGGATTCTAAACTTTCTAAAATTCAAACATTTCATTCTAATATATAAAGTTTTCCTAAATTCACTCCTAATTAGTGAAGCTTTACTACACTCATATAACCTAACCAGAAAGAGGCTTGTTACAAAATGGCTTTAAATGACAAATACACTTTGATTTAATTGATAATGCAAAAAAAAAAAAAAAGGCTATTAAATGTAGAACTTTGCAAACTAGGGAATCTAGTAAGGAAGTAAAAATTCTTGGGTCAAATTGATTTGTTCCAACTTTAGAGAGTTAAGATAAAGGGACTATGTAACAGGCTTAAAAAAATGAAAGAAAAAACAAAGAGCTTGTTTGTCATTCTGCCCTAGATTGATTAGAACTTGAAATTGATGTGGTAAATTATGTTCTTTCTAACCTTAATACCATTTCAACATGATTATAAAAACAATTTACACTGTATCTATGAAAGAACTAAGAAATACACGTGTATGTTTATTAAAAATGTCCTGATGCCTGCTAACAGGCAGAATAAAGAGGTAAGGTAAGTCACTGTCTATGTTACTTTGAAGTCTTCAAAGACTTATTCTGATATATTCTAGTCATAAAAATATTTATATCATGATTTAATGAGATTCTTTCTTAATTTTAGGTACTAAAAGTCCCAAGTAATTTTATAATTACTTGGGAAATTCTGTCAAATACATATTAGGGACTGGGATCTGAAACTACATAGATTAAGGTCTAAACAAATATTTTAATGATAATTTAGCTTCAATTGATTAATAAATTAACATTACTTATTATAAAATAAAAAATAATATCATTTAACTAAATACTTTTTCCAACTTGCACTCTTCATAAAAATTATCTGCTTCAAAAGCATTAGGTGATATGGATAGTAAAAAGAGGAAAATCATAACCACCCTGTGAATGTTCAACTGATCATAAAAGGATCAAGAAAGTCTGAGCAATGCTGTGTGGTGTAAGACAGAAATTTCTGAGTTCTATGTAGATAAAGCTATTGATTAACAATTTATTTATTTATTTAATTAATTTATTTTTTGAGATAGGGTCTCACTCTGTTGCCAGGGGTTGAGTGCAGTGGCATCATCATAGCTCATTGCAACCTCAATCACCTTGGCTCAAGTGATCCTCCTGCCTCAGCCTTCTGAGTAGCTGAGACTACTGGCATGTAGTACCACCACCCTTGCCTTGATTGATATTTTGGTTGGGCTGATAACATATATGCTTTACGATAGGGAAACCTTAGCACTTGGAATATATTACTTCCAAAAAAAGTATGATCAATAATAAAACAAAAGAAATTACAAATTATTCATAAACACAGAATGTCAATATACATTTTTACATAAATATTTAACATTTAGAAATTTGAGGGGTTACTTTTATTAAAAATATTTGCATTTCAGTTTGAATTGCTATTTTATTAAAAATGTGACTTTTTTACTTGACAGGTAATAGGATATCAATTTAGAATGCATGATGAAGATGAATGTTAAAGAGAAATATAAAGTCTACCCGAGATTCCTTTTATTAATTAGGTAATAACTAGGTATATTTTCATGCTGTTTTTTAAATCTTTTATTCCATGTAATATACTAATGTTGAGATTTGCTTTTCTGATAAACCTATAGATTAAAAAGATTCAATATAATAAAAGGCTAAAATTTAATTATGGTAATCACCAATTTCTGATCACAATTAGGATATATATAAAATCTTCATTTCCTTTGTAGCATTAACTAACCTTGGTATTTCATCTTTTTCCCACCGAAATAAAGTACCACCAAGAGAATTTCCTGATAACCGATTCTTACATGATCCAGTTGCATGCAATGTGTCACCTGGGAATAAAAAAAGAAAATAAATACTACTTTAAATTTGCACATAATTACCTTTGCAAAGAAGGTAAACATTCTCTTAAATTTTATTACTCATAAATTTTAGATCCCCTTTAATCAATATATATATTTATTCATATCTATGGGGTATATACAGTATTTTGATACACACAGATAATGTGTAATGATCAAATAAGGGTATTTAGAATATCCATCACTGCAACCATTTATCATTTCCTTGTGTTGGGAACATTTCAAATCTTCTCTTCCAGTTATTTTGAAATATACAATATATTGTTATTAACTATAGCTACCCTACTATGCTATCAAACACTATAACTTATTTCTTCTATCTAACTATATGTTTGTACCCATTAACCAACCTCTCTTCTACCCTCCCCCATTCTCACAGCCTTCCCAGCCTCTGGTGACTGTCATTCTACTGTCTACCTCTACAAGATCAACTTACTTATGTATTTATTTATAGAGCTAGGGTCTCACATTGGTGTCCAGGCTGGAATGTACTTGCATGATCATAGCCCACTATAACTGGAATTCCTGGGCTCAAGCAATCCTCCTGCCTCAGATTCCTGAGTAACTGGGACTACAAGTACATGCCACTACGCCCAGCTATTTTAAAATTCTTTGCAGAAAGGTGTGGGTGGGGTCTCACTTACATTGTCCAGGCTCAAACTCTTGGCCTCAAGCAATCCTCCCAAAGTGCTAGGATCACAGATGTGAGCCACCATGCCCAGCCCAACTTTTTTTAGATGGGGTCTATGTTGCCCAGGCTGGACTTGAACTCCTTGACTCAATCCTCCTATGTCAGCCTCTCAAGTACCGTGTTTCCCCGAAAATAAGACTTACCCATAAAATAAGCCCTAGCAGGATTTCTAAGCATTTGTGCAATATAAACCCTACCCCGAAAATAAGACCTAGTTATGGGCATGGCTACGTAGCATATCTGCACAACCCATGCATTTTGTCATGGAGTGGTTAACGAGCAGCCCTTCTCATCTGCCCCATGAGAGCTCTATTGCTTGACATGAGAGACTGGGGCCAATGGTTCTAAAGGAAATAGAGTCACAAGAAATTCAGGATGGAATTCAGGGTTTGGAGAGTTATGATAATGTTCCAGAAGACAACGAATTAACTATATTTGAATAAATGTAGATTGTTATACCATACTTAAAAAAAATAACACATCCCCTAAAAATAAGCCCTAGGGTGTCTTCTTGAGGAAAAATAAATATAAGACCCTGTCTTATTTTCGGGGAAACATGGTAGTTGGATGTGGTGGCTCACTTTCTTGCTGAGTTGGGCTGTTTATTTTGTATATTAGTCCTTTGCCATATGAATTTGCAAATATTTTTTCCCATTCAATAGGTTGTCTTTTCACTCTTTGGATTATGTCCTTTGCTGTGCAGAAGCTTTGTAGTGTAATACAGTCCTATTTGTTTACTTTTCCTTTTGTTTCCTGTGTTTTTGAGGTCTTTTCCTTTTGTTTCCTGTGTTTTTGAGGTCTTAGCCATAAAATCTTTGCCTAGACCAATATCTTTAGAGGGTTTCCCTTATGTTTATTTTCTAGTAGTTTTATAGTTTCAGTTCTTACATTTAAGTCTCTAATCAATCTTGGCTTGATTTTTGTATACAGTGAGAGATAGGGGTCTAGTTTCATTCTTCTGTATATGGATATCCAGTTTTCCTGGCCTCATTTATTGAAGAGGGTATCCTTCCCCCCATGTACATTCTTGGAATCTTTGTTAAAAATCAGTTGGCTGAAAATACATGTTTTTATTTCTGGGTTATCTATTCTGTTTCATCATTGATGTGCCTGTGTTTATACCAATATCATGCTGTTTTAATTACTACAGCTTTGTAGCATATTTTGAAGTCAGGTAGTATGCCTCCAGCTTTGTTCTTTTTTGCTCAGGATTACCTTGGCTATTTGGGTTCTTTTGTGGTTCCACGTGAATTTTAGGATTTTATTTTTGTGAAGAACATCATTGGTATTTTGTTAAGGACTGCATTGAATCTGTAAATTGCTTTGGGTAGTATGGTCATTTTAGCAGTATTAATTCTTCCAATCCATAAACATTCTTCCATCCATAATCCAGTTGTTTGTGTCCTCTTCAATTTCTTTCCTCAGTGTTTTATAGTTTTTGCTTGTGTAGACCTTTCACTTCCTTGGTTAAATTGATTCCTAGGAATTTTAAAATTTCATAGCTATTATAAGTGAGATTGCTTTCTTGGTTTCTTTTCAGCTAGTTCCTTTTTGGTGTATAGAAATACCACTGATTTTTTTAATGTTGATTTTGTATTTTGCAGCTTTACTGAATTCATTTATCAGTTTTAAAAGTTTTTTTGTGGAGTCTTTAGGTTTTTCTATCTACAAGATCATATCATCTGCAGAGAGACAATTTGACTTCCTCTTTTCCAATGTGAATGCTTTTTATTGCTCTTGCTATGACTTCAGTACTATGTTTAATAGAAGTGGTGATACAGGGCATCCTTGTCTTATTCCAGTTCTTACACAAAAGGTTTTCAGCTTTTCCCCATTCAATGTGATGTTAGCTGTGGGTTTGTCATATATGCCCTTTATTATGTTGAAGTGTGTTCCTTCTATACCTAATTTGTTGAGAGTTTTTATCATGAAGTAATGTTGAACTTTATCAAATGCTTTTTCTGCACTGACTGAGATGATCATATGGTTTTTGTACTTAATTCTGTTGATATGACATATCACATTTATTGACTTGCATATGTTGAATCATCCTTTCATCCCTGGGATAAATTCCACTTGTTCATAGTGCATTTTTTTTATGTGTTGTTGGATTCGGCTTGCTAGTGTTTTGTTGAGGATTTTTGCAATCTATGTTTACCAGATCACTTTTAAATAAATAACACATTTATTTAAATTTTACCAGTTTTCCACTAATATCCTCTTTCTGTTTCAGAATCCAATCTAGGGTGCCGTGTTGCATTCAGTTGCCATGTCTTCCCAATCTCCTCTCAGTCTTTCCTTGTTTTTCTTGACCTTGACAGTCATGAGTATTGAGAGGTAACTCACAGAACCACTCCCAATCTGGGTTCGTCTGATGTTTTTCTTCATGATTAGACAGGATTTATGGGGTTTTTTTGGAAAGAATATAACAGAGATGAAGTGCTTTTGTAATCATATGAGGGGTCCATGATTATCTACATGACATCACTGGTGACATTATGCTTCATCACTTGGTTAAAGTTAGTGAAGTACAGTTGTATGGGTTTGATGAACACATAATCATGTATCTACCAACCCAGAACCATACAGAATTCCTTCACTCTAAAGACCCTGCAGTCAGAATTCCTTCACTCTAAAGACCTTTGCAGTCAACAATCCCCTCTCCTAATCCTTGGCAACCAATAATCCATTTTCCATTTCTGTAGCTTTGCCTTTTCCAGAATGTCATAAGAATGAAATCATCCAGTTTGTAGCCTTTTGAGTCTGGTTTCTTTCACTTAGTAAAATACTAAAGATTCATCCATGTTTTGTGAATCCATAGCTTATCCTTTTCATCACTGAATAGTAAGAACAATTTATCCATTCTCCTGTTGAGTGGAAATCTCAATTGCTTTAGATTTTTAGCAATTATGAATAAAGTTGCTATAAACATTTGTGTACAGATTTGGGTGGACTTAGGTTTTAAATCACTTAGGTAAACACACCTAGGAAAAGAATTGCTGGGTTATCCTCTAAGTCTATGCTTAACATTGTAAGAAACTATCTGTTTTCCAAAGTGACTATTAGAGTTTACATTCCTACCAGCAATGAAAGGGAATTGCTATTGTTCCACATCCTTCCAGCATTTGTTATTGTTAGTCTTTTTTAATATTAGCCAAACTAACACATGTATAGTCGTAGCTCTTTGTGTGGTTTTAATCTGCATTTCTGTAAGGACACATAATGCTAAACGTCATCTTTTCACATGTTTGCTGTCCTTATATCTTCTTCTTTGGTGAAGTGTCTGTTCAGGTCTTCTGATAATTTTTAATCAGGTTGTTTGCTTTCTTATTGTTGATTTTTATAAATTCCTTTTTATAAATTCCTATATATTTTACATATAAGTCCTTTACCAGGTATGTAATTTGCAAATATTTTCTCCTGGTCTGTAACTTGTTTTTTCATTCTTTTAACAGTGTTTTCACAGAGCAAAAGTTTTAAATTTTGACATAATCCAACTTACCAATTTTTCTTTTCAAGGATCATGTTTTTGGTGTTTTATCTAAAATCTCATTGCCATGCCCAAGGTTGGGCAGATTTCCCCTTTATTTTCTGCTAGAAGTCTGATAGTTTTACATTTAAGTCTGTGAAGTATTTTAATTTTTACTTAAGGTTTGAGGCATATGTCTGGGTTCTTATTTTTTTTTTCTAGCATATGAACATCCAATGATTCAAGCAATATTGGTGAAAAGACTGTCTCTCTCTCCACTGAATTACCTTTGTACCTTGTCAAAGTTAAGCTGACTATACGGACCAATTAGGGGCTATTTCAAATATAGGTCTATTTCTGGACTCTATTCCATTGGTCTATGTGTGTCCATTCTTTCTCTACTCTATTCCATTGGTCTACGTGTGTCCATTCTTTCACCAGTGCCATGATGTCTTGATTACTATGGTTTACACTAAGTCTTAAAACTGGGTAATGGGACTCCTTAATCCTTTACTCTTGAATATATCTACACTGTAAAAAAGGAGTAAATCCTAGATATGAAATAATATGGCTATAATCCCTAGGGAAGGAAGTTAGGCACTTGTCTCTCTCCAACTTTTATTTTATCTTCCCTCTTTCTTTCCTTTTCAGTCTCTATGGAGAAAAAGGCCAAGCCTTACCTCATCCTTCATTAGATAACTTCCCTGTTGGGGATCTTAAGGACCAAGGGAGAGCTATTCATTCCCATAATTTGTTTTACTGTGGAGATTTAAACTATTCTAAGAGATTGAGGAGATAACAAAAATTAGTATTTAGTAAATTATAAATTGTCATCTAAACCTAAGGTTATTACCTAGAAGAATTAGCTATGAACGAATGAATTATTTTGGTCCACTTAAAAGGGAGGAACATGCTCGTCTCAATGCTCCAATCTTTGTGTATTTAAAATAAAAATCTAATATTTAATATAAATTGTCATCACAAAACATTCTCTTTTTAAAAAAGTTTTATTGCATCTAAATTGTTCCACATAAGGATATTAATGGCATGTTAGAGAGACCAAACAAAACTATTAGTGAATATAACAATGTACAATAGAGCATTGCAAATAGCAAGGCTATTTGATAAAGATTTAAATATAGTTTTTAATCTGCATTTAATTCCATTATCTGTAATATTTTGTAGATCTGGGGTATATATGTGTGTTTGCTAGGTTTTACTCACAGAGGTTAGTGTTCTTGTGTGTCTGGTATATTCCAAATTGTGTGAACATATTATACTTGAAATTTTACTTTTAGGTATAATTTGAGATCATTTGCTTTTTCTGCCAGACCTGACTATGTATTTTCAAATCAGTTATCACCTCAGATCAAGTTCTTTTTTTTTTTTTTTTTTTTTTTTTTGAGACAGAGTCTCACCGTGTTGCCTGGGCTAAAGTGCCGTGGCATCAATCAGTCTAGCTCACAGCAACCTCAAACTCCTGGGCTCAAGCGATCCGTCTGCCTTAGCCTCTCGAGTAGCTGGGAATACAGGCATGCGCCACCATGCCTGGCTAATTTATTCTATACATATATTTTTAGTTGGCCAATTAATTTCTTTCTATTTTTAGTAGAGACAGGGTCTCGCTCAGGCTGGTTTTAAACTCCTGACCTTGAGCAATCCTCCCACCTTACCCTCCCAGAGTGCTAGGATTACAGGCGTGAGCCACCACGCCTAGCCCAGATCAAGTTCTATACTTTGGGAATCTCTTTTAGTTTCAGGGGATTCAACTGGACTGAAGAAATATCTCAAAGGTGCTCCACTTCCCAGTTTGTGCTCAGCTGAAGGGAATACCTATCTGAGGACCTACCCTATCCTGTAGAGGGTTCTGACCTGCCAGGCAGGACCTAGGTTTTGCTTTCTGTCTCTCTCGCTTGGTAGGGCTATCTCAAAGAAGATTCTAAATTTTCCAGGATTTACAAATGTCCTCAGGGGAGGTTGCTTTCAGCACTCTATTCTCTTTTGGCCTGCACTTCTTTACTGTTTGTTAACTTTCTGATACATTTAAGACTTTTTTCTTTCAATTTTACCTGGATTTTAAATAGTCTTTAACAGTAAGGTTGATCCCAACAACCTAGCCCATTTTTCAGGGAAACAAAAAATCCTTCCTCATGACTTTTCAGAGTACAGTTTGGGTACAGTAGAAGAAACAGAAGGAATTAAATCAAAAGAGAATAGCTGGTAAACTAAGAGACCAAAACACAAAAACAAAACAAAAAAAAAAAAACAAAGAGAGAGAGAGAAAGAAAAAAGAAAAAGCTAACCTCTGGTTCAAGAAGTTTGGCAGTGAAGAAAAGAAAAAATAATGGCAGTTAGAAAAGATATTAGGGTTGGAAGAAAAATATTAGTTTTATTTTGTTTTAAGAGAAGTAGAAGGAATCCAATGAAAATAAAAAGCAAAAGATACTAGAACATTTGACTCAGAAATTCTGAGTGATCAAGAGAGATGAAAATATATGTCTACACAAAGACTTGTACATAAATGTTGATAGCAGCATTGTTTATAACAGCCAAAAACAACCCAAAATGTCCATCCACTAATGAAGGTATAAACAAAATGTAGTATATTCACCACACAATGGCATGTTATTTGGCCATAAAAAGGTATGTATTTGTTAAAGGGATTGCCACATTCTGGAGAGAAATCTACTTACAAATGTGGATACATGAGGGTAAAAGATGAGCTGTTCAATCTAATTTTCAGTTGCCAATCTCTTTTTTCTTCTAATTAAAAAAAATTTTTTTCTTACCTAAATCCCTTTTTTTCCTTACCATCCATTATACCTTCTCTGATTCCTTTACTCCTTCAATTTTTTTTACTTCTTTAAAGTGAATAAGGTTGCATTATATCTAGCTACTGAATTAAAATTTGCACAATATTTGACTCTGTTCTTCCTAGCCTTTCACTATTCTGTGGTTGGGTTAAGAGATAAGACCATGCATGACCTCAGACTAATTTCAGGGATTCCTATAAAAAGGAACGAAATACTGATACATGCTACAACACTGATGAGCCTTAAAAATATGCTAAGAAGAAGAAAACCCCACATATTATACGATTCCACTTAAATAAAATGTGCAGGATTGGGCAAATATACAGCGACAGAAAGTAGATTAGTGGTTGCTTAGGGGTAGGAGTTACAGGAAGCTTGGGGATGATTGCTAATGGGTACAGGGTTTCTTTCAGAGGTGATGGAATGTTCTATATTTGTGGTGATGGCTGGAGTGCTAAGGGGCCAACATCTCCACTAACCTGTAGCTATTCACATCACCTGGAAAGTGACTAAAAGCAACGTGGCTGTAACAACCATAGAGATTTTGAAAGTGTATTAATGTATCTCTATACTATACCTAAAATATGGAAAGTAACAGAGTTTGAGGTTAAAAAAATCATAATACGTATCAATTTCTGAGCAATGTAAAGGTGATCTGATCTGAAACTAAACCTGCAATACCTCCAACGTATGCCTGTTTACTAAAAGACATCAAATTTTCCTATTTAAATGAGTAAATAATATATGTGAAATTATATCTTCAGAAAGCTGCTCTCTCCCAAATTTTTCCTGAATGCTTTTCCTGATAATCTCTAATCCCACTATGCATATGTTCTTCTTTACTTTTTATTCACATAACTTATTTTCTAAATACATATTTAATATTATTTTATAAATCATTGCTCATATAACACTGGTTTCAAAGCTTAATTTGAACTTGAAAATTAACCTTACTTTTCCTTCTTGCTTTTCGGAACTTGACAGCAGCCAGATTTATTAAATTCATTCCATAAAGATTGTAGTCAATGAAGAGCTGTAGGAGGTAGGGAATATGCGCTTCATGAGGCTGGTAAAATTTATTCATTATGGCTCCACTTTGCAAAAGTTCACATATCCTAAATTAGAAAAAAAAAAGTTATATCATAAAATTATGTTTCCTAAAATGTTAAATGAAACAATGATTACACAAATATAGAGAAGAAAACACATGAGCGTACAAAATTTGTATTTCAATTTTAGTGAAAATTTGTATTTTGTTAGTAATTAAAAGCTTAAATCAAGTTTTAAAGTAAGCAGCATGTTCTGAATGACAAAAAACTTCATGGATAAAGAATATTTGTCTTAAATGAATTTAATAATTATATTTTAAAAAATCAAAATTTTAAGAAAAGTTTTTAAAATATGAGATTTTTCTTTAAAAATGAAAGAAAAATTGTGAAAAGATTAAATAAAAATTCAAAAAAGGAGAAGGAAATATGACTCATAATCCCCCCAGAGTAACCGTTACCATTTTATTATTTTTCTTTCCTGAGGTCTTTTTGTTTTTCACCATGATGAGGAATATAAACAATAGACAATTATACATAGCATAGTAAGTACTATGCATAAGTATATTAAACATTTAGAATCATATATAGGTGCAGAGGTAGTTTCTGCACAGCCTTTTTGGAGGAAGTCTCTAAACAGGGGACTAAATGATGAAGTAGAGGTATTAACTACTTTTCTCTGAAGTGAGGGAAGAGTACTTTATGTAAACAAAATTGCACATGTAAAGAGTCATGAGAAAACACACCTTATTTAGGAACTGAAACCACTAAGACTGTGACCTAGTATCAGAGGCTGTGGTGAGATGTGGGACTAGAGAAGTAATGAGAAGTAAGATTATTCAGAGCCTATTAAGACATCTGAAGGGTAGTGGAATTTGCCTGAGAAGTGAATACCAGGAAAGTCATACAACTAGATTAGTAGAGAATGCAAAAGACTATAGGTTGGGAGTGAATAGGCTATTGTGGAAAAACTAAGATGACAGTAGCTGTAACAAAGATCATGGAAATGTATTGATTCGGGAGAAATTAAAGGGATAAAATGGGCAGGCCTTGATGACTGACTAGATATGGAGAGTGAGGTAGAACAGGAGTTGAGAATTGATGTCTAGATTTCCTGCTTAACCAGCTGGTTCGTTGAAATAGAAAGGGTTATAAGAAAAACAGGTTTGTTTGGAGTTGTTTTGGAGGGGAAATAAGGATAAACTCAGCTTTATCCTTACATATACGTATAGTGGAGTTTACATATAGTGGGGTATCCAGGCAGATTTCTATGATAATATTAGAAATGAATGATAATAAAGATGGGGGTAGCATAATCTTATTAACACAGCAGAGGTAGCTAACATATTTTTGAACACTATATACTGGATACTGTGTTTAATCTCAAGTAATCCTCATTACAAACCTGTGTTCTTATTATCCCCATTTTACAAATAAAGAAATTGAGTCTTAGATTTAAAAAGTCATCAAGACTCACACAAATAAAAAGTGGAAGATTCAAAACAAATTTTCTCTGACTTGTGAGCTGTAACTCTTAAGCATGGTGTGCTATTCTATTTATACAGTAAATGGTTTGAAATACTGATTAAGAGCTCTAGAGTGAAATTTAGGCTATTGATAAACATTTGGGAATCAAATGCATAAAGATGAACAAAAACAACAAAACCAAGCCAAACCATGGCAGTAGATAAGGCTATATAGAGAGGAGAAAGTATAGAGGGAAAAGATGAAAGTATAACACAACCTTAAGAAACAACCACAGATGTTAAAAGAGGAAGCAACAAAATGGCAGGAACATGAATGATCAGATAGGTAGGAAGAAGACTAAAGGAGGTTTATATCACAGAAGCCAACACTTGAGATTGCTTTAAGGCATCATAAGGATTACCATCATGTGAAAAGGTATGGACAAAATATCAGAGTTAGCAACACGGAGGTTATTAGTGAAAGTAATTTCAGTGGAATGGTTGGGGTAGAAGCCATATTGGAGTAAGTTAAAGAGTGAATGAGAAGTAAGAAATTGGGTACACGAAGTATAAATTCTTCAAGGAGAATGGCGAGATGAAGAGAATGGTATGTCTGTGAACATGAATGTGTGTGAGTCTTATTAATATTTAAATGGTGTAGGAGAGGAAGATGGGGAAAACTGAGAGATGGAAGAGGTTCTTGAAAAGGTCAAAGAAGATGGATCTTGAGCCCTGGAGGTGAGGGAAGGAAATCTCTTTCACTAAAGAGGCAGGGAGGAGGACAGGATGGATGTGAATAGAGTCTAAGAGCCTTTGATAGGAAATTAACAGAGCTTTATTTCAGTGGTTCTCAAAATTTTTGGTCCCAGGACCCTTCTTCATTCTTTAAAAATTATTAAGAACACTAATGAGCTTTTGTTTATGCAGTTTGTATCTACTGATATTTACCATATTAGAAAAGTAAAACAAAATCTTTTAAAGTAATTTAAAAACAATAAACTTATTATATGTTAACATAAATAATATTTTTATGGGGGAAAACCCTATATTTTCCAAAATAAAAACAACTTAGTGAGAAAAATGCATTGTTTTATATGTTTGCAAATTTCTGTTTTAACAGAAGACAGTGGGATTATCACATTTGCTTCTGCAATCTGTTGCAATATATTGCTTGGTTTGAAACATATGCAGAAAATCCAGCCTCACATAAATATGTAGTTGGAAAAAGGAAGAATAATTTAAAAGCCTTTTCAGATAATTACCAATATTCTGTGCAATTTATTCAAGAAAGTATACTTTTTTAGCTACAATGTACAATCTAAAACCAAATCAATGAACTTCTTATACTCTATCACATAAAATCTATTGGTCTATCTTGCACTTTGAATATTTTTTACCCATGAATGATGATTTAGGTCTTGTGCTGATCATTTAGAAAATATGATTCTACTAAGTTATATAGATCTTTTAAATGTTCATTAAACAATATGAAAATCATCTTTGTTGATATCATCTATCTCATCAGAAAAATCTTTAGGTACTAGAAAGCTTTTAAGTTCACAGTAGCAAATAAAGTTTTCCAAAATTCTAATGTTTGCTTGAAAGCTCAAATTTTATAACTGGCAACAAAATACTATAAGTTGTTTTCCTTGAACTGACAGTCTCACTTTGTTCATTTTCAAGAATGTATTTGCCAAATATACAGATCACTATAACTTGGTTTATCAGTTATTCTTTCAAGTAAAGATGGTGTCCCATTAAAAAAAAAAAGGTAGCTAGTTCAGCTTATACCTAAAAGCAATCATATAAGAGCTTCTTTCCTTAGGACAATCACAGTACTTCAGCACACAGATGTGTTTCATTCTTATTTTCATTTTGTCACATAAATATCACAAAGATGTATACCCAAGGGTCAAGATTCAATAAACTTAAGTTTTGTTTTTTGTTTTTGTTTTTTTTTACCATGTCTTCAGGCATACTCTTAAGTAAAACTGGCTTTTTTGTTTTTTTTAGTGGTGAGTGCTAATTGGTGGAAAATACATGATTAGTAGTTTGGTGCCATTACTTTGATTTCACACAAAGTGCTAGCAGTTTAACTTACTATCAGTGAACACAGTGAAAAAGGCAAATCATATCTTGGTACATGGATAATTTTGACCATAGAGATTCCCTGAAAGGGTTTCAGAAATCCCCAGTTCATATTATGAAAACCACTATTCTGGAATGATGGGTTCTATTTTCTGTATAAATTAAGAAGGCAAGAGCTCAGTAGGAACTTAACGTTTGAGTAGATGCTAGAGATGGTAAGGAGATAATTAACTAGACAAAAGGAGAAGTAAAGGAAGGCAGGGAAGTGTCCAGAAGTTGAAGATCATAAATTTATGGTGGCACCAATCTGTGACTGTTTTTTATCTTGCAGTAATCAGAAATTTGGGCTTAGTAGACAGAAATAAATAAATGGATTAATTCAAAATTGATTGTTTTACCTGGCAGACCGAAGGGCAGATAAAGAATGGAATAAAAGATGGAATGGAGAGAGAAGTCTACAAAATGGGGCAGTAATACTGGGGCCAAGGGGTTTGAAGCCTAAAAACAGGTAGCGTAGGATAACTCAGGGACAGAGTTAAAAAGATTAAAAAGAAACAAAAACCACACATAAAGGATCTTATTGAAGCCATGAAAAGGTTTTAAAACTAAATTATAGTGATAGGTACACAACTCAGTAAATTTACTAAAAATCCTTGAACACTTATACACACTAAATCCTTATACACACTTAATATGTTAATTCTGTGTCATGTAAATTACACCTCAAAAATTATTTAAAGAAAGATAGAAGATTGTAGTCAAAACCCAAGATACTTGCATTTAAAATCTCAGAGGTAGGACAAGGTCCAGGGTATAGTCAAGAGAATAGGTAGTTTAAGAATGGAAGTAAAGATCACAGGAAATAAGTAAGTAAGTAGAGGAATCAAGAGGCTAGTCCCCAAATGATATGTATTGTGTTCATTCATTCATTCAACAAATAGTTATTGATTACTATGTGCTAGGCACTATTGCAAACTCTGGGAATACAACAGTGAACACAGTAGACAAAAATCTTTGCTATTATGGAGATTACATCCTAGTGTAATACCAACATTATATGGAAATTTTTAAAAAAGAGTATGTATATATGAAGCTATGTATGTATAAAAAATAGAAGGACATATACCAAACCCTGAAAGTGATTGTCTCTAGGGAAGAGAGTTAAGAGTAAGGGTGAGGTCTTTAACTTTAACGTTTTACATGTATACGTTTTACATGTATACTGGACTTTAACGTTACACTTTAATGTTTTACATGTATACTGCAGCCAATACTTACACTGCAATTAAAATGTGCCACGCACTGTGCTAAGTGATTTACAGATACCAATACATTTAATCATCAGAACAACGTGTATCAACAGCAACCGTATTTAAAGATGAGGAAGCTAAACAGAGAGATTAAATATCTTGCCTAAAGTCAACCTGGCTAGTAAGTAGTAGAGCCACATCTTGAATGTAGGCAATTTGGTTTCAGAGTCAAGATCTTAACCACTATACTAAGTATTAGCTAAATATTATAATGCAAATGATGAACGTGTAACAGTATAATAAAAAATAAAAAAGAAGAAAGTATTTCATTCAACTCCTATTCTTTTCTTTCATAGCATGTATGACAATTTTTGTTTATATGTTTGGGTTTCTTCTTTACTGTCTGTCTCCCCTACTAGCTATAAGTTATCTGAGGGCAGGAACCATGCAAACTTTGCTCACTGTATCTACTCAGCAACTTCACAGAGCATCAAATAATGTAGGTACTTTATAAATATTTATTAAAAAAATGAATAAATGAATGAACCCATTAATAAAGCAGGGATTTTAGATGGACACTATCATAAGTTGACTATATAAACGTATTGAAAATAGTTTCATAAGCATCCAATTGCTACAGTTACAAGGAAAAAATGGATTATATCTATACTTAAGTAGAATTATAATTTATAGGTTATTTATATTAATAAAAGACTTAACACAACTTTTAATCAGGGCTCCTATTTCAGTACAACTTGAGAAAGGAAAAAATGACTGACGTTTACTCTCTTACCAATTTGTACATGTGAGAGAGGGTAAGAGTCCACAGGGATTGCTCTTTTGTACTCCATGAATATGAAAAGGTATGAGTAGAAGGGAACTGCTATAAGAAACATTGCTGTCTGTAAATGCTTATTCTGGAAAGTTATTTTGTTCCTATATAACAGAAGTTATTTTGGCTATGGCCAGAGGCCAGCCATAGGAAAACTAGTTTTCACTGGTTACTCACAGAAGGGACTAACCAATGGGATTAGGGCTGAGAGTCAGTGAAGTGCTAACTGGTTTAATCCAGAGTGAACCTCATGGCTTGATAGTTATACTTTAATTCATATGGAGAACATTCAATTTGTGTTTTACCAAAAAGTTACTTTTTGGAACCCAGTACCTCCTGGCAGAGAGGCCCTCCCCCAAAAACAATACTCAGAGCACTCCTCCAAGGCCACTTTTATCCTAGTCACTACATACAGTGAAAAATTGTTGTTTTGAATTTTAAAGTTTGATTAAAATCTTCTGTATATGTGCCCTTCCTGTCCTCAATAACCTGGGCTCCAGGATGATTCAGAGAATACACTAGAGTCATAGAGACTGACTGAAAGAAGGAAAAATTAACCAAAAACAAATAAAAAATCCCATGATATAAAATTTCGATTAACATCTAGTAGAGTCAAAAGGATTCTGAGATCTCAGAAGCCCTCTCATTCTGGGCCCACACTCATACATTTCTCCTTGTTTTGCAACTAAAGAGCATGTTTTTCTTAGCACTGAACATCTTGTCTGGCCAGCAGGGCACTAACATCATGCACAGCAGCTATCATCTCTCCATACCTATTTCTACAAACTCTCTAAATCTAAGACTGAAAAGAAGCAGTTGGGGGCCTCCACCTCTAAAAATACCTTCCTAGAATCCAAGCATGGGTTTCTCTCTATACACATTCATCTATATTTTATGGTCTCTTTCTTTAATAATGCTACAAACTATATAGGCCTTTCTTCTAGATTTTTCTTAAGTATTTATTACTAAAATACTTAAGTGATAGTTATTCACATTGGTTTCATTTATCTTTGTACCTTTTCACCATTGCAGGATTGTAAAGATAGATCTTCATAAAATGTCTTTCCTTCTCATGATAACCATAAAAAGGCCTGAAATATAAGAAAAACATATTTCAAATTATTTTCATCAATTAGGGATGAAATTATGCAACTTATTACCCAGCTCAGCAGGCTGAATTCAATTTTATTTATATTTTATATTATCCAAAACCCAAACAATTAAAACAAACCAAGATCCTTTCAATTAAACCTACCACAGGTTAACACTGAAACTTTTAAAAAATGTTAAAATAATACCACTTTGAAAAAACTACAGACAAAAAGGAGCAGCAAACCACTTATACCTTAATCTCAATCATCATGACTTTTAAAGTGCCTCTTTTCTCTTTACTCTAATGGACGTTTTTTCCGTCAAAAACTGAAGTTTTTCACCAACACTTATATTACTTTCCTTATGCAGCTCTGTTTATTATTAGTTTCACAAGTTAAGTAGGCAGAGACGGTTTATATATTATATATGTAGAGACACATAGCACACATTTCAGCAGTTGATATGGATAACCCTTTAACACATACTCATATCAATGTAGCCTGTGAAAACTGTGTAGACAGAAACTATAGAGACTGAAAAAGACCATGGACTTTCTTATGGACCCTAATTATGCTGTGGCTGGGTCTTTTCTCAGGGCACCATCTGGAATGAAGAAAGGGAAAAGCAAAAGACCACATGACAGGGAAAGAAATCCTCAATGCAAGATGAAATAAGCTGGACTCTCATTTTCAGGAGGATCTGAAACCATCCTACTATCTCTGATATACAGACCACCATTTTCAAAGATGATGTAATTAGAAACAATATATAAAAATAGATAATATATGACATCTAACATATAAATGTATGAATCTGTAGGTGAAATACAAGGCTTTGTATCTGCCTACAGTTAGTCTGTAAATAAATGGTCAAGCCTGGGTGACAGAGTGAGACCTTGTCTCAAAAAAATAAACAAACAAATAAAAAATAAGGGGTTATTTATGTCCCACTTTACATGAAAATGAATTAATAAATGGTTAAATAAACCCAATCATTCTTCATTTTAAAAATACTGTCCCCTTTTGACTGGCGCTAGATAGAATTTACTCCCAATCGGACACCATCTCTCTCTGTAATGTCTGAATGGAAGATATCAAATAAAGGACTAATCTGGTAGTAGAGTCATTATTTGGGGTATATTTAAACAACTTTTTAAAAAGTTGTTTCAAGCCATTGGTATGATTGCTAGAAAGAAATTTCTGCTAAAAAATCCAACTATTTACCAAGGTCTAAAAGTTTCATCATCTTATGCTTGCCTCTCACTCCAATCTTAAGTCAGACCACTATTCTTTTATCTTCTGGCCATTCTAAACCTTCAGCCCTTCTAACTTGATCATTTGTAGCTTTCCATCCCTCTGCCTGGAAAGCTCTGCTGTGAACTTTTTCATGGCTTGCTTTTAATAATCTTCATTCAAATCTCTGCTTAATTTACTTACCTACTCAGAAAAGCCATCACTCTTACCCTTCACTTTTTTACTTTTTTATAACACTTACCACTTCCTATCTAGTTTGCTGCTATTTGCCCCATTTTGTTGCCATGAAGGAAGGGGTGAAAGAAAGACACATTATATAAATGATCTCATTATCTCTCATCGGCAAAATTCAACTCTATACTCTCCTTCGTGGTGTGGTATTTTTCATATATATATAAATGTAGCTCTCTGTCTGGAGACATGGGTTCTCTTTAGCCAGATAAATAAATTTTTTAAAAAGTATTAAATCAGCATTTGTGGATCTATGTTATCTTTGCTTTGGTTTTGTTAACAATCTTTAGGAGTGTTAAAAAAACAATCTTTTACAATTAGAATCTCATGGTTTTAGAACATGATTATAAGTCTTAACTATTAAACCTCTGAAATTCTTTTTTTTTTTTTTTTGAGACAGAGTCTTACTCTGTTGCCCAGGCTAGAGTGCCATGGTGTCAGTCTAGCTGACAGCAACCTCAAACTCCTGGGCAAGTGATCCTACTGCCTCAGCCACCCAAATAGCTGGGACTACAGACATGAGCCACCATGCCCAGCTAATTTTTTAAAATATATTTTTAGTTGTCCAGCTAATTTCTTTCTGTTTTTAGTAGAGAAGGGGTCTTGCCCTTGCTCAGGCTGGTCTCGAACTCCTGAGCTCAAATGATCTGCCTACCTCGGCCTCCCAGAGTGCTAGGATTACAGGTGTGAGCCACTGTGCCTGGCCTTAAATTCTTTATAAATCTGGGATTCTGTTTTCATATCTATTGCCCTAAAATATAGCAAAGAAATTCTATACATTCAGTTTTCTGCTTTTGGCCAAGAAAGACTCCATGTAATTTTACCTGCAACCCCCTTACCTCCTAGTATTGGCTTTAGTTGATTTTGCCAACAAAATTCCTCATCAGAGAGACTCTTTAGGAGGAAAAAAGTAGAATAGAGTTTGAAAGTAGACGTTTTATGCTTAAAATATATCTCATATTTAGAGTTAGTTTTTAAATATATCAATGGGGAGAAAAATAAGCATGGATGGCAAAAAAAAAAAATCTAAGCTAATTAATTCTGATGAACTGAGACTCTCTTTATAGGACACTGTCTAGAATCATGGTAGCTGAGTGGCAAGGAATCCCTGAAATCAGTCTGAGGTCATGGTCTTATCTCTTAACCCAACCACAGAATAGTGAAAGGCTAGGAAGAACAGAGTTAAATCTTGTACAAATTTTAATTCAGTAACTAGATATAATACAACCTTATTCACTTTAAAGTAAAAAAAATCGAAGGAGTAAAGGAATCAGAGAAGGTATAATGGATGGTAAGGAAAAAAGGGATTTAGGTAAGAAAAAAAATTTTTTTTTAATTAGAAAAAAAAAAAGATTGGCAACCGAAAATTAGATTGAACAGCTCATCTTTTACCTTCATGTATCCGGATCTGTAAGTAAATTTCTCTCCAGAATGTGGCAATCCCTTTAACAAATACATACCAAAAAATATAGAAAGATTGGTGACTATTTCACTGGGCTGTTTGGAGATCCAACTTTAAAATGAGAGTATGTTTAGGAAAGTTCTTGGAAACTATCAAGAATAAAAAATTGGAAGATAAAGTTCATGATTACCTCTAACATAATTACTGCTGTCATAGGATGAGTGTGAACTTTTACCTCATTCATTTATTCAACCAAATAGTTATTGAGCTGTACCTACTAAGTGCCCAACACACCATAGAAAAGTGCTAGGGATATAATGATAAATAAGACAAACGTGTTTTTCTCATGGAGCATATGTACATACTAGTAGGAGAAAAACATAAAAATTTAGTAAATAGGCCAGTTGTGGTGGCTCATGCCTGTAATCCTAGCACTCTAGGAGGCTGAGGCGGGAGGATTGCTCAAGGTCAGGAGTTCAAAACCTGAGCCTGAGCAAGAGTGAGACCCTGTCTCTACTAAAAATAGAAAGAAATTGATTGGCCAACTAAAAATATATAGAAATAATTAGCTGGGTATGGTGGCGCACGCTTGTAGTCCCAGCTACTTGGGAGGCCGAGACAGAAGAATTGCTTGAGCCCAGGAGTTTGAGGTTGCTGTGAGCTAGGCTGATGCCACAGCACTCTAGCCTGGGCAACAGAGTGAGTCTCTGTCTCAACAACAAAAAAAAAACTTAGTAAATAAACAAAATTAAAATAATTGTAAACTATATTAAGTGCTAAAGGAAACAAAGACTGGCTGATACAGAATAATAATAACAATACCCTACTTAAAATAGCTTATTTTAAGTGAGACAGTCAAAGCAAACTCTGAAGAGGTCAATGATTTGAAGGATTGGAAAAGGGTATAAATACTCAGGAAAAGGCAATTGCATATATAAAGAATTTAGGTGGGAAGTGGACATATAGTAATAACATTTATTAGGTGTAGGCAGGTGGGGGGAGGGGATGTGTTTATACATAATGAATGCGATGCGCACCAACTGGGAGACAGACACGCTTGAAGCTCTGACTCGAGGGGGGAGGGGGGGAAAGGGCAATATACGTAACCTTAACATTTGTACCCCCACAATATGCTGGAAAAAAATTAAAAATATTTTTAAAAATAAAAAAAAAGAATTTAGGTGGGAAAGAGTTTGGCATATCAGAGCAACTCAAAGACCACTGTTTCTGGATGGAACATAGTAAACAAAGTTACAGATGTAGACAGGTATCAGATCGCATAAACTGAGGTTAGAAGTATAAATTTTATTCTATGAACACTATGAAGCCACTCAAGGATTTTAAATTATTTTAAAATTTACAGTAGGAAAGAGTACTTTTGCTGCTCTGGAGTGAGACAAGAATAGAAAAAGGGAATTCAATCAAAAGGGTACTGCAGTGGGGTCCAGAAGAAAGCCTAGATTAAGGTAGAAGAAAGCAGACAAATTTAAGTTCTCTATCTGGATTTCATGCGGACATAAAAAACCCTCGAATGTTCCAGTATGATCTCCAAATCTTTCCTGCCAGTCTGCTCCATGTGCATCTTCCATCCTATTAGAAGCACAGACTCATCCTTGACTCTCTGACAACTCTCATCCAATCTGATGGCAAATCTTGTTGACTCAACCTTCAGAATAGACCCAGAAGCTGAGTACTTCACACCATTACTTCCCTGCTACTCCCCTAGTTCAAGCCACCATATTTTCTTATACAAATTAAGGAAAGAGTCCTAATGCTCTTCCTACTTCTACCATTGTCTCCCTCCAATCTATTCTTTTTGTTCTTAAAGAGACAGAGTCTCGCTCTGTCACCCCAGCCAGCATGAAGTAGCATCATATCTCACTGTAATGTCAAACTCCTGAGCTCAAGCAATCTTCCTGTCTCAGCCTCCCAAGTAGCTGGGAATGACTATAGGTGCATGCCACCACACCTGGCTAATTTTTCTATTTTTTGTAGAGATGAGGTCTTTTGCTCTTGCTCAGGCTGGTCTCGAATTCCTGAGCTCAAGCAATACTCCCACTTTGTCCTTCCAGAGTGCTAGGATTACAGGTGTGAGATACCGCACCAGGTCTCTAATCTACTCTTAACACAGTCACTAAAGTAATCCTTTCAAGTTCAAGCCAGACATTGGCTGCTCAAAATCATACAATAGCTTAGAGTAAAAGTCAAAGTCCTTAGAATAGACTATTGCAATGATTTCTAAACTTTAGCATGCACCAGAATCATCAGAAAGCCTTATTAAAACACAAATTGCTGGGCCCTATTACCAATGCTTCTGATTCAGTAGGTCTGAGGTAGGACCCAAAAATGTATTTAAGGCCTCTGAGAAGTAAATGCCAAATGTACAAAAAATTTATTAGGGGAAACACCTGTGAGAGAAAATGAGGAGGGAGCCAGAAGAGGCTGGAACAGCCACCAGACCTGATCCTAAGCAAAGTAGAGAGGAATGAGGGATTCTGAAGTATCTTCTATTATAGTACAATTTTAAGTAAAGTATACCAATGTTGTTGGGAGAGTTTTCAAGAGTCTCTCAGGAGCAGACCTGCCTTAGGGTCCTTGTCACGCTCAGTTATTGGATAAGAGGAACCCATGGAAAGCAGCTTCAGCTGCTTTGGAGTGATGGATTAGATTGCAGCATGCAGTAGCTGGGGCCATTCAATCATACTCCCTGTATTTGGAGATTTGAGAGGTACATTCTCACAGCTGTCAAACCAGGTAAAGTTAATGTTGGTGATAATGGATACCAAAGTATGGAAATCATAGTTTGAGAACCATGGGCCTTCATGATTTCCATTCTCTCGTATCTAACCTCATTTCATCCTACTCTCCTTTACTTCCCTCCATTCCAGCTACCTGGCCTCCATTCTGTTCCTACTCTGTTACCTCCTTCAGGTCTTTGCTCAAATGTCATTAACCAGGAGACCTTTCCTGATTACCCCACGCTATTGATCCTTCTTATCATGCTCTATACCTTCTTCTCTTCTATAGCACTAGTTATCATATAGTAAATAAGTAAATATATTTCATGTTATATGTATGGGCTATTATCTGTTTCCCACCACTAGAATGTAAACTCATGGGGACAGGGATCTTTGTTTTGTTCAGTAGTATATCCCAAGCACCTAGAACAATGCTTAGCACAGCAAAGGTACCTAATAAATATTTGCTGAATGAATTACATGAATTTCTACTGTTCTAGGAAGCAAAGAAATGGAAGATATTAAAACAAAAATCACTGTTGCCCATCTGTTTTTCATTGTAATCAAAATTTACCTTAGAAAATTAACAGTAAGAAATTCACTGTTCCATTAGACTATAAGAAAAAGATAAACTTCTTTAAATTATTAAAAAAAAAAAGAAAAAGAAATATGAACAGAGTATATTTCAATCAGATACGTTTTCCTCTAAATAAAATAGCAGTAGAAATACAAAAAGAAAATTTAAAATATATTATCATATACTTACATTCCTGATACTAATGACACTTTGAACACATGCTGAGCAGTGGAAGATGGATTGCCTAAAGCCACATTAAGTGCTCTGTCGATACTGAATGCCATCTGAGAAAGATAGCTTTCTGGCTGCTGTCCATAACCATCGTATGGTACATAGAGGTAAGGAAAGATGCCATGTAGATGAAGACATGTCTTCTGACCTAAAATGTAACACATTACAAAGTTTAGTCTTGAGACACATTTTAACAATACAAAGCTCAGAATGAAAGTCATTTAAATGTTCTAATGGCAACACATCTTATCTAAGGTAAGAGTTGAAAAAAATTAACCCATAGTTAAAGTTACCTGTGTTAACTACATTTTACAACAGAACACGTAGAAGCATTTATAAACATAAGCATTGTAATATGATTTAAATAGTAATTTCAATGAAAATATTTTTGGCTGTTTTATGCTCACAATCCAACTAGTTTTACGTACTTCACTGAAACACCCTATAATACCACTTAGCAGTGTTAGGAAGCTTACAAAAATTCATTGAAAGTTTACTAAATAAAATGAATGCCTTACTTAGCATTAAGGTTTTCAAACAAGAGACTTCCCTAAGACAGAGGCAGCTCTGGGAGACAGCAGAAGGCAAAAGCAGTTCCTATCCAGTGTGTGGAATCTTGTTATTGGGGGTGGGAAGGAGGTTAAAATGAAATTTTGCTATTGGAAAAAACCAAAACAAAACAAAACACAAAACCCAGACAAAATCGAATCAAAACAAAACCCCTATAGATCAGTTGTAATACACTTCTGGGTATCTCAATTTTATATTTGGCGGAGTGGGACAGGGGGAGATACAATGAGAGGGAAAAAAATAAACATGCAAACTTCTCAGGAAGCCAATTTATCAGTCAGGTACAGAAGGGGTAAATGGTGCTGACTTGCCAACAGACAATTCAGCTCAGTCATGATAAAGAAAGTAATATAAGCGAGAACCCACAAAAGAAGTGTTGCAGGAACAGTAATGTATCCATGACAAGGTAAAGTAATAACAATAGCAACAAAAAGCAGATGCACCACTACTCTCTGAATCTGGCAGGGCTGTATGGAAGTGGTTCCTGTCTTCAGCGCACTGTCCCTAGTTCCCCTTGGGTATGTGCCATATGTCTAATTCAAACAGAGAGAACAGCAGTGATGGAAGAACACATGCATTTTTCTCATGCTGTCACTCACTACCACTGTGCTGTTCCTGCCAGTGCAATCCTCAGGCTTCTTCCCACCCCTTTTCCCTCCTCATTCTAATTCAGTGGGCCTTTCCTTTGGTAGGAAAGTATTAGTTTATTATTTCCCATTTATGATTTAGAATGATGTATATAAAATATATAGAAAATATTTCTATATTTAGTTGATATCTTGTGTTTATACTTTTTATAAGGAATAACATTAGCTTGTGTCTTATTTTTAAGGTACAGTTGTAACAGAATTAACAAATAAATCTGGAACAGTTATTACATAAAGTATAGCAAAATTAGAAAGATCAGTCACATAATGTAATAAAATTTGTGTCCACCAGACTAATAGTCTTCTTTGAATTACCAACTCTACCTACTGTCACACTTCTGAAGAATTACAAATTGTGTTGCTGTTATACCAATTTCAGTTTCTATTTTTAGAAGCAGTTATACTATTTAATTCAAAGGAATGAAAAAATTATTTTCAGTTAAAAGAAAATTCTTTGGCTATTTCATTTTCAAATACATTTTGGTATTTCCCAAATAGTGCAGTTTTTAAATTCTTCAAATAGAGAAAATGCAAACTGTATCAATGAGTGAATCTTAAGAAAATATATTTAACCAATTTACTGGTGATTTACTGAAATACTTTTTAAACTTATGAATAAAGGTTACAACCATTATTACCCTCTGGACATAAAATAAATTACAATTTGATTAAGAGCAGCTGATATGCCTGTAATCCTAGCACTCTAAGAGGCCGAGGCAGGAGGATCGCTCAAGGTCAGGAGTTCGAGACCAGCCTGAGCAAGAGTGAGACCCCCATCTCTAATAAAAATAGAAAGAGATTAATTGGCCAAATAAAAATATATAGAAAAAATTAGCCGGGCATGGTGGCCCACGCCTGTAGTCCCAGCTACTCGGGAGGCTGAGGCAGGAGGATCGCTTGAGCCCAGGAGTTGGAGGTTGCTGTGAGCTAGGCTGATGCCTTGGCACTCTAGCTGGGGCAACAAGAGAGAGACTCTGTCTCCAAAAAAAAAAGCAGCTGATGTGCTTAAACTCCAGGATGAAGGAGGTAGGAACACAGAGCAGTATTTCCTCTTAAATTGGCAAATAGATTCAAGACCAGTCATTACAGAATTACTAGTGCAACAACATATTTTCAAGCAATATTGTAAGTTCTTAAAATATTAGTTTTATAGTCAATATATCTTTAATAATGGAATTTTGGGTAAATTTTACAAGAAATTATAAAATGTGATTTCTACTAATATGGGCAGAGTGTTCACAAAGTATTTTAAAAATAAATTTTTTTGTTTTAGGTTTTTGTTTTATTTTATTTATTTATTTTTTTGAGACAGAGTCTCACTTTGTTGCCCAGGCTAGAGTGAGTGCCATGGCGTCAGCCTAGCTCACAGCAACCTCAAACTCCTGGCTCAAGCAATCCCCCTGCCTCAGCCTCCCAAGTAGCTGGGACTACAGGCATGCACCACCATGCCCGGCTAATTTTTTGTATATATATTAGTTGGCCAATTAATTTCTTTCTATTTATAGTAGAGACGGGGTCTCGCTCTTGCTCAGGCTGGTTTTGAACTCCTGACCTCGAGCAATCCGCCCGCCTCGGCCTCCCAGAGAGCTAGGATTACAGGCGTGAGCCACCGCGCCCGGCCTGTTTTATTTTTTTAAAAATAATTTTATATCCACTTTTCACATCTCCTGTGAAGTATGGGGCAGAGAAATTATCTTGCTTTTTATAGGCTTCAGAATTATAAATTTGGGATATATGATTAAGCAAAAAAGAAGAAATGATTTATTTAGCAGGTACTAGGCTAAGTGCTTTACGTAGTTATTTCTAAAACTTAGAAGAACTTCGCAAGTGTTATAGGTTAATTTTCCCAGTTACATGGCTATTAAGCAACTGAATCAGAATTTGAAAACAGATAAACAAAAATAAAAACCAGTGCTCTTTCTGCTTAAACATGTTGATTCGATTTAAAAAAAAACCAAAAAGTTCATGTTGTCTTCCTTGATCCTTAGTTCTTATCTTGGGATTGCCTGTTGCCTTATCTGGCTCTCCCATTTGATGGCAAATTCTTTGGGAGCCGATACTGTGTTTAAATGGACATAATATATCCAGCACTCGCACAGAACACACAGTATGTGTTTTATAAATATTAAATGAACGAAAGAACCCTCAGCAAAACAGAATAATTGCTTAAGGAAAAGGAATGGTATGAAAGCCTTTGAATATCCAAAGAAACAAATCCATGAAAACAGAGAGGACTTTGATACAACTAATGGAACTTCAGTCAGAGTTACAGAAGGACACAGGTGTATAGGGTTTAGAAGAGTCCCCAGTTTATTGCACTTTCCTACACTGAATACCCTGAAGTCCTATCTAAATTTGTAATCACACATCAACACAGACATACCTCTCTCTGGTTCTCCTGCAGGTAGGGATGGATCAGTGACTTATTTACCACCCTTCCTCAAGACAACCTTCTGAAGAGCAACCACAACACAAAGAATTCTTGCCATGGCACTAACAGATCTAATATAGGATAAGTGTCATGAAAAAGAAAATAATAAGAAACCCAAAAGTTAAATATGAAAAGAAAAATGTGTAAAAATGAATACAAGAGTCAATTTCTTTTTGACAACAGTATGTCTTTTATTACTGTAAAATTTGTAGTTCTGTAATAGCATTGCTTTAATTTGACAAGATACAGACCATTGCTATTTATTTCCCTCTGCCAGCTCTACCCCACATAGCTGTAAAGTCTGTAGAGATAAACCAATCTACTCTGACCCCCATCAGTTTTTACGATTTGGTTCAACCTTGAGAAAATACCCTAAAATTAGTGGCTTTAGCATTAAAATTAGTGGCTTCTCTCTCATAAAAAAAGTCCAGAAGTAGGTAGCTGGTACTAGAGACTCAGCTTTTATTCAACATCTAGTTAGTGGACTAGTTAAGAAAAACCTCTCACTTTAGTACAAAGACTTTTATTCTATATTCCATGGAGTTCCACATAAAAGATACTTTTAGGAATGTTTTTTATAAAATTAGTGAAAGTTCTGGAATTTTGAAACCTACTACTAAATGATTTTGGATCCTTAAAGGATTTAGGATATTAGCTATTACTAGGTAACGTGGATCTAAAGGAAAAAAATCTCTATTCCCCTTCTACTTTATTAAGATATAATTGACAAAATAAAAACTGTATATATTTATGGTATACAACATGATGCTTTGATATACATACAGTGTGAAATGACTAAATCAAGCTAATTAATATAATCACCACCTTGCATACTCATTATTTTATGATGAGAACGTTTAAGATCTAATCTTTTAACAGATTTTCAAGTATACATTATTATTAACTATAATCACCATGCAATATACTAAATCTCCAGAATTTATTAATCTGGACACTTTGTACTCTTTAACCAACATCTTCCCCTCCCTTTCCCCCAAATGTCCCCTCTCATTATCATGTGAAACTGAAGTTAGGAAACAAGTCCGATAGGAATAAAGATGGTCTTTGGAAGAATAAGCCTATGTACAAAGATTTCAAAAATTTAAGAGTTTGAATTTTCCAATTTGACTGATGTTCCCTAATTCAGAAGCTGCAACAAAGTTACTTCAGGAAAGCTCCACCAAAACTTGACACACTGTGTAACTGCTGGTTCTTAAAAGACACCACGCAAAACTTTGCAGAGTTGGCTAGTTCCCAACTATGTGTAATAGATCTTGTATAACTAAGTCAGGTGCCTCTTTAATAGTGAGTATACAGGTACTCTGAATCTTATCTTTCACAGAACCCAGAATTACACTAAACATTGAGTCCTCTGTATCCCAGCATTTCTTATGTTGTTTTCCAACATTTTGTTCTGTATTTTAAGTGTGCATACCTAAAATCTTGTTAGCCTATTTATACAAAATTGCTTGTATTTCTGTAGATCCATTTTCTATAAACAGAAAGACTAAATGTACCATTACTCTAATTCAGGAGTCTGTAAACTTCTTATATCAAATGACAGTAAATATTTTAAGCTTTATGGGCCATATTGTATCTGACACAACTACATAACTCTGCTGTTTGTAGCCTCCAACCAGCCATCAACAATACTTAAGTGAATGAGAAATTACTATGTTACAATAAAATTTCATTTACAAAAACAGGCAACAAGAGGGATTTGGCCCATGGATAGTAGTTTGCCAATTCCTGCATAATTGATTAGACTTCTTTCTCCATCCTTGACTGAAAAGTTTAACATCGACGCCTTCTTCTTTTTTAAATAAGCTGATTGGTAACCACAATCCAAATCATGCTAGCCTAAGAGTATCTTAGGAGAATGAATAAGAAATGCTTATTTTGTAATTTGCAAATCCCATCAACCAAATCTTAAATCCAAATCTACACAAGGATTTTAAACAAATCTCTCTTCAGGTCTATTAAAACAGAAAAACTTGATATTTGGGCAACGAAGTTTGTGTTTATGGAATTTTTCATATTTTCTTCTTTCTGGAATATCTCAAGTTTTATATCACTATCATCACCTGTTTCCTTCCAGTCTTTTTCTAAAATTTCACTCTATCTTTCTTTCCCTATCCCCACAAAACCACATATTCACAGTTAGCAAATGTTAATTACCTATTCTCATGGGAGAAAAAAAGCTGTAAGGATGTACTCTTAGCCTCAGAAATTACATTTCACAATTTACCCTAAGAAAAAACTTAAGAATATACATGAAAACTTAGATATTAAGATGGTAGGTATTACTAATAGCAGTAAAAAAAAAATGAATACAATCTAAAATTAATTTCTAAAAATAGGGAATTAAGTAAATTATGTTATATCTATATAATAGATTAGATCTATGAGTCTTGTACCAAATCCTGTGTGCTGTTTTGTAAATAAAGTTTTATTGGGACACACCACACCCATTCAGAATGGTCTATGGTTGCTTTTGCTATAGGCAGAGTTGAGTAGTTGCGACAGAGTTCTCATAGCCCTCGAAGCCTAAAATATATATGATCTAGTCTTTTACAGAACAAAGTTTGCCAACCTCAGCAACAGATGGTGTGAAAGTATGTTTCCTAGCATGAGAAGATGTTTATGACATATTTATGGTCAGGTGAAAATGAGTTATAAAACCATATATAATACATGAAACAGGGATAGATGATTTTATTTTTTTCATTAGTTATATATATTTTCTAAATATATAATCTGTATAAGAGAAAGGCAGGTAACAAGAAGTTATCTACTTCTAAATAACCCAGAAATTTAAAAGGCAATACAAAGTATAATAACTAACTTTACAAAGGGCATATGTTGAACAGTTTCATTCTCTCCTATTATTTGTAAATAATGTGTTGGGGTTTCTCATTTATTTATACCATTCTACTTCTTCAAATAAAGCATACAGGACTTCATTTAGAATCATTGGTTCTAAGTTACTAATCCCACACTACTAACAGAAACTATATCCCTCAGATACCAGATGTTTCAAAAGTCTAAGGCCGGGCGCTGTGGCTCACGCCTGTAATCCTAGCTCTTGGGAGGCCGAGGCGGGCGGATTGCTCAAGGTCAGGAGTTCAAAACCAGCCTGAGCAAGAGCGAGACCCCGTCTCTACTATAAATAGAAAGAAATTAATTGGCCAACTGATATATATATAAAAAATTAGCCGGGCATGGTGGTGCATGCCTGTAGTCCCAGCTACTCGGGAGGCTGAGGCAGAAGGATCACTGGAGCCCAGGAGTTTGAGGTTGCTGTGAGCTAGGCTGACGCCACGGCACTCACTCTAGCCTGGACAACAAAGTGAGACTCTGTCTCAAAAAAAAAAAAAAAAAGTCTATTTACTCACCTATTTGTCTAATATATCTTTGTATTTCCAGTGCTGATTATAGTTGGTTCCTTTATTATAAATATAGCCAAAACTTCTCCATTCATCAAACAATCTGTGAAGGCCCAATGTTAGCTAAACCACAGGCTGGTCAGTCCCTGACCTCATAGATTTTATAATCTACTTGGAGATAAAGATGAATAAATGGGGACAATTACAGTATGGTATGGTAGATGTTACAGCAAGTACAAAATCCTATGGCTATATCCAGAGTACCTAACTCAGAGACTCTAGGAAGGCTTCCCACGGGAAGTGACATTTGAGCTGATTATTTGGAATCTGAATAGGAGTTAGCTAATCAAAATGAAAAAGAATGTTCTAGTATGTACAGAAACCTGAAAGCAAAAGAGATGGCATGATCTGGGAACAGGAAAAATGTTGTTTGGATGAAACAAGGAGTGCAAAGGAGAGAAAGGCAAAGTGAGTGAGTGAGAAAGAATGTGTGTGCATTTGGACCCTGTGACCTGTGTGGACTTGTGTTTTATAAAGTCCTCTGTGGACACATTATGAAGACACTGGCAACAGAACTACAGTAGGAAGGTCTGCTTAGAACACTCGGGCAGGAATTCAGGTGAGAGATGTCAGTAGAGTTGGAGAAAAGATAAAAAAGGATTTAGGGAGTAGATCAAGAGGCTATGGTTAACTGGAATTTGATAGTAGGATAAGGAAGAAGGAATCAGTGACAGATTTTTCGCTTAGGTAACTGAATGGATGACAATGTATTCAAAGAAAACTGAAGAAGAGGAGCAGGTTGATTTCTATTTTGAATTTGTAGAATTTTAGATGCCTATAGAATTCTTAAATAGATCTGGGGCTAGAGAAGAAGATACATTTGTGAGTATGAGCAATAATTGGCTAAGACTGCTGAGGGAGAATGGATAGATAAAAGGGATCTAGGTCAGAAACAAGAGGAGTCCTAATATTTAAGGGAGGAATAGAGTATTTTGATTTGCATGGGATGTGAGAGAATCAGCACGAGCAACAGTAAAGGTAAATACATAGGTAAATATAAAAGACAATATAAGCGTATTTTTGCTTGTAACTCCTTTCTCCTCCTATCTCATTTAAAAGACAAGTGCCATAGAGCAATAATAACAAAATTGTTTTGATGGGCTTACAGCATAGAAAGATGTAATTTGTGTGATAATAATAGCACAAAGAAAGGGGAAGGGAATGGAGCTATATTGGAGCAAAGTTTTTGTAAACTAAAATTAAATTGTGATTAATCCAAACTAGACTGTTTTAAGATAATTTGTTAAGTGGAATTCCAGAGCAACCATGAATAAAATGACTTTTAAAACTATACAAGAAACAATAAGGGAATTAGAATACAAGAAAATATCCACTTAAACGTAAAGGAACAGTAATGGAGGAACATAAAGACAAAACAGAGAAAATAGCAAAATGGCAGATGTAAAACTACACAAAACTGTGTAGATGGCCAAAGGGCACATTATATCTCAGCTTATGGCTCTCTATTAAATAAGGAAGATCAATTTTTGCATTTTTATCACTCATTTGGATAATTGGTGGTACTACACAAAATGGGGAGGACTTAAAAAAGCATTGCCAACCAAAGAAACTCTGGGGATTAGAATCCTTTGCCTCAGCTATCTCTCAGACATACTCAAAATACTTTCTTGGATTAAATAATTTACTCCATAAACAGAAGAATCACCACTGAGGAGGTAGGAAAAAGGTTGATGTAAAGAGTATTATTTTTAAAAGAAAATAAAGAATATGATTAGTGTTTGGATGGAAATGACTGGTAACTGCACCTCATTCTTGAAGGACCAGCTCAACTGTTCCATACAATACCTTCCTTAACCTACAAAACTAAACTTAGAACTTGTTTTCTCATTGATGTACTCACAGCACCTATATAAATCTATTATGCACTTAATCACATTATAATTTTATGTGTGTATATGCATATACATATACATAGTTTATATACAGTGGAATCATGTTATACATACATTTTATTTACTGGGCAGAAAAGGAGGATGAGAAAAGAGAAGGTAGAGAGACAGAGACCACACAAATGAATATGAGAACACAATCAAATGGTGACAATAGGTCAATAAATGCAAGTTCTAGTGCTATGAGGAGTGGTATATAAATTTGTTGTTCCTTATTTGGTTTCAGTTCTTTTGTGCCTCTAATCATGGAAACATGTAATTTTCCACTCTCACTGAGAGAGGCAACTAAGTATGAGTTTACCATATAAAAGATACAATTCAAACTGTTCATTAAACATGGCCCAGAATGTGAGGCAAATACTTCAACTAGAGCTCAACTAAAGAAACAGTAATTAGTGACTGTATCAGAAGAAAACTAAGCTGTCGAATTTATCAAAAGATAATAGGGTCAATTTCAGGAAATTTAAGAGATTTTCAAGGGAAATTCTGCCAATGAGGTTTTAATCTTATACCTTAGCTTCAGACCTATGTCAGATGCAACTGCACTCTGTTTCCCCACCTACAGTATCTTATATACATGCATCATGTCTTCTTATTTATCCTATCTGAAATCCTAGCAGAGAGTTTTTGATACATGTTGGATAAGTATGTGTGGTACAATAAAAAAATGTATTTGTGGTCTTTATCCCAGTTCCTGGCACAAAGGTTCTAAAACTCTTGGCATTTCCTGAGTGAGAAGAGTGTCCTATTGCCCAAGTTTGTGTTAAACTCCTGGTCTGAAACAATCCTCCTGCCTCAGCCTCCCAAGTAGCTGGTATGCTAGGCATGCACCACCACGCTCGACTTAATGATGTAACTCTTGGTGAAGTCTTTAGATAGCTTCTATACAGGAGCTGGTTTTCAGAGGAACCAACCATGTGATTACAGGATTGGAACTTTCAACCCAATTACCCTGACTAGGAGAAGGGAGAGGAGTTCAAAATTTAGATCAACCACCAATAGCCAATGATTCAATCAACCATGGCTTTGTAGCGAAAATTTGATAAGAACTCCTGAACAAGGTTTTAGAAAGCTTTCTAGTTGGTGAGTATATCAATGTACTCGAGGATGGCACACCCAAACTCCATGGAGTAGAGGCTCCTTAGCTCAGGAGGTTGCTCATGTACCATTTCACTGGATGCTCACTTGAATCCTTTGTGATAAACTGTAAGTACAGTACTTTCCTGAGTTTTATGATCATTCTAGCAATTTATCACACCTGAGGGGATGGTAGTTCCACAAACCCCCAAATTTGTAGCTAGATGGGCAGAAGTACAGATAGCCAGGAGATTCCATTTGTGGTTGGTGTCTGAAGTGAGAGTATTATTGTCTTTACCTTATGGGGTATGCATTTGTAGTAGTGTCAGAATTGAATTGAACTGTAGAACACTCACAGCTGATGTCAGAGAACTGGGAATTTGTTGTTGGAAAACTGATACAAGAGGATGTGTTTTTTTAAATTGGGTGCCTCCTAAGAAGACTTTCTACTGAATCTAGTAAAAAATTTGACTGCTTTTATCTTTTCTCCTTATAATTTCTTTTAAATGCTAACAATGAACATATTTATAATGTCCTCACATCATCCCCTTTTTGTAAAAGAACTAGAAAGAAATGAATTAACACATTAACTGCCATGTGAGTCGCATTTCACTCATGCTAGTTTTGAGCCCAGGGCCTCATGAAGCACATAACTCACACTTCTTTTTACCTTGGGAGCCACGTGGTGCACAGGTAACTCATGCTGCCATGCTGTAGCATACATGTTATATGATGGGTGGCCCCTTGGGCAAAACCCCACAGTTGGTTTGTGAAAATCTTACTTGTTGATGTTCTTATTGTTACAATTGATATTGACAATTTAATTCTAAAAACGTGGATTAAATGAATAGAAGTCAATAAATTTTGTTTTTCTATTTATGCTTATGTTTAAATTATACTTAAGCCTGATAAGTCAAGAAATATACTTTACCCTTATGAACTATTTTAAGTTTTCACATTACTTCTTACATTACTAATTTTCAAGTTTTTATATTGCTTTTTTATTGAAAAATCACAGAAAACAATAAAAAATAACAAATTTTTCATCAAATTGGAAGGGTTGTTTTGTTTTCGAAGTTTTTACTCTACTTTCATAATTAAAACACTGTGGCCCCAAAGAAAAAAATATTTTTTCTTCTAGTGTGGCAGTCAATGTGTAAAAAACTCAATTTTCCATATTTAACAATAACACAGAAAACAAGCATTAATTTTATTATATGATTCTTTTATGATTCATATGTCAAGAATCTGATGAAATGATGTATCCAAAGTTCACATGTAATTTAATTTGCAATTATTATAATATTGTAAAAAGTAAATCAATTCTTCTGATTTTCAATGACTATGAAACTCAGTATGGGTATTGTTCAAAGGCCCACACCATGAAGACCACACCATGGTCTTTTTCTAAAAAGCCTAGTCTTGAAAAACTAAAGTGTTAACAGCGGTTTTAAGCTTGAATTTCTAAGAAATTATGCACCTTTCAGCCTAAATGTCATAAAAATAACTAGTGTTTATTAACCTTAGCTAAAAATAAAATTCTGACTTATAAAACAAATACTTTTTAGTTTCAGATATTTTAGCCACACTGGTCAGACTTGTGGTATTTCAATTGAAAGGTAAATAAACCAAGGTCTCAAAGTAAAATGAATATTCTGATTATGATTTGAAAATTCATCTCAGACATTTGAAGCAATGATTTTAATAGTTAATCAAGATTAACTTACTGACTGGTCAAATTTCTATATAATGCCTTAATTTACTTTCAAAAACAAATAAATAAAATATTAAGGGTAATTAACATTATATGCAAGTCTAGTAAGTTATTTAACCATAACTTATGGTAGCTGAACACTAAAGGACCTTAAACTTTTACATATCTACAAGAAAATGAAAAGACAACCCAAAGATTGGATGAAAATATCTGCAAATCATATATCTGGTCAGGGTCTTGTATAAAAAATAGACAAGTCTTACAATACATTAATAAAAAGACAACCCAATTTAAAAATGGGTGGAGACTTCCAGTTCCAAAATGGAAGCATAGAAGCAAGCTAGCTTCCTTCTACACAGGAGAAAACCAAAAACAAATATACAACACTGAGATTATTGCCAATAATACCACAGAACTCAAATATCATAAGAAGATGGTTCCCAGGACCACAGACAAGTGAAAAAACTCTGAGCAGATGCTAAGAGAATCAGACTTTCATATTTATGATGCTACTCCCCCAAATCTGTCCACCATCAGCATGCAGAAAACTGTCCCCCAACTCACAGTTTCTACACCAGAAACAATGAGATTGAGGTGGACAACCAACTTTCTCACCATCTTGCATTACCTGGCAGGAAACATATCCCTGTACCAACCTACGGGAAGCATTGAGAGTGCCAAAAGGGAGGAATATCCCTGGGTACAGCCAGAGACAAGTGGGGAATATGGCACTACCATCGCCAGCCCTGAAAATTCTACTCTGTAACTTGGCCAAAAGAGACACCAAATTGGAGTGGTTGCTTAGCAGCACCATGTTGTAGATGGTTCCTTCCACAGGTCCCCTAGGCAAGAATCTCTAACCAGATTTCCCATGCAACCAGGATATTCCCTTTAGGACCTCCCCCATTTGGAAGGGATGGCTCTCTGTTTACTAGAACCAAGACAAACCTAGGCTTAAGGCACCATCTATTGCTACAAAGGACCCTAATGAGACAGTGACATGTGAACTCTCTGACCAAGAAAGCAAAACAGCACTTTTACGAAACTCAATGAGTGAGCTACAAGACAACACAGAAAAGTAATTCAGAAATTTGTGAGAGAAACTGAACAAAGAGATTGGGGTAAAAAAAAAAACAAAAAACCCCAAAAAACCAAAAACCCCAAATCTTAGAACTCAGAAATACACTGGCTGAAATGAAAAATTCATTAGAGGCTCTCAATAGCAGAAAGGATCAAACAGAGCCAAGAATCAGTGAGTTCAAATATAGGTCATTTAAAAATACACAATCAGTGGACAAAAAAGAAAAAAGAATGAAAAAAAACAAAGACTACCTACAAAATATAGAAAATTATTTAAAAATGCCAAATATTATAATTACTGGTGTTTGAGAGGGAGTTGAATAAGAGCAAAGGGTAGAAAATCTCTCCAAAAAATTAACAACACAAAACTTTTCAAAACTTGAGAAAGACAAATATCTAGGTTCAAGAAGATCAGAAAACACTAATAGAGTATCCCAAATAAGACTGCCCCAAGGTATATAATAATCAAACTCCCAAAAGTCAAAGACAAAGAGAAAACCCTAAAAGCAGCAAGAGAAAAGAAGAAAATAACAAAGAAAATAACATATAAAAGAGCTTCAATTTGTCTGGCAACAGTCTCCTCAATGGAAACCATATAGGCCAGCAGGGAGTGGGAAGACATTTTCAATTTGCTGGGAAAAGAAACTAAAAAACCACTCTGCTTTCCAAGAATACTGTATCCAGCAAAGCTATCCTTCAACTAAAAAGGAAAGATAAAGTCTTTCCCAGAAAGACAAATGCTGAGAGAATTCACTATCAACAGATCTGTCTTACAAGAAATGCTAAAGGGAGTTCTTCCATCTGAAAGAACAGAACACTAATGAGCAAAAAGAAGACATGAGGGCATAAAACCCACTGGTAAAATAAATCGCACAGACAAACCAAGAATACTCTTAATAATGTAATGGTGGTGTGCAATCACTTGTAACTCTAATATGAAGCCCAAAAGACAAATCTATCAAAGAAATAATAAGGCAACTTTTTAAGAGATAGGCAATAAAAAAATAAGTAAATTGAGAAAACAAAGTCAAAATGGGAGGAGGTAGAGTTAAAGTATAGAGGGTTTTTTTTTTTCATTTTTCTTTGTTTCTAGTCTTTTGTGTTCTAAGTTGTCATTTCTTAAAATAACTTGTTACATTTGTTTTATGTAAGCCCCATGGCAACTACAATGCAAAAACCTATAACAGATTCACTAAAAATGAAAAGCAATGAATTAAAACATACTATTAGAGAAAATCACCTAACCACTAAAGAAGACAGAAAGAAAGGAAAGAGGAGTTACAAAACCAGAAAACAAACAAAATGGCAGTAGTTAAGTCCTTACTTATCAATATTATTATATTGATATAAATATAAATCACTGAATATAAATGGACTAAATTCTCCAATTAAAAGGCATAAAGTATCTGAATGGATAAAGAAATGAGACCTAACACTATATAGGCTGCCTACAAGAAACCCACTTCACCTATAAAGACACATACTGAGTGAAAGTAAAGGTATGGAAAAGAAATTCCATGCAACTAGAAACAAAACCAAACCAGAAGTAGCTATATTATATCAGATAAAACAGACTACAAATCAAAAACTACAAAAAGGGACAAAAGTGGTCATTATATAATGAACAAGAGGTCAACTCAGTAAGAGGATAGAACAATTATAAATCTGTATGCACCCAACACTGTAGCTCCCAATTATATAAAGCAAACATTAATAGATCTAAAAGGAGAGATAAACTGCAATACAATAATAGTAGAGGACTTTGACACTCTCAGTAATGGGCAGAGCATCCAGACAGAAAATCAACAAAGAAACAGTAGAGTTAAATTACATACTAGATCTAATAAGCCTCACATTTACAGAATATTTCACCCAACTGCTACAGCATACTTTCTTTTTGTTTATGCACATGGAACATTCTCCATAATAGACCATATCTTAGGGCACAAAACAAGTCTGAACAAATTCAATAAAGTAGAAATCACAGCAAGTATCTTTTCTGACAACAGAATAAAACTAGAAATCAAGTAATTCTGTACTGTTTCACAGGTAGCGCAGGTACCTCATAACTGTATTTTCAAATTCCTTCTTCCTGTCCCTTATAACATTGCAGTCATTAATTTTACTTATTCATAAGGTATAATCACTGAATGCATTCTATTATTTTGAACAGTTAACTATCAATAAGAAAATAAAAGTTTTTATTTTACCTTCATTTACTTCTTCTCTAACACTTTTTTCTTCTTTATGTAGATGTGAGTTTCTGATCTACATCATTTTACTTTTCTCAGGAGAACTTCTTTTAACATTTCTTGCAAGGCAACAGGGATTCCTTCAATTTTTATTTGTCTGAGAAAGTTTATTTCTCCTTCACTTTTTGAAGGATAATTTCACTGTACACAGTATTCTAGGCTGCTGGCCTTTCTTTCATTCCAACACTTTAAACATCTCACTCCCCTGTCTTTTTGCCTGGCTTGTGAAGAGAAGGCTATTGCAATTCTTATCCTTCTTCCAGTATAGGTAAGGTGGGTATTTTCCCCTGCTCTGTTTTCTTTCAAGATTTTCTCTTTGTCATTGGTTTCATGTAGGTTGAATATGCCTGGGTGTATTTTTTAAAATCCTGTTTGGTTTTCTCTGAGCTTCCTGGATCTGTGGTTAGTGTCTGTCATTAATCTTGGCAAATTCTCAGCCATTATTACTTCAAATATTTCTCTTGCTCTTCTTCTTCTGATGAGCCCATCAAAGGTAGTCTTCATTTCTACTAGTTTTTTTTTTTAAATTTCTAGCATTTCCTTTTGATTCTTAGAATTTCAATCCCAATGCTTACATTACTCATCTTGTTCTTGTATGTTGTCTGCTTTCTTCATTACAGCCCTTACCATATTACTCATTATTTAAAATTCTCAATCTGTCATATCTAGCTATGAGTTAAGACTGTTATATTTATTGTTTGCTATAGCTATAGGTATTAGAAGCTAAAATTTCCTTTAACATCCTTGTTTTTGTCTCTTATCAGTCTGAGGTTTCCCCAGAAACTCTTTAATAGAGCCCTGCTGTTCTTTCAGCTATAATCTTGTTATTATACAGGAGTCTGTTGGGGGGGAGGGGAAGAGCCTGCTGATGTAGGGGGGGGGAGATGATATGTTCTATAGTCCTATGATTAGGTTTTAGTATTTAAGTGGGCCTGTGTCCAAGGGCTGTGACCTTCTTAAGTGCTTTTCAGGTTTCCCCACCCCTTAGGTGAAACAGGAAGGCTAGATGGGTCTGGGGTTAGATATTTCCTTTTCCCCAAGTTGGTTAGGCTCTGGTAGCCTCCCTTGTGGGTAGGTGGAGAACAGAATACTCTGGAACATTTCAAAATGATTACTATTCCCATCCCTCTGTTAGGGGCTTGAGGGCATTTTTTTTCTTCAAGTCTTCACTGTGTGAACTTGCTAGGGCTCCTGGCAGAAAAACTCACAAAAGAGAGGGAATCCTTCTAAGACTGGGCTCTCCAGGATTTTTAACTGTAAAACTGATTCACACGTGTGAGCTTCCAATTCATCAGTTACAGTTTAAGTTTTCCTATCAGCTTCTGGCTCCACTGGCTTCTGCTCCTGATAAGCTGTAATTCTATTTGCCTGTTTCTCTAGTTTAGGGGGAATTGGTTTACCCTGTGACCTCAACTTTCTGATGGAAATAAGAGTTATTGATTTTCAGTATGCTCAGCTTTTTTCTTGTTGTGAGGACATGAACCACAACTTCCAATTCTTTACATGTGTGAGCCAAAATGGGAACTCCTCTCTCCTTTTAATATGTTCAATAATTTTTCAAGTACTTCCTTATTTTCTGGAACAGTAAGATATGGCAGGCTCATCTTGTACTTTCTCTGCCCCTGCCATGTAGTCAGCAATTTCTCAAGGGAGTCTTGGTTACTTTTAGTGGAAATGTTATTTAGAAATCAGCATCTGGACGCTAATCACGCTCATTGCTATGGGGATGTCATTACTTCTGTGACCTCTCGTTACATAGAACTAGAATATTTACACATTTATATAAACACACATATATCCCTATATTTCTGTATCTATTCTCTCTATATATGAAAAACTATGAGTTCATACTGATATCTCCAATTCCAAACAACCCAAAGACATTCTGATCATCTCCATTTCCGTATTTCTCTTTTGTTTAACAGTGACAAATATGGCTCCCATTATGCTAGATATATGTGCTCATTTGCACAAGTCTAGGATACACAAAAAGTAGTTTCAGAATTACTAATCCCTACTACTGAGAAAAGCATATCTGCTAAGTAGAATTCAAAATCTGTTTCTTCTTTTCTATAGGGAGAAGGGTGGTAAAATTTCCTTATAGTGAAATGCACAGATACTAACTATACCTTGATTAATTTGGCAAATATGTATATCTTTATCAAGTTTGAAAATATTTCTACCACCCAAAAAATTCCCTTGTGTGAGTGGAATCACTGGGTTATATGTCTAAATTTATAAGAAACTTCCATTCAGATTTTCCAACTGATTGTTCCAATTTATACTCCCATCAGCAATGCATTTGAAAGTTTCAGTGGTGCCATCACATTCACGCTAATCTTCGGTGTTGTCAGCTTTTTTGATTGCAGCCATTTTAGTGGCTGCATTGTGTTATCTCACTGTGGTTTTAATTTGCATTTCCCTTATGACCAAATTACATTGAACACTTTTCCATTTGCATATTGGATATTCATATATCTTCCCTGGTGAAATGCTTATTAAAGTCTTTTACTGATTTATTTTATTGGGTTGTCTTTTTATTACTATTAATAAATTGTAGAGTTACTTATATATGTAGACACATACAGCCTTTTGTTAGATGTTTTGGGAATATTATCTCCCACATTCTGAATTACCTATTCAAATTACCTATTCATTTTCTTAATTTTTTTGATGAGTTCTTAATTTTGATATCATGTTTATTAATTTTTTTTTTCATTTATTCATTCATTTTTCAGACCTTTCTGTTTTTGTTTTTTTTTTTTTATTTTGGCATATTATGGGGGTACAGATTTTAAGGTTTCAATAAATGCCCATTCCCCCCCTCCCCCCAAAAGTCTGAGTCTCCATCATGACCATCACCCAGATGGTGCACATCTCACTCACTATGTATGTATATACCCGCCCCCCTCCCCCCTCCCACCTGCCCAATACCCTATTACTGTAGCACCTATGTGTCTACTTAGGTGCTACTCAGTTAATACCAGTTTGCTGGAGAATATATCTGGTGCTTGTTTTTCCATTCTTGGGATACTTCACTTAGTAGTATGGGTTCCAGCTCTAACCAGGAAAATATAAGGTGTGCTATATCACCATTGTTTCTTAGAGCTGAATAGTACTCCATGGTGTACATATACCACATTTTATTAATCCATTCTTTGATTGATGGGCACTTGGGCTGTTTCCACAGCCTTGCAATTATGAATTGTGCTGCTTATTAATTTTTTAATGATAAATTTTTCCTGGTCTTAAGAAATCACTGCCTCTATCTGTCCTCTCACCCTCACATGCAGATATTCTCTTTGTTTTCTTCTAAAAGCCTTATAGTTAAGCTTTTACATTTAGGTCTATGATGCAGATCTAAGTTTTGTGACTGGGATGAGTTACTTGTTGAAACTTATTTTTATACTCATATAAATAGCCAAGTGTTTCAAAACTATTTTTTTTTAAAGTCTCCCATTCCCCTTAATGAATTGCTTTGGTTCCTTTGTTTAACCACTTCGGTGCAAGCATCAACTATAGTTGATAGCCACAGATGAATGCGCACAGCCCAGCCTCGACTTTAGCCGACAGCGTGAAATGAAGGCGCACAGCCAAGCATCGATTTTAGCCGACAGCCGTGATACGACTTTTCTAATTTTTCATTTATCAAAATAAAATTGTGAACATTTAAAAATAATGTAATAAAAACATATATGTATATGTTACCTATTATGATTTACATAACAAGTAAAGCTGCCTGTAAAGTAAAACTGTGCTTTAAAGCTTTCCTCATCACACAAGAACAAAACGGATTCCTCGTCAATGCACAGCACAAACTATCATGCAGACTATGAGTGCTGGCTGTGGGCAAGGTTTCCTGGCCGGTGAGTATCGTACCAAAGTGGTTAAAAACAATCAATTAGTCATTTAACTGAGGATCTAGTTCTGGACTTTTAATTCTGTTTCATTCATTTATTTGTCTATCATTATGCTAAACCTATGGAGTTTTGATTTGTAGCTTTATAGTAAGTCTTAAAACCAGGTATATCAAGCCCTACTTTGCTCTTCCTTTTCAAAACTATTCTCACTATTCTAGGTCCATTGCATTTCCACACAAATGTCAGAATCAGTTTGTCAAATGCTACCAAAACACTTTGTAGTATGTTAGTTAGAACCACATTGAATCTACAAATTTAAAAACTGGCATATTAACAATATTGATACTTCCAATCCATGAATAAAGTACCTTTCTCCATTTATGTAGGTCTTCTTTACTTTCTCTCAGCACTGTTATGTTTTTAAGAGTACACGTCTTGCATATATTCTGTTAAATTTATCTCTCAAATCTTTTATCCTTCCCCATGTTAATATAAATGATACTTTTAAAATTTCATTTTCTAGTTGTTTATTGTTACTGTATAAAAATAAAATTGATTTTTGAATATTGTTTCTTGTAACCTTGCTAAATTCACTTATATCTGGTAGGTTCTTGCTTAGTTTTTTTGCTTTTAAGATTTTATAGGGTTTTCTATGCAGATGATTATCTTGTTTGCAAATGGATATTTCTATTAATACCTTTTCCTTGCCAATCTAAATGCTTATTTTTGCTGTCTTATTGCACTGGTTGGTACCTTGAAGAAAGGTGGTAGGAGTAGGGGATTGTCAGTTTATCAATTGTATTAATCTTTCCAAAGAATGACTTTTGATTTCCTTGCTTTAACTCTATTGCTTCTCCATTTTCTACATCATTACTTTTAATCTGTTTCCTTCTACTTTGGATTTAATTTATGCTTCTTTTTCTAACTTTTAAAGTGAAGGCTTAGACCAATGTTTTTTAAAGCTTTTCTAATACTGGCTTTTAATTATTAATTCCCTTTAAGTATTACTTCTGCCACATCACACAAATTTTTTTTTTTTTTTTTGAGACAGAGTCTCGCTTTGTTGTCCAGGCTAGAGTGAGTGCCGTGGCGTCAGCCTAGCTCACAGCAACCTCAAACTCCTGGGCTCGAGTGATCCTTCTGCCTCAGCCTCCCGAGTAGCTGGGACTACAGGCATGCGCCACCATGCCCAGCTAATTTTTTATATATATATCAGTTGGCCAATTAATTTCTTTCTATTTATAGTAGAGACGGGGTCTCGCTCTTGCTCAGGCTGGTTTTGAACTCCTGACCTTGAGCAATCCGCCCACCTCGGCCTCCCAAGAGCTAGGATTACAGGCGTGAGCCACAGCGCCCGGCCTACACAAATTTTGATATGCTGTGTTTTCACTGTTTGTTCAGAATATGTTCTCAATTCTCTGGACCCAAAGATTATTTAAGACTGTTACCTAATTTCTAAATATTTGAATAAATATATTTTTGTTTATGGTTTTTAATTTAATTCCATTGTGGTAAGGAATGATAACCTGTATGATTCCAATTCCTTTCAAATTTATTTACTGAAACTTATTTTATGGTCAGTGTACAGTCTATCTCAGTGAATACTCCATGTGACCTTGAAAACAGTGTGTGTTCTGAAGTTAACTAGGTATAGGGTTCTATAAATGTGAATTAGACCGAGTTGGTTGATAGTGTTGTTCAAGTGTTTCATATCCTTACTGTTTTCTATCTACTTGTTTTACTGAATACTGAAAGAAGAGTGTTGAAGTCCCCAGCTATAATGCTGGATTTATGGTTCTTTGTTTTTCCCTTCTTGTCAGTTTTCCATCAGGTTTCTTTAAACTCTTTTATGCCTTTTTAATTTTAACTTATCATTTTGAAATGATAATACCAATTCTGATAATACTTACCATGAAGTCTACTTTAATATTTAGCTAGTGTTGTTATGACTTCTCCTTACATGATATACATTTCTCCACTGTTTTAAACTGTCTACATCCTTATATTTAATGGGATTCTTATAAGCTGCATATAGTTGTGCTTTGATTTTTAAATTAGAATAATCAGTCTATTTAAATATAATGTAATTATTTAAGTGGTTGGGTTTAGAATTATCTTGCTGTTTTGTTTTCTATTTTTCATGTTTATTCTTTGTTCATTTTTCTTCTTACCCTGCTTTCTTTTGGCCTGAAAAAATTTTAGATTCAATTTTATCTTATTATTTGTCTTACCTGCACCTCTTTTACTGGTTGTTATAGGATTTATAATAAGCTTCCATTCCTCCCCATCTTTTGTGTTTTTTTGTTCCCATAAAGTTTACCTCTACATGTTACAAGCTCCATAATGCACTGTTATTTTTGCTTTAAACAATTATCTTTTCAAGAAATTAAGAAGAAAAATACTTTAAATTTACCTACATATTTATGATTTCTGGAGTTCTCCATTTCATTGTGCAGATCTGAGTTTCCATTTAGTATCCTTTTCTTTTAGCCTGAAGAGCACCCTTAATATTTCTCATAGTTCAAATCTGCTTACAATGAATTCGTGCAGCTTTGTTCAAAAATGTGTTTATTTTTCCCTAATTTTTGAAGTATATTTTAGCTGAATATAAATTCTAGAGTTTTCTTTTAGAAATGACTTGTTTTATTTCTGATGAGAATTCATCAGTACTTCTTATGATTGTTGCTCTGTATGTAGTTTGAGAAATTTTTCTTGGCTACTTCAAAAATGTTTTATTACTGGTTTCTAAGAATTTGATTGTGATGTGCCTTGGTGTATGTGTATGCGTGTGCATGTCCTGTTTAAGGTTTGTGTTGTTGCTTATAGGTTTTATTCTATTGTTTTTTCATTTAAATTATTGAACATATTTATAATACCTGTTTTTAAAGTCTTCTTCAGTGAATTTTGTCACGTACTTCATTTCTGCGTCTGTTTTTATTGATAGATTTTTCTCTTAGTTATAAATTACATTTTCCAACTTCTTTATATATCTAGCAATTTTTAAATGTATGTTGGGCATTGTGGATACCTGCTTGTAGTATGTGGATTTGATTGTCCTTTTCTTTCAAGAGTGTTAAGCTTTGTTCCAGCAGGCGACTAATTTACTTGCAGATCAACCTAATTGTTTTCAGCCTCATTTTTAAGTTTTGTTAATTAATGCAGGTCCAGAAAAACTTTTACTCTAGAACTACATTAGGCCTACTCCTAAAGGAGTGGCTTTTCTGGGGTTTCTACTGAATTCCTGGAGTATTCAAGAGGGTCCCAATACTCTGAATGGACAAAGTTTGCATATTTTGCAGAACTCTGCGAACTCTGGTAGTCGCTTAACTTAAAGTTTCCATAATTGTTCTTTCCCTGGAAATCTTTGCCTGGCCTCATAGAATTTCCACCTGTCCATACAAGCTTAGTATTCAGCCAAAGACTGTTCACTTACTCATTTTATGAGGGAATTTGTAAAAGACCATCTTCAGTGTTTTCTTTCAGCCTGATATATGACCTTAATGATACAGGCCAGGAATTCTTAACTGTTTTATAAAAAGGAGTTATTTCTATTTCCCAAAGCTCTAAGATCACTGATAATTGATTTTAAATACTCCAAACCAAACAGAAAACAGTACCAACATTATCTGTATTCCATTCTTTCTGTAAAATATTTTTAAGGCATCAGTCTAGAAGAGAATTTTAAAAAGAGGCATAAAAAAGCAAAAACTACAAAAGAAAAAATGACTTTATTTAAATTAAAATGGCCAAAAACATCATAAACTAAGTAAAAAGAAAAACACAGACTAGGAAGAGATGTTTCCAATGCATTTCACCAGCAAATGATCAGTATCTAGAACATATAAAGAACTCCTACGAATAAATAAGATAACCCAAAAGAAAAAGAGACAAAAGAATATGATGGGACCATTTCCATAGAAAAGAAAAAAATTACAATAGTATATTAAAAGATGATCAACCTTGTTGTTTACTGAGAAAATATGAATTAAAATAAAGAGATACCGTTTCATTGGCAAAAATTTTAAAAAACTAATAGTATCAAATGTTTGTAAGGAAGTATTGACATTGGAACCTTCATTCTCCTGATGAAGTCTAATTACTTAGGAGCTATTTGGCACTATCAAACACAGTTCAGAAGTACATATACCATGACCCAGAAATTATAGTCCCAGGCATATGTCCTTGAGACTTGTACAAGAATATTCACTGCAGTATTATTTTCTATTACAAAAATGTGGAAAGGGGAGATAACATAGATGTTGATCAATGCAAAGAATGGATACATAAATTACAATTAGGAAAACTGTGCTCAGTAAATGTTTAACTACTGGAAGCTAACTCAGTACTTCAAGAAATTGGACATTTCATACTTAATAACCTATAAAAGAACACCCATCTCACATGGACACAATGAAATACAAAGTGTACCTGGGAAATGCTGAACATCTGAAGATGCTATATTAATTTGAAATGTTCCCAAAACAAATCAGGGAAGTGAGTAAGCCCAGGTTCTAATTCTCCTAATGTAAGAACACATTCACTTTAGACTTAATCTATCATACACATCATGACCCAAGAACTTAGTCTATAACACAAATGAGGTAGGATGAGATCAACTGATTTATCCTAGTTCAATTACAAGTCATAATCTTTAGCTTATAATTTATGTGAAATAAAATGCCGATTATTATTCTGAGTGAAGAAAGCTAAAAGTTTAAGATGTCATCAGAGCACTGAATAGAATTTTATAACAAAATTTCCCAAGTGCCAGCTGCTAGATCAAGGACAAATGATGGTCTGATTATCAACAACTATGGCAAAGGCAGCTACTTAGAATTTGGCTTTACCTTTAGGTGTCAGGTTCTGAAAATTCCTGTAAACTTCTGCTTTTACCCAAAACAAAACTTTCTGATATATCCAAGATAACATAGCTAAAGGGCTACTTGCAGGCTTCCCCTATTTCAAGTTTAATGAAATGGACTTATTTGAAAGAAAAAAAATGCCAGGGCTATAATATCATCTGCTCATTTTTTCCTTTTTGTCATTAGAAAAATTTTATAAAGCAGGTTAATGTGTAAGGTATACTTTCCTCAACTGGCAAAGAGAACTCAATACCTTTTATCCTACTTCTTTCCCAGAAATATAGTGGCCGAAGTGAGGAAAATTTACAGAAGGCAATGATTAACCCAGAGAACTAACCCAGGTAGTCAAGCAACTAATCATCTCACGATTTTCAACAAAAACTATTGGGCCAAATTAAAGTGTCAGTAAGAATATATGTGAAGAAAAAGTGTTAAGAATGCAGGTAAGATAAAGAAAGTGAAAATTATTAAATAAATTTAGAAACTGGCGTATTGAAGTTATTCTTACAAAGCTTACAAAGAAAACTTTTGAAAATATTTTCTGGCTTAGCGTTCTTAAGAAATTAGGGAAATATTAGGAAACTGTTGTCTTTATAAAAAAAAAAAAAAAAAAAAAAAAAAAGAAATTAGGGAAATATACCAGCAGTCCACCATACATTTTTACTGAACACCTAGTATGTGCAAGGCTTTATATAGGTAATGTGGATTTCAAAATGAATTAAATATAGTCTCCGCCTTTAAAGAACTAGGGATGGGGTTGGAAAACTAAGTTACATTACAAGATATAACAGAGATGGAAACAAAATGCTTAGGGAGCCCGGAGAAAACAGAAATTAATCAGAATGGGTGTGGCAGGAAAGGCTTCACAGAAGTGATATTTGATCTGGTCTTTAAAGGATGGGTAGGAATTTTAATAGACATAGGAAAAGAAGACTGGAAAAGGTAGAGTAGGAAAAAAATAGAACAGTCTAAACAAAGGTATGGAAGCTAGAAAAAAAGTATAGAATATATTCAGGAAACTAAGCATATGAGTGGAGTTGAAATATAGGGTTCACAGTATAGAGACAGAAAATGGGAAATAAGACTAGAAAAAGAAGACTGGAGACAGGAAGTCACACCACACAAAAAGTTCATTTTTAGCAGTGGGGATTCAAATGATTTTGGGCTGTAAAGACATATATAATCTAGGCTCTTACTATCAGATGGGTCTGTGTATGAGTTAAGTTTCACTTTAACAACTGTGCTGTCTATAGTCATTAATTCACCAACTCCTGTGAGATTTAACAATTAACAATCAAAATAAATGCTAAGGTTGATTAAATGCTAAAATTGAAGCAGACCCAGATGCTAAATGGTAAATATGATTACAGATAAATTGAGTGACCTTACAATTTGTTGGTCAAACTGGTATTCCTGAGATTAAAGGGGGACACAGTAACTATGCTAGTGTAAATTAGGAACAACCCATGCAAACTAGAATGAATGATTACCTTAGTTATAAGAATTCCCAAATCACAGGGACTCACTATTTTTTCTTCCTTAGATTTCCTTCAGTAGAAATCTCCTACTGTGAAGCCATAGGAGAATCTAGTATTTGATACTGAGATTAGTGACTATAGCATTTTAAAGAGATAGGCATATATTAAAAATGAATAATAAATCTACTCTTTTTATAGTAGTGAAACTTGAAGGATGAATAACTTCATGTAAATGCGTATAAGACTTCTTAACTAAGGACAACCATGAAGACAGAGGAACTATATACTGATTACTAACCTCACAAGCACATTTAGATTCAGACGGTATATCTTGAGCGTCTGTGTTTAATTTTTGTATTTGAAAAGAGTTAATTTTCAACTACAGGTACTATTCTAAAACATATTAATTTTTAAAAACATACTTAAGGAAAAAATCTGTGTTTATTACTAAAATTCCAGAAAACATTTGATGGTTTGCAAAAGACTGTTATATGGGTAGTTGCAACACTTACCCTTTAGCCTCTTGCCAAATATCATACCACATGTGTTCTGAATCACCAGTAAACCCAGATGCCCTTCTATGAGAGATCTCAAATCCAACTTTCAAATGCTTGCTATTAGAAAATCCTTACAAAGAAAGATGCAATCTCACTAACACTAACCAGAAATTAATTGAGAGACAAAACAATTTTATGGTCTTACTGAGACAAAGAAAACAAGAACTTCTAATCTAACACCAGGATTCTGGGAAAGTAATTTAATCTCTTTCTAACTATTTTGGTCAGTCTAAGACCTAATTAAAGAAGGTCTTAACACTGCAAAAAGAAATTAACATTTTCATGTTTTAAAAAGATTCATCTTATGTGAGAGGTTGGTAAACATTTTCTGTGACAAATAGCAAATATTTTAGGCTCTGTGAGTCACAGAGTCTCTCTGCTGCAATTGCTCACCTCCTGCTGAAGCATGAAAACAGCCAGATATAATACATAACAAATGGGAGGGGCTGTGATTCAATAAAACATTACTTAAAAAAACAGGGGGCCGGGCTGCCTTCAATTTCCAGACTGCAGTTTGTCAACCCCTCTTTTAAACCGTAAGCTCCTTTGTACCCCTCCTGCCGTGGACAGGGCCTGGTACAGAATGGTCTATAAATGTTTATAGGTGAATCATATTATTATTTAATAATCAAAGCTTAAGCAAAATGTCTGTGTTACTTTGGTATAAACACTGTGTTTATTGAGTATTATTTGGGACTCTAACTTCCTAAATTAGAATTTATAAGTTGCTGTTTCTCAAAACAAAATCTTACTTTAAAATTTTTTTTTGAAGGCCGGGCGCGGTGGCTCACGCCTGTAATCCTAGCACTTTGGGAGGCCGAGGCGGGCGGATCGCTCAAGGTCAGGAGTTCGAAACCAGCCTGAGCGAGACCCCGTCTCTACCAAAAATAGAAAGAAATTAATTGACCAACTAAAAATATATATACAAAAAATTAGCCGGGCGTGGTGGCGCATGCCTGTAGTCCCAGCTACTCGGGAGGCTGAGGCAGTAGGATCGCTGAGCCCAGGAGATTGAGGTTGCTGTGAGCCAGGCTGATGCCATGGCACTCACTCTAGCCTGGGCAACAAAGTGAGACTCTGTCTCAAAAAAAAAAAAAAAAAATTTTTTTTGATTAAAAATTCTTTTTTTTTTAAGACAGGGTCTCACTCTGTCATCCAGGCTAGAGTGAAGTGGAGTGATCATAACTCACTGCAACATCAAACCCCTGGGCTCAAGTGATCCTCCTGGCTCAGCCTCCTGGCTCAGCTGGGAGTATAGGCACGTGCCACTACACCTGACTAATTTTTCATATTTTTAGTAGAGATGGGGGTCTCATTCTTGCTCAGGCCAGACTTCAACTCCTGACCTCAAAAGTGATCCTCCCGCCTCGGCCTCCCAGAATGCTAGGATTACAGGCATAAGCCACCATGCCAAGCTTAAAAATTCTTATTCTAATTGTTTTATTAATCATGAAGCACTGTCATGTCAGTATTGAGCTCTGCTCACTAAATATTAACAATAATTTTCTGGCTCCTCGGGGCTATTCACATAAATAAGCAATCTGATGATCTTAGATAAGGACGAGAACTGAAAGGTCATGCTGAGTTAAGGCCAGGGTTAATACCTTCCAAGTGAGAGCCAAAAGCAAATGGAAAGAACCCAGTGGAGGAAACTGGCACACAATGAAAAGAATGGAAGAAAAGCCCAGTTTGTACTTCATGCAATGAAGATCTGTGAGATTTCTCTATATTGTAATAATAAATCCCCCTTTATATTAGAGCTTTTTTGAAAGAGCTTATGTTCTTTGTAAACAAGTAATTCCTGACTAGAATATGGAACAGGAAACATTTTGGAGAGGAATTAATGCTTGAGCTAGATCTTTAAAAAATGAGTAGACAGGGCTTATAGTCTAGATGAAGTAATAGGGAATGAATTCACACCCCCCTCTCACATACAAACACCTGAAACAACTAAAAAAAAATTAAAAATATATGAAACAATGATTTTTACACATTGACACTGGGCAGCATAGGACAGTAATCCCGGAAAGAATGGAACCAAACAACATGAGCCCCTTTCAACATTTCCCTGCTTGAGCTTCCAGAGAGCAGAGGGAGAAGAAACCCACATGGAAGGCCAGGTCTGGTGGCTCTCGCCTGTAATCCTAGCACTCTGGGAGGCCAAGGCAGGTGGATCACTCAAGCTCAGGAGTTCAAGACTAGCCTGAGTGAGACCCCATCTCTACTAAAAATAGAAAAAAATCAATTGGCTAACTAAAAATATATATAGAAAAAATTAGGCGGGCATGGTGGCACATGCCTGTAGTCCCCAGATACTGAGGAGGCTGAGGCAGTAGGATCGCTTTAGCCCAGGAGTTTGAGGTTGCTGTGAGCTAGGCTGATGCCACAACACTCTACTCAGGACAAGAGTGAGACTCTGTCTCAAAAAAAAAGAAACCCAGATGGAGCCTGGCAATCTCCCTGAGTTGAGGATATAAACTTGGGAGGACAACTTTTTCGAATTTGCCTACTAGAGTACCAGAAAGGAGATAACTGCAAAGGGACAAAGTGGAGTAGATCTGCAGAGGGTTCCCCTCAAGTCTTTACTGAAAATATCAGCCTATGCTTGTAAGGAATCTAACTGAAGAAGAAAAAGAAGCAACTAAAAGGGGCCACAGGGAACAATCCTAGGGGTTTGCACAGTGGCAGGAATAATTTTTATTTCATCTAGAAAGAAAAGGCCACATATTTTGTTAAGACACTGAGTAGAAAAATCATAGGGTTACTGGTTTAGTCATGAGGCAAAATTAGTCCTAGATAAAGTTTGCTCTGCTTCCACCCAACCAAGCATAAAAATAAGCCTTGAAAGTATTAAATTGTTTCCAAATAACTTAACAGCCCAGAATAAAGTTCAAGAATATTTCTAAAAACACAAAAATATCCAAAAAGAACCAAGGTAAAATCCACAATGTCTGGAACCAAAGAAAAATTACCAGGCATGAAAAGAATCAAGAAAATATGACCCATAATTAGAACAAAAAGCAGCAATAGAAATAAACCAGGAAATGATATAGATGATAGAATTAGTAAGCAAAGATATCAAAATAGTTATTATAACTATAATCTGTATGTTCAAAGGTAGAGGAATGCTTAAACATGGTAAGTAGAGATGTGGACAATATAAAAAGAACATAAGTTAGCATTTTCATCTTATTAGGGATGAAAAATACATGTTTCAGATAAAAAATATAAAATCGATAGACCTCTTACTAGATTAACAAGGGATGGAAGAGAAAGGACTAAAATAAGCTCAATCACAAATGAAAAAGGAGATATTACAACTGATACCACAAAAATATAAAATATGTGTGAATGCTAGGAACATCTCTATGCACACAAACTCAAAAATGTAGAGGAAATGGACAAATTTCTGGAAATATACAACCTCCTAAGACTCAATCAGGAAGGAAGAGAACTCCTGAACAGATGAATAACAAGCAATGAAATTGAAGCAGCAATAATAAATCGTCCAAGAAAAAAAAGCTCTGGACCAGATAGAGTCACAGCCGAATTTTATGAAGCCTACAAAGAACAGTTGGTACCAATTCTGCATAAATTATTTCATAACAGCAAGAATTAGAGACTCCTCCCCAACTCATTCTATGAAGCCAGTATCACCTTGATACCAAAGGCAGGAAAGAACACAACAAAAGAAGAAAACTACAGACCAATATCCCTTATGAAAATAGGTGTAAAAATCCTCAATAAAACACTAGCAAAACAAATTCAGCAACACATTTAAAAAAAATTCACGGCCGGGCGCTGTGGCTCACGCCTGTAATCCTAGCTCTTGGGAGGCCGAGGCGGGCGGATTGCTCAAGGTCAGGAGTTCAAAACCAGCCTGAGCAAGAGCGAGACCCCATCTCTACTATAAATAGAAAGAAATTAATTGGCCAACTGATATATATATAAAAAATTAGCCGGGCATGGTGGCGCATGCCTGTAGTCCCAGCTACCTGGGAGGCTGAGGCAGAAGGATCACTCGAGCCCAGGAGTTTGAGGTTGCTGTGAGCTAGGCTGACGCCACGGCACTCACTCTAGCCTGGGCAACAAAGTGAGACTCTGTCTCAAAAAAAAAAAAAAAAAAAAAAAAAAAAAAATTCACCATGACCAAGAGGCTTCATCTCAGGAATGCAAGGATGGTTCAACATATGTAAACCGATAAATATGATTCACCACATAAACAAAAGCAAAAACAAGTAGATTATCTCAATGGATGTAGAAAAAGCATTTGACAAAATTCAGCACCTTTTCAGGACAAAAACCCTCAACAAACTAGGCACAGAAGAAACATATCTTAAAATTATAAAAGCCATACATGACAAACCCATAGCCAGCATCATATAGAATGGGGAGAAGTTGAAAGCATTCCTACTAAGAACTGGAACAAGTCAAGGATACCCACTGTCACCAGTTCTCTTCAACATAGTGCTAGAAGTCCTAGCCAGAGCAATCAGACAAGAGAAAGAAATTAAGGGTATTCAAAGCAGGAAAGAGGAAGTCAACCTATCACTTTTTGCAGATGATATGATCTTATATCTAGAAAACCCCTAAAACTCCACCAAGAGACTCCCAGAATTGATAAATAAATTCATCAAAGTCTCAGGTTACAAAATCAGTGTACACAAATCAGGAGCATTCCTATACACCAACAACAGTCAAACTGAGAGTCAAATCAAAGACTCCATACCATTCACAATTGCTACAAAGAAAATAAAATACCTGAGAATATACTTAACGAATAAGGTGAAAGATCTCTACAAAGAGAACTATGAAACACTGAGGAGAGAAATCACAGATGATACAAACAAGTGGAAAAACATACCATGCTCATGGATTGGTAGAATCAACATTGTTAAAATGTCCATAGTACCCAAAGTAACCCACAGATTCAATGTAATCCTCATCAAAATACCAACATTGTATTTCACAGATCTAGAAAAAGTAATTCTATGCTTTGTTTGGAACCAGAAAAGAACCTGAATAGCCAAAGCAATCTTAAGGAAAAGAAACAAATCAGGAGGCATCACATTACCAGACTTCAAACTATACTAGAAGGATACAATAACCAAAACAGCATAATACTGGCACAAAAACAGACAGACCAATGGAACAGAACAGAAAACCCATATATAAAACCATCCACATACAGCCCACTGATCTTTCACAAAGCAGACAATAATATACATTGGGGAAAAAGAAGCCCTATTCAATAAATGATGCTAGGAAAACTGGACAGCCACATGCAGAAGAATGAAACAGGATCCCTATTTCTCACCACTCACAAAAATTAATTTAAGATGTTTAAATGACTTAAATGTAAGGCATGAAACCATAAGAATTCTAGAAGAAAATATTGGGAAAACTCTTCTAGATTCAGATTAGGCAAAAAATTCATGAAGATGCCAAGGGCAATCACAGCAACCACAAAAATAAATAAATGGAACTTGATTAAATTAAAAAGCTTCTGCACAGCCAAGGAAATAATCAACAGAGCAAATAGACAACTTACAGAATGGGAAAAAATATTCACAAGCTATACAACTGATAAAAGACTAATAACCAGAATCTACAAAGAACTCAAGGAAATCAGCAAGAAAAAAAATTAAACAATCCCATTAAAAAGTGGGCAAAACACATGAACAGAAGCTCCTCAAAACAAGATAGAGAAATGGCCAATAAACAGGTGAAAAATTGCTCAATGTAATTAATCATAAGGGAAATGCAAATTAAAACCACAATGAGATATCACCTTATCCCAGTCAGAATGGCTTTTATCAAAAAGTCCAAAAACTAGATGCTAGTGTGGATGCAGAGAGAAAGGAATGCTTATATACTGTTGGTAGAACTGCAAGTTAGTACAACCTCTATGGAAAACAGTATGGAGATTCCTCAAAGATTAAAAGTAGACCTACCATTTGAACCAGCAATCCCGCTACTGGGTATTTACCCAAAGGAAAATAAGTCATTTTATCAAAAACACATCTGCACTTAAATGTTTACTGTAGCACAATTCACAATTGCAAAGATGTGGAATCAACCCAAATGCCCATGAATTCATGAGTGCATTAACAAAATGTGGTATATGTATACCACAGAATACTACACAGCCAAGAAGAAGGATGACTTAATGCCTTTTGCAACAATGGGTCTGGAACTGGAGAGCATTATCCTAAGTATCTAAAGAATGGAAAAGCAAACACAACATGTACTCACTACTAAATTGAAACTAACTGATGAGCACACATGTGCATAGAGGGAAGTACAACTCAATAGAAATCAAGCAGGGGCAGGGAGGAGGGTATGGACAAAAACCTTCCTAATGGGTACAGTGAACAGGGTCTGGGTGATGGGCACATTTTTAACCTTTACTCAAGCATTACAAAAAAAATATTTTTACCTCCATAATACTTTGGTACTTAGGTTATTTTGGCTGGGAAAGACAACCAACCAGCCTGTGTTATGTAGAAGAATAAAATGAGATATTACCTATGAACTATGCTAGTCTGTTCACAAGAGAAAGAAACAGAGAAGCTATTTGTTTATTAAATTTATTCCACATGGGTGATAAGGCAGAAATGAGACAGAATCATGAAGAGTTCCCATATAAAACATTATAGGTTCACAGTTCTACATGAAGAATAAAGAGATGCACTGGATCTGCGCTGAGAATTAGGAAAGTTTTCTTTTTCTTTTTTGTACAAATTTGTGGGATACATGCAGAATTTTGTTACATGCCTACATTGTGTAGTGGTCAAGTCTGGGCTTTTAGAGTATTCAATCCTTGAATAACGTACATCATACCTATTAAGTAGTTTCTCATTATGGAAAGTTCTAAGTGTAAGGAGCCAGAGCTCCAGAGGCCACAGGGAAAAAAATGGAGCATGACCAACTAGTGAAATCACAAGGGAGGAAAAGCCACAGCAGAATCAAGTCTAGTCCAGAAAAATCTTACAAGTTTATTATATGGTCCAATATACTGCATAGAGTCAATAAACATTTTAACTGGTTTTATCACTCATATTCATACAAATTTGTTACTTTCTAACTTCTTCTGAGCTGTAAATTCCCTAATAAAAGGCCTTCTATTTCATTCATACTCCCCCAGTCTGATTTACACAGAACCTATGTTCACAGTAGTAACTCAGAAAATGACTGAAAGGGTACCTACCCCTGGACAAATATCAACAATTACCATAAGTCAGAAATTAATATCCTAGGGTGAAAAATAGTTCTGTGTTGGCTTCTACTGATACTTTGCCCACATTAAACCAAATGTGGGGGCAAATACTGGAGGGAAGTTTTATAAAACTATCTCAAAGCTAGGAAGAATTTGACCAAAATAATCCCATTAATACTTTTTAAAAGAGGTACCTAAATGATAATTTAGAAATCCAAATATTTTAAACTACAACCTATTAAGAACAGAGAGTATAAAACTTCTATGAGAAAGCACAGGAGAAAATATTTGAGATTTTAGGTTAGGCAAAGATTCTTAGGTCACAGAAAAAGTATGAATCATTTAAAAAATGATAAATTGGACTTCCTCATAATTAAAAATGTTTACTCTTCAGGCTGGGCGTGGTGGCACACGCCTGTAATCTTAGCACTTTGGGACACCAAGATGGAAGGATCACTTAAGGCTAGGAGTTTGAGACCACCACCCTGGGCAACATAGCGAGAACCCATTTCTACAAAAAACAAAAAGATTTAGCTGGGCATGGGGTGCATACCTGTAGTCCTAGCTACTCAAGAGGCTGAGGCAGGAGAATCGATTGGGCCCAGGAGTTTGAGGCTGCAGTGAGCTACGATCATGACACTGCACTCTAGCCTGGGCAACAGAGCAAGACACTGTTTCAAAAAACAAAAACTATTACTCTTCAAAAGATACCACTAGAAAAATAGAAAAGCAAGCTATAGATTGGGAGAAAATACCTGTAAAACCTATCTGATTTGAGTCCAGAATATATAAAGAACCCTTTCAACTCAATAAGGAAAACAACTCAAATTTAAAAAAAAAACAATTGAATCGATACTTCACTAAAGAAGATATGTGAATGACAAATAAGCACATAAAAGATGTTCAATATCTTTAGTCCTTAGGGAAATGAAAATTAAAATAACAAAGAGATATCATTACACTCCCACTAGAAAGGACACATTTTAAAAAGATTAAATATATAACCAAATGCTGAAGAGGATATGAGGAAACTGGACCTTCCGTATGTTGCCAGAACTAATACAAAATGGTGTATCTACTTTGGGAAAAAAGAGCCTAGCAGTTTCTTACGAAGTAAATTTACTATATGGCCCAACGATCCTACTCTTGAGTATTTATAAGAGAAATGAAAATATATGATCACACGTAGATTTATATTAATATTAATATGAATATGAATGTTCATGGCAGATTTATAAAAGCACAGACGGAAAATAATCCAAATGTCCAGCACCTAGTGAATGGTACTCAGCAATAAAAAAAAAACTATTGACACATAAAACAATGTGGATGAATACACAAATTACTACATATTTGAAATTCTAGAAAAGGCAAAATATAGTGATATAGTAGATCAGTGGTTGCTAGGGACCAGAGGTGGGTAGGAAGGTTTGACTGAAAGGGGCACAAGGGAACTTTTTAGGGTAATAGACATGTTTTATATGTCATGATTGTGGTGATGGTGGTTATACAACTGCATACGTTTGTCATAAGTCATCTAATTGGTCAATTTTATTGTATGCAAATTTTACCTTAATAAAACTTACTAAAGAAAAAGAACAGTGGAATGAACATATCTGCCCTTCACCTTACCTGTCACCCACTAAGATGGATCAACACCTGACAGAAAATAGCAATTAGTGGGAAAGTTAAGATTTGGAGATCACTGGCAAGAATGAACATGGAGCTGATAGGAATGAAACAGTCAAAAGGAGAAATAATATGCCATTCTTATACTTTAACAATTCTAATGATGAGAATAATCTGCTTCTAAAAAAGACCTTGAGCAATCTAAAACACATCTGTTTCATCAAAATAGTACTTCTTACAGTAAGTTCTAAGGCTACCTAAATCACAGGCACCAACCATTTCTGGGCACCATCCCAGATCCAATCCATCAGACACTCTAAGTGAAAAGTCTCTATATCTACCTTTTAAAGTGTTCCCAAAGAAATTCTTTTGCAAACAAAAGTCTGATAAAACCACTATATTAGAAGTTCAAATGTACATGTATACAGTGACTGGGTTTATAATAACTGCAGCCAATAGTATTACAGAACATATGCTTTCCTTTACAAGGAAAAAAGTTATCTCCATTTCATGGAGATGTTAGGAGCTCAAATGAGATCATCTATAAAAACACTTAGGATAGATACTCAAGGATATACTCAATGTTATACTGCTTACCAATCACCCTGGAGTTGGACAGGAAGACAATTCTATGCAGGATAAAAGCCTTTTTGACCTAAATTTGAAGTCCCACAATGCCATAACCTGTTTTACCACTATATACTAATTAGTAACAGGTGGCAGTCACTTCAGTTACTAATTTTAATTACTACTTATAATATCACAAAAATATTTTCTTTAAATATGTGATTTTTAAAAGTTATATGCTATGTTTCCTCCTTACTTTATAAATTCCGTTGTTTTTTTAACAGAATTTCCTATGGGCTTACATTCAATTTAGTTTTATACATCCTAAAAATCAAGTACTACCATATCGAATGAAAATACAATTTAATAACAAAACAGTGTTAGGAACTGAGAGAACAAAGCTGAGTGAATAGACCATGGTCCCTATCTATCTTCATGAATTTTGTCTTTTTAAAAATTGTGGTATATACCTAACACAAAATTTATCATTTTAACCCTTTCTGCATGTATGATTCAGTAGCATTGTACAACCATCACCACTATCCATCTCCAGAACTTTTCCATCCATCCCAAATTAAAACTTTATACCCATTAAATGATAAATACTCATTCCCCCTGCCCAAACTCAAGTAACAACTATTCTACTTTCTTTCTCTATGAATTTGACTACTGTGGGTTTCATATAAGTGGAATTATCTACTTGTCCTTCCATCATGAGATTTTTCCAATTTTTAATGCATGTCTAACCAACAAGCACTAAGGACACAAAGACTGGCAGCATACTGATCTGCCCTCATGAAACTGACGCTCTAAGAGGGAAGTCAGACAAGTTAAAAACAAGCAAACACATGTAAAAAACTTGCAAGTCAATGTGACAACTGTTTCCACAGAGGTACAAAGTACAACAGTGGCAAAAAGGGCTAAGTCAGAAAAGGCTTCACAATGGAGATGATGTCCCATGACAACCTTGAAGTATAAAGGATTCACCAAATGGACAAAATAATTCACTTCTGGATGGAATGACATTCATTCACTCTTTCAAATATTTAATGAGGGATGGCACCATGCCAGACACTCTGCACACCTAAAATAGCCAAAGATCCTGCTTTCCTCAAGCTAACAGCATATGTAAAGCTATGACCTACACATTTGACTAAAAGCAAGGAGTTCATGTTGAAGAGCAAAGTGCTTGGGGAAGTAGAAGATGAGGCTAAAAAGGTAGCCCAGGTGCCAGATCATGAAAAAATATTTTCAATAATTATGGGTGCATAACAGTTGTATATCTTTATAAGGTACAGGGTTATTCTGATATATGCATACTATGTGAATAATTAAATTGAAGTAATTGAGGTATCCAGTACCTCAGACATTTAACATTTCTTAGTGTTAGGAACATTCCAATTCCACTCTTTCAGTTATTTTAAAGCACACCCTATCTTATTGTGGATTATAGTCACTTTGTTGTGCTATCAAATATTGTTCATTCTACTTAACTAACTATAATTTTGTACCCACCAACCATCCCCACCACTTTATCCCCCACTCCTTGCTACCCTTTCGAGCCTCTGGTAACTGTCATTCTACTGTCTCCATGAAATCAATTGTTTTTAATATTTAGCTCCCACATATGAAGGAGAACATATAAGATTTGTCTTTCTATGCTTGGCTTATTTCGCTGAACATAATGTTCTCCAATTTCATCCATGTTGTAGCAAAAGCCAGGATTTCATTCTTTTTGTGGCTATATAATATTCCATTGTGCGTATGTACCACAATTTCTTTATTCATCTGTTGATGGACACTTAGGTTGATTCCGTATCTTAGCTATTGTGGATAGTGCTGCAATAAACATGGGAGTGGCAGATATCTTTTCGATATTCTGAATTTGTCTCCTTTGGACATATATCCAGCAGTGGGATTGCTGGGTCATATGGTAGTTCTATTTTTAGTTTTTTGAGGAATCTCTATACTGTTTTCCATAGTGGCTGCACTAATTAACATTCCCACCAATAGTGTATGAGGGTTCCCCTTTCTCCACATCCTAGCCAGCATTCGTTATTGCCTGTCTTTTTTATAAAAGTCATTTTAACTGAGGTGAGATAATATCTCATTGTGGTTTTGATTTGCATTTCTCTGATAACTAATGATGTTGACCATTTCTTCATATACTTGATCATTTGTATGTCTTCTTTTTGTTTATTCAGATCCTTTGGCCATTTTTAATCAGATTATTTGATTTTTTCCTATAAAGTTATAGCTCCTTGTATATTTTAGTTATTAATTCTTTGTCTCATGTGTAGTTTGCAAACATTTTCTCCCATTCTGCAGGTTGTTGCTTCACTTTGTTGACTGTTTCTTTTGCTGTGCAGAAGCTTTGTAGCTTGATGTGATCCCATTTGTACAATTTTGCTTTCGTTGCCTGCACTTTGGGGGTATTACTCAAGAAGTCCTTGCCTAGACACCAATGTCCTGAAGTATTTCCCCAATATTTTCTTTTAATAGTTTCATAGTTTCAGGTCTTAGACTTAATTCTTTAATCCATTTTGATTTGATTGTTGTATATGGTCTAGTATCATTCTTTGTATATGGATAACCAGTTTTCCTAGCACCATTTAAAAAAAAATTTTTTTATTTATTTTAGAGACAGGGTCTCACTATGTTGCCTAGGCTGGTCTTGAACTCCTGACCTCAAGCAACCCTCCTGCCTCAGCCTCCCACAGCAGCATTTATTGAATAGACTGTCCTTGGCACCTTTGTTGAAGATAAGTTCGCTGTAGATTATGGATTTATTTCTGGGTTCTCTATTTTGTTCCATTGGTCTATGTGTCTGTTTTCATGGCAGTACCAGGCTGTTTTGGTTATTACAGGTCTGTAATATAATGTGAATTCAGACAATATAATTCCAAGGAATATATTTTTAATTAGAACTCCATATGATTCTAAGGCAGGTATATCCATGGACTACATTTTGGAAAATACTGCTAGAATACAGAAAGCTAATGATGGCTTCAAGCAGGAGAATAATGTGAATAAATTATATTTTTGTTTTATTAATTTTTTACTATACTTCAGATTCTGATGTATTTCATTTTTCCATATGTTTACATTATAAAAATTTTTTAAAAAGAGAGATCTTAATGTATATACTATTTTGAAACCTATTCTTCACTTAGTCATGAAAGTAAACACTTTCCCCTTCCACTCTTCCTTAGTAAGATTTTTGATGACAGCATATGTACAATATAGATGTTACCATCCCTCATTTTTGAACATTTATGTTATTGGCAAATTTTTACCTATTTTCCTGTTATTACTGTCAGCATGTCAACATTCAGATGAAATCTGAGTTTTAGAAAGATCTCTAGTGACAAAAGGCTAAATTTGAAAAGAGGTAAAGTTAGAGGCAGGCTAGGAGGTTATTATGATGGTCCAAGCAGAAATGATGAGACCTCAATTAAAGTAGTAACAATGGAAATGGACAGAGAATAAATTTGAAAGTCCACCCTTTAAATATAGATTGTGGACTATGTCTTAAACTATTGTTTAAGATTATATACAAATAAATAATTCCTCTTCTTTAATAAGTATTTAACAAAGCTATATAATGTATTAAATAATAATTACTGAGAAAAACATATTGGGATAAAAGAGCACAATACATTTTCACTTTTCTTTTATATAAATGTAGATGTGTAGAATCAGTGTTCCAATTACAGTCATATACCACATAATGATGTTTCAGTCACATGAACCACACATATGATGATGGTCCCTTAAGATAATAGAGCATATATAGAAACTTCATATATGGCACTTGATCTTGGCATTGCTGATCAGCTAGGGGAAATGACTTATATTCGGTAATGGTGCTGGGGCATTCGGTTTTCTATATAAAAATGTATATAAATAAATATATCGTCTAGGTTTGTGTAAGTACACTAGATGATGTTCATACAACAAAATGCCTAGCAACACATTTCTCAGAACATATTCCTGTCATTAAGCGATACACAACTGTACAGTTAAGTAATTTAGAAATAGTCTTCCTTTGTACCAGAGGAAAAACAATTCCTTGTTCCTGTTCTACAACTGCAAAAGTAGAGCCAGACAGAGTCAAAGTTGTCAACAGAAGCTTGACCTTCTTTTCTCAAATGTGTGCCGAGGATGCAGTGGGAATTTAACACATACAACAAGAAACTGTCCACGATCAGGTTTAGTCCAATTTTTAAAAAGAATCTGTACATACTTAGGCTTTCTGCCAAAAAAGCAAATGCTTCATGCATTTGGCTCCTTGTCCTTTTATGTGGCTATTCTCCAACATCAACTTTGGAGAATCAAAATCTGCCAGCTACTGAAACACCGGTCACACAAAACACTTTCCTCTGTGTAAAAGAGTATATAATGTGGCAGGCGCAGTGGCTCACGCCTGTAATCCTAGCACTCCGGGAGGCCGAGGAGGGCGGATTGCTTGAGGTCAGGAGTTCAAAACCAGCCTGAGCAAGAGCGAGACCCCGTCTCTACTACAAATAGAAAGAAATTAATTGGCCAACTAATATATATATATAGAAAAAATTAGCCGGGCATGATGGCACATGCCTGTAGTCCCAGCCACTTGGGAGGCTGAGGCAGAAGGATTGCTTGAGCCCAGGAGTTGGAGGTTGCTGTGAGCTAGGCTGACGCCATGGCACTCACTCAAGCCTGGGCAACAAAGCGAGACACTGTCTCAAAAAAAAAAAGAGTATAATGTATCATGACAAGGAATCCTATTAGGTAAAGCAGAGATCACATAAAAATACTTGTAATAACCCGTTCTTTCAAACAACTTTTTCTTATATACTAATAGCCATTCTACAACATTAAGCTCCAGATTTCAAATGTAAGGTTTTTTTATGATTAAACTTTTAGATACTTGAATCAGACATAACTAAAGATCTTTATTTAGTAAATCTGACGTGCCTCAATTGATGTAAATGAAAAAAAAAAATCAGAGACATATCTGGCTGTCCTTTTGAGATAACATTCCTTTCTACTTAACCACTATATAATTTAAAAAGAAAACTTGGTTACTCGCATTTATCATTTTTGATAGCATTTGTATCTACTCAAAGATTTTTCCACACTTTGAAAATTTCCAAGTTTTAGTTTTTTTACTTACATTCATCGTCATTAATTTTAGAGATTTTAAATCTTTTATGCATCAACAAAACTTTCCTTTAAAAGCCATCCCATTTACAGTTCCAAATGACTTTCTCAACAATTATAAAGGTAAATTAACACTCTACAAAAACAAAATGTTACTGTTAACTTCTTAACTGTATTATATCTCATGTCTATTTAATTTCTACAAAGTTCTAGGAGAGAAAAGTAAAAACATCTAGGTCTAGCTACTTGACAATATGTCATATTTATTCTTTATTTCAAGTTAAATATATAATAGTACAATAATAACTGGAACATAATTCAGAATGAAAATCCAATGACTTACAAGGGATTTACAGAGATAGAAAATTAAGAAAATAGTTCGGTATATAAAACTAAAAACATGTGACTTTGCCATCCTTCCAAAAAAATAAAAAATAAATAAAAGTAAAAACATAGCTTAGTTCTTAAGTCATTAGAATTATTACATTACATTCTACCTTCACAATAACAACCACACTCCTGGGCCATATTTCATGGTCCCAAAATCTAATTAGACTGTTTTTAGTTGGAACAAAAATTATTATAAACTTACATTTTACTAATAATCTGAAGAGCCATGAGACAGTTATCTAATGGTCTAAGATACATGTAACTGAAATCACAGAAAGAGAGAATGGGTCAAAAGAAATATATGAAGAAATAATGGCTGAGAATTTTCCAAATTAAACAAAAGATGCCAAACCACAGAACCAGGAGGCTCAGAGAACACCAAACAAAACAAACAAAAGAGACACATCATATTCAAAGATAAAGTACATCACATCCAAAGATAGAGAAAAATCTTAAAGATAGCTCCTCACCAAAAAAAAAGAAAGAAAAAAAGGATACTATAAACAGAGGATCAAAGATAAATGGCACAAATATGCAAAAGCCATACAAAAAACAATAGACTGACATCTTTAAGTGCTGGATAAAAAAACACACAAAAAAATAATTCTATACTCATTAAGAATTTTGTTTTGTTTTGGTTTTGGAGACAAGGTCTCACTCTACTGCCCAGGGAAGAGTACAGTGGCATCCTCATAGCTCACTGCAACCTCAAATATCTGGGCTCAAGTGATCCTCCTGCCTCAGCCTCCTGATAATAGGCACCAGCCACCATGCCCAGTTAATTTTTGTATCTTTTGTAGTGACAGGGTCTTGCTATATTGCTCAGGCTTGTTTCAAACTCCTGGAACAAGCAATCCTACAGCCTCAGCCTTCCAAAGTGCTAGGATTACAGGCGTGAGCCACTGTGCCTGGCAGCAAGAATATTTTTTTAGAGACACAAAAACAGATAATTCATTACCAGCAGACTTGTCCTATAAGAAATGTTAAAGGAAGTTTTTTAGGCAGATGGAATGTAATACCAGACAGAAAACTGGATCTACACAAAAATATTAACAACACTACAAATACTATAAATGAAAGTAAATATAAAACTTCATTTTTTTCTTATTTGCAATTGCTCTAAAAGATAACTGTCTAAAGCAAAAATATAGTCATGCACTACATAACAACGTTTCAGTCAACAACAGACTGCATATAGGACTGTGGTTTCATAAGATTATGATGGAACTAAAAAGTTCCTATTGCCTAGTGACACTGTAGCTGTCCTAACATTATACCACAATGTAATACTCATGTGTCTGTGGTGATGCTAGTATAAACAAACCTACTGTACTGCCAGTTGTATACAAGTATAGCACATACAATTATGTACAGCATAATTTGATGATAATCAATAACTGTTACTGGTTTATATATTTACTATACTATACTTTTTATCATTATTTTAGAGTGTACTCTTTCTACTTATATAAAAAAGAAAGTTAACTGTAAAGCAGCCTCAGAGGCAGGTGTTTCAGGAGGTATTCCAGGGGCATTGGATTCATGAGAGATAACAGCTTGATGTGTATCATTGCCCCTGAAGACCTTCCAGTGGAACAAAATGTAGAGATAAAAGAGTGATACTGATGATCCTGACCTTATGTAGGCCTAGGTTAATGTGTGTGTTTGTATCTTAGTTTTTAACAAAAAGTTTAAAAGTAAAAATAAAGTCCACCAGTAGTATGCTGTAATGTCCTAGGCCTTTTATATTCACTCACCACTCACTCACTGACTCACCCACAGCAACTTCCAGTCTTGCAAGCTCCATTCAAGGTAATTGAGCTATATAGGTGTACCATTTTTCATCTCTTATACTGTATTTTTACTATACATTTTCTATGTTTAGTTATATATATATATTTTTTTGAGACAGAGTCTCACTTTTGTTGCCCAATATGTTTAGTTATATTAAGAAGTACAAATACTACTATGTTACAAATGCCTACCGTTTTCAGTATGGTAACATGCTATACAGGTTTGTAACCCAGAAACAATAGGCTATACCATATAGCCTAGGTGTGTAGTAGGCTATACCATCTAGGTTTGTGTACTGAACACAACAATGAAATCTCCTAATGATGAATTTCTCAGAAGGTACACCCTTGTAGTTAAGCAATGCATGACTGAAGCATATACAGAAGTAAAATGTATGACAATAAAAGCACAATGGATAAGGAGGAGGAATTGGGAGTATACAGTTGTTAAGGTCCTTAAAGTATAGATAAAAGCTATGTATTATTTCATGATGGAAAACCAACCATTAATTACAGATATATACTATAAACCCTAGGGCAACCACTAAAATAATTTCAAAAAGAGATATAAATAAAAAAGCAAATAGTAGAGAGAAATGGCATATTTTTTTTAAAATTCAAGTAATCTTAAAGAGGAAAAAAGAGACAGAGCTAGCATGATGGCAGATTTCAGTCCAACCATGTGAACAATGTAAACATACTAAGTATAAGACAGAGATTGTCACACTGGATAAACAAGCCCAACTATATGCTGTCTATAAAAAACCTATTTCAAATATAAAGATAAAGACGGGTTGAAAGTAAAAGAATGGAAAAAGATTATGTTGGGAGAGAATTGTCCATGGGTCTCTGTTGAGGTAGCTGTCTTTGAACCTACTTCCCAGTATCTGGCCTGCAACCATCTCCTGAGTTATTTCTTATTAATAGGCAATAAAATGGAGAGACAGAAATCTCATGTCTATTGCCAGACTCTAATAAATTCATGGCAAGCTAACTTCAAAGTTCATGACATGATACACCACATAAATACTAATCAAAAGAAAGCTGAAGCTGCTATATTAATAAAAGAAAAAGATGACTTCGGATCAAGTAATATTACCAGAGATAAAGATGTCATTTCACCGAGAAGGCATAATAATCTTAAATATGTATGGATCTAATAACAAAGCTTCAAGATACATGAAGCAAAAACTGATAGGAATGGAAAGAGAAATAGATACATCTATAATTTGGAGACAACACTCTTCTCTCAGTATTTTGTAGAAGAAGCAAGTGATAAACACATGGAAATATTTAATCTCTCACAATGCAATATTTTATATTAAGTTTTAAAGTAATTCTTAATTTAAAACTTAAGAAGTCTGACAATTCTTAATGTTGGTGAAGATGTGGAACATTAGAAACTCTCATACACTGCTGGTGGGAGTATAGTTTGGTACAATCACTTTGGAAAACAATTTGATGTTACTTAATAGAGATGTATACATATTTATAATTTAAAATTCTTATGAAGAATAATAAATCCAGATTCATTCAGCAAACATTAAAAACAAAATAAATAAATAAAACCACAAAATACAGGTAAAATACCCCACTGAGCCCAACTAGACATTGAGACTCACACAACCCAAATAGGCCGCACTAGACACTTAACATGCCAGCAGGGCAGTGTCAGGCAGGAGTCCTGACTACAATTCACAGACCATACTCTGGCCCCTTTGGATGGCAGGTCAAGTATAAGAGAATGAGAATACATGGTCAGTGCAGGAGCTACTATAGCTTAGAAGTACCAAATAGCAACCAATACCTCCAGTCCAACAGACATAGCTTCCTAAGCCTCAGCAACAACAGACTTGCTCAGTTACAAGTTATCCCACTCAGGGAAGCCCAAAGCCTTCTACTGGTAGTCACAGTTCATTCATAGTTAATTACATATATAATATGTAAATAAACTAATCATGAGTCATTTTTAGTATAATCAAAACAGGGCTTGGTTATACAACTGACATTCTACCATATTAGGTTTCTAAGTGAATAAAGCTAGGAAGTTAATGCAAGGCCAAAATTGTCCAGAGAGAAGAAAGGCTTATGTTAACCCTTTACGCAATTACTCAAAACAAATGAGATTAAGTTTACAATGCACTAAGCTAAATACCTATTAACAACATATTTCATTGAATCTAAGATGCCAATGATTAAAGGACATCATTAATTTTTGTACTGCTAAGAAAAAGAAGTGCTGCCAATTAAATATGGTACAGCATTCATTGTAAGACATATCCCAATTACTGAGATGTAAAAATAGTGGGGGGGGGGGCAATATACTTCTTCGAATTAATGAAATGTAAAATAATCCTCCCTACTTTTCACTAAAATATTTAAGATATACATTAGTAAATTCTTATTTAACATTGTTGATAGATTCTTGGAAACTATGACTATAAGCAAATGACATACAAACGACATCATTCTGTTCAATGTAACACTGATGGAAAAAAATTGGTTTGTTATATATGTTGTTTTGGTTAAAGATGCAGTTCCCAAGAACCTTCACATTAAGTGGAGATTTACTGTAAAACTCTATTCTCTACCTTGGATACATGGTCTGCTCCACCAGAAACCAGTCCCATACCAAAAACTTTCCAAGATCTCTAAGGTTATATTCTCTGACTTAATACCCCTCTTCATCTATTCTAAAAACACAACACCCAGTATCACCATAATTGATGGAGCATAGCTCTCTCAATCCTGAGATGTTAAATTAGTGCCCAAAAAGATAAATAAATAAGTTAGCGTCCATCACTGATTAAATCACCGAAAGTCCTAAGGCCCTTTACAACCTTGAGGCTTTCGTGTAATGTTCTGGTAAAAAAAAAAAATACTGTCTCAGATTACCCATATGTTAGTGCCCACATGTCTGAGAACAGTCCAGTAAGAAGAGGGGAAAAAACCCTTAAACCTCAATCCAGTAGAGGTGCACTAGATGAATGTTAGCACTTCTCTCTCTCTCTAGATCAAAAGGAGTTTCTTGTCCTAGTAAAATTTAAAAGACACTAGAATAATCTTTAGATAATTTTAAAGGGAATGGCTTGGGACACAAGAATACCATACTGAGCCATGCTGTCATTAACATGTGCATGCAAGCCCGGCATAGAGGCACATGCCTATAGTCTCAGCTACTCAGGAAGCTGAGGCAGGAAGATTGAGCCCAGGAGGTCCAGGGTGCAGTGAGCTTTGATTGTGTCACTGTACTCCAGCCTAGACAACAGAGACTCTGTCTCTTAAAAAAAAAAAAAAATGCACACAACAAAAAGCCATTTTCAGATACTCAAGGATTCAGAAAATTAACCCACATATATATCTCCTGAAAAACAGTACTTGAAAACATTATTTGAGGCAATCATAAAAATTAAAATTCAAGAATGGCTATAAACGATAAGGTAAAAAGATTTGTGATAGCACTCCATAACAAATTAAAATGTAGAGCTGAGCCAAATTGTTTTATTTAAATTTAATACATAAGCTAAAATTTATCTGACAGAAAACAGATACAATTTAAAAAGTCAATAATTATAAGTAGTCTTATAGATTAGTTTAGAAAGCTGGGAGTGTTGAAAAGCTAAACTCAGCTAAATTTCTTACATTCATAAAAGAACATAACATTTTTGTTTTGTTACTCGATTTTGTAAGTACAACATTTGATGCATACACTTTAAAAATGATTTCTGTATGTATGCTTGTTAAAAAGAAAACACACGAAACAGAGTTTATGCTACAAAAGCCAAAAAGCTAAAGGAAAAGAGTAAAGTTATTTTAAAAGTATAAAATTACAAGAGTTAAAAAAAAAATCAAACATTAGAACAAATTTTTATTGTTTAAAATCTCCCTATTAAAAAGATCTTCAGGGCTGGGTGTGGTGGCTCATGCCTGCAATCCCAGCACTTTGGGAGGCTGAGGAGGGAGGACCACTTGAGGCCAGGAGTTCCAAACCACCCTGGGCAACGTGGCCAGACTCCATCTCCACAAAAAATAAGAAAAACTAGCTGGGCATGGTGGTGCACACCACAGTCCCCACTACTCAGGAGGCTGAGGCAGAAGGACTGCTTGAGTCCAGGAGTTTGAGGCTGGAGTAAGCTATGATTGTGCCACTGTACTCTAGCCCAGGTGACAGAGCAAGACTCTGACTGTAAAGATCTTCACGTGGATCCAAAAAATGAAGTGACATAAAAGGATTAAAAATAGTGACAGGCAGGCCGGGTGAGGTGGCTCACGCCTGCCTGTAATCCTAGCACTCTGGGAGGCCGAGGCGGGCAGATTGCTCAAGGTCAGGAGTTCAAAACCAGCCTGAGCAAGAACGAGACCTCGTCTCTACTATAAATAAAAAAGAAATTAATTGGCCAACTAATATACATAGAAAAAATTAGCCGGGCATTGTGGCGCATGCCTGTAGTCCCAGCTACTCGGGAGGCTGAGGCAGGAGGATCACTTGAGCCCAGGAGTTTGAGGTTGCTATGAGCTATGCTGACATCATGGCACTCACTCTAGCCTGGGCAACAAAGTGAGACTCTGTCTCAAAAACAAAAAATAGGGCCGGGCGCTGTGGCTCACGCCTGTAATCCTAGCTCTTGGGAGGCCGAGGCGGGCGGATTGCTCAAGGTCAGGAGTTCAAAACCAGCCTGAGCGAGACCCCGTCTCTACTATAAATAGAAAGGAATTAATTGGCCAACTGATATATATATAAAAAAAAAAAAAATTAGCCGGGCATGGTGGCGCATGCCTGTAGTCCCAGCTACCCGGGAGGCTGAGGCAGAAGGATCACTCGAGCCCAGGAGATTGAGGTTGCTGTGAGCTAGGCTGACGCCACGGCACTCACTCTAGCCCGGGCAACAAAGTGAGACTCTGTCTCAAAAAAAAAAAAAAAAAAAAAAAAAAAAAAAATAGTGACAGGCAATGATCTATATCATATATCCTAAAAGGAAACAGGAATGATAATTTCGACATGGAACAAAAAGTAGGACTCAAGAGGAAATAAATTAAAGGATCACATTATATTAATAAGATATCTACAATGCTACTTGAATACCATCTATGAAACTAGCTACTTGTTAACAGGTCTGCAACAAGTATAAAACTTAAAAATTAGCCATTTAGAAACTCTTATAGCAATTTGATGGGCAATTCTCCATCTGCTAAATATAATAATTTAAAAAGTAGAGCTTATATTTTGCTTGTTGGTTTTTCTTTCTCATTTCATTTTTCTAGTAATTTATTTTTAATTTTAAATAAATATTAGAAAAAAACCAAAAATTGATTCTTCACCACAAATAGTTTGAAAAGCACAACTATAAAAGAGATATTAGTCATGAAGCTTACGTGCCAAACAACATATCATCAAAATATACGAAATAAAACAATTAGAGACGCCAGGCAAAAAAGAACAACAAAATGTATGTTTGGGAAACATTCTCATTCCATGATAGATTAGATTTGTAGAAAAATAAGTACATAGAAAAAATTTTAAATGTCATTATTTTCTTTAAGAAGTCATCTATTATAAGATGTCTTATCAGTTTAATATCAGCTTTCAGGAGGGAAAATAACTGTATTAGATGTACTCATTGTGAGATATATTACAACCTCAGAAATGTTGAAAATTTTTAAAAGGATTAATCAAGGAAATAATAGTATATCAACAATTTGGTATCAATAAATGGGAAACTTCTTTTTAATTTTCAATGAACCGTTTGTAAAGACATTAATGATGAAACAGACCCTAAAGAATATCTCAGTAACTTTGAAAAAGTCTGTAAAAAGCATAGCAAAAACTGGCTTTCTACTATGCTTCACAAGAAATCACTTTAGGGTTCCTATTTGGGTTTTTTTGATGCTGCTGGGTAAAATGACATATAAAGAAAGGGGATGGGTATGGTGGCTCACACCTGTAATCCTAGCACTCTGGGAGGCCTAGGTGGGAAAATCACTTGAGGTCAGAAATTCGAGATCAGCCTGAGTAAAAGTCACACCCATCTTTACAAAAAAATAGAAAAATTAGCCAGGCATGGTGGCGTGTACCTAGTCCCAGCCACTCAGGAGGCTGAGGCAGGAGGATTGCCAGAACCCAGGAGTTTGAGGTTGCAGTGAACTATGATGACACCACTGCACATTCTAGCTAGAGCGTTGGAGTAAGATTATCTCAAAGAAATGAATGGAAAACAAAAGGGGTTGGCAATTTTTAAAATGTTTAAAAGTATATTAATTTACTCAAAATATGCTAATCTGTCCAGCTTTGCAGTTTTCTAACCCCTTTTTATACAGAAGTCAAGGGGGAAAAAGTATTTCATGTCAGGTGCTGCAGAGGAGGTTCACAGATACCTCTGCCACCTCTTCATAGCTCTCCCACAATCTTATAAAAAAAAATCTAGGATATTATTTTGGTAGTAGGTAGCATTACTGTTTTCTCAAAAAAGTCTAAGTTTTGTTTGTCTGTCTTTTATGTGGTCCACTGGCTAGCCTAATCTAGCCACCCTAACATATCCTTGTGCCAGAATAGATAAAGGACTATACAGCAAGCCCTCCATATCCATGGGTTCTGTATCTGTGGATTAAACCAACTGTGGATCAAAAATATTCTTTAAAAATATGCATAGTTGCTTCTGTACTAAACATGTACAGATTTTCCTTTTTATTATTCTCTAAACAATACAGTATTCACAACTATTTACATAGCATTTACATTATGTTAGGTATTATAATTAATCTAGAGATGAGTTAAGGTACTATACAAGAGGATGTGCTTAGGTTATATGCAAATACCACACCATTTTACCTAAGGAACTCTGAGCATCTGTGGATCCTGGTATCTTCAGGGGGTCCTGCAACGAATCCCCACAGACACAGAGGGATGACTTTACACACAGTAAAGCACTGCTTGAACCACAACCACTATATATATATATGTTTTGTACATATCACACACACACTAATAGATAAAACTCAAAGTAACATTATTAACAATTTATTCCAAGTGATATAAAGTATTTTCTACCTATGCTATACAATCTCATCATCTAAAAACAGCCTTCCAAAGGATGATACTACTTGAACTGACCTGTCAAAAGGAGTGGTCTCATGATAGAACCAAACCTACAAGAGGAAAAATAAATCAAAGAGAGGATCCTTTTGAAATTTTTCCTTCCAAGTCAGAGCTTTCAAAGGTGAGTTCTCTCAATAAGATGTGCTAATACCAAGATCTTTTCCTTCCTCTCTTTTGCCTAATATTTAAAACTAACTTTATTGAAATGTCATTTAAAAGTCTCATTTAAGAGTTAAAAATCTCATTCAAGAGTTAAAAATTCTTTACAAAATGAAAAAACACTATTTAAATGAAAAGTATTCACCATAAGAACAAACTGAGGAAAATATTTGGAACTCAATTCACAGAGAGACTAATTTTCCTAATATATGAAGAGCTCCTTGGAATCAATAAGCAAAAGACTAAGATTCTCAACAGGGAAATGTGTAAAAGATAAACAAATAGTACAAATACTATAAACACCTCTAAAGCATACGGAAAAACAATCTCACTCATAATAAAAAAATTTTAATTAAAACTATACTGAGATCCATGTTTTTATCTGTTAGATTGGCAACCATTAAAATATTTGAGAACATAATCTTAGTGAGGACATGGAAAAAATCTCATATTGCTGGTGGGAGTACAGATCAAAACAACCTCTGTATTAACAGTTTTTCTCATTTGAAGAAATCCTTGTAAGATGTTTAAAAAATACAGCACATAAGATATATTCAGCCTGATGTAGGCTGTTAGTCATTTTCAAAAAAGTGTTACAATTTTCTTTTACAGAATTCTGTTCATATAATGTAGCAGACAAGCAACTTCAAGCAACTTGCATGATTAACCCAGTGGTCTTGCCTCATCTGCTACTCACCTCATGATACCTTACTATGCACTTAGTGGGGGCTCAAGTAAATATTTTTTGAGTCAATGGGATCAGGAATGATGCTAAAGGATGATGGGAATGGAATAAAAACAAGAAAAAGGAATTAACTAAATTCATCTGAATAGATGAATAAGTTGCTTACCTAAATACTACTTATTCAAAAAAGGGGCAATGTCACACTGGCAAATGCTTCCTGAAAAATGAATCAGTCAGCAGCAGTTATATAAGAGATTCTTGCAGTATTGGCAAAAAATGAATAGTTGCACCTGTATTTAACATGTATTTACAGATTCTCCCTTTGTTATTATTCCCTAAATACAGTATCACAATTATTTATATAGCATTTATATTATATTAGGTATTATCTAGAGATGATTTAAGGTACTAAACAGGAGGATGTGCACAGGTTATATTCCACACGCCCTTAAGGAAACTCCTCCCACACCAACTCTAGACTTGGCCAAGTGATTTGCTTTGGCCAACAGGACAACAGAAAATATATGGGGCTTGCCTTTACTAGTTGCTCCTGTAAACCCCACTACTGCCATAGCTAGCCTATTGGAGACACATGGCCCACCAGCACCCCAGCCAATAACAAGCACCGATTTCCAGACATAAGAGTAATGCAATCCTAGACCAATGAGCTCCCAGCTGATCCACCCACTGACTGCAGCCACATGAGCAAGCCCAGACATACGCAGTAGCAGAATTGCTTAACTGAGTCCAGCTCAGAACTGTATGCTAGCAATGGCTATTGTTTTATAGCCTTAAGTTTTAGGGAGGTTTTTTATATAAGCAAAAGGTGATAGAAGCGGGAGGAAAATAGGACTGTTGATCAAAGAAAATTTTTCCTTTACCTGTTCTGTTTTTTAAATTTCATAATGAGAAATATATTCACATAATACTTGTTTAATTACACTAAACTTACAAAAATATTTTATATCAGACTGATATTAAAGTCCTATTATCACCTCATAAACACATATACACAAAATAATTCCATCCAAATGGGAACATGAATTTGGGAGGAGACATTAATATTGATCAGAAAAAAATGGGTCAATACAGAGTATCAGGGTATATTATCATAAAAAAATTGTGAATAAGAATATATTCATGGTCACTCTCATGTCTCAGTAATGGCTATTATCAAATGCTGGAAGTGTTAGGAGACATTCATCTCAGATTTTACTTCTCTGATTCCTCTATTTAGGCAGGTAATGGCCTAACACACGTTTTTTCATTTAATCTTCACATGCTATGAGGTAAATATCACGTATAACTTTAGAGAAAGTTAATTAACCTATACATGCCTCATTTCCTCAACTGTAAAATGGGGGTAACAGTAGCTATATTATAGAGCTCTTGTAAAGATTAAATCACTTAGAACACAGCACACAGTCCTTAATAAATGGTCTACCACCTCTGTGAGTAAAATGATATAAAATTAAGGTCTTTTAACTAACATAGCTTCTATTTTAAAAACACTAAGCATTATCAACTAAGGTGTGAGACATAATTTGGATACCTTTTGAATGATTTCATTAAAAAATTAATAGACAATGCTATTAAAAAACAAAAAATCTGGGAATGAATGTAGAAAATATATGGTGAAGAGAGTTGAAGCTCTGGTCAATAATAAATCCTTTGGTCACATCCCACAATCCTAAGTAGGTTTAAAAACCAAAGGCCTCAATTTTCGTGTGTGTTACAAATTCATAAAAGGCAAAAACAAAAAAGAGTAATAAATCCTATTGACATGTCACCTTTACTGTGACATCTAGCATATATAACTTTCAACATGTTCTATTGTCATTTTTAAAAAAGAAGGCACTACTGAAAATAAGGCTTTGGAAAATAATGCTCTTTTCAGACGAAATGTACTTAATCTAATCTATAGCATTGGAAAACTGACGTTACTCCTTGATCAATGGCTTAACACTGCCCATTTGTCAAGGCAAGATCAGGCACAGACATTTTTCTGTCTATATAAACACATATCAACAATTTAAAAAAAATCAGGCCTGGATGGGGTACTTATAAAAAATAAAACAGCCAAATTTTTAAAAAGCATTTTAAACAGGCAATCGCCTAGCCTATAAACATATGAGTCACTGACCAACTGTAAAAAAGCCTTACACCACAATGTGCAGGTGCTTTAGTCTGTCCTGTGAGGAATAAATAAATGCTATAAAAATTCCATTTTTCATTTTAATTCGATTCATACATTTTAAAGAGTGCTTAGTACACCTGAGTACGTAATGTGGCAGGATTCTGGAAATAGAAGGGTAAAGAAGGTAACACTTACGTTACTCTACATGCCAGACATTTGCTGGTTATCTTATTCAATAATAATCTTGTGTGGTTGAAATTATTAAAACTCATTTTACAGAGGAGGAAATTAAGGCTCATAAAAGTAAAATAACTTGTTCAGGGTCTCTCAGCAGCAGAAAGCAGTGGGGTTGAGGGGTATGGCGGAGGGAGCACATGAGGGTAGCGCCAGGTGACTATTCTTACAAGATGAACACAATACTCAGTGTAAGAAGTCTTTTACCATGAATATGGAAGGAGACAGGACTTAGAAAACCAAGGAGATAATCTTTTGAGAGTGGGCAAAGGAGTTGCAGAGGCTTTAAAGAGGTTGATATTTGAGTTGTTACTTTAAGGATGAGCAGGATTTACCAACTTCAATACCAAGGCTCACCCCCACCACCCCTCACCCCCAATATATTAACCAAAATAAATTACTTACTTGAAATTGAGAAAAACAATTTTGAGAGAAATCTTCCTCAGATATATTATTCCATAGTTTTAAAACAAATAATATGATGACAGTTTAATTTTTAGGTTGCTTTTATGTGGCTTGTCTTGGTTTTTATTCTGAAATGAAATTTAGATTAGTCATTTTCTTGTTCTGAGAAACTAGGAGTATGCCAACATGTTTTAACTTTACATTCTTTCACATATCAACATGTATTCTTATTTACAAAGTCTTTCATTTCACCATCTCAAACAAAACCTAATTTAATATATATTACTTTTAAGTGTAAATATATATGCAAAATAAGGTATTTCTTTTAATTTTTGTTTTATTTCCTTGGTAATTGTAGTAAATAGAAGAAAACAGAAAACCTGTGAACTGTTATATATTACACAAGGCATTTTTGAGGTAACACACTTTCTTTTATTATTTGAATAGTTTAATATAGTAAATGCTTTCTAAACCCAAAGAAAATCAAGTAACTGTTCCCAAGTAAATAGACCTCAAATTCTTAGTATTTCTGAAAACTATCATCTAAAAACAAAATTAAATTGGCCAAAAAAAGATGGGTGTCTAAATTTTCCATTGACAATTACTACCCATTTTTCTCAGAATTTACTTTGTTAGGCATATATTCAATTTCTGCTCCAGAAAACAGTCCAGTTTACCAATACTACTAATTAAGCAACAAAATATTTTTCATTAAAAAATTAAAAAAACCTACAGAGAACTGGAAAAAATATAGATCATTTGAAAAGCTTAAAAGGAATGACAAAAAAAACCACAAAAAACAAAAACAAAACAAAAAACACGAAAGGTTAAACAGAGGGTCTTAATTTCACTTATAATTTGTTTTGGTCTCCAAAATGCATCCACATCATTTTTGGACAGTGGAGTTCTTCTTAACTGCCTAAGATACCCACTCCTGCCTTATCTCTATTTACATGGAAATTACAAGTTAAAACAATTTTATCCAAAGTCCACTGTTCCTTACATCCCATAATTTCTTCTTTTAGTACCAGTATGGTGTTAAAATGGTAGCCAGGTACCAAAGTAATATATCTCATACCACAGTACATTTCTCACTTTGTAAGTTTCTAAGTATTTCTTTGAAACATTTAGGGCTAATGGCAACATCCTCTGAAACCTACTTAAACCCAACCTACTTTCACTTAGATTATTTTTAATTAGTAAATTTTAATCCAACCAAAAGCAAGAGAAAATTTAATTATAACACCAGAGACCTGAAAGGCCTCATAGATTCCCTCCCCCCTTTTGGGGGGAAACTATATACATATAATTTTAGTATCAATTTTTGTTTATATCTATCCTAAATTCCTATATTCCTAAACTGCTATAGTCGAACTTTTATTTATTATCCATTTCTTAAAAGATATAGCTAAAATCATCACAAAAATCCTACCATAATTTATTATATTCTACAAAAAGATTCTAAATACCATTAGATATAGTAGGTCCTCAAAGATTTCTAAGCTATTTATGTGTAGTTCTTTCTTTTAATAATTCCTCCAAGGTTCTATATTTTCATCTTTCAATTATCATCAATGCCTTCCTCCAATATTCCATCACATTTGAGGGGTCAGTGTGAGGCAGTGAAAGCTGAGTGTCAAGATCCTCAATTTTCAAATCCAGCCCCACACCAACCATAGGATAATAGACAACTATAGGATAATGGACAAATTCCTGAGCCTACCTAACTAAATTGCAGTTTTCTTTATATAAAACAAGTAGATTTGACTAGAATGCTGCTTCCCAACCTTTTCTACATCATAAAAAAAATTACCATATTTTCTTTGTATAATTACAGAAAAAAATTAAATTTATAGAGATATTCTTTGACTTATGTAATGCTGAAATTCATAATATGAATGAATTTCCAATCCAAACTTTTTCACATCAAGAACAGTATTTCAAAATGACAATGGTAGCTTTATTTTTTAAGAACACACGTACACTATCAAGCAGTCACTTTGCAGCAAGCTAAAATGGCACATCAAACACACTTGGCAAGCAAGATTCAATACAGGTGTACACAAGAGATTCAAGCCTGGAGTGGGGCCCCCCTAGGGACACCCTCCCTGTTTCCCTGTCCTCTCGTCATCAGTAGGCTGCACGCTGCCCTGGGTGGCACCCTGAATACAAACTCCAATAGCAGCTCCATGATCCCTTTTCCACAAGAGGCAGCTGGACACTGTGATTAGTTGCTGAAGTAGACTCTAAGTAGTAAAGCACCTCCTTTAAAGCACTTAAAGTATCAAAAGGAGCAGTAACTGCTGGTTGTCACTCATCCTGCTGTTTACAAGAACCCCAAAGCCTTTCTTCGGCCCCCATTCCACTACTGTGGTTACATGGCTACTCTCCAGTGAGCCATGTAACATCAACTGAAAGCTATGAATTAGAAGACCTCTAATAAAACCTAAAATTAAACACATATTGCAGTAAATATCTGTTTACAATTATTATGGCCTTTTAATTTTTTCTTCTTTACCAATTCCTGTAAACATTACTTAAAAAATATTAACTCTGAATATTACATGCACATGGCAAAAAAAAATTTTTAAATTACCAAACAGTATATCCCCCCAAAAGTTAATCCACTTTTGTCTTGTATGTCACCAGTTCTACTCATTGGAGGCAATCACTGTCACCAAACTCTCGTGTATCCTTTTAGACATAACTGTACATACACATTACATTCTATAACCACCTATATATACATATTTAAACCACACAAATGGGAGCATACTACACTTGGAGTCTTACATCTTGAGGTGGTTCTCTCATATCTTAGAAATGGCACCATAGCAGTACTCATAGTATTGCCTCATTATTTTTAAGGGCTGTCTAGTATTCCATTGATAGACATACCATAATTTACTTAACTGATGTATGTTTACACTGTTTCCAATCTTTTGCAATGACAAATAATGCTGCTGCAAATACACTCCACATATTTTTGACACATATACAAAAATCTAGAGAATAAAATCCTAGAATGGAATTGCTAGAGCAAAATATATGTGCATTTATAATTTTGAAAATGACTTCCAAATTGCTTTCCACAGAACATGAACACTTTATATTCCCACCAGCAATGTAGGAGATTGCCCATTTCCCCTTCTTCTCACTCTCCCTAAATTATACTATGTAACCAATCTTTGCTAATTTGATAGGTGATAAACAGTATGCTGTAGCTTTAATTTACATCTTTATTATAAATAAAACTGTACATCTTTTCATATGAATTCTCTTTGCTCATTTGCTATTGGATTATTTTCTAGGAGCTCTTTGCATATTAAGAAAAAATTAGTCCTTTGTGAAGTATACAAATAAGTTTTAGTAGTCTGTTTTTCTTTTAATTTTGTGGGTTTTACCCCATACAGAATTTTCTTTTTTTTTTTTGAGACAAAGTTGCCCAGGCTAGAGTACCTGGCATCAGCCTAACTCACAGCAACCTCAAACTCCTGGGCTCAAGCAATCCTTTTGCCTCAGCCTCCCAAGTAGCTGGGGCTACAGGCATGCACCACCATACCCAGCTAATTTTTTCTATATATTTTTAGTTGGCCAATTAATTTCTTTCTATGTTTAGTAGAGACAGGGTCTCGCTCTAGCTCAGGCTGGTCTTGAACTCCTGAGCTCAAACAATCCGCCTGCACTGGCCTCCCAGAGTGCAAAATTTTCCTTTTATATCATAAAATTCAGTAATCTAGCTTCAGTTCTATTTCATAATGTGAAAGGACTTCACCATTCCTGGATTATATTAAAAATAATTATACTACGTTTTTTGTTTTACATTTAAATCTTTGACTCCTCTGGAAGCCAACTGTTTAGTTTTCCAGATAAACTAACTGGCTATTCCAATACTGTTTATCAAATAATTCTTATTTTCCCTACTGATAGGTGAAGGTGGCCACCACCTTCACAGACAGGTTGAATATACCTCATCCAAAACTCTAGGGACCACAAATGTTTCAGATTTTTTTTGGATTCTGGAATATTTGTATATACACAATGAGATATCTTGGGGATGAGACCCAAGTCTAAACACAAAATTAATTTATGTTTCATATATACCTTATACACATAGCATGAAGGTAATTTTACACAATGTTTAATAATTTTGTGCATGAAACAATGTTTTCAGAGTTTTGACTGAAACCCATCACACTGAGGTCATCAGGTGTGAAATTTTCACTTGCAGTGTCATGTCAGTACTCAAAAAGTTTTGGATTCTGGAGCACTTCAGATTTTGAATTTTTACATGAGGAATGCTCAACCTATATTAAGTTCTCATACATATTTGAGTTAATTTTTGGCCTTTACTCTGTTTTAATGCTTTATGTGCCAAAACCATGCTACTTTTCAAAACATTTTAAAATTAAAATCACTTTACATATAAATGGGTATAACAAAACCAGAAATTACTGGCTTGCTTTAATATAAGAATCTCCTTGCAGTTCCCAAATGGAATTTATATAATCAAGTTCAATACTATCATCATGCAATCATGCATTTTGGTTGACATTTATTTTGGAGACCATTATAAATTTCATGTCTTTTTTACTATATTTCTGAACCATATCTAGAAAACCAGTTTTTTCTTAATTTATACATGGACAGTTTTTTTTCAAATTATCAAAGCAATACTTTTATAGTTCTCTGTAGAATATCTAAAAATAAAAAACATATCTTCCAAAGATAATCAACCTTTTTTCCTCTTTTACTTTGGTGTATCTTTTTGGCATTTTTATGTGTTTTTTTTTCCTTTTTCTTTTTTTTTTTTTTATATAAATTCCAACAAAGCCTCCAGATATATTTTTGGCATTTTTAATAAGTGACTATTTTCTATATTGATTTTTTTCACATAATACACTAACAGCATTTTCTATGGTATATATTACTCTAAAACATGATTTTAAACACATAATATCCCACTATATGAATAAGCCCAATTTATGAAACCATTTCCCAACTGTTGGACATTTGGGGTTGTTCTCTGTAATGACTATTATCTACTGATTAATTCTGACAACAAATGCTTGAGTTTCAAAAACTGTGGTAAGCATTAACTTTATAATGGTGAGCAAAAAGGAACATATTACCAGCATTTCTGAAGGTTACAATCTATTGGGAAAAAACAGACATTAATTTCCAACATACATAAAATTACAACTATATCAAGTGCTATGAAGGAGAGTTCATGATGCTTTGAGAGTCTATGATAGGGAAGGCTTCCCTAAAGGAAAGATAAATTGGAATTTAGGTGATAGAAAAGGAAAAACATTCTAGGCAGAGGGAACAGCAGGTACAAAGCCCTCATTGTGGGAGGGAGCATGGCAAGAATAAGGGACTGAAAATAAGGCCAATATGGCTGGAACACAAAGAACAAGGCAAGAAGAATATGGCTCAAGCCATGATTGGACAGAAAGGTAGGGACTAGACTATGCCAAGACCTTATAAGACAGGTAGATGCCACCACATAAGATATGGAGTTTTGTCCGTATTCTAAATGCAACAGAAAACTACTGAAGCATATCAAGTAGTAGGGTAATGTAATCAGGTTTGCATTTTGAAAAGATCCCTCTGATTACTATGTGGAAAACAGATTCGAAGGGGACAGAATGGACTGGTATAAACCAAGATTAGGAGGCTAGTGTAGTAATCTGTCCAAAAATGCTAGTAGCTTAGACTAGGGTGGTAATGGATTATGAAAAGAAGTTGATGGATTCAAAAGATAATTAGATTTACCAAAAGATTTACATTCATAGATTAAAATCCCTAAAACTAGAATTACTGGGTCAAAAAAGAACATTACAAGGACTCTGATATACATTGCCAAGCTGCCCTGCAGAGAGCAGTTTTCATCATTTGTCATTACCTTGTATCTGTTCCTCTATCAGAATTTTCAAGTTCTTTAAAAATTCCTTTAAAATGACTTAATCCATACTTCCTTCATGAAGCCTTCCCTGACTCCCCTTTTTGCCTTGTCATTGAACGTGTCCTCTTCTATGTCCTCGCTATATCTTATACACATTTCTATAGTCTAATCATACTCTGGTTTACTTATGTTTATATGCCTATCATCTCCACTATACCGTAAGCTTCTGGAAGGTAAAGTTGTTCATAAAGAAGAAATTTAAAAAATAACTTGACATACATAGTAGTTCTCATTAAGTGTTGGATGAATGAACTGAATCACATCTTACCAGATTCCACTGTGCCCGCAGATTTAAGAGGGCTCCTACTTAAGCCTCTAATTTATTGATTATGATTTTAATCAAATATAATACAAAAAGCTAATAAAATTTGCTACTCCAGGCTTCAAATACCTTCTAAATAAAGTGACCAATTTTGTCTGTGATGAGTCAATAAATCTCTGAGGTGCTCCTGAAAAATCTCTAATAATTACAATCAAATAGGTGTTATGTGATCTTAAAGTATTTTTAAACGGTTTACTAAAAAAACAGGTTATGAACTGGACTTTTATTAGAGAAATTTTTGTAAACTGAGTTGTTGATAAATGCTATGGTTTTTACAATTTTATTCATTTCAAATTTATTTAATAATACACCAATTTACAAAAAAAAAGTGAGGTTATTCTGGTAGTTTCTTATAGTTAACTTTATAATATAAAGAATACGCATATGTATTTATATAATTTGAATAAGGATCCAGATATACTTATATAGCATTTCAGAATTATGAATTTCTTATGTTGAAAGACTTGATTTCATGTGTAACAAACAGCATCTGTAACAGTCTACCAAAACATTCACTGAGCTGAAGGAAGACTAAGAGGGGAGCATGGCAGAGTTTCTTACAGTAATCTTAAAGACAAGCAGCTCCCTCTATAGTCAGTCTGGCCTACTCTGTTTAATTACTTGCTTGGTGGACATCTCACATTCTTCTATTTACTCCTACTCTGCATCTCAGCAGGGAAGCTCTTTGAAAGGATAATTCTGTTTAACCTGGTGCAGAGGAAACTGTGAGAGCTTTCTAAACTCAGCATGAAGTGAGTTACATCAAGCAACTAAGCAAGACTTGAGATGTGGAAACTGGACAGCTTCCCAAGTTCACTTGAAGTCAGATGTTCACCATGAAGCCTCAGGATTGTTATTTGAAGTGAATTTTCTGACTGGTCACATCTATACTCAAATATAAGTGAAAAAACATTGTCCTATACTTTATTCATAACCTTGCTTTCCTGTATTAAAACAAGTGACCAAAATGTCATGAAATAAAAAATTAACCATTTCTCCTACATATGATATTGCTCAATTCATAGTTACATCAAAACAATGTTCAAGACATTTTAAAAACGAGTTAAAAGCAGAAGTTTTTGTTTTTTGTAAAAAAAAATAATTCCATCACTCAGATGAAGAAAATGTAAGTAATTCTCTCAGAATCAATATCCTCAGTTAGCAAGGGATTAAATCAGTCAGAATTTACCATTCAAGTTTGAATATTTCACTTTTTTAAAGCCTTTTCAAATTACACCAAATCAAGATATGTGCATTTTTAAACTTCAAACACTTTATTTCTTAAATTTCTCAGGATATGTCCTCAAAACACATCAAAAGTCAACTGGACTGTTTTCTAAAGCAGAAAAATACTTTCCTACAATAATAGAAAAACTGAACTAGTAAAAATGTATTAGGGCCAATCAGCTCAAAATTTATAATCCTGAAATGGCAACTTGGTTTGAGAAAAAATTGTGTTCAGTTGCTGTTTTTCAAGATCTCACTAGAAAGCAAACTCAGTTTAAAAACATCATTTCTCCAAACCAAGGAAAAGAATTAAGGACTTACAAAATTAACTCGTACACATGAAATAAGTATATTTATGGTACTTTAAGTAGCATAGGTTTATTACAAATTTTCATTAACTTATTTTACTTATTAATAAAGATATAAACATAGTTTGTTCTTTCAAATAAATCCATCTTCTTTCAAAATTCTAGCATTCAGACTTTTACTAAGCCAGACTGGCCTCTCTTTTATATTAATAATTTTCAAGTTTTATTTTCCTGGATGATCTGGACTAGTTTTCTTTGGGGAGAGAACTCAAAAGCAGATAATTCTGTAGTTTTTGTTTACATTTAATACTAATTCATTGGGAATTTTTGACATGCTAAAAATGCTGGCTTGATTTATGAAAGCTGTAAACTGTAAACATATGCCAATTACTTCAAATTTTTTCTACTGAAACAAAAATTTTTGTTTGAAACTGTGAACTATACAGCAAATTCACTTTGATAATCCTTAACAATTTGAAGTTTAAGGTCCTCTATAACAAGTTTTACATATTTCAATGTAATGTATGTACAAAAAAGTATTTCTTTTTTATTCATTTCCACTATACATTTCAAGGTGCATACCAAAAAAACCCCGTTTGGGTTTTTTTTTAAGAAAGGGGATAGTAATCTATTGTAAGATGTCCAGGAGGGAAGAAATAAATATTTCTTATTGTGAAATAGTTAATGTGTCTTTTTTTAAATATTCAGAAATACCAAAGTACATCATATGATATTCTTTGTTTTAAGGGATAATTATCTCACATAGTAAAAATTGCTGTTAGCTCATAGTGAAATTCATTTATTTACACAAACAAAACTTCCCTATAAAACAGAGCCTAAAAATCACTCAGGGATACTACATATTTAATGATGGGGGGGAGGAAAAAACTATGTGTAGAAAGTAACTGAAACCATCCAAGCTGTAATACACACAAAGGCCACAGTATATCCTATTAGCATGTCACTTTATGATTCAGAAATCTGGCTGAACAGAGCTATATCGACTTCACTATCTTACCCTTCCACTATCCTTTCACTTCAGATGCTGATCTGAAGTGAAAACAGAATATTACACCGAATTCCAATTAGAAACAAAGACAGCAACACTATATTTTAAAGGGCAGAAAACCTATCCTTCATAACACTTTATTGCCTCTCTTTTCCAGCCTCCAAACTTTCAAGTGCTACATTTTAAACACGCTGTTAACAGCACTCAAATTCTCTATCTTTCAAGGTTCATATCATCAAAATCTTTTCACTATTTAAAAAAGGAATACACTACCAAATCTCACGCCATTGACATTTTTAACAAAGAGAATTCACATTAAAAGATAACTGCTTGGAATGAGTGCTTGTGTTTGGGAAAGTGCTATTATCTAGGTAGTCCACAGAAACAGACTGTAGTAATAAGATGAATGGTTATGAGGGCAAGGAGCATCAAGTGGGAAATGCTATCTAAAATCCCATAGGGCAATACACAGCTAGAGGTAAGAGCATCCTTTTCTAGGAGGCAGCTAGCTCCATTATTTCATGTAAGCAGTTCAAAGCATGTAGAAAAGCAAAACAATTTTTAAAATGTCGTGTCAATCTGGCCTCTATCTTTATATTATCGTAAATCCCCAGGGATTTTTGAGAACGTAGTTTCTGTCACTGCTTTCTCTCCACCCCACCCCTTCAACATAGTTTTTGTTATTTTAATACACCTGTATTTAAAACACAATCCTACAACCCAGCATTTTAAAATGTCGGAATTGCTGAGTTTGGCTGTGATTCCTAACAAATTCTCCCTATTAAGTATGATGTTTTACGTTGGGCAACATAAACACGCACACATGGATGCACATTTCCCTGAAAGCATTGCACCTGAGGATGCTGCCCAGTCCCCAGACGCTGAGGCATTAAACGCTAAGGAGTCACGACCCGCACTCACAGCAGAGCCACATGGTCACTTCAATGAGAAAGATTATCTGGCCCCAGGCGCCACTCTCTTCAGTCCACTGCATCTCCGGAAGGGGCAGAGGAGAGCGAGGGTGAAAAGAGGCGACCGAGAGCGACTGACAACAGAGCTGACACTTCCCCTCTCCTCTTAAAGCCATTTCCAGAAAGAGGCAGTTGGGAAACGACAGAGGTGCGCCGGGTTCCAGCAGCGACCGACCTCAGAGCGGGGCCCTACAAACCCCTCCACGGATGGACATGGCGCGGCCACCCGGCCCGCCCAGCCGGGCCGGAGCGGTGCCCGCGGCGCTCGCTCCCCCCGCTCGCGACCCGAGTGCGGCTGCAGCTCTCAGCCACCGCTCGCAGTGTAAACACTCGGCGCTCGCCGCCTCCCGCCCGAGGGGGGGGCGCGCGGCGCTCGCACGGACCCACATTTTTGCGCCTCTTGTCACGCACGAGAGGAAAGGCGAGGAGGGCGGAGGGGAGGGAAGACGCGGCAGCGATCCACGGAGACGGCCGGCGCCGGCGGCGTGCGCGCGTGTGCGCGGCGGGGAGGGCGGCCCGGGCGCCCCGCCGGTTCCCGCTCCCGCTCCCGCCCGCGCCCGCGCCCGCTTACCTGCCGGGGTTGCTCCGAAGACTCGCACTACCGGCACCTTCTTGACAGGAGCCTGGGTGAGGGGGGATTGGCAGATATCCAGCCCCTGCAGCGGGCTGGCCATGTAGTAGTCGGCAGTCACTATCCTCACTGAAAACATGTTCGCCGCCGCCGCCACTGCCTCCCCTTCACTGGCGACCTGGCAGCGGCAGCGGCAGTAGCAGCGGCGGCGGCGGCTCCCTCCGCAGCGGCGGCCCCACGGCGGCGGCGCCCCCTCCCCTCCTCGGCTTGTCCCCCTCCCCTCACACAGACTCCGTGAGGAGCAGTGGCGGGCGGGGCGGTGTAGGCACGACTGCCGCCGCCTCCTCAGGAGCACCCGGCGAAGGGCAGCAGGAGAGAAGCCCTCGCGCTTTCGTCGGTGCTGGTGCTGCCGCCACTGCCGCCGCCGCCGCCGGGAATCACACGGGCTCCTCGGTCCCAGGCTGCAGCTCTTGTTGCCATGATGATGATGTCACGGACGCAACCACTGGGGGAGGGGAGGGGTGTGTGTGTGGCGAAGGGAGGGCTGTGAGTAGTTGGGGGGAGGAACACGGCGGGAAAGGGAGAGAGCGGGCGGGCGCCCGGGCGGGACGCCTCAGGCGGGGGCCGAGAAGGTGTTTTCTCCCCCACCCCTGGGCACGCAGCAAGGGAGGAGGCTGGCAGAAAGCAGGGCCCGCACCGCGCGCGAAGGATCGATGACTCGGCCGCTGGGCACGGCCACCTGGGTGAGGGGCAACGGAGGGGGCGGCGGAGCACCGATATCATGGATGGGCTCAGGGGCTTGCGGGAGGGGGGCCTCCAGTGTTCAGGGCCGTTTTGGCGGCTACGCGGAACTGGCCACAGCTGCGGAGCTCGCGCTCGCCTCGCCGACCGCCATTTCACATCCTGCGGAGGAGGCGGGGACAGCGCGGAGACGGTTTTTCACAAGGTAAGAAAACTCGCCTGCGGGAGGAGGGAGGGGAGGCGCAGATCTCGTGCCGCCGCGGCCTCGCGGGAGGGCGGGCGGCGGAACGGGCGGGGCCGAGCGCGGATGCAGCCGGCCCTTCTCAGGTAACGCCGCGGCTCCGCGCGTGGCCCGGGGGCGGTGCGGAGGGCGGGGGCGCGCGAGAGCGGGCTTCGGCCTATAAAAGGGCCGCCCCGACGCTTTTCTCCCCCTTCCTGAACGTGCCGCGCAAGCTTCCGCGCCCCCTCCCCTGCACTACCGCAATGTCTACGCTGGGCCATTTAATGAGATATATTCACGCACGGGTCTTCTCAGCTTTGCCAGGGGTTGGCAGAGCCAGTGCACTGGGATTTCCCACCACCGTGTTTTTCTCCCGCCCCTTCCTTCCCTCGCCCCAATACATCCTTCCTTGGTTTCCTCCTTGGCCCCAGGCTGCGTCCCGGGCACGCGCAAGTACATGTAAGGACTTGTCCGCTGCAAGTGACCTCCCCCTTCTCCCCTCCTCCCCCAGAGGAATGTAGGATTAAGAGCCTCTCAGAAAATTTTAGCCAAAGAAAAAGGCCCGTGAAAGTCACCGCGTTAGACTTGGACTCCCAATTCGCTGACACGTTGTGCAAGGATTTTACTACCCGAAGGCATAAAAGCAAAAGGGTGTGGGAAGGACCATTAGACAAAAAAACTCTCCAAAAAGCTAGAGGGTTCGTTGAAGCGGTTCAGTTAGGGATTTTTTTTAAGGGTCGATAACGGAGGCGGCTGGGTTGGCGGTTAAATTGGAACCAATGTTTTTTTTCTGTTTAACTTGGTCACTGATATTGGGCGTGACCTTGGAGAAATTATTTGGTTTCTTTGGGCTTCGGTTTCTTCGTCTGTAAAATGAGAGGGTTTCTCTTGAAAATTAATTCTTGAGGGTTTCTTCCCAACAAAAAGATTTAAGCTACAGGAGGCAGAAATCATGGCTTCAAATTCGAAATTTGCCACTGTATTAGGTCTCTTGGCAGTCATTTGCAGCCTATCCAAAATAGAGATCATTCATTCATGCTTATGTACTATACAAGTGCATTTTAATGGTTACTAGGTGCCATCTATTTCAAGTGTGAGAGCTCCTTGTTTGGAACCATTGTGGGTCTTCAAATGGGAAATCAAAAGGTCCAGAGGGACGGGTCACTGGAAGGAAGCTGTGTATAAATTCCCTAACATATAAATGCTAATAAGAACTTATGCTCCAAGGGATTTGAGACTGATTATCACAGTAAATGAGCCTGCAGTTTTTAACCTCAGAGCATGATTATAAACATAGATGGCAAGATTTCTAATATGCAGGACATAACCTGATAACATTTTAAAAAAGCAAAATCTCTTAAATTGATTTGAAGTTTTAAAAGGCTGTTGAAATGATTCAAAAATATAACTACCATGCTAAAATGATTTTTGGTAAAATAAATATTTTGTACAAGCCAAATCTCAGATGCACAATACCAGTGATTCTCATAGTTCTATGATAACCTAGGTATTCTTTAAATTTTAATGTTTGGCCCTTACTGAATTACATTTTGGGGGATGGAGCTTGGAAGTCTGTATTGCTAGCAACCCTACCTGCCACTCCCATGATTCTTAAGAAATATAAAATTGACAATCCTTGTACTATATTATAACCAAGTATATCTATGATATTTAAATTATACTGTATCTAACTAGAAAATGGTAAAAGCCTCAAATGAACAGGTTAGCTTTTCTAAAAGAGGATTTCTTTCCCTTTACCTCTTGAATTAACATTATTTAATTTAAGAAAAGGCAGTTGCAACAATTCAAATCCTTCTATAATTTCAAGAATGTTCATTCCTGAAGAAAACATTTGCAGCATGAAATTTAAAATATTGTGTTCGTTGCATGTAATTTAGTTTAAGTTGATGCTCAAATTGAAAACCTGACAATAGTCCCCTAATTAACCACTATCAAATGTGTTTTATAAATAATATTCTTCCTGATGTAAAAAAGAGTTCTGGAATTTTGAGTCAAAGAATGAGAATTTTAACCCATCATATACTGGCTGAGTTCGGACAGATCACTTTTATTTTTTGGAGTTTATTTCATCATCTATTAAATGGATAGTAATTCTTGTTAACTTCTAAGGATGTTATAAGGCTCAAGTGAGATAATGTATGTGAAAATATCATAGAAAACTTCCACATCCAGAAGTCTAACTCATCTTGAAAAAGTAAAATCATTTGGAATTGCCATATCTACATACAGTATGAGAAATGCAAAAAATTGAACTCTATACTTAATATACTTAAGCATCTTTTTTTGTTTGAGTGGCTACTTTTTGCCAGGCGACTTGAGATATGGTGAGAAACAAAACAGACATGGTCCCTGTCCTTATGAGGTTTATAGTTTAGCATCGTAAAAATGTATTTTAATCATATCAATTAACATTACATCTCTTCTAGTTCACTGACCTATACTCATCATGTCATGCCTTTAGTAAAAGCCTGCCCAGCCTTCTATTCTAATACTGTTCACCATCTAATATCTGCCTGTTAGCAATTTATAATATAGAGCAAAAGGCAATGGCTACCATAGTTTTGTGATAGATTCTATTAGTGGTTTATTCAGTACTCACCAAACCCTTTGTAGCTTGCTTTTCTGTACTTTAAAAGCTAGAAAATCAAAAACATTTCCCAGACTCCCTTGCAGCTAGAGTCCTGGCATGAGATCAGTAGTGTGATTAGTAAATGTTTAACAATGGCTAGGGAAGGGGGAAACCCTGATTTGTAGCATTGGGTAATTTTATTTTTTCTCTTTTAGAGACTGGGTCTCACTGTTGCCCAGGCTGGCCTGGAACTCAAGGGATCCTCCCGCCTCAGCCTCCCAAGCTGAGACTACAGCCTTGGGCCACTATGCCCAGTTTTCATCATACAGATATGTCTAAGCCACCGGAGTGACTTAATTGAATGTGGAATTGGAAAGGATGCTAATAACCAGGACCTGGCTTCAGCATATGACCTAGTTTTCAGCAATGAGATGCACCCACTCAAGATGTGGATATGACAGTGAGCAACATGTTGCTTCAGCTACACTCAGAGAGATGGGATCTTCTGGCAAACACCATGGTGGAGGTATCTGGTTATTTGGGTAGCTAGGAAGAAATTCTGGCATCCATTTCTGGAGTCGTAGGTGCTGGCTGGCAGGTGGTGCTAGGATGGGTTTCTTCCAGAATAGCCCTATGATATGGGTTGGATATTCTTTCCAGTTTGGTTTTTCCTGCATGTTGTTTCTAGCTATGTTTATTCAAGCTTGGTTTTCTGGCCCTCTGAGAGATTTGTGAGCTAAATATTATCCTTTAATCCCTTTCTGCTTAAGCTAGCCCAGTCACAGCCCCCCATTGTGGGGCCCAGAGCAAAATGAAAATTTTGGCACCCTGTTCAAAAAGCAGGAGAAAAAGCGCCATTACCTGTACTAAAATATGAAGCTGCTTCTTTCCTCTGCCTCCACTTGTCATAGTGTTTTTAAATTTGCTTTTTAATGTCATTCTAAGTAAAGAAAAATTTTTTTAATTCTTAGGATGAATTTTACCATTCATCTTTATAGAGTGTGATGCCATTTTAAAATGCAAATATAAGAGCATTTCACTTGTATGTGGAATCACCAAAATTACACAATTCGTATTTCATAGCTTGTATATGCATATGTATTTTGTGCTGTCAGAACAGTGTAAACTCTGCATAAAACTAACTCAACTGTTTTTATTTTCCTTCTTGATATGCGCACATTCTGCCAACATTCTCTATCTTCTGCTTACTGATGAGTAAGGAAAGACAGAAAGGATAGGGAGCTGTGGGTTGCCTTACCTTTCCCTTTCATTCTGTGTCATCATTTTCAGGGAAGTAACACGAGTAAGAAAGGATATGGTTTGGTCGCCTGTGTTTCTTAGGATGCCATTGCCTTCTTTCTGAAGCAAGTTCTGGTTTGAATGGAAAGCACAGCCTTTTGGAGCTGTCAGTGCCTCCACTGACTCAGTCATAGATATAACATGCTTGTCTTGTACTCTCTTTGTTACTGTCTTGAGTTCCTCTACCTCGTAAGTCCACCAGTAACCTTTGCTCATGAGGCATCGTAAGACCATATACAAATGGGGTGGCAAGGAAGAAAGGAAACATATAATCTCCTCTGCTTGCATGTATGCTTTATTGTACCACTGAACTTCACTTACAAAACAGACATTTAAACATAAAAGTATTAGGTTTTCAAGATGGTGACTGCAGAGCATTAAACTAAATACTGGGCCCAGTGTAACTACACAGTTCATGTGCCCATGATGTTGACTCTGAGCTCTGAGTTTCTCCAAGACACTTCTGGCATTTTGGGTGAAACAGTTCTTCATTGTGCAGGACATTTAACATCCCTGGCCCCTGAGCACTACATGCCACTGTGACAATCAAAAATGCCCCATACATTTTTAAATGGCCCCAAAGAAGACTTGCTTTTCTCTACTAAACAACTACAATGGACTCTACTGCTTGCAGTTATGAACTATGACCACTACAGGGTTAAATTAAAAAGATTTCAAATTCTCACACCCAATAGAGAAGAATTATGGTTTTTCCTCTATTGTCAGAAAAATAATATCACCTACATTGGTGATGAAACAAGTATTTGGGATGAAAATTGCAAAGTGATCAGAGAGTGGAGAACCTGTGGCCTTGGGGCTACATGTGTCCTTCTGGCTCCTTGAGTGCAGCCTTTTGACTGAATCCAAATTTTATAGAACAAATGCTTCTAATAAAGAGATTTGTCCCGTGAAGTTAGGATTTGGTTGAGGGGCTGCACTTGGGGATCTGCAGGGCAACATGTGGCCTTAAGGTCACAGGTTCCCCACCCTAGGCAAAGAGAACTGTCTTACCTTCATTACCTTCATGAGTCCGCTGAAGGAGGGGTAAGTCCCCAGGAAAAACTAAGAATGTTGCCATAATAAGTTGTGCTGTTCTTATTATATTAGATTTTGAACTTTGTTTTATTGTGTCTCTATTTTTTGTTTAGGTTTAGTTTTTGATTTAAGAATATTAACATTGTAGCATATTACAGCTGAAATAAGATACCCAAATCATTGTTTCCTTTAAACTGTAAACTATGTAGGGATTAAAAACTCTAGCTCTATAGACCTGAACCTTGCCTTTGCTAACTGTGAACCTCAGTTTCTGTAAACCAGTTTTCTCTTCAACAAACTATGGATGATAGTATACTTACCTTGGGTTTTAAGTCATTTCGTCAAAAGCCAATTCATTAAAAAAGTAAGTGTACTAAAAATACATTTATTAAATATATTCAGGATGACTATTCCCTAAAATATGTATTTGGTAAGTTTTTTGGCAAATTAGCTTTTAGCAAATTGGACTACTTTCCACTTCTGTTAGGGATATTATAAGGATTAAATGAAGTAGTGCCAACAAAAAGTGCTTAGCAAAATTTTCAATAAACCCCTCAACATTCAGATTTTAAGTCCTGCCCATTCTGTCTCCTGAATATTCCCCATTCCTGTCCACATAATCATTGTCCTTTTGTAGGTGTCCTTTTCACTACCTTTAGGTGGACTATTGCAATAGTCACTAGATTGGTCTCTTAGCTTATTCCTCACAAAATTTCCACAAAACTACCAGGGTGATCTGTTTCCTACATTAATTTGAAATCATCATATACAGTATAAAAACAATTTTTATGGCATACAACTTCATGTTTGGCTTAGATACTCAGCTTCATTTCTTCTCTCCTTTTCCATTTATCTTCTGGCACCACTGATATACCTCTAGTTCCTTAAACATGCCATTCTTTTTGCAGAACCATCAAATCTCTATTCATTTGCCTTTCTAACTGGAATACCTTCCCCCTTCTTGTCCCCTGGCAAAATTCTTATTTATCGTTTATGTTTTAGGTCGAATGCCACTTCCTTGTAAAGGTTTCCTTAATTTCATCAAGCAGATTAGGTGTTACTTCTAGGCTTCCACTGCTCTTTGTATGTGCTTCTATTATAATGCTAATGTTATTATAGTTGGTTGTCATTCTAATGGACTGTTATTTCCTTGAAGGAGGAGACTGTATCTTTTCATCTTCTATATACTCGCTCCAAGTATAGTGCCTAGAACAAGTGTCCTCAAACTACGGACTGCGGGCCACATGCGGGCTGCCTAGCACATTTATTTATCTGGCCCTCCAGGTGTTTTTGCCACTGCTGCCTGTCCTGCTTAGCAGCCGACTCCTCCTGGGCCCACAGTGCACACTCTCCAACGGTTGAGGGACAGTGAACTGGCCCCCTGTTTAAAAAGTTTGAGCACCCCTGGCCTAGAATATAAGTCATCAACATTTGTTGAATTAAAAAATTTTAAAAATCTATTTACAACCCTTTCTACTGCCTTCCAACCACACCTCCATTTTACAGCTCTATAAGCTGAGGCCCAAATAAATGAAGCTATTTAGTGAGAACCCATGCTTCCTAACTATTGCTTTTACTCTTAGGCTGTAGAGGAGTGTGGTTCCCCAACCTTTTTGGCACCAGGGACTGGTTTCATGGAAGACAATTTTTCCATGGGGTCAGGGTGGAGGCAGAGCTCAGGTGGTGATGTGAGGCCCTGTATTCCTAACAGGCCATGGACCAATACTGGGCCACTGCTTGGGGGATGGGGAGTACAGCTGTAAAGAATCTTCTGAATAGCATCTATATATTAATATAAGTCATTTCTATTGTAGGAAACAGACCATCTTGTTAGTGTTTTTCCATTCATCAATTATCTAGGGAATAGATAGAGGGGCATAATGATTTGATAAGATTAACAATATTATCTTCCTTATTCTATCATTTGGCTGCTTTTGTTTTCAAGTAAATTCAGTAAAATTCATACTGAATTATTTATTGTGCCATCACTTTCCTTCACCCTCACAGAACTCAGTTTTCTTAACTACTGTGGGGTCGAATGTCTAAAACATTTAGTCCAGTGGGCCTCAACCAGGGGTGATTTTGCTCGCCTAGGGGACATTTGGCAAAATGTCTGTAGACATTTTTGATGATCCCGTCTGAGGGAGTGCTACTGGTATCTAGTAGGTGAGAAGCCAGGAATATGGCTGAACATCTTACCATGCACAGGACAGCCCCGAGAACACAACATGTTAATAGTGTAGAGGTTGAAAAACCCTGATCTAGCTTAAAGAAAGTTTTTACCCAGCTCTTCATCTAGTCTCTTGCCTTTATGAAACCATGATAAAAAAGAAAGATATCCCCTACCAGAAGGATTTGGAAGCCCTAAGTGTGGCAAACTCTGAAGGCAATTGCTGTCAACTCTGCCCAGTCCCAAAACGCTTTTTGTAGATTTCCTCAGTTTATCCATAGTACCTGCTGGGGTACAAGTTAGGCACATAAATATTAATTGCCTAAATGATTAATAAAATATTTTTTGGCCAAAAGATTGGGGTTTTATTTCTCTATCTTTAAATCAAAAGGAAGTCATATTAATCATATGGAGAGAGATGAATTTCCTGAATAAAGATCATCTCTCTGTTCTTGCCTTTTTAACCAATTAATCTACTCAGTTACTTGGAGAAGCAAAACTTTTCTAAAATTACTCTCCTACTTCAGTAAATTAGTAGTAATAGTATTAAGGGAGGGACCATTGAGCCTATAAATTAAAGATGATGTTTTGAGGAAGAAAAAATAAAAAGAAACTTTCAGACCAGAGTAATATTAGAACTGATGTTTGAGTTTTCCAGGACCCTCATTTAAATTACATATCCAAAATTGATATTAGAGTATTTTAAATCAATTATAGAAAGAGACCAAACACACACAGAATACGGATAGATTAAGTTTCCAATTAATATACAAAATCTCAGAAGCAAGGTATCTATTTGGAGCAGCATAGCTCAGGGTAGTTTATCCTGGCCCCAAAGTCCCCACTGTTATATTCACAACTTAAATCATATTACAGGAAAACTTTCACTAGTAATCTTTGTTATTAACACTGGAATCTCCTGGATTTTTTTTTTTTTTTTTTTTTTTTTTTGAGACAGAGTCTCACTTTGTTGCACAGGCTAGAGTGAGTGCCGTGGCGTCAGCCTAGCTCACAGCAACCTCAAACTCCTGGGCTCAAGCAATCCTTCTGCCTCAGCCTCCCGAGTAGCTGGGACTACAGGCATGCGCCACCATGCCGGGCTAATTTTATATATATATATGTTAGTTGGCCAATTAATTTCTTTCTATTTATAGTAGAGACGGGGTCTTGCTCTTGCTCAGGCTGGTTTCGAACTCCTGACCTCGAGCAATCCGCCCGCCTCGGCCTCCCAGAGTGCTAGGATTACAGGCTTGAGCCACCGCGCCCGGCCTCTCCTGGATTTTGATCCTTATTCTACATCCTCATTCCAGAGGCCAGGAAAGAATATTTATTCTCAGATGTGTAAATATAGATCTATTCTTATATTTAATTATTTTCTCAATAAAATGTATTTTTCCAATTTTAAAACTTTCAAATGCATAGCATAGAAAATATGGAAAACCATAAAGAAAATGTGGAACAATCAGTCCCACCAAAAGGCAGTCATAGTTAACACTCTAATCCATCTTTTTGTAGAAAATCTTTGCATAAATATATTACGTAGTAGGAATAGTGTCCTAATTTTTTCACTTTGTATTATACCAGAAGCATTTCTCATGCAGATTAAAACTCTTCATGTACATTATTTTCATGGCTGCAGAATATTCTGTGCTATGGACATGATAGTTTACCTAACCATTTTCTCTCTGTTGGCCAAGAATACAATGGTTTACATTTTACATTATTGTAAATATCACACTGAGCATTTTTAGGCTGAAAACTTTGCTGCATTTTGGATCCTGTCCTTAAATGTTCAAGGAACTTACTTTATGGTTCATTATTTGACAATGACAGTTCCAGGTACATGCCATGATCCTTCTCTGCAGAAGAGAGAATTGCATGTGATATTCATTCTGCCTGGTTTGCTCTTCCTTTCCCCATCTTTTTGCCCAGTTAACTCACTCTGAAAATTTCAGCTCAGAAGTCACTTCCTCAGGGAAGCCTTCCCAAACTCTCTATATTTGATTATGGTCTTCTGTTACATCTCTAATTGTTCTGTGTTCCCTTTTTCCATAGCATTTACCTCTGGTTGTAATAATCCATTTATTTATCTTTATTTGATTGATTTCTGTTTCTTCCCTTGGACTGGAATACTGGCAATCATTATCTGGATAAGCAGCAATTATAATGCTGTGTTGTAAAGACAGGCCCATTAATGTGATATCATTTGTATCACTGTGATAAGATGGGTTAAAGCTTGAGATTGAAATGTAATTAGTCAAAAAATACTTATATGCCAGGCAGTATGCTAGGTGCTGAGAATATAGAAGTGAAAACAGTGAGCATGATTTCAGTCTTCATGTGGCTTATAGGCTAGCACAGGGGTCAGCAAACTTCTCCTGTAAAGGCGCAGATAGTGAATTTTTTAGGCTTCTCAGGCTGTATGATCTCTCTCACAAGTACTCAACTTTGTTATGATGCAAAAGCATGCATAGACAATACATTAAAAAGAGTGTAGCTGGGTTCCAATAAAACTGTATTTAAAAAACAGGCAGCGGGAGCTGGGTATGGTAGTTCATGCCTGTAATCCCAGCACTTTGGGAGGTGGAGGCAGGCGGATTCCTTAAGCTTAGGAGTTCAAGACCAGCCTGAGCAAGAGTGAGGCCCCCATCTCTACAAAATATAGAAAAATTAGCCAGGTGTGGTGGTGTATGCCTGTAGTCCCAGCTACTTGGGAGGCTGAGGCAGGAGGGTCACTCAAGCCCAGGCATTTGAGGCTGCAGTAAACTATGATCACTCCTCTGCATTCTAGCCTGGGCAACAGGGCAAGACCCTGTCTCGGGGGGAAAGAAAAACAGGCAGCAGACTGAATTTCACCCATGGTCTAGTGGACGAGACAGCCATTACACAGATCATTGAGATGATGAATACTTCAAAGGAAAAGGACAAGGTGCAATGAAGTCACAACACAGAACTGCAAAATTTAGTATAGGGAGAGGAGTAAATGCTTCCATGAGGAAAATGACTTTAAACTAAATTTAAAGAAGGAATTATCTAGATAAAACTAAGGGCAACAGACTCTGAGATCTAAAGCATGAAAGAGCATGAATAGAAAGAATTCTTTCTTAAGCTTAATGATTGATAGAGGGAGATGAACTTGTGTAAGGATGGTAAATAAAGGGAAAATACAGATTAGAGCCTTAGGAATTTTCAGAACCTAATGCTTCCCTAGAGGAAGAGATACCAACAGGAAAGACTAGGAAGGAACCATCAATGATATATGGCAGTAGCAGGAAGTTTAAGACCTTGCAGATAGTCTTTCATTTGGACTAAACATTTATGTATGTGTAGAATATGTAGGTTGGGAAATATTAGCCTAAAGGTTATGGGACCTTTAGAAAACTAACATACTTTCTGAAAGATAAGATATATAGAGAAAGAAGAATAGTGCTAAGGGATGAGCAGGAGTGGTAGTGTAGAGAATGAGGAGGTGGTGAGGGAATCAGCAGAGTAACAAGAGGAACACACTGCTGATATGATAGATACTCAATAATTTTTTGTTAAATGAATAGAAGGATAGCAATATAATATAACATCAGAGAATCCATAGGGGAAAAATTTCAATAACAGATTGGTCAGTAGATTTGAATACTTAAAAGAGTTATTCCTTGAGTTATTGCTGGTTTCCTTGGCTGTCTGGGAAGGGATGCAGATGAAACCCAGCCGCCTTGAGGCCCTAGCACAGGATAAGCCTGACCTCCAATTCCTGCCTCTAGGAAATCATAACCTGGCTCTTTTCTTTCCTGAAGACTTCAATGAGTAGGAGAAAGGACCTTTCTGTGTCACCACATGTACTTAAAACAAAGATACTATAAAATTAGAATAGGGCCAGGCATGGTGGCTCATGCCTGTAATCCCAGCACTTTGGGAGGCCAAGGAAGGAGAATTATTTGAGCCCAGGAATTTAGACCTGCCTGAATACCATAGCAAGACCCTATTTCTATAAAAAAGTTTTTTAAAAATTGGCAGGGCATAGATCACTTTAAGCCCAGGAATTTGAGGTTGTAGTGAGCTGTGATCACACCACTGCACTCCAACCTGGGTGACAGAGCATGACCCTGTCTTAAAAAAAAAAAAATTACAATAGGAGTGAGATTTTTTTATAGCTGAGTTTGATAGATTACAATGATGCCAGCTCAATTGTTATATATTCAGTGACCTGTATTAAACATGCCTTTTATGACTTAATTCTAAGCTTTCTGTATTATTTTAACTTTGTATTAACTTATTGATATTTATAAAGTTCTATGTTAGATGATGTGGATGAATTAAAAAAAAAGTAAGACATGGCTCTGGACTCAAGTATTATGTAATTGACCGATTAAGTTGTAAGTTTCTTGACATTAGGAATCATACTTGACATTTCTTTTTTTCTTTGCACAGTACTAGACATGTAGTTGGTAGTACAGAAATAATTTCCCCCTGCCCTGTGCACTGCCCTGGACACCAAATGATGTCTCTCTCACTTCTGTATGACTTGGACAAAACATGCAGCTTTCCCAAGCAATGATATTCTGAAGTCATCAGTAACAGTAATTTTCAGCTTGTTGAAAGTAGAGGTTCTTTGTGTAAAGGGTGAAGGCTGCCAGGAAATAATATGCCTTTCTTGATTTTAAGATTATAAAAAAAAATTGTATATATGTGTTTTTTCACTTAAAAAAAAAGAAGAGTAGTGGAAAACTGTACCAGTGGTCTCACGAGATATTTTCAAATGAGAACTGGGGCAATGCAGTAGTGTTTTTTTTACACATTTATTTTTACAAATTTACAAGAGCAAGAGCTGAGATTTTTCTTGCCTGAATTAGCAGGTAATTTCATTCTCCATTCCTCTTTAGCAGAGAAAGTCTAGCCTTAGGATGAAAATGTGAACCAGAGGTTCTTGTGAAGTCTGAAAAGTGGAAGATTAGTTTTCTATGAATGAAAGGAAGTATTACTCATTTTTCTTATACAGTTGCTTACGTTTGCATTTGTATGAACTGTTTTCAGACTGAAAGCTGATAGAGAAGGAGGAAGAATCTCCATTCTAGAATGTCTGCTCCTCTATACTAACCATATCCAAAGTCTTTCAAGACTTAACTTATTAAAGACTTTGGCACCTGGCTTACAGTGTTCCTCCTTTACCTTAACTCCTGCCCTCATCCTGAGTGAATTCATCACTCAAGTCAACAGCCCATCTAATACTGTTGGGAAGGGAAGGTTAAACTTTGTAGTAATGTGTTATTAGTCTTTACCATCTGAACCTCATATCCTCATATATGCCGAAATATAGTGTGATAAATTCTCCTTTGTATACTCAAAATTAATAATAGGCTAAATCATTTGATTATCATTATCCTCTGACTCTCTAGCTTAGCTTTTTGTGCTTACTTTCTTGTTTTACTTTGCACTTTTGGGTCTAGTTCATCTGATAAGGTACATTTCTAATATTTTTCAAAATCAATATTTGATCAGTCAAAAAGAACATGTCTTTGACATTATGGGATAAAATAATAACTGAAGGAAGAATCACGCCTAGCAATAATTACCCAATTTAGAGAGCATTTTGTCAATGTAAGTAGTCTCTAGTTGTAATTCAGAGCCAGAGGCCTTAGGCCCAGGTTCCTTGAACCATTTCATTCTTGACTTTCCCTCTTCCTTCATTTTTGATCCCAAACATTTTCTAAAAACACACTATTGTTTCCTCCTGTAGTAGCAGGGAAAGCGGCACTACTTGGGTGGGGGGAATAGTGATGGTTACTATTTATATGCATCAGTCATTCACTGAAAGGCAGTGTAACATACTGGTTAAGAGTTTAGGCTCTGCAACCCAGCTTCCCTTCATACCTGCCCTATAACTTGGGCAAATTTCTGTGACTAATTATTCCCATTTGTAATATATAGATGATAATAGTAGTACCTACCTCACAGTGTTGTTGTAAGGATTGAATTACATATATTAAATGAATTAATACCTTAGACTGGTAAGTACTTAATAACTATAAATTATTATTCATAATTTAGAGGCAGCTTCTCTATTTCCTAAAATATACTTGTTCATCAACAAGTAGAGAGTAATAATAAAAGGTAGGAATTATTCAGATTCCATTGATTCGACATAAAAAGTAGACTCAGAATGCAAAGAACCAAGAAATTATTTATACCATTGGTTCTTTTTTTTTTTTTTTTTTTTTTTTTTTTTTTGAGACAGAGTCTCACTTTGTTGCCCAGGCTAGAGTGAGTGCCGTGGCGTCAGCCTAGCTCACAGCAACCTCAAACTCCTGGGCTCGAGTGATCCTTCTGCCTCAGCCTCCCGGGTAGCTGGGACTACAGGCATGCGCCACCATGCCCGGCTAATTTTTTATATATATATCAGTTGGCCAATTAATTTCTTTCTATTTATAGTAGAGACGGGGTCTCACTCTTGCTCAGGCTGGTTTTGAACTCCTGACCTTGAGCAATCCGCCCGCCTCGGCCTCCCAAGAGCTAGGATTACAGGCGTGAGCCACAGCGCCCGGCCCTTTTTTTTTTTTTTTTTTTTGAGACAGAGTCTCGCTTTGTTGCCCGGGCTAGAGTGAGTGCCATGGCATCAGCCTAGCTCACAGCAACCTCACACTCCTGGGCTCAAGCAATCCTCCTGCCTCAGCCTCCCGAGTAGCTGGGACTACAGGCATGCACCACTATGCCCGGCTAATTTTTTCTATAGATGTTAGTTAGCCAATTAATTTCTTTCTATTTATAGTAGAGATGGGGTCTCGCTCTTGCTCAGGCTGGTTTCGAACTCCTGACCTCGAGCAATCCGCCGCCTCAGCCTCCCAGAGTGCTAGGATTACAGGCGTGAGCCACCACGCCCGGCCTATACCATTGGTTCTTAACCAGTAATACACATCACCAGAATCACAGATGAGGTATTGTAAAGATACAGTTACTCAGGCCCTCCCTTCTCACATCTACCAAATCAGAATGTCCACAGGCAATTCCAGTACAGTCTTCCGGTCAAGAATTAAGTATTTAGATTTTATGATGAAGAAATTGAGACTCAGAGATAGTAAATGATTTGCCTAAGACCTCATAGGATATCAAATATGAAAATTCCATTATGGAGAATCATATAATTGTTATCTCTATTATATGCAACAAAATTATTATCCTTGTACCCACTAGGATTGTTTTAATTTTGGCAAAGTCATGGAGCCTACAGTAAATAAACAAAAATCCAAGGTCTTTTGTATATATTGTTCTCTCTGAAAATTTTCATTTTTATTCTTGAAATAAATAACTACTTCAACATTAAAAAAAAACCAAAAGACTTCATAGGATAAGTGGGATCTAGGTCACCCAGTTCCTTGGTAAGTGATCTTCCTATTCTTTTATGTTGCTTGCCAAATATATTAATTTTTAAAGAAATTAGTGTGGGAGTTTATGCTTTCAGTAATATTAAGAATATAGGCTTCAAAACTGTACTTTATTCAGCATTTAATTTAATTCAAAATAACAAAATTTATTTTACAATTCATGCAGATGACTACTGCACATTTACAATAGAATTTAAAGTAAATTTTGCTGTGCTTTTTATGTGGACATTAGTCTGCAACAATACTTGCTGCTAATTAGTATAAGAAAATACTATGTGTGGCAGAGAGTTGCTCAAACCAGCATCATAGACTGACAGGCAAACAAATGTTTATAGGGAAAGGTAGCTGAAGGAATTAAACTCTTTAGAGCTTTCACTAATAAAATACGTACTTCTTATAATTAGGGGTTTTAAAAAATATTTTTAAGGATTTTTTTTTTAGCCTTTGTAAATTATTCTTAGAACTTTCTAGTCTATGAACAGTTGATACAGAAAAATCAGTGGTTAATGGGTACAGTGTTATTGCAGCTTTACTGATCAGTAGATTAAAAATCTAAAAAATATAGAAAAAAAGTTCAGAGGTTTTGTATTTGGCATTGGGAGCTATGGTATTATTATCTCTCTTAAAATATGTTTTTCTTTATCCATAAGATAAAGGAATAAAAAAATACATTAGAACTTATATGTGCTGTAATCCTAGCACTTTGGGAGGCCAAGCCAGGAGGATCACTTTAGCTCAGGAGTTTGAGACCAGCCTGAGCAAGAGTGAGACGCAGTCTCTACCAAAAGTAGAAAAAATTAGCCAGATGTAGTGGTGTATGCCTGTATACCAGCTTCTTGGGAGGCTGAGGCAAGAGGATTGGCCTGAGCCCAGGAGTTTGAGGTTGTTGTGAGCTAGGCTAATGCCACAGCACTCTAGCCCGGGTGACAGAGTGAGCTCTGATTCAAAAAAAAAAGAGCTTTTATGTGATCTGTGCAAATGTGTGAAACAAATTAAGGTGACATTTCAGAAGCAAGAAAATGGAGCTCAAATTAAATGTACCCCTCAAAGCAGGTTCTAGTTAATTTCTCTATATTTGCTATTATAAATTTCTTATTATCATGTATGTGTTTCTTTACCAGAGTTGATAAATGAAAATGGGTGCTGTCTTAACTTCTAATTCTTAGGCATCTCCAGTTTACCAAAGAACTACTCACTTTGGTTAATGCTATGCACAGGCCCTCCAAAATGTCCACCATTCCAGATCCTCATCAGCATATTATTCAACTGCTATTGCTTTTACTGTGTTTCTGCTTGGTTTCATACCCTTTGCTCTACATTTCATCTCACATTTGGTCTTTTGGACCTTTTCATTTGATCCTTTTGTTTGGCTTCCTGGCATTTGAATCTCTGCTTAACCTGATCATCTTTGGTTTAGACTAACTCTCCAGTTCCAAGCTGCTAGGATTTATACTCCCTGATTCTAGCAGTTCAGAAATTCCTGGCACAGCCACTGGCTGGCTACCTCAAAGGGACTGTCTCCAGATACTAGCTCTATGTTATAAAAATCCATTTAGGCCGGGCGCTGTGGCTCACGCCTGTAATCCTAGCTCTTGGGAGGCCGAGGCGGGCGGATTGCTCAAGGTCAGGAGTTCAAAACCAGCCTGAGCAAGAGCGAGACCCCGTCTCTACTATAAATAGAAAGAAATCAATTGGCCAACTGATATATATATATAAAAAATTAGCCGGGCATGGTGGCGCATGCCTGTAGTCCCAGCTACTCGGGAGGCTGAGGCAGAAGGATCACTCGAGCCCAGGAGTTTGAGGTTGCTGTGAGCTAGGCTGATGCCACGGCACTCACTCTAGCCTGGACAACAAAGTGAGACTCTGTCTCAAAAAAAAAAAAAAAAAAAATCCATTTATACTTCTGTTCAACAGATTTTACTCATCACCCATTATGTGTAAGGCATTATAGACGTTTCTGGGAGATACAGAAGATTAATTAGCTACAGAAAGCACCTTAAGGCTCTTAAAATCTTTTAGGGCAAATAATATAAATACATAATATAATTTAAGATAGTGTGTGGTCAACTATTATGAAGTTATATGTACAAACAGAATAGTAATTAACAAAAGCTTCAAATAGTTCCTTAACCAGGGAGTTAAGGATCACAGGGTACAATTGTACATTACCAGCAAGAACCTGGAATGGTGCGTCATGGATTTATAATAAAAAGACTGAGAAAACTGACATCTTAACCAAACTTTGAAGATAGGGTAGGGGAGACACCATGGGAGAAAAATATTCCAAAAAGTGGAACCAACCAAAGCAGAAAAATTAAGTTATGTTAAAGAAACCTTATTTATTCAGATCAGTTGACAGTGTGAGGAGTAGAAGAAAGCTTAGGAAAATTGGTTAGAACCAGGTAATGGAAAGCTTTGAATACTAAAGAGTTTAGAGCATGTTTTGAGAGTCAAAAGGTTTTTGGGCAGGAAATGATAATTGGCTTGATTTATCAGGGTATAGAGGAAGGATTTGGTGGTAAGGTGATAAACAGAGACTGCTGACTAGTCATTTAAAGTAGGGCAGGTCTGGAGATTGAAGACTTTATTCATTTCATTAAATATCTCTTATGTGTGAAGCACTGTGCTGGGTGCTGGGAATACAATGAGGACTAGATCCATGCCATGAGAGAGTTTTTAGTCTAGTGAGAGACATTGATATCATAAAGGCTCCAAGAGAGGTCTCTATGCAAAATTTTGGTGCTCCACTTCTGACCCTTGCCTAATGACTAGGGGATTAGGTCCTCATTTTACAGTGGAGGACCTCATTTTACATTCTACCCTCTAAAACTACTTTTCCATTTTTTGAGTCAGCTGAAACAAATGTGTCTCAACCAATTGTATATAAAGAAAAGCAATTTATTACTTAAAACAAGACGTGAATACTACACCAGACAAAGCAAAGAAGAAAATGACATGTGTCTTAAAGAGATAACTGAAGATGATGTGGAGAATGAATTGGAATGTGGAGCTTATGTTAGGGGCAAGAAGACCAGTTAATAGGCTGTTGTAGTAATCCACTGCTTCATGATGAGGGCCTGACTAAGACAGTAGGAAGGGTAGAGGAATCCTTGGTGACTACTTCCACCATAATCTTTTCTATTACTCCCCTGATACAACTAAGGGATGGGTAGATGACTCTTGTTTGGAACTGACTCTTGAACAGAGGGACTGAAAAACATAAGAAACACTCAGTTTACTTCTTCAGACTCCAAGATAATGCTTGTACTGTCAAGTAGTCTCTTTTCTGATTCCTTTTTTATTTGGAGAATGGTTCTGCAGCCTTCACATTAATTCTGTGAGCTGCTTGATAAATTCTTGTTTGGCTTCAGTTAGCCCAAATTGCTTCCTAGGGCTTACAGTCAAAACCCCTAATTGACATTGTATGTGCTGTTTGGCTTCATAGCCATAACCACATAACCTGTGCATAACCAGATGGAAACTATTAGATAGTTGGAAGTGTGGAACTAGAAGAGTGGTTCTCAAAGGGTGGTCGCTGATACAGTGTCAGCATCAAGTGAGAACTTGTTAGAAATGCTAATTCTCAGGGCCTACCCCATACTTACTTACTGAATGTGAAACTCTGGGAGTGAGACCCTGGCAAGCTGAATATTAACGAGGTCTATGAGTGATTCTGTGGCACATTATAGTTTGAGAACCAACCAAGCTAGTGCTTGAAAGGGACATTAGGGGTAGAGATAAAAATGTATAAGTCAAACATATGATAGTCACTGTTGGGGGAATGAATAAACTCCCAGAAGTGTGGAAGAGAGATGAGCCCTTGACAAGATGGAACAATCAAAGAAATAAAGAATAGTGCAGTACAATAAAGGAGGAGAAACTCAGCAGTGGTGGTAAGTGATCTATGCTATGCAGAGGCCAAGAGATGAGGACAAGGCCGGGCACGGTGGCTCACGCCTGTAATCCTAGCACTCTGGGAGGCTGAGGTGGGCGGATTGCTCGAGGTCAGGAGTTCAAAACCAGCCTGAGCAAGAGCGAGACCCCATCTCTACTATAAATAGAAAGAAATTAATTGGCCAACTAATATATATAGAAAAAAACTTAGCCAGGCATGGTGGCACATGCCTGTAGTCCCAGCTACTCGGGAGGCTGAGGCAGCAGGATTGCTTGAGCCCAGGAGTTTGAGGTTGCTGTGAGCTAGGCTGACGCCATGGCACTCACTCTAGCCTGGGCAACAAAGCGAGACTCTGTCTCAAAAAAAAAAAAAAAAAAAGAGAGATGAGGACAGTGCCAAGGCTGTAGGACTGACCATTAGGTTTTTGGTGTCAGTTAAAAGAGAAGTGGTACAGCTAACAAGAAAAAGTGGCAAGGAAATGAATGCAAAAGATAAAGGATACTTTTTGCATCAATTTGGGAATATATAAGAGAAAGTTGGAATAGTAAAGTCAAGATGAGTTTTTTCAGTGTAGGTGTTTGCATTATGTTTGCTGTACAATGAACACTTTAAGACAGTGGCTTAAGACAATTATTATTATAGCTCACATCTGAGGGTTGGCTGTTCTCAGCTGGGCTTTCCTATACATCTGTGAGCCTACTGGGAGCTTCGCTCTAGGCAGTACTCTTTTCCTTTTTTTTTTTCTTTCTATGAAAATTGTTTTTGTTGTTTTGTTTTTTATTTCGGCATATTATGGGGGTACAAATGTTAAGGTTACGTATATTGCCCATGCCCCCCGCCCGACACCCGATAAATGTTATTCCTATATGTTCACTTAAGTACTGATCCATTAATACCAATTTGCTGGTGAGTACATGTGGTGCTTGTTTTTCCATTCTTGAGATACATCACTTAGTAGAATGGGTTCCAGCTCTATCCAGGAAAATACAAGAGGTGCTATATCACCATTGTTTCTTAAAGCTGAATAGTACTCCATGGTATACATATACCACATTTTATTAATCCACTTATGTATCGATGGGCACCTGGGTTGTTTCCACACCTTTGTGATTGTGAACTGTGCTGCTATAAACATTCGAGTGCAGGTGTCCCATTTGTAGAATATCATTTGATCTTTTGGGTAGATGCCAAGTAGAGGAATTGCTGGATCAAATGGTAGATCTACTTGTATCACTTTAAGGTATCTCCATATTGCTTTCCACAGAGGCTGAACCAGTTTGCAGTCCACCAGCAGTGTAGGAGTGTTCCTGTCTCTCTGTATCCACACCAACATTTATTGTTCAGGGATTTTTTGATAAAGGCCATTCTTACTGGAGATAAGTGATATCTCATTGCAGTTTTGATTTGCATTTCCCTGATGATTAGAGATGTTGAGCATTTTTTCATATGTTTGTTGGCCTTTATTCTGCCTTCTTTTGAAAAATTTCTGTTCATGTCCTTCTGGGACTTTCTGGCTGGCTTGTGCATATCTTTCTTGTGGAAATGGAAGAGGACAAACAGAAACACACAAAGCCTCTGGAGACCTAGACTCCAAACTGACGCTGCTTCATTCTAGTGACCAAAGCAGTTTACACAGCCAAGCTCATATTCATGGAATGGGGAAATAGAATTCACCTCTTTAGAGAATTGCAAACTGACATGGCAAAGGGCATAGTTTCATGGGGGTGGGAGGTGAAGAATTGGGACACTTAATTACACAGCAGGGATAACTTGTGCATGCTTGAAAGAAGAAGGGAAGCAATCTGTAGAATGAAGAAGAAAGGAAAGTAAGCAGGAGGAAGGTCAATAACATAGATCAGGGAATTAACGTTTGAAAAGAAGAAGGACATTTTTGGAAGTGAGAAGAGGGAATTTGATTGGATTAGACTTAGCAAATTAAAATAAAGAATGCCCAGTTAAATTTGAATTTCAGGTAAACAATGAATAATTTTTTAGTATTATGTATATCTCATGCACTATTTAGTAGGCTCTCAGTATGCTTGTCATTTTTTTTTATTATCTTAAATACCATTTAGGTATTTCTATAATGCGATATTTGAGAAATACTTATGCTGAAATATTCCTTGATTATTATAAATTCAGATTTAACTGGGCATCCTATATTTTATGTGGCAACCCTACTTTGCATTTTAAATAAATCCATGGTAAGATAATCTACAAAGGGATAGATGGGTGCATTTGGGGATTTAGTACTGGAAGAAGTTTGGAATAGCTGCTGTGGATGCTATGAAATGTCAGTGAAAGGATTGCTGAACAGTAGTAAAGGCCCACTTAAAAATAGGCAGCCAGACTTTTCTTGGATTATATTACTGCTGGGAAGAAGTAATAACAGAGATTGCTAGAAGAGGTGACCATCTTGATTTGACTTCAGCAGGAAAGGCCTGGGCAGGAGATTTGGGCATAATTGAAATGACTAGGGTCTGGCTGTTCAGTAAAGCAGGTGAAACCAGAAGATGAATTGGGAGGGACTGCGAGTCTGGCAGTCACAATGAGTCCGAGCAGTGGAAGTTCCCTGAGAAAAAACTCAGAATTTACAATCTTGAAGGAGTACTTCTGTATGATAATGAGGTTAAAATCCAATTTCACATTACAGAACTAGAGCTAAATTAAAAGCAAGAGGCAAGATACTTGGTTTTGAATTCTGGTTCTGTGATCTTTGTCAATAGGAATAATAATGGTTCTTACCTCATAGGGTTATTGTGGGGATTAAGTGAAGTAAGTTAAGTGAAATACCTAGAACAATATGTCTGGTACATGGTATGCCCTCAAATGTTTGCTATTTTTATTATTTTAAATACATCTATAATCAATATATATGAGTGCCTTAGAGAATATTATTTTAAAGAAAAAATGGCAAGTATACATTGTATATTTTCCACTTTAGCTAACAAATGCTGTATTTGGCAAATACACAGTTGTCTACCTGTTGAAGTTGAAGCTCACACAACCTGTACCATTTAAGGTTGTTTTCTTTACCATTATTATAAGAAAATAATTATCATGCTCAAGTCATATCTGTCTCATTTTCCCCTAGGTGACGATGCTTTGGGATTTTCATAGTTTGAATAATTCCTGTGGGCTCTGCCACCCAGCAAGTTAAAGAAGACAAGATTCCTCCCAGGGGGTTGTGGTTCTGGGAATGTGAGCAGCTTGTTTTCATGAGATCTGCACCTTGATCTGCCCTCCTGTTAGGAGCTGTGGTTCTGGTGGTGGTGGTGGTAGTTGTGGTGATTATGTTGTTTTTAGTTGTTTCTTTTCATCTTACACAGATTTTTATAAGTTATTTGCATATAAAGGTTTTTGACAAGTGACTGTTTTATTGGACATTTTGCTTATATAAAGAAAAATTAAACCATTTTAATTACTCGTGTTATATTTTTCTTTTAAAATAAATGGAAGTATTAATTAATGTTGTCCAGAAGGAAAATGAAAAACAAGAAAATGGCTCTGTTCTTAATATTTTAAAATAAGGTAATATTGTTCTCTGTTTGAATGGAGCCTTCTAAGGAATAACCACACTGTCATACACAATCTACTTAAATGCATTCTTTATCTTTAAAGGAAGCAGAATAGGATCATTGAGTAAATCACATGTGTTCACAGTCTTGTCTGGTGTAATCATACACTACACAAACACATTATTCTGTAGTCAGGAGGGTAAGGGGACATTTGAAGCAGGACTTGCCCTTGAGGAGACCTTTTTCTGTTTAAAGAATAGTGCAGTGAAAGACCACACAGTAGAAGATAACAGAAAATATCTTCCATGCCTCCCCCCACCTTTATACTTTCTCATTCTCCTTTGTTCTCTAAGGACATGTGTTGTAATGATTATTCTGTAAAACTCATAGGTACATAGCAGAAGGCATATCATATTTCATTTATTATTTTGTCTAATTATTGCTTTCTTTTATATCATGCCATTGTGGATTTTTAAGATATTTTGTTTAAAAAGATATGAAAGTATCTTATAGAAAATTTATTAGTCGACTGTAGATATTTAAAGAATAAAAGTTTTAACTTTGAATTTAATAAAATTACATCTTAGGAAGCCTAGTAGACTTTTATTAAGCTATATCTTAAAGAGATAAGTATATTAAAAAGAGATGCTTCAGGCCGGGCGCTGTGGCTCACGCCTGTAATCCTAGCTCTTGGGAGGCCGAGGCGGGCGGATTGCTCAAGGTCAGGAGTTCAAAACCAGCCTGAGCAAGAGCGAGACCCCGTCTCTACTATAAATAGAAAGAAATTAATTGGCCAACTGATATATATATATAAAAAAAATTAGCCGGGCATGGTGGCGCATGCCTGTAGTCCCAGCTACTCGGGAGGCTGAGGCAGAAGGATCACTCAAGCCCAGGAGTTTGAGGTTGCTGTGAGCTAGGCTGACGCCATGGCACTCACTCTAGCCTGGACAACAAAGTGAGACTCTGTCACAAAAAAAAAAAAAAAAGAGATGCTTCAAAAGGTGAATTTTTCTTTATTAATTGCAATGGATTTTTATTTTATTTATTTTATTTTATTTATTTATTTATTTTTGAGACAGAGTCTTGCTTTGTTGCCCAGGCTAGAGTGAGTGCCATGGCATCAGCCTAGCTCACAGCAACCTCAAACTCCTGGGCTCAAGCAATCCTACTGCCTCAGTCTCCCGAGTAGCTGGGACTACAGGCATGCGCCACCATGCCTGACTAATTTTTTCTATATATTTTTAGTTGGCCAATTAACTTCTTTCTATTTATAGTAGAGACGGGGTCTCGTTCTTGCTCAGGCTGGTTTTAAACTCCTGACCTCGAGCAATCTGCCCGCCTCGGCCTCCCAGAGTGCTAGGATTATAGGGGTGAGCCACTGGTCCCAGCCTGCAATGGATTTTTAGATACTTTAAAACAAAATAGAAATATATAAACATGGTCAGTGTTAAGACATTTTATTTGAAAAATTGAGAATATATATTTTGCTTATATGATTGTGAAAGTGCTAATTGGTAGTTGAATCAAATCATAAAATATCAGAATTAAGGTTAAAACAAAGTAAAATCTAAAATTAAAAAATCTCTTTAGAAACTTAACAAATATCCTTCATTTGTACCAAATTTAATAAAGAGATCTATCTACCTCAATTCAGTTTTATGTTGCATATTGATTGTTTAATGTAATACCTAGGTATTTGAAAGACATTCTTGTTTTTTTTTTTTGTTTTTTTTTTTTTTTGAGACCGAGTCTCACTTTGTTGCCCAGGCTAGAGTGAGTGCCATGGCGGCAGCCTAGCTCACAGCAACCTCAGATTCCTGGGCTCAAGCGATCCTACTGCCTCAGCCTCCCGAGTAGCTGGGACTACAGGCATGCGCCACCATGCCCGGCTAATTTTTTCTGTATGTATTAGTTGGCCAATTAATTTTCTTTCTATTTATAGTAGAGACGGGGTCTCGCTCTTGTTCAGGCTGGTTTTGAACTCCTGACCTTGAGCAATCCACCCGCCTCGGCCTCCCATAGTGCTAGGATTATAGGCGTGAGCCACCACGCCCGGCCTGAAAGACATTGCTTTTAAAATATATGCATTTTTAATTATGGGCACATAATATTAATAGTTGTATATCTTTATGGGATACACATGATATTTTGATACAGGCATACAGTGTGAATTAATCAAATCAGCATAATTGGGGTATCTGTCACCACAGGCATTTAACATTTCTTTGTATTAGGAACAATCCAATTCCACTTTATTAATTGCAATGGATTTTTATTTTATTTATTTTATTTTATTTATTTATTTATTTTTGAGACAGAGTCTTGCTTTGTTGCCCAGGCTAGAGTAAGTGCCATGGCATCAGCCTAGCTCACAGCAACCTCAAACTTTTACTTATTTTAAAGTATACCTTATCTTATTGTTTGTAGTCACTTTGTTGTGCTATCACATATTGTTCATTCTATCTAATTATCTATATTTTTTTACCCCTTAACCATCCCTACTTTATCTCCCCAGTCTCCACTACCCTTCTGAGCCTCTGGTAACCATCATTCTGCTTTGTCTCCATAAGATCAATTGTTTTTAATGTTTAGCTCCCACATATGAGTGAGATCATGCAAGATTTGTCTTTCTGTGCTTAGTTTATTTCACTGAACATAATGTTCTCCAGTTCCATTCATGTTGTTGCAAATGGCAGGATTACATTCTTCTATGTGGCTATATAATATACCATTATGTTTATGTATCACAATTTCTTTATCCATTCATCTCTTGATAGACACTTAGGTTAATTCCATATCTTGGCTATTGTGAATAGTGCTGCAATAAACATGGGAGTGCAGATATCTTTTCAATATGCTGAATTCCTCTCCTTTGGACATATACCCAGCAGTGGGATTTCTGGGTTATATGGTAGTTCTATTTTTAGTTTTTTGAGAAATCTCTATACTGTTTTCCATAGTGGTTACACTAATTTACATTCCCACCAACAGTGTACAAGGATTCTCCTTTCTCTGCATCCTCACCAGCATTCAATATTGCCAGTCTTTTTGATAAAAGCCATTTTAACTGGAGTGAGATGATACCTCATTGTAGTTTTGATTTGCATTTCTCTGCTGTTTAATGATATTGAGCATTTCTTCATATACTTGGTCATTTATATGTCTTTTGAGAAATGTCTATTCAGATCCTTTGCCCATTTTTTAATCGGACTATTTGATTTTTTCCTATTGAGTTATTGGAACTCCTTAAATAATATATTCTAGTTACTAATCTCTTGTCAGATGGGTAGTTTGCAAATATTTTCTCCTATTCTATGGGTTGTCTCTTCTCTTTGTTGATTATTTTCTTTGCTGTGCAGAAATTTTTTAACTGGACATGCGATCCCATTTGTCCAATTTTGTTTTGGTTGCCTGTGCTTTGGGGGTATTACTCAAGAAGTCCTTGCCCAGACTAATGTCCTGAAGTGTTTCCCCAATGTTTTCTTTTGGTAGTTTCATAGTTTCAGTTCCTAGATTTAAGTTCGAAAGACATTATTAATTGGAAAGAACAGTGATGTGAGATTTTGGAAGATCCAAAATAGATACAATATTTCAAAATTTTTCAACATTTTGATAACTGGTTTGCTGTCTGTATTATAGATGCAATTCAAAATTCTAGTTTTTACTTATTAGGGGTCCTTACATTGCCACCCAATTTTGGCGTTGGTTGATTTTTTTGGGAATTTGTGAAATTTTTGTTTGAAGGGATTTTTTAAATAATCTTATGAAAATTTTTAAACATTTATAAAAGTAAAGCATATAGTATGATGAACCCCCAAGTTATGTTTGAGCTTTTAGTAATAGTACAGGTACTGTGATTGTTGGTACAACAGATGTTCAGGAATTCAAGAAATGCTTGCTGCTTAATGCATACTTGAAATAATTTGTATATCAAAATTTTAAAAATATCCAATCATTTCCTAATCTATGACAGATTGTTTTGGGTTTTTTCTTCATTTGTTTGATTTTTTTTTTTTTTTTTTTTGAGACAGAGTCTCGCTTTGTTGTCCAGGCTAGAGTGAGTGCCGTGGCATCAGCCTCGCGCTCACAGCAACCTCAAACTCCTGGGCTCGAGCGATCCTTCTGCCTCAGCCTCCCAAGTAGCTGGGACTACAGGCATGCGCCACCATGCCCGGCTAATTTTTTTTTAATATACATATCAGTTGGCCAATTAATTTCTATTTATAGTAGAGACGGGGTCTCGCTCTTGCTCAGGCTGGTTTTGAACTCCTGACCTTGAGCAATCCGCCCACCTCGGCCTCCCAGAGAGCTAGGATTACAGGCGTGAGCCACCGCGCCCGGCCCATTTGTTTGATTTTTGAGGCAGGGTTTTCCTCTGTCACCCAGGCTAAAGTACAGTGGCATGATCATAGGTCACTGCAACCTTGAACTCCTGGGCTTTAGTGATCCTCCTGCCTCAGCCTCCCAAGTAGCTGGGACTGTAGGCATGTGCCATCATGCCTGGCTAATTTTTTTTACTTTTTTTTCAAAAGACAGGGTCTCATTATTTTGTCTAGGTTGGTCTTGTACTCCTGGTCTCAAGTCATCCTCCTGCCTCAGCCTCCCAAGATGCTTAGATTATAGGCATGAGCCATCACACCCAGGTAGATTGTATTTTAAAAGCTTGTTGGTGATCATCCAATTTTGGGATCTACAACTGTGTTTCTCATATAATCTTAAAATAACTATTAGCTTTTCAGACCACCTCTCAGTAACTTACCTAATTCATAGTTAAGGAAAACCTACCCACCATTTTAACATCATTTCAATGAGAAAATGCCTCCTTTGCAATTGGATTACTAGGGAACACCACCACCCATCTTCCCTTCTGCCAAGAAAGGAGGATGAGGGAATGGGGAGTCAAGCTGTCTTGTCACAGGGATTATGTCTGTGATGGCTCCTTAGCTCCCTCAGGAAAAGTAGCAGGAACTCGGAGAAGGCAGTGGGGGACAGGAGTATACTCTGTATTTATCATTCTGAAATTATTTCTGTGTTAGTCAGAACTGGGGAGTCAAGCTGTCCTGTAATAGGTATCTTGTTGTGAAGGGTCCTTGGCTCTCAGCAAATGTAGCAGGAACTCAGAGTGTACTCTGTACATACTATTCTCAAATTATTTACTACTTCCTCTGCTAGTAGTTTGTTTTTGTGCCTTTTTTAAAAAGGCCTTTAAAAAAAAAAAAAAACAGGAAACCTTCCTTTAGAAAACAAATATGCTATGATGTATCTAAAGTTTATGTTTTACAGACTTTTTAAGAAGTGGGCCTCTGATTATTTTCTCCTTTGAGTAAGTTTCTGACATAGAGAAAAAATAATTTGCATTGGCTAAAGCATGCCTAAGACAACAAGAAAAGATCCTGACTATTAAAACATAAAATTGGAATATAAACATAGATACTAAACAGCCAACAAGCTAAAATCAGGTTGTTGGAATAATGCTTATAGTGAAACTGTACATAGTATAAACGTTTAGAGTATCTCAGAATGACAGATGGAAGCAGAAAGTGAAACAGAAAGATGAGCTCCACTGCTCCTGTCATGCCAACCTATATTCTTGCTCTTCCAATTGACCTTAAATTCCTACTTTTCTAAAATCCTTTTCTGAGCAACACTTTGGAGCCACAGAACTGTATTCATGAGTTTCTCCTCATTTGGTACATGTATATAAAACTAAAAAGGGTAATGAGATCAACTGCTTTATGGACAGCAAAGGGGACAAGATCCAGAAAGAGTGGATTGGCTGAAAACAAGACCAGCTCATAGGAACCCTAAAAATTACAATGTTCTGTGGCCCTGAGCAGGTCACTTAAACTCCCAGGATAATCTATAAAATGAATGGTTGAAATAAGTCATCCTGTTCCTTCTAGTTTTAAAAACAAGTTCCATATTGTGAATAGTCATACTAGATCTTCAAATGCATCCTAAGTCTTCAAATGCTAGTATGGCATGGCTGTTAACCTGTCAGCTGCTGTAGGCTGTAGTCTTACACACCTTCCAGAGAATGTGTATGCCTGGGAGTGACTTAACAGCAGGCCCCCCAAAGCTAGCTAGCTTCATTTTCCAGAGGGAATAATGCCAGCACCCTTATATACAAAAAAAAAATTGGGGATACTATATGATAAGTAAACTAAAGGTCCCACAGCATGGTGTAGCACAGCTTCTCCCACCAATCCATGCTCCCATTAAAGAGGGGCCTACTGTGTGTCAAGTACCATGCTAACTAGATGCTTTACATATGTTACTATATTCATACAATAACCCTGAGAGGTGGGGATGTTGTCCTCATTTTACAAATGAGGAAATTTCCTAAGAACTAGTTAGTGGTGGAGCTAGTGAATGCTGAAACTTGTTTCACACCTGCTATCAGGTGAAATGAAACCAAAGATCCCTCAGTTGAACCCGCCCACCAAACTAGCTAAGGGAAGGAAACCAAAAAGCCTTTACTACAATTAGCTTTACATTCACCAACAACTCTAAGCAACTCTGGTTCCTCTGCCTGAGGAAGCTGGCCCCTGCAGCTAGTTCATGTTCCAAATACTCTCCCTTCACCCCCAAGTCCAAGGTGGGCATGTTCCCTCTTGCCCTTCTGAAATCTCAAGTGAATGCCCTGGAACTTTCACAAGGCTCCTGCAGCTGGGAAGCCCAGCCACCTCTAACCCAGACTAGGTAACTCTCAAGCTTGATATTAAGACACTGCCCCAATAGAACCCTCCAAGCAGGAAGCCCTTCACTGCTACTGGTGGTGCTGAGAGTGCCAGAGGACAAGCTCCCCTGCCAACTAATGCAACTCAAGGAAGAACCTGCCTGAAGATTTAAGACTCAAGAGAAATGAAAATAAAATCTTGAAGAACCGGAGTTGTCAGGTGATCCTACAGACTTGTCCCTGGCCCACAAGTGTTTCTTCTGCATCAATAACTTCTCCAATGATTTCAAGAATAGCTACTTCTGTATCTCCAAATTCCTAACAGGAGATGAAGGAATTTCCAAATTTAAGATATCAGGCCCAAAACTGCCAGAAATAGTTTAAAGCAGTTCTCAAAGTATGTTCCGGGACTAGCAGCATTAACTTCACCTGGGAACTTTGTTAAAAAAGTAAATTTTGGCCAGTGAGATGGCTTACACCTTTAATCCCAGTGCTTTGGAAGGCTGAGGCAGAATTGCTTAAAGTCAGGAGTTCACAACCAATCTGGGCAACATAGCAACACACTATTTCTTCAATAAAAATATTTTTTAAAAATTAGCGGGGCGTGGTGGCGTTTACCTATGGCCCTAGCCACTCAGGAGACTGAGGCTTGACTCCAGGAGTTCAAGACTGCAGTGAGCTGATAGCACCATTGCACTCAAGCCTGGGTGACAGAGCAAGACCCTGTTTCTTAAAAAAAAAAAAAAGAAAGAAAGAAAAGCAAATTCTTGGCCCCCATGCCAGACCTACTAAATCATAAGTGGAGTCCAGAAATCTGTGTTTTAACAAGCCTTTTAGATAATTCTGATATATACTAAATTTTGAAAATTACTGGCTTAGGAATATGAAGGATAACCCCAGGTTCCCCATATTAACCTGCAAGAGTTTCCAGACGCTAAATTATGACACCCTCTTTTCAACATAGTGCCATAGTTAGGGTTAGGCAGCTCTCCCAACCAAGACTACTGCCTAGATGCTAATTTTTTTTCCTCGAAAACTCCTAGGAAAATTGCTGGACAGATAGCAGATGATTGATAGGTAGTGATTGAAGTAAAAAAATTCATTGTTTATGATAGGGGAATTGGAAATAACATATATATCTATTAATAGGGATTTGATTAAAAACAAATTCCATGAGGATTAGGACCAACAATGACCAATACTATATTCACTATACTCTCATTGTCTAATAGAGTGTAAATATTGAATATGAATTGATTAATACATTAATGTATATATACATTCAAGTCCTGAAGTATAGTGCAGCCATTAAAAAAGATGTTTTCTAATACTAATCCCACTCCTACATATTTACTAAAAAACCTGAAAGTCAATTCTTATAGCAGCCTTTATTCATAATCACCAAAAACTAGAAACAAACTTCTTATCCTTTAACTGGTAAATGGATCAACAAACAATCATACAATGTGCATCTATAGAATAAAATGCTACTGAGCAATAAAAAGGACCAAACTACCAGTATATGCAACAATGTAGATGAATTGCAAGTGCATTAGGCTAAATTGCAAGTGCATTTAAAAGGCAAATGCATGATACCATTTAAGTGTTAATAGCATTGCAGAAAAGGTAAAACAATAGTGATAGAAAATACATCAATGGTTACTAGAGAAGGAGTTAAGTGCCTCTTAATTACCATTGGGCACAAGGAAAGTTTTGAGGTTGATGGAACTGTTGTGTATCTTTGTTTTTTATTGAGACAGAGTCTCGCTTTGTTGCCCAGGCTAGAGTGAGTGCCATGGCGTCAGCCTAGCTCACAGCAACCTCAAACTCCTGGGCTCAAGCAATCCTGCTGCCTCAGCCTCCCGAGTAGCTGGGACTACAGGCATGTGCCACCATGCCCAGCTAATTTTTTTTCTATATATTTTTAGTTGGCCAATTAATTTCTATTTATAGTAGAGACGGGGTCTCGCTCTTGCTCAGGTTGGTTTTGAACTCCTGACCTTGTGCAATCCGCCAGTCTCGGCCTCCCAGAGTGCTAGGATTATAGGTGTGAGCCACTGCGCCTGGCCTTGTTGTGTACCTTGATTGTGGTGCTGATTATACGACTATGCATTCATCAAAACTAATTGGACTGAATGCTAAAAAAAGGTTATTTTTACTGTATAAACCCAATATACAACATATTGTGTATATGCAATATACGTTTTAAAAAATTGTACTATAGATTAAAAATCAGTGTTTTGAATAATGGTAGGACATAGCTGATATATTTGTAAGTGAAAAGGCATTATAGTTACAAAACAATATGTAATGATGTTTTTATAAAAACAAAACAAATGTCATACATATACTTGTGTATGTTCATGTGTGTCTGTGGGTTATATAAGTGTATTTAAATGCCCAGAACAAGATTTGAAAGAATATACCTCAAAGTCGTAATAGCAATTACCTCTAAGGAGAGGACTGAATTTGGGGAAGTGATTTAAGGAGAGACGTTAGTTTATAGGTTTCTATTTGAATTATTTATAACAGCAGTCCCCAACCTTTTTGGCATCAGGTTGGGGTTGGGGAGGCAGAGCTCAGGCAGTGATGCCTGCAATGGGGAGCGATTGTAAATCGCTTCACTTGCTGGCCTACCGTTCACGTCCTGCTGTGTGGCCCAGTTCCTAAGTTTCATGGCAGACAATTTTTCCACAGGGTGGGGGGGGGTGGGAGAGGGTGGAGCCTGTGCACCGGGTTCCTAACAGGGACCACAGGGGGTTGGGGACCACAGATTTATAAGAATATATAGGCTGGACACAGTGGCTCACACCTCCCAAACCTAACACTTTGGGAGGCTGAGGCAGGAGGATTGCTTGAGGTCAGGAGTTTGAGACCAGCCTGAGCAACATAGCGAGACCCCCATCTCTACAAAAAACAGAAAAATTAGCCAGGCATGGAGGTGTGCATCTGTATTCCCAACTACTTGGGAGACGGAGGCAGGAGGTCTCTTGATCCCTGGAGTTAGAGGTTGGGATCTCTTGAGCCCTGGAGTTAGAGGTTGCAATGATTTACAATGATGGCATTGCACTTTAGTGCATTGTAGATGCTGGGCCAGGATTTGCATTTCTAACAAACTTCCTTTTGATTCTAGTGCTGCTAGTCCATGTACTACACTTTGAATATCAAGGCTGTAAAACTATGTTGTCAATACAGCAGCCACTAACTCACCACATAAGGCTATTAAGCACTTGAAATGTGGTTGGTCCAAATTGAAATGTACTATAAGTATAAAGTACACACTGGATTTTGAAGATTTTTTTTAAAAGAATAAAATATCTTAATCACTATTTTATATTGATTACATATTGAAATGATATTTTTGGACATACTGTGTTAAATAGAATATTAAAATTAAATTTTACCCATTTATTTTTACTATTCTAATGTAGTTACTAGAAAATTTTAAATGACATTTGTAGTTTGTATTTTTGGCTTGGAATATATTGCTATATAGACTATACACTAGTGCTATACAGCACTAGTGTAGAATAACTGTTAACAGGATTTTGCTTGTATAAACTTCATGCCGGGTCTTAAATCACCAACAAAATGCAGAAGGATTAGCACCCCACTAATGACCAAATTGACAACTTTTGTGTATTAACATAAACATTCCTAGGAGTTCTAAAAATCTATAAGTGGAGGTTGAGACAAATAGAAACAATAGAATTTTGATCAGGTAAGAAAATTTGAGGTCATTAAGTTCAAACCCTTCATCTTATAGAATTATTTATCAATCTGACAAAGATGTATTCAGTGCTTAATACAGTATATTTAAGTATAGAATAGGTACTTAGGTGATAGGTAAGTAAGGCCAGGTGCCTACCCTGAAGAAGCTAAGAATGACTGCATTGGGCCAACACCCCCACGAGGCAGTAGTGCCCTCCAAAACAGAGGTGGAGGCAAACACAGACTCCATTTTCTTAAAAGAAGAATCAGGCAAGCTCCACTCAAGAGGCCTTATTTGGGCTGGCTTTAAGCTTCCACGGTTTTATAGCTTCTGTTTCACATTAATGGTTCGAATAAGCCTTTAGGATTAACTGTTTATTTAAATAATCAATGTGAGACAAGCTCTCCGCTCTCTTTTCTCACACAAAATAGATACACCCTCTATTACCCGAAAGCCGAGATTTAGATCTTAGCCACTTTGAATGTTTGAACAGGGTTGATGGTACAGATGGTACCAGAATAAAATTTGGAGTGTAGCAGTAGCACAGCCAACCTTCAATTATGTGTGCAAATGAGGGGCAAGAATTGCTGAGATGATTAAAAGCTATGAATAAAACAAAAAGCTTATTCTAGTTATTATTTTTAAAGACTTATTCATCAGGGAATATCTTATCCCACAGGCATTGTGACTGAAATTTGTTCTTGAGTTATATTTTCCTTTTGTGAAGGAATGAAAAGACAAATTTAGGATAAATCATAAAGCATATGATTATGAAAATTCTTAGTACTTTAAGAGGTAGAATCGGCTAAAAATATGAATGGCCCTTTAAAACATATTTTAGTTAAAATCTGCCCCCATCCCATAATGTTTCATCCATTTAAAATATGTTAGTAAAAGAATCCAGGTTTCTTTGTAGGCATTCTTAACCTGTGGAGAAAGAGGCCTCTCTCATCACATGCAGACTCCTGGCCCTCCTGATCATGGATTGGATCTAATTTGAACATTTGTATAATTCACTTTCAGCTGATATTTTTTTAATTATCTAGATTTGGAAAAGATCAGACCTACCTGAGAATGGCTGCATGGACTTTGTCCAGAGAGTGAAAAACTGCCTAAACCATTGAAAACCAGAACTTGAACTAAGTATAATAAATAGTTCTGCCTAAGAATTATAATGGCTTCCCTCTGTTTTTACGAGGAATCAGAACTGCATTTTTAGACTCCTAAATGTTTCCTAGGAATCAGTGAGTTAGTTTGGTTAATTTTGCTTCATACATACCAAAAAATAGAGTACACTGAGTCTTTGGTTGGTTTTGAATATTCCTAATGGATGTGTGTGTGTGTGTGTGTGTGTGTGTGTGTGTGTGTGTGTGTGTGTGTGAGAGAGAGAGAGAGAGACACACACAGAGAGAGACAGAGAGAGTGGGGAGATTTCATTCTGTTGGGCAGACTAGAGTGTAGTGGCATCATCATAGCTCACTGCAACCTCAAACTCCTGGGTTCAAGCGATCCTCCCACCTTGGCCTACCAAAGTGCTGGGATTACAGGCATGCCACTACACCCAGCTTAATGATTATTTTTAACATCTCATTGCTATACATGAACAGTATTTATAGGAGGTGGCCTAATTTTCTTAAATATTAATCTACCATTACATACACACACACACACACACACACACACACACACACACACATGGAAAAGCCATTACCTCATTCTTAAAAATGTGTCAGTTGTAAAGATACCTGTCCTTTGAATCAGCATGTTGAAGGGTGCTGGAGATTCCTGTCTTGGAACAACTACCTAGATATTCCATAATAGGGAGACTTTGGATGATGAGACATTTACAAATGGTTTAGATTCTGGAAAATACATACATGTAAGTGTAGTCCAATAATGTAATTTAGGTGTCATTTACTTTTTCTCAAATACCAAGTTTTAGGGAATAAGATGATTTAGGAGAATCAACATACTGTTCACGTCTTATAAAACACTACGATTACTTTTCTATTTTCCTGAGTTACATGAATAGAAAAAACATAAAATGATAATTAGTCTCCTTTTCACTTCATCATATTTTGATGTATAGCACATTTATGACACAACCTGCACTCTTATTTATTTGAGATGATTTTATTAGATGACACCTACAGGCTATGAAGAAAAACACCACTTTTCTAAGCTTTCTATTTGAGGTGGTCATTAGAAAGCTTCATAGTATTTTTTAAAACATTTCTAATATTCCAGCCTCTTACAATAAGCATCTTTCCCTCTATGATATTAATTTTCTCCTTAAAGTTTTCACTTCAGCAGTAATCTTAGGGTAAACAGGAAACACACACAATAATAAGTGCATTTAAATTTATAATGCACTGATTCTTTTTTGAAGGTAGTCTTGTAACAAATAAGGAATTCAAAACAGAGAACCTATTTGAGGTTCTATGAATGTACAAGAAAGCTACAAACTGGCCACATTTAGCTATACATTTCTGAGACACATACATCTACCTTTATTAGATGGCAGGATTTGCTGTCTTTCTGGAGTAGCATTTGTATAATAAAGATGGATAGACATTGTTAATCACTCGCATCAAAATGATACTTTCTTTGTGTCAATAGATTTAAGAGAAAAATGTTAGAAAATTATTTCAAATATATCTTGGGTTGAAAAGACCAACCATGACAAATCTATTTATTCTCCTACTCTCCTAATCCACTGCTTCATGCCTTTTCCTCCTCACAACACCAATACTTGCTCCCCCATCTTCTTTTTCAGCCCTTGCTTCATATTTCCCTGAGACATAAGAGTAATCGGGGAAGAATGTCAACTGACCATCTACCCACCACCACCATGTACAGTCCCCTGTGCCTGTATACTCTGCCTTCCTTCCTGTTCCTACTAAAGAAATGTTCCTAGCTTTATATCCCTGCAACTTGTACGCTAGATCCCATCCCTTCCCCTACTCAGACAGAGTGATTCTGCAACTTTCTCCTCTCTCCTTCATCATCATTCCACCCTCTTTATTAGATCATTTCCATTTGAATGAGTCACCTTGGTGGGAGCAACTGTCAGCTCTCTCTGGGATTCTTTCAGTAGTCTCCTAACTGCTTTTCTTTTAGCCTGGTTCCCCTTCAATCTATTCTCATCACAACCGCCAAATGATTCTGTTAAAATCTAAGAAGATCTTGTCACTCATCTGCTTAAAACCCTCCATAGGCTTCCCATTCACTGAATGTAAAAGTTAAAGTCCCTGTAAAAACTCTGGTTTTCCCTCTCCCTAGTCTCTTCCTGCACCAGCCACGCTGACTTCTTTATTGTCCTTAGAACATCCAGGCACACTCACTCCCACCATTTGCCCCCGGATTTTCACATGGCTCGCTCCCTTACGTTCCTTTGATCTTTCCTCAGATATCATCAATGAGGCCTTTCCTTGCCCAATCTTTAAAATTGTAACTCCCCCATTTCCCCTGCTCTATTTTTCTCCATTATACTTATCTCTATGTTGTGATATACTATATATTTTTACTTGTTAATTGTCACTGCCCCCCCATCCCCTACCCCAAGTAAGATCCATGCATGGTTGGGATTTCTTTTTTCATTTTTACCCCCTTCTTTGTATTACTGGTGTATTCCTGGAACATAGTAAGTACTCAATAAATATGTTGACAGAACAAATGTATCTTTACAACAGTAAAACTAGAAAATGACCTCGCAATGTCAATCATACAGGCTGAATTTTCTTTTTATGTTTCACCAATTCTCTTTTATAGACATAATTTAAATATAGTTTTACCTTCAGTTGGGTCTCTATAGGCATTCTTCTTTCTAGGAATTGTGGGACTCTTCTCTTATATACAGTTGATCTTTGAATCACATGGGTTTGAACTGCATGGGTTCAAATAAATATATTGGAAAATTCTTTGGAGGTTTTCAACAAATTGAAAAAACTTGCAGACAAACCACACAGCCTACAAATAGCAAAAATATTAAGAAAAAGGTATGTCATGAATACATAAAATATACATAGATACTAGTCTATTTTTATCATTTACTCCCATAAAATATACACAAATCTTATAAAATGTTAATATTTATCAAAACTTACATAAACACAGACCATACACGGTGCCATTTGTGATTGAGAGAATTTAAACAAGTGTAAAGATGCAGCATTAAATCATAACTGCATAAAATTAACTGTAGTGTATATAGTACTATTGTAATAATTTTGTAGCCACCTCCTGTTGCTAATGGGGTAAGCTCAAGTGCTGAAAGTATCCACCAAAAATGCCATATGATGTCATCATCTCTAGCAGTTCATCTCTTTGGTAAGTTGTGGATCGCAGTAAAAAGTATCTCTCACAGTCCTCGAGTATTTTTTTATCGTGTTTAGTGCAATGCTGTAAACCTTGAATTACACCATGGGAGCCATACAAAGTGCTACTAGTGATACTGAAAGTGCTCCCAAGAAGCAGAGAAATGTCATGAAATTACAAGAAAAAGTTGAATTGCTTGATAGATACCATAGATTGAGGTCTGCAGCTGCAGTTGTCCACCATATCTAGATAAATGAATATAGCGTAAGGCCCATTGTGAAAAAAAGAAAATGAAATTCATGAAGCTGTCACTGCGGCTACACCAGCAGTTGCGAAAGCTTCGCACTTTTTTGCAAAATACATGTTAATTTACTGTTTATGTTATCGGTAAAGCTTCAGGTCAACAGTAGGCTATTAGTTAATTAAATTTTGGGGGGGGTCAAAAGTTATATACAGATTTTTGGCTACTTAGGGGGGTGCACCTCTAACTCCCACATTGTCCAAGGTTAACTGTATTTTAAGAGAGCTATCACCTGTAAAAAGTATGTATTTTAATACTTTTTGTACTTTTATACTTTCATTAGCTTGCTATTAAGTTATTTTAATTCAATTCAGACATTCAGATATTTATGTTTAATTTTTTATGGTCCCTATTCAGACAAGATCTGCTATAAATTTCCCTCTACGCACTGCTTTAACTGCATTATGCAACTTTTGATGTGCTGTATTTTCATTATTCGGTTCAAAATATTTTCCTGTAACTTTCCTTATAATTTCTTCTTTGACTAATGGGCTTTTTTTGTAATTGCTTAATTTCCAAATATTTGGGCCTTTTACAGGTACATTTTCTATTGATTTCTAATTTAATTTCATTTTATGGTCATAAACCATATTTTTAATTTTCAAATTCCTTTACATTGTTTGAGACTTTTTAATGACCAAGCAAATGGTCTTTCTTGGTGAATGTTCCATGTGCACTTAAAAAAAATGTATATCTGGCAGTTGTTAGATGGAATGTTCTATAAATGTCAATTAGGCTAAGTTGGTTGATAGCATTATTGAAGTCTTCTATATCTTTGTTGATTTTCTGTCTTCTTGTCCTATCACTTTATCAATCAAAGAAATCTCTATTATTGTGAGTTTGCTTTTATCTCCCTTCAGTTACATTAGTTTTTACTTCTTATATTTTGAAGCTTTAGTGCATACATATATGGATTTGTTATATCTTCCTGATTATTGATCGTTTTAGCATTCTGTCCCTCTTTATTTCTGATAATATTCTTTGACCTACAGTCTACTTTGTCTAATATTAATATGGCCATTTCAATTTTCTTATGACCACTGTTTACATTGTATATCTTTTCCCACCTTTTTCTTTTAATCTATCTCTATGTTTAAAGTGTATTTCTTATAGATTATATACAGTTATGTCTTGCTTTATTATTCAGTCTGACAATCTCTGCCTTTTAATTCTCACCTTTTAATTGGTGTCCTTAGTCCATTTACAGCTAATGTGATTATCGATATGTTGGGTTTAGGCCTGCCATTTTGCTATTTATTTTCTATTTGTCTCCTCTGTCCTTTTTTCTTCTTTTCCTGTCTTCTTTTGGGATATTTAAAAATTTTTTTCTCTATTGCTTATTAGTTGTGCCTCTTTGTTGTAGATTTTTTAATGGCTGCTCTAGAGTTTACAACATGCATCTTTAACTTATGCAGTCTGTTTCTGATGAAAAATCAGCAGTTATTCTTTGTTCTCTTGTATGTAATTTGCCTTTTTTTTCCTCTGGCTGCTTTTAGGATTTTTTCTTTATTATTGGTTTTCAACAATTTAATTATAATGTGCCTTGGTGTGGTGATACTGTTTATTTCACTAGGAATTCATTGAGTTTTTGGATCTGTGGGTTTGTAGGTCTCATCAAATCTCAGAACATTCGTACCATTATTTCTTCAAATATTTTTTCTCCGCTTCACTCTTTCTCTCTTATTCTGAATTGCCCATAGGTTGACCTCCTTGATGATGTCCCACAGGACACTGGGGCTCTGTTTTCTTTTTTTCTTCTCTTTGCTTCAGGTTGTATAATTTCCATTGCCCATTTTTCAGGTTTACTGATCCTCTGCAGTGTCTAATCATTCGTTATTAAGCCCATCCAGTGAAATTTTTATTGCAGATAACGTATTTTTTAGTTCTAGAAGTTGTCTATGATTTTTTTTTTTTTGAGACAGAGTCTCACTCTGTTCCCCAACTAGAGTGCCATGGCGTCAGCCTAGCTCACAGCAACCTCAAACTTCTGGGCTCAAGCAATCCTTCTGCCTCAGCCTCCCGAGTAGCTAAGACTACAGGCATGTGCCACCATGCCTGGCTAATTTTTTCTATATATTTTTAGTTAACCAATTAATTTCTTTCTATTTTTAGTAGAGACGGGGTCTTGCTCTTACTCAGGCTGGTATATGATTCTTTTAAACAATTTTTTGTCTCTATTGAGATACCTGGTAGTTTCCAAATTGTTTCGTATTTTCCCTTATTTCCTGAATATATTTATAATAGCTATTTTAAAGTCTATTAATTGAATCATCTCTGTCAATTCTGAGTCTATTTCTACTGATTGATTTTTATCCTGGTTATTGCTTATATGTTCTTACCTCTTTATATGTCTGATTGTTTTTTATTGGTATTGAACATTGTGATCACTATGTAGTTGTATGTCTACATTTTCTTATCTTTCTTCTAAGAGTGTTTGTTCTAGCAGGTAGTTAATTTACATGAAGATCAGCTTGATGTTTTCAAGCTTGTTTTTATGTGTTGTTAAAATGATTCTGAAGCAGAAGAAGATAAACTTTTTCTTTAAAGGGGCAGATAGTATTTTAGGCTCTATAGTCTCTTTTGCATATTTGTTTTTTACAACTCTTTGAAAATGTAAAAAATATTTTTTGCTTGTAAGCCATACAAAAACTGGTCTGTGAATTGGATTTGGTCTGTAGGCTGGAGTTGCCCACTCCGATTCTGAAGAATTCTTTCTTCTAGGACTATTTTAGCCATACTTTTATAGTATAGCTTTTCTGAGGTCTCTAGTAAGTGCTAGAGACCTCATACTTTTATAGTATAGCCTTTCTGAGGTCTCTGTCAAGTCAGGAACTATTCAGGGTCTGAGATTTTACCCTACTTGTAAGCCAGCAAATGAGCTTGCCACAGTTTGAGAGATGCTGGCAGAAGATGTGATACTTGTAGGTTAGAGACAAAGAACATTTTTATTCACAGCATAGCAGGTAGCATGGGCTTCTTCATATTCTCATTGATTTCCCTGTTCCCCAAACCCCATGCGGATAATGCAGAGTGGGTCCAGATGAATGTTGCACATGCAGTGGAACTGTGTCACATCTGAAGAGCCCCGAACTTAGCAAACCCCTCTAGTGTTATAACTGCTAGTAAATCTGCCAAACTTCATCATGGAAGGAGCCATTGTCTTTACTGTCCTGGTCAGGAAACAAATCTGTTCTCTGTCCTACCTTCCAAAGGCTGCTGGCCTTGGAAAGATAGTCTGGAACAAAAGTTGTCACAAGACATGTAGAATTGCCATGGATGACTGTCTCTTAGCACCCACAGGTTCAAGAGGTCTTTCCACTGGTTGTAACTCAACTGCTTCTGAGCCCCATGGAAGTGTTGCTCAGGTCTCAGCTCCCTCGTAGTTCTTTCCCTATCAGTTGTTCTTCTCCCAGTAGTTGTTCTTTGCCTGGCCTTATGGACTCCCACCTTATGCATGTGCATCTTAGTATTCAAGCAAAGACTCAAGATGACTCTTATGCAGATTTCTGGAGCTCTGTCTCTTCACAGCTTTTGCCTCTCTGATACTGTTTCTCAAATTGCAGTCACCTCCCTAAGCTCAGCAAAACCACTGTGCTAGGCTGGGCGCGGTGGCTCACGCCTGTAATCCTAGCTCTCTGGGAGGCCGAGGCGGGCGGATTGCTTGAGGTCAGGAGTTCAAAACCAGCCTGAGCAAGAGTGAGACCCCGTCTCTACTATAAATAGAAAGAAATTAATTGGCCAACTAATATGTATATACAAAAAAAATTAGCCGGGCATGGTGGCGAATGCCTGTAGTCCCAGCTACTTGGGAGGCTGAGACAGGAGGATTGCTTGAGCCAGGAGTTTGAGGTTGCTGTGAGCTAGACTGACACCATGGCACTCACTCTAGCCTGGGCAATAAAGTGAGACTCTGTCTCAAAAAAAAAACAAAAAAAAAAAACCACTGTGCTCTGCTTAGTTTCTCCCTCTTTTTGTATCAATCTACAGAGTGCCTTCAGACAGAAGGCTGGGACAGTCATGGAACTCAACTCATTTGTTTTCTTTCTCCCAGGGCTCACAGTCCTACACTGCTTGTTGTTCAGCTTTTCAAAATAGTTGTTTTATATATTTTGTCTATTTATATTTTGTCTATCATTTTTTAATAGCAGAAGAGCTAAGCCCATACCAATTATTCCATCATTGATTGTCTTTATGTGTTTTAGGATTTTGATTTGTGCATCCACTTCGAGTGGAGATATTTTTGTTAGCATGCTTTCTTACCCCATCTCCAAGTTTGGGGTTTTTTTACATTTTTAAAAATTTTTTTAAGAGAAAGAATCTCACTCTGTGGCCCAGGCTGGAGTGCAGTGGCGAGATCATAGATCACAGCAGCCTGCAACTCCTAGGCTCAAGCAATCCTCCTGCCTCAGTGTACTGAGTAGCTGGGACTACAGGTGCACACTACCACAGTCCACTAATTTTTAAAATTTTTTTGTAGAGACTTGCTTATGTTACCCAGGATGATCTCAAACTCCTGGGCTCAAGCGATCCTCCTGCCTTGGCCTCCCAAAGTGCTGGGATTATAGGTGTGAGCCACCACCACCCAGCCCATCTCCAAGTTTGATGAATGTTTCTATTTTCCCTTATCCACATTCCATACCCCAGTCCAGAACCAGTTCTTAAAATGGCTTTAGAGGGCTCCCATTCCTTATTGATATTGGGAATATGATCAATTCACTAACTAAGCGAGCTGTTAACTCAGTTGCTGTAGTGATGTTTTTCTTTTGTTTTTTGTCTTCCTGGGTCCAAAGCTTGCCATAAATGTGCAGCCCCAGGCAGTATCAACAGCAGTTTTATTCAGCCTCCTTTCAATGAGCTGGGGAAAGTAGTGACAAACCATTGCTAATTGGTTGGACTAAAGGGTTTCTTAGGACTCAGGATTTTTAGTGCTGAAACAGAAAGAGTTTTGGAAAAACCAGGATGGTTGGTCACCTTAGTCCTGCCCTGGTTTCTGGCTTTGGTTTCTATGTTGGATAGAGCATTTTAGCCCACATATTCCATAAGGGCTGAACTTCCAGTTGCCACTACCTGCTTCAAGATCCAGACACTGATATTCTGCAGCTCTAGCCCTGTTCTCTTTTGTGTTTCTGGTCTATAAAGATGTTAGTTTTGAAGGTGTTTTGTTTTTTGAGCCCAGCAATGGACTTTTGGTTTTCTGTTTTTTAATTTTATCTATCATTACCATGTGTTCAGAGTATACAGGAAGAGTTGAAGCATGAATTCACTATGCCAATTTGTCTGGAAATTCTGATTCTTTTTCAATTTGATATTGTCTTGGTTTGGGAAATAATTTAATTTAACAGCCTGCTTTATTCAGAAACATCCCAATCCTCCCAGTCATTTTGAAGGATCTCAAATCACAGAAACTCAGATGAAATATAGTCATGTTCCACATAGTGGTTTCATTCTTTCTTTGGAGGTAGCACAACTCAGTACTTGAGTTAGAATAGAACAGGGAGAAATAGCATCCCGGCTTTACTTCATCCCACATCCTCTGGTTGATGAGAATATCAGACAGGGCTTTACCATCCACCCCACCTTCACTTCTACCTGTTATCCTTTTCTTATTCCTCCATTCCTGAAGAGGCAGAAGGAACAAAGTCAAAGGGGGCTACGGCAATGGTTTCCAACCTCTTAGAAGATGAGGGTCCTTTCCTTATGCAACTCTCAAGATGTTCTTGGAGAATGTGTAGATTTTCAGACCCTTTGTAATAACTTTGGAGCCTTTCCAGAGAGTTACTACTCCTGAACTTGCACAAGAGGAGCAAGAAAAACCTTCCTACTTCCTTGTTTATTTGCCTCAAATTATGTTCCATCTTCTTTTAGATGCAACGATTTTTACAATTTTCAGTCTTTTGTGCTTCAATTCTGTTGCCAATAAAATCCAATTAACTGTCTTGCAGACTTGCATTGTATTCTACAATAGGCATTTTAAATATTTCTACTGGATTAGAATTTATGAATGTACAGCATTTCATATTTCAAACCCAAATATCCAAATCTCATGCAAACCAAGCTCCTGTCAGACTATAAAACTAGTGAAGTAGCAAAAATAGTTGCTGGAGCAAAGTAGTTCACATTGTCTTAGCTCTACATAGAAAATACATTCCTATTACTCAGCTTTGGTCTTCTGTTTTTATGTGAAGTGGTAGAAATATGTATATAACTATTCTTTTGAGACATTTGAAAACTGGTATTAAGATAGTATCATCCTCTTTTTAGAACCACTCTGTTTTTAACAGAAAGGAAATAAATATGCGAGTTAATGGCTCACAAGAAGGAATTAGATATTTTCTGGGAGGTAATTTAATAAAAACCAGATGATTCCAGAAATGACAATCTTATTGGGTTTTTGTTTGTTTATTTTGTTAAAGAAACTATTTGGAAAAATGCCTTGTTGGGATATCTTAAAATAACTTCACAAGTAGCTGTTCTGTGATTCTTTACTTGGGGTGTAGAAAGCTTATAAAATGAAATAGAAAGCTATCATTTAGCAGTTGATATTGGGAATCAAATTGAGAATGCACTTTGCTTATTTAACTAGAATTAAATGTGGCAGGAGTAAATTTTGTGCTAAAATTAGATATTGGGGTTTGTCCAATAGTTGCACAAGTTATAATCCTTTAGAAACTGTAGTCTGTTGGTTCAAATCAGGACACTACAATGTGAGAATATAAAACACTTATGCCACGGCCATCTTCATTACAGGTCTGTAGAATTTCCAAAGCTAGAATTGCCTCTTTTTAATGTTTGGGCTTTATTTTATTTCATTTTTTCCTGTTTGTTTTTCTTTCTTATATGGGAAGACCCTTTGAAAATGGTATTTAATTTTCTAATGCCCTGGCCTCTATGACCCCTTACCCATAAAATGCATGTATGTGTTAGGAAGGAAGTATTGGGTGGGTACTGTGAACAGCATACTAGAACCTAAAGGTTTTAGAACATTAATGGGAAAGCTAATGTGGTATAGTGGGAAGAGAATGAGTCTTTGAGTCAGACAGACCTGCCTGTGAAGCCCAGCTCCATCATACTCTCTGTATAACCTTGGCAAAATCAATTTCTATGGGCCTCAGCTTCCTTATCTGGTTGGAAAAAAAAGGCAGGAAATGTTAGGTGCTGAGAAAGTGTTACTCCATTTTACGCCCACATCTCCCATCAGAAGACATTTAGATAGATAGCTAGACAGACAGATAGAATTTTATTAACTATTTTATGTGCCGGGCATTGTGCTATATATCTCATTTAGTCCTAAGACACACATGAAATACTGGATCTTATACAGTCCTTATAAATGTCTTCAGGCTTTAGTTGCCTCAAGTTACATAGCTAGGAAGTGGTAGAACCAGACTACCGTATAGCTCTTAACCACTATGATTTCAGCTTCACAAAAATTAAAACCTCCTAGAGATATCCCACCAATTTAATGCTGTCAGAGAATATAATGACAAATCATTAGTTTTTTACCATATTTATTTCTTTCTGGCCATATTTAATTTTGATGCATGTATTAGTTTGCTAGGAATACTATAACAAAGTACCACAGACTGGGTGGCTTAAACAACAGAAAATTACTTTCTCACAATTCTGAAGGCTAGAAGTCCAACATGAAGTGTTGACAGGTTTAGGTTTTTTTGTTTGTTTGTTTATTGTTTGAGGCCTCTCTTCTTAGTTTGCAGATGACTGCTGAATGTTTATGTGCCCCCAAAATTCATATGTTGAAATCCTATCCCCAAGGTGATGATATTAGGAAGTGGGGCCTTTGGGAAGTGATTGTGTCCTGAAGCCAAAGCCCTCATGAATGGATTTGTTCTCTTCTAAAAGAAGCCCCAGAGAGACCCCTCGCCCTTTCCACCATGGGAAGAGTCAACAAGAAAGAGCTGTCTGAGGAAACAGGTCCTTAGCAGACGTTGAATCTGCCAGCACTTTGATGTTGGACTTCCCAGCCTTCAGAACTGTGAGAAATTAATATTTGTTTTTTATAAGCCACTCTGTGGCATTTTGTTATAGCAGCCTGAGCAGACTAGGACAGCTATCTTCTTGCTGTGCCTTCATATGGTCGTCCTTCCGTCTGTGTTGTATGTCCTAATTTCTCCTTATGTAGAAACCACTCCAATTGAATTAGGGCTCACCCTAACAATCCCATTTCAACTTAATTATATCTTTAAAGGACTTATCTCCAAATACAATCATGTTGTGACATACTAGGGGTTAGGGCTTCAACACATGAATTTGAGGAGGACATAATTCAGCCCATAACAATGCTTATATTACATAAAACATGTGAAAATAAAAGAGTCCCTAACCCTTACCGAGTGCTTCCTTTCAAACACTTTACACATATTTAATCTATATGAGGCTAGGTACTAGTCTTGTCCCCATTTGTTACTGAGAGGTTAAGTAGTCTGTACAGGGTCACATTACTAGTAAGTGGTAGAACAGGATTTGAAGCCATGCAGTCTGACTCCAGAATCCGTACTCTCACCCACTATATTACACTACCCCTCTCAAAAAAAAAGAAACAAAAAAAATCCAGTTTGGACAAAAGAGTAATATCTATTTGAGGTAAAATTATGATTAACTTGAAAAGTCTGTGTTTAATTAGCAATTGCTAGGCTGTCATACTTGAGAAATAAGGAAGCAGCTTTCATTCATTTCTTTGCTATGGCACAAGTAATAAATCAGTCACTTAAAAAATGCAAAAAGTCCGGGTGTGGTGGCTCACGCCTGTAATCCTACCACTCTGGGAGGCTGAGGTGGGTGGATCGCTCGAGGTCAGGAGTTCAAAACCAGCCTGAGCAAGAGTGAGACCCCTGTCTCTACTATAAATAGAAAGAAATTAATTGGCCAACTAATATATATAGAAAAAATTAGCCAGGCATGGTGGCGCATGCCTGTAGTCCCAGCTAGTTGGGAGGCTGAGGCAGTAGGATTGCTTGAGCCCAGGAGTTTGAGGTTGCTGTGAGCTAGGCTGATGCCATGGTACTCAATCTAGCCTGGGCAACAAAGCGAGACTCTGTCTCAAAAAAAAAAAAAAAAATGCAAAAGAAGATTCTAAGTAAATTTCCAGCATTCTACTGGAATAGAGACATATCCTACTGGAATATGTAATAAAGGATTAATTAATACAAAGAATTCTTCTGAAACTCCAAAACAAATAGTACCCATAGCTAAGTTTTAATATTTGAAGACTGAGGACACACATACCTTCCTCTGGCTTTCCCCTAAGTGGCTATCATTCCTGCTTCATCCCATTTTATGGGAGCAGAAAAAGGAGCCAAGTTCCTTGTCTGGGAGATGTTGGCTCAGGAATAGCAATATGCTCCTTCTAGTCATTGAACTAAGGCTACAAAAGTAACATATTGGACCTAGAGGTGACTGGTAAAATTATAAACCATCCCTACACTCTCCCAGAGTCCCCAGATAGTGAGGAAAGAATATAGGGCTCCTCTGCACAAAGCAATGGGATTTGAGTCAACTTAGTTGAATATCAAAGGACAATGTTTCTCAGCTCTCATCTAGTTTAACACAAAGTAAAAAAAAAAAAAAAAAAAAAGAATAGTTTTGGGGTTAGGAAACACTGCTGCGGTGCTCCCTCTTTGCCAGTCAATGTAGTACCTACGTGGAGCCTCTGCCTTCAAAATGCTTATAGTTTGGTGACTAGGGGAATTCACAAAGATGAGATCATGAGAATTTACAGAGCTCGTAGCCAAGTCCTAAGTTGAAAATAATCAAATATGAAAGTGTTGAGTAGAGATATTTGTACGGGTGGTTAGGATTTTAGAGACCACTACTGAATGCAGTTACCAAGGCAAACTTGATGTAGAAAAGGAGGGGTTTGATATGGGCCTTGGAAGATGGGGTAGGTTTTGGTGGAAAGAAAGAAGTGAAGACATTTTAAACAGAGGATTCAACATCATCTGGGCCATGAAGGCAGGAATGAGGGAAGCATGTGGAAAAAGGAGGAGAGATCACCTCTGGAACAGATAGATTTGGGGTAGTGATGGAATATATGTTATGAGTGGATACAGTGGGGTCAGATTATGAATCCGTCTTCATACTGTGGGCCAGCATTATTATTCTGTTAGTTGAATTGCTCAGTGAAATTACCTCCGTTCTCTAAGCATGCTTGTAAGAATACATCTCAACAGAACCTAGTAGTTTGCATTTAAGTAGTATGTGTGTGTTATCCTTAAGGCTTCTCAGACCACAACATATTCTGGGCCACCGCCCCTTCCTGATTCTTCATTCAGAGTTTTCTCATGCCTAAATGAGCTGGGAGATCTTGTAGCTGTTAGCCTTAAGCCTTCGCTCAGGCCTGGTGGGAGGCCTTGGAGCAAGCTTAAGTGGTTCTAAGGGGCTCACTGGAGTCTGCAGAAGAGTGCCCTCTGAAGACACATAGCCTAGGAAATGGCTTAAACGTTTTTGAATCAGCGAAATATGCATTCTCTGTCCGCACTGTATAAACCTTAAGAGGGAAGAGCTCTATAGAATTCTGAGACCCCCATGCATCTTGTAGTAGTAGAAAGAAGCTTTGGAGTCCCTTTATTTGAAGTCTGACTTTCCAGTGTGACTTTAGGCAAATTACTAAATCTAGTTTTTATTCTCACTCTGTTTCCCGGGCTAGAGTGCAGTGACATCATCATAGCTCACTGCAGCCTCAAACTCCTGGGCTCAAGTGATCCTCCTGCCTCAGCTTCCCAAGTAGCTGGGAATCCTGGTACATGCCACCACATCAGGCTAATGTTCCTGTTTTTTCTAGAGATGGGGGTCTTGCTATGTTGCTCAGGCTGGTCTTGAACTTCTGGCTTCAAGCAATCCTCTTGCCTTGGCCTCCCAAAAGTGCTAAGTTAATAGGCATGAGCCACCGTGCCTATCCAAATTACTAAATCTTTGAGTCCATTTTATTTTTAATCTATAAAACAGTGTAGTAACTATGCAATTACTGTTAACTTTCTTCTTCCCCTTTTGCAACTTCTCTCAGTTCCTGATATATTCGAAGAACATCTTTTGTCTAATCATAAATGCTCTCTGCTATCAAGGAGCTGAAAACTATACTGTTTAGGATGTCTATGGATCCTGAAAAAAAGATGGGATCAATGGACTTGGCCTGTCCTGCCTTTCCCCTCCCCGACCATGTATTTATTTCCTCAAGGTAGTATTTCAAGTCACAGTGCCAATCCTTAGGACAGTACAGAGTTCAACAGGGTTCAGAGTTCCTGGAAATCATCTCAGAGCAGATGGATCAATTACCCTTATTTGTACTGCGTTTAAAGCAAGAAATAATGACCCAGAGCCATTAAATGGCCTAAAGCATATAAACATTGAGGTTATAAGTGACAAAGCATCTTACGAGTCCAGAAATAGATGGGCAGGGCCATAAACTATGATATTACTAAATTGGTACCATTTCTAATGTTCAAGGCTGCAACTACAAGTTTGCCTTTAGAAGTTGCCTTGGAAATTATAATGTGCTGTCAGTAATTTGGGAGTTCCCAATTGTGTTTGCAGCTAAGAAGCAAATAGGGTTTGCTGGTTAGTTTGCCTATATTTGACTCCTAAAAATAACTACTTCATAAGAACAGGATGAACTTAGTGAAGACTATATTCCAGTTGGTTAGAAATGGAAGGTACATTTTTCTTATTCCCCCTTGCCTTTCATTTCTAAACACATCTGCCCCACTCTGAAGCAGAGGAGACTATTAGAGCAGCTGTAGCAAGCAGCTGTGGCAGCTTCTGTGTCATCTGCTCCCTGCTTTGCAGACTTTGTCCCCATCGTCTGCTCCCAGTTGTTCTTTTCTTCCTTTCGAAATGGCCCACTGCCCTCTTCTGCTCAGTGCCCCACCTGGGTTCTGGCTCTGTCCCTGCAGTAATTCCCGGACATTTTTCCTGGTGTTCCCTTGCTTTTACCATTCTTTATGGTAAAAAGATCATTCCTGAAAACATTTGTATCTTATGAAAAAAAACCGGAAGGGACAAAAAAGTCTATCAACTAATACATAGCTGCTTGCTGCTGCCTCTACAGGTTCTGTTATTGTTTTAGGTAGTGCTCTCTACCATGTCAGTACAATACAAAACTATAATTTTACATTTACATGCAAAGGGCCAGATGATGACTGGCCCTGAGGAGAAACCCTCCACAGGGTTATCTGGAGAGAAATGTGCATTCATCCTATGCACATAGGACAGTAAACAGCTGTCCCGGAGGCAGTTCCCACACCTTTCCACAAAGTGCTTAGGAGCTAGCGGAGCCACCCCCAGCATTTCTCTCAGTGCGCAAGAAACTGGTATAACCACAGCTATGGGATACTTTTCTTTAAAAAAGTATAGGTGAGCATAAGCTTCTCTCTAAGGTAGAATATAGAAGATAGTGTGGGATATGTTCTTTTGCGCAATATGTTAAAGAAATTTATGTTCCATGAGTTTTAAGGAAGAGCCAGCTCATTTTGACTGGTCCTTTTAATGTTTGATTTTGTACACTTAGAAAATAGGCTTCCATTTTTTCTCTCTTTTTAAAAATGCTATTATATTGTTTTAAAACATACATATTTTAGGCTTTAGGTAATATATTTTCCAAATACTAATTTAAAACAAAGTATTATTTAATATATTTGATTTATAGCAAATATATTACATGCACCAAGCATAGAGAGCAGGTAAAAAGAAGTTATATATTTTATTTTACTATGTTGGCAACAAAGTAATCTGCCTTACAAAACAATATAAATCATCTTTTACCATAGCTCTCCAAAAATAATTGGGAGTTTACAAAATCTAAATCTACCTGCCAGAATTGCCAGTAATATCTTCAGTTTTCACTGACTATACTTTCCCTTCACTCCCTCCATATCTTTAAACAAATGGAACAGATATTTCAGCAGCACAGTTTCCATAATAAAAAAGGTGAGGCTGGGTATGGTGGCTCATGCCTGTCATCCTAGCACTTTAGGAGGCTGAAGTGGGAGGATTGCTTGAGGTCAGGAGTTCAAGACCAGCCTGAACAATGTAGTGAGACCTTGTCTTTACAAGAACATACAAAAATTAGCCACGTATGGTGGTGCATGTCTGTAGTCTCAGCTGCTTGGGAGGCTAAGGCAGGGGGATTGCTAGAGCACAGGAGTTTGAGGTTGCAGTGAGCTATGATGATGCCACTGCACTCTAGCACCCTGGCAACAGAGTGAGACCCTGTCTTAAAAAAAAAAAAAGGTGAAAGAAAGAAAAGGAAGAATTTATTAAATTTCCTTTGGGTGTGTAAGAGGATAGATGCTAGTAAACACAGGAATTTTGTGTGTGTCAGACTGGGTATAGGAGTGTAGTGTGTGCACATGTGTACATGCCAAACTGCCCATTTTCTCACAAAAGCACAGCAGTTTCACTACCTAGCAGTAAGTATATTAATGCATTATGTGAAAAAAAACCTCACTAAATTGTCTCCTTAAATATCGCAATATACAATAAATGTATCTTTGCTTAGAAATGTAAAAATAATGTGCTTGAAATGCTAATTAACGAGAACTGAATACTTCGTGAAGAATTGATGAGAAATGAGAGCAATCAGACCTCAGTTCAACTATGAAAATGTAGAATCACAGAAGCTCTGAGCTGGAAGGATTCGATCAATTCTCTACAATCCAAATCTTATTTGAGGCATGAATCCATTCCCTTTGTACCATCCCAGTGAAGTGGTCATTTTGCCCTTGTTTTAAATATTTTTGGTGTAGGAATACTCATTACTTACCAATACAACCAACCTTGAGTTCTTCTTATTTAGGGAAAATATACTTACCTATAACTTATATATCCATTTGGTTCTTATTCTTCCCTTCCAACCCACACAGACTAGATCTAATCCTACCCTTCAAATGTTTGAAGGCAATCATTTCATTATGTCCTATAACTGTCCTATGGCTGAGTCATCACTAACAAAAACTTGTCTCCTAAGCCAATCAGAGTGAGCATCTTTATCCATCCATGCCACTCAGGAACTGAAAGATCTTCATCCCTAGAGTAGATTGGTGGTGGTGCTTCACAGATGACAAGCCTGTGGTGTGGTTGTGCCATGTTGATGGGTTACTGCTGAAGGCACTGGAGCCAGAGAGAGGAAATCCTAAGCCTAGAGCCCAAGAATGAGCCCCGAGTCCTAATGAAGTTGGTGGCAGCAAAGACAGTGGCTGTGATATTTCACATGCATCAAAAAATAAAAACAAAAACTTTTAATTCATGTCATTGACATTCAACTGAGCCTGTGATTTTAGAGTGGAGCCTTGAGCTCCGTTCTACTGCCAGCTCTGCCGCTGGCCAGCTGCATGCCCTTGGGCAATCCTTACTGCTCCAGAGGTCCCTTTGTGATCTATAAAGGCACAGGATGCCTTTCTGCCTAGAAAGGTGCCCTCCCTCCCCTGGCCTCAGCTTAGGTGTCCTTGCTCCAGGAACCCTTTTCTGACTCCTATCCCCCAACCCCAGACTGGCCTCTGTCTTCCATTGCACCCTATGCTTCCCTCTGTTGTAGCACTTACTTCATTGTATTTTAATTACCTGTTTACTTGTCTGTCTCTACTGTACTGGAAGTTCTTTAAGCCTAAGAACTCAGTCTTGGTCCTTAGCACTTAATTTAATGCTTCATGTACACAGAAAATATTTGTTGAAAAAAGGAAGTGAAATCACCTTTTATAAAATTAGTAAATGGCTGCAAGGTAGAAACCATGGTAGGGGCCTGAACTCTGCAAAGGTACAGGCATAGTTAACAAAATAACCAACCATTGTTCCCTAGCCTGCCTTCCTATAATTGCTTACTGCTTAGGAGTCACATATCCTTTACTAGCATAAGAGCATAAGATTTGTGACTTCCCCAATTGCTTCTATAGATAACATTGCTATTGTAAAACCTAAGACTGGCCTTTGAGAAATCATTCAGACTCTGCATTTGGGGCCACCAACTGACACCAACTGGACCAGTGGCCATATGTGGGAATTGACTTAACAAGTCCTGCAACCCTGTACCTAGGAACAGTCTTAGTGCAAGAAGACAATTTCTACTTTCCAACTCTTTGAGTTCATTCCCAGCCAATCAGCAGACCCAGTTCCCTAGCCCTTTGTCCACAAAACTACCTTTAAAAACCTTAGCCTCCAAATTCTGGGGGAAATGCATTTGAGAAGTTTATCCTGCAATATTAAACTCTGCAATATTAAACTTTGCAATATTAAACTCTTTCTCTGCTGCAACCCTTGCTGTCTCAGTGTGTTGGCTTTCTTTTGAGCAGCAGGCAATACAACCTGGCTGGACAGTAACGGAAGATAGGAAAGTGAAGAAGAGGGAAGAAGATAAAATGAGGAAGTTGGACTAAATTATCTAAATAGCCTCTTACAATTAAAACTCTATAATTCTTTGTTCTTAAGTTGCATCTTTAATGGCAAACTCAGATTTTTGGACATTTATATTTCTCTGATAAGAGGATGAGTTTTAAGTGGTTACATTGAAATAGGAAAATTATAAATATATACATGCATATAATAAAATTTTAAGACTGAGATTTAGGATTCATTTAATGAGCCCAAACTAAGGCACAATAAGATTAAGTTATTTTCCCAAACACCCCCACCTAGTTAGTGGGAAGACCAGATTTCAAATCCTGAGCTCTCTGGTCCTTGAACCAGGATAGCTGGTCTATTAGTCGTCTCCTTTTTTGAAACAGCTGCTACAAACTTGGCTACCAACAGAAGTGACACATCTTTTCCCTCTTATGTGATGGTTATGTCAATCTATAACTTTCTGGATATAAATTAAACCTTGAGAAACACCCATCTCCACTCTTAGACAAACTAATGAAAATTAGTCTTGTTTTCCTCTCAGAAATGTCAGAGGGTGCTGCAATGCTACATGAGCTGACTCCTCCAAGTTGTTTGCTAGATAGAGTTGCAGTCATATGAATTGCTTTCAGCCAGGTTGGGTATCCAGGCTCAATGTTCTGGTGTTAAGCCATGGTGTAGTGCTGCCATGAGACCAGATTCTTGGCAAGTAGCCCTGAGGTGCAGCTGTAAGGTGACCCAGCAGAGGCCTGAGGCCAGGGCCCAGTGCTCGATGCCAGAAAACCTGAGCCAAACATTGGAACTAATTCCCAGGGTACTGAAATTGGTCTCAATTAAAATTTTAGATGAAAAGGTTTTTTGTTTGCCCTAAAGAACCACTTCAGTTTCTAAGCTCATAGGAAAAGTAGATATTTGGCCATTATACTCAGAATACTTTCCAGAGGCCAACCCTTAAAAAAAAAAAAAAAAAAAAAAAAAAAAAAAAAGACATTAGATTATTTCATGAAAATATTTCTTGAAAGCAACATTTTTCATAAGATCCACTGGCTGGAGAATCTTTATTTTTCTGTCTTTGAAAGTGCTGTGAAAGTTGTAAATCTCCCTCAAATGTTATGTGGTGTTGAAGTGGAAATAGTGAAAGTAGTGGTCAAGGTATTGGTGATGAATGAACCAAACTTTGGATGCAGATTTGAATTCAAAACAAAGCTCCACTACTTACTAGCAGTTGACCTTGGATAATATACTTAAGCGTGGGGACTGTATTGTGTTGGACTGTTTCTCAAACTAACTGTAGTAGCATCTCCTGGATGGTTCTACAAAGTATCCCTGCCTAGGCCCCACTCCAGACCAATTAAGTCAGAATCTCTAGGGGTAGGACCCAGGCATGAATTTTTTTTTTTTTTTTTTTTTTTGAGACAGAGTCTCACTTTGTTGCCCAGGCTAGTGTGAGTGCTGTGGCGTCAGCCTAGCTCACAGCAACCTCAAACTCCTGGGCTCGAGCGATCCTTCTGTCTCAGCCTCCCAAGTAGCTGGGACTACAGGCATGCGCCACCATGCCCGGCTAATTTTTTATATATATATCAGTTGGCCAATTAGTTTCTTTCTATTTTTATAGTAGAGACGGGGTCTTGCTCTTGCTCAGGCAGGTTTTGAACTCCTGACCTTGAGCAATCCGCCCGCCTCGGCCTCCCAGAGAGCTAGGATTACAGGCGTGAGCCACCGCGCCCGGCAATGAATATTTTTTGAACACTTCCTCACTGATTCTAATGTTGAGGACCAATGACATAGTGATTAAAACTTTGGCTCTAGAGTCAAAATGACTGAGCTCAAACTCTAGGTTTACTATTTAATGGTATTTAACCTTCAATAACTTAGCCTGTCTGAGCCTCAATATTTTCATCTGTAAAATGGGATGATAAGAGTTTAGCATATAGTTGTTAGAGGATTAAGTCATGTAAATCACAGCACTGTGCCTATGACATAGTGTTTGATTATAGCTACTGTTGTTGCTATTATCCATAATTCCTTTCATTTACATTGCATATTCAATGCTGTTCACAGCCCTGCATAAAAGCCTGAAAAATCAGAAATATCTTACTAATGAACATGACAATATCGGGAAATCTTTTAGGGATAAATATTTATATGCAACCTTCTTGCTAGAATTTTAGTGAAGGAATAAAGTTCAGAGTTTTCACTGATTTGGGCTCCTATAGGACCTTACTAATGATCATTTCTCTGACTTACAGAGCCTTGTTAAAAAACAAACAAACAAAATATGTAAATATAGGATGTGCCTGCCTCAAGAGAGATACATATTGGGAGGAGAACGATGGAGGCTGGAGGCCTCTAGATAGGAAGTTGTTTCTTAGCCCAACAGTCTGTCTCAACTTTAGCACACATCGGGGAATGATCTGAATGCTTGGGAAAATACAGACTGCTGAGCCCCACCTTTGAAGATTCTGGGAGTCGGTCTGGGATGGGGCCTAAGAATTTGCATTTCTAACAAGTTCCCAGGTAACGGTGATGCTGCTGGTCCAGGGACCACACTTTTGAGAACTACTGGCAGCTAAACACGTAGCTCTTGGTAATCTGGTATTCTTAGATTTCATTGGCTGTTTAGGTTGCTTTCTCATCTGTACCTATGCAGAGTTGGTGGGCACCCCCAAAATCTCTCTCTGTCCTGATGACCTAGGCACTGCCATAGATCAGAGTGCTGGTTTCTATTCAGCAGTCTCTTCTCAGCCTCCGGTCTTGAATTGCACTTTCTTCAGCCCCTTGAAGGTTGCTTGTTGTGCAGGCTTAAGCTCCTACAGTATCACTTCATAATTTATTTCAGAGAATGATTAGGTATTCATCTTTGCCTGCTGACCATCCACACAGCACCTCATTCCCAGTTCCCCCAAGCACCTCATTCCCAATTCCCCTCTCGTGTATTGACCCAGAGCCCAGATCCAGCAGCACAGAATAACTGCCCTTCCATTCCATGCAGGCCTCTCATGCCTCCCTTGCATGGGTCAAACTCATGAATCTGGGATATATGATTACAGTCTCCATTTATTTATTTAAGGGACATCAGGGCACATAGGTGAACCAGATCATTGTTCCCCAAGGTAACCATACAGACCAAATTCTGTAATAATCTTCGTCATCCATGTGATTAGAAACTTGGGGCGATAAAAAGCTAATAATGCAATATACTCACACTGACTGAATCTTGCCTCAAGACTATCTTATATTTCCACTTTCACAGTTTCTGTTAATATCACTTTATCCCAGTATCCCAGACTCAAAATTTGGGTGTAATGATCTCTAATATTTGTTGAGTACTTAATCCTCATAACAACCTTATGAAAGGATACTATTCTATCCATTTTATTTATGAGGAAACTGAGGCTTAGCAAGGTTAAGACATAGCTAGAATATACACTCCAGAAGAAAAGAAAATCTATTTTATAGCCAAAGTACCTAGAACAGGGCCTGGCCCATGCTGGTGTTCAATAAATATTTATTAAATGAATGAAAGGTCATACAACAAACATGTGGGATCTGGGATTTGAAACCAGGTCCGTCTTAACCAATCTACCACACTTGCTTTTGCTTCAGGTTTGGCTTTCCTTCCCTTATCCCTAAACTCATCCCCCTAAATCAGTCCCAAGTCCTATAAAGTCCATTATCAAAATATTTTGTGCCTTTGACACTTTTCTCCCCATTTTGGCTACTACCAACCTCGTTAAAGTGATTACTATTTATTTCCTGAACTATTGCTATCTTTTCCCACCTGCAGTCTTTACTGGCTCCTGTATTGCTTGCCAACTTTTACAGATGGCTTTTTTCTTAAAGCACCTTCAATACACTTACCTCTGCACAGTACCCCTCTGCACAAAGACAAGAGAGGAAGTATGGTGTAATGAAGAACTAAGGAACAAGAAAACCAGGGTTCTGGTCCCAGTTTTGTGACCTTGGACAAGTCATATATCCCTTCCAAGCTTTAGTCTCCACATTTATAGTGGAAGTTGAACTGGCTGATTTCTTCTTACCCTAACAATGTCTGATGTAACCTCAATAGCAGAGGCTATTGCACATCCTGCTAGGTGTGTCTGAGGAACAGCCAGGAAGGAGGCCAGAGCTGAGAAAGAGAGGGAAGGCAGTCAGAGCTCAGCTCAGAGAGAAAACAGAGGCTGGTTGGGGCCTTGCAGGACATGGTAAGGACTTACGCTTTCACTCAGAGTTCAGAAGAGGAAACCACTAGAGAATTTTGGGCAGAGAAGTGATAAGATACTAGGTAACCCATTTTTATTGAGTGCTTACTCTGTTAGATTTTAAGTGCTTTATTTGAATCCTCACAATAACCTTATGAAGTAGGAATCGCTATCTTTCCCATATTACAGCTGAGGCAACAGAGGCCCAAAGACGTTAAGTAACTTCCTTACAATCACACAGCTAGGAAGGACTTGGGCAGAATTGAGACCCAGGAAAACTCTTAACCGCCTCATTGTCCAGACTCCCCAAATGCTTAAGAGACTGAGACTGGGTTTTTTTTTCTTTCATTCTTTCTTGGTATCTTTATTTCCAGAACACACTTAAAATTACTTCATAGTTATTCATAAATACAGAACTTCTTCACTTAAACTGATGAAAATTCCCAGTATTTTGCTTTATGATTTCAAATTTTTTTAAAGCCCTCAGATTAGCACATTAACAAGCATGTTGATGTGTCTCTTTAGTTATGCAAACAGCTATTTCTTTTTTACTCTTAACATAAAGTTTGCTTGAGAAATTTTTTATTTTATTGCTTACAATTTTAGTGTTATCTAAATCACTACTGTATGATCTGGCATCTATAATTTATCATTTTCCTCTGCTATTAGTGAAATGCCCTTTAAAGCATTATACAGCAAGGTGAACATAAGTCAAGCTGGCAGAGTTTTAAACAAAATAATTATAAAAAGTCATTAAGGAATAATGGAAGTTGATTCATATAGCATACAATATCAGGGATGCTCAGTTTAACAAACATAATTATTATAAGTCATTTTCAGAGGACATCTAAATTTCAGCACCTAATTTTCATCAACTTTTAGGAATACTAACAAAAACACCTCATTTAAATAAAGGCTGTAAAAGCAAAATCATTAATTCATTTCTTTGGATTTCAATAATGCTAAGGCTGAAACAATAGACATTTTAAAATATAGTTAACCAGATTCCTTTTACTGTCCTGGGACTTTAACAATCTATTGCTATAGCCAAGAGTCGTTGGCTTCGGGGGCCAACTGCCTTTTGCATGCTGATTTTCCAGAGTCCCTCAAGAGTTCATATTTTTGAGTAGTATCTTCCATGGTTTCAGTCCCTGCAGCAAGCAGGGGTAGCAGAGTTTGGAAGTGAAAACACTAAGGGAAAATCCTCTCCTAGTAGAATCATCAATCAAATATTAGGTTTCAGGCAGACCACTTAGCTGTACCTTCAACTACTTACAAACATATGCCTCTCAAGTGCTCATCATTGAAGGACTACAATCAGGACCTAAACTAAAATAATAAAATTTTCTATCATATTTTTCAGTAAAATAGGTGATATGTGAGAATGTGTGTGTATGTGCACATGTACACCCTGTGTATGTGCACCCACCTTCAAGTAGTCATGGCATTCAGAATAAGGAAGATGATCCAAAAGGGTTTCTATTTTTCATGAGCTCTATTTAATATTTTCTTCCAACACTTCACCATCAAAAGAACTCATAGCCCCAGGCTCAAAACCTCAGAAACCACATTACCGAGGTATGTGAAAAAGGAATACAAGATATTTTCAGTAATAAATTTTAGGTGGTAACTATTTTGGTATTGAAAATACTACATAAAATCTAACAAAAGTCTTTTAAGAGGAAATAGTTAAAAGAGCACATCTCATGGCCAGGAAAACCACAGCACAGTATTCCAATTAGGAATTAATTAGAGAGTGCTATACTTTCCTGGAAGGGTCAGGAAGTCAAATACTTGGCCTTGAGCTGCCTCTCACCTCCACCCCTGCTGACCCCAAGAACAAGTCACTCCCGTCTCTGTGTGAACTGAACAGTTGCTGCCAGGCCTTGCCCTTTCTCTGCAGAAAAGAGCCACGGATTTTTCACCAGAGGCTGCCAGCCAGCATCAGAGTCAAGAGGATGCCGAGGTACCAGTGGGCTCTCTATAGTGCCCCAGTGTCAGCTTTCTGTCTGCAAAAGAAAATCCACTAGACTCACTAAAGCCAAGTCCGACATATTTTAAAATCTCCAAAAGAAGTTTCATGAACTGTCTTATTGCTATTAGAAGATTAATCTCTCATTTCCCAGATTATATTTTCTATTTTCCTTAAATTCAGCAGCATTTAATCCATGACACACATTGGTATATAAGAAAAATAATTATACTGTCTTATTAATCAATTTAAAGCATACAGCTAGCACTCTGGGAGGCCAAGGTGGAAGGATTGCTTGAGCTCAGGAGTTCGAGACCAGCCTGAGCAAAAGCGAGACTCCTGTCTCCACTAAAAATAGAAAAATTAGCCAGGCGTTGTGGCATGCGCCTGTAGTCCCAGCTACTCAGGAGGCTTAGGCAGGAGGATCGCTTGAGCCCAGGAGTTTGAGGTTGCAGTGAGGTAGGCTGACACCATGGCTCTCTATTCAGGGCAACAAAACGAGATTCTGTCTCAAAAAAATAAATTAAATAAATAAATAAAATAAAGCATACAGCTATGATGTCTTGGTACTTCATGTTGTGATTAATTGCCTTATCCTAACATCTGATGAATATTTTTTAAAATGTTCCTTAGATGAGCTCTGTGGCTGACCTATATGGTTTAGTTGGGAAACTGGGGTTATGAGGTGCATTGCCCCAAACAGCTGAATTGAATCAAGATGTCATGCACAACTACCTCTTTGATACAGTATTTTGCTCTTTTGATGGCATCTGAGAACTACCTGTCCCTCAAGGTCTAGCTCAGCTTCGTCCTCCTGCCCAAAACCTTTCCTGACAATTTAAGTTCTTACTGATATCTTCCTTCTCAGTAGGCCTCTTCACACCTAAAGCCCTATTATCTGTGCAGCTGCTGTGGCATGTGGATGCGTCATCACATGCCATCATTTATTCCCTGGCTTTGCATGTCAAGGGAGATGCGCCTGCCTCTTCAGCGTCCCCATGGTCCTAGCATGGTGCTGAGTATGTACTGAAGCTCCATGGTAAAAGTAGATTGAACTGACTTGTAGCCTCTTTCATCATTACTTGAATTATCATATCTAGGACTTGGAATTTGCTTTTTATTTTTATTTTGTTTTTGTTTTTTTTTTTGAGACAGAGTCTCACTCTGTTACTCAGGCTAGAGTGGGTGCCATGGCGTCAGCCTAGCTCACAGCAACCTCAAACTCCTGGGCTCAAGCAATCCTGCTGCCTCAGCCTCCCAAGTAGCTGGGACTACAGGCATGCACCACTATGCCCAGCTAATTTTTTCTATATATATTAGTTGGCCAATTAATTTCTTTCTATTTATAGTAGAGGTGGGGGTCTCGCTCTTGCTCAGGCTGGTTTCGAACTCCTGACCTCGAGCAATCCGCCCGCCTCGGCCTCTCAGAGTGGTAGGATTACAGGCGTGAGCCACCGCGCCCGGCCTGTGGGATTTGTATTATTCCTTTTTATTTCTCATTCATTATCTGTTCTTTAGTGACCCAGAACTGAGTGAGCTGAAAGTTGGACCACTCCTGGAATAGGTTTGTCAACTTGTGTTTTTTAGGCTGCACATCATTGTTCTGTACCACCCATGGACAATGGGAGACAAATTGTATCCCTTATGACTATAGTCATTATAAAATTACCAATGAGTATAAAAAGAAAGAAATAAGCTAATGGATCATAGAAAGAAAAGAAATATAGAAGGGAGTGAGTGGAAAAGAGATAGGAAAGAGGCAAAAAACCAATAATCCTGTTCTCTGATGTAATATATGTTTCCGTTTTTTATGACAAAACATAAAGACTCCTTGCAAGTGCATTTAATGGATGATTACTCACACATCTTAATAATGTTTGCTCTTTAGGGAATTATATGCAGAAATAACTGCCTTTCCAGTGTGAATTAGGAACACACTGGAAAGGCAGTTACTTTGTCGGGGGGAGAGGGTAGGAGGAAAGCAAATGCAAAAGTATCTAGTAACACTGGTGCATTGTATGTGGCAGTAAGAAATGACAACTCAAAATGAGGCCAGCTTCTCTCTTATGTGATCAGCTTACTATGCCCTCAATGATGCCGTGAGATTTCGCATTTTATAGGTTGAGCTTCCCACTGGCAGCAAGTGAAGCGGTTCATTATGCACATCTGTCACGTGATCCACTTCATCAACCAAATGGAACTGGGAGAATAAGTCACCCTAACAAGATCCGTCAGTACACTCTTAAAAACTACTTACAGATGTACTCTTCCTCTGTAGGGATACAATGAGTTTCCTTGTACTGTGCCACATGATACAGGAAATGCATTATCCCCATCCAAATTCAGGCATACCAGGAGGAAGCACGCGAAAAGAAAGCAGCTCACAAAAGCACACACAGCTTTTGCAGAAGTCCTCAGAGGATCTCATACACCAATTTATGATAAAGGCAGATAAAATCCCAGACCTCTGAAGCTCAGTTCATTTCAAATGCTAATGTCCACACGGGGAAAGGAAACCACATCAGCATTCAGCGTGGACACGAACATTGTTAATGCTTTTTATTTATGGATTGTCACTGAGTCCCCTCAGCAGTATGCCAGATTTCCATTTGTGTTGTAACTTTAGCTACTTTATGTGCTTTCAAGACTAGCTATGTTATGTACCCATAGGCAATTCGTGCTTTCAAACTGTGTCTGGTGAGATAAGCGGCCACACTTCTGATCTTGAATCAGGAACAATTTTGTTCACATTCAGATCAGGTAGAATGAATGTTTTTGTAGATAAATCCAGAATTAGTCTCCCTGCCATTGTTGAATCTTCCTATTTCAGTTGGTGTGATCAATTGATCATTCATTCAGTCAGCCAACAAATATTATGGAATACCTACCATGTGCCGGGCACTGTTTCAGGCACTGGGTATGCAGCAGTGAACATACAGAGTTCTACCATGGTAGAGATTATAGTCTAGAGGTGGGGAAGGGGAGGCAGTAAGCAGATAACTATGTATAATATGTCAGAGAATCTGTCAGGATAGGGTGGGTTATTTTGTGGCAATAAACAACCCAATATTTCAGTGGCTTTGAAACAACGAAGTCCATTTCTCACTTACACGGCAAGTTCATTGTAGGTCAGCTGGGGGCTGTGCTCTGTGCAACTTCACTCTGGGACCCAGACTGCCTGGAGAGTCGCCATCTAGAGCATCTTGTCTTTGTGGGAGAGGGAGAAGAAGGAGTGATGGATTGTACACTGGCTCTTAAAGCTTATGCCTGAAAGTGACACAGGGCACTTTTACTCACATTTCACTGGCCAAAGCAAGTGACACGACCACACCCAAATTCAAAAGGCGAGGAGGTGCAATCATACTATACGTTCCAGAAAATCAGACACACTTGGTGCACAGAACTGTCCCAGATGATGATGATTGCTTTGAAGAAAAAAACCAAGGTAAAAGAGATGGTATTTAGGTAGACGATTTCCGTTTGACATAGATGGTCACCGAAGTTCTCTCTGATAAGCTAATATTTGAGGAGAGATCATAAGGGAGAGAGAGGGGACCACTTGGATGGCGGCAGGGGCAGCTTCCTGTAAAGGAAACTACAAGAGCAAAGTGTACCTGGCTTGTTTGAGAAACAGCAAGGAAGTTTAAGTGGCTAGAGTGAAGTGAGCAAGGGGAACGCTGTAGAAAATTAGGTCAGAGAGTATTTTGAGAGTTGGTACACAAAAGCATTCGTTAATTCAACAAATATTCTTGAGCTGCTATGACATGCCAGTTACTCTTCTAGGCTCTGGAGACATGGTCATGAATTGAATATGTAAGTAACACATATTGCTGAAGACTGGGAAAGCATGGAAAAGTAGAAAGAAAAAATAATATTATTGGTGATTTTCATTTTAAAATTTTGCTTCTCTGTAGTTAAATTTCTATAATTAATTCTTTGATTCATTCAACAAATACTTAGCATTTGCTATGATTTATATTTACAAGAAGAAAAAATTTAAAAGAAAAATGTATACTATAAGTCTAAAGTTGTATATTTTATTTAAAAAAGAAAGAAGGTAGGATATTATGCTTAGAAAAAGACTGGACACTAAAATATTAGTAGCAGTTATGTGTTATATGTCGGTAGTGAGTTAGCAGAAATTTTATTTTTTCTTTCTACTTTTCCAAAACATTTTTAATGGCTATATAACAATTCTTCATGTGAATGTACTACAGTTCTCTCAATTATACTCCCTTCTGGTTGGACTTTCTTTTTTTTAATTTGTATATCTTGAGACAATCTCAATTTTTCAAAAAGGTTGAAAGAAAAGTATTATACACAGATCTTTTTTTCTCCCTGAAGCATTTGAAAGGAAATTGCTGACTTGATTTCCCTATCACCCCCAAATATCCTAAGACACGTTTCTTCAACAAACTTTCCCCTACATAACTCTAGTACAAGCAGCAAAATTGGAAAATTAACATTGATACATTAGAGTCTAATCTACAGACTCAAGTCAAGTTTTTCCATTGCTCAATACATACTATGATTTATAACAAAAGGATTCTAGTTCAGAACCACACATTGTAATTATTTGTCTTGTCTCCTTAGTCTCTTCAGTCTGGAATAGTTCCTCAGTCTTTCCTTGACTTTCATATCCTTAAAGCTTTTGAAGAATATGGGTCAGTCATTTTGTAGAATGTCCTTCAATCTGTGTTTGATGTATTCTCATGACTAAGTTACATATCTTTGTCAGGAATATCACAGAAGTCATGCTATGTTCCTATTGTATTTTATTAGGTGGTATCTCTGCTTTGGCTATAACAAGCTGGGCTGTGCCATTTTTCTACAGACATCCCCTCACCTGGCTCTGACATGCCATGTCAAGCCACCCCTCTGTGGGGGTACCCTCTTCAACCTGCTTGGGCTCCAACACCCCACACTAGACTATCTCTTTGCAAGAACACTCCCTTCACCCCATTGGGCTCTGAATCTCCATGCTGGCTAGCACTCCCACCCTCAACTCCCTCTGGGCTCCAATACCCTGCACTGAGCAGCAGTCCTCTCTGTCCCCTTTGGTTCTGACACTCTGAGCTAAGATGACCCTCTGCAGGGACACCCCTCTTGTCCTACTTGGGCCCAACACCCTACACCAGGCCTCCTTCCTGTGTGGATGCCCTCCTCACCCCACTTTTCTGGTGTCCTAATTCTTTAAACATTTTTATTATCTATGTTATGTAATACCAGTTTTTCCTCAAACTAGACAAGAAGTCTGTGGGTATATTATTGATGGTTCATAAGTAATAGTGTTGTGTTTTCATTTCAACAATGATCTTTTAAAAACTTTTATAATAAGATATAAACTTATCTGGCTCAACTGAGGTGTTCATTTTATAACCACATACTTTTAGTGTCGCTGCTTTGTGTTTAAAATTGGATTGGCACCAGTTGATCACTTATGTAGGAGTGCTTAACTTTTAATGTGTTCCTGTTTCTGGACACTCTCATTACAAAAAAAAAAAAAAAAAAGAAAAAAACTTTTAATGGGTTGGTAGTCATTATGTTGACATGTCCTGGCAACAAAATAACAAAAATCATCTTGCTTTTTGTTTGATGAGAATCATATTGAGTCATCTTACTGATTTTAAAGCTAAAACTGCTCTTTTTCAGTGATAAGATGCAATTGAGTTTACTCTTTTAATTTATTTAATAGGTTGATTTTGATTTTCCATCATAAAAATAACCATGCTACTTTGTCACAGACTATTGAAAAAAGAATAGGGCTGACTTAATACACAAATGATGCATTCATGTAAAGTGAAGGCCAAATGAGTCATGGTGCCTAGCATAAATGACGTTTTATAAAAGTTCAAGTAGAGAAACATGGTGAGAAAATTGAGTTATTATAGGGTTCCTGGTAGCATAGGCTGAACTCTAAAGAAGCTAGGCAAAGTAGTCACTTTTATTCAGATTATAAGCAGATGTATTGGTTTGATTCTGTTTTTATGTGACATACCAACTTGCAAACATTCTCCATGAAGAACTTTTGTTAAAAAATTTTTAAAAATTTTATCAATATTATATTTTGGAGAACACCATTTTTAAATTGATTGGGCCAATTGAAATAATAAACTTATGGTTTCAAATGAGTAACTTGATGGGAGGGGGAAATTATACTGATAATAATGACAGTGAGGCAAATGTTCAATCCATAGTCAACAATTGAAGCAAAATGCATAAAAGCATATTATACATTTAATAATTACATGTATAAATTGTAATTAAACCCAACATTGGCCATTTAGTTTTTAGCAAATGTTACCATCTTCACACTGAATTAATTTTTTTTATTTGAACTTAAATGGTGATTTGTTTTTATTTAATCAATAAATTCAATTTATTCTTGTTTTTAAACTGTGGTAAAAGAAAACCAAAATTTACCATCTTAACCATTTTTTAAGTACATAATTCAGTAGTGTTAAGTATATTCACATTGTTGTGCAACACATCTCCAGAACTTTTTCCTTTTGTGTTCATATAGTTTTTAATGAGCTATAAGCATAAAACATTTATATCTAATTACTATATATTTAAACATATTTAATATAATGAAAATTATTTAAATTGACATGGAGGAGTGTTTCAAGAGAACTTACTTCTTTAAAACAAAAAGAGGCTTGTGATATGCTATGGTAACTCTCTTTCAGTTTAAATATTTACTCAATCAACCCTCCTGGATTTTCCTTCGTGGCCAGCCCATAGAGTGGGCTGTGCTGGAGATGACAGACAGACCCCATTTCTTGGAAAAGCAGAACCAGAGGGGAGCATAGCAGTGTTCCCCAATCTGAATTCAAATTTTCCTTTTTGATAATAGGTAGAATATGAACACAATACTGCCTTTCAAATGGCTTTTCAAAATACTTTCAAATCCATTATCCTATTTTTGAGGCCCCATTGTGAATCTCGAAAGTAAGTTTCCTTTAAAGTCAAACATCATTGGCAAGTTTGATATGTTATACCTTTAATTATTCTAGCCACTGCTGCCAGGAGCCTTGCTCCTTAAAAGACGTTAGAAGAAAGAAGGCTGCCTCTCGATACTGTGATTGTTCTGTGTGTCTGCTTTGGCTTCTTCTAGGCCTTATTAAAACCACTTTGGTACGAATGTGGACTATAGTCAATAGCCACAGATGAATGCGCACAGCCCAGCGTTGACTATAGTCGACAGCCACAGATGAATGTGCACAGCGACTTTAGCACACAGCCGTGATATGATTTTTCTAATTTTTCATTTATTAAAATAAAATTGTGAACATTTAAAAATAACGTGATGAAAACATATATGTATATGTTATTTATTCTGATTTACATTACAAGTAAAGCTGCCTGTAAAGTAAAACAAGCTTTCAGTGCTTTAAAGCTTTCCTCATCACACAAGAGCAAAACGGATTTGTCGTCAATGCACAGCACAGACTATCATGCAGACCATGAGTGCTGGCTGTGGGCAAGGTTTCGCGGCCCATGAGCGCTGTACCAAAGTGGTTAAGAAAACAAGGGGCCAGGTGTGGTGGCTCATGCCTGTAATCCTAGCACTTGGGAGGCTGAGGTGGGAGGGTCAGTTGAGACCAGGAGTTTGAGACCAGCCTGGGCAACAGTGAGATAAAAAAAAAAAAAAACAAGAAAGAAAAATGAGCCCAGCATGATGGTGGCACAGATCCCAGCTGAGGCAGGAGGATGGCTTGAGCCCAAGAGTATGAGGTTGCAATGAGCTATGATACCTCCACTGTACTCTAGCCTGGGCAACAGAGTGAGACTCTATCTCAAAAAACCAAAAAGAAACAAAACAACGACAACAAAAAGAAAATAAACTATGCTGATGAGCTCTTCTGAAAAATAAGATGTGAGTTTTAAACTTAAAAGCTCATATTATTGACCTCTCCTAAGGCTTCATTTTTTAAAGAAAGATTTTTTTGGTTAGGCTTTGCTATGTAGCTTTTTGGAAATAAGGTAATATCCAAAGTCCCCATAAATACTCATTACCTATGGAATAGAAAGCAAAAAAGGGAAAGGTGAGAAAGAAAGGAACATTTACCGAGCACTTACTACATGCCAGGCACGATTCTAGGAGCTTTCTATAGTTCATCTTACCTTATTCAGACAACCTGTGTGGGAGTTGGTTCTGTTGTCCCATTTTATTGGCTGAAAGTCTGAGAGCTAAAGTAATTTGCTTAAGATCACACAATTTGTAAGTAAATGAACTGAGATTCAATCCCAGGTTTGTCTGACTACAAAGCCACACCAGGTGAGTGAGAAATGTGAAAACACATCACATACTCAGCTTGGTCAGTGTTTTCTGCTACAGATTTTGTCTGGGGAACTTGGACAATGCCGATACTCATTCATAGAGTTCTTTGCCCATTCCAGCAAATTATCATCTTCTGCTTTCTTGCTTGGTTATTTGTATATTTAGCTGACAGGCTCGACTTCAAACATTTCCCACACCCTACTTAGCAGTGTGCAGAAATCATTTGCTCTTTCTCAGCTGGTCCTAGCACCGGCCACATCTGCCTTTCCAGATGTGAAGCTTGCAGTGTAAAAAGCACATCCTCACCTCCCCACCTGCTGCAATGTTGTCTGACCCTTCTTGAGGCATGGATCTAGGCTGCTCTTTAGAGAGGTGTGATGTATGTCCTGTGGGCTGCATTGTCATTTATTGGTTTAATATGCATATTCTGTGCGCTTTTCCAATTTTTGTCCATTCTGTCTCTTAATCTCTGATTGCATTTACTTGATGTTTATAGGGACTTGGAATATTATAATATAAAGGGTGTATGTAGGAAGGAGGAGTGAACAGATCTTCTATTTACTAGGAAAACTCTGCAGTCACCTGCTTCTTTGAAGATCTGACCTTGAAACGGCATCAGTGTGAGTTCAGTCCTGGGTTACAGTGAAGGTCAGAGAAAAGAGACCAGCTGGCCCACTTCCTTAGTATTTACTGTATGCTGCCTTGGGTGGTTGACGATCTTTTCACATGTTAGTATCACATATCCTCAGCTAGATTTTAAATAATCGGAGAGCAAGAGCATGCGTCACTTGCCTTTGTACCATGCATATTACCTTGCACATAGTAGGCATTTAACGAGTACTTGGAGACTGGTTGCTGTGGCTGCTGCTGAAGTCCCACTGTGTGGCCTTTCTAGCATTAGCTTTTGAATGACAGTTTCATTAGAAATGGTGGCATTATGGATGCAGACTTCACATGCTCACACTGGGGTGTCAGGGACTTCTGCTTCATATGCCTTTTCAAAGAATAACAATATACTCGTACCGAAAGACCCAATCTTGAATTTTAAAAACCTGAATGCCCTGGCTGCCCCTTCACAGGTCACACCTGTGACCCTAATAAGAAAAATATGGCTGCCTGAAGCACTAATTCAACCTACAGTGTCAGTGATGGAAAAGGGTTTGTGTACTAATCCTCCCAGGCAAAAGAGCATCGCCAGGCTTACGCACTAACCTCCCCTGCGCCTATTCCTCTAACACAACCATCACCGTCTCTCGGATCACGCTCACTCTTACTTTGGACACTGTTCTAACAAGTGCAGCTGTCTGTTCTTCCAACCCTTAGCAAGTTAGAAGATGCATATTTAGGAGGACAACACGGAAGCAGGGTTAGAGACTAGTATCCCGACGGAAAGGACGGCTGACATTTTGACAAGGTGGTTTTGTCATGAAAATATTTTGAAGCAATCTGAAAAATGAACCATTAAATATTCAGCTTTTAAAAAATTACCAAGTTGCGTTTGTAAAAAGCAACCTCACATCTAATTTTTTCACCGAGGTCAAATCAAAACAGCCACATCAAAATGTCCAGCTTCAGGGGTTCAGATTCATGTATCATAGTAATAAACACCCCTCCAACGTCCCTGATAACATCACAGCTCTCGCAGCAGGTGGCTGGAGGAGACGATGGTGCGGGTGTCTTGTTGGAGGGAAGCAGGGGCACAGGCAGAAGCAGGGAGGGCTTAGGTGCCGCCGACGGTAGACGGCTGCGGGGCAGCTTTGCCCTGGCTGTGCGCGTCCTCGGCAGGCCGTTGTTTTGGCACGGCCTTGTTTAGAAACTGTCTGTGTTCTGGGAACCCATCAAGAATGAGCATCTTATTTTGAAAATCAATTTGAAGCTAAAGTGGAAGAAGTTTCTTTTCAAATGAGAGCAATGCAAATATGGCTATTGCACTTTATTATTATTTTAGCCTTGTAAAAATTAAAAAGTAAACTTCTACGTATTTATTTTTTCTAACTTGGGAGGATTTTATGAAATCTCCACATTTTGTGTACATTTCAGACATGAGAATCTACCACCCCAGAACCCATTTGAGAGGGATTTAAAGCTCAGGGAAACAGCAGAGCTCTTCAAGTTTCTGAGTAACTGAACTTTGTAGATAACAACAGATTGGAAGATAGAATCAGTTAATCCCTGAACTCAAGGAACCCTTGGCCCGTATCCCAGATACAGGATGCTGGAAGTTGGCCTCACCTAAACACATCTCTCCTCTCCTCAGAAGAATGCAGCTTTTGACCACTGCCAGCGTGGGAGCCGGGCCACACCGTTACGCCTCCGTGAATGCACGAACAAGCGGCTTTCTGTGGAGGGCATTGCCTGGAAGGTGGCAAAGGCCAGGCAGGTACCTGCAGCCCAGCTGCCACTCAGCGACGAGGCTGGCAGCCAAGCTGAATGCCAGCCTTTTCAAAAGCAGCCCTTTTGATAACACTGATTACATTTCCCTCACCAGAGCCTTGGGCTGATTGAGCAACAGCCAACTTCTCTGGGTAACAAAGAGGAGGGGAAAGTAATCCAAACACAGGTTTTATTATAAAAACCAGGGAGTGAGAGAAGTATGTTTATTCAGTAAGATAACACACCTGCTCGGTGCCCGGGAGGCTCATTTCCATCAGTTGCCATGGCAAACTCGTTATACTTCAAGGCCATGTGGCTTTGTTTCCTTTTGAGATCTGGTCCTTGTCCTACCTTTTCTAACAACTCCAACACAATGACATGGAAGCCTGCGACAGTATAATTGATTTCTCCTTCCTTCTATCAACGGTTCACATTTGTTCGGCACAGGACTGAGTCTGCCTTCTCCTTTGAACTCCTTGCTAAGCATGAAGGCATGCTTCAGAGAGCCATCCTCATTAACATTCCAGGTCCCTCTTCGCTGTCAGCAATAAACAAGCCCTGCATCAATGGCCTCCTTCCTTCCAGTTTTACAAATGAGTGGCTCAGTTCCACGTTTTGCCGCTGATCCAGGTGCCCAGGCGTACAACACAGGGCTAAGAAGCACGCGGGAGAGACTAAAAATAGAACAGCAGTTTTGGACGCATACCAGAGCAGCTACTTCATCTCAACTTGCTCTGCACACTAAGCCTAATGGGATCCATCAGGCATGAGTTCTCTCGCACACACTCCCTCTCCCTCTCCCCTCTCTCCCCAGCTGCCGATTTCCATCAGCGCCTTCCTGGTGAAGGGAGCAAAGGGAGGTCAGGCAAGGGACAAGAAATGTGTGCCCTTATGGTTTTAGTTTATAAGCCCTGGGAGATCTGGGGGCTGCAACTACTTCCATAAAAGAGTTTCTGGAAAAGAGCACGCAGGCCCAGCACACAGTCACCTTTGCCCAGGTCCGCTTTGGACCAAGACTCTTTCATTGTTTGGCAAAGGCTCAAATATCACTTCCTAATCACTCAGATAAGTATGAGCTAGACCCATATTCATACGTTCCTTGAGCAGTTAAATTGAGAACTAAACTACACTGAGTGTTACTCTTACTGGTCCCACCTGCTTGGCTTGAGGCTAAGAATGTGGGAGCAAATGCACAGTGACAGATAGAGGGGCTGTGGCACACATGAGTGAGTTGGCGACATGTGACTGTCCAGGGTCTGCAAAAGCTGCTCACAACCTCCCCCCGAAGTAGCCTATATGGAAATGATTCTATCTGAAAGAATTTTCCAATAGCAAATGGATCGAGTCAGTATGAAGTTAGGAACGTGCTATCCTGCCTGGGCACAAGGCCTCCCAGAATGCTATCTGGGTTGATTGAGGTAGGCTCCTTTGTGTTGTTAATGAACCTCATAATAAAGGGTACCCTTCCTGCAGCCTCCCCTCACCCAGAGGCGAGGAGGAGAGTTGGCACGACTTCCAACAAGTGCCACTGTTGTAGGATCAGAAGTGTGAGAGAAAGGTGAATGTCATAGTACCTAAAAATAAGAACTTTTTTCCTTATCATTATTTTGGATATTGGCCAGATAAAACTGAAAGAAATTGACCTAATAGCAGATTTTGTCTGTAAGCTTCAGGAAGGTGTCAAGAACTTAAATTGTGGCTAGGTTTCATATACTACCAGTATAAAATAAATATGCCAAACCACTTCAAGAAAAGTCAGATTCCAGGCTGGGCACAGCGGCTTATGCCTGTTATCCCAGCACTTTGGGAGGCTGAAGCAGGAGGATCTTTTGAAGCCAGGAGTTTGAGATCAGTCTGAGCAAGACTGAGACCCCATCTCTACAAAAATAGAAAAATTAGCCAGGTGTTGTGGCACGCATCTATACTCCCAGCTACTCAGGAGGCTGGGGCAGGAGTCTCACCTGAGCCCAGAAGTCTAAGGTTGCAGTGAAGCTATGATAGTGCCACTGCACTCTAGCCCGGATAACAGAAAAAAAGAAAAGAAAAAGAAAAGTCATACTCCATATAATCATGGCAATAATTAATTCCCCAAAGAATTTCTCACAGAACAAGTTGCAACATGATCATTTAATCCTCCAGCCACCAGAGGATGGAGGTTCCCTTCCCCCAGGCCTCCCATGTTCATGAGGCTCACAGTTTACCTCAGGGAGACACTGGGTCATTTGTCGAACAAATCTACCATCAATAATCAGAAAGCTTTCTAGGCTCACCAAATAAATGTCTGCATCTGGAAACCAGAACATCTGGGTTCTAGTCCTAGGGTAAACTTTGAAAGCCACAGTTTCGCTGAGCCCTGCTTTTCCCATGTATAAACCAAAGCTGCACGGGTGTATGATTTCTAGGGCCTCTTACAGACTGGAAATTCCATAACAGAAATAAATGCTCTGAGAATTTAATTGATTTTGGTGCTTTCTTTCTTCCTTCTTGTTTTTTTGTTTGTTTGTTTGTTTGGTTGGTAGGCTCATATAGAGCTATTTATCTTGAAAAATAGTGCATAATTCTCTGGGATGAGAGGCATTTCTTCTTTGTGGCATTTTCCCACAGTGTGACTTTCCTTCTCTTTTCATTTGCCACTAAGAGGTGGGTCTCACTGATTCTTCTTGGTTCATTAAGAAGAAACAGAAAGATCCTGTGTTTTGAGAGACTCTTTCTGGATCATATCCCATGATCATAGGACTTTGCAATCCATTTGGCAAAGGTGACGGTGACAATGGGGTATTTGGCAAAGTGGATGAGGTAGTTGACGAAGCAGCCGGGGTTAAGAAAATGCTCTTGGCAAAACATCATGAAACAAGGGTGGAATGTTCAAAATGAAGAACTTGCATCCCTTGCTGAGATGACTCTGAGAAAAACTCAGTCTTTAAAGAGGTGATTTATTTAATAGGAAACAAAGAAAAGGGTACCCACAGCAATAATTTTTCTGAGCACTGAGCTGAGAAATAGCTAATCTAATGCTTTGATGGTAGCCAGGTACTGAGACGTCTTTGAACAATATAGAAGTTAAATTAAACTAGACAGGCAGGTATTTTGAACCCAGTCATTAAGATTGAAAATTACATTTAAAATTCTAAATTAGTCACTAAATATTAGACAAGAATCTAACCTTGCTTTCCACAAACCCACCCTCAAATTAGTTGAGGTCTGAAGAAAGCCTTGGGGCTAAGAGGTTATTTTTAGGAAGTCAGCCCTATCCCACTTTCACCCCAAAAATATCTAAAGATGAGTGCATGAGGACTAGGATAAACATCTAAATAAACCAAGTGTTAATCTTAGTGTCAGTTTTCTAAAATAGTTGTTAAAATTCCTTTGATGTTGGTCAGTCATCAGATTTCATAGAAACTTCAGAGGCCCAGCTTTCATCAGTTGGCCAGGTGGTTGTGTGTACTTTTGCTTTGTTTGTTTTTTTGCTACCAGTGCTACCAGCTGTAACACTTTAATGACTATTCATGGAACACCAGGGACCTTTGCTCGTCAACCACCTGGGGTAGGAAAAGTAGAAGGAACACAAGTGGTTGAGAGCTCAGGACAGGTCTCTGAAGGGAGGGGGTAATAACATCACATTGCTAAATCTTTCCCAACTAGAAACATCTCAGAGTAGTAACTGCTGATGTCATTTTATTTACAAATGTTCATCAAGTCCTAAATGGCGATGTCACCTCAGACCAAAAAAGATAATAAAAAGAGAGACAGAAGACTTGAAGTTTGTATTTGGCATGTTTTCCAGGCACTTCGAGTTAGCCAAACAAGGCAGTTCTATCAGGTCTCAAATACTACCAGAACTAAAGGTACTTATACAATCTTACAAATGAGTACTTAAGTTATGCTAGTTTTTCTTTTCCTGTTTTTTAAAGAACATAGACATTCACCTTACCCAGTAGGCATCTAAGTTATAAAGAAAATGAAACTAGTATTTTTTGTAATTCATTAGCAACGTTTCTTGTTTTTTTTTTTTTTTTTTTGAGACAGAGTCTCATTTTGTTGCCCAGGCTAGAGTGAGTGCCATGGCGTCAGCTTAGCTCACAGCAACCTCAATCTCCGGGGCTCAGCGATCCTACTGCCTCAGCCTCCCAAGTAGCTGGGACTACAGGCATGCGCCACCATGCCCGGCTAATTTTTTGTATATATATTTTTAGTTGGTCAATTAATTTATTTCTATTTTTGGTAGAGACGGGGTCTCGCTCAGGCTGGTTTCGAACTCCTGACCTTGAGCAATCCGCCCGCCTCTGCCTCCCAGAGTGTTAGGATTACAGGCGTGAGCCACCGCGCCCGGCCAGGATTGAAGTATCTTGAAGCACAAGTGAACCTTGTTTAAGAAGTTAGGTAGACAGAGAAGGAAGGGGAAGCAGTAGCTTTCACTCCCAAAAAGTCTTCATTGGCCTACCAGCTTGGGCTATAATAAAATACACCCCAACTTGCTCTATATTTTATGTAGATTTGATGTACATCCATACATATCTTATATATGGGTATGTGTATGTCTTCTCTTTTTCAGATCAGATAATACTTCCAAAATTATTAACTTGAGGGCATTATTGATGATATTTTTTTCTTCTTAAAGAAAGAAGAAAAATGTCTCTGTTAAGAAAATGTAAATATTTATCCCATGTGGGATATATATTATGAAAACTCAGTTACTCCTTAAAAGAGTATCTAGAATTTAGGTGCTAGACTTCAAACCTTTTAGGGTGATTAGAGATGCTTTTGTCCATGTCATTTTATAAGTGAGTCCCTGGAGTCTCAGAAAAGTGAAAGGACTTACAAAAGGTCACACAGCTAGTTAGTGGTGGAACCAAGACTAGAACACAGGCCTCCCAATCTACAATTCTAGCCTGCATTATACATCCCTGTCACTTCATACACATACACAAACAGTTTTACTTATTTAGGCAGACCCTGAGAACTATAGTCATACTAATTAGAATCATGGTCGTAGGCTGTACAAAGCTGTTTTGTTAAAAATCACTACCGCAAGAATAAAGCTTTCCTATTATGTTAAAAGGGTTGTTTAACCACCTGACTTCAATCCTTTAATATGAAGTAGCCTGTAACATTCATCTAATATTATATCTAAGCAGCTCTGTTGATATCCCTGGAAACAACTGCCCATATCATCATAAATTAATATATACCTACCTCCTGTGAGATAAGTGAAACATAATCTTTAAAAAGAGTAAACATTTTATTATTTGTACATGAATCAGTGTGGTCTGAGGACACGCGAGCATCTGGCTAGCTCATAAAAGCAGCCTGATGTGACAGGAGAGTGCCCGCAGTATTTGCATTTGGTGCGATGTCACTTACATCCGCTACTTGTGAAGCCCAAGAGGCCCCGAATGGACACCTCAGACTGTTAAGAGGCACGTGTCGGACATTGGCACCCGCAGTGGGTTTGTAAAAAGCAGGGAGTGCAGAGCAGCCTCGGCCCCCACTTTAAAGACAGGGTCTGTAGAGGAGTCAGGAGGAAGAACACTCTGCAGAACAGGTTTTCTAGGGGCCCCAGGGGAGGGGGCTCTCAGGGAGGGACCAAGAAACAAGCGGCCAGGAGTGCTACCCACCAGCCTCAGCTAGAGCAATGCTTGTCAGAACAGGACCCCCTACATGGCATGGCCTCAGTGACCTGGAGGTGGAGGCTGTCACAAGGGTACCACCTGCAGGGTGGGCAGCGGCCCCCGGGGAGGGGCCACATACTCCTCCTCTCTGAGCAGCCGCAGCAGGATGTTTTTTTTATTCTTGGGCCAGCTGTAGACGTGAGTGTTCTGAAGCCAGGTGGGCACGTGCTCCTATGAGAGAGAGAATGACAGGAGCAAAGGTCATTAGAGAAAAACCTGGATTCCAGACCCCAGGCTCGGTTCCCGAACATCTCTGGCTTTCCCTACATGGGCGTTTCCCAGCAAACTATCCTGGGAGTTGTGCTGTTTTGCTTTTGGAAGGGTTTAGCATGTGAAATGTTCTTGGCTTCGGGTGCAAGCCGTATATTTCATTATGAAAACCACATGTGCACGGCATTTTCTGTCAGTCTCCTGGACTACCTACCCTTTGCGTTTCAACGTGCTTTTCACCATCCTCACATAAAAGGAGTGAGAAAGAGGTCACACGGAGTGACGTGAATTCCCTTGTGACTTCAGAAGAGGTATGCCAGGCCTGTGGGCTTAACCTATAATTATTCATGATCCTTTCAGTCCAGCTCCAGGCCTGGCCTGTGGTGGAAAGTGCCCATCAGACCTCGGTTATCAGGCAAAGGCAGGAGCCTCAGCCAGGGATGCTGGGTGCAGTCTCAGACTGCCCTCAGGGAGGGGACATTCTGGTGGGGAGAGGCAGTTGGTGTAAAATGGATAGTGTGTTCAACAGTGATATGTGCTGTGGAGAAAAATAAAACAGAGAAAGGGGATAGGGAGTTCTGGGGTAGGGGTGAAAGGCTGGCAGTTTTAAACACAGTGCTTAGGAAAGGTCTCACTGAGAAAATGAGCAAAGACCTAAAAGGGCAGAGGGAGAGAGCTCTGTGGTTGTCAGGGTAAGGCAGCCAGCAGAGCCAGTGCAAAGGCCCTGTGGCAGAGTGTGCCAGGCCTGTTCAAAAGCAACAAGGCCAGTGTGGCCAGAGCAGAGTGAGTGAGAGTGAGCAGGTAAGGACGTCTGGAAGTAGAGGGGGCTGTATCAGATAGCACCTTTAGGCCACTGTAAGGCTTTTGGTTTTCAATCTGAGATGAGACTTCTTTGGGGACTATAGGATGAGCTTAGAAGCAGCACCTGCTAAGAGAAGATGGAGCAAGGGGACACAGTCCTCTCTGAGAGGCCTCATAGGTCATGCTGAGAAAGGTAGATATGATCTTGTAGTCAGTAGGAAAACATCACAAAATTTTTAAGCTGTAGAGAGAGGGGTCAGATCTACACTTTGGATGCTCCTCTTTTCTTTTCTTTCTTTCTTTTTTTTTTTTTTTTGAGACAGTGTCTCACTTAGTTGCCCAGGCTAGAGTGAGTGCTGTGGCATCAGCCTAGCTTACAGCAACGTCAATCTCCTGGGCTCAAGTGATCCTACTGCCTCAGCCTCCTGAGTAGCTGGGACTACAGGCATGCGCCACCATGCCCAGCTAATTTTTTTTATGTATATTTTTAGTTGATCAATTAATTTCTTTCTATTTTTAGTAGAGATGGGGTTTCGCTCAGGCTGGTTTCGAACTCCTGACCTAGAGCAATCTGCCTGCCTTGGCCTCCCAGAGTGCTAGAATTACAGGTGGATGCTCCTCTTTCAATGGTAAAGCAGAGGATGGCTAAGACAAGGTCCAAGTGGAGACAGGGAGACCAGCAAGGAGACTCAGTAAGTGAGAGCAATGAGACTGCAGGCACAGAAGGGGCAGGGAGGATGGAAAGGTGTGCTGTTGTGCAGGTTACGCACCACACGACCCGGGGTGTCCCATTCACATAAATTGGACCGTCCCTCATTAAGGGCAGAAGTCCCAATGCCACGCTGACATCTAGGGATGCCTCCAGTATGAAGCTGGGCCTGAGCTCAGGGTGCTGTGATCTGATTCTCAGATGTTTATACCTCCATCAGCTGCTCTTTGCCAAGCCAGGAACACAGCCTTGGATGATTTTGTCCCCATTCTCCAAATCTGCTCCTATCCCCTTCTGGTGCAAAAACCCTCTTATGAACCACAGCAAAGTTCACTCTGGCAACTGTGTAGATTACATTCCTGTAATCTATAGCTTTTAAGAGCTGAACTACATGCAACAAAATACTTTCATGGAACAACCAGCAAAAAATGTACACATCTTGACTTTTATGCACAGAGATAAGAAGTATCAGATGAACACTCTCTTTTTCTCTCACGAGTTAAAACACAGACCACTTCTTTGTGTGCGAGGGCTGTTTGAATAATTAGGACAGCATGATCCTATCAGATAACGCTTTAAAACCTTTCTGATTCATGCTGCTGAACTGAGTAGTACAACTTGTTGGTCTTTCTGGTGACATTGTTATCTCTAAGGATTGATGAAGTGTTGACAAGGTTTTCCACTCAAAATCCAGTTGGCAAACAAACCAAAGATTGAATTACAAGGATTTTGTTTGTTTATTTGTTTACCTTCTTAGCATTTGGGAAGAGCACAGGGATGAATCTGAAATTCATGCTTCCTTGTTTTATGAACTCAATCTGCATCTGAAACCAAACAGATTTGAAGATTTAACTGCAGGAATGAGGATGACAATTTAATGGTACCGATAATCATGCAAGCCCACGTGGTATTTTCATTCTGATTTCCTTATTGGAGCACCACACACATGTAATTTTAAGCCCTCCCCATCACACATCTTATGCCATTTACTCGGTTATCAATCATTTGTTGAAGGCCTATTAAAAGTCATACCCTGTGCTAGACTTTAGGTTTTGAGGATGAGGATGAGCTAGAGCTGGCTTGTTTCAGCTCACGAGAGGCTGCTGTGTGCATCTTTTCCAATCCTGTGCTCAGTGGTTTCACATTAGTGACTTCAAATGGGCCACGGTGAGAGTATTTATACCACGGATATGGGTAAACGCTGTAAATCAGGAGAGCCGGTTTAGCAGAACAGCCTCTCCATCCTCACACAGCCCGCAGTGTAGTGAGCAGGCAGGAGGGTGAGTGCACCGCCCAGCGTGCAGTGTGAAAAGTGTGAACAATGGCTGTGGGAGCCCAGAACGGGGGCCATCCATTCTGCATCAGGGATTTGAAGGACAGTTGCAAGAGGGGTCATTTGGGTGCCGAAAGGAAAGATTTTGGTCAGGTATGGAAAATGGGGGAGAAGGGAAAGACATTCTCGGCAGAGAAAACAGCATGAGCAAATGTCTGGAGGTGTGAACGTGTGTTAGTGTGGGTGGGGCCAGCTAGTGGTGTACTGTGGAACAGAATGGGCTTGGTGGAGAGGCAGATATGACAAGCCCAGGAGGTCACTTCTGAAGAGCTCTGTCCACTGGGTTTTAGGTTGCCCACACCAGTTCCAATTTGCCCTGACACTGTGGTGGCCCAAGAACTCTATCAAAATCAGAATTTTCAATATGAGGGAAGTTAAAGTCTTTCAAATCCTGTGACCAGCACAAAGCTGTCAGTCATCTGGTGACAAGGAGATGAGGAATTATGTGTTCCCAACTATTTCATCTTCCAATTGATTTTTATAACTGAGAAATTTTCCTTGTGCATGGGAATAAAAACAGAATAGAGAAGAAAGTGACAGTGGTGAGAACTGGTTATTGAAATCACCATAGAAACCCCTCATAAACACATACCCTCACATACTCACACACACAATCACACAACACACACAGATCCTTCACAAGGTGTTTTCTCAGAACCACCGCCCTTCCAGAATCAGAAAACACCAAGAACATATTTTAAAGTGACCCAAGTACTATGCAACTCAAAGCACCAAGCATACCAGCACGGAGCAAACACATGAAAGGAAGGGCAGAGAGTTAATAAGTTAAAAGTGAAGAACTGAGTTTGGTTTCTGACTTCTAGGATACTGTTTACTGTAAAGTTTGGCGTGTTTACTAGGCTACCCAACCTGTTGAGGGGCTAGCCAGCAGTAGTACTTTCTCTGATATTTCAAGACATTGGCTTTCTGTGAAGTAGTTCTCTCTATGATGCAGTTACTAGTGGGTACCTCTTCACTCTTCTATTATGGCCAAGTGCTTATGGTCCCAGGATTTTTTGCTGCCTAGAGGGGTCCAGGAAATCAGCCAGGTGGGCAGGAAGGCACTTCTGTATCAACTCCTTCTGTGCTGAGGAAGTTTGGAGACAATCTGGTTACAGCTGGTACTGTCAGACAAGCTCTGAGGTTGAGCTGTGTATTACTGTCTGGCTTTGCCACACACCAGCAGAGCTAGACAGGTTTCGTTAGGAACTGACAGGGACCTGGAGCCCTTCCCATGTACTAAATGTCGGCTCCTGGGACTGGCAGGTTGCTAGAGATGCAGACAGGACGTCAGGTGCTCTGGGGCCACGCGGACGTGCAGCAGACAGCCAAGGGCTGGCCGCACCCAGAGCCAGCCATGACCTTTTAAGGCAGTTTACTTGCAGAAATGATGCCTTTTATGGGTCCTGCCCGTGGGCTGTCAGACTAGTCGAGATTGGAATAGGAGGGAGACTTATCTCCTGAATCCTTGGCCTTACTTTTTAACCTCACCACCTTGCTTTGGCTTTTGCTTAGGGTTGGTTGTGAGCTCAAATGGGTGGTCTACACTGGGTGGAAAAAGAGACAGAGACCCTGATGATGAACATCCTTTCACCCACCCATCCAACCTACCCTTTCCCTATGCTCCTGACGCACAGGGCAGACCCGGGACTTAAGTCTGCTTTCCCTGAGCTACAGCTGCATGCCCCGAGACTACCTGACTGCTCTCCGCCCCATCTTCCCGTTAGCCGGTGATCCTTTCTGCCCATGCCAGGTGCCTTCCCCCCTGTGGAGTGTTAGGGATGAAATGGAGCTTATAAGTTCTAGTCCAGTGATTTTGCAAGCATTTTTACATCTCAGAATCCTTGGTAGACAAAAGCCTGAGAAATGCATACTAGCTCTGGTTGAGGCGGGAGTGGGAGGCCCAGAGTCAACCCCTCCCCTAGCACACATGGGTGCCCCTGAGAGACTCCAGGACAGTTTGAATTCCCAGGTCTAGGCCGGCATCCTGGTCAGGCAGAAACTCTCCACAGTGTCTGTATAATTACGGAGAGCAGGAGGATTGGAGACACATAAAACAGCCAGTTCCAAAGCTGGTTGATATTTTTGGTCAGAATGCTCTATCAGATGCTGAGCAGGTCCAATATCCTATAAATGTCTCCCACTGGTTTTAATTTGACCAGGCCCCATAGGTTCAGTGTGGCAGTGGAATGTTCCCCACCTATCATGAGCTAAGAACAATCCCATCCCTTGATTGAGCGTCCAATATGTGCCAGATACTTCACGAACGTTATTTCATTTCATTTCCACAACAACACTGCAAGTATCAGTGACCCAGTTTATGAACAGTGACACTGAGTCACAAAGAGACTTAAGCAAATGGGCCACAGTCACACAGCCTGCACATGAGGAAGCCAAATCTGACCAAGCCCATCTGATGCAACGGCATGTGTCCTTTCCACTATGCCACCCCACCTGGACAGGCAGGAGACAGAATACGAGGCAGCTGTGGGAGCCTGCTGTCCCACAGCCCTGTTGCCTGCTCTCCGAGGACTTCACATCTGTGAGTAAACAAGCAAGCCAGCAGAGTGCTGCTTTCCAGAATCTTGGATCTTAGAGATCACAGACTGGTCTCCCCTTGTTACCGATAGGAACCCTGAGTCCCAGAGGTGCAGTGACTGGCCCACAGTCCCAAAGGTAGAGGAGCCAGGACCAACATCCCCTCCTGACATGGCAGGCCTGGGGTCCTTCACCCAGCATCCTGCTGCCTCCAGTCGGTCCCTGGTGAAGAAGGAGACTTCCTTGGACAAAGTGCCTATCCCCGGGGGACAGTGAGGTGCTGTGTCCCCTCCCCACTCACCATTCGATGGATGTACTTAGTATGTAAGCCATGCTCATCCTCGTCCAGCTGCGACTCTGCGCCTTCTACATCCTGTTTGTATTTGGGGCTGATTGCTACGATTATCATCACTGTCTTCTGTTAATGAGAGGGAGAAAAGCATGTTTATGGAAGTGTAAAGTGTGGTCCGTTTGGGGAAGGCAGGCTGGAAACTGGCCAGCAGGACCGTGGGCGTTCTCTGGCACGCTCAGGGATGAAAGGCCAGGCTCATTCTCCACGGAAAGTGAAAGGCACTGGCCCCCCACGCAGGCAGACTCTTGTCTCTGCTTCTCCCTGCCCAGTTCCCCTCAAAGACACAGAGCAAATGGCTCAGAAAGGAGCTCTCCTAAATAGATGTGCTTTTGCCGCCATTTTCCATAACCATCACTAATAAATGTCTAATGAAAGGCTGAATCACTAAGTAAGCCTGCATCGTGGCAAAAAGGTGCTGCAGAACCAGCAATGAAAAACCCCCTCCCTCCCCACAGCTGGATCTGAGCTGCCAGTTACTGCACTCTTGACTGCCCTGCTGCCCGTGTGCGCGTCAGCACAGTCCGCAGGAGCAGCCCCTTCAGCACAAAGCAAACATCAGGCTACAGATAAAAGGAAAAGCTGCAAACCCCCAGTCTGCTGAGACTCCCGTCTCCCACTGGCTCCCTCAGAAAGAAGCAGCCGACACCAACAAGCTGGCAGCGATCAATTTCTATCTTGTTAAAGCACAAAGTGTCCCGGTGGCAGGTATAGATTCTGTCAGTGGAGAACAAATCACGGGGCTGCAAGTGGGCGCCTCGGGGGTGCTGTGCTGCGTAGCCCACAGGGCTGCCCAGGAAACCTCTTCAGCCCAATCCTACAAAACACTTGGGGTGGCCTCGGATTAAATTGAATTCTGCTGCTCTCTCCTCACCCTCCGTCTTCATTTCCTCTTTTCCTATTCTGGTAAAAAAAAAAAATGTTTGCTCTGATTGTTATCAACCACCTGTGTCTGGTTTGATCGTTATTTCCTGCCTGTGCATGCCTGTGCATGTCCAAGAGGGTGACCCCATCCTTCCTCTCCAAGTCTCTGTACGGCTTCCAACAAGGGAGGCTTTGTTAGGGCTTTCTCAGCTTCAGACTTGGGTGGGTATGCCAGTGCTTCTTTCATAAAATAACTTCATAACCTAATTGTCTTTCTCACCAGAAAACAATCGCAGAATTTCAGAATGTACTTACATCCCTAAGATAGCGCTCCATCCATTTAATGATGTCGATGCCTCGGATTCTATCCTCAAATATGTCAATCTACAAGAAAAAGATGTGGGAGGTGGCTCTCAATGATAAGCTTTCTCAAGATGCAGAGCACGAGAACACACAAGACTATATATGTTTAAAGTCCAAAATGTTACTAATGCTTTATGCAAGGAGGAGCACGTAAGTCTAAAAAACAAAATATAATTTTCTTAAAATATTCCCTATTTCAACATTAGTAGGCATTTAAGTATTTAATATCCATAATTAGGATATAGTGATATACATCAAAATATATCTATGACTATAAAATAATTATGTTTTAAAAATCTGAGGAACATAGTATCCCACTAAGTCGGATATAAGCCAATACACACACACACACACACACACACACACACGTCTGTAACTTAAAAATTTGAAAGGCGAACATAATTCTGGAACATTTTAATGGATATGTGGAATGCAAGTACTGAGATATAATTGTGGTGCTTTGCTTGCATTAGTCAGGTAATTATTATGGTATTATGTCCAGTTTCAATCTATGTGTTTCAAAAGGATTATATGAAACTTGGAGCAGATCCAAGGAACGGTCACAAAAACAATTACGGAGATGGTAGGGGAAAGGTTTATGATGGAAGACAAGAAGTAGAACTATTGGGCTTTGAAAAGACTGATATTTAATATCAATCTTCAAGTCTTCAAAGACTTGAAGGGGTATGAAAAAGGAGAAAATCAGTTATTTTCTATTTTGCAAAAGACCAACATGATAAGGTCTTTCTTGGGCTCAGGCTTGTACTGCAACCAGAAAGTAGTGTTTGTGTGTGTGTTATGTGTGTGTGTGTGTGTGTGTGTATACAAGGTGCTCTTGACTGGAAAAGGGATTAAATACTGGAATGGATGACTCAGGGAGAGTGTCCTTGGGGAGGGATTATTTGATGCAGCTGCACTGCTCCCAGATTAATTGTCCTAAATGTCATTCCACCGTTTAGGCCTGATCAAGTCAAGTCTCAGGCGTTCAGTAAGCTTTCTGTGCCATCTATGATCCAGCCTTACCTCTCTTTTCCCCACATGCCCTGTCTACCCACATCGGTGCCCCCTGCACCCTAACAGCATAGCCCTCCCTGCTCTGTGAATCCTTCCCACACACTGACCTTCTCCTCCTCACTTCACCTAACTCGACCCCATTGTGACCATGAGTGGCAATGGACAATTAACACATTCTGATAACACTCTTTCATTTACAGAGTGTCTCGTTTATGTCTGCCTTGTCTCCTCAACCTGATTCTAAGGTTCCTATGGAAAGAGATCATGCCTTGCATACACTGAACTGTCAAATACGTAGGGCACATAATATGAGTTCAGAGTGTTTCTTTACTGGTACAGCATAAAAAATGGAATGGCTTTCCTTTTGGTTTGGATAACTCCTGTTTTTAAATGTGTGGTGGTCTTTTTTTTTTTTTTTTTTTTTTTTGGAGACAGAATCTCACTCTGTTGCCCGGGCTAGATTGCCTTGGCGTCAACCTAGCTCACAGCAACCTCAAACTCCTGGGCTCAAGCAATCCTCCTGCCTCAGCCTCTCGAGTAGCTGGGACTACAGGCATGTACCACCATGCCTGGCTAATTTTTTTTCTATATATATTAGTGGGCCAATTAATTTCTTTCTATTTTTTTTAGTAGAGACAGGTCTCACTCCTGCTCAGGCTGGTGTCTAACTCCTGACCTTGAGCAATCCACCCGCCTCAGTCTCCCAGAGTGCTAGGATTACAGGCATGAGCCGCCGCACCTGGCTACATTAGGTAATCTGGAGAAAGCTTTTGTAGTTCTGTGTAACTGTATCAGCAATGCATTTCTATTATCTGAGAGAGAAACAATATAATGACAGGGTTGAGAAGAGATGGACAGCTTGGGTTCTACTCTCGGCTCTGCCACTTCCACCTGCATGACCTTGGAACTATTACTAAAACTCTCTAAGTCTTATTATCTTCATTTGTAATATGTGGTTAATAAACCTACTTCCTAGGGTGGTTGTGAGGATTCAAATGAGTTAACATGAAAAAGGCATATCATAATGCCAGATATGCAGTAAGCACTCTATAAATGATGATTATTAGAATATTATTATCTCAGCACCTAAATTATTCCCAGCTACGGAGGTGGACAGTCTGGGAGACATAATAAGTTGGATGTCTTCCATTTGTCTCGCTAGATCTCTACCCCACCCCACAGCTCCTGTCATGACAGTTTCACCACTGTTGTGGGCTAAATGTGTCCCCCCAAATTCACATGTTGGAACCCTGACCCCCAGTACCTCAGAATGTGATTTTTATCTGGCAATAGGCCTTTGAAGAGGTAATTAAGGTAAAATGAGTTCATATGGGTGGGCTGTAATCGAATAGGCGCGGTGTCCTTAGAAGAAAAGATTAGAACACAGACATGTGTGCATGCAGAGGAAGCCACGTGAGGACGGAAGGAGAAGATAGCCATCTACAAGCCAGGGAGAGAGACCTCAGGAGACCAAACCTGCTGAAACAACTCCAAGACCCCCCTGAGGACTTCCAGCCTCCAGAATCATGAGAAAATAAATTTCTGTGTTTAAGCCACCCAGTCTGTGGTACTTTATGGAAGCCCAAGCAAACAAATACAGCCACCCTCCTCATGTTCTGGTAACCATTTTCCCTTCCCTCTTTAGACCGAGGGGCAGTAACAACTCCCTGAGTTCACTAGTGCCAGGATATTACACTATTCCTAATAAAACTGGGTTCCCTAAAACCTACCCAACGCTTTGTACTAATTCCTTTATTACACTCTCCTTAAATTACCCATTCAGTGTTTCATTCCACTAAGGGAATCTTGATGCATCAATGGTAACTTAGCCACTGGGGACAAGGCTCTGTGATTTCTACCACAGCGCTTCCCAGTGATGAGGGTCAAGGAAAGATTTAAATTCTGCCTAAGCAGCCCTGATTGTTAAAATAATAATAAAAAAACCCCTCTGAGCTCTTCTCTAGAGGCAATCAGTATGCATTGGGAAATGACAAAAAAGTATGATCTTTTCTGAAATGTTGGCCTTATGTCTTGCAATTTGATTATTTACTTATTTATTTATTTAAGACACAGGGTCTTGCTATGTTGCCCAGGCTGGCCTTGAACTCCTGGGCTCAAACCATTCTCCCACCTCAGCCTTCTTAATAGCTGTGATTACAGGCACACATGTCACAATTGCCACATTACTGTCTCATTCCAGGAATGAGGAAGTGAAATGTTAGTTTCTATAGAGTCATGAAGTTGGAGTATATAAATCGTATGCTTTTTCTTTTTAACTTTTAGATACTCCCATTAAAAATATTATTTTATATAATAAAGTTTCAAATAAAACTCCCGTTAAACAATGCTAACTAAACTTTAAAACTGATATTTAGTTTCTAAGTATTCCTCTTTATCCTTCAACATTCCCATTCACAGATATTTCTCTTAATTTTTCACCACTTTCCAGTATTCACTAGACGAAGGCAAAGATGTGATCTCCGTGACTAAGAAAAGGCAGCCCTGTGGTATTTCATTTGTCTTACTGAAAAAACGTACATGGCTTTGAGCTGTGTCAAGGGACTTCAGGGGACAGAAGTGTGCGCTTCCTGAGATTCCTCGAGCCAAAGTCACAGTGGCCCCGCAGGGCTGGGTGAGGTCTGCCTCCCCGCCCTACTCTAGACAGACCAGGTGCAAACCCAGCCACGTATTCCCTGCCCAGAAGCACTGCAGCCTCTAGGCCCGGGGCGGCAGCTGTGCACGGTGGGGGACCCGGGCTGCAGGGGTTGGACTTCAAACCTGGTAACACAGTGCAGAACAAAAGGACCTTGTTAAATAAGCAGGCAACCGTGGTGAAGCCTGCAGTTTCCTGCATCACAGGAAGCTCAACCAAAAGCAGACAGGATTGGTGAGAAAGGGCAAAGGTACAAAGTGCAGCCACAGCCCAGCGTTTCCTTTGGGCTGGGTCCAGCTGCATATGTGGCCGGCATTACTACTGTTCAGGCTGTTCCGAGGGACTCAGGGTCACTCAGCAAGCATAAAGTAAAAAATGCTGGAGACTTTGGGTAGTTTAAAATCTAGAAAATAATTACCTAAATCTATAAGCAGTCAGTTCATAATCATCACATAAATCAAATAATAATCATTTAAAACATCAACAGCTAGTATACTTTTTCTTCTTCTTCTTTTTTTTTCCCCATTGTACTCATTATAACTGTTCAGTTACCTATTTGGATAAAATACTTACCGCAGTTTGGAAGCCATTTACCAACAAAAAGTTCACGAATTTCACCACCTCCATGGCTGTATCCAAAGAATAAGTGATAAAGACTTTCCCTAAGAGAAAAATTCCACATATATTAGAAACTAGTCAAATTATTCTATTCTAAACAACACTTCTAAATTGTATGCATTGGCTTTTGTTCTTCTAGAATAATAAATGGAAACCTTGGGTTGAGAGTGGTCTAAGTGTGGGTTACTGTCTTCAGGGCATAGCTCTTTGGAGGGCCCAAAGGGGTAGGGGTCTGTCACTGCTTAGGATGAATGGAAATCAGAGGGACAGAGTCTCAGAGCCCTGGAAGCCTGAGACAAGTCTGAGGTCTTCTGAAAAACCACATGAAGGGTTAACAAAAAGTCCGCCACCCAGAACTTATGGGTCCTTAAGATCAGGCCAAGGCCTGATTCCTTAGAGATACTTTGGCACTATGCCCAAGGAATACTCTCACAGCAGGCCAAGAAGCTAAGACTTGCTAAGGGGCCACCCAGCAGTGTCCTCTTTTGATCTCATGATGCTCTCAGCTGCCCTGAACTCTTGTGTGACAAGAGAAAGGGGGGGGGGGGTGAGAAAGCAGTCTCCTCCCCCTTTCTCCCGCTTCCCTGCCCCCATCCAGTCACTTTTGGAAAAAGGCCAGGAAGTTGGCTTCTGACTAAAGCACTGCTCAGAAATGTTAGTAAAAACTTCAGCAGCTTGAAGGAGAGATAACGCCTCTGGGCAGTCCAACCTCACAGGCTCCCTCGTTCATCCCTGGGTCGGCTTAGGGCAGCAGACTCTGCCCTTTTGGACAAGCTTGCCCCAGTCAAGATGAGAACCAGTGTTTTCTCAGGCTAAATTCTTGGGGAAAATGTCTGGCTAGCATTTTAATGTGAGAGCTGAATAATCTCTGTGTGTTGGCTTTTAGTCTGGAATGGACCAGTTAAATCTCAGGAAGCCCCTGGGGCGGAGGGTGGAGAAGAAAGGCAGGGTGGAGAGAAAATATGAGTCTGTATGTATTCATCTATGCTTAGGCTCTTGTTTGTTGAAACACACCTCTCAGATGAAGGTGCATATAATGGTCACATTCACTCATTTAAGCAGTCAGGCATATTGATGGTACTCAATTTATTTTCTTCCCAGCACTTAGTATGCACCCAATTCCCATGTAATTTCAGACTCCCTTAATAGATTATGGTAAGATATATGCAATCTATAGACTGATATCAGGACTATATCCTATGCAGGGCAGCATCTACTCTCCAGAAATGCTCACAATTAAAATGTATAAGGTTTTATGAAAATGTTCAGAAATAAAAAATTTTGAATGACAACAGCCGTGAATCATTGTCATAGAAATCTTTCAGAATTGTCAATGAAGGAATCAGCAAATACAAAGGGCTTCATTTCAAGTTTGGTGTAAAGAGGTTCCCAGACTTGGAAAGCGCATGTTAGAAATTACCTGAGCTTCTCTAGCAAGCACAGGAGATAATTTCACAAATAGTGGCTGTTTTCTTAAGATTCTTGGAACTTACTGTCCTAACTGACCTTTAATATGAGAATATCTTGGTGGTATTTCAACATTTCTGGTTCTGGCAGCAAAATGTGGAAAAAGAATCATCACCTGATGCTTAGTAGAATGTTTCTTTAAATAAAAGGCTTAGCTTGCATTTGGTTGCGAAGCAGTACAGAGAATGTGAAACCATTTTTTTCCAAACAAGATTGCTCATTCCTACAGGAAATGTCCTCATTCTTGATGGCTGCTGCTAATTTATGGTGAGACACTGGGTCCCTGTCCAATACCACATGGACATCCAATCAATTTACCCAGGGACAAGTCCACTCAGGAGCATCATTTAGAAGAGTGAAAAGGTGCTGGAGTTATTTGTTTTTGGAGATGTGTTTAAGGAAATCTAGAGGTAAGCAGTTTGTGAGCATTACTGGTAGTGTCAGAATCACTCAAAACATTCATACAAAATGCTGGTTACTTTTGAAGTTTTATTTCTCTGTGTATATGAGAAATATCTGGATTGTGGATGAATGATCGTCAAGTACTGTCAAAGTACAAGACCTGTACAACAAGAAGAAAACAACATTGCAAACAACTTACGCAATTCCTCTGGCAAATTGCTTGTTTTCAGAGTTCCTCTGGCTGGAAGGTTACTAGGGGGTCTAGGCACAGCAGCTGGGGACAGAGCCTGGGGACCCTGTGGTCTCAGTTCTGCGGGACACTCCAAGGACTCCTCAGGAGCTCCAGCTCTATTATGTGGCTGGTGAAACGGCTGGTCCCTAGAAAGGGATACATTTACAGTCACTTTTCATTTTTTACAAAGGCAAACCTGGAAAGACAGAAAGCCTTGAAGAACGATGGGAAGATACCAGTGAACCATCTCTCTCCTTTGTCTCCGTTTCTTATCTGAGCAGAAGGAAGAGGGGAGCTCCGTGGCGTTTCTGTCAATAAGCCATGCAGCTGGCTGCCATGTGTAAGGGCCTGAGCTAGGGGTTGACAGAGGGAAGCGGGGTTTGATTTCTCTATTCGAGATCCGTCTAACTGGAAAAATAAGTCTCAGGCACAGGGCAGACAAGGTCACCAACAAAACAAAGTAGTATGACAGGTGACATGGATGGTTAATGTTATAGGCATTCAGATAAAAAGACATGACTTTTAGCTCATAATTGATAACATTTAAGTATGTATCAAAGGGTAAAAAAAGGCCATGTAGGTTTAAAACTATTTCTGTTGTTAATACACAAATGAAAATCTGATTTTGAAGCCCCTTTCCAGAAGTTTCTACCATATCGTTACAGGGCATCTTTACTATTTTGGTTGCTAGTATTCACACGAACATTCTGCTGAGATGAACAATCAGGGCGGCACTCCTGTGAGAGGTGGGACACAGAAAGAAATGGAGGTCATGCTTCGGCTACTTCTGTGGATTCTGCTGGAAAGCACAGTGATGAGGTGCTAAGTTTTCCTCAGGAAGCATCCCAGGGTCCTGTTCTCAGCTTCACGAGCATGGAGGGCAGGGTAGGGGCATCCATTTTTGGCCAGTGCAGATCTAATAGGCACAGGACGGATCAAACAGTGGCAGTGGCTGCACCCATGTTGGCTTTCTGGTTCTCCACCTTCCTGACTGCCAGAGGAGGTGGTTTCTTTGGTGGTCCCTTTCTGTGGTGTTTCTCTAGAAGACCAGCTGAAAGCCTGCTCCTCCAACCTCCCTGGATTTTGTAAGTACCCAAAGCTCTAAATTAAATCCCCTTCTGCTTAAAATAGCTAGAGCCGCTCCTGTTTTCTGTAACTGAATGATAACTAGCAGGGGGACTAAAACTATATCTATAATGTTTTATTTCTTTAAAAAAATTCTGAAGCAAATGTGGTAACATGTTACCATTTAAAAAATCTGGGTAGTGGGAACATGGACATTGTTATTTGTTGTGTATTTGAAATTCTGTCATATTATAAATTTAAAAAAATATTTTGATTACAAAATCTATATGTATATGCCCAGTTTTTATAGATTATTGCTTATGCTTTTACTTTTCTACCCAAAAGAATAATCAGAAATTCTGAAAGTCTTATGTAACAGGATTTAAAATAAAATTACACAGAATCTCAATGATACTATATTTCTAAAATATAAATGTTTAAGGTTATTTTTATTTTATATTTTTATTAATATAGAGAAAATAATTTCTATAAAATATGTTCTCTTCTAATGGGGATCTGGTTCCATATTCTTTTTCATTAAACTCTCTTATACCAAAAGTTGCCTAGTTGTTATAAAAGATGATTGCTCATTTGATAAAAAAAAAATGTTAAGGCATTGATAATATTCAGAAACTTTCATATGAAAATAATATCACGAAAATTAATGACCAAGTAAACTTTCTGTATTAAAATTCTCTTTCAAATTACCAGTAAGAGGAGAATTAGCTTCTTAACTGATCTTACTTTTCCTTATCTTAAAATGATAAAATAAATCGAGGTGACCACAGCATATTTAAATTGATGCTATAAAACCAATCACTCAGGGCCAGGCATGGTGGCTCAGGCCTGTAATCCTAGCACTTTAGGAGGCCGAAGCGGATGGATCGTTTGAGCTCAGGAGTTCGAGACCAGCCTGAGCAAGAGTGAGACCCTGTCTCTACTAAAAATAGAAAGAAATTAATTGGCCAACTAAAAATTTATAGAAAAAATTAGCCGGGCATGGTGGCACATGCCTGTAGTCCCAGCTACTTGGGAAGTTGAGGCAGAAGGATTGCTGCAGCCCAGGAGTTGCTGTGAGTTAGGCTGATGCCACAGCACTCTAGCCCAGGCAACAGAGTGAGACTCTGTCTCAAAAAAAAAAAAAAAAAATCACTTGGTACTACCTTTGTAACTCTTCTATAAATCTAAAATTGTTTCAAAATAAAAGTTTATTTTAAGATTACTATTCATTCCCTTGTTCAACACCAAATTTATAATGATGCTTACATATTGTTTGTTTTCTTGGAATTTTAGATATTTTTTCTATAACAGTGCTTATCCTGCTATAAAATCATATTTTACTTAATTCTATTATTTAAACTTGATGTATTTTTGCTTTAGAAAAATAAAGGATCTGTCTGGAAAGAAAAAGCGCTCTTCTTTTTTCAAAAACATTTTTAAGCTAATTACTACTTTCTATATTTCTGAAAAAATCCACTCTGATAGGACTTTCAGGTTTCATTCTATGAGAACAGAACATAGTTTTACTTTGAGTGGTATATAAAAGTTGCATTGAGCCGGAGCAAACATCTCATCTACTTTCTTTCCAATATTGTCATAAATTAGGAAGCTCCATTTACATAAGTTTTTCCTGTATGTTTTAGATCCATAAATTAAAAGAAAAGGAAAACTTGAAGAGTCAAAAGAGGACAAAGAGGAGAAAAATGATTTAAAAGTTAGACAACTGAAGTCATGAAAAACCAGAGTTGTTTTCCTGGAAGAGGCATAGGAGAGACCTAATAATAGCACTCAACATGTATAAATGTTTTAATATAAGAGGAAATAACAGGTTACTTTAAATTCCTATTGAGAATAAATTGAATTTAAAATTTTAAAGTGAGAAATAGGTTTAACGAGAACAGAAACTAGGGATATAAAGAACTTGCTAACAGTGGAAGTCGGTCATAATAAAAATAAAAATCTATTTTGTGGGCTAAAAGTTCAGGTGAACTGAAAGTAAAAGAAAGGGGTGTGACTTAGGGAACATTTTCAGAGCCTTTCCTTCAAGACACATTTGACTAGTCACTAGTGGCTTTCTATATCTGGTAAAGAGATCCTTGTCAACCAGCTTCTGTTTCCTCCTGACCTGAAGTCTGCACTGGCATTCCACTGGGTGACCTGGTCACTAACATGGGTAGCAGGCTTACAGAGAATTCTGATGTATCTTGGTTGCCTTGGATAATTCTTTCATGTTAAAAATGTCTGAAGATTGGCCTGATCTTACTTACTGATACCTTGGAAGCCCTGGAAAGGAGCAGTCTCTTTGTGTGGGCCTCTCTTCTTGGTCCCAGGGGCTGGGATAATTCAGGACGACCTTCTGCACAGGGTGCAGCCCTCTCACACTGGCCACAGGTAGAGGCTGCCCAGGTAGAGCTGGCTGGATCACTTGCTGGTAGGCTGCTCGAGGGTAGTCTTGGCCATCTGTAGGTGAAGACAACAAAGAACAGGGAAGATCAACTCCTTCATTTGAAAGGAGAAGTAATCCCAGTGCAAATTCTTGTCTTGATACCAACGGAGGGGTCCAGATATCAGTTACCACCTCTGTGATATTTGCCATATTTCTATACTATTACTTGCTTGATGGTTTCCTTGAAATTGATTCCTTTTCTTTCTAAATAAAAACACCTGTGAAATCACAAGTTTGGGATTCTAGTCAGAAAGCCCAAAGAACTTAAAAAAAAAAAAAAAAACTACGCCCAGGCTCCTATTGTAATAAGATACTTGGGATAACCCAACCATGAAGAATCTCTCCCACACACCATTCCTACTATAATTCCCCAAGTGTCTAGAACCCAAGGGTAGGAGAAATTATTCCCGTGCTAGATATGGAATCACTACTCTCTCCTTTCCTTACTCATGCACACACTCATGCACACCACTCCCTCATAAGAAGTAAATGAATGAAAACTTGGCTCAACCTTCCGGGAAGTAGCCAACCAACTACCTTGGTCCTCTCCTGCTAGAGCTTATATGCACTTAGGGCCAGAGCAGTTTGAAAAGGGTAGGGCTCAGGGCAAAGCCAGGGCTGGCAGTGACTTTTGTGAATGTGTGACTTAGGAGAACATCCGTCCCAGCCAGGCTCAGGAGCAGCAGAGTCCCCTGGGAGGAAGGGCAGCTTATCTCTGGTAAAGTGAGAGAATAGAATTGAAGGCCAGAGGAGAGATGCAGGGAACCCAGTAAGAGTGGGAGAAGAGGGCTCAGAGGGAATGGCCAGGCCCAGAGGGGCTGAAGTGTTGGGAAATCTGAGATGAACAAAGGGACTGTGGAGAGCCAGGTGGGTAGCCCTGCAAAATGACCCATGAGTACATCCTGGTGATCCAAGCACAGCCATCTCTGCCCAGTGAAGAAGTAGGATGATCCAGGGTGCATAACGAATTAGGACAAGAAGGAATCTGGGGTTTTTTTTCCTTTAAAAAATATTTATTGGTCTCAATTCTTTTTCTGATTATAAAAGTAATAGTCAAGTTGGCCTGCTGTGTAGGTAGGATACATGCAGGGATATACAATAAAATGTAACTGGGCAAGTAAGCAAAAAAGTAGCAGGTAAGGTAGATCAGGGAGGGCAACAACATGGCTAAGAACTGTATTCTTAGTTTGGCAAGCAGTCGGGAGCCGCTGAAGTCTTCAAGGGAACGTTCGGGGTGGTCCCAAGTATAGAACATAAGACAGATAATCTGTGTGTTCATTAGTGTGGCCCCCTCCAGGTCTCCACTGTCTGGACTCTGGAAACTTGATTGGGTGACCCTGGCAATGTGCCCAATCTAGGCTCTCAAGCTTGGTCAGATATTCTGGAGTCAATCTATTGTCTGCCTTGACCTTTGACACCATCTGGGTCCTCCCCGTCATCCTTCCTCTGGTAAAAGTGGCCATACCCCTCCAACTCAGGTTGTCTCCTGGCCCTCAGCCCCTAAGCCTTGCCTCACTATTGCTTAGGCCTGGTCATGACAATTGGTGGTGGTTTGAGGAAGGGGAGGAGGAAAAAGTGATCTGCCCAGGCCTGTCCCAGCACCTGGCTGACGAAGAGGATGAGGACTTGGAGAACAGCTCTAAGAATGGGGAGATAGACAAGTTATACCACATAGGCTTTGCCTCTGCTGCTTTCTTAGGGCAGGCTAGGTGTATTCTAGGGCGTCCAGATCGCCAGCTGGAGTTTTAGGGCCACTGGGCAGGTCACTACTGCTGCTCCTTTTCTCCAACTGGAAAACAGCAAAAAGTGCTGCAGCTATTCAGTCCCCTGGCAGGGGCCAGCCCTACTTTTAGTTGAGCCCTGCATGGGTGGACCATTTACAGACCCAGTGGTAGACACACCCCTCCAGAGAGCTCCCACTGCACTTAAAGTCCGCCTTGTATGGTCAGCTCCCTGCCTTCCAGAGCTCGTCTCCTGCTATGCTCTTACTGGCTTACCGACCCCTGGCTTCATCTTCAACACCCCAAGCTCATTCCCACCTTTGGGACCCTGCGTTTGCCATCCTCTTTGCCCAGAACATTTTTGCTCTAGATCTTCACAGACTGATGTCTTGCCATTCAGTGCTCAGGCCAAATATCACCTGTTCAAAGACACCCACCTCTTTACAAATTTACTTTATCCCGTCCCTTATTTTATATTTCTCTATAGCTCCTAGCATGGGTTTGTGTAAGTAAGCGTGAGTTTTACTTGTTGGCTTCTTGCCTGCCTCCCCTACTAGAATATAAGCCCAGTGAAGGCAGGGACTATGGCCGTTTGCCACCATGTGTCCAAGCAGAGTGCTGGCACTCAGGGGATGTTCAGTAAATGAATGAAAGAATGAATGAAGTCTGAACGGTTACAAAGCCCACTGACCACTCAGAAAAAGAGAAGCCATTTAGGACTGCATAGTCTGCTTGCTAGGCCCCGGGTCCCCTAGTCTACTTCTCATCTGCTGCGTGTTTGGGGGCTCTTATCAGTGTCTCTCTTCAACAGCTGGAAGGAGAAAGACAAGGTAAAAGGAGAGAACCTTTGCCAGTGGCCTCAAAGGCTTTTACAAGGAAAGGGCTTGATAGAAACTCAAGAGAAGTTCTTAATGTCTGAAGCCATTTTTGCTTCTCATATCCATTAATGAGTGGCTAATAATGTTTTATTTGCTTTAAAAGGACTACCAAGCTCTAATCATAGGGTTTGTTTCTTTTTCAGAAAGTAGATGTTAGTCCTGTTAATCAAAAGCTTTTGAATCAAGGTCATATGATTTCTAACAGATTATTTCCCTGCACAACATGTTTTTGTCTCATAGCAACAAATCGTATCATTAAAATCACTAAAGCATGTAGGCTAAATGTTTGATTAGCTGTAACTTTCATTTCTGAAATGGCCACCTGTGGTAAAAAGTTAGACTGGTTTATGTAGGTAAGCAGATGAAAATTACCCACCTCATCGATTTTAAAAATTAGGGTACAGATGATGTAGTCTTCCATGCTGTCCTCTTATTGTTTAAAACAAAGAAATATTGAATGTCAGAGGATCAATCATCCCATAAGCATCCCCTTTTGTAAGAGAAATTTGACTGGTTTTGTCTGAAATTTGGTTGTATGGAAAAGTTGCTAAATAAAAACTATGTTTATCAGGTCAATTAATATCTTTTCATTGCTCAAGTTTTAATCATTCTATTTCATTATTATGACCAAGGCTTGCTAGTTTAGTCAGATACTATAGATATAATAATGGCTAACATTTATTAATCACTTGCTACATGCCAAGTACTATTCAGGTTCCTATCTGGGATAATAGAGTTCGATTTTCTATTTTTCCTAAAGAAGTTTAACTCAGAATAAGAGGCAGGTTCCCCACCGTGGCCCTTGCATCCTTCATTTTCTAGCACCTCATTCTCTCCCTGCTCACCCTGCTGGCTTGCTTTGGTGCCTTAAGGACACCAAGCCTCACTTCCTTGACCTTCTCATCCTTTAGGTTTCGGCTCAAATGTCCACTCAAAGAGACATTCTGTGGCCACCATGTCTATTAGTGTCTGTTCCAACACCCAGTTATTTCCTTTACCGCACTTATAATTTGTCAGTTTGTTTGCTGATTTCTACTTCTTGTCTGTCTCTCCAGTAGACCGTGAACTCCATGAAGACAAGGACCATGTGTGTTGTGTTCACCACTGTATACCCAGTGCCAGGCAGGTGACCTGGCAAATATCTGTTGAATAAATTGATAAATGAATAGACAAGTCCTCTTTCCAAATCCTATTGGCCTCCCTCCTTTCCTTCCCTCGCAGACAATTAAAGATGGCCTTTCCAAGGCTTGACAAAGACTCTACTCATGATTAGGGATCACTCCTTTCCCAGGGAAGTAGGGAACAGATTTCTTTTTATTCATTCAACAAATATTTATTGAACCTCGACAACTAGGCGCTTGGTGAACAAAGACAAATAGGATACAGTTCTCTTGAGCAGCTCAAAATAAATGGAGAGAGAAAGAGAGAAAATGTGCGTGTCTGTGGGTGTCTGTTTTTAAACACAAACCCACACTAGTTAGCGTGTGAGAAAGGAGGCATGTGAGTCGGCAGCCATCTACTCAAGAATCCCCGCTCACAAATAACTTCCCTGTGGACTTGTTCCCTGTGCCGAAAATTCCATCGAGGGAGTTTATTCCGTAGGAGATGGAAGGTGGGTGGTGTGATAGACAAATGATTTGTTAGTTCTGAGGCAGTGTTAATCCCAAAACAAAAATGAAAACCTTGCACAATCATAAACGAGCGGCCAGTACTGCATGTTATTTGTCAATCCTATGATCCTCTTGGCCGGGGTACACACGGTCTTCATGTTACTGGGCTTTTACCACTTGGAATTTGTAAACCAAATCCCAAACGAGGTTTTTCCATTTATCAATCAAAACATTCTACATTTTTCTTCCTTATTAAGAATGGTATTAATAGAGTTTATGAGGGAGAAAATAAAATCTGATTTTCAAGCTGTTAAAAAAACATCATGATATAATGCGATCAGTTTAGCCAGAAAACAAAATGGCCAACATAAACTGTCACAGGAACTCCCACAGCTGCACGCAGCTGTGGTTCTTGAAAGGCAACTCCTTCTTTATCATTTCTTTCATCTGGTTTATTTTTTCTGCACTTTAACTGCGCAACTGTGCATGCATTCTAGCATACAATAATCACTTTTTTGGGTCCATAGGAGCAATGATAGGTGTGTACCCATAGTTTTATTTTATTCAGTCTCCTTGGTAGAGAAAGCAAAAATTTCATAATAAGGTAAGAGATCTTTAGACTTGATTCCTCTTTTTTCCCCCCAGTATATTTGCATCGTGGGTTTTATGTGATCGCATAGCCATGAACTCTATGCTGGTGACCTTCAGTGGAAGGATTCTGAGGCAGTAGGAGGCCGACTTCTCCAGAGGGTGGGGTGAGGAGAAAACACAGGCTTATTACCTTTCTCATTTTCACCTGCTTTGAAAACTTTTTTTTCCTTTTACATGAAAGGGGTGACCAGTACCCATTTTTGCTTTAACTTGCAAAAAGCTAAGATATGCCATTTGCATGGTGATCATTATTTATTTATATATTCATTAACGGGTAGGGAAGTAATGCTCTTCTAAAGCTGAGTAGAGCCACGTAGCCATGGTTTCCAACTGCACAAGCATCCCTTAAGTGAACAGCTCTTTTGAAGTGATTTTGTTGGCAATTAAGTGCAGTTATAGCCCTGACATGAAACTAAGCATTTGTACACCTGCTCTGAATGCTTAAAATCTGTGCCAGTGAGAGGAATCTGGAAGTAGAGGGGCACTCTGCAGGACTGGGCTGCAGGGTCCATTTAGATAATAACAGTAATAACTAAAAGCTGCCAGTATTGAGGGCTTACTACCAGCCAGCCACTTTCCTAGTGCCTTTAATACATTATCTCATTTAATCCTCACAGCAACCTTCATGAGAGTCATTGCTGCTGGAAGCCTCTTGAATATTCTGGGGCTGCAGTGCCCTGCAGAAAAACTATAAGCGCTCGGCAGCCCTCATCCTCTTCCCTGGGATTAGAAGCCCTTGGGAGCCAGGGCCAAGGCACACACAGTGTGAGTGAGGGCGAGCTCACCTTCCGCACACTCTCACTTCCCCTTACTTTTTTCTTTTCAACTTTTACCTATTTTTAAATTATGGAAGTAATACTTGTTTGCAGCAAAAAAAAAAAAAAAAATTAGCAAAAATATATAAAGTTAGAAAGAAAATATCCCTTTCTTCTCTTCATTCCCTGTTTCCTCCCCCATGATCACTGTGAACAGCTGGGGTGATCCTTCTAGACTTAACACATACATATAAACATATATAGTTTTTAAAAATTAGCACATGTGGGATCAACACTGCATTTCATGCATTTCAGCTTAATCTTTTTTATGTCAGAATGTGTATTTTAGTCTGTGTAACATGGGCCTAGCAGTCCATCGTATAAATAAATCACAAACTGCTTATCTCACCCCTTCTTCATAGGCATTGTAGTTGTTTTCATTTTTACTCTAATACAACAATGCTTTAACAAACATCTTTGTTCACGTATTTTTTTTTTTTTTTTTTTTTTTTGAGACAGAGTCTCACTCTGTTGCCTGGGCTAGAGTGCTGTGGCGTCAGCCTAGCTCACAGCAACCTCAAACTCCTGGGCTCAAGCGATCCTTCTGCCTCAGCCTCCCAAGTAGCTGGGACTACAGGCACAAGCCACCATGCACAGCTAATTTTTTTAATATATATTTTTTTAGTTGGCCAATTAATTTCTTTCTATTTTTAGTAGAGATGGGGTCTCGCTGTTGCTCAGGCTGGTCTCGAACTCCTGAGCTCAAACGATCCACCCACCTCGGCCTCCCAGAGTGCTAGGATTACAGGCCTGAGCCACCGTGCCCGGCCTGTTCACGTATTTTTATATGCTTATTTAATGTTCTATAGGATAGATTCCTACAAGTGAAACTGCCGGGCCAAAGAAGAAGCACATATAAAATTTTGATAGTGTGAAATTGCCTTCCAGAAGATTGCCTCAATTTACTCTCCTACCAAGAGTGACTGGGTGTATTCATTTTTGTATAATCCCACGAATGCACTGGCTGTTGCCCAAGGTTTTTATTTTTGTACACCTTATCTTTTTTTTTTTTTTTTTTTTTTTTTTTTTTTTTTTGAGACAGAGTCTCACTTCGTTGCCCAGGCTAGAGTGAGTGCCGTGGCGTCAGCTTAGCTCACAGCAACCTCAAACTCCTGGGCTCCAGTGATCCTTCTGCCTCAGCCTCCCGGGTAGCTGGGACTACAGGCATGCGCCACCATGCCCGGCTAATTTTTTTTTATATATATATCAGTTGGCCAATTAATTTCTTTCTATTTATAGTAGAGACGGGGTCTCGCTCTTGCTCAGGCTGGTTTTGAACTCCTGACCTTGAGCAATCCGCCCGCCTCGGCCTCCCAAGAGCTAGGATTACAGGCGTGAGCCACAGCGCCCGGCCTGTACACCTTATCTTTAAAAAGTTTGCATTTCTTAAATCTAGTGATATTAAGCTTAGTTTCGTATGTGTATTGGCTGTTTGTGTATCTTCTGTGAATTACCCCGGTCTCCTGTCCAAGTTCTCTCCTCTCTTTCAACACCTCTCTTCACTCCCAGGATCCTGGACGTATCCTCGCAGAGGGTATAACACAGAGAGCAAGGGGAAGGCAACCGATGAAAGAAAGGAGGCCCTGAGATAATAGAAACAAGAAGTGTTCCCACTTGGGAGTGTTTGCCTTTTAAAGCAGCCTGTCCCGAGGGGCAATGCTTACTCTAAAGACTGGATTGCTAATGGCGCCATTTCAGGTTTCAACAACAGGAAAAATATTTTCCAGTGGGAAGGTCTTCATGGTACCCTTATTTTAATATTGAGTCAATGCTTTTTTGTTCTATTACAACAAGGCTTTCTCGTGTTAGTAGGTAATGTCAACTGCTTGGGACTATATCACAAAGCCTTTGACTAAGTATTCATACTTCTGCACGTTAATCTAAGGAGTTAATCAGAAATGCAGATAAAAATTTATGTGTATGTTGTTTGTCATAGCATTGCTTATTGGATCAGAAAACTGGAAACTTTAGAATGTCCAACAATAGAGAATAGGTTAGTAACAATTTGGTCTATCCATTGATGAAAAATGATGCATCATTTTTTTTTTTTTTTTTTTTTTGAGACAGAGTCTCGCTTTCTTGCCTAGGCTAGAGTGAGTGCCATGGCGTCAGCCTAGCTCACAGCAACCTCAAACTCCTGGGCTCAAGCGATCCTCCTGCCTCAGCCTCCCGAGTAGCTGGGACTACAGGCACGAGCCACCATGCCCGGCTGATTTTTTTTTATATTATATATATTAGTTGGCCAATTAATTTCTTTCTATTTTTATGGTAGAGACGGGGTCTTGCTCAGGCTGGTTTTGAACTCCTGACCTTGAGCAATCCGCCCGCCTCGGCCTCCCAGAGTGCTAGGATTACAGGCGTGAGCCACCGCGCCCGGCCGATGCATCATTTTTAAATGATGCTAGAAGTATGATGTCATTGGAAATTATTTTAATTTTATATTAAATATATAGGCAAAGAAAAAAATGCTAGAAGTAAATGTGTCAAGATGATAACAAGGAATTATATTTGGGTGGTAGAAATAAGAATACTTTTAATTTTCTTTTTTGAACTTTTGGGCATATTTTAGTTTGGGGGTTCACCAAATATTACTGTTACGATCAGAAAAATTATCTTCTTTTTTTTTGAGACAGTCTAGCTCTGTCACCCAGGCTAGAATGCACTGGCATGATTATACACTGCAACCTCAAACTTCTGGACTCAAGCAATCCTCCTGCCTCAGCCTCCCAAGTAGCTAGGACTACTAGCTAGGACATTTTTCCATAAATACACCACCATGCTCGGTTAATTTTTAATTTTGTTGTAGAGATGGGTTCTCACTTTGTTATCTAGGCTGGTCTCATACTCCCGGGTTCAAGTAAGCCTCCCAGCTCAAGTGAGCCTCTCACCTTGGCTTCCAAAGTGCTGGGATTATAGGTGTGAGCCACCACACCCAGTCCCTCTCCTTCTTTTATTAAAAAAAAAATTATGAATTACTATATTGCTTCATTCACTTTAGGAAGCTTTATACAGAGTGTACAAGTACCAACACATAAACTTGATTACAGCATTTGTGATTATTTTTTATCGTTTATTTTAAAGCTGGGCATCAGGTCTTTGGGCAGACTCTACTTACACTATTTGAAACTACTTTTTGTCCAGTGTTTATTTGCTAGGAAAAACATCACATCTCAGAGTCCTGTGTTTCTTCTGTAAAGCCCTATTATTATTTTCCAGTGGCCTCAGCAGAGATTTAACATTAAGAATGCTGATGGACCTTTTATCTCAATCTAAGACTTTATTACTTTCAGAGAGGCTAACTGCACTGATGCACATTATTCATTCACTTGGAAGGAGTTTATTGAAAGTCTAGTATATACCAGGCATTGTGCTAAATGCTGAAGAATTATGGATTGCAAGCAGAGTTTTGCTGATGTGCAAAAGCTTGCAATCTGGAAGGAGAGGAGACAACTATATCATTAGATGCCATAGTGGTGTCAAGTGTCCCAACAGAGCCAGAGCACAAGGGAGACAGAGGGCCTAAAGGACAGGGTGATCTGAGGTTTCCAGAGGGACACTTGAGCTAAATCTTAAAAGATATATATGCTGGTGGCTCACGCCTGTAATCCTAGCACTCTGGGAGACCTAGGCGGGCAGATTGCTAGAGGTCAGGAGTTTGAAACCAGCCTGAGCAAGAGCGAGACTCTGTCTCTACTATAAATAGAAAGAAATTAATTGGCCAACTAATATATATAGAAAAAATTAGCCGGGCATGGTGGCTCATGCCTATAGTCCCAGCTACTCAGGAGGCTGAGGCAGCAGGATTGCTTGAGCCCAGGAGTTTGAGGTTGCTGTGAGCTAGGCTGACACCATGGCACTCACTCTAGCCTGGGCAACAAAGCGAGACTCTGTCTCAAAAAAAAAAAAAAAAAAAAAAAAAGATATATATGCTGGTAGCTGTATAACTTTGTAAATATACTAAAATCCATTGATTGGTACACTTAAAATGGGTGAAGGGTAAACTTTCCAGCGTGTAAATTAGATCGAAATAACACCATTAAGAAAAAAAGATATATACAAACTGGGTTGAATGCACAAGAGGGGAGACCACCCTGGGTAGAGAGAGGAGCAGGGGCAGATGAATAGAGATTAGGGACAGCGTGACAAGTTAGGGGCCTGCCAGTCTTTGGGTGTGGCTGGAATGTAGGGTAGATGTGGACAGCTTAAGTCTCCAAAGGGGTTTAAGCAATAGAATCACAGGAGTGACTTAGTCTCCATGTAATGGCATGAATGCAGGAGTCTCAGTGACACTCTGGGCACCTTCTGGGCATTTTTTGTTTTGTTTTGTCTGTGACTAGTAGCCCTTTCTCTGCCAAGTCTAAGATGGGAAAGAAACATGAAGAGAAGGAAGAACCTAGGTGCCTAAGAATTGGAACAACAGATAAGTTTTCTAGAAATCCTTTGGGTCATCTCCTTATCTCTAGGCATGTTTCAGTGAAACTAAGCCTGACAGAGGAATCTGTTTTGTCCTTAAAGTTTCCTAGAGAAGGAGGTTCCAAGTGGGACAGGCTTTAGGCTAAGAAAAGCATCCTCTAAAGGCCTCTTGCAAATCCAACCACACACGAGAAGCCCCCGTGAGAAGGAGCAGGCCCTCCCTGCGTTCTGGCCTGTCCGCTGGTCTAGGGAGGGGAAGCCCTGACGCGAGACCCTCGTCTCCTCCGTCACCCAGCCCAGAAGGAGCAGAGCAGGTAGAGATCACTTACATGGCCGCTGCTGATCGGGACTTCCGGGACAGCGGTAATGATAGTTCCACGGAGCATGCGCGGGAGGATTGGGAGGCAGCACCTGTGCACACGCTGCGTACCTCTGAGGTTCAAACTGATGGCACTCCCGGGACCGCAGCGGTCTGGGGAGGTCCTGGGGGTAACACATGGAGGTGAGGGGCAGGGGCCTTTCCAGCTGCCGGATGCCCAGGACATCCTGGGGCTGGGAATCATAGCCCGTGTCTATCGTAGGCAGATCCAGGGCTGCCCGGCTCCTGTGGGGCTGGGGCCGTTGCACCATCTCTTGGCTACTTCCCAAGGAGTCTGCTGAGGCATTAGGTAAAGTTTGGTCTGATTTGTTTGAGTCATGACCAGTGTCAGGAGAAGCTGCTGAAAGCTGAGAGCCCAGCCATTGATTACGTTTTTCCATAAATGAAAACTGATGCTCTGCGGGGAGAGCTCCAACCGCAGACTCGGACGCAGGCTCGCTGGCTGTAGAGCAGCCTGACGGAAAATCTTTGCCCGGGTCTGGGTGTCTCCTGCAGAAGCTGTCTTCACTCTCTTCCAGAACTTTCGTGCGCAGGCAGGTGACCTGCTGGGACACAGGCCGCTGGGGATTTGCAAGTTTCAGGGGTGGGTAAACTGGAGAAAAGTCTCCCGGGGAATAGTGAGGGGCTTGGGCTGCAAACAAGCCGTTGGGTGCCATGTTCCTTATGTTTGGAGCAGGTGGTTCTGATTCCTCTTCCAGGGAATATTCTGGGATTGGTTTCAGCAACTGACTTGGGTATGGCTCTGATTCATCAACCTCCACAGGAATGCTTCGGTTCATTCTACTTTCTGGAACGAGAGAAAACATGCCAGGGCCTCAGAAGACAGATCAATTCTTGGAGTCCCTACTTTATGACCTTAAGGGACCTCGTTCAGGATGTGGATTAAATTAGCAGTAGTGTGACACCAGTGTGCTTGCAGAGCCCCAATCACATAAAACTGTTTACTTATTCTTCAGGCAAGAGCACTAATGCTTATTAAGATATTTTATCTGGAAGGCAATTCAAAGAATGTGGCTGGACCATCCTGTGGTAGAAATCATTCACCAGCAAGGGGAAAACACAGATGAAAATCAGCTGCTGAGTACTGAGGGAAGAGAAATTATCATAATGTGGGCTGCTCGTGTGTGTTTGGAATACATGATGAAATAAATCTCAGCAACTGATACGGAATGATCTCCAAGATATATTAAGTGATTTTTTTTAAAAAAATGCAAGGTGCAGAATAATTTTGTGTTCAAAAAAATGAGAGGGGAATGTGTATGTGCATGTTCCCATGTGTGTCTCTGCTTGTGTAGGTGACACATGTGGAGGACTCACAGACATCGGCACACTGGTTGCTTTTGAGTATGGAACTGAAGGGGGAGGGAGAGGAGTGGGAGGGAGAGATTTCATCTTTCAAGCTTTTAAAATTTTGCTCCATTTGACTGCTGCCTAATTAAAAAAATAAAATAAAAGGCTTTTAAAAAACAAACAAAGAAAGCCCAAGTATAAAACACATTGGAAAAAGAAGTCACAGTGACATTTTCCACTTAGGTCATCTTGAGGACTTAATTCCCTCCGGGCGCTACGCCTGCAAAGAAGGTGGCCACAGCCATCTGTTTGTGATGCCACAGTTGAACTAGCAGGGCTCGCTAAACTCGCCTTTAGCCCACGGTCCAGGCAATATTGCCTTTATCTATAAAAATAGAACTCTTAATCAACCTCACAGAAAGAGAGAGAAAACGACCCTCCCTCTTCATGAAGCTGGTTGAGACGATGCTTCGGCTCAAGGGGAGAGAGGAGGCAGGGAGGTTTGCGGAAGGCTGCAGAGCAGGTGTCGTAGCAGAGCAAGCCAGCAAGTGAAAAAGGAAAAAATCCCAGAGCCTCATTCTGTGGGAGGCTTTGTCCATGGCATACTTCAAATGCCAGAGAGAGAAAAGGGATTGTGCGTGGATTGTTAAATTCTCCCTTTGGACCCATGCAGCACTGCAACCGCAAACGTTTACTGAAGGCTTACTGTGCTTAAACTCACAGAGAACCTAAATTATTGTTGTAAGACAAGTCTTGAAGAACGTGAATTCACTTTCTCTTGCTCCCTGTAGCCAATCCAATGGGAACATGACACCACGCATTTTGAAATGCTCCCCCTTTGCAGAGGTGGGGACAGCAGTTTGCTCCCAAATGTATTCTCACTGCCTATAAAGATACCTCTCTGCTCCCTGCCAAATGCCGAACTTCTCTCAGCCCACTTGGTATCCGACTCACCCACCTGCTGCACAACAACCCTTGCACTGTTTTCTGCCACAACAGAAACCCCCTTCAGTGTCTAACGTCTGCCTGGCCCTCCCTCCTTCCCCAGACGTCCCCTGCCCTGCCTGCCTCCTCTCCAGGCTGTGCACACCCTCGCTCCTTGGCTCTGCAGAAAAGAGAGCTCTCCCCTAAAGCGATTAGAAATCACTGAAGTGAACAAGAACTAACCAAAAAAAAAAAACCCCAAATATTTTGACTTTTTATTACTTTAAAATGTTCACCATTGTTTTCCTTTCTTACAATTTTTTGCAGCTATGAAATTGAATATGCCGTACAACACGCGCTTCAGCTGGTCAGGAGACAAAAGCGTTTTCTCCAGGGCTGGCTGGGCGCTGTGTGATCTCCTGCACGCATCTGCGGGCCCACAGCTGAGCGGGCGGCACAGACAGGCACAACGTGAGCCAACTAGCAGGAGGGGCGAATTCTGTCCGCTGTGTCTTGTCATGGGCTTCATTTTCATCGCTTGCCCTTCAGGTACAACTGTTTATATTATTCCTGCATTTTCAAATGTAAATACCCTAGAAATGCTTCTCTACCAAAAAAAAAAGTTTCAAATTCTACTCTTCTAGCTGAGGGGCCTTTGGGGGCTTGGAAGAAGCTAAAAAAAAGAAAGAAAGAAAGAAAGAAATCGGTGATGAGTGTTGTCATCTCATATTACAGGGAAACTGAGGTCCATCCTAAGGTGGGGATTCTACAGTTAAACTGGTCTGAAAGGGAACAGACAGCCCTTCAGATGACAGTAAATAAACCTGGCAAGGCCATGAACAACCTCTTAGTAAAGCTATGGGATTGGTAATCTTTAAAAAACAGACCCTGATGTTTGAAACATGTCACTGTCAAATACTCAAACAGCAAGTAATTGCTGAGCCCAAGTATGTGCCCAACTCTATGCCACGTGTCCTCCTTCTGAGGTACAAGCTCAGCTAAATATTTTTTATTTGTTAAATATCTATAAGTGATACAAAATTCAAGAGCTACAAAATGGTATACAGTGAAATGCAATCAAAATTATTTCTAAAGACATATAAAACATTATTTCCACTTCAAGTTGTTTACCATTCAGCTAAAGAGAGAAAATTAACAGAGAGAAAAACCAAAGGCCCTACCTCAGGGCCTTTGCATGTGTCGCTCCCGCTTCATGGTACACTAAATTCCTAAATTCCTTGTTTGTTTATTGCCTCTTCCCTTCCTCCAGAATGTAGACATCATGAGGGCATGATTTTAGACTGTTCCATTCACAGCACTAGTCTCAACACCTAGAACTGTACCTGGCACACAGTAGGTGCTGAATAAAGGTTTGTTGAATGAAAAAGTGATTGATGCCTATTTCAGAGAGGGGACAGATCCACATAGCTGGAAGGATCACTGACAGTGAGAATGTCAGGCTCCATGGGGGCAGCAAGGAGTGTCTGGTGGGCCTAGTCCTCAAGGTTCTTAAAATAATGCCACATGGGTGGGTGACCTTCCTTCTTCTCTTTTTTCCTCTCCCAAATATTTATTAAATGCCCACTATGTGTCACACCCTCAAGGTAGGTCTGGGGCGTGCCTACGAGGTCCTGCCCATGGACAGGGTTGACTACAGCCCTCACTTGGCCAATAAAAGCAGTTCCACCAGCCATTGTGATAGTAGCATCTGCTTTTTGGCTCCAGGCAGGGAGGTGCTGGTCTGTTCATGCATCTGCAGAGCTTTGGCCGGAATGAAAGAGGGTGGGGCATGCCTGCCACTACTACATGGGCCCCTCCCAGCCCCAGACCCCTGCCAGGACTGGCAGGATGCGCCCAACCCTGCCAACCCTTCCAAGCCAGTCACAGAGAACAGTTACACACGAAGCCATACCAGGGAGCCAGAGGCAGAGTAGTGGGTCATGTTGAAGAGGGCAGTTTTATCTGTTTTAATACTATGCATTGTTAAAAAATTGGTCAGTGTCTCACCACTGCTAAGCATTTCCATTTTCCCCTGTTTTCTTCCAGGCCTTCTCCATACGCTGCCCACGTGGTTGTAACCCTGGTGTGGCCTGTGCTCCAGTCCCTAAGAGAGGGTGGCACCTGGATTGAAGTGGAAAAGCCCTGTTTTCTGGCCATGACCCCGGAAGAAAGCACTGACCCCTGAGGGTGACAGAAGACCTGCCAGCTGGGGCCCTGGAGCTGTAGTGCTGGCAGTGCCCTGGGCCGTCTTGGGCTCTTCAGCACTGTGACAAATACCTGGGAGACAGGAGAGGCTGGAGGGCGAGGAAAACCAGGGGAGTTTCTGGTACAGAAACCCCCTCCGAGGCTCCTGATACAGAGGCCCAGGCCCCCCACCTAGAAACTCCGAGGTGGGCCAGGCTTCCCCATGTTATTGTCTACGCCCCACCGGCAAACAGATTCTCTCATATTTTGCTAAGGGGGATGTAATCTGTACAATTTGGCAATAACTATCAGAATTTAAAAAGCTTATGCCCTTTGACCTAATAATTTCACTTCCAAGAACCTCCTCTACATAGATATACACATATTGTGTGAAATGAAAGGGCTATAAAAGCAGGCAAGGCAGCAATGTTTGCAATAGCAAAGACCAGAAACAACCCACATGTCCCAAAGGTATTTTGTATTTTGTTTGTTGTTTTCAGGATAGGGTCTTTCTCTGTTGCCTTGCATAGTGGTATCATCATAGCTCACTGCGACCTCAAATTCCCAGTCTTGAGTGATCCTCCTGCCTCAGTCTCCCAAATAACTGGAACTATAGGTGTGTGCCATCATGTCCACCCAATTTTTGCATTTTTTATAGAGACAGGCTTTTGCTATGTTGCTTAGGCTGGTCTTGAACTCCTGCTCTCAAGCAGTCCTCCCGTCTTGGCCACCCAAAGTGCTAGGATTATAGGCGTGAGCCACTGCACCCAGCCTCTAAGATTTATTTTTAAGTTACAAAAAATTAAAGAGTGAAACAGTGTGTACGGTATGCCATCCTTTGTACCATGTAAGATTGTATATGCATCTGTCATCTTGTAAGAAATGAGGAGAGTGGCTGCTTCTAGGAAGGGAACTGGATGACTAAGAATGGAGCAGGAAGGAGATCTGCTTTCCAGAACATTTTATACCTTTTAAGTTTTGTGCCAAGTGCATGTATATTTACTTAAAAGATAAAAAATGAAAAGGAAAAGCTCCACTAGTGATTCTGATGTTCACAAAGATTAAGAGCCAGCACAAGTGAGGAACTCATGAGACCACCCAGGAGAGAGTGAATATGTCTCTTGAAATACAAAAAAACCCTGCAGTGGAGAGTGAGAACACTTGCCCAGGTAAGCGTGGGTGGGCACGAGCTGGGAGCAGAGGCCAGTCCCACGGGCATATAGCCAGAGAGAACAGGTGGATATGTGAGTCTAGTTCTTACTGACCCCAAAGACCGCAGTTGCTCTTCTCTGGAATCGTACTGCCCTTTGGACTCTGAGCTGTGGTTCTAGCTCTTGGATCTGACCAGCATCTCTCTTCAAATCCCTCTGTCAGTTTCTTTCTCCAAGTCTCTCACTTTGGCTTCCTTTTTGCCTCCTGGGGCCTGAGACCTTCCTCGGGGCTCCTCTACTCTACCCCAGCAGCCTGGTTTTGCAGATACAGTCTTCTCCAGATGTCCACAGCCTCGACATCCCCTGTGACAGTGCTCCCTCGGTGTCCCATTTACACACTTTCCCATGCTTCACCCCCCTTTTTCTTTTTTTTATCCTGTCCACAGTGCTCAGTCAACTCCCTTGAGCTGCCTCCAACTCTGCTCATGTCTGTTCCCAGCAACATTATCCTCCTCTAGCACATCCTGCCTTCACAGTTTATTGAAACAGGGCCTGTTAGTCTTCACAACACTGTCTTTCTGATCTCACCGTTTATCAAAAGCTTCTTTCCCTCTCATCGTGCTGCCTCCCTTCCTACAGGTCTGTTGGACCCCGCTCGGGCCCACGTGGGAAGCGAGTCTCTCTCAGGGCTCACATGAACAGATCTAGTGCCTACGCTCACGGTTGCCCGAGGCTTCTGCCGTCCAGATGGGCTTACCCTAAATCAGCACACATTTCCAGGATGTGGGAAAATATGCGGTACTTAAATGCACAGGCTCTGGATTCTAGGTTTAAATTCTCTCTGCCAGCTGCATTACATGCGTGACCTTGAAAAAATTACTTCTTCCAGCCTCATTTTTCTCATCTGCAAGATGGGAAAACAGCAACACTTGCCCCCACAGGGGTGTTGTGAGGATAAAAAGAAGATGTAGATACAGTGCTGAATGTCGAGCTTGGCCCATATCAAACTCTCAAAAGGCAATTATTATTCTGTTATTATTTTTACTGCAACAAGTGATTTGTTTCAGTAGACTGCGTTCCCTTGGTTTTATATGGAAGTGCTAACAGTATTCTATGAAGCTAAGGTACAGAGATCATATATTTTGAACCAACATCTGTATATGAGTAATTTCTGGCACACTGAATATACATCATCTCCTTTGGTTTTTAAAACAAGCCGGGGGCCACAGGCAGGGCAAGTGCTACCACTTTGCCATTTCCATTTTACAGAGGCTTGGATGCATTAAGTAGCTTTTCCAAAGTCACTTGACATGGGTGAAGCCAATGAAGGCTGGTGAAGCTAAATCTAGCCTGTTGATCTCCTGGCTCTCTCCATTAAGCAATATAGACTGGGGTTGGCACACTTTTTTTGCAAAGGGCCAGATAGTAAACAGTTTATGCTTTATGGGCTACATGCTGTCTCTGTCTCATATTCTGCTCCTATTTATTTATTTTGTAACAACCTTTAAAAATATAAAAATCATTCTTAACAATAGGCTGATGCGAAAACAGCCCATGAGTCACCTTCAGCCTGAGGGTTGTAGTTTATTGCTGATGTAGATTACGTTGACAAATCATAATACAAACCTAATGAAATAGATATACGTAAAAAAACCTTACTCTATGTTAGCAATCATTGTCAATATTTACGGAAACGTCACTGTGGGAAATGCTGTTTCAAGCATTGCATATGTATTAACTTATTTAATCCTCACAGCCACGCTATTTGATAGATACTATTATTAGTCCCATTTTACAGATGAGGGAACTGAGGCACCAGGAGGTTAAGTAACTTTTCCAAGGTCACGTGGCCGGTAAGTAGCAGAGCTGGGATTCAAATCTAAGCAGGTGAGCACCAGATGCACTCGACTACTTGTATCTCGGTTGGGAGCACTGACTGATACAGCTGTTTGGGAGGGAAAAAGGGGACGGGGAAGCCACATAACCCCTAGAAACTTCTGGAATAAATATGTTTCTGAACCATTCACCTTGAGGCTAAGGAGTCATGGAAACATGCCACCTGTGTTCTATAAAGAACTGCCAGGCTGGAGACCTGCAGTAGCTTTCCTCACGCCATGACAGTAGAGGATACAGAGGAGACTGCAGAGGCATCTTGATTCGAGAAAAGCACTTGATTGGATCTCATTAAATTTTAATCATAAACTGAATTCAAAATAAATTGAAAACTGGTTGACAGAGCACAAACAAAGGGCGATGATAAATGGTGATGCATCCCGAGAAGGGATGTCTTCCAGGGGACGACTCTGAGGCAAGGACGGATGGGATTTAATGAAGGTGTATGTCCCTGAAAGAAGACAAATAGCACAGCAAGGACCAGAGGAAGGGCAGGAGTGAGCAGCCTGAGTAATTAATAAACCACATTAACAGCTCTGAAATAATCAGGGCTTGGTGTTCACCAACAGCTTGAATTTTTTTTTTTTTTTTAAGCTTTCTTTGGGTCAAAAATAGGGTTGAAGAGTCCTGGAGACACACAGCTGAGTATTGCAGGTGGGCATTATATACACATATATATAGAAATTTACAGTTGGGAGGATCCTTAGATCCTATTTGGATCAGATACTTTCACTTACAGATTCTCAAGATCTTACTTCATTCCTTAGAGAATTATCTTTTTATAAGTGTCTAAAAGTCATGGATTTTATTATAAAAAAATCTTTAAACTCATTAGCGTTCTTGTTTATTGCCCAAATGCATGCAAAACTTTCATAACATTGGTTTGCTTAGTGGAAGGTTGGTTTTGAGTGAACTGTTTGGCCCAGATTCAAACTCCAGTGAACAAACACTTCCAAGTTTACTTGCAGAATTTCCCAGACAGAGTAGTTCTTCCATGAGGTTTGCCAGAGGATTTGAAACAGTGGTGAGCCCTGGAGACAAGGGAACATTTACTGGCTCTTGGACATAGCCCTGCACAGGAAGACTCACATCAGGCTGAAGGCAGCGTAGCATGAACTGACCTGATTTGAGGAAGTTTGCTCTGGGACTCCTCTGAGCTCCTAAATGAGGAGGACACGGACTATTGGGAACATACTGACTCCACCACATTTGGAAATGGCAATAAACATTTAGAGAACAACTTCAAACCAGGCCATGCTTTTTTGTTGTTGTTGTCATTGTTTTACAAAGCACTTTACTGAGCTGGGGGGTCATGCAGGCTGGGAGATCCGGTCAGGCTCATCCCTCCGAAATAGCTTGATTTGAGCCCCTCACCAGGGAACCAAGCCAAACTGGCACAGCTCTAAGGACCATCACCTTCCTCAGCCACTTTACAGCTCTGGTATCCGGGAAGGTCTGTGCACACATCCAAGCACACAGAGCCACAGTGAGCTGAGCGGTCGGCAGCCAAGCACACCGGGCTCCCCGGGAGTCCTGCTGGACACAGGAGGCAAAGGATGTCGGTGGGAGAAAGGACAGCCTGGGTTTCACGAACTAAAAATACCTTGGTGACAACGTGTTAGGACGAAACAGGAGAGGCCCAGGGGGGCAGCTTCGTGATTCCAATCCTCAGATGCTGTCTCACGAAAGGACTACAAGATTGTTTTGATAAGGAAATGTGATCAAACATTGGGGGTCATTTCATTGGATCTGAAAGGAATTTGAAGTTGAATGTGCCTCATCTGTGCTCTCTTTTTTTCCTACAGCAGTTGCCTGCAATTCATATATGTTTTTAAAGGCTAATCTAAAATTGCCTGCAGCAGAAAAATGATTTGAATTCAGGATATTTCTGAGATTTCCATTTTGTGATGTGTAAAACCTAGATTTAATTTAGACAAACCACCCCACCATAATCTATCTTTCTGAGTGCCCGTTAAAGAATGCCTGCAAATATGACTGTCTTCTCTTATTTTTATTTTCAGAACATTTGAAAGTTACTAACTCCTTAATCCTGGAGGAAGCAGGCTTTACCATTTTCTGCCTTGATCCATCCAAAAAATGAGTATCCCTGAGTAAGAACCTTTCTCTCCGACATGTTGGCTCATTGCTCAGACTTCATTCCTGGTTAGCCTGCCCCACGCAATGGACAGAGCAGAGTCACCACATTACCCACCTCTTAATGCCCCATCATGGAATGACCTATAGCTGCAGCTCCAGATTAAGATAATCTGTATTAAAGGCCACACTGCAGTGTGGCCTTTAAGGATCAAAGCAAGGCTGGCAAACTGAACAGTTAACCTGATTTTAGAGAATGGTGCATTATTATTTGAAAATAAAATCAGGAACTCAATGCAAGTGAAATATCTTGAAATTCCTATCCTCTCATCCCAGGAAAATAGAAACACCCAAAAACATGACAAGGACTAAACGAGGACCTTAATATCCCACAGATTAGCAATCCTCAAACCCCTGAATCAGCCCATCCCAGCCAGCCAGAGCTTGTTTGATCGTAATTGCCCAAAAGAAACAATAACAAAACCAAAAAGTAGTGGCTTGGAAAAGGTTAAGGATTCAGTGTATGTGCCATCTAATAACGTGTCTAATCATAGTCATCACCCTTACATGGTATTAGGATGTGTTTCACAGTTTCCTTTCCCTTCCCATTAAAGGCCCCACACACAGTGACTGGTGGAGTGTTTCCAGCTCCAGCTAAATCAGTCGCTCTGGCTTCTGGAGCCTGGTTTGTCTGCCAGTTCTCTGGCCTGTGTGGACACTGTGGTTAAATGCACGCAATGATCCTTCCCGGGTAACCCCAATGGGACATGAACTGACTCAAGAAATTCCCGGTTTTGTCCTATTTGGCTGGAGCCAATCACAAGTCCTTAGTTCTAGGCAGCCCTCCTGCAGAGCCAGGCTGCCTAGGCCTCTCCGGCCCTTTGCCCTCACTGCTGCTTTACCTTTTGCCTTGAGAGCAGAGGAGTGGAACAGAAATCAAAGCAGCTTACGTGGGAGGAGCCTGAGCACCTCTGAGGTGTTTGGTAGTTTGCTGGGTTCTGGGGGATTGAAAAGGATTAAGAAACAAAGTGCTCTTCTTCCTCCAGGGGCTAACCAACTGGTAGTGGGAGGTAAAATGAATCTATGTGAATAATCAGCAAACAAAACAAGTCTTCTAAGACCACCCATTACGGCTACCCCTCTGGGTCTACCCTGGCATTGTTTTGCTAGAAGGGAATTTGGACAAAATCATGTTAGTCCTGCCCCCCTCCCCACACGCAGACTTTACTGATGAAGAAATCCAGGCCTGGGGAGCCAAGTGAACTGCCTAAGTCACACAACCACAAAAAGTGGAGTAAGAACTTGAAACCACGTTTCTTGTCCTTTTAAAAAAATATTTATTGGCCTCTTTTTTCTCCTCTTCTTTTAAAAAAAGAAAATCCCCCTATTATAGCTAAGAGACCGTCTTGAACTTGAAAGTCACAAGAAGCTTGATTAGCTTCTGAGATCAAGTACTAGCACTTCTTCCCTTGTTTTCCCAAAGGCTCCGTCCAGTGCCAGCCAGCAAACGTGAGGGTTGTTTGGAGGGGGGGGTGGGGGGCTGGGGATGGGGGGATGGCAGGGGCAGCTCACAGCCAGCACAGAGCTCAGCAGAACTTCCTGCCCCAAGAATGTGGTGTTGATTTTTTTTTTCTGCCTGCATGAAACAAGGATTGGGAAAACTTGGAGTTCTCCTTCCCACTCTGCCATTGACGTGTCCTGGGGCTGGAAGCCAGTTACTTAATCCTTGCCATCCCTGGCTCCCTCCTTGGAGAGCTGGGGCTTGAATTCTTGATCGAAACTTGTGGGGACCCTAAATGCCCAAACGAGTTGTTCCCAGGCAGCTCCGCGCACCAGTGTGCGTGCCTTCTCTCCCCAAAGAGTTAACCTCGGCTCGCCTATCTGAAATACTAAACCCCCAACACGTTCTTGCAGCAGAAACTTAACTGTCATTTTCTCAGCCCGAGCTGGTCTCTGTGCGAACAAGTTAAAGGCGGGGAGAGGAAGGCAGAGGAAAATAACAGCAGAGTATGTCAGTAAAGGAGACACAGAATGTTTTGGAAAATGGGTCAGTGGTTAAGAAAAAAGACGAGGCAGGTGGCAACCCTGAATAACTTACCTTAGAACCACCACGGACAGGTAAACCGGGCCAAGGGGGTGGTCGGCTCTCTGCTTCGCGTCTCTGTCTACCTTGGGTCGCTGGCAGCCTCCTTCCGCCCTCTCAGGGCCCAGGTAAGTAGCAGAACAGGCTCTGAAGCAGGAAGTGGAAGTCGTATGCAAATTTCTACAGAGCTAGCAAGCCTCTGCTCAGAATCTCCCTGTGGGCAGTGAATCAACAGTATGTCACAGTATTTCTTAAAACAGAAACCTCTTCATTCACTGGAAAGAGCCAGTGACGAATTAGGTGGCATTTTTGTTTTCACCACCCAGCTAAGAAGCTGCTGAGGAATGTCCAGGCCTCAGTGTTATCTCTGTGCGCTCACTTCAGAAGGTGTCTCACGGACGGGATTGAACTTGAACGTTAAGATCGCTCATTCATTAATGGCTCCAAAGGAGACTGGGGCAGATAATGGGAGGGATATGAAGCAAGAGCTGCTGCTTATCTCCTCTCCATGCTTAAAACATCATCATTTGCTGCCCATACCACAGAAGGAGGACTCACTGTCCATGCTCCTGTGCTCACGTGTACACACATGCACATACTTGCACATACATGCATACATACGTGTACACACATGCACACACTTGCACGCTGCCCCCTTGCCAGGCATGAAGAAGTAGCTAATTTTAAGAAAGACACACACACACACACACACACACACACACACACGTGCGCATATGCACATTATCCACCTCTGGCTGCATTTTCCTTGACCTCAAGTTCATTTCCTCCCTCTCCCTCTCCGTTGTTTAATCCATAGCCTACAGGATTTATTGCATGAGGAGACGCTGCAGGCAGGATGGTGCCACAGCTATGTGTGTGTGTGCACACAGTGGGGGGTGGCAGCTGTGTCAGTGGGAGCTCTGGAGTCAGAGGGACCTGGATGTGAGCTCAGTCATGCCACCGGCCAGCTGTACGTCACAGGCAGGCGCACTGTGCCCCTGGTGCCGGACTTGTCTGCTTGTCGAAGAGGTAGGTGGGTCAGCCCACGCCGCGGGCGCTCTCTACCCTCATGCCTGGGACAGGCCCTCGAGGATCCCTGTCCAGATAGTGCCAGGTTCTCCTCAAGCAGGACACATGAAGCAGGTTGCTCTACCTTCTACAAGCAGAGAACATGGCTTGTTTTAAAAACAGCATATATAGGTTATATACATTTTGGTACGTCCTTGTAACAGAATATGATACGGCTAAGAAAACTCATAAATATGTATGTATTTCTACATACTACCAAGGAAAAGTGGCTGCGAGATATTATTTAGTGAAAAACATTATCTTATTTTTGCCAATATATATAACAGACACACATACATGTGTATGTATATAGCTTTGTGTTTGTTGACCCCTGGTCCCCAGCACCCAGCACACTGGCCAGAACATTGCAGTCAATCACTACATATCTGTTCAATGACCAAGTTAGAAATGTCTGGAAGGATGCGTGCTAAACTGTTTAGTGGTGGTCACTTCAAGGGAATGCAATTGAAGGAAACCAGTGAGAATGGAGGGCTTTTTATACTATACACACATATGGGCTGTTTGATTATTTTTTTCCACAATAACGTGTAGAACTTTTTCATTAAAAAGAATAAAGCTGCCTGGGTATGGTGGCTCATGCCTATAATTCCAACTACTCAGAAGTCTGAGGTAGGAGAATCACTTGAGACCAGGAGTTTGAGACTACCCTGGGCAACAGTGAGACCCTGTCTTTAGAGAGAGAGAGAGAGAGAGAAAATTAGCTGGGCATGGTGGCACACACCTATAGTCACAGCTACTCAGGAGGCTGAGGCAGGAGGATCACTTGAGCCCAGGCATTTGAGGCTGCAATGAGCTATGATCTTGCCACTATACTCCAGCCTGGGTGAAAGAATGTGTCCCTGTCAAAAAAATTTAAAAAATTAAGTTTTTGGGTTTTTTTTTAATAGCATTTTATTACCTTGGCCTTGAACTTTCTGCTTCAACATTATTATTAGAATAATCTGTTTTAGAGCAGGAAAAAGAGCATTTTCTGTGAGACAGTTGGTACCAGGATACTTTGAGAAAGGTATGGATGTTAGCAGATGAGAACAGAAAAGCAAAGAGCAGCAAGGGAAGGAGTTGGGGGGAGAGCAAGGGAAGGGAGTGGAAATATTTTTCATTTCTCCTAGATGCCCTTAAATGGATTGGGAAAAGTCTCCAAGATGCTCTGTCAAGTTCCACCTTTGGAATACAACCCAGGAAGAACAAGGGGAAGCTTTCTTGCAGTTTTCCACCAACTGTTTCCCTGGGCGTGCGGCCTCGAGGCCCGCAGGAAGAACACCAAGAGCTGAAGCGCTGCTTTCAATGGCTGCTAGCTGAGCCTTCCTCCTGTCCAAAGGTGTCCCGAGCAGAGGGGCAGGCACTGGGGGAATGAGTTAATGGCTCCTTCTTAGCAGCCTCTGCAGGGGCCCCTCCTCAAAGGCAGCCTGGGGATGTAAACTGTTTAGAGAGAGTGTCCCGGACGTGAGACACTTCTGTCTGAACAGGCCGGCGGCAGTTACAGTGACGTCTGAATGGCGTGCGAATGTCAGGGAGTCAGGACATGAGCACCTCCTGCCTCCAGGAGCTGCCAATTGGTTTTCAGCCTAACACATACAGCCTTAGTTGCCATCACAGGAGAGCAACGCTTCACTGAGGACCATACGCCACCTGTTAGCACATTTAACCCTCCAAACAGTCCTGTGAGGTGCATTTACTATCCCTCTCACTTTACCTTTAAGGAACCTGAGGCTCAGAGACACTGAGTAACCTCTTCAAGGTCACACAGCTAGCCTGTGGAGAAGGATTCAAGGATGCAAGCCCAGAACTGTCACACTTCCAGGGAGATGTTATTCCCTCTCCCTCCATTGCCCTGTTGTAGTCTGTGCTTCCTACATGCTTGGGTGGAGCACAGGTAACTTGCTTTCTTTGCACAACTCTTGACAACGCTCAAGAGGGAAAAAAAAGGTACAGACAACAAAAGGGTGGGGCTGTGACCGTGCCAGTCATCCTGGTGCTGTGTTTATATGGTGCTGGTTGCTAAATAAATAATGAGTAGTCAAGCTATGTGTCAGCCCTCTCCCTCCTGTGAAAAATCTAGAAAAGGAGGATTTGTGTTTGCTAGATTCTAGAATTTGCTCAGTGTATTAGTCAGGGTTCTCCAGAGAGACAGAGTTAGTAGGATATAGATATAGATATATGAGAGGGGATTTATAAGGAGACTGCTTATGTGATTATGGAGGCTGAGAAGTCCCACAACAAGCTGTCTGCAAGCTAGAGACCCTGGGGTGCTGGTGGCCTGGTTCAGTCCATGCCCGAAGGCCTCAGAACCAGGGAAGCCAATGGTATAACTCTCTGTCTAAGGCCAAAGGCCTGGGAACTCAGGGAGCCACTGGTATAAGCCCTAGCGTCCAAGGGGAGCCTGGATTATTGTCCAAGGACAGGAGAGGAAGAGTGTATCCCGGTCCCAGCACATAGAGCAATACATTCTCCTTTTGTCTGTCTCTGTTCTCTCCAGGACACCAACAGGTTGGATGATGCCTGCCCACACGGAGGATGGATGTCCTCAGACACACAGGCTAATCTCCTCTGGAAGCACCCTCACAGACACATCCCAAAATAATGCTTTACCAGGTTTCTAGGTAGTCCTTAATCCAGTCCAGCTAACACCTAAAATAAACCATCACACTCAATGTCTTTGTCAGCTCGGGCTGCTGTAACAGAATACCATAGACTGAGTGGCTTAAAAAACATCCTCACGGTTCTGGAGGCCGGGAAGTTCAAGATCAAGGCACTGGTAAATCTGGTGTCCGGTGAAGGCCTGCTTCCTGGTTCATAAATGACCTTCCTGTCGCTGTGTCCTCACATGGTGGGCTCAGGGCTAGAGAGCTCTCAGGGGTCCTTTTTACATGAACACGAATCTCATTCTTCAGGGCTCCACCCTCATGACTTAATTACCTCCCAAAGCACCACCTCCTAACACCATTGCATTGGAGGTTAAAATGTTAACATATGAATTTTGGGGGAATGCAAACATTTAGTCCTTAATACTTAGTATTTTTAAAAAAGGCATAATTTGAGAAAAGCTTCCCTGTAAACAAAACTAACCAAACCATTTAGACCTAATGCTCAGAAACTCTCCATTCTTTAGCATTAATCGATGAAAAGAAAAGATTCATTCTTTGGAAAAACCTTGATTTTACACTTTTAGAAGCTATGATTTCAAGTACTGAAAAGGCAGAGTGAAACCATGATGTAACATGTGGAAGAGAAGACAACTACCCTCGCATTCTCCCCTGAGAAGAGCCCTTGTTCAAATGGCCTCAAACTCTCAAGCACCAACTGGCTAACTCTCCCCACACCCTCTTAGTGGACGGTCACTGCTGCAGATGAATGTTTGTGCCACCCCCGCCATCCACATGCTGAAACCCTATACCCCGCAGTGTGATGGTATTAATAGGTGGGGCCTTTAGGAGGTGACGAGGTCATGAGGATAGAGCCCTCGAGAGTGGGATTAGTGTCCTTATAAAAGAGGCCCCAGAGAGCCTCCTGGCCCCTTCCATTACATGAGGTCACATAGAAGGCACCATCTATGAGAAACAGGCTCTCACTAGACACCGAACCTGCTAGCACCTTGATCTTGGACTTCCCAACCTCCAGGACAGTATGCAACACATTTCTGTTGTTTATAAATTACCCAGTCTAAGGCATTTTGTTCCAGTGGCAGGAATAAACGGAGATAGCCACAGAGGAGTCACTGCTGGGGTAGAGGCAGGGAGAGAAGAAATGCCCAGGGTCTCAGTGTCTGGTCCTGCCACGCTGGGTTCACACCAGTCCCACAACCTCCACTGAGCACCTGCTTTATTCTAGACATGTGCTAGGTGCTAGGCGTGCAAACTGGAAGATTCTGCACACGTTCTTGTGTCTCTTTCAGAAGCAAAACCATGGCGATGCAGGCAATTCCAAACTAGTCACCAGACAAAGCTGTGGAGTTGCTTTTTCTCCACTGCCTTGGTGGGCTGCTTCCAGTCCAAACAGACTGCCAGGCCCCGGGGAGATACCAGAACCGACCACAACTCTCCTCCTCCACCCCTGCCAAGCCCCTGGGCCCTGCTGCAGCCTGTCTGAGTGCCTCTTCCCTCTGGGTGAATTCCTCTCTGAAACTCTTTCTTGTTCTCACAGAAGATTCACTTGGGACCTTACAAATATAACCACAAAATCTCAAAATGGAAGGGTTAGCTCTCAATTTTTTTCTTTCTAAGAGGTCCCTTGACCCCAGTACAAATTTATTCATCCTCTTGCCCTACTACAGGGATACTGGGAACAGCAGGTTTTGTCAAGCTACAAAAAGTCCTGTTATAGCATTTCTCCAATAATAATAAAGCAATGGGTGCCTGGTCACTTTACATTTGCATACTTCAATGGGAGCACTCTGAAGTTCTGGGAAAAGTCAAAGATGATCTGTTCCAAGATGACTCTACATGGTTACCTTCACCCAAAGTTGTTGGCAGCTTCTCTTACTAAAAAGGAGTAAGTACTATACACTAGGCTCTCCATTACTTCTACCACAATAATAGTAGCTCACCTTCCGAAAGGGCTTACTGAGTGCTGGCAGTGTTCTTTGCATGCATTAGCTCGTTTACTGTTTGCAACACCTCTATGAAGAAGGTACCATAAGATCAGCTACCTTTCATTGAGCATCTACCATGTGCCAGGTAATTTTCATGGTCTGTATAATGAAGTGGAGAAATTTATTCACCAAAATTCTAGAATTTCTCTTTAAAAAGCATATAAAAACCAGATTCTGCTTCCTATGGAGGCTGCACACAGCAGGGTGGGTCAGATGAGTGAGTAGTATTTGGAAGGGGACAAAGGGACAATGACAACGTAGCATGGGGCCCAGCAGAGGAGGTGGAGGAGGCGTAGCAATGCGGCAGGGAGGGCCTTTGTGGAGTAGTGCGGCAGTGAGAGAGCAGGAGGGACGGGGTGGAACTGTAGCATGCTTTGCGGTGTGACCCATTGTGTAAATCCCCGTGCCCTTCAAGAAAATCTACACTAAACTTCTATTAACACATTATTCTCCGAGTCTTCTCTAGTTGGATTTACTCAATTGTTTGACTTTGGGAATATGTCTATGAACAGCTTTACTTAGTTATACTTAAAAATTAGGATGGTCACTATAAGAAAAAAAACAGAAAACAACAAATGTTGGTGAAAATGTGGAGAAACTGAAACATTTGTGCATGGTTTGTGGGGATGTAAAATGCTACAGGTGCTGTGGAAAATAGTATGATAGTTCCTCAAAAAATTAAAAATAAAATTACCATATGATTAGCAATTCCACTTCTGAATACACACACACACACACACACACACACGGAATTGACAGCAAAGATTCAAACAAGTATCAGTACACCTATGTTCAGAGCAATATTATTCACAGTAACCAAGAAGTGGAAGCAACCCAAATGCCTATCAATATCTGAATGGATAAACACGATGTGGTTTATACATACAATGGAAAATCATTCGGTATTAAGAAGGAATGAAGGCCGGGCGCGGTGGCTCACGCCTGTAATCCCAGCTCTCTGGGAGGCTGAGGCGGGCGGATTGCTCGAGGTCAGGAGTTCGAAACTAGCCTGAGCAAGAGCGAGACCCCGTCTCTACTATAAATAGAAAGAAATTAATTGGCCAACTAATATATATACAAAAAATTAGCCGGGCATGGTGGTAAATGCCTGTAGTCCCAGCTACTTGGGAGGCTGAGGCAGGAGGATTACTTGACCCAGGAGTTTGAGGTTGCTGTGAGCTAGGCTGACGCCACGGCACTCACTCTAGCCTGGGCAACAAAGTGAGACTCCCTCTCAAAAAAAAAAAGAAGGAATGAAGTTCTGACACTTGCCACAACATAGATGGACCTTGAGGACATTATGCAAGGTAAAGAGGACAAATATTGTATGATCCACTTATATGAGGTACCTAGAGTAGTCTGATTCATACAGATGGAAAGTAGAATGGTGGTTGCCAGGGGCTGAGGGGATGGGGAAATGGGGAGTTCTTGTTCAGGAGGTACAGGGTTTCAGTTTTGCAAGATGAAAGGAGTTCTGGAGATGAATAGTGGTGATGGTTGCACAACAATGTGAATGTACTAAGTGCCACGAAATTGTACACTTAAAAATGGTTAAGATGGTAAATTTTATGTGCCATAATTTAAAAAAATACCAAAACAGCTCTGCAAGGTAGGTTTTATTACTCTTCATTCTAAAGAGAGGAAATTCAGGCACAGAGACGTTAATACCTTGCTATGGCGACACAGCTGGGTTTCAAATCCGGACCTGATACCCTACAAAGGCCATGCCTCTCCCCCGTCCCCCCTGTCCCCACACAGCACGGGACCCACTTAGGGAGCATGGGGGTGGGGGGGCGCTGGGCATATGCTGATGCCACAGAGATTCATCCTGGGTAGCCTTAGCCTCTCCTTTCTGTGTCCTTTTCCCTCTCTAAGCTGCCCTTCCTCCAACCCTGTCTTTATTCCTTCCCTGCCTTTGCCTCATCAAAAACGTGCTCTCAGAAAAAAAAAAAAAACCACCTGATCACTCATTTATACCTAAGTTACACGGTGTGAATTTAAATCAATGTGCTACCTCTCCGAGGGGTGCTTGCATTTTAAGCCTCATCACCTTCTATGAAATGAAAGGCTTTGTTCCCTGTTACAGGCATTTCAGGCATCAGGGAACAAGTGGGGAGGAATTGGAGGGTGGTGGCAGCAGGTAGGGCAACCATCACCCAAAGAAATCATTACAGGGTGGAAACTGTAGGCACAAAGTTAGAAGGGAGATACATTTTATGGACGGGTTGATCTTTCAGGACTCTGCAAAGACGTGCAGCTGGGCGAAGGGAGATGGGGTGGATGGAGAGGTGACATCAAACACTCCCCTTTCAGCGAGCATGGCTGCCTTATTTCCAGACTCCAGACTCTTGTTTGTCATCCGAACTGTGCACATCCTAGAAAAGGGAATGGGGGGGGGGGTGTTTGATTTCCTCAGGGTGTCATTTCTCTGACAGTTCTCAGCGCCTCTTCTCTCCCTGTTAAACATTGTGAAATTCCAGTCCCAAGCATCTGGGTGTGGTAGCTGGAGATCTCTGGCCATAAAATCTGAGCGATGATTGCTTTAGTGTCAAAGATGCATTTTACGCACTGGCTGACACAGTGAACTGTATAGAGCCTAAGGCAAATCATGTGGATGTGAACGCCTGTCTTCCAGCTGCTTACAACCCAAGACTGAGCATTTCCAGGGGGCAGAAAAGACGCTGTCCTGACAGCGTCCATGCTGACACCTGGGCTCTGAGTCAGGCTTGCTGGTTCAAGTCCCTGCTCTCCCTCCTGCCAGCTGCGTGACCTCAGGGAAGTTTCTTAACTTCTTTATACCTCAATTTCTTAATCTGTGTAATGGGAATAGTAAGATATCTATTTCATAGATAACCAAGGCTCCAAATATACCGCTTCTGGCTCCTGCCTTTATGTGAAGAAAACGTCTTCTCTCCAGGGGTTGTAGCCTCTCCCCCCGGGGCACAGCATGGGGCGTGGAGACCCAGTTAGATTTCAGCCTCACTCAATCTCCTGTGCCCTCTCCTCCGCCAGGCACAAATTGTACAACTGTGCACGGTAGCCCTGCAGGATTGTTATGAAGATTAGATAAAATGACCTACATGCGGTGTCTGGCATTGTGCTCAATAAATCTCAGCTACTATTATGCTAAATATTTAAATAAATGCATAACTCAATGAGTATACCAAGAATCAGTTATCAGTCAATGCTGTAGAGGAAAGAACTCAACAAAATAAGTAGATAATGCTAAAATATTCATAGGTAGCAACCAGATGAATTTTTATGCTAACAATTGAAAAAGGGCGTGTTGTATGTCAGAGAATGAGCTACACATCAGAGACTCCAGCCACACGTGAGCATCCAGTTCAGGAGAAGCAAGCAGGTATCTTGGGGGCTTCTGCCTGCCTTGCGCCACACTCTGCTCCGGGGACAGACCTATCACTACACCGTTCACACCACGGGGAGGCTCCAGGGTGAGCAGAGCTGTCCTCACCCTCTAAGCCTGCTGCCTGAACAGACGCCTTCCTGGCAGGAGGAAAAATTATGTATCCTATTAACTTAAAATATTTTCCCTTTCAGCTTTGCCTGCTTGGCAGAATGCATATAGAAGTTAGAGTAACTTCTATATGCAGAGATAAGGTGCTCTCTATAAAAAAGATTTCTTAGAAACGCATCTGAAAAACAAGGCCAGGAAATTTACTCTCTGTGTGTGTTGTGGGGGGTGGGGAGAGAGAATTTCATTTTTAGATTCTGAGACACAAAAACAAAGGAAAAAAACCTCCCAAAACCCCATAGTCCTTTTTTCCCACAATGAATGTACCCTTTTTCATGAGCTCCTGTCCCACTAAATAGTGGGAGAAAGGAAAGCCCATGTGCTTTCATGTTGGCCAGGGCAGGCCCTCGGGCCCACATTGGGCTTCTCTGTCTTCTGGGCACCCTGCTCACTGAACGTGGTGACAATGCCCTGCAACCACATCCTGCTAGGGGAAGCTGACTTGTTCTTCATCTTCTCTGGAAGGTTCTCAGGACCTGGACCGAGCTTGGTGCAGCCCAACTCAGTTTGAGTTGTTGATATCTACAGCAGAGGCTGAGAGTTGAACCTTTATGTCTATTCTCTTTTTCTGCCACAGTAGTAGAACTTGCAGTTAGGCAAATGGCTCCCCAGAATAGAGACTGCTCTACCCAGCCTTGTTTGCAGGTAGGTGTGGCTAAATTCTGATCGGTCAGATGTGAGAAATCACGTGTGCAAAGGGGCATGCCTTCCTCTTCTCCTTTCCCCTTCTCATTGGCTAGCGTGTGGATGTAGTGGTGGTGGCAGTCAGCTGTTGGGGACCTTGTGGCTGACGGCAACACCCCAGGGGTGAGGGAGCAACAAGATGGAAGGAGGCCGGGTCCCTGAAATCACAAGAACCTATGTCCTAGGTATGTTAATATCATAAAAAAAACTCCTCTTTGACCCTGATTTAATTGTCTTATTGGGATGTTTTTTTTTTTTTTTTTTGCAATTCTCATCCTCCTCCCTGACTTGCCTCTATATGTATGAGATAGGTTCTCTTTGGCGACTGTGGGCATTTCTGTTATTAGTAATCTTGGGAAGAGCTCAAGCACAGAAAAGGTTTGAAGTCTAAAACAGGCCTTGGACCAGAATGGGAGAATAAGCTCTTCCTCTCTTGGGGCCTCCTGGATGGGGCCAGGAGTCTGGAGAGAGGGCATGTCCTCAGTGGGGATGTCAGTCGGTCCAGTGGAGGAAGCTGCAGGCCGGGACCCCCTGAAGACGGACTGGCTCTAAGTTGAGAACACTTAAACAGAAAGGAGACTACTTCTGACTGGCATTTGAGGCTGACAAGGAAACTGGAGCCACAAGAGCCTGCCCACCCATGGGACGCCCTCTTCCCCTCCCTCACATACACATGCACACAAATAGTGGAAATGCCAGCACTCCGGGGAGCTCGCAGGCCTTTTGAAATAGGACTTAATTTTTGGCAATCACTGGTGGGGCTCAAGCCTTTAGGCTTTGAGTATTTTACAGGAAAGACTACCTGGCATCCGAGTGAGAGGCAGAGGCTGGCGCCTCCCTGGAAAGGCGGTGATGTCTGTCTCAGACTCCTTTTCACCTGTCCAGGCTCCCCAGCGGTCCTGGTGCCCTTCCTTCAGGGGACCAGCCTCCCAAGAGACGCGTCTCTCCAGCCTCCCGAGAGACACGTCTCTCACAGAGGGGGCTCCTGTTCTGTCCCACCTCCTCCAGGCCTTCCGGTGGTGACTGTCACCAAGCCCTTTGCCTTCCTTGTCCCTTTCCTGCCCCAGATCTGGCAGCTATCTGCCTTCCAAGTACACACTGGCTCCTCAGACACTCTCCCCAGGCTTAAGGGGTAGATACGGAGTAGGAGGCAGAAGCCCACGCGGCTCGCGAGAGGCCACAAGGCTACAAATAGGGAGCTGGGATTTTAACCCACAGTCTAACTCCAGGGTCTGGGCTCTTTGCCCTAAATCCTCCAGACTTCAAGGCTCACCCTTCCTTTAACAAACAAATAAAACACCTCAAATCCATGGCCCACATCCTGCGGGAAGTCCAGCAGCCTCCCCAGCATTTCTAAGGGAGGTGGGTGTTGGGCTATATTCTCCTGGCTATTCTTGTTTAAATTCTTGATCCCTTTAAGTCTTGCTGCTTCTGGCATCTGCTGTCCTCTCTCCCCTTCCCAGGCCCAAGGCAAGAGCATTCTGCCCCCTCCTTCATTCCCCTAAGCACACCTCAGCCAGGCCAGTGTGTAAGCCTTTTCTTAAGGATGCGAGGTGTTCGGGGATAACAGAGGGGCACTACCCACAGCAGTGCTCGGGAAACAGCTCAAAATTCAGAATGGGGCCTCCGTGCACTGCAGGCCCAGCTCTGCATTTACGGGCATGGGGCCAGAGTGCAAGTGGAGACCCCAACCCTCACCTTCTCCCCTATTCTCTTCCTAACACCAGCTCCAGCCTGCACATGAGGGACCTCATATGTGAACACCTTGGCCCATGTTTACACTGTCCCCTTTGGGAAGGGCCCTACGTAGGATCAGGAAATCCCATACTCCTGAAGGAGGGTGAGAGGCTCAGCGAGGACACACCCCATTGGCCCCATGCAGTGGTGCTGGCTCTCACAGGCTCTGCACATCTCTTCCTAACCCCACTTCCAGTGACGTCACACTGGTAGCTTGACATCAGCAATGGTGGGAATATTTACACTATGGGAATTGGCAAACACTACAAATCAGATGTTTGCCCCTGGAGAGCCAGTTTCCCAGCACAGCACTGCCCCCACCACCAACTCACTCCATGCACAGCAGTATGGCCAGAGAAAGGCCAGATCACAGCCCATCAAGGCCATGCTTTTCAGATTTTGCTACATATTAGAACCACCCACGTGCTCTGGCAGTTGGGAAATCAGTGTTTTTAAAAGTTTCCCAGGAAATGCCAAAGCTGCAGACCAATGCTCTAAAACATCTCTTATCAAAAGGTAGTGTGCATATAAATTGCTGGAGGATCTTTTAAAGGACAGATTCTAGATCAGTAAGGCTGGGGTGGGGCCTGGGATTCTGCATTTCTAACAAGATCTCAGGTGCTGCTGATGCTGCTGGTCTGTGGACACAATCCGAGTAGTAAGGATCTGAAGTGCGGGGCCCAAGGGTGGTGCTGCTGTTGCGAGGACCCTCAGCTGTGCCAGGCACGGAGAACTTCTCACTGGAGTTAGCTTTCTCTGCACACCCTGGCCTCAGCCATTTTTGGGAGCCTACTCAGACTCCTTTTACCCTATTCTGGGTCATGGGACACCAGCATCCCAAATTCCTGCCATCTCATCATGCATATCACTTCAGTTCTCTTTCCAGGCTACACCAGGCTGTGTGTGGGTTGGGTGGAAGGAAGGCTCGCCTTTCATAACCAATTTTCCTATGCAATCATTTTCCCTCTGCTTCCCCTGCCCATCCATCCTACATGTCTGGAATTCAGATGCACAACTACTGTAATTTATGTTTTGTATTGGTTGTTCTCCTTTCCTGTAGCATTGGCAAAGCCTGAGGCGTGGTGCTGAGGGCCCTGCTGTGTGGATGGAGACCGTGGTGGGGGATGGGAACCAGGCAGGATGTGCAGAAGAGCCCAGTCCCCAGGAGCCTAGGGGCTGACCCTTTAGTCATACAGGCTGAGAGCTAACGCCAGACCTTTAGCAAAGAGAAACATAGTTCTCATCTCAGAACTAAAATGACAGTGAGTCTTTCATTGCTGTGTAAAAGTGTAACTACAGACAAATGAAACTACCCCCAGTTCTTCCCACAGAGTGTAGGGTCAGTCACCACCGACAAGTCTTTTGTTGCTTAAAGTCTTGAATGAAAGACATATCTATCCCCTGTGTTTATATAGACGGATACCTGGACAGAGGAGCCCCTTCCTGATGCCAGAGTCAAGGTTCTCCTGCCTTACTGAGGCCGGCAGCACTGTGTGTGACTCTGTCGCAGTGAGGAGTGGTTCTATCTGAGCAGGGTCACATTCCAAGGCCAGTCTGCACTCTGCATCGCTCAGGGCTGGCCTGCCCAGGAGAGACTCATTTGGGGACGGTGCTGATGGTGATGGGAGGTTGGTTCCAATCTAAACTGTCTGGGTGTCCCCTGCTCCCTGGAACTCATGGAGTTCTGTTTTGCAGGCTGTGTGTTTCAGAGAGTGTGAGTCGTGCTTATGGGCCTGTTAAAACATCCACTAAGCAGGGATTTCCTGGCCGGTCTATGACCCTGGGGCTCACCTCCGGTCAGGTGCTGCTGCAGTCGGGGCTCCCATTCTCCTGTGCAAAGGCAGGGGACTCTCAAGACAACCTGGAAAACCCCAAATCCTCCCACTGTCTGGAATTGCCTTTTCCTTTAATATCCACTCCAAGTGGCTGCAGTCCCCAACTCATTTCCTGCAGGATTTTTTTTTCTTTTTTTTTTGAGACAAGGTCTTGCTCTGACGCCCAGCCTGGAACACAGTGGTATGATCCCACCTTACCACAGCCTCAAACTTTCTGGGCTCAAGCGATCCTTCTGCCTCAGCCTCCAAAGTAGGGGACTATAGGTACACACCGCCATGCCCAGCGAATTTTTCTATTTTTTGTAGAGTTGGGGGTCTCGCTATGTTGCCCAGGATGGTCTCAAACTCCTGGCATCAAACAATCCTTCTGCCTCAGCCTCTCAAAGTGCTGGAATTATGCCTGGCCTCCTGTAGGATTTTTGAAGTGTCCCTCAGCCACCCTGCACCCTGAATTCCTGCTTCCACTAAATGTAGGTGCAGCTCATCTCCCCCTCTCTCACTTCTCTGTCCCTCCCATTTTCTCTATTTGCTCAAAGGGCCACTATCACAATTCTGCTGCACATAATTTTGGCTGAAGGTTTAGAGACAATGGAGGGAGATTACAGTCTGGAAGATTAAGTAAACAATTTGAAATTAACCATGAGATATTCTAAACTTCGTTGGCCATTTCTACCTTGGTGACTATCTCACTGGTCACCTTTCATCTTCTAGTTCCTGGATCTTCCAGTTCCTTCCAGATTCCAGTTCCTGGATCTCTGTGGTGTCCCCCTCTTCAGAGGCCTCCTTTCTCCCTCCTTCAGGGCCCTAGACCTGTGTCTCAGCACCACCCAGGTGCGAGATTCTGCAACTTTATCAGACAGCACCACCTCATCCCTTTCCATGGTGACAATCTCTCTTTCCTGCCCATTGCTAGAGAACTCATCTTTCACAGCTAACCATATCCCATCAAGGTCATTCCATAAGCAGCTATCTGCCACTGAGATCATTACTATTTCCTAAATGTCAAAAAAGCCATCATTTTATCTTTTTGTAGTGGTTTTTTTCCTTTGTGTTACATCAGAAAATTTTGGAATATTAAAAAATTAAGAAACAGTTTAGTAGTTTCTCAAAAAGTTAAACACAGAATTACCATATTATTCAGCAATTCCCCCCTTTGGGTAAATATCCAAAAGAATTTAAAGCAGAGACTTGAACAAATGTTTGTCCACCCATGTTTATAGCAACATTGTTCACAATAGCCAAAAGGCGGAAACAACCCAAATGTCCATCAATGAATGAATGAATGGATAAACAAAATGTGGTACAGTAATACATAATACGATGGAATATTATTTAGCCTTAAAAGGGAATAAAGTCATGACACATGCTACAAGGATGAACCCTGAAGACATTATGCTGAGTGAAATATGCCAGGGACAAAAGGACATACATTGTATGATTCCAGTTATACGAGGTACCAAGAGTAGTCAAATTCATAGAGACAGAAAGTAGAATAGAGGTTTCCAGGGCCTGGGGGACAGGGAAATGGGGAGTTCTTGCCTAATGGCTACACAGTTTCAGTTTGGGATGATGAAGAATTTCTGAAGGTGGATAGCGGGGATGGTTGCACAACACTGTGAACGTACTTAATGCTACTTAATGGTACACTTAGAAATGGTTAAAATGGTAAATTTTATGTTATGTATATTTTACCACAGTTAAAAAAAACACGAATTAGGAGCCATGGCTCTTTTCATTTTCTACACCCTCAGGCAAGACCCTTCTCCCTACACGTCCCTGGAGAGCCCCAGCGGGGACAGGTGAAGGTGGGGGCTACGACAGCACAGCTGTGACTATAAAGCAGGAGGGGTTGCTTTTTAGATTCTGCTTTTCTTTGGGATTCGGCACCAATGCTTGGCTCACAGGTAAACCCTCCCTTTAAATGTTTTGCTGTTTTCAGTTTTCCACTGTCTTTTGATCCAGTAGAAGCCAGCTCCCTCCCTGGGATTAATATTCACAACAAGCAGCAAGCGATTAATTCAACCAGTTGAAATTTATTGTGCACTCGCCTTAACTCAAAGGCAGATTCTGCTGGGTGTTTATTTTTCACTGTTGATGCATTGCACGTGACAGCCCCGAAGCATCTTGAATTTAAAGCACGGCCCACTACAGGGTTCCTGCTACCCCCTTCCTCTGACCTGACCCCCTAAAATCGAGAAGGCTCTGGGTTCCACACCATGTCTCAGAAAAGGTAATTCTTGATTGCTGGCCGATGGGAACAACAGTTGGGAGCCTAGAGGCAGTTTAAGGTTTGATTTTGATGCCTGGCTCATGGAGCGGGTGACTCATTTCATTTCAGGGGGCTTCAGTCAATAAATTCTGAATCTGACTTACAAGCGCATCCACCCCCACTCCCCGGCTGTCACAGAAACGACCAAAGAGTCTGAGTGTGTCTCTCCGACTGAGCACGGAACCCTCTTTGCTGCGTTCAGCCTCATCCAGGGCTGCACACGTGCCACCAGGCATTGTGTGGCTCATCCGGCCCGGCCCTCTCCTCCTTCCTTACCTCGCTTCACCTCGCCCCGCTCCCCGCCCCGCAAAGGGACAGTCTAGAGAGGACTCTCACTGCTGGCGCCTAACAAGGCAGAACAAAGGCCGGCGTGCTCGTGGAGTTCCATTTGGAGTGCATGACAATTTCAGAGCACAAATGGAGAAAGAAAAAAAAAAGGAGGTTTGAAATCTATAGCTGGCTTTTATCAAACCAGAACTTGTAGCTGTCGGCTGACAGAGAGCCAGTAGCTAAAGCCCACGAGGGACAGTTTGTACTCGCGGCTTCTGGCTGGCTATTAGCTACCAGCAGCCTCCTGACCCTTTTTCTAGGGAAGTAGCAGCTGGCAGCTGACAAAGGCACTGGCAGAGTGGGTAACTTTCGTTTCTCTGGGAACGGATATAAGATTGGCAGGAAATAAGGCATTTAAAATATGACGATTATAAGCATTTTCACTTGCTTTTTTTTTTTTTTTAAATGCTTTTGGATTCTGGCTGTGATTACTAAAATGTATTATGTGCTAAGGAGCTTTCATGGCATTTTTTGAAAAGTAGATGTCCCAGCTCTTTCCCTGTCACTAAGACCAGCCCAGAAAAAAAGTGCATTCTAGGAGTGTTTTCTACTTAGCTCTGGTTGAAACAATTCTTAATAACAAAGATGACGGACGGACGAATGGCCGTGAGGTCACATGAGCTGACGTGCATGCTGCTGCCTAATTAAAGCTCACCTGTGGCTCGTTGGGGCCCGGCAGGCAGGGCCTTCTGTGGGGCCACAGCAGTCGGGGAGGGGTGGAAATTGGGATGACGTGAAGTCCAGATGGATCAACCAGCAGTGGATTGTTTAAAACAAGTCAGCTTAATTTCTCTCTTCTCTGGACTTCCCAATATTCCATTTTTCTGTCAGAAAAGGCAGAGGTGGGGTCCTAGCAGAGAAGCTAGTGCTCGTGAGGTGGGATAACCACCCTCGGGAGGAAGCAAGGACACATTGTGCCGATGCCACACTTCCGTCCCTTGGGTCTCCTTTTGCAGGACTTCGGGCTTGTAGCCATCACAGTATCTGCAATATTCCTGTTTTCAGTCTGTTAACAATATTACAATCTGCTTATTGTAACAGTTGACCTTTATCGAAAGTTTTTTTTTTTTTTTTTTAATGTAGATGTTCAAGGTAAAGTTTGTCCAAAGAGCACCAGGCAGAGGAGGACAAGAAGGTTCTGACCCTAAATGGCCAGCAGGACAGAGAAACATCCTGAAGGTCAAAAGGACTTGGCAAGATGGAAGAAGTGTGTTTCCATGACAGGCTTAAACGGCACATCTATATGCATTTTGACTTAGTAAGCAGTATTTTCAGAATACTGAATTCTGTTTCTTGTGTTCTTGTCCAAGGAGAAAATAGATCCATGTTGAGAGGAAAGCTTAATTTTCAAGATGGTGGCCTGGGCAGGTGGGTTTCTCCTGCTCCCTCCCAACGACTCTCTAACATGACAATAAAGGCATCTTTAAAAGGTATGATCCCATAACATGAAAATAACTGAGGAACAGGAATTGGTGGACTATGGGAAAAGGAAGGTAAGGGAGAGGATGTTGATTTTCTAAATAGGTCCTCCTGTATCATTTAGTTTTTTTAATCATGTATTACTATGATATGGAAGATTTCTTTTAAGTTGGAAGGGACCTTTGTTGTCTTATTCCTACGCCAGCTTTTAATTAAGACCACACTTACACCATCCTAAAGAGATGAGCCACGATCCTATTTTTAATAACCCCCAGAGAAAGGCAACACTAGCCTCTCCTGAGCGGAGCCGTTGCATTATCTGACGATCCTCTCAGTTTTGGTTCAGATTTTCCTTGTGGCCCGAAGGTGATAATATACGTGCAGGGAGAAGCCCAGCTCTGTTCAATGAAATAAAATGTCCAGAGCTGTCCTCTTTATGTTTTATATCACAACACACTTGTACGTGTGATTAAGAAACAAAACAACAAAGTGGGGAATGTACTGGGCTTATCAAAGTACAATAGTTGCCTGCTCACCAGAAAAACTAGTACTTTCATTCTATTTCTGGCACGGTTAGGCTAACCCTGGGGAACCAAAGACATTCTGCACTGAAATAAAGAATAACACTTAACAGCAATAGTCAGCTCATGGCAAAATTGTGAAAAGGGCAGAATTTGTTGTTAGGATTTTTTTCATCATCCCTTACCTGGTCTTTCTTCTTACTATCTCTTTGCTTAGTTTCAAGGCTCCTACTGCTCTCTAGGTGCCAGGAAAACAAAACAAACTATTTTACACTAAAGTGTTGCTGAAGTCCTGTGAATTCTACCCCAAGGACGTTTGCATTCTATATCAGTCTGGATCCAATCACGAGAAAGAAACTACATAGTAGTTTGAACAGGCAAAGTATAATATAAACAATTATTTGGACCGGGCGCGGTGGCTCAAGCCTGTAGTGCTAGTACTCTGGGAGGCTGAGGCAGGCGGATCGCTCAAGATCAGGAGTTCGAAACCAGCCTGAGCAAGAGCGAGACCCCCCCTCTCTACTAAAAATAGAAAGAAATTAGTTGGCTAACTAAAAATATATATATAAAAAATTAGCCATGCATGGTGGTGCATGCCTGTAGTCCCAGCTACTCTGGAGGCTGAGGCAGCAGGATTGCTTGAGCCCAGGAGTTTGAGGTTGCTGTGAGCTAGGCTGACACCATGGCACTCTAGCTGGAGCAACAGAGTAAGACTCTGTCTCAAAAAAAAAAAAAAAAAAAAAAAGAGAATTATTCATTATAACAGCGGATTGGTTAGTAAGAGGTAAAAAGAATTCTAAAGAATATTGGAATGGCAGATATAAGGAGCAGCCACGACCCTTAGGGCTGAGACAGATGCTGAGGAAGAGGCCCCCTGGGGCTGAGATCCAGACCTTGTTGAAGAGAGCTCAGCTGTGGCACACTGGATGGTAGAGAAGTCTCCAAGATGCCATACTGGTGGAACTTGCTGGAAATCTGCCTTCTAGGGTAGCAAGAAGAGCTGACCACAGGGAGATATCTCTCCAGATGTACTCTGCTACAAAGCCACCTTAGGTGGGGGAAGTACCAGGGAAGCTACCGGCCATTGGGTGCCACTGGCCACCATGCATTATAGGAGCCAGGCACTGGTAAGCTGTGGGTGTCGCCAAGCAAGCATAAGGGAACAGGATAGAAACCCCTTCCCTCTGAAGTGTCTCTCCAGTGCCTTCTACTGACAAGCTTAACATTGTGCCAGCTGTAAAAGAAAAATATTTAAAGGGCACAGGTCCATTTTTGAAGAGCATGCAATGAAGGGTGAATTTGGAGTCAAGAGTCAACAAATTAATAACTGGCACACATTTTAAAAAAGAAAGAAAAGATCAAGGCAATGTTGAACCCAAATGGGATGAATTTCTAATGGCAAAGTTCCAGAATATGCAGGCTACAGAAGATATTATAGTGCAGGATGGCTTTCTAACAGCCCATAAATCATACTATGTAGGTGACATAAATGTGTATCAGGATTGAATGGGATTAGTAATGGTTGGTTCAAGGCAAGACAGGAATGCTGTCAGGCCTGAAACTCTTAGTTCAGGTTCACCTCCATTCCTAGATGTGTCTAGGATGGACTAGATTCCCACCAATTCCATTTCTGCTTTCAAGCACATGAGGAGACATGCTCCAGACTCCTTGCTTCTGAAGGGCATGCAACAAGTTCTGATCAATGGAATGTGAGCAGAAGTAATAAAAGCCATTCCTTTCTAGGTCTGGCTCTTAAAACATCCCGTTAGACCATCAGTTCACTTATGGCCAGATGAAGACAGGGGAGCCAGTAGAAGGCTCCAAAGAAGCTCTAGCAGTTGTGGTCTCATCAGTTGGAAAGGCCCGAGTCATAGCTCAGAGGAGAGACACTCAGGAGACCTGCTCAACCCACATTGGACTAGAGTGTGACTAACTTGAACTAAGTCTCTGATACTTCTGGGATTTTTGTTACTGCAGCTAGTGTTACTTACCCTGACTGATACACTGGGCAAATTAAGAACCCTAGGACTGTCTCATTCTTAAACTTAAATAGCAGAGAGACAGTACCCATTACTTCTTTGAGCTTGTCAAAATGAAGAAGCTAGATTGTATCTTCCCTTTGATTCTATGTCACATAAGTATGGGATGTCTGAGTCCCCAAATAATTTTTCATGACCCAGTGTAAAGCATGCCATAGCAAACAGACAAGGACTTCCTGAAGGTGAACTTCAGGGCATGTCCTTTTCTCACTTCCAGGGATTGATTGTTTGTACAAATAGGCTTGACATGGAGGCACACGATAGAATGCACCAGGGAATTTATCATGGTGAAAGAAGGAAGCCCTTTCCTGGCCAAAGCTGAGCTTCAGCTGCAACAGGCAGCTCCATTCCTGGTCCACACTGCGCACCTACTGGAAGAACTCCCTGGGCCTGGCCAGACTCTTCTCTCCACTATTTACTGATGAGCAGAAACAGATTTGGTCACCTCTATAAATATTTAGAAAAATGCATCATTTTCCATATTCAAATATGTATATTTATATTAAATATGTATATTATATATATACACACACACATACATATTTTCCCCCTTTTCTCTTTCAGACAAACCTCCTATTATTTATGGACGTTTTGGGGGTATGTATAGGTGAAAAAGAAAAGCCATTGCACATGGGTTTTCTCCCATCTGTCGAGCCCAGGCCTACTTCTGCAGCCTCCTCTGATTTTATGGCTGTCAGGCTGAAAGCCAGCCGGGAGACACCTCGGAGACTTCAGCTGGGGAGACGCTATCACCCGGCCTCTGCGATTCAAGGCCCTCTGGAGAGCTGCTCTGACCCTGGGGCGCTTTCTTTATGTGACGCCTGTGGGGGTAGCACAAATCTCTCTGCGTCCTGTGATCCAACACCTCGAGAGTAAATCACTTTCAACAGCGGGGAGGCACAGTATAAAGTTTACAGCGGATGGACATAAATTTGGGTCTGGAAAGAGCACAGTTCCCTGTGGTGACAGGCAGCTGCTGGTGCTCCCACAGCCCCCAGCCCCCTTTATTGGATTGCAAAGGGTGTCAGCTGGGGGCCTTAGTGGCAGAACAGAACACAAAAGCCAGGTCCGACACTGGCACCTGGCATCTGAATCCAAACTCAGGAACTGCGTTTTATCCTGTGAAATGTGCTGGGTATAGGAAATCTATTAAACTGAAGGCAGCACCCTCTAACCCTAAACACACACCTTTTCTGAAGGTTTCAGTGAATCCAGAGGAAGGAACCAGGGTTAGAAAGAAAGGGGTGGGTTGGGGGGGTTTAGGGGGTGGGGGTAGAAAGAGAGAGAAGAGAATTTTATTCTCCTGTCTACTGACACATAATTACATGGTTCTACTTTAGAATCTGTCTTGGGACAAAGGATCTCCAAATGAATTCACTACTAAACCTAACATTTTTGGGGAGATTTTACACTGAAATTGATATCATCTCGCCCCCACCCCCAATGTGCCATAGGACCCACATCTTCAGCTTCTTCTTTGATTTAGTTAAGATTGCACAGGTTGACATTTGTGAACAAACGGGGCTTCTCGCACACTTATGCCCCAAACCACGTTAGCCCTGACAGACTTGCTGTGGAACCTGCTAGGCTGCCCAAGATGTTATAAATCGTTATTTTCCAGAAAAAAGGGGATGTCGGCCTTGGAAGCCTGGAGGTAAGGCCAGGGGCTGGGGTGGAGGATGGGAGCGTCATTTTGAAAAATATAACTTGGTAACTTCAGGGTTAGACCTGGAACATACTCCCACCACCCACGCCCCCCAAAAAAGGCCAGCACAGAGGGATCCCTGGAGAAATCGGGGTGATAGAGGCGGCTTTGAGAACTGATAGGGCCACAGAGAAAGCCAAGGGCCATTTGGGGCAGCGAGCCCTGCTTGTGTGGAGACCTGGAGTGCTGGTGCTGCTTTGGCTCCTTTGATCCTGAGAAAGGGGAGGTGAACAGAGGGAGCAAAGCGCTTGGGGGAGAGACTTCTGACCAAGGCAGGTTTCTAGAAAAAAACAGAGCCTTGTCAGAGGAGGCAGTGCGGCAGGGGTCAGGAGCGTGGACTCTGGCACCCAGCAGTCTGCGTTCTGTTTCTGGCTTCCCCAACTTGGTAGCAGCATGACCTTAGGCAAGTCCCTTAGACACCCTCTTTTCCAGTTCTCTCAACCTTGAAATGGGGACAATAGGCCTTAATATATGTAACAGTCTAGAACAGAACCTGGCATATAAAGGAGAACGTTGAAGTACTAATATAGTGTCTAACCATGATTTAGGGGAGGACAATAGAGAAAGAAATGACATTTCCTCTCTTCCCCCAAACATGAGGCTGCCTTATGCTTCCTAAACACAGAAATTCTATTGCAGACACATACAAACACATGCAGAATTAATACTTCCTTGGAGGAATTTATTCAGGGAAGAACCCTGGGCAGGGAGTCAAAGGACTTGGCTTTTCTTCTCGGCTTTGTCACCGGGACCACGGGCCATAAACCCCATCTCCCTGGCTTCCATTTATGCATAGACTCTTGCAGCAGTTGGGTGAGGCTTTGCAGTTCATCTAGTCCGTATCCATAATGTTGACAATAGCAGTAACAACTGCTATATCAGCATGTATTGAGAGTTTCCTATGCCAGACACTGTTCTAAGTGCTTCGTGTAAATTGGCTCAAAATTAACTTCTGATATGAGGGAGTTACTATTTTTATGCCCATTTCGCAGATGGGAAAACTGAGGAAGAGGGCAGTTAACTGCCTTATTTTATATACATTATCTTGTCACCAAATTAATACATACAAGGTAGATATTATCTCTATTAACATGAACAACTGAGGCTCAAAGAAGTTAGATAATCTACCAGACCCTTAAAGAGGTAGTAGACTTACATTTAAGTCCTTATAAAGTTTCTCTTAGTATGAGTAGTTTCTCTCAATTAGTTTTTGTTGTTGAGGTAACTTACATTCTGTAATGTGCGCCAGTCTTAAGTGTGCAGCTCAGGGATTTTTTACTTTTAGATATACTAATGTAACTGCCAACTTGACTAAGAGATAGAACTTTCCTTCACTCTAGAGGGTTCCGCTGTGCCCCTACCTGGTCACTACCTCCAGACCCTCAGATGAGCACTAGACTGCCTTCTATCACCCTTGATTAGTTCTGTCATGTAAATAAACATAATATAAATGGAATCACACAGAATGTACTCTTCTATGTCTGCTTCCCTTCACTCAATATTAGAATTTTGAAATTTCATCTGTTGTGACGTGATGCGTATCAATAGTTTGTTCTTTTTCACCACTGTGTGATACGTTCCATTGTATGAATTTATCTACAATTTATTGACCCATTTTTCTGTTGATGAACATTTAAATTGTTTCCAGTTTTTGGCTATTATGAATGTTTTATGAATATTCATGCACAAATCCTTTACATGCATATGTACTATTTCCCCTTGGATATATATACACCTAGGAGTGGAATTGCTGGGATATAGGGTAGTAAGTATATGCTTAACTCTACTGCCAGTTTTCCAAAGTGGTGGAACAAATTTATACTTCCGCCAGCAATGAATGACCTTTGAGTTGCTCCATATCCTTGTTCAATATTGGTATTGTCATTCCTTTTGCTTTTTGTCATTCATGCTATCCCCTTGTGATTTTAATTTGCATTTCCTTGATGAACAATGTTGGTGAGCACCTTTTCTATGCTTACCGGCCATGAGGATATCCTCTTCTGTGAAGTGCCTGTTGAATCTTTTGCCCATTTTAAAATAAACTGTTTAGTTTTTCTTAAAGATTTTTAGTTCTTAATATATTCTGGGTATGAGCGTTTTGTAAGAAATATGTATTGCAAATATTAATATATTTTCCAAGTATGTGACTTGCCTATTTACTTGTTCGATGATGTTTTTGATGAACATACATTCTTATTTTTAAAAAGGTCCAAGTTATTGTTTTACTTTTGAAATCTTTTAAAGAAATTTCTGCCTATTCCAAGATCATGAAGATAATCTACTGTTTTGCTTTAGAGGCCTTATTGTTTTACGTTTTGCATTTAGGAATATAATCTACCTTCAGATGAATTTTTGTGTATGGTGTAAGAGTGTGAAGGTTCATTTTTTTCAACATGAGTATGCAAATGATTTGACACCATGTATTAAAAAGACCAGTATTTTCCTACTGAATTGCAGTGGTTCCAAACCAAATGACTATATGTGTGTGGTTCTAATTCTGGAGTCTCTATTCTGTTCCATTGGTTTATGTGTATATCTTTGTCTATACCACTTTGCCTTTTATGGTAAATCTTCAAATCTGATAGTAGTATATGGTCTCCAACTTTGTTATTCTTCAAAATGGTTTTGGCTATTCTAAGTTCTTTGCATTTCCTTATAAATTTAAGAATCTTATCAATTTCCACAAAAGCTTCTATTGGGATTTTGATTGGGATTGCCTGGACTCTATAGGTCAATTTGGAAAGAACTGATATTTTAATAATATTAAGTTTTCTAATGCATGAAGATGGAATATCTCCTCTTGATTATTTAGTTTGAATAATAACAATTTAAGTAAAACTTTATTTTCAATGATTAAGATAGAGGCTGGGCACAGTAGCTCATGCTTATAATCCTAGCACTTTGGGAGGCCAAGGCAAGAGGATTGTTTGAGGTCATGAGTTTCAGACCAGCTTGAATAAGAGTAAGACGTCATCTCTACAAAAAATAGAAAAATTAGATTGGCATGGTGGTGTGCACCTGTAGTCTCAGCTACTTGGGAGGCTAAGGCAGGAGGATCACTTGAGCCCAGGAGTTTGAGGTTGTTATGAACTATGATGATGCCACTGCACTCTAGCCAAGGTAACAGAGTGAGACTCTGTCTCAAAAAAAAAAAAAAAAAAAAAAAAGAAAAGGAAAAGAATGATAGAGTTACTATATGATCCAGTAATTCCAGTCCATATACCAAAGAGAGTTGAAAACATATGTCCACATAAATGTTCATAGCAGCATTATTCATAATAGTCAAATAGTGCTATTATGAATAGCACTATTCATAATAGTCAAAAAGTGAAAATAACCCCAATATCCATCCATTAATGAATAGATAAATAAAATGTGGTATATTCACATGATAGAATATTAAGCCATAAAAAAATAAAAGTCTGATACTTGTTATAACATGGATGGCCCTTGAAAACGTGCTAAGTGAAAGAAGCCAGTCACAAATGACCCCATATCATATGATTCCATTTAAATAAGATGACCAGAATAGGCAGATCATGAAGATAGAAAGTGGATTAGTGATTGCCTGGGGCTGGGGGAGGGGAGGGGAGGGAGGGAATGAGTGATGACTAAGGGGTGTGGGGTTTCTTTTTGGGTAATGAAAATGTTCTAAAATTGATTGTGGTGATGGTTGCACAACTCTGTGAGTATAACAAGAGTCATTAACTTATACAATTTAAATGAGTGAATTGTTTGGTATGTGATTATATCTCAATAAAGCTATTTAAAAAATTTTAAAGTAATTTTGTCCACAATCTATTTTTATGGGCTGAAATGTGTCTCTCCCCCACATTCTGCTAACTTACATGTTGAAGCTCTAACTGCCAATACATCAGAATATGACTATATTTGGAGACAGGGCCATTAAAGAAGTACTGAAATTAAGATAAAATGAGGCCTTTGGGTGAGCCTTAATCCAATCTGATGGTGTCCTTATAAGAAGAGACTAAGACAGAGAGGCATTAGCAATGTGGATGACCAGAGGAAAGGCCATGTGAGGACATAGTGAGAAGGTGGCCTTCTTCAAACCAAGAAGAGAAGCCTTAGGAGAAACCAAATCTGCTGACACCCTGATCTTGGATTTCCAGCCTCCAGAACTGTGAGACATTTCTATTGTTTAAGCCGCCCAGTCTGAGTTTCTTTGTTATGGCAGTCCTAGCAAACTAATATATCAATGTTGATTTTTATATTCTCCAATGCCAAATTTAGTTTCAAACTCTATCAGTATATGAACTTCCCAAGTCTAAAGAGAAGTCAAACTGGGCCATGTTTTCAGCACTTAAAGAGTTGTCTTTTTTTTAGGAGAAGGAAAGAGAAGTTTATTATTAATAATTTGTTGGCAAATGAGGAGGCTGGCAGACTCCCATCTTAAAGTACCAGTGCCTTGTTTTTGAGCAGTACAGAGCTTTTAAAGGTTCTGATTGATACCATAATCCCATCTTTGGTTAAGGCAATCTAGTGGCTTCTGCCTGAACTCATCCCATCTTCTGCTAAAATAATCTGGTTCCTGGACAATTCCCTTGAGCTATCGCCTATGGCACAAAGAACAAAGGACACTCTTCTCCCTGTTCTGATCACTGGCCTGAGGGAGGGATGTAGGTTTTAGTTCTCTAAAAGGGTGGAGGGGTTCTGAAGAGACAGAAAACATTTTAACCCTTTTCCAGGCCATTTTCTCTGTTACATATTCCCCACTCTCAAGTTTTATCTTTCCATATCTACGAGAGCAGGGGTGACACAGGCCTCAAGCCACTTCCTGCTAGATTGGGGCAATGTTTTAGATGAGAGGTTTATATTAATAGTTATGTCATTACAAGGTTTTGGCAGTAGATTTATAACAACAAATTACTGGGTGAGAAAGGGCATAAGTAACAACTATAGCCGTGAGTATTTTTTTTTTTTTTTTTTGGAGACAGAGTCTCGCTTTGTTGCCCAGGCTAGAGTGAGTGCCGTGGCGTCAGCCTAGCTCACAGCAACCTCAAACTCCTGGGCTCGAGTGATCCTTCTGCCTCAGCCTCCCGGGTAGCTGGGACTACAGGCATGCGCCACCATGCCCGGCTAATTTTTGTTTTTTATATATATATCAGTTGGCCAATTAATTTCTTTCTATTTATAGTAGAGACGGGGTCTCGCTCTTGCTCAGGCTGGTTTTGAACTCCTGACCTTGAGCAATCCACCCGCCTCGGCCTCCCAAGAGCTAGGATTACAGGCGTGAGCCACAGCGCCCGGCCGTAGCCGTGAGTATTGACAGGGCAAGATGGGAGATACCTGAGAGGAGAGATTTTATGCCACTTGGTATCTAAGACACCAGTAGGACTGTGGGTTCTTCCTGTCACCTTGCACATAATGTCCAATACAGGGCTGGGTAAGGAGTAGTTTTTTGTGAAAACATTTTGACGGTAAGCAGCACTTTGGAATTCTTTAGGTGTTTTTTGTTTTGTTTTGTTTTTAAATTATAGACAAATCAGATTATCTAAATTTGGGGGGAGGAAAGATAATTACTGAAAAATTGAATTTCTAAATACTCAGTAGTGTCAATAATTCTCAAGACAAACATTCCCAACCTCAATCTCATATAGTCAGTATGATAAAAATCCTTGATTCTGCTTAATTAAAAAAAAATCATCTTTCTGTGTCTGTTAATGCTTTATAGTTCAAAAAGAGTTCAAAAATAACATTAAAAAGACAAAATTACTGGAAGACCTCACTAATCTATTTTTGGGTTGTATTTTTAAAAATTTAAATCTTTTAAGGAATTATGGTAATTACTATACATTTTTTTCCCTTGGAATGAAACACTGAGAAAGAAGTGAATCTCTTTAAGCCCTAAGTATGAATGAACACAAAGGAAGTGTGAATGGCATATTAACAAGAGCATTCGAGGGAGCCATGTCTTGTTTTTTTAACTTGCAGTGATGTGTGTTTCACAGGAAAGCTGGAGAGCTGTGCTGCTTGTAAAGCAGTTTTGAAATCTACTTAAACCAAGTATTAAACTTGATCAAAAAAGCCCATTTTTGGTGAGGATCACCTCAATGCAACAGTGGGGAATAATAAATCTATATTTGGTAATTTCCCTAATGTTACAGAAGCAGGAATTCAAACCAAATGTTTTTGTCGCCAAAGCTGGTGCCCTTAACCCCGGCGGTAGATGGGATTGAAAGACACCACCCTGACTCTCCGCTCCCCTTGGCCATAACTTTGCAGAGCCCTCCCACCAAGGATGGGGTATACTTTCCTGCCCCATTGATGTGTGCTTGGCCATTTCGCATGACTGGCCAATGAAGTGTTAGAGATTGAGATGCAATCATAAGTCTTAAAAGAGTGTGAGAGGTGTGGGTTGGCGTGGGTGCTCCTGTGATAGCCACATGACATGAGTTCCCCAGGAAGCGGGGGTCCCCCTTCAGCCTGGGCCCCAGAGCAAACACCTGTGGAACAGATCTGAATTTGACCTGAAGCCTGCAGCTAAGTCCTGCAGTGGGCAAGTTGGAATTCTGAGTCTAGAGTCCAGTCAAGCACAGCTGGGTTGCGGTCCACCTGCAGACCCACAAAAACAAAAACAAAAACAACTTGTTATTTTTAGCCATTGAGTTTTGGGATAATTTCTGTAAGCACAGTGTTATTGTAGCAATAGTCAACTAACACAACCACTATTTGATGTCCTCAAAGTATGGTCCTTGGACACCTGCATCCAAATCATCTGAGTACTTGTTAAAAAATGAAGATTACAGGAAAATGATTATTTATGTACACTGACTAAGCAGTTGGATGGGACAATTCAGCAGTAGATATTAAACTTAAGAATATATTCAAATTAACATTGAAGCAATTCCACTTCTGGATCTTTCTCCAACAGAAATCCTTGCAGATGTCCATGAAAAAAGTGCAAGCATGTAAAGTTGTTTGTAACAGTGAGAAACTTGAAGTAATCTAAGTATCCACCAACAGAACAATGATGAAATAAATGATGTTATTTCCACTCTATGGAATATGAAAAAGTAAATCTAAACACACAGACATGGAAATTTCTCTGAGACATCTTGTTGGGTGAAAAGTCAAGGTGCAGAACAATATGCACAGAAGGATTTCATTTATGTAAAAAAAAAAAAAGCCTTGCTTGTGTAGATGTATTCAAAAAAGATTATGAAGACACAAACCAAGTTGATAAGTGATTCCCTTTGGGAAGATATGGTTTGGGAAGGGGTAGGGCATTGCTTTATCTGTAATGTTTTTACACTAACTCGAGAATGTACACATATATGACTTGGGCCATTAAGAAGAAAAATTTTCTGTTTTAAAAAATGTAGGCCAGGCACGGCAGCTCGTGCCTGTGATCCCAGCCCAGCACTTTGGGAGGTTGAAGCAGGAGGATTGCTCGAGCCCAGGAGTTCAAGACCAGCCTGGGCAACTTGGGGAGACCTCCTCTCTACAAAAAATAAAAATTAGTCGGGTGTGGTGGCACGTGCCTATAGACACAGCTGCTCAGAAGGCTCAGGCAGGAGGATCACTGGAGCCCAGGAGGTCGAGATCACAGTGAGCTATGATTGTGTCTCTGCACCCCAGCCTGGGCGACAGAGCAAGACCCTGTTAAAATAAATGTAGATTTCTAGGTTTCACTTAGAATCAGAAGAGTCTAGGAATTTGCACTTAACTAAAATTTCAAGCTGTGTTCTCTTAACTGCCTGATTTAGCAGCGAGCTCAGGGGAAAGCTGCCAGCCAGGGTAAGAACTGCTACCTGGGGTAAGCCAGGGCAGAAGACAAACTGCAGGCTTCCCCTGTGAGCAAGATGTGGAGGGCAACTCTGCCTGAGGGTTCTTCAGTTTTAAGAAAGCCAAAGGAGGCTCTGGAGCCTTCAGCCTCTGGAGAAAGCCCCTGCTGGTTGCTAGGGCGCCCCTGACAGGACATCTCCAACCTACCCTGTGCCCCTCCACTCGCCTGGGGGAGTACATCTGAATCTTGAGTTAGTTACATTTATCAAAGAGGGCATGAGAATCGAAGTAGGGTGTCCTGAAGTGTGGCCAGCTCAGGGAAGGGACACTGGATGTCATTCCACATGGAGACTTTCTCATAATGAAAAGGATGAGGTCAGGACAGGACCAAAGCCAATGGGAGTTTTCAATGTGTTTCTGGAAACGTTTCGTCTATAAAACCAGGGGCTTGCCCTGAAAAACAGTCTCGTATGTTCTTACGTCTGTAATCTTCTGGAACTCTCTGCTGGAGGTCAGGTTCATCAAATCTAACAGGGCAGCACTTCCTGGAAGTGCGAGTGCTAAGGCTCGGGCCTTGCAGCCCCAAACCAAGCAGGACTAGAGCTGTGAGCTGGGGGTGCTCTTTGGGTGTGATAGGAATCAGGCCATCCTGCTCCCAGGACACTTATCACAGGTCACTAGTCCCTGCTGTACCTAGGACTTTCTTTCTCCACCTGGCCTGGCCTGGCTTGGTTGGCTTCTCCAAAAGCTGAAGGGCCCCATGGCCAGGACTGCCCTGGTGCCCTGTGAGAAGGCAGACTTTGCCTCAGCTGTCGGGAGTCTCTCACCCTCCCTAGGCTCAGGGGCTGGACTCACCTCATGACCTAGAACCGCAAGTCCGGCTTCCTTGCACAGAGGGGCGGTCAGGTATTGAGCATCTCTAGGCTGGGAGTGTCGCTGGAACAACACCCCCAGGACCGAGCCCCAGGCACAGGGCTGGGGAGGAGCTGCCAGGCTCACATCTGCAGTCAAGATTCTCATCGGGGAAATTCTTACGTTTGCAAAATGCAGCTAATGTTTCAGGCACTGTCTGCACGAGCAGCTGCTTTCTATTCTTGACGTGGGGCCACGGAATCCTGAACCTGAGTGGACATGTGTCCACACCTAACACAGACGTTCCCTCTCCTGATAAGGCCAAAGCCAGGTGTGCCTGTGTCACCAACAAAGGCAGGGCTCTGCCGGTTCCCGGGTCAACGGTGAAAGTCTTCCAACTCAAGCCTTCCGGATACAAGAGCCAGTTTCAGCAATAGGCATGGGGGGTTTAATCTTAGACTAGAGCAATCTCAACACTTATAAAGAGGCGACAGCCTTTCCACCAGGATAAAAGTTCCAGAAAGTTTTATATTGCAGCACCAAATCCAGAGTTATGGTTCCAATCAATTTAGGAAATAAAATTTATTTGGGTCTGTAAGACTTAGAACTCTTGGCCAAAAATGTGCCCTTTGATCGTCGTCCCTTTAATGTGAAGCATTCTCTAAACACATTTCCATTTTAAAGAACGATGCCTTAGACTGGCACAATGCTCTTTATTGAAGAAGCTCAGATTGTATTTTAGGATTCTGCCCCTTGGATTAAATCCAGTGTAATGTCTGGGTGCCTAATGTGTGCCAGGTTCCTACCCTCAGTGGGCTTGGAGGCGAGGAGAAAAACTCCAGGACATCCACTGACAAGCACGGCAGGGAGCGGTGTGCGCGAACGCCATCAGAGGACCAGAAGACAGCGTGAGGGGTTCTGAGGAGGCAGCCGTCACCAGATGCCTGAGTCAGGTCTCAAGGGATGGATAGCTTTTAAGAAGAGGAGCGAGGACAAAGGAACAGTCCAGGCAAGGGAAAAGGCTGCAGCAGTGCAGAGCATGCTGGCAGAGTTGTGGATAATTTGGTGTAGCCAGGAGATAGGGCAGGGGTGATGGAGGGTCTGACGGGACAGTCGAGGCTGTCGGACAGCAGAGCCAGACTGCAGGGGCTAAACTCCCTCGAATTCACCCAAGTAAAGGGATACTAGACTGCAATGGTTCGGAGGAATCTCACAGAGATGGTGCTCGGGCAGCACAGCTAGACCTCCAGATGTGGGAGCGTGGGCAGTAGCCGTCCCTAGTCACTCTCTCTGGTGGCCCAGAGCCTGCAGCACTGTTTCTCTCTGCAGATCGCGTCCTCTGCTCCCCACAGGGCTGACTCTGGCCCTGACTCAACCTACCCTGTAGGCCAAGCATCCGTCACCACGGCGTCCTGATTCTTGGTCCCAACTTGAAGGAGACAGTGGCCAATGAACTGGCTGTCCTGGTTAGGTGTCTACCCCTTGTATATCAGATGTTCTGGTGGGGAAGGGGGCGGGGGTCAGGTGGTAAAAGCATGGCCTGCTGGGCCCACCCTTCAACAGAGGGTAGAGTGTGTGGGAGAGTTTAAAGAAAGGGGCGTGGGCTGGGCAGGTCCTCTAAACAGGTCTCCTTCCACTAGTGGGGGTCAAGGGGAACCATCACATTTTTTGAGGAGGGAAATGACATAATCAAAGCTGTAATTTTGGAAGATTATTCTCCACCACATGAAGGATAAGACTGAAGATGAAGGGGAAGCTGCCGGCATGTATCAAACATCTACCGTGTGCCACGCACCATGCTAGGTGCTGTGTGCATAGTTTTTCAGTTTTCACAAGAGCCCATTGGACTTATAAGGAAATTGAAAGCTGAGAGGCTTGGAAAAGTGAAGTAACTTGCTCAAAGTCACACAGCTAGTACCGTGTTTCCCTGAAAATAAGACAGGGTCTTACATTTATTTTTCCTCAAGAAGACACCCTAGGGCTTATTTTCAGGAGATGTATTATTGTTTTAAGTATGGTACAACAATCTGCATTTATTCAAATATAGTTTAGTTGTCTTCTTCTGGAACATCATCATAACTCTCCAAACCCCAAATTCCATCCTGAATTTCTTGCAACTCTATTTCCTTTAGAACCATTGGCCCCAATCTCTCATGTCAAGCCATAGAGCTCTTGGGGCAGATGAGAAGGGCTGCTCGTCTTCTTTACCTCTCTGCAACGAAATGCATGGGTTGTGCAGATGCGCTGCGTAGCCACACCCATCACTAGGTCTTATTTTTGTGGTAGGTCTTATATTGTGCAAATGCTTAGAAATCCTGCTAGGGCTTATTTTATGGATAGGTCTTATTTTCGGGGAAACACAGTGGTAGAATTGTGATTTTAACCTAAAATTTGTTCAGACTTGAAATCCTTGCTTTTCCACCACACCCGGCAGGAAATCAGCTGGGATAGCCTGAAGTAGGCGTCCGCAGGGACCTCATGTGCCTCAGATCCGAACTGAACTGAACCCGTCACCTTCTGCCATTTTCTGTTCCTCTTCCATATATCACCATCTGCCCCGCCACCCAAGTGCACGTCTTTATAAATCTCAGTTTCCTTGTCTGTAAAACAGAGATAATAATATGTCCCAAAGGCTGCTGTGAGAATTAACAGAGAGCATCCTCGTGATATTCTTGGCACTGAGCAAGGTGCTTGACTAGGGCTGTCTGCAGAGTTGACAGACAGAGCAATTGATTGGATGTCGGGACCACAGGAGCATGACTTGGAGTTTTATTTGCCTAATACAGGAGCTGACAAACTTTTTCTGAAAAAAGGCCAGGCAGTAAGTATTTTCAGCATTGTAGGTCATGCAGTCTCTATGACAACTACTCAACTTTGCCGTTGTCAGGCAAGATCAGCCATGGAAGAGACAGAAATGAAGGGGTGAGGCTGTGTTCTAAGAAAACTTTATAGACAAAAACAAGCAGTGGCCCACTGGCCCCTAGCGTTGTGTTTTGCTGACTCCTGGTCTTTGTTCTGCCTCCTCCCATGAAGGCGATGCCATGTCTGTTTAGTTCATAGATTTTTCTCTAGGGTCTAGTACAGTGCCTAGCACATAGTAGATACTCCATAAATAGTTGTTAAAGGAATGACTAAAGGACAGGAAGCAAGCAAGTAAGAACAAAAGAAAGTCTGAGAAGAGACAGAGTTTTGGGGACTACCTGGATATTAGCAGAAGGGTTCAGTGTAGGAAACAGAAACTACACTAGGGTTTTTAAGCAAAAAGGGATTTAATATGGGGAACTGCAAATTTGTTGGAAGGGCTGGAAGAGATGGCTCTAGGCTGGGCCTTTGAGGAATGTGGCAAAACCAATCTGCCAAGGGAGGTGTCCCTCTGCCACAATCAGGAAGGTTGGGCTCAGGAAGCTGCCATTGGAACTGGCAATCTCAAGAACACAGTCACTGCAAAACAAGGGCAGAAAGGGGTCAGAAAGCTAGCAACACACGAACTGCCGCCACCAGCTCGTTTGCTAGGCAGAGGCGCCTAGCAACTGCCAACAGACTCTCGACACCCATGAAGCTGCAGAGTGGATATCAGTGGCTCCATGACCTCGCTTCCCAGCAGAAAATAGCCAAAAGCCACAGGAAACTGCTGCCTGCCTTCTACACTTTGTGCAAATATGTCTAATTGGTATACCCTAATTCACAGTCATGATCCTAGTGGTAGGAGAGCCTGGGAAATGTAGTTCTTAACTTCCTGACTCTATAGCTCCAGGAGGCAGCCTAGAAAGATGTGGGAATGCAGTCACACCACAGCGAGCACAGTGGGTACATTCTCCTGATCGACTGTTGCGAAATAACTATTCTAAGCCTTAGTGGCTGAGAACCATAATCATTCATTTTGTTTAGAAATTTGCATTTAGGGCAGAGCTGGGTGGGGACAGCTTGTCTCAGTCTAATGATGAGTCAGCCAGGGTAGTTCAACACGCGCCCCACTGTGGGAGCAAGTGCACGCGGCCACCTGGGAGGCTGAGAGGAGGGCATCCAAAGCCCTCACCCACCGCCCAGCTGGGCTCCTGGGCGACCGCCACCAACTTAGCAGCCACGTGCACGAGCCACTGTGAAAGTGGGTCCGTCAGCCACACCTGAGCTGCCCTGGCTGAGGCCTTGTGGAATGGAGAGGAGTTGTCCCTGATGAGTCCTGCCCAAATGGCAGATTCACCAGCAAAATAAATGACTGTTTCTGTTTCTGCCGCTAAGTTTTGGGGTGGTTTGTTATGTAGTGGGAGATCACAGAACATGCAGGTTGTGCTGAATGGGAAGGAGGGAGGGGAACAGATGGGGTAATCAACAAGAAATGAAGCAACCACAGCCAGAGAGGGGGGTAATGGTTGACCCACGCGTAAGCCAAGTCCACCTCCTCCACACCCCAGCATTCAGATTTACCAGCTTTCTAACTTCGATGCTTCCTGAAAAACAACCAAGTGTGGTTTGGGCTGTGTCTGCCAAGACGGTAGGTCAAAGCTCGGGCTGAATGCTGGAAAAGCCCTTTCTTCTTATAGGTGCTGCTGCCTGGGAACTGCTGTCTCTTCCAGAAACGGCTCCTCAGCAATTTCTGATCACGGGTAAAGATTTAGATTTTGACATTGCAAACTGTCATAAAAAACAAGACTGACTTACTGTGGCTGTGAGTTTTACACAGGGTTCCAGGATAGCTCAGGTGCTTTCAGACTACACGGTTGTCACATGTAGTTGTGCCAGTTGTGTACTGCACAATTCTAGGGGGCACCATTCACATTCTAGTCATTATCCTTTTGCATATTTGTTATAACGATTTTCTGGCAGATGGCAGCAAAGTGTCTTGAGGCAGGGTAGCCTTTTCTATTTGCATAAAGGCGATTTATAGCAAGTGGCAGGAGGCATAGGTACAAAAACTAGTGCCTAATAAATCTTAAACCAGTGGCAGGGGGTAGGGGAGAGATGGAGGGAGTGGGGAGGAGTATTAGGGTTGGGGAAGGCCCTTTTGCTCAGCCAGAATGAGCACCCCAGAGATAAGAAGTGCTGAGATTTGTGGGGTTCAAAGTTCAGTTTCAGGGGCCAGCAAGCTTCTAGAGGAGACAGGAATTTAGTGCAACAAAGGAAGACTGCTTGGGATAAGCAGACAGAAATCAGCCACAGGTTTGTCCTGAAAGGTAGAAATCTGAGAGCTGAATTTAATAAGTAAATAATGACTCTTTGTGGAGAGATGGGGATAAAGAGAGTGAATGAATGCCTAAGTGCAAATTTTATGAATCTAATGGGATTGGGGAGCAGGGGTGATGAGGATGGGAAAAAGACAGGAAGAGAAGTGGACATCAATTGAAATGGGTGTGCCCTCTGGAAGCAAGGGGTTTTGGATCTATGTATGAATTCCACCCCACCTCCAACCCCTCTGGTCCTGAAAATCTACATTAGTCAAGAACAATTATCGTAATTCCTAGCAATAGTGCGGCTTCTGACTGTCAAGGTGGATTACATGATGATGCCTTTTTGTTTCAGACGGCTTGTAGATTACAAAACCTTTACAGTTGGAACAGTGTTCTCCATTTTGCATTTGATTCTGAAACAGAAATCCCAGCCAAGCACAGCTTTTTGTTTTATCTGTGTATCTTCCAAGGTCTCCTTTGGCTGCATGCTTGTTGCTTTTGTTCTTGGCTTGCTGTTTTAAGTATAGCTTTGCTACATTTCCATTTCCCCCCACTATTCAAAAACAAGTACTTATTTGAATCAGAGCAGAAAAATACTGAATAGAATGAAGCATTGCAATCCCCCTCTCAAACACCGTGAGGTCATGGTTTAGTGATAGCAATGACAATGATTAATGCTTTGCACTTTCATTTAGAGACCTTCAGGAATGTATAAACAAATATTTTCCGAAATTCGCAGGTGAGAGGAAGGAGGTGAAGTGGCTCACGAAGGATTGTGCTGATTGCAGCCCGATGCCTCTTCCCCTTCCCAATTATCTCACAAATTATGCTTTGGTGAACAGTCCGGGAGCTGCTCATATTTCAAATCAAACTAAAGTCCACTGAAGTAGGAAAATTATGCCTTTTACATAAATGATGTGGGCAAATTATTATTCAATTTTTAACAGGGCTTTCCCATCACTTTCCTCTGCACAATGTAATACGCTTAATTTACCAGAAAGCATTGTTATTCATTTTCTAATTCTCCAGGCAACTGCTGCCATTTGCTTACTATTTCCTCCCTCTCTGGGAGCTGACAGACCTCCAGGCTCCTTCCAGGGTGGTTTGGGTTCTCTCGCATCTTGCTGAGGCTCAGCTTCCCTCCTGGAATCTTCCTGTGCTCGCCCCTTGGGAGGAGTCTAAAAAAAATGAAAGGATTCACATACTTGGATTTAGTTTCCGAATGACTTCTATGAATCCTTTTGTAAACACACACCAAAGGAAAAAAAGATGAAATCTCTTGCTATTTAGTGATATTTCCCCATAGTATTATGTGTGCTCTTTTCATTAAAAACACTATCTGAATAATACCCATTTCATTTTCTCTTGCTTCCAATTAGCTCCCCATTGATTGCTACACAGCAAGCACTTGATAATTAACTAAAGGAAAAATATCCAGAACAAAACAACAAGCCCACCTTGCATGTGCCAGCGTATACCTTCCTCCATGAATTTACACGGTGCATGATGATTCGAGCAAAATAGCCGGGCTAGTAAATGGAAGGAAAGGAATGACAATGGATTTATAAATAGGAGAAAAACCCCTATTAATTGCTATCAAGAGAGGTAGTGAGGAGTTATTACAAGCCTCTTTCCCAGCAATTCTTTTATCCTCATATTCTATAAATAGCTTTCAAATTACATTCTAGCTGGGACATTGGAGACAACAACCTGCTTAAAATCTTACTCTCTGTCCTTGAATAGTATTATCTACCCTCTATTTAGTAGCCCGCTAATCAGAATAAATAAGCATGTGTGTGTGTGTGTGTGTGTGTGAGAGAGAGAGAGAGAAAGATATGAGAGAGATGAGATGTTTATTGGTGTTTTTCTTTATCTAGACCCATCTGCTGATCACCTTTTATATTTAAAGCATGAGGTAGCCCCTAATGGGGGCTGGAAATCAGAAGGAAACACATCCAAAGGCAGGAAACACTAGCCCCTGCTACTAAGCCATCTTTAAGACCGAGCTCAAGCAGCACCTCCTCCAGGAAGCCTCCCCTGCCCTCTCCCTTCTGAGCCAGGTGTCACTCCTTCGCTAACACCTGTGCTTCCATCCAGCAGAGAGCTTGCTGCAGCTGTATTTATGGGCCTCCACCCTCACTAGACTGTGAATATGGTCTCTCTTTGAGTTTCTGGTGCTAAGCGCAGGGTCTAGCCCATAAGTAAGCAACAAAAATTTGGAGAAGGAATGAACGGTAAGTGCTTACACGTGTGCACAGTCATATCCACCTTCACCCCGTTGCCTTGACCAGCGCTGGAAAGGACTCCTCTTGTCCCCGCTCTGGTTTCCTCCTCCTTGTCCACCGTCTCCATCTTCTCTACTCCCACCCACATCTCGGTGGCACAGGCTGACCTGACCCACCCACTGCCAGGTGGCTCTGGGTGGTTTTCCTCTTCCTTCCCATCATCAACTCCCTCATCTTCTGTCCCTGTCTCAGTCACAGGGCTGTTTGCTGGGTGAAAGGAGATCGGATAAGAGAATCCATATTAACGGGGGCTAATGTGACCTCTCCCAAGTACAGTAATGACACGTGAGCAGTGACGTTTTGTGGACATCGCAGGGCACAGGAACTCCCTGGGTCATGCAGGGGCGTGTCAGGGACACAAGCCGCAGGCTGGCTAACAGTGCACAACCTGATGGTTCAGGAAAATAATTTTATATGAAGAGGAAGATGGATATCTTAGGGAGTAAAATACCAACTTTTCATAAATTACGGAGTTAAAATGAGATCTGTAAAAGTGCTTTACCTAAGACTATGTATCACTTGGTGCCATTTATTTGCTGTCCCCAGGTTCCAAGAAGTACAAGTTTATCCCCACTGGTGTTGGGACAAGCTCTTGGTAAAGGTTCAGGAAGCACCAGTGGTGTTTGCTTTGGGCTACAGATTGGCCCTTCAGATAACAACTGGAAGACTGGTGACCGGGCATTCATAACTGGTAGGGTAGCGCTGCTGGCAGCACTCGGTGAACCCTGTGTGCTCAGCAGGTTCTTAGGCAAGTGAGGGAGACTGTTCACCCCACCATCCACCTAACAGTCCATCCATCTGTCCAGCCGGCATCTGCCATGAACGCATCACTGTTCTAGGTGCAGGAGAATAATGGTGAACAAGTCAGGCAGTTCCTGTTCTCAAGGAGCTCTCAATGTGGCGGGGAAGACACATAAAAAGCAGAGCAGCATTATCAGACGCGTTGTGAGAGAGCAGTAAGTCTTCTGGAGAGGAGCGTCGTGTTCTGGCTGTTGCGGGAGCAGTCGTTTGTCACTCTTGTTAGAGTAGTCCCTGCAACACTGGAAAATCACTTATTTTTATTTTCAGCACTCAGAATTAATTTCTAAAATAAAGGTACCTTTGTCCCTCTATGGGATTCTGAGTATTCTGCATGTTGGGAAAGAATGAGGATGATTTAAGAGTTTATTATGAAAACTTTCTGGAAATACAGGTATATATACATTATGAAGGTCCATTTGATATTTCAAATATATCAAAGATACTGTTTTTTCATTATTTTCTTCTCTGTAGTTGTAATCTATTTTTGAGAATTAAGTAAAAATAAATATATGTATTGATAATTGCTTTAGTAATCTATATCCCCACACAATACCATTTTTAGAGTCAAAGCTTGTTTGACCTTCCTTTCCCCCCCAAAATTAAAGCCAATCTCCTTCCTTCCTTCCCCTTTCCCTCTCTCCCCTTTTCCCTTCCTTCTAGCAAATGTTTCTGACAGCCTAATTGAATTGCAACAGCACTGTATAATATATAGTTGTAAGAAAGCCAACAAAAGTCATCTGAATCTATTAAAATACCTTTCAGGAACAAGCTGACCAAAGGCCATTACATTCAAATACAACTTGTTAGGAAAGTCCTGTCCTGTGAAGTGAGGTTCCTTGTCCTGAGTCATGACAAATAAACAGATAACATCCCTTTTGCAGTGGCTTTAGTATAATTCTCTTCTGCATGTTGCTGAAAACCTTCTTTCAAGACTCATGAAAGAACTATTCCAATTAATACAATATACTATTCTTAAGGCCCTCCTAGGAAATTGCAGATAAAATAGTGCAGCTCCAATGCTACTAGTAAAATCCTCTGGTGCCAACATTTAGCCACAGGAGGATTCTTATCTCTCTCAAGGTGGGTAAACACCCTGTGGTGCTTGTCAAGAACTCTTCAGCAGTGTGGCTATGTTTGAGGGATTAACTGTTCTCATGCAAGCCTCTGGTTCCCCATACACCTTTCTGTGCCAAGAGGTGGGCAGAACCAAATGCATGGTTGGCCCAGGTCTATACCCTGATGCCCTAGAGGACATAACACCCTGTCGCACTGTATCTGCAGGGGCTCTCTGGCCCTCCCAGCCCACCAGTGCGCTGTGAACCAAGCAGCATCAGGGGAGAGTGTAAGCTGCAGAGAGAATGGGGTGAACAGAGCTCCTTTTGTCACAGTTTACAATGTCTGAACTTTGTAAATTATCTTTTCTAATAGATTGATTATTTGATACTTAAAAAGTAAAAAGGCCGGGCGCGGTGGTTCATGACTAATCCTAGCACTCTGGGAGGCTGAGGCAGGCGGTTGGTTCAAGGTCCTTAGTTCAAAACCAGCCTGAGAGGCCGGGTGCAGTGGCTCATGCCTGTAATCCTAGCACTCTGGGAGGCCGAGGCGGGCGGATTGCTCGAGGTCAGGAGTTCAAAACCAGCCTGAGCAAGAGCGAGACCCCGTCTCTACTATAAATAGAAAGGAATTAATTGGCCAACTAATATATATAGAAAAAATTAGCCGGGCATGGTGGTGCATGCCTGTAGTCCCAGCTACTTGGGAGGCTGAGGCAGTAGTATCGCTTGAGTCCAGGAGTTTGAGGTTGCTGTGAGCTAGGCTGACGCCAGGGCACTCACTCTAGCCTGGGCAACAAAGTGAGACTCTGTCTCAAAACAAAACAAAACAACCCCCCACCCCCAAAAAACCAGCCTGAGCAAGAGCAAGAGCCCATCTCTACTAAAAGTAGAAAGAAATTAATTGGCCAACTAAAAATATGTAGAAAAAATTAGCCGGGCATGGTGGCATATGCCTGTAGTCCCAGCTACTTGGGAGGCTGAGGCAGGAGGATCATCTGAGGCCAGGAGTTTGAGGTTGCTGTGAGCTAGGCTGACGCCACGGCACTCTAGCCCAGGCAACAGAGCGAGACTCTGTCTCAAATCAATCAATCAATAAAAAGTAAAAAGACATAGTTTATGAGGAAGCCTCCCTGCCCAGGATGATGTCAGATGCCAGCTCTGCTGAGGGAATGGAGTGAGTGCTCACTCACTACCAGGCTACTAAAGACAAAAACTACCTCGCTGTCACTGTACACTAAGGCGATACTTTTCTCTCTTAGCAAGGGAACTTTCTGGTCAGCAAAGTGTTTCCTCACCCCGAACTTCTACAACCAGCGAGGAGAGAGGCTGCTCCGGAGGTGTTGGGACTCCCTGGAGGTGACGTTCCATTTGCCTGGACTGGTCTACCTCAGGAATGGCTCCTGAAAGCACATTAGCATCTTGGAAGAAGAAGACTGAAAGTTTCTGATTAATTTTTATTCATAGATACTCTCTTAATTTTATTCTGCAACTTTCCCTAAGCATTTCAGAACAGTTCCAGCGTGCTGTTTTTCGTAAGCATGTCCTTGAGTTGACCCAAGTCCATAGTTTTGTTTCATATAAGAGAATCCACAATGAATTCAGTTGATGAGTTAAAGGTTATACTTTGTTTTGAAGAGATAGCTTTTTCTTAAAGAATCTCTGTTTAAAACAGGTTTTTTTCAGATATTTTTTTGAAATGAGTCAAAACATAAACAAAAATCTTCCAGAGAATATTTGCAAGTTATCCAACCTACTGGAGTGTGAGGATTAAAAACAAAGTTGTCTTTAAAAATATCTAGAATGTGTTAACCAATTGCCTGATACTGTATTAATAATTATATGTTATGAGAGCTTTAACATTTTACCAGTTTAGCAATTGGATATTAATGCCAAAAACAATACCATAAAGTTTGGGTCAATCAGAAAATCCCTCTTTGTATCATTTAAAAAAAATATTGGAAAACTTTTCTACATGTTAGGGTTATTTCAACAAAAAAACTGTCCTCCTCGTATGACTCCACCTGACGTCAGTGATTTTAGAATCACAGATCTCGGAGCTGTAGGGCCCTAAGAGTGAATCTCATCCAAGCCCCTCAGTGGCACAGACAGGCCCTGAACACAAGAGATGCCAGGTGGTCCCGCAGCTGAATGGTGACAGAGCCAGGCCTGGACAGTTGGCCTGGGTCCACTCACTGCCCTTTCTACCACACCACATTGTCTCCTTGTGTATCAACTTCATTATAGAAGTAGAGGGACACCCAGAAATGCATATATTGACTCCAGGACAAGAGAGATTCTTGTATTTGTCTCTTTCACTTACAAGTGGGACACAGTAAATTCCAGTTAGAAAAAATGTCTGCTAAATTAAAATGTTAAGGTGTAGCTAATTTTGCTTTAAGAATCTTTGGATTATACAGACAATAGCCTAGCTTTTCTGGGGTGGAGGGAACTCTCCAGATGTTCTGAATGTCTCTGTCATTTGCAAGTCATTGCACCATGGCTGAATTCACCAGGTGGCTCCTTACCATCTGGTGTAGGACAGCTATGTCACAGAACTACCAGGGTACCTTCCATGATTTAAACAAATAAACAAAAAAAAAAATTCAAATGTAAAATGCTCTCTTTTTAATTACTAAATTAAGAAAGTTAAACAATTTAAAAATGTAAACTCACAAATAAATCATAACAAAAAAGGAATTAAGACTTCAGAGGTGCTACTCGGCATTAAAAACTCAATAGAAATAGGATTTCTGATTTGTTGTTGTTAAACATATGTAATTCAAGGTTGGTACAAACAGCAACTAAAAATGTAATACTTTTTTTTGTGCATCCCCATGAAATGTAAAGTAGTGCATAGTTATTCCACTGGAGAACTCTTGGACATATAGAAAGTCATTCATTAGCAGTACAGGACATTCAAAACACTTATTTTACAATGGGAAATGTACAACCCTCCACCCTCACCTTCCCCATAAATTTTAGTTGTATGAGAAAGTTTAGCAGGTTGCCATGACTACAATGCTATGGGTTTTAGACCATTTAAATGTGGTTACAAGGTTTATTAAATAAAAAACGTCTGAAACATTTCAGCATTCATAATTTTATACAAGAAGTTTGTGTGGTATCCATCTTCCAGTTCCCTTGGTAGTATTGGCCATTTGCTTGCTTAAATATGCTTGCTTTTAAGTTTCAAGAACAAACCGCAGTAAGTCGAAGCAAATACTGGTAACAGAACTCTTGAATTCAGCTTGGGGGAAGTTCCTGAAAAGAGTCAAGGTTAACAACCATCTACAGGTACAGTCATGAACCAAAAAAGTGCAACCTAATGAAAAAAAAATCATGCTTTGCAAAAGCCAAAAAAGAGGTCACTGGTTTTCAGAGTAACACCAGTGCTTTGATGTTGATTTTGCAGTAAAATCCTCACTCTGGGTCCTGCAGCTTTGTGGTCTAGGCTGGCCACAGTCTCCACGTTAGCACCCACATTGTATATGTACAGGGACATATATATTATATATATTCATAGTTATAAAAAAGAAAAAAAAAACAAACACCTGTCCTGATTGGTTTTTGTTAAAACATGAAAAAAAATTTTATTGTTTTAGACAAAGAGGCCACTTTTGGAAAATAATACTTTTTTTTTTAGTTGAATCAGGTGAAGACAGAGTTAAAATCACATAGGATTTGCATTTTAAAAAAAGGAAAGCACTAGGATCGTTGGCACTGGAGTAACTATTTACACTGAACAGAGGTCTGGCCTTTTACATAACATCGATAACAATGCATTTTCCAAAGTCTGAGAAATAACAAGGTTCTGCCTCGAATGCTTCACAGAGGAGGTTCGGATTTGGGGACAAGTGTCATTAATGAGGAAGTTCATCAGCTTCAGAGTCACATGCAATCTGATCCTGGACGGTTCTTGCTGCTCAGGGGCAGCTGGCTACGGAATTGAAAGCTAATGGGGAGGGGTGGGGCAGCCTCTGGGACAAGGCCTCTCTCTGCAGGCCCGGGCCTTACAGGTTTTCACCAGGTTGGTACTGCGGCTCTGTCGCGGTAAAGTAGTCTTCCAGGAAGCCCTGCAAGTACTCAAAAGTGGGGCGTTCTTCGGGGTCCTTTTTCCAGCAGTGGATCATGAGCTCATGCAGAGAGATGGGGCAGTCCTGCGGACAGGGCATCCTGTAGCCGCGCTCCACCTGCTCCAGCACCTCCCGGTTGTTCATGCCTGCAAAGACAAGCACAGTGAGCGCGGGCACCTCTGGGCTCCAGGCCTGACTGCGCCCCTGAGACTCCCCTTCTTCTCCTTTGAGTCTGCACGTGGCTGAAATCCGTGGAGGGCCCCCGCCTCACCCAGGAGATGAACCATGCCATACCACTCAGAATTAAAAGAGGAACGTGGCACCGATACGTGCAAAAACCTGGAGGGTGAATCTCAGAAGCGTGAGAAATGAAGGGAGCCAGACACAGAAGACAACATACTGTAGGATTTCATTTACACAAAATTCTAGAAAAGGCACAACTCCATGTAGAGAAGGCAGATCAGTGGTTGTGAGGGGGAGGGGAGGAATGCCTGCCCAGGGGCCGGAGGGAATGTCTGTAGCAGGGGTCAGCAAACTCTTCCTGTCAAGGCCAGATAGTAAATATTTTTGGCTTCATAGGTCACATATGATTTATGTCTTCTTCTTCATTTTACAACCCTTTATTTAAAAACAACAAAACAAAGCCAGGCTGGGAGTCAGATCTGGCCCATGGCTGCAGAATCTGCCAACCCCTGTTCTGTGTCACGTACGTGGTGGTGTGACTGTTGATGTATATCAAAGCTCACTGAATTGCACGCTTAAAATCGTTGGATTTTACTGTATATAAATTACATTTCAATTAGGCTGACAAAAATATATGAATAAAGTAGACAAAAACACCTTCACAGAATGGAAGCACACCGCCCTTGTTTATAGCATTTATAACCTCCATTTATGAACGTCATAAAGCAGTTTTCCTCGTGTCTGGGCAAACTCTTGAAGCCCCACTGTCTGAGATCTGCCATCATGCCGGTGCAGCTCAGCACCGTCTGGCCTGGTGACCCCAAAGTGCCCTGAGGTTTGGAGACTTTGACGGAGGCACGAGGCACCTCCAGGGCCTGTGCTTACCACAACCCCGGCCAGACCATCCATCATGTGAGACCCTCCTGCCCCAGCGTGCTGTCGGACAATACGGGAAATACCACACTCAGGGTGAGGCAAACGGTCTGACCGCTTTCCCAGCTACCGCCAGTCACTATTCTCCAGTTTTCCTTCCCTTTTTCATCGTATCACCTTCGCCATCTCCCCACCAACCCCTGGTATGTTTTCTGGCTGCTTCCTGGCCCCCAAGCCTGTAGTCTGGAATCCTGCCCACCCAAGCCATACAGAATCCTAGATTTCTTCTCCTCTCTCTCAGGGCTGCGACCAGCAGGAGAACGCGGCATATGCACCCAGCTTCCTTAAATTCTGGAGGAGGTGGCGACCTGCTAGCTAGAAACCTGTCAGCCTGGCCAGAGGCACCAGGCCCAGAGCACAACCCTGTCCCCCTGGGCAGGGGCATTCAGACTTTGGGTGTGTTGCCGATCCTCTTTGTCACGTTGTTACTTTTGGAGCTGGGTGTATCCTGGCTCCCCCTGGCTGTCCGCCATTGTCCTATAGGTCACAAGTCCGTCTACACCTTTTTAGGATGCTTTCCTGTTCTCTGCTGTTATAATTTCTTGAGGTGATAACATCCACATGTTATTTACACTGTATTGAAGTTGGCTTTCAACACAAGCATTGCAAAATCACCTTGCAGGTCAGGGTGACCCCTAATTTTAGAGAGAGAGGTTTGGCGAGACAGTCTAGGTCCCTGCCTCCGCGCCACGCATGCCGTGGGAGGTAGAGGTGGCAGCTCTGTGGCCGATTAGCTTAAATCCTCCTCTAACAGCTGAAAACTCGGTGCAGGGTGGGGTGGTTGGGGCGGGGGGGGGGGAGCTGGAAGCACAGGGAGGAACTTTTCCACAGTGCTCTGGACAAACAGGGTAAGGGACACAGGCCAGCACTTCCTTATCCACAATTCCAAATTCCAACAAGCTCTGAAAACCAAAATGTTTTTGTAACTCAGTTGGCAGCAGAACTGATGTGAACTGACCTCATTCGGCTATAAAACCTGAACTGATGTGAGGCTATTTACTGTTTTTATTTCTCTATACATATTGCCCAGAAAGGTTTAGGAAGGAAGAGGGTGTTATCACACACCAGGATTGGCATTCTCCAAAGTGTTCGCTTTGCCGCATATTTTAGTACAGTCCTTTGGGTTTCATAGTATTTCAGAAATCACAGAAATTTCTGCCTGAACCTGCACAAATCTCCCTTGTCCTTGTCCCTGCCAGGAACCTGCAGGAACTGGAGGGAAGACAGGCAGCAGATCTGAACCTCAGAGGTCTGACAGGCCCTTCTGGAGGTGTCTACGACCCCCCAAAACGCCTGCTAATGCTTTATCCTGTCACAGACTCTCCATCCAAAATGGCACCACAGAGTTTAATTAATCACTCTCCTCTGGCTCTGCAGAGCTTATGTCAGTACATGTTTCATTTCATTAAAAAGCAAACTACTCAAATGGAAAGATTTTACTTTTTTTTTTTTTTTTTTAAGTCTTAATTCAATCTCTGCCAATGGAAAGTTTAATTGGCCACTTGGGTCAATCCTATTTTTCCAGTGCTCAGCCCAAGCCTCGGACACAACAGATTTGGCAACATGAACTCAACATGCGGCCTATCTGGAAGGCAGCCTGCTTCCTGGACATTTGGAGCCAGGGGACAGAGTGTAAGCTGGCCTGTGCGGGACACTGGCAGGCCCCTTCTCCCTCTCCACCTCCTTTCCTACCTGCACCCCCCCCCACCCCCGCCCCCTTCCCCACTCCTTCTCCTTCTCTTCTCAGGCCGCCTTCTCCCCCGATTCCTCAAAGCATGGAGAGCAGATGAAAACAATTCCACGCACAGGGCCAAGTAGAAACATACCAACGACAGCTTTGCCAGAAAAGGGGCTATTCAACAATGCTCTTGGCTGACAATGACAAGCAGAATGGCACTAGCTCTTTTCCTTTTGCAACCATCCATAAGCCAGAACCCACTTTTGGATTGGCTGACCCTTGGACCTGGCACCTTCACAAAGTACCTCTGCAACAATAACTGCACAATCAAGATGGGCACACTCAGCAAGGTGTAGGCTAGTTTTTATTTTACGAACAACAGCTAAATTAAGTGGACTGTGTTAACACAGGTTGAGTATCCCTTATCCAAAATGCTTCAGACCAGAAGTGTTTGGGATTTCAGATTTTGGAATATATGTTTTATACTTATCAGTTCAGCATCCCTAACCCGAAAATCCGAAATGCTCCAATGAGCATTTCCTTTGAGCATCATGTCGGCTCTCAAAAAGTTTCAAATTTTGGTGCATTTCAGATTTTGGATTTTTGGATTAGGAATATTCAACCTTTATCTAAAAAATAGAATTCTCTGCTATAAAAATTTTGAAAATCATGTTTTTTCCTAGAATTTTGTTTTTGGAAAAATGGCTTTTACTCTATACACGACCATAAAGACGGGCCTATTTTGTTTTTACTTTTTAGATGGTTTCATATTTTTTTCCACCTGGGAGGAGAAGGGCAGTGAATGGGAAGGGAATATATAGCATCTTGGGGACCGGAGTGTTCAGGAGAGAGTCTTGAGGGACATGGGGATAGTAGAGAGAAGATTCTTTTTATTGTACTTCCAGCTGAGACAGCGGATGAGAATGCCTGCGAATAGTTTTCTTTTTTCTCCCTTTTTAGTGGGGAGAAGGCCATAGGAAAAAAAAGAAGAGACAGGAACTTTAAAACACAACTGCATGGGCATGTATCAGAGAAATGCTGTCATAGACAGCTTGAGTTTCCAGGTTTCCTAGTGGGAGCTGCAACAGACAGCGTTTTCAACAGGGGCTGCGTGTCCCTGGTTCCCAGCCTCCGTGTCAGAGAGGAGCCTCAGGCTGGGCAGCCAGCAAGCACAGAGACCACCCCTGGGTTTCCTTCCGATCCTCTCCCCTCTGCTCCCAGTTCCAAGGGAGCAACCTGCCCTTCCTGCTCTCTCATGAAAGTCACTCAGGAAAATGCGCCATTGTGGTGGGCCTCTCTCACCAGGCACCACTCCACAGTACTTAAGCCACAAACCGCCTTACTAGCCACTGTGTGGGGGTCTGCCTTCGAATTCCTCTTCCCCAGAGTTGCCACGAAAGCCTCCTGCCACCTTGGATTTTAAGCTTTCAAACATTGCCCTTGATTTCTAGTCGGTCTGCCCAAAATACTGCAGCTAAGATTGTCACAGCCAAGAGGACTATACTCAATTCCTGCCATTATGACTGTATTATCCTTTCTAAATCACACTCCTTTCCAGCACACTCAGAGGTCAAGTCTCCAACTCTCACTTTCAAACCCTCACTCTATATGGTTGCCAACAACGTCTACTCTTACGTATGTGTTTTCTTTTTCCTTCTCTCCTTTTAAACTTTCCTATTCTTCTTCTTGAACTCAGTGGAGACTTCCCTCTTTTTTTTTTTTTTAGATTCTTTAGAGAAGGAATAAAAATCAGTTTCATTGGCAGAGCATTGGATTAGTTGCCACCTCTTGACTTCTGACTTTGCATCCATCTTTCAGCAGGTGACTTGATTTTCCCTGGCCTCAGTTTCTCCATTTGTCAACAAAATACCTCAACATTCACTGTGTTTTCAGCTGTTTGAAAAAACAACTTCTGGCTGGGCACAGTGGTTCACGCCTGTAATCCTAGCACTATGGGAGGCTGCGGCAGGAGGATTGCTTGAGCTCAGAAGTTTGAGACCAGCCTGAGCAAGAATGAGACCCCGTCTCTACTAAAATTAGAAAAAATTAGCTGAGCATGGTGGTATATGCCTATATATGCCGATTGTCCCAGTTACTCGGGGACTACAGGCAGGAGGTCACTTGATCCCAGGAGGTTGAGGTTGCAGTGAGCTAGGCTGATACCATGGCAATCTAGCTGGGGCAACAGAGTGAGACCCTGTCGGAAGGAAGGAAGGAAGGAAGGAGGGAAAGAGGGAGGGAGGGAGGGAGGAAGGGAGGAAGGGAGGAAGGAAGGAAGGAAGGAAGGAAGGAAGGAAGGAAGGAAGGAAGGAAGGAAGGAAGACAAACTGTCTTCTGTGAATGAAAAGTATTTGTTTTATAGCTTTTGATTGGTGCGGCTTCCCAATATGAATCTCAGAGGGGCCATATCTGCACAATCAGGGACCTTAACTGTTATCTGCTCATATTTACATCTGTATTCGACTATGGGTTACAAGAACCTGGATTTTTGTGCCATGTGAATTAAGTACTTTAACAATGGGAATGATGTTCAGGTGATCACACATCCAAAGTACTTTTGCAAACCATGCTTCCCATTAGAAGGAAACTATACAATACTGTGCATGAGGCCTTCTGTCTGAAGCTCCCCTTGCCTCTCTGCATAAGCCCTGTAAAAAGGCCCTTGTGTTTACTGTCTGTTGAGCAGTGCTGCACCAGTGCTGGAAGAAGGAGGGGTGTTAATGCTGCTTCCTCAGCACGAGCCTGCACCATCGCGTGTGCTCCTATTATCAGATTATCATGTGCTCTAGCTGCCTTACTGGACAACAACCATGCGGCTTCATGTTAGGTTTTGGTATAGGATCAAAGTAAAAATTTTAGGCAGAGAGTATAGATCAAAGAGTATAGATGAAAATAAAGGACTGATCTTGAGAAGGCACAATAATGACTAGTTATGCTTCCGTTTCCCCATCTTACCAGATAACCTCAGGGCAGCTGTTTTTATTAAGCCCACTGCATTAATAAATATAGAAATGACAGCTGTGCAGGTCCCATAATACACAAAGGTTATTTAAAACTTGATAATGCAGTATCATAAAGAACTCCTTTGTCCCAGCAAGAAAGACGTGAAGAAGAGAGGAAGGTGCCATTAGGGAGACCAGGGGACTGCACCACTGAGGATGAGGAGCAGTGGCGCAGGGCTGGGTGCGGAGGGCCCCTCCCTGGCTGCCCCTTCCTCCCTCCTCCTCTCACGGGCCACACTGGCCAAGGGAAGCCTTGTAGGGGAGGTGACAGCATGAACCTCTGGGCATCCCAGGCAGCATTCTCTCTCTGAGGGAACACCATGAACTGAAGGAAAAGTCCCAAGGACCGTGGACTGGCCAGGGAGGGACAGAGCAGCCTCGGCCAAGATGAGAGGTTTCATCCTGCTTCCTGTTCTCCTCCTGGCTGGAGAGTCCTAAGCCTACCCTACCCCGCAGAGAATCTGCTCTTGTCATGTTGAACACAGGAAAATACATGTCTATGGCTTAGGGCAGGACTTGTAATTCTTTAAGGAAGGAGCTACTAGTTTCACTAATTTCCCTTACTTCTTAAAGACATTATCCAGTGACTACATGCATTCAAGGAAGTCAAGCGGCTGTCACTTGCTGAATGATTTGAAATTGCTTCAAATGCATGAATAAATACAATTTGCTTAAGAAAATGTTCCTGGCTCTGCCAGATCTTGCCAAATACAGAAAACAGGTGTTCAGTTAAGAGCCAGGGAACAGAATGGCCAGGACATTCTGCCTGGAACAGTGTTGGAACATGGTGTTTGAAGTGACCACAGGATCAATTTTCCAGAACAACTTTGAAGACAGAGGCTACCTGGTGGCTGAGAAAATACATGTTATATCTGTGTGTGAAGATTATGGAATAGATTTAAAAGGCTTTGCAGGCTACGGGCCAAATTTGAAAACCTTGTTTCAAAAACCTGATAGGTTCTTTCTTTTCTGTCTCATTCATTCATTTGTTTATCCTTAGCGAGAGTCTACTATGTGGCTGACACTGTACTGGGAGTTGGGAATACATCACAGGAGCTCCCTTCCCCTCAAACAGTGTAGAACTACTGGGAAATACAGGCACACAAACAGGCGCTTCAACAGAAATGTACCAGGGGTCATGGAAGCGAGCAGAAGGGGCACATATTTGGTCTGGACATGGGGAAGCCTTCACAAAAGAGGTGACATCTGGTTGGGCCTGCGTGTTCAAGACCTGCATGTTCAAAAGTGATCTCTTGGTGTGTCTGGGGTAAAGTGTGAAAGGTAAAGAATGGCAAGAGAGAAATGCTAAGTCAGATCATGTCACTCTCCTGTTCAAGTCCCCTCACTTCTCATCTCACTAAGAATAAAAGCAAGAGTCCAAACAATGACTTAGGAAGGCCCTATCAGGTCTGCCCCCGGGGACCTCCTGCTCCCTCAGCTCCCCCACACCCCACACCGGCCTTCTGCAGTTCTGCAGGGCCTCTGGCCTCTACTCTCTCCCTTCCCCCTTGATAGCAGGCTCTATCCCCAGATACCCACCTGGCTCAAGTCTCCCTTCCTTCAGGTCTTTCCTCAGATGGCACTTTCCCAGTGAGGTCCTCCCCGCCACTCTCTCCTGACTCCCTCTCTCTCCTTCCCTGTTTTCTTTTTCTCTCCAGCTGTTATCACTAGCCAACATTTGATATATTTTGCTTATTTATCTTTGTTTATTGTTTGTCTCCTTGAAGCAGAATGGAAGACTATGAGGGCAGGAGCATTTGCCTCTGTTGGTTCACTGATATACTGTTGGTGTCTGGCATACAGTAGGCACTCAATAAATATTTGTGGAATGATTACAGGAAAAGAGTTGCAAAGGACTATGCAAAACTAAGCCTTCTGGAGTTTATCTGGAAGGCAAAAGGAAGCCATGCGTGTGTTTGTTTGACTAGGAGAGTAAGATAACTAGGTCTGTGCTTTCTAGGATACTAACTCTGCTGGTGACAATGATAAAATGGTGGGTGGATGGGGAGAGACCTGGAGCAGAGAGGAAACAAAGGATTTGAGAGAGGTTTTGAAAGTGAAATGGCAGGTTAAAATGCATAACTCTGATTTTATGCATCAACCCACGAAAACTGCTTTTACTTACGTGTTTCTATTTCTCATTATACATCAGTATAAAATCAGTTCTAATCTTGATGCAAAGAATGGTTCTGAACCTGGGCTTGCAGAAAAGCAAGCTAGATTGCAATGCTGGAATGAATTCAGGTCAGGCTGCTAGCAGGGAGCTGATAACATGGAGCTATTCTTTGGAGCCGTGTGCGTGTTTGATACACGTCTTGAAAGCAACCTTACTTGTCTGGTAAGGTGACGTGACTCCTCTTCACTACCGTCCTGTTAATCTCAGCATCACGTTTCAGTACTTTTTTCCTCTGGCTTCAAGGTTCTCAAGCAGTTTGAGACTGTCCTCATCCCTTCCTTTTTATCCATTCCTTTCACAAAACTTGCCCATGTTTTATTGCCTCTTCATCCCTTTTGCCCTTTATTTGGTCACACCTCACACAATCCATTCTAAGTTCCTTCTCTGATGCTCACTTCTGGATCTTCTTGCATGCTGGGCAAAAACGCCTAGAAAGCTTTTATAAAATCCATTTGTAAGTCACCTCCTCCTCCCCCACTTCCATCCTCACCTACCAGCCCGAGTAGCTTTCCTATGTGTGGAGGCAACAGAAGGCCATTCTTAGGCACGGAGGAACTCAGAAAAATGTACCACCACCTACTGTTCTCAGAAAAAGAGAATGACTTGCATGTGTACTCCAGCCAATGGAGAAACTACTCCTTCAAAATGCAGAATGAAAGTCAAGACGGATGGGGCCTGGGAATCTGTCTAGGGCGTCTACCCACAGGCACAAAGACTCAACAGGGAAAATTGAGAAGTGACCTCTCAGCGCACGTGGACTGCCTGGGCCGCACCCCCAGACAGCCCGAGTATAGAGAGGGGACCTTTCCCACCTTTCCCAGTGATGTCTGACGAAGCTTAATGGAACTGTTTGTTCCCTAGGAATTGTTATCCTTCATTAGGGTAATAACCCTGTAATTGGAATCCCTCTGTAAAAGCTTCTCCCTCAAGAAGAGTTTTCTGTCAGATTCACAAGTCCAATTAAATATGATTATAGCTATGTTAAAAAACAAAGGCCACAAAGCACCCGTGGCCAGGAGCAGGCCTGGGAACAATCTTCCACGAGTGAGGGGCAGCTCACGTCAGCCCTGCCGACACGGCTCCCGGTCACCGCTGCTTACCGCCAGGCGGCACACGGGGCCCCACGTGACCGGCTCCTGCTCTCGACTGCCTTTCCAGCCACATCACCTCACGCGGCCTCTTTTCCTCACACTCATCCTGTGGCTCCTTGTACAGGCCCTGTCCTCTGAAGGCTTAGTGCCTTCACAGGTGCCAGACTTTGGGATGCTCTTCCCACCTCCTCGCCTTGAGGAAACCCTACTCACCTTCCGAGGCCTGGCTGACTTGCCTCGTCTACACAGCAGCCCTGCCCCACCCCCACAGAGTCAGAGGCAGTTATCAAAGCCCACTGCGTATCAGCAGTTGCTTGTAAATCTATAACTATGCATGACAAGCTGGACTTAGTCCTCACTTCAAAGTCCTGAGTCATCGTCACGGGGTGCTGCGGGAAAGGCCCCTCTTCGGACCTGTTGTATGTAGACACCTGAATCAGGTGCCGCTGACCCCATGATCAGAATTAAGATTTGGGGCCCATAGTGGGTAAAGTCAAGTAATCCGTCCCTTGAGGATGACTATCTCTAATAATAAAAAAGTAACAAATACAGCTGATTTCTTCCTGGATTTGATGCATATTTTATCTACCTGATTATAAGCTCCACAAGTGCAGGGACTAAATTCATTTATTTGCTTACTAGTCTCTCTCTAGCACCTAGAACAGTGCCTAACCTGAGGCAGGAACTAATCAATGTTTGCTGAGAGTACGAGTGTCTTAAAAACGCCTGGCACAGTTTATACTTGACTAAAGCTACACTAAATGAACGAATCCCAGTCTAAGTTGTAAAATGAGGCCATTTTCCTTCTGCTAAAACCAAACCTGACAAAAGACCCTCCTGCAGAAACGCACACCTGCCTTTCTTCTCTGAGGCCCTCACCTCCACCCCTTTGTCTCGGCTTCTGTGTGTGATCTGGAGAAACAAAAAACCTCTTTGTATTCTGGAAGGAAAGGCTTTTCAGAAACGCAAAACAACATTAACCTTTTCCCCCCAATTGCATTCAACACATGGGGTGACTATAAACCAGGGGGATCAGGAAGAAATTAGTTCAAAATCCAGATGAGAAAAAAAGAGGTGCCTTCCTGTCTTCAAAATACCTAGACCTGCACATTTCCCCCTTGGGGAGCAATTCAGAAACCCCCATGTCGTGCTCCAGCCCCTCCAGGGTGGCCCTTCCTTCTGGGCTGCCGCCTGGCTATTCCTGGGCGTCTGCCGCCTGTGTGTGCGGGGGAGGGTGGGGGTGTGGGGGTGTGGAGCAGCAGTCTCCCCGTGTCAGTAAAGCTGCCTTACACCCGCGCCCCTACACACCCATGCTGGTACTTCCGAGACCCGGAATTTGTCAATTCTGCCTCCATGTCACCCTGGCTCTTCTAGGAGTGTCGAGGCTACACCAATCCAGAAAGAGATCCTCTTTATGTGCACTTCTCTGTGTTCTATGAAGATGACCAGAAACAATCATGCAAAACGAACAAAGGGATTACAAATTAATCTGCCCTCGCTGGCTCCTCTGACTGCAAAGATACAATTACAAACCCAGGATTTGCAAGAGACCTAAATTCCTCATTAATCTCCACTATCGTTCCTATCACTGTTTTTTTCCCCCGTCCCTAAGCTTTTTTCTTAGGCAGGACATGAGAAGGAGCTATGTTCTCTCTCCACTCAGCAGTAACTGAAAAATATGTCCTTAACATTTCAAAAAGCAGATCGCCCCTGTGCCATAACCGCTAAAGCGTGGAGGTGAAATGGGATGAGTGTCCTTTACGTCACCATCTGTCTAAATTAATGAATTTAAACACGCATAACCTAAACCTGCGGTTTCTTTGGAAAGCATGAATTTGATACTCCAGAAAAATTTCAGGGTCTAAGAATCTCCAATTTCTTTACATTATACATGCTTTGATATAGCATATCTGGACTGTTCAGCAACAGGCAGCGAATGGTCTCTAAATTGCATTTTGCATGTGCGTCTGCTCTGTTTGGCCATCTGGAGCTGGGGCCTGCAGAGAGAGCAGGTTCTGGCATCTTCCTGCCAGGCTCACTCCATGGGTCAGTGCTATAGTGTAATCAAAAAGCAGTGGGGGCTTCTCTCCTTCTCTTTCCCAGACATGCCTGCAAACTCCATTTGGGCAGAGGCTCTGCCAGTGACATTTCTGCTCTGGGAACCACAGACACATACTCCTACTGAGAGAAGAGAGATTCCATGAGCTGGAGATGGGGGGTAGGGGTAGGGGGACCGAATCATTCAGACCACCTGTTATTATATTAAACCCAGCACACAGTTCACAGTGGCTGCTTGTCTACATGCCATGGTGGATCCCAGTTCTGTTTTTCTCTGACTAAATACCTGCCCATGTTCTTCGAACTCAGGCTAAACAGAAAGCAAACTGGGTGAGGTTTCCCCAAATGGTGTCAGAAAGCCTCTAATCAGAGGCGCATTTCTGCAAGGTCCTGCTCTTACCTGGGTATGGCACTCTTCCTTTGGTGACCAGCTCTGTGAGTAAAATTCCAAAAGACCACACATCAGACTTGATTGTGAACCTGCCATACAGGGCTGCTTCAGGGGCCGTCCACTTAATGGGGAATTTTGCACCTGCAGAATAAACAACTGGTTATTCATGAGGCAGAGGGCACGGGATGGTATGGTGGTATGGTGTGGGGGAGGGAAAGCACTTGGAAGCCACTTTCACAGGAGCAGGTTTAGAGAGAACAGGGAGGGGGTGAAACAGGAATGCACTGGGCTTGAGATGTGCGCCAGGAAGTTCTGTTGAAATGGGCTATGTGTCCCCAAGGTCTCCCACACTCACAGCAGAGAAAGGATTTTCCCCTGGCAAGTCCCCTCCCTATACTTGCTTTCTCTCCTCTGCCCTTTTCCTCCATAGCAGCCATCTTGACCCCTGGGATAGTTTTTTCTTCTCCACTATATGATTACTTTTTTTTTTTTTTAATCTCTTCACCTTTCTTCTACTAGCCAGAAAGGGTATTATTTAATGTTTGCTTTTTTCTTTTTGAGACACAGTCTCGCTCTGTTGCCCCGGGTATAGTGCAGTGGCATCATTATAGCTCACTGCAACCTCCAACTCCTGGGCTCGAGCAATCCTCCTGCCTCAGCCTCCCGAGTAGCTGGGACTACAGGCATGCAACACCACGCCTGGCTAATTTTTCTATTTTTAGTAGAGACAGGGTCTCACTCTTGCTCAGGTTGGTCTTGAACTCCTGAGCTCAAGCAGTTCTCCCCTCTAAGCCTCCCAGAGTGCTAGGATTACAGGTGTGAACCTCCGCGTCTGGCCTAATGTTTATTTTTTAAAGAGCAATGTTGCCTCTATGACTGTCTTGGGAGTCTCTGACTTTTGAAGACCAGGGAGCAAATTCATGCCAAAGTCAGTAGAGTTTTTCCTTTCAAATTTCTCTCATCATTAAAAGAATCCTCTCTCTGAACCAAAAGGAAGGGTGGGGTCCACCCTGTTCTTTACTATGTTTGATGTGTGTGTAGGGTATTAAAAGGGATTGGGCAGCCTGTCTGTGTTCATAAATGTTAGGCTCAGCAATTACAGAGCAGTTCCAGATATTTCATTGAACAAACTAAAAGAAAAACACAAGGAATTTTTATTACTGATATAAACACAATTATAGTTAATTCTGCTTAGGAGCTCCTAAAAAAATCATACAAAGTCTAACAAAATCAGAAATTTTCATAGTATCTTCTATAAAAAGACACTATGTGCAAAAGTGACAAATAATTAAAATCTTTAAATTAGTGTGGTTTTAATAACCAGAAGTATGATAAATTACAGCAATTATTTGGTTTTAAATACAGTATATGATAACATCTTTAGTAAATCTACCCTGGCATTTTATGGCAACATAATTTTCCTCTCCATCTCCTTCTATGCTCATGTGAAATGAAATTATAAAAAGAAAATCTTACTATTATGTGGCATCTCACATTAACACTGGAGCAGAAAAGTTATTCTACAGTCTTTTTCCCTTTAATGCATTGAGTTATTTTTAATTAGCTATGTTCCTCAAGCATAATTATTTGTATCTTTCCTTATATGCTGGATAATTCCACACAAGACCTGGTATTCTCTGAATAGTCATTTTGTTTCTAAAGTTTCTTTCAAAGCATTCTTTTTACACTTCCTTTCCTTGAGCATTCTGTTCACGCAGCTTTGGCCTCTGAGCCGCTGGGATTAATGTGATAGATTTTCTTCAGTGTCGAGAGCAGACTTTGCCCTGGACCAAGCCTCAGCTGGAGTTCTCTTACTTCAGAGAATTAAAGGTATATTAAATTCATTCCTATTTAAACCATCTCTCGAGCCAAATGGCTTAGAAATTTCTGCCCATCTCTGAAGCAAATGGAACATTTTTCTCTGCTGTGCAGACAAATCCCGTAACTAAAACGACAAGCAAAAAGGAGCCTTTCTTCTTGGAATCACTCAACGTTGGGTGAAGGTGCATGTATTGCTGAAAGCAAACGAGTTAAAATTTGGATACAATCATTTTGGATTTTCTGAGAGATTTCATACTTTCAGATTTAAAAAAGGTCAATTTGTCAGCCACTTGCACTAGTCTGCTTTATTATTTTCTCATTTTATAATTTATATTAAGGATTATAACATGTAAACCTTCAAAAAAAAAGATAAAACAAAGGCTGTGTAGTATAACGGGTCTTCGATAGGAATTAATTTGTAGATATGTGCTATGGTTTAGTAGTAGGAGCTAATTTAAATAAATTTATTTTGTATTAGTTTTCTGAGATAAGCAATATATTATATTCATACCAAGCAATATATTTATAATATATTTGTAGGGACAAAGAATAAATATCTTCATCCAACTGCTACTTCTTTTCTGTCTTCAAATAGTAGGCACTTTTGACAAAATAAACTTCTCTAAAGATAACTCATATTTTCCTTTTCAAGGAGGACAAAAGGTTAAATTTAAGCAGCAATAAGTATTAACCCTTTGCACTTGGATGTCGAGTGTGACTCGACACGGTTAGCAAAAATTATAGAGATTAAAATTACTCTTTGAATGTATCAATAATTTGAAATATAAAAAAATTCAAATAAGTTTATATGAAAAGAAACTCTAGTTTTTTATTCTACTGCCACACTTTGTAAAATCTGGGGTATTTAAAAAATTAAATCCCAAGTAGAATAAAGGAATCGAGACTAAAGCAAGCGAGTGCAAAGGATTAATGATTAACTGAGGTTTCTACTGAAAAGAACTGATTGATGCTTACTCTTACTCTACTCATTTCATTACCTGTATTTCCCCTTATCTTGGTTCCCACCTCTTGAGGGTACTAAGCTATTGGCCCTAAAATGCAGCTCTAAAAGGCCTCGAGTTAACTGGGGATTTTTGGCAGGGGTCTTTGCAAATGGCCATCCAGATTGCACAATGCAAAACTCCTGTCTGTGTGAACAGTATCCCTAAGGTTGTTGAGTACAAGACCTGTCTAATCCCACAGGTGGCCTTGCTAGGAGCTGCTGCAATGGGCTCTTTGCTTGGATGAAGTTAGGAGAGCTCAGACACTGGTAAGGATAGATCTCCTGGGTGTAACTATGGTCTTTCCTTTGAAAATGAAGTTCTGTCTCTCAGATATTTTCCCAGATGGCAGGCATAAAGTCAGGATCAAAGTCGTCTTCTAAACAGTATGGATTTGTAGAAAAATGGAGAAAATGTCAGGAGAACTATATTATAATTAACTTGCTATTGTTATGTAACTACCTGATTTGCTCTATGAAATTCTGTCTGGGAGCAGGATTCAAATACCAACACAGTTTTCTCTCCTTTGCATTTTATTGGATGAAATACAGCAAACCATGTAGGTAACAATCATCCGTGTCACTGACCTTGAGCTTTGGAGCACACTGTAACGCTCAGTGTACTTGTTCCATGTTTATATGAATTAAAAAAAGGAGTTGTCACTCTGTTTTTCATTTCTTACTGAATTGGTTTAACAGTTTAAGATTCCTTTAAGCCAATACACAAAGGCCATAATATGTATGTATGGACTTGGAAGCATCTTTCCATTGGATGTTTTCTAGGTACTGCTTGCAAGTTTTACCAATCTCTCAGGATAAACTCATTGGTGAAACCTCAACTTGGTGCTGCCACCAGGCCAGTATCCCTGGAACTTCCAGGTATCTTTGTACTTTAGTCATTCAACTCCGAGGAACAGTTTATAAGACCAGTTGGCCTTAGGGTGAATCACTTCCTGTGGTGAGTAAATACACCAGTGTTTTCTTTTTTTTTGTTGTTTTTCTTTTTCTCATTCTCACCATCCAAAGGAACATACCAGTGTTTTAAATAATTTCTTATACATACGTCAATTTTATTTCTCTAAATTCTGTCAAGATAAGAAAAGAGTGGTCACAAGCTCTGAGTAACAATAAGTGATCTTAATCACTCTGTGGTTGCAATGACTATCTTGACGCCAATGGTGCCTGCGTTTACATCACTGGACGAGACCTCTCTCTTGAGATCCTGACTTGTGTAACTGATTTCCTCCTCAATGTCTCCACTGGGATGTCTCAAAAAGCTCCTCAAATACAACAGCCAAAATTTATCTTCCCCACAATTTGGCTTCTTTTTCAATCTTTGCTGCCTTTGTAAACCACCCAGCTGATGATACCCAAATTCCAAGATTCATCCTCATCTGGATGCTCTGATTTTCCATCACTGTGCACTCAGATACCAGCACAGTACCTGCCTGGAGGAGGAGCTCAATGCGTCTTCACCCGATGATCTTCAGCCTCTCCTCTTTGCTGCCCTCCATTTCCATACAGAACCCATTTAACCCTGACTGTTTCATACTCTCGAATGTGTCTAGTCCTCTTCACCTTCTCTGCCCTCACTCTAGTCCTCATGAGCTCAGCATCACCTGCCTGGACACTGGAGTAGCCTTCCAACTGCATCTGCGTGCACCATCTGTCCCTATCTACTTCTCCAGCCTCTTCTTGTCATCCCAGACTTGCCTTTCTCTGCTCCCCTCTTTACCCCACAACTCTCCATTGCCTCTCTTTGACTGCTTTGCAAGTCTCAAGCTCCTTCCTGCTTTAGGGCCATAGGACAGGCTGTTCCTTTTGTCAAAACTCCCTGCCTGGTGGCTAACTCCTACTCTTACTCCTCCTTTGATCTTAGCCTAAGTGTTACTCACACGGGGAACCTGTGCCTGATCACTAAAGGCTGGGGTAGGTTTCCTAGTTCTGTGCTGCCAGAGCATCTTCCTCTTTGTTACTATTAAAGTGCAAGGAGTACATGAGTTGCCTGAAGTATGTGTCTCACAATAGATGGATACGGTCCTTGAGCACGGGAGCTTGTCTTTCAGGATGACCACTGATCTCCAGTACTGAGCCCAGTGCCCAGAAGGCATTTGATACACGGGTGTGGAATGAATGAATGGGTAGCTGGTCAGCTGGCCGGCCCTTCCAGCCCTCCCTGTTTGCTGAATAACCACAGTTCCTCATGGGGCTTATTGTGAGCTCCCTCCCACCGATGAACCCTCTCCTTGTCCCTGGTGACGCACCTGTGTCACTGTCTCCATCTGGATGCTCTCGTGAGGGAATGACAACTGCCAACTACCACGGACAGCATCTGCCACTACACACTAAGGGAACTTAAAAGCACCCAGAAAACTCTATATTTTTACTGTCAAATGTGGTGTGTTTAGATCCCCTTTGGGTCTGAGTGATCTGAGTGAGGTAGGGGGAATCCCAGACTTGGCTCTGTGAGGAGAATGAACCCGTGCCACTGGGCTGCCACAGAAAGACAAGGTGGCAAGAGGCCTCGGGAGTGTCCACAGAAAAAGAAAGTGGAAAATCCTTCTCTTGATAGACTGGGATGAAAGCAGGTGACTAGATACCATGTAGCCCTGGTCTTTCTCATTTCAAATAAGGCCAATAATCATCCATGTTTCAAGTAAGAGAAAAAAGAGGGTTGTGGATTTGTTAAAAGTTTGTCCACAAAATCAATAACAAAAACGCCACTACTGCTGGGCTGGTTTGTTCTTTCTTCCCATCACAGATATTTCTGGAGTTTTCCCCATGTGCCCAGCATCGTACTTGGTGCTGGAAGAACAACGGTGAACACAACCTCTGGCTGTCCTGGAGCTGGAAGCTTAGTTTGAGGAGGAGATAAAATAAATGAATGGCTACTATACATGTCAACTACCATAAAGTGCTATAAAGGATAATAAAATGAAGTATGTGGATAGATTTTGTGGGGCTTTGTGACCTGCACTAGGATTTTGGATTCTGTCCTAAGCGTGATGGGAAGCCACTGGGCTCATGAGCAGAAGTGCGATGACTTCTCACCTTGTTCCTTCTCGTCTTTGAAACATGGAAGATGAACACATCAATATCTTGAGAATGATATGTGATGAGATAGAATGGGAAAAGTATTTTGACTTTTCAAACTCTTAAGAAGCGTCATGACATTTCAAGGCCCACGGGTGTCTATCGGCAATTAGCAAATGGGTAGCATATGCTTCCACTGTCACTTCTGTCATGTTTATTTAACTAGTGGCTCTTGTCACATTTGTGCTATTTTAGTGCACTGTCTCACATTTGAATAATACCAATAGTCTCAGGAACAAAGGAGTAAAACTTAGCATACTCCAACACTTTGTAAAGCTCAAACATTTCTATGGGAAATGCATCAATTATTTTTTCTGAGTTTATTCTTCCCTGATGTTCTTCCTTTCTTTCTAAGCATTTTGTTTGTCTCCACTGTCTTTTTCATACTCCCACTCTCTAATTATAAGTGTCTTAGAGGACTCAGTGTTCCAGACTCTTCTCTTTCCATATATTCCCTTAGGCAACACACCCTCTCTTATGACCAACCCTGCCCATTGCTACATGAATGGGGCTGGCCATACCATTCAGACACTGACTCTCATATGAAGTCTTGGGTCCTTATTTTAAAATATCTAAGGGACAAAGCCTCTAGGGTGTTCTATCTTTAACTCAAATATGGCGACTGCATATTTGCATTTATTTTTTCACCAAATTATCTTACTATGAGTAAGGTTATAAAGGAGATTCTTATACTAGGTGAAAAATTTCACTAACTGAATTATAAAGCTAATTTTTGCTTTAATATTCTAGGATAGAAATGGAATCCATTTTGTTACTATCCTCTTTCTGGGGGTTAGATCACCATTCTGCCAGGCCTTAAGGTGAAAACCCTAAAAGCCAGCTGGGACTGCTCTCTCCTGAAACCCCCAGATCTAGCCCAGCACCAAGGCCTCTTGTTTCCCTCTTTGACATCTCTTAAATTTGCCCTTCCCTTTTGAGATTCACTGTCGAAATCTGACTTGTCTCTTTACTTCTGCTAAGTCCTCCTGGCTTCAGCTCATTGTTCTTCCAACTAGTCACTTGAATTTGCAGCTTTCTAACGTCACTCCCTCTCCAACCACACAGTTCATTCCCTACTGCGTTAAGTCAAATTCCCTCACCTGGTTTTCAAAAACCCATATGTCCATTCAACTTTGGTTCTTGCTGCCCTCAACATGTAGTTAATCTGATTTAGTTTGCTTTCCTGTGACCTATACCCTGCACCTGGCAGGACTGTACTTGCTTCTTTCACATTAGCTTGTTCCAATGCCTTCTCTCCTTCCATCTGCTTAGCAGAAGACTACTCAACTCAAGTCCCACCTCCTTTATGAAGTCATCTGTGATTACTCCAGCCTTCCTGACCCTCCAGTGCACTTAGAGCCAATGCTATCAACGACAGTTTAATGCTTGATAATAGCAGATAACACAATAGCTAAACATATATCGAGTGCTAAGTGTCAGGCATCATGTGAAGTGCTGTACACATATGAGGTAGATACTAGTAATAGTCCTGTTTTACAGATGAGAAAACTGCACACAGAGAGGAAAACGATGTGCCAAAGGACATGTGCTAATGGTGCAATTGGAATTTGACCTGGAGGAGACTGGCTCCAGGGCCCAAGCACTTAAACACTATACTCTATTCTGCCACGTCCATGTCTCCTCCATGTCTTTCTACGAGTTCTTGCATGTGTTATTTTTTAAATCTCCTTAAGTAGAATGTAAATCCTTTGCGGCTGGAGACCAAGTTTTAGATTATACTTATGTTTCTTCATAGTAACTTGCCTAAGGCTGGTTAAACAGCAACTGCCCAATAAATGCTTTAACAGGCTAAAGGGTCAACCCAGGCAGTAATTCATCCAACACACTAATGGCCAAAGAAATTCTCTCCTTTTACACAGACTTATTCAAACTAAACACCAAGAGCGACAATATGGTGGTATAACAAACTAATACTTTCTCCACTTTCAAGAATTAGAGGAATAGAATCTTCCTTTCCTGTTCCTCTAGGACAGCCTGATTGAATGCTCTGGATTTTCAAGTGAAAGCAGGATGACTGGCCACATTCATTATGTCAGGATGGCCCATCTCAACCCCAAGTCACATTCCAGTTAATGAGGTCCCTCCATCCCTGGTGGCCAGGGAATCTGCTTTTCACTTCTGCCTCAAATAGAAACAGTTCTTAATTGATTCAGTTACTTCCTGTACTTCATGCATTGAGACGATGGCAGTGGCATTTCAAATGCTCACATGAAGACTTCAGATACTTTTGCTCCCAAGTCCACCTGCACTAAGTGTACACAAAAGTTGGCTGGGAAACGGGCGTGCATGCTCTTCAGTGACAACGCAAAGAGTCCCAGCTGTGGGCTGAGCTGAGATTGAGTGGCCGCTTGTGGAAGGGGGCTGCATGATCATTTAGAAAAGTGGCTCCAGAGTCAGGCAGCCCCGGGCTTGCATGCTGGATTTGCTGGGTGACTATTTAAAACCTCCCTGAGTCTCAGTCTCCTTGTCTATAAACTGGAAGTGATAACCTCATGAAGTTGTGGTGAGAGTTATAATAGACGTTAATATAAAGGGCTCAGCACAGCATCTGGCACCTGGTAATAGCTAAATCAACACCAGCATTTATTTTATTTGGCTAGAAATGCAAAGGCAGTGAGTTGCACTGGCAAATGACCACAAAGCTCCAGGCCATCGGCAATGCCAAAGCTCTCCAAACTTCAAGAGAGGGAAAGAGGTTGAAGAAAACCCAATAGACTCATCAATCAATCACTGAAAATTTATTGAGTGTCCATGAAGTCCCCAGCATGGTGTGAGGCACTTCTGGGAAAACCAAGCAAGGTCACTTCTGGCCCTAGGAGTTTCCAGGAAGCTGCAGACAGAGCTCACAGGCAAACCCAAGAGAGAACTAAACTACGTGGGCTTTAGGAAGAAGAGTGCTCAGAAGAGAGAGGAAAAGAGGACGTGAATAGGGAATGAGGACTCCAGGGGAGGTGGCCACACTGAAGTGATGCAGTGTGTCCCTGAGGAAGGGAGGGTCAGGGTAGGGGCCAGGACAGGCCTGGGTGGGGCCCAACTCACACCATGGCTCTTAGGGGGGAGCTAGACTGACACGTGTTGTTCCCCCCTGGTCCCCAAGCCAATTCCATAGTCTTGTTTCAGAGAATATTCCCTCTGGCTGAAAACTGGGCCAAGGAGGAAAAGGTGAAGCCAGTCAGGATAAAAGCAGCCAAATCCTTCCTACAGAGAATACAAGCTGTACTCTAATAGCATTTTCAAGGAGAAGTGGCTTTAGCTTCAACAACAGACACTTTTTCTGAACCAAAGAGCCACCCAGAGCCCTCTTTAATTATGAAGCCACAAACTCTGCAAATTATTATATACAATATTTAATAATGTGCAACTTTAAAGTTGCCCTGGGGAATAAAAGAAAAGAAATCATGAGCTTTGCCAATAACAGGAAGTTGGTTACACGGGGGGAGGTGAGAGGCGGGACTAGGACAGGATATCCCGTGAAGGAAGCATAATCAAAGCTGACCTGACCTGGAGCTTTGTGGTCATTCAAACCAAACAATGATTTCAAACCCAGTGAAACCTGGCACAACAAAACTCAGATTTTCCACGCTAGGGCCACGGGAATGACTTTCAGATTTCCCAAATGCTTCTGAAGTAAGACAACTGTGTGTCTTCCAGTCATCCCTGCTGACACATTCTGTTGAAATTTCTACTTTAAGTTTATAAGTTTTAGCCCCAAGTTTATAAAATAAAAATAAATGAAAAGTAAATGGTACAATGGGTGGAGATTACATTCCATTTGAGATTTCAGCATAATGGTGGGCAGGGAGTTTGGGAAGGAAGGAGACGGGGAGTAAGGAGGAGCGCTGTCTCACTGGGAACGTGGCTGGAGGAAGGACAAAGTCAGGCCAAGGAAGACAAGCACCGAGGACCAGAAGCTGGGCCTGAACATGTTACAAAGACAAGGTTGATTAACTAGGCACAGACTCAAAGACTGGTTGGGTTGATTCCATGGATGGAATATTCAGGTTGAGACGGGTGAAAGGTCCAGCAGTGGGAATTAAAAACATAACCCAGGACAACTAGAGGACAGAGGGGCACAGACTCGGCCACCAGGGAGAATGGGGACAAGGCTGGGGTCCAGGTGTTAACCCTGGGGTCTTGCTGTCAAAAGGACCGGCAAGAAGATGACTGTGGAAGGTCATGAGACCTTCCATGGTGGCTGTGACATTCCTCCTAAATACCTATGGGGCAGCCAGAGGTGAAGGGAGGACATGCTGGCTGCTTGCCTTTCCCCATCACCCTCCTCACAGTGGTGACCAATGACAACTCAGGACAATTCTCAGGGGCAACATGAAAGTAAAGAATAAATTTAATGAGCATCTCCTGAAATCATGGGTGTATGGTCCCTTTACTCTTAGGAAGGAAATCTGAGAACCACCAAGGGAACCTTCCCTGCTGCACAGACCGAGTTAAGGGGGCTTATTTAAGTGGTTGCCTTGGATGGAACCAGGGAAAGGAGGAACCCTGTTTGCTATTCTAGAACACTGAGGCTCTGAATAATTCCAATCATCCTTCCAGCTTTCCAAGAGCCAATGAGGAAGCAATATCAGAATAAAAATTCTGATTCACAGCCTCCATCGGGTAAATACCACGTCTGTGGACTTCTGATCCAGAACAAAAGACAAGAAAGCTGTGTGCAGAGCGCTGTAACCATCTGCGTGCTGCTGCTCAGGCTGGTGAGAACTCACCTGAGTCACAGACAGATGTCTGGGAGGCAGCTCAACATAGAAATGATTCCAAGAATCCAGCCATCCCTGGAAGAGGCAGTGCCCCGAGTCAGTCTGACTTCATGCCACACAGTGTGCCAGCAGCCAGGACAACCCTGGGTTTGGGGATACTGCTTGGGAACAGTTGGAGGTCATGTTGCGGCTTGATTGGGAGTTCATAAAAAAATGAAGGATGAGAGGATATTCGGGAGACAAGCACCACTTTGGGGCTGCTTTTTTAAACTGCCCCCCGTCAATCTGGCACAGTGCCCGTGCCATGGGACCTCCACTGGGGAGACCAGAGAGATGATGCCGAGCACCCTCTTTGGCTGGAGGAAATGAAGGCTTCAAAACTGGGGCAGTTTTCATAAGCGTTGCCTGTCTCTGATTATCCAGATGATGCAAATGCAGTAGTTCTTTTTGCCAGCAAAGCAAGACAAGGAAGCCAAATGACATTTTTGATGTTTGATGGCAGCCTGTAGTTCCTATTTACACACTTTAAAATCACAGAGGGTGACCATCTGCTTCCTTCTTAACGATTACCAAAAAATCGTTAAAGTGAAATGGGCCAACTGAGGACTTTGCTCTTGACCATTCAAAAAGCACCACCTAAGTAAGGCTCTGCCCAAAACAGCACAAAGGAAAGGAGATAAAGGACAGATAAAGAAAGCAGAGTCAGAGAGTTGCCCCAGGGTGGAAGTGGAAGAAACCAGTCTCATCTCCTTCCCCTAAACAGTTTTAATCTTAACAGAGAGACTGGAGTAAGAAAGGGTGATTTAAAGTCCCCTTTCTTTTAATTTTAATCTTTGGATTTCAACACATTCTTTCTAGGAGGAAAATGAATGTGCTGTACAATTCATCTCCATTTCCCTGCCAGTCTGACCTGCTCCCCCTGACTATTAATCTGGGCCCTGAAGCTCCACAGTGGCTCAGCAGATAAACAAAGCAGTCCCTCCCAGAAATGCGGTGGAATCGAGGAGCTTTAAGTGATAGAATACAAATGAAGGAGCTTTTCTGCCTAGTGACCGAAGTGTACAGAACTCGGGATCTGGGAAGCTTGATTGCAAGCAGCGCGGTTCAGGCATACAACTCAGCTCAGCAAAGACATGTCTGACCTCTTGGAGGGCAGGGCATTCTGCAGGGGACATCCCCTGTCCACTGGGCCTCTCCCCGCCCCCAGACAGCCGGCAGGAAGATAAACTCCCAACATGGGCACGGGGGTGTGGTCTGGTCATTTCATGGCGGCACTGGAATTAGGAGCTAAGGAGTTTCCTGCTCAGTACTTAAAACAATGGCTTGCATTTGAAAGGGTTTGCTTTTTGTCAAAGGATGGGTTTGCTTCTTTAGTAGGGGAAGAATTAGATTAAATTCAATAATGAAAAGGCTTTTCCCCCCCCTCCCGCTTCCCTCCCCTGACATTTGCTGTTCAGGTCACAGCGCACGGTGAGGGAATGGCAATGCTGCTGTTGACAGAGAACAAGAAATTCATGCGCTGACGGGGGCAGAGGGAGGGCATCTCATGGCGAGATCAGCCTTGATCTGCCACCGGATTACAGGGGCCTCAGAAGCGGCTGATTAATAATTCTGCAGGAGCCCTTGAGCTGCAAAGCTGGTGCTCTGAGTCTAATAATCCCCAGTCTTTGTAATACAAAGGAAGGACAGGAATTCACAGCTCTGAATTGTGAAATTCAAAATTTAAAAGAAACAGGGATCCACTTCTTCCTGACTGTGTTTGTCAACCTAGCTGCCTGCTTGTTTGTGTTAAATGGCTACTGTGCTTTTTGAATCTAAAATCTGATTATATTTAATTAGTACAGGCATCTGGGATTTCTAATACACAAAGAGTTATTAAAGTAACAAATCTTTCTAAAATATGTTCTCTATGAAAGAATGTGTTAATTTATGCAGTAACAATTTTTTAACATGAAATAATTAACATGAAAACTGCAACAATTAGGAATTCTTCGTAGTCTAATTTATACGCGAATTTTCCTCCAGACAATAATCTATTCAATTTCAACCCTCAATACTGGGAACATTTGAACAGAAGCATTTTTCTTCTTCTATTTAATACATAAACCTAAACTCACAGCAGTCGTATACAAAGATAGGAATGTCCTCGTTTCTACATACATTCCAAAGATCCAAAGATTATCTTGCCTTGACATTTGCTTCCTCAGCAACGATTCTAATATCAGTAATTTAGAACTTACAAACAACTAAGCAAGCAAAACCACAGAGCAACTCCATGTCCTGTCCTTCAAGATGACTCTAATCAGGAGGGAGGGTTATAGAGGCACATCTTCCAGGTGGGAAGAGCCCTGGTGGGAACAGGTCAGGAAAACCCAAAGTGACACTTGTGTGTGTGTGTGTGAGCATGTGTGTGTGTAAGACACACACAGAGATTAGTGCCCATTGGATCAATAATAACATTACTATTACTACAACTACCAACTGCAACTATCAGCTCAGCGTTTGCTTTGTGCTTCATGGCTATTCCCAGGGAAACCACACAATTCTATGATATAAGTAACAGTTATCGCTATTTTCAGAAGAGAACATAAAGGCTCAGGGAAGATTAAGCAACTTGTCCAAGATCTCACATAGAATTAGCAGCAATGCTAGGATTCACTAATTGTCTCCTCTAATCCTTATAACCACTGGAAAGGTAACCTATTTCCAGTAACAACAATCCTATTTTGCAGATGAGAAAGCTGAGGCTCAGAGAGGCCAGAACTTATGCTCTGGGAATATGGCAGAGTCAGGATTTGAACACAGGCTTATCTGGCTCTAAAGCTCCTGTGCTTCCCACTACCCCAAAGACAACCTTGCAATGTGCAGGGAATATCGATGTTAACAAACAAGCTTTTCTGGAGGTTCCTACAGCTCTGATTCCCGGGGGGAGCTGTGCACATTGCTCAGAGAGCAGGAGGCATGTCTGGGAAGAGTGTGGGGAGGGGTCGGTGACCTTGGCTATATCCATTACTGTAAAGAAATATTTATTAAATACCTATTCTGTGCTCTGTGTCCATGAGGGCCCATTGCTGGTCTTTAAGCCAAGTCTCTTCTATAGAGAAGCAGTAAGACTGGTGCGCAGATACTCGGGAGAATCGCTACCATAGTGCTTGTGCACATACGTGTGATTGCACCCGCACTGCACGTGTTGATGTGTGCAAGCACACGCCTCAGTGAGTTTCTGAGAATGCCCACCTGATCCTCAGACTTGACAAGATTAAAAACAATAGAGGCAGCACCGAGGCAGGGCTAGTTTGCAACAGAAAAGGCCAACGTGAGGAAACAGACCAAGTCTGCTGGAGAGGAAGGCAGGACAGCAGACTCCCAGCTGTGGTCAGCGTGGCCGGTCCCGTGGGGCACACAGGTGATATCAATGTGGGACTGGCCAGATAAATAGACTGGCCCAGCCTATAAAATAATGAAATAGTATTTTTTTTCTTGAAAGATTCTTTCTTCTCTATTGATTACTAAGTCTTTCCCTTTAAAAATGTTTTAGGTAATAAAGACCCTTATCAAGGAAAGTACATGTCAAACACAAAAGTTGAGGTTATAAAAATGAGTTTTACATTTCACAACTCTGAAAGCACTTTTATAGACAGCCCATTTAATTCTCACACTAATCATACGAGGTGATTATCATCTCCATTTTACAGCCGATAAAGGTGAGGCTCAAGAAGGTTGAGTGATGTGCCTGGGGACACCAAGCTTTGTAAGGAGGGGGCCGAGCTGGTTTGAACCCAAGCCTACTACCTTCCAGCCTCTGGTCCCCGGGCTCACTAGGCTGCCTGGCTAGTAGCCTGGGGAAGTACAACACTGGCAACTGACACGGTGACTGTGCGGTCTCCCTTTAAATATATGTCCGTTAGGCACTGACGACGATTGCTAACCTGGGCTTGCCCTGTGATTAGCGATTCCACCTGGTAACATGCCCCAGAGATACGAGGGCATATGTCCACCACCACGGCTGATTTATTTATAATGGCCCCAAACTGGAAATAGCCCCAAAGTTTCATCCAGCAGAATGGATAAACTGTGACAACGTGTGCAGTGGAATACTTCCCAGCCATGAAAAGGAAAGGACTGCTGTTACATGCAGCAACATGGACGAACCTCACAGACACAATGATGGGAAAGCAGCCAGACAGAAGTGTCAGACTAAATGATCCCCGTGCGTGAAGTTCACTTACTGGCAAAGCTAACCTATGGTGACAGAGGAAAACAGAGGCTACCTCTGGAGGTGGTCACTGACTGGGGGTGGGAACAAAGGGGTCTTCTGGGCTGCATCTTCATCTGTGGGTGGTTTCAGGGGCACAGGCGTATGTAGAAATTGAGTTGTACGATGCAGATTTGTTCATTTTACTGTATGTGTGTTATGACTCAATAAAAAATAAAGTACCCACAAATGGGAGTTATTCTTACACACAAGCCAGGTCTATCTGAACTCGTGAGGTTTAAATCAACATTAGTCAGCACTGAGCTGTCTGAAAGCTTGTGAAAAAAAAACCCGAGGCTGTGAAGAACCTCCCGCTGCTTCTTGTCTGCCTGTGCCAGCTTGGAAAGAAGGGACAGCCGCAGGGGCTGAGTCTCAGGACGCAAGGCTTGGTGACATCCACCTATGCCAGCGGTCACAGGACACAGGCATGGCGTGGACGTGTGAGGACAACAGGAGGGACAGCAGAGCCCGGTGGCCTGCAGGGATGATTCTGGGGGGAAGGTGCAGTGCTGGGGCAGGCGGGTGGCCGCCATCGGACCTTGGGAGGGCTGGGAGGTGCAGGACCTCACCGTGGCAATGGGACAAGGTGACTGACTTCTTGGGCTTGGATGCACCATCACAACAACTTCAAGGTCAACAAGTCCAAAACCAAACTCATTCTCTTTCTCTGAAAATAAGATCTCCCCTCATTTCTGCCATTGGTAACTCCATTCTCATGATTACTAGCTCTTGACTACTTGGGAATTATCTTTGATTCCTCTCTCCCTTTCCAGAACAGTGTTTGGGCCTATACGTTGTATCTACGGGGCACTCACTCATTTGTTTATTCCCCAACAACTGAGTCTTGAACGGGATATAATAATAGGAACAGTAACATTTATTCACCACTCTCTATGTCCTAGGCTAAAAAACTCTACCTGCATTGTTTCATTTAATCTTTTCAAACATACAGAGAGCAGTTAGAATGCACTTCTGTCTAACAGATAGTAAACTGGGCATGGGAAAGTTAAATGATGTGCCCAAGGCCCCAGATGGGTAGGTGGTAGAGGATTTTGGCTCTGACTTTGATGCTCCAGCGCCTTCCTCCTCAGGCTAGCTGACTGCGCATGTGTGGTCTTAGGCGTTGTCCTGTCAGTAGCTCCCAGCGAAGTCCCTTTCCTGGACAAGCCACTCACCACTGAGGCTGGCATTACTTAGAGACCCTGACTGGGCAGAACTTAGCAAAGAGCTTACGACTAAAGAAGAACTATCTGCTATAATTGAGTGAGGTGTATAGGAAATAGAGAATGAGCAATCCCAAATAATTTCCAGTTGCTTCTAGAATGCTGTCAACAGAGGACCAACCCTCACAGGCCCTGGGCCTGGTCTTGACCTCTTGCCTGACCCTGGCTTCTGCTCTGCCCAGTGGTAGGTGGGGGATGGGGTTGGGGGGAGGTGGTTGGAGGAAAGAACACAGGCAGGACTGTATAACACAGCTCCAAATTCCAATTCTGCCTATAACCTATGCAATGCCACCTCACCCACCCAGGGGGGTGACAGACATTTCAGTGCACCATGAGATGGGAAACTCACAACTGTTTTGAAAACAATTGTCATCCACAGTCTTAAAATATCTGTGCTTGGCACACATTTCTGAACACTGCCCGCACCCCCACAATCACGATGCAGCATGGCTGTGGCCTGTGGGTAACATAAAACCCGATGTGCAAATATTATTAGGCACGTGGACCAGCTGTCTAGAGGAGCTGATTAATCCCCAGCAGAAACTCCGGCGTGCAGCACGCATGCCATCTGCAGAGGACACCAGCAGACACACACCAGCCTCCTTCTGCCTCGTAAAGAGGCCAGGGCAGGGCAGACCCTCGGGAGGAATTTTATAAATAGCTAAGTTGTCCCAGAGCAGGAAAATGAAGGTCTGTTCAACTCCCTCACACACATGCACGTTAGAAGGTGCCCCTTAAAAAATTCCCATAAAATAAAGGGGAAAAGGGACTTATGATTAATCCTCCCCATTTTTATTTTTTCTTCTAATCACTGCCCTGATGAGAGGCCGGCAGCACAGCGTGAGGGTGGATATAACAGGGCCGGCCCTATCTGGATTCAGGTCCTGGCTCTGTCAGTCTACCAGCTGCCTGACTCTGTTCAAGTTCCTTAACCCCTCTGAGTCTATTTCTATCCCTCCCCGATCTCGTTTCCCCTCTCAGGCCTGGCACTCGGAAGGTATTCTACAAATGCCCCTGTCCCTTTCCCCGCTCTGCTGCAGGACAGCATTTCTTTTATTCTCCTTGGACACCCTGGGACCCCACAGGCTTTGTTTCCTTCCCCCAGTGCAGTGCTCCGGCTCATTTACTTCTCATTTATCTCTTTCCAGTGTCTGGCGCAGATTTGAAGATGTTTGGAAAGGGAAGAAAGAGGGAAAAAAAAGTTTTAAGAAGGAAGGAGGGGGGAGCTGGGGGGGCCCTCTACTTGGAAATTAAGTAAGGAAACACGGCGCACCAGGGGCGGGGCGTGATGGTGGGGTGCGGAGGGGCCGAAGGGCGATCGGGACCATGGTGAGCGGGAAGGCTTCCGGCCAGAGCTGAGGGTGGCAGCCTGGGCCTGGCTCCAGAGCAGCAGCTTGATGGGAGGGAGCCCGCGAGGGCGCCAAGCACCCAGGGCCACAGCCTGGGGACCTTACTCCAGTGGAGGAGGTATGAACTAAAACCCAGGCCCTGTCGAGAGCCCCCTGCTGGCGTCCTCTGCCTCCTGGCCCTGTAAGCAGTTCATTTATCCACGGCTGGCTCATGGGTGTCAACCACAAACCCCACAGAGTCCTCGGTCCAGGCAAAGGGGAGAGATTCTACTCACACACAGAAGGGCAGTCGCATGACTCCGTTCCAGCCCTTCCCTAAATCAAATATTCATGTCCCAGCGCCTTTGCCCACTCTCCTCTGAGTCTGAGGAGCTGGGATCTGACAGACTCGCCTCAGGGTGAACTCCCGCAGCCGGGGCCAGGGCTCAGATCCACTGGCACGCGGGTCCTCTCGGCTCACCTTGCCTCAAAATCACGTCCACATTCCTCTCTGGGCTGCCAGTGCCAATCAAAGCTGCAGTGTGGCTTTGATTAGCGGCACGGCACGCCATCTGGCCCAGCACCGGGGCGTGCGTGTGATGTGCGGGCATGCTCGCCGTGCGGGCATTTGGCTCCAGGACAAGAGCTGCCACGTGTTGGGGAAACTCAAATAGCTGAGCTGTCTGAACGACGTGTAATTTAGCATTTGGACAGTATCTGTACCAGCCAGCGCCTGAGTTTAACATTTCCCCTCATCACTTCGAACTGCTGACAATGTTTCCATTCTGAGTCAAAGAGAAGGAGGGAAGAATTGGCATGAAAGAATCAAAAGGAGGAGGAGGAAGAAGAAAAGGAGAACTCCAGAGACGGCCAGAACTCAGCAGAAAGCACCACCCTGCAGTATACTCCAGTCACTGCTCAGCATGACTAGGCTTTGGTTAAAGACAGCAGTGAAAGTTGCCCCCTTCCCCAGTTACAAGCATTATATTCTACATGAGGAGCCTACATTCAGTCGCAAACGGCATACTTAATTCCACCCATTTCACACTTTTACCTGGTGACCGCTACCGTGAAGATGCAGGAAGACAGAAAATATCCCTGGGAATTCCTTCCTGGTATTTGGTGCTGTAATCGCACCTGCAAAGTTGCCCCACTGGAGTGGCTGTGGGGTCGGGATGTGTTTAACTGAAAGGCTAATGTCTATGAATTTTTGTAGGGAGTGGGGTGGAGCAAGGGGCTTTCCGAGCGCCTCTGCTGTTATCTCCTGTGGTCTCTCTGGATCCTCTTTCCACCCACTTCTCCCTGCTCTGGACCCAGAAGGACCATCACTGGCTCCTCGGGCCAGGTTTGGTGGGAGACTGGAAGCAGGCTGAAGAGCAAGGTTGGACATGAGTCCCCAGACGGCCCCACTGCCCCTCTCTGCAGTGAAGGACTCTCCACACAGCTGCCCATTCTGACTTCTAGTGCCCACTCTCTACCCCCTGCCTTTCAGGCCTTGGTTCCCTTGCTGTTATGAGCTCCGAGATACTGCACTGTGCCCTGTTGGCTTTCCTAGACCCTGACTGTACATTTGTAAAAAAACTCCTTTATTGGCTAGGCGCTGTGGCTCACGCCTGTAATCCTAGCTCTTGGGAGGCCGAGGCGGGCGGATTGCTCAAGGTCAGGAGTTCAAAACCAGCCTGAGCAAGAGCGAGACCCCGTCTCTACTATAAATTGAAAGAAATTAATTGGCCAATTGATATATATATAAAAAAAAAAAATTAGCCGGGCATGGTGGCGCATGCCTGTAGTCCCAGCTACCCGGGAGGCTGAGGCAGAAGGATCACTCGAGCCCAGGAGTTTGAGGTTGCTGTGAGCTAGGTTGACGCCACGGCACTCACTCTAGCCTGGGCAACAAAGTGAGACTCTGTCTCAAAAAAAAAAAAAAACTCCTTTATTAAATTCTCCAATTGGAGCGTGCTTTCTGTTTTCTGCTGGGACTTTGACTGAGGGATGAGCCATAATTTGACTGATCTCTTGGCCTTCTCCAGCCCTCTTTGTCCAAAAGCAGAGTATCTCAGGCCTGGACGCCATGAGGAAGGCAGCATGAGCCAGGAGAACCACAGCCGTGGACCCACCCACTCACCAAAATGCAACATCTCATCTATCTACTGTGCCCACTATAGTCGCCCACCTGCAGAGCTGTCAAATTCCTGCCAGATCAAGGAGCAAAAACCCAGCTGAAGAATAGTATTTCAAGTGTTTTCTGGAGGAAGGGAAGGGAAGGGAAGGGAAGGGAAGGGAAGGAGGAAGGAAGGGTCATGCCCTTTAGCAACTGATCTGAAGGATGAGATCACAAGCTATTGTCATTCAAGTGCCCACCTTGTCTGGCTGTGTATTCATTGTCTTCGATCAACCGGGCCAGTCCAAAGTCAGCAATCTTGCATATTAGTCCATTCCCCACTAGAATGTTTGCTGATCGCAGATCTCTGTGGATATAATTCATGCGTTCGATGTAAGCCATTCCTGCAGCAACCTGTGGAAACCCGGGGAACAGGGCTCATATGTTACACTGTGACTTGATGCAATTATGCAGTGTTAAATCTATGGCACAAATCAAGGTACCCCACAGGGCCTACCTGTGCTGCCATGTCCACAAGATTTGGTAATTTCAGAGCTCTTCCTTCTCCATCTTTTAAGAAGTCAAGTAAACTTCCTATGAACAAAACATAAAACCATTTCAATTTACTTTGAAAGATAAAAGTTCCCAACAGAGGGCTATATTCGTTTTTTTTTTTATTATAAGTGATAAGGTAGTTCAATGAAATAATGCCATCAATGGAAAAAAAAGTTTATATAAAAAGGAGAATAGAAAAAATTCTATGCATTGAAAAGCAACAGCTTTAGCTTTCAAAAATAAACAGTACGGATTCTATTTCTAAGGACAATAAAAAGAATTTGATAAAACTGGAAGAAATGGAATGTAATCTCCCTTTACGTTTAAGAGGAACATGTGAAGAACTGCACTACCTCAGTTTCTCCCCTCAGGCAGCCTGCACAAAGGACTGATGCGGGGAGCACGCGACCTAGCTGAGTGTCCAAAACTGTGGTCTCAGGATCAGCTGCAACAGCATTACCAGGGACCTTGTTAGAAATCCAAATTCTCGGAGCCCAACCAAGCTGTACTAAATCAGAAACTCTGAAGTTTGGGTCCAGAAACCTGTGTTTTAAGAAGCCCTCCAGGTGATTCTGATACAAGGTAAAGTTTGTGATCTCTGGCTTGGCTCATTTACAGATTTTAAATCAAGACAAGACTATCTAAGGAATATAGATGGGGTAGATGGCTCACCTAATTAGATCGTAGCCAGCCAAGCCTTAAATCAGACATCATCTGAAACAAAACAGCTGGAGCTTCAGAGCCACTATTCTAACACAGCCCAAGGAGGCTTAGAACTAACACCAAGGCAGAAATAATCATTTGCAGAAGCTGGAGGATCATGATGGTCATCAGTGATATTTTATGCTTTAATCACAAAGTTATTTACAAAATAACCCCAGATACAAAGAAGAAATAATCTGCCAGGAAAAAATTCCAATTATATTTTAAAAGAAAGTACGTCGAAAAGAAAAATTACACTGGCATCCTCTGATGTGCAATGCGTTGCCTTTTAAGGCTGTTTTTTGTTTGGTTTGTCTATTTTTCCAAAACAAAGTGATCTTTAGCCTTACCCCCAACAATATTGGTTTGATTAAAAAGACAGAGAGAGTGAGAGAGAGAGAGACTATGAGAATAAAATGTGCTCTTTAAAAGCATGTCATTTGTTTCCTGAAACTCTGCGCTTGACAGAAAAAAAAAAAGTATGTCATTTAATCATCTGATGTTTAAAAAGAGCTGGAAAAAAATAAGATGTTGAAATGACAAAGACTAAACTTAGTCCAGAGACCAGCATCTGATATTAATTGTTTAGCCCTGCAAAAAGGAAATTTAACAAAGCCACTACATTCAAAATAATAGCAAACTATCATAGTCCTCTGTATCACCCTTGATATTAAACATGAATGTCTGAATTATGGAGAAGAGCTTGAATTTCTGATACGTGAAACATGCAAAAGGTACTTGTATTTCATAAGGATTTGGGGGGCAAACTCAAGGTCAGTCTGTTTTTAAAATGTTTTCATTAATAAGCACACAACTGGTGCTTCCGATGGGAATACTTGACTCCTGCAGAACCCAGGAGATAAGCAAGCAGGCAGCTCCACTTCTCCCCCAAAACCACCCCTGTACGGTGCTGTGAGGTGGAGACAGGAGGGGTGTCACCCAACCTTTATTCATATACTCGGTGACAATGTAGATGGGCTCCTCGGACACCACTGCGTAGAGCTGGACCAACTTGTCATGCTTCAACTTCTTCATGATCTGCGCTTCCTCGAGGAAGGATTCAGGGGACATTGTGCCTGGTTTAAGAGTCTTTATGGCTACTTTTGTGTTTCCATTCCAGGTACCTACAAACATCCCACAATATTAAGTCAAACCAAAGATTCTCTTTTGATGGAGAAAAAAAAGTTTTTGACCAATAGTTATTTGTACAAAGTTAAATTTTAAGTTTCAAGAAACTTAATATAGTTTTTGTTGAAGATGGTCAACTGCAAGGACTCTGTCAAGTATTTCAACAGGAAAAATGTGTCTATGTATGTCTATTAGCTATGTTAAGCTTTATCATCCATTTGATTTTTTTTTCTTATTGTAAAATATATCACTCTTTTTCTGGCTCAGTCATATTGTTACAAGTTTATACCAAACACTCTGAACCCCTGTTTATAGTTTATAGTTTATGGAAATCCAGGGGTTAGAACAGGCCTGGCCATGGTGGTGCAAGCATGTACTCCTAGCTATTGGCAGGCCGAGGCAGGACGACTGCTTGAACCCAGGAGTTCGAGACTGCAGTGAGGTATAATAGTACCACTGCACTCTAGCCTGGGTGACAGAGTAAGACTCCCATCTCTTAAAATAAAAAAACCGAAACCAAAAAATAGGCCTGGCCACCCAATAGCCATCCCTTAGGTAGTGGGCATGGAAGAAATTAGATTAAGTGTATGCAGGTGTGCCATTTAAAAAAATATGGAAACACGGAGGATGTTTGGGAATTACCTCTAGACTTTCAATTGTTTGAAAGGATGAGTGACTTCACTGAGTCCTTGCACAGTTGAGCCTTGCATGCTGATAAGCACTGGCAAGGGGTACACGGTTTCCTTGCCAATACTTAGCCAGGTAAGGCAAACTCCTCAGTTTTCCTGATGATCAGCCACAAGAACAATGGCTTCTATCAAATCAACTGGGAAAGTCAGACAGCAGCAATGAGGGAACAGAAATGTTTAAACTTAACATGTTAAAAAAAATCTAGCAGATTTGAAGGCACCGCCTGGTTTATGATCATCAGTTACTTCATCTGTAAAATATAGGAATGGAAGTGGATTACCATTGGTGTCTCTTTCATTAAACAAAACCAAACCTAGGTTCTATGTGTGTTCCAATATTAGTCCTATGACTTTGAATAACTTTATAAGGGGAAAAGAAATATACTAATTTAGATTATGTTATTTTCTATTTGAAAAAGAAGACTGGTTTAAATTAAGATTTACTTTTATATGTAATCTAACTGATTTTAGAATTTAAGAATTCTGTAAGTTGGAGCAATTCTTGTTATCCTGTTAAAAACAGAGCTCCATATAATATACAACTTACAAAAATAGAAATTATGAAAAAATGAGCTGCTTAAAGAACAGTTCATTTAAATCTCATAAAATATCTGCCTACTAGGTATATATGGGAAATTTGAGAATTTTTAAGTAATTTTTGCTATTTAAGTGTTGGCAGCCTAAAAATTTAAATACAGTGAGGTCTCCCTTACTGACAACCACCTGGTAATTACATAGATAACCATCCTTATTGTGATGGGCATGTTGTTTTACATTTATTAGGAAGTAAAATGGTAATAGTATGTGTAAATGATTTAAAGTTGATAATTGTAAAGTTTGAAAAATTATTTTGTAGGGTCCAATTCATCTTGATTGTGTAAGTGATTTGATTAACACATTAACTGCTATGTGAGTTGTATTTAACTCACGCTAGTTTTGAGCCCAGGGCCTCGTGAAGCATACGAAGACTCAATTCGCTGAAACAAATTCAATTAAGTAGTCGTGAGATACAGAGAACTTAATTGGTGTGCAGTGTAAAAACTGATTTTAGTGCCATGTGAGTTGCATGTAATTCATGCACAGAAAACAAAAAAAAAATAACACATTTTTCATTAAATTAGAAAAGATCTTTTTGTTTTCAATGATCTTTTTAATTCGTTTTAATTCGTTTTCATAATAAAACACTGGGGCCCCAGGGAAAATTGTTTTTGTAGTATGGCAATCAATGTGTTAAAATGTTTAGGACCTACAACTTCATTATAAAATAGGTGGATGAAGGAGAAGAAAGTCTTATAAATATATTTTACAGTACTTGAGATAAAGTCCAGAGAGAGATGGACACAATAATGTGGATTCCTTAATAGCTAATATATACACATATATGTGTATGTCCAAGTGCATATCTATTATCTATCTAGGACTTACCACTTGCCAGACTCTGTTTTAAGTGCTTTAATTGAACTCTTTTAATGCAGACCTATATATACTCACATGTAACAATAGTTACCTATATATATTGTTTTTAATGGACTCTAAGGAAGGAGGAAGGATTCCATAAGCATCAATATTATCTTATGAGAGATGTTTCTGGTTGGGGCCTAAGTCCATGGAGTACCTCTAGGCAAAGCTGCAACTGACCCAAAAGGGTTAATAAGGCAATTTCAAGGCCCCAGTGCAGTCAGTCTTCTCAGTGACACCAAATAAAGAGAAGTGTGCATGTCTACTAAATACCTATTATCTGCAAGGGACTTTGAACATATTGTCCCATGCAATCTTAAAAACAATTCTAAGCAGCAGCTATCACTCCAATTTTACAGATGAAAAAACTGAGACTCAAAAGAGGTTAAATAAGCCCCTTATTCATGGTTAATCACCCAGCAAGGATTCAAATCCAGACCCATTGAGCAAAATCTCACAGTCTTTCTCTGTGGCTGCCCATGTACAGTATCTTACCTTCCCATTTCTTAGGAAGAGAAAACACCAGATTCATAATGTATTGGTTTCTTGTTCTGTGGGTGCCTTTATTAACCACATGATGTGGGACAGACGAGCACAGCAAGGTATCAGCATATTCTGAAAATCTGAATGGTCTGTGCCTATCTAGTTACCCAGGTTAAGTGCCTTTGTCCCAATGGCTGTGCTATGTGTTTTTGTTCAAAACTGTCCTTTTAATTGGCTTTGAGAAGCAGCCAAAACAAAACGTGCCCTCTGCCTTACCAAGCCACACTTCAGCGAAACACCCCTGACCCAGCTTCTTCTCCAGAAACAAGGAACCACGTGCAACTTCCCAAGCATCTTTAGCCAATCCAGAAGTTTGTGGGGTACAACTTGATGCAATCACAGTTAAGTTAAAACACAAACCATCAGCTTTTTCTATAGGAAAAGGAATTAATAAAGAAAACACAGTCCTTATAATCCACAATTATGCATGCACTAGGGAAGATGGAAGGTGATTTGCCCTTTAGGGCAATATTCAACAAATATGTGCCATAAGAGTAAGACTTTTTATGCAGGTTGAAACATTCCTTATATACCACTTGCTGGTTTATGAAAAAATTTTTTTTGAGACAAGGTCTCACTCTGTTGCCCAGGCTAGAGTGCTGTGGTGTCATCATAGCTCACAGCAACCTCCAACTCCTAGGCTTAAGCGATCCTCTTGCCTCGGCCTCCTAAAGTGTTTGGATTACAGGCGTGGCCTGAATTATGAATTGAGGCTTATATAATAGTACAACTTGAGCCATTTGCCAATTTTGGCCACTTACTGTCTCTTTTCTAGAAATTCCAGAATTTTAAAATAAAAATTATATTCCCCACTATTAGTAATTCAAACTTTCTTCCTGGTCATAAAGTATTTATTTCCACCTTCCATCTTTGATGTTTGGTATTGCCCAAACAAGGAGGTTAATAATAAAGTAATTGAGTCTCAGCATACCCATCCATACTTCCCCAAACTGCCCATTTCCCAGTCTCTTGATCAACTGCAGGGATTCTCGAGGGATTTCCCAGACATCTTTGGTTTTGACAGACAGATCGGTAAGCCTTGGCATCCCTTTGTGACAGGGGACTACTAGGCGGCAGCAGAGACCTGCGGCTCTCTCTGGTGAAGCGAGGCAGCGGCAGGAGAGGGAGAGAAGAGCAGAACACATGTAACAACAACACGCACAGGTGCAAACCCACACTAGCCAGTGCACAGCGGTCCTGGCAACAGAGCTGCGCCAGCAGAGGACTACACACATCCTGGAGGACTAGACGCCGCACACTGAAACACGTTCATTGAAGGCAGAATAGGAGACCTTTTAAATTTAGACTATCCCAAACCCCCAGGTATGATATAGTCCATGCAAATGTATAGATGTAGACTGCTATGGTTTCTGTAATCACTAAGGAAGGAAAACATATTTGGCTCAATGTGCTAATAAAAATGTCTTCTGGAATCTTGACAATACCCTTACTAATTTCAAAAAGTACATTTGGACTAAAGGATGTCAGCAGGACTGTCCTTTCCTTACCTCTAGTATCTAGATTACCTAGGGGATTGGGGACCTCTCTGGTAGGAATATATTTAAAATTATAACTGTGGTATAAGATTCTTCTATAGAACGTTAGACTGTTATAAACTAGTAAGGCTAAAGGTATATACATGGTGGGGGAAAAAAGAGGTCACGTTTTTTCTAGAGTTTTTTTGGCTTTCTAACTGACTCCATTCTACCAGTTAAGATATTCTTGTATTGCTTCTTTGATATTTCCCATTTTAAAAAACACATTATAACAGTCGCTGATGTATAATTTAGGAGTCTGGTTTGAAAGGAGAAAGAATGGAAACTAAAATTTGCAGAAACTCAAGGGTGTGAAAGTATTCTGTTCCTTATGAAAAAGAAGGAAAAAAATAGTTATCACTTGGAAGTTATTGGGAGATTTCTTTCTCTCTTTCATTCTTTCTTTTTTAAAGAATATACCTTTTAGAATCTAGCTGTAGTAGTAAGTGGAAACTAATTAAATGCAAAGTTAAAAATCAGTCAGGTGAAAAAAGGTAACAAAGAATGAGAAGTCAGGGAGGTGACAAAAGCTGCACAGAGCCTGGCTGGCAAGGTGAGCAGACCCCCATCCCCACCCCCAAGCAAGCAAATGCAGTGTTGCTGCCTGTTCTCTGGGAACTAGCTGTAACTTACTTTTTACTTTTTTTTTTTTTTTGATGGACTCAGGTTCTGAGATGTTTAGGCAGGAAATTATTTATGTGTCAATATCTCAAAGGCATTTTATTGTGTAAGAGAGAGAAAGAGGGAAGAGGAAAAGCCAATATAAAAACAAATCTAACTCAAGATGGATTTTTTTCTGAGATTAAAAAATGCCTATTGTTCTTCATATCCCTTCTCTCCTTCCAGCTTTATGATGTTATTAAGGTGCCCTTTCCAACAATATTTTCAAATGATCCAAACCCTGGGGATACTGCTGATGCTTGGCTGTAATGAAATATATTTCAGCATTTGAAAAATCCTTACAACATGCAGGCATTTTGAGTATATCACTTAAGCTCAGGGAGCTATTCTGCTCCATTTCTCTCCAATATTTCAGTAGAATCCACATAAACTAAGCTAGCCCATGCCCTAATCAGCTAGTACTCTGAATGTTTTTAATATTTTCAGTTGCTCATTAGCGCTCAGGATCAATATACAGGCGCTCCTTATTATCATTTTTCAAAAGATTGCTTTGTGTAAAAAAAGTATACATAGACATTTCCCAATGAATGTGCATAGAGCAATAGTAGAAGCTAAATAATACACTATTTTGGAGTCTTGCCATCACCCAGAAGAACAAGACAAAATGTATATATGGGTCACACAAAAAACTACTGGGCTTAATGGGATATAGATCTACATTCGCACATATATGACTATATCTATATCCATGTGTACATCTATCAAACAGTGGGAGATACTTGCTAATCTAGGAAAGAAAGCAATCATTTTAACAACTGCACATAAAGCCACATTCTTTAATAAAATGTACAAACCGCACACCTAAACATCTAATAATTTTGTGTGTCCAGGAACAAAATAATGGTGACCTCTGGGTGTTAGGACAGAGACTGATCTACTTTAAAAAAGTTTAATTTAACACAATAGATGTACTGGATCTATGAGAGGTGGGTCACATAAGTCTAGGTCTGGTTGGGAAGCAGAAGTGTGGTGGGGCAGGGGCACGTGCCAAATGAGCTGCGTGGGAGCCCAATGTACGTGCAGCCACTGCCGCAGCAGTGCCGAGTGTGCAGTGATGGCAGAAACACTGTGTCCCCCGTGGCAGTCCCCACGCAAGTGCCCTCCCAGAGGCTGTGTCCTCTTCTTATCATGGTTTCTGAGTTACATGATGAAAGGAAAGGGAATAGATAACTTGCAAGGATGTTAGGATGAAGATGAAAACACGAACAACTTTTAAAATTGAACCTGTCTACTTGGGGAAATATAATGTTATAGAATCTCCCGACAAACATAGGGACCTCGTCATAACTACGACAGAACAACAATAGAACCCATGTAGCCAAGTCCCACTGTCAGGGGCTGGCAAAGAAAAATATTTTTCTAGTGGCTTTGTTTGTATCTGTTATTACCCGTGTCCCGCTCTGTGCCTACCCACTCCCTCCAGTGTCCCAGTGGTTGGCAGGGAGTCAGAATTCAGGTTACCTGAGTAATGTTGCACAAGCTGCTGAAGTGTTTCAAACTGGGCCCGGGTGGTAATGTAGTATCCACCATTGTCAAGTTTGCGAATTTTATAATGTTTGACATGGTCTCCTTTCATATCATCCCAATCACGGATAGAAAGTGAATAGGCACCTGGTAAATACGCAAAGCATTAGCGGCTCCAATCGTTTTGAGTACTCGTTTGTTTTTTTAGGTCTCATCTACTTAACTATCCTGACTAACAATTATCATGGGCGCGCACACATGCGTACACACACAGAGCATCTCCGCCCAGGAACAGGAAGAAGATGCCTCTTACTGTCCCGCAAATACCAGAAGATATTAGCAATAAAATGATTCTGCCCTTGAGACTGAAACCCTCCCGGATATTTTTCTAAAACGCTCTATTCGGTTGCCTTGCGTTGCCTAATACGGAACAGACCCAACGCCCCCTCCCCACCCTGCCCCCCAAGAGAAGCACCAGGATGCGCGGCTGAGCTGCTTCCCTTGTCGCCTTTACACGTGGGGCAAGCCGGGAGAGGGGGCGGCACGGACAAAAGACATCTAAGGACTGTTTCTCTAGAAGTGAGCTTCAGATTTCTGCCCTTTGACATTTTTTTACAGGAACAGATAACCAATGTCTGATAGATTAAGCTAGAAGGCCTCCATTCTTTTCTTCCTTGACCTATTTTTCCTTGTGGGCTCTAATGAGTTGTTAAATAATGAAAAGGCCAATAGGTGCAGGAAGAGAAGTGAAGTCTTCAGTTATTAAAAAAAACAAAAGGAAAGTAAAAACAACCTGTATGATTGGCACCTGCAGAACTAAGAGTTTCAGAAAATCATAATTCTAAAGGACTTGTGAAAAATTCTATGATCTTGTGTGCCCAGAGCAGTGAAGCTGCCCCAGCCCGTTTCAAGAGGAAGGTCTTGATTTTGAGTCTCTGTAGTTCTTTTGGTGCCATATGCAGTTCCAGAGCCCGGAGGGAAAACTAAAAACAGGACTCTTCTCACTCATATGTATCATTTAAAAATCCTTGTACATTAGAGATAAGCCTTTCATCCCCTCTGACTAATCCACAGATTTGAATGACAAGCCAACTTTTTCAACTTGTTATCCTACCTTTGGTGGTTTCACTCTCACGGATAAGAAAGGTACCTCTTGGGTTTCCAAAGGACAAAAGCTGTCGTTCAGCATCTTTTCGGCCAAGTTTTCCAAAATACCACCTTTAAATGAGATCAAGGAAAGGAAATACTTCATAGCAATCATTTACAAAATAGAATAGTGTAGGCTTTTCATTTTTGCCCATGAATGCCCCCTCCTCCTATTTTGTCCTTAGCTCCTTCCCTATATGTTATTTTTTTCTAGTTTCATTCAGTTCTCTTTCAATCTATTCCTAATTCTACTCTTCATCCATCTCTTTCACTCCTTAAGACAAATCATATTTGAATTATGGGTTGTTTTCCTTCCCTCCAGAGACGACAAGAACTGATTTGTGTTAGAACTGCCACCTGCATGCACAAAAGGAGAAATCTAAGACCTTGCTTTGAAATGGCAACCGTGGGAGACCCTTCCCACGCTCATCTAAAAGACTCTTGATTTCTGAGCATAATTACAACTCCTGAGAAACAACAAAACACAGTATTAGTGTATATAAAGACCATTAATCAAGCATTAAAGAAAATTCAGTCAGAATGGATGAAGAATAAAGATATGTGATATTTTCAGTAACTTCCCACCTACAGGAACTCTGAAAAAAATGGTCAAGACTACCCCTCATTTGAGACAGCTGCTGCCCTGGGATGCTTGCTTGTGCTTGCTTTTCCTATCCAGCAGGCGTGAGGCTTGTAGAAGTAACAGGCAGGTACCAAGCACCTGGACCGTGATCTGCTGCACATCTTCTCTGCTGCACAGCTGCAGGGACTGGCTACTGCACCGCTGAGGTCCGTGCATGGTCACTGAGCACGTCCTTAAAAACGCCTTTGTGTTGGAGACATTCTACTGTTTCTCCTTGAACAAATTAATGACACTCTTGTGCCACTTTAGGACCTTTGCTGTTTTTTTACCTTCCCCCTGCATTCTCAAGCCTTAACCACTGCCTGGCAATTAGTCGACATTTCAGCACTACCTGCCGAATGAATAGCAAGTGCCCCCACCCCGAACCAAGAATTCTGGAGCATTCCATTGGAAATCTATGCATAGAAACATTGTTTAGAATATTTAACTGTGAAAAGATTGAGTTTCTCAAGTGAAATTTCAATTCATTATACATGAACTTAGGTGTTATGCGTTCACTGCCAAATTCTTTTGTGAATGAAAGAGTTTCACTGAAGAAAAGACACCCTACATGTTATCTCCTCAGTGACATTCAGAGGTACAAAAATGTGCAACAATCTCTAATCTTGTAATAAAGAATATTATGCCAATTATTTGTGAGAAATGACTTTCTGGGTTTATATCACTATCCCAATTAAAATTCTGTGTAAAACAGTGGTGAAACCCAGAAAATTGTTAGAACAATGGATTGCCCCGAAACAATAGTATTTTAAGATAATGATGTAGTTAATTGCATATGTAAAACCACAGGCATTATTTTTAAACATAATATTCTTTAAAAACAAAATATTTTACAAGTTGACCATTATAAATATAACTTAAATATATAGCTGGGTAGGTTCCAAGTTAAATCAAAGTAATGCAACATTTTGGTAGTACTTTTTGCTCTGAAAGAATAAAAAGATGTTTGTAAATCTACCCTAAAATAAAAATTCAATATAAATACCTTTATTCACTGATGATGAAACATACTCACTAGGAGAAAAAAACCAGCTCAGAACCACTAAGTATTTGAGAGTGGGAAGCAAAACAGATCTTAGAGGAAATATAAGAGAATTAAAGGCAAGACAATGATCCAACTGGGGATTTGGCTGGGGTGTGGAGTCTAATCCTCCTTGCGATACTTAAACAAACCTGCAGCAAAATTAAATATCAGAGCCAAAGGCTGGGCTTGGTGACTGACTTTTCTCCCTTTCCGGAGAGGCAGGCCCCAAGGTGTCAGGGAGGAGGCCAAGTTCCTGCCTCTGGGAGATCATCGCTCCACCTCCCTGTCCCTCACTGCAGAAGGCAGGGTGGCTCTCAAGCCCATTCACGCCCGCGGGTCAGGAGAAGGAACAATGGTTATCCCTTCTGGGTCCCCTCAGCCACTGACCACCTTCCTAAGTGGCTACCAGTTGAATATTGGAGCCAAATAACTGCTATTCATTATTTACTATCAAAGAAACCGAGATTCTCAATCAAAGGAAAGGAAAGGACCATTTGAAAGCCATCACCAAAGTGTTTCCCAAGTTGTGGGACACACTGCATGTGAGCTACTTTTACAGGGGGCATGGAAGGTGTGTCCCTTCAGCACTCTTTTAATGTTCCTGATTGCACTGGGAGAAAAATCTTAGCTTCATCTTTAATCATTATTTGCCTTCCCCTCTCCCTTTAATAGAGGGAGCAGATTGCAGGCTTTAAAACTTGGGTGGGCAATAATATATGCTTTAGCTAGAATTTCATCATATTTTCACGGTTACTTTCCATCTTTGAAGAGTTGCTTTGGGTTTTCATTTAGGGTACTGATATAACATTTCCGTTCAAAATAAATATTTTTTTTTTTTTTTTTTTTTTTTGAGACAGAGTCTCGCTTTGTTGCCCAGGCTAGAGTGAGTGCCGTGGCGTTAGCCTAGCTCACAGCAACCTCAAACTCCTGGGCTCGAGTGATCCTCCTGCCTCAGCCTCCCAAGTAGCTGGGACTACAGGCATGTGCCACCATGCCCGGCTAATTTTTTGTATATATTAGTTGGCCAATTGATTTCTTTCTATTTATAGTAGAGACGGGGTCTTGCTCTTGCTCAGGCTGGTTTTGAACTCCTGACCTTGAGCAATCCGCCCGCCTCGGCCTCCCAGAGAGCTAGGATTACAGGCGTGAGCCACCGCGCCCGGCCCAAAATAAATATGTTTTTAAAAAGTGAGCAGGCTTAAAGGGAAACTTTAAGTTAATAATAGTGCAAGTATTGCATAGATTATTACATAGATGTGGCAAAAGCCAGCCATAAAGCCTGAGAAACACAAGACTACAATGTTCTCTCAACCCTTAATCACTCCAGTGAATTTCTTCTCTCTCTTGCTCAATGTAAATGGCATTTTACTGTGGCAACCAACTTTTAAAAGCAAGCGGTTAGGTCAAAACACAACACAGCAAAACATACTCTTCTGCCTGGATAGAGTCGACGGGAGCCACGTAATTGCTGGGGATGTAACCTGTCTCTCCTGTTGTCAAGGAGCGGGCTTCCCACCAATCTCCTTCCCTGCAAAGAAAAAAGAGAAAGAAGTGAATATGTTGACCACTTCAAAGCTTCGCAGTTACAGATTCAATGCTGTCCACAGTGTCTGACTGTCCTTTAGCCATCCTATCACCTGATTTCTCCAAATTGCTCCTTTTCCCTAAACTTGAACATAGCCCTTCCAACCCCTCAACCCCATCAAGGTCAAAATGTTACAGTCCCAGTCAGCTGTGAGATGAGCCTATTGTCGTCTCTTGCCTAGTTTGTGAATGACGAATGTAGGACTCTGGCCATGAGCAGGCTCTCCTGGTCGGGCGGGGGGGATTTCGCCAGGGAAGCGCCCTCAACTTGGACACAGGGGAAGGACACCCAGCCTCAGCACACTTAAGAAAAACATCACAGCTGCAGGCTGTCTGGGAAGGGAAGCCTGTTAGAAGGCCCCACTAGGGGTGAAAGCACAGTCTGAATGCCTGCCTGCTTGCTCTCAGGAATGGGGAGACACACCTTCCTGCAGGTAGAAGGTTATTCCATCAAATACTCAGAGCACCAGCCTGAGGCTGGCGGGCAGGAGCGGGAGGGTGGGAGCAGCCATGCGTGCACGTGCAGGGGAAGCACAGAACCCAGGCGGGGAGTGAGAGGTTGCTCACACCACCCTGTACTGCCTGATGTCATGCCACAGTGTGGCCTCAACCTGGGGGCTCGCAAGGACGTGAAAGGGGTGCTTATAACACTGCTCTTGCCTTAAAGCCAGTGAGTAATCTAAACCTGTGGTCCCCAACGCCCGGGCCTTGGACAGGGACAGGGTCCATCACGGCCTGAGCTCCGCCTCCTGTCAGATCAGTCACTGTCTCCCATCATCCCCAGATGGGACCCTCTAGTTACAGGAAAACAAACTCAGGGCTCCCACTGATTCTGCATTATGGTGAGGTATATAATTATTTCATTATATATTACAATGTAATAATAGAAATAAAGTGCACAATAAATGCAATGCACTTGAATCACCTCGAAACCATCCCCTCCCTCCTCCGAGATCCATGGAAAAATTGTTTTCCATGAAACCGGTCCCTGGTGCCAAAGAGATTGGGGACCACTGATTTAAACAGTTCAAGCTCACATGCTTAGATGCACACAGGTTTATAGGTTTATGTGTGACAGAGAGCAGGGATGGCTTCGCCCCAGCCCATGGTGGAGGCAACGAGTGGGGACAGGGGCTGTGACACGGGGGGGGGGGGGGGGGGGGGGAGACGTCCGCAGGGCCCAGCGCTGGCCTGCGGTCAGCAGTGCCGGCAGGACTCTCATCACCAGACGCCCAGCACCTTCTCGCCTTCCTTTTTTGGTCCTTGGAGGCAGCACGAGAAATCCCAGGTCTCATTTTTTAAAAATCACTTTTTGGCTGGGCTCTGTGTCAAAGCTCTTGGCCAGGGAGAAAATGTGTTGGCTTTTGGCCATGGTAAAGATCCTCCCAGACTGATTTAATGTGGTGGAGAATCACCAGCCTCTAGCAAGCTCCAGCCTTTCTCCGGAGGATCACTCTCTGGACTGCCTGGGCAAGGTGAGCAGTGGCCCTGGGCAGGATTTAATAGAGCAAGGTGACAAGCCAGCGTGCTACAGTGCAGCTGCATAAGTAACAGAACAGCCCGCCGAAAACCAGGGTGCTGGCAAAAGTATTTTAAAACTTATGTTCTAATTTAATACTCATGTTTCTCAATCTCTCCTTTTTATCCTATTAAACAAATCAATTTAAAAGGAGATAACAGTTCTCATACCCAGAAAGCCCTTTATTCATGACCTTAAATTTAGTTCATGTCCAGATTTTTACTATGAAATATTTACAAATACCAAAGAATATAGGTACAGTATACATGAACACCCGTGAATCCACCACCCTAAGAGCCAGGTCGTTACTAGTGGTGTGGACTCTGCACTGCGCTATTCCCCTATCACATGCCCTCTGCTGATTTTTCAGGTTCAAATCATGAAATTAAAAATGTCAACATATTAACAGTTTGTGCTGGTCTCATTTTTATGCCCCCCAAGAGAAACATAAGCAGTTGTAAGTATATCATCTGAGAACATATGTGGAAGTGTATTTTTTTCTTTCAACATCGTAAATGTTTAAGGAAATGGCTTTGGAGACATAATGCTCACTTGAATATAGTGACAACGTTTACTGCTCTAAACTTCCACTAGATGGAGACATTTCATCATAGAAAAATAACAATACCCACTCCCCCTCTACCCTGTCCCCAACCTGGGAAATGCTCCAAAATGGCGAGGAAAAAATTACATGCTGTATCAGAGACTTATTTTTTAATGCAAGATAACCTTCATCAAGTTAGTTCTAATTGAATTAAGAAAAAGAAAGGTTAGCATCAATTTTAGGGTAGGTGGGAATGTTGATGGGGGCAGAAAGCCAATACATTTTGCTGCGGGTTGGGACAAGCCTCCTTTCACCCAGGTGATCTGGCATTAATGAAGCCATTTCCAATTCAAATCTACTATTAACAATCTCATTTTGGTCTAGGCAACTAAACAGTTTAGCACAGAATTCAATTATCAGCTTATTCGAAAGTCATGCATCAAGAATTCATGATTTTCTTATTTGACCCCATTAATCTTACAAGGGTTTTCAGTTACTCAAGAGAAAGATAAAATCCTTGATTTCTCTTTTTCTAGGCCATCCAGGGTTACTTTCTGTACCAAAGGAGACATGAGGTGACAAAGATTCAGTGTGTTATACAGTAAACCTCACAGGCTGAGCCAGAGGGGCTGGTATAGACTCAAAACATCTATTGAAAGTTGTTCAGCAAGTGAAGAAGTCATCTTTTTAATACACTAGAAGCACCAATTCACCTATAAACAAACACTGTATAAAAATCATTCATGTCAATTTAGGAAAACAGGATCTCTATTATGCCACCTTTTATTTCTTGAGTTATTGTGGACAATTAGCATTATTAAAACTGCATTTCTTTAAACTGTTCTTATGGTTCAGGTCTTTTCATTAATTCACACTTGGCAAGACATTCTTTGTTATCTTGCTCTGATTCAAATACGCGGTTTAAACCCTGGTGCTGGTTTAGAATGGCTTTTAAGATTTTATAACAGCTCCCCCTGTTCCTCTGACTTAAACACTTATTAAAAGAGCCTGGCCGCAATCCCTGAAGTCACTCACAGGGCTTGTGGTCCCAGGAGTCGGGAGCCTTGATGGAGCCAGGAAGTGGCATCTGCCAACAGAAGTCAGCCTTGATCTGCCTAGCCATGCAGCATTCTTATTACAACGTCCTAATACACTGAGCACTTACAACAGCAGGTCCGTGAAGCACCCCCACCCTGTGCTGGGCAGCAGGAACACCGCCTGAGGGCACACAGCACACCCTGGCCCACAGTTTAAGCTGCACCACAAAACACAAAAGCCAGTCCCAGTGGCTTCCAGTTTCTGCCCATTGACAGGGGAAGGGAGTGGGAGCACACACACTAGGAGGTGTGGCAGCTGCCCCAGGGAGAACAGAACCCCATCCCTCCTTCCCTTCAGCCAGAGAGCCAGGGGCTGGGAGAGGCTGGGGGAGGGGAGAGGCTGGGGGAGGGGAGAGGCTGGGGGAGGGGAGGAGCTGTGTGCCATCTGCTTCCGTATCAATGCTTTGTTTTTCCTTCATGATTTTCTCTTCCCTGTTATTACCCTTGACTTCAGGATACTGTATTTGTTGCACAGACCTTATTTTTCTTTTCCATAACCTTGAGAAAGGGCATTTAAATGGCACGTAAGATGAGAAATTGCATTGGCAAAAAGGAAGCACATTAAAGGGGGAAGAACCTTTGTAATATTTTCCTAAGAACAGGGTCAGAGGCTCAAATGCCTCTGGAAACTCAAAGGCCATGCATGCAAATCACAAAACGTAGACTGAGATAGATTGGATCCTCCTCGAATGTTTCTCCAAAATTTTCAATTTAATGGCATGATAGATCCTTTCCAGATCAACAAAGGAAGAAGTCTTGGGTCAGACTGTGGTGAGGACTGACTTTCCAAGCGCCCTACAACCTGGTGACAGAACCACCTGCAGTGTGTGTACCGTACTGCCTGCTACTCCTTGCTTCTTACCTTTTAGAATTTACAAATAGTTTTAAAGTTTTTAATCAGCCGTGGCATTTAGGGAATATTGTATAAACCAGGGAGGGGAAGTGGGTTGTATTTCAGAATCCAAAGTTAATAGACTCTGACAAGAAGCATTCATCTGAGAATCAAACTGACAGCCAGGAATCATCAATCAGAAGAGATCAAAGCCAAATTCCCTCCTCCCCCGCCTCTCAGCCAACTTTCCAAACCTCCATGTAGCTGGAATGGTTTGGTCCCCTTTGATGGGGGCATCTGGGCCTTTCCAAGGTCACACCCGACACTGTTCTCAGGACGCCCTCCCAGCGGGCCGTGCACTCTGCCACCTGCCGCCTCCCTGCGCAGGGGTGGGTCCCTAACCTGGGCCTTCTGCTCCTCAGATGTCAACCATGATACATACCTCAGGCAGTTGTGAAGGATAAATGAGAACATTTGTGACTTAGCACATGGCTGGTCCATAAGGGGCCTTCAGTACATGGCAGCTGTTTACTATTTTTAAAATATGTCTGTGGCCACAGGAGGAGGGATCCTGGGGGCAGGTCATGTTCTTGACCTGGGTGCTGGCTACACAGGCATGTTCGATTTGTGAAAATTCAACAAACTGTATACTTTTAAAAAATTGTGGTAAAACATATGTAGCATAAGATGTGTCATTTTAATCATTCCTAAGTGTACAGCTGAGTGGCAGTAAGTACATTCACACTGCTGTGCAGTCATCACTGTGTACACTTTCGATACAGGCACTGTTCTGTACGTTTTAATAATAAGTCAAAAAAAATCCACCCCTGCCTCTGTTAATGATGACAATACTAATAATTTTTTTTTAAAAAAGTGCTGTGACTATGCAGACTGTATCTTCTGATGTCTAGACTGGCCTCCTCTGGAGGCATGCAGTTCCAGCTGTCGAAAGGTGGCGTGCTCTTGGTGTATGGTCCTGAGAGCTGGGGGCACCCCAGGGAAGGGCGGGCTTCCCGGGCAGGCAGCATTCAGGCCGGGTGTAATAAGCAATAAGCACTTCTCTTTCCCGGGCTGTGTGGGTGAGCAGGGCTGCCCCTTACCTTCCCCTAGAGAGAGCTTCAAGTCCCTCCATCACATGAAATGCAGTTTGCTCACAGAGCAAGAGGAGAAGCAACCAGACTTGGTGGCCCAGGAGAACTTCCTGGTGTGCCCTGCAGGCCCTGGGTGGCATTCTTCCCCAACCACCTGGAGCAATGCACCAAGTCACTGGAGGTGCCTGGCTTGCTGACATGGGACCCCACCATTTTCTTTGGAGCCCAAATTTTTCTGGCGTCCAACCATACTGCCACAATCTAACAGAGGCAGTGTTTTACAACCATAGGGAAATCTGACCCATATTTACTCTTCCTTATGGAGTATTAAAGGTAGGATTTGAAAAGTAAGTGAGTCTAACTCTTGAAATTTCCCCATTGCTTATTTAACTGTTGTTCCTACAGGCCACGTTTAAAATGCATGCAGTGTAGGCATGCACGAATGGGCGAAATCGCTTCTCTTTCCATCTCGCCACGACTTCAGTCACCCCCAAATTTTCATCATAGGGGTACCACAGGCTTTACCAACTGGAATGGTTAGCAGTTTTGAAAACAGAAGGAATGTGTTTGCAAGCCTCAAGTGAGGGCTTAGCTAGTGCCACATCCGAAATGGGAAGAAAGTCTCAAGGCAGAGAACGCATGGTGCAGGTGGCCAAGCTTTGTGGCAGTCATTGGAAACTGGGGATCTGTGGCAATGCCCTGGGCAGTGGAGGGCAATGCACCAGCTTTTACAACCTCTAAACCCAAACAAAACAACATGGACTGTGCTACTATAGTTCTCCAAAAGGCTCCTTGGACACACCATGCCCTCAGATACTGCATTGTGTCACTGACTCTTCTTTTCTCAAATTATATTGCTATGAACTAGTGAATTCAGCAAATATTCTCTTAGCATCTCAGACCCCCGAAGGGGCACAGACTGGTAACCAGTCTGAAAGGTACGCATGCTTCTCTTCCCGCTCCAAACTTACGAGCTGTTCAATATTTGAAATTTTTCTCCTTTGTGAAAACTCAGGTCATCTTCCGTCCGTGCTTCATAGTCATAAAGGGCCACAAACAGTGTCACTCCTGCCAAAGCAACATCAAAGGAGGGGGGTTATTATACATGGGGAAGTTAATACCAAGAAATCAAATCTTCACTAAAATCTCATTCTCAGACTCTGCATCTAGTCAGCACCAACAACATGTTGAAGTGTTGTGATTAATGTGTGAAAACCAGAGTCCCGGGGCTGTGTTTATGCCTTGGTCTTTGCAGGGAAAGCATTATTTAATCTGACAAAAACCTGGACTTGAAGGACTTCTCTCTGTTTGCCTTTGAATGACTCCTGGGGAAGAGACGGATATTAACATCCAAAACTAAAGGGGGCGGCAGCGTTGGGGCTCAGATTTGCAGGGCTCTGCAATGATTAGGAACACCCTCTATCAAACACATTCTCCTCTACTCGGAAGCCCACATCAGGTTCTGGGCAAAACAAATCACTCTTTCCCCTGGCGTAACAGTCATGAGGAAGACAACAGGAAACTCTTCCTGTAGCTTGGGGAAATTTAGAGAAGACCCCTTACTGTAATGCTCACCCCTATTAAAGAATGCATTGCCCTGGGCATCTGCAATTGTTCTAGCAGTTGCCAGCTGCTTAGTCCTCCTGCTGAAAGTGGAATTTCTCTTCCTTATCCTCCTCCTGCCGGGAACTCATCTCTCCTCACACTGTCTTGTAGTACTCACTCTTCCTCACACCTACCCTATGTCTTCTCATCTGGCTGACTCCCCGGAGAGGCCCTTCCTGCTTTGCAGAAGTTGTATCAACAGCAAAGAATGTGCAGAGTCCCATTTGGCCTCAGACTTCCTCCATATGACAGGCAGAATCCTGAGACGGCCCTCGCTGATTCAGCCTCCTGGGACCATGCCCCGTGCGGTCCCCTTCCCTCGAGTGTGGGCTGAGCCTGAGGACTTGCCTCTAACAAACAGTGTGCAGAGGTGATGATGGCATGTCCCTTAAGTGACTAGGCTTCAAAGGTGGTGACTCTCCTTATTCCTTGCAGACTCTCTTTATTGCCACTTCGGCTTGCACACTTTGACGAAGCAAGGTGCCGGGCCGGCAAGGCCCACAGGACAGAGAACCGAGCGTGGCCTCGGCCGACAGCCAGCGAGGAACCCGATCCCACCAACACTGCCCGAGCCTGGGAGCAGATCATTCTCAGCCGGATGTGAAATGACGACAGCCCAGCCCGCACGCCTGTGAGAGGCTCTGATGTAGAGAACCCGGCTAAGTCATTCCCGGACTCCTGACCCACAGAAACTGAGAGATAATAGATGTGTCTTGTCTTGAGCTACTACATTTTGTGGGAGTTTGTTATACAGCCGTCGATAGCTAATACGTTTCGCTTCCCTATAAACTGGCTTCTCATTCTGATCTCTACACACTTCCAAGTGCCTGGAGTGCTCGAGGGCCTGGAGAACACACAACGTGGAGCCTCCTCCCCTACCAAGCCGCCACCTTTCCGTGTAGGTAGTTCCAAGGGAACAGATGTGTCCACAGGACTGTTCAGGAACCTCGGGGCGGGAGGGATGTTTTTCGGCCCCACCCCACGTGGGATCTCCTGTAGGAGAGCTGGCATTCAGATGTCTGCCCGTGCGAGGCAAGGCTCATTTGGCAAGGGTCCTCCTTTCTGTAGATTTCTTTGAAAGGTACGAAAAGACTGGCTTAAAAGAAAAATGTGGGTACCTGTAAGGCCACGCCTACTCTTATTTAACACTCTATTAACAGATTCCCTTCCTGACCTAATTTAAAAGCCAAGCCAAGCCAGCTCCATGGCGTGGAAGGGAAGCACACCAAGCCCAGCACTCGCTCCTTGCATGGTGGACGAGTTCTCAGTTAAGGGCTTTTATGTTCCAGGGACTGAGGGGAGAGTCAAGGGAGGTTACAGAGAAACACAGACACTGTGTTTGGCCTTAAAGGAGTGAAAACACTATTGGGAGAAAGGACGTGCACATATAATAAAATAATTCAAGGCAGAAAAATCTGCCAACATTTGGGGGTAATGTGTTTTAACTTTCAAATTTTATAAGGGATGATATGGCCTCTTAGACTTAAGATTGTCCTCAACTGCAGTGCAGACCCACACGTTCAAGGCAAGTAGCCCTCTCTAGTGACTTTAATGACACCTGCAGATGCAGGGACTCCTATCCAACACTCATGAATGAATGAAAAAGGACAACGCCTGTGTCAGCAGAATTAAGAGTCTGAGCTGGCAAATCCCTCATGTTTCCCATGATAGACACAGGGCAGGGTGCTCGATGGGTTTTTGACTCTCTTTCCTCTTCCATCCTCAAGAGACAGATAGCCTGCCTCTTCCCTCCTTTCCAGGTACTTTGGGAAGGCAGGAGGCATGAGCAGGTGTACCTAGCATTCACTCACCTATGCAAGGCCTGGGTTAAAGGGAGAGCTAGAGTCACCATAGCACAAGGGTAAATATGAAGGTTTTCTCCCACTGGGCAGAGCATGATATTCTGGTGGAAGAGAAGTAGGTAATGTCCAAAGGCTCTGGGACAGGTCCCCCTGATGCAACAACACTGCCATGTGTTGGGTGCAGACAGAAAAAAGAATCCCTGCTAATGCCTTGGGAGTGGCAAATCCCCAGGTAGAGAGGCACTATGTGTCATTATATAAGACATCTGCTCCCAAATGAGCTGAGGGATGCTACATTCTTCTAAACTTTTGTAATAAACAAAACGATTTTGGAACAAATAATGTCAAATATCTAGTTACCGTGGTTCACACACTGAGAGAGGATTTGGAAGACTAAGGATGCATGAGATAATGTACAAATATTTCGGAAAACATATGTCTGAGAATGTATGCCAGATATTTTACAAAGTATGAGCTAAGTCAGCAAATACACATGGCAGTAAAATATGGCCTTGTGGTGTGAAAGACAAGGGAATTTCAAAAAAAGAGAAAGGCAGGCTGAAGATTAGGAAGATGAGGGAGAAGGCACTACCCCTCAAAGAGGTAGAGGAAGGTGGGGGAGGGACTGCATTAGTATTTGGAGAACTCAAAGTATACATAACCACACCCAGTCTTGGAGTTTCAAAAGACCCGTGATAGGGCTCGGGCATCTGTGTTTTGAAAAAGCTGCCCTCGTTATTCTGAGCTAGCCAGCCAGCCATGGTTGACGGCCATTGACCTACTGTGCCTTGGAGGAACGTTGTAGCTCACTAACTCATGCAGAGCCCCACAGAGCAGCAGCTTAGGGGTCCCCGCATCCCTGGAGCCAGGCATTTTGATTTGTACATCAAGCTCTGGCTGGTAGAGGAGACTGATTAGAAACTTACATGTGAAACCCACAGCCCAAGGGAGCTGACTGGAGCACAAATGTTCAATTGCCAAAAGAATTAAGGGCAGCTGCCCCCTCCCCACCCTCTGCGGCCCTGGGGGCTTACCTGTTCCTCCTCTCGTACGCAAGGTCCCAGTATGAGACGAAGAGTTCACACCCCCAAAGACTGTGAGTCCTTGGCCCCCGGCTGCGTGGAAGTTGTTGTAGTTTGGGATGGAGGTCACGCCGAAGCTGGGGTAGTGCTGAGGGGTGGGGTCTGTGCCATAGCGGTACCCGGAGCTCTGGTTCAGGCTGCCATCCCTCTCCTCCGTCAGTTTTGTTGCTTCTTTATCCTTACATTGCACACAGCCCATTATCTAAATTCCTGCCCAAGACAAAAAGGAAGCACATGAGCTTGGATGTCCCCCCTTGCTGGGTGGCTTTACTAGGAAAGAGGAATACTTGGCAAGGCTTGCCCCCTTGGCTATTTCGGGGCTGTGAGGGGCGCGAGGAAAAGCAGTGGCTGGGGGGGCGGTTAGGAGGAAGCTCAGTTCCCTTGACCCGATGATCACATTTGTTCCCCAGATGCTCAGGATGACGGCATCCTCACAAGGTACAATGTTCAACATGCAGCAATTTTCCTTGAATGAGGCCTGCGCCCCTTAAAATTCTGTAATAGCACACACCTGCCTAAAGACAGTCCAGTAATACTAATCAGTCATCTCAAAAAATAGCATATGGTCTATAAAATGAGTCTATGCAATATTAGAATAAAAACTTCCATCACGGCAGAGGAAATTTAAAGAAGAGGGCATGGGTGCTGGATAAGCCAGACTCCAGCCCCTAAATAAGTCACTAGACATCTCTGCTCACGGGTACCTACTCTCCAGGCTCAAAATTGGTCAATCTTAAGCAATAAGATGATGATAAGTATCGAAATTAAGAGCCAGTTACTGGATGAAAAATGAAATTGGTAGAACCTAAGAGGTCTGAGTATATTTGCAGGATGTCACAATAGCCTACAGTGACAAAATCACTTATAGCTGCTAATTAACTTTTCAAATTTCCATTAGCTTTTGACATCTTTCAAAAACACCATGCAAAAAAAAAAAAATCATTCCCATGTTCTAGACTTAGTGGTAGATTAAAAACTTGAGTCACTGTCATCCTGCCCTCAAGCCTACTTCTGCCGGCTCCTCGTCACAGCAAATGGAACCACCAACCACCCAGCTGCTCGGGTTGGAGTCCCGAGAGGTATCCTCACTTGCTGTTCCTTGTTTACACCTCAGTCTCCATTGCTCAAACACGCCCAAGTCTTCAAAGCTTCCATTCCCACCTCCCCTACGTTCAGGACTTGAACACTCTGGCCGCTCCTCTTTGACACTCAGTGCATCCTCTGCATCTCAGTTAATAAGGCGCCGCTTCCTCTGCAAAGCCTCTTCCAATTCCCTGCCCTCCCGGGGCGGGCAGTGCTTTCCCCAGTGCCCCCACCATGGCATCCCGATTTCCCTCACGACACCCACTGCACCATAGTGAAACATGGCCTAGCCACCTGCCTTGTCACCTGATGGACTGCGAGTTCCAGGGAAGCAGGGCACCATCTATTGTCATCACAGCTATACTGCCAGCACCTGGCACCGTAAACAGCAGCCAGATGAGTGAAGATTCCGCAGCCTGTTATGTTTCTCTTTTGCCCTTTCTTTCTCTCCGTAGCAAGGCCAATCCTACTTCCAGTGACTTTTATCAGCAGCGTACCCTGCATTTTTTAGTCTACTGGTACGAGCGTGAGAAGTGAAGAAGATTCAGAAATACAGGGTAGGTTTGTTAACGACCCCACTTTGGACTGCAATACCCTGTCGAGCCGGCAGGGGGTAGGCAGAACAGGCAACGGAGGTCCCTGCCAAAACTCTGCAAAGCAACCCATTTGGGACCAAAGAATCAAACAAGAAACACATGACATCATGTGTAATAACACATATTCACTGGGGAGGGCACAGCTGGCACAAGGCGGGAAGTCGCTTGAGGCGGCAAAGGAGAATGAAAGCGTCAGTTTTTCTATATTATCTTGCAAACCAAGGTGGGAGGTGCCACATCAGACAGGTGGGCTGCCCTGGGCGCTATTCTGAGTGCTGGTTTTCTGCTGGACCAGGTCAGGGGAGAGCAATCAAACTGTTCCAAAGCCCTCTCAAAATTACACGTTTCAATACTTTTTGAATTGAATGTCAGATCTTGAGAATGAAAATGTTTGGAAAAGAGCCGCCTACTGCTCGAGCTGAGATCACCAAATCTGGAACACATTTACTCGTAAATCATTTGAGATTAATTTACAGTATAGTGTGTCCAACATGCTTTGTAACTTACGGTAAATGAATATGATTTTCACAAGTTTCCAACGGGAGATGCAAAATATTTCCAAGGAATGATTTACTAAAAGAATTTCATCATTTGTTGTTGATGTTGCTTCATCAGACTGATAGTTGTCTTGCTCACAATATATTAACTCTTTCATGGTGGAAAGTTGCGCCAAGCTTTTACAAAGGTCAGACAGAAACATTTCTTGTCCCATATCTTTTGTTCAGGAATTTCACTGACTTACGGTAATTAGAGGATGTAAGACCTGAATCACACCATTTATACTAGTGGTTCTCAGCTGGAGGTGACTTTGCTATTCCCCCTGGCCCCCCAAGAGACATATTAGGCAATGTCTGGAGACATTTTTGGTTGTAACACTCCATGGGGAGGGATGCTCTTGGTACCTAGTGGGTAGAGGCCACAGATGCTGCTAAACATCCTACAATGCACAGGACAGCCTCCTTCAACAAAGGATTACTTGGCCCCAAGTGTTAGTAGTGCCAAGGTCAAGAAATCCTGATTTACACTCAGGAAAGAATTTATGTCTATGTCTTTGAAACAGCGTAACACCTTTTCCCTTACATACATGTGATTAACATGCAACCCAGAATGCTTTCCTTAGAATAAGGATGCCAGGTAGAAGGAGGCAGTCTTAAAAAGCGACATGAAATGCTTTGCTTTTTCTCTAGAAGCTTGTTCTAGAACTAGAACCCAAACCAATGAAAATTCTCATTACAAACCATCCTTCCAACTCCAACAAAACAAAATTAACCCCTACATCAGAACCCTAGAGAAAACAGGACCCTACATCTAACCAAATTAAGAAAAAATAATCTTTCAGAATCCATTTTAAAAAAGTAACACACTGTAATAAATGACTATCAGCTTATCTATAATTTTATGAAATAATGAAGGGGGGAAAAAGTCACCAGCTCCTAGATGGCAGGGATTATTTTTTGTGTCATTGCCGCATCCTCAGCATCCAAAACAGTGCCTGACACGCAGTAGCACTCAATAAATATTTGTCAAATGAATAAATACAACAAAAATAGTCAAAACCATTTTGGAGGAAACAATTTTCTTCTACAAAAAGACAGCATGTCACTTTAGACGTGAAACTTTGAGTTAAGTAATATTTCTATACAGATCTTACTCTCTCCCTGTCATTGACACACATAAAGAAAACAGAAATAAATCAGTAAATGCAGTTCTCAAGTCATTAAAAGTTAATCACAATGAAAATATTTGTATAAGAACTTGTGGTCTTCTTCCTCCCACAAGGGGCATTCAGACTAATTGTTTCCTGATGGAAGAGGCAGAAGATGCCATACAAGCTGTACTTAATGTGCTCGGGCTCTTTACATAAGGCAAACTTTTAAGCATTTGAGCTAAAATAAAAATATTCTTTACTACTGGTATGTATCATTCTGTGCCATGGTTTTTCCGTCTAATGCTGTAGGTCCATCGTGAACATCTGATGCACTAATATACTTGCTCTAGATCCGTGGAGCATTAGGAAACACCAAATAATACCATTCTCATAGTGGAGTCTTGGCGTTACTCTGATCAGGAAAACATCACACACCATGGACTCGTGGCTATAGTCCTCTGCACGGTGTCACACCTAGGAAAACTGGTGAAAGAGCACTTTGACCAATCAGATTCTGTGCTTGCGGTCAAGGTGTCTATAGTATAGCTATGAAGTCCATATTCGCTAATCCTTTTGCAAACTGAGGGGCACTGTTTCTACTATGCAAATAAAACTCAATTTACTTAAAATCCACTTAGTCCTGTGGATCTTTCCAAAGGCACCAATAGTGTTAAGCAACATGGGAAGAGTTGCCAGATACAGAATTCAAGGATTGCCACACCCTGTTCCATTGAGGCTGTGGATATTATCAACTGATCACAGCACTTTCCGCTGCTGTGACACGGCGTGGCCTCAGACTCCTCCTTCACATAGCTCTCCTGTCTGAAGCTGATCTAAAGGATTGAATCTGTCTGCTACGAGGGGCACAGGGTGCTTTGATCAAGATGAATCTGCTTGAACACACACTCCCTCCTACTGATGCCACAGACCAGAGTCTGGTCTGCCAGATGCACATTAAACACAGACACGCTGATATTTTCTTATATGCCAATCAATACAGCAATGCCAGGATGCCCAGATTATAATGTCATAGGACTTGTGAGAGGATTTCAGGTGTGCGGGAGCTGGGTACCAAAAAGATTGCCAGTGCCAATCTTCTGCAGGAGCAAATTACTTTCTCTTGAGACACATACACTTGCAGGCAGAGGAGGGATGGTAGGAGGGGGAAGGTGAAAACAACAACAAATAATTTTAATTGCAGCAATGTAAGTGCTTTTGTCTCAGAAACCAACCTAGGTGGGTGTGAAGAAGTGACAGCTCTCAGGCATAGCAGGCTACCCCTGCTCCTGACAGGCCACAGCAGATATCCAGACTTCAGAGAGTGACAGATTTGTCTCATACTCTGACATGGTATGTTTCCTGGTGCTCCTGTTCCCTATCCCTTTAGTTGGTCTCCATTTTACCTGGGCAGGTATCATAATGGAAGTAAAAGAATAAGGAAGGGAACTGAACTGAGAAACCAAGCACAAGTAACTGAGATGGGGGCAGTTGAAAAAATAACTTAACCCTTTGCACTCGCTTGCTTTTTTCTCGATTCCTTTATTTTACTCGGAATTTAATTTTTTAAATACCCCAGATTTTACAAAGCGAGGCAGTAGAATAAAAAACTGGAGTTTCTTTTCATACAAACTTATTCATCTAGATTTTTTTATATTTCAAATTATTGATACATTCAAAGAGTAATTTTAATCTCTATAATTTTTCATGGTGTGAGCTGCTACTGATGCTAACCGTGTCGAGTCACACTCGACATCCGAGTGCAAAGGGTTAAAGCTGAGTTCTAAATCAGTTGCACAGGTTCATAAACTGCTCTGGAAAAAAAGCAAAACCTGACAGCTTAATGAGCAAACACACTTTTTCAGTCGATAGCAACGGCCGGAGGAGAAAGGGTAAGATGTGGCAGAGACGCGTCAGACATTACGTGGCTGCTGGACAGAAGATTCCCGCAGGGGCTTCTTGAGCCTTGTGGAATTGGAAACACACAAGAGTCAACCTGAGGCATTTTGTTACATGCTCCACGGGAAAGTTAATCCCTTGAAAGCCTAGGGAACCCCCGGGAGCAGGACGTTTCGAGACCGTTGAGTACAAAATCGGTAGCAATGGTAGTTGGGCTACACAATCTATCACACAAATTTCCCAATTTCCCAGCATTTTCAATCCTTTACAGTGAGGCTTTGCTCTTTTGTAGGACATTGGGCCATTTGATTTTGACACCCCTCGGGTGAGTGCAGACAGTGCTGCCTCTGGGGACAGTCAGGAAGAAGGGCCAGGGATGCCTGGGGAGAGAGCAGGACCACGGGACCACACGAGCCACGCTTGGAATCACAAGCACACCCCAAGGCCCTGAGGTAGAGAAAAAACCACTGACCCTTCGGAGATGCAAGTACTTAAGGGCTGAGCCACATTCAGCACTGGTGCTGGGTCCAGCCAGTGGCCCCAGCCCAGCTATGAAAAAAAGCATGCAGGACTCTGCCAATGTGGGAAAATCCTCTCTTTGCTGCCAACTGGAGGCAAGAAGTGAAAATATGTGCCTTGATGAAATGGAATTCTGAGCTACCTCCCCAGGTTCCTGCCCGTTTGTAGTCCTGGGACTTGTGAATGATGGGACAGTCACTCTGTGATTAGGTTACGTTATTTGGCACAGTTGAGTTTAAGAAAGAGGGATCATCCTGGCTGGATCTGACCTAATCAGGTGAGCCCTTTAAAAGGGATGGCTCCTCCTGGGGATGGAGATTCAAAGTGCGAGAGGCGTTCAGTGTGAGGGAGATTTTCCACTGCTGGTGGAAAATCTTTAAGGATGGAGTGACAGTGTGGCCAGGCATGTGGGTGGCCGGAGCTGAGAACAGATCACAGCTGGCAGACAGTGAGGAAATGGGGCATCAGTCCTACGACCACAAGAAACGAAGTTTGGTCAAGAACCTGAACGAGGCTAGAAATGGATCCCACCCCGGTCAAACCTCCAGATGATGACACAGCCTAGCCACGCCATGCCCGGACCTGTGACCAACAGAACTGTGAGCTGATAAATAAATGTTGTTTTAAACCTGCACCCCTCACATGTACTTATTGCCATCTTCCCACACTTCACAAGCAAGTAACAGAGAGGCTGGGGAACTGTCCGCAGCCATGTCAGTGGGAGAGGCGGGATTTGAAGCCAGGCAGCCTGATTCCACGGCCAGCACGCAAACCCTCTCCACTGGAGTCAATTCCTGACTATGGAATCCTGGCCTGTCCACACGAGGGTGTGGGTGTGAGGGTGGGAGGTGTTGAGGGAAGAACTTGCAGGGCAGGACCCCTGGCTCCGCAAACTCAACTACGTGCATTGCTAACGGAGGCCCTGACCTCAGGGACTGGGCCTTACCCCCTACCCCGGCCACATTCCAGTCCTCAAGACAGTGGATCCCATGGAGGTGCTAGGACTACACATTAGGTGTGGTGAGTCACCGTCTTCCTTGGCGTAGTTTGGCATCTTAATAAACGTATGGGCCGCCGACATTGAAGCAGCCCTTAATTTCCTGATCTTTCTCAGTCATGGCAAGGGTGTATGTACACCATGAAGGAGTCAGCACTTGTTTCCTTGGGATAAAAATGAGGTTTCCTGCTGCGTTTAGAATATGATTTGCTTTACGGGTGAAACTTTCTGATACATACTCACTGTATAAACTGAGATACACATATAATGCCTTCACCAAGCACAAAATAACAGATTCGTACTCTTGGTGGAGCCCTGTGAGGGACAGCTCCCCACCAAACATAAGTAATAAAATGCTCCGGTCTCCAAGGTGAGAAGACTGATGTAGAAGTGGGGACATACAATGCCGACACTGGCCACCCGCAACAATGGGAGAACAGGGCCTGCTCAGAAATCAAATCAAAGCTTTGCTTTAGCGATAATGAGAGGTGGAGCTGGACCCATTCAATCATTATTCATGGCTTTGCCAAGGGCCTCTGGAAGCTGAGGAGGATGGATCGTGTCCTATACCACACAGCAAGGGAACTGAACTAACACAAATCACTTTTAAAACATCACACTACTTTAAGAGAAAAACCACATTCCTGGCACCTGGAATGTTTTTGTGGTTCCCCGATTCTGGCTTTTCTTGTTCTTATAACCTCCAGGCTGAGAAGCAGCAGCTCATGCATCCCTGCAACAAATGTGCTCTTTCCCTTTTTCATAACCTTCCATTTCCCAACACCAAAGATTCAAAAGCACTTAATAAAAAGAAATGCCACCATTAGACCCCAATGGTGAGATTTAACACTGCAGTCAACTAAGTGCTGGAACCAGTCCCAAACTCAAATGGCCAAATGGGGTTTTAATACTCAACCATGGAGAGGTGCCAAAGAAACGGTAAGAACACTTTCTTCTTACATTCATTTAGCTTTGGATCTCACGACTGAGACAAGAGTGAAATGGTAATGAAAACAAGGATGGTATGTTTTAACCCTATGTAAAAGGGTTCAGAAAGAATTGGAGCAGGAATTGTAAAGTTTTTAGGTTCTACCTCCCACCCCCTAACCCTTTTTTGGACCATAGAAGAGTCCCTTGTAGTTATTCTTTTAAAATTTTATTTTATTTTAATTGAGATATAATTCACATACCATAACATTCACCCTTTTGAAACATACAGTCCACGGGTTTTTAGTACTTTTACAAAGGAAATCATTACCACTATCTAATTCCAGAATATTTTCATCATTCCAGAAAGAAACCCATACCCATTAAGCAACCACTCCCCATTCCCTTCTCTCCCTAGCCCCTGGCAACCACTAATCTACTTATTGTCCTTATGCATATTCTGGACATTTCATACAAATGGAGTTACACAACATGTAGCCTTCTGTGACTGGCTTCCTTGGGCTGGCGTGTTTCCAAGGTTTATTCGTGTTGTAGCATGTATTGGTACTTCATTCCTTTTTATGGCTGAAAAATATTCCATTGTTTGGGTGTACCACATGTTTATCCTTTCAACAGTTGATGGACATTTGGGTTGTTTCCATTCTTTCCTTATTATGAACAATATTGCAATGAGCATTCATGTACAAGTTTTTGTGTGGACATATGTTTTCAATTCTCTTGAGTTAATATTTTAATATATAAGGAATTTATACAGATAAGAAAACCCCAAAGATTAGGTAAATGGTTATGGGAAGGCATCTAAATTGGCAATTCAAAAAAAAAGAAAGAAAGAAAAAAAGAGAAAACTTATGAAACACATGGGAAGATACTACCTTCAGTAGTAATCAGAAAAACACAACTTAGTAAGTTATTCTCTTTCACCTCTAAATTCACAAATTTAAAAAAATAAGTCTACCTGCTCTTTTTCGTGGCGCCTCGGAGGCAATCAGCTGCTTCACGATGAAGCTGAGTATCTCCTTCCCAGCCACTGGCTGCCAGAAACTCATTGAAGTGGACGACGAATGCAAACTTCGTACTTTCTATGAGAAGCGTATGGCCACGGAAGTTGCTGCCGACGCTCTGGGTGAAGAATGGAAGGGTTATGTGGTCCGAATCAGTGGTGGGAACGACAAGCAAGGTTTCCCCATGAAGCAGGGTGTCTTGACCCATGGCCGTGTTCGCCTGCTACTGAGTAAGGGGCATTCCTGTTACAGACCAAGGAGAACTGGAGAAAGAAAGCGCAAATCTGTTCGTGGTCGTATTGTGGATGCCAACCTGAGTGTTCTCAACTTGGTTATTGTAAAAAAAGGGGAGAAGGATATCCCTGGACTGACTGATACTACAGTACCTCGTCGTCTGGGGCCCAAAAGAGCTAGCAGAATCCGCACACTCTTCAATCTGTCTAAAGAAGATGATGTTCGCCAGTATGTTGTGAGGAAGCCCTTAAATAAAGAAGGTAAGAAACCTAGGACCAAAGCACCCAAGATTCAGCGACTTGTAACTCCACGTGTCCTGCAACATGAACGCCAGCGTATTGCTCTGAAGAAGCAGCGCACTAAGAAAAATAAGGAAGAGGCTGCAGAATATGCTAAACTTTTGGCTAAGAGAATGAAGGAGGCCAAAGAAAAGCGCCAGGAACAGATTGCCAAGAGACGTAGGCTGTCCTCTCTGAGAGCATCTACTTCTAAGTCTGAGTCGAGCCAAAAATAAGATTTTTTGAGTTAAATAATAAATAAGACCATATCCTAAAAAAAAAAAAAAAAAAAGTCTACCCAATAGCGATGAAGGTCTGTTGAAATAAATACTCTCTTACACTGCTGGTAGAAGGCTAGGAATTAGCATATAACCTTTTGGTAAACTAATTTGGCAATATTATTGAAAAGTCTTAAAAATGGGCCTGCTCTTTGACCTGTACATCTGTGCTAAAGAGATCCTTTTAAAAAATGACAAATGAAGTGGTTCTATAAGTGTTTTTTTGCCATTTGAAAAATTAGAAAACTTGCTAATTGTTTAACAAGAGGGCAATGGCTGAGTAAATTATAAAGTATGCCCATAATGGAAAGTTAAGCACAAACTAAAACTTATGTATACAGAGATTATCAGTACTGTGGAAAAACGTTCATGTTATATTAAGAAGGACCACATGACTGCAACTATATAACAAACGCCTAGAAAACTCTTTGGAAGCAAACATACTGAGATTAATGGTGTTATACACCATAGGCAACTGCTCAACTGCTCTTTCTTCATTCTCTATTTATTTCTCAGACTGTCTAGTACTAAGAGTGCACTGTTTTTATAACGAGAATAAATTATTTTTTCATAAGAAAGTTCCCTTTAATCTTATCAGTTACAGACTGAGTTTGTATAGAAGTTGAAACAACCATACACTGATGAAGGATACTTTGTCAATTCAAAAGTTAAGAGAAGGAAGGAGTGATTGATTCTAAAGCCTGTTGGGAGGCAACTCCTTCTGGAAGGTGTGGAAGGTACCAATGCACAGGGAGCCTTCTAAGTGTGTTTCCATAACTAATCTGTGCCAAGACGTGGGCAGTTGAGGGCCATGCAGGAGCAGGCAGTGAATGCACGCAGATGAACACCCAAGAAAGCTAATGAAGGGCACGAAGCAAAGCCATATGCAATCGGCTTGGAGGGCCCTAAGGTCACAGGTGCAAAATCTGGGATAACAGAACCAAGAGTGTGTGTGTGGGGGGGTGGTGGTGGCTGGATTAGTGGGTTTTTGAAAACCTTTGGGACACAAGTCCTGAGGAAACACACTAAACACAGAATGACAGTGCTCATTCAAGTCAACCTTGGAGCCCAACCGAGGTGCTCTGGTGACGGAGGTGTCTGCAGGGCCTCTCTGTGAAGTCGGGAAGACCACGCACCAGCTGCACTCTAAGGAGGTGGGGGATGCAGCAAAGGCCTTTTGTCCTTTGGATGCTGGTTGGTGGTAGAGGCAAGGGGACTTTCCCTTGCTCTTGCTGCCTTTACCCTTTCCTCTTGGGACATGCAGCTTGGCATTTTGATACCTTGACTTTAGAACTACTCTCCCTAGAACTTGGGGAAATCCAACAGGGCACAGAACGGTAAGCAACACTGGTTTACTTGACCTGGAATTTTTCAGAAACACAAAGGATAGAACAGAGACGTTTCTTCCTAATGTTGATATTCAATCAAGCATCTTTCTACCCTCCTTGGCCATGTTCTATAAAAACGACCACAGAAAGACAAAATAAAAACAAAAATGTGGGCTTCTATTCATGAACCAGCAAAGAGAAACAGGAAAGTGAGTGTCATATCTGGGCCACAGTGGCAGAGACCGGCTTTCTGGGCTGTGCCTATTTAAGGAACAGTGGTGGCAGAACTGGCCCGGGGCCCCAGGATCAGAGTGTCACCTGGCAGAGCCACAAGAAAACACATTAGCACAAAGCCTGTTGTTTGAACAGCCTCTGTTTGAACAGGCGTCATTGACAACCCCCCCCCCAAAAAAAAACCCCCGACCAACACGGAGAATGAAAGCAAAGAGGTCCCTCTCCAAGGGCAGAACAAAGACCCACCCTGCCAATCCTTTCGGTCTCAATAGAGGCTCCTTGCCAGATGATTCTGCAAATGTGGCCTCATCCTTTCAAAACACAGTGAATTCTTTCTCCCTTTCTTTAATTCACTAGTTCCAGTCAAGAAGATTCAGTTCCTTTAAAGAAACAGAATAGACTTTGAAAAAGGAAACTTGACTTCTTTTTGCCATTGAGCTCATAGAACGGTGCTTGTCGTCTCCGAGTCCCCCCTGAGCAATGCCCATTCATCTGGTTGTGAAGTCACAGCCCAAGCAAAATCTACTGGCCTGAGAGTGTGGTTGTAAGGCCATCTGCGTTGTGTTTTAGGGACCAAGGCCACCTCTGGGTCTTTATGTTGGCACTTTATTGGAGCTGGGAGGAATCAGCAACACCAGGGGTGAAAACGCTTGCATCCCTTTGCAGTGGTTTAGAATTTCAAAGCTTCTCAGCAGCTGTTTTGGTGTGAATGCTGATAAAGTAGGTAGTCAGAAAACACTCCTCCTTCCAGGGCCTCTATGGGGACAGAAGAGCAGTGAGGACAGGAACAAAGGGAACAGAGAGGCAGACTCTAGCCAGTCTCCTCCTCCTCCTCCTTTGTGCCTGAAGGAAACGAGGACAGTCTCTGCCTTGCCTTCAGTTAGTTTCCTTCCCCTGGTGAGCCCAGGGCTGTTGACTCCGTGGTACTTGCCGCAGTGAAGTTTTCCTAAGAGGTCTGCGCTCGTGAATGCGTGCTAAGTGCCAACAGCGACACGGGGGAAATTAGAGCAGGGAGCAAAGATGGAACCACCTGCAGGCAGTCAGGGAGCCTTTCCCCAGCAGCACATTAAAAGCAGTATTTGGGATGGCAAACTGTGGCTACTTTGTGTGGGATAAACATATGCTACATAGGCTGGACCCCTCATGGATGACCTGCTTAACACCCGACAGAGATCCAGTCAAGGTTTTCTTAGCAAATCTGAAAAAGGGAACACTTGGTTTATACACCAGCATACATTCTGCGAACACTACTGCTTGTAAAACTTATGGCAAAGCAATTCAATAGTGACATTTCACTTGGCACATGAATGAGGCAGAGAGTATGATTTTCTTTTAGAGTGTTGTCTTGCAAAGTAATTAAATTTGAAGTTATTTCCTTAAAAACAACACAGCACTTTCATCACCTCCCCCCCCCCCAAGAGCTTGCAGAATTCTGGTATTGTCCTGGGCCTGGCCACAGCCTTGATGACCTTGTAGCCCAAACCCACATCACTAAAAGTTAGAGAGCAGTGGAGAATGGGGGCAGGTGAGGGTTATGGCAGACTGCTCACCAGTCCACTAAGTCCACCCTGCCCCCTCCATAGTAAAAGAGCTTTAGTTAGGCAGATGGCATTGCAGCTGAAGACTGCAGTCTTTGTAGCTAGATGTGGCCATGTTAATTCTGGTCAACTGGTTGTGAGTGAATGTGACACATTCAACTCCTGAATCCTTCCCAAGGGAGCTGGTTGCCCTCCATTTTCCTTCCCACTTCCTGTGGGCTGGGAAGTGGGTGTACTGCTGGTGAACTGGCTTCAACAGGCAGAGGATGGCAACAGAAGAGGGAATGGCACAGCCACAAGACAAAAGGAACCTGAGCCTGGGACGGCCGCATGGAGCACAGCTCCTCGTCCATCCTGAAGTGCTGCCCTCTGACTCGAGCAAAAGAGAAGCATGAACATCTGTCTGTGTGAGCCGCTGGATTATTTTGGAGGAGAGGATGTGCAGTGGGGCCTTTTTGCTATAACAGGTAGCCTGCGCCTTAATACAAAGGAGGAAGTAAATCTAACACAGAGGCCAAAGGGTGGCCCTGTTGGTCAGGTGTCTCCCTCAACTCCTAGAACAGTCAGAGCTTCCGACCTCCTCTGACACCAGCAGCTAAACTTGGATTTAGGCAAGTTTAGAAAGGTAACAATAACAACAATAAATAATAACAACACCTACCACTTATTGAGAACTAGTTTTCTGCTTGGCACTTTACTTATGCTATCTCATTTAATCCTCAGAGCAGCCTTGCAAGTGGACTTCACAGCCAAGGAACCCTGGATTCACAGAATGTAAGTCACTTGCCCAGAGTTTCCTAGCTACAGCTCAGGATTGGTTCCCAAGACATCTCAGTCCTGGAATATCAGACCCCTGCTCTAGAGAAGGTGTGCAGGCAGCGGCATTAGCCCAGAACCAGGCTGCAGAGCACCCTGTGGCCCAGAGGATATCATTCTGACACCCTGGAGCCCAGTTCGCTCATCGGTGGAGTAAAGGGGGCTTGGCTTCAACGAGGAGCTCTCCAGGGTTCGTACCAACAGGAGTTACCAACGTAACTCCTGAAGAGGCCCGGAGCCCGTCTGCACACATTTGCACAGAGCCACTGGGTCCACAGACAGCCACAGCACAGCTGCCGTTGCCCCTAAGTTGAGCCTTAGGAGCTGTGAGGACTCAGGAGTGAGCTGACCAAGTGGTCAGGTTGGCTATAAATGCTCAGAGATCCTTGCCGTGGCCAGAGCCTTGACCATGGCATTTTGTGAGAGTTTTAATGATGTGACAAGAGCTGGGCATTGCTGTGTCCTACAGTTTTTATTTTTTGCCCTATGATTTAAAGCACACCCTTTCTTACTGCAGTTTTTAGAAGACTGACTATGCCCTCTGCTTTCTTCTGTTGCTAAAATGAAGAGCAACTTATGCACCAGCTCAGGCATTCATGCCATGCTATGGTGGGTCGAGAGGCCTTTACTCTCTCTGGCTCTACCCAAGGGGCTGTTAGGTACAGCTGTTCTTCTGAGCTGCTGGAGAGGAGGAAATCAGAAAGAAAACAATAACAAAAATAAAGAAACTACTCCCGTTCCCCTCAAACAAATACTCAGAAATCACCATATTAACAAATCACTGGTTTTCAACTGTTTCGTTTCCCTTGCATTTTTGTCACTCTGTACACACCCTTTTCATTACATTCAGCTCTCACTCCGGCCTTTGTCCAGCAAACATATTTTGATTCCCGCTATGTGACAGGCACTGTGCAAAGGGCTGTGGATGCAGAGTCAGGCAAACACGGCCCCTGTCCTCAGGGAGCTTATATAGACTTAAGAAGGGACGGAAAAATCAATCAAGGGACTCAGGTTGGGGAGGGAACGCAGAGGGAGTTCTACTTCATCCAGGTCAGCAATCAGGAAGGTGACTGGACGCCGGCCCAGGCAAGGAGGGCGTGGGCCCCACAGGCAAGGGAGCTGCACATCTGAGGGCACAGAGCTGTGGCCAGCGTGACGTGCTGAGAACTGTGAGTGGGCCCATGGCTTACTGATGTCTATATTTATGGAGCACTCTAACATGAGCCGGGCAGATTGCAAGACTCTGGGCGGCGCTAAGTGAAGACGACAGGCTCCTGCTCAAAAGGAGCTTAGAATGTAATGGAACTGAAGAGTGCAGCTGGCAAAGTGGTAGCGCTTGAGAAGCAGGCAGAAACCAGATGATAAACAACCACATGTCCATTCTACTGAGCCCTCACTAGGGTGCCTGAAGCTTTGCTGAGTGTAATATGCAAATTATCTCCTCTGACCCATCCACAGCCCTGAGAGCTGGGCATTATTATTGTCATCAATGAAGGGAGGTCAAATTGCTTGCCCAAGTTCTCACAGCTAGACTGGGCCGCATTTTAACCCACACCTGGCTGAATTTAAGACCTATACTCTTAACCACATGTTAATGCACTAAAGCATTTGCATATAATCCAGCTGATACTTATCCAGTATTAAGTAGGAGGGAAACTGGATCTTGATAGATACTGAAACTGGGGAGAAAAGAAATATTGGGAAGCCAGACAGAGAGGCCAAGAGTAGGAAGAGATTGTAAGCAAGTGGCTGGACAGGGAAGTATCTAAGTAAGATGGTTGGACAAATGACTCTATCCTTTCTAGCTACCTGTCTATGCATAATTCATACCTCATAAATCATTCCCAATTGTAGAGATGCTGTAGCTTTTGCTGCATGTGAGAATAAAGATCTGAAACCATAAATGGCTGCAGAGGTGATTTACTACACACTATATAAGTTACATTATCTGAGAGCCCTTACACAGAAGAACCCCCAAGATTTCTTGGGGCTGGTAGGAGTGAGAGAGAGAGAGGCTTGTGCAGCTGTGTAGGTGGCTGCCTAAGCATGACAAGGACAGATAACAATAGAGACAGACATCTGCAATGCAGGACATCAGAAGACAGACAACAATGTTCACCAAAAAGAGCACAGACTGACATGACAGGAGGAGCCTGAAGGAGTGGCCAGGTTTAAAGGGGCAGGTGAGTGTGAGGAAACAGGGGATGGATCACCAATGTTCTCCTCCAGCTGTGGAGGGTTTACTCTGTCAAGTCAAGCAGGGGTGTTTTTGTCATGATGCAGAAGTGGCAGTTATACCTCAGTTTTGCATGAAATAGGTACCAATTAACACATTCTCTGGGTTAGAAGGTGGCTTATTTTTTTTAGCCATGACAGCTCTGCTCATGTATACAGGCTCAGCACAGTGCCAAGATGGAAATTTTTGCTCATCCACCAGCAAGAGCCATCAACTGGCAGCTCTGGGCAGAAGCACTTTGTCCCAGCACTAAACAAAACTGGCCTGGCCCCGGAGTGCTCATGACCTCCAGTGCAGCCACTTGTAAGACTCCAGGTGACAATGGCCTGAGTGTGGCTTCATGCTCTGCCCCCCTTCTGGCTCAACGCAACCCACATTGAATCAGCAAGTAACAGTGGTACACAATTAGAATAAGTCCAGGCAACAGTTCTGCCATCATTCTTTCAGACACAGGCTGACCTGACATGCTGATTATCAGCGTAGGTGAAACAATGGTCCTGTGTAGAACCAGCCTCCACAATTCTGGTGCTGTTTCCTCAGGTTTCCTGGTTAATCTGGAAACACCTTCCCTGAATGCTCTCCCCTCCAAACTCCTTTGCCATTTCCTGGTCTTCTTACTTCTCTCTTAAGATGTCCATTTTCTACATAGGTTCACTGCTAAAATAAAAATATTGCTACAAATTTGTGGAACTGCGTAACTCTTATGGAATAAACTATTAATATTTATACTAATTCCTGCTTTTTCAAACCTACAAAACTGTTTATAACTTTGTTTCCCTTAACTATACCTTCACTATTTTCAATCTGTTTCTATTGTAACATGCTTGCTGGTTAATCTTCCCTTTTATTCTTTTCACTATGTCTTTTGTGCCTCAAACATTTGGCTCTTAAGTTCAAATAATGGTGTGAATGTAGGAATTAACAAACTCAGTTTCCCCTCCTATACTCTGACGACACGCTCTGACACCTACACATTAGGCAAGCAATCAGTTCTGCAGCGGATACCAGCTGGGGGCTCTCCAGTTCAATTCTGACACTATCTACCTGGAGATGGTGCCGGAGCCCACAGGTGGAGGGCCAGTCCCATGAGACCCTTCCCACTGAAGACAGTCGTAAGCCCCAGGTGTGGCTATGCTTCTGATGACCAGCTATAAATCAGGGTCCCCACCACCCCCTCCTTGAGTTCGATTAACTTGCTCCAGCAGCTCAAAGAACCCAGGGAAACACTTTCTTACATTAACTGCTTTATTATGAAGGATATTTTAAAGGATACAGATGAAGAGATGCACAGGGTGAGGCACAGGGGAGGAGGTGTGGAGCTTCTATGCCCTCCCTGGGGTGCTGTCCTCCAGGAACCTCCAAGTGTTCCGCTCTCCAGACGCTCTCCAAACCCAGTCCTTTAGGGTTTTTATGGGGGTTTCATTATGTAGGCATGACTGATTAAACCCTGGCCACTGGTGATCGACTTGACTTTCAGGCCCTCCCCCCTCCCTGGAGGTCGCTGGGGGTGAGGCTGAGAGTCCCAACCCTCTCATCCTGCCTTGGTCTTTCCTGTGACCAGCATCCGCACACTCCTGAAGCTAACTAGGGGCTGTGAGCCATCGCACAAAAAGATGTTTATTATTTTGGAGATTCCAAGGATTTCAGGAGCTGTATGCTGTTAAATCCAAAACACTGACCAAAGGCATATTTCACAATATCAAATCAATATCAAATGGCCTCAAATGTTTAAAAATTTTGACTGTTTCTCCGTAACAAAACAAACAAAAACCAATTTCATTTCTTTATTTTTTTGGTACCAGAGCATTTTGTTTTCTTGCTAGGCCAGGTGACAAAACTATCACTCTTTTTCAACCTAAACAAAACAATGTAACACCCACCACAAACTATCATCCTTCATTTCTACATTGTAATTCCAACATAAAGAAGGGATTCTATTGGCAGAATTTTCAGTCTGTTAGTAGTGAAAATATGGAACAAGAGATTTGCACACACTGCTAGCAGGTAAACAAACACTGCTAGTAGTTGTAAACTGGTACAACTACTTTGGAAAAACAACTTTATGTTATTTAGTGAAGATGAAGTGTACATATCCCATGAGCAGCAACTCCACTCCTAGGCATACACCCTAAAGGAACACACCTATGTGAACCAGGGTATGTATGCACCCTGAGGTCTAGGCTGAGGCCCAGAAATCTGCATTTTTTTATAGGCCTACAGTGGATGTTGCTGCCTCACTGCACTGCAGGAGTCTGAGATTGAAGGCCTACGATTTAAACTCTAGTCTGCTTTTGGAGCCAGGTGCCCCTACGGCCCACGGCTGTAGCCACAGGAACAATCCACGGGGAGGAGCAATTCATTCGAAAGGGCACATCCTTGGGGGATGCTGATCCCTGGTCAAAGATACTATTCTGAGGATCTGGAAAAATTCAGCTCAGTGTTATGGTGTAACCTCACCAGCCGCCTACTCTTCCTGGGCAAGGTTTGGCTTATGTATTGCTTCACTCAAACCCCTCATCTGGCAGGGTGCTTGGAGTGGCATCATTACCATCTCCATTTTCAAAGCAGAGTGTCCACCCAGCCTGGGAGCAGCCATGACTGTGAGGGTCCTGCCTGGAAGAGGAGACAGGTAGGAGGGACTTGAGGAGACAAGGCTGCAGGGGGAGCTCTGTTAAAGTGACCTTCGGTAAATACTTTCAGATGATGAAGATCAGAACGTGGGATAATGAGCCTCTTCTAAGGAAGCAAAGGGCATTTTCTGCCTCCTCGTGGCTGTCAGCTCTCATCACGGTTGTCGTGGAGTGGTGGCTCTCTGCCACCTTCACTTCCATTCATTTCTCCTGTCAAGAATGGACTCCACCTTCCCTCCTTCCCCATCTCTGAGTGAAGCCAGAGACCTGTTTGTTCATTCCCATCACCCTCCCATTCTGGAACTGAAATATTCTCAGGGCGAAGTACCAATCACCATGTAGCTATTGTTCTTTTCTGTCTAAAAATACCTTCAAGGTGTCAAAAGCTCTACAGATTCCATGGAGCGCCCGAAGCGTGCCCTGTCATTGGGCACTAGTAACGTGCTTGAGAGTGCAGACAATTTTTTTTATTACCTCATATTACGGGGGTACAAATATTGTTATGGAGACATATCTTGCCCCTCCCCCCTCCCCCACCCCGCTATGCCAGAGCTTCAAGCAGGTCCAGCCTCCAGGTGGTGCACACCACACCCACTGTGTAAGTACATACCCTTCCCCTCCTCCCCCCTTCCTCCTGCCCACCTTCTGATAACAGATTTGTTTTTTTTAGACATTTTGGTTACAGTGTATATCTTTGCCTCTCCCTAAAAAGGGATAGAGGTAATCCCTTCCCCCCTACAATGCTCACGTGGGTGCAATTTGTTAAATTGTTAACTAAGGAAAGTGCAGAGTTCTGGCAAGATACACGTGCCTGGGAGACGCGAAGTTCTGTTGAGAGGAAATCGAGACGATGATGCGCTGTAAATACAAGTGCTGTAAATACAAGTGGAGCTTGGCGTGGGCTTCAGGGAGGACACACACTTGGCTGCGCTCCCACACAGCCCTGACAGGGTTCTGTCCCCCCTCGTGGGGATGCTGTGGTCTCATCGGACCTGCCTGCCCAGCCCACTGCCTTGAGGGAGGCACCGCCCGCTGGGCAGTTCATTACTTGAGGTGGCCTGGGAGAGAGAGGGGAGTGACTTTTCCTTTGCTGGTTTCAATTCCACTCTTTTTATTTCTCTCCTCTTCTTCTCTTGCTTTCTCATTTCTTCAGGGCATCAGAGGGGCAGGAAGCCATGATGGAGAGGAAAGATTTCTATTTTAAGTAGGTGGTTAAAACTATTCTCAGTTCTTCCCTGTGAAATGTGGATTATGCCAACTACTATTAAATAGTGATAGGAGGTTACTGATACTTAACTATCTGTGACGTAAACAAAAGGAAAGAGCAGTTTTGTGTGGTTCAGATTAATAGAGAGCATCTAGACCACTATCTGACCACATAGCAGGTGCTCAATAAGCGACAGGTATTAACAGGCCCGCGTGCGTGAGGACGGGATGGGGGGGGCACTGGAGCCTGAGAGTCTTCTTGCTGTCACGACTGGCCTTTCAATCCCAGCACAAATGGGATCCAGTGACAATGCAGCCTGCCCAGGAGATGGCCCATCTGCCATGCCGGGCATCCAGCCACACCCCCAAACTAATCATTGTGCGTGAGAGCTAACACTTGATGGGTTTAACTGAGTGGACAACAAAATGAATTATTCTGATAAAAATGAAAAGAAAACATAAAAAATGAAGAATGGAGGAACTGCACTTCTGCTTTTTATTCTATTTCAACTCAGAAAAGAATTCAAGGCCTGGAATTTGCAAAAGGTAACACAACAGTCTTAAAAACACTCACGGTTTTTAATGCATTAGTGGGGCAGTGGGGGTAGAAGGTTGAACCACATCATCAAAGGGCCAATTTCGGGGGTAACTAAAACTAAGGCACTCCAGTTGGAAAGCATTTCCCACGTAATAAGCTAATTTTCACCTAAATACTAATGCTCAAGCACAGAGTTTTCAGAAGCCTTACTCTGATGACTGACAACACAGAGAAGAGCAAGTGGATCTCAGGACAGAAAGGGTTATATTTAGCTCCACTATTTCCTGAAAGCCACGAAGGGACAGTTCTGAGAACCCTAGTCTTTTGGGCAGAGTCCTCTTGGCTTGGTATGACAGCAAACCAGAAACTCAAAGGGAATAAGGAACCCGTGGGCTTGGGGCAGCCACTTTCAGGTTCCTCATGGATCACTTCTGTGGCTCCATGAAGTGACTTCAGCCTCTCCCATCCCATAGGCCCATGTCACCTGACCGTAGGACCACTTCTCAGTGCTTTGGGAGAAGTGGCTCCAAAGAACTTTACAGACCAGGGGAGCTGCTAGATCCAAGTAGGCACTAGATGCTGGGGACAGGCCATCATCTCAGAGTCACCTGAGCAAGGCCACCTGGGTCTTCTCCTTTACCTACACTGAGATAAGAGCAGGGGACTCTGCCAGCTGTATCAGACACTGACTCTTCGACCATAACTAGATGACCTGGAGTGATGTGGCTTTGGCACATTTTGGGCTAACAGTGTTTGGACTGTGACTTTTTCTGCTGGTAATGGTTCTTGCTAACGGCCATCTACCTACTGACCTACGTGCCCAAGACTTGCTGCAAATGCGCTCACTAGAGTCAGTAATGAAAAGGAGGAAACAGCAGAGGAAAAACACAGTCCATTCAGCAGTGCCTGAGTCAGGCTGACACCCCAGTGTGGGACGGAGGTCTGTGCAGCCAAGGTCAATGGCACCAGGAGCACACAGCCCAGTGGGAGGGTAGGGCCTCCTATAACATACAAAGATTCTGTCTTTGTCTCCAGTGATGTGCTGGAAGATGTCTCCCAACTGCTGTGTGGAAACCAAGTGCTGGGAGTGGTGTTCCAGAGAAGGGAACAGAAGTGCATTATAGAACTGAAAATCTATCTGGTCACTTGAAGAGTTTGTTCTTTTGGATTCTGGCCAATTTCTCTGTTCTGTTAAATGAAAAAAGCTCCCACGGTAAGTTTTCATCCTGCAGTTTTCTTGAGAGGTAGAGAGAATTAAAGAGTCTGAGCAGAATGGAGAAAATAATGGGCTGCCATTGGGATGGCAGGATTAGGCTCATTATACACCCAGTGGGCTCACAGTAAATCCAACATGGGAGGCATGAAGGCTTCATTTTTGTAATCCATAGGTCAACCAAGCAGGACCGGGAGGCAGATACCTGACACAGCCACTCATGAGGTCAGGGAAAAATAGGATGCTTAAGACAGCTTCTCTTCCCCTATACCCATACATGAAGAAAGTGGACCTAAGACCCATTAGCTGTTACATACCTGTGTTTTCTAATTATGAGAATGAAGATGATAATGGAAACAGGTAATGTTAATATATAGCTAACATTTAAGTTAATGATGTAATTCTGTAACAGGAACAAGCAAAACAGACTCAAATCCAGAGACAAATCATTACTTTCTTATATTTTTCCTATATAAAAGTGCCAGGGCCAGGACTAAGATGAGGTGAGTGGGGCACTTGCTCTGAGAGCAAAATTCAAAGGAATATTGCATTAAGATAGTATTTATCTTCATTACTGAGCTATCTCGAGTATCCTTAAATTATGGGCCTCAAGAGAGTGCCTCATTTGCCTCACTTTGGCCCCAGCCTGGTAAAAGTCCATCAGCTAAAGGTATTAAATAATTGGAAAGTGCCCACTTTAAAAATTACACATGAAACCAACAAACAGACTCAAGAAAATCTTGGCCAAGGACTTCCCCTACTAGGAATTATCCAAAGAAAAGGACAAAAATGTACACAAAGATTTAACAACACTCACTTGAGTGCTACTCATGATAATACAAAAACTGGAAATAATCCAGACTCTCACCTAGAGGGGATCAACAATACACAGTATCATACCAGATTCCTATGCGGCCATTAAAAATGACAACATAGCAGAATATGAATAACCCTGAAAGATGGCCATGCTACGGTAAGGGAAATGTTCTTGCCCTCTATAATCCATCCTCTGCGTGACAGAGTGACCTTTTAAAAAGTAACTCCCAGGCTTAAAATGGTTTTTTACTGTATTTGGAATAAATTTTAACTATACAGCTATCCTGGTCTGGCCCTGGCCTATGTCTCTGGCTTCATCATCTGTGGTGCTCACCTCCATGCCTCCTCTCTAGTCACACCGGGGCACCTTTCTGTTCTTCTTTGACCCACTCCATGTCACGTTAGTGAGTCTGCACAAACTCTTCCCTTTGCCTGAAACGCTCTTCCCCTAAATATTAACATAGCTGGCTCCTTCTCAGGTCTCAGCTCAAATGTCACCTTCTCAGAAAGGTTTCTCCTGGCTTCAAATCTTAGTTGGCCACTGCACTGTCACTCTTTCACATCACTCTGGTTTACTTGCTTCACAGCAAATAACACCTTCAGAAATACTCTTATTTAGTTAGTTATTTTCTTGTTTCTTATCTACCTCCTCCCACAAGGATGAAAGCTCCATGGGGGCAGAGATTTTGCCTGTGCACTCATAGTGCCCGACATTATGTCTGGCACAGAGCAGATACTCAGTGGATCAATGCTGGAATGATTATGGTGAGATATTTATATCCATGCACACTGATTAATTTGCATAAAAGGACAAGAGGACAAGTGTCTTCTTTTTTCTTATATTCATTTTCTATAACAATAGTGTATTACTTTTAAAATAATGAAAACAAAGTTTTTTTTCCCTGTGTTTATTTTTTAAGAGTGTGGTCATTCTATAAAAACACTGCCACAGCTAGCTTGAGGCTAGAACCATAGATACTGAAATTAGAAAAGATCTTAGAGGACATTTGGTTTAACACCATCTCTCATTTCAGCAGAACATACAAGAGATTAGTCCAATGTGCTTTTCACTACACTAGTGCTTCTCCAACTTTATGAGCATGAGATTCACCTGGAATGTTTGTGCAAACATGGACTGCTGGTTCTCCTCCCCCACGCCCCTGAGAATTTCTGATTCATCTAATCTGAGATGGGGCCTGGGAACCTGCATTCTGACAAGTTCCAAGGTGATGGTGCTGCTGCTGGTCTGGGCCACACTTTGAGACCCACAAGCTTATGCAACACTGCCTCTCATGGCTGCCCTAGAATGTCTTGGTCTTTCTGCAAGACTGGTCCTGACTTAATACCCTGAGCTGAAGAATTCATAGAAAATTCTACATTTTAGATTGACCCCCGCTTCTAGAAATTCTAACTGAAAAGAAGGGAAGGGGACAGGGATAAATAAATTTTGAGAGCCTCCTCTACCCTGGGCTGAATGATCTATATTTTGTTTGTTTAATCAATTTTACTATAGAAAAATCTAAACTCAGAGAGATTAAGGAACTTGCCTAGGAAGTGGTGGAGTCAGATTTCAAATCCAAGTCTATTTGACTACAAAGTCCATGCTCATTCTCCAACCTTCAGAACGAAAAGCTTTCACTAGTGGGATTCAGAGTAGCAAATTGATGTCTCCCAAAGTAGAAATAAATACCTGCAAGAAATTGTAATATGCTGTCATGCTCTCAGTGATACTGAAGGTATATACATCGATATTAATGTCCAATCTTTTCTCCAGGTTTGAAGGCCAGGTTTCTTCATTTACATGATATTCAGCAACTTCCAGCCCCAGAACCCCAGAGCAAAGATGACTTGAGTTGATGGCTGGCTTATTATTGCAAGTCTCAGCTTCCAACAAAGGGAAGAATTTACACATGTTCTGTGGGGAAAGAACTTAATGGGCTTTGTAGCTGTATAGAACTGTCCCACTCTTTGAGGAACTAAGTTTGAATTCAAAGGCTAAAAGCCAACCTAAAGATGGGAATGTATCATTTACCATTTTAGGTAAAAAAACCAAAAAAACCAGGAACTAGTAATTGCTCACTTTCCATTTCCTGAAGAGGAAATGAGCAAGGGACAAGAAAGTCCCCATACCTACAAACACCCATGCAATCAATGAGTAACAATTTGTCCTTCGTTTTGGTCAGAGATGACCCCAAGTTTGAGAAAGCGCTGTAAACACTGAGATTGCAAAGGGGCTTGATGACATTCTTTCACATCATAGTTTTGACCAGAATTCTAAATTAAGAACAAGGTTAAGTATTAGCGGGTTATTTCAGGAAAAACAAAAACAAAAATGCGGTTTTCTGTATCTGCCTCCTTGTATTTCTTACTTCACTTTATGATTTTCCTCCATATTTTATTCTACATCCCTGAAGCAGCTGTATAAACAGGTTTTATACATGGAAATAAAAAGAAATACTTTGAGTCTGGGGTGCTTTGAGTAATTCTGGTTATCACATCAGAGAAATGGAAGCCTCAACTGAGATAGCTCACATGATCAGTTCCCTTCCCTTCCCTTCTACCAAGCCAGCTCATTTTCTAACTGCGAACAGGGAAATGTCTGCACATTTGGGTTAACAAAAACATCCGGTGGAGACCTTTAAAAGAAGATAAAGGGGAAAGAAGGAACAGGGAAGAGTAAATGTAAAAAAGGACAAGCGGATTCTAGGAATAGGTACCGGAGAGCTGTTAAAATTTGATATCAGTGGCAACTTTGCTCCAAACACAATTAAGAATATGTTTAAGGTGTGGAGTGACTGCCGTCTTCTTGGTGCTGTGAATCAATAAGGTGGAACCCAATTCGCAGCCCCTCATTTATTAACGTCTGAAAAGATCTGGCTCTCTCAATCCCAACAAAATGGGATTTTATTTCTTATAGCAAAAAGAATATCTGAAAGATCTCACAGAATAACGAACCCTGAGTCTTAAAGCCGATGAGCTGTCTCCGCCGTCAGCTTCTGAGTTAGACATCGCATGCGGGACGTGAGATCGGACTGTGCAGTATTAAGCACGGGCAAGTTCTCTTTTTGCTCCCAACGCTTGCCCTTATGAATAGCTGGAGAAGAGCCATCTTGCCTTCCCCAGAGGAATGATGCAGCTGCAGATGCAGCTTCAGCAGCCGTTACCCTACTGTTAAATGTTTGCTTTTAAACATTACACTGGCCCAGCAAAAATAGCTGTCTCGAAGCACACGGAGCGGCACTGAGGACAAAGCCCTGTATCTGCACTGGGGCCCACACCTGTGTCCCGGCAGGGATTTTAGCAAAGACATTCTCTAATTTCTGTCCGGATGGACAGGCTCGTATGCTTTAAGTTTCAACTATTTTTCTGTAGGGGATGCCGCTCTTGATTCCCACAGATTTCACAGTGGCCGTCAGCCCGTGGTGGTTTATGCAGAAGACAAAAGAATCGCTACTTGGCAGATAATGCTCTTCAGGCCTTAGGGAGGGCACTCAGCTGGAAAGATCTGTTTTCGTTGGACATCGGAAGTGCTTTTCCAGCAATTATTTGATCTTTCCTGGGAACTTGTTCTTTTGAACAATCTCCCAGTCTGGTGGGAGTACATGGACTCCCAGCATTACCACCAGCCAGACGTGGGACTTTGGAAAAATCATCTAGCTTTTACTTCATTTCAGTTTTCTTATTTGCCTGGTGGGAACAATTGTCCCTCCCCTGCTTAATGCATGGGATTTTTGTGAAGATAAAACAAAGTGGTATATGTGAAGGTATTTAGAACATGTAAAAAGCTCATTCATTGTTAGGTGATATTTATGTTACATTTTTCATTTTTTTCCTTGCCCTGCCTGGTCGATATCATTAATGGTATGTTTTCATTTTCCTTCTTAGAACTGGGTAGGAATTCCCTCATGCAGAGGAGGAGAGGTAGAAAGTGCAACCTAGGCAAAGAATATCATCATGTCCTCCTTACTACTTGGAAAAACAAAGTAAAAGCAGGACCAGAATACTGTAACATCTTTTGCTAGGGCCACAGACCATTCTAGTCTTGATCTGTCTCCTCTTCAATGTCCCACAAAGAAGGACACTGCTAGAGTGGTGAATGAATGAATGAATCCATCTATCTACTCACTCACCCACCCACCATTTGTGGGCCAGCTATATATTCAAGGAGTGTGCACAAAACACAAGACACAAAATGCCATCTCCATTGCTGAAGAGTGCTTCCAGCCCTGGGAGACAGTGACAAGGACAGGGCTTGTTCTGCTCTAATGTGGTAAGTGTGCCTGCCTAGAGAGCACACAGGGTGCTCAGGGAGCTTGGACATGTGGGTCACCCCTAGCCTGAGGAAGCTGGGATAGGTTCTCAAAGGATGGGAATCTGAGCTGGGCCTGCAGGAAGGAGGGGATGGGCGAAGTGTTCCCAGGCTGAAAAACAGTTATGAGGGCACAGATTCAGGACACGGGAAGAAAAATTCCAGGGAACAGCCTTGTTTGGTGTGATAAAACCCAAGAATAAGTGAATGTGGGTAACTAGGGAGTTAGGCAGGCCCTAAATGTGAAAGAGGGAGTGGGCAACCAGGTTTCTGAGCAAGAGTTAACACAATGGATTTATATTTCAGATAAATTATTTGACAGTAGGGAGCATGGTCTGGAGGAAGGTGAGGGGGCAGGTAAAAGATTGAAAATTTAATGTAAACATCTGCATTTCAAAACACAGAACACTTACAAAAAGTCCTGGTTTAAGAGCATCCTCTTCCAAATTCTGAATTAACACAACTGATAATAAATCCGGGAGTGAATACGTACATTCAAAAATATTCTTCAAGTAATAAATTTCTCTTGCACAACTTCTAAAACATTGATTTCCCACTAGGAAAATCTCCTGTGCAAGGAAGGAACTCTGTCTCTCAAATGCGGGTGAACATTTATGTACTGCAGCAGCAGAAGAGTCCAAAAGAAACTGGGACAATGTCCCACCAGCACCTGGTAGAAAAGCAGGGTGGTCAACAGATACCTGGTAGCTATTATCGATGGAAATATCTCATAAATGAAAGAGAATTTCCAATAATTTGGGGAGGTTTCGCAAGGAATGTGGATTTTTTTCAATTACTTCCCCCTTTCTTGGTAGTTTCTGTCTTCTTTTTTTTTTTTCTTTTAAGTTTAGGTATAAACAGTGCAATGTATAGATCTTAAGTTTACAGTTCAATGAGTTCTGACAAATGTACATATCTGTGTAAACAAAACCCCCATCAAGATATAGAACATTTTCATCACAAGATCCATTGGCGTCCCTTTGTAGTTAATTCCATCCCAGACAAATACAGTTGTGATTTCTGCAACTACAGATTAGTTTTCTCTGGCCCAGGACTTCATATAAATGTAATCATATAGTATGTACTCCTTGTGTCTTCTTATTTTACCCAGCATAATGTTTCTGACACCTATCCATGTACTATGCATTCAGTAGTTTATTATTGCTCAGCAGAATAGTTTTTATTGTTTTATCCACCATAGTTGATTTTATTACTTAGCAGTATTCCATGGTATGAACATAATACTATTTGGTAGGTTTTTAATAGCTCTCTCTTTTGTTAAATAAAGTCTGCTACTGCCTACCCATGGTAAAGCAAAAAAGAAAAAGCACAGGTGTAAAAGTTCAAGTGCAGTCGCCAACTGTTCTCTATGCTCTCAGGCATTACATTTATGAATGGTCTTCATCTCAGAATTCTCTAACAGCAGCAGGGGCTAAAACATAAGGTAAATCAGGGCAAACAAGGGAGAGACCACCCCTTGTACTGTCTTGGCGCTATATGTTTGCGTCACAGGAGCAGATGAAAAAGGCCCTCAAAAGAGAGATGCCAACTTACTAAGAATGTGGGTACTTGGGATGAATGGTTAGAGAAATGATTTAAACAAAAATATCTTTTAAAAATTAAAATGTGCCCACAGAGGCCTGTACATGGCCTGGGGTTCTATATTGTTTTCCCCTCTAATTGTCAATACTCTCTTATCCAAGTAGCATTTTTAGTAGGTAGACAGAGGGAGTCCAGCAAAGAAACGAAGTTATTTATAAGTATTTTCAGTTTTCTAGGAGAGAATTGCACCCATGAGTACCAAGTAACTACTTGGTGTGGTTTTAGTTGCGTTCAACCAAGAGATAATACCTGGAAGCTTCCAGGAAAGCCAATGAGCTCTAGCTAAAAGGATTTACTGAGCAGAGCCAAGAGGCAAATCAAGGAAAGAAGTGAGTTAACTTGCAGGGGTCCTCAAACTAAGGCCCGCCGAGGACATTTATCCCGCCCACCGGGTGTTTTTGCTGCTGCTGCCTGTCCTGCTTAGCTACCGACTTGTCCCGGGCCCATAGTGCGAATGTGTGGAATGTGCGCTGCACTTTCCAACGGTCTGAGGGACAGGGAACTGGCCCCGTTTAAAAAGTTTGAGGACCCTTGACTTAAAGTCTTATATTTCTAAAAACTCAATTTCCTTACTCTGTGGAACTGTTTAAAGCAATAACACAAAAGATTCCGAATGATATGCAAAGAGCTTATTCTGTCTTCTCCTGTACAGCTGTCACGGTTTACTATGAAAACCGGTCATGAACGTGTTCTGATGACTTGAGGCACATAATTTGGGTCAGCTCCTCCCTCCAGCATGGTGCACTGCCTGTCCTTTGAAACGAAGTCGTTCTGACTCCCACATTCCCATCATCACTGAAGCGATGCTGGTTCACACTGTCATGCTGAAGACACAATGGAAACAAAAAGCTCTCAGCTCTGGGTGGAGCCTGATTTGATTCCAAGAATTAGACTTAATGTTCCCCCCCTAGAAAGCTGGCAGACTTCCTTTCCATTTTTCAGATGAGGTACACCTCCTTGCTCTCTATTTTTCAGAAGCCAATTTATTATTTGTTGAGCACCAACTATGTGTGAGATACGGTGCCCATGCTCCTTTCTCACAGGTCTCTGAGGTAGGCACTACTATTATTCCTGCTTCAAAGACGAGGAAAATAAAATGTAGTCACAGCTCCTACTTGTCATTCATTACTATTCTGTGTGCTGCCTTTCCTCCACCGGCTGGGAGGGGAGGTTGGGAGCTGAGAAAGATGCTGTGTGAACAAATAGAGAGCAAAATGACTTTCCTCTTTGATCTCCCTCCTTGCGTATTTGAACATTACGTTCTGTCATTAGGTCAAAGCAAGAGAGATACCACTGTTGAGAGCTAAGCTGCAGCTAAAGTTTAACAATTATTTCTTAGAGGATCATTAATTGGGCTGACTTGAGACACAGGCTTTGGAATACATATTCATTCCGATAGCCGTTGCAGTACAAGACATCTCATAAATAAAAGCCATTTAGAACATTATCCACAGGAAACAGCTGCAGCTGGTAAGGGAACTTTTGACATTAAGGAAACACAGGACCTCTTGGAATGAGAGGAAGGCAGGAGTAATATATCACATAGTAACACTATCTTAGCAAGAGCTGGACCATGTTTTCAATAGATACATTCATTTTACAGCAGTTCATGCTTGCTTACCTCTCTGGGTTTTCAGGAGACAAGCACAGCATATTAAGAGCAAAAATTCAAAGAAATGTGAACTAGTACTCCAAGACATTTATGATTTCAAGGGTTGGGGCCTGTGGTTTGGTGTACAGCTTGGGCCTGTTCAGTCGTATAGACCTGTGGTATCTCATATGGTTAAGTAAGCACTGACCACATGTGGCTAGTCCTAGCTGAGATGTGATGTAAGTATAGAGCATATAGAGTATAAGCAGAGTTCAAAGACTTAGCATGAAGAATATAAAATATCTCACTAATAAATTTTAAAATACGATTACATGTTGAAATGATGTTTTAGATATGCTGTTTAAAATAAAAAATATCATTAATATTACTTTCATCTGTTTCTTTTTGCTTTTTTAATGTGGCTGCTAGGTAGTTTCAAACTACCTGTGTTGCCTGCTTTTATATAGTTCACATTATGTCTATGGGACACTGCTGGTATAAGAAATTCAGTAACTGAAAAGACTAACCCAAACTAAATGTTGGTGCATTTGAGCAAAAGTGGTGAGCCACCCACTGTGAAATACGTTCCGTAGGAGGTGAATAAAACGATGGAATAGAAACGAGCATTCTGCTATTCTGTCCTGACCCTCAGGTAAACCACTCAAGTCTTGGGCCTCACCCTCTGTCACGGTTGATCCAGACAGTCTTGAACATTTCTTCCAGAGCTGACATTTGAGTCTGGCAAGCTCCTAAGGGCAGGTAACTCATGGGTGAAGGTGGATTTTATAAAACCCTAATATTTATTTAATATTTGCAGCCCCAAATGTTGTCTGCTGATCTCTCATGTGTGACATGCCTTTGGTTAAGTCTTTCTGCAGCAACAGCTAACATTTAATGATAATAAAAACCACATTTATGATCCACAGACAGGGCTACCCTAAGGAAAAGATGATGTTTGTTTTGCACACCTCACCAAGTGAGTTTCATATGACAAGGTTATACTTCTAAAATGGAAAAAATTAAGAGCACCTTAATAAGCCAACAAAAGCTTATTAATACATGATTTCAAAATATTCTAGCATATCAGGAGGGGGGAACAGCTATTCTTTCAGTGCAGGTTCTACCCTGTTTCATTTTCAGGGCATCTAATTACCTGCTAGAAATTATTCTGTATTTCCCAGGCAAATTATATACTTTTTACATAATCATAAAATTTCTCCCTTTTTTTCCTTAAAAGGTAAAAAATTTAAACTTAGATAACACAATTATAACTAATAGGGTAAAAGTTGTAGCATAATACTAGATAAACAGCAGACATATATCATTATCTAGTATTTTAATATATTTAAAATTATACAAATTATAATTATAAATGTAAACATTATAAATTATAATTATAAATATATTAAAAGTATAATAAACATTTATTTTATAAATATATAAATTATAAATATAAAATAAATATTTTAAGTAAATGCATGGTCATAATCTATGTGTAGAAACAAACATGGAATTGAGAAATTATAGGGACAAATGTCCCACGCGATGGAAATCTTGTGTATGGTGATAGGTGTATATAGCTGTTGCTAATGTACATGTCCGTTTTGAAGTAGCCCTGTTCTTTATTTACTTAGCTTCAGATTCCTTCCATTGTGACTTTCTGTAACATGATCATAAAATCACTAATACTGATAAACTTTGTAGCAGAGGTAACCAAAAAAAAGAAAAAAAATCTAGCAAGAAAAGAAATTTTAGGGATACAGGCTCTTCCCTTCTCTTCCTCTCTTCAATGTCTCCCCTTCCTTCCTCTTTTTGGTCAGACCATTTATATCATGCCAATACAATTCACGTCATTTTGTACCAACGTTGAAGGCAAGTTGGAAATTTTAACTGAATTCCTGAAACAAATGGCATGTGTTTCAGCCATTCCATATTTTTGAGGGAATTTATTTTAAAAAGCAAAAAAGGGGCTTCAAAGTCACAAAGAATGGGAGGACAGACTGGCCACCTTCACTTTCAAGACTGGTGGAATGGGAGGTGAACCAAAGTATGGGAACGAGGCTTACTGGGTCTGTTGTGCAAGATAAGTTTTACTTGAAAATGGAAAAACTGACCCTCTATTTCTTTCTCTTTTCCATTATCTACAGAACCACATTTGAAAAAACACTGAGAGAAGCAGATTAAAAAGAATAGTTTCGATTGGCTTTTCCTCAGCATTTTATACTTTTATTCTGTTGTTCTTTTCTTGTTCAACCTCATTCCCAACAATTCTACTACTCTGGGGGCACTGGGGACAGGACGCCTGGGAAACTTAATGCATATTAGTCCATCTGTTTTCTCAGTGAATTCTTCTCAGCATCTTTGTGTGGCGACAGGAAGGATGTGGGCTCCTTTTCAGATTGAAATGAGGCCCATGGCGCTGGCGCAGGTTGAGAACATCACACTCTTGTTTCGCTGTGGCCTGAGAATGCCAGGACCGAGTTTCTAGGTAGGGGGACCATTGCATCCTGGGCTTATTCTCTATTTTTAATAGCAGACCCCAAGCCCATACTTCATTAAAACAACAACAAAAAACAACCAAACAAAAAAAATCAATGACACAGTATAGCTAGAGTACACTATTCTATTAAGAGAATTGTAATTTATAGAGTTGAAAAGGCCAACGTTTTTAATGTATTCGCAGATGTTTCAAATTGTGTGGGGCAACCATTCAGAAGTGGCAGTGTCTCCCTTCAAATTATTTCTGAAGCTAAAAGCATGTGGTAGGAAAATCCCATTATACCTTTTCTCCATTTATTCCTAAACATGCAAAATTAAGGAGTAATGAATTTATAACAGCAAATAAACAAATACAAGACTTTGGTTTAATTTAAAAACTGGATGTTTATTACTAAGACATCCACAAGAAGATCAAAGCAAAAACCAGGGAAGAGAATGTGGGGTGGTGTTAGACAAATATTTTATTACTGAACTCAGGAACTGACTCTTATTATTAATTCTATTAGTCCAACTTTGTGATCTTGGCAAATTACTTATCCTCTCTTGCGTCTCAGCCCCACTCATCCTTTCATCCATCCATCCAACCAATACCTCCTACCGTCCACTAGGTGCCTGGCCTTTGGTGAACTAAAAAGATGAAGAAGCTATCATCCCAGCAGTGGAGTAGCTTTTAGTAAAATAAGTACACAAATAATTCTATACAAGACAACTGTCACTTGAAAGTTGTGGGATGTTAACAAGCGCTTAGTTGAGAAAGAAATCACTTCCAATGAAGAGATCAGTCAAGGCTTCATTGAGCAGAAACATTTAGTTTACTGCTTGAGAAAGGAGCAAGATTTCTAAACCTAGAGACAGGTTGGGATATTCCTGGCCACAGGGAAAGCCAGAGCAAAGATGGGTGTCAGGGAATCGGGGAGGAATGGGAGATGTTGAGGGAAGAGTGATGGCCCCATGAGGTGGATTAGGGTCTGATGAGTGAGGCAGTGGTTGCTCTGAGGTAACTGAAGCCAAGAGAGGAGGGCTGGACTTCATTTGGAGCTCAGAGGAGAGGCCCTGAAGAGTTCTGAGCAAGAGTGACTTGGTTTGGCAGCTCCATGCAGATTGGCTCAGCCAAGGGAGCACCTGGAAGAGGGACACATAGCCAGGCAGAAGTCTTAGTGATCCAAGTTAGTGTTAATAAATCTTGATTTAGGGAAGGCAGTGGTGAGGAAGGGATGTAGACACAGACAGGGCTGTCAACTAGTAGAATGGGACTGGGGGACTTAGTTTATCTCTAACATTCTAGATGACACATTCTACTCTTTGACAGTTCAGCATAAAGAGAGGGAGATTAACTGGAATGCCCTCAAAACAGAGGTTAAAAAATAGCTCTGGCTAAAATTCTGTATCATTTCTTTATTTGAAATCTCAACATTAATTGGTCTTATAGAAAAAGTTGATCTTATAGAAAAAATATCAGGCATGTTAATATGAAAAAAACAAGCCAAATTTGGGTAATCCTACCAAAGTGTTTCAGTATTTGGTCTGATATCTCATACAGGATGCTCATAGGAGGGATATTAATCTCAGTTTCCATTTTGACAGAGATCAGAGAAACATGGTTCTTTATGGATTTCAGTAATGTATCATCCAAAATGGCCTCTCATAATATTTTTTGGAAAGAAGACAGGAGAATGTGGGCTGGATACTAGGGCAATGAAGTGAATGATAATGTTTAAATGGGCCTGATTGGTGAGTCCATGTCTACCTAGAAGGTGGTCTCTAGGGGCATAAAAACGAGGCTCTGAGCTCTTCAACAACTTTGCCAGCATCTTAGACGAAGATAGGGAAAATTTGCTTGGTAAAATATTCAGATGGAACAAACTTTTGGAGGAATAGGAAATGCTATAATTGACGATCCCAATATACAAAAATATCTGGCTTAGGCTGGAGTAATAGGCCACAACTGACATGATAAAATTAGCAAGGAGAAACGTGAGGGCCTGAATAAAAAAAAAGCTGCTTCAGTACAGGACAGGGAACATGTGGTTTAGCAGCAGCATGTGTGAAGAGGATTGGGGGGGGGGTGGATGCTAGCTGAAAGTAATTTCAATTTGAATCATTTGTTTGACACGGCTGCTTAAAAGTGTGAGCTAGTGTGGTATTTACTGAAATATAGCATGAGCTCTGGCCTCGCTCAAGTTGGGACTCCAGAAACACTGAGAAACATTGGTGCTCTTGATACAGACATGCTGGATAAAGTTGCTTAGCAACCAAGAGAGGTCCTGGGTATCATGAGGGAGGCCCTCTCTTATTTAGGCTGAGCCACGGAGGCTAACAGGAAGACACAGTGCAGGACCTGCCAAACCAGAGGCTACATTTATCCTTTCTTCGTTAACACTCAACTTTGATTTTTTAAATCGTTATGATAACAAAATAACCAAGAGGCAGAGACCAGTCAAAAGGACAATACTGACCCTCTATTCCTTACCAAACACAATGCTAAGCCATATGAAGATATTTCTTGCATTGTCTGTCTGAAGGTGGACTCCTCAACTGTCTGAGTAGTTCTGGCCCCATGCTAGGGTTTGCTTTTCTGATGGTTGGAAAGGATCCTGAGGGTAGGTAGGGCTGGTGTGCCTATGGCCCACGGCCAACTCCCTGCAAGCACAGTGGGGTACAGGTCCCACGGGGGACAGGGGCATCCGACACCTTTTATTACCTTCCCTCGGTATATAAAACTGTGATCTCTGGAACTTGCAAACATAACACTTACCTCATGTTGGCAAATGAAGGTGAAGTTTCTCCTTATTCTCTATTAGAAACATAGAAAAAGCAAGCCAGCATAATTTCTAAACCAAGATGGATCTTTTCTTTTTTTTTTTTAAACAGGAAAATTATGTGTTGTTTTCCTTCCCTGTGCAGTATGTTGTTTATCTTCAGGAAAAGAATCACACAGATCCTGGTGTACATGCTTAAGAACAACGGGCAAGGGTCACAGTCTCTGATTCTCACTTGTTTCTTTGAGACAGAGAGAGAGAGAAGTCATATGGTGGGGTAAGTTGGTTTTAGCCTCAATACAGGATGTTTTCCTGAGGAGCTTCTTTAATAATTACCCAACAAAATATTCCTTATAACACACACACACACACACACACACACACACATACACACACACCAATCCCCCCCTCCCATGTGTATATAATCTGACAGTCTCTCAAACCATGACTATACAGAATTTAGCATTTATTCAGAAAACAGTAATTGTGATGATAACAAGACCTGGAATTATGTTGGGAAAAACTAATACAAAACAGAAAATTGTTTTGCTGTTTTTCTTCGAGAAGACAATATTTAAGCTGTCTTAAAAAAAACAACTGATTGGTTGTTATATGGAAGAATATTTTCTTAGGACTCATTTTGAATAATGAGAACATTCCAAAGATTATAACAAATATCTTGACACTAGAGATGTTGTGGTAGAGTCTGGATGGAGACTGGTTGGAATTGATGAGTTTTAAGGCTTCTTTAAGCATGGTAGCTCTATGATTTTATGATACTTGTTTTTTCTCCTAAATTACCCCATTGTGTAGAAGCTAACAAGGTGATCTGGAAATGAATGCCTTGCAGTCAGGGCTTCTGAGAGGCAGGATTCATAGTTACTTAGAAGCCAAAAGAAAAAAATCCACATTTTGAGGAAAGAGGATATTGTCAATGAAAAGTTCCTTATTACTCTTCCGAGGAAATGGATATAACCATGTAGAAAGAAAATCATCAGAATTGTAAGGACAGACTGCCAAACAGTGGGGAATTTTAATAACACCTCTCTTAGAAGTTAATGAATGAATAAAGACATAGAAGATGTGAACAACACAATTAAGATGTTTACTCTAATAGGCATATTTAGAACTCTGTCTCCTCAGTCCCCATCAGAGAATATGCACTAAAAAAAAAATTCATGGAATATTGAAAAAGGATTGGCCACATACTAGGCCACAAACTGTCAATAAATTCTGTGGATCTGGTATCATACAAACAACATTCTCAGACCATAATAGACTTTTTGGTTAGAAATCTGTGACAAAATGATAACTAAAAATTCTCATTCATTTGGGAATTTAAAATGACACCTCTAATAAAACTCATGAATCAAAGAAGAAACAATTATGGTAATTATAACATTTTTTTAACTGAGTGATGAAAAGCCTTCATATTAGAATGTGTCAGATTCCACTAAAACATTACTTAGAGGAAAATATTAAATCTTATCCTAGAAAGAAAAAAAAGACCGAAAATTAATGAGTATCTAACTCAGGAGGTCAGAAAGTAAACAAGAGTAAATCCAAAGAAAGTGGAAGAAGGAAATAATAAAGGGTAGAAATTAAAATCAGAAAACAAAGATACACTAGAGAAGATGAAAAAGGAAAAGCTATTTATTTGCAAAGAGTAATATAAGAGACAAATCACCAAACTCATCAAGAAAAACACAGAAATGGTACAAATGATAGTATTAGGAACGAGAGCAAAAACATAACTACAAATTCAGCAGAGATTAACAAATAATAACATACAGTACTATGAAAAATTATATGCCATTAAGTTTGAAAATGTCAGTGAAATGAATAACTTCACAGAAAAATTCAACTTATTACTGAAACAAGAATAAAGAGAAAACTGAGTAATCTTATTAAAGAAACTGATGCATTTGTTAAAAATCTACTCATTCCTCCACCAAAAAAAAAAAAAAATAACCAATAAACATCAGGTACAGATGGTTTTAAAGACAAAAACCTGTTTTTTAGGCCAAAAGAAAAATAAAAGTTAGAAAATGAAAAAGCACTAGCATAAACTTAGTACTAAAATCAAAGACAGTAGGAAAGGAAAATTATAGACCAATCACAGCTAAGAATGCATATATGAAAATTCTAAATAAGATACTAGCAAACAATCCAATAGTGCATAAAATATATTATGACTAATCTAGATTATTACCAATAATGCAAAGATGATTTAATGTTAAAAACTGATGACAATAATTTCCCCATTATCAGATTAAAAGAGAAAACCCCTATGATTTTATCAATACATACATAAAAAGCATTCAATAAAATTTAACACTTATTTGTAATTTTCAAAAACAGAATTCTTAGCAAACTAGGATCAGAATGGAACTTTCTTAATTTAATAAAAAGTATTTACCAAAACCCAATAGTAAGCATGCACAATGGTGACATGTTAGCAGCCTTTCCCTTATAATCAGTAACAAGCTAAGGCTGTGTTGTCCCTATTTCTTTATAACACTGTACTGCACGTCCCAGCCAAAATGGCAGGACAAGAAATAAAAATAAATAAAAAATGCAAGATAGAAAAAGAAGAACAAAAACTTGTATTTATTCATAAATTATATGATTGGTTACACAGAAAAATCTAAGAGAAATGCAGATAAATTGTCAGAATTGATAAAAGGCTTCAGCAAACGTCCAAGTATTAGTTTAATATGAAAAATTGTGTTCCTATGCACAGCAACAATTAGACAAAGTAATTAATGAAAAATAGAACACCATGCTTATTTTTCTTAACCTTCATCTCCTGCTCTTCAAAAGACACCTCACCCAGATAAGCACAGGATGGTAAAAAAAATAATTAAGAAAAAAACAAAGTAACCTAATTATACTGCAAAACTCTGAGAGGCAGGGAGCATAATTTCATGGAAAACTTACAGGAGTCCTCTCAATTCTACTCCCATGGAAAAATCCTGCTTCAAAAAAATGAGGCGTTGTAGATGGGGCTACCTTGAACTGTGGTGAATCACACTTATTACTGGAAAAGAAACACAAGCAGGAAGTCCCGGCCTCTGCAAATCACACTCTGCCTCAAAGGAAAAATACTGTTACACCTTCTCTTCTACACAGCTTGTAATAAAGCCAGCAGGAAGCAGCCTTCCACATGGCATCCCACCTTGGGAAGGGGACAAGAGTTGTGAAGGGGGACATTGGTCAAGAAGTAGGGAGACACAGAGCGCTAAAAAGGTTCTTGAATGCTTGCTTCTTCACCTACATGAAGGTAATATTGAGGGTTACTTGAAAAAGCATCTGTTGAAATTTCACTTCAACCAAGCACTTAAGGATGACACTTAAATTCTAAGAACCACTTGGTCTGATCAAGACCCCCACACTCTTATTCCACACTCAGGTACACCCACTGGCATGGGGACTGGTCTGCCCCTGCTGTTAACTGTCTTAGAGAAGCACACTATGGCATGTGTAATTTTTTTTTCTACAGAATCTTGATTATCATTTTTGATGAAGTGATAATAAAAACGAGATAAATTGTAGAGAAGGTTCTATATTCACTTGGATCTGACTCAGTAATTAACTCAATAAAAACAAGGTTGGCCGGGCGCTGTGGCTCACGCCTGTAATCCTAGCTCTTGGGAGGCCGAGGCGGGCGGATTGCTCAAGGTCAGGAGTTCAAAACCAGCCTGAGCAAGAGCGAGACCCCGTCTCTACTATAAATAGAAAGAAATCAATTGGCCAACTGATATATATATAAAAAATCAGCCGGGCATGGTGGCACATGCCTGTAGTCCCAGCTACCAGGGAGGCTGAGGCAGAAGGATCGCTCGAGCCCAGGAGTTTGAGGTTGCTGTGAGCTAGGCTGACGCCACGGCACTCACTCTAGCCTGGGCAACAAAGCGAGACTCTGTCTCAAAAAAAAAAAAAAATAAATAAATAAATAAATAAAAAAAAAAAAATAAAAACAAGGTTATCTGAAAATACTATTATGGTATTTTAAAAAAATATGTTAAAAATCTAACCCACTGGAAACACCAAAGTGAGCAAAAATAGGAGACTAATTTCCTATTTGATTGGTTAAACAAATGATGGTACATACCTATAATGAAATAGTTGAAAGCACTAAATTCATATTGTGAAATAAGTTTATTGACACAAAAATATTCAGGGTATATTGCCATGTTTAAAAAGGAGGATATAAAACATTAAGTACAATTTTAAATCATTTTTAAAAATTTCTAAGGAAAAACAAACACCATATGTACTCACCATTAAATGGGAACTAACCGATCAACACTTTCATGCACATATGGAAATAACATTCATCGGAAATCAAGCAGGTGAGAGGGAGGAGGAGAGGATGGTTAACTTCATACCTAACAGGTACAGTAACTTTGACTCAAACTGTATGAAAGCAATTTATGTAACCAAAACATTTGTACCCCTGTAATATTACGAAATAAAAAAAAAAATTTACACCGGGAAAGGACATTGAACAAAATACTAACTATATGTGTGATTATTTCTGTGTGATGGAATCATAGGTGACTTTTGTCCTTCGTGCTCTTTTTTATTTCTAGTACTCTATCTACCCTGGGAGTGTCTGTTAATGTACATGTTATTTTTTAAACTCCACCATAATGAAAACACCTGCAGTTTATAAAACACACAAACTTGTGGCGGTTTCTAAAACATCCACAAATTAAGTACAGTTCCTGGCAGTCAAAACAACTGACAAAGTGTCCGACCGACATTTATACTGTAGGATATTCTTTTCTTACTCCTGTTCTCCACTGGGCATATGGCCTGGGGTCTATCAGTGCCCCCAGGAGAGGCTGAAAGGGCTTGATGCCATCCCAAGAAGCTGCTTACTCTCGCACCATCAGCGGGGACAGTGCACCTGGGACAGCAGGACACGAACGAGAACTGTGGGCATGGACAAAAGCTCCATTTACCACCTTCATCTGTCACTTCCCTGCTCAGCGATTTTATCCAGCTCCGAACCTTCTACACCAGTGTCCCTACACCTTTTCCACCTGTCTCCCTCTGCCCGTAGCACACTCTCCAGCCAGCACGGTGTGTATAGTATCTCCACACAACTGTCCGTGCCGTTCACACATCTTGTCCACTGGCCACGCTCCATGTGAGTCTTCCCCCTCTGATGAGCCTCCCCTCAGCTCCTCAGGCCCCAACTGGTCACTCCCTCTCGATTCCTTGGCTTGTCCCCAACACTCGGTCCTGTGCAAGTGGGACACTGACGTCATTTCACTGTTGCCTGTGCATGGCCAAGAATCTCTTTCATTCTCCCCATTGTCTTCTCACAGCCAGAGCACAGGTCTCAAATACAGGAGATAAATCTTTTAAGGCAGGGTAATTTCACTGAAAATTCCCTGACAATTTTATGAGCAAACTCTCTCTTCATCTGTCCATCTGCCTCCCTCTTCATACTCGTCTCACCATTAAGAGCAAAGAATGGCATTTTTCCTGCTCACCCTTCTCAGCTTATACACATAATATCCACATGGCTTCCTCTCTTACTTCCAGCCCTCATTCAGCAACACTAATGGATGGCAAATCTCAAAAGCGGGCAATCCACAACAGTGCCAGGACCTCTCACCTGCTCATTCCCAGGCACCCGAGCACTCTGAGGGTGCTGCACCCTCTGTGCCCATTGCCATGGAGGACTGGGGACCTTTCGGTTCCTCCTTCTTACTTTTCAGAACTTTGGTGGGCTACGTTACATATTCATTCATTCACCCACTCACTCAACACTTAGTTTCTTAGTGTCTTCTGTGCCAGGCACTTTTACATAAACTCACAGTTGTATGTCCTGTTTCTCCAACTACATTATAAGCTCCTGATGGCAGAGATTGTCTGCTACAATTATTTTTCACAAGAGAATCTAGCAGTGCATTCGGAAAGTGTTTGAGAAATATTTAAATGACTGACTGAAAGGAGGAAGAGAAAAGAAAGCAAGCAGAAGGCTGCAGTTTTCTTTCACTTGATTACTCTCCCCTTTGTGGTCTGACTAGAGATGGCGTAAAAGATAAGGGAAAGCTCTCACTCTAGCAGAGTGGGGAGAGCCTCCATTTTTTCTGGGCCTCTGTCCAGACCAAGTGAGACAGTGACGTAAGTGAAAACATTCTTCAAGTTGCATAATATCTTACAAATAGGAAGTATCATCATCATCCTGCATCACCCATACCTCACTGTGAAAAGTTTGACTCCAAACAATAAGCAACCAAACCACTCCCTTTTGCAAGCTCCTGCAACCAGCAGCAAAAAGCAGCCAGGAAAAAAAGCTAACAGTCTGACAAAACCCAAATGGAAGATAAAAATGAGCAAGAACAGCTACATACCCAAAGAGAGAGCAAACCCTCACTGCTGGGAGGAAGAATCCTCTAATTGCCTCCACACTCCTCCAGCTCACTTCCATCTGCTTGTATTTAGGGAAACCCAACTACCGGGCTCTTCGCAGCTGTGGAGAAGGACGGACATGTGTCCCAAGTGCCTGGACGACTGCAGCAGGAAGGGGCCAACAAGGAGAGAAGATCTGCAAGCAAGGCTCCACTGCAAATCTAACAACAAATTTAGTGTGTGTTATGCAAAACCGAGAGAACCAGCTCTCCTGACTGTGAGACCACATGTACTAACAGCGGAAGTCGTTCTTGGGAGGGAGGCAGTAGCGCGTGGGCAGGAATGCTGCAGTGGTCTCACCCAGGCCGCCTGTGAGCCTCCCCAGTGGGGAGTCACGTGGGGCCCAGACTGCAGTTAGGCTTCCCATGGGGAAGTGACCAGAACACAGGCACCCCACACTCCTCGATGTGGGGGTAACTAAGTCTTCTTTGGCAAAATTTCCTAAGGAAAATGCTAGTTTTTAGAAATGCCAACCTTTTGATTTCAGTCTCACTTTGCTCATATCTCCCTTGCAGTCCCTACCTGAATTTCACCAATCCCACAGTCTCCTGTCTGCCCCCAGCCTTCACCCCTTCTGGGTTGCCCACCACCCATGCTCAGGACCTTCCTATGCTTTCATAATCTTAGGGGCTTCTCTAAGGAGCAACTAAATAGTATAACTTAAAAAAAAAAAAAAAGAAACAAACCTATGTCTTAGAGAACAGGCAGTTCATTTCTGATGATGGAACTGCAGTGCAGAGATACAAAGACGCCAAGATGTGTCCATACCACCGGCTAGTGGTAGGGACAGGGACTGAAGGCAGAGATCTACATTGTATCACACATGTGCCAGAAAAGGGAAACCACCACTTAGTTGTACTTGCCATGAGCCAGAGACTTGGTTAGGTGCCTTCACAAACTTTATCTCACTTCAAATCTTGCAATAATCCTATGAGCTGGGCTCAAAGAAAAGAGGCAACTTTCCCAAAATCTCAAAGCCAGTAATGGTGGTGCTGGGATTCACACCCAGATCTGATTACAAAGCCTATTCTTCCTTCTAGCCTGTGCTGCCCAGAGATTTCAGGATGAAGGAAGCTGATGGAGTAGTTAGCTCATGAGACATGTTCCTCTTCGGGGCTTTATATTCTGCTCATGTATAGTGAAAGGAAAACAGCATAATGGTAGGAATACCAGTGGATCAAGTGGGCCCCAAGATTCAGCTGTAATTTTGGAAGGTGAAGCTGGAAATCAGTGGGAAAGGTTGTTGTTGGAAATGTCTTTGTTTCCTGGTGTGACCATAGTTTTACACTTTGAGGGGTCCCTGGAGTATTCTGGAAAGTGGCTTTCACATCTCTAAGTGGCTCCCTCTTCAGCAGTCCAAAGCCAGGAACACTTGGCTTCACGCACTTAAGCATGTGTGTGGGGTGCTGCCCATGGCAGACAAGCTTGGCAAGGAGAACAGTAGTTGCTGGTACCCCTGGGACTCTCTGCAGGACTGGGAGAGGGGCCTTCTGGCTGCCCCCCAGGGTCTCCTTGGACCTTCAGCAAGAAAATGCTGTTGGGAATCCCTTAAACCAGGCTATCTCTGCCTCCAACCATCACTCCCAACTGCTCAGTAGCTCCTGGCCAGGCAAGCTCATCACCAAAGCAGGGCTTGCATTATTACATCATGGAGTGGTGTGGGTGGCTCAATGTTTTTTATATAGCATAAAAAAATTGAATACGCCCTTTCATGCAAAGGAACAGCTTTAACACATAGGTTATAGGTATACAAAATATTCTGTTTGGTACTTGGTAAAAAGAAATCACCATGGAGTCCCCACCTAAGTGGCCTGAGGTGGATAAAAGAATTGTCTATCATGGTGACTGGCCCAGGCTTTCCATGCACAGCAACAGCGAGGAGGCTTCCCAAGCTGTTGTGTCAGCCCACAGTTGGGGGGCCTCCCAGAAAAGGCTTTGCTTCTGCATCTGGTTTTCTGAGTTCTCTAAGAACTCACCAGTTAAGGTTGATTACTTACTCTCCAAGTGATCTCTATCCTTGGCTTGCTATTTTTAAGGTTAAAATTCAACCAAGTCTCAAATCTGTCTCTTTGTTGCAGATATCAACAAGATAGGTATCTGTAAATAGTTTGTGTCTTGATCACTGCTTGATAGTTAAGACAAGGTTTGCTTCTGTTGGAATCCTCCACTCCCAATATTTTATTGTGAAAAATTTCAAAAAGTCTCAAGAATTTTACATTGAAGAGCCATACTCTTATCACCTACCTTCTAACATTAATATTACAACATATTTGCTTCATCACATAGCTATCCATCTATCTATACTACAAAAGTTTTAACTATACGTTTTTTTCCCATGGTCTTAATTCTTGTAAAGTGTAGTTTAGAGGGAAAAACATGCTTTTCAGATACCTCTGGATATGAATCCCTGCCTGAGCACTTACTAGCTGGGAGACTTGGGGCAGGTGTGCAATTTCTTAGAGATTCAGTTTCTATAGTTATAAAATGTGGGTACCAATGCCTAGGGATGCTGTGAGGATCAAATGCAGTAAGGTGTGGGAAGCACCTCACACACAGTCAATTTAGTATGTGGTAAGGACACGTAACCAATTTTTAGCTCATTCTCATATCTATGAAACAAAATTGAATTAGTCAAAAAATAACAATAATCCAGATATAGATGAAGCAAGAATAGCAAAACGTTGATCACTGTTAGAGCTGGGTGAGGGCACATAGGGTCACTTATACTATACTGTTTACTTTCTATAAATTTGAAATTTTCTATAACAAAATGATAGATTTTAGAAAAGCAAATTGGTCACTGGGTTTAGTCAAGCAACAACAGCAACAACAAAAAAGAATACTATATTTGAAAAATTTAATAAGAAACCTCTGAAGAAGCAGTAAGATAAGAAGTAGTGACGTGGGGGCTAATGGCACAGGGCTGAGGGGCCCCGCACGCTCCCACTCTCACGGGGGTTGGAGGGGAGCAAGCACAAGGCTTGAGTATTTTGTAACAGTGCCCCAGGTGAACTGGTTCACTCCCGATGAGAAACCCTGTGCTGGCAGGAAAGTGTGAAACCACACTTTCCAGCATATTAATTGTGAGAATAAATACTTTGCATAATGCAAAGCTTGTGCCTCAAGCTAATTTGCAGGCAGATGATACAGCATGAGGAGCGTCTGATTTAGCAGAATAAAAACTATTTGTAACTGAACAGCCTCCCTCTGTTAAGTCAGGGGTGGGTTAATGAAGGACCCAATTAGACTGCATTCTCCCACATCACTCATCAACTGTCTCAACTGCGAGAGCTAAGGGGTTGTTCCTTTAGTGCTTTCAGAATTGGAGACCTGGAGAAATGTGGAGGAAAAAAACCCTGTGGAAAATGTTAAACAGAAAAGCAAAAGGAAAGGCCGCATTTCTTTCTTTTAAAACTAAATGTCACCCTCCTGTTCCAGTCCCCTAATTCCTTCTCCTCCCTGCTGTGGTTCATTCTCTCTTGTTCCGCTTTGCTGGCAGCTGGAGGCCAGGAGGGGGCTGTGATGGAACCGCTGTGTGAGACAGGACGTGTCTGGGAGCCTCTCCCAAGCAGTGTCTTTGCAGGTTGGGACCGTGTGGAGGCAGCTAGACTGGGCAGGCCAAGCTGGGCCACTGCAGGAGAGCAAAGCCATTTGCTATTCTGTGGGCTTCCCAAATGAGGCCAAGGAGGAAGAGAATGCTGGCAACAGAGAGGGGCCCGTGCATGTGCGCGTGTGTGCTGGCCCGTGCGCGCGCTCTCCCCCCTTCCCCAGGTTCTGGCAGAATTTTTATACCCATGTGTTATGGACTTAATTGTGTCCTCCTAATATTCATGTGGTGAAGCCCTAATCCCCAATGTGACTGTATTTGGAGATAGGGCCTTTAAGGAGGTAATTAAGGATAAATAAGTTCACATGGATAGAGCCCTAATCCAACAGGACTGGTGTCCTTATGGGAAGAGATAGAAACAGCAGGGGGGCATGTACAGAGAAAAGGTCAGTTGAGGACACAGCAAGAAGGCAGCCATCTGCAAGCCACAGAGAGAGGCTCACCAGATTCTGACCCTGCCGGCACCATGATCTTGGACTTCCAGTCTCCAGACTATGAGAAAACAAAATTCTGGTGTGTAAGTCCCCCAGTCCTGGTATTTTGTTATGGCAGCCTGAACTGATGGATAGACCATTAGGCCTTTCGCCTGATAGAAATGCTGACCTGGAAGTAATCTTTACCTGTTTCTCTGGTGTGTGTTATGTTAGCACGTGTTAGAACATATTCAACCCCTTTTCTTACTGTTTTTTAAGCACCTATGATGAGAAAGACACAGTGGTGGACACAGGGGTGAGTCTTCTAGCCTGAGGATTAGGAAGAAGTGGCATTTAAGATGAGCCCTACAGCAGACTGGATTTAGACTCTAAGAGATGGTAGAAAGTCATCCCAAGAGGGAGAAAATGAGTCCCCGAAGCCCACTGAGGGCCGAGAGATGGTTTGGTTTTGCTACAGGATCAAAAATGAAGTGGAAACGTTAGATGTGGTGGAGAGGTGGGTTGGACAGATCATCAAAGGCCATGAATGCTAGATTAGGGTGTTTGGGCTTCTCTAAGGGGAAAAGGGAGCCTTGAAAAGTTTTGAAATACAAGAATGACAAAATTGATATATAAGCTAAAAAGGGGAAAGCGAAGAGCCCTGACAGAGTAAGCACTTACTGGTATCAGGCATCATGTTGGCATCACATTTCTTGCCTCCTCAAAACAGCGCCATTGTGGGCATGAGAAAGTTGAGGTTCACAGTGAGGCAGCAACTTTCCCAAGACCCCACAGTGGATCAGCAGTGGGGCTCAGACGCAAGCATGTGCCTGGGACCAACAGGAGTGCCCTGTCCATCCTGCCATTTAACCCCATGCCCGGCTCCCACATCAGCATCTATTTTGCTTCCAATCAGAATGGCTATTTCAAGGAACAGGGCCTGGAGGGCACACTGCTTTTAGGGCTGGAAAGCAGGCAGATTAACACAAAAATTTCCAAAGCACCAGGCATCTCTAGGAATATCACTCAGCCTTCTAAACAATGTAATGCGTGACATGGTTCTTGCTGTCCCTTCCTATTACAACACAGTCAAAGGGTCAAGTTGAAAATTTTCCAGTTATGTCCTACAGGATCAAAGTAACCAACAACAGTAATTTGCATATCAAGCTGTAAAAATGTGTAGGAAAAGTAGTGGTCCTGGTTGAAAAACGACCCCAGCATTGACTGTATTTTCAATGAAGTATAAACAGCCACTCTCAAACAATCGCTGCTCCCTAAATCCTGCAAGAGCACCCAATATCCAAGGAAAACACAATGCTGTTTTCTTTGTCTACCTGAATAACAGACTTAGTAAGGAACATTATAATCATTTGATCTTTGTCCCAGTTGCTCTTCCAGAACCTTAGATATATTGAAAAATGAGGAAGAATAAAAATTAGTTTAGAAAGAAGAGTTAATACTCTTAAAATATAAAAATCAAATTATACCAGCAGAACAAATCACATACATTCTCAGATGTGCTCTCCTTCAAGGGCAAAGATTTTCAGTACTTTGGAAGCAACTTATAGAGGTATTAATGACTTGGGTGTTATTTAGAAAATTATATGCAATGAGATCTACAATCGTGTCTAACATTTGTCAGAAGAGAGACAAAACTGCTGAAATTCAGCACATCTGCTATGCTGTACACCTACTGTGTACAGCACTGTGTACACCTAGGCCAGCACTAGGACCTAGGCAGGGATTAGATAGATCAAAATAAGCAAACTGAATCACATCAGGGGTAAATGAAGTCCCCCTAAAACACAAACGGAGGCATCAATTTTTTTTTTTTGATACTTTAGAATCAAATTCTGAGAGCTATGTCTTTGAAAAATAGGCAGCATATTTTTCACTTCTTTGTCTACTCATGCCGCAGGACTCATGTTCTGTGGCTTCTCTGTGAAACCTTCCCAACAAAGCCTACCTCCTTCCACCTTCAAAAAGGTGGTGAGGTCAAAGTGGGAATGTGTGCACATGCACACGTGTGTATGTGTTTTTTGGGAAGGGGTCTTCTCCCTTTTTTCTCCATAGATACACTTATTATACTTTTCACAGTGCGTTGTAATTGTTAGATATTGTTCTTATCCATCAAACTCCTTCGAGGCATGTACTGTGTCTCAATGTACCTCTCTTTTGCCAGGGTAAGAACAATGCCTAGCACTGCTCCTTAAATGTTTACTGAGTGAACGAATGATTGTTTCAACTGTGAGTTTGATCTTCAGACTCTAGAGTGTTTCATAGTCAAAATATTCACCACAGTAGTGTGCGCCACAAATTTCATAAATTTCAATGTATGCATACAAGTAGTTTTCAGGACAAATTTACTGAGGTGTAATTTACAGATAGAATTCTCCCTAAGCTTTGATAAATGGATGCAACTGAGTAAGAGCAGGTGGCTCTTACACACTTCCCTGGAACCTGTCCTCAGGGACCCCAACTGAGTGGTGGGACAGGGGGACCTGGGAACCAGGATTTTCAGTATCTCCTCAGGTGATTCTGATAAAAAACCCCAGTCAAGCACCTCTGAAGCAGGGGATCCTCTGTCACTGTATTTTATATTTCCTTTCCTCTTCTCACCCCCAGGCCCAGCCACCACTCTCAGCCAACTAGTAATATTGAAGATGAAACCAAAACATTTCTAGTCAGCACCATACTTGGAAATAAAACCTAGGTAACTCAGCCACTTGGCTGAAGTCTACTGTAATTTCTGGTTATTTAGTAGAAATACAGCTGCTAAATGACATTTTGAAATGAACACAAGATATCCACTTAAAGAAATAAAAATGGCTTTGAATTGGAACAGACAAAAGGATTGTGATTTGGGGGATCTAAGTGAGCATTACTGCAGGGACATGGTGAGGTGAGAGAAGAAAACAAGTCCTCACAACATATCATTCTGATTCCAAATACAACCTCACACCTAAAGTTTTTTAGATGGCAGATTTTAGGGGATATGTTAGTGAGGTGGGTATCAAGTCAAGGGAATTTGGGAAAATTCACTTATCTTCCACAAGAGGGGCTGGTTTTGTGATGCCATCCTTTAATTGCTAAAAGATAACAAAAAAAGTATTATCTTCTCTATCCTTCACTTAACCAAGAACCCTGGAAGACGTGGGGGTCTGGCCTTTAATTAAGAATATGGGATGATCTTTTCCTTATTCAAATTTCAATTTTTACAAATTTGGATGAAGTCCATCATAACAAACTCCAGGAGTCTGTCACCATTTTTTAGTTGTTTCCCCCCTGGTATTATGATTATAGTCTAATAATTCAAGTAATAGGGTCAATGGCCAGAGATTTGATATTTAGTAGAAATGGAATCTGACCTTTACTAATGTTTCATTGTGAATAATGCTCAAAATGGAACTGATGTATTGGAGGAGTGTTTGGCTAGTTAAAAAAAAAAAAGAATGAAACATCGTTAATCAAATCAGAGGTATATTTGGTATAAAAATCAGATAAAAAATGTATAATGCCTACTTGTTCTGCTGAGGTCATGTGGAGACTGCTAGTTAGTAAATATTTTAAGAATCAGTAAGAAAAAAAATCAAACAACCCTTTTAAAAAGTGGGTAAAAGATATGAACAGAAACTTTTCAAAAGGAGATAGACTAATGGCCAAGAAACATATGAAAAAATGCTCAACATCTCTAATCATCAGGGAAATGCAAATCAAAACCACAATGAGGTATCATTTAACTCCAGTGAGAATGACTCTTATCAAAAACCAAACAACAAATGTTGGTGTGGATGCAGAAAGACAGGAACACTCATATACCGCTGGTGGGACTGTAAACTAGTGCAACCTCTATGGAAACTAATATGGAGATACCTCAAAGAACTAAAAGTAGAACTACCATTTGATCTTGCAATCCCACTACTGGGCATCTACCCAAAGAACAAAAGACATTCTATAATGAAGACATCTGCACTTGAATGTTTACAGCAGTACAATTCACAGCTGCAAAGATGTGGAACCAACCCAAGTGCTCATCAATCCATGAGTGGATTAATAAAATGTGGTATATGTACACCATGGAGTACTACTCAGACACAAAAAACAATGGTAATCTAATACCCCTTGTATTATCCTGGATGGAGTTGGAGCCTATTCTAAGTGAAGTATCACAAGAATGGAAAAGCAAGCACCATATACACTCATCATCAAATTGGTACTATCTGATCAACACTTATGTGCACATATGGAAGTAGCACTCATCGGGTGTTGGGAGGGTGGGAGGGGGAAGGAAGGGATGGGTACGTTCACACCTAATGGGTGCGGTGCGCAGTTTAGGGGATGGGCTCGCTTGTAGCTCTGACTGAGGTGGTGCAAAGGCAATATATGGAACCCAAACGTTTGTACCCTGGTAATATTCTGAAATTAAAATAGATAAATAAAAATCTATTGATTAGGATGGGACTTTAAGAAAGAATGACTTACAAAAATCACCCTAGCTTTGCAAAATATCATTGAGTTACTCCCAAGAAAAGAAAATCATGGAAACTCTGCTGTGAAGAAATTTGGAAGTATGCTTTACACTATCATTTACAGGCAGTGTGTGTTGGTCTCACCAGCTGCCAGGACTGGTAGAAAGCTGCTGAGCTAGCAGTTATGACCAAACCAAGCATCTCCCTGTAATTAGTTAGCCAGTGGAAAAAAAATGGCACAAAAAGGACGGAAATGTGTGGTTTCAAATTGGGGGGAGGGCAAAAAAACTGATTAAATTTCTCTAGAAAGATTTAAATTAAAGAAACTAGCTGGCTGGGTGTGACCTTGGACTTTGTCCTCCAGACTGCTGTGCTGCCCAACATGATAGCCAGTAGCCACACTGAGCACTTGCAATGTGGCTTGTCCAAACTGAGATAGGCTGTAAGTGTAAAATACACACTAGATTTTCAAAGACCTAGTGAAAAAATCTCAATAATGGTTACTATTGATTACATGGTAAAATGATAATATTTTAGATATATAGGAAGTTAAATAAATTATAAAATTTAATTTCACCTGTTTCTTTTTACTTTCTTTTATGGCTTCCAGATAATTTTATACTGTAGGTGTTCCTTGCCTTTGCTTTCTATTGGACAGTGCTGGTTTAGACCTTTGCTTCTCCACGTGTCAAATGTGGCTGGTGGTGGGAAGCTGGGTGGTGGAGGGTCCAGACGGGAAGAAACATTGTGTGGGCCCTGGGGGACCTGCCAGGGTGAAGCATTATGGTTGCCACTTGTTAACTGAAAACCTTAGCTTTAGGGAGTGTGAGCAGCAGTCACAAGAGACCCAAGCCAATCAGGTCTGTCTGAGTCCATTTTGTGTTGCTATAACAGAATGCCTGAAACTAAGTAATTTATAAAGAAAAGAGGTTTGTTTAGCTCACGGTTCTGCAGGCTGGGAAGTCCAAGAGGCACAGCACCAGCACCTGCACAGCTTCTGGTGAGGGGTCAAAGGGGAAGTGAGCATGTAGAAAGAGGCAAAACCTAGGAGGGGTGTCCTCACTTTATAACGACTTAACCATTCCCTTGAGAACTAACCCAGTCTTTCCAGAGGGAACTCACTCACTATTTCAAGAAGGGCACCAAGCCATTCATGAGGGATCTGCCCCCATGATTCAACCTCTCACTAGGCTCCACCTTCCGCCATTCTGCATAGGGGATCAAATTTCAACATTAGCTTTGGTAGGGACAAAAAATCATATCCAAACCATAGCAAGGTCTGACCTGGGCCCTATTCAACCTCCGGGGCTGCAGGTGGTTTATCTGTAAAATGAGAAAGCAGAACCAGATACCTGCATGATGAACTAAGAGGAGAGTAGCTTTTTACCTGCATTGTTCCCTCTCACTCCAAACTCAAGAATAACCCTAAAAACAATCAGAATGAACGTCCTAGGTCTATATCCTCAGCCAGGACCCATCTTGAGAAGCAGAGCTATATATCTGCTAGTCCTGTTTGGTCCCTCTTGTGGGAACAAGCTTACAGAGTCTCCTGCAACACGTTAACACAGTTAAAGACACACAAAGAAGGAGAGTGCAAGATGGGTATAACAGATGCCATCTCCCTTTTAAGGACTCAGAAAAATTTGAAAAAGAAAAATCCTACAAATGATATTCAAAGGGAAATGTATTTGCTTTCTCTCGAATCTACCTATGAAATATCTACTACTGTGCTGAAAATCTACCAATTAAGAAATCCAAGACTTTACAATAATGCCTTGGATTATTAAATTGTCCAGTTATATAACACTTCCATAAAACATTCCTCCCCCTCAAAAACCAAATACTTCCCCCAAATCAAAACAGTATCACTTCTTAAGCACATTAATTTCTGTTGAAAAGAGGGTATTAAAAACAAACATAGAAACAAATGATAATGAATTACATTTATAAACAAAGGTGGCTGGCCCAAGATTGCCTTAGCCAATAGTAGTGTTGGTGCTGAGGTTTCAGAATGTATAAATTTTAAGTTTCAGAATGTATAAATTAGTTGCCACCATTAAAAGTCAGGATGGGCAGGGAGTGGTGGCTCATCCCTGTAATCTCAGCACTTTGGGAGGAGTTTGAAACAAGCCTGAGAAACCTAGTGAGACCTCATCTTTACAAAAAACAGAAAAATTAGCCAGGCATGGTGTCATGCTCCTATAGTCCCAGCTACTCAGGAGGCCGAGGCAAGAGCATCGCTTGAGCCCAGGAGTTGGTGGTTGCAGGGAACTATGATGATGTCACTACATTCTAGCTTGGGCAACAGAGTGAGACCCTGTCTCCAAAAAAAAAAAAAGTCCAATGATTAATATAAAGTCCAGATTTCTGGCAGAGCTCAGCCCACTCATCTAAGGCCCAGTAGCCCCTGCTCCTTTAGATGTGGGTGGCTTGTGTTTCTCCAGCTGCACAGATTCCAGGCTGACTTTCCTGGTTTAGGGACCTAACTAGTTAGCCAGGCATTTGTGGCCTGAGGTAAGAACTGTAGGTGGGAGGCACAGCCAGGAGGGATCAGAGGGAATGTAGAAGATTAAAAAACCTAGGCTCTAAGCTGGACAGATCTGGATTGATCTTAGCTACACCACAGAGGCTGGGTGACACTGCACAAGTTACTTCACTAGTCTGAGCTATTGTATTAGAAGAAAGTGAAAGAAGTTCTACATATAAGGAGGCTGTGTGGTACCTAGCGCGTAGTAAATGCTCTGCTAAAGTTATTCTTTCTTATCCCAAAAGCAAGAAAAAAATGTTTAACATAATCTGTTACCATAGTAAAATCTGGTTGACTACTGAGGAAGTGGCTAAAAGCCATCTTTGCAAACATATGAAGGCCTACATCATACACACAGAGAATTCAGGAAGAGAAAGCAAAGAGCAAAAAATATCAGATAATGTCCCAAAGTAATAACTGATCCAGGCAAGGATTATCGACGGATCCTCAAACCATTGGATGAAAGGAAGGCTAGAACAGGATATTCACAAAGGACCCATGTACTAGCTCACAGATGGCATATTAATTCAAAGTACCAGCAAATTGGTATTAACAGATCAACACCTAAGCGGACATATAGAAATAACATATATCAGGTGTCAGGCAGGTGGGAGGGGGGAGGAGGGGATGGGTATATACAAATACAACGAGTAAGATGTGCAAAGTTTGGGGGATGGACACGCTTGAACCTCTGACTCAAGGGGGGAGGGGGAGCAGGGGCAATATATGTAACCTTAACACTTGTATCCCCATAATACGCTAAAAAAGAGAAATTCAAAGTCTATATTGACATTGGTTGGGTCTGGTTACCACCCTACCCAAGAGATCAAAATTAGCATTGAGAATGGTGGAAAAAGTAATATCATCTCTGATGTGATGTAATTTCAGGTGTACAGCCATCACTTATAAAGTATTCTTGTCCAAAGATGCTAACCTCCATCTAATAACAAGCCTCTAGATCTAATGATTTTCAGGAAACTAGGATCAAGTTCAACAGCCCTGTGAAGAAACAAACAAGCCCAGAGTATAGGACATTCTATATTACAATCAGCCTGGGATCTTAAAAAAGTCATTTTTTAAAAAGCCAAATAATATTCTATAGGATAGAAGAAAAATTATCAACCAAATTCATCAAGAGAATTTGATTAGACAATGATTTGAGACACAGATGTGAGTTATAAAAAATAGTTTAGAACATGTGGAGAAATTTGAATATGGATGGCTATTAGATAATTTTATAAAATTATTGTTAAATTTCTTAGATATGATAACAGTATTATTATAGTATGGTTATACAGAAGAATGCCTTTATTCTTAGGAGATAGATAGGGAAATAGAGGTAAAGTATCAAGATGTTTGCTTACTTTCAGATAGTTCAGGAAAAACTTATATAATATATGCGATTTATACATATAATTGGAAGAGGAGAATATAGTAAATGTGGCAAATTTAGAACAAAAGGTGAATTTAAACAAAGGATATAAGGTGTTTGCTTTACAAGTCTCCCAACCAGCGCAGGTTTGAAATTTTTCAAAATAAAATGTTGGGAAAGAAATTTAAAGAGGGAGAAAGAAACACACACACATGCACACACACATAACAGGAAAGAAAAAAAAAAAAGATAACACGATATCATAATCTCCTTCTTGTAGAATCCCCTCCACATCTATATTCAGGTCAGTTTCCCTGCATGCTTTTCATTCAATATGGTTTTATTTTTGCCACTTTAATAAATTTCATGTGTGCTCACTTAAACCGATGTGGCCACCATCTTGGATTTTTGCTGGCTAACACCAAAACCAAACTTTAAACAAAACTTCAAAGCAGGCTGTAAGAGTCCACCAGGGTCGGGCGTGGTGGCTCACACCTGTAATCCTAGCACTCTGGGAGGCCGAGGCGAGTGGATTGCTCAAGATCAGGAGTTCAAAACCAGCCTGAACAAGAGCGAGACCTCGTCTCTACCATAAATAGAAAGAAATTAATTGGCCAACTAATATATATAGAAAAAATTAGCCGGGCATGGTGGTGCATGCCTGTAGCCCCAGCTACTCAGGAGGCTGAGACAGGAGGATCGCTTGAGCCCAGGAGTTTGAGGTTGCTGTGAGCTAGGCTGATGCCATAGCACTCACTCTGGCCTGGACAATAAAGTGAGACTTTGTCTCAAAAAAAAAAAAAAAAGTTCACCAGTTAGGTATGAAAGCTAAGATAGTAAATTAAAAATTCCTGAAATTGACACCTAATTCCCTATCAGGATGGTTTTTAAGCCAGTAAGATTGGATCCAAGGCTGTGCATGAAGCATCCTATTGGGCTCTGGTCTTTTCCAAGACAATCCTTTCTCTCCCACCTGCACTGGACACTGAGGGAGGAAGGACAGGTACAAGACAAGGTGCTCACTAGCTAGGCCACAGAGATTTTAGAGGGTCTGTTTCCACGCAAAGCATGCTGTGCCCTAGCTGGTCCCTAGAGCAGCAATGGCATGAACCACAGAATAGCCACTGTGAATTCAATTTGTAGGGAGTGAGAGTTCTCAATGAAGCGGGAATTAATTCCGTGACACCTTTAACATGAGAGGGCTATAACGGATCTGGTTTAGATGATGTAGGTGTGTGTTTGCTCCACTGCATGTTAGTTGTACAACCTCAGATTCTCAATGAGGGTGCTATGGCACTGTGCCAGGGACAACCCTTCACTGGGCACGACTGTCCCAGGTACTGCAGGACATCTACCATCCCTGCCCCACTCCCTGTCACACCATGTGCCAACAGTGCCTCCCAGTCTTTGAGAGAAGGTCAACAAACACACCCTCCACCCCATACACACCCTGCCAAATGCCCCCTTAGACACAGGCTAAATTTTCTCAGCCTCAGAATTTATCTGGTGATGATATTGGCTCTGCCACCTAAGAAATGGTTTGAGAAGATCAAATTTGCTGCTGCTCTTTATAAACTTGTCTACAAAATGACATCCTAACACGCATACACACCAGCAGCCTGCCAGTGAGAGGCAGCATCCCAGGTGGGATCTATTGCAGTTTTGTCTCTCTAGTCAAGTACTCGACTATGTGACAGCTACTTATTCTGAAAATAAGTGGGAAATTTGGGTTTATAAGTGTTGCGGCAGATAAAAACCACATCACAGTGTGAATTTCAGAGCGAAAGCAGATGGCAAATACATGGGCTATCTATCGTAGCAGAGGAGCGGGATGGCATCTTCAAAGTAGCTTCAAACAAGCTGGTTTAGGATGTTGCCAAAACCAACCTGGAATGAAAATGACACTCCTCTTAGTGAGCAAGTGATAAAATGATAGTGGGAATTATTTCAGGGATCAAGATTACAAAGTAACACAGAAGAGGATGCTGTCCCCTCTTATGCATAGGGGTTATTTTCAGAATGCCACACACTGGTGATCGGCTCTTCAGATTTTTGAGTGACGCTCATGGAAGGGAATCATAGGGGCTGGGCCAGACTGCTGCATACAACCAAGGCTGAGGGTGGAGACTGGGACAGGGATTCTCACCATTCGGTGTGGCAAAGGACCACCCGAGCGCCTGTTAAGAAGGAAGGTAGTAGCATGCACTGCCGGGATTCCGATGCTGTCCACCAGGGATCTGCACTTTTAAACACGCTCTCGGGCTGATTCTGACGCAGGGGCGGCGGACTGCTCTGGGAGACGCGTGGATGCCTCTCCAGAGAACCCTTCCGGAGCAGGCCCTGTCCTCAACTCTCCCTACGGAACACTCTTGCTCTCATTTTATGGCCTTCATGACTCAGAATTTAGGTAAAAGCGTTTCTCTAGCCCTTAGGTCTAGTTGTTTTTTTGGGTTATGAAAATCGCCTGTTTTTACTCTTTATCTCTGCTCCCTCTCCCACTGTACACACACTGTGTAAATAAGAAGCTAATTTTATTTTGCTGATCAAATTTCTCCTTTCAAGTGAGGGCCAGGAAATGCTTACTGGACAGAAAGTTCTGACCTCTCCCTTTAAGGGCGAAAGCCTCAGGTATTAGGAGAGAAGTGAAGGTGGCCACAGAAGGCTGGGATGGGGAGGTAGACAGAACAGGGGAAAGGTGCTTGGGGAACAAACCGAAAGCAGATTCCCCCTCTAGGTCACAGGCCACTGGAAAACTCAGGGCAAGGGCCACGAGGGTAATTACCCCTGGGTTGGACAGGGGGTGCTGGCACACATGGGTTATAACGGCACAGCTTTGCCACACATACTCACATAAAAATAGAGCCGATATTGTGTTTTTATTGTCTCCCTCAACTCTGCTTATTATTCAACTTTGCTGCATTCCTCTAAAATTCCATTCATTTTAAAAACAGTAGACTGATAATGTAAAGTCCCTAAATCTCTAGGTGAAGTGAGAGCTTTTATCCTTCTCTTTTCTGGTTTTTGCAGAATACCATTTTCACAATATTCTTGCAAGAGGAAAGACTACCAGAAAAAAGAAAAATGAAGGGTAGTAAAGTCAAAAGAGTATCACAGCAAAGCCTTTGGTAAGAAAATATTTATGTCCACAGGCACACACCACACCCTTTCTGGGAAGATATTACTGGTCTAGAAGCTGGGTGAGCGTATCCCAAAATATACTTCACAAAAAGAACAGTAACCCTCCCAAAATAGGCCCTATAATTAAGTAAAGTCTTTTCAAGTGGATTGTCCTATATCACAACATGACATATGTTGCTTTAATCTCCCTGCTTCAGTAAATGTAGCCATATTGGGCTACACAAGCTCTCAACGACTCACATTTAAACCAGATTGTGGTGTCACCATCAAACTGATGCAAATAAACAGCCCTGTGTACCAAAATACTCCATCTTAATCATCTATAATGAGATCTTTCTCCTCTGTAAGCACATTTTCATCACACCACATTCAAAAGGAAGGACCAGCCCAGACTGAAATACCATTTCATCTCAGAGGTCATCTAAAGACTAACACATCTGAAGAAGCTGGGGCTGAAATTTAAAATACAAGACAACATCTTTTGTGTGAATGCTGGGATCATGGTGAGTCTCATTTTCATCTTTAGTTGACCATCATGCAGTATAAGCCGTCAGAGACCCATCTGTCTGAATTCATTTAGGTCATTTGTTGCTTAGAGTCAGGGGTTATAGAAGAGACAGCCTCTTCGTAGCCCTTCCAGTCCTATGATTCTTTGAACTAATTTCTTTATGTTTTCTAATTATATATTTACATATAATTAAATGTTAAGATAGTTAAATTTTTACATCTTCAAAATAATGAGTGCTTTAGACATTTATACTTTTTTTGTTATTTCTAATATCCGAGTTTCTCGGCCTTGGGACTGCAGACATTTTGGGCTGGATCTTTCTGCGAGTGTGCTGTGTGCACGTGCTGTTCTGTGCACTGTGGGACACTGAGCAGCATGCCTGGCCTCTACCCACTAGATGCGACTAGCACACACACCCTCCCTCCTCCAGCTGTAACCATGTCTGAATGGCTTCAGACATTAAAAATTGTCCACTGGGAGGGCAAAATTGACCCCACTTGAGAACCACTGACCTCTACCTCTCTTTATATATCTCCCCCTGGTATGGCCAGGAAAAAAAAATCTAGGTTTTTCAAGGCACCCACAAGTTTTAGTTTTAAGTATTTCAATCTTCCAATGTCATAATGAAGAATCAGGATTTGTGACACACTGCTAACACTACTACTCCTGAAGGTTTATGAACAGCACTGCGGCTGTCTCACACCAAGGGTTCCAGGACCTGGCTTCGTTTTGGTCAAGAGGATGGATGTGCTGTCTCCTGGGCTCTTGGACTGCTACCCTCCCTTCTTTAGGAGCTCCTTTCTTAGAAGACTGCTCTAAAAAAATCCAACACTACCCATTACCAGGCACTTTGTACTGATGATGAAAGAGGAGGATTAGCATCACCCACAGAAGCAACACAGCTACCGTGCTCCTCCTGGGCCAGACCGCCGCCAGGGTGGTGCTTTTCGTGCTGGGCTGCGTGCACAAGAGGAGCATGGGAAAGTGGGGAAGGATGACAAAATACGTCAGAGGGCAGAGTCCAAGAATGGGAGGTGGGAAGTTCAGGCCAGAGAAGAAAAGGTGAATGAGGAAGGAGAGTGTCTCAGACATCCAGAGGGCTGGCATGAGAGAAAGTGAGCTGACTTACTGAGAAAGGGATTAAAAGCAGTCGGTGATTCGATAAACATTTATCAGGTACCTTCCACGTGCCAGGTGCTATCCTGTCCTGTGGGAAGTATATTAACGACTAGATTCGTTTCCTTTCCTCTAGCCCTATCTCCTTCCATTCCTCTTTCTTTTTAACAAGTTGAGCTAATTTCCAGTTGTTTAATTGCTTACTTTTTCTGCTTTAAAAATTAAGCTTAAATTAACATACAGCAAAATTCACCCTTTATAGTGTACAGTTGGGTTAAGTGTTCACAAAAGCATGCATTTGCATAAATACCACCACAACTAAGATCTAGATGAATTTTGTCACCCTCCCTAAAAAAATTTCCCTGTGGTCCCTAATTGTTTTTTTATTTGAAGCGAGGTGCCTTGTGCAATCTGAATTCCCCTGTTAGGGATTCTGTAGAAGGCATTTTTTTTTTTGGCGAGCAAAAGTTTGGGCCAGACAACCTTTGAGGCCATGAAACTGGAGCATAGTCACCTACAGACATCTGGACCTTAAGCATCAGCCTGCCTGTAGTGATGTAGCTGATTTGCCCCAACCGCAGGTAAAGGCCCCAAATTCTTTTCAGCAAAGCTCAAAAAGTTCAGTCCAATAATTAGATCTCTGTGAAGGCTACAGAATAAACATAGACAAAAAAATAAAATCAAAAGAAAGATATGGAAATCAAAGCCTAAACATGATAATTGAGGTTCAAACCAAGATGGTATCATTTACCCTAACCTTTTGTTTTCTTCTTGTTAATGTAGTATGAAATAACATTAACTCTGAAAAAACTAACACAGCTCAAACACGGAGCTCTCACTTGGTTGTAAAGGTGGCAGAAAGGGAAGTTAAATTAGCCAAGCTGGTCTAAGGATGGTCACCAGGGTTGCAGAGGAAAAGAAATGTCTGGACTTCCCACAGCTCCTTATGAGGCTAGTGTTGGAGGAAGGAAGGTGGTGAACAGTTGGGAGGCCCCGTGAAGTCATGCAGGTATGACCGACCCAACCCTACTAGCCCTCCTGCTGGAAGATACACACCTCTTGGTGGCTTGACCTCACTGGCAGATGTCCAGTCCCCAAACAAGGCTGCAGTATTATCAAGAACGACTGATTCACTGAGCAACTATTATGCTCTAGCACCTCACTCATTTTTTCTACTAACAACCCTATGAGGGAGGTAACATTCTAGGCCTCATTTTACAGAAGAGGAAAATGAGTTTCCTCTTTTTTCCCCCATAGGAAGATGAAACCAATTTATAAATTATCTCAGCACTCACTAACAATAGTAAAAAAACACCGGGTAATGAAACAAACCAGAAACTATGCTTACAAAATATTTGAATCTTCAGCCCTCTAAAATAATTGAAGAGAAGAGAACAATGGGAAAATATCTAAAACTGAACTCATAACATCATCCCCCCAAACCAATTCCTTTTTCCTTTTATTTCATAAACACCTTCCCTTCTCCCCTGCTCAGAGGCTACCTAACAACCGGTAGATGCTGAACTTAAATTTTAACTCAGGTCTCCTGGCCCCTAAAACCCCAAGACTGGCCCCTTTACTGCTGCCAGATAGCAAGGTCTGAGTGGTTGCTGAATAGAATGTTCTTGGTTTCCCAGGCCCCTGTTATGGCAGTCTGTGGGTTGGCTCCCAGCATGATGGATTCTTAACTTCCTTTAATTTCTCCTTCTCTAAGCTGCCTGTTTCTCTCTCATTTCAATGAAACAGACCATAAAGATCTCTCCGCTTTGGAGACTTTAAGGCATTCTCCACCCTGCATCCAGAAGCTTTCTTTCCTACACCTAGATTTACCAAATTTTAGAAAACCCTATGTTGCTTAATAACATCAGCAATAACAAGAAAAAATGTCATACTGTCAGAAAACACCAATTCAATGCCACATTTAATTATAAAATTCCGTTCTAAGTTTAGTGCAAATTTAAAAGATGCATAGAACAAGGCAACAGAGCTGCCCTTCACGAGCACCCTCTGACAACAAAAGGTATTAGAAACAAATGCAGCCAACAACACTTACCAAAATTTCCGCCAACTATCACAAACTTTATATACACCACATGTCTTCTAAAACAGCAGCAGGACTGGTCCTGAAAACAGTACCACAACAAAAGAAAACACATCATTAAACAGAAGTAATTTAATACACATTGTGCTCCTCTTCTGGAAACAGAAACCTCTTCCTCTGTTTTGGGCAGTCATCAATGTACCAAACTCCACCTCCAGTTTCCTCTTTGTTTTTCACAGGAAGATGAAACCGATTTACAAATTATCTCAGCACTCACTAATAAGAAATAAGTTAAAAAATGGACAATAAAATTAAACCACAAACTGCTTCCAAATATGTGAATTTTAAGCCCTTTAAAATAACTGAAGACAAGCGAACAATGGAAAAATATTTAAAATTGAACTCATAACATTTTCCCCCAAAACCAATTCCTCTCTGGTTTTTTATTTTTTATTTTCCCCAATAACATCTTCCCGTCTTCTCTGCTAGCTATGAGACCCAGGGCCATTTTCCTAACTGTTCTTTTCTAGATTTCATTGTATTATCTGTGAAATAGGGATCATGGTACTGACCTCACAGGGTGCTATGAGGATTAAATGATATCATACAAATGACACAGACGGCTTAAAGCAGTGTCTGGCACACAGTAAGCACTCAGTAAACCTGTGCCATTAGCATCACTCTCCCAGTCCCCCAGGCTTGAAACCCAACATGGCCTCCCTCACCGCCGCTGCAAACCATGGCCCAAACCTGCCGTGCGAGTCCCACATCGTGCCGCAACGCACAGCTTCTGTTCTCGTCATGACTCTCCATCTGGTCGCATCCCTCCTGGCAGACAGCGGTCTCCCATTTATTCCCTCCCCCTCCAACTCTCATGGCTCTACAAGGCGTCCTTCCTAAACACACTTACAGCCTGCCCTTCCTCAAAAGAACCACCTTCCGCCACCTCCCATCGCCTGCACATTTATCTGTGAAATCATGTTAGCCTGGGATTCAAGTTCACTTCGGCTTTATTTCCACATCGTCCTGTCAGATGCTACTGTAGTGTCCAGTCCCCTGCCCTGCCTCTGAGCGCCTTCTGCCCACACCTGCTGGGAGGAGGCCACACCATTTCCTAAGGCAGGGCTCCTACCTTTCTATGCTATGGCGGTCCAGACACAGCGTTCTCAGAACAATGTTTTCCAATGCTAGCAAAACCCTAATAACTACTGCAATTTTAAAGTACTGTCAGGCACAAATAGTATTTCAGGATATCTATAACTGTAATATAACATAAAAATATTCATAATTTCGATTGGGGACAAATAGCTCATGATATTTTCATCATAGAAGGTGATGTTTTATTTCAGTTAAGGGTTAATGAAAATGACAAGATAATTTTTTTTTCCCATCCAAGTTCGCAGACCCCTTGAATTCCACCCATGGTCCTCAGGTCAAGAGCCCAAGCGTTCTTCACTCTCATTGCCTTTTCTACCCTGATGTTCTCAATTTGGTATTATCTTACCCCTCTGTACTTCCCTCTTTTTAAAAATTATATTTTATTTTATATGTATGCTTTAAGCAAATGTACTTACTATACCCTAACCTTTACGTTGTAAGCCTTTGAAGGGAAGGGGAGACCCTATTTTTTCCCCCATTTTTTTATTCTACAGCTATGGATAATAATGTCCTCCCTGATAGCAGGCACAGCAGGGAGGCATTCACCAGGATAGTTAGAATTAATCAGTGAGTAATAGTGCAATCTTGCTTGCCCTACAGGAGCTCAGCGAATAAATAATATTATCTCATCTCTCTTTGGCAGCTTATGAGGTCCTAAACATGTAGGTGGGACAGCTAAACATTCTATTTTTAGATTATAAATTACAAAAGTCAGGCAACAAAATGTTCTCTACTTCTCTTTAGAGAATGGAAGCTTAGTCCATGCTGTTGGCTGACAGATCTCCCAGGAACAGACCAGCTGTTCATTCTGTCAACACGTGGGTGCCCGAGTGACGCAAGCACAATTCCTGCCTTCCTGGGGCTTCAAGTTTAGCAGCTTTCCCTAGCTGGCCCAGAGCCCTTACAAAGACAAAGAACAGCCTGCAATTTCCTAAGTGCAGGCACCTTGGTGACCCATGTTGGCAAGGCCAGCGGAGTTGCTCTTTCTTCCACCAGGGCCCAGAGAAGCTCCAGCTTCCCATCACAGACGTGTGAGGCGGAGGTTTTGTGGTGGGTGGGAATTCCATCTCCCCTCCAAGTACCTCCTGAGATAGGTTGTCCCTGCATATGAGGTGGGGGGTGGCAACTACCAAAGTGACCATCTCAGGGAGGGCTACTCAACACCTGGCCACATAGTTCACTCTGAGCCCACCAAGTCTGTAACACATCAGCCTCAGGACAGACACTGTCCTTTGGTCTTAGCTGCAGCTAAGGATGCCTGTGTGCCTTCTGTCAAGAACAACACAACTTACAAACAAAAATAACAGAACAGTTCTTCCTTTTCAAATGAAGAGCGTGTTATGATTTTCTCCACTGAAAACCACTTACAAGGGCATTGTGACCATTTGCTTTGGCAGAAATTCACCACTGGCAGCATTTTTCACAGTCAATATCATGTCAAGTGACTCTTAAGACAAATGGGGGTGTACTCTCCCTCCCCAATAGCCAAGGCGGATGAGACAGCCACTCAGAGAACAGAGGCTGGACTTGGCGTACTCTTTTCATGCTTTAAGGACATTTAAATCCATTTCATTTGAATTTGTTCTTTTTGAGACACACCAGATATAGGGCATCAATTACTAAGAAAAACAGCTGAATGATGAGGGTGGCATGACTGCTCTACCTTCTGTTTCAAGAATTACAATATCTACATCATAAATGAGTTAATATTTCTATGGGCGCTCCCACACAACATGTAGCACTGCACGTCCTTCTTGCTTCTAATATATGCCACAGACTATTTTGTGGGTCCTGGTTTAAAAGTAAAATTCTCATTATACACTCACTGGAAACAAGTATCTCTAATGCAGTTCTCATCTCTCTTTCTTCTATCCACCAGAGACCCCATATTTTCTCACCCACAGTGCCCTATGGGCAGGTGACCGCACCCCCAGCTAGGGGTTGGGGAACTGAACAGTCTAAGGTTTTGCAAGGTGTCAACTGGCAACATTTGCATCAGTGGGAGCTTCTTAGAAATTGCCGGCTCTGAGGCCCCACGCAAACTGATCAAATTGGAAAGTATTTTATGTGATTCTGCAGGTAATCTGTGTGCACATTATGGCTTTAGAAGCACTGATCCAAGAGAAAACCGTTCCCATTGCCAATGATTGGTTTAAGAATAGGCATATGGCCCAATTGAAGCCAATGAGATGTGAAGAATGTTTTTCTGGGAGTTTCTGCTGACTCTGGAAGTCCATGGCACTTCTGGATTTCTAATAAATATCGGATTGTTTAGGAGTCCTCGAGTTGGGTTTTCAATCACCTGCAGCTGGAAAACACCCTGACTAATCAGTCCCCATTAAAGCATTAGAAAGGGAACAGCATGCCAAGGCTCTGGGCTCAGCCACAGGCTAGAAAAGACAGCGTATCCAGAGACCACAGCGATAGTTCCAAGATTCCTTCGGATCCAGGAATGGACTCAGTAGTATTTCCGATCCTGACAACCATGGTTCATTCGCACATTTATAAAAGCTTTCTAAATTAGTCAGTCTAAATGATCAACTGAAGGAAATGCTGAACATTTTCCAAATGACTGTAACCAGAGTGGTCAACAGTGGCCCTCCCCAGAAGCCATAAGGATGTCATTTCCTGCAAAGACAATGGGAGACTAATTGCTCAGCCTCAGACTCCTAAGAGGGAAGACAACCTGTGACATGTAATTACTGAAGGGTAAAAAAGGAAAAGCTTGAGGCTCTCAGAATCTGTTTCTGGATCTGCTCCAGTTACTTGGGGAAAAGGAAGGGGAAAAAAAAAGACCCAGCCGGTCTAGGGAAGGATTTGAGGGGCTGGCCGCTGAGGACACCACCCTGACCGGTTTTTCATATCACTGGCACATATTAAAAACCTTTTTGAGGAAAATGAATAGACCAGCTATTATACAAAATCATATATGGCTTTGGTGTAGCTCTGCTTCACATACAGGAGTGACACAGTCAAGGAGAACTGCATGTCTAAATGGACATTATCTCTTTGGTGTGTCCTAACTTCTTAGCCACAAGAGGATATTTTGGGGGTTGGCTTGACGAAGAGAGCATTTTCTATCAAAGAGCAGTTCCCCACAGGATGTTCCTAGGTTCTATCTCCTCATAGCTCTTTTTCTCTCAAACCCTTTTGGCTCTCTCTTTCCTGCTACCTCATACCTTTTCATGGTGCCAACTATCATCCCATGTGATGTTTTTAGATCTATCACCCAAGTTCCCAGTTCCTCTGCTGCCCCCTACACGGAAAGTGCTTCAAGGGTGGGGACTATGTTTTGGCCACTGTTATTTTCCCAACACTTAGCACAGTGGCTGGCACCGAGTGTGAAGTATTTGTTGATTGAGGAAATGAAAGCTCTGGCCATCATCTACTGACTGGCCTCTGACTCTGGCCTCTCCTTTTCAACCCTATTGACACATACAAGGTCTCTGGATTATAGTGCTGCTCAGGTTGCTCCTAGAATATCTCACCTGGGAAGCCCTGTGCTTTCCAAGTGAGAAACTGGGTCCATCGAGGCCAAGAGACTAGCCCAAGATCTTACAATTAGAGGGTGGCATAGACAGGATTATAACTCAAGACCCAGTGCTGTGGCTACCAGGCCACTGACCAGTTCAAAAACCTTTAATAGTCTTTCAGGAGAACCTAGTTGAGGGCCTGAAATGTAGTAGGTACTAAATAAATATTTGTTGAGTGACCGATCAAATAAATTAACAGGGCTCATGCATATACCAATGTGTTTTAGTGTTTCTTACAGTGGAACCCTCCTCAAAAGAAAGACAATGCCCCTACATACAAAATGGAGAGGAGTCACTCTCTCCTCCAGAGTCGGGGGAGCAGCTGGAACACCAGACCTCTTCCCCTGCAGGGCCTCTGAGCCACCTCCCAGGAAGCTCAGGGCTTGGTGACAAAGCTGCCAGAAAAACAAATGTTTTACACAGTCAAACTTTTCAGCTTTGCACTCAAAGCCACCCACCATCGTGCCAAACCCACCTCATCAGGCGTCTCTTTCATTTCATTTCTTCCTCCTCCCTTCACACCCAGCCTTACCAGAGCACTTGCTATTTCCAGCACTTGTCCCTCCTCTGGGCCCTCACCTGTCCTGTTTTCCCCGTTATGTGCTTTTATCTCTACCTGCAAGAATAGAGAACCAACCTGTCCCTCAAGCCAACTCTAACATAAATCCCTCCCTCAAGCACTTGCCCAATTTCCCCCACCAGAATTAGTCTCACTCTATTTGTACCTCTACTGTACAACTTACTGCACTATCTGCTTCAAGGGAAATAGTTCCTTGAGGGCAAAAACCTAGTCTAAATGTATCTTCAAACCACTGGCACCTTGCCTGGCCCAATGCCTTGCACAGAGGAGATATTTCTAGTCATTAGTTGCATTTAAAGAGACTTATTCTTTTTTGTTCACCTCTGTGACCAAATTATGTAAGTTTTGTAATTATGCTTCTAAGTCTTCCTCTAGCCTGTGTGGGTTGATGACACAGCCAACACACATTTGCAGAGCCCACTTGCTAAGGAACAGCTGTGTGAATGTTTGTTGAGTCTTATTTTCAAAAGCAGAGAATGGGGAGAGGGGCAGGGAGGGTGACTTCCCCCTCCCCTCTGTAGCTCTCCTGTGGGTAAGGCTGTCCTGTGCAGCAGGAGGTAAAAGCCAGGCAGCGTGTGCACAAAAATAACAATAGATTCAAAATACAGTACAGTCCTGAATGCTTCCATGCTGCAACATTCTCTGCAAGCCCAAAGTCAATTGCCTGAAAAATTAGAGTTCCAAATGGTAGGATAATACATTAAACAAGCAAGCATACAAACAAAGCCCAATCGCCAGGGAGGGGGATGGGAACCAGAAAATACAGAGTTCCCTAGGAAACTGAGCCTCCTTTTGGACTGACTGTGCCTTCCCTCAGTCACTGGGTGCGGGGCTGGGGAAGGTAGGAGGGGTGCTCTGAGAAGGCTTCACCGACCCATCTGCTTCCCTGCCTATAGGGGTCCGGGTCCTTCTGACTTCACTCCAACAAGTCAGCAGACTCAAGTAAGGTCAGGCAGACTGGAGTAGGCTCGCGGTTGTTGTTTTGTTATTTTCTGGAATGGGAGTACAGAGAGCAGTGAGAGAGGAGGAGGCGGAGAGATGGAGAGAAAAAGAGATGAGCATGAGAGTGCTCAGCCAGCAGAAAGCATTATTGACCACAGAACGAGAGGGCAGGAAGGTCAGACTACAAAAAGCTGGCTGGTCCTCTCTCAGCATCTCTTGAAGGGCAAGAGGGAATCAGAGGCTCACTGTTGAGCAAGGCTCCACAAGACCAGTGAAGAGCTTACCCTGGGCTACCCCTGAAGCCAGGTGTAGGGCTCCCAGCATCCATGGCTCTCAAGTTGGACTAGACAGATAGATTTTGGACTCATTGGCACATATGGGTGGACTAAGTCATGCAGGTGGCTGGGGTGTGGGGGTAGGGCTTTAGCTCCCCCTCCTTAATCTCCATCAACACCCAAGCAACAGCAGCAGTACTGAGATAAGGTCATATTATTAGTAGTATATTTAAACCTTAAGGCTGAGGAATCCAGTTTATTTGGGGAAGAAATAAATGAAATAAATGCCACTGGGATAATTAGTAGACTATCAAGAGGAAAAAGAACATGCTGCTTCTATAAGACTCATGAGAATGAAGTATATATTTATAATAATCATGTCTTTCTTTTCTATCTGGTAATGAGTTCCTGTCAGGTGATCACATCACTTATATATCAGGTAAAAAAGAAAATAAAACAAAAACTCTGTTTTTGCAGTGCATTTGAATTATTTCTGACTTGCCCTTTTAAACTGAGCTACTTCTAGGGCTCTGCAATCCACAGTCTGAACAGAAACAATGCTTTGCTCTGCTGCAAGTGCAGCTGCTGGACAAGTCCCCTAGCTCTCTTCCAGCCGGATTACCACTCCCAAGACCCTCCAGACAGACACTGTGGAGTGACTCCTGGGAAGGCTGGTGAAATGCACACAGCATCCATCACAATGCTGCCAAGATCAAGGTCAACAGTGAGGCATGCAGAGCCCTCTGAGTGTGGGCTGGCTACAATATTAGAGTCCCAGAATTGTGAGGCTGAATGGAATGTTAAAGAATATCTAGTCTGATAGTTTTAAAGCAATTTTTTAGTACCAGAACTCTGTGTATGTGTATGGTTGTTATCCAAGCCAAGCACTCAACAAGTCACCCTCCCTGCCCCTCTCCCCATTCTCTGCTTTTGAAAATAAGACTCAACAAACATTCACGCAGCTGTTCCTTAGCAAGTGGGCTCTGCAAATGTGTGTTGGCTGTGTCATCAACCCACACAGGCTAGAGGAAGACTTACACCTAGATATCCAGCTATCATGCCACGTACGTGGAGAATCCACTATGATGGGAAACATTTCAGTCTCAAAAAAAAAATTCTCTTCTTATTATTGGTAGTTCTGAAGGTCAGATACACACACACATTTTCAAGGCTTATGCTAAACTTCAAAATATTAGATAAATGTGGTACAGAGCAGCTCTGTTCAACGGTGTTAAGGACTCAAACTGCCGCCACCTCCAAATCAATACGGAAAAGGCAGACAATCCAACAAAGAAATGGGCAAATTACTTGAGAAGGCAAAATGGAAAATCCAAATGTCCAACAAACATACAAAAAGAGTCATCAAAGAAAGGCAAATTAAAACCACATGCATTACCTACACCTACCAAACTGACTCAAATGACAAAGACAAAAACCGTGAAGTGTTGGTGAGGATATGGAGCAGCTGGAACTCTCATATGCTGGGGGTGGGAGTGTCAACTGAAAACTGGCAGCGTCCACCAAAGCTGAACACACACACATACTACGACCCAGAATCCTGCCACCCACAGTCTTCCCTACAGCAATGTTACATATGCTCACCTGTTACATGTATGAGAATGTTCCTAGCAGCACTGTTTGTAATACCCCCAAACCACAAATAACTGGAAAGTCCACCTACAATAGAAGTGCTATAAATGTTGATACAGTTATACAATATATTACACAGCAATGAGAGGGAACAAACTACGACTCCTAACATAGATGAATATATCAAATATTAGGTCATTAAATATGAAATATCCAATTTTGAATCAAAAGTGTAGTTTATTATATCTCAAACAAGAAGCAGTACAATTGGCCAAAGTATGTGACTAAACTATTGACTTAGTTCTGCCATCTTAACAGTAGCTTGTTTATACCAGCAGTGAAGAAGCCTGAAGAGTGAGTGGTGATGAAACCACAAAAGGTGTTTTCCACAGCTTGCTGAGAATTGAATATTTTTCCTCATAAGAAGTGGCCCAAAGCCTGGAAGAAGTGGCAGTCAAGTAGGTGCAAGGTCTAATGAATACAGCGGATGACAGAGAGTTTCTAAATCCAGCTTCTGTAGTTTGAGCAGCGTTGTTTGTGCGACATGTGGTAGAGCATTATTTTAGAAGAGGATTGGCCTGTCTCTATTGAGCAATCTCAGCTGCTTAACTGCAAGTATCCTCATCATTTCATCCAACTGGTTGCAGTAGATATCTGCTGTAAGCAACTGACCAGGTTTCATGAAGCTATAGTGGGTAATACCAGCACTGGACCACCAAACAGACACCATTAGCTTTTTTTTTGATGAATATTCGGTTATGGACCGAATGTGTTTCGTCCCTTCATCTTTATCCATCCATTGTGCTGAATGCTTGCGATTGTCAAAAAGAATCCATCTTTCATCACACATGAAATACAGTGTAGAAATGGTTTGCCTTTTTGTCGTGACAACAAAGAAAGGCAAGCTTTGACCTGATTTCTCTTCTGAAGCTTGTTTAACTCATGTAGAACCCATCTATATCCAGCTTCTTTACCATGCTGAGTTGTTTCAAATGGTCCAATATTGTTGGAATAGTAATGTCAAACCTTGCTAATTCATGCGTAGGTTGAGAAGGATTCGCTTCTACTACAGCTTTCAGCTCATCATTATCCACCTTGGTCTCAGGTTGCCCACGTGGCTCATTTTCAAGATCAAAATCACCAGAACAGAACTTCCCAAACCATCAGTGTACTGTGCACTCACTAACCACATCCTTCTCAAACACTTCGTTGATACTTCAAGCCGTCTGTGCTGCATTGGTTCCACAACAAAACTCATATTTGAAAATAACATGAATTTTTTTACTTATTCATGGTTTCACAAAAATTGCTCTAAAAATTTTTGGAAGTTTTTCAATCACCAACATGTGCATTTGAAAGACTGAGGATGTACATTCATAATAAAAATAAAACAAGAAGTGTCAAAGTGAAATGTCAGAGATACCAACTGCCAAACTTAGTACTTAAGTACTTAAGTACATTTCATACTTAATATAATGTTACCACAAAAGTGTACCTAATGTATGATTTTATTTATATAAAGTTCATAATAGATAAAGCCAACCTTTGTAGTTATCCTTGGAGGAAGGTGGGGTGGTTAGGGACTGGAGAGGGGTCTGAAGGGGCATCTAGTTATCTAGTATTTAAGTGACATTCTTTCTCTATCTGGCTGCTTGTAACAAAGGAGTGTTAACTTTACGAAAATTCATTATCAGTGCACTTAAAAATTTGTGCACTCTTCTGCATGAATGCTATACTTCAATTAAAAAAAAATCTTAGTGTTAACACAGTGAAACCAGAAACAAAACAGAGCTCTTATAAGTACTGAAAGCAAAAGAGCACAGCAATTTAATTTAAGCAAGATAATTCAAAAATTTGCTGCACTAAAAGCTTAAAAGTGCCATTTCATTAAATTGTGTTTCTTATTCATTTAAGATGATTGCTATGCCAAAGCTATTTTATTATTATATGTTAGGAGGGCATGAAGCAGTTTCAAAATAAAATAAACACAAATCATTTTAGCTTTATCTTACTGATTTTTTAAAGTGAAGTTTTAGATATTCGAGCCCAATCTTTTCAGGACAATTAAAAACAGTTTCCTGGGCCACGGGGTTTAGAGTGCAGCATCCTTAGATGGGAAACTGCTGGGGATAAAGGTGTTTTCTTTCTGTGCCACATAGTAGGAGCTCAACATTTCTCTTTCAGTGTCAGCAGGTGACGTCAGCTCATTCCTGCCAATGGAAGCACCAACAGCTCAGCCTGCCTTTGCAGCCTTGCTGTGGATGAACGTAGAATTTCCATCAGACAGTCTGACATACTGGAAATAACTCACAGGATACCATTCCCGCTGTGCATTTCCGGAGCTCTTCAGATTCCGCACTGGAATACACACAGTCGTGAGGTCAGGCCGGGGTCCCGACCCACCTAAGGGCAATTGGCATAGCTCGGAGGGAGACTGGGTCTGTGCCCCAGTCTTGAGGGCAGCTTGCCCTCGTCTCTGCCAGGCCCCCCCTGCATCCTGTCAGTCTGTCCATTACCATTAGACACACGCTCCGCACAGTGTTCCAGTCACCACTGGAATAAATCCCTTGGAGCATAGAAACCGCATGGCTGGACTGGCTCTCCCCGACACCTTTGGTCTCTTGGACCCTCTAGTAAAGCAGATTTACTCAGGCACTGAGACGGGCACCCTGAGACTGCAGGCAGCCCCCCAGGAAGAGAGAGACGGCCACTCAGGAAGCCTACAACGTAGCTTGCAAAAGGAACCCTGCAGGGCTGTGGAGGATGTGGGGGCCCAGTGGAGAAGACTTCAGTCACCCTCTAGCCAACCCTGTCCTGGGGGGAGCCTGGGCCAGGCCCCTGCTGCTGAGCTGCTCTCTTCCCAGGTACCATGAGGAAATCCAGGCCTTTCTTTGGCCACTCCATTTTCCTAACTATTAGCTTCCCGAGGAAGACCCCTTCCTAGAGTAGAATTCTGTTGTTTTTGTGTAGACTTTCTGATGCTAACTCTACCCCAAACTTCACTGTCTGACAAACAATAATTTTATGGGTCCTTTAAGGATTTCCCCCTCCCGACCCTTGCCCCAATCCACAGTTAGAGTTCCCTTTGGTAAGAAAATAACATTTGCTTTTTAAATAGCTCTTTTTATCATGCGTGCCACAGAGATTTTCCTTTTGAAAATAAAGATAAATCATCACAAGGGGCAGATAAGATAATGAGTGAAGAATTTACAGGAACAGAGGGAAATCACCCAGGTCAATTCCTTGAGAGCCTGTAGCGAGAGAGGCCCGAGCTCTGCCAACGAGGGTGGCGGTCAACAGACCACAGCCATGGGTCAGATCTGCCCACTGCCCGTTTCTGCACAGTGCATGGACTCAGAATGGTTTTTAGATTTTTAAATGGTTAAAAAAAAAATCAAAAGAATATCTCATGGCACATGGAAATTACACGAAATTCAAATTTCAGTGTCCATAAGTGAAGTTTTACTGGAACACAGCCATGCCCATTTGTTTACGCATTGTCTGCGGATGCTTTCACACCACAACAGCAGAACTGTCTTGATAGAGACTGCATGGCCTCCAGAGATGAAAATATTTACTATCTGGCCCTTTACAGAAAAAGTTTGCCAACCCTGGGCTAAGGTAGTCTCTGTGTTTGCAGAAGGCTGCCCACTCTGATTCTTACTGTTTCGAGCCTCTGGGGCTGTCTCCACAATAAGTCAAAGGCAAGTCCTAATGCTGGTTCCAACTTCCCACTAACCGGGGAAACCAACACGACCCACTAGAGCAGTGCCTTTCAACCTGTGGGTGGTAGTCAACTTAGTGGGTCAAAAAAATTCAATTGGTTGTGCCCAGCCTTTCTTTAATGAGATAAAAGAGAAAAATATTGAGGGCATTGTTACGGACTGAATTGTGTCTCTCCAAAATTCGTATCTGAAGCCCTAACTTCTAGTACACATCAGAATGCGACTGTATTTGGAGATAAGGCCTTTAAAGAGGTAATTAACTTAAAATGATGTCACTATGGGTGGGCTCTAATTCACTATGATTCGCATCCTTCTAAGAGGAGGAGATTAGGACACAGATACCCACAGAGGAAAGACTAAAGGAAAAAGATGGTCATCCACAAGCCAAGGACAGAGGCCTTAGGAGAAGCCAAACCTGCTGACACCTTGATCTTGGACTATTAGCTTCTGGAACTGTGAGGAAATAAATTTCTGCTGTTTAAGCCACCCAGTCTGTGGTACTTTGTTATGGAAGCCCTAGCAAACGAACATTGGTGTCATATAATACACAGCATTTTGTGGAATAATATTTTTTCTAATCACACATGTATAACAGATTTGTGATATGTATTAAATGTATTAAATTCTGTGTGTCACACCAAAATAAATAGAAGAACACTGCACTGTGGGGAGAGACAAATACGCTTTGCTTGGTAGCAAAAGCACACAGAGAAGGGTCTTCTAATTGAACCAAGACAAAGGTGGGGGGAAAAAGCACTTACTGAACATATTAGGCACTTTCTATACCTTAACCATTTAGTCCTCACAGTAACCTTATGCAATGGGTCATGTTTTATGTTTTCAACTGATAAAGAAAATAAAGTGCAGAGAAGTTATGTAATTTACTCAAGTGGCAGAGCCAGGCCTATCTGACTCCAAAGCTTATATATTATTTTTCATCACGAATCAATTTCTATTTATATGTCCCTGAGAATAGGTTGTAGCTTGACAATAAATAAGGGAAAAGATTTATTAATAATAGCTAACATTTACTGAATACTTACTACATGCCAGGTTCTGAGCTAGGCTTTACATAAACCTCATTTACCCTTGTTAACAGCCCAGTTGAGTAGGTTCTATCCCTGTTTTTCAGCTAACGAATCTGAATCTAGAAGAAATTAATTAACTTGCCCAAGATTACAAAGCTGGTAAGTTGAAGACCCAGGATTTGATTAATCTGATATTTAAACTAGAGGTCTTGCCCACCACAAACTCTCCTTTTAATTGGCTATATTTGGTGCCAATCTAAGTACAGTCATGTGCAACAGTGGTCCCATAAGATTATAATACCATATTTTTCCTGTACCTTTTCTGTGTTTAGATATGTTCAGATACACAAATACTTACGAGTCTGTTACAGTTGCCTATAGTATTCAGTACGGTAATATGCTTATAGGTTTATAGCCTGGAGAAATAGGCTATAACATAAGACCCTAATATGTGTACTAGGCTAGGTTGTGTAAGTACTTTCTGTGACATTTAAGCAACAAATAAATTGCCTAAAGATGCATTTCTCAGAACATATCCCCATTGGTGATACATGACTGTACATACCTGTTTGCTGGTTAATCTCCACTTGGAGAAAAAAATGCATACTTTTTATTCACACATCCAATAAATTACTAACTGAGCACATACTATGTGCCACACCAAAAGCTGGGGATACAATAATGAATAAAATAGACAGAAATCCTGCCATCATGGTGACCACATGGGTAAAACCTTAAGGACATAACCATTATCAAGTATGAAATCACCTCATGGGTAAGAGAAGTGACAAGTAAGACCCAGGTGTGTTGAAGGCACGGGCGAATGGAATTATAGAAATTATAGAAAACAGAGGATTATGGGTTTACCAAATAGAAATTTCCAGTAATTTTTATCTAATGTCTCTTGTATCCATGTGGTATATCCATGTGGTATCATGTGGTCATGTCTTATCTCCAAGTAGACTGGAAGTTTTTCAATGGCAGGGGCTATGTCATACTTTAAAACCTCTGCCTCATTGCTTGGCATAGTGCACAGTAGTCTGAATTTGCTTTTTTGTTTTAAAGTTATACCTAAGAGGAATGTACAGAAGTTACTTAGGGACCTTCAGAGGTAATGACACGAGTCAGACAATCCTTGGGAAGTTCTAGCAGAGGAGGAGAGGTCCTGCTGCATGGGATCAAGGACACCATGAGCAAAGAATGAAATGCTTAACTGGGGCTGGGCGTGGTGACTCATGCCTGTAATCCTATCGCTCTGGGAGGCTGAGGCAGGTGGATCACTCGAGGTCAGGAGTTCGAAACCAGCCTGAGCAATAGTGAGACCCCGTCTCTACTAAAAATAGAAAGAAATTAATTGGCCAACTAAAAATGTATATAGAAAAAATTAGCCGGGCATGGTGGCACATGCCTGTAGTCCCAGCTATTCAGGAGGCTGAGACAGAGGATCACTTGAGCCCAGGAGTTTGAGGTTGCTGTGAGCTAGGCTGACACCATGGCACTCTAGCCCAGGCAACACAGTGAGACTCTGTCTCAAAAAAAGAAAAAAAAAAAAAGAAAGAAAAGAAATGCTTAACTGGAAGAGTTTTAGTTAAATGGGGTGCCAGTGCGAGGGTTAAGAAACCAGAATGAGTGTCTAGTTATGCAAATGTGAGGAAAAAATTAGTAAAAAGAAGTGAAAAGAAACCAGAGCATGGATTATTAGGAATTTTGGTGTATTTGTGACAAATATATTTTTCCTAAGGTTTCTTCTATTTCATTTTTTTCTTTTTTTTTTTTTTTTTAGACAGAATCTTGCTTTGCTTTGTTGCCCAGGCTAGAGTGAGTGCCGTGGCATCAGCCTAGCTCACAGCAATCTCAAACTCCTGGGCTCAAGCAATCCTACTGCCTCGGCCTCCCAAGTAGCTGGGACTACAGGCATGCACCACCATGCCCAGCTAACTGTTTCTATATATATTAGTTGGACAATTAATTTCTTTCTATTTATAGTAGAGATGGGATCTTGCTCTTGCTCAGATTGGTTTCGAACTCCTGACCCTCGAGCAATCGGCCCGCCTCGGCCTCCCAGAGTGCTAGGATTACAGGTGTGAGCCACTGTGCCCGGCCTAGGTTTTTTTATGTATACAAGTTTTATACTTTTACTTAGTCAAGTCTATTAGTTCCTTCTTCCAGAATGTTTATTACAGCATTATTATAATATCAAATATGAGAATATTTGATTGCATAGTAAAAGAATGATGAGTGGTTAAATTAGTCTACTCACAGAATGGAAAACTCCAGTTATTATTCAATCCCATTAGAAAATGATCATAATTTAATATTAAAAGAAGCCAGATCAAAATCATATACATGCTATATACCCCATACATGAAAGAGGGAAAAGTACATTTTAACATTGCTATTTCAATATAATGTGATTAAGAGATATTTTCATTTCCTTCCTTATAGCTCACCAAATTTTCTACAACAAAAATTTTAAAGTCAGAAAAAAAACTAAAAAGCCCTTTAAATAACTTTAAATCAAAGAGAAAGTATATATAAATAGTACCCTCTACTGTGCATCTTTGACTTGCTGAAAATCTCAGTCACCAGAGGCCTCTAAACACAATGGCACATGTGGCAAATTCTGGTAATAGTATTTTAAACATGTATCTATATCTACACATATTTCTAAACTCACCTGCAAAGAGGTTTCAAAATAGATTCAGCAAGGCCAAGGGCAGTCTCCAGGACGAGATGATAAATCTTAATGAATTCTTTGGCTTTGATAATATACTGATTTAACAAATATTTACTGAGTGTCTGTCATGCTCCAGGAACCCTGTTAGGTATCAGAGGTCAAACTGGATCTCTGGGAACAAATGACCCATTGGGCTGACATTGGTCCTACATACCACGGCCCCAGCAAGATGTAGCAGAAGGCGGTGCTCGGCAGTAATGGCGCAGCCCCACCCTCAATCCTCCCTCATCTGGGCTCTCACCCTTCCTGGATGTGTGGCCCTGAAGAGGGCTGGCTTTACCTCTCTGGCTCCAGCCACCTCATTTGTAAAACAGGGATAATCCTGACCCAGTTTGCGGCACCATGGTGAAGAATAAGTGGAAAGCATTCTGGGCATGTTTTTACCCATACAGTGCCAGATGGATTCTACATGTTGATAGCCAGTGTTGTTGCTTCCCTTTGGAAACTGTATATTTATTTTTTAAGAAAAAATGCAGGGTCGGAAATAAAGGTCAGTGATTAAAGGGATATTCCGTATTTCTCTTCCTTAGAACATTCAGATTAACAATTACAGAAATGAATACTCATTTTCCCAACCCCAGACAAAAGTAAAGAGAACTCAAAGTTCTTGAAAAGTTCAGTGACATTCCAAGGACAAATCTTGGTGAGATGCTGCCAGGTCATCAGGGAAATAATTCAATTATGATCAGCACTTCAAAAATCTAATAAAATTAACTTCTTGTTTTCCCTCTCCTTTTCAAGAAGAGTGATTTTTAAAAAGCAACAGTTAAAAATAAGTGTTAACCTAAGCATTATAAAATTTAACATTTCTAAGAGAAGAATAAAGGGCACCAAAAGGTTACCAACAATATGTCCGAATAAGACATAAATGTATAAGTATTTCTGGTCTTTCTCCCAAAGTGAACTCATTTCCAAGCACTGAGTACATTTGTATAAATTAATGCCTCATTATAGACAGAAAAAGAAGTGGAGAAAGAGGTAGGAAAAGAGGGGGAAACACAGAAACCTAAATATGGAATGTGTTTAGGAAGTTTCCTCTTACTATTAAGTTGAGAAAATAATAACTGTACAAATACATACACTGACAGAGAAAGCATAGCTCTACCTCCTAGTGTTTGCATTTTATGTGAACGATTTGAGATATTTTCCAGTTACAAAATACCTGTTTCTATGACATCTGCAGATTCTTTGTGGTCCTTCTCCCACAGCAAAGATTGGTAAATGGGACGTTCAGACAGCTCCTCAAATGTCTGGGCTAAAATCCCCCTTTCCCTCAGCTCTTCATTTCATGATGCTACCGGTCAATACCCACAGAGGTAGGGCAGGCACCAATGGCCCAGGTGAACAAACACTTCTATTTGCTTTTGCTCATCTTGTGGATGACCATGGGCATGATTCCCTTCCTACTGCACCTGTGCCTTCCCCATCTGCTACGCCCTTGTCACTTCCAAGTCCCAAACACTCCAGCTCCCGAGTGGAAATGTGAAGGAGCACCAGCCAGAGGCAGTATTTCCAACACGGATTAAATATGGACAGAGCCTGCGACTTCCAGCCTGAGTGGGACAGTACTGTACAAATGGCAACCAGCAAGGTTTGCTTCAAAGTGCATGTGTGTGTTATGATATATTCAGTAATTGCTGTACTTTTTAAAAGGTAGTTGTAAAAATTATCTTTAAAATGCTTGTCGATGCCCTGTGGGTATGAGTCACTTCGTGAAACAGGATCAAAATGAGTTCTCTATTATGGGTTTCTGCCGGCTCTTTGATTCTAAACAACTTTATTAATGTTAATAGGAGTTATGCACACATCAATGGCAGAATGAATTCCTTGGGTTTGGTGGAGCTTCAATTAGTGCTCTGTAATAAGCAATGTAAAATGCTTTCTAATTTTCTTTCAAGTAATCATATGCTACCCCAGCAGAGCTGAAAATTAGGCACAGGTCTCACCACAGGGTAGGAAGAGACCAGGGGGTGGGAGAAATGAAGCTCGACGGGTGCTCTGCGGAAGTCCTCGCTGTCACTGGTGGCAGTGTGGCAGGGCAGACAGGCACAGCTTGCCGAAGGGAAAACGAACGTGACGAAGGGAGGAAAAGAAAACGCACAAAAAGTGAGCTTGACACAGAAGGAATTTACTATAATCTAAAACGGGAATGACTGCAACCGCGCTTCCAAAACCTGTCACAAGACCGTTTCATTTTTTCAGAGCATAAGTTAATACTCTTCATTGACTTCCAAAAATACTCACTAACATGAAAATGGGAATTTAAGTTCCAAGAATGATGCAGCAGAATGCCTAATGAACAGGTTATTTTGCAGCGACAAGAAGCTCTGCCTGGAATTTCTGGAAACCCAGCTTTAGGTTTAACCCTCTCCTGCCTAGACCTGCACTTCTGTTTTCTCATGGGAAACCAAATGCCGGAGTATTGATATTCTCTGAGGATGACAGGGCGGGATGCCATGGGGGCTGCAGCACAGACAAGCATAAACGGCAAAGGCCTAAATTCCATGATTTGAAAAGAAAATAGAGCAAAAATCTATTTGCTCTTTCATACTTAAATCACCTTATGTTTCCTTACATTGTATCCTAAGGCTTCACAGACAGTAAAAAAGACCTCTGCCAACAATTAACAAGATCCACAACACTAACAATTAGATACAAAGTGGCAGATGTAAAGAGATGTCTGTGCTTAGCTGCTGAGAGTTAGTTAGTTAGATATCTGAGAGATTTGGAAACACTGTCTGCACCACGCGGATGCTGCAGGTGGCCGAGCAGCCTTCTAACCGCTGGCAGCAACAGCAGTATCTTAATCTCTTGGCTCAGTGGTCACTTCCCACTCAGCAGATTTTAGAGCACTCTGGCTTTAAGGGCTACTGCATTTAGATATTCCAGTGTAAATCATTTCCATCATAATCAAGGCAGGGCTCCACATACGGTGTACGTTTTATTTAGCATTAGGTGGCTTTTCAAGAGAGTTCCCTATTTTTCTTATAACACCTTCCTAGTTGCCCTGAAGCAGAATAAATGGCAATCCTTATAACACATAGTTTAGTTAAAGTACAAATATTTACAGGGAGAGATATTATATTTGTTGGCTGGGGAAATGACTGTTTGGGTAATGCTATTACAGAATACCAAAATTCAACAGAACTTCTATACCATCCACTTATACGTATCAGGGAAAACATTGCTCACTCTGTGAATTATCAGTAAATGGGAAGTCTCTCCAGAGGTCCAGATCACACTAGAAGAACATGAGCCAATTACAAAAATACCAAGTGTATCTGAGACCGTGGTGAATAGAAACCACGCCTGAGCTGTGCGCTATGTTTGGATTATGCTTTCCTCTCGCTTCCATTGATATGAGAAACATATTCTCATATTATATCCTCAAACTACAGCCCACAGGCCACGTGCGGGCCACCTAGCACATTTATCCGGCCCTCTGGGTGTTTTGCCACTGTTGCCTGTCCTGGTTATTAGCAGCCGACTTGTCCTGGGCCCACAGTGCGCACTCTCCAACGGTCTGAGGGACAGTGAACTGGCCCCCTGTTTAAAAAGTTTGAGGACCCCTCATACAAGTGTTCAGTGGGTGACCCATATATGAGCAGACTTTGGGGGAAAAGGCTTTGCCCCGTCTTATGCCTGGGATGAATGTGTTGGGCACCAGGTGAAGATCTCTTTTGTGTGATAGGTGACTGTACAGGGTACAAGATACTGGTTAGGAAATCAAGAAGAGAATAGAGAACTATCAGACATCATCTCAGCATTCAAAATATTTGCAACCTACTAGGCAGGTAATGTGTGCCTTTCAGGGGCACACATTTATTTGGCTCCTCTAAAAGTATTAATTCAATCACTTAAACTATTTGGGTTTCATTAAAAGCTTCCCTCCACCCCCCAATCATGCCACTCTTATGGCTTGTACCCTGGAAGTGAAGTTTCACTCTGCGGATCTTTAAAAACCAAACAATCAACAGATAACAGATAACATTTATAAGTATCCAAGAGGTTTTCTTATTCTCAAGCTACTCTGAATTGAGGACTGCAGCCTACTTGGCTGCTGATACAAAGCTGATCAGATCCTGGCCAGTTTCATTTACCATATATCCTCAGCTTTTCAGTTTCACATTCTATTTCATATTCTCTAATCTGTGAAGAGTCTAGTACAAACATTGTTAACGTCATGGAAGGAAGTAACCCATTTCATAATGTTTTGAGCCAGTGACCGCTGGGGGGTAGGCGGGGAAAAGACCACAGAGATAAATGAATGGTAACATGAAATTCTGAATAATAGGGTACCTTTGCCTATAGCTTTGACTGGCTAATGTTTAATAGCATCGCTCCTGAGATAAAAAAGAAACAATGTGCCAAGGATAATTCCCTTTCTGCAGCCAACAGCACAAATCAGAGGTGCTCGAAGAAATCATCTGTGGACAAGCACATGGAATTTCAGCTTCCCAAAGAAGCCATCTTATGTTAATATGGGATATTTTGCTTTCCAAGGAAACACCAGAAAATATCTATCATGTTAGGAACGAAGCAAGCCACATGAAAAGAGAATAAGAAAAGCATCTTCTTTCCCATAAATGATCTCCTCCCCTCTAAATAGTTTCCCACGTGCTAATTTACTGAGGGATGAGACAGTGTGGATACAGCTACTGGTTTCACCAAAGTCTTATCCTCAAATCCAGTTTACATCAAAAGCTGCTAAAGTAAACCAAATAAACTTAAAAAGAACATTTCATTCCTGTGTATTTAAAAGCCAGGAAGAGACACCAGGGTCCTGAAAATATAGGAAGGCCATGCTTAAGGATTCAGAAAAAAACAGGCAAAGTCAGGCTTTGGAGAACACCCACATCTGTTACCATAAAACCTTCAGTCCTTGGAGGAACTGGGGGATAGAAACCTCTACCTGAGAAGAAGCACCTTCCTTTACTTGCCCTGAACGTTCCTTTCTTCCTAGTTTGACACTACAGAGGTCTCTAGTAGCTTGTAAATAGACTACTGGGACTACTGTTCTATGACATTTCTGTCACAGACAGGAATGGGAGACTACATTGTAAAACCACTGAATTTATTTTTTTTTTAAGCCAGAAGGAAGCAAAACTTTAGGTCTCTCTTTCATTCTACCGAGTCACTGGATTTTGGAAACACACAGAACATGCCCTAAATCCAATGCAATGAATGGCATAACCTGAACTTTGAGCCCCTAGTTTTTGTTGACCAGGGTATAAAACAGAACCCAGCCTCTTGATAACAAGAGGCTACCTAGCCAGTATTCACTTCAACAGAAAAGAAAAGGAGGGCCATGACTCATAAGCAGAACGTGGTCCTTTCCACAAGTGGGTACTGTAATCTTGTGTGGAAACTCGGAGGCTTTCATAAGAACCTGCTATGTCAGCACCAATGTAGCAGAAAGAACTCAGTGAGGAAATTCTGATTCTGTTCTAGGCTACGCTGGTCATTTTTCTTGTGACTTGAGTGGCCATTTCACCTCATTAGTCCTCAGCTTCCTTATGAAACAAAGAAGGTAGACCAGGTGATTCCTGAGTTTATCCTAGGCCTCTCAACGAACAGAGCCTGCCCCTGGCCTCTCTTGATCTAGTGCCCTTTCTGCCACCCCGAGACAAACACCAGGTGGCTCAAAGTATGTTTGCAAGCTGGCTGTTTGGTCCTCCAATGCATTCTCCACGGATGGCCAAGGGGTAGGAACAGCAGCTCTGAAGGATTCTTCTCCACCAACTGAGCTGTCAACCACAACGCCTCTTGGCCTCCGCTCTCCCATCACTGAAGTCTTTCTCACAGAACTGCCAAATGTCAGGTGCTCAGCCAGTGCGAACACTGCCGGATAAAATTCAGGATGTCCACTTCAATTTAGATTTCAGATAAACAATTTGGGGCATACTTACATAAAAAATTAATTCACTGTTTGTCTGAGATTCAAATTTAACCGGGCTTCCTGTATTTTTTTATGTGTGAAATCTGGCAACCTATGCATGATGGACACTGATGTTGGTGGTATCAGGTACCAGGCTGCCTCACCAAACGAGTCTTTATGCAGAATAAAACTAGTACTGAACGAGCATCTAAGTGGTTCAAGTTCTTTTCTCCTTATCCTTCCCCCACTTTCACGGGCTGCCCCCTTTCCTACTGGCTTCGCATCACCGCAAGTCCCACCTGGTCCCCTCCTCTTGGGGGCCTGAAGTGTCTGCTGACGACCTCCCAACCACAGCCCGCTTCCCCTTCCCCTGGCTGAGCAAGCTGATCGAGTTAATTCACACACACGCATCACTGATCATCTAATGAGTCATCAACCCCCTCTGAAGCAACTGCCTTTTTTTTTTTAAAAGGTCATGTATAACCTCAAATTAAAATGATTGAATTATAGGCCATCTAAAAACTGAAATGAAAAATAACATAAGCTGTGTGAAAGAAAGGCATCGGGGTGTGGGAGAGCTGGTACCATGGAGGAGCTGGCTTTCACACAGTCCTGCAACATGTTTCTACTTTTCCTACAGTTCTCCGTTTCTCTTCCTCTGAGCCCACAACCGCTTTCCTGGTAGTTGAAGACCCCGGGGATAAGGGCAACGGAAGGGAAGTGGGACGGGGCAGAATGGGAAGTTGGGGGCTACTTGTGAACTCTGCCCCCAGCCTGCAGGCTCCTTGTGGGAGTCCAGTGCAGTTCCCAGGGTGCCCCAGCACTGGATTTAGGTTTGTGGAAAACACAAAACCTGACAAACTTTCTCCTGTTGGATCACCTTGTGTTCAGAGAAGAGGCATGACTGCAGGAGCGTGTGACTCCCAGCACCTGAATGCTGGTCAAAAATAACTCCAAGGGCCGTTAAGAACCATCTCTCTCTTTCCAGAGCAGGTCAGTCTAGACAGCTCTGGAAACTAAGCCATGGAGGGTGGGGGGCGGACACAGGCTCATCGGTGTGGCCCGAGCACTTCTGACTGGGTCAGGCTGATTCCTCTTCGGGCCCAGTTCTGCCCTCCTGGAATGGAGCTGGGTCCCTGGCTGATTCTACCCAAGATGACCTTTACCTTAAGGTCCACAAACCCTCAGCTTGCAGCACTTCACCAAACCACCAAAACAAAAAGGCTTAAAATGAAGTAAATGGGAAAACATGATAAAACAGTTTATTTCCTTCTCAAGCAATGAGCCCTTAGCAGAGTGACCCTCATGACCTTGTGGGAAGTCAGAACTGCTGCATGTCCTGGCCCACTACTTAAGGCGAGGTGAATTATTACAAACTTGGGACTGAGAGATTCATTCTTACAACTTTGCAATACCCACTGCAGGGCAGCTGGAGGCACCTGGCGTTTGCCCCATCGGCTCAGTAGAATACCCCTTCAGATCATCTTTATATCTTTGCAACCGTGCCCTGAGACTAGGGCGGTCAATATTTTAGATGGTAACAAAGTTCTGGTGGAGATGGAGGCAGGCCTGGGTGGCAGAGAGTAACACTGAGAACCTCCTGTGCTCCGGGAGCTTTACATTCTTATTCAATCCCCCCTACAGCCTAAGGAGGAGAAACGACCCTTTCAGTCCAAGCAGGATTTGAACTCACATCTTGTGGACACCGGCACCAACTGTCCGCCACACCGTGTTTGTTTCATTCAGGGCACTGGGCAAGGATTTCACTTTTCCCTTGTACGAGTGGAGTGCCGAGGCATCTGGGTGTGCTCCCCGACAGGGACAGACTACACATTTCATGGGCTTATAACAAGGGCTCTACTGAAGGGATTTATTTCAACAGAGGACATATTTATAACATTTTTTGCAGGGAAACAGTGTCCAGTATTTAGATAATTACATTTCATATCTTGAGTTGTACTTTGGTAGTCTACAAGAATTTTTTTTCCTAGCAGATGATGGTGAGGAACCCCATGGCAAGACAGACACTGGGCTTTACTCCTGGACAATGGAAAATGTTCTCTTCTCTTCCAAACCTTTCACAGTGAGACGGGGGAGTCTGGTCACTCCTGTTAACGCATCAGCTCACTGCTGTTAACAAGGAGATAAGTGAGCAATTCTTCTTCTCTCTCTCAAATGACTTTTATTTATATTCTTGCATGTTATTGTACTGTATTGTTATTGTTATTGTATTGTATGTTATTTAGGATAATTCTTATTTACAACCAGCAGGTTTTCTCTTGATTACTTACTCACTTGCCCCCATGTAAGACTAACACATGACATAAAAAGCAGGGATCTAGTGTCCTATAACTAGTTATCTGTTCAGAAGGCCACCCAGGTTTGGATACTACTGTGTTTCCCTGAAAATAAGACAGGGTCTTATATTTATTTTTCCTCAAGAAGATACCTAGGGCTTATTTTCAGGGGATGTGTTATTTTTTTAAGTATGATACAACCATCTACATTTATTCAAATATAGTCAAGTCGTCTTCTTCTGGAACATCATCATAATTCTCCAAACCCTGAATTCCATCCTGAATTTCTTGTGACTCTATTTCCTTTAGAACCGTTGGCCCCAATCTCTCATGTCGAGCAATAGAGCTCTCATGGGGCAGATGAGAAGGGCTGCTCATCTTCTTTACCGCTCCGCAACAAAATACATGGGTTGTGCAGATACGCTGCATAGCCACGCCCATCACTAGATCTTATTTTCTGGGTAGGGCTTATATTGCACAAATGCTTAGAAATCCTGCTAGGGCTTATTTTATGGGTAGGTTTTATTTTTGGGGAAACATGGCATAAATTATCATATTCTATGTCTAGTGAACTACAAAAAAATTAATCCTTGCAAGAGTGTAGAGCCATCCTCAGTGCCCCCAAGTCAGTAGGTCAAGGGGTGGGGCCCTAGAACCTGCATCTTCACAAACCTCCTGGGGGGGGGGCTTGAAGCACCCCCAAGTCTGAGAACCATACTGGTCATACTGGCCTAGAACTCACTGCTATTTAAGCTGAGGTCGGAGTTCAGTCCCTCTGGAACCAGTTATCTGTGTTACGAAGCCACCGAAGCAGCCAATCTGCAAATGTACCCTCTCTCAGTCAGGGTGCCAGCAGGGGAGAGGTGTCACCCTCAAATTACAATGATTTGAGGGGAATTTAACAAAGGGGCATTTACAGAGAGGTGGACAGGGCACAGAAAACCACAAGGAAGGGCTAGTCCCCTAAGCTAGTAATGAGGGCAGGCGGGTTGGAGTAGGCTCCGTTATGCCCCAAAGCCTGAAGGCGCGAGGTAAGGGGACATCTGAACCTGGGACAGCAATGCTGGTGAAAGGGACTGCCTGACAGCAGCTGCCTGTCGGGAGCGACTCCCCAGGAGTAAATATCCTGACCTTACTCTCTGCCAGTCTCCAAGTGCTCCCCTTGCTAAACCCAGATAGAAACTAGAGGCAAAGGAGCCCACCGAGGTAGCGCATAGAAGGCAGTTTTCTAGGGCACAGAGCGGAGTGGAGAAGGGTGGAGAGTGTTTGGATATAGAAGAGCACGAGGAAGATGCCAGGTGCAAAATCTTGAAAGAAAGCATGCCAGGGAGTGTTGAATCCTCACCATCATCAGCACAGAGAACAGCATCTGAAGCCTGTGCCACGGCCACTCCTGGAAGCACCTGACGCTACAGGTAACTGCTGACTCCCACCAGCAACTTTTGAAATGACACAACTTTGTCCATGCAAGTATTTCAAAAATAAGTTCACAAATGGACTTATCAAATATTTATGGGGCACCTAGTCCATCAAAGGAATAATATCTTACTCTTATAGCCACATAGTAAAGGTCTTGCTGTATTTTATGTTAAACTCAGTAGGGCTACCACCTCATCAGTTTTGTGAAGCCCATATTGCTATTTTTTCTAAAAGATGCACAACTAAATATATAGAAAACGAAGATATCTCAGATTTTTAAAGTGGAAAAACATTAAGATTTAATTGCATGCACTGATAGTGTACAGCAAAAGTGACCTATTTTTTTTTTTTCACATATATATGATTTCCCAGTTAGGTTTTACCTTCACCTTAGCAGACAAAATGCACAATGTGCTTTCAGGTAGCCTGAAACAGGCTGAGGGATGGCTTTATCCCTTTTTCAACTTGCACACAACTAATGTTAGTTCCACTAAACTGAGAAAGCTCTCAGGAGGCATCATGTGTGCCACTCTCTACTCTATGGACACCTTCACTGGGTCACCAATGTAAGACTTCTAAATGTCCCCGTATCTGTGATTGTCTTCTCAGTGGCGTGAGTGACCCAAGCAGTCTCCCGAGTTCTCAGGATTGGCCCTGTGGTGCGTCACGGCACAGGGGATGGTGTGAGCTGCTTGGGACACCCCGGGTGATTTCAGAGGTGCACAGCAGATATTAGGTGGTACTAAGCAACAAAAAAACCCCACAATATAAGAACCTTATTTCTTTTCCAATACTTTTCAAGCTTTCTCAAATACCAAAGCCTCAGCCAGATGTTGGAGTGTCTGAGACATCGCTCTGCAACACCTGCCAACCCCTCTTTATCAGAAAGGAGTGGCCCTGGGCTCTGAGTCTTTAGGCAATGGCATCTCTTACTTTCACTTACTGACTTTAATCATTTTCATCTACTTACATCATATGATACTGGTTTTCTGGTTGAGATGGTTATAGAAAGTTTCTTTGAAAAGTAAAATTTAGTTTAGACAAAATAAATTTGAGGGAAAATATATAAATATAGGTGGCACACAGATATGGCAAAATCATAAAGGTGATATATAAATGACTACAGTTTGGGAAACATTGATGTAATGCTAAGTACACCTCATGAGTCAGAGACACCTAGATTTTAGTTCTAACTGCCATCAGATAGGCAATAATGACTAATTTTCTTGCCTCATACAGAAATGATTCTTTCATTGAAGGTAGCAGCTCTCTAGTTCAGGCAGCCTCAAACTACTGCCCGCAGCCCACATGCCACCCGCCTAGGACATTTATCCGGCCCGCTGGGTGTTTTTGCCACCGCTGCCTGTCCTGCTTAGCAGCTGACTCGTCCCGGGCCCACAGTGCATACTCTCCAACGGTCTGAGGGACAGTGAACTGGCCCCCTGTTTAAAAAGCTTGAGGATCCCTGCTCTCGTCAGAAGGCTGTGGCTCAAAGACAGCAATACAAATTTAGTAAAATGCCTTTGTAATCTGAATCCTGTCTTGTTCATAACATAACAGAGATGCCTGTGATAAATTATTAAACATTAAGGTTTAAAGATTTATAGTAATACTAGGTTGAAAATATGGGAATGTAAATTACGAAGTGCTAGGAAGGTAAGCTAAAACCTGGTCTTCTTGTCCACTGGCATCAGGTCTAATGAGGGGCCTTTGCCATCACTGGAATGTGAAGAGAAAAATGTCAGATTCACAGAAGGCCTTCCCTGACAGTATTCCAGGGCCATCGGGCAGAATTAAATCACAAACGCAATCTGTCATGGTACGAGAATCCTCTTGATGTCGGTCTGGTAAAAATACTGCATATTCTGCGGTGCCGATCAGAGAAAACACTTCAACAGTCATCCCTGCCTGGGCTGTAAATCTCTTTGACATTTTAGTTCAACTCTATTTCATCCCAAGTCGCCCAAAATTCTAACATCTTGAAAAATTTGTATCTATGTTCATATTCCTTCCAAGTCAAGACCTCAAGAAGCACCAAACCAACCAATGCATGGTGTGTTTTTCCTCCCACAAACGTGAGTGTGGAGAAGCCATGTGCTTGGGTGCAATGCACACCTACACACCCCTGCTCCCCACGCCCCCCCCTCAAGCCCAGCCTGGGGGCCCCTTCCAGGAAGAGGAATCTGAAACAAAGCCCTCTGTCCTTCTGAACCCTCACTCACACTCCTGCTTTGCTAAATCCCACACGTCAGCAGACCTCACTCTGGAGTTGGGGCCCTTTCCCTACGCACTGTCTGTTGTTTACTAGTTTAAAAACTATTTCGACAATGCGTCCACTGTTCTTCATTCACTGTATAATTGTATAATACATTGGCAAGTAACTGCTCCTCAATGAATAAAAGTGTGTTTACCAAAGAATAATCAGAGCTGCTTGGCACAGGAACAGACCTTGCCTGGCACCAGCTGATGTATGTGACAAACATGGCTGTCCTCAGCCTCTGGCTTTGCTGAATGTGTAAGTCATCAGTAGTTAATTCTAGGACCTCAGTTTTAGGCACATGAGACAGAGGAATGTTTTATATGTTGTACAATTTCATTTGTGAATTCATTTAGACTTAACAAGCTGCTAGAATTACAGGAAATAAACAGACTTTAATTTTACTTAAGTCATAAAGTTTTTGATTCAAAAGAAAACATTTCAGGCCGGGTGCGGTGGCTCACGCCTGTAATCCTAGCACTCTGGGAGGCTGAGGCGGGCAGGTTGCTCGAGATCAGGAGTTCGAAACCAGCCTGAGCAAGAGCGAGACCCCGTCTCTACTATAAATAGAAAGAAATTAATTGGCGAACTAATATATATATAAAATTAGCCGGGCATGGTGGCGCATGCCTGTAGTCCCAGCTACTTGGGAGGCTGAGGCAGCAGGATTGCTTGAGCCCAGGAGTTTGAGGTTGCTGTGAGCTAGGCTGACGCCACGGCACTCACTCTAGCCTGGGCAACAAGCGAGACTCTATCTCAAAAAAAAACAAAAAAACAAAAGATTTTAAACATGCTATAATAGGCAGTTGCTGATTTGGGGGTAGATGTTCATACAGCATAGCATACTATAAATGTAAGTATTGTGAACACTGGACAATATGGGTCAAATGGCGTCTGTGCTCCTTATTCTAACAGAATCTAGTTTCACAAACAAACTTGAGGACAAAGGGCAGAATATGGTTTTATGTTTCATGGCCTCTTGAAGCACATCTGTTCTATGTATATTTTAGGGTGACTGCCCCACCCATGTCCCTTTCTCTGGGAATCCGTTCTGACCACAGCAGGCCAATGTGTCCATAGCTTGTCCAGCCACATATGACTGGGCAAGGTGGAACAGCTGACCCAAGAGAGGCTCACCCATGTGCTGGCTAGGAACCTACAAGTTGTGTGGCTTGGCTTAAAAAGATAAATCAATCAGATTGCGCTGCCAGGAATTCAGAATTAGAAAATAGAGAGGCTGTTACTAGTTAGCTGTGGGTTGCTAAATTGACAGGTCATGATGACTTGGGTGTTGCAGGGTCAAGGACAAGCAGAGGGAGCTGGTCTACAGATGTGGAAGAATGGAGCAGACAGACAGAAGACACATGGACTACATACTTAGACGTGAAAGGGGTGGGGGGGCTCTGTTCCTAATGGCTTCCGGCTCCCGAGTTTCCTGCTCTTAGATTCTAGGAGATCTCTCCATGTGATAGCAACAAACTCTCTTTACCTGAGGTGTCTTTAATGGGCCTAGTACAGTAGTAATGATCATAGAAAGAATGTCTATAGCAGGCGTCCTCAAACTACAGCCCGCGGGCCACATGTGGGTGTTTTTGCCTGTTTGTTTTGTTACTTCAAAATAAGATATGTGCAGTGTGCACAGGAATTTGTGCATAGTTTTTTTTAAACTATAGCCTGGCTCTCCAACGGTCTGAGGGACAGTGAATTGGCCCCCTGTTTAAAAAGTCTGAGGACCCCTGGTTTATAGTAATATGAAATAATACTAAGTGAAAAAAGAAGACAGCATTTGGGTGACAAAAATCAATACTCAAAGGCCATGAGAGTTTGGAAGAATAATCAAGACGGTGTTATTTGATAGGGTTATATGCAAAGTCTTATTTGTAGGATATATATTTTTTTAAATCATGCGCACAAGGCCAGGATGGGGGCAAGCCAGGGAAACCAATGGAGCTGATATCCCACTGCGCTACGTGCTGGCTGGAGTACTCATCTATTTCTGCACCAGTGAGACGGGGCTAATAAACTCACTCTGTTCACTTAGAAATACTGTTATAAGGCACAAAGGAAGCAAAGTGTGTAGTGATCCTGAAAATAGCAATGCCCCGTGTAACTACTGCACCTATTACTATTATGTGGTCAAGACGACTCTCACACTAGGTTACTTGAATGGATTTAAAACAAAATTTTTTTTTACGTTCTCTACATTCTAGCCCATAAGGTCTCCCTGCCCCACAGTTGCTGGCTCTGTAGCCATCACAGGTGACCAGCAAAGCTGTAGCCTTGAAACTGCAGCACAAAGGAAGAAGCATATGCTGGCTCCCAGGGACCATGTCCTAGGACCCTCGGCACCCCAGGACTCAGCTTAGGGTTGGACAGTGCTCAAACACATATATGGAACTGTAGGGAACTAATCTAGGGCCAAGGGCAGCCTTTTAAAGAGCACTGTACATCCTTGGGTAAAAGTTGGACAGGCTCAGAGCTAAACCGGTTTAAGTGGAAAACAGAGAGCAGCTGCTATCAGCACTGTATCTAAGTGAATGAGGGGCACTCAGAAGACTGGAGCTGTGACTGGCTGGGCAGGAGAGGAGGTGCCAGGGCCCCTGGGAGGAGGCAGGGCAGATGGTGATGCTTCAGGGGAGTGTAGCAGAAATGCCCACGGCAAAACCCTGAGATTCTTTCATCTAAATGGATGTGTTAATGGCTCCCATGGAGCCGTATAAGAGGGCTTAGCACATATGCCTCCCTCTACTGTACTGGCTGTAAATAACCCATGTGCTTGTCTGCACCATCTGCTTGGTGTGCACTTTGTGGAACTGTGCGAAGAGAAAAAAGTGTTTGGGGATAAATGGCTAGAAATACTTGAGTTGTATACTGAGAAACCAAATATGCTTACACAGCTAAATTATCACACTTCCTTTAAAGGAGTAATTAAGTCAGAAATGCTCCCTTTTTTATAAGGGAGGGAGGCTGGACAGTAGGAGCCTACACAGCTTCCTAAAGGTCAGACGGCAGGTCACCAGCACAGATTGAGGCCAGAGACAAGTCTCCCACCCCTGGAGTTCATCAATCTTGAGTTAGTCACACTTAACCAGCTTCAGCCACAAATTCTTCATCTATAAATGAGGGGTGTGTCACTCACCTTCCTCAGAGTAATACTAATGTTTAAAACATGAAGTTCTTTAGATAAAAGGCATTATAAACATACAAAATATTTTTATGGAGAGTCATGCCCTCTATAAAATGTCAGGTATACATTACACACTACTGTGGCCCTCACATACACATTGACCTTGCTCACTCATTTTTTTCAGTTCCTCGGAATTACATAAGCACTACAACTCAATCATTCATTAAACAACTGAATGAGCATTTATTATGCTATTTAATTCTAATTTTAAACCTACAAGTGCAATTGTGCTGTGAAATCATGGACTTAGTGTGTTGCAAGTAATTCCCAAAATACAAAGTTGGATTTGTGTTTTCACAGGCATGTCTATCTCATAATCATTCTGCTATGCTGAATTTCACTTGTGGCCAGAAAAAAATACAGTATTTTTTTTTTAATGGAAATGCTACAGAGCCAGGTGATAAACTAAATGGAGACAATATATTTCTAGGCATTTACTTTTAAGAGTTTTGTTAAATGCCTCTTTGATTTTTATATATTTTCAAAATTATGGCATATATTGAAAACAAAAGGTAATAATTAATCAAGTCATGAAATTTAACATATATTAAAACTCAAAGGCTAGATCTTCTCCAAGATACACTAATTAGATTGAAATCTCTAAGTTATATTATGCTAAAACCAACTAGATTTAAGTCAGTAATAATATTTGCACATCTTTTCAGTGAGGATTCAGCTACCTGTAATAGACAACCTCTCACTGATTCTAACCTGACTCTGAAGAAGGGATAAAAAAGATCTTCCCTTTAAAGAGAAATAAAATTAAGATTCAAAGAAAATGGCACTCCATAGATCACATGGAAGCCACAATTACGCAGTATTAAAACTCCCATTTCAAGCACACTAAAAAAAAAATGTGTTAATTAAATTACAATAATAGAGTATCATTTTTCACCTACCACATTTTCAAAGATAATCAATAAAAAATATTATCATTAGAGAAAAACTGGCATCATTTGACACTTTCAGTAGAGAGACAGTAAATATGGATCAAACTTCAAAATGTGTAAACCTACGGACCAGTCAATTCTTCTCCTAGGTACTTATTCTAAAGAGAAAATGAAGTGAGTATGCAAAGACCTATGTTGCAGTGTTACATGTCCAATGCAGTGCTGCTTATAACAGAAAAATCATTAATAACCTAAATATCCACTGATAGAGGAGTTTGCTGCTATATCCCCAGAATTTAGCAGTGTCTACCACATGATAGGACTGAAATAAATATTTGGTGAATGAATGACACCATGGATAAATTAATAGTATATAGTTATACAACTGAATTTTGGAAGGCATTAGAAGTTTTGATGTAAAATTATATTGAACAACATAGAAAGGAGCCCACTGCATTTTATTAAGTGTTCAAAACAGATTACAGACCAGCCTATATGGTATAATTCCAATTATATGAAATCATACATATTTCTAACTGTATATATGTGTATAGATTTCCAGAAGGACAATATAGGTGGGATTTGGATGATTTTCATTTCTTTTATACTTTTCTGTACTATGTAGATTTTTTTCTAAAAAAAACAATAACTACATATTTTCTATTTGGTTGGGGGAAGTCCTATTCTTTAAGTCTTTATCCCAACCACTAGGGAGGAAAATAATACTATTAATAGATAACATTCACAGGATAAAATTTATGACAATTCCTTTCCTCTTGATTTCTCAGGTACTGCTATACTAGAAGTTCTCTTTTCTACAAGTTACTCCTTTAACATACCCAAAACAGAACACAAGGCACATCCATTTTAAAGCAGTTGCAGGCTGGGTGTGGTGACTCATGTCTGTAATCCTAGCAGTTTGGGAAGCTGAGGCAGCAGGATCACTTGAGCTCAGGAATTTAAGATCAGCCTGAGCAACAGTGAAACTCCATTGCTACAAAAAATAGAAAAATTAGCCAGGTGTGGTGGTGCATGCCTATAGTCCTAGCTACTAGGGAGGCTGAGGCAGAGGGGCGGGAGAATCACTTGAGCCCAGGAGTTCGAGGCTACAGTGAGTGATGATCACTGTATTCCAGCCTGGGTGATAGAGCAAGACCCCGTCTGTAAAAAGAATTAATAAACAAAAGTAAATTTAAAAAAAATAAAGCATTTGCAATAAGTTTCCTGGTAGCCATCACACTGAAGAGAGAATCTCCATGCATGCTATTTCTCTATTTTGATTTTCTCTGTTCACACCACCCTGAACCCAGTCTTGTTAACTTTCTGGCCAAACATAGCCCAAAGATGCTCTCCTGGACTCTGTGTGCATCCAAGTGCATTCACCATCAATGGACTCCATCTGTCAGCTCTATTCACAAAGACCCCAAGTTATTTGGCAAAGATACGCTGATTTCCTTAAATGCTGGATTGAGTTTAAAAGTGGACAGCTCGTATTAATAACTAACAGTTTCTGGTAGTTTTTGTTTTCAATCCAGGAGAAAATATAAGCCTCCTTAACAAACAAATGACAAAGTGTCTCTCTTTGGATTCCAACAAGAGCAGTGTGATCCCTCCATTGGGGCACTGTCTGGTTACAACAGTGCCTGGCTGCGATTCTGGCCAGCCTCTGAAAGCAGGAGTCAGGGCCAACAAACGCTGCATCGATTCACATGTGCCCTGAAGAATCAGCCAACTGTGAGAACGGCAAAGAGAACAGAGATGACCTGATGACTGACAAGCCTACTCCTCTGGATGCCATTTATCTGAATTACAGAAATTTGCTGACATTTAGCTCATGCCATGCCAATGCATGGGTTCACCAAGCTAAGAATAAGCTATGTATTTTGGTCTCAGTATTTTTCCCCAAATAAGCCTGCACAGAGACAGCAAGATGGAGGGCTAAGAGAAACAGAGATGGACCACTGAAAGAAAACACACACTGCTACTGCTTTGCTTTCTGCAATTCCTAGGTGCAACATCATTCCAGATGGGTGCTAAAGACAGTGGCAGCACACAGCCAACCCACAAAGCATTCTAAGTACCTAAGGCATGAGGGTGGCTGGCTTGACCTGACAAAGCTGATTATGGACTTAGTGCTGCAAGTACTCTTTTTATTCAAAAAAGGCACACTTGTATATTAAGACAACCCTACTAGTATGAGCCCTGATTATGTTTTCAGTGGTAGTGATCATTTGTAATCACACTTGCTTGACGCAGGGACTACTAATTTAGAACATGCTTGGCCGGCCGAGGGGACTGTGAGGTCCAACGCCCAAGGCCCCCCAAGAAAGGATCCTAGACCACGGCCTACTGCAGGGGCCCCACTCCATCTGTGGTGACAAGTATCTGGCAGCTTGCTGCTGCCACTGCTGACTAGTTTTCTCCAATGGTGCTGTCATGTGCCTTATCTACCCAGAGCTGTCTGCATCTGAGCCACAGCTATTTCCTGAGGGACATAAAATTCAACAAACTGCAAATAAACAACACAGAACATGATCTCATGCTGTCATGCTGCTGTTTCTCTCAATTGTAGCCACATGGCAGCTCCCCGATTTACAAGTATCACTTGACCCTCATGTTTCCCTTTCACTTACTTCTCCCTTGATTTCATCACCTTCTTCTACTACCTAACTATTGACCCTCTTGGACCATCCTATACCACTCGGACTCTGGCTCTCAAGCTCACCAAGCTACAAAAAATGTTCTTGCAAAGTACACCAGCAACCTCTTAACTTGCCTGTTCTCTGCCCCAGGACCTGACACTGAACACTGTCGGTGGCACTCCTCACTGGTCTTGACTAAGTTTGATCATCTCCTCTCACTGAAACTGCCCCTTTCTCTCCCCATTTCAGTCAGAAGCCCAGAAACTCAGAGTGAGTCATGTCTCCCTCCCTCCTTCTCTCTCTTTAATCCCCTACACCTAGGCTGGCTGCCACCAGCAATCTTGGAGATTCAGTCTTCAAAAAGGCTTGTAGTTTTCATTAAGATTTAGTGCAGATAAAATAAAACATCCCCAGAGTCTGTAAACTATAGAACATCTAAAAATACAAGGTATCACTATGGGCATGATCATTTTATTTCTTCACTGTTCTTTGTGGAAATCATTCAAACTGTTATTCCAACATTTAAATCTTTCTGTAATATGGACTCATATCCATGAGTCCAACTAGATCTAATTCTCCAACTAGATCTCAGATTGTTGTCTCATGATAGTCCCTGAAATAGAATATTCTTTCCTCTCTGAACTTGTCTTTAAAACATAGTACTTGAACCACTTTTGCCAAGACCCTGATCCACATTAAACTGAGTTTTAGCCACTCCATTAACTCCTTAGGTGGAATTTTAATTAGCTTTACAGACTTGTTGATTGTAGAGGTCTTTCTGTAGTTTCCATTTTCCTATTTTTTTACTGTCTAGTTTGTGGTTGTTTACACATTTCTCAAATTTGTTCAAGTATTTGTTCATGTCCTGTTCATTTGTTCATGTCCTGATGTGCAAATATTAACTGATTTCAGCTCATTACTAATCATAGATTAGGTTCACCTCCCCACTTTTTAAAAAAATACCCAAATAAATTGAAAAAAGATTATTCCCAAACACTCACCCTTGGTGTCTCCTGCAGAGGGTCTGGTGGTGAGAGTTATTAAGAGTACTTAAAAGTCTCATTTCCACTCTACAGTGAGAAACTCATCCTCCCCTGACAAAAACAGCTTAAGAGTAAATTCCAAATACCCAAGTGTTATTTTCTTCACCCCACAAACCCAAGAACATTACAAGACCATGACACAAGCTTGGATGACATCTCACAGCTATCAGATGATAGATGTTTTCATTGGTTTCTCCTTAAATCGGGGTCATTAACAGCAGTATGATACTGAATGAGAACCCTCAGCAAGAGAGCTCAGATTGTACCTGACAAGGCTCACTTTATAAAACCTCGGCTATCTTCCTACTGAAGAGATGCTGTATTAAGGCAATTCTCTTTATACAACCATTATGCATTTATATTCCTTCTAAAGATAAATGATACTCTTATGAAGAATGAGTTGTATACAAAATACTATCTGCCTTGGCAAGATGCCCAAACACACTCATTTAAAATATACCAAACAAAAGCAACCAGCCACCAACACTTCTCCCTACCAAAACAAGTGGTGTACTGAATTCTCTTTTGAATAGCAGGGTGATCTTAATGAAGAAAACAAAAATAATAAATTACTGTTATAAAATGACCTAGGAAATAGAATAACTATACCTTATAATAATTATATTAATATGTTTACTACAGAGCTTAGGCTATTTAAGTTTGAATTTAAATTATGATATAATTTAACATTACCTGTATAACATAAATTAGAGTGATCTAATTGAATGGGCAAAAATGCCAACATTCATTCATCCACTCACTGGAATGTATTTACAAATACTTTGATAGAGGAATATGAAAAGACACTGTCTCTACCAGCTCAGAGTTTTAGGAAAAACAGACACACAATCATAAAAAACAACATAGTAAGTACTGTAATTATTCAAAATGCTCTGCTGGGAAACACCCACATTGAAGGAGCTGGCAGATCATTAAATGGGTATGGTAGAGATCTATTTATGTGAACCAGGGTCACCTCCAAGTTAAAAAGCAGCATGTATAAAATGATCCTATTTATGTCAAATGACAACCAACCAACCAGATTACATGGAAAGGGGTCAGGAAGAGAGATTCGTCCAGGGGTTAATCATGGTTCACTCTGGGAAGGGAGTGGGAAGAAAAATGATTAAAGAAAAGACTACATATGTCTGTATTGTCTGAAATTTTTTTAATAATTGATATGTTCATTTAATATTTGAATAATGGAGAAATAATAATAATTGCAAAAGACAGCAAAGGTTGAGGCTGCAATGCAGGCCCAGAGCAATGAGCTAGAAGCAGAAGGGAATGCAGAAGAGGGCAGAGTCACAAAGCCAGGGGAGGGCAGTCACCGGTCACCCACATAATGGACACTGTGGGAGGGGGAGGGGGAGGAATCTCTAATTTGGCCTATGGCTGTTTCAGGGGAACAACAGCTGCCTAAAGAAGACTGCAGCAAGTGAAAACCGGTTGAGGGAAGGAGCAGCAGGTGCAGATCAAATGCCACAGGTAACTCACATGAGTATAGCAAGCGAATCAGCCACCCCCTCTGTCTCTTTCATGTTACCAAATGGGTGAAGCAAAATACTTGTCGGTTTTATAAAAATTTACAACGCAAATGTGATTATGAATGGCAACCAACACTTGCGGGCCATAAACACCAGGTGTGGGGACCCACAAGGAACCAGACAGAGGGCCTAGAAACTACCTGCTGGGGGTGGCCTCTACACAGCTCCAGCCCCAGCAATGGCTGACAAGAGGCGATGTTGGCCCAGTGTTGCCAGACCATCCTATTTTTAAACAGAAGTCATAAATCTGCATTTTAAAAAAAATGTGTGAAAGATCTTGACTTTTAAATGCTGGCTCAAATTTTCAAAAACACTGGACTAGGCAAAATATGTCTGTGGGCCACCTCAAGCACTCAGACTCCCTATAAGGTTGGCATTGAGGAGAATACATCAAGTAAAAATTTTATACTTTTTCCTCTTTTTGAAAAATGAGACTTTTTCACATGTTGCTAGGCTAACAGCCAAGACCTAATGGATAAAACCATCCCCTCTTCTCTATTTTTAAAATATCCAAATTTGAACTAAAATACAGCTCTCTGTGCTTTCCTTTAAGTTTCTACACACTCACATGCTCTGTGGGTAAATATTTAATCCAAACTCTTGTATCATGCTAACATAACAGACCTCAGCTAACTGTTACAAGTGTTAAAATATGTGTTTGGGTGGGAAGCACAAACTAACTGGTAATTTTTAAATGGAAACTATGAGGAAGAACAAAAATTTCTCACAGAATACATATAAACACTCAAGCTGATTTTCAGTTTATCAAATTTCCTGAGGAAACAACTTCCAATTTGCCACTGACCTATACTATAACAACACACCCAACAGTTTCATTAGAATGCTATTTATAATCAGTCATCATATCACTATGCCTTAGGAAGTAAAAGCAAAAAGTACATGAAGTCATCAACTGTGGATACAGAACATTCAGAAGTCAAATAACACTTTGAACCAGGAAAACAGTTTAGGAAGCACAGCATCTCTACAAAGGAAAAGTATCAACAGTTGATTCTCTTCTCTGAGTGCACAGACTTTAAAAAAATCTTCATTGCAAACTTTGGAAAGTTGAAAAACATCTATTGCAAGATGTGAAGAAGGCATTTGATAACGACTCACTTGTGATAACATCACCGGGTGGGCCACTGCCAGAGAATCTATTTTAAGCTCATTTCACTTTGCTCTGGTCTTCACAGTTTATTAAGGGGCAATTTGGATGATGATAAATATTAGTGGCTCTACTAACATTCAAATGATTTTCCTCATGATGCAGCAAATACAACCTCAGGCTTGTGGAGAGAGAATTCACACGAAAGCTCCCTATACACTACATTTAACTTTCTACTGAAATTTAGGGGAAAGACTCAACACTATCATTCATGAGAACAAAAACCTGTATAGCATCTTGTTGACATCGGGTGACATGGCCTGTGGCTCCCTGAGTCTTTGTCTTTCTGGCTGTGGGACATTTCTTTGTCTCACATCCGTTGTCTTCAGCTCATATATGTATTAGTTCTGCTCTAGCTTGTTCTTTCTTGCTCACTCTGTCTGGTCTATTTTGCCTTACTTACTCTCATTCATTGCTCTAGATCTCTCTTTGTATTTGCTTATGTTTGGGTTTAACTATTTTTCTTTCCTGGTCTCTTGTCCCCTCTTGCATTTCAGACCCTTTCTCCCCCACCACTCTCCACTCAAAGTAACACTAACTTTCAGTCAAAGTGTTACCAGGCAGCCACAAAATGCATTCTTGTACACTCTTGCGCCTAGGGTTCTCATTTGTATCAAGTTCACAAATTCATTTTGTGAATTCACAAATGCCTTCATGAACCAAGGCATTTGTCAGAAAGCATCTTTACTGTATACTTGTGACAAAGGAACTGCTTAAAGTTTCCAGTATTTTTGAAAGCAGCTCTTGAGCTCCCATCTTTGTGCACTGCAGGCATTACCTCCGATGGCCAGGCCTAACATCAACACTCAGTTGGCTGTAAAACCTGCCAGGAGACTGAAAGAGTCAGAAGGCCATCACCTATGATATGTCAGCACAGTGGTCCAAAGGGCTTGCTGAGGTCTTTCTGGACTTGTAGGCAGAGAGGTCTGGACAGCTCTCTGCATTTCCAAACAAGACATAGATTTCGCTCCACAAGGCTCTGGGAGGACATTTTCTTCTCAATCTAGCTACTGTGCTTTCAAGATCTTTGCTGAAAACAGATTTAATGGCCTTAATGCAAACACCAAAGAGTTAGTTTTGTAATTTAAGCAACTGAAATAACAGAGCCTCTGTGATTTACATTATTTAGAGGCAGCATCATTTGGGAGAAAGAGCACAGTTTTTATAACCAGCCAGACCAAGGCTCATATCCTAGCATTCTCTCTATCACATGATACCAGGCAAGTTACTAAACTTCTCTGACTTTGATTTTTTTCAGCAGTAAAATGAAGATGTCAATACCTACCACATAGGATTTTAGTGCAGATTAAATTATATGAAGTATACAGAAGAATGCCTAGCACAGCACAGCGATAAATAGTGGTGTGAGGGAACAGGAATTAGTAACACATGCTCTCAGGCTCTCTCCTCCCAGCTGCTGATGTGACTTCTGGCTTTTTCTTCCTGGTTCTTCCCTTTGCCCACCCTTCTGGGAAGGTCTTGATCCAGGCCTGTTTGGTGGACGTTTTGTGATGCAGGATCAGGAGGAAAGGTGCAACAGCAGGTGGGCCATGGTTAGGAAAAGCCTGGGCTGTAGAGTGTGCAGAAAGCTGGAGGAGAAAGACAGACTTGCAAAGTACTGCTGTAGATTCTGTATCTCTACTATGATATTGAGAAAGACAAGTAAAAATCTGCTATTTTTAAACTGTCACTAGACTGTATTTCTTTATGCTTACATCATTCTGACACCGGATTGTGTAGGTCTGGATACATAAGAGTTACAATCTTATATTAATAGTTTCATTACTATTTAATTACACAAAAGTAGGAGTGGAAGTGGTCCATAAGCAAGAAGGAAGGGGAAGTGAAAACAACTGAGCTGCCTGTCTCCTTGAGAAAGGAATGTAGGGAGGCGTAGGGAGGCGGGTGACTGATGGTCTGAGGGCTGAGTGCCAGGGCCCAGTACCCTTCCCTGATTCACTCTCATTCTGGTGAGTCATTAGGATTTCTGTGTTTCTGTTTCTTCTCTTGTAAAATTGCAGAATGGGAGGGCTATATGTTTATGGCACACCAGTTGGCCTTTTAAAAGTTGGTTTGGAGATATGCCAGCAGCTGGGGCCTTGCGATCCTCACTTCTACTGCTCTGTAAGCAGAAGTGTGTGTGTGTGTGTGTGTGTACACCCATCTACATGTGTGTATGTATATGCATGTGGATATATATGAACACACACACATATAAATGTACACAAATTCTGGTGCTACTCCTTAAAAAACTACTAAATACTTTAAAAAGAAAGCCTTCAAAAAGATCATCTGGTTAATCCATGTCCCAACAGTATCCCTGAATCTGAAACCATGAATAGATTTCTTTTCCTAAAAATCTCCAAAGGAGAGGTTTATAGCCACCCCTTAATGATTTACTTGATTTTCTAACAACTCCTATAATGAAAAAGTTCCTCTTTGCTACTTTTTTTTTTTTTTTTTTTTGAGACAGGGTCTCACTCTGTTACCCAGGCTGGAGTGCAGCGGTACGATCGTGACTCACTGAAGCTTCCAACTCCTGGGCTCAAGCAATCCTCCTGTCTCAGCCTCACAAGTAGCCGGGACTACAAGTGTGTGCCATCACACCTAGCTGGTCTCGAACTCTTAGCCTCAAAGGATCCTCCTGCCTCAGCCTCCCAAAGCACTGTGATCACAGGCGTGAACCACTGTGCCTAGCCTCTCTTTACATCTTAAAAATTGCACTCCTGCTTGCACTCCCAATTTTCCTTATCACAGTATTTTGTTTTTGCATAGGACATATCACCTTCCAACAGCTACATAATTTACTTACGTAGTGATGTTTCTCATGTTCACTGCTTATTGTCTCATCTCTTTCCCCCCAACTAAAAAAAGTTACCTTGTCCACTGATTTATCCCAAGTACCTACAACAGTGCCTAACTCTGTTCTACCAGAGACTCAATAAACATTTGTAATTACAAGGTGAATTCTTTTTTTATCTATCCTTTGATAAAATCATAAACCTGTGGAGCTAGAAGGGATCTTAGAAAGGGCCCTTTAGAGATGAGGAAACAGAGGCGCCCGGAGGGGAAGCTGCTTGCCTGAGACCCCACACTGCATTTCCCCAGCCTGCACCAGTGCTATTTCCACCTCGTCCCAGTGCCTCCCACAGAACTGTGGTCCTGGGGCACAGACAGCCTGGGTGGGAAGTGGCCAACGAGAGAGGCCAAATCTGAACTTGCGTAAAGCAAGGAGAGTCCAGGAGAAGAGGCTATTACTTAATATATTTATTTACAGAACAGTAAAGTCTCATATAATAACAATAGTTTATGCATCAGTAGCAGCTTTCATCTAAGGATCTCAGAGAGCTTATGAAATCCTCTGCCCACGATGTGAGGTATCATTATCTGTTCTCAGTGAAGTTAGCTAAGAAGCTGGGTGTTCTGTGGCCTTATTGCAGGCTGGTTCAAAGCCTCTTTGGAGCTCCTTGTCCTCTTCACAGTTTTTCTCATCCTTATCAGCATCAAAAGCAACTTAATAAAATTACAACAGCTATAGCAGCCTCCCCTATTCGTTTCCTTCTAGGCGGCCCTAAAACCCCTCGGGCCCATGCCAATTTTTTTTTTTTTTTTTTGAGACAGAGTCTCACTTTTGTTGCCCTGGCTAGAGTGAGTGCCATGGCGTCAGTCTAGCTCACAGCAACCTCAATCTCCTGGGCTCAAGCGATCCTTCTGCCTCAGCCTCCCAAGTAGCTGGGACTACAGGCATGCACCACCATGCCCGGCTAATTTTTTGTATATATATTTTTAGTTGGTCAATTAATTTCTTTCTATTTTTAGTAGAGACGGGGTCTCGCTCAGGCTGGTTTCGAACTCCCGACCTCGAGCAATCCGCCCACCTCGGCCTCCCAGAGTGCTAGGATTACAGGCTTGAGCCACCGCGCCCGGCCTCCATGCCAATTTTTAAGCTAATCTGCAGATAAACTGACATTGAGCATTCGGGGCATTTAATCATTATAATGCCTCCTTCTGGGTCACCATCAGCTGGGGCTTCCTGAGCGAGTCTTGGAGAAGGGCTGACCATAGTGACATCTGAGGGCCAAAGCAGCTTTTGGCGGTAGAAAGAAATTTTTTCTTTTCTCAGTTCAATGCCCTTGCTCCACATGCCCTTTCCATCTGTGGAAGACAAGCTGGGTGGGATTTTTGCGTACCTACACAATTACAGTGTTTACAATTACCCCTCAATTATTTGAGGACCACAATAAGGACCAATTAGACTGAGTCAACACAACATGCCCTGCAGAGGAGCCCATTTAGGTTTTGACTAGGTGGCATTCTTTCTTCTTTGGGAAGATGGGGTAACAGTGGGCTCTGAAATCTAATGCTTCTCTTCATAAAGCTTCCCCCAGACACCTTCTTGCAGAGGAGGAGGCAAGCCCTCCTCACTAACCAGTGCAGACAGAAATGACTTCAGCACTGCAGTGGCCTCTTCACCCCAGTGAAGTCCAGCGCTGAGGAACTCTTGTTATAGTTGGCCGTGTACCCTGTGAGCTTCCTCCTCTTCTTGTAGTTCCTGGGACCGCACACTGGCCTTGTCCTCGGGCTGGGAACCTCACAGCTGAGCTCCCCAGCCAGCATCCTGAGGTCTGTGGCCCCATGGAACAAGCGGAAATCCTCACTGAGCTCAGGATTTCCCTAAGTGTTTTCTGAAAAACCCCTGTGTTCTGTGGGAGACTCAAAGGTATAATGTGGAAAGAGAATTTTGTGATCAAATAAGTTTATGAAACTTGGGTATAAAAATATATTAAGCAATGGTGGTTCCTTAAAAAAATTAAACATGAAATTACTCTAGGATCCAGCAATGGTATACACTCAAAAGAACTGAAAACAGGGTCTCCAAGAGGTATTTGGATACCCATGTTCACAGCGATGCTCTCAATAGCCAAAAGGTGGAAGTATCTCAAGTGCCAATGGAAGAATGGGTAAACAAATGTGGTCTATAGGTACAATGAAATATTACTCAACCTTAATAACAAAGGAAATTGTGATACATGCTTCAACATGGATTAACCTGGAGGACATTATGGTAAGTGAAACAAGCCAGCTATAGGAGGACAAAAATCGCATGATCCACTTGTATGCAGTACCCAGAGGAGTTGAATTCATACAATAAAAAGTAGAATAGTGGTTGCCAGGGGCTGAGCAAACAGGAAAAATGGGGAATTGTTGTTTAAGAGGTATAGATTTTCAGTTTTGCAAGATGAAAAGTTATGGAGACTGGTTGCACAGCAATGGGAATATACTTAACACAACTGAACTGTACACATAAAAACGATTAATACGGTCAATTTTATCGTATGTGTATTTTACCACAATTAAAAAATAATGCATTAAACAGTCTTCTTTACAGTAGGACTTCTCAGAGCCTTTAAGTGCTAATGTACGCTGGGGATTCCCAAGAGGGGACTATAACAAGTAGCTCTTCCCAGTGGGTCTGGCTACACGATCCATTTTTCACAGATTATCTCCTGGGACCAGAGTGCTTCAGAATACACTTTAGGAAATGAGCTACTTAATGGAAAACTATTAGGAAATACAAAAATCCTATTTTTTACTTTTACATAATGGAAGGAAAGATTTTAGAGCCTGAAGTCAGATTTTCAAAACAGTTTAATTCACCATTATTTCTCTAAGACAGGAGAGCCAGATTCTATCCTCCACTGTAACTTACTACTTATAGCTGGGTGGTGTAACAAGTAAATCTAGGCCTCCGATTTCTTATCTGATAATGACAATAACATCCCTCAACCTATCTCTCACCAGTTTGTAGTGAAATCTAATTAGAAAACATATGTGAAAGAGCCTGAAAAGTACCAAGGGCTAGTCTCACTAAGAGATAACTATTGACATTGGCAAACATATTTAACTCAAAGTTTAAAATGTCAAAAGCACATTTAAATTTTGCAGGCATAGGTTCCTTGCAAAAAGCTTAATATGTATGGTACTTCTTTAACATAAGAGTACCTGGATGTGTTAATATTCACAGCCAGATTCAAAGACCCTGCCAAAAGCAGTTGTTAGAGCTACTTTTAACAGCCATGACTCCCCCACCCCAAAAGTAGGCTGTGCAGAAATAACTATGAATACATGACATGCCTGTGTTACTATAAATAAATATTGCACATTCTCCCAACCCATTTAATTACCGTTCACCTAAAGCAATGCAATTAACAAAACTGTCTGAATTCTGAAAATGGGAAAAGCCCTCCTGTCTCTCTTAGGTAGTTTTACAATCCTAACAATAGACTTAATGAAGCCTTTTAAAAGAAGAGATGATTACATTAAAATGACTGGGGCATGTAAAAATTCATTACATAGATCCTCACGGTGTCTGATATATTAAATGCCTCATCACACCCTAGAGAAAAGTAGGAACAAAAAAAAATAAACTTTTTCAGAGGGAACATCTTATGCCTGAGTTTTAATCTGGCCCTATCAGTCACTCAGGGCTATACAATACACCCAAGGTACGAAGAGGTAAATTATGAAATGGTGCTAGGAATGCTGTTTATTGAATATAAACTGACATTATAATCCATGTCTTGATGATGGCAAACAATAATTATGCTAGTTGGTATAAGTTTTTCCTTTGGAAAATGGACAAGGTATACTTGATTTTTACAGAGTCTACTTCCTGGGGGGTTACCTGGGACTGTTAGAATTCATTACATCCAGACACAGCACCAATTGACTGGTTTGAGTTAAATTGATTCCCAGGTATTTTATGTTTTTCTGTTGCTATGGTACATAGAATTGTTTCTTTAACTTGGTTTTCCAGCTGTTAGCTGATGATATACAGAAATGCAATTGATTTTTGTCTACTGACCTTGTATCCTATGACTTTACTAAATTCACTTTCTAGTACTTCTTAGTAGTTGTTTTATACATTCCACATGATTTGTCTATATAACCTGTTATGTTGCCTATGAATAAAGACAGCTTTACTTCTTCCTATCCAATATTTGCCTTTTATTTCTTTTCCCTGCTTTCTTCCCTTTCTTAAACATTTTACCTACAAGGAAGTCCCTGTCACTGCATTCTGGTTTCCCTCATGCCATCTCTGGCCTGTTTAGGGCTATGAGGAACCGTGGCCTTGAGCAGAAAGGCACTGGTCCCACCAAGCCATCTGCAGAAGACAAGGGGGCTGATTCAGAGCCTCAAACTATAAGGGATAAGAATTTATAGTTGATTTCCATTGGTTTAATTACTTGTATCTCTCAAGATGCTGACACTTCAAAAAAGAAATTCCCAAAGGAATTACTGAATCTTTGAACTTTTGAGCTAGAAGGGCCCTTAGAGATGAAACCTCTCACCTTATAGCAAAACCAAGGCTCACCAATTCCAGTGACTTGCCCAAGGCCAGCTCAAGGCAGAGAAAGAGGAAGAGTCTGCTCTTCTGGACAGCACATGAACTGAGAGCACCGGGACCCAGATCTAACCCTGAGTAGATCAGGAATGCACTCCCGCCTTTAACAGACTATAGGTCTAGGAGTCTAGGTGAGATCTCCGATGCTCTGTGTTGGTTCCAAGTAGATAGGATGACTTGAGCCCATGTGAATACGGGCATCTTATTGAACCTTTGCTAAGGGTGTTCCCTAAACCCAGAGCAAGATTCCCAGAGCATATGGTCAATCTGTAGCTTGTTAATATTAAGAAATGAATTTTCCTCTCTATCCTCTGAGTAAACATATCCTGCAATAAGTTAGACACTAGGATCTCATTGAACATCTCTGGTTCTGCTTATACCAACTTCTGACATGATCATCTCATATCATCACAGTCTTGAAATCTCTGTTTAACATCTTAGGGCTCACACACAGCCCCTGGGGATCCTGGCTGAATTCTTTTCCTACACATGATTTGTACCTTTCTCTTAGAAGAATTTGGCAGAGCCAAGAAAATCACCAGTCTGTTTAGAAAACATACATTTCCTCCCCATTAGACAAGGGAAGTTAATAGGAACATCCTCAAATTAACAAATTTATTTCTGTCAATCAAATACATACATGTATTTAAATAGCTGAAATTCTAAGACTATTAGGAAGTCCAGTTATTCAAATTTTCCCTCTTGTCGCATAAGGCCACACATTCTTACTCATCAATCACGTCTCTAAAATAACTGTCAGTTGTCATTTCTAAAACAGAAGTTCCAAGATGTCCTAAGTGTTTACTGAGATCAGAGCTAGGCCACAACCAGACAAAATAGAAACCAGACAACAAAAGGGTATTTCTGATGGTTGCTGGGTGTGTGCTGGGCGAAGCTAGTTTCAGCAGAGAAGGGGAAGCTGGGAAGGGTAGGAGCCACTGGCTACTGTAACAGGGGACCTTGGGCATATTACCTTGTTTGGTAACAACCCTGTGGGGGTAGCATCTTTTGGCTCCTGAGGAAGCCAACTTCACTAAGCAGCTTGCCTGAGGTCAAACAGCTGGTGAATGGTAGAATGGCAATTTGAATCCAGATTGATCTCTCTTAAGCCCATCCTTTTAATTAATTTTACTATAGATATAACCATATTAACAAACAGAGAAGAAAATCCCCATAATTTCATAACCCAAATACAATTGCTGGCATTTGGGCACAGTTTTTGTAAGCTTTTCCCACATAGGCATTTTGCTTTCAAAATTAAGCTCATATTCCACATACGATTTGGTATCTTGCTTTTTTTTCTATTCAACAACCTAAACATTTTTCCAATTTATTTTGCAATTTTGATCGTTATTTTAACTAATACATAATGTACCACTGAATAGATTCAACACAGTTTTCATAATGAAACCTCAATTGTGGGACACTGAGTTTCTTCTCAATTTTTTTGGCAAAGCACAAATGTTATTTCCAGTATACCATGCTGTCTTCCCAAATATGCACTGTCACCATCAAAAGTTTCAAATAGACAATACCAGTCAGCAGATAATGAAAAACCATGATTAAAATATTTTGAAAACACCCCCATCACTGATCTCTCTGGCCTGGAATCAAATAAATCTGATGAATGCTATTAATGAAGGGTGACCCAAAAATAACAAGTTAAAAAAAGCTGCACTTTTGAGACTCCAAAGGACACGTGCTTTTAATGGTTTAATGCTCTACTTTCAGTTTCATAGAAACGCCAACAAAAGAAGTCAGCCTTACTAAAATCTAGATCCGGAAGAAGGGAAATTCTTTGAAAAGAAAACAAATCCCATCAGCTTTCCGTATCAGAGTGGTCGGAACTTACAAACGAAGCCGAAATGCTCACCAAGGACTGTGTCATATTTCACAGTTAATTTGCTATTCAAAATGTCACGGACCCATTTTTCTCAGGTCAAGTGAATAAGCAACCACGGAGTGGCTCTGAGTTCTCAAAAAATAACCCTATGCAGTCAAAAAAACAGCAATGTCAAACCTAGTGTAAGATTACTGAATTTATAAGATACAAAGCACGGCTGTCAGAAAAATCTCTTGAGTTTGAAGGAAAGTAATCTCCAAAAAAACTTGTGTGCCTCCTTGTGAAAATGTGCTCTGAAAGCTTTATTAGAATCCATGCCACCGTTGGTTTGACGAGGAAGCAGCACACTTATATATGCCTGACAGCACCTGCTCCCCAGACAGAGTACTATAACAATTGTTCCAGATCAGGGAAAACTGAGTGAAAATGGACAGAACTGGTTGTTTCCATTCCTGCCCAAGCTGGAATCTGCTCCCTAATGGCAATGTACATATAGTCCATACAACATACCCTTCACCCTTTCCATAATGGCTGTTTAAACCTACACCTTCCTCTCCATTTCCCCAGCTCTCTCTACCCCACACATTGATGGAGAGTTGTACTTTATCTGACCCTAAGGACATTCTTTTCCTCTCCAATGTTTAAGCTAATTCTGGACTTCATCTTTCCTTTGGACTTCTCCTTCTCTTAAAAGTTAAAAGTTTCCTCATGGGAATGTCAAGTGGTACAAACCAATTAGGAAAACCATTGGCTATTATCCAGCAAAGTTGAAGATGCACATACTGTAAGTCCCAGAAACTCTTCCCTTAGGCACCTATCTTAGAGAAACCACAGCAGGATGCACATTCAAGGACACTCACAGGAGCACTGTTTAAAATAGCAAATTGGAAATGACCCAAATGTCCACTGAGAGAAGGGATAAACTGTGCTATGTTCATACAATGGAAGACCATACAGCAGTGAAGATAAATGAATGTCATGCATGATGCTTCATGCACCAATAAGGATGAATCTAAAAAAAACAAATATTGATTGAAAAAAGCAAATGGTGTAAGATGACCATTTATATATACCCTGAGATAAACAAAACAACAGATTGTTTAGGGAAAGAAACTTGCACAGAAAAGCAAGGAAATGACAAATACAAAATTCCAAACAGTGACTCCACTGAGGAAGAAGAGTATGGTGAGGAGGCACTCACAGGGGCTTCCGAGGTACTGGTGATGTTCTAGTTCTTAAGCTGCAGCATGGGTACTAGAAGTTGTTTTATTCCTTCCCTCCTCGCCACTGACACAATGTTGATGGGAGGAGTGTACACACATACATATATATTCCTTTGTGTACATCATAATAAAAATCATTTTTTCCTAATTAACCTGAACCTTCCTTGCTCAGCTCCTCCTTCCCAGAACTTTCACCCCCTGCAAAGCCTTGGGCTTGGACCCTTGTCTCATGTTGAGCGCTTGATCCCTCCAACTCCCTGCTCCAGTCAAACATAAGGACCACACAAGACCCAGTGCTCTCTACAAGGACTCACTTATGTTAATTCAGGCCACCACTGAGGGGAAGGTAACATCTCTCACTCAGAACGTGGTGGTAACCTTACTGCAAGGACACTTGAATTCCCACCTGGAGAAAGCGGTCCCCATTTCTAATCTGTCCACCCAGAGTACAGCCATCCTTTGCTGAATTGTGCCAAGGAGCTGCAGGCAACAGCACTGGCCTAGGTTTCCCACACCCAACCCAAGACCAGGGTCGTCTGAGGCTCGGTAAGCCTATCACATGGCATTACTGCTACCCCAGTTACTACTGAGTAGTATCCTGTTACTACTGACTTCCCCAAACCACCCTTTCTTCATTCCTATAGAATAATCTCAGACTCAGTCAGCCCTCAGACATGCAGACTCGCAACCTTGGCATAATTCTCTACCTCCCACCCCACTCCCACTTTACTATTGAGTTTATTTTTTGGTTCTACCCGCAGGTAGAGTTCCTGATCTTGGTACTATGGCCTGAATTCAGACAAAACAAGAGTTTGTACTGGATTTATTCCATTTCAGGAATGTTTACTCTAAAAGCTTTCCTATTTCCTACTCAAAAAGTAAAGCCGATAAAGAAATTATTTTGAAAGCAAATGAATTCAGAAAATAGTTTCTTTTAACCTCAAATGTTCTCCCCTGTTTAGCAGACTAGTTGTGAAAAATACAAACTATAACTACTGTCCTGGAGATCTGGGTCTACGTAATTTGATTTATCTTAAAAAATGTTTCACGCCATCTGCATCATGACATGAAAACAGGACAGCGCATCTCCATTTTCACTTTAATGGGCCTATTTTCATTGGATCACAGAAGACATGCTAAAGTGAAGAATGAAGTAGAAAAAAAAATACAAGTAAGGAAAGGTTTATGAATAAGTAGTGGAATACTGTAAAGCAAACTCAGAGCTCTGCCCTGAGGAGCAAGATGCTACAGCACAGTTACAGGGCCTGGCTAAGTGGATGCGTCCAATAAAAAACTCTGAATTCACCAAGAAACAGAAACTGAAAGACAAGTCTGAAATACCAGGCAAGTGAAGGTGACTACAAAGTAGGAGGTGGTAAGAACTGGACTCAGGGACTTGACTGTGAGGAAAGAAAAAAAAAAAAAAGGCAGGCCTTTGGGGAAAAGCACCTGAGGTGGCTGACACCTTCCATTTGGGTGAAGAATGTTCATGTTCTCAATGATACCAGGGCCAGGGGATACAGTGATATGAGAGAAAACACAGAAATCTGCTGTGTGCCCTCTCAAATCTGAGCTGGGATATGGAATGGTTATGCATGGGTTAAAAGTCAGGTGAAATGCCAGTTACTTAAAATTTACATACAAAAGGACCTCAGATACTCACTGATGTGTGTGGGCTTCACTCCTCAAAAGAAAATTTAAAAAATATTTCTGGAGAAAAACAAATGCGTTTTCTTGAATTGACACAGTTTGCTCTGTCAGCTCTGAAATTATTGTTTCTGAAGCTTTTTAAATTTTTCCTTTAAACAACATTATATAGTATTTGTTGTTGTTAAATGGTACTATCTAGAAAACACAGAAGCCTAATTATATTTTCTTCTTGGCCACTGTAAAAACAGAATAATGAAAAACTTATTTGATTGGCTAGGAGCCAATGTTTATTAAAACCAACTATGAGAAAATATAGTTAATATTACGGCAACTGTCAAAAACTTTTTGTGGCGGGGCATGGTGGCTCACGCCTGTAAACCTAGCACTCTGGGAGGCCGAGGCAGGAGGATTGCTCAAGGTCAGGAGTTTGAAATCAGCCTGAGCGAGACCCGTCTCTACTATAAATAGAAAGAAATTAATTGACCAACTAAAAATATATATACAAAAAATTAGCCGGGCATGGTGGCGCATGTCTGTAGTCCCAGCTACTCAGGAGGCTGAGGCAGGAGGATCGCTTGAGCCCAGAAGATTGAGGTTGCTGTGAGCTAGGCTGATGCCATGGCACTCACTCTAGCCTAGGCAACAAAGTGAGACTCTGTCTCAAAAACAAAAAAAAACACCTTTTTGCACTACCAGTTCATGGGCCGTGCATGAAAAAAGTCCTAACATCTTACCATCGAGGCCTTTCCCACACCTAAACCCTCACCACGGACCACAGTAACAACTTCTAAAACTTCACCGGGTTTTTTAAGTTATTGTATTTCATCTTCAATACCCAAGATCTATTCAAACTTTTCCCCATTATCAACTTCACTTTTTTGTAATAAGCAGCACTTTGAGGGACATCAAGCTCTTTCAAAGGAAAAAAAAAAGTTTATTTCCTTCATCTGGTAATAGTACAATAGGCAAAGTGGCAGTTACCCTGTTTTTTAAAATTACAGTTTCCCTACCCCCAGTCTAGAAGGACTACTTTTTAGAATATTCTTCTAAAGATGGACAATGTCTTCCCTACACACAAAGGTTTTGTTTGTTTTAAATTACTATAGCATTAAATCTGGACATAGAGCTGCAACAACAACAACGACAAAATAATGTGGACAGAAAGCTTCTTCCCCTGGGCCCATTCTTCTACCCTATCTACAAATCCGCGCCATGTTGAAGTCGGAGGTTATCCAATCCTGGGCCAGTCCTGCCCAAAGACAGGGGGCACAGCAAACAGAATCCGGTAGATGAGGATTACTTTCTCCCCCTCCTCGGCGTCTCTTCACCTGACTCCTACCAAGACCCCTGCATGTCAGTCTCAGACCCTCTGCACCCTCTGCTCAGTCAGACACGTGCCGCGGCCTCACCTGGGGCCTCAGGCCTGCCCGCCTCTCCCACGGCCAGCAGCTCATGGCGCTGCGGTGGGACAGGCAGGGCACTCACGCCCCGAGGCCCACACGCTCTTCACACGCTGCCTCATGTTCACTTCGAAATCCCTTCACTTTCTCTTGGCAGCATTATTTGGAAGGATTCTGCAAACGGATAAATTGTTTTATCCCTTGTAAATTGTTAACCACACAAGTGACCCACAAGCACCTCACTTCCTTTCAGCTTTACACTCTGACTACACTCCGTAGTGGCACGTTTCACAACTTAACGAACACCCCTCCACCTTCCAAGAAGCTGCTGTGTTCGTACCACAGTGGGGGCTGCTCTCCACAGACCGCATACTCGCAAAGGAGGACGGGTCTTCAATAGAAGTGAACCCTTCAAACAAAGATTAGTATCCCACATCCGAACACAGGATTCCAGTCCCGCCTTAGGAAAAAAAAAAAAAATCACCCATGGACTAATACTTGGGTATGTTACAGGAAGTGGGTTCAGGATTTAAACTGACACCAGTGAGAATATCCAGGTACCTCTACCCCCAAGTAGTGACTAACCAAGCACCCTACGAACTTTCCCCTCTCATCTTACTGCCCCCTCTCAGGGCATTTTCACATTATCGCCAGAATGACAGATCTTAGACGCAGAACACCTTGATGTCAGCAAGGCCTCTGAGAGTCACTCAGCGACATACCTGAGCAAGCTGGGAAACCCTGGGCCAAGTGGTGATTCAGCTGGTGGACTCAGAACTGACTGAGGGCACTAACACCTCAGAACTGACTGCGCCTGAGGGCACTGACACCACAGAAGAGCACCACTGACCTGGAGGGACGTCCCTGGCACAGAGCTTTTCGTGCTTTCATCAAGATGTGCTTATAGAGTTCAGAAATAATTCACAGAGATTTTACAAGATTTCACTTGGCTGGAATGACAGCCACAGCTGACCAAAACAACACACACCCTCCCCTCAATTAACAGAGATAAAATCCTGCTTTTATTTGTAAAACATCAGTGTGTGTGTGTGAGTGTGTGTATGTGTGTGTAGAATAGTGTCATCACCTGTCTCATACCTGTCAATCTGCTCAGTTGGGACAACTCACTCTGTTTACAAGTTCTGCCAGTGGCCCCATCCCCAGGCTCTAGGTGGGCAAGGCTCTAGGCCATAGACACTCAGAATCATACCAGACTCTGACCTCAGACCAGGGTTTCCTTTTACTCTTTGTGCTCAAGCTCCTGCCTTGGGCCCTACTCCATTTCAGTGGTTGATATCATAACTCCTTTTTGTGGACTCAACTCCTGTATTAGCTCCCGGACTGGAGTCCACATATACCTGCATGCCTCACTTCAGGCCCTGTAACCTTCTCAGCCAGGCAATTCTGCTGCCAAACACCCATCCATCTAGACGGCTGGCTACAGAAGCGCTCCCCAGGCTATGCCTTACCAGACTACCCAAACTACCTCTTGTTTGCTGCCTGCTGCTGGTACCATCCCCAGGAGCACGTCCCAGCCCACGGGTCTGTTTGCTCTCTGCATCACTGTCTGGTCTACATTCTGGATCCCAAGCTGATCCCATCCTGGTACTGACAGAGACCCAGATCTTCCCCAGCGGGGAAGGGCTGAGTTTAAAGAATTCATATTTAAGAAGTCCTAAGGATTTTTATCAAACATAAGCTCCATGCAAGCTGAAGCTATGACAAAGTGACTAAATTAGAGATACAATCTTGATCTGGAATAGTGTAGCATATACTGATGCAGAAAATACATGCATCTCATGAAACCTAATAGTGGCCCCTCACTCTACACTGGTCAAGCCATCTTCTGAAGTATTGTGTTCATGTCTGGAAGAATCACATTTTCAAAAGGATAGTGACATAAAGGGAATGTACCCAGGAGGAAATGACTAGAATGACAGAATTCCTGATACCAGCTAGTGTAAGAAGGTTGTAAGAACCAGGGTTCTTGGCCTAGGTAAAGAGGATTTTGGGTCGGGGGGGGGGGTGGTCTCTGGTACTGAAAGGCCGTGATGACCTAGAGGCTTCTATTACAAGAGACAGTGTGAGGGTCGACAGGAACACAGCGAAGAGGTGAACTACAGCAGTAAGTGCTTGTCCCATGTCTGCTCCTGATTGGGTGACCCTGCATCTCCAGCCTCAGTTTCCCCCTAACACATGGGAGGGTATGATTTCCAAGGCCCCTCCCACCTCAAGGCTCAAAGCTCAAGATTCCTCGTCATTACATAAACCTCAATCTGAGAAAGACAACAGGCATGGCCTTGCCTGTTCCAAAGCCTAGAAGAAGAGATTAGTTCTTCCATCCTGCAAGTGGCCTCTTTCAGGAAAACTAAATGGCCTGAAGTAATGAATGAAACAAGTGATTGCAAGCCTTATGTTTTAGTAAATGAAAAAAAAAAAATACAGAAATTCCCAATTAGAAGGTATGGTAGGCAGAAAAATGCCCCCACACACCAAATATTCACTTCCTAATCCCTACAACCTGTAAATGTTACCATATATGGCAAAGATGTGATAAAGTTAGGATTTTGAGAGGAAGAGCTTATCCTGGATTAGCTGGTAGGCTCTAGAAGCCAGCACAGGTGTCCTTATGAGAGGGGCGGGAAGGAGCTCTGACAGACACACAGAGGAGAAGGCAATGTGAAGGCAGAGAGGGGAGGGATGTGGCCACAAGTCAAGGGACACCTGCAGTCACCAGACCTGGAAGAAGTAAGCAACAGATTCTCCTCAGAGCCCCTGGAAGTAGTGTGGCCCTGGTGACACTGTGGTATTGCACTTCCAACTTCTAAAACAGAGAGTATAAATTTCTGTTGTTTTAAGCCTCTAAGTTTATGATAATTTGCCTGGCAGCCACAGCAAACTAAAGGTTGTTTTCTGCTTAAATAAAATTTTGTTATGGGCTAAAAGTGAGAAGTTAAAACTTTAAGGGAAAAGCTTGGATGTTATGTATTTTCATGGCCCATCCCATACCAGTCTCAGAACAAGTGCAGCTCTGCTCTTAAAAGTGTTTAGGGGCAGTGACAAAAAGCATCTTTTAAGCCATTCTTCATACATACTGCATTAATAATCTCTCCTGCACATGTGATTTCAGCAGACAGTAAGTCTATACAAGGCAGACAAGCAAATGATTCCAACCTCCGCCCAGCAAGCCTGGCTGCAGCAAAGCATATTATGCAGTATCTGAAGGCTACAGGAGAAAACCTCCACATAAAACAAATGGCACAAAGTACGTAGGTGAGAGCTGGTCTTGATTCTCTATTGTACCATGGGCAGCATTTTCCCCGACTCTCTCCTGGCAACCTCTAGCTCTTGCCTTACAGAATGATGAACGCTACTGAGACGAGACCTGTAACGAAATGGTCCCCAAGCCTGGGAACCTGCAGTGGAAAGAGAATGAGTGTCTCACAGGCTTCCCCTACTCCCACTACCCACAGAATGCCACCCCTGGAAGTCACTGTCACACTGTCACAGGGGGACCACCTCGCAGTTAGATTATTCTCTTCATAGGTTTCTAATTGCTCCTTGAGAAAAGGAGCAATTATCACTACTACTTTTAAAACCAAAAATAAGAAAATGCTTTTGAATTCAGTGAAGAGAAAATAAAAGATGTGTATAAAATTCCAGTTACATTACATGAGGCTGATAGGGATTCACCTGTCTTCTCTACTGAGCTTCAGGACAAGAGAGCACCCTCCGGGAGTAGAAAGAGAAGGGGCTTTGAGTCTGAGACGAACCTTTGGATCTTGCCACTCCTAGATATTAGTCCTAGGGCAAATCATTCCTCTTCTGTTGAGCCTCATTTTCTTCAAATGCAAAATGGGGCAAATGAATATGATAACATGTGGCCTAGTACAGTGGCTGGCCCAAGGGTGTTCATTAATGTTTAAGAAATGAATGAATTAACTGTTCTGTATCCAGGACTAAACGAGCCACCCCCAATTTTTCAACTCTTTCCCTGAATCACAATGAAAATACTGTTATCTGTAGCACTTCCAGATCAGTCATCAATATCTTCCCGAGTTTACAATGTCTAGGAAGAAAGACCTTCTTTTATCTTAGAAATTCAAATTGGCAGAGGTCGTGTTTTTGCTTGTTAGACAGTAGCATTTACTTTTACAATCCAGAGATTTGTGTAAAAGAAAGTTGGTCAGTCATTATAGATGATGCATAACAACTATTTGTGGTCTAAGCCTAAAATGTTTGCCTTTCAGTCTAAAACAGAACTTTAAGCATGTTCCTTCCTCCTAAACACACATATTTGCGTGCGCGCGCTCTCTTTCTCTCTTTCCCCAACTCAAAGCCATTCCCATTTCCTGATCCCCAGTCACCAGGAAAGTGGGCTGTGTGAAACATGACCCTTACTCAGAGACACCCTGAGGCTGGGGTCATTCTGTGGCCTGGTCACCAGCAGTATGGGTCACTCTGAGTGTGAGGTTGGGGCAGGGGGATGGAGAATGTCTGCCAACTTGGCCTCCTGTAGTTACTGGGCTGGCAGCCTAAGGACACATGTCAGGGAGGGCCTACAAGACAACTCCATCTGCATGTGGGAGCTGCCCTCTCCTGTCCCCATTGGCTGAGAGGCCACAGCACCTGGCACCCCTCCCCTCCACTGAGGCAGCTATGGCTTCCTCAGATGGCAGGGAGTGGTGCTTACTTGGTTCTTCTCTTACTCCTCTTCACTCCCTCCCCTGCCTTCCTAAAGCAACCAGCACACACAGGCAGGGGGTGCACCCCAAACCATCCCCCCTCATTCATACTGGAGACACATCCTCAAGCCATCCCAGCAACCAGCATCTTGAAGCCTTGGATACTACATAAGCACTCCAGACCTGCTGAACCTCAGAATTCCTATTCCCTCCACTAGAGAAAAAACTTGTATGAATTACATTTGCCACCTCTCAACCAGCTGTGTACGTATCACCTGCACATGACTTTAAAGCTTGATTCCAGATGCAGCCTCAAATTTTGAACTCTCAACTGTCCAGAACTAGATTTTTTTCCCCAAAAAGACTATTCGCCCCATGATAAGAATCTAGGATATTTTTATCATTTCTCTTGGGACTTATTAAAACCAAAGAAACAGTGAAAAATGGAGCAACTTCCACATTTGTTCTATATTTACAGACCTACACTTTTCAAGGAACTCGCTCAGAGGGGAAAAAAACAATTCTAAAGCAGGTGGTAATTCTTCTTACTTTTCTTTTTGAATGACTGTTTTAGTTTTGCAAGACTTCTGTGTCTATCAAATAGGCAGTAGTGTTTATGGCCATATTTGTGGCCTGAATAAAGCCCTCTAAGCCCTGCAAACAGATGGAATGGCAATACAGGAATTGTTGGTCTCACTGAAACTGCAGAAATGGCAGGGGCCTCTCTCATGGCAGGCACTGAAAGACTTTTAATCACACTAGGTAAAGGCCATCCAGGATGCATTAAAATCAAACCTTTCTACTCAGCCCTTTCATAGTAGTTATGACCAACGTAGATGTTATTTTAATCATATTTAATTTACTAAATGGAATGACTCAATTTAATCAGCTTTTTCTACTAAAAAAAAGCACATTTTTATTCTGACATAACTTGATTATATATTTTTCAAAATTCAGATGAGTACAGGTTTCACTTTCAGAAGATACACTTTATACATTTAAAGCAGTGATTTATGGAAACCATACTCAGAACTGTATTCCTCAAGAATTCCAGAAAATTCTGTACAAAAAAAATTATTTTAATGTTTCCCTTGTGCTCTTACTGCTTCTCCTTATTTTATCTTTGGACTCTCTTTGAGTGCCCAGATTACTTCATTCTTAAGAATTATCTATTCATTTGTCTGCTTGAAACTGTGTACTTCAGGAGAGAAAGCCAAGAAGTGATTGTCTTATCTCCATATAATGCTATTAACAAGCATGGTTTCCACAGATAAAATCCCTAGATGGAGAAGAGAAACCATGTTTTCTGGGGTGCACAATAAGATTTTTTTTTTTACTTTGCCACCTTCCAAAGTGGCTTTCACTGGCTCTTTTTACCCCTTTATTCAGTCATGTGTTGTTCACTCGCACCTGCAATCAACATCCTGCTAAGCCAGGCCCTAGGCTTAGCACAGATTAGGATTCTGACCTGACAAAGTTAGAGCCCAATAGGGAGCACAGCAAGTGGATAGTTATCATACAAATAACTACACAACTACAATGACGGCTTTGAAGAAGTACTTGGTGATAGGGCAACCCCATCGACTGGGGGTGTGGGGATTTGTCAAGGAAGATCTCTCTAGAAGGTGACATTGCTTTCTTACTACTTATCAAACATTTTTAAATAGGGTACACAAACATATTGTCTCAGATATGATATAAATTCCAAGTGAAGAGGAGGTATGAGAAAGAGAGGCTCTGGACCCAGCAGATTGGATTAGAATCCTAGCTATAACTGTGGTGCCTTGGACAACAAACCCGGTAAGGGACATGGCTCCTTCACAGAACTGTCATAAAGTGTAATATACACCAGGCAGTCCGTGTGTAGTTCAATAGACTATAGCTATTAATTAATACAGAACTTATGCTGACTTACCTTTGAGCTTTGACATGTCAAAATAAAGCTGATTTTCCATACTGCGTTCTGTCTTTACAAAAAATGTTCAACTACAAAAGCATTCAAAAAACAAACACTATGACTTAAGCAATTTTTCTCCACTCAGGTTGGCCAACAGGTATCATTAATCCTTTGCACTCGCTTGCTTTTTTCTCATTATCCACTCGACATTATCCACACTCGACATCTGAGTGCAGAGGGTTAACTTACACAATGGAGGCACGCGGTATACACCAGGTCCTTCTTGGCAGATACATAAATACGGGCAAAAAGAAAAGTTGATGCATCTGTGCTCAACAGCCTTCTATTAGCATTAGGAAAAGCTTCTGAATTAGAGCTTTTAAAATGGTAAACTCCCCTAAGACAGGTAAGTGTTTTTCAGTGTTAACTACTTGACCGAGAGGGTAGAGGCAGAGAGCCCTTTAGAGGCAGCTCAAATTCATTCGTGGAAGAAGCATTCCACCCCTGCTCAGCTTCTCTTCCTCTGGGTTTCCTCAGTACTTGTAATCACCTACACGGCCGAGACAGTCACACTTGTGGGTGCCTTTGTGTGACACTCCCTGCTGCCTTCAGTCCCAGTCCAAGACTGGCCTTATCTAGCATATTCTAGATTGGTGGCCAACAGCTTTTTTTTTCTATTTTGGTATAAGACTCAAGTCAGAAAACAAAAAAATATATGTGGTTTGTGTTTTTAAGTTAAAAAAATGAGTAATTTTATTTGGCCCTGGAAAAGGGACCACTTTAACAAGAAAAATGACCGAGAGGAGAAACGATTTGCTGAAACCCAGTTAGCAGTAGAACTAAAGCAAGAATTTAACTCATCCCACCCAGACCCCACCCCCACTTACTGAGCCCCACTGTTTGCCTGGCTTTGAGCCAGTACTGAGATCCAGGGGAACAGCCCCCTGCCTGCCTACTGTGGTCACAGGATTCACTCAGCCTGAGTTGGACAAGGCAGGGCAAGTCACGCAGTCTGGAGCTTTCCCCAGAGGCTCCAGCCTGCTGTTGGCCTGGCCCATGAGGGTCACAGTGTGCTGACCTCCCATGGGGGAGAGCCTTTGCCAACCCCTGGCTTCTACAGCCAAAACCTAAATGCATGGGAACTCTAAAAAGGCTACCCTTGCTTTGCCCTGACTAGAGCCTTTTTATTTCCCCAAGGGCCCCTGGTTTACATAAGCTGAAAAGCCCATGACTGACAGTAGATCACAGGCCATTCTGCAGAAGCTCCGGGGGCCTGTGTGGGGTCAAAGGTCAGGGGTTGCTCCTAATTGTTCTAGAACAATGTTTCAGATAGTATACCTCTTCAACTTAAAACAAAGTTGCATTGGCTGCATTCAAATGGCTCCCATTCAGGGAGAACCTCTCTTGCACCCAAATCAAAATGAGAAATAACCCTAAGTCATTCGCAGATGAAGTGTCAGCCCTGAGTGGCCGGGGAATTGAGGAATGTAACTCGGAACAGCTGAAAAATGACACCCAAGGTAATGTGGTTGGGCAGAGTAGTGCAAGGCATAACAGGACCCACTGGGTGGCCAGTGAGAGCTGTGTAAGTTCAGTAAGTAGGGAAACTCAGGCCTGGGAGATGAGAGAGAAGTGCAGGCAGAGAAGACTGAGCAAACGTTTGTAGAAAGAATGAATACATGGCTCCTTCTCGCACCTTCTCCATAACAGAGCTTTCCTGGATAGCCCAGCCCTCAGCCTGAGCTTCCAGAGTCCCTTCTGCACAGCTTTGACTACAGCATAATTACCTGAGTACCCGTCTGTCACACTCACTTTTGTTTCAACAGAGTCCAGCATGGTGTCTAATACCCAGTGGGCACCATAAAAATGTGAAGTGAATGAAGAATGACCTGCTACACACTGACTGCAATTCAAAGGTACAACTAAAGCAGAGGCAGGCAGCCATCTGACAGTGGAGGAAAAAACAACAATGGACTAAAGGGAATCTCCCTGCGCCAGTTTGAAGATGGAGCACTCCCCACCCCTCACCAGCCCAAAGGCTCAACAGCGACAGGACAGCTGTTCATTCTATTTCTAGGGTGGGGAGACATAACTTATAGCTAAGACATATGTTCCCATAATTACCAGAATTGAGTGTTACAACTAAGGAACAGGGGAAATAGTGGGTTCGCTTAAGTGAGATAAGATTTTCTTTCTATTTCATATACCAGTTTCATCTTCAACCTCCCTCTCAGACACCTGTGAAACTCAGAATTACAATCCCAAATTAAAAGTGGACTTCAACCTGGGTTGCAGTGGAAAATGCTTTGTAATTCACAAGGTACATGCACTCAGTGCAAAACTTGTTCACTTACTTTTTCCACGTCTAGATCAGCATCCTGCTTCTTCAAAAAACTGTAGAAGAAAAAAAAAAATAGTGAGGCATCAAAAGAGAACCACGTACTCTCTGCCTGTAAACCACCCACAAAGCACCACCATAGAATTTCCATTTGTTGCAGACAATCAATTTGCCTAGAAATTTTTTCTAGTTCACACAATTGTTACGAAGTCACAGTTGCCACAAACACCTGCCTGAAACTGCAAAGACCTGGCCCTGTACCACCAAAGGAAGCCAGCATGAGATTTTAACTTTCCGGAGCCAGGAAAGATAAAGATGGAGGCTCTGAGTATTTATTTACACATACACATACACACACAAACTCACACACACACACACACTTCCCTTCCTCAGAGTCTCTACAAGTCATCCACATTTGGGGCACATTAAAAATGAGAGTTCTACAGTCTCATATAACTTAATTCTTAGATTAAATCACCCTATCCCCCAGCCTCTATCTGTTCTGCTTCCTATTTGACTGTGGGTGGGCTTCACTGTCAAATAGCCTTCTAGGCATGGCCCCCGTTTCCCATGAGCTGGGGTTCCCCTCTGTGGGAGGTTTGCCAACTCACAGGCCCGCACCAACTTGCCCGTGGAACTCGAGCCCCAGGATTACCCTAGAACCTTGCACCAAGCCCCCGGCAAGGCTGAGTGCTGATTCTGACGACACTTATGCTCACATCCCATTAATCTTACGGTGCCAGGAACAGGATGGCAGATTTCCAGTTTGTTCATACATTCTGCCTACAACCTGCCAATACTATGATACCTCATTTGTTATTTGCAATTTTAACTGCTTGAATAAAGCTTCAGTTTTAATAAGGCATCTAAAGAGAACAATAAAAAATGGTTGAATGGAATTATGTTGATAACATTATGTTAGGGCAGAAAGTGAGAGGTTTGAGTTAAGGAATCTGAAAAAAAAAAAAAAGAAACAATTTTTCCTATCTTAGTAGAGACTGTTAACCTTTTTCAACGTGACTCTTAGAATCTTTCTTCCTAGTCCATGGTTTAAAACAGCTCCATCATAAATTACTATTCCCACCAAAACCATCCCCCCAACACAAACAGAGAATTTTTACACTGCTTGAAAAGATGTATAATTAACAGTAACATCTTTGTTTTGTTTAATCAAAGAAGACTCAAACGAAAGAAAGAAGAAATGACCATGGGGAAGAGAATTAGAAACTCATATATTGTTCTCTGCAGATGGGCATTCAAATCATGAACTCACTGCAGACAAGCAAGAGAACCACCATGGAGGCTGGAGAGAGAATGTGCTAACAATAATAAACAGGCCACTACAGCCTGTGCCTTAGTGACCCATGCCACCCCCTCTTTTTCTGGCTTCTGAGACATGCTGTCCTATCTTAACTAAGGAGACACTGCCAGGCAAGACATGCCTTTTCTTCTGGCTAACCCACTGGGGATCTAGACACTGCTGAGCTGTACAAAATGGGAATTCTCTCTGTCCAAAAGTGTTAACGTGCTTCCCTACAATCAGAAGAGAGTAATTTAATACTATGAGACATTTTACCAAAGGGAATATATATAAGTGGAAGTTTGACTTCCATTCTTGAATGCTTCTATAGAGGTTTAAGAAAGTTGTTGTTCTGATGTATAGGTCACAACAAGGAATTTTCTATTTGAAAGGGGAAGATTCTCTCATCTGCCACAGAAAGAGCACTTGGAGAATCATTACCCTTTTCCAATGTAGGGAAGGAACTTAACACCTCTCTCTCATGCATACTGCATAATTGCAACAACACAGGATGCACAATGCACAACAGATTCTGAATGAATGAGCCTTCATTCCACTGCACTTTAGCAACTGGTACCAAGAGGAAAACTAAAAACCCATTTGGAGCTGCTGACTCACTACTGCACAAGGAGTGTTATCCATACATACATATAAACGGCATCATCCAATTTCTTTTTCAGGCTTACTGAACAGATGGAGTTAACTAATAAAGACAATATATATATATGCTTCATTGTGCAGCCATAAACCAAAAGAAGGATACCACAGCTTTAACTTCAAGGACTCCCAGCAAGATGGCTTGACATATTTTTAGGCATTGGCCCCATTGTTTCAAAGAGGATAAGGATGGACAAAACAGAATTGTCTAAAAGTGAAATTGACATGGCAATCCCATCTAGAATAGAGTGGCATTTGCTTTTAAAACCATGTATATCTTTCTTAAATAAAGGCTGTGTTTCTGAAAAGTTGGCAATAAATAAGTTTTGGCCACCGAATATTTAAGTGAAAAAGACATTTTTTATTTAAATAACTCCTATATTAAAAATCATTTTTTAAAAATTGACCAATTATTCTCCTAATTTATCTTGATTCTAAATCTTGTTTTTAGAAAAACCCAAGTGTTAAGGTTTCCAAGGACTAAGGCAAGATAGGCCCCTCCCACCCCGCCCATGTGTCCGGGTATACGTATATGTAGTTATACATTTTATATAGCTTTATATGTATTCAATTGTGGAATTGGGGGCATTAGAGCATTTTCCATGCCTTTATTCCTCCTGTTGAAGTGGTGCTGATGTTTTATTTGAGAAGCATGAATGAAGTGACCCAGATACTCCAGTGGAAAAGGCTGATCCATAAATGTTGCAAATGTGTGGTCAACTGCAGAAATGGAAGCCAAAGGACAAGATCTCAGCCAAACATGAACTACTCCCAACTGTTTAGATCAGATCAATCCTCCATCTTTGAGAGAATACACAAATATCCTACAAATACAACTGAGAAGTCCTCAACTCTGAGCTGTCTCCTGATAGAGCCATCCCACCAGCCCCCACCACTCTCTGTTTCCAAATGCCCATGGACATCTTCCCCTGAACCTCATGACAGGACAGTGCAGGCAGAGAGAGTAGCCGGTACCCAGGCAAAGCAGCACTGGCCACATGCTCAGAGAATGGCAAGAGGCTCAGTGGTGCTGCAGGGCACAGCAGTGGCTAGGAGACAGCAGGATGCAGGAGGGAGAATGGTGGGGAACTGGGGCAGGGGCCAGACCATGAGTGATGGTGTACACTAGCTAGGAAGTCAGCCAGAGGTAGAGGCACGCTTCTGCACTGCACCATTGTGTTTTCAACCTGCCTCTCTCTTGGGAAGGGGCAGAAAAAGAGATGCAGTCCCCAGTGTATTCCTGGCAGTGGGCTACACACCATCATTCCAATCTCACCAACCCTGCTGGTTGAGTATAATTTTTTCCTAAGGGACCTTCAGGGCCTAGGCTCAAAACTGCTTTTTCAGTTTTGTTTTCCTTTGCTGGCACTTCCAAACAGAACTCAATTTCCTCTCTGCTGTCTTCCTACAGCACTTTGGGCAGGGCCTGTTTCACGTATACCTGATAGTCTGTCAGCTCACTGGTGGCACCGAGCGTGGTGCCTGCAACACAGAGGGGTGGTGCCGCCTCTGCTGAAGGAAGGGTGAAGAGGGGCGGTGACAAGGAACTAGTGAACCTGCACTAAGTCAAGACCACCCAACTTCCTCCTGCATTACAAGGTGTGTGTGTTGGGGGGTGGGGGGCATAAATCCAGAGTGTAACACACACCACACACAACACGTACGTACCCAGAAGATGATCTTCTTCTTTATGTTTAACCCCATGTCTTTAGCTTTAAATAAATGATAGAGATCCAATCTGGAGATTCTGCTATTATTTCTAATATTATATAGCAATTCTTATTATTTAAAAAAAAATGTGACAGAGAAACTGAGATTCAATATATTGGGGTAATCATGTCACCCCAATATATTGGGGTCAATCATGTCTCATATAGGATGAAAGAGATTTAAGCACCATGATGAATCTAAGATTTAAATCATGGTTTGGGTTTTTTATTTGATTATTTCTAAAATGGAAGATGGAGAGAAAAATGAGATAAACTTTTCTTTTGCCATAGTATCTTCTCTACTTCGAATTCAACCCTTTTTACTACTTGCAAAAGATTTAAAATATTCATTGACCTGCCAAAAAACATCTGTACATTGCTGCACACGTCTTCACACACTCACATCTGAATGGCTTCTTTCTGCTTCAAGGATCACAGCTCCATTCGACCACAACTAAAGTGAGAACCTCGGAACCGTACGTAGCAGGATGTCAGTGGCAACGAAGGATGAGATAGCCACTCAACAGCGACTTCCACATGAAGCACGTCAACGGGGACAAGCGTTCCTTCGGTTATTCTTAACTTAGGACCCAAGGCACAAAAAAGACCAGGCAGGGCCAGACTCTGCCTAATTCCAAAGAAAGCTGAGGGCCACAGGGAGTACACACAGAAGCTCCTCAATGCTCTCTGGCAGAGGGGCAGCCCCTGGCTCCCTGCCTAAGCCCCGGAACAGGCCTACTCTCACAGGCTCCCTGCGGCCCGTGCAGCTGCAGACAGACACGCAGTGTGTGGGACCCTCCACGCTCAGGGTCACCACAATCTCCTGTGTGCCCAACAGCTGGGTCAGGCCCCAGACACAGGCCCCAGCTCAGACAAGGCCTTTGTTGTGGGGTATTCCTGACTGCCTCGTTTCCCCAGGAAAAAATGTATTTTCCTCTAGCCATTCATTCTGGCCCCAGACTAGCTCATTCTCCAGCGTCCTCCTGCACACAAACCTTCAAACAAGGCTAAAAGACGGTGGCAACTGCAACCTCTTCTGTCATACCTGCCCCTAGTCAAGATGCACTGATAAGTGCACATTCTAAATGGTGAGGGACATAGAGCAGTGACAAGGTTGGTACTAGACAATGCCACCCCAGGGGCATCTTCAGCAACTGGCACCAAGGTGAACAAGGTAGAGGACAGGCAAGGTGGCTGGGGAAGGGCCTTGTGTCTCCCACACTGGGGACATGGCACAGGACTCAGCCAGTGTTGTATGCATTCTATACTACTACCTCATTCTTACTTATTTTATACAAGTATTTATTTTGTCTCATTAAAAAGTAATACATTCTCATTGAAAATCTGGAAAATCTGGAACTCGTTATGGCACTGAAGCTTTTCCTTTGGGTCAGTTTTTCTATGCACACATAAATGTCAACATCCTACCTCAGCACATCACAGTGAAGAGCACACATGGCCACCAAAAAGGGGAGGGACTTTTTCTTATATATAAGAATGATACACCTGGCACCATTAACTTCAGGGTCTATTTCAATTAGTAAGGTGTAAAATGTAGACCAGACCACCTAATCATGTCCCTCACCACTGACCTATGAATTACTCTCTAAAATATAGAATTTTGGTCCACAGCCAGGGAGGAAGCAGTTTGCTTGGAAACTAAGTTCTATCCCTAGCCTTTCTGTTTCTTTGCCCTGTGATTGGGTAGGAGGGGGTGCAACAAGGGTCACATCTCAGAAAACCCACAGGGGCCAGGGAGGTAACAGAAATGAATAGAGCACGTAAGCTATGGCAGGGGTGAGCTGAAGAACCCTGGCCCCTCCCCAGGGGACAGTCACAACACTGTATGGGCAGACTGTTATCATTAGAGAATGCAGGTTTAGTTCTGCCAGACTGTCCCATTTTTTTCAAGAGAAGCTGGAAATCCTAGTTTTTACATAAAATTGCCCAACTTAAAAGTGTTAGTTTACATTTTAAAAATGCACCATGTGGCCCTACAAAACATAAATGAAGGTATCACCTAGCCCATAGAATGGTTTGCTATCTTTAGAAGTCATAAGATCTATGTCTCAGTTTCTCTTTCTGTTAAGTGGGAAACTTGACTGCTATCTGCTTACCACTAGGAGCTTATTTAAGAGCACAGAAGGGGTTTTTATTAACATATAACAAAATAACCCGAACACATTCAGATGCACAAAATAGGGTAATGTATTCTCTATTTAAGCCATGGTTTATAGAAACAGACTTGATGTTTTGCAGAATTATTTGAAATGCATACTATACAGCTGTAATACACGTAGAAGACAAGGGTGTGACCAGCTGGTGATACTGGATCAAATGGTGGAGTGAAAGCCATATTGGAATGGCTTTGACTTTTAACAAGCAGTGTGCTGAGAAGGTGGTATAGACAACTATCTCAAAAAGAACTGCAATAAAGGGCAGCAGGGAAGTGGGGTGTTAGCTAAAGTGGAATGGGAGTAGAGAGAGTATATCTTTAAGACTGATGAAATTATAACTATTTATATGTTATGGAAATTACCAGCATATTAAAGCAACCAGACAAAAAACCCAAGTGCCAATGGAAGGAACTGTGTCAGCAAAATACTAGACAGTGTTGGATGCAGCGAAAATTTTATTACTAAGAGTTAAGAATCCAAGATCTAGTTATATAGGTTTTCCTAAACAAGAAATCAGGGGGAAAAAAAAGAAAAAATCTTTACTACAACGCACACTGCCCCACATTTTACACTGTGCCATTTCTGTATTTGTCCTTTTTAGCCTACTTCTATCACAGTCTCTCTTTGCTAAAATACATTAGTTGCCATGGAAACGATGTCATAGTGTGTAAAACCATTTACTGTCCTTGGAAAGGCATTCATGATAAAATTGAACAGTAGCACGTTTTAAAAAGAGAAGCAACAGAAGGCAGTTGTGCAAGAACACAACAAGGTCTCAAAATCATGACTTCAAAGTGTTCCTCTACCACCAACATCATATGTCCCCAAGAGAGTTGTATCAGCTTTGGCATTGTCAGTTTCCCCCCAAATCCAGAGGAGCATCTTTCCAACTCATGCAGGCAAAATATACTTAAAACAAAATTTCTCATCTAATGTCGATGAAAACAACAGACTCCCCATAATTCACACTTACTCCCATGAGGGAGGGAGGGCCTGGGAGCCTATTGAGTCAGAATGGTTGCGTGCATCATAAGACCTCTACTAATTAAGAGGATCCAATCCTGTAATGCATTCTGATTCAGTTCTGTAGTACATCCTGCTGTCCAACTTTGTTGTCAGAGATGGAAGCAATATTCGGGATGTAGAGATTTGGACCTGAATTTCCCGATTGCCATGGATTAGCAATACACTCTCTCTTTTGCTTTCATCAATTCGAAGTAAGTAAACCACATTCACTCCACCAAGAAAACATACTAAACAATTCTTATATGTCCTCTTGACAAAGAAAACAGACAGCTACATATGTGTCACCTGGATGCTTAAAATCTAGTGGGGGACAGTCGGGCAAGCGCAAGAGCGTGAGGCCTTGGTGGGGAGCTGTACTTTATCCCAACTGTGATAGGAAGACGTTGAGGGGAGGGACGTGATCTCATACAGATTTTTAAGAGTTCTCTCAGCTGTTGTGGGAAGTTGGATTAGAAGGGCAGAACAGTAAAACTATCAGAATAGTGAATAATCCAGACAAAAAAAGAGGGTGCAAAGCAGATGGAGTAATGCAACGTCTAACTAGAGTGACAGAGTACTTTCCCCCACCTGCAAACGTGCTGGTTTATTTATGCCTATTGTCCCAACAACCCGTCAGGATGAGCATTTACCCAAGATGTTTCACTTTGTAAACCAAGTGTTATTAGTGGCATTAAAATACAGCAGGATTGGGTTTTGTGACCTCCACTTTGCTCTTGGAATTTCTGCCATGATTTGCCTACCAGTGTGTAAGACAACTAACTGTACAGTGAAGGGAATTTCCATATTAACATGTGACTAAATCTGAAAGATGACCAATGACCATCCATCTCTTTTCCTGTCCCTTTCCAATCTTAGTGTAAGTAACACCTCCCTTTTAAGGACAACAAAGAGCACCTGGACATGAGCAACTATGGGTGGCTAACTCTTCCAGTTTTGAGTGGTAGTGAGAAGAGTATTATGCACCACTGCCCATCAGACACGAAATGCACCACCCCTTGTGCTGTGACCCATGCTGTAGCCTGAGATGCAGAAAACACCAGTCAGAAGGGCTAATGGGAAACATAGAAAGTTAGAGGTTAGGTGTGCATGAAATGCATGCAGGAAACAGACCTGCTACAAATCTTTTAAGGAATTGTCTACATGCTCCCATTACAGTGTCTTTATCATTTATTGAATGGTTATACTATTTTATTTTGCTATATCCTTTCAGCAGCAATAGGTAAAAAGAAAAAGAAAATGCAAGTTTAATGGGAAATTAAGTACCAAATTTCGTTTTTTCAAGAAAGTTGATCATGAACATTAATTCGCACAAAATGATCTTTGATATTCACTATCCACCATGGGAACCCTGGTGATATCACTGACTATAGAAACCAAAGTCACAAACCTTCTAAAGAGGCATCAGCTGCTATTTCAAATGTTAATAGTTACTGTAAGACTGCTGAGGACGATGACTTAGCATTGTGCAGCTGCAGTAGGTTCACTAACATAGTACCCTAGGAAACATTACTTTTCTTTTAGATCAAATGACTACTGTTCTAAATTGATTTTGTTTATTTCTGAGCTCAGGTTTTTTTTGGTGCATATATGAAAAGTGAAGTGGTAGCTTAAATGTATTAGCTTTGTTAGCAGGAAATTTCACAAATAGACAAATGGTTCTAGTTTTATGTTAGTGTCATCAGATATTTTAAACAGAAAGCAATCAATTCGAATAATGCTTTGATTTTCTTCCTCTATTTCATATAAAGCTTGTGGTAGTTCATTCTGTCACAAGTGAAACATCTCATGCTATTGTAAACTATAAAAAGGTCAACACAGGAGATGAAGTGATTTGTTTTTGCAGAGATAATACAAATTTTGTGATGCTAAAAATAATCGTCTTACTAAATCAAGAAACCTATGGAGCAGAAAGTTATTAATACTTAGAATTTGGTATGGCCCATGCATATTTCATAACTGCATCAAACAAATGGCTATCTCTACCAACCAAAACTGTAGGTATACAAATTGATAACTAGTTTTACATATATCCAGTTAAAAAAGCTGAATTACAAAATTTTTGTGACAATGCCAACGATGAATGCAAAAAAACACTTCGGCATAGCAGTATATGCCTGCCTTCTCTTTTGCCGCTGGTCATCATCACCCAGGTTTCAGAAATGTTCAAGAAATGGCTCTCTAAATCAACCTTTGTGTGCCATAATGAAATGACAGACAAGTACTCTAAAGGTTGAGTGCATTCTGTCCCAAACCAGTTGGAAGTCTTTGATCAAAGCAGTGAATGAAGCACCAGAACACTTCAGCTTCTGAAGCCTTTAGCCAACTGCAGTTATTGAAAATAAAGGCTTGAGAACAGAAGATGAAGAAATGTATCCTATCAAAAGCAAAAAAAACCTGAACAACAATAATAAAAAAATCTGAACACATTAAATGACGAGAATTCGAACAGTATCCAAGATTTAATTCAGAAATTATATTATGATGTTTCGTAATATCCTGACTTACGGCAACCTTTTGATGGAGCTCCTAGTTTTCACTGGAATACATTTATAGTCTGTACCAGAATGGAGTGCCATTGAGAGGACCCTTGATTTTGTGTCATCTAAATTTGATAAAATATTCAAAAGGACCATAGAGCAACTTATTTTCATAAGTTTTGCCTTATATTTGTTGAAGATAAGAATTCTGCATGAGGAAAAAAGATCTGTGAAAATATTTGGGTGAAAGTATCTGCACATTTCAATAGGAAGAAAACTCCTTTGAGAAGAGCCTCCATTTAGCAAAATTTGTTCTGAGCTCATCAGGCACTTTGCTTCTGCAGAGATATTTTCTCAATTGGGAATATTGTGATATATACATAAAAGCCAATCAAAGATATTAATTTCAAATATTAACTATAAACACAACTTTGAAGAGATTGCAGGCAACGTTTTGAGCAAATTAAAAACAATTCATTCTTTATATCAGTGCCATGGAGATTAGAGACATGCCTGAAGAACAGAATAAAACTAAGATAAATATGTAACAAAAATAATTACATTGTTGCTAATGCTCAGATAATCAATAGAGAAGTTTTTCTTTAATGTACATGGACATATGTATTTAAGTTTTAAAAATTTTATTTTTGAAAAGATTTTGAATAGAAACTATTTCATACGTCCAAAATATTTTTTAAATGTTCAATAAATCAATATATTTTTTAAATTCTATAATTTTATTTATTTATTGACTCTTTTCAATTTAAATTATATGGTTCCCCATCTCTAACTCTCTTGGCTCCCACTGACAGACAAGGGCAAATATGAGAGGTGTTTATGTTTTGAGAAGATTTGCTCAGACTGTCACAATAATTTTCTGGTAGGAAAATACAGACACGGTGTCAAAACAGGCAACTCTCTACCTCACCTCACCACACCCCCAACCAAGGCACACTTAAAGCAGGCCTAAAGATTTCCCTTCCAAAATTACTAGGTATTTCAAGAAACAGCAGGTTTTAAAATACATCATCTTGAATGCAGCATCATCCTCATATGAATGTCAAAGAGAGATGAAATGTAATTAAAAGGAGCTAACTGGTTTCCTTCCCCCTCTCTCATTTGAGTGTTCTGGTAACTACTTATAAATTATACTTGGAAATGAGTCCCTTCATAAACTGATGCTTTATTTAGTACATGAGAACTGAATAAAAATGAAGAGCACTTCCCCTTGTATTTAGAGAGATAATTTCTAGTATTCACTCTGTTACCTTTCAGACGTGAAAATGAAGGATCACACACAGTAAAAACCGTCCTCTAGTCTCCAGCATCGCAGTATGTTCACTGGAGAAAGACTTGAAATTCTGATACTTTCCACGGACCCAAGGCCCCATGACAACTGAGGTCCCTCCTTCCAGAGCACTGGGAAGAACTGCCACTAGCTGAAAATGGGAAGCCCAAAACCTCACTACACTTTGAAACAGCAGGTGGAAAAACTCTGCCCCTTCAGAGGACAGAACTTCCCATTTCTTGCCCCAAATGTAACTAATACAGGTTAGTGTTAGTGACTTAATTAAAGGAAAAACAGTATATTACCATAAGAGTACTAGTTAATTTGCGCCCCCCCCCCCAAAGTTAAAATATAGCCCAAATGTAGTGTGGAAAGTTTGAAACGTATATTTATCACTCTATATAAAAGATAGTTACTTTATTTCCCCATAGTTGAATTCAACTTGATTATGACCGTGGCATTTCTGCTTATAAGAAAGAACAATGTTACTCCTTACAGATAACCTAGTCTCTTCAGATTTGAAACTTCAGTTGCTTCAGGGCAATTAGTCAAATTAAACTCACTTCAAACAGCCTCTCAGGGCTGTGTTCCTTTCCCTTTCCTCCTCCTCCCCAGGGGGGAAATTATAGACTGTAGCAGGGAGGGGAGAGGAGCCAGCCTAGGTGCTGCCCTCCAAGCCCTCGCTGGCCTCTGTGGGGTGTCTCGTCCCTTTGCCTTAGGGTGCTGGCCTGGTTCTGCTGACAGAACCGGTCAATGCCTCACTGAGGCTCCACAGCGCCTGTGGCCACGATCCCAGCCGGTCTCCAGGGGTGAGACCAACATACTTCCTTCTGTGCCTGCTCCAGTCTCACCCCAGATCTCTCAGCACCTTCACATCTGCCCAAGGGGGCAAGAGGGACTGTGGGAGTTTCCCCACGCCATGTGCAGGCTCTGGGGAACTGGAAGGGGACACCATCTCAGGGCCTGTTTCTGCCTAAACCTGCTCACTGCAGGGCTGGCTACAAGGTGGTTTCCTTCCAGAGCGGGCCAAGGGTCCGCTTGCTCTCTGGGTCCATTGCTCCATTGGAGCAAGGGTCCATTGCTCTCTGCTTGCTTCCCCCACCCACCTGGGCTTCTAGCATCTCAATGATGCCTTAAGCAGAAGCTGGGGGAATGGGGTGCTGGATTGCAGGAACCATCCCTTTCTTAGCTCTAGACTCCCCTGAATCACCACAAGCCCCTCCCACCAACCCAGGAAGGGATTTTCTCCTTCCTGGAGGAGCCGGAAACAACCCTTTAGCCTCCCTCCTCCATGGCTTAATGTACAATTTATGCCAGGCCTTCTGAGATTCGGCTCCTTGGAATCCACAAACCATTTTCTTCTAACAAAGCCTGCCTCTTTTAAATGAAGGCCTGGGCTAACTCTGGTCTCTGAAATGTGCTTTAAAGGCCCGCTTTGGAAGTCAAAAGCCGAACAATGTCTTCTTTGTCCTTGACCATGTTCTGTCCTCCCCCTGAAGTAATGGAATCCTTAGTCTCTATGGGGGAGACTCCCAGGGCAACAAGAATTAGGAGGAAGGGAAAATAAGCTGAATACCAGTTCAAAATATTATTCCCACTAAACCAGCTGTTCATAATGCAAGGTCTCAGAGGTCCCAGAATACTCTTCCAGGATTAAAAAAAAAAAGTGCAACACACTAATGTGTCATTCTTCCAAAAGACATCGTTTATACATATTTGAACCAAGGGTGAAATGGGCCTATGGCTTTCAGTTTCTTTAATTCTTTGTATCTAATGTCTTTAACCTCCATTCTCCTGTAGAGTGGAGATCCACTAAACCGGAAGCCACCCCTGCATCAGCATCATTAGGAACTCTCCGCTTCCCTGGGCTTCCTCATCTTTGTCTCTCCTCCTCTGTACCCGCTGTGTTCCCTCATCACACCAGAGACCTCGACCTTTCCTTACCTTGTCTATCACACCCAACTCCTCTGTCTAGCCTGAACCTTACTTTTAGCTGATTCAATTGATATTTTCTTTAGTCTCTTAGAACATCCTACTCACTTGACTATTCAAATCAATTCCTAATTCTAAGTAACCAGGTGGTCAGATTTTTCATTCCAAAGTGACAAATATTACCAGGCAATGTCACAAAATTGAGTGAAAGGGAACCACTAAAAATACCTACAAATTCTGGTGGAACCTCATGGTGTAATTCTTTTTATCCATCTGTTAACACACTACCCTGTAGTTTAATGGCTGTTTGAACCTACTCTAGATTCTCCAAGCTCCCTCTCCCTTCTCCTAATCTCACAACCTCAGATGAAACTTCAGCCTACAATTGCCCACTCCACTTTTTTGAACGTCTTCCTTCTCACACAGAAATTTCACTGTACCTTTCCTACCTTGCAGTGATGGTTAAAGTCACACGCATAAGGTACAGAGCACCACGCCCGCCATTCAGTAGGCATGCAGTCTCGTAAACACCTTTCTCATCTGTTCTTTCTCCCCTGAGTAACTACTCCTTTCTATCCTTTTGAAGGCTATAGTGGGTTGAGTGGTGGCCTCCCCAAAGTATGCCCACCTGGGACCTGCAAGAGCAATTTGGAAAAAAAGGGTCTTTGCAGATGTAATTAAATTAAGAATATCAAATTACCCTTTATTAGACTGGGCCTTAAATTAAGTGACAAGTGTCCTCATAAGAGAAGGAAAAGGCCATGTGAAGGCAAAGGTAGAGACTATAGTGATGTGTCTACAAGCCAGGAAGGCATAGGTTTGCCTCCGCCATCAGAAGCCAGGAGAGAGGCACAGAACAGCTTCTCCTGCAGGCCCTCCAGAAGAAACCAGCCCTGCCAACACCTTTATTTTTGACCTCTAGTTTCCAGAGCTGTGAGGGAAATGTTTCTGTTGTTTTAAGCCACCCAGTCTGTGGGAATTTGCTATGACATTCCCAGGAAACTAATACAAGGGCTAATCCACACTTAACCAGGATCTCGTCTCTACCAATTCCTTATTGGTCCCCTTCCAACCAAATCCCTTCTCATTCCTGCTTCACCAACACCCCCCTCTTTTGTGGATCATTCCTGCAGTCCTAGCTCACCCATGAGCTAGGACTGAGAGCCAGGTGGGTGCACAGAACAGCTCCCCACTGTTGCAGCTCTGGGTCTCAAGGGCGTGGGAGCATCATTCTGGGGTTGGGGTCAGGATAAGAGAATTTCTGCAGCAGCTGCACATGTGAGGACCAGGGAAGGCAGCAGGGCTTGCCCTGCACCCGGTTCTGGGACTCCTTAGCACCTTCGTACGCTGGACTTTTCCCCATATGACATGATGCACTGAGGTAAAACCAAATAATGTTGAAGTTGCAGTTTTCTAAGTGCCAATCCTCCCTGGATCATACTTATAAAAAGAAACTAATCAGAACTAATACCTTTCTCAGAAGCTGCTGGCACCCACAGAGGAATCTGGTTCTATTTAATCTACCATAGTCCTTCCAGATTCTTCCCAGATACCCCACACTAGTCTTCAATGGATAATTCTCAACCTCTAAGAGTACTTCCAACTCCTAGCAGTCCAAAATCAAGAATTTGTTGAAAAATGGCTACAAGACAGAGGGAATTACATGGTTAAGTGCACTTATATGAAAAGAAGGGCGAGGTGTGATGCATTACGTATGCTTTGGCCCTAGCATGCATGCAGGATTAGAAGATAGGATCACAGCATTTTCACCCAAGGAGGTGGAAATAAGGTGGAGTCAAAAACATTATTATGTGCGACCAAAATCTGGATTCTCAATCATGACTCTAAGGATCATCAATGCGGAGGACTTAATATATTACCTGCACAAAGAAAATTTACCTGAGATGCATCTCATTCTAGAAGTACTGAAAATATGTATAAGACCTTCCAACTTGGAAGCTTAGACTCATAATCAACAAGAATTAAATGCACAGTGCAGTGTTATACAGCACAAGGCAAATTAAACAAGGTGCACTTTCAGCCTTCTAGAAGCTTGCTACTGAAAATGGACAATATTGACGCTGACATGTACAAAAGAGGCTAAACACAAACAAATTGGATAAATACAGGAAGTGGTGACATTATATGCCAGCAAAGGGGAAAGTGCATTTTGTGAGAGTGGCGTGTGATCTCCCGCATTTCAGGTGGTGGTTGTGGCGGTGGGGAGGGGGCAGGAAAAGCACTTAAACCATAGACAGTGCATGGTTAAGCAAGGAAAAAAAACATTCACCACTGCTTCCCAAAGACCACAATAGCAATGCAAACAACAGAGAAGCAGCAGGTACGGTACCTCCCCGCCCCCTCTCAGCTGCAGCAGTTGGCCTACATCCACAGAAAATGCTCTTATTGCCCGTCTCCATCCCAGATACATTAAACTTGACATCCAAGTGAGGGCTAGGCAGGAGAAGCCATTAATGAGGAATCACAGTGAGCTTTTGACAGGTAGCCGAGAAGACTCCCATGAATGCCTAACCAACACTGCCTGTTGTGCTGTTGTGTCTTTTGTTACAGAGATGACTCAAGGAGTACCCCCCCAACCACAGGAAACATTTTATAAAGCTTATTTTTCAATCATTCTTTTGAAGGATATACAAACAAAGGCTGTAGCTGAGCTATAGTGTTAAATCACTATTTTGTAAGACCTTAAGTCTGGCAGAGAACCCTCCTCCCATGCTAAGGAGAGTCTTCAGATGATGACAATACTAAGTAAACAAAATTCATGCATGGCGTGGAAGGCACGCCCACAGCCAAAGCTGAGCTATATACGCTAAGGGACTCAGTTAAATGCTGCTTTGAGAGGTCCAGAGATGGGCAGATACATAACACACAAGCACCTGCTTTCTCTGCCTCACAGACTTTTAGGCCCAATGCTGGTAGTCCACTGGGCTCCTCTCCTTTCTCCACCATTCACTGCTATATTCCTCCAGATTTTGAAGCATTCTGCATTTTCTCCCTTGTCTTGGATATCATTCTGCACTACTGGCAATCTTTTTTATAAAGTGAAAATCTTACTGGTGAAAACCTGATGGCAGAGGACAAAGAAGTAACTATTTCCCTGAACACCCAAAATTTTTAAGAACAAGATCAAGATTCTGAACAGAAAGTCTTTAAATGCATACCATTTGCAAAATGCAATGGTGGTTCCTAAAACAGACTAGGACAGTTATGGAACCTAAACCATGTGGGGCAGTAGGGAGTAAATCTGATGCCACCGGAAAATACAGAAGCTCAATGTCCAAAAAGATGCCAGCCTAGTGCCACAGATGCCCAGGAAGCCAGCTGCACATTCCAGTGCCTTGCCTCAGGCCTGTCTAAACAAACATCTGCTGAGTGTCTACATGTGAAAGACGCTGGACCCCATGCCATTGGTGGACAGATAAAAAGGGGGAACAGCAAACATTTTTGCACACATGGGGCCAACAGTGTCTTGAGAAGGCAGGACTCAAGTATATTGATTTCTAGGAGACCCAGATTCTTCTAGGGTAAGCTAAATTAATAACTGGATGTATGAACTTGGGCAAGTGATAAAAAATGCTCTGAATCTTGGATTTCCCATATCAGGATTTAACTAATAATGAGGCAATGAAGAGATACAAATGTTCAATGCAAGAGAATGAAGAGATTGGGGTAACCTTTCGAGAGTTGCGATTCTATTTGGGCCTTGACGAATGGATAGAACTCTAAGGAAAAGGAAGGATTAGGGGATTCCAGGAAGGGAAAACAAAGATCAGGACCATATTCCACATTAATGAGATAGTGTTGATCTTCTGGCTAATCAAGTGTTACCGTCCTGGTAAGAGAAGTGAGCCTGGGAGGACTGAGGAAGAACGTGGCAACTACGCAAGGCACTGAAGGCTTGGCTAAGGAATCTGGTCTTTCTGCTCCTATTCACTGGGTTGTTAGTAAAGGAACGAGGCACAAGAACCAGTACCTACATCAGCTGGCACTTCCATCTTGACATTGATCAGCATCTCCTCACTCCATCTAGGAAGTATAGGAATCAAGCAACTGTTATTTGCAAACCATGGGAGAGCATGCAGGATCTAATTTATCAAGAGAATATGGATCAGGCAAAGATGTGCATAAAGGACAGCCAGAGAAGGACACTTCCAAGTAGGAGACACTGATAAAGGATAGAGAATGACAGGATGTTAGAGTTCATTGACAACTCAGCTCCTGAGTTTTACATCTGAAAATAATGAGGTAGCATGTTTATATAACAGTTATAGGTTAGAAAATAAACTATATGATAGAAGGTGATAATACCCTTCAAACTCTGAGAGCAAGAAGAGAAACCATTAACAGAAATTAGTGCTTTCTAACATATCCTCGTGTGTAGGTATGGCCTAGCTGTAGGCAACACATCATACAATTTTGAAATAAAATTAAGATAAAATTAAAATAAAAATCAAATTTTACAAATGACAATATTTGAAATTGTTATTGCTTCTAAATAGACACAACATTTGTGTGGAAATGAAGGAACTTGTTGGTGTTTATTTGTCTTTTCTGTAGAATTTAAATTGGGCAGGATTTCACAGAAATACAGATTCTGTAACTTTTTCTGGGGATTAAAAGAAAAAAAAGGATTGGGAAAAGTGCCCTGGGCTTTGTTGTGGGAAAGGAGATCTGGCTCATTTTTAATTTTCCATTAAAGCCCTACTTTTCAATATAAAGCAGATGGAATCCTTATACAACTCCATGAAAAGCCTACTATTTTTGGGTACCTCAAAGATGAAAGCTCTGAAGAAAATGAAAGTGTTTGAATTCATCAGATAAAATCCCACCAGCACATTCAAAAGGCACAGGTACTTAGAAATCATTAAATTACAAGTTAAGAGGTCTTTCCGAGATGGATTTATGATTCTGGGCCTCCTCCCACGCTGCGGCTCCCCCTGACCCTGGCTGCTGGACGGTGCCTACCACTTCTCCGCCTGCTCCCCCACTGCTGTAGCTGGGGCTCTCTGGGCCTGCTTCATTCCTGGCCTTCCAGAGCTGCCTCCTGCCACTTCCCTTCTCACTGCTGTTCCCAGACATAGGAAAGATTTCAAAGCATTCAAATCTACCTGTCCCATTCCTACTGAATCAGAACCAGGCCTAGGAATGTGCATTCTATAAGATCCTCAGGGTATGCATGCAGCTGGTGCCCTAAAGCTATTTTCTTATCATAGGACCTAGTTCAATATATTCTCTGCCATTCTGCAGGGGAGATGGAGAACAAGAGGGCTGATGTTTATTGGCAAGGACTGTGAGGCACTGGGCTGGGAGCTGCTGGGCACCATCTCCACCCTCACAGTTTACAACCTCGTTGAGAGATGGCACAAATTTAGTGTGAAGAGCACAGATGTTGGAGCTGGACTGCCTGGGTTCAGATGCCAGCTCTGTCACTTACCACTGTGTGACTCTAACTCACTTAACCTCTATGCCTCAGTTCTTTCATCTTTTAAATGGGACCTCATGGAATTGTGATCGGACCTCATGGAATTGTGCTAGGTGTTGTGTTGGCAAATCAAACACAAATGAGATAGAGTCCCTGACTTCCAGAGAACTCACAAGTCAGTGAAGAGGGCCAGTATCTACCCCACTCTACCACCCAGCTGACTCCCTCTGCTTTACACGTCAGGTTACAATGAGGGTGATGAAGATGAGGTGGTAACCAAGTGCCATGGGACCCCACAGGCAGGAGAGATGGGAGCACTTCCCAAGAGGTAAGTCTTGAGTAGAGTTATCAGAAGGGCTGAGATTTCCACAGTGGGGTAAGAGCACCTTCGTATGCCCCAACACAAGACACAGAAGTAACTGGGTAACTGCAAAGCAAAGGCAAGGAGGCAGGGAAGGAAGAACCGCAGCTGTGCAGCAGAAGCAGGCATGAGCTTAGTAGTCGCGCAGACCTGCCTTCGCTAGTTATTAGCTGTGTGACAATGGGCAAGTTTCTTTACCTCTCTGAGCCTCAGCCTCCCCATTTGACTAATGGGGATAGTAACACCTGCCTCACAGAGTTGTTATGATCAACTAAATTACTGTATGTAAGCACATACCACAGGCCTCCAGGTTCAATAAAACGATAGGTGTTATTATTTCTATGGTATATTCAGGGTGGGGTGAGTAGCTGTGGTATGCCGTGTGCTTTTATACACAATCACAGAAAGGAGAATACAGGCCAGAAAGAGACAGCACTCAAAACAGCTTTCTAAACAGAAATAACTAAGACTTTTCCATAGTAATACATTTTTTTCTGCCCAAAACTTACCGTTAACAAGTGCTCAATACATATTTGCCCAAACCCACCAGGTGCTGCTCAGAGTCATGGGTTTACGAGGACAGACTCTATGATCATATCTGCTTCCTGAGAATTCCCAAGAAGCCCCAAGTCAGGCTTCCCACCCAGAGCGAGGCACAAGGCAGGCTGCTGGACACAAGCTGAGAGAAATGGGAAAGCACTCTCATCCAAATATTACGACAACTCGGAGTCTCACAAACATCGTTAAAGTTTCATGAGTCAGTAAGCATTATCTTTTCCTCCCACGTTTTTATTAGACCATAAATCCAGTTCGATTTATATCCTTCCAGGATTACTGCGTTCTAATCAAGTCCACAGTGTCACTTACTGCATGTCACCCAAGTCCATTTGGATAATACTATTCAGGCTACTTACATGTTTTAGTAGCTAAAAATTAGATTTGCTCAACTAGAAACACTAAAAACTTATCGTATTCCTCTAAATAACACAAATAACTCTTTCTTCATAGGAATCAAGTGCATAAAAGTCACAATCCATGTTTTTTTTCTTAATCTGTAGTTCATTCTACCTTTAAAAGTCATGATGACATTCTGAAGTCAAACTCAACAGATTTACACTGTAAACAGGTTAAAATTCTAGTTACTTGACTTTAAAAACCCGACCCCTACACCATGCTCTTAACCACACCCCTCACTTGGGCTAATAGGCCAGAAACCTGGTGATTCTGCCACTTTGGACAAGTCACGTAACCTTCCTGGACCTCACTTTTCCCTGTAAGTAAAATGAATGTGTTGGACTACATGGTCTCCAAGATTCTGGGTTCCATGGCCTGTATCCTTGAAAAACTGCAAAAGAGACCCTTGTGGTTCTATGTCCTGTAGGTTTTGACACATGTTTCTACTCTAGTTTGGGGGAGCAGCAGATTCCTAGACTTCTACCTCTCCATTTCCTGCTCTGGTGAGGTTCAGATATATTTGGTGCTGAATCCAACTGCACTTTTCATTTTCTATTTTGCTTAACTCTGAGGCTCATCCTATATTCTGTCACCCCCCCCCCCCATTCAGGGGCTGGCTCTTCTGCCTCTGCTGCCGGGCTCACCCTCAGCCCTGTCTGCTCCTCTTTATACTCTACACACTCTCCCTGGGTGACCTTACCTGCATCCATGGCCTCAAGTATTTTGTAATTTGCTGCTAATAAATATATAGTTGAGTCCTAGTCCTCTCCCTCACTCCTGTCTATTCCCCTGCCTACGAGACACCTCCACTTGGAAGTCCACAGTGTCCATGACAAAATCACTGCTTCACCTGCCTGAACCCTGCTTTTCTTACCGGCTGCTTGTCTCTATGGCTCTCTCCACCTAACTCCCCAGAGACCCCTCTTCCCTGCCTGCCCACCTCCATATCCTGTCTCACCCTCTCATTCCGTCTTTCTCACTCCATCCCCACCTCCATTCGTTCCTTTCAGACCCTCATCTATTACTCTTCTGAGTCTCTGTAACTACACTCCCTGCACCAGTTTTGCCCACCTCTGGTCAAAGGCCCACACTGTGGCCAGATCTTTATAAAAATACAATCACATCAAACCACCATCCTCACTTACAACTCTTAAATGGCACTCAGGATAAAGTACTTACAAGAATTTTCTCAATTTGTGCTTCAGCCCTGTCTTCTCCCTTCATCCCTTCTCTCTACTCCCCAAACCTGCCTGGAACTAGCTGCAGTTTCTTAAAAGATCCGTGCGTTTTCCTTCTGGGCTGTTCCCTCTGGGGCAGTGGGCTTCCCACAACACTCCCCTAGCCAACTCTTACTCCCCATTTTGCAGACACCTCCTCCTCCAGCCTTCTCCATCTGGCCATTCCACTTTCCCACCTCTCTGCCACATTCATGCTCCCTTCCGTATGCTCTCTCGCATCCTGTGTGGACCCCCAGAATCACAGTTATAGCAGTGGTCAGAGACTTCCTCATTTCTCTGCTCAACTAGCAGGTAAGTTCCTTGGGGCAGGATCATACCCTCTTTTTGCCCCTGAAGCATCTAGTTTAATGTTTGGCAAATGGTAGATGCAATGAATGAATGTTCTTGAATGAATAAGTATGTAGACAATTCACAAACTCATACAGACCTAACTGTGCACCACAGAAGGACCCAGCTTAATATAAACAATCACACAGAGTAAAATCATTTCCAGCATCAATATGCTTTTTTAAATTTAATTTTATGTTTTTATTTCCCAGATAAGCAATAGATGAGAGTCTGAATGGAAGGAAGGGAGGTAAGGATGAATATTTTATGTCTTATTTGGATATACAGTTCTATTTCCCATCAACCAGAAGTCTCAATTTCCAAAGTATTTTAGCCATCACCTTCCCTTATGGCACATAACATTTTAATTGATATCATCATTATATCAATATGTAGTATTTCGAATATTTCCTAGTGGGTAAGGGCAAGGGCTTTGGAACCAAACTAATTGGGCCTGAATCCTATCTACCACTTTAGCTCTATGATCTTGAGTTAGTTACTTAACCTTGTGCCAGTAACTGCTCATCTGTAAAATGGGGATTGTGAATAAAAACTACTTCATATCATTATTGTTATGATTAGAGCTTAAGCCACACTTGTCACACAGTAAGTGCTCGATAAATGTTAGCTATTATTTTTATCTCCTCTAGTAGACTATGAGCTTCTGAAGAGCAAGGACAGCAGAAGTATTCATTTCCAGGAACCCATCTCCCCAGTGCCTTGCACAAAGTAACACACTAGGCTAGTGTTTACAGAACAGATGAATATAATGAAGTGTTTATAGCCAAAAAAAAAAAAGTGCATTATTAATTATGATGGCTGGTATGGACAGAACTGCTCCAACAATTTGGAGCCCTGTGGAGAACAGGGACCATAAAGAACACTAGCAGTTCCCCCTGTTCCTGGAGATCTGGAAGCTCACTTAACCGCCATGGAATACGCAGACTCACAGACACAGAGTTAGGCAGCTGAGTTGACAGAGGGGACGCAGGTGGGACTGAAGAGCTGGCTGGCTGAGCCTCTGGCCTTTCCATCAGGAAGCTGCATGGCCTTGGGGCAAGGAGTTTCACCTGTCAGAGGATGCTTAATTTCCTCCTTTGGTTAAGAGAAGGTAGGACTGTGATTTCTGAGGACCCTCCTAGCCACTTTAGGAGTCTATAGAATCACCAGATAAAACACGAAGCCAAGAAAGGGGCTTCTGGACTAAAAGAACCACATCAAAGTCAACACAGGAAGCATATCTAATAACTGTATTATAAGGGATTATTGAGTGGGAGTTGGCCTCTCAACAAAAAGCAAGGCTTTTGAAACACACTTAAGATGAAAAGATCTGAACTTACAAAATTAAAAAAGAAGAGAAGAAATATGGGTATCAGCTTTAGGTTTCCATTTAGTTTAATTCCCATCAGCCTATACGCTTACTGAAGGCAGTCAATCTGCCTTGTTACAAAGTGGCAGCGTTTGGCAAAGCTGTTTACCAAAAATACATTTCTTCTTGTTCTTTATTCTGGGCACATGGCTAAACTACATTTCCCAGGCTCCCTTGCAATTAAATGTAGCCACATAACTGGCCCTAGAAAGTGAGCAGAAGTAATGGGCGTCATTTCCAGGCCAAGGCACTCTAAATTCCCTTTTGCTCCTTCTTTCACCTTAAATAGGTTATAAGGGAAAGCTATGGGACAGTTGTGCTACAAGATAGAGGTGTGGGATCCAAAATCACTGCATGGAGGAAATCCACCTCCTGACCAGAAACACCCATTTTGGACTATTACAGGAGCAAGACAAACATCTATTGGTTTTGAGCCACTATATGGCTGCAGGCCTATTTGTTACAGCTGCTAACATTAGCCTCATTAATACAGATGTTGAGCACATACCAAGGACCTAACTCACATTTGTTGATCATTAAATGAAACACTGAGAGCTTACTAAGGTAAAATTTAGTAAGAAACAAGAAAAATAATACCAGGTTCCTTTTATCAATGTGCTGACCAACTGAAGGTGGAAATAGACACATGCCAAACATAATGCCTGCTGCTAAAGTTTGAAAACAAAATTGAAGGTATGATGAGAAGATGCCATTTGAGCTGGGCCCTGAAAGTTAAATAGGACTTCAAGTAAGTCAGATGGGGTTGGAGATTCTAGACCCACAAGAAAGCAAAGTGTGCAATTGCTCACAACCTTATCATTAAGTTTCTTTAACTTTGTCTACAGAGTACAAGTCTGTGTGCCCTGAAGTTCCTTCCTGGGTCTGGCATCAAATGAACAACCTTTGTTTTTTATAGTACACTCATTAACCCTATTGCTTTGTTTAATGTAAAAAATTCCATGATCAATGTCTTTAAAAATATAGAAGTAAATGTTACTTTAATGGATCAAACCAACTCTTTTCTAATAAAATTCTTGAAGAATAAATTTGAGACAGTTCTGTTACTGAGAAGAGTCGAAGAGTCATGCTCTTAGGAATCAACGGGTTGAACCCAAGCTTTGACAGCATTGAGTAAGCATGTGTTAGTCACTGGCTTACAAAACAGAACATTAAGCCCCCAGATTTACATCAACATCTCCTCTTCAAGAGGAACATTGGATGGTTAGAGTTCACCCAAAAGATTCTCTACATCCTCAGCTCACAGCTAAGTGCCTCCAAACGCTCACATAGTTAAACCACTTCCTCCAAAAGTCTGTGCGTCCCTTCATCTGAAAGCAAGGTACCCATGGGGCAGGGACTGGGGCAGAAGACAGCACAAAGGGTGGAAAGTATTGCTTGGGTGGTGAGAGGAAGGATGTGGGTGACCAAAGGCTACCTTGAAGCAGGCAAGAGACAGTCTCCGAAAGTCTTCCAATTCAAGACTGCTTTATCTATGTCCCCAGGTATTTAAATAAAAGGATAAAACAACATCACTGGGCAGACAAGGTTTCACTTCAAAAGACTTCTTCAGCACAGTGGCCTTGGACTTGAGATAAGCAGCAACTCAGGCTGCCTCCCTCTTATCAAACGCCAATTTAATTCTGATTCAGAAACAAAATTCTTCTGAGTCCACATCAATTTCTGCCCCAGCTCTTGCTACCTATCCCCAAAAGGAGAGGGGGAAAAGATCAAGGGGATGGGAAAACTACCTTAAAAGTAGAGCAACTCCTAAGACTGCTGGAATAATTGTCCCCTTAAATCTAAGAACTACCGCAGCTGCCAGTCAACACTACCGGTCTGTGAACACAGCAAAATGCCGGCACCTGCCACCCGGCATCTGGGGGAGGCCTTTCATTTTTTCGTAAGTGTGGCAGGAAAGACTCAGAGATCGACTGCTTCATGGAAAGAAAGGGAAGCCCCCGGGAAGAGCAACAAGAAGCATCGTGCCTATTCTTGGGGACTTTGTATGTCTCCTCTCTATGCACTGAAAGGGCTCTTTGTGTCACACACTCACACACACACACACCCCGAGTCTGTGTGATTTATTGGGGGAAGGAAGGGTAAGAAGGGTGATTGTATTATCCCTCTTCCCAGTGAGTCCCAGCAAATATCTGCCTGGGCCCAAGCTCGGTGGCCTCTTTCTGGCCCAGTCCCTCCGCCTGTGGCCGCAGAGATAAGAGAGGGGAGGAGACCAAACAAAAACAGCCATCGATCTAGGGAAGTAGGGAGGAAATCCAGCCAGAGAGCGGGCAGGGGAAGAGAAAGGAGCCTGAGGGAGCAGAAGGGGTGGAGGACGGAGGAAGAGGAGAGAAGGCTTCAGCAAAGGGGAAAGGGGAAGGGTGGGTGGGTGGTGGCACAGGAAGAGTGAAGGGGCGGATGGGGGAAGTGCAAGGGAGGTGCCAGAAATAGGCAGGAGGATGCGTTGGGGAAGGCGACGGCCTCCGAGGGAGGAGGCCGAGAGGTGGAGTGAGGCAGGGGTTGGGTGGGGAGGGAAGCAGCACGGGGCATCAATTATTAAGTGATTACATCATCCCTGACATTAAAACAACACACACAGCCCGGGTCCCCGCGGGGGGCCCCGAAAGGAGGGCGGGGGCGGAGTCTGGGCCAGCCTCTCCCCCGAGCCAATTCTTATTCTCACCCGGCGCCCGCTCGCGGGCGAGGGAAGGGCCCCCACCCCCGCGCTACCTCGGGCCGCACCCCGCCGAGGTGTCCTCCCTCCCGCGCGGCTGCGGGAAGACCCGGAGAGCGGCCAACTCCCCGGCAGCCCCGCGCGGCGCCCCGCTGGCGGCTCCGGCCAAGCGACTGCAGCGCGGCGGGGGCGGCGCTGTGCGGGGCCCCGGCCGCCGGGCGTCTCCGCTGCATCCCCCGCGGCCTCCCGCGCATCCCCGCCGCTTACCTGCGCCGCGCTCAGGCTCCGGAGCCCATTCACATGGTCCTCTCCCCGCCCTCCTCCGGCGCGGCCGAGGCGGCTCCGGCAGCTCCCCGGGGGCCGGGAGCCGGTGGGCCTTCCGCGAGCACCGAGGGGGCGGCGCCGGGGTGTCCCCGGCCCGGCGGCCGGATCCCTCGCTGGCGCGGGCGGCGGCTTTGTACGCGCCCCGGAGCCCGCGCTGCGCCGGGAGAAGCGCCGCGCGCCCGGACGGCGGAGGACGCGCGGCTCCGAGGGCAGCCTCGCCTCTGCTCCCGCGGCCGGGGGCGGGCGGGTCTCCACGGGCTCGGCTGGCGCGACCCCTCCTCCTCTCCGCGGCAGCCCCCTCCTCGCCGGCTCGGCTCCTGACAGATGGCGCAACTGCAACGACGCGCCGCCGCCACCGCGGCTGCTCGCAGCTACTCTCGCTGATGCTCCGGCCCCTCCAGCCCCGGCGGGGAGCGGGGAGGGGGCGGGACGCGCCGCGGGAGTGGCAGGCCCCGCCGCCCTATCAAAGAGCCCCTTGGGAGCTGCGGGCCGCAACCATTGGTGTGCGGGGCGTGGGCGGGACGGCAATGGGTGGGGCCATGAGTGGGTTGAGCGTTACTGTGGCAGCCGGCATCCCGGCGTGCGTGCGGGGCAGGGTGTGCGAGAGGACGCGAGGTTGGAGGAGGGCGGGTGTGTGTGTTTTAAGGATTGTGTGGAGTTGTGGGGTGGTGGGGTAGGGCGGGAGAAAGAGAGGGGCGTGTGAGCCGCAGTTTCTGCTTTGCGGAGGATTGCAGCTGCTGCTGCAGATTGGCACCTGCCATTCCCCCAAGCCATGGGAACCTGCTTTGAGAAGGCGCTGTCCTACCTTTCTGGTGTCTTTTCGTTTGAGGGTGAGAGGATAAAATGGGAACGTGTTAGGGTGGTGATTGCAGCATTTTCTCTGATCAAACTGGAAGATTGCGGAGCAAAGTAGAATCCTATTGCAGAAATCTGGAAAAGCTTACAGAACCCTGGAAACGCACAACAATTAACAATAAAAAGAAGGGGGAAAAGAACAGATTTGGGTTATTTTATCATTCCCCTAAATTCGTGAACACACATATATTTATTTTCGAGCAAAAGTTTGGAGGAACCATGACTGAAATGGGGGCGGGGGCGGGCGGCAATTAGGGAACCCGAAATCACAGAGTAGAGACTTGTTTGTACATCTCCCCCGAAAATCATGTTTAATTGTAGGCATTGGTTGTCTTTGGTTTCTCGTGACATTCAAACTCCTCATGTGTTTTCCCCTTCACTGAATCTGAGCTTTTGCTCAGATTTTCCTTGGTGAAATAATAGCTGGTTTAGTACACAGCTGGGAGTGCATCAGTCTTTATTTCCTACCCAGCATTTCTATGGCAGGATGTAACTTCATAAAAAGAAACACTTTGGCTTCCTGATTTTCTTTATAGGTAATTCCTGTTTACTGAAAGTTCTGGTTTAAGGAATGCTCAGAGTCGGCTCCTTAATGACTTTTGCAAGAACTCTACTTTTCCCCCTCAGCAAATCTAATGGTCCAAGAAATATTAATGAATCAACTTCTTCTTCCATGCTCAAAATCTATAATCATGCCTTTCCTGTTCAGTACTTCTTTTTTTTTTTTTTTTGCCGTAGTTTAAAATTATCAGTCACTTTTGCGGACCTTTTCCTTTTTTTAAAAAAATTGCTTTCTTTCGCTGATTTCTTCCTAAAGAAAAAAAAAAATTGCTAACATTTATTAAATGATCCCCATTTTATGAATGAGGAAACTCAGGAAAAGAGAAGTTACATAACTAACTCAAGGTGATAGGGTAAGGTGGTTATTGTTTTTTTTTTTTTATCACTCCTTTAAAAAATGATCAATTAAACCATGTTTAAATTGTGTTGGGTAATTTATGCCATAGTACCTAGAAATGGAACCATAGCTAGGACTAGAATATTTTCATACAAGGGAATGCCAGCTTCATCTAGCCAAGAATTGTTTATCTCAGGAGCAGGGGTTCTTCCTCAGTGCTAGTCCACATGGCTGTCCTAGGTTTATTTGGATTGGGAGGAAGAGGCAGTTGTGTAGAGTCATGGTTCTCAAAACTTTAATGTGTATCAGAATTACCTAAGGGGGCTTGTTAAAACACAAATTGCTGGGCCCTACCCCTAAAAATTCTGATTTAGTAGGCTTGGTATTAGGTCCAAGAATTTGCACTTTTTACAAGTTCTCAGGTGCTGCTGATGCTGCTGGTCTAGAGACTATCTCTCAAGAACCACTGGTCTAGAGTTGGGCAATCCAATACTGCAGCCACTAGCCACACATGGCTATTAAGTACCTGAAATATACTTCAGTACTTGAACTATAGCTAGTACAAATTGAGATGTGCTGTAAATGTAAAAGGGATATTGGATTTTGAAGATTTAGCATGAAAAATACATGTAAAATGTCTAATTTTTATATTGATTACATGTTAAAATGATAATAGTCTGGATATATTATGCTAAATAAAATATTAAAGTTAATTTCACCTGTCTCTTTTACTTTTTACATGTGTCTACTAGAGAATTTAACACATGTGACTTGTGTTATATCTCCATTGTACAGCGCTGGTCTACAGTTGTTTATGATTCCAGCTCCACAGTGCACGGTTGGGTGCACTGTAGTGAGGCAAGTCATTTATCCCTTCTGAACCTCAGTGTGTCCTCATACAAAAACGGGGAAAATAGTAAAACTGATCTCATACTATTCCTGGAAGACTAAATGAACATGGAAGCAGTTTATGTAGACCTTCCTCCTTTTTAAAGATAACTTGTCATATGTTGTCAGAAAAACCACTTAGAATATAGACCTTGGAATTCCTTGTATAATTCAACCTATCTTACATGAAATCTGGAGTAGGTGGAGTAAGCCATCTTTCTCTCTCTCCCTCTTTTTTTTTGTCTTCTTCAAGAGGAGGTACTTTTTAGTGTCTGCAGCTCTAATAGCTCCTTGATCTAATTAGTGGACAAAAAGAAGAAGCAATACAATTAAAATGACAGCTTAACCTACTCCCATCAAGACTTCATCCTGTTTTTGTAATTCTTTCCTTACCTATCTTTTTTATCTGCTGCCCTTCTTAAAGGTAGCTTTCAATGGATTTGGTCTCCTCAGGAGGATTTGCTAATGGTCTGAACAAGTGTATAGAGTAATGCAAAAGATTGGGACACTATCCTCCATTTGATCTACTCTGCAGGTCTCTAGAGAAGATGGGATTAAAGATCCACAACACTGTCTCTGGCTCACCCAAGGTAAGTCATACTGTCCTCCACAACCCCCGATTTTGTTTTCTTGATTTCTTCTGAGCAGCTTCTGTTATAGACATCATAGACATTGCTCTAGAATTTCTCTTTTATTTGATTGGTATTGGTTATTTTTATTTTGCTACTTCTTTTACCTTAAAGTTTCCTCTTTCTAACCTGGCTTTCTTTACTTTGTCTCACCTAAATCTTATTCTCTAGCTTTTAAAGTAACTTTTTTCTTGTTTTTAACTTTATTAGGTACAATGTTTTCTCATCTCATTGTCACAGTTTAGTTTTTATCTTTTCTTAAATGTCAATTCAATAGCAACATATATGGCAAGGGTAAGAATTGTTGATACAGAGTTTTTACAAATCAATGGAAAAATAAGATGGACACTCCAGTGGAAAACTATGTGCAAAGGAAATGCATCCCCAATGGCCAGTAAATGTGAGAGGAGGTTCAACTTCACTTGTAACCAAAGCAATGCAAAGATATAGTTTGTTTCAACTACCTAGTTGGCCAAAGACGTAAAAGGATGTGGAAAAATGGATACCCATACCCTACTAGTAGGATTGTCAACTGGTACAACATTTCTAGAGGACAATTTAATAGCATTTGTGAAAAGCGTTCTAAAAAGTGTATCCCTTTGACCTACTGGGCTTAAATTAGACAGGCCATCTTAAGACAGTCAGTCCACCAGACCCTCAAGGTTGGCTAGGTCCTGGCAGACCACAGCAAAGCTGTATGTGGCTTTCCAGCTCCCTCTCCTCTTACAAAGGTGGAGAGTGGGCTGACCAGACAGTAGTTATTATGAATATGGCTTTAGAGCCCATGTGCACTGGACCTCTGCTGATGCTCTCAACGTGTCAGGGTCAGTACTGGGCAAGCTGGACCCACTGGGGAGGAAGAAAGGCCTATATCCCAACCAGACCTCAGTGAAGGTGGATAGGGTGGTGCTGATCGAAGATGGTCTTCTTTGATTCTTTGCCCAGCTCCCCAAGGGAGGCCTGGATTATTAGCTGGTAAGGTTCAAGTGTCAGGAAACAGGACTTAGTTAACCTTAATGGTCTAGATGAAAGGCCTTTAATTTCATAATTTTATCTTCCTTCCAACAGACCTCCCACAGGGCCTCGCTTGGGAGGCTCTTCTGCCATAGATGGCCTCTCTCTCTTTTTTTTTTACATCCTAACTAGCTGTACTGCCCACTCTGGCCCTTTCTTGTCTCCTCACTGTTCTCTATTTCCAGGTTCCATTCAGTTCAGTAATGATGTTTGAGATTCCTCCTGTGTGGTTGAGCCAATAGAATACCCCACCCTGGTATAGATAACTGGATCAGAAGCTTTTGAACTCCCCTGTTTGCAGGGACAGGTTGGTTTGACCTGACCTTCTTTGGGTGAGCTAAGCCTGACTGGGCACCCCTGGGAGACACTCAAAAGCCACACAGTGAGGCCAGCAGGTGCTTTGTATTTTTTAAATTTGATTTGGTAGCACTCCTAGAGTATGCCTTCAATGATTCAGATATTTTTCTGGTCATAGCCTCTTGTAGTTAAAAAGAAAAAAAGACAATGTCTCAGCTTTCTAATTAGTTCAGTGATCTACATTCATATGAGATGTGGATTTTGTAACATTTGTCTTGCCACTTTCAAGAATTCAAATATTCTGTTAGGTTGTCAAGGAAAAAAATGAACTGAAGGAAAAGAAAATTATTGTACTAGTCAAGGTTCTTGGTTGCAGGCATCACAAACTTACTTTGTCTAATTTAAGCCCAGTAGGAATTTATTAGGAAGATATTGGGTGGCTCATGGAATCAGTGGGAAGACCTAAGAACAAGGCTCGGAAAATAAGCAGGAACCAGAAATCACCACCCAGGGGCACATTTGAGAACTGGGACCTCACACTGCCAGAGACTTCTGCCACTGCTGAGGGGCAGTGCCACTGGATGTAGACTCCAAACTGTCCCTTCGTCCTTGTCTCACTTGCTGAAAATTCCAATTCCTGAGTGCCAACATCCAACAGGCTGACCATACCCCAGCTGTCAGCCAGGGTGAGAGGGAGTTGGAGGACAGGAGGCAGAGGAGAAGGAGAAGTATTTGTGTGTTTTCTCACCCTCTGTGGGAAATGATGAGGGCTTGCCTCCATCCCACTCAGATGATAGGACTCTCCCAATATGGAAGGGAGATGAGATGCTGGGCCAGAATTTTAAAATGACAAACGCCCACTGCAATTGTTCACCCAAATCCCTGTGAACCTCAGTGTTCCATGATTGAGTGTCACTACTCATTTGACAGGAATTTCTTCCTTTCCAATCTGTTCCCTGGCAAGAGGATGACAGGCTAGGCCCACACTTACATTCCCTCAGCAAGGTACACAACATCTGTTTGATCATAATGTCTAACGTGAATGATCTTTTAACTTTCATTTATTCTACATTTCCCAAGAGAGAGTTAATTGTCTCTGAGAATGAATGCCAGGATTTACGACAAGTCTTACAGGGATGTGAAGCTTCTGAGGAATGGGAAGACGGATGGGTATTTTGCCCTTTTTCCTACCCTGAGAGTCTGTATAAGAGGTTCTGTCAGTCCTAGCTTCTTCCTGTTTACCATCATTCTTCACATATGAGACACTCTTGTAGTAGCTGCTCAGCTCACAGTGACTTCCCTTTTCTGGGAATAGCTCCCAATACGCAGAAGTGGGCTTCTGAAGGCCATGTCTATATGAAGTGACTCTGTAACACCCCTGCCTTGGTATAGCCAAATGATCAGGGGTGGGCACTTATCCCAGAATAAGCCAAATATTATTTACTGAGAATTTGAAAATTGGATCCAAGATATACAGAGCTGTGTCTATTAGCCAACCAAACCAATTAGTAAACTAAAACCAACTGCTTTAACAATCCCCAAATCTCAGTAGCTTTATATAACAAAAGTTTACTTCTCTCTTTAGTCACAGTCTAATTGAGTTTTAAAGGACAGTTATCCATAAAGTGATTCAGGGACCTAAGCTCCCTTCAGTCAGGATTTTGTTGGATTCTATTCATACAACTGGGGAAGAAGGGAAGAGAAAGATTGCAGATTTTAGGGGTCTGGTCTAAAAGTGACTTCCATCATTTCTGTTCATATTCCATTGGCCAGAACTAATCACACAGCCACACCTATAGGCATGGGAGCTGGGAAGTGTAGTCCGGTGGTGTTCCCGGGAAGAAGAGGAAATGGCTTTGCTGAGTATGTAGCCAGTGTGCCACATGGGAAGATGATAAAACTGAGCAGTGCTCAGACAATAAATAGATATACATTTCACACAGATACAAAATACATTTTATATTTCACATAGAATACATACAAATACATACAATACAAAAATTTAAGATAATTTTAAAATTTGGAAGCAATATCAGCTATCATCATCTAAATTTTATTTTGGCTATAGCTTTACTAATTTGGCCAGAATTTTTTTGTTCTTGTTGGCTTTATAACCTATCAGTCCTCATCAAGTCAGGTAGACACTAGGAGGGCAAGAGATGCTTTTGCTAGAGTACATGTCAGGTAGCACTAATTTTAAGTTAGTGTCCATCTTTTGACAGTATGTCAAGGGCAAAACTTTTTTCTTGAGGGATCCTAGATACAATTTTTATCCCTTATAAATATTACAGTTTTATCTTCATGGATATACTTTGAAAACTCCTCAATCCATCTTATTCTTTACCCACTCCCTATTGTCCCTACATTTGTGAAATCAGATTCTGGGTCAGCTATGCTAACATGGAGGATGAGGGGGAATAAACACCTTCTACTAGGTCCAAAAAAATTGAGTCTCTTTTAAGGTACTTTCCTTGCAAGCATCTCAATTTATTTAACTAGTCACCTATTGATGGACATGTAAGATGTTTTCAATCTTTTGTGATTATGAAAAAATGCTGAAATTCTTGTCTTTATACATACATCATTTTGTACATGTATAAACATATATGACTTACCTTGAATATAAGATGACACGTATTGTATACATACTGGGACATTATAGTGAGTTCAAGATGAATTCAGATATATTTTCCAAAAATTTGTATTTATATTGTAAATATAATTGTGAAAATATATCTATATGTACATATATTTACTCCTATCTATAAATATGTATATCATTTCACTTAGATATATTTTGTATGTATGTGAAAATACCTGGGACTGTCTGTCAGAACGAATAGTAAGAGAGAAACAGTTACGTGGGATGTTTGAATCTGGCAAGTACTGGTGTGGAAATTTAGATCCCTGTTACACCTTAGAGGTTTACTTTTTCAAGCTTACAAATCAGGATCAACTGCCCTACACTTGGAAAGTACCAGACCAGTCTGAGGAATCAATGCTTCTTCATGTGATCCATGGAATCAAAAGTGCAATGAAAATAAAACAGCCAGAGAAGATCTCAAATAGACTTAAATTATTGATGGTCTTATGGAAATCCAAACTCATTTTAAGTCAAGAGAGTCAAGTTTACTAAAAATGGTTTATTGAAAAGTAAGAAAATATTTCATATGGAGGTACAGCTGAAATTTATTCCATCCTGCATTTAATTTATCATTAATTTTAATGAATTACCTTTGGATAGGCTATATGAGTTCCTCAAACTTTTTATTTATTTATTTATATTTTTGGAAACAGAGTCTTGCTCTGTCACCCAGACTAGGGTGCCGTGGCATCAGCCTAGCTCACAGCAAGCTCAAACTCCTGGGTCTAAGTGATCTTCCTGCCTCAGCCTCCCGAGTAGCTGGGACTATAGGTGTGTACCACCATGCCCAGCCTCCAAACTCTTTTTTTCTCTCTCTCAATAAAGAGAAACATACTATTTTTATTCAAAGTTCAAATAAGACAAGGATATTCCTTTTACTGGTAACACTTAACACTGTTCTGAAAATTCTAGTAAATGTAATAAGACAAAAAGAAAAAAGCATATGTATAAATGATGAAAAGGAGACACAATTCTTATTATTTTCTGTAAATGTAATTATCTACCTGGAAAGACCAAGAGAATCAATGGAAACATTGTTAATACTAATAAATGAATTCAGTATGGGAGCCAGTTGCCAAAAATCTTGAGGTTAGGTTCTAAAAACAGTGAGTGAGGTAAAAATTATGTATAGTCAAAGTCACCCTTGAAAAGTCCCCAAGCTGCCCCTGACGTACTGTATGTATGGGGAAGTTTGGATGCAACTGTAGATGCTGTGTGTGTACAGATGTATAAAATACATAGTAATTTATAATATATAAGATTATATATGTAAAACAACTTAATACTAATTTTTGCATGGCAAAAACTTGTGTTTGAATATGTTATTATATGCATATATGATTTATCCTTGCCCTAGATAAAAAAAAAGTCAATGACTTTCTTATATATCTAGTTAGAAATTATAATTTTTAAAAGTCTCATTTATAATAGCAACCAAAAATAAACAGGGGTCATATCTTGGTTTGTGTTCCCCTAGAAGCAGACCCTGAGACAAGAGTATTAGAGTTGTTTCTTGAACCAGTCTGGGAAATGAGGATGGGAAAAGAAGGAAGCCAACAAAGGGTACATCATCAAACCTGTACTACTGAAGGCAAATAGAGTGCCACCCTACGGGGTACCCTCTGGCAGTCACTGAGAGCATACGTCAGAGTCATTCCAACAGAAGGCACAGGAAGCTGGGTGTTTACTCACTGTATTAGTCAGGGGTATCCACAGAAACATATGTAATTTACTATAAGAAATTGGCTCACAAGATTATCGAGGCTGAGAAATCCCACGATCTACTGTGTGCAAACTGGAGACCAAGGAAAGCTGGCAGTGTAGTTCTGAGAATGAGAGGACCGATGGTGTAAGTACCAGTCAAGAGCAGCAGAAGACTGATGTCCCAGCTCAGCAGTCAGGGAGAGAGTGAAGTCCCCCATCTTCTCTACCTTTTTGCTCTACTGAGGCTCTCCTTGGGTTGGATAATGCCTGTCTCCATTGGAGAAGGCAATGTGCTTTACGGGGTCCACCAATTCAAGCGCTAACATCTGGAAACACCCACGGATGCACCTAGAAATAATACTGAATCTGGGCACCCCATGTCCCAGTCAAGTTGACACATAAAATTGACAATCACACCCACTGAACTCCCCATTAACATTGGTGAAAGGCTATGTCTAGGGGCATAAACTCCAGTTTTCCAGCTTACCCTGCCAACAGGCTAAGCGTGCTCCTATGGCCAGAAAATGTCCCTCACAGAAGTGCAGGGATGCACAGTAAACAGCCCTGGCCAGTAGATGGAAATGCCAAGGATATTCGGTAAGTCAGGCACTGGCAGTGTCTACCACATTAACCTAAATAGGAGTGGGCACTCTATGTTAAAATCACACACTCTCACTGAGATCATGAATTTAAAAGATTTAAATAGAGAGATGGACCATGTTCCTGGGAGGGAAGACTTAATAATGTTAAAGATTTTAATTTTCCCAAATCAAACTATAAATCAAATGCAACTCCAATTAGAATTCTACTGGGGCTTTTTTTTTTTTTTTAAGTTTATCTGGAAGGAAAAAAATAGTAAGAATAGATAAAAATTTTTGAAAACTTGGATGTAGTCAATATTACCCTTGAAAATCCTTTAAATAATGAAAAGGTACTGATTGGCCTCCCAGATAATAAAATAGAGTGATACTGGTGCAGGAATAGACATACAAGTAAAGGAACATTCTTAAGATTGCATGAACACACCTAAATATTTATAAGCATATCTATAATACATATTACATATGACATTTCCCATAAACCATAAATGAAAGGAATGTTGAATAAACATTATTGGGATAAGTTCAATCTTACATTGTCTCACATAGCAGAACATATTCGATATAAATTTAAGGTTGAAATGTAAATAAATAAAAATATTAAGCACCAGATATATAAAATCAGTGTGAATGTTTATGGACTTTTCGAAGGGAAAGTCAACCTAAGCTTGACACTGGAGATAGAATCTGAGAAGAAAGAAATGATAGAATTGAGTACATAAAAGTGAACACATCTATAGACTCAAACAAAACAGAGTAAATGAGAAACCATTAGTATACTTAATATATAAAGAATACTTGAAGTTCTTGAAAATCAACAAGAAAATATTGAAACACCAATACAAATTAAACTGGGCATAGTATCCATTCATTCATTATTCAATAAATATTTCTTGAGAGCCTGTTATCTGGGAGGCACTGTGTGGGCACTAAGTATATACTGGTGAATGGAATCACATAGGATCCACTCTCCTGGATCTTAGAGTATAAGTGAGACACGGTTGATAAGAAACAAATGTATATGCTAGTAATTATAAACTGTCATAAATGTTGTGAAGAGATCAAACAGGACAGAGTAACAGAGAATACTGAGGGAAAGTACTTTGACAGAGTGGTCAGGAAAGCCTTATAACCTAAGCCCTTTAGGAGGAGAAGGAGCTTGCTAAGTAAAGAGGGGTGGGAGGAAGTGGGAAGAACATTCCAGTAAGAGAGAACAGCATGTGCAAAGGCCCTGGAGTGGCGAGACACTTGGTGATTCCAGGAAAAGAAACGAGGCCCATGTGATAAGGGAGAGGGCAGGCAGACTGGTAAGGGATGAGGCTGAAGACATGGGCAATGGTCAGTTTATGAAGAGCCTTCTAGATCATGATAACTAGCTTGAAATTCATCTTATAAATTATGGGAATTCAATGAAGGGCTTTAAGCAGGACAATAACCTGATGAAATTTTACATAAAAAAAAAAAATTCCGGCCGGGCGCGGTGGCTCACGCCTGTAATCCTAGCTCTTGGGAGGCCGAGGCGGGCAGATTGCTCAAGGTCAGGAGTTCAAAACCAGCCTGAGCAAGAGCGAGACCCCGTCTCTACTATAAATAGAAAGAAATTAATTGGCCAACTGATATATATATAAAAAATTAGCCGGGCATGGTGGCGCATGCCTGTAGTCCCAGCTACTCGGGAGGCTGAGGCAGAAGGATCGCTCGAGCCCAGGAGTTTGAGGTTGCTGTGAGCTAGGCTGACGCCACGGCACTCACTCTAGCCTGGACAACAAAGCGAGACTCTGTCTAAAAAAAAAAAAAAAAAAAAAAAAAATTCCTGTGGCTGTTGTTCAGAAAGCAAATGACAGGGGTGGCCGGGTGGGAAGTCGTGGTGGCAGTCCAAGCTGGCCTCAGGCATGCTGGCATAGATGAGGTTTCTGGAGCAGATGGAGAGAGGCAGAAGGGTCAAGATTCCCGGTGGAAAGAGAAACAATAGGACTGGCTTACGAGTGGGAAGGGAATGCAAGAGAACCACCAATGATGACCCTCAGGTTTCTGACCTAAGTAGCTCTGAATATAGTGGTGACATTTTCCAAGACAGGGAAGTTCTGGGGGAAGAGCAGGACAGTCAATGTTTGTTTCAGAGTGTGTTAAATTTGAGATCACTGAGATACATCCCAGTGGAGATGTTATTATCAGTTGGACGCATGAGTCTGGAGCCTGGGGAGAGTTTGGGTTGGTGATATCAATGTGGTAATTAAAGCCATGGAAAGTGGATGAGTTCACCTGGACAGGGGGCCTGGACTTGGCCAGAGGGATCAGGTCAAGGAAGAGATAAAAGGAATGGGCAGAGAGGTGAAAAGAAAACCAGTAAGATGTGATATCTGAAAAGGTGAGAGGAGAGTGTTCTAAGAAGGAAGTGGTAGATGATGTCAAATACTGCCAAAAGGTCTAGAGAAATGAGGCCAGGAAAATGACTACAGGATCTGGAGAAATTTAGGTCACTGGTGACCAGTGGGGGAATGGCTGAGAGTGAGAGGTCGATGAACAGTGAGGAGGTGGAGACAGAGAATAGCTGTACCTCTTTAAGAAGTTTGGTCCTGAAGGAGTGCTGGACTAGGCCAAAACTCAAAAGTCCATAAACAAATGAAAATGCATTTCACCTCAGTAGTAACTCATGCAAAGCAAATTAAAATAGGAAAGGCAAGGCCGGGCGCTGTGGCTCACGCCTGTAATCCTAGCTCTTGGGAGGCCGAGGCGGGCAGATTGCTCAAGGTCAGGAGTTCAAAACCAGCCTGAGCAAGAGCGAGACCCCGTCTCTACTATAAATAGAAAGAAATTAATTGGCCAACTGATATATATATAAAAAATTAGCCGGGCATGGTGGCGCATGCCTGTAGTCCCAGCTACCCGGGAGGCTGAGGCAGAAGGATCACTGGAGCCCAGGAGTTTGAGGTTGCTGTGAGCTAGGCTGACGCCACGGCACTCACTCTAGCCTGGACAACAAAGTGAGACTCTGTCTCAAAAAAAAAAAATAGGAAAGGCAAATCTCCTGTAAACTATTAAATTGGCAACATACTGGACATTTTTAAAGAACAGGGGATGGGCTCTCCTACACACTACTATAAAGGGATTGTAAACTCATGTCACATTTCTGGAAACTTAGCTTTGTATTAACCATTTGGATTCAGTGATTTCATTCCTAAGAACACATCTCAGGAAGTAATCATGGATGTGTGCAAAAATGTTGCTGTATTTTTGTCACAGAGTCATATATAAGAGTGAAATGTTGAGCCAACTGAAATGTCCAATAACAGGAGACTGGTTAAGTTTTAGAACAAACAGGGTTTATTGTTTTCATATGATACGTCTAGCAATAGGCAGTTGCTGGCCTCAGTTCATCCTCCCAGTGGGGTCCTCAAAGACCCAGCATCTTTTTATCCTCCTGCTTTATAATCCAAAGCATGTCGGCTGTTCCGAGCACTCATCTCCTCATGGCTGCAAGATGGCTGCCACAGCCGTCATTCCCAAAGTGCAAAGGCCAGAAAGGCAGAGGGAGCTGGTGGGGGAGGGCTGGCCTGGGACAACCAAGCAAAAAGGGACCTTTACACATCGCTAGCTTTTTAGCAGACTTCTAAAGCTCCCAGCAGACTTCTCTTTACATCTCATCAGAAAGAATGGGATCAGCTGCTTGTCTCTCACTGGACCAGAGGCCAGAACTATCTTTCTTGACAGCAAAGCTCTGTGCCAAACATTTGAACCAAATGGGGATCTGTCGGATAAGCAACTGTAGGGTTTGCCAGTCTCTACCTCAGGACACCTGAGCCAGCACACCTTCCCTGTCCCACGACACCTCTCTGCTCTGATGCCTGTCCCCATCATCTCTGTCTATGCGCTGCTGTTCTGCCTATTTCCCACGACATTTCTGACAGGACCACTGAGTCTCTATTCTAGACAAATCTATTCACCAATTAGTTTAAAGAAAAAAACCCCATTATATCTTCTTTATTCCCCCCACAGTTCCAAACACCCAAAAAGCCAGTAAATCCTGAATGTTTGATGAGTGTTTTTGGTTTCCAGCCAAGCTATTAAAATTTCAATACAACTTGAAGTTTATGGAAATTTATGTATTTGTGATACACATCCATAAAATAAATCTATCTTTGCAACCTTTAACGGAAAAGCCAATAAAGCCAGATTATATATTAAAAGCCCTCATAGGTTGCCAGAGCCCACATTGAAATAAAGAAAAAAAGAAAAAATGTAACACCTATTTTTCTTGAGACATCTTTAGGCTAATTCTTCTTATAGTTCAATTTCGAGTTTTTTCTTTGTATTGACTATATTCCTTGTGAGTTCGTAGACAGAGAATAATTACTGAGGACAAAGCTGTGGCCCAGTCAAGCTATAGATTTCAATATTCCTGGGAAAGCATGAGCAGGACTTAAGACAGGTCGGGCAATCCTACTATAGGAAGTGTATGGTGTTGTGTTTTTATTTTTTATTACTGGAAAGCTCTTATTTGTGCAAGTTTTGGCTACCTGAAAGGCCCAGAGTACATGAAATGACTTTAGAAATAAGATGACACAAATTACTTTAGCAAGTACTACATCATATTTACTCCAACTGGCAGAGTAATGAGGTTGAATCGTATGATTCTTCATAGGATTCTTGTTAACAAGAAGCCATACATGAATTTAATTATCAATTCATTTGGAATTTCTCCTCTCCTTATCTTCTATCTTACAGTGCCCAGTATCTTGATTTTTCCAGCATCATGGTCTTGGAGTTCTGCCTACATTTCTGGTAAATCTTTTAAGTCTCTGGATTGCTCCAGGATTTATTCTTTTTGAAATCTATTAAGAGGGTTTCCTCTTCACTAACCCCATGGTGTGTGTTCTTTCTTTCTTTGTGTTCCCATAGCCATTTCCACTGTGTCTTTCAAGTAGCACAATGCAGTGATGAGGAGAGGGAAACTGCCTGAGAATTTTGAAGATTGGAAAATTGGGTCGATGCCAAAAAGTAGGAGCCTGTTTTCCCCTTTTGCTCATTTACTTGCTCAGGTCGCTGAGTCCTGGAAAGGCTGCGACTGAAAAAGATAGGAGGGCTATCTTTTGTCAACAGAAGCAAGCAAATGCAGAGGTTTGCACGTTTTTTTAAGCAGCATTGTAACTATTCAGCATGATGAAAGGAGCTCCATGGATGTGTGGAAACAGCAAATCATTCTGAGAATTTTTTAAAAGATTATTCTTTTTCTTATTTTAACTGAAAGTCTGATTCCTCCTCATTTATTTCCTAGTTCACGGTATTTTCTACATCAGGTCTATTCTCCTCTCTTGTCTTCAGAAAAGAGGCTTTTGCTTTTCTGTTTAACTGGATACTCATTAAAGCTTGGCCCGGGCAGGAAGCCTTCCCCATGCATGGAGGGTCTCCCGCTGGGAAAGGGTCAGGGGGAGTAGGAGAAGGACCCCAGCAGGGGCTTCACTTTTCAAAGCTGCTCTTCTCTTTTGGAGGGGAAAGAGGAGGATCAGAGGGTTGAAGTGCCCTCACAGCACTTCTAAAACCTACTTAGGACTTTATCACTACAGATCCAAGACTCAATGTACAGTTGCTATGCCCATTTTAGTTAATTCAATTGGAAAAGGAAAAAAAAAAAGGCCTAGTTACCCACTTGAAGATTTAGAAACAAAAGCCCAAGACTGTGGCAGCATAGGGGCCAGGTGATCATAACTGCCATCATCTTCCTTTCAAATGAAATGTAATCGTATTTTTGCTCACACATGCTTAGGGAATTTCTGGCAAGATACCCAATTAACTACTGTAAATGATCACCTCTAGGGAGGGTCCTAGGGCAATGACAGGCCAAAGGGAATTTTATCTTTTGCTTAATATCCTCTATTCTGTTAGAGCATTTTATAAAATACATATATAATTTTTACGCTAAAAAACTAGTGATTCAGCTTTTGAGCTATTGAGTAGTTCCAATTGTTTAAATGGAAACTACTTTGCTACTTAACATAAAGATTTAAAGAAAGGAAAGAAAGAGAGCAAAGGAAATTCCTTTTTTCTAGAGTTCCTCTCCCCCATCTCATGACTAAAATGCCAGACCTGTCTATTCAGATAGAAAGATGGGCCATGGGATGGTGGCCACCTAGGCAGGAGAATTTGAATTTTTAACACAGCTACAATATGAATGAATTTTATTAGATTTCTTCCTCTTCTTTTTATTTCTTCCTGTTTCCTCATTTGTTTTTAATTGGCGGTATAGCTTTCTAGATCCTAGGGGAGCCTCAAGCCTTACTTTCCAGAATCCCATTGTTCTAGCCCGTTCTTAAGGCATCCTCCCATAGCAGTGCATGCACAGTTTCAATGGGGGTTCTTTTTCTGTTTCAATTTCTGCATGTAAATTGAAAACTAAAAAGCATGTGAGTTGGCATGAACAAAGGCTTGGCATAGATGCATCCCCTTCCATTCAGAACCCTGAATACCAATCATGGCTTAGGAGAAAGGAGAGAGGGAGGTGGGAAGAGAGAGGGAGAGGGGGGGATACATGGAATTAATGGGCATAGTCTCATTTTATAATTAAATATAGGAAATTTTAATGGATATATGCATATTTCTCACAGATAATGAGCAACACCGTAAGTATTCCTTGATTTCTATAACTGAAGTACTTCTTAGAAGAAATGTAAATCTATTTCTTTTGCAAAATCATATAATAATTTATGGGCCCATGAGGAGTATCCCATTTAAAGAACTCTAATTAGAAATATTTTTGTAAAACTCATTTCACTAATTGTCTCCTTTCTTTTATATCCCTTCAGTCTTTTTCATTCTATTAGTTCTTCCTTCTCATCAAATGGACGTATTTATGACATTTCCATCTTAAAACAAAAAAAGAAAGAAAACCCTCCCATGTCTCCTCTAGTTACTGCCCTCTCTTCTTCCCTTCACAGCTAAGTTCCTTCAAAAGAATAGTCTCCCCAAGGTGACCAGCCTCCTTGATGTGAAATCCAATTAGCACGACTTAGGCTTCATTTTATGTGACCCTCCGGTGTTCTTTGACCTTGCTGGAATGCCCTCCTTCTTGAAATATTTTTCTCCCTGCACTTCCATGACTTCATACCGTCCCATGATTTCTCCTTCTCATCCTCCTTGATGTGCTCTTCTGTCGATACTCAGTTTCAAATGGTAGCATGTCCCAGGTTGGGACTTTAGTCTTCTTGCTCCCTTTGGTGTGGCATTCATGCATTCAAATATTTTTTGGGTGCCTAATATAGAAAGGGCAGAGTCCCTGGTGTCTGAGCTCATGGTCTCACGGTAGTGAGTGCTACGTTGTGTGTTAATGAACCACTGAGACTAGAAGTCCCTCCCAGACATTTCTTTTGAGTTCAAGACTCATCGACAAATATCTGCTGGACTTTTCTACCTACACATCTCCTAGTGAGCTCACGCTAAACACATTAAAAACAGAATTGTTCCTGTTTCTATTTCTACCCCAAGCACTGTCCTTCTTGGCTCCTTCTTCTTCTTCAGCCTGTGCATCCAATTGGTCACCCAAGTTATTTTTATCATTTTGGATATGATTTGAATCTGCCCTCAATGCCCCCCATTCCTGATGTGTCTACCTTAATTCAGACCCTTATCATTTTTTTTTTTTTTTGCCTAAATGATCTTCCTGCCTCTACACGTACCCTCATGTATTTTTCCATATTCCCAAACATTTTCTAAAATGTAAGTGTGATCATGTCACTTGTCCATTTAAAAAACTCTGTTCCCTGTTGCTTGGCTGGACAACATCCAAACTCCTTAACATGACAGCCTAAGCAACATGCTTGGCACTCAGAGCAGATTGTGCTCTGCCCTTCACGAACTCCCGCACCAGCCATATAGTCTGTATTGTGCATTTATAAATGAGTACTAATGAGTTCCCTAAACATGTTGGCTGTTCCCAGGCCTTTGTACCTTTGTGTAAGTTCTTCCCTCTTCCTGGAATGTTCTTCCTCCTTCACCTAATTCCCACTTTTTCTTTTTTTTCTTTTTTTTTATTTCAGCATATTATGGGGGTATGAATGTTTAGGTTACATGTGTTGCCTTCTCCCCCTTCCCCCCAGAGTCAGAGCTTCAAGCGTGTCCATCCCCCAGATGGTGCACATCTCACTCATTATGTATGTATATACCCATCCTCCCTCCCCCTCCCACCTGCCCGACACCCAATAGATGTTATTCCTATATGTCCACTTAGGTGTTGATCAGTTAATACCAATTTGCTGGTGAGTACATGTGGTGCTTGTTTTTCCGTTCTTGGGATACTTCACTTAGCAGAATGGGTTCCAGCCCACTTTTTCTTTAAGACATAGCTCAATGTCATTTGACCAGGATGCCTTTGCTGAATGCCTGTGTGAGGTTCTCTCCTGTGAGGTGTCCTCTCACATTGCACTCCCCACGATGACATGTTCCTATAGACTGTAGGCACTCAATAAGTGTTTATTGAATGAATTAACTAATGAATGGTGAATGTAATCTCCTGATTTATTTTAGAAGCATAGATTGGTAATGCTAAAAGGGGTTTTATCGAATATCTAGTCTACAAAAGGAGAAACTAACACTAGTAAGTAGATCTCATGAGTCCTATTTCTCTTTTCTTTCTAAAATCTGTATTTTCATATTTCTCATTAGATTCAAGTGACATATCTTTGTTATCAAGTTTTAACTAGGAAGTAACAAAAGTTATCCAAAGCTCATCTGGAAGAGGTCGTTGCAAGAAAAAGAAAAGTTACTTAAAGGTATTAAAATACTGGCTGCTAGTGGGGCTGCATAGTGTCCTTACTGCTCTTCTCGGCTCCACTCATTAGGACTTACCTATAAATGCATAACGTGCTTTGCCAGTATTTAGCATGCCACCTTTAAAATTGGGTGACATTGCCATTTTAAAACTTCTTCCTTAAAAGGGAGCCGGTAATAAGTATTAATATTTCCCAGGAAAAATTTTGGTTCTATCCTTTTTCTTTGTAGTCTTTTTCTTCTAATCATCACCCTTATCATCCAGAAGACAAAACCAATGAGCAAAGAAATTGCTGACACATTGGAGCCTAGCCCAAAGACTACAATGTGGGTTAGAGGGCATGTGTTTAAGAAGTAACACAAATATTTGGCATGCACAGTGTTGAAGAATGGCAGGAAAGCAAGGATATGGTGATTATAAATAACCAAGAGCTACTAAAAAGAAAGGGAGGAATTATATTGGATATGGTCAAAGAGACTAAGACATGAGAAGAATGAAGTAAAAATACACAAAGTATAAAAACTATGTTTATAAGTAAGCTTGGCAAGAAAAATAAGAAATTAAGTTATAAATATTGAATACTAAGTGTCAGGTGCTATTTTAAGATTGTGACATGTATTATTAACCCATAACAGCTCAGTGGGGAAGGTATTTTATTATCTCAGATGAGAGAACTGAGCCCTACAAAGGTTAAGTAACTTGTTGAAGATCTCATGGGCTTTGAACCAAGGCAATCCATTAACTATTTACAGTAACAGAGTAAAGAGCATTTAGCAAATGTTTACACTTTTCAAAAGAATTTCCATGCATGAGTTTATTAATCCTCACAACAGTCCTGTTGTTATTCTTATTTTTAGATGAGGTTTGGACTTTTCCATAGTCATTTAATCAGTAAATGGTACAACCTGGGTTTTAAACCAGGTTGGCTTCTTCCACTAAGCATGCAAACCTCTAAGGAAACAAATCATACCTATAAAGGAATAACACTCAAAAAGCAGGCCTGACCCCTTTTTGATCAGCTCTCTTTTCCACAGACATGTATTTGTTCATAGCTTTACTGTGATATAACTCACATACCACAACATTTTTCCACTGAAAATGTTCACTTTAATAAGTTTGGTATACTCAGAATTGTGTAGCCATCACCACAATACAATTTTGGAACATTTTCTCCACCCCTCACTCAAAGAAAACCCACACCCATTAGCTGTCATTTCAGATTCTTCCCTATCCTCAGTCCCTAGCAGGCACTAAACTACTTTCTTTCTGTCTGGATTTGCCTACCTGGACATTTCATGTAAATGGAATGTGTACTAATACAATATGTGCCTTTGGTGTCTGGCTTCTGTCCACTTAACGTGTTTTTAGGGTTCATTCATGGGATATCAGTACTTCATTCATTTTTATGACTAAATAATATTCCAATGATTATTGGAAAATGTGATTCCACATTTTTTAAATTCATTCATCAGTCAGTGGACATTTGGGTTGTTTCCACTTTTGGACTTTTATGAATAAGGTGCTATGAATATTCATGTATAAGGGGTTCTATTTGTGTGTGTGAAAGACATGCATTTTAAAATGAATAATCATTTCAGATGTAGCCTAATGGCTCGTTCCGTAGAGGACCGGTTCAGTGAAAAACAAGGCTCTGTAAAACAAATAGGCAAGCGAGCTCTGTGGTCAAATAAGTTTGGATAGTGCTTCCAGACATCCGTCCTTGCTCTGTTGGAGTCACATTACACAATAGAGGCACCAAGAGCACCGGCTCTAAGGAAACCTGTTTAACTTTCCTATCTAGTGTTCCTCCAACTTCTATAATGCTAGAACCTTCCTTCACAGAATATTATTTAACATTCTGAGGAACTAGTTCACTATGAAACATATTTTTGGAAATTCTCTCCAAATATTTAGCAAAGAGAGCCTTTCAGGGAGTGAGGGAAGTGCATGCAATTCATTCTGAGATGCTCCCTTCCTTTAATCTGATGCAGCATCTTTGCATATGGCATGCACATTATAATAATGAACCTAATATTATGGCCCATTTATGCTTTGGGTTGGGAAAATAGGTTAAAATTGCCTCTTAAATACGGGTTTGGGGGCAAAAACAGACATCAAGTTGATCTGGCAGCACTGTCACCTGTCTCAGCAGAGCTCAATTCAATCAGCAACCAGTGATGCTAGGAATGAAGAGTCCTTGATGGTGTGGTTCACGCTTCCATCACCTCCGTGATTTCCCTAGCACCCAGCACAGGATTTGGCACATAGCCATCACCCAAACTATCGATAGAAAACAGGTGGGTGTCGCTTACAGAATGCACTGGGAACCATCATTTTACAGATAAAAATATGAGCGTTGAAGACTCAGATCCTCTGACTTACAATTCTGTGTTCTTTCTAACATGTACAACTTAGGGTTAGAAACTTTTTCTTATTTTTTAACAGAGGGTCTCATTCTATTGCCAAGGTTAGAGTACGGTGGCAACATCAGAGCCCACTGCAACCTCAAACTCCTGGGCTCAAGGGATCCTCCTGCCTGCCTCAGCCTCCCAAGTAGCTGGGACTGCAGATGTGTGCCACCATGCCCGGCTAATTTTTCTATATTTTTGTAGTGACAAGGTATTGCTTTGTTTCTCAGGCTGATCTTGAACTTCTGGCCTCAAGCAATCCTCCTGCCTCAGCCTCTCAAAGTGCTAGGATTGCAGGTGTGAGTCACTGTGCCCAGCCAAAAACTTATTTTTTTAATCTAAATTTCAAGTGAAACAAACAAAAAATTCCACACTTTTTTTTTTTAAGTGAACCAGGCTTGAACTGTGCTAAAGGGAATTGTGCCAAGAAATCAAGGTCTAAGGTTTCCTTTCCCTGGAATGGTAGAATCTGGGAACGAAAGTAAGCAGTAGTCCCAGCTGGAGTCTGAAACTACCAGAGCATAAGAAGTGAAGAGTTAAGAGAGATCCTAAGACCAAGTGATGAGAGCTAAACGCAAACATCACGTGGAGTTGTGTTGTGCTGCCATGCATTTTCAGCACTACTCATTTACACACCTCATTTTTGAAGTAGCAAAAACTATAGTAAAAAAAAAATGTATCTAAATACAGCATATGCTAAAAAGCCTTGAAAAGATGAGAGGCTTTTTTCCTTTGTGATTTTACTAGGTATCTCAACCTTCACTATAGTACATGAATCTAGTGTGCAGCAGTGGAGAAAAATATCATTTATGTATCATGGAAAACTATATTCCAAACAAATTAGACACTCCCAATGAGTAAAAAAAAAAATCTCTTATTTACCAACATTCATAAGACTACTCTAAAATGTTACTTAGTTTCAAATGTTTATAGGAAAATGCTGTCATATTAGAAATTAAATGTAAACTCAGGATTCCCTTTCGTCTCTCCCCCGAAAGATTTATCTTAATCTCCTTTGCTATTTAAGATATAATTTTGATATTCCTAGATATGGAGAGTTTCAAGTTAGTTGATTTTATAAATCATTCATTGAGTCATTTTCCTATTTTCACTAGAAGCTATGAAGGTACCAAACCATTCATCTGGGTCCTTTCTTCAGCCCCCAAATTTGTCCTCTTGACCTATTTTCCTGAATTGGAATATAAACCCCTAGTTTGTTTTCTCTTCACTGCAATGCTAGCCTAGTGCACATCCCCTAATATTTAATTTGATAGTAGCACACTGTACTTTCATAATATTTCATTTGGATAATAATAATAGCAATGGTGCTGACCTCAGTGTTCAATTATAAATACTAGCTGAATATAACTGATTACCTAAAATAGAAATTTCTTTTTTGGGAATGGGAATCAGATGTGAAAAGTGATCTTTCTACCATTTGTTTGCAGAAACCTGCCAGCATGGAGGTGCTGTAGATTATAAACCAGAGGTCACCAGGTCTTTTCTGGTGTAGAGAACCATGACTCTCCCCACCCCCTACCCTTGGCACCCCCGGTGGCCCACCTACCAGCAAGGGAAAGGGACTTGGTCCTCACCAGTAAAATTAGCTGGGCTTATCCCTGGCTCTCTGACCCTGGAAACTGGGCCCCTCCAATGCCTCTGACCTCCCGTACCACTTTTCCTGAGCGTTTTCTCAGCAGTGCAGGGCCAATTCTTGTCCTTGTTGCTTCCCAATGCTAAATACCCCTCTTTATTGTTCTGATACCCAATGATATAGATTAAAGTGAAATGACCTTTGACACGTGACATAGGTCCTCATTAGAGACATCCTTCATGCTGAAATGAGGCCTGAGGAAATGTTCAGTGATAGCGGGATTGCTGGGTTCGGAGCAGAGCAGTCTTGCTTTTGGCCTGGTCACCAGCTGACGCCATTGTGCAAGTCACTTAACTTCTGGGGGCCTCAGTTTTTCCAGAAGGCCAGGGGAGATTAAGTCCCCAAGCTGGGAACCAACTCGTAGAATTGTTAGGAAATTAATAAAAACTAATAGGCTTGAAGGCCTTTGAAAACAGTGAAAAGAATTACACAAATATAGCAGATATTATTGGTTGCCACTTCAGAGCCTGTTGACCATACTCTTACAGTTTTAACAAAGAGATCTGCAAAATAACGATTGCCTTGCCTTCAGAGACTCAACCAAGTATATTGACAATTAAGAGGGAAGGGGAAAGGTATGGACTTCGGAAAAACACAATTCTGGGTTTGACTCCAATCTGTGTAACACTGAGCAGATGCTTGACTTCAGTTTCCTCAAATGTAAAAGGCAGAAATTTTTCCTGTTTTAAAATCACTCTTGTGAGAGTTAAATGAAATAAGGTATACATAGCGCCTATGAAGTTAGCTGGAGTTACCCAGTGCTCTTGGACTCTGGAGATGTATGTACACAGCATCTTGCAGATGTATATGCATGTCATACTCGGAACCCAGTAAATGTTCATTCCTTTCCCACTTTACAGATTCTTATGAAGAAGCAATATTCTCTTTTAAATCAGCTGGGCATGGTGACTCCTGCCTATAATCCCAGCTGTTTAGGAGGTTGAGGTGTGAGGATTGCTAAAGCCCAGGAGTTCAAGGCTGCAGTGAGCTGTGATTGCACCACTGCATTCTAGCCTGGGTGACAGAGTGAGACCCCATCTCAATAGATAGATGGATGGATAGATAGATAGATGGATGATAGATAGATCACTTTTCACTGGCTCTGCTTACAGTAATTCTTATTGTCCATTATTTTGTGCAGCTGGGCTAGCCTTAGGTATGACTGAGAATATAATATAGTCTGTCCTGCCCATATCTGATATCTAAATTATTTGGTTCTCACTTTACCAACAGTGTACGTCTTGCACTACAAATTCTTTTTGGCAGTTTAATGATGAATACACTCTTCTATCACATACTAAGAGCTCAACTGATTAAGGAAATATTTGAAGGAGAGAACTTTAAGGATGTATTAACTATAAATTCTAGTAAGCATATAGTTCTTCCTTTCTAAGTTAATCAGAAATGTATGAGTCCAAGTGTCAGAGATGAGAATGCATTTGTTCAGGCCCAGCGTGTTTTGGAGGAAGCAGACTAGCTGACTGCTGGTGCAGAGCCCGGCCTCGGGTTCCCAGTCACTGCTGTGAGTTTTATACCTGCAGAGTCTCTAGGTGTCTGGGCCATTTCTTTAGCTCCCTCTTTCCTTTCCTCCTCCAGAAATTTGTTATACAACGAAGGATAAGTACATGCAGTAAAACCTCTTCAAGTTTTGTTTCATGAAAACAACTGGTCCCTCCTGGAAAAGGGTGTGCTTTTTTTAGAGTCAGACCTAAAAACCACACAACCCACAGTGTCCTCTGGGGAACTCAGAGGCTGCATCAGGGCCCAGCTACAGAGAACAGCTCTTCTCAGTTGCCTGGAAGCATCTATTTCTTCCAGGCCCTTTGGTGGCCTCTGTTTTGATTTCCTAATTGTGTGCTTTAGCTTAATCTGATAAGCTACCTCAAATCCTTTTGAAAGTAAGCAGGTTGTAAATCCTAAATAAATAAAACTACTGCAGCCACTGCAAGCCTGGTTTAAGGGTTCTTGTCAGGGACAGTGATCTGATCTGCAGCCTACTGTTCCCCTTACATCCCACAGTGGGCTGCGGGGTGTGGGCGCAGTGTCTGCTCTCTGAGGCCCTCCTGGAGTTCTGGCTCCATTCTCTTGATAGCTGTGGATGCACCAGGGAGAAACAGTGTTTCAGCATTTTGCTTTCCCTAAAGGTGGAACAGGTGGGAGACAGGTAGAGTAATAATTAGAAATAGACTTCATTATCAATTTAATTAGACATCCCAACTCTGTCCTCTTATGCATAGGAACAGGGATGACAAGTTGCTTGGAGTAGTGTGAATTATCCCTTATACATATTCCTGAGACTGAGGCTTCAACCACCCAACCATTCAAATCATTTGCTGTTCTGCATCTCTCCTCCTATTTTGTGCCCTCAGACAATTGCTTGACCCGTCCTATGTCTTCTACAAAGCCTGGATGCACATTAGAATCGCCTTGGAATTAATAAAACGTGGTGTATGTATACCACGGAGCATTACTCCCATAAAAAAGAATGGTGACCTAATATCTTTTGTAACAACCTGGGTGGAACTGAGACCATTGTTCTTGTGAAATATCGTAAGAATGGAAAAATAAAAAACACCACATTTATTCAATACTAAATTGGAACTAATCGATCAACACTTAGGTGCACGTAGGTAAGTAAAAGGCAAGGGAAATCAAGTAGGTGGGAGGGGAAGGAGGGGATGGGTAAATTCAACCTAATGGGTGCAGTGCATGCTAATTGAGTGCAAGGGCACACTTATAACTTTGACTCAAACCATACAAAAGCAAATTATGTAATCAAAACGTGTGTACCTCCATAAAATTCTGAAAAAATTAATATGCAATTAAAAAAAGAAATCTAATACCTTAAATTTCAAGTGTTTTTAACTAACATATTTAGATTTGATTATTTATACTTAAAATAATTTTATCTTACCTTTCTTTAAATAATCATTCATAGTTAGCAGATTTATATAGCCTATGTCCAGTATGTATGGTAAAGGGAATAATGGTAACAATTACTTCCATTTCAAAAGAGATGTGATGAGAAAAAGTTTAATTAAAATTTGAATGATTAAAAAAAAAGAATCACCTTGGAGGCTTTAAAAATACTGATGCTTGGATCTTACCTGCAGACATTCTGATTCAGTGATCTGGCTGTGGGATTGGGTAACAGTATTTTTTTTTAAAAAAAAAACTCCCCAGGGGATTTTTTTTTAATGAAAAAATATATTTTTTGAGACAGAGTCTGACTCTGTTGCCTGGGCTAGAGTGCTGTGGTGTCAGCAACCTCAAACTCCCGGGCTCAAGCGATCCTCCTGCCTCAGCCTCCCGGGTAGCTGGGACTACAGGCATTCACCACCATGCCTGGCTAATTTTTTCTGTATATATTTTTAGTTGTTCAGATAATTTCTTTCTATTTTTAGTAGAGACGGGGTCTCGCTTTTGTTCACGCTGGTTTCGAACTCCTGACCTTGAGCGATCCACCCGCTTCAACCTCCCAGAGTGCTAGGATTTCAGGCGTGAGCCACTGCACCTGCCCCCTAGGGGATTATAAGGACCAGCCAGGGTGAGAACTGTGTGTCTAAATCCAGCTTTACTCAATCCCATCCCCATCGTTTTTACCAACACTGCCATTTTTTCAGGTGCATGGTCTCATCCTGTCTCTCTTGGACTATTGAAATAACCTCATAACTGACTTCCCTGCATCTATCTGGTCTTCTCTGAGCCATGCCTCTGTTACAGTTTATTTCTTTATAACACCAGTTTGACCTTTTTTGCCCTCATGGAAATTCTCCTTTCTATCATATGCAAATCTTCTCTCACCTTACATGGTAATTGCTAACATTGATTAAAAAGTTGCTGAGGGCCAGGCACTGTGCCGAACATAAATATTTCATTTGATCCTCAAAACAGCCCAATGAGGTAGGTGGTAGCACCATTCCCATTTACAGAGAGGAGATTGTGGTTTCCCAAGGTGAGTGAACTGCCCAGTCTTAGAGACAGTATGTGACAGAGGCAGAATTTAAATGCAGGCCTGTGCTTTTAAACATTGAAATGTTTTACCCCTTGTTTAGGTTAAAGCTAGAAGAATGAACACATAAGTTGATAGTTTCTCCTTTTAGAGATTCCACTGAAATATTTAAAAAGATAAAAGAGGCTTAAACCTGCAAGTACAATGAGAAGTGGTGAGAAGACATTCATTGATAAAACATGTCGATCATATTTCCAAAGACAGAAGATGGATGGCTCTGATCTGATCTAACTGGACTGAGGATGCTGTATCTTGAAGGACAAGTGGAGGCTGAGTTATTCTTCGGTGGACAGAAGGACAGGCTCAGGGTTCGAGGGGTGTGCACAGCATGGCCAGGAGTTGGCCTAGGGCTGTGAGGGACTAATTGTCAATCTGCCTATCGCACTGTCAGATTCTCAGCGCCTTTGACTCTCTTTGCTCCTAGAATTCAGGTAGAGTTCCAGATGGGACAAGCAGAGTCCTTGCTAGAGGAACTGAGCGGTTCTCAGGAAAAGTTGTACTAGCTATGCTAGCATTTTGCAGTGCTCCAACGGGATGATTTCCTAGCCAGTCATCCCACAGTGAAGTCAACGTGGAATGGGCTATGTGAGGGAAGCCCCTTATTCATATTCTATTGCTGCTGTGACAAATTACCACAAACTGAGAGGCTTAAAACAGCATAAGCCGATTACCTTTCAGTTCTGTAGATCACAAGTCCCACATGGATCTCGCTGGGCTAACATCAAAGTCTTGGCAGAGCTGTGATCCTTTCTGGAGCCTGTAGGGGGAAATTCATTTCCTTGCTGGTACCCAGCTTCTAAAGACGCTGCTGTCCTTGGCTCTTGGTCCCCTTCCTCCATCTTCAAAGCCAGCAGTACCAACAGAGTCCTACTCACTTGGTCATGTCCCTGGCCCTCTTCTACCTCCTTTTCTCCTTGCAAGGAGGCTCCTGATCATGAGCCCGTCTGGATTCTCCAGGCTACTCTTCCCATCTTACAGTCAACTGACGAATGGCCTGAACTCCTTCTGGAACCTTAATCCCCCTTTGCCATGTAACATAACACACTCACAGGTTCTGGACGGTTACAGTGAGGGCTTCTTTGGGGGCCGTTATTCTGCCCACCACACTCTCCCAACAAGAAAGAGAAAGACAAAAACAACAGATGTCTGAGAAACGGCCACAGCCACGAGGGTCCTAAGGAGACTTGATGACTAAATGTAATGTGGGACCCTTGAGGGGATCCTGGGACAGAAAAAGGAAATTAGGGAAAAACCTAGGAAATCTGGATAAAGTATGGATTTAGATTAATAACATATTGATATTGGTTCATTAATGATGACAAGTGTACCATACTAGTAAGATATTGATATTATCAATTTAATAATTAATAGAGAGAACTGGATGTGGCATATGCAGAAAATCTCTGTACTGTCTTTACATGTTGTCTTCAAATCTAAAACTACTTTAAAATAAAAAGATTACTTAAAAATAAGAACTGTGAAGGTTGCTCCTGGGGATGAAGGTGTGGAGGAGAGGCCTTCTCATAATAACTCTTATTAAAAATTACATTTTGGAACAATGTACATGTATTACTTTTGATAAAAATGTCTAAAAATATATATTGTTTCTCCTCTTTGCTTGTACTGTTTCCTCCTTCTGGGATGCCTTCTCCTCATCTTTACCCAGTAAATCTTTCTCAAATACTTAAGACCCGGGTCAAATGCCAAAGACTCTGTCAAGTTTGTACGAGTTCCCCCAAGCAAAATGAACCACTCCCTGACTTTGAGTTACCCTTGCATATGTAGTAATAAACATTGCACTGCATCATTATTATTTGCTTAGTGTCTGTCTCCTCTACCAGTATGTGAGTTTCTTGATGGCAGAAAATATCTTATTCATCTTTGTATCTCCAATGATATACAGTAACTGGGTCATGATAGACGTTAAGAAATATATATTGAGTTAATGACTGGGAAGAATGAATCAATGAATGAATAAATTAATGGGAAGAGCAATCTACTAGAGAATTATTGGTTCACTCTGGCATTCTTTAGGCCTGAGAAAGAAGAGGGAATTGTACATAATCTTCCTAGCTACAAAGCCTTAGGCTGAACATGAGATCAAATCAAGAAAATCACCATCTTCACACACACACACAGGGAAGATAAGCTGGTGCCTAAACATTGGGCTTGTTTGCAAAAGAAAAGTCTGTCTGAGTTTAATATGAGCTCAATATAAAATATACATGAAATACTTGTAAGAAAACAAGATTATGTACTCACCAAAACTGTGAAGAAAACATACTATTTTGTTTATTAAAATAATAAATTTTAAATTACCTGTGACAAAGTGGACTGAATATTATGTATTTAAAATATTTGTACAATTAAATGCAATGAATCTAGTGTAGTATACAGTAGATCCCAACAGGAAAAAAAAATCCTTGTTTAAACAGTGTTTTAAATCCTGCTTTGCTCAATCGTATTTCTATGATTCTGACTTCCCACTTCTTATAGAATAAAATTCAAAGTCTTCACCATGGACTCTAAAACCGCTCAAGAGGTGATCCCTGCTTGCACCGTCTCCCCATCCCTGTGTCCTGCCTTTCAGTTTCTTGGAGGCCCACAGCTCTCTCCCTTGCTCCCTCTTCCTGGGGTCCTCCTCTCTGCTGTGTGTAAAATGTCCCCTCCTCAGGGAGAGCCTCCCTGACCATCTTATCTTAAATAGCCCCACCTCCAAGTTACTCTCTCTGACATCACCCTGTCTGTGTCCTTTATTGCATATATCACAGCTGGTAATTATCAAGCTTATTTATTTGCTTGTTTTCAGATTTTAGCTTTTATTTACTTGTTTGTATTTTGTCTGTCTCCATGCTAGAAAATAAGCATCACCTCTGTGCCAGATAACTACAGTGTCCCAGAGTTCAAGGTTAAAGACTGAGGGCTTCATGACCCTCTGCAGGGAGCCCTGGAAGTGGATCAGGGAAGGGTTGCAAAGAAAGGGGAACTACTTGGCTCAATAGTCTCCCTTCTGCTCACTGAGTGGTTCGGGCCTGAGAGAGAGAGTGTCTAAGGAAGCAATAATTAGGATTCACTATGTTTTTTCTCTTTGGGTATAAACCAGCCTCCACCCACCCCCCCACCAAAAACCAAAACATGTGCTCTAATGTGTGATTTTCAGACATTCAAATTCAAATGCCTTTTTAGGAATGTATCACATGCAAAAGTAGGAGACCCACCTGTGTGGTCTGCAAAATGCCTACCAGTAGGCACTTAGCATAGCCTGGGAATGGTTTCTTGCCTTCTTGTGTTTTATCTTGAGTACCCACTCTGCTGCCCCTGCATTCCAAGTCCTGCCATTTCTGTGGGCAGCAAAGGACTTCTGAGCCTATATATTTCTTCTAATAGAAAACATAACCTCCCAGACCTGGGCCCCAGCAGGCAAAGTATTCCCAGTTGAGCAGAAGCATATGTATCATTACACTTTCTAAGAAGTATTGCTTTTAACCCTTTCACTGTCGTTTGAGCTGCTCTAAGAGAAAAAAAGAGAAAAGCATCAGAAAGGAAAATCATTCATAATATAAATGATAAGATGCAAATTTTGAGTTCAGAAAATAGGAGGAACTGATGCAAACTTACAACAGCAGTTTCTAAGTGTAGTCAGATTGCAAAAATATGAATGAACATATGACTCAAAGGTATTAAAAACACGAATAGTAAATAAACATATTAATAGACAATGTTCAGCTTAAAAAACATTTAAAGGCTGGGCATTGTGGCTCACACTTGTAATCCTAGCACTCTGGGAGACAGAGGCAGGAGGATCACTTGAGCCCAGGAGTTGGAGGTTGAAGTGAGCTATGATGACACTACTACACTCTACCCAGGGCGACAGAGTGAGACTCTGTCTCAACCCTCCCCTCCCATGTAAAGATACTCAAATTCAAGTGATTTAATGATATCACCATATCCCCAGTAAATTAGGAACCACTAAATATAGTAGAAATTTAGATTTGGCAGGACAGAGGACAAAATATTAATAGTGTCACTGAATGATGTAAATATCTTGAAAATTAGAGAAGTTTCTGGAGGGCATATGGTTCACAGAGGAGCCATCAAATTGGCTGTGGTCCTTGCCCTGATAAGCCCATGTTTGAAAATATATTCTACAGAAATTCTTTTTTTTTTTTTTTTTTTTTTTTTTTGAGACAGAGTCTCGCTTTCTTGCCTAGGTTAGAGTGAGTGCCATGGCGTCAGCCTAGCTCACAGCAACCTCAGACTCCTGGGCTTAAGCAATCCTTCTGCCTCAGCCTCCCGAGTTGCTGGGACTACAGGCATGAGCCACCATGCCCGGCTAATTTATATATATATATATTAGTTGGCCAATTAATTTCTTTCTATTTTTTATAGTAGAGACGGGGTCTCGCTCAGGCTGGTTTTGAACTCCTGACCTTGAGCAATCCGCCCGCCTCGGCCTCCCAGAGTGCTAGGATTACAAGCGTGAGCCACCGCGCCCGGCCGTCTACAGAAATTCTTGAAAGAAAGAAATGCTTACCTGCACAAAAATGTTTATAGCTATTCTATTTGTGGTGACAAACCGACATCAACAACAAACACAAAACAAACTGGAAATAATGAAAATGGACTATAATTGGTATACTGATTCAATATCTTGGCATTAAAATAGTAGATATATGGACTGTATGGACATGTGAAAAAGTGTATGTTAAATAATACCAAGTGAGAACATATAATATAGCATTGCACAGGCTTATAATTCTGTTCATATATCTTAAAGAATATAAATCATGTAAAAATTGAGTATTGGAAGAAGTTATAAAAGATTGTACTGGTTAATTCTTGAGAGGGGAACTTTTAGTTTTTACAAATATAATTGCCTTGATGTTTGTTTCTCATTTATTGCAACAATCATTAAATATATTCTAATTGAACACTTTAGCAAATAGAATTTTAAAACAAACTCCTTATTAAGTAGTGTGGTGATGTTCTCACTCTCCGTGGTCAGAATGAGTAAGGGTTCGGGTGTGCCTGTCTCTGCAGGGCAAGCGAGGGGCAGGAGAGAGAGCATAGCTCTAGCCAGTCTCTTGCCAATCCTGCAGGCAGTGAGGCAGCCACAGAGACAGAAATCTGTCTCCTGATATCTTGTCTCTTCTTCTGCCTTAGTAACAGAACTCTGGTTTTTAGTTAAGCGCAGAGTCACGATGCAGTGAAGACTGCATTTTCTAACCTCTTTTGTGTTTACGTGCAATTGGGTGACAGAGTTCTGGTGAATAGCATATAAACAGATATGTGTAACTTCCAAGAAGTACCCTTTAAAGAAGGGGGTGACTTCTTCTCCTCTCTCTATTTCCTACTTTCTCTGGAGAGCAGACGTAGTGGCTGGAGCTCCAGCAGCCTTGTTAGACCGTATGACGGATGCTAACTGCTAAGGATAGTGGAGCAACAAGATAGAAACCTTCTCCCTGAGATCCCACAGAACACCACTTCAGCCCTAGGTTCAGAATTATAGAAATTTTACTTAAGTGAATAAAATCTGTGTCCAAAATACTGCTAATTTGAGTTCTTTTATTCCTAGCCAAATTAAAACTGAAGCAATATAGTGACACTATTAATATTTTTACAGTGATACTGTAAAAATATTATTGTATTTTAGTGTATTGTATTTATTTAATTTATTAATATTATTACAGTGACACTATTAATATTTTGTCCTCTGTCCTGCCTTTGTCAGCTTACTTAAAATTCTGTACACTTTGTCTCTTCATTTTAAAAAAGTGAATGAGACTAGATCATCTCTAAATTTCCTTACTGCTTTAACATTTAAAAAAAATCTAAAGTGGACATCTCCTATTATGTACCAATGAATGATTAGAGTCTTTTTCCTCAAGATTTATCCAGACTTTTGAAACAATTATTTTTAAAAGTTACTGATACTGCTTGATACAAAAGTAATATAAGCTTGTTGCCCAAAAAAGATAAAAAATATAGATAGATAAAAGGGAGAAAATATGTTATAATTCACTTTCCTATGTACTTGCTGTTAACATTTCAGTATATACTGCTAGTCATTGTTGCATATATGTATGTTGTACCTATTTTTTTTTTTAAGACAGAGTCTCACTCTGTTGCCCAAACTAGAGTACCACGGCATCAGCCTCACTCACAGCAACCTCAAACTCCTGAGCTCAAGCAATCCTTCTGCCTCAGCCTCCCGAGTAACTGGGACTACAGGCATATGCCACCATGCCTGGCTAATTTTTTAAATATATTTTTAGTTGGCCAATTAATTTCTTTCTATTTTTAGTAGAGATGGGGCCTTGCTCTTGCTCAGGCTGGTCTCGAACTCCTGATCTTGAGTGATCCTCCCGCCTCGGCCTCCCAGAGTGCTAGGATTACAGGCGTGAGCCACAGTGCCGGCCTATAATCTACTTTTTCCACTCACTAAATTGTGTATACACTTCCGGTTCATTTAATATTCTTCTAAATATCATTTGTAAAGAAGGCATTTTATTCTACTTCATGAATAATGTACCATACTTAACCAATCTCATAATTTCAAACATTTAACAAGTTTTTATTCTTAAACATAGCACTGCTATGGGTTGATTTGTAGCCTAATCTTTGCACATTATATTTACCTAATATGCTTTCTAGGTTAAAAGGTAGGCAAAATTGTATTGCCACATTGTCCTCCAGAAATTTGTACCAATTTCTCTCTCCCCCACTCCTCCCTCACCAATGTATAAGAGTGTTACATTCCCTGTATGTAACTTTACTAACGCTGGATATATCTATTTATTCCAGTCTTCCTTCATGTTCCTTAAGTTTTTAAAAATTGTGGTAAAATATACATAACAAAAATTACCATCTTGACCATTTTTAAGTGTACAATTGAGTGGCAGTAAGTACCTTCACATTGTTGTGCAGTCATCACCATTATCCATCTCTAGAACTTCTTCATCATCATAAACCAAAACTCTGTACCTATTAAAAGTAACTCCCCATTCTCCCCTACTGCCAGGCCCTGGCAATCACCATTCTACTTCTGTCTCTATGAATTTGACTACTCTAGGGACGTCATAGAAATGGAACCATACAGTATTTGTTTTTTTTTGTGGCTGGCTTATTTCACTTAGCTTAGTGTTTTCAAGGTTTGTACATGTTGTAGCATCTGTCAGAATTTCCTTTCTTTTTCAGACAGTATATGTATAAACTGCATTTTTATCCATTTATCTATTGGGTTAGTTCCACCTTTTGGCTATTGTGAATAATGCTGCTTATGAACACGGGTGTATAAATATCTCTTCTAGTCCCTACTTTGAACGTTCTTGGGTATATCCAGGGTGGGATTACTGGATCATGTGGTAATTCTATGTTTAATTTTTTGAGGAACAGCCATACCCTTTTCCATAGTGGTTACATCATTTTACGTTCCCACCAACAGTACACTAGTGTTGTAATTTCTGCATAACGTGGCTTATTTTCTGTTTTTTTTTTCTTTGATAGTAGCCATCCTAATAGATGTGAAGTGATACTTTATTGTGGTTTTGATTTGCATTTCCCTAATGATTAGTTATTTGAGCATTTTTAAATGTGCTTATTTGTATATCTTATTTGAAGAAATGCCTGTTCAAATCCTTTGCTCATTTCAAAATCAGGTTTTTTGTTGTTAAGTTATAGGAATTGTTTGTATATTCTGGATATTATCCCTTTATCAGACATATGGTTGTAACTGTTTTCTCATTCTGTAGTTGCCTCTTTACTCTTGATTGAGTCTTTTGATGTATGGAAGTTTTTAATTTTGATGAAGTACAATGTATCAGTTTTTAAATTTTGTTGCTTGTGCTTTTGGTATCATATATAAAAAATCATTGTCAAATCCAATGTCATGAAATTTTTTCCCTATATTTTCTTCTAAAAGTTTTAGTTTTAGCTTTCATGTTTAGGTCTTTGATCCATTTTGAGTTAATTTTTGCGTATGTTGTAAAGTAAGGGACCAATTTAATTGCTTTTTTTTTTTTTCCGAGACAGTGTCTCACTCTGTTGCCCAGGCTAGAGTGCAGTGGCATCAGCCTAGCTCACAGCAACCTCAAACTCCTGGGCTTCAAGCGATCCTCCTGCCTCAGCCTCCCGAGTAGCTGGGACTACAGGCATGCACCACCATGCCTGGCTAAATTTTTTTCATATATGTTAGTTGGCCAATTAATTTCTTTCTATTTTTAGTAGAGACGGAGTCTTGCCCTTGCTCAGGTTGGTTTTGAATTCCTGACCTTGAGCCACCCCCCACCCCCCTCAGCCTCCCAGAGTGCTAGGATTATAGGCTCATGAGCCACCACCGCACCAGGCCCCAGCTTAATTCTTTTATATGCAGATTTACCTTAGTTAAATTCTAATTTTGTTATTTTGTTCATATAGTTCTTCATATTTCTGGATATTTTGGTTAAGCAAGGTACTTTGTGTTTTGTGTTTGCTGTTGTAAATGAAATTCCTCTTCTTTCTCCCTCACCCAATACATATATATAGTTATATTTTCTAACTGCTTTTTACTGGCTTGTAGGAAATGCATTATTTTATTTCTTTTCTACTGATGGCTATGTAATTGAGTTCTTTTATTAGTTCTGAATTTTTCAGTTGAATGTCCCAAAATTTCCAGGTAGATAGAAATATTATTTGCAAATACCTCATGGAATTTGGGAAACATAATTCTTTGCCCAAAACTGAGAAAAATCAAGTTTTCTACTTTCAATGAAATGGGACTGTGATTAATCTGAAAGCCATGGACATACATGTTTTGATGGTATAATAGCTATGCTGTCACATGACACAGCTCCTCTCTCTATAGATATACATTTGCTTCTAGCACCTGCCTGATCAAAGTGTGGTTCCCAGACCAGCTGCATCAGTGCCACTTGGGAGCTTGTTAGAAATGCAAATTCTTGCACCCCACCCCAGACCTACTGAATCAGAATATGAATTTTAAGATCCCCAGGTAATTCGTATGGCATGCTAAAGTTTGAGAAGTGCTGCTTTAGTTAATGAAATAGTATTTCTTCCTTTCCCTTTAAGTTTTTCCTCCATTTCCTAACCACAAGTAATTAGACACTATAAAACACTAGCAAAAGATCTTTCAAAAACAACAATAAGTAGACTGTGAAATAATAAGATGGTAGAAGGGAAAGCAGGCTCAGAAAGCACCTACTTGAGAGTTTCCAAAATTTAGTATTCGTAGTAGTTTCATGGTTTTGGATGTAGGGGGATATCCCTACGATTATTTACTTAGTACTTTTCTTTATATGAACTTACATTTTTTTAAACTGAAATAATTTTATTTAAGTGAAAGTTTATATCACTTCCACAAAACCAAACCTGTTTTACTTGCCAAAAATAGAACTTAACTGTAAAAATAATTTGAGAACAAAAAGAATGTTATTAAGACATAAAAATTAATGATGAATTACAGGTAATCATGAATCTACTTATAAAAAATATCTAAATAGTTTCCTCAGTGAAAGCATTGGGGCCATGTATGATTGACTGGTAGCTTGATGTTGCTAAATCGAAGACTAAGATGAGATTCTTTACATCAATGAAAATATTTTTAAAAGTTATTTAAAAGCTAACAGGCATAGAGGGCTTACCATGTAACCAGGTGCAGATCTAAGAGGTTTAATGCATATTTAATCCTCACAAGGGCCTCACGAGGTATTCAGTGGCATCCTTCATGTTTAACAGAAGAGTAAACTGGGGCTTAAAGAGGTGAAGCAACTTGTCAGAGGTCACAGAGTTAGTTGGCGGCAGAGTGAGCCTTTGAACCGAGGCACACCCAGGGTCCAGCACCTGCAAGTGTTTAACCAGCACAAAGAAATCCAAGTCAGGTGTGTATTTTGTTTGGCAGAGCAAAGATAAATTGTCTGCTTTTCTAATTATACTAATATTCATTGATACAGACTTTTTACAATAATCAATTGTCAACTTTTGAAGGGGATAGCTTGACATATTACTGATAGAGACAATGGTGTGACTAGGAATTCAAGGACTGAGAATCCAAGTCAAGGATGAACAGTACCTTCTGTCACCGTATCTCTGAGTAATTATGGTCAAGAGTCAGGCTCCTGGGTCCTGTGTTCATTATGTGCAATCCTGTAATTAAAGTGCTGCAATGATCTGCATTATCAATGCATGACAGAGCCCCATCCAAACAATAATATGTGGGAAATCACAGGTTTCAGGTGCTAGTTATATACGTGTATTTTCTAATCCATATTAAAATATATACATAATTACTAAATTTAAACAATATTTGTCCTTGTACTCCCTAAAATTCATGCCTTTGTAGTTATCAATCAAGTTCAATCTCACACTGTAAAAGACAAGAAAACTGATATTTATGGCTACACAGAAGCTGTGGGACTAGAACACTGATCTCTGTTCCTGCCCCACTGCTGTGTCCTCTAATTTTTGTGTCCTTGTGTCCTTTTAATCTAACACAGCCGGTCACTCCTCATAATGAGTCACAGTATGATTTGTTGGTAAAGTGATTGGCATCTTTACTGTAGGTAATTTATATGGTGGAGATGAATTGCAATCCTCAAATGTAGGTGTGCAAGACATATGGAATTTTGTTAATCATATGAAATTCCCACCCTTGAGCTTGCAGGCCACCAGCCTGGCAGGAAATCTAACTGCAGTCACGCTTAGAGCTTCCCCTTCCTCAACCCCAGATGAGTGAGTCCAGGAGTCATAGGCAAAAAAGGCCTGGCTGCAGACCACAATGATGACCGCCTCTGCCAGCCTGTTGGTTCTTTCTCTCCAGAGCTCTACTGTTTCTGGGATGCCCAGGGGCCTGGGACTCTTTGGTCAAGTGTAGAGGCCTCTGCCTGAGGTATAGTCACTCTCTGGCTCCCAGGAGTCATTCCTGCAGAGAGTTGCCCCTACTTGGCACAGGCTGCGTACATCCCCTTTTATATTTTTCATGGACTCTGAGAAAGACAGTCTTGGACATGAGGCTGCTTCTGCTTTTTGTGAAGCTATTATTCTTGGGGCAAGAAGTCATAAAACCTGGCTTCCTGCTTAAAATGAGGGAAAGGGAGAATATAGGTGCTATGGTCTAAGTGTCCCCCAAAATTCATGTGTTGAAACTTAATGCCCATTGTGGTGGTATTGAGAGTTAGGGCCTTTGGGGGAGTGATTAAATCAGGATGGCTCTGCCCTCATGAATGGACTAGGGCCTTATAAAAGGGGCAAGAGGGAATCAGCTTAGACCCTTTTTGCTGTCTTCTGCTCTTCCACCGTGTAAGGACATAGAGTTCATCCTCTCTGGAGGACAGAGCAACAAGGCACCATCTTGGAAGCAGAGAGCAGCCCTCGTCAGACACCAGGTCTGCTGGTGACTTGATCTTGGACTTCCCAACCTCCAGAACTGGGAGAAAATAAATTCCTATTCTTTATACATGACCCAGCTTAAGGCATTTTGTCATTGCATCATAAATGGGCCAAGACAATAGGGAAAAGAGTTTGGTAAATTCCCCTTGCACACACAAAATAATTTAATTTTAACCAAAGATATGAAAAATAATTAAAAACTGCAAACTTTTCAGAAATGGTCTTCCGTGATGAGTCATAAGTGGTTGTGAGAACATTCTATTAAGTGCTCTCCCACAAGGCAAGCCTGCCTTTAACACCTTTCTGCCCCCAAACCAACTGGTTACATAACCTTTGGTGAAAAAGTATTATACTTATCATGGGGTAAATTATTCAGTTATAATAGTGTTTTATGGATTGAACTTGCTTAGCCATGACTGAAATCTACTATTTGGCAATTTCCTTTTTAACTGGGATGCCCACCACCTTCCCACTGGGTTTAAGGCTAGTACAGACACCTGGGCACCCTGTGCCTGGCCCCACCGGCCTCACCTCTGAGAGCTGGTGGGTGTCGATGGGTGCCCTGGCCCGGCTGGGTCACCTCTGCCGACTGAGAGCTGGCAGCACGGAAGACGGCCTGGCCTGAGTTCACGAAGCTGGCCAGCCCCTGCTTGGGCATGGGCCAAGGATGCTGGAGCCTGTTTCCTGCCGTGGGGAGGGCGCAGGTGCTGAGCAGAAGCTGGCCTTGAGTGTGGCAGAGGCTGCATCCTCATACCGTCCCCTCCTCTTGCAGTCATTTTCCTTCCTCCTCCCATGCCCAGGCACCTGGCCGCCACCAGTCTGTTAGATTCCAGTGGCTAACAGCCCGGCCAGGACCCAGTACCTGCCTTCCCTCCAGTGCCCTCGCAGGGTCAGGGTGCTGCCCTGATTGTCCTTTCCCTGGACACTCCCTCTGCACCTGACTTTCAGAGTACAGCTGCCTCCACACTTCCTCCCGTCCCCAGAGTGCAGCAGCTCCATCTGGTCCTCCCCTGGATGGCCTGGGGGCAGCCGATGCTGGGAAAGACACAAGAGTCCTGAACTGTGGTGTCTCTTAGTGTGTGCAACCCACAAAATAATCCTTTCACTACCTGGATGAATAATCCTGTAAATTTGTCTCTTAGGCTTTTATGTCCAAACAACTGCCTGACCCAGGTGAGAAAGGGGAGAGGAGTAAAAGTCTCTCCTGTGGCATAAACATTCAGTTCAGAGCTGTAGTTAAGTGTGTGTGGGAGGGGGGGGGCGGGGGAGGGACTGTGACACTTTTGGGGAAAGAGCATCTCATGTGAGGTGTGGGGTCTTGGGTTTTCGGTTCAGCTACTTGATCCGCAATGATTCCACTGCTTTGGAAAGGCTCGCTTTGAAATTTAATCATGAAAGTCAGATGTGCAATTTAGAAATAGCCATCACCAAGCAGATAGGAAGACTTCTGAATTCCTTTTACTCCCTATGTCCATGGTCTCCGAGCCATACCTGATCGTTTGTTTATAGGTCCGGCACTCAAAAGTGCCTCCTAGCGTAGGCCCCCGCCAGGACTGCAGCCTTTGGCCCAGCCCCTGAGTATCCCTGAGCCCAGCCAGATGTTGCGCTGCTTGTGGCTGCTGGTCACCAGCTCATTTGGAAGCCTGGTTGAAAGCACCACATTTTCAAAGCTTTCCCCACGCTGAGATCATTGCCTGCCTGTCACCTGATGAAAACCGAAACCTATTTCATTTTGTGTGGATAAAACTAGCTACTGGTACTTGTTGTACAAGTGCTTTTTAATTTTGCATTTAAATTCTGAGAGTCCCTTGGATGGTATAATTTTGAAACCTGACTCTAAAAATACCAAATTATAAAGAAATTACAGCACAATAGGTATTTTAATCACATTTTATAGCTCACAATCAAGTTAACAAATAAAAAATTACTTGAGCATTATTTTTTAAAGCATCCTGTAATTAGCCCTCTTGTTTTCCATCTTCTTGGAACAAAACGAGCTTTTCCTCTGTGGTTATGCGTGTTGCTTAACCACAGAGGAACATGAGAAGAATGGTATCCATTTTCTAGCCAAGCAACCTTTCATTTCTTTATTTAAGAAAATCCTCTTGGTGGATTTGTACCTTCCTGAAGTAACTTTCAGCAGTGTTCCCTAATGAAGCTTACTTTCTTGATCATAATATAATCACATACACACTTTACAGGTGTCTCCATGGCCCTCCCCTGACCGTCTCTGACTGTCACAAGAAATGCATTGGGGGATGATGGACAATCGAGGTCATTTCCCAAGGACCCTGTAACCCAACCACCCTCCTTTCCCTAACTCTCCATTATGTTTCCTCCTTTCATTAATTTATTTTCTCTATACCTTAATAAAAAACAGATTGAGATACTCAACAAGAATGATTAATAATCTGGGAGGGTGTCTTGTCACCGTCATTTCCCAATTGTAAAAAACATTTTGTTTTTGGTCTGTTAGGCAAACATTTTCAGAGCAGTGAAATTATCTGCCATTTGTGATATCAGACCTTTGGGAGGTCTGTGGTCACAGTCTCATTTGAAAGTTACAGTCAGAGCTGATGAAATCACTGTGGGTGTTGCAAGAGACACCCTTGCAGAAATGTGGAGATTGTTCTGAAACTGCTTAGTGTATTCTTTTAAATATATATTCCCATGTACTGCTCATGAGTTGTAATTAGCATGGGTGTTTTGTCATTCTGTAAGTATTGTCAATGGATTTGTTAGTATGCATTTGCTTTATAATTACTCCATGTAACTAAATGCCAGCCACATACATACTCACCTTAGGCTCTGCTGAAGACTGAATTACAAAGGAAAAGGTGGGATCCTTTCAGCCAGCTCTGTAATCTCTCCTAAGCCACGTTCATCCATTGTGGGATATTTAGAATTCCAAGTTGTTTATCTCAATTCCTACTTGCTTCAATGTATATTGTATTCATTTATTCATTTTGTCTTAATTGAATGTTATCTACATATCAGGAACTGTTCTAGGTTCTATAGACGGGCAGAAGTGTCAGAAAACACTTTACCCAACATTTTCAGTCCCAATCCAATTAACCAACACCCTTAATTTGGAGCAACTCAAAGTGAGCCCTGTATTATTAAGGGGAACTGGCAAACAATCTGGGGAATAAATTTATTAGTCTAAAACTTCTAACACCATCCGCCAGCAACTTCATATCATTGTGAGCGCTAACTCTTGGAAACTTATTTTTTAAAAAGTTGGTTTCTTCAATGGTGATATAGCACACCTTATATTTTCCTGGTTAGAGCTGGAACCCATACTACTAAGTGAAGTATCCCAAGAATGGAAAAACAAGCACCAGATATATTCTCCAGCAAACTGGTATTAACTGAGTAGCACCTAAGTGGACACATAGGTGCTACAGTAATAGGGTATTGGGCAGGTGGGAGGGGGGCGGGTATATACATACATAGTGAGTGAGATGTGCACCATCTGGGGGATGGTCATGATGGAGACTCAGACTTTTGGGGGGAGGGGGGGAAATGGGCATTTATTGAAACCTTAAAATCTGTACCCCCATAATATTCCAAAATAAAAAAAATAATTAAAAAAAAATAATTAAAAAAAAAGTTGGTTTCTTTCACCTGAGGATATGATAAAGTGTTACAAAATGCTTTGCAAACTCTAAGATGGTACAGAAAGGTGTAACTTTTTTGTTGTTATTCATTAACATTGAGATGCTCTCATTTTTGCTATTTTGTCTGACTCTTGATTTTTTTCATAGGTCAATGTAAGGGCTGCAATTTTGGAAAGTGATGGACGTATGGATGAAAGTGAATCTTCATGGACAGAACCTGACCATGGTGAGACCTTTTTCCTTGTCTTGGGTAATTTTCCTCCTTGTGTAATTTTAGTCTCATCCCCGTATGCTTTCCTCAAAGGAACTATTTCAAGGGAAATTATATCTACTTTCCTCAAACCATTACTATGAAATAGACAGTGGCAATTCTATAGTATTTGGTTCCAATAAGATAAAAATAAACACAAATTACATCCATTTAACTTTTATTTTAAATCATCTGCTGGGATTCTGGTCTTCTTCTAGAAACATAATTGTGTATCAGTTAACAATCCAAGTTAGGAAGATTATAGGTATAATTTAGGGCAATAAAATGACTGGGGAACATTTTCTGTAACTGTAAATTTGAAACAAAATCTTTAGAAACAGCTACATGACTTTTGGCAAAGTTAAGCCTTGGCAAAACCAACTAAAGATGATTAGTGATATATCTTGTTCTCCAGATCAAGTGTCTGTTACATTTTGGGCTCTGATTGTTGACTGATAAATGTTCCGATTACCTACCTGTTTAGCCACTGCAGTTTAGCTTATTTACCTACCTTATTTTCTGGTGTTCTAAGATTTTCATTGATACGTGTCTGTTTCAGTTAGGATATAAGTTTGGGTGCAAGTGACAAAGACCCAAAATAACAGTGGGTTAAATAAAGATAGGAGTTTATTTTTCTTTCATATTAAAGTCCAAGATGGTTTAAGGACTCTGTTTTACTAAGTCATCAGGGGCCTATGCTTCTTCTGCATAGTGCAAGACAACTTACCTCCACGTCCATATTCCACCTGCATGAAACAGGAAGGTGACAGTGAAGGGCATGCCCCATCCCTTCAAGGACACAACCTGAAAGTCACACACATCACAACTGCTCATATCTCATCAGCTGTAACCAGATCACATGGTCACACCCAGCTGCAAGGGAGCCACAAAATACTGTCTCTGTTTTGGTTGGCTACGGGCTCAGCTAAATAATCACATTTTTAATTACTGCAGAAGAAGGGGAGAATAGATATAGAATAGATATTAGGGAGCAGCTAGTGGTTTTAGGACAAATATTGCATTAAACACCACTCATCCTCAAGGTCAATGCTATAAAGTAGTAGTTTTCAAGGTGTGGCCTCTGGACCAGAGGTGTTAGCATCACCTGGGAACTTGATAAAAATTCAAATTTTTCCAACCCTTCCTAACCCCCATCAATTCCTGAACCAGAAACTCTGAAAGTGGAGCCCAGAAGTCTGAGTTTTGGCAAGCCCTCCAGGTGCTTCTGATGCCTGCTAAGGTTTGAGAACCACTGGTCTAGGGCATGCTTTTCCAGACAGCCAGGTGGGATGCTGGGCCTTGGAGGGGGAGATGAGTCAGGAAGGCCCAGGAGTATTCAGCGCCTGATCCTTGACTGCTCTGGTCCTTGTGAAGTCACCCCCTGTAAGTCCCTCTTCTGGAGGCCCTGCTCAGCGACCCAGCAGCCGGGGCCATGCTGTTTGTCGGGAAGATCGCAGGATTACAGGTGACTTTACCCAGTAGCATGCTGCACTGTTTTGTGAGCCATTTTTCTCTTATGTAGAATGAGCTGAGGATAGGGAGGGAGAGCAAATGACCTTGTTGATCCTCTCCAGCCCGGCCACCTCACGGTTCCTTGGATGGCTCTGCTTGCTTGCTGGAGTCATGGTTTCGTCCTTCCCCACCAGAAGCAGAGATGGTGCAGTCTGGAGCTTAAACACAAACACCCCAGAGTCAGGCAGAGTTTGGGTTTGAACCAAGGCAGCTTTACTTATTAGCTGTGTGACCTTGGGCAACTTGCCTAACTTCTCTGGGTCTCAATTTCCTCACCTGGAAAGTGAAGATAATAAAGTTAATTCACTGGACTGTTTGGGGGATTGAATGAGATGTGTATGTGTGGAGAACACATAGCATAATGCCTGGCATGAAGTGAATGCTGAGTAAGTGTAGCTATTTCCATGGGGTGTATTTTGTACTTCACTGGGACACACATCAATTGGACAATTGTTTCTTTCCATGTCCCTCTCTTTATGTGGGAAATCTTTGTCGTGGGATTATTTTCTCTTTTGTGAGTTCTTACAAACCTCAGTAAAGAGAGGCCAAGTTGACACATAATTTTCTGGAAATCTCAAGGCTTCCTTACATAGAAAAAGCACAACTGTATCAGTAATGCTGCCTTACACATGGACATCCATAGACTGCTTCAGAAACACATTTCACTTGAGCCTTCTATATAAGGGAAAAGCAGCTTTATTCTCATTTTACAGATAAGGAAACAGAAGCACAGGAAGATTAGGCAGCTGAAACAAGGTCACCCAACAAGTTGACAGGAAGCTGAGATTCAAGCATTCATGTCGGGGTTGGATGGCTGCACAGAAACCAAGGTTCAGCTACATTGTAAAAAATCTGTTCTTTTCTGTTTCTCCCAATAGCCATTAAACTCCTTGCATCTCCCAGTCCTCATGTTACCTTTGGATCCCCAGAACCCTGCATGGAGTAGGTGTTAAGCAAAGGCCTATTAAATGAGAAATGAAGAAAAGAAATAAAGTCTTTGGATTCCTACCTACACCAGGGCTCTTTGCATTTTATGCACCGCTTCTCTTTTGCAAGTGTTTGGAACCATGGCACAAAGTTTATGGATGGAAAAGCCTCCTCTGCAGTCTCTGGGAACATGGCTCATCCTGCGTGTCACTGGTCCATGGCCTGCCGGCATGGAATGGTACATGTGGCATTTGTCTACCCCTCCCCCTTCCTCTCAGACTCACCAGCCCCAGCCTTTCCCTCAGCCCTCAGTCCTTGAGTTGTTTTTGCAGGCGCTCCGCAGAGCACATGTCCCTGAGTGGGCACCCAACTTCTCTTACAGAAACGTCTTTTACCAAAACAGCCAATCATGTTGCTGACGTCCCTCAACTCCAAAGATGGGAGGAGGGAAAAGATGAGTCAATGTAATGGAAGAATTCCGCCTCTCAGACATCACATGGGCTCTCCCCCTTCACCCACTTAGATCCCTTCCCCCACTGTCAACATCGGTGTCTGTCAGCTGGTGGCTAGATACTTGAACAGACTTTGCCAATTAGAGGAGTCACACCTCCCGGTTGGCAGGCGCAGGCTATTGTTCCTGGGTCCCCAGCAGGGAGCCATATGGCTTTTGAGCAAAGGGTTTGCCAGGGAGGACCCAGGGAGTACCCCTGAGGGCAACTGTGTCAGGTGGGAGGCCCCTCTGAAAGCTGCGCTCAGGTGAAGATGCAGGATGAGCTGTCATTCATGTTGGTTTATTTTGGAGCTTTGTTGCTCCCCTCCCAATCATCCCGATTAATTCAGGGGGAGAGGTAACATTGAATTTGTCTTGGCAGCATTGGAACCCTTCTGTCGTTCTTGTTTCTTTATTACTTCTCCAACTCCTTTCCCCCTTTTTGGTGAACTCTGAGTTTTGCCACTTTATCCTGGGAAAATTTAACAGGGGAAAGTAACAGCAGAAACTCCTCACAGCTGTGAGTTTTGCAATGGCCTCTCATGTCACTGTCTCTTCCATCCCTAGGGCAATTCCAAATGAATGAGGAAGAGTCGGTAGTGGTGTTTTCATTTGAGGGATGAAGACACTGAGTTCCAGGAGGATTAAGTAGTTGGTCATCTACACAGTGGAGAAAAAAAGAAGGCTGGATTGAGAATCTGGATTCTAATCCTTGCAGTCCACTGGCTGCTTGTATGTCCTGGGTCATCCAATTACCTCTTTGGCATCAACTTTCTCATTTGCATATCAAAGGATCCCTGAGGTCTTGTTGGATTCAAGAATCTTCATTTCTAAGGTTACTTAATTTATGAGACCCAAATGATATTAGACACCAGGTAGCTTTGTTCTGCCACAGAAATTGATCCTTAAGTGAATTCATTTTTTCCTCTTAATCTTAATGAAGAAAAACTTCAAACGTACACAGAAGTAGGGAGAATAGTATAAGGAACCCCTATATTCTGTAAACCAGCTTCAATACCGATTAACATTTTTCCTATCTTGTTTCCTCTAGCCTTCGTTTCAAAAATCTGCAGTATTTTAATTTGTTTTATTAACATTTTATTTTATTTAAAAAATTGTGATAGATAAAATTGTATATATTTATCATGTACAGTGTATGACACAATGTTTTGAAATATATGTACATTGTGGAATGGGTAACTTGGACTAATTAACATATGTATTACCTCATATAGTTATTTTTGTGGTGGGAACACTTAAAAATATACTCTCAGTATTTTTCAAGAATATAATATGTTGTTAATCATAGTCACCATGTTGTTTAGTAGATCACTTGAACTTATTCCTCCCACCTAAATGTAATTTTGTACCCTTCGACCAACACACCTCCCCAGTCCCTGCTCCCCCATCCCCTGGTGACCACCCTTCAAATCTGTAATATTTTAAAGTAAATCCCAGATATCGTGATACATCACCAATACAAATTATAGTATACATCTCCAGCCAATAGGGACGTTTTTAGAAAACATAACCATCTTGCCATTCTCACCCCTAACAAAATAAAACTGCTCCTCATTAATAGTATCTATTACCCATACCATATTTAAATTTTCTAATTGCCTCAAAGATGTCTTTTTATAGTTGGTTCATTGGAATCAGGATACAAATAAGATCTTTACACTATATTTGGTTATTATGTCTCTTCTGTCTCTATCATTCCATTCCTCCCTTTCGTTTTTCTTCTCATGCTATTGATTTGTAGAAAACAGGCCATTTGTCCTATAGAATGTCCTATTCCAGTTTTAGCTACTTGCTTCCCTGTGGTAGTGTTCAGCTTGTACCTCTCTCCTTTGTATTTCTTGTAGATGGGTAGGTAGATCCTAGGCTTGGTCAGATCCTAGTTCAATTTTTCAATTCCTACATGGTGTTGTACACATAAGGTCATTTTTAGTGATTCTGAGACTGAGACTGATTAGAGGGTTCAGATATTATCAAAGGGATAATTCCATTATAAATGAACTCATTTTTTATTTGCATTTTTCTTTAGCTTACATATTAATAGCTCCATCAGATTTTTAAAAGATGTATCTGTCTTTATCCTATTCTCTTTCATCTTTTTCAGCCTTTTCCTATTTTCCATGGTAGATATTCATTTTCTTCCTCTCTCACCACTAAAATATTAAAGACAAATGAGAAGCAGTATACTTAAAAAAAATCTCTCAAACATGTATTCAGATATTTGATTTGGTATAAGGACAATCTGCCATTCATTACAGCCGTTATTGATACAAATGAATTTTGCATTGCTGTTTTGTAAGCCTCTTGCTTAAAATTCTTAAAAGTAAATGAGAATTTATACTTGGGTAAATTATGTAAATGAAAGGCCTCGGAGAAAATGATAAGTAGCATTCTCAGGAATGCAGCTAAGGATTTTTTTTTTTTTTTCAATTTAAGGGCTTTTAAAACATCCTTTTGCTCAGCAGGCATGCTTCTGCTTTTGTTTTTCCTCCACACAAAGACAGGAGCACTTCCTGGGGACAGCAGGCTGAAGGCAGGCAGGGCTCACAGAGCAGGGTCCCATGTGACTGGGGGGTGTAACTGGTCTCACCTGCAGTGAGATTACAGACTAGGAAGCACACAGAAAGGAGTCTGAGTTGTGTCCATCATGTATGCATTATCATTATGTTACTTTAGATCAGGGACACTGATGCACATCGCAGGCCACATGTTATAAAGAAAGCATTAGGAACCTATCAGAATTATTTTTGGTTCTCTGTAATTACAGTGGGTCTTACATGCATTCGCGTACATTCTCACCCCTGCAGAAATGCACCAGGCTTTTGAAGGGAAGCTCTAGGACAGTAACAGATGGTTGAGGTTGGCTTTTAAAATATAACACTGTTCTTTGCACTGGCCTGCCAGACTGGTTCCCTGGTTATCTTGCCTTCCTGTACCCCTTGCTCTCTTCTTTTCTTCTAAGCCTGAGCTCTACCCCTCACAACTGGCATGTAACTTTGTATAAGGTACAGAAATTCTTGAGCCTGGGTTGTCTGTTCTTGTGACAGTGTTAGTAATACCTGGGGATTCACAGTAATCCTTAAGGAGATGGACTATCTTTGAAGTTCCGGTAGACTGGGTAGCACTCCACACCCAAATGGTGCTGTGCTTGCCTGTTATTCTGCCAAAACATCAGAGATTAAGACCCTTTGGGAGCTCCCCCTTGCTCGTGATGTAGTGCAGACTCTTTAAAGGGCTTACAAGGTCTGCAGGATCCAGGTCCTCTTCCCTCCCCAGACTAATCTCTCCCCACCCTGGACTCTCAGTCCAAACCTGCAGGCACGTGCTGTGCTTTCTCGGCTCCCAGCCTTTGCACGTGCTGTTTCCTCAGCTTAGATCTTCAGCCCTCACCTCCTTCTCTTTGCTTAGCTAATGCAACCCCGATCTTCATGTTTCTGTTCGATATTGCTGTATCTAGGAAGCTTTCCTTCACCTCCAAAAACTGTAGGGTACCATCAGAGAACACTTATCACTCATGTTGTAATTCTATTTACTTGTCTTGCTCCCATTAAACTGAATTTTTTTAAGGGCAGGAATCATTGCTGAGACATTTGTCTTTGTAGCTCAATTTCCCAACTTGGGAAATGGTGCAAGCACATAGCTTGTGCTCAATTTATTTGTTACATAGATGAACAAAGCACTAAGTTCCAACTCTACTTTCTTTTTGGTAAATTGACGTGTTCGTTTCCCAGCTTATTTTTTTGTACCTTAGAATTATGACCTCATTGAGCTGTCTTTTTTACTATAGCATGCAGTTTAGCATCTTATTATATATAGTCTTGTTCTGTTCTCTAATTTGTGTATCTTATTTTTATTCTGGGTACCAGTGTAGGTAGACCGAGAACTCAACCCCCATTGTATTAGTTGTACGTGGCTCTGTAACAAATTACGCCCCAAATTTAGCAGCTTAACACAATAAGAAATGTTATCTCACACAGTTTCCGTGGCACAGAAATGCAGGAGCGGCTTAGCAGAGTAGTTCTGGCTCAGGATCTCTCAGGAGGTTGCAGTCACCAAGACAGCCAGTCATCTGAAGGCTCACCTGCTCCTAAGAAGGTACACTCACACAGCTGTTGGCTCGAGGCCTCAGTTCCTTGCCGATGGTGGGCAGGAGGCCCAAGATCCTTACCATATGGACTTCTCCATACGACTTCGCAGGTGGCCTCACAACATGCAGCTGGCTTCCCCCAGAGTGACCCAGAGAGAGGGCATGAAGGAAGCTGCTGTGCCTTTGGTGACCTAGTCTTCAACATCTCACACCATCACTTTAGCTTGTTTTGCTTGTTTAAAAATGAGTCACTGTTCTAAGTGCTTTGCTTGTATTACCTCATTTGATCCCCACACACCCTGACAAATCATCTCATGTTCAGATGGCGAAACATAACCCAACAGCCAGATTTGTCTAAGTTCTCTCAAAAACTCTAATATGCCTTTGGATTCAGTGTCCTTTCCACTATGAGTGAGACGACCTGCCTCAGAGGGTAGCTTGTGCAGTAGGAGAATTTGAGCCCATATGTGTGTGTATCTATTTATATGCACGTAAATAGAAATGGATGACAGGTGTAATATATCAAAATCATAGGTCATGCACTTCCTAACATCTGTAAAAGTATATATATATATATATATAAAAGAAACATAAACGTAATAGGTAAGTTCAAATTGACTTTCAAATTGACTTGGGAACTTGCTCAAACTCAGTAGAAATTGCCTTTGTGCTTTCTATTTTATTTAGGCAATTATGCCATCACCCTGAGGTTTAAGTTTCAATTCTTTACCTTCCCATTGAAACATTTATTTTATTAAACACATGCAGTGCTTCCCATATATTAGGTACTGTTCTGCCCTTATAACTTTTTTTTAGGTCTTTATTAAATACTTTAATCCTTATAACTGTCCTATGAGAAGGCATTGGTCCTCATTTCATTGACTCAACTGCAGCAACATTGAGTAACTTGCCAGCTCCCTTGGCTAATGAGGGTCAGAGTCAGGATTTGAACCTAGATAGCCTGGCTCCGGCACCCACTGCTTCAGCTCCTCACCACGTCCCCTCGCCCACCTGTTCAGGTCCAGAATCAAAGTCTGCAACTCTGTGAGTGTGTTGGATTCATGGATGAAATGAGCTGTAACATATTATTGACTGTTGGGGGAGAAAACTTCTCTCCTTTTACACTGCTGAATTGCCAGACTCCGCAGTTGCTGTGCGTGCAGTTGTCAATAGGCGCTCAGCGTTGCTGGATGAAGCGTGCTCCCATCAGTTACTGGGCTCCACATAGATGCAGCCTCCCGGGTTTAAACATTAATCCCTCCGCTCAGCCTCTGTCTGTCGATCAGCCAGCCAGTGTCTTATGCTTCTCTGTAGCAGTTACAAGGTAGCATCCTCAGAGGGGCTGGTGGAAGCCACGTCTCACAGTGATAATGATAATCTCCTTGCTCCTCAGTTATTTGCTATTAGAAATAGCATTTACATTTGAAGGGGAGATATTATGACTTCTGTGTCTGTCTCTGCTTACTGGCTGCTACAGCAAGAGGGGGACTGACTCCCTGAAGTGCACGCCAGGGTTAACATTCCCGGGCTTCAGTCCACAGGCATTTTTGTCATTTGATGTGCACTCTTCCCTTCACCAGGTCACAGGATTCCTATAGAGCAGGTTTAACACACCTCAGGTGGAGGGAAAGAATGCTTCTGAGTAGACGATAGGAGGAAATCTCCTTCCCCTATTTCTTTTCTTTCTTTTTTCTTTTTCTTTTTTTTTTTTTTTTTTTTTTTGAGACAGAGCCTTGCTCTGTTGTACTTGGCTAGAGTACAGTGGCATCATCATAGCTCACTGCAACCATAGATTCCTGGGCTCAAGCGATCCTCCTGCCTCAGTCTCCTGAGTAGCTGGGACTACAGGCGTGTGCCACCATACCAGCTAATTTTCTATTTTTGGTAGAGACAAGGTCCTGCTCTTGCTCAAGTTGGTCTTGAACTCCTGACCTCCCACTTTGGCCTCCCAGAGTGTTAGGATTACAGGCATGTGGGCCACCAAGCTTGGCCATCCTTCCCCTATTTCTTAATAGATAAGAAGCCAAGATAAGATCAATAACTATTCTTTTTTCACATGATGTCGAAACTGGGAGATCCTTACAGATGACCAACATGAGGCCTTCATGCGAAGGGTTAGGAAACTGAAGTTAAAAGAGGTCAAAGGACTTGATCAAGGAACACAAATCAGTGGCCCTCCAGACGCACTGTCCATTCTCCTCCCTCCCGTTGTCAGCCTGGGAAGCTGACCCAGCTGGACTGTAGCAGGACACCCTCACTCCCTGGCTTGGCCAATGGGAGATCTGGTCAGAAGAAGGAGCAGGATGAACTTAGGTTTCTGTTTCCTGGGCTCTCTCTCCACAAGGCTGCCTAGAGTCACCGCATCCCTCTAGCCAAGCCACACTCCCCTCAAGGTGGCCTGCTAGACAGGGCTCTCCTCCTGCCTTGCCCTCATGCCTTCGGGCTTAGGGTTGGCGACTGCTCCACTGTTACTCACCCTGGTGGCTGCATTATCCCCTGAGACTCCCCTGTACTTAGGGAGATCATATAATTTATCATCCAAAGGGGGACACTCTTGAGAATAAAGAGGGTGCTATTAACTATTACACAGGTGGAAACCACCCTGTCCTGTGCAAACTGGGACCGGAGATCGCCCTGCCCGCACCCTTTCTAAATAAACTTCCCTGGAGTTCTTCTAATCTGAGTGTGCTGTTGGCTTCCTGTTAGGACCCTGGTGGATGCACAGCTCTGAAATCCAGCTCTCATCATTCTCAAACCCATTCTTTCCCCGTCATTTGATTTAGAAATGGAAGAACTACTAGTTCAAAAAGAAACAACACTGTTCTTGAAATGTAGTAGTTTCCAAAGTGTGGTATAAGACATAACTTCAGGTGACATACTCATCAATCTATGTTAAGTTACATATTATTGGTGTGTATTAGGAAAAATATTATGGCAACAAGACCCATGATTTCATGTGTAGTATATCTTTGATTAGGACAAAGGTGAAGTAGAAATCTATTTTTAAAAGTAAGTTGATTTGAAGAAAAGCACTGAGTCAACAATAGAGTAGATTGTATTTTTTTTTTTTTTTTGAGACAGAATCTTACTCTGTCGCCCGGGCTAGAGTGACGTGGCGTCAGCCTAGCTCACAGCAACCTCGAACTCCTGGGCTCAAGCGATCCTCCTGCCTCAGCCTTCCAAGTAGCTGGGACTACAGGCATGCGCCACCATGCTTGGCTAATTTTTTCTATATATTTTTAGTTGTCCAATTAATTTCTTTCTATTTTTAGTAGAGACAGGGGTCTCTCGCTCTTGCTTAGGCTGGTTTTGAACTCCTGACCTTGAGCGATCCTCCTGCCTTGGCCTCTCAGAGTAGATTGTACTTTGATGGTTGTAAAGTACTAAAAAGCACACCCTTAGAGTTAGTTAACTCTTGAATACTGTGATTAGAGGTCAAAGTCTCTCTTCTTTCTGGTCCAGAATCACCGGCCTAACCTGTGATCCCATTATCAGTCTTTTTTTTAACTTCTAAAAATTGTAGAAAAGTATAAATAATATAAAAATTACCATTTTAACTATCTTTGAGTAACATTCAGTAATTCAGTAACATTAAGTACCTTAACATTGTTGTGCAACTGTCACCACTAGCCATCTCTAGAACTTTTTCACCATCCCAAACTGAAACAATTAAACAGTACCTGCCTGTGACCCCCAGCCCCCAGCCCTGGGTAACTACCATTCTACTTTCTGTCTCTATGAATTTGACTGCTCTAGGGACCTCATATAGCTGGAATTATACAACATCTGTCCTTTTGGGGCTGGCTTGTTTTATTTAGTATAATGTCTTTAAGGTTCATCCATGTTGTAGTGTGCATCTCAATTGCACTCCTTTTTAAGGCAGAATAATATTCCATTGTATGGATATACCACACTTTGTTTATCCATTCATCTGTCAATCAACATTTAGGTTGTTTGTATCTTTTGGCTATTGTGAATAATGCTGGTATGGACATGAGTGTACAAATATCTCTTTTGAATCCCTGCTTTCAATTATTTCGGCTATGTATCCAGAAGTAGACTTGCTGGATACTATGGCAATTCTATCTTTAAATTTTTTTTTTTTTTTGAGACAGAGTTTTGCTCTGCCTCCTGAGCTAGAGTGCACTGGTGTCATCATGGTTCATAGAGCATCAGAGCTCATGGTACATCATAGCTGCAACTTCAAACTCCTGGGCTCGAGTGATCTTCCTGCCTCGGCCTCCCAAGTGGCGGAGACAACAGGCATGCACCATCACACCCAGCTATTTTTTCAAATTTTTTTATAGAAATGGGGTCTTGCTCTTGCTCAGGCTGGTCTTGAACTCTTGGCCTCGAGCAATTCTCCAGCCTCAGCCTCCAAAAGTGATAGGATTACAGGCATGAGCCACCTCACCCAGCCATAATTTTTTTTTTTTTTTTTTTTTTTGAGACAGTCTGGCTCTGTTGCCCGGGCTAGAGTGCAGTGACATCATCACAGCTCACTGCAACCTCAAACTCCTGGGCTTAAGTGATCCTCCTGCCTCAGGCTTCCAGAGTGCTAGGATTACAGGCATGAGCCACTGTGCTTGGCCAATTCTATGTTTAATTTTTTTGAGGAAACACCATACTGTTTTCTACAGAGGCTGTAACATTGTACCTATTATTAGTCTTGACAAGTTGACACTGGTTACACAGAGGCCTGGAGAGGGTGGCTGAGACTATGCCAACCCAAGGCTAAGGAGAGGTAACTGAAAATGCATTCACCGACAGTGGTTCAGGATGGTCTTCCCTAAAAAAGAGTAGCACATTTCAGAGCAAAAAAAGATGTGTGTGTGTGTGTGTGTGTGTGTGCGCGTGTGCGCGCATGTGTGTGTTCTTGCTCTTATCCAGGCTTAGGAAATATCTCAGGCTATTATCTCTGCCTGTGATCTGCTTCCTCATTTCCTCATACTCAATATGTTACTTGCACCTTCTCCCAAGAGTCTCTTTGGACTACATGCATTTTCCATATTTTTGTTCTCACTTCAGTGTTTTCATGCACACTCCAATTCCTCAAACATAATTTTCACTTCTGTTTCTTAAGCCAAATGCCTCGCTGGCAAATGCTTCCCTTTACCCAGGGCCTCCGCCTCTCGGGGCCTGGGACGGGTCCGTCTTGCTCCCGCACAGCCTGGGCACGCAGTACTGATGTGCGCAAGGGAATCAGTCTTCCACTCCTGGCATGAAAGCCCGAGACAAAGTAGGATCACAAAATGTGTCTGTTAAATAAATGGATAGCTCTCTTGATGCCGTCAGTCCAATAAATGGGAGATGCTCAGATGCTGCCGATCGTTGTGAGATTCTGAAGAAATTACATCTCTTACAGTGTCCTCAACTCTATAGAAAGACAATATCCAATCCTGTGTTTGCCCCTGGGGTAGTGAGAGAATTTATATGTAATACTTGATATGAGTGAAATGCTTTGAGTTACTGGAAGAGAAAGGATCTATTTTCAGAAAAAATAGAATTTAGTAAGAACGCTGTGGTGGAGAAGAGAAGAGTTGCTTTGGCAAAGCATGTATTTTACATTAAAGTGACATAATGTAAGTAAAGGACTCTGTCAAGCCTCTGGCACAGAGCAAGCACTTAGTAAATGCTTGCTATAATTTTTAGTGATTATGTTGCAAAATTCTAATCTAACATTAGGTAATGAATTCAAGAATCAATTTATTATGAATTCTTGAATTCAAGAATCATCATATTATTGAAATGGAGTGTTATGGTTTATTTCAAGTGTTATGTGCTCATTTATTCTTGGTATATTAATAAAGACATAAAAATAACTCATGTGGATATATAGGCGTATGGGTTGGTGTGGAGCTATGGGGATGAGATTTGCTGTAGAAGATGCAGCAATGGGATATAAAAGAAGGAAACGGGCTATGAAGTAACCCATTCAGGACACTTGGTTACTTACAGTCAGAGGTTTTTGAATTTAAAAACAATTTTTTCTTGTTAAAAAAGCTATATCTGTCCATTACAAGAGAATTAAAAAATATAGATGAATAAAGAAAAAAGGGAAGTGCTGTGCCAAAAATCCCATGAGGGTGGACATCTATCGATTTCAGCTTTCCCCTGCTCCCTCCTCTGGGGCACTGTGGCGCCCCCACGCAGGCAATATTGCTGCAAGGCCAACCACAGTGGCCAGTTGGGGCCAATCCAGACTCTCTCCTAGAGATCTGAATCTGAGTGGGTTGAAAGCAAAAGGACACACACACGCGTACACAAATAGACGGAGTTGACTTTTCCCAAAGGCATAGCTTAACAGAGATTGCCCTCTTATATCCATTACCTGGATTCCAGATCCAGCTGGTTCCTAGTCGACCAAAGCCTGCTTGTTCAGCTTTTCCTTCCTTTCTCTGAGTTACTCAGTTTCTTCCAGTCAACTCTTCTCCTCCCACCAAGTTTGCCAGAGTTGGTTTCTATTGATTCCTAGCTGGTGTGTTCACCTGGAGACATTAACTTTTAACACCTTGGTTTAAATACTTGCACTCTGCCTTCCTATGTACTAGTATGTTATTAGAAAAGGTATTTGCACATGATACAAAATCTCATCTTATATCAGTAAATAGCATTCCAACCACATCTTTTTAATGGTTGAATGCCATCCCATCATATGGGCTGTACCATAATTTAGTGTCTCATAGGACATTTAGGTTGCTCTGAAATTTTCAGTGCTAGAAATAGCTAAAACCTAGCACACATTCATGGCTATTTCCTTTGGATAAATTCCCAGGAATGTAATTGTTGAGCCGAAGGGTGGGGCATTTTAGAGGCTTTAGATAAAAACTATCAAATTAAATCTTTCTAGAGGTTTGTTTCCTATCATGGTATACTCAAATGACTCCAATACTATGACAGCAATGACTGCAATCATGCATTGCTTAATGACGTGGCCAATGTTCTGAGAAATGCATTGCTAGGCAAATTCTTCATTGTGTAAATATCATAGAGCTGCTTACACAAACCTAGATGCTACTGCCTAAGACATACCTAGGCTATAGTGTAGCCTGTTGCTCCTAGACTACAAATCTGTACAGCATGTCACTGCGTTACTGTGCTGAACACTGTAGGCAACTGTAACACAATTTTAAGTATTTCTGTATCTAAACATAGGAAAGGTACAATTAAAATATGATGTAAAAGATAAAAGAATACTACACCTGTGTAGGTTAGCTCCATTATCATCTTATGGGGCCACCATTATGTATCTGGCCCATCCTTGATAGAAACATTGTTATGCCTATATGTCTGTTTTTATCGTCATACTCTCAGCACCATGCCTGGCACATAGCAAGCACTCATATTTGTTTAATAAATAATATACATTTACTGAGTGCTTTCTATGTACCAGAAATGGATGTGTCTTAATCATTTATTGTAAACTCTTATTTACAAAGAAGTTCAATAACTTGCTTAAAGTCCTTGACTGTCTAAAGTCAGTTTGGGCTGCTGTGACAAATTATTAACACCATAGACTGGGTGGCTTTAGCAACAATAAACAACAAACATTTATTTCTCACAGTTCTGGAAGCTGGTACGGCTCAGATGGCGGTGCCGGCAGATCTGCGGAGCGGCTGCTTCCTCATTCGCAGATGCCCAACTTGCCGTATCCTCACAGGGAAGAGTGGGAAATCATCTCCCGCATGTTTCTTCTTATAAGGCACTGATTCCATTTGTGACAGCTCCACTCTCGTGACCTGATCGTCTCCCAAAGACCCCATCTCCTAATATCATCAGAGTGGGGGTTAGGGTTTCAGCATATGAATTTTGCAGGGACACAAACATTCAGTCTATGATGGTCCTCTGGCTAATAGGTGGCAGAGCAGGATTTAGGGGCTGGCAGTCTGGCTCCAGAGACCATGTTCCTGACCGGGAGGCTTTTCAGTGGCTCTTAACAACTAAGCAAATGCTTGACTCTTTATAGATCAGTTTAAATGTAACCCCCTCGGGGATGCTTTCCCTGGCCCCTTAACCAGGCTCGGTCTTTCTCTTACGTGCTACTTAACACCTTGTACTTCTCTTGTGGAACTTACCCTACTGACAGTTGTTTATTTAACATCTCCCGTCTCCACTGTAAGATCCACGAGAGTGGGAACCGTGTGTGTCTGTTCACAGCTGCACTTCCAGGACCTAGCCCAGGTCTGGCTGTGCCCGAGTATTTATTGTGGAGTTAGATGGCTCAACCTTAGTCAGCCTGTTTTTCTGATGTTTAGAGAGTGTGTAACAGACTTTTAAGAGTGGGATGCTAATGTCAATTTCTATCTGAGGAAGAGAATGAATGAAAGACAACTAGAGGGCCACAAACCCCAGGGATTGAGCAGCAAGGCGAACATCTATTTTCAATCTCTCCTGGGATTTAAGAAGCAACTTGCCAGGCAGTAAGGGTTATTTTCCAGGCAATAAGATACAAAAAACCATGGATATGTGATAGTTATTAACTTTTATGTATAAAAAACATAATATCAAATACATGATGCACAGTTATTTACTAGAGTACAGGAATGAACCCACAATTACAGTGGGAAATTTTAATATATCTCTTGAAAGGACTTTGACAGATCACAACGAAATGCTACCTCACACCCATTAGGATGGCTACTATATAAAACAACAAAAAAACAGAAAATAGCAACTGTTGGCAAGGACATAGAGAAATTGGACATTTTACCCTTTTACCCTATTGGTAGGAAGGTAAAATGGGTACAGCCTTGGTGGAGAATGCTATGGCAATTCCTCAAAAATTTAAAAGAGGATTATCATATAATTCAGCAATTCTACTTCTGGGTATATACTCAAAAAAATTGAAAGCAGGGACTTGAATAGATATTTGTACACTCATGTTCGTAGCAGCATTATTCACAATAGCCAAAAGGTAGAAACAACCCAAATGTCCATCAAATGTCCATGGATGATAAACAAAATATGATATATCCATACAGTGGAATATTATTCAGCCTTAAAAATGAAGGAAATTCTGTCACATCCTACACCGTGCATGAGCCTTAAGGACATTATGCTAAATGAAATAAGCCAGTCACAAAAGAACATATACTATATGATTCTACTTAAATGAGGTAAAAAATACCTTATCTTATTGTGCTTTGCTTTATTGTACTTCATAGATACTGTGTTTTTTACAAATTGAAGGTTTGTGGCAACTCTATGTTGAGGAAGTCTATTGGTGCCATTTTTCCAACATGAGCTCACTGTGTGTCTGTCTCAGCATTTTCTAGACATAAATTATTTGTTAATTATGGTATGTACATTGTTTTTTTAGACATGCTATTACAAACTTAATAGACTACAGTGTAATGTAAATATGACTTTTATATGCACTGGGAAACATAAAAAAATATGACTCACTTCACTAAGATATTTGTTGTACTGCGGTGGTCTGCAACCAAACGCACAGTATCTCCAAGGTATGCCTGTACCCAGAATGGTCAAATTCCTAGAGACAGAAAGCAGAATGGTAGTTGCCGGACAGTAAGGGGATGGGACTATGGGGAATTATTATTTAATGGGTACAGAGTTTCAGTTATGCAAGATGAAAAGAGTTCTGGAGATGTTTGCACAACTATGTGAATGTACTTAATGCCACTAAACCATACACTTAAAAATGGTTAAGATGGAAAATTTTATGTGATACGTATTTCACCACAATTAAAATGTTTTTTAAAAAGGTCTTTGATAGATTAAGTTAGATTTATAAAAAAGAATTTAGAAGATTTGAATAAAATAATTAATAAGCTTGTTAACTAGCCATCTGGAAAACTGTATGGAAAGTGGTATGTCCATACTTTGCAGTGTCCATGGAATGCTGAACAAATTTGTTCATACAATAGATCACAAAATTCAATAAATTCCCCTAAATGGAAGATATTCAGGCTACACTCCTTGACACCATATATAATAGTATTACTAGGAACTAGTAACACATGAGATGATGTTTTTTGTCTGTCAAATTGGCAAAACCAAACAATACTCACTCAATATTGGGGAAGGCATTTACAATACCTCCCTGGTCATCTCACAGGTTGGGACCAAGCTCTGGGCTGGTGGAGCCCTTCTATGTGTCTGACCTCAGTTAAGATGGCACATACTATTTTTTTTTTGTTGGGTGACCCACCTATGGTTGGTATGGAGTAACCGGGGAGGTGAAAATAAGAATAGATAGGCAGAGGGAGGTAGGGGAAGGAGTAGATCATTTCAGGGGAATTTTGACGACAGGAAGGAAAGCAGTTTGAAGGAATGAGAGAATACTTTGCAGGCAAGAGGAATGGCTTATAGAATGAGCAGATTAGTGATGAGAGGATAAGTAAGTGAGGCAGAGAAAGTCGTTCTTACAGGTCTTGGAGCTCAGATTCCATTGCGTTCATTGTAACCACCGTGCGTTGTATGTAAACATGTAAACTTTTACAGTGAATTGAAATGAATTTCATTTGACGTTGGAATTTCAGAGTGTTTGTTATCACTTCTTCTGGAGAGGCTCATCTTATTCTAGATACTACACAGTTCCAGGTGTCATTTGTTTTAGTCCTGTTTCCTCCACTGTATCACAGGTCTCTGCTTCTTTCTCATCTCTCACATTCTCCTGGGAAACTCTGCACAGAATGGGCACTAGATAAATGAGGCCAACTGTACATTTTCCTCCAAAATGAGTCTGACAAGGCATACAATTTAATGATGTCTTTTTATTTTGAAAAGTATAAACTGCTACCATGCAAAAGTGGGATATTCATTTGTCATCATTACTGTAAAAACAGTATCTATCAAATAATGTCTAAGGGCTTTTCTCCAATACCCTTGTTGAATCACTTTGAGGAGAAGCTGGGGGCTTCTGTATCACAAGAATGGAAAAGCCAGCACCACATGTACTCACCAGCAAATTGGTATTAATGGATCAACACTTAAGTGGACATATAGGAGTAACATTTATCGGGTGTCGGGAGGGTGGGAGGGGGGAGAGGGGATGGGCATATACAACCACAACGAGTAAGATGTGCAACGTTTGGGGAATGGACATGCTTGAAGCTCTTACTCGAGGGGGGAGGAGGGCATGGGCAATATAAGTAACCTTAACACTTGTACCCCCATAATACGCTAAAAGAAAAAAAATCAGAAGGCATATGGCTTCCAAATCCTGGTTTTCCTGGAACTGGCAAAAAGATGTGAAAATAACGTAATAAATCCAAAGGTTTTCTGGACTTCCTTCCACTGACCCTGCTTGGGGTGGGGGGTACTGTTAGAAAACCCCTCTCTTGGGGAGAAGTGTAGGGCAGCATCCACATCTCCACACCCTCAACTTCTCAGACGAAAAACATTCAACTCTCAGAAATGTACTTGTTAACTAACAAAGTCACAGTTCTATTTTGCGATAGTGTCAATGCCACAGATTTTTTAGCCCAGATAGAAAATACAAAAGCAAAATATGAGTACTTAAACCATGCCTGTGCTCCGGTTAGGCTCCTTTTGGCTGGACTGTGTGCTAGTGATGTCGAATGGGGCTCTCTCCTCTTGTCGCTTCCCTTATCTCTTTATTTCCCTTATTTCAAGCAGGATTCCTCTTGTGACCTTTGCCCGATCTCCCAACAGCCTTCTCTCTTTCAGAGCAGCCTCTGATGCCCAGGTGCTGCTATCAGGTGTGGACCTTGGTTTTATATGAGCCTGTCCCTGCTCATAGCTGATTGACTGGGGTGGACACCTGGCCCAAACTGGCCAATCAGATTTACTCTCCTGAGACTTTGAAATGTGATGCATTTAGACAGGGACTCAAAGTTATATTGGAGCTGAGTCACAATGAGGTAGGCAGAATTTCTAATCCTCTTCCCTACCTGTAATATGATGAGATATCACATCTATAATTATTACATGGTGTAGTCGGCCTTACAATAAGGAGACAATCTGGCTGAGCCTGATCTAATCATTGGAGCCCTTAAAAGCATCAGAAGTCAGAGCAATTTGGAGCGTGAGCAGAATTTGGCATGCCATGGCTGACTTGAAGATGGAGGTTCCACATGAGAAGAAACTTCAGTGGCTTCTAGGAGCTGACAGAGACCCCCATCTGACAGCCAGTGGGGAAGTAGGAACTTTAGTCCTATAACTGCAAGGAAACAGATTCTGCCAACAACCTGAATGAACCTAGAAGTGGATTCTTCCCCAGAGCTTCCAGATAAGAGCCCGGCATGGCTGACACCTTGATTTTGGCCTTGGGAGAACCTGAGCAGAGAACTCAGTTGAGCCATACCAGACTTCTGATCTACGGAACTGTGAGCTAGTAAATTTATGTTGCCTTAAGCCACTACATTTGTGGTGACTTGCACGGCAGCAATAGAAAATGAATACACAAGTGGACAGCAATGCATTTGGAGAGCGCGGTGACCTCCGCCAGCTGGGGGCCTCAGCACCACCTCTTTCCTTCCTTCCCTTACAGTTCTCACTCGGTCCTGTGAGCTGTGCAAATCTTCCAATAAAATATCTTCTTTCTTTTTTTAGCCAGTAAATTTGTTTTGTGTTGTTTCTAACCAAAGGAGCCTTAACATAAGAAGCTATGGACTTAGGTGGCCTATTACAATATGTACCACAGTGTGATTCTGGTACCTGAACTTGGGACTCATTAAAGACTTTTTTTTTTTGGAGGGGGCAGTGACTTGCTCTGTTGCCCAGGCTAGAGTACTGTGGCATCAGCCTAACTCACAGCAACTCAAACTCCTGGGCTCAAGTGATCCTCCTGCCTCAGTCTCATGAGTTGCTGGGACTACAGATGTGTGCCACCACGCCCGGCTATTTTTTTCTATTTTTAGCAGAGATGGGGTCTCGCTCTTGCTCAGGGTTGTTTTGAACTCCTGACCTCACGCAATCCTCCTGCCTCAGCCTTCCAGAGAGCTAGGGTTACAGGTGTGAGCCATTGCGCCCGACCTCTGTGAAGACTTTTGAGAGATTAAATGGATTTGGGGAGATCCTAGAACCTTAAGTGGCTTGAAGATTCTTGAAAAATATTTACTATTTTTGTTGACTATTTAAAATCACATTTTTTTTTGATACAAGGTCTCACTGTGTTGCCCAGGCTGGCCTCAAAATCCTGGGCTCAAGCGATCCTGCTGCTTCAGTCACCCAAACAGCTGGGGCTACAGGTGCACACCACCATACCCAACACTAAAATTACATTTTAAAGACATTACTTAGAGATGATGACAATATCAACTTTGGTCTGCAGATATGCCTGCCCGTTTAAATCCAAACTACATTCTGCATAAATAGAAATACTTTGCAATAGTCCTGTCCAAGAAGCTCCTTAGAAGCCTGAAGACTAGTTTTTACTGGATAAAATGCTAGGTGAAGATAGAGCATGGTTGCTGCTTCAGGCATTTGTAGGGACAGAGGGCCTGTGACAATCTTCCCACCCCCACCTAGCTCTAGCCGGCTGCCCACAGGAGAACACAGACCCCTGCAGGGACCCTGCCAACCTGGATTCGGGCCAGGCAGAATGAGGGAGCAGAATGACAGAGATGTCCAGGTGCAGACAGCTGGCTTGGCAGAGGAGAAGGGGCTGATTGACACAGAGGAAGAGGTGGGGCGAGCCTTGGGCACCATCTGGACCCTGGGAACTTGCCTGTGCCAGGATTTCCAATCCGGAGTGAGGAGTCACCCTGCCTCCTTCAGGGTCAGTCGGAGGAGAGGATGGCATGGCCCACCAGCTCTCTTTTCACTCCACTGCCCTAGCGTCAGGCTGGGGGTGATGTAAAAGAAGCAGGGAAGAGAAAACAAACAGAGGGATGCGACGCATAGTTAAGAAAGGCCCTCTTGGTTTGTGCTTGCTAGAAGAGGAGAGCACGACCCAGGTCTGCAGGCTTTTTTTCCAGATGTTTCTGTATATGCCACAAAGTATTATAATTGTTTCCTCTAAAATAATATTCTCAGTGTGGAAAGCGTAAGTGACTGAGCTAGAGACAATGGCACACAGTCCTTGCTGGGTGGGGTTGGTGGGAAAAGGAAGAGGACGTGGCCAAGGACGGGCAGGAGGGCTGTGCTAGGCAGTGCCCGAGTAGGAGCAAAGAGCGTGGATCATGGTGGTTCTCGGAGCAATTCCACAAAGCAGAGTACACTGGGATATTGGGAAGGGTCTCCTTTGGGCAAAGGATGGAAAACCCAGGTTGCTTGTAGAAAGTTCATTTGGTGCCCTCGAGGGTGTAGTCGGGAAGTGGCAGGCTGGGCCTGGGAGCCTGGGGACAGCATGGCTGGGGTCAAGCTGCCAGCCAGGCCTCATGCATAATGAGGTGGATTTGGGTAGAAACCCGGCAAACTGATCCTTCCTGCCCGTCTTCTACACTTGGGTTTTGATTTTTTTTTCTTTTCCCCCTTAACCAGTTTCTTTAGGGCTTAGTGTGTCCATTTATAGTATTTCTTCACAATGGGAAAGAAGTAATAAATTGGCTGGATTCCCGGCTGAAAGTCAATCTTGGTATTCCATTGATAGGAAAACCTCTTATCTCCCCTACTCTTTTCCCAAGAGAGTCTGTCTATTAGGCATTTTGCCACTTTCAGATCTTTCCTCAGGCTTCAAAGCGACTAGATAACCATCTTTTAAGATAAAGGATAGTTCTTTGATGGAAAGACCAGGGGAATAAAATATTTGGGTTTTTTTTTTGCTTCTGTTCATCTACTTGCAATGTTTCATCAATTTACCTCCTCTACCATCAGTTCTTTTGGCTGTAAAATAGAGACCTTAATTGTAATCATTTTCTTCATAGTTCCAGAGGAGGTTATGGACCCCATAAAAATTTTTTTCCTGCACTCCTTTCCCACCCCACATCCACAGAAGCATCTCCTGCCATATTTGCTGGCGCCTGAATGTACTCTGCTGGCTTTAGCCCTAGCACGCTTTGCTCCTTAGCTTTGCTCCTTACGGAAGAAAACAATTTACTATTCACAGCTGACTTGGGTTGTTTCTTGCTCTATGGTGCCTTTGATCTTTCAGCAGCCTTTCACTCTGCTGATCACAGCCTCCCCGTAACCATTTAAAAGGCCGAATGGGACTTCTGACACCTGGTTCAACTCAGATTTCTCCCTGCGCTCTTAGATGGTGTCTCTGGGGACGTGTCCCTCTGACCCACTGAGTCAACGCTTTCATCAGCCCCAGGGCTCTGCCGGGGAGCAGCTCTTTCCTGCTCCAGCTCTAACACATTTAATTGAGAACAATGCCAGCATGTTTTCAAGGGAGAGATCTCTCAGGATCTAAAAAAAATGGTGATTATAAAATCTGTCTTTTTTTTTTGTATGGTGTTTTAGAAAGATTTTCAGTTACAAGGGATACTAATTTTGAGATTGTTTTACAGATGGGGAAGTAGAAATGTCAGGGATGGCTTGTCTCTGCTCTTTCTTGCTGGAGGAGGGGCTCAGGCAGGGGTGAGTGAGATTCCACATCCACTGTCATGCACGGAAGGGCCCCACCTCTGCCTGCTGCCCTCCTCCGTTTGAAGTGCACATGCACACGCACATGCGTGGGGGCGCCCGTGAGACGGTGGCACCACAACCCACACGGCCCCAGGGCCCGGGCTGGACGGTGGGAAAGTGGACCGTGCCTTGCACGTACGGAAGACATAGTTATTGAATCAGTTTGATTTAGAGCCACCCTGTGCTGACTGTCACGTTGACCGAGTCCGAGATTCCTCATCTGTGAAAGGGGTTTGTTTCCTGCCCTGGCTATGCCGCTGGGTGGCTGCGAGGACAAATGTGAAAGTGCCTGGACCATAAAACCGAGCTCGTGTTTAAGGCAGTTCTCTCGGGTACGTCTCCACCGAGTCTCTGCCCTTGTTGGCCGGACAGTGAACACCGTATTTTCAAGACAGTTTGTAAACCCTCTCCCACACTGCCGACTTGCACACGTATAAATCTTGTCTCCACTTCCCCACATTCTGTGGGCTTTCCTCTCACAGCTAGTTTCTCTGCCAGGGCTGGTGGCGCAGCTGATGAGTTTGGGCGAGAGTCAAATGCGAGTCACGTTCCTCCCAAGTTGCCTGCTTTTGTCTTTCTACATTACCTGTTTCAGATTTTCTGCCCGTTTCACTTTTTTTTTTTTTTTTGGCTGTAGACATTTCTTTGGATGGCTGTAACATTATTTTTTTGTTGACTTAAATTTGTCATTATTTAGGAAATTTTCTTATGGCATTTATTTCATGAATAAATGGAGTGCCTGGCACAAAGCGAGCCCTATATGAGAGTTGGCTTCTACTATTGTTGGTGGCTAAACTACTTAAATATCTCCTTCTCAGAAAGCCTTCTCTGATTACCCTCTCTTCAAAGAGTATTGTTCATCCTTTTCTACTCTCTGCTCTGTTTTATTTTTCTTAATAGCACATATCATTATAGTATGTGCTTTGCTACTTATTATCTGACTCCCCCATTAGGATGCAAGCACCGTGAGTGCAGGAATTTGGGATCTGTTTTGGTCATCTCCGTATTCCTAATGCCTAGTGCATAGTAAGCATTCAATAAACATTTATTGCCTGCACACCCTTCAGAATTTTCCTTTCCAACTGATCAATGTTGTTTCTGGAACAAGCTTGTACTGGTTTGAGAGAGCTGATTGTGTGCATTTCTTCCCAACTCTGTGTTCAGGCATGTCACATTGGTAGCCTGAAATCAGCCATACTGAGAGTATTCACACCATAGAAATTGGCACGTACTATATACATCGACCCCCATTCCCCTTTCCCTCCAGCCAGTTGTCGAACATTTACCAGCACACCATTGTTTCTAAAGAATCAGATGAACTACAGGTCAGTTATATAGTTCAAAGGGCTGATGTGGTGGACTAAAGAGGGACGCACACTCTTTGTCACTCCTCCTCCCTAAGAGGAGTCGTGGTTTGCCCTGTGACTGTTTGAACAATAAAATACAATGGAAGTGACCCTATGCCAATTCCAGGCTTATCCTTTAAGAGGACTGGCAACTTCTATTTCCCTCTTCTTGGAACTTGCCCTTGTGTAAGGAAATCCAAGAAGCTTTGGGGAGAAGCCCACATAAAGGAGAATTGAGGTCACCAGGTAATAATCTCAGCTGAATAGCCAGTGTCAGTTTGTCGGCCATGTGAATGAAGCTATCGTGGAGGTGGATCCTCCAGCCCCACACAAGCTGCCCACCATTTCCTTGTGGATCAGAGATGAGCCATCCGCTCTACGAGCTGCCTGAACTGAAACATAGTGAGCAAATAAAATGAGTGTTGTGTTTTAGGCCACTCAGTTCTGGGGTGTTTTGTTGTATAGCAACAGATAAGTGAAACATCTAGGTGACAAACAACTTTGTGAGTGTCTGGAGGTGGCCGGGATCTGGTGGAATTCTGATTGGCTGGATCCCCACTTGTGGTCTGAGTCTCACACATTCACAAGAGGAACTTTGGCAGCAAAGAGATGCTATGTGTTTGCATTTGCTATAGTAAATGAGGATTTTGATAGGCAGAGTCAAAAGGTTTGCTGTTGGATTGGATGGAAGGATGAGCGGAAGAGAGCAGTTCTGGATGACACGCTGAGTAGGTTGGCTGATGCTGGTGCCATGAGAGACCACTGGGAAGATAGCGCAGGAGGGGATTGTGGGGGAACACTGTGCACTGCGTTCTGGTCAGGCCAAGTTTAAGATGTCTGTTAGGTAGCTCCGGAGGAGATATCAAATATGCAGTGAGATATACGTGACTAAACCTGGGAAAGTGGTTGGTGCTAGCGATATAAAACAGGGAGCTATCAGCTCGTAGGTGATAGAGCTACAGATACGAGGACAGATGGATAAGAAGAGGATTGGGACTAAGCCCAGGGGATGTCCACATTTAGCAGCGAGCAGAAGAGAAGCAACAAATCAAGGGAACTGAGAGGGAATGGGCAGTAAGGTAGGAGAAGACACAGGCCAATGTAGCATCTTAGAAACAGTGAAAACATGATTGAAGAAGGGAGGACGTAACCAACTGTGAAATAAGATAGAGGACAGAGAAGTGACCCCTGGATTTAGCAAATTGGAGCTCATCAGTGACCTCAATGAGAGCTGTTTCAGTAGGGTGGTGAGGTGGAAATCCTGGTAAAATTCATTATCAGGAGAGAAAGAGGTGAGGAAATGGAAGCATCACGTAGAGACAAGTTTCAAGGAGTTCTGCTGTGAGCAGGAGCAGAGAAATGGAATGATGTGGAGTCATAGCTTGACAAGGACATAGTCCAAGGAGTAAAATATGCAGCATATTTGTAGACTGTTGGGAACGAAAGGGAGAAAATGATGATTCATGGGAAAGAGGACTAAGTTTGGGGGCAAAGGCTCTAAGTAGATGAGAAGTGATGGAAATGATGGGTATCAGTGCAGAAGTGGAGGGCTGGTCTCAGATAAGAACATGGACAGCCCATCCTTTTTGTATGGGTAAAAGTATAATGTGTAGATACAGATGCATGTAGGTTGTTAGATTTAATAGTGACAAGATGAAGTGATTATTATTAAAATGGGTCTATTTTGTCAATGAAATAAAAGATTTCAGAAAAAGATCATGAGAGAGTGGGGAGGAGAATGGTGCTGGTGATCTGAGGAAAGGAGAAAATGTGGAAAAGTTGTCTTTCTTTAGAAAGTGAGATCAATTTCCTATTGTGAATTTAAATGAGCCAAGGGCCCACCTGACATGTTTGATACTAAATTACAGGTAGGCCAGTTTGCATGGTGATTTGATCTGTGATTTTTTTCCCTCTGCTACATTCAGCTGAAAGTGGAGCGTTTAACTGGGATTAGCATATGTCAGACAATGAAATGGAGAGAGTGAGTGACAAAGGGTACGTGTGTATGAAATTATATAGAATTGTGTACTATGGAATCAAAACTGGGTGAGCGGGAGTGCAGGCAGGGAGGGTGAGCGGGAGTGCAGGCAGGGAGGGTGAGCGGGAGTGCAGGCAGGGAGGGCGAGTGGGAGTGCAGGCAGGGAGGGCGAGTGGGAGTGCAGGCAGGGAGGGCGAGTGGGAGTGCAGGCAGGGAGGGCGAGCGGGAGTGCAGGCAGGGAGGGCGAGCGGGAGTGCAGGCAGGGAGGGCGAGGGGGAGTGCAGGCAGGGAGGGCGAGGGGGAGTGCAGGCAGGGAGGGCGAGCGGGAGTGCAGGCAGGGAGGGCGAGCGGGAGTGCAGGCAGGGAGGGCGAGCGGGAGTGCAGGCAGGGAGGGCGAGCGGGAGTGCAGGCAGGGAGGGCGAGTGGGAGTGCAGGCAGGGAGGGCGAGTGGGAGTGCAGGCAGGGAGGGCGAGTGGGAGTGCAGGCAGGGAGGGTGAGTGGGAGTGCAGGCAGGGAGGGTGAGTGGGAGTGCAGGCAGGGAGGGTGAGTGGGAGTGCAGGCAGGGAGGAAGAGAGTGGAAAAGGCTGAGAATAAGGAATTGGAAGCCCCAGTGGGGTCTAAGAATGGTTGGAGAAAGGGTCCTGGAGCAGGTGAGCTGGAAGGACAGGAAGTGGTAGTCAGAGGGAGGAGGGTCTAAACCGAGATTTCAGAGGTGGTACAGTTACTGGTGAAAGCAAGGACCTGGGGGTACAGCCATGGAAGTGGGTGGCTAAGGTGGGATGGATAAAGAGGTCTTTGGGAGCAAGGAGATCCAGGCACTAAAAAGCCAGGGTGATGGTCAATTGTCCTCGTAGAGGCTGAAGTTTCCAGGAATGATGACAGAAGTATTGGTAGAAGGGAAGGTGATGATCCAGGTAATACAAATCAGTAAATGAAGGGGAGTGACCTAGAAGTCAGTGGTTGGGTGAGAGCATTGGAGAGGGGACACAGGTGTGTGGTCTGATGGCATGTTCTTCAAAAACAGCTGGGAGTTTTAATAGAAGAGACAGCAGACATGGTCTGGAGGTCACAATGGAGACACACCTGCTTGATATCTGTTAGGTTGCTCCAGAGGAGATATCAAATACGCAGTGAGAGATACGAGTCTTGTACCCTATGCAAGAGGTGTGCAGGGAAATCAGTCTCCGTCTTTGAGAGCTTATGGGAAGATTGGTGCTTGTTGCTGTTAGTCCCAACGCTCCCCTTTAATAACGAATATTTTGTAACTCCCTTGCTGTATTATAATGCAAAGATAAAAGGAAAGTAACTTACAATAAGATATTAACAATTTCATTTTGACAGGTACAAATGTTTGGCTATGACTGTGAATCCATTAAGGGGACACTGTAACGTGACAGCTACACAGGCAGACTGTTAGTGATGTGTTGCCTTCCAGGATGAGATTTTCCAAAATGGTTTACAACTCTTAGGAAGTGCACAAAATGAGGACCTATTCAATTTACATGGAAGCTTTATTTCTGGAAAATTCAGCGTATTTTAAAACTGTGTGAAAAATACTCTGGGTTTATACGTAGAACAGAGTGAAATTCTAGGTTCAGATCATTATAAACAGTTTCCTGAATTCCGTGACTGTTTGGCAGGATACAAGGCAATTCTTCCTGGTGAGGGACTGTTAATGCTCATTGCAGCAAATTCTACCACCCTGGCAGGAGCAGCACCTAATCATTTTGACGACTAATGTTTCAGATTTCAAAAATGCCCCCCAACCACTGAGTCAGAGCAACAAGGTAAGGCTCCGAGATGAAGTTGGAGATACAGGGGGCTTTGCCGATGACAACTGGTGGGTTCCAGAGGGCAGAGTGAGAGCAGACAGAGAGCAGCCCGTGGCGGGGGGCCGGGCTCCCTGTGGCAAGGGCAGGTCGTGAACAGAGTTGTGAGACCTGACAGGAGCTACTCCTGGAGGTCTCAGGGGAAGCTGGGGAATCAGGTCAAATTACAGCTTCCTTCCTGGGATGGCCTGGCACGCAGTTTGCTGTGGAGAGGCCAGGCTGCATTGAGCCTGGGGCAGGGCCCTCTCTAGGGAGTGGTTTTTCCTTGTGTTTCTACACAGGTTTCGTAGCAGTCCGCTTAATGACTGCATAATGTTCTGTGGCGCTGGTTACCATGAATTATTAAACCATTACCCTCATGTTGGAAATTTTGGTTGTTCCCAATTTTTTGGCTACTTTAGAATTAGTTGCAGAGATTGTTTTCAAGTGTCTATCTTTTTGCTTCAGTTTAAATATCTCTTGAAGAGAAACCTCCATGGGTCCAAACACTTTTTAATTTTCTTCATGCTGCCATTTGCTATCTAGAAGGATTTTTTTTTTGAGAGAGAGACAGACTCACTCTATCGCCCAGGCTAGAATGCCGTGGCATCAGCCTAGCTCACAGCAACCTCAAACTCCTGGGCTCAAGCGATCCTACTGCCTCAGCCTCCCGAGTAGCTGGGACTATAGGCATGAGCCACCATGCCCAGTTAATTTTTTCTATATATTTTTAAGTTGGCCGATTAATTTCTTTGTATTTTTAGTAGAGACGGGGGTCTCACTCTTGCTCAGGCTGGTTTCGAACTCCTGACCTTGAGTGATCTGCCCGCCTTGGCCTTCCAGAGTGCTAGGATTACAGGCGTGAGCCACTGCGCCTGGCCCAGAAGAATATTTTAAAACCAATTTACAATGCCGTTAGAATGTGTGAGCATATTGGTTTTATTGCAGTCTCATCAAAATTGTCATTTAGGCTTTTCTTTCTTACACTGGTGGTTATAAAGTGCAATCTGAAGATTGCTTTTAATTTAGGTTTTTTGATTTTCAGCAAAAAAGATTTTTCCATGCTTGTTTATTCTTTGTATTGTATCACCTTTGTGCATTTCTTTTTTGAGGTCTCAATAATTTTGTTCTAAATTTGAACATGCTCTTCATCTAGGGAGCATGCATGTGCACACGCACACACACGCACATGCACACACACTCCTATTGTTTACCATTGTTGATGCAAAATTCTACCTTCTCACCCCACCCCTGCCAGCCTGTTTTCCTTTTTGACACTCTGCTTTTGATGAAAAGCTAGGCAGTATTCAATTTATTATTAATGAGTTGTGCTGCTAAAACAGTGGTGCTCAACTTTGGCTGCACACTGGAATCGCCAGGAGAGCTTTAAAATCTACTGATGCCTGCGTTTCACTCCTGATCTAATTGGCCTGGGCATTGGGGTTTTTAAAAGCTCCCCAGGTAATTCTAACATGCAGCCAAGGTTGAGAGCCATGATCTCAACCTAAAACTTGTAAATTGGTTGTTGGGTTAAAATGAAGTGGGAGGTGGCGGTGGTGAGTGGATTCAGGGGTGCGTGCAAATGGAATTGGAGGGGCTGAGGGTGGAACAAGTTGCTGTTGAGGGTGGGAGTTGGGGGTGGGAGTCCAGGATTCCTGCTGGTGTAAATAAGTCTTAGGCATGTTTCTTGGTTCTAGTCAATGCCTCTATGTTTCTTTTCCTTACTTAATTTGGAACCAGACTATCTGCTTCTTCCGATTTTCCAATGCTATTCCTTCTAATCAAGTCTTTTCCTCAAATTCCCACTGTGGGATGGGTCCACTCATTATAGCTTCATCTCTATACTTACCCAACTCTGAAGCAGTGACATGGCCTTTTAAAAGAGAATCAGGGTATAAAATGCTCTCTCCTAGGATCTTCCCCAGCCCTCTGCAATCCCTCTTTCTGTTTTTGACTTATATGTTGGAGACAGAAGTCAACACATGCCAACATGCGTCCTGAATGCCCCAGTTCTTACCAGCTTTGGCTAATGATGAGGTTGCATTAACCTTAGTGCCCACCTTTTGCTGATTCACTGCATCTACTTATTGATAAGTACCTCAACCTCCCATCTTAGACTTCCTGCAGTTATTTTCAGAAGTCCCCAGGATGTGTCTCCTATGTGCTTAGAAGCAAGTCCACTCACTGATATCAACCCCTGCAAAACCACTGGAGGGTGGAGCTGCCTCTGCCTTGGGTGCTAACTTGGTTCACATAAGACCATCCATACAAGCATCTGTATTTCAGAACAAAGCCTGACTTACTCTGCAGGGCATTTCATCACAACTCTAATGTGTGAACTCTGAGGAGAGGAATAGGAGGGCTTCTAGAGCGGGAGATGAGGAAATAGGACCAGGATGGGACTTCAGTCAACAAGGTAGGTGCTGGAGTGATGGAGCCTCCCAGTGTCCATCCTACTCTCCCTACCTATACCCTGGGTTGGGATGGAACAGGAGCAATTGCAGAGAGCAACCAGAAGATGAATGGGAGGGAAAGTGATGGAAAAGGAAAGCCATTGTCCCCATTGGCCACCTATAAGAGTCTTAGACTGCCTCAGGAGGCTAAGTTTCTTAAGGGCAGGGACTCCTCTTGTTCCCTGTGTGTCTACAATGTCTAGTGAATTTCCAAAGTAGGTGCACAGTAAATAATTATTGAATGAATCCATTGAGTCATAGGATTTCCCAAGTCCTACTCCACTGCTTATTTGTTAGATTTTCTTGCCGGTTGAATTACTACCCAAGCCTTCTTTTAGAGTTATGAAAATAATTGAATTCTGCTCGAAAGCCATGTCAAGGGAGATAAAAGCACAGTTCAACCATTTACACATTGAACTGATCATTTACTGCTTGAATCAATGAGTAACATTCTGTTTGCTTGTCTGTGGAAGAGGGTTAATACTAGCTATTTCACAATGCTGTGTGGAAAATAAAAGTTGTTTGAAAATAAAACCAGAATTCACTGAAGCACACCTAATTTATTACCCTGAATTATCCAAACACTATTTGCTCTCTCTCACCTTTTGACTTGGATGACAGACAAATGGTAAGCAAACATTAGATATGTTTATGTAGTAGACGTGTATTATTTAAATTTTTTGGAACAATTTCCAGAGGATACTCTGGAGTAAATAAAGATTTAAAAATACTTTTTATAGTTTTTAATAATAGAAATATTCTAAGATTCTGCAGTATTAAACAGTATTTTGTATATTTGACTAATGTGTACTTCAACATTTAAGGTGTTGATAATAAAAATAAAACAAGATGACAATTTTTTGCTTGACCAAAAGAAAGTGACTATCTAGGATACATTATTCTCTACTGTTCCAGGAAGCTTAGATTTTATCATAAAAAATAAATGCATATACGCCATCAGCATCTAAAGTCTTATATTGCAGGATTTGTCAGAATACATGCCTATTATTGAGATTATTGGGTATATTTTAAATAAATTTTATCATTGATAGTAAACAACTTGGGATACTTATGAGTTGAAACATTTTAAGCAAGTACTTTTAAATTTTTAAATAGAGTGATCACATGATGTCTGAGAGGTTACTGCAATTTCTGGGGATTTAGAGTTCTATTTCTTAGAGTACAGTGGGCCAGGCATTTGGATGCTCTTATTAAAAGCAATTATAAAATCTTAATAACACAGTATAGAAAAATATTTTTTTATTTCAGCATATTATGGGGTTATAAATTTTAAGGTTCCAAATAATGCCCTTTCCCTCCCTCCCCCCACAAGTCTGAGCTTCCAGCGTGACCATCCCCCAGATGGTGCACATCTCACTCATTATGTAGGTATATACACGCCCCCCTGCCCCCTCCCACCTGCCCAATACCCTATTACTGTAGTTCCTATGTGTCCACTTAGGTGTACAAAAATATTTTTTAAACATGGAAGGGTAGAAAACATTGTAAAGAATTATCTGGCTAATCTTAGTGATAGAAAAAATCTGAGAGGAAAACTATTTTTGTCCTAAATGCATTTACCAAACTGCTGAATTCAGCAATTTGGGGTTTTATTCCCTTAGAGTTTTTTTTTTTTTTGATGGTCAAAGAGGCTGAGGGGACTAAAACAAAGCCCAGGGCCTGACCGAGGTAGGAAGTCTAATGGCAGATCCCATCCAAAAAACCGGGCCCCCCAAGGGGTAGGCCCTCAGGGTAAGGATTAACCAGAAATGAACACATCACTCCTACCCTCACATCCAGGGGACTGCAAGGAAAGTGGCTTCGGTCCTGAACAGAACCAGTGGTGGGGTAACTGGCCCTGACACACCTAAGCCACAAAAATCTGCCCACATGCATTTTTTTAAGTACTAATTTCATATCATTTAGGTGGTTAAAAAAACGTTTAGCCTAAATTTAGATTAAATTGGTCTGGCACTGGTGGTGGCCCCAAGCAGCTGGATAGAATCAGCAGCAAATTCTCTCTGGATGAAAGTGCCTTCATAACAGGACTCAAAGAAGTCCCACAAATAAGTTTTCATGAAAAATGAACAGCTCATATTAAAAAAAAATAGCTATACACACAAGGAATTGGCACCAAGAGGGAAAAAAAACAGAAAAAACAGACAGGAGAAATAGACCTACAAAGGCTTCAAATAATACATTATTATTCAAGAGATACAAAACTACCATGCTTACTATGTTAAAAAACTAAAAGAGAAAATTGAAAATATGTACATAGAACACGAAGGTTTAAAGAATAGCTAAATAATTTTGAAAATGAACGAAGTAGATCTTCTCCAAAAAACATAATTGAAATTTAAAGCCCATTGTATGGGTAAAAACAGTAAATAAATATAAAGAGAGACTTAGTAATTTGAAAGACAGGTCAGAAGAAATTACCCAGTGTGATATATCTATTTCAGTATTTATGGTATCAGAAACCATATTCTAGGTCTGGTATGGAAGCAATAAGTTATAGTGATAGACTTCTGTGCTTTGGAAATTGAATGTGTCACTTCTGTGTCCAATGTCTCTCATATGTGGAATATGTGTAATAATCCTGGAGAACTTGCATTGTTACATGAACATTTTAACTTTATTTGAAATTAGATTAAAATAGAGTTCAGTTTTAAACTTTTACTAATTGTCTTCCTAGATACCATATGTCCAAATTTTGCTTATTTAACAAGTCTTCCTCTTTTTGGATTTTTTAGCCACTTTATAACTTTCTTACATCTGGTCTACCTTGAATTGTAGCTGCACGTATTATGTACCTGTTTCTTATTATATTGAGGTCAGGGACTCATTGACTACATTGTCTTGTCTAGCAGGTACTTCAAAGCACATCTGTGACAAGAAAGAAAGAAAGAGAAAAAGAAAGAAAGACGGAAAGAAGGAAGGAGAGAGGAAGAGAGGAAGGAAACTTCCTAACCAAATGTAGAGTGACTACAAATGAATTTCTTTAAGATGTTTTTGAAAGAGAATAAGGAGAATATAAAATAAATGCAGGATTATAAATGAGCAATTTTGGAACTGCCTCTCAGGAGATGTAGATTTAAACTTGGCAAAGCACATAACATACACCATCGTCGGGAGAAAATGTATTGGCATTAGAAAGGCAAGAATGACTTGGTAATTTAAAAAATGGTAGCTTTAGCATGGAAAGACTTATAATGAATAATGGCAGGGATAAATTGTAACCTACTAAATAAAAAAATGTATGAATCTTTACTAACTAAAAATGTTTATAAACAGTGGGGAGCTAACAAGCTTTACGTAATAGAAGATGCCAGGTAGTAAATGTGGAAGCAGCCATAGAAATAGAAAATCACCACTTTATATCCACCAGAGTAATGGATTCAGACAACCCTCACCAAGGGGTGATAAAATATAGTGGTAAAAGGCTGCTGGGAACAGAATACTTATAGAACCTCAATGTAACCCCCACAGATTTCATATTAGTTACAAAGAGTAGGATAGCTTTGCAATGGAGAAATCTGGTGGACACCACCCTAACCACAAGATTAAACTCAACGTCACCACTAATGGCACCAACTAGCATCATGTGTTGTAGTAGGAAGGACACACATCCTCTGTGTATTAAGTTCAACCATATGAAATTGCTGATATGTGACTGGTTTTGACCAACGAAAACACAATTTCATATGATTCAGCCTAATAATACTGTCGTTTAGCACGAATTTAATCGTGAATGAAGAACCAGAGAAATCCAAATTGAGGGCATTCTGTTAAACAACTGGCCTGGACTTTTAAAACATATCAATGTCATCAAGGAATTAAAAAAAAAAAAAGGCAAAAAGCTAAGAGACTCTTCTGGAGTTAAGGACCCTAAAGAGACATGACAGTCAAATACAATGATCACATTTTGTTAAGATCCTGGGGTGAAGTGACGGGGTGGAATTCAGCTGGAATGGATATTATTGAGATAAATGAAGAAATTTGAATGTGGACTGTATATTAGATAACGGTATTATATCGATTATAAAATTTTATGGATATGATAATTGTACTGTAGTTATGAAAGAGGGTGTCATTGTTTTAAGGAGATATGTGCTGAAGTATTTGGGGTGAATGGTTATAATGTCTGCAAATAACTCTCTAAAGATTCAAAGGTTCAGCAAAACATGAGTGTGTATACTTGTGTAGTATATTATCACACACACACAGAGAAAACATAAATGTGGCATAAATATTAACAAATGGTCAATATAGGTGAAGGGTAGGTGGATAGTCATTGTACTTTTCTTGCAACTTTTCTGTAGGTTTGAAAATCTTCAAAATAAAATATTGGAAGGAAGAAGAAAAAATTGTCATTATTTTCATTTAGGACATGAATTCTGGGCTTTTGGGTGCTTTCCTGAATGGAATCTTTTGACTTTTTGACCAGCTGTGTAGTGACTGGGGATAATTTTTTTAAAAGATCCAGTTGAAACAGAGATTATGTCCCTACACACAGGGAAATGATGAGTTTTCACTTTGCTTCTCATGGATCCACCAAGCGACGTGCTCAGCGTTGGTGCATCTGCAGACAGTCCTGCTTTGCACAGAGCAGCTGCCCACTGGCACCTGAGAGTCCGTGAATCCATCTTCATCTGTGAGTTACTGTAAAGCTCCCCCAGGGATTTAGAGACTTTTTAAAAAATAATTGAGTTTTACTGGAATCTTAGAGCTATTGGGAAATTAAGATTCTGTAGAACAACTGCATAATTGGAGATAAGAAAAAAATTTCTTTACTAAAAATAGAAACAAATAGTTCCAATCTCCAATTTGTTTTCCCCCTTTTAGACAGGAGTTCTTGCTCTGTTGCCCAGGCTGGAGTGCAAGTGGTGTCATCACAGTTGCCTTGAACTCCTGGGCTCAAGTCATTCTCCTGCTTTAGTCTCCCAAGTAGTCGGGACTACGGGTGCATGCCACCACCCCCGGCTAGTTTTTAAATTTTTATTAATATTTTATTTTTGTAGAGATGTATTGCTCAGGCTGGTCTCAAACTCCTGGTTTTAAGGGATCCTCCTGCCTTGGCCTACCAAAGTGCTGGGATTACGGGCATAAGCCTCCAATTTTTAAAATATAAGAGTTGGATTTTGATTGGAGCATTGAGGGCTTAAGGCGGCACTGTGTTCTTCAATTCGCATTGGCCATCTCTTGCTAATGTTGTGAACCCAGAGATAGGGAGGAGGGTTGGAAGGCCTTCTCTCTTTCTTTCCTTAGAACTGTCTTTATCTGAGCACCTCGCTGTTACAGTAGCTCTGCTTTGCCACTTTCTCCTGCCAGGCTTCCTGCCGAGATAGTCTTTGTTCCTTCCCTGGCCTTCAGTCAAGTTTTCAGTTCTCTGCAAGAGCCTCTTCCCGTCTGCTCCCCCATCCTTCACTCTTTTCCTTCTGTCTTGTCAGCTTCCCTTTGTCCTTTTGGCTTTCCTGCCTGCTCTTCCTGCCAGCCAGTCTGTGCGACTCCCCTCACCCCGTCCCTGCTTTCATTTTCAATGTAATCATGTTTGTGTGGGAGATGGAAATGGACGGGTGGAGGACAACGTTGTCCTTTTTTGTGAGCGCGAGCACGCATACACACACACACACACACACACACACACACAGACGGTGGTAACCAAGGTATCACTCATATAAGGCAATGTCTCTCAGCTGGAGTTCTGATTTCTCTAAAAAGATTGTAATGGTCCATTTAAAAAGAATCAGATTAACTTTAAACTACAGGGGAGAGTGTATAGCAAACAGATCTAGGTTGGAAACCAGGTTCATCACTCACACTGTGAACTTGGGCAAGTTACTTCACTCTTGTTTTTGCTTTTGTCTTGTTTTTTTTTTTTTCCCCCTCCATCTGAGAAATGGCTAGATTGATAGCGCCTTCCTGAAGGCGTTGCTGTGAAGATCAAGTGAGATCATGCAGAGGCCCCTATACGGAGGAGTTTGCTATGAGGGCTCACTATTATCATTAGCCCATTCAGGCCTTTACTGACTAGACACAAAATGATCTTTTCCTCCTGGAGACTCTCATAGCACATAATTTTACACCATTTTTAAGTCTGCCCCTTTATTGTCTTTCCTCCTACCTGCCTCTTCTCTTCCTCCCACACTTCTCTTTCTCTGTCTTCTTCCTTTTTATGTTTTCTTTCTTTCCTACCTCTCTTGTTTCCTGTTTTCATCTTCTACTCTCCCACAAAGGCTTATAAAATATATTCAACATAAAAAGTTAAAATTAATATGTTCAAGAGAAAATGAGGGTAGCAATATCTTAAAGCCAGGGTTAAGAGGAAATGCATAAATGCATACCACGGTCAGGCATAATTGCTAGTTGGGGATACCAGTTTACTGAGCTTCCCAGCAGCCAAAGGAAAGATGGAAACAAATAACTAGCGGGGTCCATGAAATTAAGCAAATATATAAAAACTGTAGTTCTTTTCCTGAGCACATTTGTGGATTCTCATAAAGGGAACTCTAAGTGATGTAAGTAAATGATGTCTAGCATAATAATGTGTCCACTTTCATAATAGATATTATAATAAACTTCAGAGAACTGTTTCTTATAATATACAGCTGAAGTTCAATCCTGTAAAAGCATTTTTACAAGGAGTTAAAATAGTGTGCCGTATGTATGCAATCCTCCCAAGTCTGGCATGCTGCAGGGATAGGTTTTAGAATACATAGAGGAATAAATAGGTTCGTGTCCTTCAGGCAATCCTCTACAGATATTATCTCTGGCACCCAGGCTTTCAAAAAGTTTAAGAAAGTAGAGTTCAAGGCAAGCCCCTGAGTATGGATACCCTCTGTTCTTGATGAAGAGCAGGGAGATGTGATTGGATAATCAGTGAGGCGAGAATGAGACTAAGGCTCTTTTAATGAAAATTAAAAGCCAAGCAAATACACCTGCCTGAACAGAACAGTCTCATTTCTGTTTGAGAATAGCAGGGACATTATCTACTGGCAGGGTCAAAATAGTCCTCAGTTCTGACATGAACAGCTCTTCACAGTACATTCTTAAATGATGAGAAGAGCTGGATTCCATTTTGGGGGGAAAAGAGCATAAATATGTGCTCTTTTGAAAATACACCAAAATGTTGATAAAAGAAATCTCTGGGAAATGGGATGTTGGGTGATGTTTCTCTTTTCTATGTTTACAATGTGCAGATGTTGCTTTGGTTGTAACAATTAAAGTTATTTTCAGAGAAAAATAGTTACCCCGAGCTACTTCAATACATGGAGGGGTAGGTAAATTCAGCCACAAAATTCTATGGCACTGGGTCTCAGCCCTAGCTGCATTTTAGAATGCCTCAGGGAGCTTTGAAAAGATACTGATTTCCTGGCCCTACCCCAGACCAATTAAATTAAAATCGCTGGGGCTAGAACCCAGGCATTGGCATTTAAAAAAATCTCCCAGGTGGTTATAATGTGCAGCTGGGTTGAGAAGCACTGCTCCGTACCATAGAGCACAGCTGGAGTAATCCCTGCACGATTCTCCCAGCAGCAACACTCTTCTCAGTGGCTGCTTGGCCTGCTGCCTGCTTTTCTGTCCACCGTCAGTTCATTCTACAGTCTTATTCATTCGGCTTCCAGAAAGGTGCCTGGCACATAGTAGGTTAGGAATTTAAAACAAAATAGGTCTGAATGAATCCATGGATTGTGTTTTTTTTTTTTTTTTTTTTTTTTTTTTTTGAGACAGAGTCTCGCTTTGTTGCCCAGGCTAGAGTGAGTGCCGTGGCGTCAGCCTAGCTCACAGCAACCTCAAACTCCTGGGCTCGAGCGATCCTTCTGCCTCAGCCTCCCGGGTAGCTGGGACTACAGGCATGCGCCACCATGCCCGGCTAATTTTTTATATATATATTAGTTGGCCAATTAATTTCTTTCTATTTATAGTAGAGACGGGGTCTCGCTCTTGCTCAGGCTGGTTTTGAACTCCTGACCTTGAGCAATCCGCCCGCCTCGGCCTCCCAAGAGCTAGGATTACAGGCGTGAGCCACAGCGCCCGGCCTTGGATTGTGTTTTAATGACTGTGGTCACAGAAAAAATAAATACCCATGTTTGAGCAACATGGTTTTCTATGAATTATTTATCAATTGTATTGTCACTGATTGGTTTGGATATTTCCATAGACTCTAATAAGGCTGATGACTTAGTTTTTTAAATAGTTGACCTTAAGCGTTCTATTCATAATCATTGGATATGAGAATCATTTATCTGTTAGGTCAATTTTTAAATGCATGAATGTATGTTCCATGAAGAGAGGGTTTGTCTTTCTCATCACTGTATCTCCATGGCCTAGGAAAGTACCAGGTTCAGAATAGACACCCAAGAAATACTTGCTACACACATATTGAGGCATGAATAATAAAAGCATAATATAAATGTAAAGGAGAGTATTTATGTTTCTTTTCCCCATGTGGTGAATTTAGGGTGTTCGAGGGGAAAGAGGTATAAACACACTCATGCAAAAGTAGTATCAAATGATTTAGAAGATTATTGAACAAAAAGAAAATTCGTAGATTCAGACTGAGATGTGGTTCTGGAATCCACTTTTTGGTGTGTGAAAGGATTAGATGAGTGCAGTTGGTACCAGTTTGATCTTGATATAGTTGTCAGAGTGATCTTTTAAAAATAAAAGTCATATCATACTTCTCCTCTATTCAAAACCATGTAATGACCTTAGTTGATGCCACATACAAAAGTTAATTCAAAATAATGAGACCTAAGTGTAAAAGCTAAAACTATAAAACTCTTAGAAGAAAACATAGGAGGGAAAACTTTATGACATTGGATGTGATAGTGATTTCTTGGGTATGACTCCAAAACCGTAGGTAACAAAAGGAAAAATAAGTAAATTGGATTTTATCAAAATTAAAAACTTTTGTGAATAAAGGACACTATCAAGAGAGTGAAGGGCAACCCATAGAATGGGAGAAGATATAAGGTATCAATATGCAGAATATATAAAGAACTCCTACAGCAAAAAACCTAAACAACTCAATTATAAAATGGGCAAAGGATTTGAATAGACATTTCTCCAAAGAAGATGTACAAATGACCAATAAGCACATGAAAAGATACTTAGCATTACTAATCGTTAGGGAAATACAAATCGAAACTACGATGAGATATCACTCCACACCCATTAGGATGGGGACTATCAAGAAAACAGAAAGTAACAAGTGTCGGTTTGGAGAAATCGAAATCCTGTGCATTGTTGGTGGGAAGGTAAAATGGTAGAGCCACTGTAGAAAACAGTATGGAGGTTCCTCACGATAATTAAACATAGAATTACCATATGATCCAGCAATTCCATTTCTGGGTATTCATCTAAAGAATTGAAAGTGGGGACTCAAGCATATTTATATACCCATGTTTGAGCAGTGTTATTCATAATAGCCAAAAAGTGAAAACAACTCAAATGTCCATTGACAGATGAATGTATAAACAAAATGTGGTCTATACATGCAATGGATTATTATTTAACCTTAAAAAGGAATGAAATTCTGATACATACTACAACATAAATGAACCTTGAAGACATCATGCTAAGTGAAATAAGCCAGACACAAAAGGACACATATTATATGATTCCAGCTATATGAGGTCCCTAGAGTAGTCAGATTCACACAGACAGAAAATAGAATAGTGGTTTTCAGGAGCTGGTGAGGGTTAGGAGGTGGAGGGGAAGGGAGTAATGGGCAGTTCTTGGTTAATGGATATAGAGTTTCAGTTTGGGATGATAAAAATTCTGGAGATTGGCTAGTGGTGATGGTGGTACAACAATATGAATGACCTTAATGCCACCAAACTGTACGCTTGAAAATGGTTAAACTGATAAATTTCGTTATGTATATTTGACCATAATTAAAAATAATCTTTATAACCATGCTTGGGATAGGTACTATTTTTCTATTAGTGTCCCCATTTGACAGGTGAGGAAACGGAGGCTCAGAGAGGTTAATTGATTTGCCCAAGGTTGCCTAGCTAGTGAGTAGCAAACAAAACAAAACAAGCCTTCACTTGTTTTGTTTTCCAAGCCTCCACTGGCTCCCTATCTCAGATTGAAGGCCAGAAACTCTTAGCATGCCTTTGAAATGAACTTCCATAGTCTGGCTCTTGCCCTGACCAGCCCATACCTCTCTAATCTATTCTCGTATATATTCCTTGTGGTTTGCTTTGCTCCAAACACACAGGTGAGGGATACTCCTGTCTCAGGACATTTGTACTTGCTATTAATATACCCTCCATCTAGAATGCTCTTCCTCCTCCCATTTCACCACTCCCTCCTATACTGACAGGTTTTTGCTCAACTGTCACCCACCCCTAACCCCACCCTATTTAAACGTCAAAGCCCTCCCGGACCACACACACACTGGGCACGTGCTGGGCACTTTCCATTCTCCATCCTGTTTCATTTTGCTCCATATCACTTCTGTTCATCTGATATAATTTATCTCAATATATTTTACTTACTTTTTATTAAATACTATCTTACTCTTCCCATGAGAGTATAATAACCATAAAAATAGAGTTTCTTGTGGTCTATTATCTTCTCTCCTTTATTGCCAGCACCTTGAACAGTGCCTGCCACGTAATAGGTGCCAAGTTAATATTTGCGGAATGAATGGACAAGTTAAAAGAAAGACAATATTTTATATTCCTATCCCCTGATGAGTTATAATACCGCATGCTGGTTACCCTGTGTGTTCAGTTATCCACTCCCATGTGTACCAGCTCTACCTCTGCTAGCTCATCAGCTCCACGAGAGGAGTCTTGCAAGTCTTTGTCTCCTTGGAGTGTCTACACAATCCAAAACACAAACAGAAATTCATATATGTGCGCGTTCATCGAGTGTCTGTACAAATCAAGACTTGGATGCTGCAGAGAACAGAACAAGTGAGGTGTCTCACCCTCATCAAAGCACTCCATCCAAAGGAGATAAACTCATGTCCTGCTCTTGGGGCAAAATGGAAAGCTCAGTTACCTATGAATGCAGTCCTACTCTTGCAGGCTCTTGTCAGAGAGTGAGGTTAATTGAGTGAGAAGTTTAATTATAAACAACCTCTCCTAATTTGTGTACCACGGAAGCCCAGAGCAAGCCCAGGTTGAGGGAGATAAAGGGTCTATTGGTACAGGGCTCAGCCTTGGTTAATGCTTATCTGTGGAAAGCCCCTCAACCTTTAGGCAAAGCAGGTGAGATGATTTTAAGAGTTCCCTGCAACAGTCCAGATTTCTCTTCATTTCAGAAATCCTAAGCAGTGATATTGGGAAACTCTTGGCATTTGTTTCCCCATCAATGAGTGCGTCCAACACAAAGGAGAGGAAGACACACTCAGTCGGGAAGGACCTGGGGTCTGGATAAGATGTGTTCCATCTGCCAAGGCATTTCTCCACATGGCTGGGATTTTTTCCCTACTTATTATTTAAAAAAAAAAAAAAAGAAAGAAAACACTTACCCTGCAAACTGCACAGTGAGTCATTTGTGCCAATAAAATGGCAGTTTTCTTCAAGGCCACAGGCTAAGAATATGAATTATCTGGTAGAAATCGGGTCTACGCTAAATATATTTTTCTTCTTCCCCTATTCCTTCTCACAATAAGTCAATCTCTGTCTCTCATACATACTCTCATGTGTGTGCATGTTCATGTACACACTTGCATGCTCATAAAAATTGGATTTTCCAAAAACTTCCCAGTTGTTTAAGAAGCAGAACACAAAGTTGGGTGAGGAAAAGTGACTCATCCCCCTAGATTTGGTTTTTACTGCCAAAAAAATTTTTTCAGGAAGAAAAATCATATTTCCCAAACCATCACCAAAGTCAAATGAATCCAATCTCCAGTGTCTGCCTCACAATCTCCGTGTGTCTGTGGTTGAGTGTCGGGCAGTGACTAGTGGTTGTGTGCTCCCCAGAATGCTTTGCTTCCTCTCATGGGATGTAATTTTCTGACAGCTATTGACAGTTTTCATTTCCACGTGACAGAGCCCATATGGTCAAAAGAACTTGACCGAAGTCTTATAAAAGCAACCATGCAATGTTGTTTGAGATTTGAGAGCATGCTCTGTTTAGGGCAATCTGAGAGGAACTGAGAGTCTAGTGGGCTGTGGTTCAAGCAACCACAGTTACATGATATTTTAGAAGCAACTCAGCCTTCTTTGCCTGATTTAGCAGTAAGAAAATAGTCTGGGCTCTGCAACGTCCAGTCCGAACAAAGACTCTGAGATCTGAATCCCTATTTGGGTCTCAGTTTCCTTACCTGCTGAATCAGACATCAGTACCTAGTAAACAGAAGTGTTGAGAAAAGAGGAGCATTTTTGAAACGCTAAACGTTGTTTTCTCTAGCCCCTGCAACAACTGTTCTCTGAGACTTTCTGCTGGACTTTGAAGAATGTTGGTATGATAATCACAGGAAAGAACCTCTGTCTCTGGAAACCATATGCTGCTGCATGCTCATGGAGCTTCACTCCTGTTCCAAATCCAGAAAGACTACCATGTAACTCACAGAGACATTTCAAACATTTCCCACGGTTTTATTAATCACATTTGAGGTGAGAAATAGGAATACGTGCATGAATAAGCTAAATGCTTTGTGGAAGTCAGTTTTGAGTTTTGCATGCTGTGGACTTGCAAACAACTTTGTTTCTCTCAGTAGACAATACAGAGTCTATTCAGTGTGTGTGCGTGTTTATGTGTGTATCTGTGTCTAGAGAGAAATGATATTTAGTTTGGAAGATGTTATAATCATGTTTTCAGAAGCTTGTTCCTGGGGGTGCCACAGAGCAATGCGGTTAGATTGTCTGAGGAATAAAATCATTAATAGGACCGTCCTCTGGCTTTTCCTCCAAACCACTGTCTGCGTGTTGTTTAAGGGAAAGAATCTCGGCTTATTCACAAGTAGTGCTATCTTTCCACAGGATATTCATTGTTTTGAAAATAGAAGAAAACCTCAACAGCTCTGAAGTCTATAATTATGTTTTCTTCTTACCCAGCAAGAATGTTTTCAGGAGTGTGGTGATGAGACGCTTGGGGGTGATCTGGCGGAAGGGAGCGTGGGGGAGGGTGGGCAGAAGGGAGCAGAGCGGCTCCCCTCCATTCTGCTTGTTCTCTTTGCTGCCTAACGGCTCTCACAGATTTGTGGCTTTCCCTCAAATAAATAACCTAGGCAGATTTTCGGTTGTGGGTTCCCTGCCCGCCCCCCTTGCTCCCCGCCCTGCTGTTATCAGAATAATAAGTGATTTCAGAGTATTAGGGCAGATTCCACTACCACTGAATCATGGACAGACTCAAGCCAGAGGATGACATCAGAAACATATGTGTTAGTCTGAAGGCAGGACTTGGCCCAGGAGATGAGAGCAAGATCTCCGGTGGGAGAGTTAGGGACCCAGAGGCCTAGAAGGGACCCCGAGAGGAGAGCTCCTTTATCTTTCACTTCTAGGCAGAAAGTCACCTAAAAAAAAATCCTCCTTGGATGTTGGATTGTGCTGTTCTTAAATATTTCTAGAAAGCTTTTTTAGAAAGCTAGGATTTAAGTGCTTCACAAACAAAGTAAAGTTTGTATGTGAGGGATAAACTGTATGCTGTAACTCATAATTACCGTGATTTTATAAACCTGGAATTTCCTAACCAAGCTTTCCTGTCATTCAGAGCAGCATCTGTGAGATAGTTCTTCATGAATCACATTTGCCCACACTTACGCCCAACCAAATGAAAAAGATGTATCCCCAGATGAGTGTGTAGAGAGGCACATCACAATATTGGGGTATGGTCATTCCTCCCAGTGCTTTTTATCAAGCTATGGGACAAACTTCAGATCGCTTTATAAGTTGACATGATATTTGAGCTTTATGCAGCCCCTGTGGTTTCCATAGTAACAAAATCACTTACCTGTATCAGAAATATGGAAGATCATAGAATAAAAGAGGGACTCTACATGGAACAAAAGGCAGGAGCTAAGGTCAAAGTTTCTTGGGATGTTAGAAAAATTGTATTGCTGTTTTATTTATCTCAAAAGACTAATACAAACTCTCTTGATGCAACTGGGTGTAAATTGTGTAGTTTTCTCATTACCTTTCAGGATCCAAGGTCATCTTACTCCAAACTATAGTCTCACAGATGCCTGCACTCATCATTGTGTGTGTGCATGTGTGTATCTATGTATATCTGTGTACTTATGTGTACACGCTTGTATACATTTTAAAGACCTGTGGTCTTTTTTTTTTTTTTTTAACTAGTTCACCATCTTAGATCAGGAGCTGGTAGTGAGATGACTTTCCAAAAGACCTACCTTATTTTCTCTCTTATGCACACACAAATACCAAGACAAGCTGAATTCTTATTTGTGTAAATAGTAATGGTGTACTTGGCAACGTCAATCACTCATTCAGTCCCTCATTCATTAGAGACAATATTTATTAAGCATTTCTTTTGACAGACAGAGTCTCGTACCAGACACAAAAGCATAAGTGGATTATGATAAAGTGTTCTCTGCGTAATCCATGAGGAGTTTAGGGTGGAACCTTCCTGAGCTCTGCTGTGACCAATAGCTCACATTTGCCACCTCCCCAGTCCATGGGACGTTCAACTGGCCACTTAGGCACCTTACCTAATGGGTTGCAGGCTCTTTCGTTAGACGGTTGGGCTCTTGGGTCTTTCAATTATTAACTTCCATGGACAAAGAGACATATGTTCTTAATCCTGTTTTTCCTACCACTCTGATTAGATGAACTGAGTAGGCAAATATAAATACAACACAATCCCAGCACTTTGGCCAAGCACAGGATTAGCTGGGATTTTAAGACAGCATCTACGTTTGCGATGCTTCATTAAGCAAACAACCACTTTCTTGTGCAATGCATTTCTCCCTTTGGTTACGTTAGAAACTGGAAGCAAAGGGAAACCCTCGGCCCCAACTCTTCTTAGTGGTAGTAGTTGGGACCATTAGCTCCAGAGCCAGAGAAATTGTCCAAACACATTCCCAAAGACTGGCAGCCAGAGTAAATGCTGACACCCTCCCTCGGTTCTCACCAAAGAACCTGACTGGTTTTGAGGTCTTTCTGAGGAGAGGCTTCTGGTGAGGGTGGGCCCTCCACGGCCAGGAGGGAGGGATTAGTCCTGACGCTGCAGCCCGCAAGGTAGGTGTGCCCAGGAATACATCAAAGCCATCACAACCGGCCCCTGGAAAGACGTTCTGGTAATTAAAATCTCGAGCATCTTTCCATTTGAAAAGGGTTTTTGTCCCATGACAACATAACAGCAGTAATGCGATCTGAGTATGTGGCTGAAAATGCGCATGATGGTTAGGGGTATAAATCTGCCTCTAGTCAGCCCCCTCTGTACCTTCTATCTGGGGAAAGTCTCTCTTATGAATTCAAGTCTATTTCTGTGGCTCCTCCAGAACCCGGATCTTTTGATTATTCCTTCTGTTGCATATCTTTGATTACGTACTTTCTTTTCTCTGTCTTCTTCCTTGTGCATAAATATGTACAAATCTCCCTGAACCCTAAAAAACAAAACACAGAAATAAATAAGACCTTGCTATTAGCCCTCTCTTTTTGACCTCTTAAAGTTGAGCTCTTTAATCACCATTCAGTTAAAATTCCTGCTGAGGGGACAGTCACCTCCCGACTGCCAGATTCAGAGTCCTATTTTCTGTCCTCCCACTGGTCTCCTCTGCAGCATTCGAGGCTCTTGAACACCTTTTTTGATAAGTCCTTCTGCTCTGGCTTCTATATTATTGCTCCCTCTTGAATTTCCCCTATAGCTCCATCACCTATCAATTCTAATTCTTTGCAATTTCCTTCAGTTTATCCTTCTCTGCCCACCCTTAGAAGTCAATGTTTTCCAGGTCTTGGCCTACTTCTGGTATGCTTCTCTTCTCTCTCACTATGTTTGTTTTCCATATGAAATTGCCATTTTTATAAGTAAAATGTGATCAAGTGTTAGCAATTCCATATGGTTCGACCTATGATAATCCCCATATCTCTATTTCTAGCTCTGATCTTTCTCTTAAGCTTAGATCAATATTTCCAGTGACCAGCTGGATATTTCTAATTGGATGGTCTCCAATCCTCTCAAAGTTAATACATCCCAAATGAAATCCTTCTATTTCTAAACTCCTCTACCTTTAGTATTCTTAATCTCAGTTCATGATGTCATCATCTCCTCAGTTTCTCAGTTTAGAAAATGCAGGGTCATTCCTGAAGTCTTCTTCTCTTTCACCCCAGCCAATCTGTCATAAAACCAGAGATTCTACCCCATAAATACCCCCACTGTATTGTCTTAGACTGTATTGTTCTCCTGGTGGCTCCATCTGTGGAATCCCTGCTTTTACTGGCACTCTGCTCCAGGTCGGCCTTTACTGTGCTAGGGCCTGAATGTTTGTGTCCTCCCAGTGTTCAGACGTTGAGACCTAATTCTCAATGTAATGATATTAGGAGGTGGGGCCTTTGGGGTGTGATTAGATCACGAGGATGAAGCCCTCCTGAATGGGATTAGTGCCCTTTATATAAGAAATCTCAGAGAACTGCCTTCCCCCTTCCACCATGTGAGGACACAGCTAGGAGTTGCCCTATATGAACCACCAAGTGGACCCTCGCCAGACACTGATACTCTTGGACTTTCCAACCTCCGGAACTGTGAGAAATAAATTTCTTGTTGTTTATAAGCGACCCAGTGTATGGTATATTTTGTTCTAGCAGCCAGAACGAACTAAGACATACCACCACCAGAAGTATCTCTGAAAAGCAAACCTGACCATGGGACTCATCTCAATCCAGTCTCCACCTACAGCTACAGTTCAGCTCGTGTCCCTCTGGTCCTTAAAGCCCTCACCACAGTCATTCTGATGGAAGGGCTTGCTGTTTTCTCAAACATCAGACTCTTTCACAACCGTGTGCTCCCTTCTGTCTGAAATGTTCTCCACATTCTCTAAAAACTTCTACTCAGCCTCTGAGAGCCAGCTGAAAAGCCACCTCTTATATCAAGGTTTTCCCAAGTCTGCCAGCCAAGTTGATCCTTCTCTGATTCCCATACACTTGGCCCGTATTTCTGTTCCAGCACTTTACAAGCCAGCTGGTAGTTTAATTTATCTATATACCTATCAGTCTTCTCTAATAGATTAGAAACCCAGTTGTATCTTTTTTTATGATCAACAACTAGGTACACAAGAAATGTTTATTATAATAAATATTATAATTGAATGAGATGATTGAAAGGGACTTGGATTAAGACAAAAATTCTAGATTGTGAAGATCAAAGAGTTTTCAGTTCTAGGTTTATGTTTTTGTGTATAAACTCCTTGCTGCCATGGAAATATATTCACTCTGCTTTCCCTAATTATAAAATGAGAAAATAAAAAATTAATTCATTAAATTCACAGCATTTGGTTGATAAAATACTAAACACAAAGCAAAGTTATACTTGAGAATGTCCACATTGTCATGAAATGATATGTTTAATTTTCAGTGGAATTTCACCATGTAAGAAATGTACAATGTTTTGCAGTCTTATTCTGCATTCAGAGTGGATCCATTTCTTCTTCTGTTGAAGTGATTTGAGAGAGACTGCTCTGGAATGTCAGAGGAAGCTGTAGTCCAGAGTGGGTGAAAAAAAATTAAACCTTCCATTTTATCGGCTTTGACAAACAAGCAAGTACCCGCCTGTCATTGGGTCTCAGTCTAATCTTGATGGCCAGGAAGGATGGGAGCCCAAGGTAGCTGTTGGCTCATTTGTCCTCTGGTGCCACTGTTATCAACACCCACTGAAACCCTAGGGAAGAACAGAGAAAAAAAGTGAAACCACATTCAAGTCGGTAACTCAGAATCAGTATAAAAAATTGAACATGTGGTCACCTTCTCTTAGGTGAATGTAGTTGAATATTGGGGCTTGTGTAAACATGAAGGACACACCTCTGCATTTTCTAGCCCCTGCCTATACTCACTACCACTCCTTGACTCATGCTTGTAGCAGTGCCAAATTATTTGTGTTTTCCTGCATATAATGTACTCTTCCCTGCCTCTTTTCTTTTGTTCACGTTGTTCCCTCTCCCTAGAATGCCACCTGAGATTGCTTTGTCCATTTTGACAAATGCATCCCTAATCAGGCTCGACTCAGGCATCACTTCCTTCAAGCTCATCTCTGACCCACTCCTTTTTCTTTCCAGTGTGTGTTAGATGCTATTCTTCAGTGCTGCCACATACAGTTGTGCAGATTTTTCACTGCACAAAGGCATCCTGCTGAGGGAATGAATTCCTGAATTCCAGCTCAAGTTCCACAACCTAGTGTGTGCCTTGGGGCTGGAAATGTTTTCTAATTTGCACAAAGGCAAACCCACATGCTCTGTGTACATCCCTATCCCTGCCATGACCATGTGGACAGTGAACATCTGTTTATCTCTTTCCCCTACTAGACTCCTGGAGGGCCAGCCCTTGTTCCTAGGGCAATGTTTGGCACTGAGTAACTGTTTGTTGAAAGAAATGATGGATTCTAGCAATTATTGAGAGCTAGACACTGTTCTAGGAACTTTAGAGGCCTTAAGTCATTTTTTTCTCACAACAATTTTCTGATAAGGAGGTTAGCCAATTTACAGAAGAGTGAACTGAAGCACTAAGCGAAGAAGAAAGTTGCATATGTCCAGTAGAAGGTAAGCGTGGAGCCAGGATTTGGTCTCGGGCATTCGGGCTGCACGGCCCCTCTTAGCCCCTGCACCACACTGCCCCTTGATGGATGAAAAATTCTTGGGCCTCTACTTCCTTGTGTTTTTCCTCCTGCAGGAGAAAAAAAGATGTCTTTGTTTGCAATATCTGGGAACCCCACTTCAAATTGAGACGGTCTCCTAGTATGAGCGTGTCCCCTCTACACGGTGCAAGATCCCGTGCCTGGGGGCTGGTCTCCGTGGGGTCAGTTCTTGGCTTCCTTTTCCGGAGAGTGCCAGAGGGATTCCGTGTACAGAAGGTGAGTGGGAGGGCGAGACCTTCTAGGCAATGGTTGTGGGTCTGGGATTTACAGATGGAGGCAAGGCACATATGGTGAAAGGAAGAAAGGAGAGGAAGAGAGGAGGGGACTGATAGCAACTGGGGTGCCAGGAAGAAAATATGAAGCCTCACATTTAGTCACTTAGAACAGTTCAAAGTGAAAGGTCATCTAGGAGAGCGCTGGCTGGGTGGGGCTAGGAGGAGACAGTGGAAGTCTGTGGAAGGGGAAACCCATGGCCTTGCAGTGCGAGGGGTGGTCCCTTCCTCTGACATCTCTGTTGGCGAGAACCATGATGGAGAGTGTGCGAGATGGTTCTCCAGGTTCAAGGAGGGATATGGCTCTTCTCTCTCCCCCACCTCATCCCTGAGGACGCTCTCTCAGAACAAGGACTGCCAGCAGGAGAGGGCAGGTTGGGGGTGGAGTGTTTACAGAGGTGATACAGCGTGGCGGTAATGATGAAAGAACTGAGGTGCCCGGGGGGGCATGGCCGAGGTGCCTTCAGAGTGGAGAGAGGTATCAGCTGGGCTCAGGGAGCAAGATAGGGCTTGGTGGCCTAATGTTCATGAGAGAAAACTCCCAGGTCAGGCCCAGATTCTTGACACTGTCTCAGCTCCTCGAACGTTCTCTGTGCGTCTGTTCAACCATTCCTCTCCCCTGTTCCCCACTTCTCTTGGGTTGCAGCCACCTTGGTGGCTGTGGAATGAGAATGAGACCTCAGGGAAGGTCTAGCTGGCTGGGCTGAAGTGAGCAGCTTCAAATGAGGAAGGCCCCTGCAGCAGGCGTGAGGCTGGCCCGTGGCCAGTGGACCTGGCATTTGGTGGTAGGAATTCAGACTCTCCCTGTCACACTGACTCAGCCTGTGGCCTGTAGGTCACAGCCTCTGGGTGACTCGGTTTCTTAAACCTTAACACAGAGATAATGATACTCGCTACCTTGTGAGGGGGTGCTAATTAGAGGTAGCACCCTGCGTGGCCATGCCGGGATGAAAGAGGTTAAAAGCAAAGTGTAATTGTGAGGCATGGAAGGTTGTGTCTCTTGCCATCTGTGTTGTGACTGGGATTGACGCGGACGGGTCAAATCCACTGTAGAATGGAGGATCCGTGGAGACTGGGTCTCGTTTTGCAACCTGCACTGCAATCCACGTTGGTCCCCAAACTGAAGTAAAGAGGAAGATATGCATTTGCATGTGCTTGCGTGTTCACAGGCTGCTGCTTTCCCCTATAGTTTTGTAAACAGTGAAGAGAGCTGATTTTCAAATGTCACATTTTTCAAGTCCTCCTTCAGAGACTTCATGTCTTTACAATTCAATCCCTCCTCCCCCTCAGCAGAGATCCTGATGTCAGGAGATGCACCCCAGGTTTGCACAGCTCTGTCTCAGGTAGGGGATGAGGGATGCCTTGGCGAACAAAACCTGAACACTTTTCCACTCCCCGTAAGTGGCCTTTCTTGAGAGACTAAAGGACGCACACTGGCTGACTCTGGTTCTCAAAGGCCTGCTGCCAGCGCTTCCTCCCGGCCCGGGACGCCCCGCCTACCACTAGAGAGCTCTCTGCGAGGAGAAGCCACAAACAATGTGGGTGGGACGGAGCTGTGATTTCAGAGTGCTGCTCGCCTCTTTGTTTCATCTGTGCTGGCTGAGATCCTGGAGCGGCTTCTGCCGAATTAATGAAAATGATGTCATGTGTGAGGCTAATTTTTGGAAAATTAGAGTCTCTTGGAGAAACTGGAATGCTTTATAGATCCCAGAGGAAGGCTGGAAACATCACCCTGCCATGTGTGTTGGAGACTCCTGCGGCGCCGGCAGTGATGGATGTGCTCGCCTCCGCGCCTTGATGTGTAAAGAGATTTAATAATTAAGAAAAAATGCCGAACTGCGAAATCCTGAAGCGCTTTGGATTCTCGCAGGTTTGTCAAGTTAGGCAACAACTGGGCCATCAGATCAGGGAATTCATGCATTCATTCAGGAGCTGTGTTGATTTATTGAACACTTGCTGTGTGCCAAGCACTGTTCTGAGTGCTGATATAGCAGTGAACAAACCAGACAAAAATTCCTGTCCCTGCGGAGAGCATTCCATTGGAAAGATGTCCAAAGCAGAGGAAAACACTTCCAGAATCACCACTTGAATGATTAAGTCTATTTCCAGCTGTCCTGCATCTGTGTGGGATTAGGATTTTGGTCTGGTCCCAACCCCACTGCATCCCTTTCTCTGTAAATTAGGAAGGGTGAAATTGTCTAAAATGAGGAGTGGTTCTCATTGATTTTTACTTAGAAGTAGGGGTGATATTTAAAATACATAACAACTGGTCTAGGACAGGTGCTGACCAATCAGAATGGATACCTGTGGTTCCTGCCAGCATTAACCCTTTAGCTCCAGGGGTCTCGGGAGAGGGATTGAGGTAGCTGAGATGGTGGAGGATTTTGGAGTGAGGGTGCTTGGGGCATTGGCTATTTACAAAGTAGTATGGAAGTATTTCTTTACATTAGCCATGGGATAGCTGTGCTGCACAACACCAGAGGAATATCAACCCTACTCCTGAAAGAATCTAGAGAAAGGATATGCCCATAGGATGTCTTAGTCAATACTCATTGATAAAAGATCCGATAGCCAACAGAGGACCTACTAGATTAGAATCTAGATTAGAGCTCACAGCTACTGAGTCTCTACAACTTTATACGATGACTTTGAAAACAAGATGTGGCCTTAAAAATTGTCATAAGTGGCAGTCAGGTGGAAGAGAGCTGTCAGGGACATCCAGCCCCTGTGGAAATAAACAGTCTTTATTGAAAAGAATGCAGCAGCCCTGGGATATGCTTTGATGTGGTGATGTTTTCTTTTGGATCTGATCTTGCCTGGCCATTACTTGGTTCACACAGGAGTTGGCTCAGGAGGAAACCACACCCCTTTGACAGGTAGACAGGAAGCCCTGTTGGCAGGGAGCGATCCTAGCTGTGATTGTTGGTGTGCTAGCATATTACTGGTCCTGCAGGTTCCTGACTTGTCATCATGGCTGGCAACATCCCCTGGCTTTTATTGAAGGTTTAATTGGAGAGTGTCTGATGCCTGAAGGGCTTTGCTGGTTGACAATCTTGAAAATGGTGGGAGAAATAAACTAAACCCAGGCAAGCTATTCCCTGTGCATTCTTTCCTCTCTCACAGGTAGAGTCTGGCAAAGAATATCTTTTCTATGGAATACATAATAACTGCAAGGATGGCTGGAATGATTAGAGACTTTCCAGAGAGTTATCCACCCACTTAAAAAGAAACATAGGCTAATCTCATCAAATTTGGGAACAAATTGTTTGCATGGTGAAAGAGAGATGTCAATGATTCACACCGCTTTCAAGGGGAAATTCTTCACCCATGGCCCCTGTTGGGTGCCCACTTTTGCACCACATGAGCAGTGGTGGCCAGAAGACCCCAGAGAAGTTAATAATTCACAGACTTGCCAGAGTATTGTGACATGGCACACAAACAGAGAGCTGTGCCAATCTGGTTTTGCCTCTTGGGAATGTGACCCAGCACTACTGAGAGTCTGGGAGGGGGACAAGTGGGTGCTGTGGCTGACAGTCATTAGGCGGGGTCAGAGTTGGGGTGCTTGGGGCATTCATGGCTGTGCTGGTCAGATGGTAGGGGAGTTGTAGGAAAAAAAATAGGTGCCTCATTGTGGTGTAACTGCTTCCTTGCTTTGTTCATTCATTCAGCCATTATTAATGAGCACCTACTACATATCAGGTGCTTTTCTGGGTTTTGGGGATACAGCAGTGAACAAAGCACACAAAAATCCCAGACCTTGTGGAGCTGACAGTCTAGTGGAGGAGACACAAAAAAACAAAAGTAAGAAATATGTATTAGGTAGTGATAAGTGCTGGGGTGAATTAGAGATAATGTAGGAAAAAATGGAGAAAGGGAGGGAGAATGGATGAAATAAGATGGGCAAAACTTAGACAACTGATTTGTGATGGAAGGATAAAGGTTTATTATGCTATTTTTGAGTACGTTTAAAATTTTTCATAATCCTTTTTTTAAAGAAGGCAGATAATTTGGATTGGAGACTTTGGGGTGGGGTGGGCTGACAATTTTAGACCTTGTTAAGAGAGAAGTCCTCACTGAGAAGATGATGATTGAGTGAAGACCTAAATGAAATGATAAGCAGATATCTGGGGGCAAGCATTCCTGGCAGAGGGAACAGCAAGTGCAAAATCCCAGAGGCAGCAGTGTTCCCGGAGTGCCAAAGGCCCACGAGGTAGGCAGCACCGCCAGAGCACGGTGGCTGAGGGGCAGGCACAGATGAGGGAGGGGGCGGTTGATTAGGGCCTGTGATTATTGGGAAGAATTTTGCCTTTTACTCTGAGTGAGATGGGGGCCACCAGCGCATTTTGAACAGAGGAGTAATGTAAGCTGACCTGGGTTTTAGCAGCTGTTGGGGCTTTGGGAGTGAAGATCCTCTAATCCTACCTATGGGGTCCACTGAGTCCTTGAAGCCAGGTGCTATTAAGATCTAGTTCTATTATAGCATCTGTTCTTAGATGGCGCTGAGAACCCCATTCCGTTTCTGTCCCCTGTGTAACCCCATAATAAATCTCCTTTGTTTGAGTTAGCTTCAGTGGGTTTTTATTCCTCAAATCAAAACAAACCACAGGGACAGCCACTTTTCCTCATTATGTGGGTGCCACTCTTGGACAACAGGCAAGGTATACAGCAGACGCACCTAGATTGCTCTTCGACTCAGTGGAGGAGGTGAGGGGAGAACACCACAAAGTCTATGCAAGGTGACACCTCCCTCTGATTTCATAAGACTTCTGCTGGTCTAAGGCTCTTTGTTTTTATTTTTAAGAAACTTTAAGACCAAAAGGACACTTGAACCAAAGGCAAACTTAGGTATATTTATTTATTTTAAAATCTCATGTTATGAGAAATAATAAAATATAAAGACATTCCCTTTGCTCTTCAGGTACTGAAATGTGAGCCACTGCCCAGAAGTTAAGACATATAACTAACTGAGGAAAGGTGGCCTTTAAGGAGAAGAGCTGTTAATTATTCCCCTTTGCCGTATTGGATGGTTAAATCAGGCTCCTTCCAGGAGGGTCTTATTTGACTTGGCATTTATCTTGTCAGTGAGGTTGGAGAGCTCCTACCTAAAAATAGCGCTGAGTGCTGAGTCTATCTAAGGGCTCCCAGCCCTCTAGTCCCTGAAGCCAGCTTCTCTCCTCATTCCCACTTAAATCTCACCACATCAACCCTTTCATCAGGCCTTGCCCACAAATAACTCCACCAAAGCCAGGGCTCACACATGCTGCAGGTGCCCATGTGACTTCCTCAAGTAAGAATGCGACAAAACCAGTTTCCAGACAGCTCTCACACTCTTCCTAATGAATGAACAAGCATGAGCTGGACAGCTTCTTCTCATAACACTATTTTGCCTGTGGCATCCTTTTGTACTCAAGGGATGAGCCAAGTGCTACATTTATTCTTCCATAAAAATGTTTTTTTGAGAAAGGAAAATTTTAAAAAGATGGGTTTTTGTTGTTGTTGTTGTTGTTGTTGTTGTTGCAATCCATTGGGTTCTTTTCACCTGTGGTAGGAAGAAATGTCACAGCCTCAAGGCTAATTAGCATTTATGCAATGTTCACATACAGTGTTCTGTGTTTCCCTCATATTTATAGTCTGTCATTACTGAACATCTATAGACTACCCTTCCCCCGGGAAGTTGGCCAATTTTACCAACCTCGTTTTGTGGAAGATGGTGGAGCAGGTGGAGAAGGGGGTCACGCGCCTTAACGTGGGTGATGCGTCTGCAGGGAGAGAGCCGCAGCTGGAACGCTCACTGCTCAGTGTGGACGGTCACAGAGCAGCCGTGCCCTGCGCTGGAGCCCAGCCCCAAACCAACACAGCAAAACCCCCTTACAGCTGCTATCCCAGGAAACCCAACATGGTTTTTGTACCTGTATCAGCATTAGTTCCTTCATCATGACATGATAGAAACAAGGGAGAAGAAGGCTCTAGCCTGCCTACCTTGGAGGGCATTTTCTATTTCTTTTCTTCAAATCAGCCTGAACGCTTGCACAGAGGGAGGCAAGAAATCAAGACAGTCCCTGGAAGTTGGGACTTCCCCGTTGCAAGAGCATCAGTTCTCCCAGGCCATGAGGACACCATGTAGAAGAGCCCTGGGCAGACACAGCTTCAGGAGAAATGACCTAGGTATTGAGGCAATTCTGGCTCTAATGCGGCTTTGCCCCTGTCATTCTCTCCATCTGAAGTACCTAAATCAGAATAATCTCAGTTTATTACCATGAGCAGGGAAACAATGAATGAAAACAACCAGCCTATTCACAGCGGCCAGAACCTTTCCCCAGAAGCAAACTGGTTCTCAAAGGATGATTAGCTAATGACACATCCTATAAATACCTGCCATTTTATTAATATGCTGAAAGCCAAACTGATTTGTTCTGGTTCTCCATCAAGGTCACCCAAACCCTGAACCTGGTGTTATTCAATGGGGTGTGGTTCTTCAGTTCAAAACAATGGTGGAGATCATTGTCTTCTGACTCCCCGTGAGATTACTATTATCATTTTACTTCCTTTGTTAGCTGCTGTAACAAAAATACCAAACATTTTTTGTGGCTAACATAATAGAAGTTTATTTCTCTCTCATTTCCTACATGGCAATTTTCTTTTGCCCATTTGTTGATTCTGATACTCCACATTCTTCTATCTTAGCTGTTATCACCACATCTTACTGTTATCTGAACTCAGCTGGCAGAATGGGAAGAGAAATGAAGCCCTGACCTAGAAGGCCAGATGTCATCTCTGCTAATATTCCCGTAGTGAGAACCAGACACGTGGCCACACTTAGAGCCAAGCAAAGTTGGGAAATGTGGTCCCTGGATGGGCAGCCAATTCTCAGCGATAACTCTAGACAGATGCTTCTCAGTTCATGATTGGGTTTTCTTCCAATAAACCCATCTTAAGTTGAAAATAGCGCAAGTCAAAACCCATTTACTACACATTACTACATGTAACATACCGAATGTCATATAGCATAGCCTGGCCTACCTTAAACCTTAGCTCAGCACCTTTACATTAGCCTATAGTTGGGCAAAATCACCTAGCATAAAGCCTATTTTATAATCAAGTGTTGAATATTTCATGCAATATATTGGATATTGTACTGAAAGTGAAAAATAGAATGGTTGGATAGGTACTCAAAGTATAGTTTCCTTTTCTCCTTTTTTTATATTTTTTAAACGAATCCTGTGACAGATTATCAAAGCACAGTTTCTTCTGAATCTGTATCACTTTTTGCAGCATTGTAAAATTGAAAAATTGTAAGTTGAACCATTGTAAATTGGGGACCATCTGTACGAGGAAACAGGGGTGGAAAAATGTGGTGGATATCTAGCCATCTCTGCCCCATTTCCTTTAGTGATGAAAGTCATGACTGTGGATTATTTCCAGTGGTTCTTTAGACTTGGTGCTACTTTAGAAAGTGCCCAACTTCACATTCTGCTTCTTACACAAGATCTTCAAGTGTTTGTAAAAGTCCCATGGCAGGGCCCCTGCTGCATACCTGCTGTGCGTGGGTTCTGGCCTGTCAGGGCCTGTCCAGGGGCTGGACGGAATTCTGTTTGCATGCGATCCTGATGAACTTCAAGGAGAGACAGTGGGTGGCTGAGCTAGGGACGAAGAAGGGAACCCCTTTACCTTCCAGATAGAGAATTGGATGGGGAAGGAACTGGTATGAGGGAAGAAGACAGGCTGAGCCTTCTAGGTGTGCAGGTTCTGTAGGAAGCAGGGGCTGCCTGCAGGATGGGAAGAGAGGGATATCATTCAGGATAGCACTACTGCCACTGTGGGGTCTTGTTACTAGTGAAAATCAAGCTTTCTACATGGCCTTCTGTCCATACATGACTCTACTATTCTCCTGTCTTCATCAAAAATAACTTTATTATTCTGGGAAACTTCTTGCAGATAACTTTATCAGTCATTGCAGGAACTTCTTGAAAGACCTATCTACTCTTTAATAAAAAGTATCAAATGACAGTTTAGATCCTAAGACTCTTGGAACCTCTTGCTTCAAAATCCTACCTTGTTTTGTCCACTAATCCTAAATTATACTATCATGATTCCTGCTCAATCCTAATCATTCCAGACTTCAAAATCGCAATCAATATGCCTTTGCAGCCTTTTCTCTCTGAGATGCTACCAGGACTCTGAGGAGTAGTGTTCTTCTTTCTTGCTATAAGCTATAAACCGAGCTTTGACTTATTGACAGGTTGTTTCAGTGATATTTTGTGCAGCCAGCACTCCATAATATCTCCTGGTCTGGAGGACATGTGCCACCTCCCAAAGGGAAGAGAAACTGTAATAAAATAAAAAATTTAATCAAATGAAAAAGTGGTTCCACTGGCAGCTCCAAGCCACTGAGTAGGCCCACGTGTCTCATACTTTGGCTTAATAAAGGTCTTTTTAGCACTGGTGGGAGAAGGACCCCACCTTTAGACTGTGATTCAGGGGAACTCAGCAAAGTAACTAGAGAAGCTGCAGGTCAGCCAGGAGGCAGCCGTCCTTGCAGGGAGACTCTTGAGGACAGAGAGTGACAGAGCCAGGAGGAAAGTGATGGCTGCCCAGGAGCCACAGCCAAGACGTCCCAAGAGCTGCTGCACAGGCAGCAGCGATGACTTCATGGATGGGCCTCCTAGCTCAGATCCTAGTTACTTTTCTTTACCCTATATTCCCCAAGCCTGGGATGCATGGTTATGCTTAGAAGATTGGCATCTGAAAATCCTGGGGGCACAAGAATTGAGTCCCCCAGCTGTCTGTCCAGATAACTGAGCAGCCACTAGAAAGAGAGAGTGGGAAGTGGGTTAATATCAAGCAGAAAAATGCCTATGAGTGCCTGAAAAATGAACACAGAGAGAAGGGCTGATGGGTTCTGGGATATGGGGGGAAAGGCACGAGGGAAGTAAAGAATATGTGATGCCTAAAGTAGAAAGGAGTTCCCAGGAGAACAGCCTAGAGGAAAGAGGCTGCCTTCTTGGTAAACTGAGGTCTCCCCAGGACCCCTCTCATAATAGTTTGTGAACAAATAGCTAATTTAGGCTGGGTTAGGGAAGAAAGAAAATGCAGAGGATTTGTAATCTCAGCAGGGTAAAGATTTGCACAAAATGCCTCTGCCAAAACCTTCACTTTCCCTGAGAAAATGATCAGGCCATCAGTCAGTCACACTATAAACTAAATGAGTGAGTCCTCTTACTTTCCTTAAGACATTTACATGAGGAGGGAGAAATTCGAGTAGATGTGAGGTAGGGGGCTGTGAGGGGTGTGGAGTATTGGGGGAAGGAGAGGGAGAAGTTATGCAGAGCCTGACACACTTCAGAAGAAATCAGGTGTGACAGGTTATCGTAATGGGGCCCTGAAGCCAGAGGACATAGTATGACATTCAACATGGCTGTGTCTGTCACAGGTGAGAAAGCAACCAAACAATCCTGCTCATAAATCTCTTTCCTAGGCCAGAAATCCTGCATTTTTGGACTGGTGTTGGCTCAATATTCTAGCAATTTTAATCCATATGATAAAAATATTTGTTTAGCACTGACCTGCATGCATGAAGAATAAATATTTTATTTTCAAGGTAGTTAGGAGAAGAAATACTCAGAACAAAACAGAGAAACCCCAAAGATCTGAGCTTTCTATATAAGGACAGCAGGCTCTGTCTCCGTTAAGCAGAACAGATTATCTGCTTGGGGATATAGAACCTCTTCATTCTCAAACCCAACTGCTGAGAAACCTACATTGAAAACTGAGAAGTCATGTTTATGCCTGGAGAGTAAACCCTGGTGATGTTCAGTTGAGCATTCAGTTAAACATTCTGAGACCTGGTGAGAATCATAGACACTCCTTTCCCTGGTTCTCTGCTTTCAAACAGAGACAAAAACAAAGGTCAGAAAGCTATTCTTGTTGAAGATCCCAAGAAAGACCAAGTAATTCAGCAAGTGGAGCCAATGTAGTCAGAAAAAAGACTGTCCAGAGAAAACCCAACTGAAGAGCCCAATCTTTGTTGTCAGCTGGCCTGAAAGAGACCCTGGGGTGTCACAGTCTGAGAGGGACTCGTCTTCAGTTCATCATCATCCTCATTATAATAAATGCTTATTTAGCAAACAGATACAGAACATAGAATGTTTGCATGAAAAAATAGCATTTATTGAACTTACCTTTAATGCGGAGAAGTATGAAGAGGTAAACAAACAAAAGGATAGGCTGCAATCTGACCTTTGATAAAATAAACCAATAAACAAACCTGTCCATAGTCATAAAATGCAAATATACAGAGAGTTATAAACCATAATTTATTTATTCACTTCCTGATGGATAGACACATTCTATTTATTCTCTTTATTTTTTGGTGTTACAAATTGTGTTGCTATGAATATCCTTGTATGAACATCTTGGCGAGCTTTTACTCATGTACCCATAGGTTGAATTCCTAGCACTGGGATGGCTGAGTTAAAGGTGACATGCATAAAAATCATGATACATTACAGCTACCCTTTACTGAACCAGTACTTTGGGCCAAAAAAAGTTTTATATGTTACTTTTAATCCTCACAACAACCTTTCAAGGTCATTAATATTATCAGCGATGACAGGTGAGGGTGAACTGAACTTCAGGAAGGAGGAGACTACTGTCCTGGGTAACAGAGCTGAGAGCAGCTGAAATTCAGTGCCCAGCCTTTCTGACTCGGAACTGACACAGGCATCTGAAGTTTACAAATGACATTGAAGAGAAGATCGTAAAACTGGAAAAGCCTTGACCATCTCCTAGCCTAAGCCTCTCACTTGCAGAAGTGGCAGGGGCACACTGAGAAGCTTGGTGTCTTGCCAAAGGCCATACAGCTAGGTTGGGCCCCCAAACCTGCCTCTCCGGATAGTGACCTTTCCAGTACACCGGTAGGCTTGTATGTTTGGGGCCACAGAAGCCCTTCACCCAAAGAGAAGCTTGTACGAAACATGCAAACTCAGAGCTCCTCTGCTTGAACTGAGAAAGGGTGCCCCGGAGGCTGCTCTCTCTTGTTCTCTCTCCTGAAACACTTGTGGGGAGTTTGAAAAGCAGTGGTCTACACCACAGCTGACTCTGCACGTGGGGTTAACCATTCTTTCCTGTTGCACTGGGCAAACCCAGAAGCTCTGACTTCTTCCTCTAAATGGCAGACTTGGGGGCCACCTTGGTGCTATGGTTTCCTCAGCCTCATCCCACTGCCCCGGGGAGGCGTCGGTGCTGGAACCCGTTAGTTCTTCCTGTGCTCACTGGGCGTGTTGTCACAGAATGTGGACCTACGACCCTGGCACATAATGCCCACTGTTATTAGTCTTAGAAGGAAAGAGGGAACTATAAGGAAGTAGAAATGATTAAAACATTGTTAACACGTGAAACCATCTTCCCCTGTCTGGGGCAGAAGTACGGCTGCCAAACTGACAAGTGCGATAAGCTTCCTGGCTGGTTGCACCATGAGAAGATGGGTAAGAACACAAGGAGCCCTGCAGCTACAAAGGAAACCAAACAGGAAATTTGCTGTGAGTCATCAGAAAGCAGACTGTACAGAGAGGGGCCCAGGGCTCGGTCCGAAATGAAGCGCAGGGGCTGGTGAAGTTGTTCGGAGTGGTGGATAGGAGAAATCGCATTAGCCGAATCTAAGATAGAGATGAAGGGCATCCGGGTTTGTGCAAAGCTGATGGTTAACGGATTCTATTGCTGGAGAAGAACAGCTTAAGAAATTCACAATGAACTTCAACTTCAGGCACTAGGAGAAGAGGCCATATTGATTCACCAGCCAGCGAGGCCAGGTGTTCTGTTTCTCAGGGGCGGTAAAAACCTTCGGCAGACTTGCAGCTTTGGCTCATTTTCTGTCCATTTATCCATTTATTTCTGTGGCGTCTATCACTGTAGCATATATAACACCTGTAGCACCTGTAGCATATATAACACTGTAGCATTATAACACCTGCTGGCAAGGTATGAAGAATTGAAGTTGCACACAGATAAGCAAGGTTCTGTTCGGTAATAGCATTGTCTGAAGTGCACAAGGCTGCCCGCACTCTGGGGTGCTTTGTGGAAGGTCCCAAGAGTCATCTCTCTGGGAGAGAGGGTCTTGTGGTCCCAAGTTTCTACTCTAATTGTTTTTTCCCCACATATGTAGTACGTAACACGGGAGGTGGGAGCAGGACATTAAGAACCTGTGATGCTGACTGCAAAGGTGGAGACCCCAAACCCTGGGGAGAGACTAGGGCTTGTTTTCTACAAAAGGAAATTTTGGAGGCAACACTGCCTCTTGCTCACTCCGGCTACCCCTCCAATCCTCAGAACTGATAACTTTTGCAGGCCCATTGGTACAAGCTTGTGATGCCAGTATAGGTTGTCAAGGTGATTTTGAAGATGTTCAAGTCATATCCCATGAGGACGTTAACACAGCGTTGCAGTCTTAAATGGAAGTTAGTGGAGAGAAGGATTTAAGTGTGGCGGAAAGAGTCCTGGACTTGAATTTTGGAGATGTGGTGTCAGGGGTCCCTCTCGCCACAGAGGTTTATCTTCTTGTCTCTTTTCCTTTTCTGTATTATAAAGGGGCTGGACTAGAGGATCTCCAAGGACATTCTCATCAACACCGGTAGCAGGAAACTTCTCCCGACTCCTCCACTACACACAATCTTTCCCCTCTTCCAGCCCTCTCATATAGAAATAGATCTAACCCTTATTGAGTGTCTACTATAGTACTACTCAGTGTGATTTACAGATACAAACTTACTTAATCCTCATGAGATAGATACTATAGACAATCCTACAAGATAGATACTATTATTTCTACCTTGCAAATGAAGGAACTGAGACACAGAGAAATTATGTAACTCGCTCAGGGGCACACAGCTAGTAAGTGGCTGAGCCAGGACAGAGGCATCCTACTTCGAAGTGTATAGTCATTCAAAATGGTCAAAGGCATGCAGGCACACTAATAGCCCTGACTTCTGGTTTATTTAATTCACCCATGTAACAAAAACACTTGTACTGCATTCATATTTTGAAAAAAAGATGGTCAAAGGACTTGAATAGACATTTTCCCAAAGAAAATGTTCAAATGGCCAATAAGCACATGAAAAGATGTTCAACAGCACTAGTCATTTGGGAATTGCAAACCAAAACCACAATGAGATACCACATCCTATCCATTATTATGGCTGTATCACTCACACACACATGTGCGCACACACACATACACATACATACACACGTACCCACACACAGAAAATAACAAGAGTTGGCCAGGATATGGAAAAATTGGAACCTTTATGATTTGCTAATGGGAATGTAAAATAATGTCGCCACTGTGGAAAACAATTAAGTAGTTCCTCAGCAAGTTAAACATAGAATTATACTGATCCAGCAATTCCACTCCTAGGTATATACCCCAAATGAATTGAAATCAGGAACTCAGACACATGTACAACAATATTTATAGCAGCATTATTCATAGATTCTGAAAAGTGGAAACAACCCAAATGTCCATCGACAGATGAATGGATAAACAAAATGTAGTATATACACATAATGGAATATCATTCAGCCTTAAAAAGCAATGAAGTTCTGACACATGTTATAACACGTGTGAACCTTGAAAACACTATGCCAAGTGAAATGAGCCAGACACAAAAGGACGAATATTGTATGATTCCACTTATATGAGGTACACAGAGTAGTCAAACTCACAGAGATGGAAAGCAGAGTGGTGGTTGCCAGGGATTGAGGGGAGGGGAAGATGGGAAGTTAGTATTTAATGGCTACAGAGTTCCAGTTTGAGATGATGAAAAAGTTCTCGAGATGGGTAGTGGTGATAGTTGGACAACATTAGGAATCCACTTAATGCCACTGAATTGTACACTTAAAAATGATTAAAATGGTAAATTTTATGTTATATATGTGTCTTAGTTTGGGCTGCTATAACAAATTACCTTAGACTGGGTAATTTATAGACAGCAGAAATTTATTGCTCACAGTTCCGGAGGCTGGGAAGTCTAAGATCAAGGTGCCAGCGGATTTGGGGGCTCAGGAAGGCCTGTTCCTCACAGATGGCGCCTTATACGTGCCCTTACGTGGTGGAAGGGCAAACAAGGTCCCTGTGACCTCTTTTATGGGGGCACTAGTTCCAGAGCCCTCATGACGTACTCACTTCCCAAAGGCCCCACTTCTTAATACCATCACATCGGGGGCAAGTTTCAACATGCGAATGGCACAAACATTCAGATCGTAGCAGTATATTTTACCACAATAATAAAAAGGTGTACAGTCCGAACCCTCCTCCCCAGACACCACGTGTGCCGTGTCTCTCCTGCCATAGCGCCGTTAGGGGGCGCCCTTCTTCTTGTCCAACTCGGTGACAGCACCTCAGCCTGGGAGCAAACACAGGCCAGTCTCCTCACAGAATCCTCCCTGACGTCTGCCCCCTGCCGCTGCTACGCCGCTCCAGTTTCTGCTGCCCACGTGGAGAACAGCGTAAGCCCCACTCTTGACCAGGGAACCGTGTTCAGTCGACACCAGTGCTTTGGGCTCTATCTTTCAGAGTTTTCCCTAAGCCTTGCTGTGGGTGCTGTGACCACGATGTCGAATTCTGCATTGTTTTGCACCAGCGTCTGCATGTGTGATGGCCCTGTGCCAGCATCGCGCTGCTACTGCGAGTCTTAGAGTAAAGGACAGAAACGGGAATGCAGCAAACGATAAATAAATGCTTGAAATGACAATACCGCTGGCTTTTATGTCAATCCTGGCTTCTCTGTCGCCTCTGGGACTGGTTTGTGTTGAAAGCAATTTCCCAAGTTAGGCCTGAAGAAGGAACAGATGAATGTAATTAGGCAGGAAGACCAGGACTCAGCCAGGCACAGCTCCGGTTCATTAACAAAGGCCTTCGGTTAGGACGCTGCTCTTTGGGAAGTGTCTTTAGAAACCTCACCATCAAGAGAGGCTGCAATTGCTTACAGGGTTGTCAGCTCTGTTGTCTTGTCATTTTATTTCTTAGCTGCTTTAAATTCTGGGCGTAGAACCAGCTGGGAAAAGGGTATAAGCCCAGTGGTGCCAGCGTTAGTGGCCAGCTGCAGGCAGGGTTCGTATGGAAGCCTTGGCTTTTATTTAAGTCCTTCTTATGGTACACTCCTCAAATTGCTTGCTGGGTCACCTGGGAAGAAGGAATACAGTTGAGTGGGCAGGGAGGGAAAGGCGTAGGAATAGAGAAGCGTCCAAAGGTCATAAATTATGCAGTACTTAAAAAAAATTCGAATCAATATGAAACACCTTTGATGGGTTTGCTTTTTCCCCCTTTGATATTTCTGACTGTGAAATGGAAAGCAACGTCCTTGCAGGGATGCACTGTACCTGGCCTGGGTGTGACCAAGCTGCTTTTCCTCCCGCCAAAGCCTGCATGTGGGTTGCCCCCTCCGCAGTGAAGACGTGCGGGGCTCCTGCTTCTCCCGCCCGTTGGGGGAAGCGAGCTTTGGTTGTAATAAACAGCGACCTCTAGCGTGCGCCTCAGAATTTGCATTCGGTTAGGAGAACAGAATAACAGAGATGGGAATTCTGATCAAATTCCCAGCCAACAAAGGCGAGGTAGACATTTCTCATTGTTTTCCCTGGTAGAGAAGCTCAGGGCTGACAACTGAAGATTTTATATCATTTGCACCACTCACTCCCATCAATGCTGGAGATGCTATTTAAGATGCTGCCTTTTCTCTTTTCTCTCCAGCAGATTTCCTCCAACCTGATCAATAGGGATCTGTTTTTTAAAACCCTCTCACTTGACTTTAGGGCTTACACCAGAGAGTTCACCTAGGATTGTGTCAACTCTTCCTGCAGGGTGTGTGTGTGCAGTTGAGAGCAGGAGGGTGGAGAGGAGCTCTCAGAAAGGGCTCGGGGCAGTGCCCCTGGGGAGAAGGTCCTTGTTCCTGCTCACCCTTCTTCACTGACAGCTGCTCCCAGTGCTGGCCAGCTCTTCCTCTCTACTGTGTTTCCCTGAAAATAAGACAGGGTCTTATATTTATTTTTCCTCAAGAAGACACCCTAGGGCTTATTTTCAGGGGATGTGTTATTTTCCCCTCAAAGCCTCAGCTTGCAGCTCGCACAGGATGGCCAGGCCCTGACGGGGAGCCGGCCTTGTTGGGGGGGCTGCCCACACCTTTCCAGTCACCTCTGGGATAGTAGCTGTCACGATGGGGCAGATGAGAAGGGCTGCTCATCTTCTTTACCGCTGCACGACGAAATGCATGGGTTGTGCAGATAGGCTGCGTAGTCACGCCCATCACTAGGTCTCATTTTGGGGGTAGGGCTTATATTGCGCAAATGCTTAGAAATCCTGCTAGGGCTTATTTTGTGGGTAGGTCTTATTTTCGGGGAAACATGGTAGGTAAGGCTGTCGACTATTGAAGACTTCCTTCTCCTGACCCTGGTACTTCCACAGAGCAGTAATCAGCTCGAGAGGGTTCTCGCCCTCGTCTTTGTTCTCCACTTCTCTCTCCTGCCCCCTCGCTCTTCTGAAGCCAGGCTCTGAGTCTCAAGGGTGATTTCTAGGCCAAGCGAGCGCACAGGCTAATGATGTTCATTCCCAGCGAAGAACAGGGCCAAGAATGGGGCTCTGTGAGGAGCCAGGAGGAGATTCTTCAGAGAAGGGCTAAAAGCATAGTTCCTGGCCCATTGACTTTGCTGTTCTGTGAGGGGAATTTGTGAGATGTGTTTTGTAAGGGGTTTCGGGGTTGGGGAACGAGGGAATACATTTTCCTGTAACTTCAACCAGCTGAAGGCAGATAGATTCATAGCACATATTTGCTGTAATAACTGGGCTTAGCCTGCTCTTGCCTTTTAACCAAGCTTCAAAGGAGAAATGCTACATGTTCTACAGTTGTTTTTTAAGCTATGAGCACATAATTGTGCTTGGGGATTTCCCAATTTCATCGGTGCTTCTTCCTCCCAGCATTATTAGATCAAGGACCTCAGCATTTGTTTAAACCCTCAACACTCAGGGCCTAATCAATCTGCCCCATCAATACATAAACTTACAGACAGTCTCAAAGAGTTAGGAAAATTTGATGTCAGAAACAAGAGGTGTATTACATGTAATACCCTTTGTCTAATTTCTATTAGACTTGTCCCAGTTTCTTTTAGCAACAACCATGGTCCTGACAAAGATTCTCTTCTTGACCAAACTCTACCCAACCTCCACTGAGCCATTTTCCTGACTAGGCCTCAACCTTGACCTATAAAGACTTGGATAAACAATAACAGTTTCTAACAGCTCAAGGCTGCCTCCCTCACATGACCCTAGCCCCCACTAAAATGCCTGCCTGTGAAAACTCAAGCCTACCAAAAGCATTTACTGTTTGTTCGAGCTGACACCTAAAGATAGGGTCCCTGTCTCCCAGTCTCTGTGGGAGGGTGAGAATCTAGTTTTGGTAAGTGCCAGTTAGGAAGCCCAGATGGGTTTCACATGGACCAACCCCTCCTTCCTGAGTCTCGTAATTTTCACTTCCCTGACTCTACTGAGGCTCCACTCGCCCCCCACCCCCACACCCAGCTACCTCTACAAATCAAGGTTGAGTTCAGTTCATGCTGCACTTTGTCCTTGTTGCAATAGTTATTGATGATGAAAATATGTCCTTACCACTTTAGTGCCCAGCTTTACCTGTCTTTGATAGTCCATTCGAAAAATGATCAACACTGGTAGAACACCCACTGGGCACCATTTACTACAATCAGGACTGAAGGTGCAAAGAAGAATGAGACAGTGTCCTGTCCTCAGGGATCAAGCCATAAATTCACCATTGAAAAACTTTTAAGTCCCAATGTGGGTTACCTGGGCAGATTGCATCACGAAGACATAAGCCTTGTTCCACTTGGGAAAGCCAATGGGTGACAGAGAGCAGGAGCCATCCTTAGAGCTGATAAACCAAAGCCGCAGACTCACACCACACCTGGCCACACATTTCCCTAACATCATATCTCAACGCCCAGAGCTGGCAGTGACAGGGGAGGATGTGCACATAAACACAGCACCAGAGGATGAATGCAGTGGTAAGAATCGCGAGACCAGACAGAGCTAGGGAGGCCTGGGGCCCTTACTGAATTAATCCAGCAAATTTTCCTTTCTCAGGGGATGTCGCTGAGCATGGGTACAGCTTGGGAACAGGTGTGGGGCAGGGAGAGGGGCACATTCAGAAGGCCAAGGGGGAGGGATGCATGAAGGGGCTGAGACAGGCAGAGCTGCCTGGCCTTTGGATTAATGTCTTGGGCTTAATCCTTAGTGATGCGGGAATCTGTTAGAATCCCAGTACAAGAAAGATAAGAAAAATAAAATAAAAATGGTGGTTTGATAAAAAAACAATAATTCCGCCTGAGGTGCTGAGATGGTGAGGGTCCGGGGAAGAGGGTCCATAGAGTTAGAGGAAAGAAGACCGAGGAAGAAGAAGGCTCCATGGGAAACGGCAGTCTCTGTTCTCAGGCTGGGACAGTGCAAGAGAAAGACACGTATGAGAGGCTAAATATGGAGAGGAAAGGGGCAGCAGGGCTGGCTAGTAAACTGGATCAATAAAGACTACAGAAGACCACTCAGAGGTTCTCTGTCGTGGCATTGGTAAATGGTGGCTTCAATGAGTCTGGCACTCAGGAGGGAGCCGTTTTCTCTGGGTGCAGACAGTGACCCAGGTAAGGACTGAGCCCTGGAATCACTGTTCCTGCTGGAGAGAGACCAGGCTCGCTTCCGATTCCCGCCGTCCCCTTCTCCAGCTACTCCGCCCGGCACAGTGTCAGCTCACCTGTCCACACTTACACCTGGCAGACGCTCGATTCCCCAAGCGGTCTCTCCGCCTTCATCTCACGCTCTCACCGAGGACCTCCTGGAGCAGGCGAAGGGCCTGGAAGGAAGCTGCCCTGCTCTGCCCTGTCTGGAACACACTCGCCCCAGATGTTTACGTGGGGCGTAAACGTGGTTTTCTCCCTCCCTCCATCCGGCATCCTGCTTCAGCGTCCCCTCCATGGGGAGGCCTTTCCCACCACCCCAGCTAGGGTAACACGTCATCATCTCTCCCCTTCCCTTACTTTACCTTGTCCTTACGGTGATTCATCACCACCTGACGTTTTCGTCATGACGACTCTGCTGTGTCCTACCTGGACCTCCAGCACGTCCAGCAAGGCCGGGCACATAGCAGGGTTTCAACAGGCAGCAGTTCAGTGAGTGACTAATGGATGTCTTCATGTTTAACATTGCTGACATCTCTTTCTGGAAATGCTGTCCTCTTCACAATCTCAGTTCTCGTCTCACACTGTAAGGTTGTGGTTTCTTTGCTTTCCATTCTCCTATTTTTCAAAGCTCAGGTTCTTAACATACACTTTTCTCTTTCTCCACTTTATTCACTGGGGATCAGATGTGTACTCAGAACTGTATCTCTTACATCTGTGTTCACTTTCACTCTCATATTTCCAGCTTCCTGGTGGCCATTTCTATTAAGATGCCTTACTGTCACCTAAAACTCCCAAATCGCCTTCCACTGTCCGAGTCACCGTCCCTTCCAATGTCACGATTTTCCTTCCACTCAGCTAAGCCTGAAACCTTTCAAGGCCTTTGTATTCTTCTCTAAAAAATTTTTTCCCAATCAACACCAAGTCCTACAGTTTCTTCCTTGAGACTTTATTAAGGAAATATTTATTTATTGCCTAATAAATGCAAAACACCATGCGAAATACTTAGGTAGGGGGAGCAGTACAGAGATTCCTATTCTGACCTCAAGGAGTTTGTAATCTAGGCTGAGAAGTAAAACACGTTCAGGAATTATATTTTAAGGCGGAAAGTAATGAGTCTTAAATTAGAGTTTATGAGAATGCAGAAGAGGGAACAATTACTTCCACTTGGATTGGAGAAGACTTCAGGGAAGAGAACATTTGAGATGGGCCTTAAGAATCAGGTAGTGCTTATATGCGCAGATCCTGGGGAAGGCCTTTCAGGTGGAGGGAGTGGCATGGACAGAATGCCAGAAGCAAGACAGCCAGGAGTGGGGAGGGAAGAGTCCAAGCTGAGTTGTGATGGAGCCCTAGAGTGCACGAGGGAGAAGCATAGGAAGTAAAGTGGAGAAGAGAGGCTGGGGACTTTTTATTTTCATTTTGAAGGCATTGGAAAGAGATTTAAGAATATCGAGCAGATAAATAATGCATCAGAGCTGTGTTTCATGAATGCTAATCTGGCCCTAGCCTCTAAAATGGGTTGAAGAGGAGAAATGCCCACCAGGGCATTCTCTTCTAGGCTAGAGGACACGGCAGCTTAATGCGGGCAGCAGATGTGGAGGAGGAAATGCAGGCATGGGGGATGTGGGGAGACATTGACGAGGCAGAATGAACAGAATTCAGCATCTGATTGAATGTGGAGAACAAAGACGAAGAAACAATAACAAGCAGGACCCAACTCAGATGTTGGGCCCAAGTGTCTGATCCCCAAGTCAGAAATAGGGAAGAGCAAAGCATCAGATTTGGGGAAGAAGGTGATGAGTTTCAGGCACAGTGAGTTGGATGTGCTGATGGGATAACCAGGTGGATAGTTGAACAGCTCCAGAAGGTAGTTAATCATGCCCAAAAGGCATGACCATGGCCAGACCTGGACACGGCAATGTGGGAGCTGTGTACTCCTCAACTAAGGTGCGTGTTAAGGTCGAGAGATCAATGACGATTACCAGGATATTGTTAAGAAGAGAAGAGAAGATGGCCAAAGATGGTTTCTTGTGAAACACCTACACTCGTGGGCAGAGGAGGGTGCAGAGAAGGGGCGTCAAGAGAGGGGAGAGCAATGTCAGAGAAGACACGACAGCAGTTCAGGAAGGAGCCAAATGCTACTGAGACATGAGAAAGGGTGAAGGTGGAGATGCTGTTGGATTTGTGCAATCTCAGGCCCTCCCTTCACCTACCTCAACTTTACTCCCTAGTACAGGCCTCATTTCATAACCCTGGGATCCTGCTCTCGCTACCTCCTTCCCCCTGCTCCCATAGTCTACCAAAAGAACAGTCTCGTGGCACCCTCTTCATGGTATCATTTCTCTATTCTATGCAGAGGCAAAGTGGGGTTGTGGGAACAAGATTAGATTGAGGGGGTAAAGAAACCTGGCTCCCTGCACCTGCCACTAACTTGCCATGGCTACTTGGGCAAGGTACTTAAATTTCAGTCAACCTCCAAGTTCCCTATCTCTCTAAATTCTAGAATCTTTTCCTACCACATCAAATCCACACAATCCTCCCGGTGTTTATTGGAGCTCTTTCAAATTCATTCTCAGTTTGTCCCTCCAACCTTGCTTTCCATGCTCCCTGCCCTGGTCAGAGTGACGGCCTCACGGACTTGCAGCCAGACCGATTCTCCTCACTGTGCCTTTGTCTACGTGGCTTTACTTGCCTGGTGCCTGCTGAACTGTGCCGTGCTGTGCAAATCCTCACGTCCCCCCAGTGCCAGATCAACACTCAGTTTTTCCGTAAAATGGGCCCTGAAGCTTTCACTGACCTTTCTTTCTTCTGAACTTCTTGGCACATATATATAACATCTGAACCCTATGTTTCTAATTTTTAACAAGTTGTTGCTTTAGGCACAGTTAATCTTGGTTCTCCCATGAGCTGTAAGCTCTTTTGGGGAAACAGACCACATCTTGTGTGTCTTTGTGTTTCTTACAGCTCAGTGTTCAGCATGTCATTGAGCACCTAATGTGCTCATTATGTGTATGTGTTAGGGTTCTTCTGAAACACATAATACATGCACATATACACACACAAACAGAGTTATTTTAATGAATTGGTTAATGTTGATACGGGAGTCTGGCAAGTGCTAAATCCATAGGGCAGGTGGTGAGCTGGAAACTTAGGTGGGACTTGATGTTGCAGTATTAAGGTAGAATTTCTTCTTTGGGAAATCCCAGTTTTTGCTCTTCAGGCCTTCAAATGATTAGATGAGGCCCACCCACATTATTTAAGTTTGTCTCCTTTACTTAGAGTCAACTAACTGTAGGTGTTAACCACATCCACAAAATGCCTTCACAGAAACACCTGGAATGATGTTTGATTAGATAACCGGGTGGTTTAGTCTACCCAAGTTGACACATATAGATGACTGACCAGACCATCACAATGCACTTCCTAATGGAGCCCTATGGAGGAGTAGTTTGTTGTCCAGGATTCAGCAAGGCAGAGTGTTCAGAATAAGGATGGAGAAGAATCAGGGAGGGACCCTGAGAAGCAGCTGTGAATTTCCAAGGCATGCAGAGAGCTGACTGCTTCCGGTGCTCCTGGGTGAGGTGGTCGGCAAGAAGTTCATGAATCAGCAGGAACTTGCAGATTCTGGAAATATGAGGGTTAAAAGGAAGAGAGGAAAATCACTGGTAGAAGGTACTGAAAATATTTGTATATAAAGAAAAGAATGAGAGAGAGAGAGAGACAGACAGAGAGAGAGGGAGAGACTGAGAGAGTTTAAAAATCCCAAGTCATTGTGTGTAGTATGTGGTTAAATGAAACTGAGGTGAATTGAAGCGGCTGCAAAATTAGGAAGAAATTTTGCTTTCTTCTCAGGCAATAGACAGATACTAATGACTCTGGAAATATGAGCATAAAGTCAATAGGAAACTAAGTAAGGAAAGCAGATGCCTTTAGTGAGGAGAGAGTTCTCGACAGATTTTCAGATGACAAAAGCCTGATTTGTATCTGAAAATTGATTTATTTCAAATAAATTTGTGGAGATAAAACCTTGAAGGAGTAAAACCACACACAAACAAACAAATAGAAAAACCAAACAAAACCGCTTGCAGCAGAAATCCAGATATTTGCTGCAAAACAATTAGTATTAGCATCGTCAAAGCATTCCCAAAATAGATGAGCTTCACCATTAGCCTTCTGTGAATTCAAGCAAGGAGGCATCATTACACAAATTACATGCCTGCAGAAGGGGCTTTTGCACCGGGATGAACTTGTGAAAGGAACATTTAAACCCGAAAGCAATTTTGCCTGTCTGTAATGTGCTTTATTCCCCTCGCTATCATTGAAGATATTTATGCTCGAGCAAAATTCTCACTCCCAATCGGATTTCCCCTTTTTCTCAATCCAGCCATGAAGTCATGAAGTCCCCTGTTCGGGACAATATGATTTGCTGCCATGGAAACAATTACAATATCATAAATTTATCATGCCCCATGAGATCCAAAAGGAAAAGCAATAATACAAATATTTTGCAGTTCAATAGTGCCATTCGTCCAGAAGTCACTGACTAGTAAATATCATTGATTCGCAGATGGGGAAAACTGCAGCAGTAAGCTCCCATGCCTTGGTCTAAAGCTCTTGAATTTTAGACCGTGGCAAGAATGTCCAGATCTTTCTAATTCCCACCCAGAGCAGCAGCTGAGGAGCCAGGCTCTTGGGCTCCATGGCTCTGATTTTGGATAAGGCTGGGGAGTGGGCTCCTCTCCCAGCGCTTGTACTTCACCAACTGTTCCTCATTACAAGAGTATTTGATGGAACCTAGTTTGACAAAATAAACAAACAAAAAGCCCTTGGCCATTGTCACAGGGTAAAAATGTTTATAGAGGAAAAGAAAAGACATTCTGGATAATGCCTTGCAACGTAAGCACTTCTGTCCGGCTCCAGCCTCGGCCGGACACCACCCTCCTCCGTCTGTTTGCTCGCTCTCTTGGTTCCCAGCCATGGGTCAATTGACCTAGAAGCTAATGGTGCTTAATCTCCAGGGCTCCTCACTTGTACAGTCCCCTTCCAAGGACCTGGGAGGAGCCCTCGTAATGTGTTTACTTGGACAGACTTTTAAAACAAATGTGAACTCTAACTTCCTCTTGTGTTGGGTGGTGGTGGAGTAGCATAAGCCTATTGGGATGCTGGCAGTGGGAAGAAAGTTGGGGATGCGTTTGGATTAGGTGGCTTGCAGTCACTGCTGTTGGTAGTTAAATCATCGTCCATTTCTGCACAGCTATGGCATTCAGGAACACTTGTATTGCCCACTGTGCTGGCTCCTTGTCTGGTGAGAGAGCCGAATGTATCTCGGGTACCCACCACTGGAACCAGTGGGATGTGCAAGACGCAATAGTCTTTATTTAGGAGGAGATGCCCTAGCATTGGTTGGACCACTGGACACCTAAAATTTTTACTGACATGGTGGGTTCCTGAATCTTTATGGGGTTTATTATTCTTCACATGGTTTATCTCCTTCCCTCCAGAATTGCATGTAGCTTTCCTAGGCCTGCAATGTGCTAGCCACTACCTGGTTTATCCAATCCAGTTAGCATGAAGCCATTTGTGTAATGGTCTATCATGATATTCTGTGGGATGCCAGGCCAGTGCAGGTTGTTTTGGACTATATTATGACGGAGGATGGACGAGTTAATGTAGCCCTCAGTTAAGAGTGTAAACATACAGTGTTATGTGTGTCTGATTCTTTTTTCTAATAGAGATGGAAAATAATGCATTTGCCAGGTCAGTGGCCGCATTCCATGTACCAAAGGCCATGTTAACCTTTCTGGCAAAGATACCACATCTGGTACAGCAGCTGCATCTGGACTTGGGCTTGGTTGAGTGGCAGCCATCCACTGCCATTCTTCAGGATGGGTGTTGTTTTTTTCAGGGGACAGACTGGTGAATTCAATGGAAGTCAGATGGGGGTCACCCACCCTGCATCCTTTAGATTTTTAAGGGTAGCACTAATTTCTGCCATTCCCCCAGGAAGCTATATTGCTTTTGAGTAACTGTTTTGAACTTGGTGGGAAGGGCCCTTTCAGAGCCCTCTGCTTGGCTTTTCCCACAGTCCGAGGAATAGATGTGGGTGTGTGTATAGCCAGTTATGCATCTGGGGACTGTGGGGTGAGTCCATGGACTCAGTGGGCCCACTGTGCGCCAGACCTGGGCAAGGCCACTTCCATTTATTACCTGGGCCCCTTGTGCCCTCACTTCTTATGGGAGGGTCATGATGATGTTTGTGCCTCCAGTTATCAATGTCGAGTGTTCAGCAGACCTCAAACGTTTGGATGGTCCCCTTTTCTCAGTGTGCCTGTGGCAAATGGCCACATGTCTCTTTGGAGAGGGAATGGAGGAGTCAGCACTGGGGATACTTTTTATGATGTTGCAGGTCCTGCCTACTAAGGACCTAACCCCTCTTTCAATTAATAGGCTTCAGGGTCACAAACTGGGTCCTATCTGTAAACTGGGCAAGAGATCACAACTTTTTATTGAGGTGACAGCCCTCAATTTCCTGATCACTTATCCTTGATTTTTTAAAAATGTCAGACTGAGTAGTACCCTTGCTGGCTGCCCATTAATTTCGTCCCAGGGATGTTAACTCTTAATAGAAGAAGGGGATGCTCCTGCAGTCTCAGAGGGTTCAGAAGAAGCTGGGAATTCTAGATTTCCGAAGGCATTAGCTCAGATGTCCCCATCCCATGTATCACTTGGACTAGATGACCTCCAAGGTGCGTTTTAACTCTGAGACATCGTTTGAGAGTGACCCTTTAGATCTAAATCTAACCTTCCCTTAAGATGCAGCAAAGCACAGGCTCTGGGGTGGACCAGAAAGCTTTGAATTGTGACTCTGCCACTTGCTACCTGTGGGACCTTGAGCAAGTTTTTATACTTAATATCTCTGATCCTCAGTCTCTTCATCTGTAAAAGGGTAATCATAATACTTCTCTTGGAGGGTGGAATGAGTGAACATGAATAAAGCATTTCTAACAATGCCCGGCACGTATTAGGCACTTGTATATAGGTATTTGTTGTCCTGGCTTCCACCTTCAACACCTTCGCACTCACTTTCAGCTGTGTCTTCTACTGCCTCTGTGCCCCCACTGCAGGCTGTGTTTACCTTTTTACAGCACACTGCACATCCATTATGCAGATTCCTGCCCGTCTGTTTCTCCTGCTTGACTTGGAGCTCCTCGAGGGCGCAGGAGTGTGCTCTGTTACCCCTCGGCTCCCGGCACAGTGCAGCTGTTTGGTGAATATTCCTTCGCCTGAGTGAGGCAGCTTGCGGGTCTAGGGACTGGTCGATCTCAGGCTGGGTCCTGAAGTGATTTTAGAGCCCTGCCTTGTCTTAATCAGGTGCATCTGGGCTCTCTGTCTGGCGCGCACATCTGGCTCCCTTGGTCTGAAACTATTTGCTGCCCGGGATCCTCTGGCAAATACGCCACTCTCCAGGTATGCCTCTATTATGATAGCTGCAGCTGTTTGTTTCACCTTTTTATTTGGGTCCCGGACCCTTGCTTATTTTAGCTGAGAACCATTAGTTCCTATGTCTTCTCTGGTCTTCATATTATTAGTTAGCTCCTGAAAAACAAAACCTTGTATTCTCTCACTTTTGCTTTCATGTCCAGCTTCCTAAGCTTTTGTTTTGCTCCCCTGGTGGATAACACCAAATCCCTTGTATCTGGCGTGCCTTCCTAGTTCTCAGATTTTGGCAGCCTGAGAAGTCCCAAGACCCCTGCTTAACTTACACACTTGCTCAGCTTGACCGTGTCACTGTCTCTGGGCAGCGCGAGGGCTTCCTACTTTCTCAAGCTGCCTCCCCATTCAGCTACAACCAACCGACTGCACTGGCAGTCTCGGGTCTGCCCACACTCTGACATAGTCATTGCCTAGGAAAAGCAAAATTATATATATATATACACACACACACACACACACACACACACACATATATAGAGGTTTTGATTACATAAATTTGTGATCATATCAACTTACATTTTTGTGGGTGGTGGTATCCCCTCCTTGCACTCAGACCCTTGCCTCTCCTCGGGCTGTTTGCAGCTGAATCACCCTGTCCTTTCCATCCCCCACCCCTGTTTATTTGATGAGTACAGCCAGACCTCCTAGAGCAGGGTGGCATGGCTGTGTCTAAGCCTCATCCTGTGCCAGGTGGAGCTGGTGCTAAGCCATCACAGCACATCTTTCCTCCAGTGTCAGATAAGGCTGGAGATCAATCTCAACCGGATACTCCCAGCAGCCTGTTAAACGGCATTATGAGAGCCCATTGTTTCCAACTGAGCTTGTGCAGTAGGCCCCAACAGACCAGACCAGATCAAACCAAAGTGGAGTCACTCAGGCTAAGCGTGACACAATCAAACTGAAACTTTAAGGAAGCAGATAGATCCCAAAACAGACCAGTCTTTTTCCCCCTTTCCTGAAAATAGGAGATTCCAGTAACAAGGAGGTCCCTCCTGCTCTAACCCTTACAAAAAAATAACCTGATGTCTTTATTCCCATATTAACCACTTCCGGTATGGTGCTCACCGGCCGTGAAACCTTGCCCACAGCCGGCACTCACAGTCCGCAGGATAGTCTGTGCTGTGCATTGACGACAAATCCGTTTTGCTCTTGTGTGATGAGGAAAGCTTTAAAGCACTGAAAGCTTGTTTTACTTTACAGGCAGCTTTACTTGTAATGTAAATCAGAATAGGTAACATATACATATATGTTTTCATTACGTTATTTTTAAATGTTCACAATTTTATTATGATAAATGAAAAATTAGTAAAGTCATATCATGGCTCTCAGCTAAAGCGTGCGTCTTCATCTGTGGCTATCGACTATAGTGGACACTCGTACCGAAGTGGTTAAAAAACCCACTGTTCTGCTATTTCCAGTGAGATCTGAGACTAAATAAGTACATTTATGATGTTGACAGAGTGACATCAATGCCTAAAATTTTGGTCAACCTCTCAAAATTGATCTAAGGGGGCGGGGGTTGTTAAGTTTAGCCAAAAGCTGCCTCCTTTTATATTTTAAGTTTGACCTAAAGGCTCTACCATACATAGTGAACTGTAACCTAACCAGATATGCAAACAGACTAAAACTACTCTGGTAACGAGCAGCTGAGTAGTAGCCATAGTTCAGCCACCTGCAGGCTCGTGGCTAACGGTTCAAATAGTGTTTAAATAAGGCAAACGTCAGTGGTAACCAGTCCAGCTGTTTCTGTACCTCACTTTCTTTTTTCCCTCCATAAATTCTTTGCCTTCCTGCGGCAGAGCCAGAGTGGCTCTGAACCGATTTTGGTTCCCTGGACTGCTCGATTCATGAATCCTTCTTTGCTCAGTTAAACTCTTTTAAATATAATTTGCCTAAAGTTTTTCCTTCAGTGAGCCACTGCCAATGGCACGCGGGTGGAACCCTGTTTGCCAACCCTGCAGTAGGGATGCCCACACGGACCACTCGAACAGGCTCTCCTCTGCCTCTCTGGACTGCACCTGTTCCCACCTGTTTGACAGATGTAACCTTCCTACAATTCCTCTTAGCTCCTGGCCTCTTCCAGAAAGCCCTGGGGCCTGCTGGACTTCAGTTACCAGGTGTCTACAGGATCTGGCAGTTATGTCTGTTCTGGGTACAATATGACTCCAGGGCCCACAATCCTTCTACCATCACCATTACTGCACTGTATGTACCTAGAAGCGGCTTCAATACCTAGGTGCTTAAAATAAGCCCAGAGAAGTCAGAGATTTTTTCTGAAATGTACTTGGTTTTTTTTTCTGTGCCATTTATATATAGGTTTATGTTAGGGACAGAGCCGGGTCAGATTGATTCTAACTGTTTTTCTGGGGGTCACTCATAATTGGGCTTTCCAACTAGGCTCTCCCGAGCATTCCCTATGCCCCTCACAAAGAAAATTCTTACTCCCTCCCTGTCTCTGAGGATGGGTAGTGCCAATGTGGGTCATTGACATTGTGTAGCCCTGGTGCTGGGGGGGGGTGGAGCTTATGGTGTGAGTGGTAAAGAGTTTAAATGCTCTGACTTCTACATGGTGGTTTCTCAGTCGCACCTTTTCTCTTTGGGCTACTTGTCACCTGGTGCCATCTCCTGCCCTGGAAAGGCCAAGCAGGACTGAGTTGGGGGTCTGGGGCAGGACACCAAATCCCAGGGCCAAGGCTTTAGGGAGAAACTTACTCTCCCTCTTATTGTTCTATCATGTGATCAGTCTGCCCTCCGCCCTTCTCACCATTATAGGGCCAAGATCAGTGTGTCACCTGCTGGGAGAAGGGACCCAGTAAGCTGCCCGTCTGCCCTAGTGTTGGCTGCTTAAACTGCCTGATGTCCAGAATCTCAAGTGGCCGACCTCAGCTGTGGGTTCCACAGGGAGCCACGTGCCTAATGGAGGACGTCACACGCCGGCTGCCTGGGGCACTTACAATCCACATGATATATTTTTTTTTAAAGTAAAATGTGCTGCTCATGTTTAAAATTTAAGGATTTCATGTGAAATTTCAGATTTCTGCTTTCTCCTGAGAAATGAGAGGCCCTGTCAAAATCGGGCCCTACCCTCATGCTAGACGCTGGCGGAAGCTGAGTGATGGCTTCTACTTTAGGTGAGGTCATGGGCTGCATTGGGTCCCCAAACTTCATATGTCAAAACCTGAATCCCCAGCACTTGAGAATGTGCCTGTTTTCAGAGAGAGGGTCTTTAGAGGTAATTAATTTAAAATGAGGGTGGGCCCTAATCCAACAGGACTGGTGTCCTTGTAAGAAGAGGAGATTAGGACAGGCAGAAACAGAGGAAGGGCTGTACGAGGATAGTAGAAGAAGACGGCCATCTACACGGCCAGGGTGAAGCCTCAGAACAATCCAACCTTGTCGACACCTTGATCTGGAACTTCCTTAAAGATGGCCTCAACAACCGTGAGAAGATAAACGTCTGCTGCTTAAGCCACCCAGTCAGTGGCACTTTGTCACCGCAGCAGCCCTGGCAGACTCCTGCAGGCGTGTGCTCTTCAGTTCGCCACGGTTCCCATGGTCCTCTTCCCGGCCTGATTCACCATTGCCTGGGCCTGTCTGAGCCCTACAGGCACATTGTTTGTGGCCCCATGATTCATAAGAACAGAGAGAGTGCATTTTCCTCACAATCTTACCGAGTGGCAGGTGAAGGGTTGGAGATTCTGGATCTTAGCCAGACATTTATACATTTCATCCTGAATGACTCTTCTAGATACTTAGGATGGTGTCATAGGCAGAGTGACCTTGGGAGGGGGCATGGTTAAGCCTTATGCAGACTGCCCTCCTGGGCTAGGCGTTCTGGGACCCATGACCAGTCTGGGATTTAGGAACCCGAGCTGATGTGGGGAGAGGTGAGGGTGGCTGATGTGGAATCAAGGAAGACCCCAAAGAACGCCCTGAGGCGAAGTGTGAGGGCCAAGCAGAGACCACACATGGAGCATTGGTCTGAAGCAGGAAGAGTGCTTGGAAACTAGATGTGAGGCAACAGGATGGAGAAAGGAGATGCAGAACACAGCAGACTTGCTCGGGGTGAGGGTGGAGGCCAGGGTTGGAGGGCTGGTCTGAGGTGCTGGAGGACTGCCATCGGGTCCTTTGTAGAGCGCCTACAGCTTTGTCTGTGGGACAGATGGAGGCCGTTGAGGGGTGCAGAAGAAAGCCATATTGCCCTTCGTTGTATAAAAGGCCCTGTCTTTGCTTCTCAGTACAACTTGTAAGTAGGTTGCAGGCCTGTATTTGGGATGAATAAACCAAATGAAAGTGTACAGAGTTCATAAAGGAAAGACATCCCCGCTTACCCAGAGCCCTAAAACCTCATCAATTTACATGTGCGGGAGTAACAGTGACCTGACATTGGTGATAATAGCATATGGCCCCCACACAACCATATTGGTTTTTCCTGGAATATACTACTTTTATTTTGAAACCTTCTATGTGAGGGGATGAGACATTGTTTCCTCCTTCCAAGTGTCTGTGGGGGTAGTTTTTGTTTATGCTAGTGGGGAAAAGCAGGGCTTCTGAGTAATGTGTTGAACAAAGGCCAGCCTTAGCCCTAAGTCAATCAGATCTCGCTAGCAATTTGCCTATTTTATAGATTTATCAGGGCTCGTGAAGCAATGTCGGCACCGTGCCTTTATTATTTTAACTGTCCACTGGGTATGGAGAGAATAAATCATTTTTGTCCTTGTTGCAACATAACTTTATATGCAAAGACTTATGGCTCCCCCTTAGTTTCTTTCCTTACAAACCAAACATAGGCCATCTTAACTGCGATTTCTCCTAAGACTTATTTTTCAAAAACTTAGTCTCATTTTTCTCTGAAACTTCTTCGATTGGTCTGCATTGATTTTGAAATTTGGAACTTGAAGAATACCTAATCCCCACTAGGTCTGTGTTAGTGAAAGCCAAATCAAGAGTAATAAACCCATGCCAATTTGAACTTTAAGTAAAATCCCTGCAAGCTCAGCCCAAATCTCCATGGTGTGTCATTGCAGTGAGACTCTCTGTGGACTTCCAAACAATTTATTACTCCTCATGTTCAGCCAAACCAACGATCCCAATCCTCAGCTTGCTGCATGTTTGTTCATATGGGAACCACTTTGTTTTTCTTTATTGAGTCTTATTTTATTGACTGGAGCCCAATCTCTATTTTTGACTGTATATATTTTCTTATCCTTCCTTATACAATAAGCCACCTTTTCCACTATGCTAATACTTCACCAGAAATGTTTTAGTAAGACAAGAATCAGATCTTTCAAGTACATATCGAATTGGCAAAAGAACCTTTCGCTAATTTATTTGTACTTCCAGGAATTATTGAGATTCCGTTATATGCGAGGTTATGGAGAATGTAACAGAGAATGAGCCACGACTACCCCAGCCTCAAGGAGCAGGTTCCTCCTTTCAACAGGCTGTGGAATGGAAATAGGGATTGAGTCTGTATTTTCTGACCTTTGGGGGGAGTATAATCCAAATTCAGAGTAAATACTCAATAAAGGTTTATTCTGCAACTGAGCATAGTGGCCTGACTGCTTCCAATGAGTAACCTTCCGCCCCCTCTCCCTTGTGCTCATGCCACCGCCATGTTTGTCTCTATTCTAATGCAGGGGGGGGGTGTCATTCTGTAACTGGAATTGGGAAAAGAAGATGAGGGGGGTGAAGGGGATAATAACACCTGTCCCACCCAGCCATAGGGAGCAGGTGAGTTCTGAGGTTGGGGATTCGGAATACAAATTGGGAGCTGATGGAACCATTCACACTTGCACATAAGCTCAGGTTACAAAGCATGGCAGAGAGTCAGGGCCATTCTGCCAGCCTTGACAGGAATCCCATATTGTTCTGGAGCTCTGAAGACTGGACACGCTGGGACTATCAAAAGATAACACCCTGGACATGTCTTAGGTTCTCATGTTAAGGGTGGCAATTTGGAGTGTATGGGAGAACTTCATTATTGCTAAATTTGCTCCCTTCCTGAGAATTCCTAATAAATGTAGGAAATGCAAGTGTGGCACCTAGTTTGGAGACTTAATGAGTAGTATTTGTGATCAAAATTGCAGACTCCTGGCTATTGTGCGCAATGTGGTTAGAGAGGAGTGAGGAGTGGAGAAAAGGAAAAATTAAAACTATCTTGAGTTTATATTATGTATAAGCACCATATTGGGTATTTGATATATTTTGTCTTACCTTATCCACACAATAACCCTAGAAGATAGATATCATTCCTATTTTCAGATAAGTAAAGTGAGACTAATAGAGATTAAGTAACTTGACCAAACCAGAATTTGACTATAAGTGTGCTTGACTTAAAGACTATATTCTTTCCCTGACAACATTGAATCATTTATTATGAATGGGATTCCCCTTTATACTCTTCTATTGTCAAGCCATATGACCTAATCACGTAAACTTGGCCTGCTTTGCAAGGGAGGCCTCACTCTCAGAATTCTAGGATGATAAATGACTCATCATCACCCTCCTTTTATAGAAAGATTTCAAGGGAATAGTGAGAGAATGTGTAATGTTTTAGTGTACCTCTCTCCTATAATAGAAAAATTGCCCCAAATCTGATTTGGGATAGAACTTCCTGTGTGATAAAAATCACCACCTTCTTATGGAAAAAAAAAATATATAAATTTATGGAAGTTTCTGTTGAATTTTAATGGGGTAAAGATTTGGTCTAGGAAATAGTTACTCACCCACCCGGTTGACTTTTTAGTTGATTGTCAGAAAAGGGGTCAGAGAGTTTTAACCAGGCATTCTTTCCATTTTCTGTCTAACAATATTTTCACCACTTTCTTTTCCTATAAAATATCTCTGACTTGGCCTACTATGGGTCTATTTCCCTTGTATGCATGATTGTCATCAGAATGTTTTGATACTTGCTTACAACTAAATTATCTGGATTTCTTCTTTAACACTTATAAATAATAATAACTATTAACAGTTAACATTTAGTGAACTTCTACAATATGTTAGACAAAGTCCTAAGCACATCATGCATATTATTTTATCCTCATAACCATCTGATAAAATAAACACTCACATGTGAGAAAATTGAGTCCTAGAGAAATGAGGTCATTTGCCCGGACCCCACAGCTAGTTAAGTGGGGGAGCTGGGCTAGGAATCCAGACAGTCTGACTCCAGCCTCGTGCTTCTGACCACCATACCGTCAGTCTTCCCCATGACACTTCAAGTCTACTCTTCTTTATTTTTTTTTTAAATTTTTTAAGAATTATTTTTATTTATTTTTTTAGAGATGAAGTCTTGCTATGTTGCCCAGGTTGGTCTCAAACCCCTGGGCTCAGGTGATCCTCCAGCCTCAGTTTGCTGAGTAGCAGGGATACAGGTGCACATCACTGCAACGGGCTTTCCTGTTGCAGGAAACAGGCTTTTTATTTTTAAAAGCTTGATTACTTTTGCCTTCTGAGAACTCTCTATCAGTATACTTGTGTCTCTGTTGGGTTTTTCACTGGCCTTTCATTTAGAGAGAAAAGAGGCAAGAGGTATTACATCTTGCTTCCATTTCCTTATCAGCTTGAAATGTGTCATGAGTCATTCTATGTTCTCTGTTCTGACCCTTCTACCCTCACCTATGACTGGAAAGGTCATATCCAATGTCCCTACTGGTCAGACACGGAAACTCCCGGGCAGATCAGAGGAAAGCAAAATCACATTCAGAAAATCCCGTAAGCCTGTCTCCTGTGTTTAATAACACACTGTGAATGGGAGTAATAACGATTGTTCTCAATCCAAAGGTGCAGAAGAATGGGATTTCCAGAACAAACAAGGATGGGGGTCAATCTAAAATTAGCAAGCCAAAGGCCAAATGGAAAATGCTTCCTCTGACTCAACTTCATACACCCTTAGACTTTGGTCCAGACCCAGACTGTTTGAAAAACACGTAGCTGACTGTCAGCCAAGACTTTAAAGTTTTTCAGTTATAATTAAGATCAGGACAGCTGCTGACCATTTATGCCTACTATGTGTAAGACAGCACGCTCTGTAGGAGACTAAAAAAGAAAGCAAGCTGTTAGCAATAGCTATATGGTAGCATTTTTAAAAAACAAATCTGGCAATTCATTCATTCAATTACACTTCTCTTTCAGTACCTTCTGTGGGTTAGGCACCATTTTAGATGCTGGGCTTATCACAGTGAACAAAACAGACAAAAATTCCTTCTTTGTGGAGCTTTCATTCTAGTAAGGATAGCTGGGCGTGGTGGTGCATGCCTGCAATACAAGCTGTATTACATGCCTGCAATATAATACTTGGGAGACTGAGGTAGGAGGATCCCTTGAGCCCAAGAGTTTGAGGTTGCTGTGAGCTATAATAACGTCACTACCCTCTAGCCTAAGTGACCAAGCGAGACTCTGTCTCAAGAAAAAAAAAATCAAACATTCTAGTAAGTTAAGATAGACAGTTAAAAATAAAGAAATAAAATACATAATAGGTGTAAACTAATAATTTATTCCTTACTTGGAAATAAACCTAAGTGATGACTGCTTTCTTTAATCTGATGACAGAACATTTTATAAAGATTGTCCTCTGGTTCTCAGGGGTGTATAACTTTGTTTAACTAAAAAATGACCCAAATGTTTATCAGCTGGTAAATTTGGAGGATAACCCAAGGAAAACTGATAGGATGTCATGATGTCGTTGCTGGGGGTGGGGAGTTGTCCTGGAAAATAAGATGCTTTAAAGGTCACAGTTGTATTGCCCCTTAGGACATTAACTACTCTTGTATCTAATTTAGCAATCTGTTTATTTGGATGTTCTTTGAATCAGTGCTTGTCTTTCTTCAGGTTTCCTTCTCAGTAAATTTATAAATACATAAATATATATTACTCGCGACTTGGGTGAAAGCAGAGGAGCCCCCAGCAACCGAGTCTCACTGGGATGATTCGGTTCATTTTTCTAATGCTTCTCCCCTCCCTGTGGACCTGGAGGTGGAGGTGGGGCAGACACAGCACCATTGGCTCTATGGAGTGAGAGTGGAAAGCAGATAGGTCCCCAATAGAAATGACCAGAAGAAGAGAGACAGATGCTAGGCTGGCTCACCACCAGGTGCCCCATCTCTGGTTGAAGCTACATCTCTGCTCCCTTGAGCTCTATCCTTAGGGGACCAGCGTCTCCCACTGGGGCCCCAGTTGGCGAATGCCCACTGCATTCCCAGCTCAGGACAGAAAGTGTCTTTTTGAAAGTGAAACAATGAGCTTGTTTCTTGAGAAGCTTTAAACAAATACTTCCTACCCCATTCCCTGCTTGAATTTAATCTTTTATATTTCCATCAGAAATAATTTCTAGTGTTCTTTCATCTGCAAATAAGGGCTGGTGTTGTCTTTGTCTGCATGTATTATTTATCATTCAATTCGTGGTGTGTCTCTGTTGATCAGCCTGTGGGTGTATGTGCCTGAATTTAAACGAGAGTTTATCCGTATGGTTAAAGAAGGCCTTTAGGAGATCAACTCCTGGAAAGAGCCCAGCAGGCTGGGCCTGGCCTCATGCCGACGGGGGAGCAGGTAGCCAGCTTTGCAGCAGTGGGGTCCATGGGGCCATGAAGGCCCTCTGAGCTCTGAGATCAGCAGGGAAGTGGATCTAGAAGCACTGAGGTCATTTCATTGATCTCATGCGCTCCTCAGCAGCCTCAATGCAGTCCAGAGACGAGTTTCTAGATTATGTGATGGCAACGATACAGAGTAGATGGCTGGCTTGCATCTCATAGCTAATGAGAACCCATTTTCTTGCTTTATCATGTATACTTTTCCTCAAAAGAGAAAACTGTAAGCAAAATGGGCTGAAATGAAGTTCATTCATTTCTTTCTACTCTTAAGTGATTGTAGGTGTTCAGAGTTTGTTGCTAGAAATTATGGGCACTATTTGCAAAAGAATGATGCTTCGTTGCACGCAGCCAGTGCCGAATACTAGTCCCTCTCTCCACTGAGGACTTCTGTCCCCATGGCAACAGGCAAACTCACCGATAGGAGCTGGAGTGACAACCACCTCTGAGACCTTCTGCTCCCTCTGTGGACCCTGGGCTTGCTTTTGTTTGTCCTGCAGGGAGATGTTGGCCGGGTCAGCAGTAATGGCCTGGCCCCTGGAGCTGCAGGCTAAACGAAAGCAGTGCAGGCTTTATCTAGATAAATCCCCAGTGCAGATCTCAAGGGTTCGCTGCGCGTTTGATGCACCTTTAAAGAGGTTTTACGAAGAGACTAGATGCTTTTTAAAACAATCACCAGTTGAGAAATGTTCTTTACGGTTATTGAAAAAAAAAATGTAGGCAAATCTGCACAAAGGGTTTTCTCTTTCTCTCCTCTCCTTCTTTCCTTCCCCAAGTATGAAATGAGCATGGATTAAATACGAGTGTGATTAATTACAAGGCACAACAGCAAACTGGAGAGACAAGCTCGTCCATGAATAAATGCAACACGTGGCAGCAGACCCTGCCTGCCTGGTACATACAGCGATAAACACAAGTTACCGTGGCCCAGTAAACTCGAAGGAATGTCAAACAACAATCATTCGCTTTGTGAATCTCATTCAAGAAAACATTTCAACATCAAACAAGTCCTCGGAGTATTATGTATTGTGGATGTTATTGGACAAGCTGTCGCTATAAACTCTGCCAGGACCTGGGCTGCATTTGAATTACGACTCTGGGAATATAACTCCGTTTGCCTCTCCCTTTTGTTTCCTTTTTTTCCCTCTTGTCCCTCCTCCTTTCATTAGCACTTTCTAAAGAATGTCTCTTTAGTCTCTAACTTCATGGTGACTTGTGTTCATTCCTGGTGGGGAATATCCTCCCCTTAAGTTTGAAACACTGCAGAAATGTGGACCTTGCAGATTTCAGAACCATTTGCTTCCAACTGAATACATAAAATTTGTTCTCCTAATGGAAGCCCTCTGCAGGCACTTGGATTGCTTCTCTCTTTTTTCCTTTTGGGGACAGAGTTCACACACAATCTTCTTTAGTCTTCAACCAACGACACAACTTTTTTGTGCTATAAAAGGGGGTCCATCTTGGTGTGCCTTCCAGAGCCCCCAGCAAATGCGATAGGACTTGGTGGTTGTGGCGAAGGGGGCAGACCCTGGAGCCAGACTGCTTGGGTTTGAGTTGTAGCTCTGGCACTTACTTGCTGTGTTACCTTGGCAAATCACTTAACCTCTCTGTGCTTTCATTTGCTGCTCTTTCAAACAGGGATGACAGTACCTATATCATAGGGTGATTGTGAAAATTAGTTAACCTATGTAAAGCACTTAGAACAGTGCTTGGCACTGGGTAGTAGTGTAGCTATTATTATTCAGAGAGTGATAATACCATGGCTAACATTTTTTGAATGCTCATTAGGGGCCAAGTATTGTGCTAAGGGTTTCACATGAGTTATTGCATCTAATCTGCACAAAGCCCTATGGGATAGAGACTATAACATTACTACTTTGGTCTTACAGATAAGGAAACTTATTGCCCACAGTCACCTTGTTAATAAGTAACAGAAACAGGTACTAACCTACTTCTGTGTCTTACTAAAGCACATATACTTAAATTACTAGGCTGGCCCAGCCATATGTGAGGGGTTTTTTTTGTTGTTGTTGTTTTGGATTTTTCTTTTGGTGGTGGTGGGATTGGGGTAGGACAAAGCAAGCTTTTCAGAGAGTAATGTTTGTCTTATTAGTACCTTATTTGGATCTGGGTAACTAATTCCCATTCAACAATGATCAGATCTGTGAAAACTGCTTTTAATAAGTCTGCAAGTGTATTCTCCCCATGAAGACTTGGTCAGTACCCACCTCTCAGGTTCTCGCTAGATTATATGCGGACTGGGAAAGGCTCAGCCCATTGCAGAGAGGGGTCCCAAGCTGGATAAAAGAAGAGAAGTTGGCAGTGGCTTGAATGGCAACTGAACATGCTTCTTTTCCCAGAAATACCAATAAAATCAGTTTGGTTGTCACCCAAGAAGGAGCGGAAGAAATTTTAGTTCAAGACACAGGTTCTGGTGACAGCAAGAAGGGGCAGGAATAGAGGGGCCCTCTGCAGGGGGCAGCCTGGGTGGCCAGGACGCCCCAAGGACGGCAGACTCCTGAGCTTGTCTGGGAACTCCTGAATGAAGAAGGCGTTGATAACAAGAACGATTGAATATCACTTTTATGGTACAACTTTGCCTAGATCTGGCCTTGACCAGCCCATTAAGGTTCTGGAAACCATCAGTTATTGCCTTCATATGGCAAATCTCAGCCCCATATGCACCATTTATTCTTTGTGGGTATTTAGTGTTGATGTCGTGTTAAATTTCAGGTTGGTAAAAAAGCACCATAATAGAAACGATCCTACTGGGCATGTGGGTATGTGGGGAGGTAGCCTCCTTCAACAATCCCATGGAACCCCTCTGTCCAGAAATGAATGTCTCCACAGTTACAAGGTTCCTTTCATGCAGGGAGCAACCCCTTAGCCCCACCTTCTGTGCCTTTCGTGGTTCTTCCTGGATTCACAAATGAAGCCTTTTCTTTTCTTTTTTAAATGGAGAATTTTAAAGGGCACTGGCTGTTGCCAAAGCATTTGCAAATGCAGGGCGATGAGGCAGGCTGGGTTCTGGACCCCAGAGCCCTTCCCAAGGCCCTGGGTCTCTGTCCCCTGCTGAGCTGCAGGCATCTCCCGGGACTGAAGAGGCTGCCACCGCCGTGCCTGCGACTGCCATGGCTGTGGCGTGAAGCTGCGTGACTTCCCTGAGCCTCATTCCCCTGTCTGTGAAATGAGGCTAATGGAAGCAACCACCTCACAGGACTCTTGTGAGGATTAAATAATAATGCACAGAAAGCATCTGGTGCACTGCAGAGCGAGCACTCGGTAAACGACAGCGAGTATTATCCCTCCAGCCTTGTTTGAGCACGGCCCTGCGTCCTCTTAAGCGTCACAATTATGAAAGGTAAGTATAGCTACTGCACCCTCCGGAAACCCAGGAGAGAACCTTAGGGTTCTCTTTAACTCCTTGCAAGCTGGTGCTACTTGCTTGTGCTTCTTTCATTAGCATCAAAGTAATGCCTTTCTCAAGCCTAAAATTAAAATCAGAGGCTTCAGTCATTGCCCTGAGGTATACTAGACATAAATAAATTTCTCTGAGAGAGCTGGAAACTTGCGTAGTGTGAGACTAATTAGCTCTACATCTCCAGAGTGTGTGCATAAAGGCGCATTGACTCCTACCAACTTAGAGATCCCGTTATTTAAAGGCCTTTCAGCATCTGGGAGGGGGCCGCACAGCGCATTTGTAAGGGCTGTGGCATCCCCGCTTGTTCTGGGGCTCGTGTGAAGGTGGGGTCCATCTGACCCTAGTGATTGAGGCCTTCTGTGGGAGCTGTCACAGTGGAGTGAGCCTTAGCTGTAAGGCTGGACTGGCGAGGTAGACCTTGGGTAAAACAGCCAAGTAGGAAAAACTCTGGCCTCCATCTGCTTTCCTGGATCCTAGAGTTGGAGCTAGAGCAGCTGCAAAGGCCATTCTCTCTGCCGCTGTGGAAGTTCGGGCAGGCCAAGGGATTTTCACTAGTGCCTCCCAGGCCAGAGCACCTTGAAAGCTGTTCATGCTGCTGTCTCCCTTTCCCTGCTTGCACTCTCTGCAGTCAGACTTTGCCCCACCTCTGCACTGAAGCTGCCCGTGTCAAGATCAGCAGTGACCTCCAAGTGGCTAAATCCAGTGCTCCGCGATCTCATCGTACTTGACCCGTCAGTGGCATCAGTGGCATTAGTGGTCGTCCTCCACTGTGCAGAAGAATTCTCTGCTTGGCTCTCGGGAGCCTCCTAGTCTCCACCCCACCCCCCAGCTGTTCCTTCTCGGTTTCTTTTGCTGATTTCTCCTGCTATCCCAGACCTTTGAACACTGGAGGGACCCTGGCCCAGCTTTTGGACACCTTTTTCTGTTTCTTTTTATTTTTTAATTAAGCTACTTTATCAAGATATGATTGACATACAAAAAGCTGTAGATATAAAATGTATACAACTTGATGTGTTTGGAGATAAGTGAAACCATCAAACTATCATCACCATCAATGCTCTAAAGTTATCCATCAATCATCTCTAAAAGCTTTCTCCTACCCCCTTTGTTGTTGTTGTATTTTCCCTTTTGTGGTAAGCACTTAAGATCTACTCTCTTACCAAATTTCTAAGTATACGATACAGTATTGTTAGTCACAAGTTCTATGTCATATAGTAGGTCTCTGGATCTCATTTATTTTGCATGACTGAAACTTTGTATCTCTTGACCAACGTCTCCCCATTTCTCCCTCCCTGATCCCCAACAACCATCATTCCACTCTCGGCTTCCATGTTTTGACCTTTTTAGATTCCATATATAAGTGAGATCACACAGTACTTGTCTTTCTGTGTCTAGCTTATTTCTCTTAGCACAATGTCCTCCAGTTCTATCCACGTGGTCCCAAATAGCAGGGTTTCCTTCTTTTTGAAGGCTGAATAATATTCCATTGTGTGTATAAACCACATTTTCTTTATCCACTCATCTATCAATGAATACTTAGGCTGTTTCCATATCTTGACTATTGTGAATAATGTTGCAATGTACATGGAAGTGCAGATATGTCTTTGAGATTCAGATTTCAATTCTTTTGGATATATATCCAGAAGTGGGATTGCTGGATCAACTGGTAGCTCTATTTTTAATTTTGGGGGATCCTCCATAGTAGACATCTCCTTTTTCTACACTCACTCCCTGAGTGTTCCAGCCTTGTGACATTAAATACCACCTGTGTACCTCCAGTTTGTACCTCTTCCCTGAAATCTGGACTCAGACACAGAATTGCTTATGTGACATTTCCACTTGGATAGCTGTGGTAGGATGAATGACGGCTCTTCAAAGATATCCATGACCTGATCCCTGCAACCTATGCATCACGTAAATGGCAAAGAGGCCTTTGCAGCTGGGTTTACATTAAGGACCTTGAGATGGGGAGATTAACCAGGTTTGTCTGAGTGAGTCCTAAATACAATCACATGAATCCTTACAAGGGGCAGGTGCAGGGAGATATTGGCACATAGAAGAGGAGAAGACAATGTGGCCGTGGAGGCAGAGGTGCAAAGGATGCAGCCACAAGCCAGGGAGTGCTGGCAGCCACCAGAAGCTGGAAGAAGCAAGGAACAGTCACCCCTAAGGACCCCAGAGGGACAATGACCCTGCCAACACCTTGATTTCATATCAGTGGAATTGATTTTGAAGTTCTAGCCTCTAGAACTGTGAGAGAATAAGTTTTTATTGTTTTAAGCCACCAAGTTTCTGGTAATTTTTACAACAGCCATGGAAAATGAATGAAATATCCAATAGGCATCTCAAGCCCTGCACATCCAGACCTGAGCTCCCTGCAAATCTGCTCTTCTCATAGTCCTCCCTTTCTCAGAAAAATGGAAATTCTGTTCTGTTCATAACTCTTCCCTTTATTTCAAATTTCACATCCTATTCAGTCAATCTTGCTTTCTCTGTCTTCAGAATGTATCCAGAATCACCACTACTGCCACCACCACCCCGGACAGACCATTTGTCTCCCTGCATCCTCCTTTGCCTCTGGCACGGTCCAGAAGAGAGCAGCCAGCAGTCAAAGATCTTTCTTACGGCTTCCTGTTGCTCTCAAGGCAGAAGCCAAAGTTGTTATTATGACTTCAAGGCCCTGAATGACGCAGTCCCTGATACCTCCCTCACTTCAACTCCATCTCATATTCCTCACCCTCTCTCATTTCATTCTAATCATATTGGCTTGTTTTCTGTTCTTTGAATTCTCTAAGCACACCCCTGCCGCAGGGCCTTTGCACTTGCTGTTTCCTCTGCCTGGAATGCTCTTCTCCCAGATATCTGATGGCTCACTCCCTCACCTTTTTCAGATCTTTATTCAAATGTCACCTCCCTCGCCACCCTATCTAATATTGCCCCCCTCAATGTACCCCTCACCCTACACTATTCCTGCTTTGATTTTCATTTTAGCATTCATCTCTCTCTAATATACTATGTATTATTTATTTGGTTGTCTATCTTTCTCTCTCATCAGAATATAAATTCCAGGAAGACATAAGCTTTTGTTAGTTTTATCTATTGCAGTGTTTCCGATGCCTAAAACTGTACATAACACATAATAGGTGCTCAATAAATACTTATTGAATGACTGACTAAATGGATTTCCTAGTGGTCCTTTTGCCAGAAAAATAGAGATATTCTTACTCCTTTCCCCAAAATACCTGTGTGACCTACATATAGTTTGATTAATTAATGTTCACTGATGGCCTACAGCTAAGAGAGGACCACGCTGGTTAGGAAAAGGATCCTTTGTTTAAAGTGAAAAAAAAAAAAAGATAATTCTTGAATTTTCTTCAGCCTCAGCCACTTCCCCATTAGCTGTTTCAATCCTTCATTCTTATGTGTTTAATTTTTCTTAAAGTTCTCCTGCTCTTCTGAGTTTCCCAGGTTGTGTGAGGTATGGGAAAGGTAGAAATGCTCAGGAGAAATTGATGGAAATCCAGAGTCACTTTGCTCCTGAAGTTTCAGTATTAGAAGACAATGAAATAATACAAAGGATTTTCCCTGTGTATCACACCCCACCGTGTGAGATCTGTTGCTCTGCACCATGCATGGGGAAGTTGCTCAGTTTGTATCTGGTGAATAAGAGTAATTGCAAAACACTCATCCCTCTCTTGCCGACCACCTGAGTCCTTTTGCGTACCCATGTTCTGCGTGGAAGCTAAATTCTGAAATGTCCCAACACAACAATGGGCTGTAAATTAGGACCTACTGTGTCAGAATTTGTGGCATCTGCTCCTGTCAATGCCACATGGAATAGGAGAGAATGTTGACCATTATACGATGTCATTGGTTGGTCTTCTGTGCCAGGTACTGTTCTAAGCACTATACAAATATTTACTCATTTAATTCTCATAACATCTCCATGAAGTGGGGACCATTACTAACCTCATATTTGAAAAAATGAAACTGAGGCACAAAAGGATTAATTTGCCAAAGGTCATCTAGGGTTGCTGTAACAAAGCACTACAAAGTGGGTGGCTCAAACAACAGAAGTGTATTGTCTCACAGTTCTGGAAGCCAAAAGTTTGAAATCAAAGTGTCTGCAGGGCCATGCTCCCTCTCAAGATGCTAGGGAAAGGTCTGTTCCAGGGCTCTGTCCAAGCTTTTGGTAGTTCCTTGGCTCGTGGCAGCAATGTTTGCGTGGCATTCTCCATGTGTACATGACTCTGTGTCCTAATTTTTCCCTTTTTATAAGGACACCAATCATATTGGATTAGGGGCACACCCTGCTCTAGTGTGACTTCATCCTAACTAATTACATCTGCAACAGCCCCGTTTCTCTGTAAGGTCACATTCTGAGCTACTGGGGGTTCGGACTTTAACCTGTGAAATTTGGGAGGATGCAACTCCACCCATAACAGTCACCCAGCAGTTCGTAAATGGCAGAGCCAAGACTTGAACCCAGCTGTGTTCTGTTGACCCCGCAACGCACTATGTCCTGAGCATGGGCAGAGTGCGGTAAAATGGTGGGGATGAGGATTGGGGATGGGGTGTTAAATACGATGGCAGTTGCAGATATCACCCTTATTTGGTGCTCAGGGTATTTATTTACTTTCGTTTTCTACTTTCATGAAAAAAAAATACCATAGAAGTATAGAACTGTGACAGATGTTTCATAAAAAATGTTTCACAATTTTTATGGCAGATTTTATGTGCTTTTGAGTGTTCAAATTGTATTTCTGGCAGTTTTGATGGTTTTCCTCTGGGATTTTCACATTTACATAGGGACATTATGGAGCAAAGGATGGGTGGGAGAAGGCATGGTTCCCCCTACCCTGGGGTTGACTGGAAATCTAATGACTTAGTTTTGCATTCGTTAATTAGTAAATAATTATCAGGCCCTCCTGTCCGAGTTCAGGGTCAGTAATCTTGTCTGTTCTCAGTTCTTGGTATGCTCTTGGCTAAAGAATGGCCAGACACACCAAAAGCAAGGTAAGCCCAAAACAAGCTTTATTGAGGAGAGAAAGATAGGATTACAGAGCAAGATACAGGTTTACAGAGTAAGAGCAAGATACGTTCACCACCAATGGTGAACAGACCTCCTGTCCTAACGAAAAAGGGCTCTGATTGTGGTCTGGAGTCTTGTTTCATAGTGTCTGAATTGGGCCCACCTCAAGGTTCAGATGTCACCGTGGAACCACTCTGATGGACAGTTAACAACATGATAATCAGCCTTAGGTTACTCTAGGTCACTTTCCAAATCCTAGTGTGCCTGGGCTGTCTGGCTGGGGATCCCTTGCCCTCTTTTGCAGATTAGCAGGGGTGCCTCCTTCCCCCAGGTGTGGCAGTTGCTCCAGGCAGGATTAAGGTGGACAGCACCAATGGCCGCCCTTGTCCTTCTTCCCAGGTGGGGCAATTGCTAGAGGAAGCGCCAAGGGAGGGTACCCACTTTTGTCCCCAAGAAGAGTCTCAGAGGTCCACTGCTACCTACCTAACACTCCTATTGTGCCTGGCAGTGTGCTGGGCACAGAAATAACCTGTGACTGTGCCAGACATACGGCCCGCCCCTCGGAGCTCACAGTCTTGCAGTAGGTGGGTACTTACAGCAAAGCGTGGCCACGCATGGCGGGGTAAGTGGGCGGCCCGGGATCACAGAGCACACAGGGAAAGCAGTGGTGAAGAATCTGCTTTTAATATCCATGAGTGCAATCACAGTGCATGAGAAGTCCTGAGCACAGTTTCATGTCTTGCCAGAAACAGTACTATGGACACGTGTGCAGAGCATTCAGATCCCAGCACTTTGCTGTTACTGAGCAAGGAAGAGGATGGGCAGAGGGCGGGCTGGATGAGGTCCTCGTGGCTGCTCTCCTGCGCCCTCCGCCATTTCCTGCGTGGTGCCCTTCATGCCTCCGCCCTGCCCAGCCTGCGTGAGAACTGGTGTCAGAGGTCCTGCTGGAAAATGAGCCTCTGGACAGTTAACACTTTACACAGGGGGCGTCTGGGGTCTGGTCTGCTTGTTCTCAAGGCAGAATCCATCTTTATCTCTGTTTCCAACTACCGGAAATCGCTCCTTCCATGAATTCTGTCATTTTACTAAAGGTACAGGTGGCCCAGAGCACTGTGGGGAGGGGCGGGGGAGGACACACCCAGGACAACTCTCATTCCTGAGAGGAGCCAGCCCCAGGGGAGAGGGGAAGACCCAGGGGCGGCCTCAGGGGAGGGTGGCCACTGAGCTGTCAGAGCTCAAACCCTTGTAACCCATCACCCAGTGGTCTCCACTAGTTTCCGAATGCTAGGGGGAATTGTCTCTCAGAAACCAATGACTACCATTTGAAATTGTGTGTTAGGTATTTCTACATGAGCTGTAGGGTAACAAGCATCTGATTCTCAATCTGGTGTGTCAACCAGTCTTTTCCCAAAGAATGCTGTTGATACATTCTTAAGGGCCTTAAAGAACCCTCCCTGGTGTCCCTTTATATGGTTGTCTGGACTGACCCAACCTAATAATTCAAATCCACTCAGTGGCCAGAGCAGGAAAACCCAGAAAAACCACATGCCTTCCAGAATGGAGCCTAAACAAGGTTTATTTCAGTCTGAGTCTGTTAGACATTATACCCCTATTTCACAACAGGGACTGTGTCCTAATAAATTTTTATCCCCCATAGCACCAAGCACAATGTCTCGTACATGGTAGACATTAAATAAATATATGTTGAATTAACCACATGATTTGACATTGTCAGTAAATCTTGCATATTTTCGATAGGGGTTTTCAGACACCCTGTTCCACCTTGCCCCACAGGGCTACCAAGATTCATGCATTTTTACTGTCTAACCACATCCTGTTGTGCACAGGTACTTGCAGCCAAGTGCTTGCAAAAGCAGTTGACTGTAGTGATAAAGGATTACCCACGATAATGTTCTATCACTGCCTCTGGTGTAGGAAACCTTTTGCTGCTGTTGTTTGGAAATCAGGTATGAGCTGAGAATATCCTTCCTGAATGTAGAAGGCAGATTCCAAAACTGGCTCTTCTAGAAAAAGTCTCAGCCTTCAAATTGGACCTTAAACAGGAGCTCTCATCTTGAGAGGCAAGATGTTTGATATACAGAGTAAATGCGCCCAGTACAAGGACACAGCTGTAGCTCAATGTGTAGGTTTTAATCTTTAATGAAAAGGATTAAAATCCACCCTCTTGGTGGGAACTTTTAGCATCACGTTGTGAATCCCCAGGTTGGGGTATTCACTATTGCCCTCTGAGAGGCAAAAAACAAAAACAACTTGGCTTCAGTCTGCCTTTGCTACTTTCTCTCTCTTCTTCCTCAATCCCTCCTCCCTTCTGTCCAATCCTCAGAACTCCCTTTAAGAAAGTGTGGGCTTACGAGGTCAATGATTTCTGGGTACTAAAGTTATGAAACTTGGACAGAGTGATGGGTTTTGGACTTGAACTCAACAAGTACATCTAAAGTCTCTATTGGTAACTCCTTTTGTATCGGCCAAATAAAATGCAAACCCAACTGATCTAGCTAAGAAGCATGGACTCTGGAAAGCCACAGTCTTATACTGGTGTTAAATGATGGTTCAGTCAAGTGGTACAAGGAAAGTGCAGAAGTATAGGGTCTTCATGGAAAGGCCCAGCTCCTCTCTGCTTGAGTCTCACAAAGCGAAGGGGCAGGACAGCTGAAGAAATGCTTTGCTGTTCTTAACTTCTTTGACGTGAAGAGTACTTCAGACAAATTGTGAGGAAAGAAATTTGAAGGCTCGATGGCAAGAATTATTTTTCCCGTCGTGTGCAGCCTGCTCCATTCACATCCTTGTTGGACAATTGTCCCTGCTGGCAGTGCTCATAGTCTACTTGTTCATTCAGACAATGGCCTTGGCCCAAGTAGGTTTTTTTCTTGTTATTATGTTGGAATGATTAAAATGGGGCTAGTATATAAAAGGGCAGTTGCTTTAGGACAGGTCTAAAGGCCGGATAAATGTGTTGTGGTTTGTGCACAGCAGGAGAAGAAATAGGAGAGAAATGCAAGATGCTCATAGTTCTGTCCAAGAGGGTTTCTGAAGGGATTTCCTCTGCTGAAGACTCTGCTTGATGGTGTCCTCCTTAAACCAACAGATTCTTCACCTGAAAGACTTTACTGTTTAAGATTCAGAAACCAGCTAATTTACTGCTCACTCCATAGATGTTCTGTGCATTCTGTTATCAGACACTGTCAAGATAAGTGAGACAGACTAGAAGGCATTTTAGGGCTGGCAAGGCACAAGGAATCATGGAATTAAATATTTAGTGGTCAGTGTGGGCTTTTCTTTACAGAACAGGCCTATCTAGCTGGGACACAGCAGGCTTGTTGGTATCTTGGCTTCCTGTGTCCCTGTCCCCTGTGGCTGCTCACCCTGGGAGTGTCCCCAGGTGGGAGGAGAGTCTGGCGGCAGCAGTGGCTCTCTCCTCTCCCACTGGCCGTTTCTCTGTTTTCAGCCATTAGTACGGCCTGCCCAGTATGTCCCGCGCACTGTTCTCTCCCAGCCTCCCCTGTTTCTGAGTGATCCAGTAGATTTGTCAGGTATCAGTGTGAAAATGTCAGGTCTTAGTGCGCTCATGGCCAAAGAATAACCAGACATGCCAAAGTAAGGCAAGCATGAAAATGAGGTTTATTGAGGAGAGAAAGACAGGATGATAGGGCAAGAGGAAGGCATAGGTTTACAGGGCATGATACACACGCCACACATGACGACTGGACCCCTTGCCACCGCAGGAAAAGAGCAAAAGGAAGGGCACAAAAAGGGACTTGGTTATGGTCTGGGCTTGTTTTATAGCGTCTGGATTGGGACCTCCCTGGTGGTTCAGATGTCACCACAGGAACACTTTGATTGGACAGTTGGGAATTGCATTACTATGCATGCAGCTTGTTCTAAGTCAATTTCCAGACTCTATGGTACCTGTGCTGCTTGGCCTGTGGGCTAGAGAGTCCTTTGTATTCTTTTGCAGCTGACTTGCTAAGTTACGACTGGCAGATCTGTAGAGTATTCTCTCCTACCCCAGGTATGGCAGTTGCTGGAGACAGGATTAGGACGGGGCAGGACCAAGATGGAGGCCTGGGGCCCACCTTTGTCTTTCTTCCCAGGTGGGGGGCAATTGCCCCAAGGCAACAGCACCCACTTTCATCCCTAGGAGACTTGAAATCCCTTGCTATCTACCCAACAGATTCAGGAAGTCAAAATGTTGCTGTCTTCATGGAAAGATTAGGCCTCCATCCATAATCTCAGCATAATTCTACAAAGATGTGACTATCGTAATCATGTTTTGACACAATTTGACACCCAGAACCCAATGACTTAGAGACGATGACTGTGTCCTGCGTCTGGAACAATATGCTGGTTTTAAATCAATCATGCATGCATGCATTCAACAGGGAGTTTCTGGACACCTACCATGCTGCCAGACTTTAATTAAAAGTTTCTGACCTACCCTCCTCCCTCTTCAGGCTTTTTTATGATATGGCTCCACCCTACTTATCTAACTTACCTCCCAGTCAGGCATAACCTGCATTGCTTGTATCACACAAGGGTGTGTGGGAAGCGTGTTGCTGCCCACCAGCACACAGTGCTTGCTCTCAGCCTCCCACCCGAACGTCACTGTTCCTCACCCTGGTGCCTGCCCAGCGGATCTCCAGTGAGTATTTAGCTCATTGATTGATCTGTGAATCCACTGACTTTGAGCATCAGCAAGATCATCGATAAAGAGTATCTTAGCTGCCCACTTCAACAGAAAAGGGGCATTTTGAGAAACAGAGGAATCTAGGACAGTTTCTGCCTTGAATTTGGGACTGAAGCTAATTCTAACGCTGCCAGAAATCTGGAACCATTTTGCTGGCTGGAAGTTGTTAGTGGAAGCATGAGAAAGCGTGTTTCCTTTTTCTTGAGGCCCATTATAACATGCTGGCAACTGCCCTTGGATCCCAAGTCTCTGCTCTCTGCGGCTCAGGCCTCCCTCCCTGACCACCACCACCTCTCTGTCGGCCTGGCTGCTCCCCCGGACTGAAATGAGCCTCATTACTTTCCTTTAAGTCTTGCCCATCCCACCTCACTGGATCAGCATCTTTAATAGTCTTCTTTCTGCTGGTTCCTGGAATTCATTACCATTTTTCCCATTCCCAGAGATTGCCTGAAATCTCATGAGTGTCAAAATGATCTTTTTCCAAAGTATTTATTAAGTGACTTTCTGTATGCAGATCTGGGCTGGGCAAATGCCAAGTAAGTCAACGAAGCAAGGTCCATGCCTATTAGGTGCGTTGTTCTTCTGTGAACAACAACAGGGATGGGATGTTCAGGACTTTTGGTCAGTTAACAAATATAATACATCTTTTTTGTGCATTCTCTCTCTCTCCCTCTTTTTTTTTTTTTGTCTGTAAAATGAGAATAAGATAATGTGCCTCACAGAGCTATTTATAGGAATAAATGAAGTAATTTACCCAAAGCACTTTGACAACTATAAAATTCCACGTATAGATGCTTGTTTTTATTTCCATTGCCTGGCATAATGCCTGAAATGTCAGGTGCTTGGTAATTTTTTGTTAGAAGAATGAGTGAATTAAATTTTAAAAAAACATAGTCCCTGCACTCTGCTTAGAATCAGGCTGGAAAGAGGCTGTGCAACTCATGAAATACCATGAGAACAGTGTATAACGACCTCACTTACTGAGAAGCCCTTTTTGGGTAAAAGCAATTATCTGGAACATAGTTGAAAAGCAGTGCCCCCAGAGCAGCCAGAAAAAATGTCCTCAAACACATGCACCAAAGTGCATGCATTTTATTCATTAAGAAGATCTTGAAACAGAGTCTGCTTAGTCTTAGAATTTTATTCATTCCTTTAGCAGTCACGCTTCACTGGGCTTCCAGCCCTGCATCAACATTTTGGAGCAAAGTAGAAGATGGAAACATCTAGCTCTTGTTAAAGGGAACTGACCATGAGCCCTGGAGGTATCACTGCAATACAGCCCAGTATAAAACCAGTATTTTTAATAATGACCATTTGTGATTAAGTAATGTCTAAAGTAGATTCAGTATCTTCTGAAATCATTTATGTTACATAATACATTTTAGATATGCTAAAAAAGAAGAAAATTTGGACGCTTAAAATGTTAATGCCAGTGGTCAGAAAAATGTAAGTGGCATGTAGCGTGTAGCATGACTGTGCCCAGATGGGAATGGACGCTGTCTAGGTTGGGTGCATTGGTGCTGGGAAGCTGGAGCAGAGGCTAGTCACGGTGGGCATCTCCCCCTGGAGGAGAGGGTTTGAGCAGCAGCAGCAGCAGCAGGTGCGGTGGCAGGTGCCTGCCTCTGTGCTCTAAGTGCTATGTCTGTATTAACACACTACATCGTGGCAACCACCCTGTCCGGTAGCCTTACGAGCATCATCCTTTTACAGATGAGAAACTGAGACACAGAGAGGCTCAGCAACTGACCCAAGGTCACTTGGAGGTGGAGGTGAATCTATGCTACTCCTCACTGCGCTAATTGCTTCCCCAGGTTTTCAAAGAGAAGAATAACATTCCTTGATAAGAAGAACAACAGGAGCAATGCACTGAGTAAAGATGACAAAGGAAAAAGGAATTATTAAAATGGTACTTTAAAATATTATGAGAGCAGAAGAAAAGCTGCCATGTAGATTTTTTTGTTGTTGTTGTTAGACAAAGAAAACTCCATACAAAAAAGTATGTGTTAGGGAATTGTCTGTCTCTCTTTGAAGAGATCGTCATTCAAGAAACAGGAGTGACTATGTAATGGGTGACTGTGATTTCATAAAGCTCTTGTTGCAGGGGTTTGTGTGTGTTGGGATGTGAGATAAATTATCTTTTCCCTGGGAGTCCCAGCCAAGAGACTTTGAAAGCCCTCGCCCTACCGAGTGTGATTCTGTACCAGGACAAAGCTGGCTGGGGTGGCCAACAATTAGGGGTCAGATTTGCTGTCTCATTGCTCTACAATCTCCATTTGCTCTAGTGACATCTTCTGACCCGATAGTTCCATCTGCGTTGCCTGCTCATATTTCCAAAGGGAGGGACCTCACCTGACCGACATGCTTGGGAAGTATCCAGGTGTGTGTATATTCACAAAGCTGTTCTTGCTGGCTGCTGTATTATTAAGTGCACAAAAGACCTCTCATGCAATAATCTATCACTGATAGAGCACTTACTGTGTATGGTAAGGGCACTGTGTTAGACTACCTGGGCATTTTAAATATAACAAATATATATTATGTATGTGACAAATATATACCTGATATACATTCTTTAAATGGCAGAAAACTTTGTTTTGAAAGGAGAGAAAGAAAACAAAGTCCTTCCCTTGTATAGTACAGCTTGACAAGCTTCAGTTGAAGGGTTGGCTTCGGCTCTGTTTTCATTTCCAGTGGGTATGCTTTGAGTTGGCACACAAATTCAATGTGTGAATGGTGTGGGAGTTGAGAAAGTTGCATTGCTATTCCTCTTTTTAAAATTAACAGTGGAATACTTATGAGAGCAGTGTAGGCTCCGGAATGTGCCACACACTGTTCTCTAACTGCATAATTAGGGAGTTCTCCATAATAAAATAGTCCTCATTCTTGCCAAAATTGGTGCCCCTCCTCCACGCCCTCCTCTGAGAGGCAGGAGACTGACAGTTGCTTTGCAGGCTTCTCCAGTTCCTGTAATTTTGCTGTCAGTGCAGCATCCACACCCTGGCCTAGGGCTTCTCAGGTGAGGCTTATAGATTGAGTCTACCTGCTCTGAAATCCCTGTTGCCTTTAACCTCCTGGCTTTTCTGGATTCGCTGTGAATACCTCGCTGACCTACAAATGTGTGCACACACACTCCTTGGTGAGGCCAGTCCCCCGTGGCTTACTGCTACCCTGCATAGGGAAGACCCTGCCGCCAGCAGCAGTGGGAGCTTATTAGGAATGCAGACTGCAAGGCCCACCCCAGCGCCACGGAATCAGAATCTGCAGTCTAACAAGCTCTCCCAGGTGATGCGTGTGCACAGTACAGTTCGAGAAGCGCTGGGGTGTATACTTCCGAGCTACTCAGAAGGCTACCTAGAGTTCTATATTCATTCTCAATCAACCATCCAAGTAACCATCCAATCAAGACCTACATTCCTATGGAACATCTCCGATGTGCTAAATGGGAAAATCAGAGTAATAAAAAGGTGGCATCCCAGGAATTCCCAAGTCAAAATTTTCTCATCGTGGTCACAAGACCAGGGACAGTGGCTTGGCACAGGAAGGTAGTGATGTGGGGGCACCTGATGATTAGGGGGCCCTGTGAATGCAGAGATTAGGCTCCTGCAGTGACTTACTGAGTTTATATTGCACTGGGTGGTCAGTGCTGACAGCAGAGAAAAAACATCTGATTTTGGTTTTTGACTCAAAGCCACTGTCGGGCAGGTGGGTGGGCGTGCATGTGGGCACCGTGTCCTGCTGTGGCAGTCACACCAGTGACTTAAAACTTCAAAAAGTTTATAGTAATAAAACAGTTAAGAAATCATTCCGGCTGGGTGCCGGTGGCTCACGCCTGTAATCCTGGCCAAGGTGGGCGGATTGCTCGAGGTCAGGAGTTCGAAACCAGCCTGAGCAAGAGCGAGACCCCCGTCTCTACTTTAAATAGAAAGAAATTAATTGGCCAACTAGTGGATATATATATATATAGAAAAAAATTAGCCGGGCATGGTGGCACATGCCTGTAGTCCCAGCTACTCGGGAGGCTGAGGCAGTAGGATTGCTTGAGCCCAGGAGTTTGAGGTTGCTGTGAGCTAGGCTAATGCCACGGCACTCACTCTAGCCTGGGCAACAAAGTGAGACTCTGTCTCAAAAAAAAAAAAGAAATTATTCCTCAGGGATATACCAATCACATATTTAAAGTGTTCCTTTCAGATTCTTCTTTTTTTTTTTTTTTTTTTTTTTTTTTTGAGACAGAGTCTCGCTTTGTTGCCCAGGCTAGAGTGAGGTGCCATGGCGTCAGCCTCGCTCACAGCAACCTCAATCTTCTGGGCTCAAGCGATCCTCCTGCCTCAGCCTCCCAAGTAGCTGGGACTACAGGCATGTGCCACCAGCTAATTTTTTGTATATATATATTTTTTAGTTGGTCAATTAATTTCTTTCTATTTTTGGTAGAGACGGGGTCTCGCTCAGGCTGGTTTCGAACTCCTGACCTTGAGCAATCCGCCCGCCTCGGCCTCCCAAAGTGCTAGGATTACAGGCGTGAGCCACCGCGCCCGGCCCCTTTTAGGTTCTTAATGTCACATTTGACTCTTCACTTTCCTTCTTTCCCATCATCCAACATTCCACCAAGTTTATTAATTCTTCTTTAGAAATGTTTTTCCATTAAGTTCCTCCACTTCCTCTCTTGTACCATCCCTATAGTCCAAGCTGTTATAGTGTCTAATTAGAACAGTTATTAGATGACTTTCTTATTTCCAAAATATTTCCCCAAGCACATCTTAAAAATTTCTTTAGCTGCAGAGTTTCCTAAGATGATGTTTATGAAACTACTTCCCTGCTACATAACCACAATGACATTCCATCTAAACATCTCTCCATGATCTTTAAAGTGTCAGTGACCTGGCTTCATGTCACCTGGACAAACTTGCCATTTATAGCTGAAATATTAGTCAAGATTTCTTCCCCAGTATCATCCCTTGGCAAAGAGAAAGTCGCTTTAAGTCTTTACAAAGTTTGGTGCTTTTTGTAAAAAGCACCTGTAATGTAGATATTTTCTCAGCTACTTTATTTACAACAAAAAAATCACTGCTTGGGGAACACATATTACAGTGAAATCAATGCTTGTTTGGGTTGCTTACTGAGGTTACCTCTTAGAACAAAAAGAGGAGGAAAAGAAATCTAATATGGTTTAGTAATGACTTCTGGGAGTGTGATCTCATTTCTAAGATTTTAGAAGCGATTATTTTTAAAAGATTACTTGGAAAATACTCCATTTCAGCATCTGCTTCTGGAGAACTTGCCCTGGGACAGCATGCATAGTACGTTAATAAATGTGGCAGGAAGACATTGACTAGTTCATCTTTCATCTACATCTCCACAAGTTTAAACATTCAGGTTGGCTACTAAAATTTTTCTTTAAAAATCATCTCATTGGGAAAGTTGGGTATCACCTTATGAGCAAGGTCAGTTTTTACCTGTGTACATTCAGTATTCCCATCCCTACTGTGTTCAGGCTAGTCCACTCACTGCCCCTCCCACCCCGTGCCTGCCCCTGTAGCACCCCCCACCCCACTCACCCCTGCCATTAGGTTCTGGCTCGCATGATTTCTTCATAGCAAATGCCCTTCCTTCTGCCCCCCCCTGCACGTCTGAATCCTTCTCATTCTTCCAGGCCTTCAAGGAAGGTACCACCTCCTCCACAAAGCCCTCCTGGACTTATATAGTCCTCTCTTTTACTCCTTTGTTTTTTAATTAAATTAAATTTGATTGTATTTTAACAATACAATTCAGTGAAGCACAGCTACTTTCTAATTGTTTCATGTGAATCAGATTCATATCTCCCAGTACCTAACATAGCACAGAGCATGGGGTAGTTGTCTATAAAAGCATTATCAGTCAATTGCATAAAATACACACATGGTTACAATATTGAAAATAACAGAAAGCATCTAGAAAAGTTTACAGTTTAAATATTACCCTGGAGCAGTGTGTTCCAAAGCCTGTTTCCTGGATTTATTCTTTCAAAAAAGTTTTCATGGTCAAATTCGTTTGGAAAACATTGCCTGCCACGTCTTCCTACTGGGACCATTGGCCTGTTAAAAGATAGAGAAGTCCTATAGCAGATAAATCTGGTTGACTTTGTTTAAGCCAAACTACTTTAATAAAAAAAAATACATTTATTGCTCCCTTTTAAATGGCATCTATTAGCATCCCTGCGGAATTCGTGTTGTGTAGAACATACTAGGAAGCTGAGCCCCAGCAGATAGCAGGGCTGCGTCAGCTCCGAGGGCACAGGTAGACCTAGTTGTCCAGAGAGATAGACTCTCCTTGGCAAGTGGGCTGAGGACTGATAGCCCCAAACCTAAGGAGGGCACACGGCTCCAGCAGCAGGCGGTGCATGTCGCCATTGCAAGCACAGGAGGCCAGGGGAAGGAACAGCGAGAGGCAGGGCTGGCAGTTAGCACCAGTGACTCACGGAAAGGGCTGCTTTAGAGCAGCCAGTCTCAACCCTGGCTGCACATTGGAGTCACCCCGGGGAGCTTTAAAACATCCTGACGCCTGGGTCTCACCCCTGGAGACACTGATGTCATTGGTCTGAGGTGGGGCCTGGGCACTGGGACATTTACAATTCCCCACATGATTCTAATTGCAGCCAAAGCTGAGAGCCACTGCTTTAGGGGGTGGCGCAGCTCCTGTTTGAAAGTTGTTTATTTGTTTTTTTGTTTTCTATAGTCTACATTTCCTTTATCGAATGTATCTGCTGTACCAGGAATTGCTCTGGGAAACCGTCCACCGCAGTTATGGAAATGACCATCTGTGCTGCTCACCCTGGAGCCTGAGCCTCCTACTCCACATGGGGTCAGGCTGGTTAGAAGGACAGAATTTCCAGCCCCACCCAGATCGCAGTCGTGACACCCAGGCAGTTTGTGGGAGCATTTACAGTTGGGGGAGCCCCGAGCAACGCTGCGATTGCCCTGCAAGCAGCAGCTGCACTCACAGTCAAACCTGCGACCCAGCGCGTCTGCCTGTGCCGCTGCTGCTTCATGCATCTCCGTGCCAGCGGCAGCAGTCGCCCCGGCCCCCTGCACCGGCCCTGCTACCCCAGAGGGAGGCTGCCTACCCCTCGAAGGAACCCCCAGGGGTTCACAGATTGAATTTTTCCAAGTCCAGTTAGTCCATATTTTAAGTCGGGTGATCCCAAATTGGTGCACATCTGCCCGGCTGTGTTCCCCTGATGCAATAAGCAGCAGAAAAAGCCAGAAATGTAATTTTATTTATATCTAGATGATAAATGGTGTCAGAAATGGTTCTTTTCCTTCTTTGTTTTAGATTAAATAAAGAATGGGAGAAAATCAGAAATGTAGGCCCTGAGAGATTAGCGCAGTCATCCCAATGAACATGAGCCAGGAGTAGGGGCGCCTGTCCCCCCAGGTGTGGCGGGAGAGCGAGGGAGGGGGCGGGGACCGGGGACCCTCCAGACGCCAGTGTGAGCGCTTCTGAGCTGTGGAGGATTGTGCTAGCACATCCAGCCCCACAGCAGACAGGATAGTAACTTGCTCCATCAGTGACCCTTCTCAGCTCACCTCTGTGTCCACGGGGTGTGCTCATCACTTTGACAGAAGGATTTCATTGTAGACTTGCCTCACAATGAAAAACAGACCACGTGGCCTCAGGTTTTTGTGATGAGAAGACATTTGGATCATCAGCCCTGCTTTCTTGCTCCATCACTGAGCTCACGGAAGAGCTGCCACTCCAGAGCAAACACCTGCCTTCTCAGCGCCCACATTATTCATTCTACCTTGGTTTACTGCTTGCGCATTAACTCAGTAACTAGCTCCCTTATTCATGTGGTCAACAGACATTTGCACTGTGCTCTGGGAACAGTGCCGGGCACCGGGTATGCATGCTCTTGTCTACCTAGAACTCAGGGAAGAACACGTAGTATGTAGACTGTCAAACAAGAAGTTTGCAGGAAGAACTTCATATTAAAAGAGGAAACTATAGCATATTACTTCATCAGTAGAGAAGACTAATTCGTTCATCTAAATGAGATCACTACTAGAGATGTTCTGGCACATCTGTTTTAAATTCCATTTTAAAAAGAAGATGAAAATGTGATTGGTGTATAAATTTTGTTATTTGAAGACAACCTATTTTCCTCTCTACAGAATACGTCAGCCCCAAATGTTGATAGTGGCAGGTGAGGCGGCGTGTCTGGTACCCGCATGGTCCTCTGGCTCTTCCCATCACAGGCTCTGCCATGGCATTCTAATAAGGCCCAATGCCACCCAGAGGCAGGGCAAACACCGTGGCACTGATCAAGAACTGGCAGAAATGTGCCCGCCTTGGTCACTGGCACAGGAATATCAGTTGATAGTGATGCGGCCGGAGCCCAAGGCACAAACTCCGTTTACTTTTGGTTTCTTAATTAGTGACAGAGAAAGGCAAGGTTCTTGGTCACAAATCAAAGACCTCCTTCTGACTAGCTTATGTAGAAAAGGAATTCACTGGCGACACATTAGGGAGTTCACGGAATGGACAGGGAGGTTGCAGAAGCAGGTGTGGAAATGGCAGCTGAGGGAGGCTGGGCAGGAGGAGCTGGTGAGGGTCATGTCACAGGAGCAATCTGGTCAGCAGGCAACTGTCACCTGCAACATCGTCACCACCACAGCCACAGGCCACGTCTGCATTGCTCCCTCCAAAGTCCCGGTCAGGAGCATTCAGTTAGCCCAGCCCAGATTGCGGGGCCGCATCGTACTCACATGGAGTGGAGAAGAGTGGCTCGGCAACTTCCAGGGCCTATTGTGGGAGGCGGAGCTCTACCCACCACCAAGGCACTTACTCTGGGCCTCAACTAAGAAATAAGGTCACAAGGAAGAACTGTCCTGAGTCAGCACACTCAAGGTTAGGGCATTCCCTCCCTACCGTCAACGAGGAAAAGAATTCTGGCCTCTGTGTCCTGAGGTAATGTTCCTGACCAGATCCCTTATGAGACACAAATATTAAATGTACAGTGCTAACATTTGGATGAAATAGTATCATTTCTTCCCTATTCTTGTCAAACCTCTCAAGTAAGATTATGTTGTGGGCCGGGTACAGTAGCTCATGCCTGTAATCCCAGCACTTTGGGAGGCCAAGGTGGGAGGATTGCTTGAGGCCAGTAGTTTGAGACCAGCCTGGGCAACATAGTGAGACCCCATCTTTACAAAAAAAACAATTAGCTGGGCATGGTGGCACCCATCTATAGTCTTAGCTACTTGGGAAGCTGATGGGGGAGGATCACGCAAACCCAGGAGTTTGAGGCTGCAGGGAGCTATGATCTTGCCACTGCACTCCAGCTTGGGCAACAGAGCAAGACTCCATCTCTAAATAATAATAATAAAAAATTTTAAAATGAGAAGAGAGTGTGGGTGCTGGGCAGCCCAAACATGGAGAATGCCCACTAAGGACAGTATCTGTAAGGTTGCATCAGTCTGCATTCTCCTATTCCATGCCCTTGCCTGTGATAAGAGTTGGCGGGTTAGGTACTCCTGCAGCTTACCTGGTCTTCTGTGTAGGGAAGAGGGCAGGCTAGACTTCCAAACAAAATGTCACCTAAGTTAGAACTCTGTTGGATGCAGTTAGCTGAAACCCAATCCAAATTAGCTTAAGCAAAGCAGAAATTTTATTTTAAGCATATGAGGGAGATTTGCCAATTATAGCTCAATAAAGCTGGGAAAGAAAGGAATATCAGGGAGGAGTGTGTCTCATGGACTCCAGTGGAACCCAGGTTTGGACTTTGGAACCCAGAAACTTGAATGCTGTCAGGACTTTGCCTCCAATCTTATTATAATTGAATAATAATATTTATGGACCACTTATTATGGCTTGGTATGCCTTCTGCTTGGGTTCATTGTATTTTTAAAATAACAATGCTTTGAAATCTGAACTAAAATTATTCCATTTTACAGAGGAGGAAGCCTGGAGAAGTCAAGGCAGGTGGCCAATGTCACACGGTAAGTGAGAGAAAAAGAGCAGGTGCAAATCTGGAACTTGTCCTGGTGACCCTAGCTCATTGCCTTCTCCTGCCTTGGGGCAGACCACTGTCCTCTGTCCCTCTGTTCCACAAACCCCAAGTTCACACCTGCTGGCCATCAGCCTAGGGAGAGACCACACTCGTCTGTGTCTCAAGTTAAGTCTCAGAGAAAGAACTATGCCCAGCCAGCTTGGGCAGGTCCTGGCGGTACCACCCAGAGTGGCTCTGCCATAGCAGTAGAAGAGCTGGGTGAGGGTGGGGACTTTGGGGCAGGGCAACTGTGTTCAGGAACTGAGTGTTTCTGTGCAGCCAAACGATTGTTATAACAATGACAAATTTCAACTTTGCCTCCTGCATGACTTTTCATTTTTGCTTTACTTTCCAGCAATTTAGAAATAAATTTAATTTTCAAAGGCAATGACTAACTCATTCCATGTGTCTGGGAGCATCTATTTCTCTGCTTTCTTTTACAGAGCTTCTTCTTTTACTGTGTTTTTTTTTTTAAATAATTAAAAATTTTTTTGATTCTCCTGTTTCATGCTGTGCTTGATATTTTTGTAAGCTGCCTTAGAACATTTATGGAAGTATAGGAAGTATAAATCATAGATTAAAAAAGACTATGTAATTATGCTGTTCAACATGGTAGCCACTATTGAAATTTAAATTAATTAAAAACAAAAAATTCAGTTCATCAATCATAAAATAGACATATTTTAAGTGCTCAATATCACAATATAATTCTATATTATAGAACATTCCCATCATTGCAGAAAGTTCTACTGGACAGTGCTGCTACAGAGGGTTCCAACAATGGTGTGGACTGTCCCTGAGATAATGAGCTCCCTGCAGGAAGTGGCTTGATGACCTGCAATGACCCTCTGGCTCCCAGGGACTCTGGTCCCAGCTTTCTTTCCCACTGCTATGCTTCCTGTTGATTACTTCCTGACTTGCTTCCATATCCTTTTTCTCAAAACCAACATTTGCCTCACATAAACTTGAGTTATTTCTTTTCTATGGTAGAAAAGGTGTACAACTGTAGTAGAAATTTCTTGGGCTGGAGGGACATTTATTGCTGATACTGAAAACTGAATGCATTTGCTTAATTAGAAGTGGGACTGAAGGAATGTAGGAACTGGAAATGCTGGTTACTGAAAAGAAATGTTTAGATGCGGAAATGCCTCAAGGGCCCCAAAACAGAGCCTCTGTGTGCTCCATGGTGAAGTTTCTTTCTTCTTTTTGTAACAGTCCAGAAAGGACAGAATATTGTTGATCAAAGCTGCTTCGAATCTTTAACATTATTTTGTCCCATTAAAACAGAACTTCTCCCCATGCAGTGCCAATCCACAAATTTGGTTTCTGCAACCCCTTGCTTCTGCTGGGGAGGGAAGGTCATCATCCTCTTTGAAAGGGTTTGCCAGTGATACTGTTTATAATAAATTCCAGCCTAGAGTGGGAGGGGGAAGAGGCATGTTTTGGGGGCAGCCAGGTGGCAGGAAGAGATTCTCTGCCCCCACAGGACTAGTCAGAGGACTTGTGAGAATAGGAGCTGCACAGCTTTCCTTGGTGGTATGCGGCGAAGGTGGCAAGACATCCTTACAGGCGACCCTAGCCAGGGAGATTAGAGTGTAGATATGGAACCTTCCAGTGCACCAATGATTCTCTTGCCCCAAGACTGATACAGACATAGCAGGGTTTTCAGACCTGAAGGAACCATGGGAGCTGGGACAGTGTGGCCTGTGGGCTGCAGGAACGTGGAACCCTGACCCACGCCAGGATGCAGGGCTGCTCAATAATGACTATGATTCAGCAGGCCAATAGCTCAGTGGAACGGAGACATGGAAGCACATATAACTTGATTTAAAAGATTCTAAAAATATATGATGTTTCTCGTGTACCTGAGTTTAAGAACTGAAATTCTTACTACAGTTGGACATATTAACCTTGAACGTAAAGCCTGAGTGGCAGGTAAGGGCAGTGTCTGTGTGACCGGCACAGGATGCAGATGGCGTGTTCTAGCAGCCAGCACCCAGGACTGAAGGGTTGCTTTCCACACTCTGAAATTTTGACACGAGGTTCATTTGGGGGAGTCTTTTGTGGATGAGTTTCATTAAAGAATAGTCCCAGTGTGAGCAGTTTTCTTCTGCCAAGTCTTAAGACAGCATTTGATTTAGCAATTGATTGCATGTGGATTTGGCTAAGTGATAGATTAATATATGCTTTTTGGAGGTATATCTTTTGAAAAAGATGACTACTTTTCTGAATTCAGGTGGAAACTGTCTCGGTTGACTACTGTATAACTGGCCAGATTAACTAACTCTCCATTTCTTCTGCAAAACATACGAACGTGGCCAGAGCCACTGAGGTCTCAGCTTGTGGGACAGGAGGCTACTCCTTAGTAGGCTCACGGTGTGGCGTTTGCTTCTTTCCTAACCTGTTCATTCCATTTTATCGTATCTTGATACCTACATGATTTGAGCAAATATTACTAAAACCGGTGATTCACAAGCATAAAAAGAAAGGGGATGTGTTTCCAGTGAAAACAAGCAAAATGCTTTGGAAAGATTCAATGAAGAAATGGCACTTAAAAAGTGTTGTTGAATTATATCTGATGGTTTTAAGTACAGAATCCAGGATTTTTGAGTCAGGATGCTTTGCATTGTTTTTAAATTCTTGGTTCACTAAGGAAATCCAAATGCTACAACAAAGAGGATGCATTGTATGCGTGGCTCACAAAGAAAGGGGACAATACACCACTCTAATCAGCCAATCTGTATTCAAAGAAAAGGCAGTGGCCAGACAAAGAACTGAGAGTACGTATGTATTTCAGTCCCCTGTAACATGCGTGCTGTGCGCTGGAGCCGTGTGGACGGACCGCACGAGCGCCCTCCACCGGCAGCCGGGCGCGGTCGACAGGGCCCCACCCACGCTTTAGTTTCAGATCATCCGTTTTCACTCCCAATGTGCAGATTTCCGGTGACAAAGTTGGCTGAATGAACATATAGCCGTGGTTAAATCAATACAATTAAACCGTTTTTACGTCTCAAGTACTTTCCTAGGACTGCTTTGTGACTGGGAAACCTAAAAGAGCGACACCCCCACCCCACCCTCTGTCATTGCCTTTCATTTACTTTCGGTAATATTTCGAAATAGACGCTGATTTAAAGGCAGTGTCTTTCCAAAGAGGACGGCTGCCATTCTTTGGTGCCGCTACTCAGAATGACAATGCGAAAGGAAAACGGTTCTATGAAAAGGTCCGATTTTCCTGCGAATGAAACAAATTATGTGTGCAACAGAGAAGTTAGCTCCCTCCCTTCCGCCAGCCCCAGCAAGGGACTTTCTGCAGGGGGAGAACAGCACCCAGGAGGGACGTGGCCGACACTGCGGGGGACTGGGCGAGATGGCGGCGGGCCCCTCCCGCCTCTGCGGCAGCGTCGCCGTCAATCAAGCAGGCGCTGCGGCAGAGCACGCGCCGCCTTCTTGCAGGGGCGCGGGGACCCGCAGCCGGGCTGCTGCCTGGGCTCGTCGCGCCATCTAGTGTCCGCCAGCGCTCATTGCAGGTTGCAGCTGGAAGGTCTGGAAACTGCAATCTAGCTTGTGCACGAGGTGACCTTTAGTCTTCAAAGGCAGATCTCATTTAAAAAGGCAAAAAAAAAAAAAGAAGAAAAAAAATTGGTGGAGCGTTGATTCCTTTACCTGTCAAAGGCTAGAAACACCAAGTGCCAATCATGTGAAGTACATAACGATTGCTCAGGCGCCTGCTCTATGTCAGTCATTTTGTGGGTACCAAGGCTGTGAAGATGAGCCCCAGTCTCCACGTGACCTAGTCTGGTAGGGAAAATCCTAAAGACATATGCCCAGCTACATTAGGATTTCAGGTTAGCAACGCATAATATTTTAGTGTGTGTTCCGTATATACTAAAACATTTCACTGGGCATCCTGTCATGATCACTGTCATTGTTTTTATTAGCTAAATCTGGCAAACTTACATATAAACAGATGACTGCAGTGCAGGTTTCACCAGGTGGCACATAAACTGCTTGAGGACTTTTGCTCTGGGTGCTGGTTAGGAAGGCTTCTCAGGGGTAGAAGTCACGTACGCCAGCGGCTCACAGCTAAAGCCATGGGCAGGGTTGTCCTGGTAGAACTGCACGAGCAAAGGCAAGAGGCCGGGGGCCTCACAGTCCAGCAGTTCTGTTCTGCTAGAGCTGGGGCCTGGTGAGGCAGACAGAGGGTGGGGGTGAGGTTGCTGCTTCATGGAAGGCCTTCTACTATCTTCCCAGGGAGCTGGGTTTTAGCCTGTGTACACGGCAGATGAAAGAAAGGTTTTAAGTAGGAGAGTCACATGACCAAATTTGTGTCTAAGGAGGGGGAATCGGAGAGCAATGTTGAGGATGGATTGGGGGAGCTAAGAAGCCCCAAGACAAAGAGCTCTGGAAGAAATTGTCCAAGGTCAGCGTGCTCAGAAAAGTAGCCGAGCTTGGCTATGAATTGAGGTCTTCTGACTCCAAGTCTAGCATGCCTGTCACTGTCCCCTTCTAATTGCATTATGATTCATGTGTGCAACCATTTTAAAAATCAGGAGTGGCACACCACATCGTGCATGCTTTTCCTTCCTGAAAGATTAGCTCCACCCACATTTGGAAATGTTGACATTCTTCCTCCTGCTTTTCTCTGCCTTCCTACTCCTCTTACGGCCATCCTCAGTGCCTGCCTCTGAGTAGCTCTGCCCCTTTCCCCACACAGAGCGCCCCCTGCAAACCAGACTAACAGGGCTAGTGACAAAGTGAATTATATCCCTCTGAGGTATTTGGCCTTGTTTTCCTTGAGCCACAGCCTGACTTTTTAAAATGTCGTTGGAATGAAGGCACTTGCTTTTTTTCGAGGAGACTAGTAAAAAAGCAGGTGTTTTTTCCAGGCCCATGCAGATGGGCAGGGCAGGGCATTATGTGGTTGTCAGGAGTTGCTTGTTTGGACCTGGTTCATGAAAAGCTGGACAGGAGGCCAAGCAGGGCCTGGTAACTCTCTGCCCTTCCCTCCATGGAGTGAGGTGGGGACTTTGGCAGCAGCTTGGCACGCAGAGGGCGGCCCCGAAGAAAATGCATAAGTGTTGCTTAACAAGGCTTGTGTATGGGTTAGCGGGGAAAGAAGAGAGGACAAACCTACTGTCTCATGCATGGATCACTGGAATCCTGTTGAGACCTTGAGGCCAGAGCTTTATTGAAAAAACTGGATGCATTTAACGGAAGAATGTATAGGAAAAAGGTAAATGAGAATTATAATGTAGTCATGCACCACATAATAACATTTTGGTCAAGGACAAACTGCATATACCACAGTGGTCCCAGAAGAGTATAATGGAGATGAAAAATTTCTATTGCCTAGTGACCTTGCAGCTGTCACAATGACACGGTGCAACATGTTACTCATGTGTTTGCAGTGATGCTGGGGTGCAAACAAACCCACTGTGCTGACAGTCATATAAAAGTCTAGTACATACAATTATGATAATGATAATAAACGACTATGCTAGTGGTTTATGTATTTACCATAGTATACTTTTTATCAGTATTTTAGAGTATAATCCTTCTACTTATTAAAAAAAAAAGTTAACTGTAAAAACAGCCTCAGGCAGGTCCTTCAGGAGGTATTTCAGAAGCAGGCATTGTTACCATAGGAGATGACAGCCCCATGTGTGTTACTGCCCATGGAGACCTTCCAGTGGGACAAGATGTGGAGGTGGAAGACAGTGATATTAATGATTCTGACCCTATATAGGCCTAGGCTAATGTGTGAGTTTGTGTCTTAGTTTTTAACAAAAAAGGTTTAAAAAGAAAAGATAAAATAAAAAATTTTAAAAATAGAATAAAGCGTATAGAATAAGGATACAAAGAAACTATTTTCTACAGTTGTACAATGTGTTTGTGCTTTAAGCTAAGTGTCATTACAAAAATCAAAAAGTTTTAAAAAAATTCAGAGGTTTATAAAGTAAAAATGTTACAGTAAGCTCAGGTTGACTTATTGAAGAAAGAAAATATTTTTATAATTTATTGTAGCCAAAGTGTACAGTGTCTATAAAGTCGACAGCAGTGTACAGTAATGTCCTAGGCCTTCACATTCACTCACCACCCACTCACGGACTCAGTGACCTGCAAGCTCTCTTCAAGGTAAGTGCCCTACACAGGTGTACCATTTTTTATCTTTTATACTATTTTTTCTGCACCTTTTCTATGTCTAGATATGTTGAGATACACAAATACTTACCAATGAGTTTCACTTGCCTACAGTAGACGCTGTACAGGCTTGTAGCCCAGGAGGAATGGGCTATACCACATAGCCTAGGTGTGTGGTAGGCTATGCCATCTAGGTTCGTGTAAATACACTCTATGATGTTCGCACAGTGAGGAAATTGCCTAATGACTCGTTTCTCAGAACATATTCCTGTCATTAAGTGACATATGACTGTACTTGGTAGTACTCTGCAAACAGGCACAAAAGGATGCAGTGGATAAATGTATAAAAAATTATAGACACGCTTAGCTTTATTAGTTATAAGGTGATTTAAAAAGCCTTTTAAATCCTTTTAAATAACCGACAAGTGTCCTTTTAAATAACCGACAAGTGTCTACTGAGTACTTCCCATGTGAATGTCCTTCAGCACTGTCGGGTCTGCAGTGGCAGCCTGGCCAGAAGACTCACTGAACTGTTAGACACCTGGTTGCCGCCCCAGCTCGGAGTGAACAGAGCCGGAGGCGATGGCACAGGTGCTCTGGCACTGGTGTTGGTTCTGAGGCCTGTGAATTGTCAGGGGGCAGGGCACACTCCAGGAGAACGGTGATTATGGAGACTTACATATTTGTAGCGAGTATAACTATGATGCCACAAATTCATTTTCTTTCATTCAAATTAAACCTGGCTCTGAACCCTCCTCCCCGACCTCCATCTGGAGATGGATTTACTCTAAGGTGTCGTTGGTGCCTTCCTCCCCGACCCCAATACCACCACCACCATCATTATCACCACTCACACCAGCAGCAGCAGCACAAGTTGAATAATCCAGGAGGCCCACGAGGTGCCTAGAAAAGAGGCCAGGCCTCCAGTACCCAGTTTCTAAGTTTTCTGCCAATATCTGGATGGTCCATGTCTGCACAGAGCTTGAGGCTTGTATTCTTTCAAAGTTTTTGGGGAACTTTGCAAACCTGGGGACCCCTGGTACTGGGTCCATCTCTGGAAGCTCCGTGCAGCACCAAGTGCCTCTGGGCTCCAGCCACCTCTGGCACGGCTGCACAGAGAGGGCCTGAGCCCAGTCCTCACCCAGCCTGTGGGCTGCACTCTTCCTCTTCCTCTCCCTCTCCTCTCCCAGCAGCACTTCTTCAGTGAGATCAAGACAGGGTATCAAAAGACACGATAAAGTATTCCAGCAGCTTCCATTTTCTGCATGGAGGATGGATCGGGGTGGAGGGGGAGGGATAAAGAGCCTCATTAACCTCTTGAAATCTGGGAGGGGAGCATGAGAAAGGAAACTATTGAGAATTCAATGCAAATTAGTATCTCAATAAATCATCCTGCTACAGATTATTATTAGGCCATTCATAGCCCATGGAGACAGGCAGCAGAGCACAGTGAATAAGTGCTTGGAATCTTGGTTCTTGCTCTCCACTGACCTTGCCCCAGTTTTCTGGTAAGCAAACCAAAGGTGGTCACAATAATACTTGTCCTAGCTGTTCTGGGAGGATCAAAAGGGTTAATACATACACAGCACTTAGCACAATACTGGGACCAGTGAAGGCAGCAAATGTTAGCTGTTGTTATTGTTATACCTCTAGTTTCACTGATGCGAATACCCACCCTCCCTCATAGCGCGATTTCAAAACGTTACTCTAGCAACAGTATCTGTCCCTTTTCTCAAGGCTGACAATACCTCCCTCTCCACAACCAGTAAGACAGGAAAAGAAGAAAAGAGGGGACGAGGAGGTCACGGCCCATCCTGTGCTAAGTGTGCTGACCAAAGGTGCGCTTCTAGCCTTTGCCTACCCAGGTGGTCCATACTCCCAGGAGAAGGGAATGTTCTAGCTGTGACGATGTTCCTGACAGAATGATTTCAGGGGTCTGTGGGAGGGGTGGCGGGATGTGCTCTGTGCAGGTGGAGCTAGTCACCATTAGAGGTGTGCATCGAAAGAGCCCTGGACCGGGCGTCTTCTCCCGTCCCCTCACCTGGCTCCATCTCTCGACTCTGTAAGCATCATTTCCTCAGTGGTGTCTCCTCTGTGCCCAATCTAAATTAGCTGCCAGCTGTCATTCTATCTCATAGTTTCTTCCCCTTTACTGTTAGCCTTTATCCAGGTTGCAATGAGGGATATTGAGCACGTTTATGTGTTCAGGGTCTTCTCCCCCAGTAGACGATACAGCTCTAGAGGGCAGGGATTAAATGTGTTTTATTGACCAAGTACAACCACTTAGCTCTAACTTTTTAATCTGTCAAATGAGGATGGTAATACTGCTTTTGCCTACCTCACTGAGCTGTGAAATTAAAGAAGATAATACATGGGAAACGTGCTTGTAAATCATAGAACATGGCGTGGATTTAGCTCCGCTTAGTGCTGTGTCTATTTGAACGTACAGCACAAGCTGAGGACGTGTGAAATGAGCTCCTAGACAGATTAGCTTTGTGTTAGATGAGATAATAGAGGGAGGTGGTCAGAACAGATGGACACTGTGAAAGCTCTTATTGCCTAAAGTCAAAGATAGCAACCTCTAAAAATACCATATTCACTTAGTCCAGCCCTAGTAGGATTGAAAGAGTTAAATAGGAGCCCCTGTGGCTGGAGATGTCTAAACACATGGGAGAGTGAGTATCCCAGAGCTTTGTGCTCTGCACACTGGGGGAGGTTTTGAAAGTTAGTTCTCAAGCGAGATGTTCCTTTCCTACCAAGAGGCAAGGTGTTCACTGTGACATCTTCCCTGCTCCACAGCATGAGACTGCAGAGGGAGGGGAGACACTTCCAGGCAAAGGGCTGTGGCTGCCAGCGTTGCACAGACAGTAAATGGGAAGAGGGTGCCTTTCCTTAGGGTCAAACAGTGCACAGGTGTGTGCAGTGTCATCTTTGGAACAGGAGAGATGGAGCCCGAGACATGTAGTTGATGAATACCCTAGTCCTGGGCTGCGACTGCTTTGCTTTTGATAGATGAAGCAGGAAATAAGAAAATTATCCAGGCCGGGCGTGGTGGTTCATGCCTGTAATCCTAGCACTCTGGGAGGCCGAGGCAGGAGGATCACTCAAGGCCAAGAGTTCAAAACCAGCCTGAGCAAGAACGAGACCCCATCTCTACTAAAAATAAAAAGAAATGAATTGACCAACTAAAAACATATAGGAAAAATTAGCCGGGCATGGTGGCGAATGCCTGTAGTCCCAGCTACTCGGGAGGCTGAGACAGAAGGATTGCTTGAACCCAGGAGTTTGAGGTTGCTGTGAGCTAGGCTGATGTCACTGTACTCTAGCCTGGGCAGCAGAGTGAGACTCTGTCTCAAACAAACAAACAAAAACAAACAGAAATTATCCATTCCAATGGCCAGTGAGGGGCAGGAATCACTGAGGTTGGGAACACAGAGACTAGATGGCACTAGACCAGGAGGATAATAGGGAAAGAGATCAGATTGTACCCCCAAAAGACCTATTTTTCTTTGCTAACCCACTCTCGGGTTTTGTCCTATTTCTTAGGGAGGCAGGATAAGGTGTTGACACCCCAACTGCACTGGGTCTTCCACGTTGCTCGATGTGCATGTGAGGATGGTCTGACTACTTACTAGGCTGTGCACAGTCTGTTTGCATGCTTTATGGTGTCCCTGACTCTCCAAGGACACCAGATTTCCTGTGGTTAGAGGAGGACCTAGCTTTTCCCAGACCCCCAGCTCAGGCCTGCGTGAGGTTTCCTTACTATGTCTTTACAGAGTTGCGACTGCCTGGAACAGAAGCAAAGGTGGGCAGTGAGTCTAGGATAGGTAACAGCTCAAAGCAAACAGAAACAGGCCCTAGGATGGGCGGCAGGTGGACCGGAAGATAAGATACGTGAACAAAGGCCAAGTTTGAGAGTGGGATAAGCAAAGTCACACGTGACAACATAGGGGGAGATGGGCTGGGGGCCACACATGTGGTGAGCATGAGAGGGAGAAGGGATACAAACCTGTCACACTTAAAAAAAAAATCTTAATTTATTAAATGAATGTTTACTACCAGCTTAATTACTTGATTTTAGGCCCAGAAAGATTGGGGTTAACGTTACTGTCATCTGTCATGAAATGGTGGCCACAGAAAGAGGCTTCTATAGGGAAGGTACTGCAGGAGCCCACCTCTTATTCTTTCTGGATTTTCCAGCTGGCGTGAGAACCGCGTTGCAGGGGCGGCCAGTGCAGGGCACCGCAGGGCATCAGAGAGCAACGGGGCTGGCGGGGCCAGGGTGTCCTCTGGAAGCCCGTAATCGACGCCAAGGGAGAAGGCCAGGGTCACTCTGGGGTGGGGTGCTGTGGGGGAGACCAGGCCTGCACCCTGTGCACGGGGGCCACACGGGAAAAGGAAGCAGCCCAGGGAGGCCCTGGAGTAGGGCACACAAGCGGAGAAGCCGCGGGCGAGGAAGGGGAAAGCGTCTCCCTCCGCCGTGAGCCCGGGGCTGCAGGAGCAGGTAGCGCTGTCACTCAGGGAACAGTCACTGCTCCACCCACCCTTGGGGGTCCCGGGAGGAAAGTGCTCACCCTCTCCTGACATGCCACACGCTAGCTGCGGAGGTGAGTAGCGGAAGAGTCTCATGAAAGTCGACAGGGTATTAACGCGGATCCTTAAAAACCCAAGTGCAGCCTGCGAGTCCGCAGCGTGGGCGGCGGAGGCGTGTGTTCTGCGGAGGAGCCGCGGGGCCTGCAGAGGAGACAGGGCAGCTTTGTGCACTCCGGGCAGTGAGCGCTGCCAGGACGCCTCCGCGTGCCTCAGGCCGGCCCCAGGCCCCCAGCAACATGCAGGGGCTGCTCTGCACTCTCCTCCTCACCGGCCTGGCGCAGGTAAGTTCTCCCCCCTCACCCCCTGCCTCCCGGAGACCACAGCCATGCTTAGTTCTTCAGGCCAGAAATTTTAAAAAATGAAGATGGGGGAAGAGGGAGGATAAATTACTTGGGGAAACACTTCCTAAGAAATAGAAAGCCATTTTCCTCTCCAAATAAAGACCTGCTTCAGTCCATTAGCTTCATGGAAGAAACGTAAAACATTTCCCCTTTCAGCCATCGGCGCTGAAGCCTGCTTTTGCCGTGTTTGAGCAGCCCCACACTCTGCTATGCATTTGTGCAGCGGAGTGCAAGGCACAGCACCTCCTTGGGACGCGCCCTGCCGCCCGCGCCGGGCAGGACACAGCGTCTCTTCATGCCGGGTCCAGGCTGGGGCTCAACTTTCCATAGTTATTTGCAAAATGTGCAGAGCCCCTGGAAAAACGGACTTGGACAACGACCTTTTTTTCAGTTAAGCCTGTCCTTATTTGAAAGGAGCACTTCGGGACACACATTTACGTTTTTAAAACATTCTACGATTTTGTCTTTTCTCAATCCATGTGTTTCTCACTTCATGAAAGGGAATCAGGCCATGGACGCTTTGAAATATTTCAAGCCACAGACCAAAGGGAAGTTTAATTTAATACGAGCAATTCATTGCCTTAGTAGTTTTAAATAAGAAGATTAAAACAGGATGACTTATTTTATTGATTTATGTACACAGTGGAGGTTATTGTTGGCACAAGGGGGCACAGCTTTCGAAATCTTTTGGTGACTTAGAAAACGTGGACACGTCTGTGAGTTAATAGTTGCTTAGGCATTTTAGAAAACAAGGGATTGGAAATTGTTATACTGTATATAAATAGGTATCTATATATATCTATATCTAAATATATATATAAAAATATACTACATATAAACAGATTTATGATTTCAAAAGGATCATGACAAGAATGTCAGTGGTCCAGGTCATTTCTGCTGTTAGGAGGGGCAGGTCTCCCCTGCAGACCGAGATCTGGCCAGCTATTAATATCCTATTCCACTACTCTTGAGAAAAGGCCTGTCATTGTGGATTGAGAGCTGCTACATGTTCCGAAGCAGCAAGCATTCCAGTATAGAGACATGTGTTCAAAATAAACAAACACAAAAATGTGTTAGATACAGAAAGTATTATTTTGTGCTTAACTTTGCTTTTATGAGTTGTTGAAGGGCTGATAATGCCTACTATTTATCGAGCATCTGCCATGTGCCAAGCACTGTGCTATACTTTAGTCATGATCTCAGTTTTTAAAGCAATCTAACGAGGTGAATATCCCATTTTATAGAGGAGACTGAGGCTCAAAGATCAAATCTAAGACCACAGAGCTATCCTAAAGCTTAGACCTGTTGTCAAAATGCCTATTCTTTCTATTGTCATTCTAACAACTCTTGAGATTTCGCTATTGAAAACAATCAAAATATTTCTGAAGATAAAAATATACAATTGTTTATATTTACCCACATATTTGCTATTTCCAGGACTCTTCATTTCTTCCTATATTTCTGAGTTATTATCTATTGTAATTTTCCTTCAGACTAAAGATCTTCCTTTAGTATTTCTTGGGAGGCCAGTCTGCTAGCAACAATTTCTCTCAGTTTTTGTTTATCTGGAAAAGTCTTTTATTTAACTGTCATTTTTGAAAGATAGTCTCATTGGATATAGAATTCTAGGTTGGCAGGTTTTTTTTCCTTTCAACATATCTTTGGGCATTACCTTCTGGTCCACTTCTTCCTCTTCTTTTTATGAGAAGTCAGATCTCATTTTTATTGTTCGTCTCCTGTATGTAATGTTTCCCTTTTCTCAGCCTACTGCCATAATTTTCTCTTTATCCTTGGATTTCAACAGTGTTACCTTTCAACCTCAGAGATGATCTGTTAATGCTTCAAGACTGGAAGGATAAATGGGTGTCCCCAAGTGGCTGATATTGGGAGTGGCATTTCATTAGGGAGCAAAATGAGAAAAAAACAAGGAGGAGAAAAGGAACACGGGGAGTCTGGTAAACAGTAAGGCAGGAGCGAGAGCATGCTGAGAGCTAAGGCTTGCCAGGTGGGCATGGACCAGAGCAGGGAGGATTTGGGCATCATGCTTAGAATTTGGGCTGCACACTGCAGACAGTGGGGAACCACTGTCAGTGGGGAACCACCGATGGGCTTTAAGGAGAGGAGTAATGCAACCACATAGTTCTTTAAAGAGATCCCTCCAGCAGCAAAATAGTAGATGCACTTGAGAAGTCGTTCTTGAGGCTGGAAGGCCAGTCAGGAATTTGTGGCAATAGTACTTAGTAGCAGTGAAATGGGGAAGAGTATCTAGTTCTAGGGAGATGAGGACTACAGAATAAGTGGGATAAGCCACCGAACAATAGTGGGATGGATGACTTTTAGCTTCCTGCCTTGACACTTTGGAGGTGAAACTTTGTGGGTGAAAGATGATGAGTTTTGGGCCTGAGTTTTTCCTGTAGGACATTTAGGTAGTGGTATCCAGTAGGCAGTCAGCTCATGGGTCTAGAGCTCAATGGAGAAGTCCAGGTTGGAAATTTAGTTCAGAACTTCCATAGGATGGAAACTAAAGGCAAAGGGGTGCATAAGATTGCCAAGAGGCAGGGTGTAGAGTGAGAAGAGCAACACAGTAAGGTTACAAAGCACCAATAAGCCTAAATGTAAGTCAAATTCAGGGGAGCAGGAGCCTGTGAAGGAGGCTGGGAAAGTGTGCTGGGAGGAGGGGGAGGGCCAGGTGCAAGAAAGTCAGGGAAAGGAGAGTCAGATGCCTTACAGATGGGGGGCAAGGAGACTAAAGATATTCCATGAACATGAGATAAGCTGAGAGGAGACATGCCTGTGAATCTGGCATGTGAATTGCTGGTGGCCATGGCTGAACCTGTGCAAAACTGAGAAGCAGGCAAAACATTTCTTTTAGTTTAAAACCTTTTTTAGAATTCTAGCCTATTTCTACTCCCTTCTCCACTTTTGCTTCTTCCCCAGAAGCCTGGTGCTGTCCTATCCTCCCCATCAAAATTTATTTTCACACTGTGCATTTGGCTTTTAACTAACAGCCAGAGATGTTGCTCTTTCCTGGGGCATACATGTGTTACCAGTGATAAGAAAAAGGCTGAGAATTTCATGGTAGGATTTTATACTGATACTTCTCAGTGTAGAGTTTTTGAGTTGGAGAGAGGCTTAGATCTCTGATTCATTCCAACTGCTCTCAGGTCCATCAAATAAACATTGAGAGTTAATTACATAAACTAGTCACCAGGCACTGTGCTAGGTGCCAGCGGTACATCTACAAATGAGCCACAAGCACCCGGGGTTGGGTGGCTTTATGGCTGGTGGAGGAAACAGGCACTTCCTCAGATTATTTCACTTCAAAGACTTGTCCAAGGCAGGGAGGTTATAGAAAGCTTCCTGGAAAAGGTGATACCTGAACAGAACCTTGAAGGATAACTAGGTGAAGAAGGAGTAGAGGTTGGGGAAGAATGTTCCAGGCAGGAGGAACAGCATCATATATGGAGGGAATGGCAGGCGATTTAATTTTCTGGACTATAAAGAATATGAAGACTGCAAGAGATGGGGAGGGCCCTGGATGCTGTGCCTAGGAGCTTTCATCTTTCCTGCAAATCAGTGACTCTCATGTGAAGCATGAAGGTGAGGAAGAGATCCAGAATGGTTTTCAGCTTCCTGGCTCGGGGACCTGAGTGGATGGTGACACCATTCACTAAAACGGGAACTGTTAGCTGAGGAGCAAGTTGGTGGGGTGGGGGCGAGGTACTTGCAGAAGTGGATGTATCCAGTAGCAAATAATGAGTTGTTAATAAGTTTAAGGGGAGAGGTCTAGGCTGGAGACAGAGGCAGAGAATCAGTGATTCAGGCAATGCCAAAGCTGGGTGCAGTGGGAGCTAGGCCTGGTCAAGGACGGAGCAGGGCGAGGGCTGAGGGCTGAGGCTCTGGAACCTGCCTGCCTGATTTAAATCTCTCGTCTACCACTTACTTAATAACCTTGGACAGGTTAAATAATCTGAGCCTCAGGGTCCTCATTTATAAAATGGGTCATATAGCTTCCTACTGCTACTATGACAAATCGCCACAAGTTTAGCAGCTTAAAACAACACAAATTTTTTATGTACAGTTCTGGATATCTGAAGTCCAAAAACAGGTCTTAAAGGGCTAAGGTCACATGTCGGCAAGACTGCATTCCCTCTGGAGGCAGCAGGACAGCACCTGTTCTTTGCATTTCCAGCCTTTAACGGCTGTCTGCCTTCCTTGGATCATGGCCCCCTTTCAGCCATGGCATCGTTCCGCCTCTGCTTTTCTGTCCTCACAGCCCCTTCTCCCTTACACCTGCTTCCCCCAGGTGGATCCAATGTACTTGTGATTACACTGGGCCCACCTGGATAGCCCAGGACGCCAACCCCAAGATCCTTAACTTGGTCACATCTGCATTATGTCTTCGTCATGTAAGGTAACATACTAATAGATTCCAGGGATTAGGACATGGACATCTTTGAGGGTACCACTATTCTCCCTATCACATGGGATAATAAGTACTGCATACTGTGGCTATGAAGGTTATGTGAGATAACTATGTAAAAGTACCTGGCACATAGGAAGCACCATGTTCTTATATTTAATAAATATTTGTTGCAGCCAGCAAGACAGACATTAGGCAAAGACCTTGCTCTCAAGCAGCTCACATTCTTGATGCAGGGATCAGAAAAGCAGCAACTAAAATACATAGGTAGTAAGGCAGGTGCTGAGGTGTACGGGGAAAGGGCTGGGGTAGAGAGCTCTTATATAAAGGGGGGCCCAAAGAGGGCCTCGCTGAGGAACTTGAGCACAGACCTAAAGACAATGAAAGAGTGACCCATGGAGATGTCTAGGGGCAGAGCTGGCTTGTGGCTGGAGTGAAGGGAGCAGGGGGTGAGTGGTCGCGAGCAAAGGGAGATGGGGATGTGGGGAGTAGATGATTCAGGGCCTTGGAGGTAGTTTGGATTTTATATTGAAATGGGCAAAGAGTGATATGAACTGACACATTTTAAAAGAATCATTCTGGATGCTGAGTGGACGAAACAGGGAGCAAGGAGGCCACTGTACTCATCCAAGTGCAACACATGGTGGCCTGGATCCGATGGCAGCAGGGGGATACTAAGAAATGAGCAGGGTGGGTATAATTAAAAGGTGTCAGGATTTACTGATGGGATTGGATGTAAAATGTGAAATAGAAGAGCCAAGAATGATCTGACTCCAATGTATTTTTTTTGAAATTGGCCTTTGCTCAAATAGGGAAGTGCATGGGAATTTGTTTTTGGTTGTGTTAAATTTGCTTGCCTATGTAGCAACTCAGTGTAGATGTTAAGTAGGCGGTTTGAGTCTGAGTCAAGAAGGGAGGTATGGCCAGGAGACATGAGATGTAGTGAAGGGAAGGTACTTCAGAAGTCTTAGCCATGGGGGCTCCAATGTTTAGAGATTAGGAGGATGAGAAGAAACCAGAAAAGGAGACTGAGAAGGAGCAGTCAGTGAGGAAGCAAAAATAAGAATGAAGTCTTGGAAACTGAGTGAAGAATAGTTTAAAGAGACAGTGATCATGTCAAATGCTCATAAGTATTATTATTTTTACTACTAATTCACCACAGTGTATTCTACCTATTTGGAGGAAATCTTTTTTTTTTTTTTTGAGACAGAGTCTTGCTCTGTTGCCTGGGTTAGAGTGCCGTGCATCAGCCTAGCTCACAGCAACCTTAAACTCCTGGGCTGAAGCCATCCTCCTCCCTCAGCCTTCCGAGTAGCTGGGACTACAGGCACACACCACCTCGCTGGCTAATTTTTTTATTTTCAGTAGAGACCGGGTCTTGCTCTTGCTCAGGCTGGTCTCCAACTCCTGAGCTCAAGCAATCCTCCCGCCTCGCCTCCCAGAGTGCTAGAGCCACCTTGCCAAGCCTGGGGGAAATCTTCTATTCCTATAATACCTCTGAAATTAGTTTGAGGAACCATTTCTAACAACACCTTTATTATCGAATGAAGTTCTGCTGCAGGGCACAGGGCGCTGGGTCTTTAGACGGGACACCTGAAGGAAGGCCCGGAGAAGCATCGGAAGTGCAGCAGCGTAAACAGTTTTGTCACTGGCCTTGCAAATGTCCTTATCAGAAACCCAGTTGTCCTCCTGGAGTGAGCTTCGTGAGGGACGGCTGTGGATGCTGTAGAATCTGTGCCAAGCAACCAGGGGATGTCTGCAACGAAGCCGACCTCTGTGACCCACACAAAGGGCTGTATTGTGACTACTCAGCAGACAGTCCTAGGTATGAGACTGGAGTGTGCGCATGTAAGTGTCTCCTTCTGGACCTGTTGGAAAAGGCTGAGTCTAGGCAGAATTTTTTTTCCCCCAGCAATTGTTAACTTGGAGTGTTCAGCTTACTGTGGTTAAATATGAGGTGGGTTTAGTTTCACACACCAGGGGATTGGCTCCATTGTGTTGGACACCATGTGAAATTAGCAGATGCTTACTCACATTCATAAACCTATTGTTTTCATTGCATTGAGGTGATCTTGCAGTTCTTCTCAGTAATTGCTTTTAATGATAGAAAATAGGAGAAATGATCTAAACAGAGTCTGATGTCTAAAAGTGCCACAAAATGACAGCTTTTGTTAATACTGTCAAAAACAATATGAATTCAGCCATTTCTGTAACTGAAAAATAATCCTGCTTAAAAATATAAGGCTGTATGACTAGCATTCAGACATACTACTTTAACCTTACCCTCCCAACTAACGATCAAGTTGCTGTGCTTTTTACTGCAGCAGATTTGTAACAAAGAAGGTGAGGTCACCCCAAACCACAGCCTGACCCTCAGCTTTATGGTTCTAAACTCTAGAGATGGAGTCAAACTATCTAAGCCTACAACACACTGTTAGTCAGGATGCCAAATTGTTTAGGATAAAAAGCAAAACATCTAAGGGAAGAGAAATACTCTTGTCACCTGGGCAGTTTAGTCTCTCTGCAGAAAAGTCTTAAATGGGAAGGCAAATTCCTACCAGAAGTTTGAGCACGGCATGAAGGAAAGATAGGCTCTAGCTTCAGAGTCGGACTGAATGTATAGAGCTGTTCAAGTTTGATAACTTGATCCCCCGTCAGCATTATATCGTATTGGGAAAGAATATGAGATCTGGGTTCAAATCCTGATTGCTCCTCTGAGAAACCTTGATCAAGTTGTTTAATCTCTCTGTGTCTCAGTTACATCATATGTTTGTCCTGGCTTATAGAGTTCCTGGAAGGGTCAAATTAAATAATGACATAAAACCTAAAACCCCCAGCACAATATGCAGTAGGCTTTCAAAAATGATTTTTATTTGTGGGAATTCTACGGGGAAAGCAAGACTCTGGCTTTCAGGACACCCCTGTCTCTCAAACTGGGCAGATTATTTCATTAACCTCACACACACTTAGTGAGCGTTCACTATGGAGCTGGGCACTGTGGCCAGCAATCGGGGATACAACAGGGAAGAAAAGATACAGAGTCTGTGTCTGCCCTTACAGAATCAAAGTGTATTATGTCAGACAGAGCTCTCCACAAGTGACTGCACACAAAATGTGATGTGACTTTTAAGAGAGCACAGCCATGAGGATGGGGATTGGGGATAATCTATATCTGGAGTCACAAACTATGGCCTGGGTGTCTAATTTGGCCCACAGCCTGTTTTTGTAAATAACATTTTATTAGAACATGGCTAATTCATTTACATGGAGTCTGGCTGCTTTCCAATGGCAGGGTCAATTTCAATAGACTCTGTCCTGCAAAAAGCTAAAATATTTACTACTTGGCCCTTTATAGAAAATTTACCAATCCCTGATCTAGAATATTTAAAAAATTTTTTTGTCCCATGAGGACCTCTTTATAATCTTAGAAATTCACAAGGACCCAAGAGCTTTTACATGGGTTTTATCTATGGATATTTAATAATGAATTAGAAATTTAAAAATATTTATTAATTCATTTAAAAATAAACCCATTGCAAATATTTTTTATGAAAAAACTTATTTTCCAAAACAAAAATGTTTAGTGAAAATAGTGACATTGTTTTACATTTTTGCGAATCTCTCTAGTGTCTAGCTCAGTAGAAGATAGCTAGATTCACACATCTGCTTCTGCTTTCAATCTATTGCTGTTTTTCTGGTTAAAATATATGAAGAAAATGTGGCTTCACACAGCTATGTAATTGGAAAGGGAATATTTTAACAGGCTTTTCAGATAATTGCGAATATACTTTTTTGATATTATATTAAAACTTGACAAGTGGTCGTTTTTTAAAATTACCTGCATCGTGGAATCTGAAACCACATCAATAAACTTTGAACTCTGTGACATTGAAAATACATTGGTCTACCCAAGACTCACTTGGAATGAGTCTTTTACTCATGCATAATTTTGTCATTCAATGCTTTATTTGGAAAATATCAGTTCACTGTGTTTTAGATGTTCAAAATGTTGATATACTTAATTATGAGATATTTTTAAAAATCACATGAATTAATATCACTCGCATCAGAAAAGTCTACATATTGAGTAGCTATAAAGATTGGGTAGATACAAGTTTTCCAAAATTCTAATTTTTGCTTGAAGGCTTAAATTCTATCATCGGCAACAAATATTGTCAGTTGTTTTCTCTGAAGTAACAGGTTTACTTTGTTTGTTTTCAGGAAAATGTTTCCAAAATACCCAAGTTTGAATAACCATAGTTTATCGTCAGTCATTTAAGTAAAATTCTCAATAAAAAAGTTGCTAGTTCAGCTCACAATTTGAACAATGGCATACATAGTTCCTTAAGTTTCTTTAAGATAGCTATTGTACTTTGGTACATAGACTTTTCCATATATACTTTCTATTTTGTCATACAGAATATTAAAAGGACATATTTGATACTTAAGATTTAATAAAATTAATAAGTTTTATTATGCCATCAAGGACATTTTTAGGCAAAATTAGCCTTTGTTTCTTTTAGGGACATGGCAAGGAAAAATACAATGACTATCTCTACAGTTTGATTTATGCTAAGGCCCAGCAGTTTTAGCTGCCTTTACTTTTGTACTACAGTGCAAATATCAACACAGTAAAATATCAACCACACTGGTATTTTGAAGAGTTTTGACCTTGATCTCCCAAAGGCCTCTCAGGTACTACCAAGGCATTGGTGGACCATACTTGGAGAAGGGCTGATCCCGAAGGTCAAGAATACTCCTTAAAAGAAATGAAAGTCTCCTCCAATTCTCTTAACAGAAAAATCAGTTACTTTGCAGTACTGTAGTTAAATAAATTATGGTTTCTTCAGACATTCACTTATCCTGTCTTCCTAAGAATGTATCCTAGCCTATTGTTGGATGTCTGGGGAAAACTGTCTCATGAGGCATCAACCCATCTCTCAGATTTATAATCGACTGCTATAGTTATGGTGATTTTTAAATTAATTTTACTCCAGAATAGGACCTTTACTTGGTCTTAATTTTGTAAATGACCATTTGAAGTTTATAGCCTACAATTAATGAAAATGCCTCATTTTAACCTTTCTACAGATGTTTTGTGATGGAGGTTCCAAATGGGGCCCAAGAAGTTGAGAACTATATTCATAAAGGAGATAGCTATTTCTTCTAAGGTATATAATTGGAGGTCTAGACTATTACAAGTTATGGCTTCTTTGGCAATTTTGCTCTTTTCTCTTTTCAGACCTTGTAGCTGTTGGATGTGAGTTCAACAGGGTACATTATCATAATGGCCAAGTGTTTCAGCCCAATCCCCTGTTCAGCTGCCTCTGTGTGAGTGGGGCCATCGGCTGCACACCTCTGTTCATACCAACGCTGGCTGACAGGCACTGCTCTGGAGCTAAAGGGGGAAAGAAGTCTGATCAGTCTAACTGTGGCCTGGAACCATTACGACGGCAGCTTTCAACAAGCTACAAAACAATGCCAGGTGCTCATAAGCAGAGCTATTTTTCATGTATGACTTTGGTGGTTTTCTTTCATGTTCCTTTAATGTACCATAGGTACTAAGTACTTATTGATTGGTAGTCGGAGTGAAATTTAATTATTTGGGTGTAGCATCTTATTCAGTCTTTGCCTTAGGCAGGTGTAAGTACCTGAAAAGGAAACTTTATAATGTTTTAGATTTTTCTGGTAAAATATTTTAAAATATTTTCAAAAGATTTACTAGGTCAGGAAACTCTTCTAAAATCTTATACTTCTGCTTATTCCCAACCTCTTCTCAGGGAAATTGACCAAATATAGGTACCCTAGAGAAACTTTTATTTGTATTTGTTCTGTTATGGGCAAGAAGCTTGACCATTTAGTTCCCAAAATTTTCAAAGGCAACCTTCCTATATGGTACAAGCAGAAATGGAAGTCACCTGATGAAAAATATTTAAGGACTGACACATGCTTTGAAATTGTAAATATTATTTCTAAAAATCGAAAACTGATATAAAGTCCCCTCATTCACTCTGAAATAGAAGCTCAACAATTACTAATCTCCTCTCTCTCTAAACACACACACACACACACACACACACACACACGCACTTTTAAGTTAAGTTACCCACATATGTATGTAGCAAGAAAAATCAAATGCAATTCTTTATTAATACTCTTAAGCACCTGGCCATTTGCTGCTAGCTTAAATATATTCATAAACCTTGTATTCAGTTCTGCTCTAAATTAGCAACTTATTTAAGTACCAGGGTATTTTGGAGACAGGAGTTTTAAAAATACCAGCAAATGAAGCACAGAAAAGGAAGGTCTCAAAAGGGATAATATCGATGTCTGGTTCTTGCTCACATTTCTGTGTTCTCATCTAGAAATCAAGAATGCTTTTTTATTGAAGTTTAGAGCTTAGTGAAAGGTGCCATGGAAATACAGAATATTTGTATAAGTTCCCTTTTATTATGTGGATATTTAATAAAAGCAACTATAATCAGAGAAATGAGTTTTCGATATTTAAAAACTAACTATGAAAAGAACAAACTTAAGGACTCTGTATCAGTTAATCAGAAAAAAATTGACCAACTCGTGAATTTGTATTTATCATACACAGTTATTCAGCTGACAGCATGACTCTACTAATGCTCTAAAACCTCTGAAATTATAAGCCAAATTGTTCTCTTGTCAACATGTACCAAACATTTGGCTTTCTGCATCGGATCTTAGTGACTCAATATAGGGCTCTTCTTAGAACCCATGCGTGAACTTTGCTGGAGAGACTACCTTAGAGCAGTTTTTCATAAGTAAAGCTCTTTGGATAAGTTTAAGTTGGTTTCATTTGTGAAGTTAGAGCACTTTCAGTGGATTTGCTTGAAGCCTGGTTGAAGAAGGGATCAGATGGTCAGCCTTAGTAGTTAGCGCTTTGCTACATAAAATCAAAAAAATCTCTCTAAGTACTCTCTGGTATTTGAGATTTAGGACTAGATATGTTTCAAAGGAAGTATATGTTCAGTCTAATGTCTCTCCTCTGCTTAACTGTGAAACTGCATTTATGTCTCACACAGGAATTTGGCTTTAAAAATTAACCATGACAGAAAAACACACACTTTAAGATACATTTGTGATAATAACTTACATGGTCTATGGTTGGAATCTAGCTTTTTTTTTTGTTTTTGAGACAGAGTCTTGCTCTTTTGCCCTGGCTAGAGTGGTGTGGCGTCAGTCTACCTCACAGTAACCTCAAACTCCTGGGCTCAAGCAATCCTTTTACCTCAGCCTCCCGAGTAGCTGGGACTACACGCATGTGCCACCATGCCCGGCTGATTTTTTCTATATATTTTTAGCTGTCTGGCTAATTTCTTTCTATTTTTAGTAGAGATGGGGTCTCGCTCTTGCTCAGGCTGGTCTCGAACTCCTGATCTTGAGCAATTCTCCTGCCTCAGCCTCCCAGAGTGCTAGGATTACAGGTGTGAGCCACCATGCCCAGACGGAATCTAGCTTTTGCTGGATCAGTATGAAGCATGCAATGACATAATGCCCTCATGCTTTTCTCAATGCTCACCAAACACTAAGCTTTTTGCTTAAAAAATCTCTTCCAGTTTTCTTACTTTTAAATGACTGTTTAATTCCTGAACTGCAGCTCATACTTTAACAAGTGGGGTTACTGTTGATGCGGTAATCTATCCTACCTTTCTTTATTGCAGATGTGTGCCAGGCTTCTAACCTGTTTCCTGCCTTGAGGTCTTTAAACTGTTGTCTACCTTCCAGGTATCTTCATGTTTCTGCTGCTTCTCCCTCAGTTCTATCTGCAGTCCCAAGCTCCTCCTGTAATAACATTGAAAGCAGTATCATACTATCATTCAAAAATAGCACATACTTTAAAGTGACTATTTCCTATGAAGAATTTTTTCTGGGTCTTTTTAGAGTTTTAAATTGATTTTTTGAAGGAAAATAGCCAGAATTTTCCTATGCAGACTCAAATCACAAACTTACTTCTAAGGCATCTATTTAAAAAGGCACATTAACCTTAAGGAAATACCTTGAGACAATAAACCACTATGTAGTTTGCTTAAAATGAACCAAGGGGCCTGATTCATTCATAACAAGAAGCCACCCAATGAATTTACACGGAGAGGGAAAAAATTTACACCCTCTTATAATCTATTTACCCTCTTCCTCTCCTGTTTCTCTGAAGCAGCAGATAGTGGAGGGGCTCTATCAATCCACCACTCACCTATCTATTCACAGATTCATTCATCCATTTGTCCCCTTTGTCTTTCTGTAAGCGATCTGAAATGGATAGCCACTTGGAGACTACCATGGGTCAATAACATAGGAAATGTGAAAAGTAAGCTGAATGAATAACACATTTGCAATGACTTAGTATATAATGATTATTTAGTTTAGTTCAGTGTAATACTACTTGAGCTTATAAGAGATTTTCTAAAAGACTAGATTAAAACACATGAAGGAAAACTGGTCTCATTGACAGTATAATTCTCAAGTCTTTTTGTATTTTAGATTTTAACATATGAAATTTAACAATAAGATCACACTATTCTGGTCGAATTCCCTAATCCTACTAATGTTTATCTCAATGTCTACTGGAAGTGAGGCAAGAACCAGGGAAAAGACAGATTATCAACTAGAATATAGCTTAGGTGTAGTATTCAGAGGATAGGCTAAGCAGAAAGATGCAAATGGGTAAATCAACTCAGTTTTTCAAAGATAAAGTATTTTTATTCCTCTTAAGAAACTGGACTGTAATACTTGGTTGGTTACGTGGAGAGTGGCAAAAGGGATATAGAATAAATTAGACAACAAGCTTCTTTTATTCTGAGATACATTATGTTAAAATAAAAATTCAGATCTCTTTAATATTAGCTTAAAAATAATTAAAAATTATCTATCATACAAGTATGTGTATAAATATGCATTTTCCCCTTATTTTAGCTTATAGAAACCTCCCACTTATTTGGAAAAGAAAATGTCTTGTGCAAGCAACAAAGTGGACTCCCTGTTCCAGAACATGTGGGATGGGAATATCTAATAGGGTAACAAATGAGAACAGCAACTGTGAAATGAGAAAAGAGAAAAGACTGTGTTATATTCAGCCTTGCGACAGGAATACATCAAAAACAGTAAAGGTAAAGTCTAGATTTAAGTTAATTGTAATTCGATCTTAAGAGATTCCTTAAAAGTATTAATATGTTTGTGTTTTGAAGAGAAGGTTGGTGTTCGGTTCTAAGAAACATAAAACTACCTCATTATAACTCTTAAAGTCAAACTATCTCAGAGGAAAACAGATAGTAATCTAACTGTACTTTGTGGGGAAAATTTTACCAAGCAGAGAGGTAATGTTAACCTGTTGATTCTAGACACTAACAACTGAATAATGTGGGTCTTGATCAGCCTGATTTGTTGTGGTAACCCTCCACGTATATTGTTAAGAGTAGATCCTTTTTAGATTCTAACTTATGTTTTCTATGTTAATTGTATGTGGTGAAATTAAAGCAACGAATAAGATTTTGGTCGCTATACCATAGTTATGAAAATAGATACTATGAAGATCAGAGAAGTTCTGATGTCAGTTATCTATCACCAACTTGAAAGGAGACCACACATTTCTAAATGTTCTGTGCATACATAGTAAACTAGCTAAAGGACTATGATAAAATATTTACTCTAAGATTGCTTGGTATAACTAGAGCTGGTCTTCTTTTTTTTTGAGACAGAGTCTCACTTTGTTGCCCAGGTGAGAGTGAGTGCTGTGGCGTCAGCCTAGCTCACAGCAACCTCAATTTCCTGGGGTCAAGGGATCCTACTGCCTCAGCCTCCCGAGTAGCTGGAACTACAGGCATGTGCCACCATGCCCGGCTAATTTTTTGTATATATATTTTTAGTTGGTTGATTAAATTTCTTTCTATTTTTGGTAGAGATGGGGTCTTGCTCAGGCTGGTTTTGGACTCCTGACCTCCTCGATCCGCCCGCCTTGGTCTCCCAGAGTGCTAGGATTACAGGTGTGAGCCACCACACCCGGCCTGGTCTTACTTCTTGAACTAGGCAAGACGTCTATCTCAAGAGTAATTTTTTGAAATGCTACAAAATCCATCTCATCCCTGAATTATTCCCTATCATATTAGCAAATTGACAACTCAATTTTAGAAGGATTAAGATATTTATTCATCTACCCCTCCCACCCAAAAGTGTCTAAGCTATGTTAGGGAATTTGCTAAGTCTTAGGTAAATAAACATTTAATAAGATAGGGCCCCTGATAGTAAACAAAACAGAAATTTCTATTTATTATGGAATTGAGGAAAAGATGCAAACACCACTGCGGAGTGGATGTAAAGACAGACCTCTGGTGAGAGGGTATCTGAAAGGGCAGAGAAGAGAGGGTGCTGGAAGTAACTATATAGAAATACATACTATTATTATTGCCCCAGAAATAATTAATCTGTATGTTTGTGCAATAAAATGTCATTTTTGGAAACTACTGTAATCCAATTTATGTATCTTTTCAGATCCCCAAAGGAAAAACATGCCAACCTACCTTCCAACTTTCCAAAGCTGAAAAGTTTATCTTTTCTGGATGCTCAAGTACTCAGAGTTACAAACCCACTTTCTGTGGAATATGCTTGGATAAGAGATGCTGCATTCCTAATAAGTCTAAAATGATTAACATTCAATTTGATTGCCCAAATGAAGGGTCATTCACATGGAAGATGCTGTGGATTATATCTTGCGTATGTCAGAGAAACTGCAGAGAACCTGGAGATATGTTTTCTGAGCTCAAGATTCTATAAAACCAAGCACATGGGGGAAAAGTCAATCATGTCACATAATAAAAGCATTAGAGTGCTTATAAAAGGGTGGCAAATCTACTGGTTTTAAAAAAATAAGAATGTTTAACTATTCTCAGATCATTGTATTTAAGGCATTAGGAGCTTTTCAAAAAGCTTTTTCAAATTATATATATATGATTATAGCCATTTACTACAAAATTTGGAAGGAGACATTAAGCTGAGTAATGTTCTGTTCACTTGCATAAATAGTGACATGCAAAATAACAAGCAGCACTGTTTAAAAGTATGGACATTTATTATAAAATCAATTGTTTAGATAAGAAAGCAATTATTTAAAAAATAATTTAATACAAATACATGTTAAATGTATAAATTATGATTCTTCTGAGTGCAAACAAGTTGTTACCTCTTTAACAGTTGTAATAAAAGCTATCCTGGAAAAGTCAGTGGATATCACATGGAAATATTTATGTGTTCTCCTACTCTCAGTACCCACTTTAAAGAATGAGGAGAATTTAAACAATATCAAAATATAAATTATAAATAAATATAAAAATACATCTGTATAAGATTTTTATTGAAAACATGATTATCAGTGTATATATATATATGCTTAAATATTAGGCTATAAATAAAGCAAAATATTGAAGAACTCCATTCTCTCAACTTTAGAAAAAGGAACTTTTCTGAAGACAAATGGTTGATATTAAGGTACTAAGACTTCACTAATTTCATACATTGGTATCATCAACAAATTGTGATTCAACAGAAACCACTCTTTTAGACAAAAATAATTCCTGCTAATATGAAACAAATTGGGCTTTCTGAATCACAAAAATGCTGAAACAGAAGGGTGACATAAAGCAATGTGAAACTAAGAAAAAGTAAAAGTTATATTTTTTGTGTTTGTTTTTTACACAGCTACGCTTAATCTAGGTATATCTGGCACAGGCATGCTTTTTGTGGCATCCAGTTGGTTATATTCCTGTATGAGTGCTGACAAGGATGACACAGCTTCTGTGAAACAGCTTTCTTCCATCCCTTCAACTTGTAGATAGTGATGAAGGTGAGCCTATAAATTAAAAATACCTGGATGTTTACCACTGCAGGGACTTTGATACACACAGTTATCCTATAAGGTAAATATGTTCTATTAAAACTATAGTTCATTCAGCTTTATAATGGAAACGAGAACTTGTTGTTAAATGGAATTTCTTGCCTAAATTCTATAAACTTACAAAATTTCTCATTTACAGTAATAATAGTATGAGTAAGCCTCTCCTCTTCAGTTATAATCAGTACAACAAATATAGTAAACAAGATCACTCCTGATTTGTAATAGTGTCATTCTTAAGAATACATCTTAAATAGCCAAAAAATACACAGTTACAAAGGTGTACGATAATTACCTTTTTCTTGTAGAGCCTCATGAACCTCTCTCTCAGTTCCATGAAGGTAGGCTTTACACATGTGTTATTTGCTAAAGCTAATAATGAATGAGAGTGACCCACAGGAGGTACTGAACACAGGCTGGTCTTCCAGCCTTCTTGATTCCAGGAGACAAACTGTAGAGAGGGTTTTAACCTGAGATTAAAAAAAACCCACAAAGGTAAGAACTAAGGACATTATTGATGGTATCATTCTAATTGCTTACTTTATAAACTAATTTAACTATTTTTTTACTATTAGCAGTAACATGGTGAACTAAGAGACATTTGGTAGGGGGACATTAAACTTGCTGTGATGGTGATTCAAAAAGCTAGAAATGCATTCTTTAGGATTAGAAATCCAGGGATAAAAAGAAATGAAGGCATTATAATTTTCCCTACTTTGTAATTCAGTAGAGTAGTTTTCCTAAAAATAGACCGTCACTAAATAGTAAAACAAACTTAGAAGAGGTGTAGTAGTAGTGCTGGTGGTAATAATAAAAACAACAGTATCAGCTATAATTTTATGAACACTTTCATAAAACACATATCATTTAATACTCATAAATAATAGCTTTGTATTATTAGTACTCTTATTTACACTTGAAGAAAACAAGGCACAGAGGCTAAGTAGCTGGCTCAGCGTCACACATTAATAAGTGGCATTGCAAGCATTTGAACAGAGGCAGTCTTAAGTACTGCTACACTGTCTCAAGCAGTACACATAAATTATCTTAAAACATATAAACCAAACCTTTCAATATTTCTGCGAAGATCTGAAATCTGTACATTTCCTCTAACCATGAGAGCACAGGCGAGGTAAAGACTATGTTTGGGGTCTGCCCGAATTAGCTGGTGATCTTTACTAAAGGCATCTGAAAACATTTGATCCAATCTAGAACAATGAAAGCATCATTGTTTATATAATATTACGTCTTCCTTCTATGTATAATTATAAAATGAAAAGACAGTCATCTATAGGTAAATGAACTTTATACCAAATATTATATTAATATTAGAATATATTACACATTCTAAATATATTAAATAGCCAGCTATCATTTTCTCAAAGCAATCTTGATGATAATAAATATGAGAAGAGAAGAAATCATATAATATCTTTTTTGGGGAAAAAAAGCTTCTGCAGTAGATTGGTGATTTCAGGTAAGTACAAAATGTTGACTGTAGCATATTAGTGAGCTCTATGTAGTACTGATTTCTGAAACCTCAATCATTACTTAATTTAGTATGCTCATCTACTTTATAGTACCTGAACTATCAAAACTAATTAAAAACCTACAACATTAAGGTGATTACTTTGTCTCTCTAAAATATTATAGCCGCTCCCCATAGCTCGCATTACCGCTTGAGCTCTCTGCCTCCTGTCAAATCAGCAGGTGGCATTAGATTCTGCATTAGGGTGAGTTGTATAATTACCTCATTATATATTATAATTAATAATAATAGAAATAAAGTGCACAATAAATGTAAATGTGCTTGAATCATCCTGAAACCATCCCCCTACTCCTGCCCGTGGAAAAACTGTCTTCCATGAAACTGGTCCCTAGTGTCAAAAAGGGTGGGGACTGCTGCTATAAAAGATGAAACTGTGTAGTATGTTCCTGAATGGAGAGACTTAACAAAAGTCTTTTAACTGAAGGGTAAAAACACAAATACAAGATTGTTTTACCCTTCAGTTAAAGAGAGGAAGATAAAGGTGACTGACAAAGTTTATATCTAATAACACACAGACTCCTAGGTACTTAATATGGCCCCAGTTTGGTTCTTTTTTTTTTTTTTTGAGACAGAGTCTCACTGTGTTGCCCAGGCTAGAGTACTGTGGCATCAGCCTAGCTCACAGCAACCTCAAACTCCTGGGCTTGAGTGATCCTACTGCCTCAGCCTTCTGAGTAGCTGGGACTATAGGCATGCGCCACCATGCCCAGCTAATTTTTTCTATATATTTGTAGTTGTCCAATTAATTTCTTTCTATTTTCTGTAGAGACGGGGTCTCACTCTTGTTCAGGCTGGTTTTGAACTCCTGACCTTGGGCAATCCGCCCGCCTCAGCCTCCCAGAGTGCTAGGATTACAGGCATGAGCCACTGCATCCGGCCATCCCAGTTTGGTTCTTAAATCCTATTTAACTCAATGCAAATATCACTAGGTTCCTTATAACTCTAGCCAGAGGTTTCCATGCTGAATCTGCAGAACATCTTGAAAGAACTGCAGAAATCTGTGTTATTTATCAGATATTTACAGTGCCTACTCTGTGCCAGGCACATTCCAAGTGCAAGAGACATAGCAATGAAAAGAATAAACATTTCCTGCCCTAATTGAGATGACATTGTAAACTGATTATCCTACAGAAGGAGGGATAGAGGACTTGCTGAAGTTCAGGTGAGTTTTGGGGGATTCATGAATCCTCTGCGATTATGTTCAAACTTCTGGTGAGTATGTGCTTTGGGGCATTTTTATGGAGTATTGATATTTCATCAGAGATAGAAACCCAGAAAAGATTAAGAACCACTAGGCAATGAGCAGGTAAAATCACTCCTAATTATTTTCTTGACTCATAAAATATAAAAACTAGTAAGAAACTATTTATAATTATTGGAATACTTATTTTTATTTATATATGCTTATTACTTATTTTCTTTTGGCAAAAATGTACCAAAGAACTGATCTTTGTTAACAAAATCCACAACAAGAAAAACATTCTCATTTGTTTGGAAACTACTTATAAGAAATTGAACACAGCTTTAAAACTATGCCTTTTTATACTATAATTTTAAAACAATTTATTATTTACTCAAGGATGATTGTGTCTATATGCCAATATTGCAGCCTTTGGAGTATCTACACGTACAGCAGAAGCAAAAAGCTCCCCATCAACTGCCCTACAAACATAGTAAAAACATTGTGACAAATTCTTTAAGTGTCTAAAATTTTTAAAGTTCCCTACAGATTTTCATGAACATATTTTAATTAAAAATAAGCCTTCACCACAAATTATAATTAAAATTTTAAAAAGTTGACAGGCATTATTTATATCAAAATGTACTCACTAGAATTACAAGATATTTAACAGACTTTGAAATATTCAGGTTAAAGGACCAAGTCACAACATTTTTTTCATTATGCTGAACTTAATTAGAAATTCCGTATCATTATATTTTAACAACTTGAAATACAAAGAAGTTGTCATGACTGTACAATAAACAGCTTAGCACTAATTTGCATTCTATGTGTTCACATTAAAGGTGTATGTTCTATTTCAATATACTAAAATTTAATATGCTGGGCTGATCCTAGTGGACATTCAATGATCACCATGGTCTATACACCGTCTATGCTGCTTAACTTGTTAAAGTCCCACGCAGAAATGGCATCCTATTAGCTGGCATAAGTGGTCATTTGCTACTTGCTCAAATGAAACCTTGTCAGTATCATGTGACATTCCTGAAGTATAGAATTATCTTGACAAAACTTTATAAAAATAAATCTTTAGTTTTCACATTCTTGTTTATACACTCTCCCTTTACAGAGTTTGTCAGGACCTTTTCCTCAGTCAACTGTGTGAACTTTTCAAGCTCATCCTAACTATATATGCTAAGAGTGTCTTTCAAAACCATTTTCTATTAAATTGATATAAACTTTATGCTCAAAAATGACACACATTTTTAAAACACAGTGTTCTGGAAATGATATATAATAGCTACGATAGAGATTTACATCTGAAAGCCTTCTATGGTGTCGGGCTATGATAAGAACTTTAAAACACAGTCTTATTTAATCTATCCAATAAGCAAAAAACTAAGATGAAAAATTTAAGTTACCGGCCCAAGGTCCTATAGCTACTAAATGACAGAATTGAGATTCAAACTTAAGTTGTCAGACTTCAAGGCATTTAATCTTTTTCAATAAATATTAAATCTTTATTTTCATAAGCCTATAGGTTTAATTATTAGATTTAATTTCAAATAGTTTGATACTGACATTTTAAAACACTTCTAAGTAAAGAAGTATGCATCTAATGGAAAAATGCTGTCATCAACTGTATTTTATCATTTCTCACAAATAAAATGATACAAAGAAATAACTATAGTTATGGCAAACTTCTTTCTCTTAAAAAATTTTTTTTACAGTAATTCAAGTTCTCAAAAAAACTGAAATAAACTTACTTCTTACCTTCGAGGAGGAATATTAACATCTGCCAGTGTATATAGAGGAGTTAGGCTTGACACAAGATAATGAAGTTGAGGAAAAGGAACTAAATTCATGCTGATTTCATTAAGGTCCATATTAAGGGATCCTTCAAATCTTGCAGAGCTAAAAAATTAACATTAAAACAATGAGAAAAATTTTAATTTTAAAAACTATATACCTCGAATGCAGCTTGATTTATTCAGCAGGCAGTTTCTCAAATCCTTTTGTATACTTCCTCAATGCAGAATATATGCTTTTTTCTGTATTAGTGAAATTCAGTATCATGAACAATCATGTATAAAGATAATTAAAATATAATACACATCTACAGTAACTCTTTCTTCTGTATTATCTAAAGTGTGACCAACATACTATTATAATTGTTCATTGCACATATAAAATATTCTTATTAAAAACAGACTTTATTATCTGAGGTAAACACATATAGATCAATAATTAATTATTCCAGAAACTTTACTAAATTCCTCAAGGGTCTGTTTAATACACTCTATAATTTGGAATATAAAAATGCCAAAGCAATCTCTGATACCAAAGTCATGGAAATCTTTTGGACCAGCTCAAGAGGAGCTATATATTTGCTAGCTTAAAAGATCAAGATATTCAACAGCAAAAAAATGTTTAATTTTGTTTAACCAAGTGTTTTACAAGTGTGTGTACTGCAAAATCTTTTATATTACATGACACCTGTTAATATTCCATGGAATGTACTTGGGGAAATGTTGCTTTGGATTCATAGAAATTAAAATTCTGCTTTTCCACTCCAGCAGATGAAACTACAGGAAGAAATAAACAAAAAACCCCCACAAAAACAAAAAGAAGCTCCTATAACTTAGAAAAACTAAAAATGCTACTACAAAAATTCAAAACATCATCAATAGCACAGTTTTTTGACTACCATAGATAGAATTACCTTGTTAGGTTGAGCAGCAAATTTGCCACAATGTTGTTCATTGCATCAAAGGGCTTCTTCTGCTGCTTTTTTAAAGCCCCAGCACTTGAAGTAACCAGACTCTTTGGCTTCACAGTTGTATCCAACTTTCCAGAATTCACCACAAAGTCAATTTTGCTAATGATGTCAAATAAAGACTTTTGAGGAAAAAATATTGGGAGAGAAGCTATTAAGGACAGTGGACGTATATGATATTTTACTAGGAAAGAAAGAGAAAGAATAACAATTTAAACTTATTTTTTCTTAGATAAGAAGGCTGAAAAGTGAAGAGAATGTTTCATAAAAACACAAGTGATTGAACACATATAAAATTTGTCTGTAAGTTCCAATGTCATTTCTTACTTGATTGTCAATGGGCAACACACAGTCTGCATGTTCATTAAGTTCCTTCATTGCCAAGATGCTATTATAAGGTGAGGTTATGACATCATCCTCACTGGAAGGATAAATTGAAGTCACAAATCTGTACACTTCTGGGAATTCATCTTCAAGCACCTTTAAAAGAAATGTGCCAAGTCCAGATCCTGTTCCTAAAAGAAAAAAAAAGCACAAATGATTCGGAATATAATTGGGATGAACTTGGAATTTTATGTTTTATTTGTAGACATAATTTTCAACTTATTTCTGTCATTATATATAAACTAAACTAATTTCAGATAAGAAAATGAAGACAACATGGGTAGTGAGGTCTAAAGTTCTGAATTCCATTTCTGGCTCTGATAATGAATTTCAGAGGGCTTTGTATATTTCACTTTTTCATGTTTAAGTTATAGCTATAAGATGCCACAAGAACTTATTGAACAGTAGAAAATTCAACTAAAACAGTACTCAGTCTACACTTGATATAAAGCATCTTAAAAAAATCTAACTTGACAACTTTGGTATAGTATATATACAATCTTAATGATGAAGAAAACTATCAAGACTGAGTTAAAATTATTTAAAATTAAGCATGTCTATCTTGGAGTTACAAAATTTTCAAATACCTATTTAAAAGCAGAAACTATAGAAATCTCATTAAAGATAACGTTCTGATACATAAAAATTTAGAAATTTAGGCCGGGCGCTGTGGCTCACGCCTGTAATCCTAGCTCTTGGGAGGCTGAGGCGGGCGGATTGCTCAAGGTCAGGAGTTCAAAACCAGCCTGAGCAAGAGCGAGACCCCGTCTCTACTATAAATAGAAAGAAATTAATTGGCCAACTGATATATATAAAAAAAAAAAAAATTAGCCGGGCATGGTGGCGCATGCCTGTAGTCCCAGCTACTCGGGAGGCTGAGGCAGAAGGATCACTCAAGCCCAGGAGTTTGAGGTTGCTGTGAGCTAGGCTGACGCCACGGCACTCATTCTAGCCTGGGCAACAAAGTAAGACTCTGTCTCAAAAAAAAAAAAAAAAAAAAAAAAAAATTTAGAAATTTTTAAGAACTTTTAAGTGAGAGATGGAACCTTCTAACCTTTTTTTTCCCCAAACTGGGTTGTCAACCACTAGTGGGCTATGAAACTAATTATCAGATTACTGCTAGTATTTTCTCTTCTTAAATGAAGTAATAGAAAATATCAAGGTGTCACATGTAGTTGGATAATGTTTCCTAAATCTTTTGTTTCAGTGCGTGTGTGTGCATGTGTGTGCACATAGCTGCATTGTAACATAAAATCTATTTCTTACTATTCTGGTTAACCAAAAGGTTAAAAGCCAATGCTCTAATCCATGTGGATAAATATTAAAAGGCTAGGATGCTAAAAATACTAGAAGAAAATGAGGTAAATTTTTTTGGGTAATCTTAAATGAGAAGGATTATAGAAAAGACAGTTTTGATTTCATAAAAATAAACAAAACTTCTATATATGTTAGGGAAAAAAGCCCCATAAGCAAAACAACAAGACAAACTAAAAAAAATCTTCAACATATATGATGGAGGACTAAATTTCTTTAAGAGTTCTCACAAAACAACAACCAAAAAATTACGAATGCAATTGAAAATTGGCCAAAGGATAGAAATATGTAACATAATAAAAGAAACACAAATGCCAAATAGAAGTGATGTTCAACATTACTTCTAGTTAAAGAAATGCAAATTAAAACAAGATATAATTTTGAACATATCAGACAGATTTACATTTCATAATTCTCAGTGTTGGTGACAGTGTAGGGAAATGTAAACTCTTATACTGTTGCCAATGGTGTGCATTGGTGCAATATTGTAGGAAGGTATATTAGAATATCAATCAAAATTTAAAATGTACATGTTCTTTGGTTCCATCTTCTTTTCTAGGAAGATTGCCTATAGCTATAAATAGCACAAATGCACAGAGATTTATGTACCAGATATACACTGGGAATTGTCTGTAATAACTAAACACCATAAACAACGTCCATCAATAAGAAACTGACTTAAAAATTATTACATATATTTTAAAATTTATAGTAATATTAAATATAAAGCATTGCATTATATATTATATACAATTGATTGTATGAGAGGGAATGATAGGAAAAGATGTTTGAGAAAGATATAAAGTGAAAAAATTACAGAATAACTTGTATGATTTCATTTACGTGAAAATATACACACATACTTTCACAGGATATTTTCATAGACAGAAAATATCTGGAAAGATAGACATAAAAAACCCCTGCAAACTTGATTATCTGTGAGAAGAGGGACTTGGGATTAGATGTGGGAAAGAACTTTAACCTTCAGTATAATTTAAATTATTTCTGCCACCTTCAGTGAATTTTAAGTATATTCGTCTGAGATGTTGGGTAACGAAGGGATTAAATAGAAAGGTACCATAATGAATTATATGGTTATAAAATCAATGGTTTTCTTTTGAAAACTTAGTAAAATTTGAAAGTTAATTATACTACTACAAAGACAAGTTTGTTTCTCAATTAAATGATTATGATTGTTTTCTAAAGGCATTGTTACAGAGCAATTGTAACTAATTTTAAAATGCTATATCAATGAATAACAGATAGGTATGTATAAAAATCAATTGTACATGACCTGCTGAATATACAATCTTAATCTCAGCTTAGAGAAAAAAAAGTATGGCAATTTTTTTCTTTTAAAATTTGCTAATCCTACTTTAAAATTAGCAAATTATATTCTGTTTCTATTTCATAAAACAGGGGAACAAAATACTTTACTTCTAAGTACAGGCATCCTTTAGAAAGGAAAGCAATGCAGATCATTTATTTCTAATACAAGTTGGTTAATTACCATGTAAGAAAAGATTTAAAGGAATTAACTGAGTTTCCTTTATCCTTTTTTCTTTTACTGGAGACAAGAAAGGTTTAAAGGTGGTTAAAGAAAGGTTATTGATATACTTTGGCAAGCACATACATGAGCATGCCAGAAACACTTAGAAAACAGGACTGAACAAGCAAAGTCTGAGGAGAAAGTAAGCATTCTTCAAAAGCTCATATATCCTAAAGTGTTGCTAAAAAGTTTGAGATTTCCAATATACCCACTCTTAAGAGGGCTTAAATTAAATTAGTAATAGTGACACAATTTCACAAAATTTTAAGATAAAAAGATGTATGTACATACATTCAAACACATAAACATTGAATAGTTCTATCTTCATCAGGCATAGGTCTAAAAACAAAACTTATTCTTACAAAATGAATTCCCACTTATACTTTAACATTGTTATAGGCAAATGAGTGAATAACTTACCTCCTCCCATGGAATGTATTATAAAGAAACACTGCAAGCAATCACAGTGCTCTGCTGACTTTCTCAGTTTCTCTAAAGTCTGTTCTTGATAAAGACTACCAAAAACCTTGTGACCCACAGCCCTGAAAATAAAAATACAGATTAAAAAAGCCCTGGCATTTTGATTTTATTATTTCTGATCTGAATAAAAAAATTATAAAAAATGTGAAAAAGTATATTTATTGCACCAAGTAAAATCTATTCTTGTTTCATGTAAATAAATGTTATAATATCCTGAAGATACTCGATAGAAAATTTAACAAATATTCTATATATATAATCTTCAAATATCTTGATAAGACAGATCATTAGCAATGGCTATCAAACTATGGCTTTCTAAATTTATCTTCTTAACCTTTCTCTTAAGGTACAATAACAATAAAACAAGATTTCAGTTACATAGTTTTTTCTTGTCTCTATTTAAAATAAACTCTGAACTGCAGTGGATTTTACATGTTATTAATAAAAAAAAGATGGGGAAAGATGGCTGACCAGAGGCACCAGCTGCCAGAGTGTCTTAGTAGGAAGAATAGGTTTCAGATGAAAGAGGAAAAAAACCAAACAGATAAACATAGATAGGGTATAATTCTGAGGGAGGAGTGCCAGAACCTGTGGGGGACTCCATGGGAAGAAGTTGCAGAGCAGAATAAGGAGGAGCAAGATACTGGTGGAGACCAACCCCTGAGAGGCTTGGAGTAGTTATCAGACTGGCCAAAATCAACATGAAGGGGAAACACCAGCAAGCCCTAGATGAAAACATCAAGTGACTTACAAAGGACAACCCATCAGGTGAAACTGCAGACTTCTCAACAGGCTAACTACAAGCCAGAAGGGATTGGAGTCCCATCTTTAGTCTTCTTAAACAGAACAACTTCCAGCCTAGAATTTTGTATCTTGCAAAACTAAATTTCATACATGAAGGAGAAATAAAGACTTTTCCAGACAAGCAAACACTGAGGGAATCTGTCAAGATCAGAAATACCCTGCAGGAAATACTCAGAACTGCATTATACATGGATCAGCACATGGTCACCCATCAGTGTAAAACTACCCAAAAGCTAAAGCTCAGAGCTCATATACAACAACAAGAGGTAAAACAAAGCAATAAGGTACTACCCAACAGAATGAACAGAACAGTATCCCACGTATCAATTCTATCAATCAACGTGGTTTGAATTCCCCATGCAAGAGACACAGGCTAGCTGAATGGATTAAAAAATACAAGCCAAGTATCTGCTGTCTCCATGAAACACATCTAACCCACAAGGATTCATAGATTCAAGGTGAAGGGAGGAAAAAAAATAGTCCTTGGAAATGGAAATCAAAATAAAGCAGGTATAGCCATTTTCACATCAGATAAAATCGACTTTAAATAAAAAATAGTAAAGAAAAAGAAGGTCATTATAAATGGTAAAGGGAGCAATTCAATAAGAAGCCAATAACAATCCTAAATATTAATATTTATGCACCTAACACAGGAGCACCCAGATTCATAAAGCAAACCCTACTAAATCTAAGCAAAGTGATAAAGAGCAGCATCATAATTTCTAGGGACTTCAACACCCCACTGACTGATTTGGACAGATCATCCAAGCAGAAAATAAACAAACATTGGACTTAAATGGAACTCTAGAATGGGCCTAACAGACATTTGCAGAACATTTTACCCCTAAACTACTGAATATACATTCTTTACATCAGCATATGGAGCATTCTCCAAGACATTATATTTTATGCCACAAAACATGGCTCGACAAATTAAAAAAAATAGAAATCATATCATGTACAGTCTGTCCAGAAAATATCCAGCCACATAATATGAAAAACAGAGACATTTATTGAAGAAGATACAAGATACAAGAAACATTGTACACAGGACAATGACGTCTCAGTCCTCTTCAAGATAGACACCTTGGGACCTCACACAGTTTTCCCGGCATCTCTTAACCTAACTCGTAAACATTCAATATTCACAGGTGTTCTGCTTGTTGCGGGCCTTCCAGAACACAATCACTTTGAACAGATTCTCAACCATCTTTGAAGAATTTGTGTCACACTTTTATTTACACTGCACTCATTGCCTTGTCCCCAAAAGTCTTCTGAATCATTCAAGTAGTTTCCGTAGAAGAATGGTCAAGCTTAAAATAAAACTTGATGTAGATTCATTGCTCTACGTGACCACCACACAGTACACATGCTCACTCAACATCTAATGACCCACTGACTAGTACAGTGAAGTCATCATTGTTCATGCATGTGCATTACAGTCCACTCTCCTTGGCTGCCAATTGACATCAATGTTGTGCAAACCATTGTATTAACAATGGCTGGATACTTTCTGGACAGACCTCATATCTTATCAGACCACAGTGGAATAAAAGTAGAAATCAACTCCAAGAGAAACACTCAATTCTACACAAAGTCATGAAAATTAAACCTGCTGCTGAACAATTATTGGATCAACAATGAAATTAAGATGGAAATTAAAAGATTCCTCGAACTGAATGACAGAAGGGACACAAAATATCAAAATCTATGGGATTCACAGCAAAAGCAGTCCTAAGGGGAAAATTCATAACTCTAAAGGACTGCAACAAAAAGACAGATCACAAATTAGCAATCTAATGACATGTCTCAATGAACTATTAATAGAAAAGGAAGAACAAACCAATCTTAAACCCAGCAGAAGAAAAGAAATGACTAAGGTCAGAGAAGAACTAAACAAAATGGAAAACAAAATAAATAAAACACAAAAAAACCAAAAAACAAAGGATCAATAAAACAAAGTTGGTACTTTGAAAAGATAAAATTGATAGACTTCTTGTTAGACTGACCAGGAACAGAAGAGAAAGGACCCAAATAAGCTCAATCAGAAATGAAAAAGGAGATATTACAACTTATACCACAAAATACAAAATATCTGTGAATATTGTGAAAATCTCTCTGCATATAAACTCGGAAATGTAGAGGAAATAGACAAATTCCTGGAAACATACAACCTCCCAAGACTCAATCAGTAAGAAACAGAACTCCTGAATAGACCAATAATAAGCAATGAGATTAAAGCAGTAATAAAAAATCTTCCAAAAAAAAAAAAAAGCCCCAGCAGAGTTTGATCAGATCTATAAAGAAGAGTTGGTACCCATAGGACAGAAATTATTCCATAACATTGAAAAGGAGAGAATCCTCCCCAACTCATTCTACAAAGCCAGTGCCACCTTGATACCAAAACCAGGAAAAAACACAGCAAAAAAGGAAACTACACACCAAAATCCCTTATGAATATAGATGCAAAAAAACCTCAATAAAATACTAGTAAACTGAATGAACATCAAAAAAATAATCCACCATGACCAACTGGGCTTCATCCCAAGGATGCAAGGATGGTTCAACATACATCAACTGATAAAAGTGATTCACCACATAAACAGAAGCAAAAACAAAGATCATATAATCATCACAAGAGATGCAGAAAAATCATTCAACAAAATTCAGCATGCTTTCATGATAAAAACCCTCAACAAACTAGGCATAGAAGGAACATAACCCCAAATTATGAAAGCCATACATGACAAACCCACAGCCAGCATCAAACTGAATAGGGAATGTTGAAAGCATTCCTATGAAGAACTGCAACAAAACAAGCATGCCCACTGTCAGCAATTCTATTCAACATAGTCCTGGAAGTCCTAGCCAGAGCAATCAGGCATGAGAAGGAAATTAATGGTATCCAAATTGGGAAAGAGGAGATCAAACTAACACTTTTTGCTGACAATAGGATCTTATATCTACAAAACCCCAAAGATTCCACCAAGAGTCTCCTGGAATTGATAAACTCAGCAAAGTCTCAGGTTATAAAATCAACATACACAAACCAGTAGCATTCCTATACACCAATAATAGTCAAGCTGAGAGTCAAATCAAAGACTCAATACCATTCACAATTGCTACCAAGATAATAAAATACCTAGGAATATACTTAACCAAGGAGGTGAAAGATCTCTACAAGGAGAACTACAAAACACTGAGGAGAGGAAATCGTGGATGATGCAAACAAATGGAACACATATCATGCTCATTGATCAGTAGATTCAACATTATTAAAATATCCATACTTCTCAAAGTGATTTACAGATTCAAAATACCATCATATTTCACAGATCTAGAAAAAGTAATTCTAAGCTTCAGTTGGAACCCGAAAAGAACCCAAATAGCCAAAGCAATCTTAAGCAAAAAGAACAAATCAGGAGGCATCACACTGCCAGACTTCAAACTATACTACAAAGATATAGTAACCAAAACAGCATGGTATTGGCACAAAAACAGAGACAGAGATCAACAGAATAGAAAACCCACACTTAAAATCATACACATAGAGTCCATTGATCTTTGACAAAGCAGACAATAATATACACTGGGGAAAAGAATCCCTATTCAATAAATGGTGCTGGGGAAATTGGATAGCGTGCAAATAGTTAAAATAATGAATATGAGATTTGCAAATAACAAGGAGCTATTAAAGTTTTAAAAAATAGCAAAAACAGTCTCAATGTGAATTCTTAAATAATCCCTGTTGGAGTTTTATTTTTCCTCATTAAAGAGAAGAGACCACAATATATTTAAGGGCCAAAACATCCTCAGACTCAGCTTGAATACTAGTACACTGGTCCGGCTTACATCTCTGTGTTAATTCTATTAAATCTGACCAATTGGTGAACCTGAAAGAGTCAAATAATATAGGTAAGAGAATAGTTTATAAAAGTACTTAAAACTTTTGTCACTATTTAGTGTTAATTAAGAATCAATTTACAAAGAGTTCAGTAAAGTAATTTTTCATGATTCATCTTTTCCTTAAAAAAAGGTAAGAAGAAACTAGGAGTAAGACTAAATACAGTGGCTCCTAAGCACTGTGAAACACCATCATTTATTAAAGAAAAGATGATGGGCAGAAAGCCCTAGCTTTGTGTGGCAAATTATATCCTGTTTTCATATCAGTAGGACCTATCAGAATGAAGACTACTCATTTTTTTAGATGACCTTCAATTTTACATTCAGCATATTCTTACCAGTTATTTCCTGAGCCAGAAATATCAGTGATGAGCTGCTTGCTATCAAACACATCTCTCAATGGTCCTTGCAGAATTTCATTCACTACCCCTTCTTCCATATCAATCAAGACAGCCTGAGAAAGAGAATTTAATATAATTTAATATAATTTAATTGCTATATTTCCTTTTATTCACTCTGTAAATGAAATTATGAGCTAAAAGTTACATTTTTTAATAGTTTAAGCTTAATCAAAATATTTATGTAGAATCTGTTGTAAGAATTAAAAAATAATTTCCCCCTGCTTGAAAGGTGGAATCCAATTAAAAGAAGAATTTGAAACTCTTTTATTCTACTCCAAAATGCCAAGTGGGGAGACAAAAGGAAGCAAGCCACTTAACTGAATTTTTAACAAAGTCTCAGAAATCTAGAAGGTAATCTTAACTAGAAAAAGGCCTCAATAAATGTAGGATGCATTCATGCATTTGCTCACCATGGTGTTCTTTATGAATCAAAGCCAAAAACTGTCCAATTCAAATGGGCAAACTGAACTATTATATGCAAAGTAGAGGCACTGGATAGATGTCAAAGATCATAACATGGCCCCTTTTCTCAAGTAATTCACAATCTAATTCATTACCACAAACTTAATTGACATTAGAGAAAACCCACTCTACTAAGAAGAAAATGAGACTATAAAACAAAATTAATTATGCAAAGAAAAAGATAGAAAAAAAGATGAAGGAAATAGAGCAAAATGTAAGTAGGGATAGCTTGGCAGTAGTATTATACGCTCCCTCCTTTCACTTCTTTGTACTTTACTGTCCATATATTCTACAGTGAGAATGAAGAGTGAAAAAGTAAAATAAGTAGAGTTAAATAAAAGAGCAAGGCTGAAAAAAATTCTGAAATAACCTAGGGTACACTATAATTTGATTTGTTAACTCTTTGATTCAGCATGGCAGAGAAGTGCTTGGTTTATGGGTTTTAGTTTTGTGCCCATATAACATTAAGCAGTTACTACATGTCACTGTTCTAGATGCTTTATATGTATCCTACTCTTTAATCCTTATTACTCTATGTATAGGTACTACCATCCCTATTTTACATATGAGGAAACTGAGGCCTAGAAAATTGAAATAACTTGGTTATGATTACTCAGCTAGTAAGTGGTAGAGTTGAGATTCAAACATAGCTAGCCTAGCTGCAGAATGTTCACTCTTAACCACCAAACTCTATGTCCTATCTAATTGAAGGAAGATAGTCACGTTTAATTATTTATAGAGTACTGACTACAATGGAGTTACAATTTATGCACATTTAAATTTTATGAATTTAATTATATGTATAATTAACTGTTACTTACTACAAGATATACAATTAAAATATAGCAGTATATTACAAACACTATAAAACTGTTTTACAAATGTGCTCCTTTATATACAGCAATCATTATATATTAATATATACTTTACATACACAGGATTGTATAGGGTTATATATTGGCAATTTTAGGGATTTTTAAGGATACTTCTGACAATATGCATTTTTTACCTTAAATGCTCACTTTAACACCTAACCAAAGAGGGACTTCAGTGTATGGGAAAATTATATCACTACAAGTTGTGTAAGATTTAAGAAAAAATTAGCTTATACTGGCCTTGTTCTAAAACAGATTTATTGAAATGACTTGTGGAAGATTAAATGTACATAAATCACACCCTCCACTAACTATCTGGCAAAGGAAACAGTATGCAGAATACAAACTGATATTCAGGTACCTCCTGAGGTGAGTTTTAAAGCAACATCACTGTCCTAGTCATTCTGCATTAAATCCCTGACATAACATATAACTTTTCCAGTCCTTCCTTGGTCACATCAGGCCCTTGCTTTCCTTTGGAAATTAAGTAAACCTTGGAAGAATATTGTGGGTTCCTCACTTAGGCATCCATGGTCACAATTGTACCAGGATTTGATGTTTGTATTTTCTTCCACAAAGCTAACTGGTGATAGCTTTCTAGCTTTCCCCTAATTGTAATATAGGATTTACAAAATTCTGAGTATTTGCCTATTAACCTAAGAAACTGAACATGGTAGAGGGACTCAAGGACCAAATTATCTTATAAAGCCTGGATTCTTTGGTTCCTAAGGAGAAAATGGAAGAGTATCTTCTTGGACAAAAAGTCAAAGGCTACAGAAATACACCCATTTCTTCTTTCTTAGTAGTGTTTCCTCCAAATCTCACTCTGCTCACTGAAATGGTGATAGGAAAGAGCTGAAATTGAGAGTAGTCTAGGAAATGTCAAGTCTCTTTGTCTTAAGATTTGGATTGGTACGACAGCTCTATGTCATGGAGTACACTGTGTTAACTAATTATGCTATCAGCCTACAAGGTCTCTGCCCTAAATTTTGTTTTCCAAGGATATCAGAGATCACAGATACAAGGAGATACTTCCCAGGGGCCACAACACTATTGCTCTCCAATTATTCAGCCACTATACCAGGTCTGATCCTTAGCATTTCAATTTCTTCCACAGCATTTAATCTACTATGACTTCTTGTTTAGTCAAAGATTACCAATTAATAACCTAAAGAAGTAGTTTGTTGTAGAGAAACAATCACAGAAGATAATTGCTGGAATGAGATAAGACTTTAACTATGAGCTATCAATTTAAAACATTTTGTTCAGGAGAATGTACATGGTTATGATATGTATTCACTATAATGTGGCTGGGTGCATGCTTTGCATTGGTAGTAACCCTGATGCAAATAAATCTTCCACTACCTTTAAATGAAACATTAAACTATATTAGTATGTATTGCAGGTCCTTAGCATTAAGATGGCTCCTTTTGTTACCATTTATCTAGACATCTATTTACCCCAAAAACATTTTTAAAAAATGCTAAATATACAGTGTTTTTACCTTAAGTATGAAATTTTCCCCCTAATGTTTTAGGTGGACACACATGTCTGCTTAGTTATATTTACAGCATATGTGGCTTAGTAAATTTTTTTGAATTTGAGAAGTTAAAATTTGTCATGATAGTTTCAGAGAATAGTTACTTTAAAAACACATCTAACTTAAGAATCCAAGCATATATATCTTACTCGTGCTTTTAAAGAGCATATTTTCCCCTTGGAAATAGTGCCACCATCACCAGTCACTCTGAAACAAAAAAATGAGAAAAGGTCATAAGATCTTCCATTGCTTATAGTGTTACCAGGTAACAAAGTTAACTTCCATTTATGTAATAAGACTGTTTATGGGCAAGGCGAGGCAGACACAACAGCCATCCCTAAACTCCTCCTTTCTGGCTTACTTCCTGTTAGGCTAAAAAAGTGAGGCACTTTTTTTCCTGTCTTTCTTTATAGTTAGGACTGGCTCTGTAATCCAATTCTACCCAATGAGATAAAGGAAAAGTATTTTGGGAAGCTTTTCTGATAAAAAGAACCAGATGTAGTTAGTGCCAACCTTCTTCCTTTTTCCTGCCTCAAATATGAATAGGGACGTGATTTCTGGAAAAGAGACTACCATTTTATAGTCATGAAGTAAAAACATGAGGACAAAAAGCCTATATACTAAGGAGGGCAGAACAATATATAGTATCTAAGTCTTTGAGGCATTCCCCCAAACCTAGAACATTTAATTTCCAGATTTCTCTGTCTGTAAGATAAATGGACACCTTTATTGCTTAAGTCGCTATTAATGAGGTTTCCTGTCCCAGCCAAACACATCAACTGATATACCAGTTACATATCACTGAGTATCTAATACTGTTTCTAGAATTTCATGTTATCCAAGTACTGAAATGTACAAATAAACACAGTATCTGCATCGATAAAAACAATTCACAAGATGACAATATATGAAGGGAAGCCTAGTTAGACACAGATGATATGACAGATCAGGGGTTAGTAAACTACAGTCCTTATGCCAAATTCAACTAGCCACCTGTTTTCCTAAATAAAGTTTTATTCAAATATACCTATACCCATTCATTCACGTACTATCTATGCCTGCATTCATGCTATAAGGGCAGAGTCAAGTAGCTGTGAAACAGACCTTATGGTTTGCAAAACCTAAATATTTACTATCTAGTCCTTCACAGAAAAGGGTTGCTCACTCCTGCTATAGGTAAATACCTATCATGCTATTAAACATGTATAATAGTTTGATAAGGTGTACACGAAGATGTGGTCTCATTTTTGAAAAAGATTTTTCATACTAACTTGTGGAACAGATGCTGCATGTGTTGATAATACACAGAGAGAAGAGCAAGACACCACATCCCTTCTTCCCAAACTTGAAAAGAAAGTAAGGATGCTCTCAGGTTAAAGTATAAAACAGAGTAGATGAGAGTATAGTCATGTTAAGTCATTTTATTAAGAAAAGCTCCCAGGCTGAGTCTCAAATACCTAATACTCAATGAAAAGTTGGCTATCAAGAAAGGAAGAGGCGAGCATAAAAACCTAGGAAGGGTAGCACCTGAAAGGAAGTATTACAAAGGCAAATTTGAGTCTTCTAATAGTATACAGAGGTGAGGATATTTTGGGCCACAAATAAAAGGGAATCTAATCTAGATGACAGATTAGTACATACAATAAAGATAAATGACACCAGTCATTAAGGTAATAACTCTAACTTTCCTTGGTCTGATTCCATGGTCACCAAGCAACCTTCTGATTATTATGTAGCTTTTCACGTAGATTTCCTACTAAAGATAATGTGCTTATGATGGAAAATGAGAATCTGGTTTTTGGTTAACACGACTGCACTGGACAGTACTAGATCTATTTTCAAAGTGCCAATAACATTTCTGGGTTTCCAAGCTTGAGCACTAGACTCTGGAACTCACAGAGGAAGTAGGCACTAATTAACATTCCCCAGATGGTAACTGCTCAAACACCCAGCCAAGTAATTCCAACTAAAACTGGAATTTCTATCGAATTAGATCAAAGCCTGATATTAAGTATATACTTTTCAGTTCAAGGCCACCACAGTTAGTTTTACCAAGTATTTTGAAAATGTATGAACTTAATAATTTAATATTAAAAGCATACGGACATACCTGAATGTCAACTTATTCTTTCAGATAAAAGATACATAGTACTTACATATACCCCTTATTAAATAAACGAAAACAATCTGACAACTGCTTTTCTTCTTTTTAAGCACATTCTATACTTATTCCTGACCACAGATATCAGAGAAATGTAAACAATATATTTTTCTTTCAAAAGTTAGCCATTACTGGATGCATTAACAAGATACCCTCATGGAAAATTTCAGCTTTTCCTTAGTGAAACTTTAGTTAAACTAAAGTGAAAACTTTCAAGTTAAAAAAAGTTACACCACAGGGACACCTATTGTCCTGTTCTGTAAGATGATGTAAGAATATTAATAATATAACAAGAATAAATATGCTTATATAAATATGAGAAAAATAAAAAAGCCAGACAACTTCCCAGCTATTGGCTGTTTTTATTGTCCTTTGAAGAATTCTCTCCCAATCTGTTGAAAAGGATCATCATGTTCTGTAATAGATTTTAATCCCATCTTACCTTGTATCCACATTTCTAAAAAAGCTGCTTATTGCCTCATCATAAATTCCTTTCTAAAAAGAAAACAAATATAGCATTTAAGTTTTGCCTCTTTCCCAATGGAGTCCTCTCAATTTTAATAATCCTACCATGGCTAGTATGTGGCTAAGACAAGAAACAGCAAACTATCACAAAATGCTTAGTCTGATTCTTCCAATCTCTTTCCAGAGGAGAGTAAATGTCATGAGATAAAGTTCAGCAGGGGGTGCTGAAAAAAAGAGTCTTCGTAGGATTGTAGAACAGGCGCATCAAATGAGCGTTTTCTCCGGATTCTTAGTGATTATTTAAAAAGCTAACTGGTTAAATTAAGGAATACAATAACCACACGTGTTATCTATTTTTCAAAGTACTTTCACATACACTATCACACCGCTCCTCACACGAACCCTAATAAAGAGAAGACCCTGAGAATTAGGAAAAATGTTAAAACTAATCTCCCTGGTCAGCGTTCTTCTAGTTTAGTGTGTGTTTAACAGCAACATATCTTTAAAAATCAGTATGTTCTGAAAAGATCCCATGCAACTTATATCGGCCAGATAAAAGCTCAGGGTATTTTCTACTTATTTGCTGGAAGACCTCGGCTCCAAGCGTCGGCGGGGCAGGTACCTGGTTCACTGCGGCGTGCTCCCTCAGCGCCAGGTCCCAGAAGCAGCAGCCTATCTGGTTTCCGCACTGGCCGACTGCGACCAGGGGAAAGGACAGAATATAGACATTAGGCAGGAAACAAGGCCGCTGGATTATGGGACGAACAGGTCCCCATCCTCCCCGTGCAACTCACCCTGTACGACCACCGACTGGGTCATGCTGGAGCACCTCCAGCCCAGAGTGCATGCAAACCCGTACCAGCCTTCGCATTACCTTTCGCAAAACGGCGCTCTGCAAGGGGGCGGTCGTAAGTCACGCCGCTGCCGCAAATCGCTGCCGTCGCGAAGCACTTCTCTAGGTTCAGGCTGAAGTTTTTCGTCAGAAGGCCGCGCAAGTGCGCTTGCGACTCACCGTTACCATAGCGACTGGGCTTCGTGACCACAGAACCTCGCTGCCTTGTCTACCAACGTCTGTGAGCCTCGGCAGCTCCGGAGCCCGGGGTAACTGGCGGGTAACTAGGCGTTGGAGGGTTATTTTAGAATATGTGTCTCTAAACTGGCCATGGGGTATCAGAGGTTTAGTTTTCGTTCACAGTCCCAACACCCTGGGCGGTGGGTCAAATTCCGTTTACTCAAATTACAACGGGCGCTGCGTTAGCGTCTCTATCCAACAAGCCCTTTGTTCTAATGGAAAACGAACAATGTCAGTGAGCACAGAGAAACCCCAGACAAATAGACATGTCGGGGCACAACCGAAACTAGGCGGTTTTGCACTTTGACAGAAACGGTAAAGCTAAGTTTAGAGAACCGACCAGGGTTTGTTGAACCCGGCATACTCCCGACATTACCGTTAGGCCCTCTGGAGGATTCAAAAGAAATTAAGACAGAGATCCAGCTCGAATAAGCTTACAGCCTAATTGAAGACACACACAGACGAAATACTCAAAGAATTGTGACTTAAAATATTGGGTGGCATTGACTATAAGCGCAGTAGCATTCAGTGAATGAGGATGTAGACGAGTAAATAGACATCTGATAGAAGAGATGGGATTAAAACTAGGTATTTGGCCGGGCGCCGTGGCTCATGTCTGTAATCCTAGCACTCTGGGAGGCCAAGGCGGGTGGATGAGGCAGGTGGATCGTTCAAGGTCAGGATTCCGGAACCAGCCTGAGCAAGAGCAAGACCCAGTCTCTACTAAAAATAGAAAGAAATTAATTGGCCAACTTAAAATATATATATAAATTAGCCGGGCATAGTGACGCATGCCTGTAGTCCCAGCTACTCCAGAGGCTGAAGCAGAAGGATCGCTTGAGCCCAGGAGTTTGAGGTTGCTGTGAGCTAGGCAGACACCAGGGCACTCTAGCCTAGGCAACAGAGTGAGACTCTGTCACACACACACATACACACACACACACACACACACACACAAAACAAACAAACAAACAAAAAACCCAAAAAACTAGGTATTTGATGCATTTATAATGTTTAGATGGTATAGAGAAGAAGATTAAAAAGTCAGGCATTCTTGAAAATTACCAACTCCTTAATATTGTCAAACATTTAAAAATACTGTAAACTTTTATTGATCAGATTATATCAGGTTTTAATTAAGAACACAGGCACTTCTTTAATGAAAGTATATTTTCCATGAAAATTCTGAGGAACTACAAAACCCTAAGAAGTCTTATTCACTTAATAAAAAGTTAAATTGTACAGAATATGCTATTAATGTATGGTACTATGAACTGTAATATTCGATTGATTGGAACACCTAATTCCCCCACCAAGACAAATAATAGTAGTTGTTATGACATTTCTCTGATAGCTGGTAAGTTTGAAGTTTTAGTGGGTTGTTTGTGTTACATTTGATGTTATTCACCTTAGTACTGATATCTCCTATGATTAATTGGCAGCTTTTAATGAAGAGATTTTTCTGCAATTTCTGGATTTACTATTAACTGTTTATTGGTGAGGAAGGGGTCAGTGGTAGAGGTGCTGTTAGGTACTTTATGTCTTGATATTGAAGTCCCAAAGTCTGGGGCTTCCAAAATTTATAAATCTTGGTCTACTTTGTTGGCAGTGATATGAGTAGGTCTGTATCAGTAAACTATGTCGCCAGGTCACCTGGTATTCTGGCCTCTGCAGGGCTCTATTATTCCCTAGAAGCCATACATAGAAAAGGAGTTAAATTAAGAAAGTCCTGGCTGGGCAGTGGTTCACACCTGTAATGCCACCACTTTGGGAAGCTGAGGCAGGAACATTGCTTGAGGCCAGGAATTGGAGACTGGCCTGGGCAGCATAGCAAGACCCCATCTCTACAAAATAAAAATATTATTAATAGCTGAATGTGGTGGCATGTGCCTGTAGTCCTAGTTACTTGGGAGCCTGAGGTGGGAGGATTGCTTGAGCCCAGGAGTTCCAGGCTGCAGTGAGTTATGATTATATCATTACACTTCAGCCTGGGTTACAGAGACCATGTCTATAAAATAATAATAACAATAAAAAAGAAAGTCCTAATGAGCCTCATTAATAACTTTAGTCTGGAGAGAATCCGACTAGAGAAATAATTCTGCTTAAGAGACAAGCATGGTGGAACCTTACATATCAGCCACTCCAAAACCTTAGTATAGCCAAACTTAGGTTAGTCAAGTGAAGATCAGCTGAACTGCAGCAGACTGCCAGAGTCTTAAAAGCAAGAAAAATGTTTTTGGTTGAAGGCAAAACATTTGAGATTTTGGGGTATAGTTGTATTGGAGCATTAGCTGACTAACATACAGACCAAATACATTGGACAGAATTTCACATGCTAAAAATGAAAAAGAGAAAAAATCATTGAGTATCATGCAGACTACTACTATGGAAGGAAAAGTGCAAAAGATGGATAAAATATATAACCTTAATTAAAACCTAACATAAGTGTGGAGGGGGGTAGAGAAAGAAAATTCTTCATATATGTTTTGTGCTGTAGAAGAATTTAATAATAAGAATATGAATGCAATAAAACAGCAACTTGAAGACAAAATGCTAAAATAATATATCAATAATTAAGCTCTATGCGGGCTGTGTAATGCCTGTTTTGTTCACTACCATATTCCTAGTACCTAGAACCTTGCCTGGTATACAATAGGTAGTAATTAAATATTTGATGAATAAATTAAATAAAGTGAAGATAAAAGAACTAAGGAAATTAACTGAAGACCAAAATACCCACCTTAAAGGACTAATGAATAATTTTTAAAAGCATGAGGAAGCAGATTAGAGAGATCAAAATCAAATTAAGATATAAAGGAAAGGCTTGAGATAATCATGATACTGAGGCAAATGACAAAGATATTAATGTTATTAAAAAATCGTATATGTGAAGGAGACAAAGATGGCTCAACATAAGATTAATACGTGGCCCTGAAATAGAAAACAGAGCAAATGGAAGAAGAAATGTACTTAATAATGTAAAAAATAATGAAGAAGAATCTATAAATTAAAAAGGTACATTATGTTTTATGGGAAAATTTCTATAAAACTGTCAACATCAAGGGATATATCCTGGTTAGTTTATTCAATTTTCAGAATAAAGAAAGAATTCTTTAGGTACCTGGTCAAGAAACAAATAGGGGAGGGTAGGGTGGAGAAAAAACAGACTACTTTAGATTCATCTATAGCACATTTAGTACTGGAAGACATTGGAAAAAAATGCCTCAAAGTTCAGAAGGGAAAGAAAATGTGTTCAAAGAAAATTATACTTGTATCTCTTTCCAAGTTGTCATTTAAGTATAATTCAAATTTGTGGACACTCTATCCATTTTCATTCATGTTTGCACATTGCTATTGCTGAGCTCATCTCTTTCTCATGTAACTTGACAAACAGAATCAGTAGCAACCAACATGTTATCAATGATTGTTTTCTAACCTCTTCTCCTAGCATTTAAATTCAGTAGGTAAATAATTTGCTTTCTAGGTTATCACAGAGTTTTCCAAAGGTTTTCCCAATAGGTTTGTAACTGAGTAACAGATCACTATCCGTTTAGCATCCAACAATAGTTCCTTGTTGACTGCTGCTTGAGCACGTAGGTTGTGACTTAATATTTTTGGTATTTGTTATGACAGTACCTAAGTCTGAACCTACATCTGTATAAATCAGGCCGAACTTTGTTATGCTGTGGTAACAACAACAAATGTTTATTTTTTGCACATGATATAATACATGTCCATTGAGGAGTGTCTGGGCGGCTATGCTTATCTCCCCTCTGACACCCAATCTGATGATCTACCATTATTTTGTCCATTTCTGATTTATTTAATTTTAGATTGATAAATAATAATTATATATATTTATGGGGTACAATAGATGTTTTTATATATATTGACATCGTGAAATCATGAAATCAAGCTTAATAACATGTCTATCATCTTACCTACTTATCAGTTTTTGGGGTGAGAACATTTAAAATCTGTTTTTTAAAGCAATTTTGAAATATACAATACATTGTTATTAACTGTACTTACCATGCTGAGCAATAGATCTCTAAAACTTATTCCTTCTCCTGTCTAACTGAAACTGTACCCTTTGAACATCTCCTGCTATCTTCCCCCACTCCTAGCCCTGGCTCTGCTACTTTTTAGTAACTACCTTTATACTCTCTATTTTTATGATTTTGACTTTTTTAGATTGTACATGTAATTGAGCTCATATACTATTTGTCTTTCTGTGTCTGGCTAATATCACTTAGCATAATGTCTTCCCAGTTCATCCATGTTGTTACAAAAGACAGTATTTTCTTCTTCTTTTTTTTTTTTTTTTTTTTTTTTGAGACAGAGTCTCACTTTGTTGTCCAGGCTAGAGTGAGTGCTGTGGCGTCAGCCTAGCTCACAGCAACCTCAAACTCCTGGGCTCGAGCGATCCTTCTGCCTCAGCCTCCCGAGCTGGGACTACAGGCATGCGCCACCACGCCCGGCTAATTTTTTATATATATATCAGTTGGCCAATTAATTTCTTTCTATTTATAGTAGAGATGGGGTCTTGCTCTTGCTCAGGCTGGTTTTGAACTCCTGACCTTGAGCAATCCGCCTGCCTCGGCCTCCCAAGAGCTAGGATTACAGGCGTGAGCCACCACGCCCGGCCAGTATTTTCTTCTTTTTAAAGGCCGAATAGTATTCCCTTGTGTTTATACACCATACTGTGTTTATCTGTTGATGAGTACCTAGATTGCTTTCATGTCTTAGCTGTAGTGAATAAAACTGCAATGAACATGGGTGTGCAGATATCTTTCAAAATACTGATTTCAGTTCCTTTGGGTATATACCCAGAAGTGAGATTGCTGGATCATACGGTGATTATATTTTTTAGTGGTTTGAGGAACCCCCATACTGTTTTCCATAATGGCTGTATTAATTTTCACTAAAAGTGTACAAACTTCCCTTTTTTCTACATCCTTGCCAACACTTGTTATCTTTGATCTTTTTGATAATAGGCATTCTAACAGGGGTGAGGTGATATATTTCATTATGGTTTTAATTTGCATTTACCTAATGATTAGTGATGTTGACTATTTTTTCATATACCTATTGGCTATTTGTATGTATTTTTTTAAAATAAATGTCTATTATTAAAAGGTCCTTTGCCCATTTTTAATTGGGTTATTTGTTTTCTTGTCAAGTTCTTTGAGTTCCTTATATATTTTGGATGTTGGCCCCTTAACAGGTTTATGGTTTGTAAATTTTTTTTTCCTAATCTGTAGGTTGTCTCTTCATGCTAAGCAAGAGGTTTTTAGTTTGATATAATTTACTCTGTCAACTTTTGCTTTGATTGCTGTATTTTTGGGGTCATATCCAAGAAATCATTGCCTAGAGCAATGTTGTGGAGATTTTCCCTGTTTTTGTCTAGTAGTTTTACAGATTCAGGCTCTATATTTAGGTCTTTAATTTATTTGGAGTTTATTTTTGTATATGGTGTGAGACACATCTCTGGTTTTTGTGGTAGAGACAAAGACATTCAAGAAGGTCTTGCATAGGCACTTAATTATTGCTCATAATTCATTGGCCAAAGCTAGTCACATGGGCTCCAAGTAATCTTAAAGCAGCTAGGAATTATGGTTCCTGGGAGACAAAGAGACAGAAATATTTGATCAGCATTTCTAAGTAATGCACAAACATTTCCAGACATTATATCAGAATAAAGCATCTGAGGTACATAGCCTTTAAGATGGCACCCAAAACTGATCTTTGTCTCCTATTCTTGTGTAATGTCTTCTTCTTAAGATAGACCTAGAAACTTTTTTCAGACAGAGCCCAATGACCGCCCTGAGTTGAACAGACAGAGTTATGAATTCTGGGAGATGAAAGCTGCTAGAATTTGCAGGACAGAATGCCAAGTAGGAGAAATTATATAAAGAGAAAGCTCTGGAGATATTCAGGGGGTTCCTTATGAGCTTAAAACTGAGTACTTATTAGTATATGCATATGTGGAAACTAAAGCTGAGGGCAAGAACCACTGGAAATAAGCAGGCAGAAAAATTCCTGAGGTTCAGAAAGGGCTAGGACTAATTCACATTCCCAATATCTTGAGTGGAAAAACCTTGTAATATATGGAATATCGAGATGAGCACACATAATTGTATTGACTCAGCAGTAGAGATAGATTGGCCCTAGATAAAAAGCTCTTGTGATAATAGTCTAAGAAAACATAAAACTAAGACTTCCAGGAAGCAAGCTGTTTCCAAATAACTGTGCCCCATGCCAAAGCTCAAAAGTACTTAGGGGACTAAAATTAAAATTATTCAGCAATAAAATTCACAGTGTCTGGTGCTGAAATTAAAAATTGATAGATATGCCAAGATAAGCCCCATAACGAATTGAAAAATCAGTTAAAAATAGACTAAGACATAGCACAAATGAAAGAATTAGTAAATAAGTACATTAAAACAACTATTATGAATAAACACCATATGTTCAAGAAGGCAGAAGGAAGCATGAACAGATTAAGAAGATACACAGAGATATAAAAAAGAGATTCTAGTTGTATTTCTAGAGATGAAACATATAATGTTTATGATGAAAAAATGGTTGGAATGAAGATCAGATTAGACACTGCAAAATAAAAGATTAGTGAACTTAAAGATATAGCAGTGGAAACTATCCAAAATAAAATAGAGAACAAAAAGATTAAAAAAAAAAGACAAAGGAAAAAAAAAGGGTCAGTGAGCTGTGGGACAACTTCAGACAGCTCAATATACATGTAATTGGACTTTCAGAAGGAAGTAACAAAAAATACTTGAAGAAATAATGGCTGAAAAATTTCCAAATGTGATAAAGATTATGAAACTACAGATTCAAGAAGCTTAATGAAGTTTAGGCACAAGAAACAGGAAGAAAAGCCAACACTAAGCACATTGTAATCAAATTGTTCAATATCAGTGATAAAGAGCACATCTTAAAAGCAGCCAGAGAAAATGACACTGCAATGTAGAAGAACAAAGATAGGAAAAACAGCAGACTTCTTGTTGGAAACAATGCAAGCCAGAAAATAGTGGAGCAAAATCTTTAAAGTTCTTAAAGAAAACAAAACAAAACTGCCAACTTAGGATTCTATACCAAGTGAAAATATTATTCAAAAATGCAGATGAAATAAAGAGATATTAATACAAATGCTGAATGAATTAATCACCAGCAGACCATCACTGTTGAATGAAAATCTTCAGGCAAAAGGAAAATGGTGTTGGATGGAAATCTGGGCCTACTCAAGGGAGTAAAGAACACTGAAAATGATAAATATGTAGGTAAATATAAAAGACTTCTCATGTTTTTAAAAATCTCTTAAAAGGTATTTTCTTAAGAAAAACTAATAATAACATGTTGTATGGTTTATAATATAGGTAGAAGTAAAATATGTAGCAATAAAGTCATACAGGGTGAGAGAGGGGAAATGGGACATACTTTTGTAAGGTTCTTCTAGCATATATGAAGTGGTTATGTTATTTGAAGGCAGACTGTGAAAAGTTAAAGATGTACACTGTAAAACCTAAAGTAACCCACAACAAAACAGCTATATATATATATATATATATATATATATATATATATATATATATGCATATGTATTTATGGCTATAAGCCAATAATGGAGATAAAATAGACTCAAAATATACTCCATTGATCCAAAAGAATAGAATACTAAGAAAACGGAAACAAAAAACTGATGTCACAAATAGAATACAAATAGCAAGATGGCAGATTTAAATCCAAGCACATCTATCACCTTCAATATAAATAATCAAAACACCCTAATTAAAAGACAGAGATTATCAGAGTGGGTAAAATAAGCAAGACTTCCACTTTGGGTTTGCAAGAAACACACTTTGAATATAAAAACCAAATATATTAAAAGGAAAATAATAGGAAAAAGATACATCATATGAACATTAATGGAGAGAAAGCTATACAAATTTAAGACAAAGTAGATTTCAGAGCAAAAAATATTATCAGGGATAAAAAAAGAAGATGTTTTATAATGCTAAAGGTTTCAGTTCATCAAGAGAATATCAACAGTACTAAATATTTATACACCTCCTAATAGCTTCAAAATACATGAAGCGAAAACTGGCAAAATAGAAAAGAAAAATAAAGATAAATTCACAATTATAGTTGGAAATTTCAATATCCTTATTTCTATAATTGATAAACAAGTATACAGAACATTAGTAAAAATATAGAAGACTTGAGCAATTCTGTCAACCAACTAATTACCTATATAGAATACTTAATTTAAGCCAACTACAGTAGCATATACATTCTTTTCAGGTACACATAGAACATTTACCAAGATAGTTTATATTATGGCTATAAAACACATCTAAATAAATTTAAAAGTATTCAAATCATAAAAAGAATATTCTCTCACAAAAATGGAATTTAGTTAGAAACCAGTAACAGAAAAATTGACTCTTCCCAAATATTTGAAATATAAATTATATAATTGTAAGTGATTCAAAGGTGAAGGAATAAAACAAAAGGAAAAATTTTAACTGAAGGAAATGAAAACACAAACTTTCAAAATTTCTGGAAATTAGTGTTTTGATGGAAATTTATAGAATTAAGTGTTTATCTTAGAAAAGATAAAAGCTCTCACACCAATGACCTAAACTTCCACCTTAAGAAAACAGAGAAAGAAAAACAAATTAAGCCTAAAGTAAGCAGAAGAAAGGAAATAGTAAATACTGGAATGGAAATCACATAAAGAGAAAACAAAATTAATAGAGAAAAATCAATGAAAACTAAATATGTGTCCTGAGAAATTAAAATTCTTTGGCGGGCTTCCTTGCTTATAAGATAAAGTCTAAAATCTTTAACTGGGGTTTATGCTCCTGCCTGACTTGGCCCGCACTTATGTCTCGGACCACATTTCTTTTCTGTTTTCCTTGCTGTGGTTATGCTAGACTTTCAGATCTTTTACTGTATTCTCTACTGGCACATGACCTTTGCACTTGCTGTGTCCTCTGTTTGCCCCCTCCCCAACTGTCTCAATGTCTTTGCCTCCCACCTATTTCCATCTAATTAATGCCTACTCATCTTTTAGATTTAGATTTGATATCCTAGTTTAGAACATATCCTACCCTCGCCTGTAAGCTCCACTAGATCAGGAACTGTATTTGTCTTTGCCTAAATCTTTTATCTTTAGCGTTTAACACATGTCTGGCTTATGGTGGATTCTCAGCAAGTATTTGTTAAATGGATGAATGAAGTCTAATAATAGGTCCTTTTTTTCTTAGGATATGACCAGTTCAAACATCACTCCTTTTCTGCATCTCATGAATTGATATCCTGAGATTGAAAGGTCATTATTCTTGGGCTTCTTATAATTTAAGAGGGAGTATTTGGAGATTTTACCGTCTTTTAATTTATCATTTATACTTTATCTGTTGCTGTGTGAAAATCTGCTGGAGAGTAAAGTTCATTTTGTCTTCTAATGTATTACTCTAGTGCTGTAAAGTTTCATCATTAAGGTTATTGTTTGGTTTGTTTCATCATATCATCTATACTAAAGAATTTAGGTATAACTTGTGCCAAATGAACTAGTTAAAAATAATGGTAAATTAGAGGAGTTTAAGAATATCACACATGCATATATCTTATTTTATAGTTTAAAACATATATCAGTGACTAAGAAGCAAAATCAATGTCTCAATATTTTGATTTCAAGAATTATACAAAAGGGTAAAAGAACTGGTGCTGATTGAGCTCTTATATCCCAGTCATTGGCTTTATACATATTAGATTTTTTATTTCTTACAACTTTATGAGGTAAGAAGTAATACCATTTTATAGACAAACTTTTAGTGATTTGCTGAAAGTCTCAGAGCTAACATGGTGTCAAAATTCAAACCTAATTCTGATGCCAAAACCCATAATTTTCCCACTGCTGCCTCCTCTTAAAAATATAAACTATTAAAAAATTTTGCCATCCTATGGACCAAATGTTTAGGTTCTAATGATACATTAGCTAACAATGGCCAGCAATTATTTCAGTTTGTCTGATTATGACACAGTCAGTTAAAAAATGTTTCTAAGCTAAAATTGTGATTTATTCACAGATAACAGCCTAGTAAGAAAAAGAAGGTAGAAGTAAGATTTCCTCTAAGATTTTCTTTAATTCTTATGTAAAATGATAGCTTTCTATAACATAACTCATAGGAAAACACAATAGTGGGAACTTAGCATAAAATGTAGGTTGTAAAAAGATTTTCATTAAGTTAAAAAATGCTCACTAGCATTTAATAGTTTAGTCATAAGCTATGAAAATTGAAATATTGTTTAGCTGAGGAGTAATGTTCTGGCTTAAGGGTTAAACTTAAGCATTTCTGAACAGGGCAGACATTCAGTGAAATAAGCTGTTGATATAGAAACCAAGAACAAGTTGGGGGAAGGGAGAGCAGTTCAGGGAAATGTAAAAAGGATATGAACAGAGAAACAGCTAAGGGAACAGAATAATGAGGACAGTACAAGATGTATTCTTCCTTTCACAATTGTCATTATTCCTGCCATTTGGGAATTTTAAGACTCTCTTGAGGAAACAGAAAAAAAAAGTCCAGGAATTTGAGAGTGTAAAGAGTCTCACCTAAGAAGACCTATAGAGAAATTTGTAAAGGTGTGGCTTGGGTTTAAAGGCATCGAGTGGGATGAAGATGTAGATAGATTGGATTAATTTGGGTTATTAGTTAAGAGAAAGTCTAGGAGATAAAGAGAATGAGGAAAATGGGATATAATATGAGAAGAATCTCAAGTGAGATTTTGTGTAGATTGACTAGACTACAGGCCTTCATTCATAGATTAAAATATTAGTATTGTTGGAGAATAAAGCAGTGACAACAAGAATAAAACACTCAAAAAACCCTTAGAGACACTTAATTTTTAGCTAAGTTTCAGCTTGTTGCTGGAGTTATGAACTGACATTTGATTCTTTAGCAGGTAAGAAACTATGTGAAAGAATCTTCTGATGTCATAATTTCTGGGTGTCACTGGAACATTTGATCATCATTCCTTTGGCAATTCCAGTCTTCTATGGAAAGTCAGTAGAAGCAGACTTATTCACCTCTACAGGAATAAGACTTGGCCTATTTTGGTAAGTCTACTTGTCTTTGATCAATTTAGCTAAAACTTAATACCTACATATATAGATAGTTATATTAAATCATATAATTTACTATGGTTTTTACTAAATCATCATTGAGCAAAAACACTTTTTTTTCTTGATAATTGACATATCTATAAAAATCATTATATAATACTCAAATTCTTCAACCTTAATTTAGTTTTATTATTACCATCAGTAAAGATTTACTTATTAGGTATAGAATATTATACTAGTATAAGAGATAGTTATAACATTTTTAATCTTCCCTATCCTTTCTGGCCTAATAGTTGAACACATGTGAATTATTTCAAGATAGAGTGCCAAGCACTGTTCTAGGTATTAGGGACTTACTGGTGACAAAGACAGACCATAGAATGGAGGGGATATTAAACATTTATAAAAATTTAGGGCAGTATTTCTCAACAGGGAGCAATTTTGCCTCTCTCCTCCTAGGGGATATATGGCAATGTCTGGAGATGTATTTGACTGTCACAACTTTGGGGGAGCGGCGTTACTGGCATTTAGTGGATGGAGGACTTGGATGCTGCAAAACATCCTGCAATAAATACACAGGGCAGTCTGCTTCCTCCCCAACTAAGAATTGTGCCATGGTTGGGAAACCTTGAATTAGAATGATAACTGTTACGAAGCAGAAATAAAGGATGCTATGAAAACTTAGATAATGGGGGTTAATGGCAAGCTTCTCTGAGAAAGTAAATGTAATTAATAGATGAGTTGGCCCTGGCAAGTGCAGGCTAGGAGCAGTGGAATAGGGGAGAGTTCCAAGCAGAGTCAACAGTAGGCAGTAAAGAGTTTATTTATTATGTTTATGTGTGCATATGTGTGTGTGTATACATCATACGTTTCATAATGAATTTCACAACTCATGTATATGTATACATTTATATATATATTTACTAATGCTCAGTAGCACCAGCCGAATAATAGTAGTTAACATTTATTGAGCACTGTGTGTTGAACTGCACTTTACGTGTATTATCTTACTTAATCTTATTACCCTGTAAGTAGATAATATCATTATTCCTAATGTACCCTTGAGAAATATAGAGAAGTTAAATACCTTGACTAAGATGACATATTTGGGAAGGGCCAGAATGAGGATTTGAACTCAGGTCAGTCCAACTGTCCCAAGACCCCTTTTTAACCACTGTGCTATAAATGTAGAGAGACAGAGTGGAATAAATAATCACCAGGAACGGAAGGCTTAGCTAAAGATATTTTGGTGGATGTGAAACAATGTACTTCAAAGGAAGAGAAGAGCATAGATGGAGAGGTGTTTATCGATTACAACAACCATTTAAAGGCAAACTGAATTTTGTTTTCACACAGCAGAAATGGACTTCAGTTATGTTAACCATAGGGCACAGTTTACTTTTATCACCTGGTGGCTATTTTATTGCAAGACTTAAATTGTATGTAAGGAATAGTGGTGTAAATATAGTATTTTAACACTTTTATATTTATTTTAAAATGTTATTTTCAGAATGCTTCTATATATCTGTAACAAAATAGTAACATTAAAAATTCCAAGGCTAGGCCATGGTGTGTGTGCCTATAGTCTCAGGTCCTGTTTGGAAGACTGAGGCAGGAGGATTGCTTGAGCCCAGGAGTTCAAGGCTATGGTGCCCTATGATTGTGCCTATGAGTAGCCACTGTACGCCAGCCTGGGCAACACAATAAGATCCTGTCTCTAAAAAAAAAAAATCCAAATAACTCTTTGAAGATGAAGAGTTATTGCTCCTGATGCCTCCATTATTTTAACTTTTTAATCTAGGTTTTCAGTGAATTATGCCTTTTCGGTTTGGGACCCAGCCAAGGAGGTTTCCAGTTGAAGGAGGAGATTCTTCAATTGGGCTGGAACCGGGGCTAAGCTCCGGTGCTGCCTGTAATGGGAAGGAGATGTCACCAGCCAGGTAAACTCTTTTTACCCTCACAACTGAGGAAATGTGTATTGGCTATCATCAATACAAGCTTTAACTGATATTCAATATTAGTAAGAAAAAAACCTCAGGAATTCAAAAACATTGCTGTGATTAAATTAGTATTAACAGAGCTCGGGTTTTCTTAGCATAGAGTCTATATTTTGTATTGTTATAAATCTTGATGATGGACCAATTTTCTCTCTCTCTCTCTCTGATACATTTTTAGCTAGATTGTTTTGTTGATTGTCTCAAGATTGGAAAACATTTTATTAAACAAACTCTCATTGCCACCATGTGCAGGGTACTGTGCTAGTCATAAGGTTAGAAATATGAAAAAGACTTAGACTTCAGATTTAGTGTCTCTTTGGCTTTGATTTGACCTTTGGCAGAAAGAGAGTGATATAGAGTGTGAAGATTCTATGAAACAAACCATTTTTGCAAAATTGAAGAAAGCTATAATAAATAGGATTTGTTCTACTTTTCTGTGGTTTATGATAGCAAAACATTAAATACTACTACATTGTTAATTTCTCATGGCTTGGAAATTTTTGGAACACAGATTTAAACTTAACAAGGTAAGTATTTTAAAAATCAGAGTTACTCAAGAATAAAATAGACTACGTTGGGAAGTAGTGAGCTTCTTGTCTTTATAAATGTTTAAGGCTGAGTGACTATTTGGTGGGGATGTTGGAAAGGAAATTCATACATTAGATATATTTTTGGACTAGGTATCATTTAAGGGCCGTTTCCAATCTGAGATTCTATCAGCATTTGAATGGTATGTGGAATAGTATATTCAGTTTTATGTTCTTCCATAAATAAATATTCTAATTTTGAAATCACCCAACTGAAGTGATTTCACAGTGCATATATATATGAATTGCCATAGTATTATCACTTATGTTTATAACTAGGCACTTTTTATGCCACTTAGCAATTATTGCATACCTTTCAAAATGAACATCTGGAGGATTATCTTTGTATTTATGAATTTCCTGTAATGAAATATATGGCAACAGCCACAATTTCTTTTCTACATAAGTCTAAAATGTCTGCCTTATCAGTGCCACTGTGTTATACTCATTTTGCAACATTTAGAGATTTCAAAGTGATTTAAAACAATTGAATATATATCAAACTTTGGTGCTCTGAAAAAATATTTCCTTTTTAGTATCTAAACTATGTGTCATCTGCTCTTTTATTCAGGCAACTCCGAAGATGCCCTGGAAGTCATTGCCTGACAATAACTGATGTTCCCATCACTGTCTATGCAGCAATGCGAAAGCCACCTGCACAAAGCAGCAAGGAAATGCATCCTAAATAGCATCATTAAGTCTTTTGTAGAGGTTTGACTAGGTCAAGGGTAATGGGCCAGTATCATCTTATGATCTGGTAAACAAATAAAAGTGGTGGCACCTTTGGATGATGATAACGGCTGTACTATATTAACTTACATTAAGAAAGGCAGAAATGTAGTCAGTAAAACACATGTTGTGATAAGCTATCACTTATGTCTGATAGATAAGACAGAATAATATTTCACAATTGGAAAGTGCCTTAGAGATCATCTTTCTCACAGTAGATCATTAATATCAATAACTCAAGATGAAGCTTAATCTACCGTGGTTATAAATCAGGTGGAGCTTATTCTCTAAATGCTTAATGTGTTTTAGGCTAGTTTTCTTTGCTTATATTTGGCTGCTACTTAGTTGAATCCTTTTACCTGAGTACTCCAGGCCAGTTTCTGGCTTGATATCATTTGATAATGCTTTTCTTAGGAATAATTATATTGGGTGAGAAAGGAGCCCTAGGGGTTGTACATTTTGGAAGAATACCCAGGACCAAGGAAAGGCTTAGTCCATGGTTAATATGCAAATAATTTAAACTACTTCCATATGGGGACTCAGATTATGGGTTAATTTTATTGATAACGAGGTCAAGGCTATAGTTCTAACCCCTATTTCTCCGGGAAAAATGATGTCCCATTATTGTATTGTACCTCAAGTCCCAGCTAATCATCTTTAAATTGTCTACCATTGATATTGAGTAACTGCAGATGGATTTTTTATTTGATTAGATTTAAGGATTACTTTTGACATCTAGCCCAGTTCTATATGTTTTCTTTTTCTTCTGCAATAGTCAGCAGAAGCTCCACCTGCTTTCCTTTCTTCTCAATGGCTACCACCATACATCCAATGAAACTGTCTTCTCCAAAAGACTGACTTCAGGGTCAGATACAGTTTACCCAAGCTTTTTGTCTACTTTGCTGCTCTTGAAAATATAAGCCTTTTTAAATGAAAAATTTATTAGCTTATAATTACATAGACATAGGTGCATATGTGCTACATTAAATGAAAAAAAACAACAACAAAAAACTACCAGGGAGAAATAAGATGAAAAACTCTCAGAGCTCACACAGAGGTGGGAGATGTTTGAATTCCACCCACCCAAAGTGGAAAGACTTTGTTGAACATGTGGAGCATTGAGTAGAAACACAGAGAGGTCATACCGTCGTAGGAGATCTAAGCTAGCACTAGACTTAAGGCTAATGTATATCAATTTTAACAAAACTTAAAAATAAGCCTTGAGATAATCAATTTTATCTCTAAGTAACCCCACTTTATCTGTCAAATAAACATGTTACAATCCTTAAAGGAAGAAAACAAAATCTGGACAGGAAATTGTCCAAGGCTGGGGAAAGAATGACAGAATGGAGAAAGGAGTGATGAAAAATTCCTCAGAGCTTATACTGGGAATTTTGTGTCTGGGAGGCTGGGAGGAATTTGTGTTTCAATAATAGTAGAAAGATTTTTTTTTTTTTAGTGTAGTAAATGGATCATGAGTAGAGTCCTCAGCAAGATATTACCAGAGTGGGGTTGTTGTTTTTTTTTTTTTTCCAGAGCACCAGAAATTTACTGAACCCTCCACGGTCTCCCAAAGCACAACTACCCACACACAGCAAGGGGGGAGGGGTGCCCTGGCCTGCTGTGGTGGCCCAGGCCAGGGAACCAGCATGGGGGTACCCTGAGCTGTCAGGCCAGAGCCAGCCTGGGGGGACTGAGGGGACACGGGGAGAGGACAGGGCAGTCTGAGGGCAGAGGCTTCTGGCTGGAAGTCCTGCACCCCAGAATGCAGGGGGGGGTGAGGAAGGGAGGAAGAGGACGTGGAGAGCAGGGGGGACCCCAAGAGCTGCCGAAGGATGGGGCCGAGGGAGGACACACAGAACAAAAAGAGTTGATAAAACCAGCCCTTAAGACGCAGCTTCCGCCCTTGGTCGGGGTGCACTCGAGCACACACACAAACGAGACAAGATGCTCCTGGGGTGATGGCCAGGAGCAGTGGCCAGGATGCTAGGCCCCCCTCCCCCCACTATTCAAGCTAAAAACTGGGAGGGGTCAAACAAGGGCTGGGAACAAGTCCCACGATTTACCAGATGTAGTGAGTTTTTGGTTTTTCTCCAAAAGGGGATGGGAATAGCTTTAGACTGAGGGTTGCTCTGGATTTGTGCTCACAAAGCTTAAGGGCAAGACTTGAAAGGATCAAACTAATTAATTCCAAGTAACTTCATGCAAGGAGGGGAAAACTCTCAAATTTAAAATGCTACAATAAAATCTAGCACCAAAAATGTAAAATTCACAAAGGACAGAATCTAAAAAAAATTACCAGGCATAAAAAAAAAAGAAAGAAAGAATAAAAAAGGAAAGAAAATACAATCCATAGTTAGGAGAATCTTTAATCAATAGAAACACACTCAGAATGACAGATGATAGCGTTAATAGACAAGCTGTAATAAAGATACATGTTCAAGTAGTAGGTGAAAGTATGATAATGGCAAATACAGAAATGAAAGTTCTAAAATTGACCCAAATGGAACTTCTAGAGATGAAAAATACAACATTGTGAATAAAAAATACACTGAATAGGATTAAGAGATGAGACACTACAGAAGAAAAGATTAATGGACTTGAAGATATAGCTATACAAATTATCTAACGTGAAATACAAAGGAAAAAGGAATGAAAAAGGTATAAAATTAGTGCTTTATTATCATGTAGTCTAACAAATAAGTGGCTTCCTGAAAGGAGGAGGAAGGAGGACAGAAAAATATTTGAAGAAATAATGGTCAGAATGTTTCCAAATTTGACAAAAACTGTGAACTCACAGATCCCAGTACCTTAATCAAATCCCAGGAGAAGAAACATGAAAACAAAACAATAACATGTCATAATTAAAGAAAATATCTTAAAACTTGACAGTGAATGACACATTCAGAGTAACAAAAATAAGAATGAAAGCACATTTTTTTTTTATCGGAAAACATGCAGATAAGAAGGTAATAGAGCAATATATTTAAAATATCTTTCAAAAATGAAGATGGAATAAAGACTTTTCAGCCAAACAAATGCTGAGAGAATTAATCACCAGCAGATCTTTACTATAAGAAATGCTCAAGGAAGTTTTTCAGGCAGAAAGAAAATGATAATAGATGGAAATTTGGATCTGTAGAAAGAAATGAAGAGCACAAAAAATGGAAAATATGTGGATAAACATATGATCTTTAAAAATTTTTTTTCGAGACAGAATCTCACTATGTTGCTGAGGCTAGAGTGCCATGGTGTCAGCTAAAATTTTTAAACACTTATTTAATAGGTAACTGTTTAAAGAAAAATAATAACAATGATAATTTATACAAAAGGATAATGTATAATGGCAAAAGTATTTAAAGTATGGAGAGTATACAATGTGTGTTCCACAATAATAGAATTAAATTAGAAATTAATAGCAGGAAGATATCTAGAGAATCTCCAAATATCAGACTATCAAATGATACAACTAAGTAACCCATGAATAAAAGAAGAAATGACTAGAGAAATTAGAAATTATTTTGAACAGAATGAAAATGAAAACACAACATACCAAAAGGCATGGGGTACAGAAAGGTCTCAAATTAGTGATAGAAGCTTCCACCTTAAGAAAAGATAAGCAAACTAAATCCAAAATAAGCAGAAAGAAAAACAATAAAGATAAGAACAGAAATCAGTGTAATTAAGGGCAGATAAATAATAGAGAAAATCAATGGAACCAAAAGCTGGTTCTTCAGAAAGACCAATAAAATTGATAAACCTCTAGGCAGAATTATCAGGAAAATCAGAAGACACACTGATACCAGGAATGATAGTGGAAACATTATCACAGATCTAAAGACATTAAAAGGATGAACAGTTCAGTAGTATGAATTCTTTAGTCTTCTAAGGCCTCTACCTTGAATCAGTGCCTTCCCACATTTCTTACATGCCTAGGTATAAGCTTTCTGTAAGGGAATATAATTAATAGGTCTCAGGGCAACCCTGCGGCGTCATGCTTTCATAACCTTCCTCCAGGTTTATATCAGCTCATGATCATTTGAAAACATGGTCTGTTGAGACTGATGATTTAACTCACTGCTGGTAAACTCACCATCGTCTGGCTGGGCTGGTGAGGGACTCAACCCTGAACAACCACCATCACTTTTTTTGGAGTTCCTTAAGAGATGCAGTTGTTTTTATTCTGGCTGCTAGTGTCATGCTACCTTTGTCTTATGTTTTTGCCTTTTTGTCCCAGGCTTTAATCTCTCGGTCTCATCTATCCTCTGCCTGTTCTCTAGCAGTCTCCTCTGGGAATGGTGTCTTCTGGTGCTGTGAAGTTTATAAACTGAGTGGTCTTATTCACAATAGCCAACATTTTCCCCTACTTTTCAGGATTTGAAAGGTTACCAAAGATGTGAGGGAGTGCTTGTTGTCTCTGACAGGCTGTGCCATCATTCCCCCAGTCTTCTTCCAACACCCTCACGCAAGTTAGAGATCTCCGGTGCTCAGTGGAACCCAAACAGAGGAGTAACTATCAATTTTTCCTTTTCTCAGACTTCCAGGAACTTCACAAGTGATTGCCTTGGGAGGTGAGGTAAAGGGATAACCTTTATGGAAACTCAGCTTCCCTTAGATCCACTCAATTCAAATTTATTGAGCACATACCTACATGCCAGGCACTGGTCTAGGCTCTTATAACACACCAGAACACAGACAGAAATTCATGCAACTTACATTCTGGACAGTGGCTAGTTTAGTTGCCTTTCTGGACTCTTTATGTAGACTCTCTCTCTCTTTGTGTATGTGCATATGTGTGTGTGGTGTTGGGGGCATAGTGGTGTTGCACTGCCAGTTATGCTGAAATGGCTTCTCTCAGCCAGTCCTAAAGGAGAAGAGATTGACTTCACACCTCAAAGTTTGGTAAAGTTAAACTGTGGTGTATTTACTATTTTATAGTCCCAACTATAGGCTGTAAGGACCAACTTAGGAAAACAGGAAAGACCTTTTTGACCCCTGTGCTGTTGTATTAAATACAAGGAAATGACGTCAGAGAAGAAATATGTTGCAGTGTCTTCTGAGATACCTCCCTATAAATTCTAGGCTTTGAACTGAGGTGGCTATTACTGGACAAAGGGCAAGTCGATGTACCATCCTAGGTCTACAGAATAGGAAATGTCAAGTGTTATTTTTTTGCTAATTCAGGGTGTTCTTTTATGTTGACCATTGGCTGAGCTGATTACCTGCTGGCCTTTTAGAGGAGCCACAGCAAATGCCCTCTTGGTTTTCTCAATGGAAAATCACTCCTTTACGGTACCTCTCTGGCTCTGGTTGGCCTGAGGGCAGACAGTCTTCAAAGGCAAGGAAGCTAGGGCACAGTCGTGCTGCCCTGGAGGCAGGCGGTCTTGTTTGGAATTCTGATTTCTCGGTCTGGCTGAATGATAGCAGGCAAGTTACCTGAGCTGTAAATGTTACCTCACAGGATTAATGTGATGAATAATAATCAACTTTGGTTTATCATGGTGGCTGGTACTTTGTAAGTCTTCTATGAACTGAATTAGCTATTTTCATTGATATTGTCAATATTACCGTTATCTGTGTACCTCACACAGAAGGGCAACAGGAGAATATAGGGAGGTGTGCATATCCTTTCAGGGTAAGAGATTATTTTATTCCCTTTGGTAATTCCTCAAAATATTTTATATCCCCTCCCCTCAAAAGTTGTTTTGTGTATCTTCAACCCTGCTGATACCAGGGCTTATTTTCTTTTATTCTACCTTCTGAGTTGATAACCTTTTCATGTATAATTCTTTTATTTCAGTTTCGGTATTTCAATATTCTATACTATTAATATAGCTACTTGGAAAAAATAATAAACTTTTAGAAATAAGACTAGTTGTGTTGCAGATATGTGGGGAACAAACTTTTAATAAAAAGACTTTTTTGCTATCAAATTGAATTTTATGATTTTTGTCCTACTCTTTTCTGTGATGTTCTTGATGATTCCTGTAAAACCCACAATATAGCAACAGTAATATCCTACAGGAGCCTCCCTTCATGTACAATTATTTTTCTTTTAAGGAGATATGATAGGATAAAAAGTCGGTTGTTTATACTACCATTTTGCTAGTAAACTGTTAGAAATTTACTTTCTTAAACCTCAATAATTGTGCTATAGAACTAAAATATTCTTGTTACACTGATATACCAAACAAAAGTGCTAAAAGCAAATCTATCACCTAATTTTGTATTATATGTAAATTAGTAAATCTTTTCAAGATAAAGGTAGCTCAGGACAAAGATATTTTGGTATATATTGAACATTATCTTCCCTGAAAGAAAGATGAATCTGAGAATCTAACCGTACTTTAAAAATGTGTGCCAGTGTTTATTTAGAATCCCTTCTATTTTATTAGAAACAGGAACAGTAATTTCACCAGTAGGAAGTGTGCGCTCTCAATACAAGTAAGTTTACCACTCCTTCGATTATTGTCCATTTTGGATCCAAGGTAAGAATCCAAATGAGAAATAAGAAGTATCCAATCCTTGATGACTGTTCAACTAGATGAACGCTTCCATCAGAAGGAAGAGCTGCTATTCCTTCTGGCTGGCTTTGTGTTTATTTCAGTGCTCTAAAGAACTTTGTACTTGGGCAGCTGTGTTCTGTTGTGTCAGGCTGCTGGACAGGAGTTGATGCTTACTGCACCGCTGACCAGGGCTGCTTTACTGAAGCTCACTGGGCGCCCATCAATCACAAAGTGGCGGATGCAGCCTGTGAAGGGTTTGCTGGGGGCCAAGCGTGGTGTCAGTAGAGACTCTGAAAAGAGAAAGAAGTAAGAACAAAGATTGCAATTGAGACATTCCAAGCCCAAATATTACTTCCGGGTAAAAATATATATAATAATTGTTCGCATCAAGATGATTTACATGTCAAAAATGGAATATAGTTGTAATTGACTCATTTCTCAGGAACATTATTTGCTTTTGAAGTAATATGAACATGTGGTAATTGTAATGTTTTGTCATGTTTTCCATGACCACATTTCTGGGTATTGAAGCTGTCTTCCAAGGCTGAAATTTACCACTTAAATGGAAAGCTTCAGCAGTGAATTTCCATGATCTACGTATGATTTTTAAAGTTGATTTCACCTGGGCCTCAGTTATAGTGTGTGTTTTGCTAAGAAGGGAGAAAGAAATTTTAGCTTCCACACTATTTTTGGACTTGGTTAATGTTTTTGTTTAATTCATTATCTTTCACCATTAAACCTCCACATTTTTGCCAAGCTCACAAAAGATAATGAGAAAATAATGAATTCAAATAAACTAGAATTTAATTTTTCTGAGCTCAGGGTTTAAGAACTATAAATAGGGTAATGATAACTAGCTTAATCTTCATGTGAACACAGGTGCCCGGTGGTATGCCAGGGGAACTTTCTCCCCTTATCTTAATTAGAGATCTAGAAACAGCCTTCTGCTTATTAATTGTACAGTCACAATTAAATGTGTTGGGATGATAGAAGCTATATAATTTAAAACAATTTAGAGAGCTTAGAAATATAAAATTAAAATCCATTTAGTCAAAGCTTATTATTATGTATAAATAGCTGTGTGAGCAGTAGCAGATAAAGGATGGAAAATACTTAGAAATCAGTAACTCAAGAAAGAACATAAAACAGGACAGCAAATTAAACATCGGCAAGCAGCTATAATAAGTTTCCTAAGCAATGTAGAGTAAGAATACGCAGAAGCTATGTACTGGAAATAAGTCATGGAAATAGCATTTCACATTTAGAATGATAATCATAAAATTTTAGATTTGGAAGGGGCCTGAGAGATCAATTTCCTTTATTGTTTTAAGATTAGTATGACAATATATATTCCTCAAGCCTGTTCAGTGTACTTCATCATCAGAATAAAAAATGAGTGATCAGGAAAGATTATAAGGGGTAGAAACATCTAATGTTTCTGCTTATTTTGGAGACTACATTTAGAACATAGGTTTTGATTCTGCCCAAGTTTGTCCCCCTTTGGTTCATGGGAAAAATTATCTGGAGGACATAATTCATATAGCAATTATGGTCTGCATAATTTACCACACAAGTAATTATAGCTAGTGACAGTAAAGTGCCCTTGAATCCTAAAGATTTGAGTAATAAAATCAATGCATTATTTTAAGAGAATGTTACCCAGGTTGACGGCTTGACTATATAGAGAATAATGCAGGATTTTCAGTATAGCAATGAATAGTTCAACTCACGTGTAGGCTACAGTAACTTAAGAATTTCTTTAACTTTTAATTTTGATTTTAAAATTACTGTACACTAAAGTTGACTTTTTTGGTATATAGTTCTGCGAATTTTATGCATTAGCTTTTTATCAATAGAAATAATGAGTCACTAGGGTTCTGAGTGATATAAGAGAACTGGTAAGGATTCCAAGAGAATTCAATGCATATAGGGGTTTTTATTTATGCCTCATTTCTTTAGTTATCCTTCTTAATGCTCTGGTTTCTGATGTGATTTTACTAGAGTTATTCTTGAATAGCTCAAAATGATATAATTAATTACATTCAGCTTAAATTATAACTGCTTTTGTTCTGGGCTTGCTGGCATGATTCTTGATGGAATTAAAAGCTGCATTGGTACAGCGGGCTGGTGTTTAGGAGAATGGTGATTATCAGAGGCTGGGAAGGAAAGGGGGCAGGGATGATGAAGAGAAATTGGTTAATGGACACAAAAATACAGTTAGATTGAAGGAATAAGTTCCAGTATTTGATAGTACAGTAATTTATTGTATATTTCAAATTAACTAGAAGAGAAGAATTGTAATGTCCCCAACACAAAGAGAAGATAAATGTTGGAGGTGATGAATATCCCAATTACCCTGATTTCATCATTACACATTTTATACAAGTATCAAAATATTACATGTACACCCAAAATATGTACAACTATGCTATATCAATAAAAAAAATCCCCACCAAATTCCTGATGGAAAAGCTTGGTTATCTAATTCTTATTAGATAAGAATCTCTCCCCAACTATAGCATTCAGTTTTTCTAAGTAAGTGAAATGTATAAAAACAAATGCATTCAACATAAGGACATGATCCTTTCTTCAGAGGTTTAAAACAATTGGGGGACAGGGGTGTCTGTAACTGTCCTATCACCGTTCTGGACCGTTCTGGATTATCCACCAATCTTGGCAGATGATAGCCGTGCTTACTGATGATGTTTACAGAGTTGCAGCTGGGAACCTTTCTTAGGGAATGTCACTACATAGACACAACAGAACTTATGGTCTGCAGCTGGTTTTTGTAATTCAGACTGATTGTGGACAGGGAGAACTGCATTCTTTCCTATGAAGGAAGGGAGTAATTATCAGCAAACTTAATCTCCCAAGGTTCTCACATCCTAAAGCAGGGTTAGCAAATGAGTTTTCTTTGTGTTGTTGATAAAATAGAGTGTATGTTTCACAATGTGTGTGTGGTTTGTACTTAAAGGGGAGAGAAAAAAATGAGCAAATATGGCAAGGGGTGGGAGAGTCATATCTACTGGTTAGAATGCTGGGGTCTAGGTCTTATGTGTCTCTTTGTTGTACTTTTTCCCATTAATGGACACTGTCTATAAAATCTTTTGAATTATTAGGTGGATTATGAAAACACATGGCTCAATTCTTTAATTCTATAATAACGAAAACTTACTGTTTTTTTGGATTTGGAAACTTTTCCCTTTTAAATAACATTTACCTGGAACACCTCCAACAAACACAGGCTCCCTGTGATCAACTGGTTTTGGATTCAGGGGTCCAACCACATGGTTCACTTCAGAGTCTACATCTAACTGAACCACATTGGAATCTCTGATAACTGAAATACAGGGAAAAGATTGGTCACAAGTGGCACTGGAATGATGAATTTTCACATAAAAGAGACTAATTTATCACAGTAATGGCTTTTATTTATTCCAGAATAAAACTCCACACTTTCTCCTATTATCTTTGAAAACATCAGTATTGTCTAACAACAGTTAACCAAACAATCACTGTAACATTTTCCTTTGAAAGAAAGAATGTTTTGGATACTTTTGTACTACTTGTTTGCTGCATAAGTTATGTATTATTTAAACAACTCCCCAGTGTTATTTTGGCAGCATCATATTTTCAAATTATATGTGAGTTCAATACACGTATTTTAGTACAGTAACACTTGATACTCTTCTCTTGGCTACTTTTAGACTTTCATCCATCACCTATCGTATGTTATAGTCTAAATTCTGCCAGGGCATCATCCCACAGGCTCATCTTTGTAAAGGAAACCCAGGACACTCAGCTTTTCTCACCTGTAATTCTGTGCCATCTGCCATCACAGAGACTCTGCTTGGGTATAACTAAGGTAGAAAAGTCTCTGATGCCATTGTTGACTTTCACTATGACCTGCAAAAGACATGACACATTATATAATTTAGTTTTGTTTTTCCTTCTTGTGATAAAACTAAATTTCTTAAATAATTTACCAGTGAAGCAGTACTTTAACAAATTCCCACACATGATTAGCTTTGCAATGTGAACACAAGGGGTCACTCTTTGGTAGGCTATAGTTTACACTGGGGCTGCTCCACAGAGAGAGAACAAAATAATCACACAAGAGAAAATAGGAAGAGAAGGACAATAATAAATAGAATGAATTCCTTTAATTTCTAAAGATGGAGTGTGCTATTCAAAGCAAGTGAAAGCATTGGTGAAAAGCATGGACCTTGAAGGCAGACCGCCAGCCTCTTACTTATCTTACTCTCTGCTTCAGTTTTCTCATTTATAAAATAAGGGTGATAGTATTACCTACATCATAGATAGAAAGCATTTAGAATAGTACCTGACACATAGTAAGCACCAAGCAAGGATAAGTTTTATTGTTATCTGGTTTATTATATTTTGGTTTAATAGAACATACTAGAACTCATAAATATCTATTATGTTAAGTTAGAGTATGCTTTTTCCTACATATTTATTTGAATACCTTCATGAATATTCTTTAGTAATATTTTAGGATGAAAGTGGTGTTTATAACAAAAATTGTTATTTTTAGCAATTGAGAATAATGTGTATATGTATAGATTATATATCTATATATCTGATGTACATATATCAGATAAACATGTAGATATTTAGAAAGGTGTTTTAGTGATTGTTGATTTTGATAATTGGTTATGATTGCTGCTTCCTCTTATAATTCTTTTGTTTAAACTCCTTATGTTTTTATTGGTGATCTTTTTTGGGTAACTTTGCCATAGTTTCATGATTGTTCTAATCAAATCAATTCCCAACATATGAATTTGAATCCAAATATTGCCCACATTTAAATTTCACATTACAGCTTCCCTATTTTTTTTCCAGTTAAGAAAGATTGATGAAACAATTCTGTGAAATAAATCTGCTTCAGATCTGGAATCCAAGGTTAGATGAGACAAATTGTTAAGAAATTTTTAAAACGCTACCTGCCCATTTTTCATGTGGACATTTAGGTACTCCCCGTTGACACTGTGGCCATGGACAAGGGTTCCGGAACTGCTTCTAGGACGGACTTCAAATGCAATTTCAAACTTCAATCCAATATTGAAAGACTCATCTGTGGAGAGAAATCCTATAAACTCTCAAGAATAGCAAAACAGATTTTGTAACTATTGCATGATTTTATAATTATACATTTTTGTATCTGTTTTTGAAAGTTTGATGCATTTTTCAATAGATTAGTAGAAAGTGACTTTTCCATGTCAAACTCACCGTTAGCTCTGTGAGGTACTAAGATAACTAACATATGACAGTCGTGGGGCTTGAGGCTGGGAACAGCACACTAAAAATACTCTATGTGTTATGGGAGTTCAGGAAAGGATAAATTAATTCCCAATAGCAGCACCATTCAATATTTCACAAGTGAGGAGGACAGGGCAATCTCGGTAGAGGAAGTGGCTTGAACACAGGTGCGGAGGCGGAAATGCCTAGGGAGCACTGTGAAGGCCAGTGCGGCTGGATTGCTCCTGCAAGGGGAGGAGGAGGTGAGTGGGGAGCCACACGGGGATGGGCCCTAAAGCTGAAGCATGGAAGTTAGACTTTATGTTGCAGTCACTGCCATAGTTTCATGATTGTTCTAATCAAATCAATTCCCAACATATGAATTTGAATCCAAATATTGCCCACATTTAAATTTCACATTACAGCTTCCCTATTTTTTTTCCAGTTAAGAAAGATTGATGAAAGGAGATGACTTGATTAGACATATATTTTACAATAATTCTTAAACAAAAAACTAACTGGTGTCAGTGCTGCAGAGCATTTCAGAGAAGAGAGAAAGTGAGAGCAGCAAAGTATTTAGGAGCTGTTATAGAGGTGATCCAAGAAAATTCCTACTTAGAATAGCTGTATTCACTCCAAGAGACTCACTGCAAACCTGGGTGTCTTAATAATGTTCACTTGACGTGTCTCCTTATAAATCACTTTTTAATTTTTCCTGGTATTAGTTAATGTTCAAGGAGTAGCACATAAATTGTGCAGTTTGTTATGCATTTCAAACTTTCCAAACCTGCAGTGTTCTTAACACTGAAATTCAATGAAGGGCTGAGAAATGTGAGTATAGGTGTCTTAGTAGGAATAAAGGGGCGTGGGGCAGAGAAGGAAAGTAAAATCATGAGCCAAAGAGAGGAAATATTACCTCTGGTTATTCTATTGGATATGGTGGTAGTTTAAAAACTATACTTGGGTGCCTTGTAATTTCTTTATTTAGGGGATGTGCAGAGTGCCAAAGTGCCTTGAGGGCAGGGAACGTGTGGTTTTATACCCTTTTCCTATCCTCATTCCTGCACCTATTTTGGTGCCTTGCTCACACTCAATAGTTACTCTATAGAATGTCTGTCAGAATGGATTGGATGACGATTGTGTGTAGCCTGCTAGGATTTTATTTATTTTTGGAACTATTGTATTCCATTCATTTGGCATAGGGACTGCCATACAGGAGGTACACCATAAAAGCTGTTGAATGAATGAGAGAGTAATAGTCAAGGAGAATAAAAATCCAGAAATAAAACCAGAAATAAATCCAGAAATAAAGGATAGTGTTGTTTGCTGGTGTTGCAGGTCAGGGGGAGGAAGTGGGACTTCCTTTAGAGGGACAGTGGTTCATGCTAAGAGGGAACAGGGCAAGACCTAGAGGAGCAGCACAGGCAGTTCTAGAGGAACTGAGATGGTCTGCATCCAGAAGTTTGGCAGCTGTGGAGAAGCTCTGGTCAGGGCAAACAGGGAGGGTGCGGAGTGGTAGGAGGGGAGAAGGGTGGTCCTTCTGGAAAGATCATTTTCTAGGGCTGAGTTTGGCATTCTTGAATTTTAACTCTGGGCCTGATATTCCTTTTATCATCTACAGGAAAGAAGCATTTCGTAATTCATGTTTTTTAACATAACCCATGTTACCTAGAACCACATATCCTCCTTCTGTTGAAAAGTAGGTTCCTGTTTCCATCGGACCTTCAAAACAAGGGGTCACGCTAAATGTCTGAGAAGCAGAGGTGATGGAGGCCCCATTGAGCTGGAGATTGCTGAGACAGCCACTTAGACTGTAGACTGAATTAATCTGAGAGAAGAAGACATATCTTAAAATCCATTTTCTCAACACAGATGGGGAAGCAAAATGAGGGGGTTTGAGTTCTGAGAGAAACCAAGTCATTCCTCATTTTATTTATTTTAGCTATATGAATGATCAATACTTTTCCAGGTAGTTGCTTTTTAACTAGTTCTTTGAATCTGGAATTTTAAAAATTGATAATGTCAACCTGTAGTAATTAAGCTATCTAAATTTTTACATAACAATTTGATAAAATCAAGTGCAGCTGTGGTTTTCAAATTGAGTATTAGATCCTAGTTTGTTTTCCTTCAAGAATAACAGCTGTGCCCAAGATTACTTAATGCTGATGAAGGCTAGCAAAGTTCTTAAATCTATTATAGCTAAATAAACAGCAGAAAGCTTGCATTTCTGGCTTCATTAGCTGTCTCTGTGGTTGAGAATTTATCATATCACAGAACATGAAACTTGGTCCACTTTAGGCAACTGATTTCACACTGTGTTTAGAAATCTTTTAAAGAGGTTGACATGGAATTGTGGCTGCTTATTTAAAATATAATCATAATCTAAACTTTTTGCTCTGTCTACATATATTAATGGATCTTAGAAATGTATTATTAATACTTCGTGCTAAAATCAAATCCATTAATATATTTATGTTAAAAAACCTTAGTCCTTTGATTCATTCTTTTTACTACTAAATATTTTTGAAAGGTGCAATATTTTTAATTATTAAGTTACAAAAATAATGTTTCTTACTATATTCTCACTTGTCCCCAGGGTAACCACATTTCCTTGCACATATACAAATTGTAAGTGTGTGTGTGTGTGTGTGTGTATGTGTAAGAAACAAAAATGGGATTGTAGTTTACATAATGATCTACAACTTTTTTTCACTCAATAACATGGAATGACTTGCTTTCTTTTTTTGTTATCTCTTTACATTAAGAGTAAGGGGTACTTGCTGAACAAATAAGATTCCCTCGAGACATAAATTTTCATGATAATTTGTATCTCTGAAAATTGTTTTCATTTCACATCTACTTTAGAATCAAGAGATCACTCCCGATTTTGTAATGTGTCGGGCAGACAGCCCATAGGACAATACTTTGATATCTCCAGCCAAACTACAAATTTACTCTTGCTAGTTTCCTAATCTGTAAAATGAGAGCCTTGATTAAGTGATCTTTCAGCTCTAAAGGTCCATGGCTCTACTTGGTTGTGCCTGGCTTACCTGGACATTTTTCACAGCCCTTCCCGGAGCCACACCTCCCAAATAAATGGGACCCTTGATTTTCCAGGTAGCTCCGGTAGGAGGAAGACTTTCTTCTAGGACTCGAAGACCGTCTATTATCAGCCGGCCACTGCTCTTTTCCCGAATAAATATCACCTGAATAGAGAGAAAGATAAGGGAAAAACTCAGGTACATATCAAGACTGGGGAAAAGGCTGTGTTGTTTCTCCTCCCAACTTTGCTTTTGCAGTGCTGTGGGAAATCCACAGAAAGTTTATTTTAAAAAGTATCTTTTCCGACGGTCAAGAATTTGTCTCTTCCTCTGTTTAGTATGCTTCTGGCAATCCAGTTGGTAGAATGATAGAAACTTTATGTCTTATTTGATTCTGTTTTGTTGTACAGCATATGCTTTATTGTGAGTTGTCTCCACACCTCTTTGCTTTGTAAACACAGGTGTATTTTTTCCTGCTCACCTTTGATTTACCACTTCAGGTATTAGAGGAAGTGATCCATATGTTTTCTGACCTTTATATAGAATGATTTAAAGCTATAGGCTTAATTTCTGAATATAGCTTATATTTAGCTGAGTTCTCTGGGCAGCTCTTTCCAGTTGACCAGCCTACATGTTATCTCCCTCTCTCAAGCTTGTAATTAATTGTAAATCCATCTTACATTGCCATTACTACCCACTGATTTCTTTCAATACTGTCTTCCTGATTTACTCTGTCTTCCTGATTTACTCTTTGCTTTGTGTCTTCCACAGCTTAACCTGTAAAAGACACTCAGTAATAATTGTTGAAAATTAAGAACCTATAGTCAGTGAAAAAAAGTTAAGTGAAAAATCAATAGAAACAAAACTTTAGTTTATGTTGGCCACTGATCCTTTGGTTAAAATAATTACACTCAGCCTGCATCTCTTTTTAAATGGTGTGTTTTGATATTTTTATAAGGAATTAATAAAAGTTTCTGAAATTGATGTCTGAGTGCACAGCAGCAGAATTTTATAATGGATATTTATGGAGAGATCAATGGTGGAGAATTAGTGTCAGTCCATTTGACAATGGTAGATATTCTCTGATAATGCTATTCTCTGCCTTCAACTTACATCATGCCATGATCCATCATTGTATTTCTCCTGGCTTCTAATCTTCAGTTTCTTGTGGCCAACATTAAACATGAAAATCAATCGGCCATGAGCCAAAAATAGAGTCATGAAGTCATTCTCTTCTTGATCAGAGACATAGAAAATCATCCCATGGGAGGAACGAGTTTTCAGACGAATGGAAAACTGAGATCTGGTAAACGAAAAGAAAAAGCTTACTGTATGTAAAATGAGACCAACGATAATCTCTAACTTCTCAAAGTAATACGGTGTAAGGAAGAATGAATGAGTATCCATTCTGTCTAATCCCAAACAGTATCAACTTTTAATTATTCCCTTAATATTCTTAATGAATATTGGGTAAGCATGGCTAGCTCAAAAATGTAAATTCTCTACTTCCTTATACAACAGGGATATAATATAGTCCACATCTAAGGAAGTGTTGTTTCAGTTAAAGATCTTATTTCAAAGTGTCTTGCTTTGAAAATATGATTGCAATTTTGTAAAAATCTGTATGTTAAAGAAGCTTATCCATGTGCGTAAAATACTAGTGCATAATTAGTATGCATACAATATTTGTATACACACATTTGCATAGAAATATTTGTGTACTATCTAAAATACAAATTAAATTTTTCTTCCAGTAAAAGTTAATTGATGGATACTACATATTAAAAACATGTTAAAAGTAGCCACCTGAGTGTGCAGAAATTAAACAAAACTTTCTGGAAATATAGCTCCAGGCTATGGATAAAGATACATTTATTAGGTTAACTTCAACCTTGATTAGATTATTCCTGAAGAATACAAAATACTGATTCTGCCTATTAGGCAAGTAGTAAATTAGAAGGCATTAGAGGTTTCTTATTGAATGCACTGACTTAATGAATGTTTGAAAAAGTTGTGTAAACCTAGGCCAGGTGCAGTGGCTCATGCCTGTAATCCCAGCACTTTGGGAGGCTAAGGTTAGAGGATCACTTGAGGCCAGGAGTTCGAGACCAGCATGGACAATATAGCAAGACTTCCATCTCTATAAAAAATTAAAAAATTAGCTGAATGCAGTGGTGTGCACTTGTAGTACTAGCTGCTCAGGAGGCTGAGGTGGGAGGATTGTTTGAGCACAGGAGTTCCAGTGTGGGTGACAGAGTGTGACCCTGTCTCTAAGAAACCAAAAAATACCCCAAAACCTATGTAAAAATATTTGGGTGCTAAAACTATAAAAATAAATCTTTAACCATTGTAAATAACCTAGAGATTTGTGAAATACTGGGAAGAAGTGATGGGGTTTGAGACAGGTGGAAGGACAATATAATACATACAATCATAATTGTATTTTTAGTGTCTTTCCTTATTAACCTTCTAGCAGTTAGAATACATTCCCATTTATAATCTGAAAGCAATTTGTATGGGAAGGGCAGGTGAGGTCAAGGTTAGGTAATGGGTCATCTTCCTTTCCTTGATCAGCTTTTCTTTTTGAGCAAACACATCAAACTCCTGGGAGAATGCTGTTTTATGCACCTTACATTTAGGGGAAAAGTCACAGAGAATATAATTTATTGGAAAGCATAAATCATGTACTATTTTGTATTTATTTTGATGATAAAATAATAGAATTAAGGTGGCACAGAAAGGAAGGATCATAGGAAAAAGGATGGCATGTGGCAAACAAGGATGGAGCCCAGTCATGTCATTAATTTTCCAGAAGTACAATGTGTTAACTTACTTTTCACCAAAATCTCCTCTTAAGTGTTCAAATTCTTGGCGGCTGTTGGCTGTTCCTCCATATTGATAGGCATGCTCTATTGCCCGAGGGCTGTTGGAAAGGTGGCAATGAGAGTCTCTCGGAGTATTCCTCTCCAGGAATTTCAGGCCAACAGGATCCCATGAAGGTGCATCTTTACTTTTCTCCCCCTGTCAAAACAGGAAATAAATCAAATTAAGGGATAAAGGTGACATACTAGCAGCAAAAATTAATTTTTAATGTCCTCACCACTAATATTAATTAAAAAGCTGCATAGTATTTGTACATTTTTCATTCATGAAATATTAGGCAAGGGCCTAATATTCCCACCCTCTACCACTATACGCAAATGACAGCAATAGCTGCAGTGGTAATGATGATATAACATGTTAACAAAACCAAAATTCTAATCTGTGATAGTAGAGTTAAACTGAAGTTATATAATATAACTGCTCTATCATCTAAATTAAGTACACATCTAAACAAGTGAAAAGTTGGAGATAAACCTTGAGAGAATTAATCAATGAAACCCCATATAGGCATCAATATTACTTTAATACACAGATTATTATTTATACACGTGGTATAAAAAGTTAACATACTTAGCAACATCTTTAGAATACTTAAAAATATTTTTGGTGATAGGATATGTAGCAAAATTTTATGTGACAGGATAGAGAACAATTTTTAAACATTATATCATGCTCTTAAAATTATACTCTGTTAATATTTAGAGTTGTGAAAGTATAGCCTAATATTTAATGATTATTAAGTTTTAATTTCTGAAGCAAAATAAAAGTAAGTGCAAATAAATCCAAGCATTTAGTTATTTATTCAAACTTTGAATATCGAATGTTTGAGTATCAAATGGGTAGAAGTGGAGGGGAAGAATTCAATGTTTCTACATGCTTTCCGTGGGTGGTGCATGGTGGGGAATAGAAAAGTGAGTGAGAAATGATTCCTGTTTTTTAAGGAACAGAAAACCAATTTGGAGAAACAGGTATATAAATAGCAAATTGGAAAACAGGTTGGTGCCAGTTAGAAAGGACTTTAGCTGACTTGCTAGAGTTTTGTGTTTTAGGTGATGAGGAGCCACACGTGTTTTAAAAGCAGGGAGTAGCCTGCTGTGAACCACTGAAGAAGATAGGAACAAAGGAAGGGCTGATAGGAGAGAAAATGAATGGCAGCAGGGAGGAAAGGAGAGCACAGCGAGAGCCAGGATTAGATAAGAAAAGGCAAGTTCTGATTCAGGATTCTTGAATGAACACACACATTTATTTTACTCTCTCCCTCAATCCCACTGAAATGTCAGAAGAACTATACACATAAAAATAACCCACAGCAGTCCTGGAAATCTAGAAGAGTTTCTACTAGCAGAAAGAAGCAGTGTGAAATTTCTGGAATATATAATGCATATTGGAACAGACTGGCAATAAAACCCTTAATCCTGCATGGGCAAAAGACAAGACCTCCAAAAAGTTAGCCTTTCAGCCAAATCCCAGAATTACTCTCAAAATCCAAATGTAGTGGGTAGAAGGCAGGTTAATTAATTAAAGGGCAGACCAGCTGTGCCAGTTTCCTGCTTTTTTTGGGGGGGGCAGCAGCTCTTATAGTCAGGTTCTGGCCTTGGAGTCTCTCAGTGGTAGTTAGATTGGAGAAAAAGAGATGGGAGCTCATAGCTTCACACATCCCCAAAGGAAAGCACACCTGGTTCCACCATTCCCTCTTCTCCTTACATAGTCCTCAGGGCTCAGAGCCTGAATCACTGCTAGAGAAGCCATGTTTCTCTCTTGAATGGAGGAAATATACCCAGTTACCAATAATTTTTGGTCCAGGTGCTCATAATCATAATTTGCACCAGGTCCAGGTGCAAATAATGGCCATAGCTTCAAGCCATGGGTGGGCAGAATGGGCTGGAGTGGGGTTGTAGGGAGATTCTTTTCCTCTAATATGTTTTAAGAAATTTCCCCAAACCCATGCTGTGTGTCAATCCTTAGAGTAACATGCCTTATACTGGGAGATATGATCATCTTTGTGTCAGTGAGGGGCCCAGCTGGAAATCCTTTGCCTGGAGGGTGGGGGCAAGAGTGTGGGATGGGGTGGAGATTGGGGACTTTCCCAAACTCTGGCTGCTCCCTGTTCTCTCCATTTCGATGGCAAGGATCTCACTCTTTCTTAACTGGTGTATCCACTTAGCTGAAGAGGCTTAGCAAAGCATGGGGTTATTAGAAACAGAACATTCTCAATTTACCAGCCCTGCCTTACTGTGGTTCAATGCATAAGATATGAACTAGGCTATCTCTCGTCTGCTGCAAAAATTAATAAACTCTGGTATTTTCATATATGGCAACCAAATATTCTAAATCCTCTGTGGATATATGCACAGAGGATTATATTGATTATAACATAATCAATATAATATAATATTAATTATAATATATAATATAATTATAATATTAATTATAATGATAAACAAGACAAGTTATAACTCGAGTACTATCATCCAACACAGAGACTCAGCTTAATATCCTAAAATGGGTATGTGCATGGGGATTCTCACTGAACCCCACTAGACTTTCACTTCACCAGTGTCATGTTTTTCTCTGAGTGCCTATTAATTTCACTGGTGGTACCGATTTCAGTTTAGCAAGACTCCTTTGTCAGATAATAGCCAAGCTAGTTGAGCTACTGAAGAAAAAGACAATAATGTGTTATAAGGGTATAGAGGGCTATTTTATATAATCCAAGAGAAGATAGTACAATGGGGTCCCACAGGGCCCAGAATCAGGAATTGAAAAGCTAGAGTGAATCAGGGCACTCCCTTTCTGGAGGTTTCTAGTATCTCACCTTTGATTCTCAGTGTCTACTTTCATTTTTCCTTTTTTGCAGGACAGCTTTCTGCTTTTCCCTCTTTCTATAAAGCAGGGTTTTTTGTTTTTGTTTTTTTTTCTTTCTTTGCATGATTAACATAGAGTTCTTAGGTTTACATCTTTTCTATTCAGTGACCACCTTGGGTTAGTCTCTCTGAGTTCTATGTTTCCAAGGAAGAGAATCTGACAGCCCAGCTTAACTCATGTGATCTACTCTGGCCCAATGATCTATATCCAGGGAAGTGAGCTTGTATGTCTAAAAGAGGGTCTGCCTGGTGGGTAGAGAATCAGTTCTTAGAGAAGGGAGTGGTTGGTCAGATATCCAAGAATGATGTCTATTACCATACATAAAATGTTCATTATTATATTAAACACCTAATGAGAAACTACTTTCTCAACTGAATTTGAAACATAAAAATTATGAAAATGCTTAAGGCTGGAATATAGGTGGTAAGACAGGCATTCTCAAATACCTCTGGGGAATATAAATCAATGTTACACTTTTGGAAAGTAATTTGCCTTGATCCAGTAATTCTAAGAATCCATCCTAAAGATTTATTCAGCAATTTACTCAAAGATTTATGCACAAGGATCTTCATCCATTAAAGGAGAAAACCGGAAACAAAGTCTATTAATGATTAAATGAATTATAACAAATGCATAAAGTGGAATACTAGGAGGTGATTGTGAAAATAAATTATTACAATACTAATTGCTTTGGTGCAGCATTGATAAAAATTTAAATCAGAGGCCACAAGTTTTTCTTGGTAGCTATTTATGAAGCTATTGAAAGAAGTGGTAAATATAAGATTAGCAAACAATGACATTCTAGTTACCATAAAATATAAGTGAAATCTATAATGATTCTGTATCATGTTATTACAAAGTTGAATTTCTGTTTAAGACTATTTACAAATGTTAAGAGGTTTTCTATAATATGGAAAAGGTTGTGTAATGTTGAAAAATTTGTGTTAGTAGGGCTGTTGATTGTAATCTTGAAACAATGTTAGAAAAGTACATTTCATAGACAGCTTCATTTAGAAAACTACGTTCATTTAAAGCAAATTGTGTTGGCTTTAGAAGGCTGATCTCCTCATAAATCTCTGTTGTTAACCTGCTGCCTATGACAATGACCAGTGTTCAAGTGCCAGCTAAAATATTCTCAGGGTCAGCCTTTTAGCATCAGTGTATGAAGGTGATAGTAAGATCCATTAGAATTTCCTGGCATCCTCTGAAAAGTCCTTCATAGTATCTTGTAGCAAAATCCTTTATAAAAATCAATGAAATTATCTCTCTGCCTGAATCATTTAGTCTTCTATGTCAAATTCTGGAAAGGATCCTGAAAGCTTGCTAAGTTTTGATTACATATGAACAAAATTTTTTTATTAACACTAATTAAGAAATTGTGTGAATAAAGGAGAAGTTTCATGGAGATTTAAAATAGTAGTCCACCTATGCTCAAATATATGGGGAGGTACCCAACACATAATGATCAGAGGGAAGCTGGTAAAGACATGTCCTCTTGCTGACAGTCCAGAAGCCAGCCTAGGAAGGCAACCAGTTCTTCCCCAGAAAAGAGTCAATCTCATTAGCATTCAGAGAAATGCAAACCAAATCCTCAGGGAGGTACCATATTTGTCCATTAGATTGATAAAATTCTAGATATTTCATTATATTTAGTGTTGGCAATTGTGTGGGACAATAGATTCTTTCAAATGATGTTTGTGGGAGTGTAAATTGGTATTGCCTTAATATAGAAAATGCACATTCCCTTAAGCCAAGAAATTCTACTTTTAGGAATAGATCCTCCAGAAACATTCACAAAGCTTTAGAGAGATATAACAACTAATATTCTCTGGCTATTTATTTACTATAAGCCTTGAACTGTGCCAAGTGCATTTCATGCATTAACTCATTTAATCTTTATTACCCTATGGTGCAGATAGCTAAATATTTATCAAACACATATTTGTGCATTGTTTTAGATGCTTAAGATACATCAGTGAACAAAGCAAACGAACTTGCATTCTAGCAGAGGAGACAGACAATAAATAATAAACATAATAAAGCATAATAATAAATTAAAATGTGGTAAGTTCTATGGAAAAATAACAAATAGAAAAAGGCAAAAGGGATCAGTGGTACTCATGGGAGGTAGACTGTGGTGTTAAATAGGGGGTCAAGGTAAGCAAGTATCATTGAGCAGATGAGAGGTGAGCAGTCCTAGAAGCAGAAGAAGTTGCCTGTGCAGGTAATTGGGGGAAGAGTGGTCCAGGTAGAAGCAGAGCTCAAATAAAGAGCCTAATGTAGGAGTGCAGGTGACCTGTCCTAGGAAAGTCAGGAGGTCGGTGTGGGAGAAGAGTGAGTGGGGTGGGCCAAGTGGGAGAAGATGAACTCAGACAGGAAAAGGGGGATGGATCACATAGGGCTTCTTACAAATTGTAGTGACTTGGGTTTTTACTCTGAGTGCCGTGGGGGCAACTTTGAGAAGGGTGACATGATAGGACTTATAAGGATCTGACTGTTGTGTTGAGAATAGACTATCAGGAAATAGGTAGAAGCAAGGAGACCTGGTGAGAGGTTATTGCAATAATTCAGGTGAGAGATGATGGTGGCATGGGCCAGGATGGGAGCGCTGACACCTGAGTACATTGTTAAATTTGGCCCATGAAGGGGGTGGTGAGGGTTAGACTGAAAGTATGGAAAGGGATTAAGGCTTTCATTTATAATGAAGGCAAATAACATGCATGCTGGGAATGAGAAAGAATAGTAGTCAGAGAGTGGAATTTTAAAACTCAGGATTTTGATGATGGAGTACCTTTAGTTGATGTCACAGATCAACTGCACATGTTAATAGTTGAAGTGAAGGTAAAAGGAGGAGGAGAAAATCAGGGTAAGAACAGAAACTTTAATAACTTACATGATGGTGACAAAAACCTAAGATGGTTACACAAAAGCAAATGATACTAGAGAATTATAGTACTGAATAACATGTATTCTTCATACAATTTTTTTTTTTTTTTTTTTTTTTTTTTTTTAGCACAGAGCAATTTTAACCATTGTAATGAGGTGTGAGTAAACAGATTCAAACTGTTTCACTGGGAACAAAAATTGGTGCAACAAACTTGGATGAGCCTGGAGGGCATTATGTTAAGTGAAATAAGACAGGCAGGGAAAGATAAATACAGCATGTTCCCACTCACATATGGGAGCTAACAAAGTTGAGTTATAGATTTAGAGAATAAAATTGTGGTTTATAGAGGTTAGGAAGAGTAGGAGGGAGGGGTGGATGGCAAGAGGTTGGTTAACAGATACAAAGTTATAGCTAAATAGAAGTAAGTTCTAATGCTCCATAGCATTGCAGGATGACTGTAGTTAATGATAATTTATTGTTATTTATCTATTTATTTTCAAATAGCTAGACAGTAGGATTTTGAATGTTCCCAATACAAAGAAATGATAAATGCTTGAGGTGATGGATATGCTAATTACCTTGATTTGATTATTGCACATTGTATATATGTATTGAAATATCACCCCGTATCTCATAAATATGTACAATTATTACATGTAAATTAAAAAAATTTTTAAATGTTTCTGCAATAAGAAAAGAATTAATAGGCCGGGCGTGGTGGCTCACGCCTGTAATCCTAGCACTTTGGGAGGCCAAGGCGGGCGGATTGCTCAAGGTCAGGAGTTTGAAACCAGCCTGAGCGAGACCCCGTCTCTACCAAAAATAGAAATAAATTAATTGACCAACTAAAAATATATATACAAAAAATTAGCCGGGCATGGTGGCGCATGCCTGTAGTCCCAGCTACTCGGGAGGCTGAGGCAGTAGGATCGCTGAGCCCCGGAGATTGAGGTTGCTGTGAGCCAGGCTGATGCCACGGCACTCACTCTAGCCTGGGCAACAAAGTGAGACTCTGTCTCAAAAAAAAAAAAAAAAAGAAAAGAAAAGAATTAATGAAATAAAGCGGGTAAAGTGGAATATTTGGTACTACAAGAATCCCATCTTTCATATGCATGCAGTTACAAACTAGAGTAAATTCTACAAAGCAGCAGTGTCTAGAGTTGTGTACATGGAATATGAGGGCAATTGGAAAGTGGGAACAGCATTATCTTTTACCTTTTTATTCTGACTTGTTTTAGGCTTTGAGAAATTTTTTCCTTTTTTGTGAAGGAGAAACAATGGTGAAGACTCAATGGGACACTCATAAAGAGAAGTGTGGACCTTTTCAGAATACCGCTGGAAATCTTCGACCTCCACATCTCTATTCAGCCTGTGTTTGTAAAAGAGGAAAAAAACAAACTTTAAAAATATCGTTCAGAATTGCATGATGAAAACTATGGAAGTCAAAGAACTTTGGCAATTCAAAATTTGTGTGTGTGTGTCTTTACCTATCAACTTCTATCTTAACCAGAACACTTTAAATTATCATTCAATCAATTAATTAATAACTATGTGTCTGACCCACACAGCCTCACTGATGAACATTTTTTTCCTCACCACATTCTGGATGTTTGGGACTGCCTCTGTGTTTTTCAATTAAATTCCTTGTTGCTTGTTCTTGTACTCAAGGAGTCTTTATTGTCTTTGTTAAGGCCCTAGATTAATGGCTTTGTTTAAAGTCACCTATTAAATTAAGACAACATTCTTAAACTTCTAACAAGAATTGCAGTATGTTACTTTCTACTATACCATTGATGATAAGCACAGAAATAATTGCATCTAATATTTAAAGCATCCCTATAACAAACCTACCAAGCAGGCGTTATTATTATCTGCATTTTGCAGGTGAAGAATGAAGGCTTGCTTAGCCAAGATCATACAGAAATTAAGAGGCAAAAAATCTACACACAAATCCAAGTATGACAATTGCTCAAACACACACAAGCTTTTAATTACTGTCCCCCGTGTCTCAGATAAATTTCATAGTTTTTAGTTTTAATAATGTAAATATTTTAACTATTGTCTTGTTCTTTATCAATCATATAGATTAATTAATAATAAAAATATTGTACCTGGTAAAGTAGGCATTACTTATACAGCCAGTGAAATTAGCATACTGGGTACTGATGGGTGAGCCACCGAAGTAAAACTTCTTTTCACCTGCTTGCATCTGTTCTGCTTTACCTTTTGCAGGGTTCTTAGTCCCATGTCTGCTTTTATCTACTATCAGTTCATATCTGCAAAAGAAAAAGGTTCTTTACACACCACACAGCTACCATTTTACCTGAGTTCCACTCTAAGTTGCATAAGCAGGTTTTCTCATGGCATGGAAATGGCATTTCATGGCATGGAAATCAAGTTAACAAGAAGACAACGAGTTGCCAAACTCTTCAGGAGGCTCAGGATAAAATGGTTGAATATTTCTATATGCAAAAAGACTCTCCAAACTAAGACTGGAATTTAAACCCATAAAGCAAGAAGCTTGGATGACTAGTCATCAGCATTACTTGTTTTTGTGGATAGAACAGAACATACCTCATGGTGATCATTTAGTCACATTTGAGAAAGACCATTTTCACTGCACAGCACATTGTATGGTTTTGATCGTGATTGGAAATAGAGTCTAAAAAAAGCCTACTAATGATTCCTTTTGATGGGCAGGCTCCACAAAAGTGGACATGGAATAGCAGCAATCTACAACAGAGGTTGATTTCTTATCCCAGAAAGTTTTGTTATTATGAAAAAAATGAAGTATTATGTATTTTAAAGATAAAGTCAGAGTTTTTAAAATGTGGCCATAAATGTAGTATCCTCAATTGTTTAATTCAATGTCTAAACAAGACCAGTGTTTTCCAAACTCCTTCTATGTGCAAAACAGTGCACTCCATTTAGTATGCAGTATGCATGGGCACTTCTCTCAAGGAGATTATAACCTTTATATTTCTTTTAAGTAATTTGTATTGATTTATTTGACATATCTTGGAAATTAATAGCAGTTTTTTAAAGGAAGATAAGTTGTTCCTTCCAGCACTTTTGTTTTAAGACTAGAAAAGCAATAGGATAGCCTATCATTCATAGTGGCATTACCAAAATCATGTCCTACAAATAGACATTCTGGAAAGAATATAAGAGAGGAGCTGTACCTCACGGGTGAGACAGAGGTAATGATGAAGTGGGACAGCCCATCATTGTACTGCTTATCTGCCGACTGAACTTTGGCTCCCTTTACATCCATGACGACCGTACCATTATCCAGTGAAATGGAGAACACGTCTGACTGAAATGCAAACACAGGCCTTTAAGTAGGGAATACAGGGATCCATACGTTTTCAACATTCACTTAATGGTAATGCTTAAAGGAACACACAGTGTGCAGGAAATCTGCTTGTAAAATAATTTCCATGAATAACCAAACAAAAAAATACCCTATTGTTTGTATTGGTATTGCATATAAAATTAGACATGTTTCCATGCAAAAATGAATCTTTCATATTTTGAACTGAGCATTTCTGGTGACTTTGTTATGCTGAGAGTTGTCATCCCAGTCTCAGTTACCTTCTTACTTTCAATCTTACTCCTGATCCTTGTTGAAAAGACAATATTTGGATCTACTTGGGGATGTAGCTAGATGACTAGGCAATAGTTAATTTGAGAGTTTGGCTTTTTAAATGTTTCACTTTTCATTTACAGAGACAGAAAAAAATTTTTAGTAAACAGAAGTTAATTCTTTTTCCAAATTTGCTTATTGCTTGTCTTAAAATGTTGGCAAATGTTAATCTTACTTCTCTTTCCTTATATGGGCACAAACCTCTAAAGACTGCCCTCAAAATAGACTATGTTTTGTGGACAAAAAGTGTTATTTAACTAACCAGGGTAATCTGAGGCAGGTTTAGGGGCAGAGTTCCTACAAATGTTTTGGGTGAGTTCTCAAAGATGCTACTGATTTAAATTAAATCGGATATAAATGTGACAGATACAGGTCATATGTATGAAAAGTGAAAGCTGATTTCAGAAATTATATTATGACCTGGCCCATCAGTGTATACATTAGTGTGACATTTTCAGAGATCCATCAGTGGATCTTAGGGTTACCAATACTCTACAGAGCTTATTTCATTTTTGAAATAAGATATTTTTATGGGCTGAGCTCAAGTGTTCTATAGCATATCCAAGAACAGAGAAGTATGTATGTTCTGTTTACTCTTTTATAAATCAAATCACAAATGTGTTTGTTCATAACATACAAACAGGGGTTCTTAATGTTTTTAGTGCCAGAAATACCTTTGGCATTTTGGTGATACATATGGACCCCTTCATAAAATAATGTTTTAAAATGCATGAAACAAAATATATAAAGGAATCATTATATCAAAAAGACACGTGCACTCATATGATTAAAACAGTACTATTCACATTAGCAAAGGTATGGAATCAACCTAAGTGTCCCTCAACAGAAGACTGAATGAAGAAAATATGGTATATATACCAATGGAATACTATTTCAGCCATAAACAAGAATGGAATTATGTATTTTGCAGTAACATGGATGGAACTAGAGACCATTATCTTAAATGAAACAATTCATATACAGAAAGACAAATACCAAATGTTCTCGCTTATAAGTGGGAGCCAAATAATGTGTGCACATGGAAGCAGAGTGTGAAATGATGGACAATGGAGACTCAGAGGGGTAGAGGGGTAGGAGGAGGGTGGGTCACGGGAGGTTGCTTGGTGGGTACAATGTGTGTTGCTCCAGTGATGGATGCACTGAAGGCCCTGGCTTCACCACAGCGCAATATATTAATGTAGCAAAACTGATCATGTACCCCGTGAATATATACAAATAAATAAACAAGTAAATAAATAAAATAAAATGAATGAAATAAAATATGTAGGAATACAAAGGAAATCAATTACATTGAAATATGGTTTTCAAAATACTAAAACAATAAATCTGTGATATAGTAATATGTGTATACTTTTTTATTAAGGCATTAAGTAATAAGATCTAGTAGCAGATCTAATAACTACTGTAATTTAGAAGTAGCAATGACATTTTGAGATATTTGTGACAATTGTAATATGAAACAAAAAATATCTGTGATTTCTATTAATGACAAAGTCACAGGTGCTGCTAATGATACTGTGGTTTGTTGCCTACATTCATAATTAAAGAAAATAATAAGCTTCACTCAGACAAAATAAAGATGTGATTTTTTTCCCATCCAAATTCACAGACCCCCCTGAATTCTGTCTATGAACCCCTGGGGGGTGGGGTCTGTGAATTCTAGGTCCAGAACTTCCTGTGTATAATATATATAATATTTTATAAAGTATCTGAAATGAGGCATTCTGTGTATGTACATGTCAGTCAAAATTAATCTGAATAGAAAATTGCTTTTAACATGACTAAAAACTATCACAAAGAAGTTTCATCAGGGAAAAACAAATACTTACCCCTGAAGCATAATAGAATAGTAACCCATTTGGCTGTAATGTTCGGAAATTAAAACCTCCTTCAAAGCCATCAAAGAAAGATATTTTCTGAGTTGAAGCAATGAAACTCTGCCCGTTGAAGTATGCTCTGCGAGATATCTGCGTGCCAAAAAAAGTGAATAAAGTGTTTTTGATAATTACCAAATGCTTAACATGGCAACTTTTCACATATGGAGGGTCTTGTCTGTTAGTTTCCATGTAAACAGTTTATGTTTCGACTTCTGGTTTATGCTGGAATTTAGGCATAAACCATAAGCTCCTTGAACAGAGTTTCAGTTTCTGCCCTTCCCAAAGCCTGAGTGATCAATGACAGTCATGCAGCCTTTCTAAAGGGTTTCGGATGACCCACCGAAGCAAATGAACAAGTCACAGAGGAGCCCCACAAGCCCTTCTAGTTTAGTGATTCTTCTTTCTGCTGGTAGCAGAAAGGAACCCAAGGTCTACCTAGGATCACAAGGAAACAGAAAAGAGCTTCTCCAGCTTTGGAAAGTGGTAAGTTTTGTGTCTGTATATTTAATAGCTTTTGACTGCTTCTTACAAGAGAGTCTTCTGGACATCCATAACCAACTCCTAGGGTTTCTGTTTGTTCCAGTAAATTGAAATCTTTCTTTTGGAACTGGAAACCCTTCATACATCCTCTGAAGTTGATATCTAGGGGAAGGTGTGCTCTTAGAGTCCTGGAAAAGAAAAGTCAGTCTTCATTGATATAGTCATGACAATGATGATGATGTCACCCTGCTTATGAAGTCTATGGAATTTGTGTTTGTTTATAGTCATTTGTAATGACTTTATACTCATTCATATTCTCATATTTTCTTTGATAAGCACACAATAATGTCTAATCTTCACCTATGTAAGAGTTTTGTTCTGAGCCAAGCCAATTTGTTTACTTTTTATAGTTTTCAAGAATCCTTTAACTTACATTATTCCATTTTATCTCTATAACAATTTGGTGAGATTAGGTTGAATCATAGGGAATTGACATATTGTAGGTCAAAAATAGTCAACTCTAGGCAATTTTTGCAGGGTTTAACTTACAAAATAAAATAAAATGAAATAAAAGAGGTGAGTTTTTTTCTTATGTCAAAAGTGGTAAGTTTAGGATTGGTACTCAGGTCTTCAGAATGCCACGAATCCACTTAGGTAAGGAACCCCATATTCTTGGCATGATTTGCACCACCCTGTAATCATCTAAGGCTAGAGGAATGTCCTAATGTTCCATTTCAGATAATCTGCAGCTCCTTGAATAATCTTAAAAATTTGTGCGTCCTCAGATGCTGTTGGAGAGTTCAAAATAAGTTTAAGCCTAAAGCAAAAGTAAAGGGACAAATGCTGCTTTGTTTGGACACAATGAGACAAACTGCATTATACTGTGTTCTAAGAACCCACGAGGACTGGCTGCAGAGGGTCTGCAAGTGTGTGAACGTGTGTGCCTGTGTCTGTGCTCATATGTAGAAGTAGCAAGTGGGGGTTCTTAAACCCATTACTAGCTCTCCCCTGGATGTTGAATACTCAGCCTGGTACATTGCTAGGAACAAACAGCTACTTAACAGAAAACATTACCTGGATTGTAAGATTTCTGGGGGAGCTCCTCCAATATATATATCTGAAAAAGGTATTTTCATCTTTTCATTATCCATGCTCTTGATATGTCGTCTGTCAACTACCAAGATCATTTTCTTATCATTGTGGTAAATGATTGAGATCTGTGAGAAATAATATACTGTAAGTCTTGATCAACTACTTAATAATCAGCTTTTTGAAGACTGCTCTATATTTTAATTATTCTGGCTATAACAGCTGGTCCTCCATGTTCTCGTGCTTGTTTACCCACAAAACTGGGAATGCATTTTCCTTTCTTACAGACATGAAAACTCTCACCTATTCAATGAGAAGTTCACATTTCCTGGGGAAGGATGTCTATATGGAGAGGGAGTAGGCCCCAGAATTACTTTGCCTTGAGACCTACTGTTTTCTCCTGCCCCTTCTGACGGGATTTGAGAAAGAGCTATAAGCAGGTGCCTTCTTTTTCTTCTTCTTATTTTAACTGCTTCATTGAAATATAATCAATATGTAAAGAACAGCACATACTTAACATATACAACTTGATGAGTTTAGGCATATGCAAACACCCATCACACCGTCCCCACGATCAAGGTAATAGACATATCCAACACTTTCCAAAGATTTCTTGGGTCCCTTTGTGTTTTTGGTTTTTCATGTGTGTGTGTTATGTACTTTTAACATGAAATCTACCCTCTTAATACATTTTGAATTATTGTTAACTATAGGCACTATGTTGTACAGCAAATCTCTAGAACTTATCCATCTAGCATAACTGAAACGTTATACCCATTAAACAAAATTACTTATTTCCCCCATCCTCCGAACCCTGGTAACCACTATTGTATCCCCAAGCAGGTGCCTTCTGGATTCTAGACTGCATGTTACCAGGTGTCATTTTTTGGTGACATAATGAGCATCTCTAATGAATCTGCAAAAATGCTCATAAGAGAAATAGCTAAAAAATTCTTCTATTATAAACCATCCTCATGAAGGCTATGGATTTTGAACTGGAACAGAAAACATAGCCTCCTATCCCTGCATTGTGGTTCAATGTAAAAGACATGTTTTTATATATTTTATTAAATTGTATATTTAAAGTATTAATGGTTGTTAATGAAAATGGACAAAATAGATTTTCAGTAGATTGTAATCTGTTTCATGACTAGAAGGCATTCTTTGTGAGTTTTCTTTATGAGGCAAACTGTTAGTATTTTCTAAATTCTGGATAAATGGCTTAAAAGAAAATTCTACATTTACTTATATCTACTCTTGTTACATTTAGTTGGGCTCAAGGGATAAATAAAAAGGCTGTATATCTACACTCTGGCATGTTCAACACGTGTATGGAAGGATACTCTAGGAGTATCATTGGTACTCTAGGAGTACCATTGTAATCGAGATATTTAAAATTAACAGGAGCTTTTTGGTTAATGAAGCACTTCTAAGGAATCTTTCAGTGACTCTTTCTGTTAGAAATGTCAATATGTATGACAAAGACATCATTTTTTTAAAGCAAATGTTTTCCTGGGGTTGATTAGAGGAGGGCTCTTCAGTTGTTCTTTAGATATGAAAGTGTTGTTTAATTACTATCTCACCTATCTCATTTGACCACCTGATTAGGTCAAGAGATCTAAATATGAAAGACAAAAACAAAAACAAAACCACCCAAACTAGGATGATTCCTACCTCATGGTATTTTGCATCATTAATTTGAGCTTTCTTCAATGTGTCTTCAAGATGCACAGGACCATTGCTGAATCCAAAGTCATAGAACACGTGTAGGTAACCATTGCGCATTTCCAGGCTGAAAAACATACTCTGTGGAGAGAAAGAAATTGTAAGATAGGAGTGCCTGCTTTTATGAAAGTAGAGTTGTATTTAGCTGAATTTCAGAAATAAAATTATTATTGTATTCTTTATTATTGAAATTATTTGAAGACTAAGGAAGTCTCATAAACTTATTATTATGAAATAAAAATCACAACTATTTCCATGTTAGTAGTTATTTCTCATATAAATACACAAAAGTGTTAACATTTATTTAAAATTTAAAATAACTATTGTTTTTATTCTACTTTACAAATTAATGGATGGATTATTGATCTCTGAAAATTCTTGAAAACAGAGTATAACCTATCATGCTTATTCAACTGCCTAGTCTTTAGGCAACTTGTGAAAATCATAACAAGCCAATAGATGTGATCACAATTCATTTTAAGATAAAAATTGGCAATATTAAACAATAATTTCAAGGAATATTGAAAAGAATCCTTCCAAATTATCAGAAAATATGAATATAAGAAAAAGGAGGCCATTTCTATTTTATTTTGAGACACTGGATTTATGTAAATAAATATGGAATTATTATACACGTGGACCACATGATGTTTGAGAACCAAAGTCATTTGGTAACTCAAGTAATACTGATCAGGTTTGCTTGTTTCAGAAGATAGTTCATAGATAAAAGAGTTCAATGGATTTGAAAAATAAAGAATTGTGGTAAAATTCCTATTCTACAGGAGGTGATCTCCTGAGTGGAGTCTGTGTATTCCAGGAAGTGTGGAAAACAATCCACTGGGCTTTAGGAAGAAAATATTTCAACTTCTATATATATCCATTTCAAAAATCTGAAATATAGAAAGACACTAACCTTTTAATATTGAATACATGGACTACTGACTCTAGGCCTTCTTTTCATCCTTTTGTCAGGCTTTCATGGGATGCACATGATATATGAAACTTCCCAAGAGGGGTCCACACTTGAAGGGTTGAAGGTGGACTCCCTCCACTCCCATTTCTTTTCTTCTAGCCTATTGCAATTTATTGTAGTTTATATATGCTTAGTTACATGGGTTTATGGGTGATATAACCAAAATAATAGAATATTTACATTCATTTTGTATTGAGATATAGAGTGGTGTGAAAATATTTTAAAACACATAGATACTTGCTGGTTACTTCCTGCAAGTTACTAGAAATGCTGTCAAGTTTAAATAGGGTAACACATTTTTTTTTATAAAATGAATTATTCTAAATTTGTTGAACTTTACTTGTGCTGACAAATGTCTTTCAGTAGTACAAAACCTACTGGTTATTTCAAAAAATAAACATACTGTCACATCAAGGTAAGGATATTATTATAACAATGGATGAGAAAGTAACTCTTTTTTTTTGAAGACAATTATACCATGGAGAGACTATCCTTTAAAAAGATGCTTGGGAATTTTTCTATTGTTAAGTGATTTTTTTGGTGGAAATAATGTAAGTGCATACCTACAAAAACTCTCATATCTGTACTATTAAAACATTTGTGGCAAGAAATTTCTCACCTGCTTAAAAATCTTTCAAATGAAGATTTTCAATGGTTTTTGAACTGTTTTATAAAGTTCACAAAATGATATAATATATTATTAGCTTTCAAGAACTGACATTAGGAAAAAGGAAAATGTACCAGCCAAATCTCAAAGGCAACCTTAGCACTTGGTGAATGTTATTAAAAAACTGTATATGATTTAGTAGGCACAGCTAATGATATACATCTTATATTTTCATTAATTTTGTGAAGTATCTTGTCCAGTTATGACAGCCAAGAAAACACAGTGTTGAAATAAACTGTACTTAGGATAAGACTTTTGAATTGCTGTATTACAAAGAGTTTAACAAAATTTTCAAAATATTTAGCATATTTAATTACATTGTTCTCACTAACACTGCTATTAAAAATACTTTTTAGTGAGAGAAAAAGGGTTTCTGTATCATTAATAAAAATTAATTTATTTTCATCTTTATTTTAAATATTTAATCTATTTGTATTTAATCTTTTATTTCGTCTTTATATAATTTGCTTTTTACTGCTAGTTTTGAATGTTTCATACCAGACTTATATCTGTATGGTACATATAATATCACTTATAAATAAAGATGTGTGTGAGTATATGTATATTATATATCTAAAGCATGCAGCTTGGAGAAATCCACCTCAGGGCTGTTTTTATTATTGCTGTGATCACTTCCATGAAGAATAAAAAAATCCAATTTTGTTTTCTAAACTAGAATTTCAGTTTGATGGTGTGACACACTCAATCTAGGAAGGCTCCTAAAAATGTGAATAGCAGAAAGTAATGGAAATAAAGGAGAATAAGTAGGACTTTTATTTTTACTCACTCCATTGACCATCAGGAGAATTAGGGCGTTGTCAGCTGGGGTTCGAACTTCTATGTCAAAGCGAGTCACCTGACCAAATTTCCCTCTCCTCGTGATGTCCCTCACCACAGCATAACTGGAGCCGTCAAAGAAGTAACTGGCAGCCCGACTCTGAGTGAAGGCCAGTTTATCTCTGAAATGGAAACATGAGGGTCATATGAGCATTACAGTTTCTGTCATTCTTTTCAAGTAAGCCCCTTTAACTCATTCTCATAACATCTTCTGTGGATCTTACAACATTTAAATGAAGTCCTGTTATCTATATGGAAGAGATAAAGAAGTATTTGTAGGTAAGTTAAATGGATTGTTTTTAATATATTTCTTCTCTGTTCCATGTGCTAAGAAGGAGGGACTGGAGGGACACTCCAGTCTCTGGAATCCAAAATCAAGGCTGCAAGTTGACATTTAATACTTGTGTACTCTCATCTTATGGTAGAGAAAAGCTGAAGATGTTTTTGTAGGTGTGACTCTTATGCAGTTGCAAAACTGGTTTCCCCAAAGAAAAGTTTGAGAAACTGAATATTGACTTGCCTATGTCCTGTCTGCTGTTTTGCATGACTATTAAAGTCTTTAGTACTCTTAACTGTCTCTTACCTGGCACAGGGCACTGATGTGGAGGGGTCCATATTATAGATGTGCTTAAAGTTGTACAAGCTGATCACATCATTATTCAAAGTGGCCAGTTCCAGGCAGCCAGCGAAGCCAGGCAGGTTTAAGCTGGCAGGAAGCTGTGCAATGGAAAAAGTAAAGTCAACTGTCTCATGACCATATTTCACCTGGACATCACAGAACAGACCATGAGACTATTAGCAGATCAAGGGGATCTACCCCTTCATATAATATCTTTCTAGACCTGTGTTTGTGTCTGTTCTATGCCAAATCATTTAGATCAGCAGCAATTTGTCAGTTGTGCAAATCTTAGCAATTAAGGCAGGATTTATTAACCAAAGACTACATGCTGGTCATATGCTGGACAGTGAATTCAAGGCAAAAATAAATCCTTACCCCAGCTCTGTGAGGTGGGTGTTCCTATTCTCACATAAAGAGAGGGAAAGTAATCCTCAGAGATTTCAATCACGTGCTCATAACTATTAATATCAGCTTTGAAATTGAAACCTTAGATTGACTTCTAGTCTTCTTGGGCCTTTCCTCTATCAGGTTTCATACTCTGTCCTAGGTCCTACCCCCTCTCTCATCCAGATACTTTATTTCATGCCTATTTTAGTTGAGATAACTGAATTTTTGGAATTGCCATCTGCAAAGCTGAAGACTAGATCCCAATTGTGGCGATACCACAAGGTAATAGACACCCCTGTAGCAGGTGGGGGTAATAGTAATTACCTATGCATGAATCAGAATGAAATTAATTGAGCTTCAGGTGGTAGCTATAGCTTGAAAGCATTTGGCACTATGAAAATATGGTAGCATAGGCCAGATCTATACACCAGATTTATAGATTTTGGTTCAGAATTCTACTACCCACTGAGCTGAGCTCTTGAAATGATATAAGCCCCTCCACCAAATCATTATAAATTTTATGTATCTATAAAAACAATGACTGTAGATTTGTAACAAGTAGAAACATAGCTGGCTAGCTTACCTTGAAGTTTGAAGGCACTCCACCAACGTAAAACACAGCGTCCTCGGCATCCAGATCCAGCAGGGAGTCATCTCCCGCGAATTCCCCCTTCTTAATAAACTTTTCCTCTGCAGTGCTACTTAGACTTGGTACTGTTAAAAACACCTTTCCATGTTTTCCTACCCTATTGTGATAAAGAATTTTTACTCTTTATTAGTCAGATAATTTGTAGAAAATGCTCTTTTAAAGTCAAAATATTAACGTTTCCTCATTACAAAATTGGTGATTTGATTTTGTCACATTAACAAGCATTTGTAGAATATCAATAAACAATAGGAAGGGGGAAAAGGACATTCCATCCTGGAATTAATTCATGGCTTGGCCAGGTAAAAATATATCGAATAATCAAATTGCTATTTAGAAGTGATGACTTTTTTTCTTTTCTTTCCCATTAAGGTGTTTGGGAAGGAATGTAAGAATTATGGAAGAAAGGAGATTGCGAATAAAAGGACGAAAATGCTATGTATAGTATGCACAGGAAGACTGTGTGTGTGTGTGTGTGTGTGTGTGTGTGAGTGCATTCGATTGACAGATTTCTATGAAACGTGCACATAAGCCCAGGCTCATGGATTCACTTTACCTTTCAATTTTGACAATGCTGAAGTGAGCAGGCCAGGAGCTGACGGGTTTGGAGTCAAGGGGAATCTCCACATCCTTAGTCCCCAAATTATAGACATACACCAGGTTATCATTTTTGATTGCAAGACCCATATACTCTTTTTTGGCCTGAAATGTTAAGAAGTCACTTAAATAAAATTCACAAGAAGGAGTATCATTTTTTCTTTTCATTTCTTTAAAGGACAATCAGCAATCTAAATACTTGGCTGTACACAAGTGACTTTTGTCTGGAATTATTACCCAAAGTTCCTGCTGGACTGAGCAGAAGCTCTTCCTTTCCAGCTTCCTTGTGGCAGCGCCAGAGTTTGATGCCTCCTGTGCCTGCTCTGAGTGTGTCCTGGACAGGGAGGTGCCAACCGCAGGCTTGTAGAAATGTGATGGTTGCTGGGAGCCTGCTAATGCTGTTAGGCTCACTCCGGATGTGACACAGCCCGACAATACCGATCACTACACATCTTCAAACAGGATTCAGCATCAAACATAACAGGCTGCTATTATTCTGAAGGTCTTTGAGATGCTCCGTTCAGACTCATCAAAGTTAGCAGTGGGACAGTGACAGGAAGCAATCCCAGAAATACCCCACCCAGAGAAGAAACTACTTGTCCTTAAATCACTCCTTAAATCTTGCCATTAAAATTATTTATATCTTTTGAGTGACCAGAGTGGGCATGTTGTTTGTTTGCCTAGATAGCTTTATTTTAGCCAAGAGAAAAAGCAGCTTTCCTTTTTAGTATTGTTCCCTCCTATAAAAGCTCATGTTCTTACGTTTTTGCTTCCAAGGTACAGGACGAACTGATCTGCAGTCCCAGCCTGTTCTGGCTGCTTCACGGGAGGTTTCATGTACAGGCTCAGGGATGTAAAAGCCTTTAAGTCATCCACACTGGTTTTGGGGTGCACTTCCACGGCTGACTGGCCGTCAAACATCATGGAGACTTGGATCTGGGGTTGTAAAATTATTTCATTAAAAAGTTCTTTGCAGAAACAGTTCTCAAATAGGGGCCTCTAAGCTCGACTCCTCCATACCTTTATTTATTTATTTACACCCTTATCTTCTTGGAGAGAAGATTTAAGGCAGATTTACAATACAGTAGTTTAAAGTGGGGTGAAAGAAAGCAAATGAAGTGGTGACAAAGTAGGCCCATGAATGAGGATACATACGAATTCTGCAATGAACTATATTCTTGGTTTGGGTGAATTGAACAACTTGAGGGGATACCTGATCATTATATAATTCTCAAGGCCCATAAAATTTATACAAAAACTAATTTTTTAAGAGAAGTATAACTAATCTTTGGTACTAATACAGCTAGGGTTTTCTCCCCAGGGTCCCCACGAAAGAAGCCTGGGGTGAGCATGTGAGCCACATCCTTGGCCACATCTGTACAGTTGGGAGGAGTCTACACACACGTTTGTAGTCTTAGACCAGGTTTCAAAACCTAGCCCTGCCACTTACTAGCTATATAACCATGAGCAGGTCACTTAACCTTCAGTTTCCTGATCTGTGAAATAAGGACAGCAGAGTTGTGAGCATAAAATAAGATCACAACTATAAAGTGCTTTCCAGTGCCCGCCTCTATCATTATAACAACTGCAATGATGAGTTCACTAAGGTGCTTCATACAATACTTTTCAGAAGGCATCACAAAAAATTCAGTAAATGATTTTCTAAGAGGCCCAACATAATATACTGAACTGATCTGATTCATGGGTGATTTTTGGAGTATTTAGAAGTGGATGGACTGTGTATATTCATGCCATTTATCCAAATATTTCTGAATGATTAGATGTATTTACATTAATTAATTATTGATTAATATCAATTATATCATTATCATGAATCAATTAATTATATCATTAATATCAATAAATTAATAATTACTTAATATTAATAATTAATGTAGATGGTCAGTGAGCACAAGACTATATTCCCAAGTGCCTGAAGTGCAGCTGCCAGAAGTGCAGTTGAGTAAAGAGCTGTGCATCTTAACAAACAATTAAGCAGTGTGTAGGATTAAAATCTTATGGTAGAAATTGAGAGTCTGAGAAGGGTGCATGTCTTAATGCAAAACATCTCACTTTGGAGAACTGAGCAAGCTCCCAACTCGCAAAGGTAGGGCCAATATTCTCTTTAGAAAATAGTTTTAGGTGATTAGGACTCCCAAGTTATACTCCAAAGAAATACTATTACAAGAAAGCATTCACAGAAACCGAGATTTTAGAGTGCCACTTCTTGATGTACCTTTAAGATAAACCTTTTTTGAAATGTTCGCTGGGGTATCTAAATAAGGTAATTTGTTATAAGAGACCATTTATCATATGTTGTTTAAAAGTCAGGTATATTTACCAAGAATTATCTCCTTCATTATAAAGTAGTTGATTTATAACTCTTCTTTCTGTCAGTAATTAGGGCCAAAGTCTGTTCAGGCCAATTCTAATTGAAAAAATAAAACCATGTAATTTGGTTGTAAAAAATGAGGCTGGTCCATAAATTAAAAAACAAAACAAAACAAAACAAGAAATTAAAAAGAAGTCCAAGAACAAGCCCTACTTTGCCACACTGAAAATGTTAATTGTGTCAGGGTCTGTTCCTACCAATACTGGCTCTAGTTATCTTGTTGTTAGGTTGCTTCTGTGTATTCAGTGTCTCAGAAGGGGGTCTTTGCCGAGTTTATTCAATTTAGCCAGTGTGTAATTCCTCAACCAAGCCTGTGCGTGGTCAGTTAAAGCTTCGCACAATCTATGTTGTACCAGAGAATTTCTTGAAGAGGTAGGACAGATGGGAAAGATTATTTCATATAGTAATTGCACTAAAATAGCTGTTACAACAATGAATAATAATAATAATGAATTGGGGTTTAAATTGGGACTTTGTTTCTTTTGCTATATTAGCTTTGTGGACTAGGTTAACTCTGTGGTTCTTAATCCCGGCTACACATTAGAATAACACAGGAGCTTTGAAAAAATACAGGCGCTGAGACCTTCTTCTAGAGAGCCTGAAATATTGCTTTGAGGTTGGGACCAGGAATTGGTTTATTTTTCAAAGCTCCTCGTGTGATTCTAATGAGCAAATGGGGCTGAGAACTACTGGGCTGGATAATAGAGTAGAAAGGTCCCAGGCTCTGGAAGCTGCCTGCGGAGCCGGAGCTGAGCTTCGTGCTCTCATGATCACTGAGTGACTGATGACTCCCTTCATCAGTTACCTTGCTGGCGACGCTTCTGGTCTGAGCAATAAGCTCGCGAATCCGCTGGATGCTGGCAGAGACATTGCTTGCAGGCCGCTTCTGCTCAACCGTGCGAAGCTGATCCAGGAGCTGAGGGACAACCTCTGTCAGATTTCTTACTGCAGTTAACAAAAATTAATCACTTGAGTAAATATCTCGATATTAAGTACACTTCAGGAATCACGTGAAGAGACAACACATGATTAATTTTGGTAGAATTTAAGAAATTATCTTTAATCCTGCAAAATTAATAATAAAGCCCAAAGCATAATCAGTTTCTATTTTGTGACATTTATAGTATGTGTTGATTTGTAAGTTGTATGTGGAGCATGCTAATGTACATTTCTAAAGGGCAGGATCTGTGACAAATATACAGATGTTCCTTTAACCATATAGCACAGGTTCTGCTTGTATTTTTCATAGATATAACAGATATAACAGGGCAAAAGGAATGTTGGGCAAAAGGAGGTGGGAAGGTTGTTTTCCAGAATGCCTGTGCACATATCACACTGCTGCTGCTACTGTCTCAGCAGAGGCAGAGCGAGATGGAGGAAACCAGGTAGCACCCAGGAAAGTGACAGCTGTGCCAAGGTGAGAGTGGGCAGCCATGGTCCATGGGCCCAGACAAGGGTGATGCTACAAGCAGATCATACTGATCTTTTCCCCCCATTTTTATCCCTGGGCCTCCTACTGGAGAACAAAACAACCTCAGGCTGTTGGGGACAGGGGTCAGAAAAGGAGGAAATGGTCAGGGTGGGGCACATACTCCCCTTGACCCAGCCTAACACAGCTGTGTCCCCGGGCCTGTGACTGACCTACTTCTTATTATTTTTTTTTTTAATGCATAAGGTACATGTAGAAAAAAAAAATCACAAGTCATAAGGATATAGCTTAATGAGAAAAACCCAAAACACAGAGAATGGCATAACTTTTTCCACAGTTTCATTGACTGAACAATGGTTCTTAAAGTGTGGTCCTCAGATAAGCAGCATCAGCATTACCAGGGAACTTGTTAGAAAAGCAAATTTTTTGGCCCTATCTCAAACCTACTGACTCAGAAACTCTGGGAGTGGGGGCCAGTAATCTATGATTAACAAGTCTCCAGGTGATTCTATTGCAGATTCATATTTAAGAAGCACTGGATGAGGGAATGGATATTTTTCAGGTACTCTCCTACCTAAGGGCAGGACCACAGTTACTGAGCATTAGCAGCTGGGCAAGAGTGAGCCTCTTACTAGAGACAAAATAAGTGCTGATTCAGGAGCCTACATGAATATGGATCAAGGAAACATCTCTTCTCAGCATTTAGGAAACAAGGTGTTTCTCCAGCACAAGGAATGAAATTTAGTAAAACAATAGCAACTATTAGTTTATTGTATTGATTAATACAGGGGTAAATATTTGTTGTTTGGATCACTGACCACAATAGCCATTTTGTAGTATAATAGTCTTTAAAAACTAGAGTGATAAAGCATATTTAAAGAATTACATTAAATTTTGATTATGAAAATTTATATGACAGAGTCTGTCCTTCCCTCAATTCTCTCAGAAAAAGGGAGTCACCTTGTATTAGAATCTCTATAGAGTTTCCTATATTATGGTATGCTCTATCATTTACTTTGTTTTGAATCATAAAATGCTTTTGAGGAAAACACAGTAGGCGGAAACAACTCCAATTAGTGCTAGTTCTGGATGCTTACTGAAATCATTTGGTAGGACTGGTAAAAAAAGGAAGAAGAGAAATTGAACACAGATTTAGTAAATATTCTTGAAGCAATGTCTTTATAAATGTAAATGTTGGACATCATGTAAGCAAATCTTTTAAAGATAAAAGTTTAAAAGCACTTAAATGAGCTGTTACATGGAAGAACTCATGAATATATACTTAAAAGATGACTATAAAGAGCTACTTTCCCATTATGGGAATGGGTGTTTGCAACTGGGATTAAATTTGGATTAAATTTCTAGTGACAGACAGATCATATATGGATTCATAAAGTTGTATCCTCATTCAGATGCAAGTGAAGGCAATATATTACACAAAACCATATTGAAGAACTAGAAGTTTGGTCATGATTTGTCATGATATTGACAGACATTGATATTTAAGAGGTTATGAAGAGATTGAATAAAAATGTGAGAATGGAAAAAGGAAAATTTCTCAAGTACTACATGATTTTAATTCCTATGTGTAACTAAATTAGGTAGGCACTAAAATATTTCATTTTCATTGCTGTAAAATTATATATTCAAGTAGGCTAACATACTGTTCTTAATATAAACCTGGACTTATGTTTGGCCATATTCAGTACTTGTTGGTAATAATCTGCCTCACAGGTAAAGAAAAGGCAATGCTGTTTAGTAAAAGCATTGCATTCAATTTAGTATTTTTTTTCCTTAAAAAAGCCCAGCATTTTGTTAAGGTTATTTACTCTAACATTTGATTGACCTTTTTCCCTAAGGGATCAATCTTACATTGATATAAACGATTGCTACCATTATTTCACATAGAAAAAATTATGACTCTTTACCAAGCTACCTACTGTTTATTTATGTGAAATACATGTATATATTTCATACGTATACACACAGGCATTATTTCTCTATTCCTAAGCTAACTTCTACAATATTCCAATCCAAAACCTAAATGAAGAAAGCTATTTCTTAAGATGTGTAGAGTTTAATGGCTAATTCCTCAGGTGGATTCAAATTCTGAAGTTTCTAAGTGATACCTGCATCTCTAGCAGAGTCCACAGCAGTGTTGTAAGCAGAAGAGTCAAAACTTTGCAGGTTCTGTGACCAGCTGGTCAGGTTTTTGGCCATTGGGGCGGTGGCCCGTTGCACCTCCATTGTCGTCTTGTTCGCTTCCGCAGTGATCAGCCTCGACTGACCCAGGCGCTGCTGAGCGTCCCCTTCACACAGAGCACAAGGTCATGCACGTTGCAGAGAAGCAGCACATTTGTTGGGGAACATAAACGTCCATTTACTCACTGGGATGAAACAGACCTCAAATTTTGTACTCCTAAGCAAAACTAAGATCTTTCAAAATATATTAATTATGGTATAAGTTAGGTGTACAAGAACAGTGTAAGCAATATTAATAAGTGAGTTTCAAAGACTCAAAGTCTTATTAAAAACCATGTGGCTCACTTAAAACATTTTCAAATTAAGAGGCAAATTAAAAAAAGAATAATAGTATTTCCTCAGGTTAGTGATCTTGTGAGATAGCCATAAAACATGCATATGAGATTTTAACTCATAAGAGGTTTGTGTCTGAAATTCATTGTAAATATCACTTTCTTTTTGAAAAAGTATTCTTGTGGAACACTTTTGCCATAAAAATGATGCTATAGTACAGAAGTTGATAAAGAAAGGTATTTTTTAACAAGAAAAGCAAGTTTCAAAAGAGTACCATTAGTGAAATCTCATTTTTGCTAAAAATCACATATTTAAAATAAAAATAATGTAAGTTCACAACAGAAAATTTTGTTTAGGTAATGGGATTATAGGTGATATTTCTTCTTTTTTATTTTCTTCTCTGTATTTTCTAATTTTTCCATAAGGATCATGTATTACGTCTATAATAAAAAGAATTAGAAATCACTTAGGTGATGTTGTCACCTTTTCTAAACATTTCACTCAACCTCATATGCTCTGGATTCTGATGAATGCTGGTTTGAATCCTGGATCTGCTTCTTCCTAGCTGCACCTGTTGGAGCAAATTCCCTAACATTGACAAGCCTTAGGGTTCACATCAGCCTAACAGCGAGGGATATTTATCCTCCCATGACATTAAGGGACGTTGAACACTTAAGCCAGTGCCCTGCACACAGTAGGCATCAATAACCAGCAGCTCTGATGACAAGGCTTCCCAATGAAAGACCAACGACCAGAGCGCTGATGTACTGTCGTACTGCAGCTACTAGGATTTGCTCCTTTTAGTAAAACACCCATATGCAGCAGTAGTGTTTTAACTTTCACTAAGCTGAGGAAGGCACATCTTCCAATCACATCCTTCTAAGATACCACAACAGGCCCAGATTAGGCAAGACGAGTGCTCTTGTTTCTCTATTTGGGCTCGTTGGTCTCCCTGCTTTATATAAGAATGATTTGACATGTTACAGAGGGAAGCTGTTTATAGTTGGGGCCAAAGAAATCCAATAACCAAATTAGGGCATGTTGTTAACGAGGAAAGATGTTCATAAGAAAGCTGTTACCAAACAGTATAAACAGCATGATCCCATTAAAACACACACACACACACACACACACACACACACACACACACACACACACGAAAGATTGGAAGGAAATGCTCTCAAATTTATAGGTCAACCCTAGATGGTGTGATTATAGCTTTTATATTTACTTTCTTCTTTTTCTTTTGTAGAACTTCTTTTTTGGGGTGATGAACATAGGTTCTTTTGTCATCAAAAAATTCCATTTATTTATTTAAAAAACCAAGTAAGGAACCATCTATTCCTTCCTCAAAGATTTATCTTACACACCAGTGAACTAACAGATGAGACTGAAGCTCTCTCTGTGCGTCCTACCTCTCTCTGCTGCTTGCAGTTGCTTAACGGCATCGCTGAGTCTGTTCCTAAGGGCACTCTTCCGGGCCAGGGCTCCGCCCACACGCCTGCTGGTGTCAGCCACTGCCTCATCATTGCCTGTGGAGAAGCAGCAGAAAAAAGGACCAATAGGGCCAAGATGCCTCAAAAAGTCTCCATTTCAACAAGGACAATTCTGATTTGTACTATAGAGTCACCTGCAATATTCTGAATATTCTGAACATAGATCATTAGTTCTGGAAAGTAGCATTTAAAATTAGAGGTACAGGATTGCAAAAAACTTGTAATACTGCTTAGGAAAGATTTAGGATGCTATAATGGTTAATTTCTTTGATTGAAAAATATAGCATTGCTGTGAGCAGTAAAACCTAGCAGCACAATTGGTGAAGATCGAAAAAGAAAAAAATCTATTTATAGGATAATGACTGGTTATATAAGAATCATTTTTCTTAATTGTTTTGATAAAGTTTTAATTGATATATAACATACATCTAGAAAAAGGCAACCATTTCATGTGCACAGCTTGATAAATTTTCACAAAGTGAACACAAAATATAACCAGCATCCAGAACAAGAAAATAGAAACTTCTTAGCACCCTTGAAGCTCCCTAGGGAGGGCCCTATGATTATCCAAAGATGACCACTTCTGAATTCTATCTCTATCTGTTAGTTGTGTCTGCTTTTAAACTTTATTTAAAACAGATGATACAGTATTATAATCTTTGATATCTTTGTCTTAATCTCTATAGAGTTATAATAAGTCTTGACATCGCAGTTTAAGTCTTCCAGGTTTGTTTTTATTCTTCAAGATCGGCTTAGCTATTCTTGGCCTTCTCTTCTCATTCCCATAGAAATTCTAGAATCATCCTGTGTGTGTGTGTATATATATATATATATATATGTATACACATAATTTTTTTCTGGTACTTTAATTGATACTTTATTGAATCTATAGATAAATTTGGGAGAATTATTTTTATAAATTTTAATCTACTCAAGGAATATGGTATTTATTTATTCTTCTTTAGATATCAATTTAAATTTCCATTTATTTAGATCTTCTTTAATTTCTTTTAGCAGCATATTATAGTTTTATGTATAGCAATCTTGGCCTCTTTCATCAGATTTATTCCTATGTATTTGATGTCATTGCAAATGCTGGTATTTAAAAAACTTAATTTTCCATTGTTGTATATAGAATTAAACTGAATTTTTACACATTGAATTGGTAATGTGGGTTATCCTTGTCTTGTTTTCAATATTAATGGGGAAGCTTTCAATATTTCAGTGTCAATATGTTTTCTGGATATTATTTTATTATTCTTTATTAGATTATGAAAGTTTCCATCTATTCCTAGTTTGCTAAGAGTGTTTTTAAGTCATGAATAGGTATTGAGTTTTTTTCCTGCATGTAGTGAGATGATCAAATGAATTTCTCCTACATTCTTTAAATGTGGTGAATTATAATTGATATTTTAAAAGTTAAACTATCCTTGATATTCTGCAATAAACTCAAGTTGGTCATCATATGTTGCTATTTTTATGCGTACTAGATTTGATTTGCTAATATCTTGATTAGTATTTTTGCATCTCTATTTATAAGAGAATTTAGCTTATAGTTTTCCTTTTTTATAAGTCCTTATCTGGTTTTGGTGTCTAAGTTTTGTTGGCTTCATGAAACAACTTGGAGAGTGCTTTCTTGTCTTCTGTTTTCTGTAAGAGTTTGTATAAGAGTGGTCTTATTTCTTCTCTAAATGTTTGGAAGAATTCACTAGGGAAGCCATCTGAGCTTTGAGATTTCTTTTGTGATAAGGGTTTAATTCATGGTTAAATTTATTATACATATGTATGTTCTTACAATTTTATCAGATTTTCTATTCTTTTTGTATCAGTTTTGATAAATAGGTGTTTTCTTACAAAATTATTCTTGAAATTGTGCTTGTGGAACAGTTCCTAAATTTGGGTTGTCTTTGAGCAAACCTAACAGGTCATGATATATTAATATCAGCCAGTTCTTTTTTTTGTGCTTTGTTTACTTCCACAGCATTGAGAATCTTATGTTTCTTGACAAACAGCAAAATAATTTTTATCATTTCTCATTACACGCTTCTCTTTCTCTGCAATGAGTTTGTAAATATATACCCTCCCATGGTGCACTTTCTCTTTTCTATTATACTATCTTGGTGTGCTTGGTTTACTGTTATCTTTTCCCCCATATGTGTAAATAATGGGTATTTAATGGGGCGGGGGGCTTAGTCGATACTGTTACCAAGTACAGTGTGACCAAGTACAAGCACTTTTTTCTTGTTTCCTCTGGGTAGTTGGAGAATTTCCCAGAATTCAAAGAGAGACTTAAACATGCTTTGTAGTTTTATTGCATCCCAACTCCTTCTTTCTAGTTTCAGTTTTCAAATATTGTGTTATAATGTTTTTCCTCTTATTTTAGGGTCTTGTGTCTGCAAAGAACACTGCCTGAGACACTGAGAAAGAATATATTTAACTCTATATTTGGAGGTCTTGATAAAAACAGGAGAAAGAAAATCTATTTTGGGTTCAATGTTTATAAGAAGAAATGTATCATGAAAAGTGTGTCCTATATGGAACTTATAGTCATACATAAACATTTTTCATTTTGCAAATGAAGTAGAATATCCCTTTAAAAATGCAGCTTCCTGAGTAACTATAGATTGTTAACTGTTTGATACAGATAATGAAGAAAAGGAAAGTTGGGAAATAAAGATTACTAAGCATTGAAAGTCATTTGTAAATTAAGAAACAATAATCTGAAATGATAATGCAACTTAGTAGATGATTATGTTTTAATTTGAAATCCTGAAACCAGATCTGCAAACTATTCAGAGAAGCTGATGTAGAGAGATTTATCAGACATAAAACATGAAACTTTGAAGGGATGTCATTCCCAGAATAGAAAAGTTGCTTTTTTGAGGTTCAATAACTCAATAATGACAGGACTGAGAAAATACATTACAAATTATCCAGAAGAATAAAATACTTAAGTCATGGCACTAACCAGAATATGTTAGACCACAATATGTTAGGGGTCTTAGAACACAAGAAACAAAAGCAATACACAGATACAATAATATTTACTTAGAAATATTTTACTGCTAATATTCTAATTATTTTCCAAAGAATATGTTCAGGATTAGACTCATATAATAAATTAAGTAGACTTACATAATAGATTAATTAGAATAGAGAAATTCAGCACTTTTTTCTTGCCTTTGTTTACCCAGAAAAAGAAAATAACAATTGCAAAGTAATTAAATAGTTAAATATTCTGCATATGAAAAACAAAGCACATTTATTTTGTATATAGTGGCTCTTGGCAAAAGGAAAAAAGGAGAATGCACTGTTAGACTTGAGATTAATTGCTTTGATAAAACTGTGTAAAGTTTCCAGTTTCTAACTTGGCCTTTGTTTTTAGTTGGTATTTAGAAGTTAGCTAGATAATGAATTTCGAACCTCATTAGTCAATGCTCAAATATCTTTAGAAATTAGTTCATTACCTCAGAGATGAGTAATGTTTAGTGAAATTCTTAGTCCATTCCATTGTTTTTAAGGGTAACTCAAAATAGCCTAACATGATTTCACTTTTATTTTTCCATCACTCTCCCATGCTTGGATACTTTAGCAGATGCAAACACTGGTCTTTGGAAGTACTTCTTTCCATATGGTCATTGTGTTTGTCCTAAATACAGTAAACTGTGTAGAACACAAACTACAAGAAGGTACAAATAGCCAGATGGCTTTGTGGTACCCTGTCATCTTGACTGACTCTCACAGTGATGGCCCATTACTTTGTGGTAAAAATTTTAAATGGTCTTCTGAATTGTTCAAGAGAGATGAAATCATGGGCAATACAGTTTAAGCGTTAAGTATATTTTATGATATTCTCATTAAAAATTGTTATTTATGGTAAAGTTCTATCAACCAGCCTATTTGATTAGCAAGAATATCCACCATAAATATATGTTTTCATGCAGTTTTACTACATGGAAGGTTTTTTTAAAATCACAATTTATTTTAAAATCTTTGCTTTTTTATGACTCTGAGCAGGGATTATTGATGTATTATTCATTGTACTATTAGTTATTTTTTTTATTTTAGCATATTATGGGGGTACAAATGTTAAGGTTACATATATTGCCCATGCCCCCTAATATTAGTTATTTTTTAATCCTAGATTTTGGAACTCTCTGTCTACATGTATGAAAGGAGGGAAGCAGCTATAAATCAGAAGGAAGAAAGGAAACTGAAGATATTTACTAGAATCTGCCCTTGCTTGCAGTTCTCTGGCTTGATTGAGGAGGTTCTCGCTTTCATCTTTATGGTAAATGATTTGAGTATCAATCCCACTCACAGCCTACAAAGGAATTGGGTGGAGAGAGTAAAAATGACAGCAGAAGAAATCAGCTTTTCATGTTTTTAGGATTTAAATGACACGGTTTATCTGCTAAACACCAAGCAAAATTCATAGTTTCATTTTTATAGCTCAAAATCAAAATCAAATGTGAACATGAGAAAATAAAGTTTTTGTTATTTGCAAGATAAATGTTTTTTTTTCAGGAAAATTTAGTGAACTTAGAACAGTGTATCCTTGCCAAGGTCCCACCAAAGTGCTTGTCACATAGAAGCTGTTCAGTAAATAATTTTGAGTTGAAAAATGAATGCATGCAAAAAGCATCCACTCTATCAGCAGGAACTAGTCATAAATATGTTTTTCTTCAGGGACTTTGGCTAAAAATAGCTGTCAAAGGAACTGGCATTTGGTGACCAGAGTACAGCACATCTTGAAGAACTTATTATACAAACTAAAACCTTCATGGCATAAGTAAAATGGTCTTTGCTTAGTCCCCCTGGCCTTTATGCCATTTGTATTTTACATTGGGAAGCTCGAGAGATGACATCGGACAATAGAAAAGGCATTAAGTGGGAAACGTCAATGTACAAATGAACTTTCAAATGGAATACTCACGTCATAGATTCGGTCAGTGACATTCAAAGCGAATTCTGCTGTTTCATTGGCTTCACTAACATAATTGACAATATTTTCATAGACATTTGATGCATCCAAAGCCTTCTGTACCAGCCCATTCATATCTGAACTGTGCAAATTTCTGTTAATAAAGAAACTTGTCGTTATTTCTCCTTCTAACCTCCTTGGGAGACGGGGCCATTTTTAGGGCTTGATCCTAACACTTCCAAGATCACAGATGCTTCCATCGTCTTATTCAAAGTCACCTGGCTTGGCAAGGTTTTTCTGAGCCACCCTTGCTAGGGTTACATCTTCTCTGCATTCCTCTGCCTCTGCTGTCCCCAAGACTTCACCCCATTTTTGCTCCGTGGCAGCTGCCTGGCTGGCAGTAGCTGCAGGAAAAGTGCATAATCATTTAAGAACAGCCTTCTGCACCTCCTTGAGAGAGCATTTGTTTAATGTGGTGGAGGTCAGGCAGAGGAATGAACCCACAGTTTGTTCCACAGAGGAATGAACCCACAGTCACCTAAGTAGTGGGCGACTACCTGGATAGTAGTCACCATCATTGTCATTCCCTCTCCATAAAGGCAGCTGAGGCTCTGAGAGAGGGTGCTTGTGGCCAGGGCACGCATTGTTAAGGTTTGTGGCCCTGCGGTGGCCTGGCTGCATCCTGTAAGCACACAGCCCCGCCTTAGCCCACCCTCACCCTGCCCTCCCACACGTGGCCCTTGCCTCTGCCCCTCTCTGGACTGTGTAGGGTTCGCAGAACATTTACTGAGTACCCAGCATGCACTGGGCACTGTCGCACACAGGGGCTGATCATGGCATGTGCCTCCGAGGACTGATGTGAGTATGACCCGGATCAAATACATAAATGCTTGATATCCCGTGCCCAGCACCTGGTAAGAATCAGGGCTTATGATTGTACCTAAATTCCTGAATCGGAATTTCAAACTCTACGTGTATCCACACAATTTATTGTATTGACAAATACTTCTTCCTCTATGATATAAAATCTACCCCTTAAACCTACCAGTTCTTTATTTTTTTCTCAGTTCCAAACATTGATGACTAGTAGTATCACTTTATTCATCAGTAACCTCCTGAAGGTCCTCTGTGACCCAGTATATGTCTTTGCAGAGCTCACTCTCTGGTTCCTTCGGCCCGCGAGCTCAGTTGATTGTTTCTCAGCCTCCCCTCCCAGCTTCAGTCTCTGCAAGCTCTCTTAGGCTCAGAGCAACTTCCTGTGTGTGCCCTCAGCTACTTCCCTTTCTTTTGTTCAAGTCTCTCACTGTTCTACCTCCTTTGCAGCAAGGCTGACTTAGCCATCAGCACACTAGGGACTCACAGAAATGTTTTCAATTCATTTTTTTTTAATCAGAAGAAAATATGAGGACAATAGTAATGCTTATGTTAGTCTTTATACCAATGCAAATATGAAATAAAGTTTTTAATTTTTTTAATGGAGAAAGGGGCCCATCAAGGCAAAAGTGCCCAGGGCCCAAGAGTCATAATGCTGTTCTGCTCTGTAGAGGGGACTCTAATCCAAACACTTGCTATTTGTTCCTCCCCACAACCCCTTCTTCTTAGAAATGGCTCAGTAGTAAAATCTGAGGAAGGTAGACAAAAAAGTTGTAAAAGACAGGGATAAAAGAAACAAAATGTTACAAATATTTATTAATATTTTAAAGTTTTGCTGGCTAGGGTGGTAAGATATACCAAAGAGCTTAAAACAAAGCCTTTATTACTTTGTTTTTATTACCGGGCATAAAACAAGTACTGTCTAAATACTCGAAATAAAAATGTGCTTTTGAAATGAAAGCTTCTTAATGAATCAAGTCTATCTTTGAGCACAGCATGCAAATCATTGTGTACACCAGACAGATGTTAAAGGATATTGACATTTTAAAGGGAAGAGGTCTATAAATTTGAATGTTTCTATGAATATATTTAGTCAGAAATAGTCTAAGCCCAAAAGGGACTTCAGAGTGATTGATATTTCTGATCATGTTTCATGTAAGACATATAGGTAGTAACTTCTTTGGGAGAATCATGCTAGAGCATTGTTTGTTGCACAGTGGCATTTGCAGGAGTTATGTTTTGGGATTGGGATGCAGTTACCAAAATGACAAAAGAATGATGAAGAGAGCCATAGGGTGGATCTCAAAAACAATATTCCAGCAATACAGTATCTTATCAAAAACAGTACTTTATCTAAGCTCCATTTTATTGCCTTCATCAAAAGCACATTTTCTAGGGCCACTGAGTTGGATATAGCACTATCTCACACACCAAGATTTTATGTGACCTCTCTCTTTCTTCCCCTCTCTCTCTCTCCCTCTTTTCAGTAGATTTGGAAGAGTATTTGAAAATTTTGGCAATCAGAAATAAAAAGGTGATTTCTGTTTTGAACAGAAGTTAATATTGGTTCTTATTTTATTCATAACCTTTACTGGTCCTTGTTTCAAATTGCCTGTTCTGTAGTCTTTATAATGATCTCATTATTTACCTATTATTTCAGGGTCATGAATTCAATTCCAATTTTTCAGTACATTTCAATTAACATTAATTGAATGCCCAAGGGGTGCATGACTCTCTTCTAGATGCTGCAAGGAAAATTGTCAATTGATTTTCTCTTAACAGGTGTTGAAATCAAATAGCTCCTGCTGAGCACTGCAGAGTGACTAGAGTATTTACCAGAAGTCAGTTATATTGCCGACTCCCACTCTGCTTTACTTAAGACACTTGGGTGTGGAAAGCTAATGCTGTCTATGGAATAAATAGGTAACAGGAGAATTAGACTTTGCAAAGGGATTTGATGTATTTAACAATATTTTATGCAGCAGTTATGCCTGTAATCAAAATGCCTTAGGCCACCCTATTGTGAAACAGAACCCTGACCCCAAGATGATATATTTTTTTAAAAGCAAAAAACTATCTCCCCAAAACAATCGCAACAAATAATGTTTGACTTTCAGAGGGACCAACCAACAAACAAATCAACAAATCAACAAACCCAACTCTAACCAATCTGCTAAGATTGTATCCTAGTAATTCTGGTGTGTGGAATTGAATAAAAATATTTTTATTCAGCCCATATATAATATGTGCATTTCTAAAACCAGGATATTACCTGCTCAATTCATCAGCTTCTTGTTGAAGGTTCTGTGCATGGTCAACAGCTTCTTGGACTAAATCATGGCTGAGGTTACTTAAGTTAGATAGTTTTCCTTGCAGTTCATTTTTGGCTCCATCTATTTCTGCATAAATCCCTGATGCATTCTACAGAAAAAAAATTTAAAAAATGAATTTAATTTAGAAGAATTTAAAACATTTTTCCTAGGGAGCACCAAAAGACAATCTCTATTCTTCCTTATTATGAAGTTCAGTAAATTTCAGACCAGGCCCACAAAAGTCTAAAATACTATAAGTAGATATTTATCTATCTTTCCTGCATCTTCATCTCCTTCTTTTATATTCATTGCTTTCCTAGCATTTATACATACAGAGCATTTCTGTCATTTCAGACCTAAAAACAAAACTGAAGAAAAACTTCCATTATCCACACATCCTTCTAATGTTACTGCACTGCCTTTCATAGCAAAATATCTTTTTAAAATAGAAAGTTGTTTAAGTATGTTGTCTCTATTTTCTCACTTTGTATTCACCATTTTGACCTATTCTAGTCTGGTTTGTACCTCATCACCCCAGCAAAACAGAAGTTCACTTAATGACATCTAAGGTACTAAATCCAATGGGCATCCTTCCATTCTCATTATCTGATCTCTCAGCTACATTTCACATGGTTAACTACTCCCTTCCTGAAACTCATCTTGTAACACAATCTCCTGTGGATTTCCATCTAATCACAGACCTCTGATCTTAGCTAAGGATCACACAACTATGTAGATGGATGTACCTGCAAACCTATGACTTCCAGCCTTGGTTCAGCCCTCAGTGCTGAAAAGAGATGTGCTCTCCTAGTCACCCAAATAGTGATTCTAAACACTGTCATCATTCCCAAGCCGTTGATATCCTTCCCCCACCCTCTTCTGATTCTAAACAGACCAATTTCTTTTCTTTTTTATTTGGAAGGCACAAAGTAATTGTTAGCACGGAATGTTTCTTCTACACCCCTGATGTTTCCTCCCTGTGAAGGGAGCTCAATTAGTGAAACTCCAGCCCTCTCTACCTCTTTCTCCACTCTGCTCCTACAAGGGGTGGTGGTGGTGATTTATCCGATTGGTAAATTTGGGAAGAATAATTTTACATGTAGGCTTTGCTCAACTCCACATTTCTTCCTCTGGCAAGCAAGCTGCCAGCAGAAAGTGAGTTTTCCTGTGTTTCTCCATATGAAAGCCATTTTGGGCAGAACCTCCTATGTTGGTGGGTACAGCTGCCTAATTCTGGGACTGGGTATCAGCAACCCACTTGGCTAAGAACCCTAAGGCCATGACTTCACCGTAGCTGCATCAGACACAAGGCGACATTCTTGGTCTCCATATTGACAATCTTATTTATATCTTGATTTGTTTAGCACTTGGGTTCTGGAAAGGAGTACTATTTATGGATGGCCCCCTCAGAGACTTCAACACCAACATACATGAATTTCCCTAGCTTTTTGCTACCATCCCCCAGCCATTCTCCCCTAACTCTATACATTTATTTATAGCAATGGCTAGACATACATTTTTCTCCAATTTTAAGAGGAAAAAGTGTTCTTTTTCTGGATAAGGCATACTCCCCCATTTTCTCAGTGGTCCTATTTTCCATTCTTCTTGCTCCCTAGCTACTGACTCTTCTCAGATATAAACATGTCCAAGTTTTTCCCATTAAAAAACAAACAAAACCTGTCCTTTGACTCCAGATTTCCTTCTGTAATAGCTGCTTCTTTTGCTTTGATAGTGCACTTTGCAGAAATCGTTCTTACTGAGATCCTCAACACCTGACCCCAAATTGCCAGATCCATTTGACATTTTCCCATCTTTATTTATTGGATCTACCTCTGGTTTATGACAGTGTTGGTCACTGTCCTTGCTTAAAACTCTTTCTTTTCCTAGCCTCTGTGATTCTGCTGTCTCCCAGGTCTCCTTTTTGCTTGACCAGGAAAGAGACCTTAACAGTTGGTGCTCCTCATGGTTGGACTCTTCCTCTCCTCTGAGTGCTCTCATTTCTCTCTCCAAGCCCAGTCTTTTAGTATGGTAACCCATCTGCAATTATCCTGCCAGAAAGGTAGTCTTTCTATTAAGCAAATCTGATCATGTTATTTCTCTTCTCAGAATCAGCGAATTGCTTTGTAGGAATAAATCCAATCCCTAAGGATGGCTTTGTCAACTGACCCCTCCTCTGTCATCAATTTCATCACTTGTCACCACTCCCATGCCACTATATTCCATGGTGCAACCTTGACTAACTGATTATTGCTTTAATGCTCTACCTTTTTTTTTCCTGACCTCTATGCCTTTGCACATAACATTTTCCCTGTCTGGAATAATTTGCTTTTCTTTTCTGCCTGATACACCTGGAAAAGTTCTACTGATCCTTCCAAAGAATCTCAAATATTACTTTCTTTATGTAGCCATCCCTAACCTCTTCAGGATGAATTTAAGTGTTGGCATATATTTCTATTATCCATGTATCACATTATTGTAATCATTTTACATGATTATTTAACTCATCAGATCACCCGATCCTAGGAGGCAGGAACTGAGTCTAACTTATTTTTGTATTCCTAGAATGTGGCACAGTTCCTCACTCATAGGGTTTATTTTTATGGAGACAGTATTAAGCCGCTGGCCATTTGTTTGGTCATCTGGAGAATAATACTTTGGAAAAAATGTTTTAAATTATATAAATAGAAAAAATACCATTCTACATTTACCTTCTACATTTACTCATTCATTCATTCAACAAATATTCACTACGTGCCTACTATGTGCTAGGTACTCATTTAGGAGATGGAATACCTATTAACAGCCTCTACTTTCAAGGAATTTACAATTTAGTGGGAAGATACAGATAATAAATAAGTGAGCAAATAAGTGAATAAGCTAATTTCAGAGAGTAAAAGATACTTTGAATAAAATACAACAGGCGGGATGGGATGGAGAGTGGTTGAGGGTAAGGGGTTCATTGGGATTGAATGGTCATAAGGACACCAGCCATGTGAAGCTCTGAGGATAGCAGATGCAAAGGTCCTGAGGCAGGAAAAAGTATAGTGTGTTTGCAAAACAGAGAGGAGTTAGTGGACTGGAGGGTAGTAAGTGAGGAAGAGAGTAGGGCATGAGGTCAGAGTCGGGTCTTGAAGTAGGCCACTTAGGGTCTCACAGGCCACAATAAAATTAGCTTGCTTCTTACTCTGTCATTGGAGGTTTTATGTGGTAGAAGTAATGTAATCTGATCGTGTTTTTAAAAGATTATTCTGCTACTGCATAGAGATCGAGTCTCAAAGCACAAGAGTTGGGGCAAATGGATCACTCAGGAGGGTCCCGGGGCAGCGCACACTGGAGATGAGCCCACTGGACTAATGCGCGGCGGTAGAGACCAGGGAAGTGGTCAGGATTCATCTTGGCGATGAAGAAAATGGGGAAATTGAGACTGACTCTGGGTTTTTGTTTTCAGCAATTGAGTTATGCCATTTACTGAGATGGGGCAGACTGGGGGAGGTGCATGTTTTATTTAGAACATGTTAAGTTTGATATGTCCGTTACATGGTAGATGAAATCGTGATTTTTGTTACACATCACACTGAGTTCTGATTTGAAAATGTCATATAAGCATTTGTGTATTTTTTTTCCTTTTCCTCACATAAGCATGTGGATATAGGAGTTTGGAATTCAGTGGAAGTGTCAGAGCTGGAGGTCTACACTGTGGATTGTCAGTGGATAATTGTTCTTTAAAGCCAGAGGATTCAGTGAGATCAACTAAGGAGAGAGCATAAGTAGAAAAGAGGGCCCAGGACTGAGCACAGAGCCATTCATTAACCAGAGCAGGGATCAGCATGGCCCAGGGCCAAGTACAGCTCAAAGCTTGTTTTGATACAGCTCTGAGCTAAAAATATTTTTTATATTTTTGAAGGGCTGGAAAAAAATAAAAAACCAAATGAAAAATAAAGAAGAATAAGAGACTGTGGCTGTACCTGGCATGCGGAATCTAAAACACTTACCCTGGAGAGGATGTGCGGAGGGGAAGCCAGCAGAGGAGGCTGGGGAGGAGTGGCCAGAGAGGGAGAGAAGCCGGTGACAGAAGCCAGGATGACAGAGCCCTGAGGGCTAAAGAAGGAGGGTGGCTAGCAGAGCTGTGTCCAGGCTGAGAAAGCCCAGGAGAGACCGAGGTCTCTCTCCGTGCACAGTTTTGGCTACATGGGGGGCGCTAGTGACCTGGACAGGGACAGTCTCAGTGGAGGGGGATGGAATACTATTCAGAATGGGCTGAGGATAGCAGAGAGCTGGGGCTGGGGGTGGAAACAGCAACTATAGGTGACTCGAGACATTCTGTGTGAAGCTGAGCAGAGGTCATGGGGCAGAAGTTAGAGGGGATGCAAGCTTTTTAAAAATTTTTTTTAAAAGAGTTTTTTTCTTGTTTGATTATTAAAAGATAGGAGATAGTAGAGCTTGTTTTTATGTTGACAATAATGATTCAGTAGAGTAAAAATTGGATGCTGTAAAAGAAAGAAGGCACAATTTCAGTGGTGAAACCCTACAGCTCTGTTTTCGAGGTGAGGAAGGCAGGGATTCTGAGCCCAGGTGGAGGGATCAGGCAGGAGAAGGGACACTTGCAACAGGAGGGGAGGTAGAGGTGTGGATGCAGAGGCTGGTGGGTTGGCAGATTTGAGGATGAGGAAGGATGAGGGGAGCTCTCTTCTGTTTGTTTCTAAGTTTTCAGTGAAGCATGAAGCAAGTTACCAGCCAGAACTGATAGAAGGGGAGGAGGATTCCCAGCAGTCGCATTCAGCTGCTTTGGTACAGCCACGATGCCAGGGATACCTGGGTTACGGGGGATACAGAGTTAGCATTCTCAGGTGAGTACAACAGGGGAACAGGGACATATGAAAGTGAAGCGTGTTTTTAAAAAATGATTATATGGATACTTTTAGCTGCTCAAGAAGGAAAGAGAGGATAGGAGAGGGCTAAGGTAAAGGAGGCAGAGGAAGTTTCATGTGGCCAGAGAATTGTTGGAGTGGGCATTCTAGAGTAAGTGAGATAAGAGATGGTGCACAGGGAGGGAGGTGCTTGAACCAGGATTTGGGAGGAGGTACTTTACTGATGACTAGATCTGGGTATGGCCATGGGAAGGATAACAGAGGTGACTGGAGGAAAGGCTAGCTGGAGAGGAGAAGTTCAAGGGGCTGGAGGTCAGAGAGTTGGGAGGCTCATCCATATAGATTTTGATGTCACCAAGGACAATGATGGGGGTTGAGATGGAGAGGAAGACGGGGAGCTTGGTGCCGAAATAGTCAAAGAATGAGATGGGTGATCAGATGACCTTAAAGTGATATCCTCTGACAAGTAATAAAAATAAGCTAAGAGTAATTTCATGATGGTTTGCTTCACTGCATCTTATTGGGAAACTTCTCCTTTTAAAAAGATGTGGCTTTTATTGATTTTGAATGCCAGATTTATTAAACACACAACTTTATGAGTACAGAGCGAATGAGATGGATCTAGATCAGTGTATTCTATAGAATTTTCTGTGATGATATCTGTGTTGTTGAATATAGTAGCTGCTAGCTGTACGTAGCCACCGAGACTTGAAATTCAGCTAATGCGACTCAAAATAAAATTTTAAATTTATTTAATTTTAAGTACTTTAAGTTTAAATAGTCATATGTAGCTAGTGGCCACCATACCGTGCAAGAAACTGAAAAATTCAGTCACCTGATTTTATTTTTATAATGCCTGATAACTTGATAGATTTGAATCGAATTTGTTTTTCTGTGAGACTGTTCTAACTTGCTAGAAATACAAACCTGAACAAGTCACGAGGGTCCTTACCTTTATTATATCTTCAAGCTCCGAAATTGTCAGACGAGGCATTGCCAGAGAGTCGGCGGACGCACTCAGAGACGCGTTCACCGCTTCCATTTGCTCCCTCACGCTCTCGTGCTGTTTCTGCGGGAAGGAAGAGCAAGGGCGAGGGAAAGAGAAGGTGCCTTTAGGGACAGCATCAGGGAGAGTAGTAACTGTCAACTGCTGTCTTTGGACTCTGACAAATTTGGGTTGATATCCCAGCTCCATCCTTGCTGTGTGCCTTTGGGCAATGTTACCTGTCCGGTACTCAGGTTTTCATTTATAATATGGAGATAATATTAATAAAATAAGCACCTGGGGAGAATCAAAGTACTTAGTTATGACTACTACTTACAATGTCAGCATCTCAAAGAGAGTTAGTGCTTTAGAGAGGGCATTTGACTCTTTTTTCCATTATGTAAAGGGGGCTGTGGAGGCATGAGCGAACATAAGCTCTATATTTGCAGTAATTGGAAAACAAATTAAATAAAAGCATTTTCATGTGCCAACTTTGGGCCTGGCACAAATTTGGACAGGAATAGAATATATACAGAATAATATTAATGTCCTTTTGAAGGCCGGGTGTGGTGGCTCACGCCTGTAATCCTAGCACTCTGGGAGGCCGAGGTGGGTGGATTCCTTGAGCTCAGGAGTTCGAAACAAAGCTGAGCAAGAGCGAGACCCTGTCTCTACCATAAATAGAGAAAGAAATTAATTGGCCAACTAATATATATACAAAAAGTTAGCCGGGCATGGTGGCGCATGCCTGTAGTCCCAGCTACTCGGGAGGCTGAGGCAGGAGGATTGCTTGAGCCCCGGAGTTTGAGGTTGCTGTGAGCTAGGCAGATGCCATGGCACTCACTCTAGCCTAGGCAACAAAGCGAGACTCTGTCTCAAAATAAATAAATAAATAGAAAAAATTAATTGGCCAACTAAAAATATATATATATATATATATATATATATATATATATATATAATGTCCTTTTGGAAGTTAAAAATGGTCTTATTTTCAAAGCATAAAATCATGACCTTGCTTCATACCACTCTCAGCTCTTGATGTTAGATGCTCAAACTTTTTGAGGAAGGAAACTGCCCATGTATTAATAACTTTTTTTTGGTGAATTCTTTAATTTATACCTTCACTTTTGGGTTCTTGAGGCAGGGATGTTGTGATTCTGAAGAAATATTACGGGGCTTCAAATGAGTTCAAGAGTTTGAAAGTAACAGAACGAAATTTTAGGAGGGAAAAGTAAAAGACATTTCACACTTTGAGTAAAAAATGAGTTAATTCTTTTTTTTTTTTTTTTTTTTTTTTTTTTAAGACAGAGTCTCACTTTTGTTGCCCTGGCTAGAGTGAGTGCCGTGGCGTCAGCCTAGCTCACAGCAACCTCAATCTCCTGGGCTCAAGCGATTCTCCTGCCTCAGCCTCCCAAGTAGCTGGGACTACAGGCATGCGCCACCATGCCCGGCTAATTTTTTGTATATATATTTTTAGTTGGTCAATTAATTTCTTTCTATTTTTAGTAGAGATGGGGTCTCGCTCAGGATGGTTTCGAACTCCCAACCTCGAGCAATCCGCCCACCTCGGCCTCCCAGAGTGCTAGGATTACAGGCGTGAGCCACCGCGCCCGGCCTTAAAATTCTTTTTGAAATAGTAATTTAAGTTAGAGTTGAAATATATGTTATTGTGTAATTTAGGATATCATAGAAATAATTATAGAAACCTAGATATGGAAGGAAATATTTTTAAAACTTTCTAAGTTCATCTTAATGGTCTTTTGTACTCCCTGCAGTCTTTCTCAGTTTAGTCGAAAGGAAGAACAAAACACATCTTCCCCAAATACAATGCTACCAGCGTAGATGTAGGTCTACAGACAGAAAAGAATCACATTTGAACATCCCTTTAATGCAAGAACATTATAAAAAAAATCAATTTCCTCTCAATATCCATCAAGCCTAATGCAGTGTGACTAGGACCAATGATTCTTATTTCTATAAGGAGAGGTATTTATACAGCTCTGCTCAAAATCCATACTACAAAATACGTGTATGAAAGTATGTAAAGAAAGGGAGGTTAAAAAAAGTTGGTATTATTTAGCTCTCGCGGAGATGTTTTCCTTTTACAGGGTCTGAGCTCTGACCCCTTCTGTAAGCTGTCGCATCTGGGTTGCTGTAAGAGAGCAATGCTGACACCTTGAAGTCAGAGCCCAACTCAAAGCTGTGCCCTTTACAGCACCGTGGGATGAGCTCATCTGCAGTCAATGAAAATGATATGCTTCAAGTTAATGGGTTTCTCCCACTTAGCACAGACAGCATTAGAGATGAACTAAGTTAGCTTTGAAACAAAGAAATGATGTTCTCACAGAAATATCGTCAACTTGAACAAAGTTTTGAAAACTAATAATTATGAAAATGATATAATTAAGAACTATTCAGGAAGTTTAAGTATCTATAACATATGCAAAAAATTTCCTGATCTTTAAAAAAAAAAAAAAAAAAGGATAGGAATGGTCCTAGGAAGGCAGAGTTGGTTTATGAGAATCCCTAAATGGTGCTTTTTAAAGAATATTTCACCTACTTAAAAATACAGAATATTATGTTCATGTGATAAATATTTTTTTATCATTCTGTTACTTTTTGGAGTTAGGGGTAAGATGACAAAATAAATAATGTAATTATCAGTTGTGTGGCTACTGTTTGCACATACCAAAGTAATTAACCTATGTGGGTATATTTTTTGTTTTCGTATAAAGACTGAAATTGTGGTGTTATTATTTTCTAGCCCATGCTGTAGATCTAATAGTGAAATTTGAACTTAAAACATTTAAGTTTGCTTTCTAAAACACAGAGTCAAGTTCCAATAAAGTCAGACCCATCAGATCAATTTGTAGTAGGAAAGCCTACTAAATAAATAAAAGGTTGGGTTTTAAATTTTGCTGGAAGGAATTAAAGTTTCATGACATTCAAATATGCACAAGTATGCAAAAGAATAATAGTAGTATTTAGTAATTTAGAGGTCTATGTTAATATGAAATAAATAAGAGTGTTTGTAATTAAGAATAACCAGTATACACAAATTTGTATTTGTGTAATACATTTCTGTATTACTTGAGAGTGCTCCATGCATTTGTCTGTTCATCAACAAATGTAAAAAATGCAAGATATTGTGTTTGATGCTATAAAGTTATAATTTGTGCAAGGCAGTAGTGCTGCCCCTTTGATGCTTACAGTCTAGTGGGGATAGACTAGATGCATACCATAACACACATTCACACATGCACACACACACAGACATGATACACAGCTATGTATTTGGCAGTTAAAAATGCCTCCCAGACTGGACTGTGGAAGAATATATGGTAAGGGTGATGAAACCTGGTGATCACTCAAGGGGTACAACTGATGGCTGCACCAGTGTAGAGGGCAGGACTACTTTTGGTGCTCAGGGTTCTTAACCTGGGCTTTGTCAACCTTATACATATGAATAAGTGAACATTTTTCTCATGGCAGGTATGTATGTGTGTACATTCCACAGTTTTCATTGAATCCTCAAAAGGATCTAAGACTGCAACAATGTAAGAACCACTGGATTCAAGTAAGTAGGTGAGGCACTCTAAGGATGGAGACATTTAACCTAGCTTAAAGGTTAGGCAGAATTAAGCATAGGTGAGAGAGGTGACCAAAGGACACACTAAGAGCAAAGGAAACAAGTGCTTGGTCTCCAGTGGCTGGGAGGCAGGTTTTATAGGGAAATCTAGAAATATCACTGGAACCATGTGTGGGCTCACACCATGGATGGCTGGGCAATTTACTTTCCTTAAGTAGGAAGCCATTGAAGGCTTTTGATGAAGGTTGATTATATAGTTTCTGTACAATTAGACAACTTGGAATCAATCTAGCAGTGATCTGAAGAAGAGGGAGGCCAGGAGCTTAGGCAGGAGATAGACCAAAATGTCCCTAAGTGAGGTGCAAAGGGCTGGAGTAACCACTGCTTACAGACTACTGGGGAGGAGGGGCAGACTTAGAGCATGGGACTTGGGAGAAGAGACCCCTGCACAGGAATGGAAAATTAGGAATGGAAATTGGAGGGAGAAGAGTTGATTTTTAGCAGGTAATAGCAGGGCATATCTACGTGGCTATTCCTGCAGACAGACACCAATATGAAAGTGGCGCTGTGGGCTTAGTTATGAATAAGGATGCAGACACACAAATAAATCCCTCTCAAGGACTGAAGCAGTGAGATCGGTGAAGTCACTGAGGGAGGAGACGAGGGCAAAGGGGTGCAACTGTGGCTAATGCCAGCGCTGAAGGTCAGGAAGAGGAAGGAGAACTGAGACTGAGCAGGGCTTTAAAATGCCTCCATGCTATGCTGTTCTCTTCCTGAAATATTGCTCATGCTGTCCATTTGTACTTAAGAGTTTGTTTAGCAAAGCTAAAATGAGGCCTACCATCTGTCTGAATCACTAAAATGCCAAATTCCTGGTATCCACATGCATGAGGTTTTTTAAAAATCGTGCATAAGAAACATTTAATGAAAAGCTATTTTGGCAATCATTCACTTTTAGAACTGAAGTCTGTTCATAGAGGCAACACTGTCCACTTGATTGTTACATTTACAAAGTCCAATGTGTCCTGACACACACGCTGACATTGACCAGCCAGTAGCAAATCAGCTGGTTTGTGCCTCTGCAGACACTTTGACTCTCATTTCACTGTGTTACCCTTCCTCATTATAGACTTTACAAAGGACCTTTGACAACAAGATCCAGTCCTAAAAATAAATTCATAGAGAACTGACCATGTTAACACACAATATACTTGCATGTGTTCTCTAGCACAGATGTATGCAGAAGACAAAGCACTTTGCTGATATTGACAACTTAGAATATAAAATGAGAACTACATACAGTTTACCATTACTAGTAGCAATGGATCTCACTTTTTTCTCAGTAATAAACCTTACTTTCTGTGGCTAGGGAGACAGCTGTGGTCTGGCAGGGGTCTCCTGCAAGCCACTGCTTGCCTTTGTCCTACCAGGATTGGTTTGGCGTGGCAGGTCCACTTCTCACTTCAGGGCTCTCAGTACTGAACATGCTTCTGGGTCTGCGTCTGATTGCAGTGTTGTTTCTCTCTTACTTAAAGGCTCTAAGTCCTCTCTTGGGAATGGAGCAGTGGTATTCCACAGGCTAGGGTTACGGGCTTGAATCTCTCAGGATAGGAAGAATCACTTATTACTCAGCACTGAAAATAGATCTTCAATAAACTTGGGCACAATCTGACAAAACTACAGGATCTTCAAATTGGAACGTCCTTAAGGTTTTCATTAAATCAACGCATTTACTGAGCTGTTACTTTGTGACAGGCATTGTGCTAAATGTTTGAGAATTAAAGGATGAAGATGACAGTATTCCCTGACTTTTTGGATCCCAGAGTTTGCTCATAGTTGCTTTCCATTTGTTCACAATTTTTTCACCTTAATCTTTGTAACTATGTTGAAACATGCACACGTCATTCTGTCAGAAAACGACCCCTCTCCATGGAGGTTGTTGTGAGTACAAGCATTGCTTGGAGTGGACATGTGACTACTACTGGTTCTTGGCCCTCTAGGTGTGGGCACGCACAAATTCTGGCCCCACAGGATGACTGCCTTTGCAAGCTATGGCCATGTCTGGGAATTTTCCTTGCCTCTTTGTATTTGCATAGCCTTGGCTTAAATTAGTCTCCCTGTCTCTGCAGCTGCTGACCAGCCAGGCTGGGAGATTTGCTTATAGCGCTTCCCAAACATACCATGTGTAATGTGTCTTTCCAAAAATTACACATACCCAGAACACATAGTTCTGGGCTCCTTTGGTGTTTGAGTGCTCTCAGTGCAAGAAAAGGTACACATTGCTTACCCACTTGTAAAAGCAGCCCATCCATGCCCACAGTCACAAGCACGAGAACAACTGCATTCTTACCAAACCAAGAACTAAACAATTATTATAGTTTCAACTTGATTTTAGGGATATACACTTATTTTAGTAATTTAGAGCAGCCAAAAATACACCAATATTTTAAACATATGAATATTTAAATATACCCATATTTTAAAAAGTTTATACCAACTCTCCCTTCTTGGTGGAAATTCACTTAGGCTGTGTCTGAAATGCATTTACAGTGAGTGCCCTGGGTACCTCGTAGTCCCGCTGCCTGGCTGCGGTGGCCCTGTTCATGTCTTCAGCATCCCTGACACGGTCAAGGGCCTGGTCCAGCGATTCCTGGAGGTCTGACAACTTAGCATTGTAGTCGTCCAGCTGCTCCAGGACGACAGGAAACAGAGAGCGAGTGTCATTGTACAGCCGCTGCCAGCTCTCAGCCTGGCTCAGCACTGGGAAGAAATGGAGACGGAGCTCAGTGAGCGCTTCCTCTGTCTCTTTCCATTCCACCCGCATTCAGCAAACTTGCAAAATCGCCAGGCCATGCCTTCTTTACCCAATTGAGATGGAAACCATTGTTCACAAAAATAGCTCCAAATTTGACATTTGAAGTAAAAAACGCTATTTTGTAGGCTTTGGGAGCCCCTGAATAACAGTTTGATTAGTTTTCCCATAGAGATTAGGTTTTATGTGGAGACCAAGTCACTATACTCTGCATATCATTACCTGGGTTGTTAATCATTTGACCATGTAAAGGGGACCTGGATCTACTATAGTTTTTACTATTAAAAAATAATCAAAATTATCTTGTCAATAGTAAGGCAGATAGATGTTCCTAATCACTCATTTTCTGTTTTCTCCAGGCAACCACTTTTAGGGGAGACCCAAACCATGATTTTGGGTGGAATAAAAATTAAATGGCAATGATATAATACGTTTAAACTTTGTATACGTCCTTTATTTCCTGCTCTAAGGCACATGTGTTGACTATGTGCCTTAATTCTGCTTTTCTTCGGGGAATATTAGTCTGTCAAGGAATATTAGTCTGTTGGGGAATATTGAGGTATTGTATTTTCTTTCTTCACTGTGAGCAGAAGACACAAGTTCATGGCTGAGTAAAGACAAGGGTTGAAAATGCATTCACTAGGTGGCAGGAGGCTAAGTGAGAGATGTACCTGGTCCCGTTTCCCCAGGGCAGTCTTGCTAAATTCCACAGCAGGCAAGGACCGTGGGAGCACACGGCAGTGACATCAGAGCCCCAGCTTCCCTGAGTGTCATTCTCACCCAGACCCAGAACTGGGGCCTGAGGTTTTTCTCTGGGTGTTATTGTTTCTAAGATTTTATACATTTGCTACCATAATAAACCTTATGTCAATAATGTTCTTCCTGCATGCTGTCCACAATAATTGTTAACAAAAGTTGATAGCGACAATTGTAGGAAAATGACCTAGTGTCCTTTAGCCCTTTTTGTGCCATTGGTCCCTCTGCAGTCTAGTGAAGCCTTCAGACCCTTCTTACAATATCTTTTAAAATGCATACAATACAATATATAGAACTCAAAAGGAGACCAGTATGTTTAAAAAACCAAACTGGTAACAACAGGTATTGTCTATTTCAAAGTAGCTAGAAGACAGGACTTGAACTGTTCCCAACACATAGAAATGATAAATATTCAAATGATGAACACCTCAAGTACCCTGACTCGATCACTGCATATTCTATGTATGTAACAAAATACCACATGTACCCCATAAATATGTAAAATATTACGTGTCTATAAAGAACATTTTTTAAATTAAAAAAACTGAATTAGTAGTATAATATATGTGTTCATTAAAGCAATAAGTAACAAGATCTAGAGGTGGATCTAATAATTACTACCATTTTAAGTTACTGATGAATTTAAACAGTGTTGTGAGATATCATTAACAGTTAAACTATAATGTGTGAATCTGTGATTTCTTTTGCTGATTGTATAAATTAAAATGAATGCAAATTCTTTGCAGCTCTTCCCATCAAGAGTGAAGTCTATCTCCCCATGCCCTTGAATCTGGCCTGATCTTGACCAATAGAATGGATGTGACATTGTTGAGTTCCAAGTCTAGGTCTCAAGGGACCCTGTGCTTTCCATCCTTTCCCTCTCAGAAGGCTGCTGCCACGTGAACAAGCCTGAGCTCACCTCCTTGAGGTGCAACCCTGCATAGAGGGCGAGGCCCAGCCTCCCCGGCCAGCCCAGACAGAGGAGTAAGCTCAGCCATAGCACATGGAGTAGACAGGAGTCTCCAGGTTGAGTCCAGACCAAATTGCCAACTCATGAAATTGTGAGCAAATAGTCACTGTTTGAAGTGAGTATGTTTGGGGTGGACTGTGAGTCAGTAACTGATAACCGATACAGTGACCAAGTCATAGATTCAATACACTACTGTGGTTTGTGCCTACATTCATCATTAAAGAAAATGTTAAATTTCCATGCATAGTTAAAAGCTATTAAAAGTCGTTCATGAATGTCACTGGGCTGGTAGCATCTCTGCCTTCTCAATAAAATTTCTTTTAATGTAGTTCTGGGAACTGGTTCCCCTTAGCCTTTCTTCTCCTGTCTTACATGTTTTCACAAAGTGCTATCGATTCCTTATGAGATCTCAGCTGTTTCTCAAGGACTGAAAGTTGGGCCCGAATCTAAAAATCATGAAGTCAATTGTCCCGAATGATTCCCCGAGGCCATGTCTAAATTTTACGTAGCTCTGAATATTGGGAACCGGTTGCTTTGACTACATATTGCCCTGCAGCTTGGTTTCCTCTCCTGGACCCACAAAAGAGAGCAGACGGTGCTGGATCAGGAACCTGATGAATACACCTACGTTCATGGGCCTCGTCTGCCTCCTCATCCACAAGCTCCCGCTGGTCCAGGAATGGCTGCCGGCGTCTAATCTCCTCTAGCATCTTCTCGGCCAACACCAGTTTCTCAGAGATTTCCTCGGGACTAAGTTCCAGCTCCTCCCCATAATAGAGCATCTTGCTGTTGATCTCTGAAAGGAAGAACATGGTAAAACAAGGCAGCAGGGAAAGATGACCTGGCACGGAAAACACAGGGAAGTGAGGGCTGGCGGGCAAAGGATGGCGCTGCTCCTTCAGTGGAAAGGGAGGCTCGTTAGCATGGCCTGCTGTGCTGGCGTTCATGCTGTGAGTGCCAGTGTCCTCGTCTGGCTCATCACACATTTCAAGGAGGAGAAAACCCGAGGCAATCACTCTTCCCTGCTTCCCCTGCGGTGTCTTCAGAATGGGAATTGGCTAATACAAAGCCTGCACTGCTTTCATCTGCATCTGGCTTCCACAGTGATTCGAGAATGTTAATATTTAACAGTAAGTATTGTGCCTTAATATTTAAGGCACACAAATCTAGGGTCTTTGATCAACGCTTTATATAAAATACTTAACTTGGAGAAAATATTCAGAGATATCTCCTGTCCTATGTAGAATTATATTTCAGACAAAGATTTGACCAAAGCTCTAAGCCAAAACGAGAGCAAATCATTAGTTGTCCAAATTAGTCTTCCAGATTGTTTTACAGACTAGATATAAAATAGGGGTTTGTTATAGTATGCTGAGAGCTCTTGCTCATTAATATTTGTTTCTTGGCAGTTGCTGTCTGACTTCTGCGGTATGACTGCTTGTCGAGATGGGCCATTCTACTTATGGGTGGAGAATTTTAGAACTGGAGGTACCACTAAGGCTCAAAGGGATTAGGTGTCCAGTCTAAATGCTAGCAGAGCTGGGATGATTCTCTGACTCCCTCCTGCCTACTACATAGGATCAGAAGAAAAGTGTGTATTTGTCACCTTGTCCTATGGCAGCTCTGGGAGGAAGCATTTTATCTTCCTGGCATAAATGAAATTGTGTGTCTGTGGTTTACTATGATCTATGTGGTTGCCCAGACAAGATGGGTAAACAAACACCAATATCCCATAAATCATACCAGGATAAAGGGTTGTATTTTATATGGATAATAGCTTGAAGGTCACCAGCAGTTATTTTAGAGATGGTTGGGAATAAGAAATAACACACAATCGGTGTTGTACAGCACTGTGAAATTTTGAAGGAAGGGAGATAAATGGGGAGAGAAGTTTTCAATGCTATAAATATGACTGAAAGAGTTATAGGAATATTAAGATATGTTTAAAAAATAACTATGAAGAAATTAAACATTCATTTTTCAAGCAGAGTCTGAAATATTAACTCCTGAAATAAACTAAATAAAGACTTTTTTCCTTAACTCTAGTACTTACAATGCTGAATTCTTTCACATTTTGATGTAAATATTATATTTACAATTTTGGCCTATTTTATTTTAAGCCATATGTGGTACAGGCTAGAAAAAGCAAATAAAAGTAATAGACAATAACATTTTTGTCTTTGGTCTTTGGAGACTGTTCATACATATTTTAAAAAGGTAAAAACTAATGGAAATTATTGTTGCCTTTTACATTTCTTTTGTATTTTTTTCATCCTTTCTCATGCTTAAAGGGTCAAATAAGAGAATTCAGATCCATTCCAAATGAAACATCTCAGAATCAAATTTTGGGTTAAACAGCAAAAGTGAATTATCTTCTCTGAATGGCTTACTAGGGTCCTGGCATTATTCGCTGTCTCAAGGAGCATTTATTTTTTAATGGGATGAGGTCATCTAATCTAGGTTCAATCTTACTTTTTGAACAAATCAATAGTAACTCTAAAATGCTATAGGAAAAGAACATTTTAACACTAAATGCAAAATCATGAGATATGGGAGGGGATGTGAGGATGAGAGTCAGGAGTGTTTACAATGGATGCCATTTATTTTTATTGTTTATTAGAGGCACCAAAGGAAATGTGGCAAGTGATTAATCTTGGCTTTATAAACCCCTTTGCCTGGGATATGCCCCGATGCCTCAGTATGAAGCTATGAATCTCCCATGGTGGGTCCCTTTACTGCCATTGTGCCCTGAGATGCACTTGGTGTTGTCATCAGGCCTTAATATATAGTATAATAAAAACTACAGAAACGCGGACATTACACCTTAGCAGACTGTAGCCCATGGAAATACTCTTTATCTTAGAACAAATGAAGTCTCCTGTTTTCTGTTGGTAAATTGCAGGCCAGCTTTTAGTGCACTATTAAGATAGTCTGCAAGATGTAACCTGCACTTATCTGAAGTTAGGGCACAAATAAGTAAGCCTCCACGAGGGGAGGTACAAGCTGTCACAATGCTTTAGGGCACAGACATTTCCCACAGCCCCTTCCCCACTTTACTTTTGCGCTGGCGACCCCAGAATGTTGCCTGCCTGGCCTTTGGGAAACAGCATCATAGAAACAGCTTGTGAGGATTTGGATTAGCCGACAGTCTGTTGCTATTCCTAAAGCAATGTTTTCTCTGCAAATAACTGAGAAAAAAAATCTGTGACTCTTACTCAACTCTGGCACTTTAGAAACGCCACAGCATATAATCTCCTCTGCTGGAAAGGTATTCTGTCATTCTACTTCTGTGAAATGCCTAGAAAGGGAATGATTTTATACACTGATTCTCGAACACCAACAAATAGTAGGGATGAGTGTTCAGAAATCCCAGATAAACAAGCATGAAATGAAGACTTTATACAAGTTTAAACCTATATACTCTAACAGCAAGTTCCTGGTATATAGTAAATACTAACAGTGGCCATTATTTTTAGTGTTGCTAATAACACCAGTGTTTCCTTGACATTAAGCTGAACCAGAAGAGAATACAGTTACCTTGGATTTTTTCCCTCATATCATGGGCTTTCTCTACAAGCTGAGTTGCGTGGTTAATGGTGTCCAGGCTTTCCTTCTGAACTAGGTGCCCCTTTCTTGAGGCTTGACTTTCCTACAAATAATCCATACAAACACTAGATTAAGTTTATGAGAAACAAACATTGTATATGTGCATGTAGGGGCGGGTGGGCATCATGTATTCCATAAACACAAATGTTCCTGGCATGTGAAGGTTCTATAACATACAAAATGGTCCCAGAAATCATGAACGAAGGCTGATGTGATGTCTAGTTTTAGAATCACAGAATGCTGTAAAAGAAGATGGTATCTTGTGTCACCAGTCACTTGGTTCAATCCTAGCCAACTGCCTTTCATACATTGTTTATCCTTTGAATTTTTACTGTATCTTGAGATGCCGAACTAGGGACTTGTCCGTGTCTGCTGATCATTTTGACACTGTGCTGACAAAAGAGCTTAAAGACTCAAAGAGAAAATTATGGAGAAAATAGGCAGACCTTGAAATGCACCAGGCTCCCAGTGGCTCCTGGGTGGTCCAACCACTGCTGAATTGCCACAGAGATTTAAAGGATTATGCTCACGGGGCTAAATGCTGTTTTCAGTGCTTTATTCCAAAGTCCCATCAACACCGATAGCACTTGTGTACAAATAACTGCTGGAGCAGATTTGGCTCAGCAGTGAATGGAGTTCTTCTCCAAGAAGCTGATTCCATTCTCTCAACTTAGGAGCTTCTGTTTTCGGAACTCTTGAATAGCAGTTGTCAAAATTCAAGCCCAACTCAGATGTGGCTTCTGAAGAAAGGGTGTGTTGGGGTGTATATCCATGTGTGTGTTTCTGTGTGTGTGGCCAAGGACTGAGGCTCATCCAAGAGCACAGAAATGGTTCAAGGCCAGGAAACTGGTCTGTATATACAGCACGGGGAATGTACTGCCTTTGGGATTAGAAATACTGATTCATGGGCTATAGGCAAGAGGACGAACAGTTCATCAGTCTGGCATTTGGTAAATGCTTTGTCTGGTGCTTCCTCAGCTCTGCTCTGTAAAAAAGTGCTGCAGTATCTGAATCAGCTGCAGGCTGATCTGCCACACAGAGCACTGGTAGACCCATCCTACTGAGTCTCCCCAGGGTAGGGAAGTGGCCAATTCAAACGTCTCTCCTTTCATCCAGTGTTGTACCCAGAGGATTAAGCTATGATTTTACCTGGAATATTTTTACACTTCTCAAGTATAACCTGAGCCAGTGGCCTTCTAAGCTGGTTAAGAAAGAGAATGTATAAATAGTATCATAGCAAACACTTGCCCAGAGGTTTTTTATCAGGCAAGTCACTCATCCCCTCCATACAAAGAAGTGCCACTGGATTCATGAAGCTCCCTATGCAGCCATCAGTCCCTTCATAAACTGTGGGCTCTTTCAATGGACATTGCCTTCAGAGTCATTGTGTTTCTTCCTTCAACTCCAGTCCTCCTCTTAGCTTGTTCTAATGCTTCCCAGAGAAACAATATTTATGGCCATATAAAACTTGATGATGCGGAAAATAAAATAAATCTTATTCTTGATGTCATTCCTCCTTGCTTTAAAAAAATATAGACATAAACATGACAAACCTTTAAAAATTTTTAACAAGTTTATCTTTGCTCCAGTTTAAATTGAGTTATATTTGCAAAGCATAACACTCATATTTTTGACTTTGGCTTCATCCTTCAAGGAAAACATCTATTTGTTATTTCTGTGTCATTAAACTTATTTTTTAGATGGAAACTTTGAAGTGATGAAAGACAGCTGGAGAATGTCATACCTATAAGAAAAAAAATCTCTTCTTTCTGAAAAACACCAGAGGGCGCTGATATATAGATAGATGGATGGATAGCTGATAGCTAGCTAGCTGGCTAGCTAGATGATAGAGATAAATACTGACATACTATATATAGGACTCAGGCAGTGGCAAAGGCAAACATCCATTACTTTAAATTATAAAATTACCGACTATAATATGTAATGATGCCTTATTTGAATGTTTCATTTTTTTCTGTAAATTTTCTTGTGGAAGGAAAATGATATGAGTGCATAGTAAAACAGGTATGCCTTGTTTTAAGAAATGCTGAAATTAAAAAATTACCTTACAGTTCTAAACCAGTTGGTGGTTTACATTTACAAATGGATTAGTCATTTACTTACCTCTCCAGTAAATTCTCCTTGTATATATTTGATATAAAAAGCAGCAAGAATTTTTTTATAATGTAAAGGATAATATACCTAGAATATTAATTTTAAAAAGTCAACCAGATTAAGTGAGGGTGATAATCAATATCTAGGGTGAACATATATTTTATTGTTTAACCTGGGACACTTTTTGTGAGCGAAACGGAGAACTTTTAGTAATTACTCTGGAACACAAGCATAAATAAGGTAAGTCCTGGACAAACTGATAATTAGAATATTGGTATGTTATTTCAGAATTTGTTACAGTAATATCTACTTCTGTGGGTTTCCTACCTCCTAAATATTAATGACTTCCGAATACCTCTCCAACTCTGATCTGTCCTCTCAGCTGCAGACCCAAATCTCTAGTTGCCGTCTGGGTGTTCACTCTTATCATGTCCAGACTGTATTTTCAGTCTTAGTCATCCATTTCTCTGAGACAGAGCTTCCTTTCTCACTGCTCCTCACCTCCAACTGGTCACCAAGTCTTTTTGGTTCCACTTGCTGTTCTGGCCTCTCTTCTTCTTCTCCACTACCACAGTCTCAGTTCATCCCCGTTCTCTGCAAATCCTTTTCAAATGAAGGCAAGATAGCAATCAACTACTCTCTTGTCTAGACAACTGTGGCAGTCTCCTGACTGTCCTGTCCTTGGAGTCTTTTTCTCTTTTGAAGTGAAGAAAAGAGAAGTTTATTAATTTGCCAGAGAATGAGGATGCTGGCAGACTCCTATCTTAAAGTACCAGCATCCTGCTTCTGAGCAGAAGTATAGAGCTTTTAAAGGTTCTGATTAATCCCATCTTAGACTAAGACAGTCCTATGACCTCGGCCTGGACAATTCAGAGTCTTCACTCTCTAGTCTTTTATCCATACTGCAGAGAAATGTTTCTGAAATGAAAATATGGTCAGCTCATTATTCTGGGTGAAGACTTCAATGACTTCCAAAGTCCACAGGATGAAGACCACACGTTCCTGAGCATGGTGGGCAAAGTTCTTCATGATTTGGCCTCTAACTACATCTTCATAATTATTTCCTGCTCTTTGCCTTACAATTAATCTTCTGCAAGACCAAGGCCATGGTTTTATTCCCAAGAACATACTTGTTGTTTCATATCTCTCTGCTCTTGTAGCGCTTATCCTTTGCTTGGAAGCACTTGAGAAACTCCTAGTCTTTCTCAATACAGAGAAGGGCAGTACTCACCTTCTCTGAGAAGCCTTCTCTAATGTATCCCTGCTGAATTGTGAGTTCTTGGTCATGATTTCTTTCTTAGAGTTACCCTGTAGCCTGTACCATGTCTCTCTTATTAAATACTGTGTCAGAATTACATTTTTACATATCTATTTCCCTACTAGACTGTGACCATCTTGACAGCAGGGCCTTGTTATATTCATTTCAGTATCCCTAGCACCTAGAATAACTGTTATATACCAGGTGTTTAGCAATTCTTTTGAAATAGAAACATGTACAGCCATCCCTTGATATCCATGAGGAATTGGTTCCAGAACCCCTCTTCCCTCTTGAATCCCAAAATCTATGGATGCTCAAGTCCCTTATATAAAATGGGGTAATATTTGCACCATACCTATGCCCATCCTCCCATGTATTTTAAATCATCTCTAAATTACCTATAATGCCTAACACAATGCCTGCACATCACTTCATTCACATGGATTCAGCATAGTACTCAGCAGGCAGCAAATTCAAGCTTTGCTTTTTGGAACTTTGTGGAATTTTTTTCTGAATATTTTTGATCCATGGTTGGTTGAATCCATGGATGTGGAACCCAGGAATACAGAGGGCAAACTGTACTTATTTTCATACTGCATTTTTGTCAGGACTAGAGATGAGGCTCAGATGCTTTTGCTGCTTGGAGATAACCTACTTTCCTTTTATTTTTAAAGATCTTTTTGCATGAGTGGATATGCAGGGAGCTTTTGCTGTGGTTGAAGGAGTAGGGAGGAGGGTAGGGATGAAAAAGGTGGAGAAGTAGAGGGGATAGTGCAGCACCTCCTGTGCCATGCTTGGAGATTGGGCCCTGTGACTCCAGGCTCTCCAGTGGACCTTGAAGACCAGATAGCAAATGGCAGCATTGAGATTGGGAGAGGGCCACATCTCCATCTCTGCTTGTAGCCCAGGACCACTCTGACCTTGAGCATTATGGCTCTGGGAACATAGGAGAATGGAATCTTGGCATGATCTTTGTATTATCATTATAGACATGATCAGCAGTGGCAAGAGTGAGGCCCTTTGAGTACCAGCTGTTTGTGAACAGATGTATGGGAATTCTTTAGGGGCTTTCCAGAAGTGGGTAGTGGGAAAGGGTGGTAGGACATCCCAAAGGGAGCTGGAGGACTTAGATATGGAGGTTGGGACAAAACTAGTAACTATGTGCATTTAACTTATGAGATTTAGGTCACATGAGATCCATGTGGCAGGTAATTTGCAAACAGAGGTATTACTTGTCAAGTTCAAGAGGCAACATTAGTCTGATATTTATCACTGTGGGAACACATAATGAACTCCTTCACTCTACTTAAAGTCAAATATTAGTGACTTTCTTGATAGGAGGCTTTCTAAGGCAAAGCTCTCCTTAAATCTTTCTAAGAATCAATCATGCACTTTTCTAGCCTTAGAGCTTGAAGGATGCTTGAGAAATCATTAAGACCAGCTCTGGGCATTTGTTTTGAAATGTTTCAGCAGGTTTCTGCACCACCAGGACTGCAGTCAGAAGAACAATATCTTCAATAAAAATTGATGGAAACAGCCCGCCGACAGTTCCTAGTAGCTTTATCATCAACCTTCCACTTTGGTGGCCTGTTCTGGTTGCCAAGGAGCCTTTTCTACTGTGATGTCACTTTCAAATGTGGGTTATTTCCTCCCCATTATTAAAAAACCTGCATTTAACTTACATTAGAAGTGGGAAAATCGTACAACAAAAGGATCTGTAACTCTGTTTGAGGAGCTAATCTTGGTAAAAATATTTCCTCCAATGTTTTCTTGAAAATTCTTTCCACAAGAAAGAATTAAGACATTTTTAGCAAGTTCCAGCCATATCTGATACGAAAACGTAGTAACTGAGTTTTCACAAAGATTTCTTCCTTGGCATTTCCTTTGAAACTTAAGAGATTTCACGGCTCTTCAAATGCTAGTGGTTGGATAAATATGCACCACTGCACAGGAACAAGGCCACAATTTTCATATGCATTTCAAAGTAGATGACTCCTTCAATGGTTCAAGTAATTTACATTTTTAGAAGCATACTTTCTTAAAAGTTTAGGAGATACAAGGTCAAAAGAGAATATCAGAGTAATTTTAACCTTTATTTTTGTAGAGCATGAGAATTGTTTTGAAAAGGACTTTGATAGTTCATAATGTCAAACACCTGTGTCTGAAAGCAGCCATTCCAAAGTACTGTGGCCAGCACTGGTGGAGCATCATTAGGGAAAAAAATGTGTTAAACATTTTAATATGTCAAATATGGTGCCTTGTGACTTTGTAGTTTTTTGATTCATATGGAGGATGGATGGAGGGTGGATGATATTTTTCCATTGGGCTGGTGGGGAATGTATTGAATAGTCTCACATTGACTCTGCTCATATTTTAATTTTTTTCTTGTTAATTTGTGACAGATTTTACAAATAATATTTCCCTCAATATTTTTCTTTGTCTAGTTGGCTTTTTTTGTTGTTATTGTTTATTTGGTTGTTTTACTGGGTATTTGACATTTTATCATGTCAACTTTATCATCTCTTGTTATTGTAATTCTTCATACTGTATTTAAGCATACTGTTATTATTCCCTTTCAAGGTTTAATAATTAGTTATGTTTTCTTATAGATCTGAGATTTATATTCTTCAATCTGCCTGGAATTTATTTTAGTCTATGGTGTAAAATAAGGGATGGAAGTAATTTTTCCTGCCAAAGAGCAAAATTGCTCTTTCAGAACAATTCCTTTTCCTTCTATTTGTCATTTAACACTGTGGTCCCCAACCTCCGGGCTGCAGACTGATACTGGTCCGTGGCCTGTTAGGAGCCAGACCACATAGCAGGAGGTGAGCAGCGAGTGAGCAAAGCTTCATCTGTATTTACAGCTGCTCCCCATTGCTTGCATCAGAGCATAAACTCTGTCAGATCAGCGGTGACATTAGATTCTCATAGGAGCGCGGACTCTACTGTAAACTGCACCTGTGAGGGATCTAGGTTGCACACTCCTTATGGGAATCTAATGCTAGCACTGGGGAGCGGCTGCAAATACAGATTATCATTACTTGTTGTGCAGGTTTGGACTGCACAACAAATGTAATGTGCTTGAATCATCACGAAACCATCCCCCTGCCCGTCCCCCATCCCCCAGGGTCTGCGGAACAGTGTCTTTCATGAAACCAGTTCCTGGTGCCAAAACGGTTGGGGACTGCTGACTTAATGCATCTTTTAGCCAACATTTAAATTTTATATTCTATAAAATAAAGGTTATTTCTGGATGCTCTATAGCTCTTAGATGTAAAATGCTAAGCAAACAGCTGAATGACTATCCTAATTGAACATACATCGACCATATTGACCAGCAGCAAATACACAGAAAATTCCCCATAAACCTAGTTTTTCAAGAAACCCAGTGAACATGGAAGAGATGGTGGAGATGATGTTCACTTTCTCCACAGGTCTGGCTTTGATTTATTTTAAGGCACATGGGTCACTGCATATTTTCTAGGCTGTGTTAAGCCTTAGTCGTTTGTGACTAGCCAGGCTCACATCAGCTAAATCCTTTCTTTGAAGACTGTCCCAGAAACTGAACACACACATACCTTTTCAGCTAATTCCTCTACGTCAGACAGAAGGCTTTTCATCGTGTTCTCAGCATTGTTGATTTGGATCTTTCTTAGGACATACTGGTTTTCTCTTTCTGACAATTTCGTCTGTGGGAAAATGTGTTTTGAAAATAATCAGCTGATATGATTATTATAACACAAGTATATGTAAAACTCAGTGTAAGATGACTCAGAGTAAAATGTGAGCCTCTCTTCTCAAAATAGTGGGGTCCGCAGGCTGCTAGAGGCTGGTGCGAGGGGTAGGATCTGCAGAGGGGGCTGCCATTCTGGGAGTCCACTCACCAAGTTAGAGATGGCTGGCCTGGGGCTGGGCTGGCCGTGGGGAGAGAGCACCTTTTTCTAACTTGTACAAAGGCACAATATAGACTGGTGGTGGCCCTGGGTGTCTGAGCTTTACAATTTCAAGTTGGTCAGGCCTTGGAGGTACTGATCCACCCACCAGGATCAATGTAAATAAGGTTTAGAAATTCACTTTCTTCTTTTTAGTGTAAAAAGAGAACGTCTTCATATTTAAGATCACTTGCTTCCTTCTTTTGCATTTTTGAGGAGTTTGGTCTAAATGTAACTTTACTCAGATTACTTTCAAGTATGCCCTTCAATCTTGGCACTGACCTCCTGTCAGCTATAATGATATCTCTCTTGACATTGTGCCCTTGAGGAAAGAGGATTTGAGTGGTATGAAGAGGCCTAAATCTGAGTGACTCCCCCGAGAATTAGTGCCCTTATGTGTCCAAATAGGTGAGTTAAGACAAGAATAGTTCCTAAATTTAGAATTGAATGCTCACTAAGATCTCATTCAGGCTAGAATTTTATAATTTTTGTTTTGGTTTATACTTTTAAATATCTGGCCATTGCTGTGATATCATTTGTTCTTCCAAAAAGTAATGAGTTCTTACTATGCTAGATACTGTTCTAACTTCTCCACATATATCAGCTTATTGAATTATTTAACAGTCCATGAAATAGATGCGATAATTATCCTTAATTACAGATGAGGAAACTGAAGAATAAAGAGGTTAGATAACTTATCCAAGGTCACATAGCTAGTAAGTGCCAGAGCTGGGCTTTGAGCACAAGCAATCTGGTTTCAATGTCTGTGTTCTTAATCCTTATGCTAAACTGACTAATAAAGTAAAACAATGTGCTGGTATTAATTCTATTGTCTTCTCAGCTAACTATGATATTATTATTTTTTTAAATATTTTTGGAAGTCTATGATTTAGGGGAAACAAAATTCGTAAAATTTAAATATCTAAGGACACTGTAGTATCCTTCTGTATCTGTAAGGGATTGATCCCAGGACTCCCTTTGGATACCAAAATCCATGGATGCTCAAGTCTCTGACATAAAATGATGCAGTATTTGCATATAACATATGCACATCCTCCAGAATACTTACTAATTACTAATGGTTAGTGATTATTTATAATACTAATGCAATGTTAGTGCTATATAGTTATACTGTTTTTAATTTGTATTACTTTTATTATATTGTTATTTTGTATTGTTTTTTAAAAATATTTTTCATCTGTGATTGGCTGAATCCAAGGATGCATAATCGGAGGATGCAGAACCCATGAGTACACAGGATCAACTGTACTACTACTACTACTATGTTGGCTGCCTTTAACTTGTTTATTAACTGGTAAGCCTATGAGGAGAAACAAGGTTTGTGTGTATGTTTGAATGTGTGAGTGTGGGAAAATGAGAGAGAATGTGTGTGAGAAAGAAATGTGGGTGGGAGGGGGGAGAGGGAGAGAGAAAGAGAGAGGGGAAGGATGCTTCCAGAGGAACCAAAGGCCTTACAAACTGAGGCTAAGGTAATGATAGCCTTGTGGTACCATTTGTGGTAACGACTTGGACAACTAATGTATGGCTTCACCAAGGAAATAAGAGTGTTTCTCTTCTCTCAATCGTTTTGCACATATATACTAGTATTTTAGCCATTTCATTTTCTACATACCCTCTTTTATAGATGGCAGCTCTTGGTTTGGACTGAAGCTCATGGTTACGTTCTACTTTTCATAATTTCCTGTGAAATTATTTATGTTATGTATGTTAGTCCTACGGGTCTAACAATCTGTCACAGAGCAATGGGATGCAGATATAAAAAGAGCACAGGAGGAGTGACGAGGCCCGAGTCTGGGAAACCAGAGCGAAAACACAGCCGAGGCACAACACCCTGCGTACCCTGAGGAGGTAGATGGTGGCGTTCATTTCGCTCACGTGCCTGTGGGCGGCGGCCCCCGAGGACACGCTCAGCAGCCCGGCTTTGCCGTCCTCCACGGAGAGCGCCGCGAGCCGCAGGTCATCCGTCAGGTCCCAGACGCACTTATCACAGCCTGGAGGGGAAGCAGGAATGCCATTTCTTCAGAGTCAAAAGTCGCTGTTAGTCGCTCACAAACGTGCACTTCCTTGGTTAATAACGTTTTTACTTTCCGTTTCCTGAGGGGCTGTGATTCTATTCCTGTCAGGCTTTGGTCTCTTGCTCGGTGCCATCTTAGTGAGGGTGGCTATTAGCTGGACACCCCTCCTTCCCTGTTAGCTTTCCTCAGTCGGCACTGGGGGGCTAGCACAGCCGTCCCCTCACCCAAGGGAGGGCTCAGCTCCCCCAGGGCCCCGCCACCCCCACCCCAGGGAGGGCTCAGCTCCCCCAGGGCCCCGCCCCCCGTGCGGGTGGGCACTTTAGTGCAAGGCGGTCTGCGCGCGTCGCTGTGAATGTCGCTCCCTGAGACCTGGTAATGGTGCCCGCGTTCAGGCTGGACCTGGGCATGTGGGGAGGCCGGTCGCACTTCTCAGTGCTCCTTGCCTTTCACATTTGACTTCCTCTGACCACTGTCCTCACCTGTGACCCACTCGGAGGGATGGCACACCATGCTTTAAAACCTGTCTTGACCACCTTTTGCAATTTGCCTATTCCCAATCTGGTTCCCTCAGACTGTACTTTGTTTTAGAGAACTGATAAAGGGAGACTGGAGTGTTAATGGTTGTTAATATGTTAATTTGTTATTTGCAATTTAACATGGTCTGGCTTGCAAGCTCTCTCAAGGAAATGAGTCCCCAGCCAGCACATTAGGCTGGTGGGGGATATGCTTGGGGTCAGGCAGGCATCTTGATGTCCTTAAACTGACCTTATTCCACCAGTGGGTGAACTTTGCCAGCTTGTGCCTCACATCCTATGCCATCTTCTAAGATGTGATTCATTGGTAATATCAATCTCTCCTGCTCAGATGGACTGAGGGACCAAGATACTTTTGTTTGTGGGAGGGATGCCTAATGGTAAAATAGTCTTTAAACCAAAAGTTTTATTTCCAGTGTAACTGTTCATGATTTGATGGACCAAGAGACCATGATTTGATGGAGGCAGCTCCATTTCATAAAGCCTGAATATTTCATAATATTTCTGGTTCCCCTTCTTATTTGGAGTGACTTGAGAAAAGCCACTTAAATCTCTTGGTATCTTAGTTACCCCGGGTGCTGTAAAGCATTGCCTGCATGTCATATTATCTGAGCAGATGAAGAGACAATAGAAAAAAGGAGCAAAAAAGAGCTCTGCCATTGGGAGTTGTTTCTGACTTTGCCTTTACCCATTAGTCAAGATGCTAAATGTAAAGACCTGATAACATAAGTTTTCTAAAATAGAGCTATGTAAATACAAACCACCTATTTGCCAATTGGAATCAAGTGGACCACCAAGTACTTTGTGCAGGGTCCATTTGGCTGAGAGGCAGACAGGGTTAAATCCAGGGGTGGGGACTCAGCAGTTTCTAGAAAGTGACATTGCAGAGCTCTTCGTAATCCCACACCTGCAGCACATTAGGGAAAGTGGAGTTAGTCAATCATGTACTGTTATTTTTACTTATGGTTGGGCAGTCCATGCCTGTAGGGGGTTCAAAACCTTCTTCCAAGCAGTCTCCGGTTACGCTGTCACATGGGCCTCCTCCGCAGTTGCACACTGTGGGAAACAAAAACAAGTGATCAGGGATTCATTTCTTAATGCTTAAAATATGGCAATATCGTCATGGTTTCTAGAAATGCTAGCGATTCCTCAATTGTTCAATGGGGATTAATTAGATTCTTCCTTAAGACTTTGTGGAATCTACGATATAGCGATTAAACCCCTCACTCACTCAAGCCCCAGACCAGTGAGATTTTTCACAGCTGATCCTGGACAAAACTGAATCTAAGTTTTCTAGGATTTCTCTCCCAACTGTTTGGGATTCTGACATGACTGTGCAATTGCTTGAGTCCAAAAAAATCCTGGTAAGTTTCACAAGGGACTAAATGACCATGGAGCTCATCGTTCAACTCGAAATTGAAAGCCATCTCTTCATTGCAGACTCATACTCCAGTTAAATCTAACTCCAGGGTTGATCGCTGTCAGGTGTGTGGGGGGAGCAGCCCAGCGAGGGAGAGCGAGGAGGCCCAGGAGCAATTCTTGGCTCCCACGGTGCTTGGTCCTTGGCAAGGCAGGCTCCAAACCTCTAAATGATAGCGATCAGTGGGAGGGCTAGGAATACTGTTTTGGAAAGAATTAGGAACGTGTTTACATGGATTTAGAAGACCTGAGAATCCATTATTCATCTACTGATGATTTTCAATAAGGCCTTTTGGAAAAAATAAAAACAAAAAACCCAATCTCATCAGACTGTTCATTTTCCACTAAGTTTCTACGTGGGAATTCATTTGTATTAATAATACTTACGGAGGAATTCCTTAGCTATCTAAGCTAGCAATAAGCTGAAATGGAATTGTGAATTTTCCCCACCTCTTAACTGTCTTTACAGAATAATCATAAAAAATCAGCTTCATGGGGACATCCATTTATTACATTTCAGCTGTTTAATGTTCCACAAAATGCAGATTTATTAAAACATTCAGCAATAAAGATCATGCTTTATTGCTTCTTATGTTAGCTACTCTTTGAAATGTGATCTGCATCTTTGTAGTTTAAACACAAGTTTAGTAAATGTTTGGAGAATCAGAATGTTCACCGTTCAGGCTTTGCTTTTGTCAACACTCTTTCTGATGAATACTTTCTTCCTCTCTGTTCTGAGCAGACACAGTGCTCCTTCCTTCCTGCCACATTCTCAGTGTCATGCCTCTGTGCACATTGCTTTCTTGCAGACCTGTTTACTTTTATTGTGACTTCTGCAGATCATACACATTCCCTCTTTGATTTTAAACTCTTCACTTCCTCAATCTTTTCAAGTGGAAATTTGTTTCAGGGAAGATTTCTTACAGAAGCAGCCCACAAGAGCAAAATACCTCCCTCTTTCCCTACCTCTCCTCAAAGGCACATAGGAGTAAGAAATACTCAATCTCAGTTTTCCTGTACTCCTAGAGAAAAGCAATTTAACTTCACTTCTGAGAAGTTTCACTCTATGTAGCAAATGGATTGGAGAAATCATGATTAAATTTGTACATTTCAGTCTAACTCACATCTAGGAATATTTCTTATACTATTCTTGAAATATTTACTCTGACAATTTGAGGAAATTGGGGGGCGGCTTGCTAATCTATTTCACTGAAATGTCAATTTTACCAAACATAACTGAAAGAGGAGATATAACGTCCAGAGTAAGGAAACTGATTTGAACCATGCAAGATTTCATTTGGCCCTCTGGTCAATGATAGGTAATTCACAGAGGTCTGATTTATTACTTTGATCAAAATTGGAAGGATATAATAAGACAAAAGTTCATTTGTGTTCATGTCTCCTAGTTCATTCTACCCATGAGCTAAGTTACACTAGGAGCCTAGATAAAAATTCCTATCCCTAGTTGAGTTTGGAATGTACATTCCTGAGAATGTACATTGCCCTGGAAAAGTGCCAAGAAGGCACTTGCACTATTTCTTAAGATAAATTCTTCTTCTAAATTCCGTATTAACAGAGGGCCCTGCTGGCCAGGCAGCTGGCTTAGTATTTATAGTACTGTACCTGCACAGTTCTTGGCTATCCTGGCATCCCCATAGTAGCCAGGAGCACAGCGTTCACACTTGAACCCAGTGGTGTTGCGTAAGCAATTTCTACACTGGCCAGTGACTTCATCACAATCCTCAAAGATCAGATTGGGATCTGAATTTCCACTGCAGTCGCATTTCTTACAGGTGCTTCCAATGAGTAAGGGGTTTCCATAGTAACCAGGAGCACATCTGAAGCGGAATATCACACATTTAATCATTTAGCATCCATACTTTCTCTCTCTTTTTATCCTTTTTCCTGCATAAAAGAAAGGTATTGTGGATATTTGCAAATTGCCCTCCCAGAATCCATTCCCACTTTCCCATATTTCTAATAGGACCAGACTTTGTTTTTAAGAACCCACCCCTCTCCATTGTGTGGTAGGCCCGTCAGTTCAGCCAGGGCTGCAATTAATTGTAGGAGTGTCTAGATTAGGCTAGTGTAAGGGCATTTTTAGTTATCCCAGGGACTGGGATGCACAGCTGGCATATGATGAGTAGAACTAGAGATGCTAAATGTCCTACAATGAGATGTATGCAGATCTCAGGGTACAGCTGGGACATGTCCTGGACAAAATGTTAATAATACCTCTATTGAGAAACATTAGTCTAAATCATAATTTGTCTTGCAGAAATGAATTGTTCAAGTGACTAAGCCTGAGCCAATCAGTGCCTGACCAAATGGGATTGACTCAGGAGGGATTCAATCGGAGGGTAGCTCAAGGCTGTTGTTTGAGGGTCATGGACACAGATTCTCTCTGATTTCGGATGAATAAAGAGGCAGTAGGTAGCACTCTTAGCTGCTGGCAGCCACCTGTGACTGAGCAAAGCCAGCCTGGAGACGAGGCAGAGGGCGGAGCTGACGGTCCACAGATAAACAGAGTTGGAGCCCAGGTTGCTGCTCTTCTGAATGTTTTAGATATGTCAGCATTTACTGTTTGCAGAGCCAGTGCCTAAGGCCATGCTGGCTGGGCCCTTAGCAAGGGAGCACAGCCGAGTTGGAGAGTAGCTACTGAAGTCCACCCAGCCTTTGCTCTCCGTGCCAAGCTGTGCTCTCTAGGTGGAGCTGCCTTTGCTGGGAGGAAGAAATGCCTTTCTCCACGTTTCCCAAAGGTGCCCTACAGGCCAGCAAGGGCCCTGCTGTGAGTGAGTGGGACTACTGGCCCCATCCAAGGGGGCAGCTGTTACCAGGCTCCAGTCAATTGTTGCCAGACCACAGCCTCGAGGGAATGAAGGACTTGTGTTGCCAGATCTCATTTTGGAAGAAAAAAGTAGAAATTTGGATTTTTACGTGAAATTACAATTTTTAAAAGCCGGCTCAAATTTTGTAAGAATACTGTACGGATCAAGCTACACGTTTGCTGATTGTGGACTCTCTTTTGCAGTGGACCCTAAGCGAGTGTGGAAGATGGGCTACCTGGAGCTGAAGACACTCTGGGAGTCACTGGAAAGAACATGTGGTGCCACCGTAAGGGGAGAAGAGTTGGTCCGGCAGAGGAGTTAGTTTTGACGTGGGAGAGAGAAAAAGAGAGAGCCGGCCGGGGTCTTGAGTGTGATGAAGGTGGTGGTGGAGGGAGTGGCTCTGGCCTTGGGGTCAGGGTGGCCTGCAGGCTGGAGCCGCACACCGGGTGGGGTGTGAGGGCCTGGGCTGGGGCGCTGGCCTTGGGAGTGGAAAGGAAAGGAGAGCTTTCCAAGGAAATCAACGTGCCCTGGCCAGCAATAATAAGACACTACATTTTTGAAAGGCTTCCCTTTAAAGTAAGAGAATCATGATTCAGAACATTTGAAAAACAGAAATGAAAAAAATCACACCTGTAACCCTGGGACCCCGACAAAATCACTGTCAACATTTTGTGTACGATTTTCCAGCCTCTTTTCTCGTGTCTCAGTTTTTTGGTGTAGTTGTAGTGATGGTGTATGTTCAGTCATTCCACTCTTTACCTGAACTGTGTCTCACCTATGTGATTTAATTAAGCTGCCACATACACCTGGGAGGGAGGCCACCCAGGCCTGGCATTCTGAGGCTGAGAAGCTACTTCAGTTTTTCAGGACCTCAGAGCTGGAAGTCACAGCACAAGGTCCAAACCCTCTGACCCTGATGTATTTTCCTTTGCTCCACCCTGGACCACGCTGCTGCTGCTGCTGCTGTGAATGAATGAGTGAATTCATCCAACAGAGGGACGATTCATGTCTGTTTTATGTAAGGCACAGAGGGAGACAGGAAGAGGAAAAATACATAGCTCATGCTCTGAAAGAGCAGGAAATGAGTGAAACATAATTATACACAATATCATGAACGCTAGAAATCAAGGTCTATGAAAAAGATGAGGAAGATGAAGATAAGTTCTATACAACCCACAAAGAGACACTGCAAGAGGAAATGTTCAATGAGTTTTGTTATTCACACTTTCTTATGTTTTTGCACCTCAGGTTTATAGGCCCTCTGGTCCACAAGCCAGCATAAATTATTCCTCTGTGGAACATGCAGCTGGATTGAATTTCTATCTTTTGCTGCAGTTCACCAAACAGAGAATATTAAACCCTTAGGCCCATGAAAATGGGACTCAGATCTACCACCTCAATGAGTACTTGGGAGCCTAGAGGTCTGGGAGCAAAGGGACTTGCCCAGATGCCAGTGACTTCCTTTTCTCCATTTAAATCGACTGTATTTGCTCTTTGTATGTTATCCCCTGGGCTTTCACAAAAGAAAAACCAAATATTCTAATCTACAAGTTGGAATCTCGATCACAGTGGAAACCTACTTTGAGTGACTCTGAGTTTAAAGAAAAGTTTTGGTGGCAGATTCAGAGGCAACACTGAAGTTTTAGACCAAACTCTGGCTTCTATAAATTTTACAGAATGAGCATACAAAGATTTACTTATGATATCCCCCGACAAACACCTATTTTTATACATAAGGAAGCGCAGTAAAGCTAAATGACTTATTCATTGCTGCATGCCTCAAACCTCTGTGGGACTCCGGGCTTAATGCTCTTTCACTCCACGAGTCTGGCATTAATGAATTCACTAATTAATACATTAATGATTATAACAGTTGAATAATCAAATGCTAGCTATGTGCTCAATCCTGCCCTCAAAGAGCTAATAGAAAATATGAAAAAGGAGGAATACTTGGATTTAGAGTCAGCACTGGAGCCCCAGTACTCAGTAGTCTGTTCTTATTTTTTTCTTCCATAATCTCATTTCTATTTCTATTAATGACTTGATCCATCTAGGGAAAATACAGCTGATAAGTTTACTATACAAATGAGACTGGCATATGAACTTTGTCATTTCAGTTAGTGATCATATTATCTAGGCAAAATGGAAAAGCAAAGTATATATTCTTTGGGAAAAATGGAGGATTTTGACCAAAAGCTATTGCTAGGGGAATGTTCGGAGCTCTTCTCCTCTTTTCTTTCTCGATTTCTGCTCTTCCTCCCAGAGTTATATAGCTGTCACTGAATGGCTTTATCAAAGGTACTCAAACTCCTGGTCTGAAAGGTTTCTGCGTGGCACAGGAGGATGTCACTCTGTAGATGTCATTGGACTTAAATAAAATGATGTAATAAAAAGCACTTGTTGTAAAGTGTGCCATAAAAATGGTTTCCACTTCTTTATGAGAGGCTGGGAAACAAGACTAAGAAAATATAAGTAACCTATTCAAGGTTACAGGACAAGAATCCAGAAGTGGGGCAAGGCATGGAGTGGGGAGTCATAGGACTCTATGCAAATAACAGGGCTGATAGCTTAAGTTTGAAAAACTTGATACCTTCCTTCATAGAAAATTAGACTAAATCTCTGTATCCCAGTAAGGCTCAATAAATGTTAGCTGTCTCTTCCTCTTTTCCCTTATTCTTCTCCAAATCAAGGCCATCATTAAAATCATTACTATTGTCAGCATGATCATCTCTGGTGATACTATGTCCTGCCTTTCCTGTTGGGGGTTAAAGGTCCCGAACAGTGAAACACTGAAGTATTGAGATTGTATAAATTTATCAACTGAAAACTGGATTGAACATTGAGGGTCCTGGGCTTTAGTTTTGGATTTAATACTAATGAATTGTGTGACTTTAGATGAAGTCTCTTCATGGCTCTGAGTCTCAGGTTCCTCATCATTTTCTGAATGAGTTCATTTTTATTACATATATACTACCATATATATTTTTGGGGGGGAGCTAGTGAGCTCCTGAACAAGGATTTTTTTCCTTTTATTTTTAGTTGACACATAATAATTATACATATTTATGGGATACAGAATGATACTTTGATACATGTATAAAATGTATAATGATCACATCAGTGTAAAGCTTAGAACATTTATCATTTCTCAGTGTTGTGAACATTCAAAATCCTCTTTTCTAGCCTTTTGGAAATATACATTAAATTGTTGGTAACCATATTCACAGTGCAATGCTATAGAACACTAGAACTTATTCCTCTCCTCTAGCTGTAACTTTGCATCCGTGAACCAACCTCTCTCTATCTTTGCATGCCCCCTAACCTTCCCAGCCTCTAATAACTGCAATTCTACTCTCTACTTCCAAGAGCTCATTTTTTTTTAAGCTCCCACATATGGGTAAGAACATGCAACATAAATACATGGATGGTTCCTGAATTTGCATGTCATCCTTGTGCAGGATGCCATGCTAATCTTCTCTGTATCATTCCAATTTTAGTATATGTGCTGCCAAAGTGAGCACCTCATCTTTAAAATATACTTAATTGCCGGCCAGGCGTGATGGCTCACACCTGTAATCCTAGGACTCTGGGAGGCTGAGGCAGGTGGATCGTGGAAGGTCAGGAGTTGGAAATCAGCCTGAGCAAGAGCAAGACCCCTGCCTCTACTGAAAAATAGAAAGAAATTATCTGGATAACTAAAATATATATATATAAATAATTGGCTGGGCGTGGTGGCACATGCCTGTAGTCCCAGCTACTCGGGAGGGTGAGGCAGGAAGATTGCTCGAGCCCAGGTATTTGAGGTTGCTGTAAACTGGGCTGACGCCACAGCAGCCACAGCACTCTAGCCGGGGGAACAGAGTGAGACTCTGTCTCAAAAAACAAAAAAAAAAAAAACAAAGAAAACCCCACAAAATAAAATGTACTTAATTGTGGAGTGAACTGGGATGAGAATGAGATTTGCAAAACTCCTTCTGTAAGGCTTGTGCATTTTGTGATTATTTGCAGCAAAAGAGAACTTCCATTTCCATTTCCAACTTCTCTTCAGCCAGATGGCATTGACTTGACTCAGTCAATTCTGGGTCACCTTTTTCCATTTTCCTGGTATGGTGTGGAAGGTGGGGTGGGGGTGGGGTGCTAAAACAGGGCAAGAAAAGACTGACTGTCTTCATTACATCATACTTTTTAAAAAAGAACATTGAAAGGACTGTTGCTTTTTAATTAAGGAAAAAGCATTACTTCAACAAACATAGCTGAGTGCCCACAACGTGGCAGACACTGTGATGGAGGAAGACTGGACAGAGAAAGGGCAAGATGCTGCTCCTGTCAAGGTGTTCATAGTTTACCAGTAGAGACAAAAAAGCCATTGTGTGATTTTGGGCAAGTGACACACTCTCTGTGTCTCTTCTTCTGTAAATAAGGATAAAAATGGTACCCTATAGGATTTTTTTTTTAAGGCTTAAATGTGTCAGTGTCTGTGAAATGCTTAATAATCGTGCCTGGCACACCACACAGTAAGCACTCAATAAATATTAGCTATTATTGTTATCATTGTGCTCATGGCCTAAATGCAATATGAAGTGGTAAGGTCTCCAGCTGATACATTGGATTTTGGGAACAGCATGCCCAACATGTGGAGTTTAAAGTGTGAAGTGGGAGAAGCCCTTTAGGGAAGAAAGACAGGAGGGGCCAGAGCAGGCTAAGAATCGTGGACCTAATAGTTAGGACAAGGCAGGTGGGTATGTTTGAGCTGTTTTACATCGTACCATAAGACATAGAGTAGGTAAAACATGTTTTATGTTTCAGATCGGTGATTCTCAAATTTCTGTGTAATACGGGTCTCTTTTAATGGAAAAACATTTTCATAGAATACCCCCTCCAGTGTTCATTTAAATTATCTTTAAATATTTCAGACATAAAACTAGGTGGAAATTCCTTGTATGTACAGCTTTTATATGCTTTGAAAACCAAAGCAAATTTCCAGATAAAACATAAACAAAAATATAAAACTAATCAAATTAAAATAAACATTAATTCAAGACAAAGGATTACGCTGTCTTGTTTCGACCAAGTGGCCACTTGCAACTTGATGCAGTAGAGGATCGTCAGAGTCCAGCACGCATGCCCTGCCATGTGCTATGTGATGGCTCCTTCCTCTCACCAATTTTCTTTCTGGAATCATTAGTTTTACAACTTGCCTTGATGCCATGCCATTCAACCTCCAATTGTCTGTCATGTGTCACTGACACACCATCACCCCTGTTATTTTCTCCCCATCATTGAGGGACATCTCCCTTTGTTATAAAGTGATACTACAGAAAGTCTAGACCATGTTTCAATGAATGTTTTTCTCAAGATTATCATTGAAATTAAACATAAAGTTAAGAAAATGTTCACCGAGCATCCATGAACCTCCGTGAATATTTCTGAGTACATCAGGGGTTGTTAGGCCACAGTGTGAGAAACACTTCTATTGTGTGTTATGGAGCTGAAGGTTAAAGTAGAGCAGTGGTTCTCAAAGCAGTGAGAGCCATGGTGCATGAGAATCCAACAGGAAGTCAAAACAAGGGTCCTGAGCCTCACCCCTACATGTTCTTTTTCGGTGGGTGGTGGAGGAGGGTTCGGGGAAGGCTTAGGAATCCAAAGGGTTCCAAAAGACACTTAGACACAATCAGATTTGAAAACCACCACTGGCTTAAATAATCCCTAACTACAGAAAGACCCAGAGTATTCTTGGTTTGGACTAATTTTTGCTTTTGTATGAAACAGAAATCTGTACAAACCAGCTGTATATTTTGAAAAACTCTTGTGGAGAGGTCAAAGTTCACAAATACATTGAAAACATAGATTAAATTCTCAGATAACTTAAGCACTTGGCTGTTAAACTCAAAATAGAAACCCTTCTTTCATTCCCAGGGTCTCACACAAATCAAAAGCAGCACAGGCCACCTTCTTTTGGGTGATCTGGCCCCTCCGGTTGTTTCCTTATCTGCAAAATGACAAAATATAACTTCTCAGGGTGGTTGTGAGGATGACAGATGAAGAATGTAAAGCAACAAAGACATGAGAGGTAATCAATAAATGTCACTATGTAGTTCAAAACCGTGATTTCTAGCTAAGGAAATGAAGATTCAGGAAAATGACTGTCCCCACTACACATCACCACACCAGTGGCAAAAGTTGGACAATGACCACAATGACTCACACTGTCACCAGTTAATTTTTATTGAGCATTTATGAAGTGTCAGGTGCCATACTAAAAACTTTGCAGTATTACCTCACAGCAGTCCTGTGAACTGGGCACCTTCATTTTTTCCACTCTGGAAGTGGAAATTGGCATTTAAAGAGGTCAGATAACCTGCCCAGGAGGATCACAACAGTGGCAAGAGCTGAGATGCAAACTCAGCCAGGCCCATGCAAAAATCTCTTTAACACTCTGCTTTCCTACCCAAACTAGTGCTCTTTCCTGGGTCCTACTATTGCAGGGCCAGGGGCCTACCATTCCAGTATGAGATCTCACCCAGTCTTGCTGGGTAATGGCACAGCCTGGGAGCCTCCCATGAGGGCCAGGAGATTTATCATCTGCAATCCCATGTGGGGGTGGGCATGCTGTCCTGGGTTGGCCTGGGGGCCACTGTCCCTGACAGAAGCTTTATCTGCACCCCTGTGTTATTTTCCAGGACTGCGCCCTTAGGGCCTTAGGGTGGAGACTATTTCATTTCTGGGAGGCTTTGCATTCAGTCAGCAGGGCTCTATTTAGGGCCATTAACGCCCCTCTCACAGCCATGGGGACACCCATTAGCAATACTGTTCAGCCATTATCAGACCAAGCTGAGTTGAGTCTGAGGAGAAAAAGCTCCATCCTGGCTGATTAACAAACCTCTCAGACCTCCACTGAGCCAGAAAATGAGCAAATCAGGTGCCTCATGTTCCTGTGTCCTCAAGTAAGGAAATACAGAATAAATGTGTCACAAACATTAATCAGCTCAGCGTAATCTGATCATCTCTGTCGTCCCTCCCTCCTAATGGATGAAATTCACGTGGGACCTCAGCTCTCGCTTTCCTTGTTACGGCAAAAAAATAAATAAAATAAATTCCACAACCCTTTAGTGAAAGAATTATCCACATTTTGCACATTCATTAATCATCGTCATAATAATGCCTTCTGAGTGTGGAAATTTCCTCTGTCCCACAGACGCTGTGGCTTTTTATTGTTTGTTATTTTGGAACTACTCTCTGAGAGATAGAGAGGGTTCTCTTTGGAAGTGAGATTGCTCATAATTTCCGGTTTACATTTTAAGACCAGGCTGAGTTCGTGAGCTCCCTCAGGGCCGTGGGGGTGCTCAGGTGCTGAGGTGAGCTGGCTGAAGAGGTGTGACTGGCTGTTTGGGAGGTACCTCTTGGCCCTTCCCTCCCTGTCTTTAGGGCACTACCCATCACTTAGTTGCCTCAACACAATGAGGAGGTCAATACTGAAGGCATTTCTGTTAAAAATAAGATCTCTCTGTGAGTCTTTTTTAGCAAAAGCCATTTTATCTTAGAAAACTGTGAGCAGCTGACAGGCAGGTTTCCTCACTCAGTCTATTAGCATTAGATCATATCCTTTGTGTCCGATCATATTTCTACATGGCTGTCTATGCTTTGTTAAACCTAAGCATAAAAATGGACAATTTCTCCTGTACCTTGAGTCTTCATTCTGAAGGCTCCTGTGTATACACATTCAATAAATTTGTATGCCTTTTCTCCAATTAATCTGTGTCTTGTCAATGATTTTTCAGCGAACTTTCAGAGGGCCAAGGGGAACAATGGCCCCTGCAGGAGCATGGCAGAGCTGATGAGTGCAAGAAACAGAAAGCCTCCTTTGACTCACACAGAAAACAAAGAATTGTATTAGCCTACCTCTCACAGTTAGGTCCAGCATAGTTTTCTTTGCACATACACCGAACAGCTCCATTTTTCCTATAGCAGGATTCTGCAAAACTAGAATTGTAAGTGAATGTTAGAAAACAGTTCCATACACCACTGAAGAGATTGTCTTACCTTTTTATTAGATCACCTCTATGTTAGTCCCCTTGAAGTTCTAATGGGTGTGATCTTTTGCTTTATTTAAACTTACTACTTTACCTTGCAGGAAAGTTTCAACCAGTATGCTCAGATACAAAATGCCACTCTTTGGTGGGACCATTCCCAGTATCTATATCTATATCTATATCTATATCTATATCTATCTCAAACACAAGTCTAAAACATATATTCCAAAGCCAGAAATAAAATAATCAAATTTTGCCTGCTATATGAGAATCCCTTCTTATTTCCCACCACTTTCTGTGTATATTTTTAACAGTTTCCCCTTTTATTCTGTACTAGATCTTGCCTACTTTTAAAGGGCAGGAACCAGTTCTAAACTATACTCTATGATCTCCACAACCTTAATCTCTTTTATATGTATCTCAAAGATTGGGAATAAGGGTGCAGGGACTGGCTGAGTTGATCAATGTCACAAAGCAAGTACTCCAGCAAGGGCATACAAGGATTTTAGTCCATGAACTCCCGTCTCTTTCTTCTTCTTCCTTTTCTTTAAGATAATAAAAAATAGGACACAGGATGGAAAAGTAGTAAAAATATTGGTTCAGCAGGATAACTACCCCTAATTATCAAGACCAGGGATGTGGGGCTTTGCTGGCCACAGTTTGGAAAATTCTACATTGAGATATGAATTGTGTGGGGTGTAGGGGAGTGTGTGTGTGTGTGTGTGTGTGTGTGTGTGTGTGTGTGTGTATGTGGAACATTTTCAAGACTTTCCAATTAGTTTTGGCTCAGGTACTGTACAGCCAATGGCGTGTGACCCGCTGCTCTCCCGTTCCTGCACGCATCAGCAATTTTACCCTAATGGTCTTCAGAGGAAAGCAAATGGAGGATGTGTTTGCTTTGTTTGAAGACATAAAATCAGTCAGAAAACGATATGTGTTTCTCAGTGAAAGGCAATACCCACAATTTATTTTCTCTAACAGTTTGCTAAAAACATTCCAACAAAATTACATTTCTGTGACCTTTTACCCTTTATTGTACTTGTTAGCCCACTTAAAAAATCACTGTCAGTTAAGAGTCCAGAACATGAACAACCCCCCACGCATCTTTCTTTGAAGGTGTTCCACCCAGCAGCCCGCCCACGGCTTGAAGGATGAAACATCTGCCGGGGGCATCTGGAGTCGTCTGCCTGTGGCTGATGTCCTGCTGTTTCAAACAGATGACATTTTCCTTAATTGGAACGATTTCCATAGCTACTGGTAGAGATGGAGGATGTCTGGCCAACCTCAAAATAAGAACATGAACAGAGCAAATGGTCCCCAGGAACAACTGCAGTCTCAGTGGTAGTGGCGGAGACTTGGAGGCAGTACCAGCCCTCGAGGGCTCATTTTTGTTTTTCCTCAGCATAAACTGTTTATGTTTTTCTTAAGGTAAACTCTGGTTTTGGCCAGGAAAATGCAAGCACTGCATCCCTCTCAGCTCACTCTGACCGCCCCTTCAAGTGGAAGGGTGCTTTTCACTCTTAGAAAACCCTCAGGGAACCTAAAGAAAAATAGACTCTGTCTTTTGTTTGCTTGCTTAACTCTCTCAAGCATTATTTCCTAGCTTTCTGATGTGGCTATTGTAACTGGAAATCCAAATCCTGGGGCTGTAGGCTCAACTCTGTGGATCTTTCAAAGTGTAATTCAGATTCCAAACTGGGGGTGTCTTTGAAAAGTCCTGGAACTTTTATTTTTATAAAAAGTAGCAATATGAATATTTAAAAGAAAAACCGAAAGAAACAATGGGGGATTTGATTTTTGATATTTGATTAGCATTTGAGATTAGTTAATTAAGTCAATAATAAAGCCAGATTATAGGTTAGAATCTTACGGGATCCAAGGAGATTTGTTCTGTTTTATGACCACAGCTTATCCCCTCCTTCCCTTTCTGCTGCCAGTTCCCCACCTCTCTACCCCAAAGGGATTCAGGAAGTAGAGCTATTGCCAGGACAGACAAAAGTCTGCAAAATCTCAGAGGTCTCTTACACTCTTAGCAATTCCTCCCTACTCGTACATACTGTTTATTTATAGGTGACAGATTTTTGGTTCGTTTTCATTTCCATCAGGTTTTTCAAACTTACATCTGTACTACAGAGACTCAGTTTTCATATCTGTGGATATGTACCTAACTTCAGAGCACATTCCCTAAGTCCCTTAACTGCTCCTTTGAACCCTGGATCCACTCACACCCTCAGAAAGAACAGCCATAGTAATGGTGGTCCTTGATGCCTTTGGAAACTGTTTCTTCTTTCAGGACAGGAGATTCACACCCAGTTGGCTACTTTCCGCTTCATTCATTGAAAAGAGTTAGCCTTCAGAAGCACTTCTTTTTTGACTAACATACGGGATTAATGTGGATCAAAAGGACCATCTACTCTTGCAAAAATTGGTATATTTTGACCTATTTTAATAAAGGTAATGCTTTTTGACTGCGTTATTCACTGTGTCACCAGTGACTAGTAGATATCACTGGCATGTAATAAGTACTCGAAAAATACCAGTTTCTATACTGGAATATAGTAAGCACTCAATAATTTATGATTGCATGTAGACAAGACTTCTCAGTCCATAGGGAATGATGTTCTGAAATTCTCATATCTCAAGACATTAATGTCATATCATTTTGATAAGCAAGTGTTGTCATGTGAATGGGGCAAAAATTGAACAACACAATTAGAAAGAGCCATCTGAGATTTCCTTTCTAATTCATCTGTTACTACCTAAAAAAAACTATCTACAGCTTAAAGCTTATGAATCTTTTGTGAGTAGATGATGCTACACAGCATCTTTATATGGGAGATTGAGTGAAACCAGTTATTAGGAAGCTGGAGGTAAATATATTTAACAAACCATATCATGGCAAGAAAGAGATGTGCTTAACCACATCAAATGTGTTTAAGACTAATGTTTGAGAGCAGAATGTTAATGAATGATTGAAGAATATACCTAGATGAGGCAAAGAAAAAAATATCAGGATATACTTGAATGAAAATAACAGAACATTTAATGTTTGTATTTTCTACCCTCACTCCTGGTACCATCCATTGTGTACATATTATTCATACTATTGAACATGAAAACACCACAAAGCAAGGTCTGGGGCAGTTGAACACATCACAAGGTAGTAAGTGAAATGTCAGTCCATGTTGCTGTTCAATTAACAAAAAAACTAGTGGGAAATCTGGTTGACATCTCTGTCTCTTTTCTCTTTATAAGTAAGTGTGTGAGTGTGGGTGTGGGTGTGGGAGAAGGTACTTAGGTGTGTTTTTTAGTCATTTTATGTACATCATTTAATTTAATCTTTACAACAGCTATCAATTAAATATTACATCCAAACACTTAGAACAGTGCCTGACATAAGTAAGCTATAAATATTAGAAAAAATACAATGCTATGTGTCCAGTAATGAAAATATCTACCTAACACCTTTCCATGGGCAATGCACCAACCCAAATGCACCACACATACTCTCTTAGTTACATCTTCACAACTCTAAGTCACAGATTCTTAATTCTTAGTTTGATTTGCTATACTAAGAAAAAAGCTGAGATCCAGAGCTGGTAAAATAATTAGGGATGGAGTCAAGATCTGATCCTAGTCTTCTTGATCCTGAACCCCATGGAAAATGAAATATTGGGAGAAAGTAGCTTGTCTAAGATCCCACAGGTGTTATGTGTCACAAGAGAAATATGAACTTAGGTTTGCTGCTCTTTCCATTTGTAATATAATAAAAAACACAAATCCAGTATTTAGTCTTTGTCCCTGGTTCCTGGCACAGAGCTCCTATAATCTTTGGAATTTCCTGACTGAAAGCACTGCCTTTAGTTGTTTATAGCAAGCCTGTCTCCATACCTGAGTTTATGCTAATGAGGTGCTCCAATAGAGAGAGAGCACTGTGTCCCTGCACCTGTCCCCAGCCCCACCTCTCCATATCTTGCCATATGCATCACTTCCAGTTTGCTGTTCCTGAGTTGTATCCTTTATAATAAACTAACGATCATAAGTACAGCACTTTTCTGAGTTCTGTGAGTCAATTTAATGATTTATCCACCTGAGGGAAGGGTTGAGGCAATGCTCAAAATTTGTAGTCTGCTGGGCAAAAGTGTGAGTAGCCTGGGACCCCTTTTAGCTAGCATCTGAAGTGGGGGCAGTTTTGTGAAACTGATCCTAACCTATGGGGTCTGTGCCAACTCCACAAACTTAGTGTCAGACCAAATTGATTGCAGGACATGCAGTTGGTGTAGAGAATTGGAGAACTGATTGACATTTGGAAAACCATATATCACTATACCATTTTACTTCTATACTCTATCATGTTTAGGCCAGTAAAATGGCCAGTCATGATTTGATTACTGGATTTATACATATTATGTACCTGAAAAGAATTCCATTATTTCCATTAAGATGTGTGTCTATTGTCTTTAACTTCTCACTCAGGTCAAACCATAGCCAGAAATGAGAGTTTGTTTTCTCATAGGTCATGTAAGCATGTATGCTGTTTATTTGTGTTCTAATTCTGATTGAAAAGCTGCCACATGTAGGGTAATGTCTATTTTGTGAGAGAAGAAACAGTACTACTGAAAATACTATATTATAACGAGTCTTTTGGCATTACCAGCTGTGCTCTCTCTAGGTCAGGAGATAGGCAAGAAAAGATGAGACTAGCCTTGTTTATAAAACCTAGAAGACTTCATTGACCCTATGATGCACTCCAATATTTTGGGAACAGAGTCATCACCTATACTGCAAGTGCTTGAGCTTCCTTGACAGTGTATTTAGGCTGGAGAACGTTTCTATATGTTTTCCAGTTTCATTTTAACATGAGGTATTCTGTTTCGACTGCGGAAAAACCTCTGAACTCTGAATAGGTAAAAAAAAAAAAAGAAAGAAAGAAAGAAAGAAAGAAAGAAAGAAAGAAAGAAAGAAAGAAAGAAAGAAAGAAAGAAAGAAGGAAGGAAGGAAGGAAGGAAGGAAGGAAGGAAGGAAGGAAGGAAGGAAGGAAGAAAGAAAGAGAAGAAGAAAGAAAGAAAGAAAGAAAGAAAGAAAGAAAGAAAGAAAGAAAGAAAGAAAGAAAGAAAGAAAGAAAAGAAAGAAAGAAAAGAAAAAAAGAATGATCATTAGATGAGACTGTCTTCCTTTAGGACTCACTTGGCCAGCTGGGGCAGGGGACAGGGGCACAGCTGGCAGAACCGGGGTGCTCCCCTGATGGAATCTCCAATATAACCATCCAGACACCTTTCACAGTGCTCTCCTGTCGTGTTCCGCTGGCAGTGCTAGGAGACAAAAAGAAAGGAAAATTGACAAGGATGCAAAAGAAATATTAAAGACAACAGATCTAGAAACCAAACAATACTTCAAGCCAAGGGCATGTCAGGTCTGACAGCATTGATGGTAAGGGCCAGTACTGGTCAGCACAAGACATGTTTGCCCCGGCCAGTGCTAGAAAGATGGACAAGTGGAGGACGGATTCCTCCTGCACATCTGTGTGCGCACTAGCAGCCTGGGGACTCTTTAGGGTTTGTATGCAGAGGAGATTTTACTCATTTCAATTCAGAATGATAATCAGAATGATCAAATCCTGGATGTTCCAGAAGCCTCAGCTTCCTGCCTTGGAATGAATGTGATATGAAAAAACAAAACAATCAATCAATCAATCAGTATCCTCCAGTGCTTACCCATGACAATAGGAACAGTAAAGAGTTACAGGTTTGGAAGGAAAAACGCGTGTGAGGCTGTAGCATAAATGGGGTGCAAGGTAGATGAACATTCTGCTAACGGACTGGTGTCTTAGACAGTGACACAAAAGAAATAGGAAGCAGGTTTATTTGCATGATTTTTCCGCTTGTAGTAAGGGTAATAGGAACAACAACAACAACAAAAGCACAGGACAGGCTGATCCTTCTGCCTGGAATACCTTTTCATCATTCAAGGTCTACACCAGGCTTCAAAATCTCTGGAAAGTCCTCCCTGATTCTCCCTTCTGGAATCCCTCCCACTTTCCACCACCCACATTGTCATCTATTATCTATTCCCAGCCTCAGCGTCCCCTCCCCAACGCTTTCAGCGTGTTTTGCTGTGAACTCATGCAGTAGTTAGTTACTCAGTAGCTGTGGAGTCGATGATTCATTTCTACAAGGGGCAGTGATGCCAACACAGACAGCTTTCCTCTGCGGGATTGGACGAGATGGCACAAGGCAAAGCTATTAGCTCTGTGATATTTTCATCTCCACATTCATAAGCGTGTATGTGTACAAAGGTTGAATTGGGCTTTCAGTGAAAAATTATACTGTTATAATTAGAATACCACTGAAGAGGCACCCTCCTATTTGAGCAATTGCCTTAGTAACACAGATGTACAAAAAAACTTCAATGGAATAACTTTTTAAAAATGGTGCTCTGTGGAGGAACTGTGGGGAAGGCAAGATGGAGCAGCAGTAGGCTGAACTGTGAGCTCTTTATTTTTGTCTTTATGGTATATTTGAGATGCAGAATAAAATAAGAGTGAGGCCCTGCTCTAAACATCTTACATGGATTGGCTAATTTAATTCTCCCAACAATCTTATCTCCCCCACTTCTTTACATATGAAGAGTGGAAAGCACAGAGAGCTTAAGTAAACTGCCCAGTGTCACCCAGACAGTAGGCAGCAAAAGTGAGATTCAAAGTCAGGCACTCTGGCTCCAAAAGCAGTCTGTTAATTTCCGAGCTATACTGCTTCTCCAACATTTTTGTTGGAGAAAAGGCTCCTTTTCTAAACAGACCTAAGTTGACTGCATTAGAAGGTAGCAGACTATTTTACTAACACTTTGAACATCAAAGGAAATATGATGCATTAGTCAAAAGGGAGGAACCCTATTATGGGCAACTCTTCATAGCTATGCTGTTTGAACATCCTTCAGGCGTTTGTCTGAGTTCTTATTGGACCGATGAAGCCCATCTGCACATTGGGTATGATCAATGTTTGGTCTCTGATTAGAATTATGTTAGCAGAATATAATTTAGGGGCTAGTTCAGACTGTTTGACAGATCAAGGAAAAACTGAAAAATGAAGTATAATATGCAGACAACAAGATGTTAATATATTTCCTTCACAGTTCTTAATACTGTCTTATTCTAAGCCTTTAGGAAATGTTTGTTGGGGAAATAAAATGAAGGAAAAGGGGAAAGGATAAATTAATGAATTAGTGCCTAGAGCAAATAAAGGAAATTAACATGCACTCAAAGCTAGCTCAAAATTGGTGGCAATCTCCCATCCCAGGGAAAACCAATGAGCCTTACCCAGCGACCCTGACCTAAGCCATGGCAGTCTGGCAGGGCTGCTCATAGACTGGGGTCAAATTTGTCTGAGTCCTTATTGGACAAATGAAGTCCATTTGCGCAGAAGAAAATAGGCCCATTGTAAGATGTTCGGCCATTCTTTGTGCCTGAAGTGACTATTAAGCTGCAAAAATGAACTGATTCCCAATTCTGTGCCCTTATGGCCTGAGAGAAGCTTTGGATTCCTTGTCAGGGCGTTAATTCTGCCATGGCAGCCACAGGGCGCAATTACCCTCAAGGGCAAAGCACCACATCTCTACCAGCCTCTAAATGCTCAGAGTGCAAATAGTAACTTTCCTTATCTGCTTTCTTTTAAAGGGTTTGCCATGACATTCCCTAAAAGGCATCAATGCACAGCCTGGGAGATGGGCAGAGAGAGTACTGAGGCCAAGGAGAAAAGGTCCCTACTTCTTCCATTCACCAGCTGGTTGACTATGAACAAGTCACTTGACCTTCCTGGTCTCTATCCCCTTGTCTGTAAAATGAAGGTTTACACTAGCTGGCCTGTCAGGTTTCTTCTGGTTCTGAAAATCTTTTATTCTGAGATTGCAAATTGTCCCTTTGCCTACTGTGCTCTGCCATTTGAAAAACAGAAAACAAAAATGACGATAATAAGTAAGTATTTTGTTGAGGGGAAAATTTTACTTTTTAATAAAACTTAGCCCGCCTACAATTGGAATACACATTCTGAATCTTTAGCCAGTGGTTAGAGAGGATCATTGCAGATAAGTGTTAGCAGTAACATTTGGACACCAGCTGGGTCTCCTCGATGTGAGAAATGATGTCTCTCACCTACTTGGTCACAGAACCAGCATACAATGCAGGAGGAAGGCCACAAAGGATCAGGTTAGCCTTAGTGTGTTTGCCAGTATGCTGAAATCAGAGATGGAATAGTTTTGCTTTTCTAAATAGGGTTTTAATTGGGCTTTGAGATTAACAAAACATCCATTAGCCTTCAACATACTGGATTACTTCTCCTCTCCATTGTTTTTAGGGTGGGCTAGAAGATCATTTGGATGAATTAAATCAATTGACAAATTGATTCTTAATCAAAAGGAACCTGAGGAGCCCTGGGCCAGTGGCAAACTTCAGATCAGATTTGCTACGTTCTAGTTCTGGTCACTGGGCTCCTGGCTTTCTCCTAATGACTAAGCACCAGTTTTTTAGATAGTAACTTCCCTTAGTTAGGTCCCCTTCTTGGTTCTTTGTGTTTAGTTTCTTGATCTGGTATTATCTGTGACCAGGCATTCCAGCCACTGGCCACCTGTCTGTTTCCACCTGCTTCTTCCCCTCAATCCCTATCTTGTGCCTCCTTCAGGAACCTTCGTAGGGAGTTGGCCATGGCAGTAGCCTGATCTTTGGGGCCCCACTTAGCTGAGCCAGCAGAGAACCCTGTCCAGTGCACTCCGGTTCTGATAAGCTGCAAAGTGGCCCACTGGAAGGAACCCGCTACATATTAGACTGCTACGCTGTTTTTCACTTGGCCACCTTTCTGTATTTGAAAGATTAGTGTTCCACAAGTGAAGAAATTGCTTTGCTTGTCCGATATATCTAAAATGGTAGTATAATTTTGTCTACTCTATATTTTGTTGCTTTATTCAGTTTAGTTCAGCTTAGTTTGAATGGCTTAGTTAAAATCAGTCTGTAAATTATAAGGTCAAACTGACATTCGATGTTGGAATTGAGAAAGAATTTGAAACAGTTGAGGGTGGACACAGCAGATACAGAGGTTTTAGAAGCCTTCAAAATAGAGGTAAAATAAGGTACAATGAAATAAAAGAAGGCCTTTTATTTTGGGGTGCTTATGGGAGATGGGAGAAATGAGTTAAATCAGGCGACCTGTAAGGACTGATTAAAAGGCTAGTGACAGCAGGAAGCCACAAGGAAGTGCTGGTGTTGGCGCCTCTGCTTCCCTGATGAGAGCTGAGAATGGGCGACAGGGTGGGAGCTCAAGAACCTGAGTGTGCTCCATCAGTAGGCTGGGGCAGGGACGCCAAAGCAAACAGAAAAAAAATGAGTTTGCTTCCAGTATGACACCCTAGACTTAACGTATTTGCCAGCTAAGTGACAACATAGTCTTTCTACATTTGCAAGCCTTTTCTGTTCTCTCATTTACATTTAATTAAATGCAAATTATGTCTCTTTTCTTTCTACATTAAATTTATAAGAATATATCTATACATGTAGCTCCGGGGGATGGGATTGTAGGTGATTTTTACTTTGCATTTCAAACACAATATCTATCTATATTTTTTGTTTGTTGGTTTCCTTATGCTGAGCATATATTACTTTAATTAGGGGGAAAAAGATATTTCCCTCTAGACAAGGCAGGATGGAGGAATGTTCAGATGATTAGAATGGCTATTTCTTTTTGTTTTCATTTTCTGTCTTGGACCAAAGTGATTGCAGGAAGACTGGCAACTTCTCTGAGTGTGCAGGCAAATGTTGACACCCTGGCCCAGTCCCAGACTTTATTAGAACCTTGTATGCTCTAGGAACTGGGAAGGAGTCACATGATGACTTGCAGAAGCTCATGTCTGGGTCAGAGATAAAACCATGATTGCTCCTATTCTGACCACTGTAAAGAAGAGTGGCTTAGTCATTGCCCTCCATAGGCACTGGCAGGTGGGACTTTTTCCTTGAATTTATTTCAGTCTTCCTCCTTATCGACTGCCTACCTAACAGCAGCTCAGGGAGCTGACAGTCCCCCCTTGCCTTATATTTTAATAAACCAGATAACAAACAGCCATAATGGGTCAAATTATTAGAGATGTACATTATTAGTTCAAATGTATCCATGGGATTTTTTTTTCCCTAAATGTCACTGGGATTAAAATAACAGGAAACCGGAGATGGAAGCATTAGAAAGGGGTAGACTTTGGCAGCTGCAGATGCCTACACCACTACAGAGGACATCCTGGATGCAGTGGTTATTTAAGAAGATGGGGGAAGGGGAAAACAGAAATATCAGGACTAAACAAACACTACAAAGAGATAGAAACATTTAATATTTTGCCACTTAGTTCTCTGTCTCTAGAAAAATGGCCAATTCTAGGTTTAAAATAAATGAAAATATTCTAATTTGCATCTTAATGTAATGTGAGAATAAAATAGCATCTTCGTGTTGTGAAGTGGCCTTAGAGGCCACTTATAATCAAAATTATCTGTTTAATAGGGACAACTATGCTAATTTGGAGTATATTTAAATAAGTATTCCTATAGTCTATGCAAAAATGCTCTTGTGGTTTAGAAAAGCCTCTATTGCTAGATAGGAACTTGGAGAATGGAATTTTTCTGCTGTATTATATAGCTCATGAAGGAACACACTGTTATTAGAACGTAAGTCCCTAAAAATGCCGGCTATGACTTCCACCGAAGCCACTTCTGGTAAATATTCCAATATCCATTTTCACTAAGTTGTCAGTCCACTCACTAAGAACAGGAAATATGTAGCAAGTACTTTTCTGCTAGAAGACTTCTCAGTCTCCTTCATAAGTCTCTATACGCTTCACTGAAAAACAGTCTATTGGAGAATTCATTTAGTTAAGGAGAAAAAAAAAGTCTCCTGGGGACTTGAACATAGGCTTACAAAGACCACAAGGCCAAAGATTTCATTTTCATTACCTATTTGGTTCAAACTTAAATTTTTTTAAAAACAAATTTTGATCTATAGACCTGATTACCTTAAGCTCTAAACTGGGCTACGCAACAACTGTTTTATTCTACTGGTTTACGTGGAGTGAAGCCAAACATATGGCAAACTATACTATTACAGAGGAATTTGGATGGATGTTTTCCTCCTCTGTGTATTATTTTCAGTCCCATCGCCATTGGCCCACAGCAGGAAACCAGCTGCTGAGGGTGGTGAGGCAGGAACCTCCTGGAGCTCATGCACATTCGTGCCTATGCCGCGGTGGCCACTTAAAATCAGAAGTAGTTTCTGTGATATGTTTTACAGGGAAAGTTGAAGGGTGGGGGGAAATAAGAGCTTGATTAGCAGTTTGCTCTGACATAGCTCAAACATCCAGGAAGAATATTTTATCTTCACTCAAGATACAAAGGCCCTGTGACGTGTGTGAAGAGTGGCAGGTGCCCTGACTTACCACACAGGATCCAGAGCCGTCCAGACACTCGTTGGAATTGCCATTGCAGTCACAAGGCACACATTCTCCTGACAGGGTGCGAAAGAATCCAGCGCCACATGGCTGCAACAAAGAGTATTTTAATTATTGAAAAGATCCATTTGGGTCAATGTTTTCTGAGAAGAAAAAGAGAAGATGATTATTAAACTATCTAAACATTTCTAAAATGATCATACTAAATGATACATACAAAGCATACTAAAATGAACTATTTATACTACCATTCAGTGATAGGTGATGTACATATAATTTTCTTTGTTACATGTTTTTTCCCCCTTCTTCTTTTCAGAAGACTAGAACAGGCCGGGCGCTGTGGCTCACGCCTGTAATCCTAGCTCTTGGGAGGCCGAGGCGGGCGGATTGCTCGAGGTCAGGAGTTCAAAACCAGTCTGAGCGAGACCCCGTCTCTACTATAAATAGAAAGAAATTAATTGGCCAACTGATATATATATATAAAAAAAAAAAAATTAGCCGGGCATGGTGGCGCATGCCTGTAGTCCCAGCTACCCGGGAGGCTGAGGCAGAAGGATCACTCGAGCCCAGGAGTTTGAGGTTGCTGTGAGCTAGGCTGACGCCACGGCACTCACTCTAGCCTGGGCAACAAAGTGAGACTCTGTCTCAAAAAAAAAAAAAAAAAAGAAGACTAGAACACCTTTAACACTGTCCCATCATTGTAAGGAAGAATAAGAAGTTATTGGGAAGAGTAAGGGAGAAAGAAATTTTCTAATGTTTTCTTCCAATACATTACAAAACAAAACTAACAAAACAAAACCAAGACTGAGAATTAGTCAGGGTGAGGAATTGCAGCGTGTTCCCTTATACATAAAGACTTCTGGTTTCAGAAATTATTGGCGATGGTATAATAACTTAGAGCTGAGTCTTTCATAAACTTGGCCTCTTAAAAAATTCTATTTCTTCAGATGCTAGCATTTTAAAGGCAAGAGTAGGAAAGTGAATGAGTTCTTACACTTGTCAGATCCTGTGTTAGTGCCATTCATATATATACATATATATATATATGAATGGCATGAATATATATATATATATATATATATTATCTTCATAACTCTGGGAGGAACACATTGTCTTCCTTCATTTTAGTGAAGAGACAATGAGACTCAGAGATGCCAGGTGCCTTATGGGGATGTTAAACTATCCACGATGCACCGGGCGACCTGCACAATCATGAACTGCCATCCCCCAATGTCACCCATGTGCCAGTTGAGAAACACTGTGTGATTGTTTCTGGTTTATGTGATTGAACTGTGGATATGTATTTGATATTTCTTTGGAACGTCTCAGCAATGCAGGGGAAAATGGCATTATAGGCCTGAAAGTCTATTCCCTGCCCGTCAGAAAGGCTTACATCTAAAGAATTCCAGACAGATAAGAATCTGCTTTGTTTCCACAGACTTACAGAGAACGAGATTTCACATCACTCCCCCCCCCCCATTGACCCATTGTAGTTTGTACTGCCCTGGCTACCAGGAAATTTTTCATTATATCTGGCTGAAGTCCCCCTGACTGCTATGCAAACCCATTTCCTCTTGCTTTTTTCTCTGTAAAGAAAGAATCACTAGACACCATTCACAGTATAAAAACACCATCAATTTAGACTCAAAGACTAAAATTTAATATATTCCATTTGGAGGAAGTTTGAGAGAATAATGACATTTGTCCATGAAGAAAAGGCAAAGAGATTTCATCTTTCCACATTAGAAAAATGAAGCTGAGAAGGGACCCATTTATAATTTATAATGGAGAGAGTTTGTGGTTTATGGTAAGCCTTTATCTTAGTTTCCTCTAGGGAACAAAAGAGAAGGAAAGGCATTAAGATTTCAGCAGGCAGCATTCCATTTATACCATTTAATTTCACATGTTTTTGGCTTTTGTCTCAAAGTAAACATACATATTTTCGTTGTGATGCGGTACACAGATAGGCATCTCTATCCTTGTATTGATATCTGTAACATATCTATACTGATATGGATATAGCTATGGATATATGAACTCACATGTATCTCAGAAAAAAGATTCAAAAAACAATAATTACTATGTGTGATGTACCTTAAACTTCTCTATTTTATTTAAAAATATATACTGGTCACAACCCATAAAATTGATCAGATGACCCATGAATATGTTGCAACCTGCAGTTTGATATTACTGCAGGGCTTCAATTATAAGAGGAATGGGTAAGAGTAGTGAGGGTCTAAATGTTAGTTAGCCCAGTAGCCCCCTAAGCAGTGGTTTCTGAGCTCTCTAACTGACCATATTGCAGTCATCTGGGGAGCCTCTGATCCAGTGAAGCCTAAGGCTCTGCATTTAGAAAAAAATAAATTTTGTATTTTAGAATAACTTTAGATTTACAGAAAAATTGTAAAGGATCTGCATTTTTAAAAATTCCTAAAGATTCTGATATTCATCAGCTTTGGAAAGCATCTCTCACAGTGCCTCTATGTTAATTGCTCAATGAACACTTGGTGATTTGAATGGTTTGGACCAGGACAGCAAATCTGAGACACATGTGCTATTGAAAACTAATGATATATACTGATAACCCATCCACCGCTCTCTGCTAGGGCTGGATTTGGTCTCAAATCTTTCTCAACAGTCCAGCAGCCACTACCTAGATTGGAGTATATGCACAATGAAATCTTTCTATTGTGCCAGGGTTAGGAGCAGAGTTAATCATTATCCACTTACCCCCTAAGTGGATAGGCTATTACCCCATAGCTAAGGCTATGACCTTGGGTGAAGGGTAACTTGGCTCCAGTACACTGTGGGAGGTGGGAAGAAACAGGGAGGCAGGAATAGGACTGTGCTGAGCAGTCATCTGGCCCCTTGCCAAGAGGATGGGGACATGGAAATCTGGCAAACTCTTTTGCTGCTAGGCTTTGTCCATCTGAAAAAATTATATTTTCCAAGTCATCTGTCCAGAGGCCCTGGGTGTGGGGAGCTTCTGATGCCACTAATAGATCACATATATGGACACCATGGGCCTTGTGTTGTAGAGGACTCTGTAATGGAGTTGTTACATGGTTCCAGAGAAGTTTGACTATCCTGAAGGAAGAGCTGTTTGAGGTTATTTCTTTCATGTGGAAATATTTCATCACGGCTCCAGAGAGTCCTGTTATTTTTTTTTTAACTGAATCTTTTCTTGAAATTCTACAGGAACTGGTAGAATTGACCTTTTTATCATATTAAAAGGCAGATATTTTCAAGAGTAAAAGCAGAGCTATATTGTTTTGCTCCTGATTAAAAATGTTTTTTCTTAGTAATTCTAGCACCTATATTGTTTAGCGGCTTGTGAAAGCTGAATGATCTTCTCACAAATTAGTGTCTGTCTATTTTCTTTTGGAAGATTCTCCACAATTTACTAAACAAAGATGGTGTTTCTGTGTGTAGATGTTCAAGAGAGCAAGAGAAAAGCCTTATATTTTTAGATGCCATACTGAACCCACTTTTCAACATGAGAAGACTATCCTATAGGAGACAACTGTAAAAACACATGGGTGTGAAATCTTAGCATTCAGAGGATCTGTACCTTCTGAGATGGTGTCATGGCCTTTAAAAAATTGATAGTAATAACAAATATAGTGATAATGATGATATAGTTACCATCAACGTCATACAACTTTGTAAGAGGTTCAGACTCATTCAAATCTTGTTCTTTTTTCACTATAACTTGCTGTCCCTCCTAAATAAATGCATACATAAGGTTTAATTGAACATTTAATGAATTGAACGTGAATATCTACCATGTTTAAGGCTCTGTGTCAGTCCTGTTGCATAATGCTCTCACCTAAACCTCCAATAGCCCTGTCAGGTAGATTCTCCTATTGTCATTTTACTGATGAGGACTTTACGGCTTATGGGGATTTATTACTCAGACCAAGTACCACAAATAAGGGATGGCAAACCCAGGATTTATATCTTTTGTTTTTCTTCCACAATTCAGCTCCTAACCATCTGTACACCTTTAATATTTTCAACCCAACCTTTCTTATGGACTTTTAGGTTATTTCCAAATTTTTGCTGTTATTAACATTCCAAAGCAGGCTGAAATGCATAAAAATGTAAAATATCTCCTTTAAAGATCAGGAAAAAGTCTTTAATAATAGACACAATGCCTAAAAACATATAGTTATTAATATATAAAAACCATTGAATGGGAGTATTTACTTTCTTAACAATTTATTTTAGCCAGATTGTCATTTTGATCAATTACTTTCATTTGTAGACCTTTTCAGCTCTCTGTTATTAAACGGCTCTATTACTGCAGCTGCCTCCTGCTCTGCCATTAAGACTGAATTAATCAATACCATTCACTTCCGCCTTTGCAGAATAAGCATGAAAATTCTCATTTGCTTACTTTTTGTTATGATTAGTATGAGGTCCAGCTTGGAGTAAAAATTGATGTATTTGTACTTGTCTTATTTTATATTAGAAATTAGAACTAGATGGAACTTTAGGAGGAAATTATTGTGGTGTTTCCACATGTGCCATTTATATTTAAAGGAACTGGAATGGCAATATACATTCTTATCATTGCAGAAAGCATTATTTCTAGAGCTTTATCATCTAGTCGCAATATTAATTATTTCATAAGATATAGGTATAATGAATTAAGATTGTTTCTTAATAAAGAGGATGATATTTATACAACTAATTGATCATTTTTGTCCTCATTTGAAGAAGTCCCCTTGAGAGCACTGAACTCATATCAACAGTACTGTCACTGGACAGAACACTTTTTTTTTTTTTTTTTTAGATAGGGTCTTGCTCTGTCACCTGGGCTAGAATACAGTGGTGTGATCATAGCTCACTGCAATCTCAAACTCTCGGACCCAAGCAATCCTCTTGTCTCAGTCACCTGAGTAGCTGGGAATATAGGCATGCACCACTAGGCCCGGCTAATTTTTCTATTTTTTGTAGAGACAGGGGTGTGTCTCTTGCTCAGGCTAGTCTCAAACTCCTGGCTTCAAGTGATCCTCCCACCTCGGCCTCCCAAAGTGCCGAGCTTATAGGTGTGAGCTACCTTGCCCAGCCCAGAACTTTTTTGAATTTTCCTAAAATATTTAAATCATGTTCTTTTGAAGGACAGTCCAGTCTGCATCATTTGGGTGTGGCAAACCGTTAAAAGTCACTTGGAGTTACTACACAAAGTGAGTACCAAACAAAATTTTAGGCTAAAAAATGCTCATAAAAATCTCACAGTTTCCCAAATACTGTCACAGAGGAGCTAATTACTTGACCATACGCCTCTACTTTTACATAGACATTGAATCTCTGAGAGCTTTAGAATTTCTGTTGAAAAGTCTGATTTACTAAATAACTTAAATGCTCTAATAGCATTCTCTAGGAACTGAAGGTCCTCAATTACTCATTAAAACAAAACAACAATGGAAAAAATTGATAAAATTTAGGAAGAGCCTGAAGTTGCCATCTGAGGGTGTGAGGCCATCCTGAGGTCTCTGAGTAGGTACTTATGCTCTGAAAAGAATCAGACTCTAATCTCCAGCTCTAACAAATTACAATAAATTGCTTATAACAAAATTTCATTACAAACCCACTCTATACTCCTGGGTGCCGATTCCAATAGGATCGGATCTATAATTGGAATAGATATTTGCATTGTGTTTTCAACCAGGGATCTACAAACATTTTACAATTATTGACTCAACTCATCTTGCTGTCTGAATTAAACTTTTAGAATTTTGATTCACCAACTTTTGCTTTAATTTTCTGAGGCTTAAAGCAGAAAGCATTATACAAAAGCAATAACCTTCTAAATTCATTCACTAGCGTCCAGAGTCATTGCTACCTTCTAAATTAGTATTCCTTAAATTTAACAGCCTACATTAAATAACCTTTCTGCTTAGGTGTTTGTATGTGTGTAATGAATCCACTTTTCTCTTGTTTCCAGGCAACAATGATTTTATCTCCAGTTTTAGTTCTAGTTGAGTTTCATTGTTTGTTTTGGTAAATGATAAAGATCACCCTAAGATAGAATTTTGTGCTCACTTCGGAGCTAAAGCTGTGTGCCCCGACTCAGAGTCTATGGGTCAGCAGAGCACAGTGCTGACTTCCATCTACTTAAAAGTTGGGCAGACTTAAGAATCAGATAATATTCAAGGCTCGTCTAGTGGGGACCAACACAATTTAATCTATTTAAAAATATCAATTTAGCCTTTGCTAGGGAGGAAATACCTTCTGAGAACATACGCATTTATTAAATAAGTAGACATCTCACAGGCCATTTTTTTCTGTGTCTAAAAACATAATAGGTAAATTATTTGAGTTGGAAAGCAATCCTGAATTAAGGTATTGCTAACTTTTAGCTCTAGATTTTTTCAGGTAAGGTTTAACATGTCCTGATTTTTCAAATATAAACCTATAATCAAAGTGCCAAAATGAGTTAAATGCATTATGCAATGTGTTGCAGTTACCAAGAAGTTGGCTTCTTGATTGATTTGACTTGAATCTGGAGAGAATTACCCATGTATCCTCCCCTGGGTATCTCTAAGCTCTTGTTTGCGTAATTGAAATTCCCCACATTTTAATAGGCAAAGTTAACTATTAGATTTTGACAGTGATTTCACCATGGCTCGATTAGGAAAGGGGTTTCAACATTCCTCAGAGGTTTTATCCAGTTCAAAGGTATTTCTTCTTACGATTGGCATAAAAAAGCTAGGACAAAAGCTAAACACAGACTATGATGCTGGTTTCTCCTAGTTGGTTCTCAGCGCTACCTTTGTGCTTACTGCTTAGGACCTGTGTCTGCCATGCTTTGTCCAGCTCACAAAACACTCCAGCTCTCAATTTAATCACCAATGAAACAGAGAGTGACTCAGGTCCTGAGGAATTCTGAGGAGCACAGAGCTGTCCTGACCACTCTTAAGCCAGTTCCTTTCATTTCCTAAAGAGCAGTGAGTTACCACAATATTGACATCACATTTGTGTGGCTATTCCTTAGCACTCCTTAAGGCCTTCATGGGTATTTTCATGGATGCAAATCAGTACTCCACCTACAGACCCTGAATAGCTGTCCCTGAACCCTGATCATCAAATGTTTATTTGGACTGTAGACACCAACAGACTTGGAGTATACTGAAGTACTTACTAGGCCTGCTAATAAATAGCCCCCTTTATCTGTAAAATTAAAAGGACCAAACAAGGGAGCTCACACCCCCTAAAGCCATACAGATTTTCCTTTTGAAATATTGGGTCTGGAGATGATTATATTAATACTGATGAACATTTCTTTAATTTTTCTCTTCGAAAATTACTTAAAATAATTTTTAAGTTGCATATTTATAGTAACAATTGCCACTTATATAACATAATGAGGCGTCAGTGGCGCCTTTTCTCCTTCGATTTTTGTTGAAATAAATCTCCTGCTAACATCTGGCTTTCTGCTCTGGGTTTTCCTCACATCGCCTCCTGCAACTGGCTTGATCTTTTCACTCCTCGCCTTCCAAGCTATGGTTACACAACATAGACTCTGCCAGATTTTTTTTTTTAATATCTGAAAACTGACTCAGTTTTATTTAATTTACTGGGGCAAATGCCATGGACACATTTCCAAGAAAGGAAGAGACATGGACCACAAGGGCCAGCTATAAGAACAGCAGACAGAAATGACATCAGAACTACAGGCATTTAGGGCATTTTGATATGATTTCTTAGCCACTTAGAAGGAATCAATGTTGTGAGCTGACAGGCGTCTCTGTTATCTCCATCTGGATTTCTATGAAGAATAACAACAAATATTTATTGACAGATACCAGCCATGGAGCTAAGTGCTTTTTATGGATGGTCTGATTTGATCATTACCATCTAATGGCCCACTGTCTTGCAAATATCTTTTCTTTTTACAAGAAATTTGGAGTTAGAATTGTCTATAAATGACGACGATTTCTTTTCAGTGTACTCAGGGAAGGCAGTGATGCTTTTCCCCAGTTGGGATGTTTCACCAGTGTTCGCCGCTCGTAGATGGACCTGCTTCTGCCTAGAGGCACTCTGTGTACTTTAGTGCTACCCTCACCTTGGCTCACTCGAGATGCAAAGCAGAAAGTGACTGGCAGAAAAAGTCTTTCCTTCCTGTTGCTCTCCCTTGCAGGTTCTTGCATCACTGAAGAAGTGCTACTGCGAATTAGTAGGAAAGGAGAAATGCACCCCAAACTTCTATTGCACACACTTACTCTCAGCAGCTAAGTCTGTTTCTTTCAAGGAGAACATAGAGGTTGTTGAGTAGAAAATCTCATGCTATCTCTTTTCTCCGTCTCAAAATTCCCTTCTGTCCTGACCCACCCTTATGTCTTCTGCTCATCTTAGAAGAGACAGTGCTCCTCCTCATGGGAAAGGTGAGCCCCCTATCTGAGAGCCGCACATCTATGGCTTTTGGCCCCTGCTCTGTCCCCTAGCTCCCTCCTTCACACCCATAGGGCTGAAGGGAGGCAAAGAGGACAGTTAGGTGCTGTGTCCTGTGTTAGATGAGCCTAACTTTTCCCCTGGGCTCAGATCTTCCCTAGCTCTGCCTCTCCTTCATTTCCTCCTTTCTTGTCCCATCTTGAGCAAGAACCCCATCACGCTGGCTCTGCTTCCTTTGCGCCAACCCACGCCTCTGTCCGTCATCTGGCTCTGCCTTCATTGCACCCGGAAACTGCCCCGACAGAGATGTCCAGCGAGGCCTCTGTGGTTTTGCTTTTCCAATTTTACTTGTTCTCATTCCAGTACTTGACATCGGTGAAATTTTCTCCTTGAAGTTCTCTCTTCTCTTGTTTTCCAAATTTTCTATTCATTCTGGTTTTTCTTCTGCCCATCTTTCTTTCTCAGTTGGTGTTCTCCAGGGTAATCTTGTCCCTCTTTTCTCTCTACACAGTCTCATGGATGATGCCATCCTCTCCCATCTATACTCTGGTGACTTCCAAATCTCTCTCCAAATCCCTGATCTCACTCCTTCATGCCACCCTCTTGTTTCTAAGTGCATGTCAGACAAGCCTGTTTCCAGTTCTCTAGGCACATGGAATTGAATGTGTTTCATACTGACTTTATATTAGCCTCTCCCAAATCCATTTTTCTCCTTATATTATATCTCAGTTAATGATAAAGATTATAGAACATAAAAAAGAAAAAGTAATGGATTAATACTTTTAAATTACATTAATGTAATTTTTTGGAGTGCTTCCAAGAGAGTGAATTCTGCAAGGATCAGAGAATGGTTTGCACATAGAATGACAAAAGTTAAGTCAAGTTCCATCTCTTCCTTTTCACAATCACTTTTTTATTGTTGTTGATTTTGAATCTGTATTTTAAATGCAGGTATATGGAATACTAATGAGATTCAAGTCTCCTGTCACAAGGGACCTCACACAATTCTGAAATATTATAAATTTACTCTCTAAATTAAATCTGTGTTGGGGTGGACTATAGGACTAGGAGTTATCCCAAGTAATTTCTGGATAAGATACAATGTTTATTAAAGGTTAAGTAATTGTAATGTGCTAATTTGAAGCTTACATATTTGTTGTATTATTAAAACTCAACAGTAACCACAGCAACTACTTAGAACTAAACAACAAAAGACTTCTCAGGGAGGAGAATTTTGTCATTGACATTGTTTAGAATTGCTGGCACATGGTGATAATAAAACGCAGACTGAGTTTTAGTAAGCTTGATTATTGTTTTTAAATTCGCTACACACAGTGCACCCTCTTGCCTCCACCCAGGCCAGACTGTTCCCACCTCCTACAGCCCTTTGCACGCTGTTGCCTTGCCGAGTTGACATTCTACCTCTGAAACATTCAATACTACCGAGGTGATTCTGCCCCCTTGTTTAGTTCAGAATCTTGGTGTTTCTTTCTCCTGGATTATAATAATGACCTCCACTCTACTGTCTTCATTGCCAGGCTTTCTCCCTTCCAGTACATTCTTTATTACCAGAATTTATTTTAAAAACCCTTATCACACTGCTTTTCTGTTTTGAACTTCCCAGTGGCTCTTCATTCATTGCCTACATGACTAAATAAAATTCCTTAGTGTGATATACAAGGCTTCACTTTTGTAACCCACCCCAACCTATCTCTTCTGTGCCAACCTTGGCTACCTCTGCTCTAATTATTTCCCCCCCACCGTCCCTGGCCATATATACTATACTCTTGTCCACATTTACCTTTGCACGTACTTTCACAGAAGCCTGGCATGTCTTTCTCTCTCACCTGGGAACTCTGTCCCAAGTCTTTCACACTCAGTTGCTCATGGCACTTTGCATATACTTCATTAGAACACATGGAACATGATATTACAATTTTTAATTTACAGTCCTGCCTCCCCGAAATCACCATGACCTGCTGGAGGACAGGGATAGTGTCTTACTCATCTTTGTATCCTCATCGGTTATCACAGTGATTAGCAAATAGCAAGTAGATGCTGAAAATATATTAGTGGAAAAATGTGTTTGAATCTCTAAAGAATGAGCCAGTTCATGGTAAATTGTGCAAATGCTTTGGAGAGCAATTTGGCAAATCTCACAGGTGAAGATATCTTCAATCATGAATGAATCTTTAAAATACAATATTGAGGGAAAAAGCCAGTTGCAGAAGAGAAATAGTATGATATTTCTATTGCATTTTAAAACATGCAAAATAATACTATGCAATCCATGTGCAGGGGTACACACATATAAAGAAACGCATGAAGAAATGCTTTTCTTCAAAGCATGAAGAAAGCATGAAGAAATGGGAATGTAAGAAATGAGGCCAATTAAGGGGAAAGGAGGAGAATGAGGTTGAGAAAGGATATCTATGCTTCAACTGTATTGGCAATATTTTATTTCTTAAGCTACATGAAGGGTATGCAAATTCTGGTGAAAGACTGAAAGGAAGAAATGAGAAAAGAAAAAAAAGAATAAAGGGAAACAAAAGATCTTACTTAGGTTGGCAGGATATTGGATTTCCATGTCTACACCTGGTGAGATCTCTAAAACAGCATCTCTAGAAAGTGACTAATGTGGTCCTGACAATAGATTTAGATGCTTGTGTATAATTTCCCTAACTTCCTGGTTATTCAATTTATGTATCATTATCATTACACACAGTTAAAAAATAAGCATAAGAACATTCCTTTCTTAATTTGTCCTTCCTTTGTTTTTCATCTTACAGCTGGAAGCTATCTCATCCCACGTGACAGTCTTTCACATGTCCCTCTCTGTCTCCATTAAAGCAAACATCAGCTTTCAGGTTCTTCTAAAATGTTTGAATAGCTACTTAATTTGATTTCCACTAATTATTTCATTCCAGCAGTAAAGCTACATGTCCCAGGTTACCTGTACAACCTGGAGTACTGTCAGGGTGTTTATTTATTCTAGTTGGGCCTTACTAATTTAAGGGAGAGGTAAAATATTCTCAGGATAGTGCACAATACTCCCATTTTCCAATTGACTGAGAAACTACAATATGAAAACCCAAGTAAAGGGTTTACAGGCCAGTTTTCTATTTTAAGAAGGGGATTGTGTCTCATACTCAGAGAGTGCTGCCTCTTCAGAGATCAAGTCAGCTAATTATGCGGGCCTCATCCATCTCTGGCCTTAGACTGGCAGCACATGGAAAGAGTGACCCGCAAGCTCAAGCCAAAGGTCGTCCTCTCTGGCGACCTGGAGCTGAACTGGGGGAATCAGGAAAATATCGTGCAACAATTCAAAGCAAATGAAGCTGAATTGTGGAATTTAAGATTATGTTCTTATAGTTTGCTAAATTTTTTTGGTATAATCTCTTTTCCATTACTGTTTTTTACATGAAAGTAAAATAATTTGTGAATTAAAATAGCCGATTGAAGTAGATGCTTTTGGAAAGGGCTTCTCCAGATGAAAGAAAAAGGAAAAAGCCATGAATTTCTGGAGGGGGCTTATCATTAATGTAGTCAGTCAGGGGCCCAGCAGGAAATAGAATTAGCCTCAGGAAGTTCAAATGAAGAGAAAGAAGAGAATCAAAGGATGGATAGTTGCAGAAGTGTGGGCAGGTTAAGAGAGCAAGGAATGGAGAAGCCATAGAGGCAGAAACAGTAGAATTTGTAAGGAAGGGTCCTACGGCCCAAAGGGTAAAGAAAGCTTGTTACCCTAAGCCAGGAAAGCCTGAGCTGTGTGGAAGAGAGGTTGCCAGTGGGAGCTCACTCCCTGGAGGCTACAACGTCTGCCCAAAAGAGTGCTCGAGGCAGAGACTAAGCGGAGGAGAATTGCCAGAACTCTCCCTTTCCTACTCCTCTCCTGCAATGCAAGTGGCAGTCTGCCTGGTGCAGCCTTGAGGGTCAGCCTCTGGAGGCAGGGGCAGAGCTGAGATCTGGGGCGGTGGGGGGCAGGTGCAGAGTAACCAGGGTGTGGCCGGGAAGGCAAGCAGAAACAGGAAAGACTTGACCTGCAGGCTCTTCCATGGTCCAGCAGATTTGTGAAACGACTTCTCATTGACTTTCTCAGTTAGTCCAAGGTCAAGACTCTTTCCAATAATCAAGTTGTCCTTACTAAATTTTCATAGGCTCATTACAAAATGTTAATTTACCAATTAAGATAGTTTTAAGGCCTAAAATAAAAGCAAAGTCAGCTTTCATTAGAAAAATATTAAATGTGACATCAGAAATCCCTGGGGCCATGTGGACCCAGAGAGAAATAAGTCAAAGGTTTAGGACTATTTATAGCTAGTTTTTCAATCATGTCTTCCTCCTGAATTGCCCCATGCCTGGCCGTCTTTGTTGGAGGGGAGCAGTGTGTCTCCTTTGAGTTTTTTGCCTCCTTGGTTAGCCCTGCTCTCAGCCATCCTCAAGGCACAAGTCTCTGAAAACAGCCCAAACCACAATGACACCCATTATCTCCTCCAACATCCTGAACCGCAACTTTACATTTCATAAAGATTTAATCAACTCTTGGGAGACAATTGTTCTTTGTTCTAGTGGAAAGGCCTTTTTAGCTGTAATTATTCTAAACATTAATTGGGTGGTAACAACAGAATTTTAAGTGGTCCCATTAGGGGCCATAGTTAGGAAACAGCACGGATGCAAATGCTACTTACAACATGTATTTCTGGAAGAGCCAGGAAAGGACTGAAAAGAGCTAACAAATTGAATTCTATCCATCTGGGACTGAAACTGCACTATCTAAAGATGGATTGCACTTCACATATTTGGATTCTTCTATTGTAAATTATAACAATCTGAGAAAAGTGACATTTTTCCCCTGTTCAGTTGAGGGAACATATTTTCAGAGAATCAAAATAGATAAGGGTTTGTATTCAAAGATGGGATCCATTTCAACTAATCGATTTTGATAGGTTTCTTAATATAATTGCAGTGAATTAATGGTAAAATGAAGAAATTCAGAGCATTTCGTAGGTAGAAAAAAAATTCCTTTCAAATGCTTCGTCCTTTTTTAAAAATTTTTCTAACATCTCTATAAATCCTTTTCTCCCAAGAAACATGCACATTTAAGTGCTACTTCTTTAGCATTTACACCCCAAATTGCCAGGATGTGATGAAAATCTATCATGCGGCATTTTAAGAAATGTTGATGTGTATATCCATGCTCAAGTCCACCATGCAGCTGGTAGTCATTCAGTAAATACTCGTTGAGTGAAGGAATGAATGACTCTTCCAAATATGCTTGCGTTTAGGATTACCCCCAGCTTCTAGATCTCACTGATTTATCTTCCATGGGCATTGATATGATAGACTGCAATCTATTCCTTATAGTAGACATAATTATAGCTATATTTTTTGGAGACAACTTGAAGCAATGAAAAGCCTGAGATCATTCCAGTTCCAGCTCTATACTGAGTGACCTTGCCTAGGTTATTTAACTTTAGGCCTTAGTTTCCCTTTCTGAAAAAAATGGGAGTGCTCACCTTATTTATTGTCTGCTAGATTGATTGTGAGGATCAACTAATACTGTGCATTTAATGTCCAATATAAGGGCATAGGAAGGGGTAAGTAATAATTAGTTTCTTATCTTCCTTTTCGACTTCTCTGTGCCGGGGTTATCTGTTTTAACTGGTAGCTCCTTATGGCACAATGGCACATGGCTCAGCAGTGGCACCTGAAGTTAGTGGTTCATTGTCTTTCTTCCCCAGGAGGCTTAACTCTGAGAACAGAAACTGGATTCATCTGATTTGTCAATTAATCCACAATGCCTTTAAAGAGTAGGTGCTTAATAAATATGCATTAGTGTGTCTTAGCATTACAGAAACACAGCATGCCAGAGCTGGCAAGGACCTCATTCCTTATCTGACCCCTGATTTTAAATTTGGGAAAACTGAGGCCTAATGAAGTGAGGAATTTATCCAAAGCTATTTACATAGAACAAGGTGATGTCACCTTTAGTATTCTTTCCACTTAACTGCACTTCTTGATGATGATGATGATAAAGGAGAAGAAAATGATAATGAAAATCTCAGGGTATTACTTAAGCTTGCACTTCTGGGGCTGCAAACAAACCTATTTTGTCCATCTCTGCCTTTCCCTGGAATATCTAGGATAAAAGTCAACTTTGCTCATGTTTATCAGGTTTATCAAGAATCTCATTGAAGATATTCCGTTAGCACGTCTCCTTTATTTCACAGGGAAGTGCTGTCATCATTAAAAGGTCTTAATATCATGTTCCAGACTTCTCAGAGGGGAGAATAAGGGTGCTGGTGGGGGATTAGGGGTGGGGCAAATACTCCTAAGAAACTGTTTGTTCTATGGGTATATGGCTGAGTGGATGTGGGAAACATTGTCCATCAGTCCTTTGTAATTCCTTGGTTTGGCATATGGTAATCATTCTTAAATTCAATCATTTGTATCTGGTGTTTTAGTTTTTAAGTTTTTATGTAATGCAGCTAGAAATAAACTGCGAAGCAAATAATGTAGATTACTCATTAGAGAAGTCAACTCTTGTCAGATGCTAGTCGTATGAATGACATCCAGCTGTGTCCCTGACACCTCCCTTGTTCCGTTTGAGGGATCTGACAATGGGCCCTGGGAAAGGATACCCCTTTGTGCAATATACCCTAGCCAGTGCACAGGTGTTTCCCCTCATGAGTCAGAGGCAGATGTCTGGGCAGGCAGAATATGTGGCAGCTTGACATATGTCTGGCCCCACCTAACAGGAAAACTATGGCCCATAAATTGTACTAATAAAATCCCATCACAGCAATTTTGACAAAGCCATGAAATCAACACCTCCGTCCTTCAACACGAAGGGAAGCTGGGTTCCCCAGGGGCTTTGTGACTGGATCCAACCTTAGGATTGTGTGTTGAACCCCTACTCTGCCATATGTTTTATGAGACAAATGATAGTGAGATTCTATCTTATTTGTAAAAATGTGAGCAGCAGAGCTCATTTAACAAATATTTCACATCTCTACTATGTGCCAAACACCTCAAAAGGCTCAGAAGAATGGCTATTCAGGCCAAGATCCACGTATTTCAGAGTGGTAGTTTGGGGACTCTGGTGACAGGGCCACTTTCAAACAATTCATCAATAAACAAATATACCAGGCACCAACTGCTTACCTAAAGCAAGGCAAATGAATTAAAAACATTTTTGCAACAAGTGGTAAATCTATACTAATATAATTTTAACTTCAGTATCATGAACCATTCATAACCTACTTCTTTTTAGAGCATGAATGGTATTTGAAATTGGTACAGAATTTCCACCCTTTTCAGGTTGTTTAAAAATATTTCATATGATTTTTCTATCCAACTTCCTTCTCCTAAGATTTCATTTTGATGTTTTTGTGAAATGCTATTTAAATCTTCATTTCATTTAATATCTCATTTATAAATGGCATAAATAATCTGCACATTTTTTCTGAGTAAAACTTTTGGAGGATAGTTTCAGAATGACTTTACAATCTATCACCTTTTTGTAGCTCTGAAATTTTGCCCTCAAATAACTGTTGTGATCCAGATAGCTATTCTATTACAGCATGTTTATAAAAGTGAAAGTAAAGAACACAAACCAAAGTGAAAAGAAAATGACCGCAAAAGAGATGGCAATGGCTGGAGTGCTACAAATCTAGTCTGTGTATTGCCATTTAAATGACAACAAAATAATACACACTCAGGAGAGGAAATGGATGGGGAAGGCTGAGAGTGTTTGATTTAAAGCAATTCTGTTATCTGTCATTGGAGGGAAAAATTTTGTGCTGATTTTAAAACAATACTTTAGTTACAGATGTTTCCAGACCCCTTCCCTGATCCAAGGAAACAAAATACCATTCAGCAACAAGCCCAGATTTAGAGATGGGGCTTGTTCCAACATAAACATTTCTTAGCTAGACCTTCTCCATGAAAGTGCATAGTCAATTTTTCCATATACAGTGGGAAACACAAAGCTTTTAGCTTAAAAGGCATTCTTGCCCGCAGTGTGGAGCTCCTGGAATGAGCAGCACAGGGACACCATGGGTCACTACTGATGTCAAGCCAAACACTATCTTGACTTGCTCATTGGTATTATGCAACAGAATTATATCAGAATGTGCACACACAACAAACAGAAAACTAGGCATTATTTTGGCTCTTGGTATTTGGTATGGTCATTTATTCATTTTATCTCTCTGTTTTATGTGCCACACTGCTTACCCAGGCCCAGCCTGGCACAAGGCAGGCTTTCATTAAATAACTGAGGAATGCATAAGCAATTTTTTTGAGCACAAATTATACTGATGGCACTGGACAGGCAGTTTGAGGAATCAGAAGATGAATCCTGGACCCTGCCAGTCTACAGGGGTTCAATGGGGGTGTTTAAGGTGTGACTGGAACTTACTACAATATATGGAAAAAAGTGCTAAGAATCATAATGTAATGAAGCGGTACAGAAAATTGCTCAGAGTGTGAAAAGGAGGAAGAGATTACTTTTAAAGTGGGGCGGGGGGAAGGATCAAGAATGGTTCTTTGGAGGATGTAGGGTTTGTGTAGAATTTTCTAGAAGAAGGAAAACTGAAGCTGAAAGTCTGGAAAGCATAGGGTAGTTTTTAGTTACTCCTCATAAGGTAGAGAGGCTCAAACTTATATTTTTTCTGTTGTTTTATTGCTCAAAGCAGGTATCCCTCATTGCTGGTAATCTATCTCAATAAAGGTACTGGATAGATTTACTTTTTCTACTTGCTGGAAATTTCCTTGGAAGGATTAGTTTAGTATGAGCAATTAAACTTGTGTGACATCTCCAGCAACCTCTGGCTTGCAGTATTCTCACATGGACATACTACTCGCTGTCCACACATTGTCGGTAATATTGGAGGCTTGCCTCAATGCCTGAAATAGTGTTAGGCACAGCTGGAAGCCTCATTAATTCTTTGTGGCCACCAGAATCCCACGGGTAAGTCTCATGTGGCTTGAAAGTTAGGACTTTTGGAAGCAATAATTTTCAAGTTACAACTTATACATAAGGAGAATGTCATTCAACTATAAAAAGAGAATATTTCTATTTTAATCCTCTTTCATTCTATTTAATGCATTTTACCCAAAGTGAGCTGAGTAAGGTAATAATGGGAACACTTGGTTTTGTGGCTCTTTGAGTAGCTGCAAGATTGATTTTATTGACCTAGAACCTACCAAGAAGTAAAACAAGAACCTGGTGCAGTTGGTTTTCAATACTCTGCTTACCATCAACAGCCCAGTCACTGAGTAGCTGAAATACAGCAAAAAATTGTTCTCATAAATCTTTGACCACACTTCAGGGATATTTTTCCTTTTTTGAAATTTGTAGATTTCTACATGATTTGAACTAAGCGCAAAGGAAATTCATGCTGACTCATGACTTTGAGAAGAAAGCACATTTTCTAGATGAACATGAGCTTATGTTAGCAGATTAGAAAAAAGAGATTGTCATTAAAGGAAAACCAAAATACTTAGGATAATATGAGATGAAGATATAATGTCTTAATTTTTTATAATGTCTTATAACTAATAAACAGATCTAACACTTAGCTTTCAAAATAACTGAACGGAAGAGCTAACAAAAAGATATTCTATAGAAAAAAACCCCCAAAATGCTGATTTCCACTGAACAATTTGATATACTGCATGTCCAAAAACTAAGGCCACAGGAAAGTGTGCTACATCTGCCAAAGTAACCACAAATACTGTTTGAGACTAGGAACAGCCCAGCTGTTTAATAAAAACACAGAGATTTTAAGCACCTTATGAAGAGTATTATCCTTCTCACATAGAGATGATTACTCTGACCCTATAAAGATAGTAGTATCACCTTAAATACAGTATTACTCTCACCTTACTGAGGATCCTCCTTGCATCAAAGACTGGGGAGAGAGCAAGGCATGACGGTGTGCACCATTTTGAAAATGGACCATGGGACTGGCAGCAGGTTAGAGCTGTCATGCTTCCCAAAGACACCACATGAGGGCTGTCCCAAACCCTCCTTATTCTTTGTCCTCTGACAAAGAATAACATCGACATCCTCCTTATTCTTTGTCCTCTATTAGGCTCAGGGCACATCTCAGCAAGTACTATTCATGGCAAAGTCCCTCAATTATACCCAAAAGTTCCATAGTTTTGTTGGGAATTGGCAGATTTTCTTTGAGAAACAGGTATTATATATTTCCTTGCTGTTAAAAGACTAGGGTGACCTAGCTTTGAAAATCGACAATAGAACAGCTCTACAAATAAAGATGCAGCTGCTGAAACTCATAATGGTTATAAAGCAGATTGGGAAGGTCCCAGTCAGGTACAGCTGCCAGAGTAGACCACGTTGGTGCTGCCACACACTTTCATTTTCTTCATTAATTCCTCAGGTTTCAGCTGTTTTGCTACATGATAGGGAAGTTTCTTAAAGTCATGTGGAAACATGACTGATGACTGTAAGCAGGGGGAATACCAGACATGATGTGGTCTGGGAATTTTAAAAATTAGTTCTACAATTGTTTTGAAACAAAAGCATTATTGTTCACTTTTGAAAAGATCTTTCTTCCTCCCTTTTAAGATCAAGGATGTGTTGTTTGTTTTCATGTGACCATCAGAAAACCCCAGGCGGAAATTCTGCAATCTTATTGCACTTGAATGCTTGCTTTCTCAGTATAGGTGCTGAAAGCATAGTTGAAGGGGTTGATAGCCACATGGGGCCAAGGAAAAAAATCTGTGAAATGAAAGAAGAGGGATGAATGGTGTGGTTATAAATTAAATTCAAAATTGAGATAAATATAATGACCAAAGGCCAAGAGAACTCTCTTAATGCTTTAGTAATTAAAGTACTTAGTTCTAAGACACAGATGGCTACACAAGTTATAATAAGAAGGTGAACACGGAAATGCTCTTGTCTGATACAGCTCCTTTATTTTATTTTTTTTTGAGACAGAGTCTCACTTTGTTGTCCAGGCTAGAGTGAGTGCCATGGCATCAGCCTCGCTCACAGCAACCTCAATCTCCTGGGCTCAAGTGATCCTCCTGCCTCAGCCTCCCAAATAGCTGGTACTACAGGCATGCGCCACCATGCGCGGCTAATTTTTTGTATGTATATTTTTAGTTGGTCAATTAATTTCTTTCTATTTTTGGTAGAGACGGGGTCTTGCTCAGGCTGGTTTCGAACTCCTGACCCTGAGCAATCCGCCCGCCTCGGCCTCCCAAAGTGCTAGGATTACAGGCGTGAGCCACCGCGCCCGGCCCTGATACAGCTCCTTTAATGTCCAGCACAAGGATGTCCAGGTGCTTCTCACCCCCATTATTTGTCCCTGCAATGGCATCTAACCTCTATGATGCAGTTGGGCAAGAAGACTAAAGCCGGGAAACTTGGTTGTGGTTCTAGTTCTACAGATTCTCCATGGCACCTTGAGGAAGTGACTCAACTTCTGACTCTAGTTTCTTCCTCTTCCACTGTCATTAGCAGCATGATGATTTCTAGGCTCTTCCCATCCTATAGTCTAGAATGCTGTGAAACTTCCTGCTATTTCAATAAGGTTTCATGCTAGGAGACGTTGGACCACTCACTTAGCATCTCCATGCTTTTATAAATTAGAGATTAGTAACCACTGTCCTGACTGATTTGTAAGATGACTGTGAAGATTAAAGGTGGAAATAGGTAGAAAAAACACATTGTAAACCATGAAAGCTTAATAAGTATTAACATTGGTTTTCAACTGAGTTAGTAACCATTGGAAATTCCAATAACATATTGAGCAGTCATAAATAACATCTGTCCAAAATCAATAGCTTTTTAAAAGCTGAACTCTTTAAGCTACAGGTTGAAAGAGAAAGAGGAAGCTTTCCTAATTCACTAGAATATCAGTTCTCCCTAGATGTACTGCATAGACGTACACCTGGGGACAACTTTATTTTGTTACAGAGTAAAATAAAACAAGCTGCAGCTTGCCTTCATGACACTGTGAAATGCTTAGGGTGTCACTTTTTTTGTTCTTATGAAAAACTAAAGATAAAGGTTTTGATGTTTATTTTCTCAATATTCATAGACATAACATTAGAAATGGAAGCATTTTGCCCTTTAGAAAGCATAGAAACGGCTTTTGGACCACAGATTGGGTGCAATCTGAGGCATTGGAGAATCCCTCAGAGGGAAGGGAGAATAAGATTGAGAGCTATTTTTTTTAGCTCAAAGTGCAGGTAGGATATTGCAGTTTATGTTTTAGAATAAGATGGTTTTTTACTGTGATGGAATCATTAATCCAGAAACATAAAAACTGAGTAAAAGATAATGGTTATCTGGTCTACCCCCTACTACCCTACCCTCTCTCCAAAGCTCCTTTATTGTTTTCCTCTGTACTTTCAGGTAATGACTGAGACAAAAGTGGAATTTCCTAATTTCCTAGGAGGGCCAAAAATATCATCAGATGGATAACAGGAAGCATAAAAATATCTCTCAGGAGAGCACTGATTGTTTAAAGATTTCTAGCTTATGTTCAGAGCTGTTATACAGAGGTGCTCACAGCGTCAGCTGCTTAGTGTAACCAGCAACGCGTTCTGGCCCGAGCCAGGTGTGTGTGTTGCTGGGAACTCCCTAGGAAGCAGAAGCAGAAGCAGTAGAAGAAGAAGATTTGAAGAAGATTGATTTGAAGAAGATTTTGGGTGACATTTTGAAGACTTGTCATGATTTAGAATATCAACTTGAGGGGCGCCAGCATAGTGATCCTCAAACATTTTGGAACAGAGAAACCCTTTTTGTAAACTAGTGATATCATGTAGAATTCATATATAAAACAGATTATTTTTAAAAAAGAAGATGCTCTGATTGAAGGAGGTAGGGCCCCAACCTCCTGCTGCTCAGCCTTTCTCACGCCAAGTTGTACCTGAGGCATTTCCATGGAGCCTCAGCCTGAAAGCCACTGAGTTAGTAGGTCTTACGTTAAAAGGTCCCTGCAGACTTTCCCCCTGATTTAATACATTTCTACAAACATCAGCAACACCTTTGACTTCTCCTTCATCCTTGCTCTCCAAACATAAGACAAACCATCTTGAGAGAACCCTGGCAATGATCCCAGCATCTGTTCTCTCCTTTCCTGACCACAGGCACCTTCCAAATCCAGGCCCGCCTTGCTCTCTCCTGGGCGGTTACCAACGCAATCACAGGCTGCCCTGATTCCAGGCTGTCTGTTGCCTACTGCCCAATCTGCCCAGGAGCCTGTTTCCAGATTGATGTTGACAAATCACAATTCTCATGGTGTTTCTCTTTCTTCTGCTCTGAAATCTTTAATGGCTTTCTCTTGTCCAGTCCCACCAACTAGGGTGATTTCCCTCCCTAGAAGTAACCCTGTGTCTTTGTATTTCCTCATCCTGTCCCCCTTGGCTTGTATTCTTTTCCTCAATCTTAAAGATTTAACTCAAATGCCACCTCTTTCATGAAGTCACCTGGAAACTTTCCACCAGGAGTGAATATTCCTTCTAAACCCTCAAAGAGATTTTATAGCATAACAATTTAGTTGTATCATGTTATTAGTGTACCTTTTTAATCTCTGTGTTTTATTCCTCTTTGTAGGATGCATGACACTTACTGAGGCAGTAGGTATCTTTTTGTTAAATCAGAGAGTAAAGATATTGATACTAATCAATCAAGTGTCCCTGGACACCTAAGGAACAGAAGGTGGCACTACAGGGCCTGACATGCTATTTTCTATGTTTCAAAATATCTAATTAAAAGTTATTTTAACATATTTATAAGAAATGTACATCTAAAATAAAATTCTAAATTTGGCTTTTGGCCAAAGTTAAAACAAAGCAACAACATTAATTATTTTATCAGAAACTCTATTTTGCAGTTATAAATTATTTTGCCTCATTAAAAATGAGTTATTAGAACTCAAACAAATCAGCAAGAAGAAAACAACCCCATTAAAAAGTGGGCAAAAGACATGAATAGAAGTTTTTTCAAAAGAAGATAGACAAATGGCCAACAAACATAGGAAAAATGTTCAATATCATTAATCATCTGGGAAATGTAAATTAAATCCACAATGAGACATCATCTTACCCCTGTCAGAATGGTCATTATTAAAAAGTCAAGAAACAATAGATGCTGGCATGGATGCAGAGAGAAAGGAATGCTTTTACACTGTTAATGGGGCTACAAATTAGTACAACCACTGTGGAAAACAGTATGGAGATTCCACAAAGAAATAAATGTGGATTTACCATTTAACCCAGTAATCCCACCACTGGATATCTACCCAAAGAAAAAGAAGTCATTTTATCAAAAAGACACTTGCATTCAAGTGTTTATCACAGCACAATTCACAATTCCAAGGATGTGGAAACAACCTAAGTGCCTATCAATTCATGAGTGGATTAAGAAAATGTGGTATATATACACAAGGGCTGTCCGGAAAGTATCCAGCCACACAACAATTCTCATTATATGAGAATGGCTGGATAATTTCCAGATAGCTGTCGTATATGCCATGGTTCATATTTGCTCAGCCATAAAAAGAAATGAAATGAATTATGAATGAATGAATGAATGAATGAAATGAATGAAATGAAATGAAAATGAAATGAAATGAAATGAATCTTTTGTAGCAACCTGGGTGGAACTGGAGACTGTCATCCTAAGCAAAATAGCTCAGGAATGGAAAAATAAACACTACATGTATTCTTTAATAATTGAGAGCTAATCACTGGACATTTACAGGCACAAAGAGATGTAAAGATCATTGGAAATCAAGAAAGGGGGAAGGCAGAGGGATAAAAACTTACTTATTGGGTACAATGACCATTATTCAGGTGATGGGCACACTAAAAGCCCTGACTTAAGCATTGCAAAAAGTATCCATGTAACAAAATTTGTACCCCCTTAATATTTTGAAATAAAAAATGAATTATTACTTAATACATTTCACTTGGTAAGTGTGATAGACTGAATTATGTCTTCTTAAAATTTGTATGTTGAAGCTCTAACCCCCAATGTGACTGTGTTTGGAAATAGGGCCTACAAGAAAGTAATAAATAAAAGTAGCAAAGGTTAAATGGCATCATAAAGATAGGGCCTTAATCTGATAGAACTGGTGCCTTTTCAAGAAAAGGAAGAGATGCCAGAGACCTTTCTCGTTCTCTCTGCCCATACACAGAAGAAATGCCATGTGAGGGCACAGTGAGAAGGTGGCCATCTACAAGCCAGGAACCGACACTGACAACACGTTGATCTTGGACTCTAGCTACCAGAACTCTGAGAAAATTAATTTATATTGTTTAAGCCATCCATTCTGGAATATTTTGTTATGGCAACCCCAGCAGACTAATATGGAAGACAAAGTATTTCAAAACATGAGGCTTGAGAAAGAGGAGAAATACTAAAGAGATCCTTGGGCATGAAGACTTGGGGGACTACTACTCCAATACATTCCCCCCTTCCAGTTACAATGGACTTCACAAGTCACTAGTCCACAGCCTTCCTCCTAGTCAGGGAGGGCAGAAGATGACCTGAGTCCGTCCCAGATGGGATCATTGGTGCCTTGAATGCATTAGGCTCTTATTCCTTGTGTGTCAAAACTCTTATTTCAGACAAGTTGTTTTATATAGTGCTTGAAAATTTAGCAAAGGAGTTAATAACTATGTTTGTTATAGGTCTGACTTGAATCCTTTCTACCGTTAACTTCCTTTCATTTTCCTACTGTCATTTGTAGAGAAAAATTTTGAAAGGTAAACTGTTTCTAAACCTTCACTCAGTCTTCCTGTGATTGACATGTTTTATATAATCATTTCTCCTGAGATCCTGTTTTTACTATAGGTCAAGCTCTTTCCTTATCATTTTTAAGCTCTTTTAAATTATAGAGTCACAAAGTAGACCCAGGACTCTACTAAAAAACTAACGCTCAGCATAGTTAGCAATACATGAATATTCACACATTCAGAAATTATGTCAGCTTTTTATTTTTTTTTATTTTTTTTTATTATGTCAGCTTTTATTCCTCTCAAGTTTAAGGGAAGAACTTCCCATGTTCCTGAGATGATAGAGTTAGTTTTCTCTATAACTCTGTAACTTGAAAAAAAGTCAAAGCCTAAACATACCACGAATTTAAATGTTCTTTATAGATTTGTAAGCTACTTGTCAGCTGCTAGGACCACTGTGGTATTTCCAGATAGTATGAGAGACCTATGTTAGCTGAAATATTGCTAAGACACTCTGAGATTTAGAAACAGATGTTAGAGAGTCATTACAATGCAAAGGTTAAGAGCTTGGAGCTAGATTTCCTGGCTATGACCTTGAGTAAGTTACTCAACTGCTAAATGACTCAGTTTCCTCATCTGTAAAATGGGGCTAATATTAATGCCTTCCTCATAGGGTTGTTATGAAGAAGAAATGAAATAATAATACACATAAGTGCTTAGAACAGTGCCTTGATTAGCAAGTGCTAATCAAGTGCTTAGTAATTGAAGGTAAAGGATCTTAGAAATCAGCCAGTTAGCCGTCTTGAATGGGTTCAAGCACAGCTGTCCTTTAAGGCTGTTATAAACTAGAAGTCTCTCAGGGCTGAGGCTGCACCCAGGGCGTCTGGAGTCTGCTGGGAGCACGGGGATGCCTGCTCTGACACAAAAGGAGACACAGACTCTGACTCAAAAGCACTTCCCTGCAGATCTCAATCACCATGGAAAAGGACCAGCTTGAGAAATAGCCTTGGCAATTATCATCTGGAGGAAGCGGGTCTTCCCTCTCTCTTAGTGTTACCTTTTTAGTCTACCACGCAGACTACACTCTTCATTCCCTGGAGAGACAGCCGGAATCAGAATGACTCTCTTGTTAACAAAAAAAAAAACACATTGCAATCTCACTACTTCCTGAAAAGTGTGAGCAACACCCTATTTTCGAGCAGATTCCACAAGCAAATTCTTCCGCTGCCTCCCCTCCCCTCCCCTTCCCTGAAGGACACGGAGTCTCCAGTGTTTTGTTATCTGGGCTGTGGCTGCCGAGAAGGGTAAGATGGGAGTAGAAAACCTGAGCACCCGCTATGTATGGGCCATGGCTTCAGGAAATGACTTTGCCTTCCTGGCCCCTCCAGAATGCCTAGAAGCAGCAGTTTGTTTTGAGGCTTGTTTTTTTATTTTATTCTAAAGTACACCTTTTTGAGGAGGATAGGGTCTAGTACATGGATGAGCCCGTGAGCCCTCCACTAGCCTCACTCAGCCAATATTTGGGTTTGTTTTTATGGTTTCCCTCCTTCCCTATAATTATGTCAACAAAGCTTCCCTTTTCTAGATTCACAGTTTCCTTAAGTCCATTCAAGATTCAATCTCCACTGCACTTTAGAGCCCAGTATTTCTCCTGTTTTGATGTGCATGTGAACAGCCAGGGGTCTAGCCAAATGGAGGTTCCGATGCTGGGGTGGGCCCTAAGAATCTGTGGCTCGAACACAGGCCCGGGTGACACTAATGCTGCCATCTTTGGACCACACTTTGAGCAGCAATGTTTTAGACCCCTCATCCCCATAGCTAGCAGCCATCAGGGCATTCATACACCAGGGCAGGCTCCTTCACACACCAACGATTCTGACTTCCAGAAAGTTCCTTGAACATATTTGCTTCCAAATACCATGTTCTGCCCAATCTAGAGCAGCCTTCTTCTTTATGTTATCATTAAAACTCAATGGACAGCTCTGTGGTATATAATATAATGTGATTTCTGTTGATGGGTATGATGAAATAATAATCTGCACTGGCTTTTCTTTCCTTTCCCGTTGAGTGAAAACACATTCTCTCTGGACCCTCTGCCACTTGGCACTTAATGGTACGTATTGACATGAGTGTCCACTCAGTAGTTCTTCAGCCCCTGTTCTCGTCCACTGCATACCTTGCTGTCTTTCTGCAGTGGAGCTTCATGTTTAGGCTCATTCTGAAGCGTATGGATGGAGTGGTAACCCCCAGGAACCCTGGCATGGGAGACCCTTGACATTTATTAAGCATACCAAGACACACTTGGGACACGCTCAGGTGCATGTAGTTAATGCTGTCTAGAAAGTCTCCTTGTTGTGTCACCTTGGAGAGGCTCATGTCTATGGCTGGGTTGGCACCCTGTCCTTCAGGACATCCCTAGCCCCACATCTGGAGTTGTTAGGAACAGAGACATGTACTCCATTAAAATGTCTGCCCCCAATCCCCTACCCCCCAGGTCAGGACCCTTGGGTTCTGGACTCTTAGGTCTGCGGGTTCTAACTAGGACAATAGCTGCAACTGTGTGATTCAGTACCTTAAGCCACATTCCCTTTAAATGGTATACATTTTAATCTGTTTATTAGACAAAGAATTTTGTTCCTAGAAATAACCATTTTAAATTTTTTTAGGTATAGAAACTGAGGCTCCAGAGGTGAAGGGATTGACCTGGTTCCTTTACCTGGCCACAGTGAACGGTGATCTGGTTGGTAGTGATGGAGCCAAGAACCAGAATAGTGAGTTACAGACTCACAGCTCTACTCAATTCCAGGAGAATCTCCTACTGATAATTCAACTTAAGGACAAATAGAAATAATAAAAGTAATTGAGTAATAATGTAATAGAAGTAAACAATTTTCCTACAAAAGATATCTAGATATGTTCATAGAGTAATCTCTAGCTCTAAAGCTAAAGATGGTATACATATACCACACTTTATTAATCTACTCATGGCATACTTATAACTTTGACTCAAACTGTACAAAAGCAACTCATGTAACCAAAACGTTTGTACTCCTGTAATATTCTGAAATAAAAAAAATAATTAAAAAAATAAGGATGGTTAAGCCCATGGAAACAATTGAACATAAGGCTAAAAGTCAGAAGACATAGCTCCTTATACTGTTGCTAATAAGCTTTGTGTCCTCCCTTTTCTCCCCAATTTAGGTTCCTCACCTACAAAATGAGAGGGATAAATCTCTAAACTTCCTTTCTAGATCTAACATCTATGATTCCTTTCATTTTACGGTTCACGCTGCAAAGTATAATAGAGTTATGCATCCAATAATAACCACCCACTGACTGCATTCAGACAGGTCTCTTTTATGCCGAATTCCGTGCTGCAGTAGAGGCTTCAGGGCTTGTCTCTTATGAATGGAATTTCAGAGTATCTGTTGGCACTAACAAGGACAGACAACAATTTCAAGAGAACAACATAGAATGAGGCGATTATTCATGAACTACAATGAAACAGCAGCCCATCTCCAGACAGACTGTTGAATCTCCAAATAGCAGGCATCTAGCAACTCACCTGTGACCTGGGGATGGAAGGACCCTCCCTGCTGCTCCCAGGAACCACCACAGATCAGCAGGAGAAGAGGTAATGCTTAGGGCACATTTAGTTTGTCCAATTGTGTCACTGTTCATCGAAGGAAAACACACACATGTGGACATGAAACTGGAAAGGCACCTTGGACTAACTATCTCCGCTAGGGAAGAAAAGGCTTGCCAAGATTTTAAACCTGAGACCCTGAATGTGTGCTACGGATCTCTGATATGATTCTAGATGGTTCTACAGCCCTAGCATCCCAGGGGCTTAGGCTCAGCAGACATTTCTTTTGCCTTCTCCTGGTATTATGCATTCCTTTGGAAGGACACTTGGCTCTATAGTTCAGTATGCCATGTTGCAATTCACTTCTTACACAAACAACAGTATTTCATGTAATGATCACATCCATGGACAAGGTTTAGTGAAGACATCTTTGACCCCTAGAGTCCATGATTTCCTTTAAAGCAATCACGCCACTCCAGCTGAAGGAGGACATAATTTCAAAATAAATGTTAATACATAAAGTCTGTACCACGCTCAGGGGTCCTTTTAGTTGGAGTGTACAGCATGGATTACTGGTCTAGTCCGTAAAAGACTTGTGCTAATGCAGCTGTTAATGTTATGAGATTTCTCCATCTCACCAGTTCTCATGAAATCAAAAATGTATATACTTCATTCCATTTAGGTAAACATGGATCTCTAGCCTCCATCAAAACACAACATAAAAACTAAGTCCTATGAGTGAAAAGAAGGTCATTTTGCATACTATTCAAATTATATCCACTCATTCCTCCTCCTGCTTTTAACATAATTTTTTTTCATGTATCTTTTTCTTTATGCACAGGATTTGGGCTTGAATATGGAAATGTTCCCACTACCATTCAGCCTCGGAATGTTGTTTCCCCCAAGTTCTCATGATAAAAAGACTCAGACTCAGAGCCGAACTGCTGGCAGCTGAATTTCATTAAGACTTTGATGGGAAACTTAAGTTGGAATTACAAACATCTGTGGTTAAACTGCCCTTTAGTAAACCATTTCCCAGAATTTAACTTTACCACACCAGGAGCGAAAAAGAAAAACAGTTGGAAAAAGAATGCTACTCTTTTGCAAATATAAGTAGATATTTAAATAATCTTCTGTATGGTCACTCTATCTCAATTAACTAACAGATTTACTTATTTTAGAAAATAAATAAGTGACTTTGGAAATGCTAAGTTTTGAAACTCAAAGCATGTACTGGAAATCTTATTTTTAATAGTTTCTAACCAATCAGAGGGCTCAAAATTATGTCTGGTCATCATTACATTTAATTACATTTATATGTAATTTATATGGTTACTATGAGCCAGAAAAAAACCCTAAAGTAGGGAGTGTTTTTTGACGCTTTTATTCAAGAAACTGTGACAAGTCAGATTTGGGAATTTATGAAGAAAAAAACAGGTTACTGTCCTGGTCATATCATATCAAAGATGTTGGGGTTTTTGTTTAGCTTTCCTAGGGATTGAGAAAAACCCATTCATTTCTGTCAACTGGTCAGATCATCCCTATTGCTGGGGAATAACTGTTTAAAGAACTATTAGAGACACAATGATTATAAAAACTAAACTGCAGCCTTCTTCTCCTCCAATGCTGGATAACAAGCAAATTTGTAAACAAAAGTTGAAAATAATCAAATTTATAGATTAAGTAAAGGTTTAGATTACAAAACACTTTAGTAAGATAAGGCTTTACCTGCAGATAGAGACAGTGGAAGAAAGAGGGAGCAGAAGAAGGGACAGAATGAGAAGAGTGAGGGCAAACTTTGTATTAGGCACTTGGTATATATCATTTCATTTAAGTTTCACAACAATCATGCAAGGCAAATATATTTAAATTTATTTTGCAGAGGAACTGAGCCTCTAAAAGATGGTCTGTATAATTTGTCCAAAGTCAACTGGCTGGAAAGTAGTAGTGGTGGACTCACACCACATCTGTCTGGGTGTAAGCCCACGTTCTGCCTGTGATAAAAGGTGAGCTTCAAATACTCTAAGGCAGAGACTGCAAATAAGCAGTGCTCGGGCTGAATCTGGCCCTTGGATGTACTTAGCCTACATGGCATTAAAAAATTTGAGTCAGCAATTTCACTTATGAACCAAGATTCTGTCTTCTCTTGGGGAAAAAAAAAAACCCAACCAAACCAGAAGACCTGGCAATGCCAAGAGGTAGCTGCCCCTCTGGAAGAGGCATCCATTTCTCTCCGGTTATTTGTGGCCCCACTTTCACTGAGTGGATTCACCCAATTGTTTTTGACCTGGCCCCTGTAAGAATTTGAGCTTTAGGACTTCCTCTGTACCATATGATTGAGCAATCCCACTTCTGGGTACATACTCAAAAGAACTGAAAGCAGGGACTCACACAGATACGTGTACACCAATATTCACAGCAGCATTATTCTCAATAACCAAAAGGTAGAAACAACACAAATGTTCATCAACAGAGGAATGAATAAAATGTGGTATATTAGTTTTAAAATTATATAGTTTTAAATATATATTAGTTTTAAAAACAAGTGACATTCTGACACATACTACAACATGGGTGAACCTTGAAGATATTATGTTAAGTGAAATAAGCCAAGCACAGAAGGATAAATATTATAGAGTTCCACTTCTGTGAATAGAGTAGTTAAATTCAGAAAGACAGAAAGTAGAATGGTGGTTCTAGCAGGGGCTTGGGGTAGGGGTTAATAGGGAGTTATTGTTTAATGGGTTTCCATTGGGAAGATGAAAAAGTTCTGGAGATGGATGGTAGTGATGGTTGTATAACAATGGGAGTGTACCTAATGCCACTGAACTTCACACTTAAAAATGATTCAAATGGTAAAATTTATGTCATATATATTTTATCACATTAAAAGAAAAATCTTTGGCTAAATCAGAGAACTCTGGAACTATAGGAAATGGAAATCTTTGTTTTCTAGCAATTTTATAATAAATTCTGTAAGACAGACCATCTATTCCTTATGGTGCTGTTTTGAATTCTCTTCCTATTAATCTAAATCAAGAGCTTCTAATATAGACTGTAGCATCATGTGGAGGACACATACTAGAATTGTTGAATTACAAAGGAAAATGAGATACGAGAAGACTATAGTTTTTTAAAAAAAAGAGCTCTATAGCAGGGAGACTACTGGTATATTGGGAAAAGACAATGGAATTTGAAAATTTAGATAAGGTATTTGCCATCTCTAAACATCAATTTACTCATCTGTAAAATGGGTGTAATTTTCACTATTGAGTATTAAAATAACACGTAGGTTCATAGGACATAGTAGAAGTCAACAAGTATTCGTTTTTTTCTTTCCATTATATTTTAAAAAGTAGTTATTATACTAGACAGGGAAGGGAAGTTATCTCAATTCTTTGCAACTTCTGCTACTCATCTAATAATCACTGCCTAAACGGTCTTTAAATGACATTTTATATTTCTTCATTTCAAGAAATTCCCAAAACTTTGATTAAAATTATACCTACATATACTTCTATTTACCTAATCACCTCTTCCTAGATACTCCTGCACAGCTGAACTGCTTTTTTCCCCTTTTATTTCATCATATTATGGGGTTACAAATATTGTTAGGGTTACATATATTGCCCCTGCCACCCCTCCCTACCCCCCCCCCACTTGCCAAAGCTTCAAGCGTGTCCACTTTTATAAACTCCTTCTTTGTGTGCCACTTGCCAGGTTAGGGGCTGGGCAGACACTCTGTGCCTCAGTCTCCATGTTTATAAAATGAAATAATAATTATACCAGTCCCACTGATTTATCATGAAGGTTAAAGGAAATAACTCATGGCAAGTGTTTATATCAGTATCTGGCATGTAGTAAATACTCTGTGAGTATCAGCTATAAGCCATACTATTATCACTATTACTACAACTACTATATTGCAGTCCTTCAGTAATAAGTTTTCTAAAACCTTCTTTGGTGTTTGGCAAGTAGGTTATTGTGCTCTACTGCTCTAGCGTAGGAGTAATACTTTTTTATACGTTACCTCTGTGACACTTAGCTTGTAGCCACTCTTGCAGAACATTAATTCATTTTGCTTTATGTAGTGGCTCTGTATGTTCTTTCTCCCTTCAACTGCTTACCCCTGAGGATAAGGATGAGACTTTACCTTCTTTCTATCCCTCCTGGTGCCTGCTGCATTGCTCAGTACATAGTAAGGCTCCAAACCTGCTTGTTGAATGCATAATTAAGTGAATGCTGTAATACTGTGTGCAAGTAACCAAATTGTTGGAAAGGCAGTACAGAGGGATGGACCAGGCTAGTAACTGGAGATCTTAGTGTGATCCCATGGGACCTTTCTCAAAGTAAGTGACCAAGATAAGAAAAAGGAAAGCAGATAGTGAAAGAAATCTAAAATGTCTTTTAGTAAACATTGCACAATTTTGTTTAATGCCCTAACGATGTGTTGGGGCACGGAATCACATATCCACACTGAAGAGTCAGGAGGAAAGGTCCCTCAGAATTAGTCTAATTCCTGGTGCTTCTTTGTAGCAAATAGGTTTGTCCAGCACAGCGTACACATGTGGCCCATGGGGCACTGATTTTCTTGAAGGGAAGTTGGTGCAATAGTGACAACAACAGCAAAACCCAGACAGATTACTAGGGAATAAATTCCTGTTTGCCCCTCTGAGGGGACTTTCGTCAATATAGTCAGTTACTTTCCTTATTTTCTCATCTATCCATCAAAGCCAGTACTAGCACCGATGCCCCCTCCCCTGCCGCCCACTTTGCCCTGCCCACAGAGTCTCCTCTAATTCTCAGAGGAGAACTCTGGAGGAACTTGGGAGAACCTTAGGAAGGCCTTCAGCCAAGCACCTCCCACTGCTCCATGCTTGCCTTAGTATTTTTCTTCCTTCCCTTTGAAGGAGAATTGCAGAATAGCCATTCATATAAATCCAATACAAATAAAGTGAATGTATTTTTAGAATATCCTCCCATCCCCTTACTGAACCTCTCCCAGGAATAATGTGTATGTGTTCTCTTTCTCGCTATATTCACATAAATACATTCTTCTGAACCAATCCAGTAAAGTGTTTGTACCATGTTATTAAATCTCCGGAATGTATTTGGTTTAAGGTCTGCTTACTGGCTATAAAGAGCATGGGAAACCCGATGGTGGGGAGTGTAGATTGCCATGGGACCGCAGGCTAACTGGAGGCATTATGTGAAACTATGCGGTGGGAACATAATTGCCTCAATCCCACCCTTTCTACACCATATACTTTGACCTTCCTGGAATGACTAATATCTTCTTTCTGTTTCCCAAAACCAAAGGCTTCAACTGGTATTCTGAAACTATTAATCTCTGACAGTATCACAAATTTAACTCACTATACATTTTTTTTCTGGTTGGAAAGATATACACAAATAGAGAGATAATATTAAATAAAATAATATCATAAAAATAAAGTTCTGAGAAATATTTCCAAATAAAGATTTCTTTTAATCTAATCATCTACATATTTTAATAATAATATCAACTCTTAGCATATATAAAGTATTTATACTATGTCAGGCACTATGCTAAACACTATTGTAATTTCATCACAATAACTGTAAGAGGTATGAAAAACATCAATAACTTTTCTAACCCCAAGTTTCTTTATCTGTAGTTTGGGTGTCTGTAATGTGCTCAAGGTCAGAAGCTTGAAATTTAAACTTGGGATCATCAGACTAAAAGCCTGCAATCTAAAACATTTTGCTGTGCCACTTTCCTATTATTTCACTGAGTATATGAGTATATAAGAAATTGCTCAGGGTCTCAAGATTAATTTTAAGGTTCTCTAAAGCACAAATAATTATTTTTTAAATATTTTTTTGGATGAGAGTTACAAAAAACCAGTTGTATGTGCTTGTCTCTTTAGATTTAACAGATAAAAATACAGGATGCCCAGATCAATCTGAATTTCAAATGAAGGAAGAAGAATTTTTATTTATACATAGGATGTATAAATGTATCCTATGCAATATGATATGGGACATGATAAAAATTTATTCATTATTTATCTGAAATTCAAATTTAATTGAGTATCCTGCATTTTATCTGTCAATCTTACTGTTAAGTCAGGCATTTCATTCAGGGACTTTCCATGCTCAAAGCAACAGGTGAAGATAATGCTTCCCTGGGGTTAATTCCAAGCCTGTAGACGAGCGATGCCATCCCAATGCACAGTGTCTCTCCTGGCCTGGCTTCTCCCCCAGCCTCTGAGTATGAGGTTGACCAGAAGCCATGCTCCCTCTTTCTCATGGAGGCTACACTTTACACCATAATGAGGGCTTGGTATTCTCTGGCTCTCCCCTTCCTCCCCCTTTATTTTTGGGTGTGGGTAGGCCTCACTCTGAAGAAGGGCTATCTTCACCCACCTTATTTTTAATTATCAATAATTAATAACTGCAGTGGTACTAAAAATTAATAGAATTAATAGCAATAATACAGACTTCAATGTGTTAGAAACGGTGTCAATCCACAGAATTGTTTTAGTTGTTATGGTTGCTGTACCCATAGCTATAGGGTGTGTGTGTGTGTTTGTGTGTGTGTGTGTGTGTGTGTGGTTAGGTCAATTGCTCTTTCCTTCCTCATTAACTTAGGTGACTTCAGTTTCCTCCTACTTAGTATCTGTCATGCACTGGACATGCTGTTGTCTGTCTCCGCTCTGGTGACTCTTAAATCATTTATACTGGATTCATCGTCCACCAAATTTCTACATTTTGGTTATGATTTCAATTTGAAACCTATTGTAAGGCATTCAAACAGTAGCTCTTTGAATATTAATAAACATATTATCAATAGCATATCCTGATCATCTTTACTTTGGGGACAGGGCTTGCTTTTAATAGGAACTTCTTGCTTCTGGAATATAATGGCTCGTTTCTATTTAGGGTATCTGCTCTGCAGTTTCCTAACAGCTTCTCTCAGGTCCAGTCACCCTCATTCACTTCCTCACCTTCCTGTGCTGCAGAAGACCTTTGGTTTAACCTGAGACAAAAGGTTAGGTCCTGCAATTTTGTTGCCACTGTCCTAAAGGCACAGAGGAGCAGGAAGCCAGTGACAGGGCACACACATTAAGTGTTGGGGTTTGACAGAATGATTACCGGGACACACAAGTGGCAGAAAGTCACTGAAGCGCTGCTGCAGTCCCAGGTGCGAGTCTAGCAGACCCACGCAGAGCACTGACCCATTCGCTTCTGCCAGTTTGAACAGACATGCTCGAAGCCTCAACTTCCAACTCTCAACATCCCAATCCAACTTCCAAAGCAAGAAACTTTATTTCGAGTTTCTGAACTGATCTAGGCCAGGTGAAACTCTCCAGGCGGCGGGGAGGGAAAGAGGCGGGAGAGGGAAGAGCGGGGCACGCCGGGGCGCAGGTGCCCGCAGGGCGGCGGGGGACTGTACCTGGGCAGCGGGCGGCAGGCGTCCCGGGGCCACGCGGGGCTGGGGCTCGCTCGTCTCAGGCGGGTCCTGCCTGCCAACCGCTGAGCTCCCTTCGATGTCAAAAGGAAAAGCGTTGTCGTCCCCGGACGCCGCGCGGGCGCAGGCAGCGCCCCAGAGGAGCCACAGGGGCAGGACGCGGCGCCAGGCTGAGCTCAAAGCCATGTCTCCGCGGACGCCCAACGCGCCTTCCGGCTCGGAACCGTCGGTCTCCGGGGGTCCCCCCGCGGCGCGGCGGAGCCTCCTTATTTTACCTTCTCGCTGCCTGCAGTATCCAGATGTGGCAGCCCAACCAGCAACTTAGGAAAAACAAAAAAAGGAGAGTGAGAGAGTGGGAGAGAGTCCCAGTCTCTCCCTCTTTCCTTCTTGCTCTCCCTCCCCTCCCCTCCCTCTCCCTCTCTCACTTGGTCTGTCTGCCCCCAGAGGCCCTGGCCCAAGAACCTACGGACACATGGAGCTTAAAGCCGAGCATCAAAAGGCAGGCGGGTTGCAGGGAGCCCCGCGGCCGCCGGCCACCTCCGCTCCGCTCCCCTCCCTCCCCGCGCTCCGGACTGAGGACCGCACTGTCCTGGCGTTTCCCCCACACTCATGCTCACCACTCCCTTTTTACCTTCCACGTCCAGGCCCTCCCCCTCCAAGCTGGCTTTTCAGACACTGAGGTCGGGCCTTTCCTCGCGGCCTCTCCTCCCCTCTCGGTTTGGAGTCCCTCCAAGGGCTCCAGATGAATATTCAGCTTTTGTGATTGCTTCCTCACAGCTCTTGTTTATTTAGCCAAGGGTGCCGGATGTCTTATCTATATTTATATAGATCTTTTCTGTGGCCCCAAGAGTTTGCCGGAAAGTGGGTGGAAAAGGGATTCCAGGGCAAGAGCCAAAGGTAGAGATATCAAAAGGCAGAGGGGCAGGGTCCCACTTGCTCCAGCAAGGTTTCACATTTTCTAGAGGTGGACCATTGCGCTCTTTGTGCAGATACCTTTTCTTGAGATTTGCAGGCCACCCCTCTTCCTCCAGATAGTTCTCACCCAGAGGGCTTGGGAGAAGAATATCTTTCACTGCAGCACTGGAAAATGACTTCATTACTCAAATGCATGAACTTTTATTTACAAAGAACATCTTGTTTTCATCCTAAAGAGGTGCTTTGTAAGGGACCCGAAACAAGGCTTGCAGTGTATGAGCCTGTCAAATATACTGCCCACAGCCCCGACCTCTTCCTCTTGGCGGGTAATCTCATGCCTACTACATCTGTCTGAGTTATGTAACCTTTCCAAGACTTCAGGGTGAAGTTGGGCTACAGTTATGCCAGGGGTGCTCCTGTGGATGGGACAGTGGCCACTGCAGCTGATAGGTACTTTTGTTTACACTGGCTTCATAACAGAGCTCTAAACATTCCCGCAAATCCCAAAAGTGGCTTAAAAATGATCAGATGACACAACCCTAAAATGACACCCAGGTAAATTTCTAGGTATTTGAAATCATAGATAATCATGCAATGAAACATTTGCATAAAAGCCAATCCTTAGCCCTATTTCATAGAACAAAAGCCATTTTATTTAAGGATAAGCAAAACACCATTTACTTCACACCTACCATGTGCCATGTACTTGGCATATATTATTTGCAAACCTCACAGCATTTCTGCAAAGTAGGACTATTATTTCCTTGGGGAAGAAGAAAGGGAGGTTCAGAGAGACTAGGACATTTGCTCAAGGTCACACAGCTGGTAGAAAGTCCAGCTGAAATTTGGATTTAGGCCTCACTGATTCTAAAGCTCTCTTTTACATCTGTACTACACTGAATCTCACAAAATAAAGATCATGAATTCAGAGGCAGGAGAGATGGGCACTCCCATATTTTAGGTGCCTCCTATGTGCAAAATTGGCATAAATTATCTAATTGAATTTCATCTTCACAATAATCAATTGAAGTAGTTATTGTTATGTGAATTTGGCAATGGGCAAGTGGTAAAAGTACTATAGCCCAGGTAAATCTGATGATGAGGACCTTGATTTTAAACAATAAAACAGTATGGATACAAAAGTGCCAAAGCTAGAAGAAACAAAAAGAATTCTTATAGATTCCTAAGTGTTTGTATTATTTTGATTTTAAGATATAAAAATAGTATTGTAAGGAACCATAAAGCTAAATTATGATCATCTTCTATCACATTAATTGGTTAATCTAGTAAATTAAGTGAAAGAACTTAAGAATATTTGTTTAGTTTGACTGATTCTTTCAGAATTGACTTTTTTTCTTCTCATCAATGTTATAACAAAATAAGGTTGAATGAAATGACATTATTTGTGGACCTGCTGTACTATGTTTTCTAGTCTTGAAGAACAGAATGACTATTTTTAAAGAGGAAAACTAACCATGTTTATTTATCCTGTGGCATCGGTAACTCCCATTTGCTAAGAACAGCCGCTCACATTTCTGGCTGCTATTGGGCCCTTTTTTGTATTAATATTAACCATGAGTCAGGCTGTTATGGATCGGAGAGTAATAGGGCAGGCAGGCAAGGAGAGAGCATGGCTGACTATTTTCAGCAAGTTAGAAGGCACTAGAACAGAGAGAATTACCTCCTCACCAAAGGGCTCAGAGCGCCAAAGGCCTGAGTGTAGGAAGATTTTATTCCTGCTCCAAGTACAACAGGAGCGCATTTCCAGGGTGGCTGCTTTCTTACCGTGACCTTCCCCGTCTCCCTCTCCTAGGACTGGGGCCAAGTGTTCACCAAGTACTTTCATGGCTGTGATCATTGTGGGGACACCTGCCTACCCTGCGACCAAAGGAGTGCTGCTCCGTCATCCCCAATGCGCAGACATTCAGAGAAGCTAAGAAATTAAATGGCTGGAACAAGGACACTAAGCCAGTCAGCCCAGAACGAGGGCCCCACACCCTCCAACTCCCAGACCAATGCTCTCCTAACTAGACCAACCTATTTTTAGTTCTGGCAGCAGCAGATCTGGTGGTTTTGAGGCTTTATCAAAAGAAGGTTCTGGAATTCCCTTATGAGTTCCTCTATGTGGTTATCAGCAGATAAATATCAAGGATCAGAGCTGTCTACTCCCTTCAGCACTGGGCTGCTGGGCCTGTCCTCAGCATCCAAGAATCTAGTGAGGGTGTTGTTAACACATCCCATGTGCCCTTCTGTAAATAGAAAGTCACGTCAGATGCTATTTTGGATTTGTAAGTGCTAATCCTGACATAACTAGACAGAGAATTGTTGTGGGGACTGTGTACTAGTGACAACAATTTTCTGATGAGATCAGTCAGAGAAGCAAGTATGGGCTGAGCTACCCCACAGGGTGGTCTCCGACTCATCCTCAGGTGGCGGGGACAGAAGGGGTAAGATGGGGCCTCTATCCTGCCAACCCTCTTCTCTCAGACTGACGTTCTCTTTTATGGATGACTCTGGTGGCAGTTCAGGCTCTGTGAGAAGCAGCAGCAGCAAGCGTGCTAAGTATGGAGGGAGGCCTTTACAAACTTGTTTTTCCTCCCATCAGTGGCCCTGGGCTTTTGTTCAGGATGTGGATAGTACGTTTCGTCTATGCTTCCTCTTCTTTCACAGCCTCATTTGACTTTTAGTATATGCTACCTGCATTCTTTGTCATTCATTCATTCATCCTTCCATCCATCCATCCATCCATCCATCCATCCATCCATCCATCCATCATCCATTTGTTCATTTATTTAATCAGCATTTGTTAGACACCTCAGTATGTCAGGTTTAAATGCTGAGGATAAAATGATAAAAACACGGCCCTAACTGTCAACGAGTTAAGCATCTGGTGGGAGAGGCATAAGTAGACCCTGTAAGGAATGCAGTGATTAACAGGAGCTCAAAGGGGAAGTACAGCTAGTCTGCCAATCAAATGTTGAGAACTGGCCTTTTACCTGGATGTGGCTAGGGGAGGTCAGGGGAGACGTGAGAAGGGGGCACCTGTGCTTAACTGATGGGAGGGAGGGGAAGAGCGGTTCCCCAGGAGAAGAGAGTTGCACATGCAGAGGGCAGACACGCCCCAAACCATGATGCCACAGGAGGGGTGAGAAAGCCACGTGGTTTCCAAACGCTCTCTGAGCCCGCTGTTCACAGGGTCGCGTCCCAGCCACGCGGCCTCCTGCTGCTCTCTGAGCTCTGCGCTCCAGTCCAGGCCCCGCGCCCAGCAGAGGATCCTCCCACAGTGCCAGTCTGAAAAACGGGGAGCTATTCATAGTAATAGTTAAGCCCTGAACAGAAGCGCGGGGACACTGATGGGAGGAAGAACAACTTTTAAAAGGCCTCCCTCCATCCCTAGCACGCTTGCTGTTGCTGCTCGTCACAGATCCTGAACTGCCACCAGAGTCGTCCTTAAACGAGGAGCTCGGTCTGAGAGAAGAGGGTGGGCAGGAAAAGAGGCCCCGTCCTACCTCTTCTGTTCCCGCCAAGGCTCTGTCGGAGACCTCCCGGCAGGCGTAGCTCAGCTCCTACTTGCTTTTCTGACTGATCTCATCAGAAAATTGTTGTCACTTTTTTTAAGTGAAGAAATTTAAGCCTAGATATGACATGGTCATATCTGCATTTAAAGAATTTAAAATATACCAGATGAGATAATTGTAGTAAAATTAGAAGTTCCACATGTAAGAACAGAGGACATAACAGTTACCAGGGATCATACCACTCTGGGGCAATAACTCATAACATTGAAAATGTTTGATGTAAAAATACCTTCAGACTTTTGTTACATCTATATTAGTGTATCCCATCTATTTTATATATTCCATTATACATATTTTACATATATATTTTATGCATGTCCATTTTGTCTATTCCATCCAATTCTTTTTACAAAAATGAATCAAACTCTACATATTTTTAAACTTTTTCTCCATGTCAGTGTAACTCTAGTATGTTACCATGAGTAACTTGCAGTGTTGAGATTTGCATCCTGGAAAGATCCTCTGGAATGGACGTGGCCTGGACTGGAGGGCAGCAGTGCTGAGGGACTAGTTAGGAGGCTGGGGAAGCCCTTTCTTCTCCTGAAGCTCTGTGAGCCCCAAGCGCAGGGACTGTGCCCATGAACATGGGACTCAGAAGGCATTTGGGAATAATAATAGCAATGAGAACATCCTGATCCAAGTGGTTTGGCCAGATGGATGAAATGAACAGATGACAGAGAATGGTCCTAACAAGGATTATTGACCTATCTCTGCTGTGGCCATCCCTTCAAGTCTAGTAGGATAATTGCTTCATCAGTGTTAAAGGGAAGTGATTGATGGTCCTGTAATGTATTCAATGGAGAACAGTAGGCGTCAACATCAATTAGCTCAGTGATAAGATCAATATAAAATGGGCGCTCCTGAGACTTGATAATGAAATGATATAATTGAGAAGAATTGGACAATGTTCAAAAGAGGAGGTCTGAGAAACTGCTTTTTGTGTCCCTAACCCTCCCCACTCCTAGTACCACAAAGACTGTCCATTAAGAGAATTGTTGTCATAATGGTGGGTAGATATGCAAGATAGTGGGTTAAAATCTGTTCTAACCTGCTTTGTGTGAGTGCTACAGAAACTAGTCTGTAAGATTACAACTCAATAGCTCCATGGCCTAGCTCTGCATCCCTTGCATTGTCCTCTGGAAAATGCATGCTGGGCATGTTAATTTAGGAAGTCAACTGACTGTAGGAAAAATTACAGAAATAGGGAGGGCATAACCATAATATTGCCTTAAAGTTTTATAGTGCTTTACAGTTTTAAATTGACGTACAGTTATTGCTTCTCAGGTAAGACTGATCTGACTCCAAAAGGCCAAATGTACAGATTCAGACCCTTAGAAGAAAGATTCTCAAGTGAATGTCCATCACATCTCTTATCCCCTGGATATTTAAGACTCTAAGCTTCCTTACTCACCATCCATTCATTCAACAAATATTTTTCAAATGTCTGTCTGCCTTGGAAGCTGCATTTTTAAAGGCTCTATAGCAAAGAAGAAATCAGGCAAAAATTTCTGTGTTCATGGAGTTTACATTCTAATTAAGGCAAAGGCAGGGGCAAGATAGAGAATAAACAATCAGACAAGAAAAATATATAGTAGGTCAGATGGTAAGTGCTATGGAGAAAAATAAAGCAGGCAAGCGGGACAGAGCTGCAAGCTGGGGAAGGTGGGGCAAAGCTGTTTTAAATTGGGCTATCAGGGAGGCCTCACTGACAAGACAACATTTGAGCAGACTCTAGAAAGTGAGACAGCAAGCCAGGCAGCTGTCAATGGAGAAGAGCAGGTCAGAGAGAAAGAATAGAAACTATGCAATGGAAAGGAGGAAGGTGCCTCCTTTGTTGAAGAAGAGACTAGAAGGAAGTGGTGGAAGTAAAGGGTAGTTGGAGAAAAAGTCAGAAATGTAGGGGGCTGTATGAGAGCTAATTATATAGGACCTCTGAGACAGTTATAAAGATTTTGGCTTCTGCCCTATGTGTGCTGGGGAGAATTTTCAGAATCTTTTCAGAGGAGTGACATTATCTGACTTATTCTGTCTACTATGTGCAGAATAGATTGAAGGGAGAGGGGTGAAGGAGGAACCATTTAGAGGCTATTGCAATAATATAGGTGACAGATGATGATGCATCAGATGTTAGCATTGTATGTGAGAAGTAGTCAAATTCTAGATTTATTTTGAATGTAGAATCAGTGGGATTTTTCTGGACATGGAGAATGAGAGTAAGAAAGCATTCAAAGCTTATGTACATGTTTTTGTCCTAAGCAGGCTTGACTGACTGACTTGCCATTTCTAAAATGAGAAGGACTGTGGTAAGAGCAGGTCAGAATAATAGAGTTGATGAAGAGTTTAGTTTTGGACAAGACTTTCTTGAGATACCCCTTTGATGAGTTACTTATGCTATATTCCTGACTTTGTAAAACAAATCTTATTTTTAAAACTTTATATATCCATGTTACATGAGGCATCTTCAAAAAGTTCATGGAAAATGCATATTATGATAAAGCTGTGGGTATATTTAAAAGATTGTTTACACCCAAATAAGCCCATACTAACTTCTTACAACATATTGGAACAGGAGCTATTATAGTTTGAGGCATGAAGAAGGGTAAGATATCAGTTTAAAAGGAGCTCCTATCAGAGCATCATGAATTCTGCTAAAATTGAAGCAAAAATAAACATCCACCTTATGGTGAAACTTGGGTGGAAGAATGGTGAAATCACTGATGCTTTACAAAAAGTTTATGGGGACAATGCCCCAAGGAATCAGCAGTTTACAGATGGATAATGCATTTTAAGAAGGGATAAGATGATGCTGAAGATGAAGTCCATAGTAGCAGACCATCAACATCAATTTTTTAGGAAAAAATTAATCTTGTCTAATTACTAACATCATAAACAATAGCCAACACCACAGATAACTCAACTGGTTCAGCTTACATAATTTTCTGACCGAAAAATTAAAGTTGAGCAAACTTTCCACGTGACAGGTACCAAAACTGCTGGGCCCAGATCAGCTATAGATAAGAGCAGAGCTATCAGCAGAAATTTTATACAAGTGGCATCAAGATCCTGAAGTATTTCTTCAAAGAATTGTAACAGGAGATCAAACATAGCTTTGCCAATACAATCCTGAAGACAAAGCACAATCAAAGCAATGGCTACCAAGAGGTAGAAGTGGCCCAGTTAAAGTACAAGAAGACCAATTGAGAGCAAAGGTCATGGCAACATTTTGGAGGGATGCTCAAGGCATTTTGCTTGTTGACTTTCTGGAGGGCCAAAGAACAATAACATTTGTTATTATGAGAGTGTTTTGAGAAAGCTAGTGGAAGCTTGAGCAGAAAAACGCCTGGGAAAGCTTCACCAGAGTGTCCTTTGCACCACAACAATGCTGCTGTTTATTCCTCGCACCAAACAAGGGCAATTTTTTGAGAATTTTAATAGGAAATAATTAGGCATCCACCTTACAGTTCTAATTTGGCTCTTTCTGATTTACTTTTGTTTCCTCACCTTAAAAAGTCTTTAAAAGATACCTACCCATTTTTCTTCAATTAATAATGTAAAAAAGACTGCATTGACATGATTAAATTTGTAGGACCCTCAGTTCTTTAGGGATTAGACTAAATGGCTGGTATCTCTGCTTACAAAAGTGTGTTGAACCTGATAGAATTTACTTTGAGAAATAAAGTTTATATTATATTTTTATTTTTATAGTATCTTCTAATTTCATTTTTCCATGAACTTTTCAGAGTTCCCTGATATAATGTACAATGTGCAAAACTTGAATCTATTATGTATAAGGCACTATGAATAATTCTATAGGACATCCTCATAGTCTAGTAAGAGAGATTTATAGCATAAACTCCAGTATCTGCAATTCAAGTTCTTAAGTGTCAAGATGGACACAAATCCCTTGCTCCTGGGAATGAAACATTAGCTAACACCATAGACAGGGTTAAAGCAGGAAGGGATCTCTTTGAGCTCAATGAGAAGAGAAGGCATAGAGATTTGATCTGGATCACCACATGTATAAGAATTAGGTATGGGAAGATGGGTGGGGGAGGCACATGGGGAAAGGAATTTCAGGTAATTGGAACAGCAGAGGCAGAGGCAGAGGCATGGGAGTGGGAAAGTACATTCATGCTCAGGCACAGGAAACCTGGCAGACTGGCTGAGCACTGCACAAAGCTGGTTTCGGTGGATAATGGGAAACAATATGCAATAGGGAGGTATGGCCTGATGACTTTATAGCTTGTTACCAGGAGAGAGGGAGAGGTCCCACAAGAGTTAAGGAGGATTCATCGGATAATGACATGGGGCATGCACTGGGGTGGAAAGTGGGAGCTAGTGGACCAGCTGGGAGATTGCTGCAGTAATAATCTGGGCCTCAGGTGACAAAGACAGAATAGTGCTTATGAACTGTCATTGTGTCGCTTGAATGCAACTCCACATCCCTGGGGTAAACCAGATGCAACACAGATATCTCAATTTATAAAATGACTGTTTCTTTGAAACTGAGGTGAATTTTAGCTTGAATGGATCAGTCAATGGAGGATAGGCCTGGAAAGGAAGCAATGTTTGATATTTGTGTTTCCCAACTGACACACACTGTCTAGAGTTCACCAAGCTACACGTTGGCTCCTCTGCCAGTGGAAAGCGTCACCTGATATAATTCCTGCTAGATAGCTTTATCCATCACACAATTCATGCTTTAGGAAAGTTCATTTGTTAATGGCCCTGAGGCTACTTTGACTATTTGTACTACTTCTCAGTAACCCACTAATAGTTTTTCTCTTCCTTTCCTCTTATTCTTGCTTTCTTTTCTTTTTCTTTTGTTCTTCTTCTTTATTGTTCTCATTTGTTTTCTCAGAAGCCCCACATTGACTTTAATTATAATGTATCCTAATCTAAATTCATACTATATTTTCTTTATTTACTAAAAAGGTAATCTTTCCAACTATCTTTCCAACTCCCAGGGCCACTTTTCTTTTGAATATTAATTGTTAAAAAATAATGTATGTGTGTATGTAAAAATGAACAATTACAATGACATTTGAAGTTTCTTACTAGTAAAGCAACATATAGGATATAGGGTCTCACCCTTAAATATAGACAAATCTCTCCATGGCCATTCCTAGACTCACCCTGACATTGCTGAGACCCTTGTGATGTTGATGCAGACTCTTGGGCACATTTAGCAGGAAGCTCTTGGTAACTACTCTTGTTTTCCTTGGATCAGTGATACCTCCTCCACACAGTCGCTGTGCTAGGGTCTAGCATGAGACGTTTAGGTCAGGCCTAAACCAAGCAGTGTCATTTCACCCCACCCTGGAGAACGATTAATGGGTCAGGGATGGTCATGTGACCAGCACTGCCTCGTCAGGTGGAAGAAGACGTTTGCCAGGGTCTTCTGGAAAGAAGAGTCTTCATTCTTTGGAGAGAGCTTCCAGAGGTAGACCTTGTATGTGGGAGAGGGACTTTGTTGCCCTTGGAGTCACTGACAGTCCCAAGGGAAACCACCTGTAGGAGAAGCTGACCCCACAGAGGGCAGAGTGGAAGGAGAGGAAGAAATGGGTTCTGGAAGATGCTATTTAGCTATAGAATCTAAACTTTTTCAATTTCATGGGTCAAAAAGTACCCTTTGTTGCCAAGTTGAATTAGATTTTCTGTTACTGGCAACCAAAAGGATTCTAACTGATACAAGGACAGTAGGAATTTGAGAAATGTGTGATTTTGAAAGAGACTGTGATGAGTGAGTCAGTGAGAAATAGAAGGAGTGGATATTTGAGCAGAGATGTTGGTTTTCTGGAAGAAGTCATCAGGAAAGCAAAACCAATATATAGAATATATGGATTTTATGTAAGTTCCTCAGTCTGTAGACACTTATTAAAAGAGAAATCAGATGTAGTTGTTGAAAACAGAGTCTATTGGTTTAGATAGCCCTGTGTTTATAGCCCTCAATTCTCCTACTTATCAACTCTGTGATCTTAGAAAGTTATTTTACTCTCAAAGCCTCAGCTGCCACACCTGTAAAAAGGGAAGTGTACCTCTCTCGTAGAGTTTTTGTGAGAGTCAAATAAGATCATGTGTCTAAGTTGCCCAGAATAATGCCTGGTATATAGTGAGCACTCACTAAACTTAGCTGCTATTATCATTATGACCAATATTAATATTATTAATACTACTGTAGTTAGCTGCCTAATGTATTCTGGAGAAAAATAGAAGGCAGGTAGGTTGATGGTTATAAAATTAATAGAATTCTGAGTTATCTATAGTATAATGCATAAGTATTCTTCAGTTTTCTTTTAGTCTTTTTAATATGCAGAAGCTATAACTTAGCAATTACAGATTCTTTATTATCAATGTGCTATTTGAAATTTATTAACATTTCTCATGGATGCTGCTAACCAGGGTGTCACATGGTTATGGTCTCGTTAGGGACCTAAGACAATATTTAGCTCAGATTACAGGTTATGTCTTAATTATTAGTGCCAGCCAGATAATTCATGGCTCCAATCACTCTGTCCTTAATTATTTGGTTCTTTTAGCATGAATCCTGTCCTTAACTGACTCATTCTTTATTTGAATTTTCATTTGTAGGTTCAGATATAGTAAAACTCCCTAGGAATTAGTGTCTACAAGTGAAGAGGTTTTTCTAAGGAACTAGATCATAATTTAGGGGACAGTTTCCTGTCTGGTATTCTTAGGCGCTCAGATTCAGGATCTGTAATTACTAAAGGTTTTTAGGATTATAGCAGTTTACATTGGTCTTAATTTGTCATCATTTTGAGAATGCAGAATTCTGTCATCTGTATTGTCTCAAACAATTTTCTTGACAACTCTGTGGGGGGAACATCATCATCCAACTTGAAGCTGACAGAGCGTCACGAGTGCAGCTCAGCGTGACCCCAGTGGCTGCTGTCAGCTCTCGCCCTGGTGTGACTTCTCCCCATGCCTCCTGGCTCCTGAGGTCACCCACCTTTGACATTTTTAACTTCACAACCTCAGGTAAGTAGCAGTTGAGCAGCAAGGATACAAAGAGAGCAGCATTCAAGATTTCTGTCCATCAGAGTTTGATAAACAATTTGGCTATTATCATTATTAAATGATTAATTATTAGAAAAGGTAAACATTAGATGAGAAATTGATTGTCAACTAGGAGGAGAGAAGGATCATATGATTGGAAGGAGGCACATTTCATCTTCAAATAACTGAATAATTAACTGGAATATCTGAGCACAGAGAATTTAAAGATTGGGCTTGCCCTGGCTCAGGCGTGTGGGGAAGAGATCTTCTGGGTGAATATGCTTATGTGCCAAAGACCTTGAGATAAGCATTTCCGCCAGCCAGCTTCTAAACATGGGCCTGTGGCATTTCTGTGCTTAATTCAGCAGCACAGCCTTTGGGAAAGGTCCAGTGTGATTTTTAACCTTATGATAGGATGAGTGATGATGAACAGATCCACGGAGGGCCCAGGACAGGGCATAGGGAGGCCCTGGACTAGGGCGGGAAGCCTGGTGTTCTCATCCCAGCGCTGCCTCTCTCAAGCCACAGTCTTGAGCTAATTTCTTAAACTTCCTGGACTTCACTTTCCCTCTCTATAAAATGAAATGTATGGCAAGGTGAGCCTGGGGTCCTTCTCAGCTTCAAAGCCCTGATGTTCTAGGAAAGGCCCTATCCCCAGACACTGTTCTGGCCATGGCCAGGAACAGATGGATGGTTTAGAAAACAACACATAGAGGACTGCTCCATAACCTTCCCCATTGAAATAATTAAACCTGGGTATGGTCATTTGTGCCTGAAGCTATATTTTAGGTGTTCCAGGAAAGCCTGTGGACAGTTCACGAAACAAATCAAATGCAACAAAGGGAAGAGAAGTGTGAGTTATTACTTCAAACTATGCCAGATTCAGAGCTGTAGGCCAGGAAAGAAATAATGCTGCTTGAGACCACAAAAGGAAAAGAATTTGGAAATATGTCTCCTGTCCCCAATTCACCCTTCTGTCATACAGCCCTTCACTGACCCGATGGTGTGTGCTTCCTAGAACAATAGGCCATCAACTCACGTAGTGCTGGGGATGACAAAAAAACAGGCAAACTACACAGGACGCTGCAACAGGAAGTTGTGACTCTACTGGCAGAACAGGTTAGTTTTTCTCAGCCATTAATTCACCTGCAGGGCCATTCAAAAAACGTTTATTGAGTTATAGTGTTTCAATAAAGTTGAATTACATTCCCTTCACTTAACCTCTATTGTTCTTAGTTGTGAATAATTTTATTCTTGCTATTTGTGAAGACTCTGAATGTATAATTACAAATGGTAAAAAGCAAAAGGGTGAACTGTGACAAGATGTACATGAACTCCACAAGCCACAGCCAAGGGTAGACACCGTGCTGAGCTGTGTAGACCAGGGAACACCTGCTTGTTGCAGGATCTGAGGAACGTGGGGGATTAGTATGTCCGTAATATTAGCTGTGAATTCCTCGTTTACTCAGTGATTTTATGTAATCTATTGCTTAGACTACGTAGAACTCAATCTTTCATGGAAAATGTTCTTATTTAACCCTGTGAAATATAATAGCTATGAAACCTAGACCACTGAGCAGTTTTGAGTAGCATATATGGCCAAAGCAGGATACAAGCAAACTCAACCCTTCTGGTCTACGTGTGACACAGTCATGAGGACAAACCATAAAAAGAAAATAAATTTAAAAATAAACAAAAAAACAAAAGCCAGGAGCATTAAAACACAAAGCAATCACACAGAGATCAGAAGAACATTGTCTGTGCCTTCCGTCTCCCCACTCCCACCCCTTTTAATAACTTAAACAGTTGCCTCTGATCCTTTCTTGGGATGGTGGACAATACCACATGCTGTGGTCCACCCTGCACTCTGGCAATTCTGTCTACTGCATCATGGCTGGACATCAGAGCACACTGGGAGAAGCCAGCTGGACCTGGGCAGGAGGCGCAATACCAACAGTGTGTCCAGCAGGCTGCTGGCATGAGGCTGGTGAGTGGATGAGCCTCCATTCCAGAAACAACTGCCAGGAAGTTTATGCCTTAATCAGCCACTGCTTCAGTGAGGGCTGAGCTGCTAACTAAGTCTACTCAAAGTGGTAGGCCAAACTCTAACCTGAGGATCCTGAGAACCAGCAGATATTTTGATTTCACATTTTATTAAGCCAGGGGGGGACACTGCTTTTACAATTGGAGCAACACCTCTATCCTCTTACCTAATTGTAACATTAGCACATCTGTGGTTCTTTGGATGAAAGTGGAGCAACCTAGTGCCCATTGGAGTCCATCAGTCAGTCTAACGGCCAATCTGTTGGTCCTCAGTGTAACAGCCAGTCTCCTATTCTTATGCCATTTTCCTAGGTGCAAGATTTTTCTTATTAGCCAACAGGTTCCAGCTTCTCGTTCTGTGACTTACAGTCATGAAACACTTTTTTCCTCCCAGGGCTCACCACGGTCTCCTCTTATTGTCTTGTCTATTGTCTGCCTGCTTTTCCTTGCTTCTGCGCCAGCTCTTAGGCTGTCTGGCATTGCCACAGAACACCGTGGGATAGCGTAGATGCTGTACCACAGTTCCTTAGGTTGAACCTTATCTGGGTCCTCACAAATGCCTGGTAATCCATATATCATATTCATCTGTATTGAATTCTTTTTGCTAATTTTAGAGGCTGTTGTACTGGACTGGCACTGTTACTCACAAGCTGTGTGTTCTTTGGCAAGTTCTTTAACATCACCATCTGTGAAGTGCGTGGTTGGATGGAGCGGTCTCCAGCCTCCCCGACTCTAAGCAGAGGCCGTGTTCTGAGCCTTCTCAGTCTTCCTCAGACACCAGTTCTTCACCATGTCCTTCTTCTCACAGACAGCATCGGTTTCAGCTTTGTTGAGACACATTCATGGGTTCCCTAGTTTTTCCTTCTCTCTGTAACTGCTCTGTCATTCACTACTGTCTTCGAGAAAGAGAGGGCTTGACCCTTGCCAAGGCTAACTCATCCTACTGCACTAGTCTCCCTTTTCTCCAGTGATTTTATATGTTTTACTGACATATTGAAATTATGGAAAAATTCGCATTTATAAATATTTAATAAGTACATAATTTAATAAGTACATACATTTAATAAATACATAAGTAATCAATTCCCCACTTCCCATTCAATCCTACTCTCCAAAGATAACTAATTTGCTTGATAGTCTTCCAGAATTTACATATACATATGTATCATATATATAAACATACAGATATGTATATATAATAAATGTGAATCATGTTATACATGTTATCCTGCAATGTATTTTAAAAACTCAACATTTTATCCCTTTCAAAAAACATTTCTTGAGCACTTAGTATGGGTTGAGCTCTATGCTAGGGCATGGTGGGAAAACAGACATGGTTCCTGCCCCTGTAAGTGGAACTGACAGATCACTGGGAAGATATTTCGAGCTTCGTTTCATTTCAGTACATACATACTTTGCTCATTGTTTCTAGTAACTGCATGGTATTCTCTAGAAGAGATCTATCATAATTTAAACATTAGTTTATTGAAGGACATTCAGGTTCTCCATTTTTTGCTATTACAACTAATATTACAATGAATATCCTTGCACACTTGCATGAGTTTTTCTGTAGGACAGAATTATATTAGTGAAATTGCCAGATTGAAGGATATGCATACTGAAAATTTTGATTGATATTGTCACATTACTCTTTTAAAATGCTGTATCAGTTTATCCTCTACCAATAGCAACCAGACTCCTAATCTCAGTTCCTCCATCCTCTTTGAAACTGTTTTATCAACTATCCTCCCTTTTGTTTGCATCTATAATCGCTCCCTTTGCCTGTAAAAGAGTTTAGGGCATTTTGCCTCTTGCAAATGTGAATATTCTCTCTATTCTGCTGTCTGTTAAGATACTGACCTATCTTTTTCATTCCCTTCATCACTGACTTACTAAGTCAGTGCTCTTGGCTGTTACTTCCTCTGTACTCCCTCAATTCTTAGCTCTTTCCCTAAGGTTTAGGTCCTCATCATAATGCCACAATGCTTTCCAGAAGGTCCCTAGTCACCCTGAAGTGCTACATTCAATGGCATCTTAGTCTTTTAAACCTCTGGGTAGCATCTTTTCCTTTTCAAGACTTTCTCCTCTTTCATCTACTGCAGAAATATACTTCTCTTGTTCTCTTCTTAACTTCCTGATGGCTCCCCAAATATAGGGAAACATTCTCCCTTTTGCATTCTTTCTTTTCTCCTCATCATTTTCTTCCAGATCCAACTTGCTTGCCTTGGCTTTCATTATTGCTTCTATGTACGATTGAAATCTTCATCTCTGGTCAGGACCTTTCTGATAAGCTCTAGACCTGAATTTCTAATTGCTGGAATGTTATACCTCACAAAGGACCTTTCCATCAATCTCAGCATGCTCAGAATGGATTTTATCATTTTCTCCACCTGAAATCTTCTTCATTCTTTCTTTCTTGTTAAGAGAATCACCATTCTTCCAGTCATACAAGCTCGAAATATCTGCATAATTTTTACTACTACCTTTTTCTTGCACCTCATTTCCCATCCATTGCCAAGTCAATGGATTCTACCAAAGCAGCATTCCATAAAGCAGCATCTTACAGATTAATGAGTTAAATGAATTTTTTAAAAGTTTAAACTGCATTACTTTCATGCTTTGCATTGTAGATCTCTGTATTTGTACAGGTCCTATACATCTCTCCATTTGTTGGACCAAAAATATTTTTCAAGAAAAGCCTGTTGGGGTTTCTCAGGAAGTTAAGGAATACATTTTGGTCAATGCAGTACAGAACAAAATGTCATTCTCCAATAAGAGCACTTTGATGTATTGTTTCACTGAATGCATTTAGAAATGAGCTATATGAGAGGGCCAAATCTGGTGAGAGCCATGCAGAATGAGAGGGGTGGGCTTCTTGCCTGACGTTGTCTTTGATTCCAGAGAGTAAACATCTGTGCAGTTTATTGCAGGTGAGTTTTATAATCAGTGTGAAAGTAATCACAGATGCACAGGCATTTAAAAAATGGGTTAAAACAATTTCATACTTACTCACTATTACCCTTGCTTAAAATTCTTTTAGGTGATCATCAGACATCTCACTCTGTCTCTAATTTGATCCTGCTTGGATTTATAAAAGAGCTGTCTTTTAAGCAGTATTTACTAATTTCCATTGAAAGCTACTATTTTCTTGTGTCACCAAGTGGAAAAACTATGCTCCAAGAGTATTCAAATACACTGATAAATTTGGCTTCTATAAAAAGTTAACTATAAACTGACACAAGTGAACGAATACATTACACTTTCTTTTAGGTCCTAGAACTGACTTTGGTTATATCTATCCTAACCTGTATATAGCTCTGAAATTATGGCCTGGAAACTATACTTACTGCTACGATAGCACTATTTTATGTTTCTTTTCACATCAAAGAATATTTTCAGAATACAGTAAGATAGAAATGTATGGAAAGATGGAAAACAAATATCTCATTTGTATGTGCTTCTCTAAAAAATGAAAAGATACACATTTTATGCAATGGCTGTGAAATGCTTACTGCAAGTGACACATTTCTAACTGCCAGGTGGCATGCTCTGCTGTACAGCAAGTGAGTGCTCAACAAGGCAAAAGTGTCAATTGGAATGCAAGAAAATGAAAAGTCCTACTCATACTGGCGTGAACCATAGGGAAATTCAGGTTCTTACATAGCAAGAGGCCTAGAAGTGGGGGGTCTAGGCACATACACAGGTTGGGTGAGCTCCAGCTCTGCTTTTCTGAGAGTCTTGGTTTTTCTTTCTTCCATAAGTTGGTTCCATTCTTAGGCTGGCAGCAAAACGCCTACAGCAGTTCCAGATCTCAGAGCTAGACTTAATGTTTTCTAGAAGCAGAGAAGGATCCAGCCCCCCGCAGACCATCCCTCAGACTTCACTGGCCAAATGGGGGTCACACAATCATTACTCACCAGTCAATGGCAATAGATCAATTACAACTTGTAGATACCAATGGCTTAGACAATAAGCCATAAACAACACGACAATAGATCAATGGTTTAGATCAATCAAGACTTAATCTTAGAGGAGGGAATGAGGTCACTATCCTCTGAATCACTTAACCTAATTTGTACTCTGCCAGCAAGAAAGGAGGGAGAATGGATGTTGAATAGATCGGTTTTCTCTGACAGAGTAACAAACCACCCAAAACTTAGTGCTTAAGACAAGTACCATTTATTTACTTCATGATTCTGGGTCAGCAAGTTAGACTGGGCTCACTTGGACGGTTCTTTGAATTTGCATGGTCTCCCACATGTGTCTCAAGTCAGTGATGGGTCAAGTCGTGGCTTTGCTTTTGGGGGTGGGCTGGCTGCCCGCTGTGGCACCTGGTCCTCCTGCAAATGCTCTGCCATTCTCCAGTAGGTTACTCTGGGCCTCTTCACATAGTGAAGGCAGAGTCCAAGAACAAGAGGGTAAGTTTCAATGTCCAAGGGCAAGGAAGTGGGGACATTTCTAGCCATATTTGCAATATACCACACTGAGCTTGCCACACTCTGCTATGGCAAATTTTAGTCAAAAATCATTAGAAGAATAAGTATACTGCTCTTCTTGTCCCTTTCCTTCACTTTTCCCACTGCAAAACAATACCACTTCATATAATAATAGTTTAAGCAAAACTTAGAAGATTTGTAGATATCGAATATATTGAATTTTTTTCTTTTCAACTATATATCTGTCTTAGGACCTGGCATGATATTAATGTACCAGCTGGAATATTTGTTAGGAAAGCTCAGCTCCTTGGCCCTTTGCCTAATCAAAGGTTTAGAAACTTGGGACTCTTTTCTAGAGATTTCTAAGCAGAGGTCAACGTATTTCAAGGTAATCCTGATTCATTAGGATAATGCTTCATGGTGTGGCAAGGCCTTTCAGTGGAAGATTAAGATACATGGTAACGATCAAGCCTTGCTGTACCTCAAAAGAGGTGTCTGTTTCATTTTATAGTTGTACAGACTGAGCTATGTAAGGAATGATTTAACTTGTTGCTTAATCACAGAGCAAACATCAGAATTGAAATATAATCTGAATTGTGATCTGAATCCTCTGCCCAACTATTTTAAATAGTTGGAATTTGGCCATTTAGTAAACTCTTTCACTCAAAACACAATTGAGAACAAGAAAGTGAACAAAGGAGGCCTTTGACCTTTAAAAGTTACATTATAAAATCCACCAAATTCATTTTACTTGGAAGAGAGCCTCATCAGACTTTCTCAGAGCTTATTTACTCTTAAGTTACACACAATCACAACAGGTCTGGCCAGTGGTTTCTAAGTCTATAGCGGATTAGAAGAGTATTTCAAAGGAGAAAAATAGGCACAAATTATATGAGAAAGTGAAGTGATAGCTGATAATTTGGCAGGAAGGAGAAGAGAGAAAATCTTTAAAAATTAAATTCAGGGATTAAAAAAATACAGCATTTGGATCCTTTCTTAAAAATGGAACTAGTTCTCTCTATTTATTGTAACTTGCACGGAGGGCATGGCTATAATTGTGATTCATGTAGCACACCCACATAATGTACATAAGTCTTGAAGGTAGTATCTACACACAGTATAATTTATCTGATTGTCTGCTTCAGATACCAGAATTTTGTTATATATGTTTGTGTTCCCCCGTCACTCCCCCAGTTCGGGGATTAGCTATAACAATACTCAGAGAAGCTCCTTAATTTGCAGAGTCATAAAGCAATAAAAAGAATTTATTGTGAATGACTGAACATGCACACTATGGAAATAATTATATACGGTCCACTGAACAGCTAACTTAATCATAAAATGCAACTACAATATACAGATTTTCACGAGCATGGTTCTACTGGTAACTTTGAACCCTTCAGCACCAGAATTAGCAGAGCCCTTCCCACTCCGTGGCGTAGGGCTCATCACCAGGCTTCCTTCACGGTCTGGAGTCTGCACTGGCCGCTGACAGCGCTGGAGGAGCCACTCCAGCTACTCCGCATCCAGGGGATGCGGCCCCTGCTTGACTCTAAGCTAGGAGGCATGCTTGTCTGAGAGTGCTTGGCATTATGTTGTGGAGTTGAACATCCTCATAGCCTGTGGCCCACTGACTCTACTCATAGGTATGTTCCTAGGGAAACTGACACATGCACAATAGGACATAAGCACAAGAATGCGGTACTGTTCACAACAAGGAAAATACAAAAACAGTCCAAATGCCCTGCCAAGGGGAGGCCGGGTGAACAACTGTAATAATTAGACAAAGGAAGATGACTGAATGAATGGATCAATTCTGACAATATAATGTTAACTTAAAAACATTAAGTCCCCCAAGAATACTTACAGCATGATATTCTTTTTCTAAAGTTAAGAACAAGCAAAATAAAACATACATTTTGGAATGTGTGTGTGTATATATATATATATATATATATATATATATGAAATAAGACAATTCTAAAAAGGAAAGCTAGGGAATGATCAACATAATATTCAAGATGGATGATGTTACTTTGGGGGGTGGGGGGTGGGCTGCTGGGAGAGGGGAAGGAACCATGTGGATATATGTAGGTTATTTCCAAAGTTCTTTTCAAAGTTCTAGGTTTGTAGGGAGGAGGGGCAGTTTCATAGATGCTTATTAAATTATTTTAAATGTTAAAGAGTTAGCTAGATAAATAAAAGTAGGACATACGTGCATCAATACGAGTATGTCATAACACAAAAGTGTGATTAATCCAGTTCTTTGTATCTGAAGGCCAATGGAGAATCTGGGAGGATACTTTGGAAAATTAGCATCTGAGGTCTCCAGGAGTCGATCTGTAAGAGAGCGATTCTTTAAACTACCACTACCTCTCCCTCACCCCACCGAGGGAGAATGGAGGGTGCCTCGGTGGAGAGAGTGGGAAGGAGAGAGCATGGTGTCTTAATGTAGTTATCTCACAGCTATCCCCACATCTGTGCTTCCCAGCAGGTTGGCTTGCCAAGCTTGGAGGCTGACTCCATTTCCGCCACTGCATATCAGAAGGCCACCAAGCATCTGTGCTGTGTGTGACTGGGACCCTGAAACCCAGCCTATTTCGGTGTATTTTGCATGTCCCCCTCTGTGAAGTGTGCTGGAGATAAAAATGACATAACGAGAAGGGTGCGTTTCATTAGCACATGCCTTGCAATATTCCCCCCACCTCCTAATGATGAACCATACTTTTGTGGTTTGGGATAGAACCTTAAATCCAAGTTTTTATAAGAGTCTTACATTCTGAATACAGTTCTAGATTAGTTTTCAGAGACAGCGCATTACCCAAGAACCTAAGAAATAGACATTCTGCATAATCCAAGGTAGAAGAGTTTAGTTGTGTTTTTTTTTTTTATTCTCTCTACAGTTGGTGAGAGACAAGTTATGGCAGCCAGAGCAGCGCTCTAGACCTCTAGAAAGAAGTGTTCCTGCTAAAGACAATCATGAACATGTAACCAAGATGCAAACCTTGGCTCCATCTCTCCCCCACCCCCACCCTGTGCGGCTCCACCCCGGCAGGCCGCTAGAGCAAGGCCCTGCCTAAGCCAAGGCCCCGCCGCTGAGCAGGACTCGGTCCGCGGCTCAGCAGCTGTGCTTCTTATACAGCGTATTTGACTTACAGGATTTGTGACTAAAGTTGTATCTTTTCCCTTCTCCACCCAAATGAAATCATTTCCTTCTACCATCCTGCAGCTTAATTCTCATGGAAGAGAGGAGTTAGGGTTGTGAGGGAGACAGGGAGGGAAGGGCAGGAAAGGAACAGGCAGCTTATAAACACGCAAGGATTTAATATTCGAGCTGGAAAGAAAGCTCACACTCGCAGAAGACCACAGTGTTTAAGGACCTGAATTTGCCATGTTTCTAAAGATCACTTTTCCCATCTTTCCCAAGCCAGATCCCAGAAAAGTACCATGCTGTCCCCCGGAAGGAATCCTTGTTCATTTGCTGTATTTTGCCTTTTCTTTTTCAGGGATCGTGAGGGCTTTACAATATCAAAATCTTGTTGGGAGTTAACATGCAATTTTCAAAGTCATGTTAAATCACTGGATGGAGAATGTACTCCCTAATCCTCATAAACTTGCGGAAATGGAAAATGGCATGATTTGCCTTTTATCCACAGCATATGAAATTTGAAAAATAGCATAAAGACTGTCTCCAAACCCTTTCTCTGCCTTAAAAATGGCATTGCCATCTAGAGAATGAATATATGCATTCACACATGCTGTCAGCTATCTTGATAAAATGATGTTTCCATAATATAATGTTATTTCTTCAAACCACATTCAATATTCTCGGCTGCCAGATGACAAGGGGGTAAAAGCAGGACACTTTAAGGGCAGAGGACAAAGACTCAGGATAATGTAGTTCGAAATTTGCTGCTCTTCTTGCCTGTCCTGTTTGATTTTTGAGATGGGTGGGGAAGAGACACATAGGAGATTTGGGGAACACTAGTTGTCCTGGTGTTGGCAATGATTTGGAGAGCATTTTCATTTACTCTCATATCAAATGCTCCAAAGTTGTGTGAACATGGACTAATAGCAGGAGAAAAAGACCCTGATGCTCCCAAGCTGCCTTCAGGCAAGTGCCAGGGTGACTGCTATCAAGGGATGGCCTCTCTTGAGTTCCCTTCCAAATAGGGCAGTCACGAATGGAATGAATTATTGGCTTAAGGTACTTAATAAAGTCATGGTGGAATCTCTTTATTGTTGTATTCCAGCTCTGACCTCCCCCAGTACATGCACGCAAACACACACACACACACACACACACACACACACACACACACACACACACCTACTTAGCTTCAATTCTGCTTGAGAGAATTTTGTTTTTAGTTTTAGTTTTGTTACATAAAAGACAAGATGAGGTTGGACACGGTGGCTCATGCCTGTAATTCCAGCACTTTGGGAGGCTGAGGCAGGAGGATCATTTGAGGCTGAGAGTTTGAGACCAGCCTGGGCAACACAGTGCAACCCCATCTCTACAAAAAAGAAAAATTAGCTGGGTATGGTGGTGCATGCTTGTAGTCCCAGCTACTTGGGAGGCTGAGGCAGGAGGATCACTTAAGTCCAGGAGTTCAATGTTCCAGTGAGCTACAATTATACCACTGCACTCTAGCTTGGGCAACAGAGTGAGACCCTGTCTCTAGGAAAAAAAAAAAAAATTGCAAAGATAAGTAGCTTGAGGCCTTCAAAGGATTTGTAAACTGCTGATGGTAAAAACAAAAAAAATAGATAATTGGTCAAGACTAAATTCTTAACCATGTTTATTACATGTTTAAGGATTATTGTTCCTTTGGCCTCATCTGCATCTATATCAACACAAATTAGATTGTAAGTCAGACAAGGGTAGGAGCAGTGACCATATGCTCTATATTTTCTAAGGTAGCCCTGATTTCAGATGTTCTGCTCCATGGTCCCCCAAATATCCTCAAATTGATTAGAAGATCTGCCCCATAGCTCCTCTGTCTACATAGCTTCATGTTTAGAAAGGTTCTTGTCTCTGGAAGGCTTGTGTGACAAAAAAAAAAAAGAAAGGTTCTTAATTAAAGCTTTTTGGTGATGGTAGTGGAACAGGGAGCTTAAATGGCATGTCACAATTTATAGCTGATTAGAGGAGACACCTAGGTCAGGGTCTCTACGGAGTGTCGCTCCCACGAGTGGACACCTTGGTTTTATTATTCTCAGAAATCCAGAGGAGGGAGTCCTCCCAGAGCACCTGTTTTTCTTGATAATGTGAAATTTAGTGTTGGCAGGAACTGTACAAATAAATGTCTTATTTTCAGGAAATGATCTTCATCTCGTAAATTTTTGCCAAAACATGAATATAATTAAAATATATCCCGAAGTGAACTTAGAATCATTCTGGAACAGCAAAGCTCCCCAGTGAGATGAGATTTGCCTTCTCTCTTTTTTTTTTTTTTAGTTAATCTTTGAAAATTAAATTTTACATTTTTTATTTTTCTCTTCAGTTTTCTTGATAACTTTTTCAGCAGTTCAATTGAAGAATTTGTCTTTTTTTTCATTCTAATGGACTGCTATAGCAATTTTAGAATTTTGTGTGCTTCAATGTGGATCTTGTGTTTTAATCCCCTCCCCAAGACCCTCCGCCATATGCACACACTGGGAAGGTGGCTTCTCTGGGCCACTGACTCAGCAGCACAATGACATCTGCTGTGGGTGCTCAGCGGCACAGCTGACATGGATTTGAAAAGTGAAGTGTTAGAGTCATTCAGGGAGCAGAGCAATTTCCTCTGTCAGAGATGAACACTTGGATTAACAGAGAGTACTTCGTTCCCATAAAAGTTGGAGTCTGAAATAAGTGCCCGAAGCAAATCTCTTGACCCTGAAGTTGAGGCTAACTGCTCTTGGACAGGCTCAGAAGTTGGAAAAAATGCTGTTAATAGAGTTTAATGGGGTGAATGATATTTCCAATAGAGTCTTCAAAAGCTCTTCAAGCTGCAATTAACATGTACTATTTAATATTTGCTTAAGAATGACTTCACCCATTGGCAACCATTGATCCTTATTTATGGATATTACTTTTTTAGAGACATTAAAGTAATATAAATAAAACATTTGATGTTTATCTTTAGTATTTTCTCTTCCTGCTCCAGCCATACCAAAGTTCTTAAAATGTTCTGAACAAGCCATGTCATTTTGTTGTTAAGCTTTAAACAAGCTGTTGTTTCTTCTAGGAAAACTCTATGCTTTCTCCTGCCTCTCTTTGCTGGGATAATTGCTACTCATTGCTTTAGGAAACAGGCTCCTAGTTGGGTGGGATGCCACTCCTGTGAGCTCCCTGAGCCCCTGGCCTTCCCCTCACCTCACTTGTCACACTTTTCCTTGTCTGCCAGGACTGTCTGCCACTTGTACCATAGCTGTTCTCTCCAGTGCTTGGCACATACTAGACACTCAACTAATACATGTTAATAAATGAAAGAAGGAGGAATAGAGGAATGAACAAATAAGTAAATCACTCTCCAATTAGTGGAAGCAGAGTAGCTTTCAAATCTACTTTAGGATCACTTGGGCTCCTTTTATACAAATGCACATTCTCAGGTAGGTTCTAACTGCAGGGATTAAGCATGAAACATAACGGGGCATGTGGCAAGCTGCAGATAATCTGTGATAACAGAGCATAAAATGCGAGACAGAAGTGAAGGGAGGTGAGGCTGGAGGAAGGGCCAGGCTGCAGGATTTGGAGGAGCCTGCCAATGAGCTCGGGCTTTACCAGCCACGCAGGCGATGGGGAGCCAGCAGAGGGCTTCACGTATGGGCAGGTTTCTGGCGTCTGTGTAGAAATTAAATTTGGCGTTGCTCCTCAACCTTGGCTGCGTGCTGGAATTATCTGAGGAACTTAAACAAGCAATGATGCCTGGGTTCACCCCAAGAAATTCTGGTTTAATCACTCTGGGGTGTGGCCTGGGCTTTGGAATGGTGTTAAAGCTTCCCAGGTGATTCTAATATAAAGTCAAGATTGAGAACTACCAGAAAGAAGAGAAAATTCATCCATACAATTTGGCAATCAATTAACTCTCTTGTTATATCTTTTAAATTGTAGTTGTATATTGGGGAAAAGCAAATTCAAAAACTAGCAAATGAGATATCGTTTGCATAAAAACTGCAGTGAGATATCACTGCACATCCACCGGAATGGTTGGAGAGAAACATGGCAGTCACACTACGTGCTGGAGAGACCGTGCAGACGCTGGCTCTCGCATGCACAGCTAGTGGATATAGATGGCAGTTTCTTACAAAGCTAGCCATGCAACCATCGTACAACCTAGCATTTTCATTCCTGGACATTTATCCCAGAGAAATGAAAATGTAGGCTGACAAAAAACTTGTATGTGAATGTTCATAGCAGCTTTAATTGTAATAGTCCAAAACTGAAAAGAACCCAAATATCCTTTAATGAGCGAGTGGTTAAACAAACTCTGGCATGTCTGTATCATGGAATACTACTTAGCAATAAAAGGAACAAGTTATTGACACATGCAACAACTTGGATGGATTTTGAGGGCATTATGCTCAGTAAAAGAAAATAATCTCAAAAGGTTACATACTATATTATTCTGTTTATATAACATTCTTGACATGACAAAAGTATAGAAATGGAGAACAGATTAGTGGTTACCAGGGGACATTGATGAAGGTAGGTGTGACTACAAAGGGGTAGCCTACTGTGGTTCCTTCACGGCAATGGAATAGTTTTGTATCTTGATTATGGTGGTGGTTACAGGAATCTATACGGGAGGTTCAATTTTGCCTAGAACTACACTCACTCATTCACACCCTCCCACACACATTAACTCCCCCTCTTGGCTAATTGAGTGGCAGGTAAAAACTTTTGAAAACTGAATTTGTACTCTAGTTATCAGTATTGTACCAATGGCAATTTCCTGTCTCTGTTTTTGTATTAATACTATAGTCACTTAAAAGGGCACCATGGAAACTGGGTTAATGGTTCACAGGACTCTGAACTATTTTTGCAACTTCCTGTGTGTCTGCAATTATTTCAAAATAAAAAAATTATGGTTGTATAGTGTTATTTATTAGTTGTATTTTTTAAATGCCATGTGTATATATGGAGAACACAAAGAAAAAATTTTGTAAAATTATGTAATGAATATTTTGTAAATTAAGGTATATTTAGCTACAATTTCCCATTTTTCCCATGTACGGTGACTTTTGGGACACCCTGTACTTTAATTCCATAGCTAGATCAGAGATTAAAGTATAGTGACAATGTCTCATAGTACTAATTCAGGGGTGGGGAACCTGTGGCCTTAAGGCCACATGAGGCTTTCTAGGTCCTTAAGTGCGGCTTTTTGAATGAATCCAAATTTTATTTTTAATTTTATTTTTATTAATATGCTTTTGTTTTTATTTTTAAAATGATTATATTTAAAATATCAAAAAATAAAATTTCAACAAAGTAATCCTTCCAGATTGACTGGAAAAATTAGAACATTAATAAGCCATGAAGCCTAAATTGACAGCTGCTACACTTATTATTTAATTCTAACTTCCTCCTCATGACTGGGGCCACTATTGCACAAGGCTGGTTGGCGAGAGTTTATGGGAGTCTAGTTTGCCAGTCTATTATCAGCTTTTGACAATGGTGTGTTGTGTTTCTGTTTGAAGTGGAATTTGTGATTAGTTGCATAGCTCAACAGTATTTTTCAATTTTGTCTGCTTACCAGCCCTTCATGTCAAAGAAGTCCAAGAGAATGCTGAAGGAAGAAAACATTCTTTAATGAAGATTGGGAATTGCAATATTCCCAATTGTTTCTGCTAAAGATAAGATTGCTTGCTCTGTGATAATGCAATATCAATGTTAAAGAAATTCAATGATCATCAGCATTATAACACTCATAAAGACCACAAATATTTTAAATTAGAGGGAGAGACACAAAAGTTCGTATTGCAGAAATTAAAAGATGAAAAGCAAAATCAAAGACAATTCTTTCAAGCAGCAGTAAGACCTGGAGATAATGCCACTGAAGCAATAAAGTAGCTTATACACTCGGGAAAAAGAGGGAAGCTATTCATTGATGCAGAAATTGTGAAAGAATGCATTGTCAAAGTTGTAAGATGCTTAGACCCTGATAATGTTTCAAAGTACAAGCAACTGCCCCTTTCTAGGAGAACTATAACTGATTGGAAACATGAATTAGCCTTCAACTTAACAGAAAAACTTCGTGTAATATTTTGAAAAGAAAAAATATATTATTCAATCATTTTGGATGAATCAACTGATACTACTGACTTGGCACAGGCTTTACACTTCATTCGAGTCATAACAAAATTTTCTTTGCTATGAAGAGGTACTCGTTTGGGGCAATCTTGCAAACGGAATATGGGGAATAAATATATTTAACAACTTTCAAGATAAAGTGGTTGGACTGAATTTGGTAAATTTAGTGAGTAAATTCAATATGTAAAAATGCTATACCTTCCATGACAGGAAAACATGAAGGGTTTACTACACAGATAAAAAATAGTGTTAACAGATCCAGATACTCTCATTTCTTTTCATTGTATCTTGTATCAGCAAAATCTCTGTGCTAAAGCTACTATTTTAAGTGACACTTTGCAACAAGTTATAAGTACTGTTAACTACATTCCTGTAAATGCAACATGGCATTGTCAGCTTCACAACATGTTAAAACTGAACAATGAGGTATTTATTCAGTGTGGATTTGCCATATCATTCTAAAGTGCATTGGCTAAGTTCCTTGGCTATCACAGGGACAATTGTTAGCCAAAATTTTATTTCTGCAAGGACAGATAGTTAAATTTTATGAACCACAGAATCAGCAACATGAGTTATTGAAAGAAGATTTCTATAGGAATGCAGCATTTCTGGGTGCTATCGTGTCAAATCAAAACGACTTGGATATTTCTTTGCGAGGTAAAACTAAGTCTTATATGATACGTGGCAAAAAATCCAAGCATTTTGAAGAAGTTTCTTCAAAACATTTCTTCTTCAAAAGGAAATTTCAGATGAACATTTTCCCCAGTTAGCAGAAGTCTCTGATGAGCAGGATGATATATGTGAACCACTTGAAGAATACACAGCTGTTATAGACCTATTAATTGAAGAATACAATGAAAGGTTCACTGACTTTGAGAATCATGACATCACACTCAAATTAACATTTTAGCCTCACCTAATTGATATCACCAAGGCACATAAAGAACTATATAGATGGAATTGATTGAACTCTTGGTAGATATTTTAAAGCCATTGTCTGATGCTAAGAAAGATCTGATTGAAATATGAAAAAATGCAGTAGAATACTCACACCATTGGCATCATACCCGAAAAATGCTTTCTTGCTTTTCAACTCTCTATTGCTGTGAATCTACATTCTCCTACCGAACCCAAATTGAGACACCTTTAAGGTCACAAATGACTGATACCCACCTAGAGGATCAACTGAAACTGTGGCCCTCAATGCTGAAACCAAACACTCAAATGCTTTCTAACAACAAACAGACACAACAAAGTCATTAAAAGGTTAGTTAACTTTACAATTAACAAACAGTTTTCATATTTTGAAATTATTAAGTACCTAGTAGTTAGATTTTTACAAAATAATATACAGTTTTAAGTATACCTAATTGAAATTTCTTGAATGTGGCCTTATTTGATTACAGCTAAATTAATGCAGACTTCCAACATGAAAAAGTTTCCCACACCTGTACTAATTCAAGTCACTTTAGTTCAATTCAATTCAATTAAAGTCAATTCATTTCAATGAATGTTTGAGGGACTACTAGACATGAAATGAAGTTGCTCACCTCACCTTTAATATTATATTGTTCATCCAGCCTAGCATAGTGATATGTACACAGTAAGACCTCAAAACATAGTATAATTTGAATTTGATCTTATTAATTGCCTTATTAATTTTTATGGTGCTAGGTGAAAGATCCCTTATTTACCTAAATGCTGCATTTTCTTTGTTTTCTTTCCCTGAAAAGATCAAACATACATGTAAAGAAGATACCTTTTTCAAATTAATTTCTATTATCTAGATTTTCAAGTCACAAGGACTGATGAAAATATTTATATGCTCCATAAATTTATTTCAGGTTTTAAGCTGCAAATATGTTTTAGTATGTTATTTTATATCAAAAGACATAATATATATTTCTATGCTTATCTTGAAATTAGGACAAGACAGTTTAGACTAGCAAACTATATTCTTGATCTTTTTTTTTTTTTTAAATAATAACCAAGCTTAAATTTGTGGGGAGGAGGCCAATTTTCTTAATGCTTTCTACGTGGTTCAATATTTCCAGACAGCAATTACAAGGCAAATATCATTTCAGTAAATGAGACATTCTTGTTTTCATGTACTGATTGGCTTTATTACACACTAAGGTTAATTGGGAGGCTTCTCAGGCTTATCTGGGTGATGAGGAACAGCTGCAATAGATTGCACTCCCCCACTGCCCCCATTCCACATCGTTCTGACACAGCACCACCCAAACAAAACCTCACGCAATTTGAGTGTCATTAACCTTCACTGCAAACTCTGGTTGCAATAGTATCTAAGATAGTATCATAGGCCACCAGAGGGAAATAAAAAGCCTGAGAGAAAATGTTCAAATTAGAAGGGGTAGTCACCCCAGACCCCAGCTATAGGATTTGGTTACTGGAGTTCCAATGTACTGTACTTAACTAGACAGTTCTTTTTCTTACATGAATACGTGGCACCACTCCTTGCAAAAATGTACTTGCCTAATACAAATGTCCTAAATGCCAGATTTTTATATCTTTGATATAAGAATCACATTGGTAATTTCAGTAGCAAGATGAGAAAGGATGCCTTTGACTGCTTTGAAGAGCTTGTAAAGTGCTTTACCTGTCAATGTTTTTAATAACAACAGCTAATCTGTTTTAGTACTTATTATGTGCCAAGATCTGGACCATTTCTCATATACCAACTCAGATAATCCTCCCTAAAGCCTAGGATAGAATTATTATGCATGCATTACAAATGATGCCTAGCACACTTATGAAATTTGCCCAAGGTCACAGAACTGGTAGGTGTTAGAGCCTGGGCTCGATTCCAGGTACATTTGTTTCCCCCCAACTTACTCTCATCCTAATGGGAAGGTTAACAGAGAATGCTTTATAGGGAATTTACTGAGAGAAGGTTTCCTGGTAGATTAGTTTGTAGGTCAGCAGATATTTTTCCAGTTCAGTTACCAATTGGCCAGGTCGCTAAGTCGATAACCAGGACCCTCTGTGGTTATCTACGTGCATATTTGGGATGAGGCTGCCTTCCATTGTGTGGGATTGTGATGCTTTGATGTTTGCTAGGGAGTTGAAGTGTGTAGGTCAAAGCAATTTGCTTAGTGATGAAGGAAGAGGCTGCCAGTGATGCTTGAGATGGAAGATGGATGTGCACCATCAGTGCCCCTCTTACTGGCTTCTCCTCATCCAAAGGCCCCTCTTCCCCACCCCTCCTCTTGTCTTCTTCCACACCATTTGGTCCAATCCTGATCTTCATTTGGGCCTAGAAAAGGCTTAGTTACAGTCATTCATCTCACTGTCTATTTTTTTGAGTAGTTCCTTTTATGTCTCTTACCCTTTTAGCATATAAAGCAAAGAAGTAGAATAATAGCTTAGAAAGGCAGATTTGGAGTCGCACAAACCCAGGTTCAAATCCCAGGAGAGGCACTTGCAGAGAGACATGAATTTTGGTATTTCTGTCAAGTTACTTAATTTCCCTGAGCCCCAGTTTCCTCATCTGTATAATGTAACAATGACACAACCTTATTGGGTTGTTGTGAAAATTAAATAATTCACGTCAACCTGGATTCTTGGCACAATGGAAGTGCTCAAATGAATAACTGTCACAACCATAGTTCAACTGCATTCATTTCTAATCCGGTATACCTGCTCTTTCCATAATTTGGAATTCCTTTTTTCTTCACTAATCTCTGAACGTCCTTTCCTTCAACACACTACAGTTGTACCTCCGTATACACCAGGGATTCATTTCAGGACACTCCCCCACCACCAATTCCCCCGAGCAAATACTGTATTTTCATTTGGCAATTGGTTGACAAAAATCCCAGTACAAGTGAACCTGTGCAGTTCAAACCCATGTTGCTCAAGGGTCAACTGTATTTAGTACCTGTGAAGGCTTTCAAACATTGCTCTGTGTTCTAGTGCCAAGCACTGTAATTAATAATCTCCACTTTCTTAATTTTTCTTTTCATGATATGTTATTTAGCACCTGTATAAATCTATGCAGCTGTGCTCAGCTACGTATAAATGTTTGCTTATGTTCTGTTACATTTATTTATGTGATTCTGTGTAGAGCCAGTTGCTCTGTTAAATTATAAGCTCCTCAGGGCCAACTGCATTTTCTACTTCTGCAGCAGGTCTGGATGTCCTTCCAAGGACAGATTTTAGGAAGGCTGAAACTTAAACATACAGAACTGCTTTAATAAAATGGTAATGACAAGTTTTCAAACATTGTGTTCTTATCTAGGATGTTGTTTCTTAAAGTAATTTCCATAATAGGCAGCATTCTATAGAAATGCTCAACTTGGGGGCCTTCAGTTGGTGGCTTTTTACATTTAAAAAATTAAATAAACAATTACATTTTGAGAAACAAGTGAACAAGGGGAAAAAGGGTTTAATAATTGCTACTTTCAATAACACATTGGGCCATATTTCCTTTGATCAGTTAAGTGATTGATACGTTGGATTAAGAAAATATCAAGTCATACATAATCAAAATAATAATAGGTACACCTCTGGAGCACTTAGGTCCCAGGTGCCTTGCCAGGAGCTTGGTTTGTCCAACCTCATTCAATCTTCTCATGAGGTTGGTGCCATGTTTCTCCCCATTTTGTGTACAAGGAAACTGAAGTTAAGAAAGTTTAGCCATTGTCCAGGATGCAGCTGAAAAGTGATGAAGCCAGGCCCAGCACCCTAAACCCTAAGCTTTGCCGCCTCCCACAAAAGAGAAGAAGTTTTACAGATAAGCTATAAGGATAATTCTAATATTCCTCTTTTTCTTCTCCTACAACACTGTTCCCTGGCCCCTTCAACCCAAGGAAAAGAGATTCTATTAGTATATAGAATTTGTTTAGTGTAGATAAAGATACTGCAGAAGTTTTGGATGGTTTGCAAGAAAAATGTAAAAAAGAAGAAAATTTTCTCACTGGTTGTTTGCCTTCCTATGGTCCTATTCTCTGAAGACGCAGCTCTTCTTTCTTTCTGCTTAGCGTCGAAGTCCTCAGAGGGGTGTTGTCCTTTACAGAATGACGTCTTTAGGGACAATGTCTCATTGCCTTTCAAGAGGACAGACAGGAAACATCTTTTGCTTTCTTTCTCTTTTCCCTCTTCAGCTATATTCTTTTGGAATACATAACAGGCTAACTTCTCCCAGGCGTTCAGTAACTTGAGCCGTCCCGAGCTTCCCTCTGAGAAAGCTGGCTCTAAACACACACACACCACAGGCAGCTGCTTGGGGGCCCTGCTCTTTGGCAGCCTCATGACTCCCGCCTGCTTTTTCTGGATTTCAGGATCTAGCAATTAAAGAGCTGGCCTCTGGGCCTGCACGTAGAGCATGCTTTAATAATAAAAACATCGAGTTGGTCTCTTCCAACTTTGAACAATCTGTGAATCTCTCAGCCTTGAGTCATGAGGCATCCAAGAACCTCTCAGTGGAGTCAAGATTTTGCTGTAGGCAATTTGTAGAAGAATTCTTACATTTGTTCCTTTTTACAACCAAGAGAGCTTCATGTGAAGGTGGAGAGCAGAGGTGGCTACACGGAGGCTAATGTTGCATAGGCTTCGGGCTCCTTGAGTTCCTGGGTTCCGGCAGGCAGGGGCCCTGTCGCATCTGAAATTCTTAATTCTGTATTTTGTTTCTTAAAAGTGGCCTCCCAAATTGTATAATCTTCAGGCCACTTAAAACCTGGATCTGCCCTGGTTGAGTGACTTTGAGCAGTCGTTCAATCTGTGCCATGTTTGACTAACACATCCCTATTTGTAAGAAATTGAAACCCTTGATGGTTAAATATGAGAAAGCAAGTGCAAATAACATGAAAAATTGACTTTTTTCTTGATTCTATACATGTATGAGGCACAGTTTTAAGCATTTTTCTTATCTTAACTCTTTGAATCCTCATAACAACTCTGACCAATAATAACGGGCTAATAGTAAGGTTTATTATTAGCCTAGTTTTAGAATGAGTCTACTGAAGTTAAGTAACTCACCTCAGGGTTCCAGCGAGTAAGTGACAAAGGCTGGATCAGGACCCTGGCAGTCTAACTCCAGAGCCTTTAGCCGCTGTGCTGATCTGGTGTGGCATCTCCTCAAGAGCTTCTGGGTTTTTTCACCTTCACATTTTTGGAAGGAAAGATGACATGTGTTACCTGCATATCCTCACTATTTTTAGTCCTTGGAAACTTCCTTATCTTTTATGACTGCAGTGCTGACATCGTTGACCACTCCATTTGCTGAACTCTACTGTTTTCACTTTCTAGACCCTACTCATATTCTGTTCTTTTCTTAGAACAGAAGCTCTGAACCAAGAGCTTTTGTCTTACCTCAGTCCCTTCTGATGTATTTATTCTTTGTATTCAGTAAGTCAATTAATTTCTTATTGCCTTAGTCTTCCCATCAGATTTTTATCTCTCTGCTTCCCAGAGATCAGAATGGATTTACACATGTTTAATATAGGACCCTGGAATCACAGAATCTGCAAAATGTATTCCAACTGATATCCAGAGAAGGTGGTGACTTGCCACTGAGCAACAGAACTGGGCTTGGGATCAGTGCTCTATTTCTCACTCACCACGGGGGCTTTTCTACAGCATATATTTACATCACAGCGAGTACAGAGTAGGATATAGTGTAATAAGTGAAGAGTATACAGTAGAATTTCTATCTGTATTCAGCTAAAGTTTGATTTAAACCTATCTTAATTCCTAAGAATTGATTAATTTAAATATTTCTTTTTAATTTTCTTATAAATAATTCTGTTTGTTCACATCAAAAAAAATTCCAAGTTGTACTACAAAACGGAATAATAAACTTCTGTAACTCCGTAACTCACATTATTATTATTTTAAGGAAGTATCTAAAAATAAACAGCCCATATTTCAGTTCAGTGGTGTTTATGTTTTTAATACATTCTTCTATAAAATGTAGCATAAATAAATAGGTTGAAGCTGTTTGTTCAGACGAGACTAAACCTTCTACTCCCACATGAGGAATGAAATGTCGATTTTTCTTTTGATGCTTAGATGTTGCTTATGCAATTACAGTGGCTAACTGGGGAGTTTCATGAATACTCAACGTCCCCGCATATCTGAAACCCTCAGGAAACACATTGTATTATTGTTCTTGAACGCTTGAGCATTATAGATTGACTGACTTCAAAACTGTATCATGGGTGAAAAAGTACAAAGTTGCTTTATTGTGGTTTTGTCCAAGTAACTCCAGATTTTTTAACTGTAGCTTTAACTATATATGACAAAAGCTGTCCCAAACACCAACCATTTTAAATAAATGATATTCTTTTATTATTTCATCTTGAATTCTCTGTGTGTAAATTATGAAGGACCACAGTATTTTCTGTCAGCTCTGTCTTTACCCAACCCACACTAAGAATTTCCACTTTTTTCACATTTCACAATAATTCCTCACTAAGCTCTGGGCTATGAAAGTAACTTAAAGGGCAAGAGACACAACTGGCCTCATGAGACTTGTGAACCTTCTCACCTCCAGCCCTGTGGCTTGTCAGTCTCCCCCACTAGAATGAAGAAAGGAAAGAAACAATACCTCTTTTCTAAATGCTTCTCCTCAAGATACCATACTGCACTTCTGGGTTTTTTCACCTTCACATTTTTGGAAGGAAAGATGACATGTGTTACCTGCATATCCTCACTGTTTTTAGTCTTTGGAAACTTCCTTATCTTTTATGACGGCAGTGCTGACGTCATTGACCGCTCCATTCTCTGAACTCTACTGTTTTCACTTTCTAGACCCTACTCACATTCTGTTCTTTTCTTAGTTCTCGGTCCATGTTATCCCTCCTCTGTCTCCTTTGCTGGTTTCCTCTCTCCCTGCCCAAATCTTAAATGTTATCTAAATTCCCAACCATATTTGTTGTCCTTTTCTTCAGCTTTGCAAATCACCCTGAGTGATCTCACCCAATCTCTTGGCATAAGCTCCAATATTTTCTATAAAAGTTCTGCTTCCAGCTTGATCTTCTCATCTAAGCATCAGGCACAAACTTCCAACTGACTGTTGAACTGCTTCAGCTGGAAGACCTGCAGTACCTCAAACTTAACACATGCAAAAATAAAACTCTTTCCCTTCTCTTTAAAGCCTGTCTTTTGATTTGTGTTTTATATGGACATTGGTAAACGTTCTCACTGTTGACAGATCCATTCCATATTAAAACATCAGTTATTTGACTCTTCCCTCTACCTCACTTTAATATATGATCGTTTCAGCTACTCTTTCCCAAAAATCATGAGAAAACATCAGACAAACTGAAATTGAATGATGTTCTACAAAATACCTAACAAGTACTCTTCAGAAGTGTCAAAGTTGTGAAAAACAGGAAAGTCTAAGGAACTTTCACAGATTGAAGGAGACTAAGGAGACATGATGACTAAATGTAATGTGGTGCCCTGGACTGGATCCTGGGAAAGAAAAAGAACATTCATGGAAAAAATGACGAAATCTGTAGCTAGCTAATGGTAATGCGCTGATGTTAATTTCATAGTTTTGACAAATGTTCTGTGGGTATATAAGATGTTAAGATTAGGGAAAGCTGGGTGAAAAGTATATGGGAACTCTGTACTATCTTAGCAGCTTTTCTATAATTCAAATATTATTCTAAAATAAAAACCATCCTGTCCTATAAAGGACATAAAAAAAGAATAAAAACTAAAAAACAAAAACAAAAAGCATAGCTTCCCATGGCCTGTGCAGTACTTCTCAAATTGAAAACTCATGTCTTGAAAAACTCATCTGGAAGTTCTTTGAAATATATATACTTGGGCCCCACCTGGAAGATTCTGGTTCAGTAGGACTGTAGGGAAGCCAGGGAAATTGCACAATTGTCAATTGCCACAGGAGATTCTCATATACTCCGAGTATTACAAAATCCGTTGTCTGTAGGATAAATGGTGACTGTCTATGACATTTCCTCACTATAGGTCTAAATTTTTTATAACAGGCAATTGCTCAGAGACCATAGCAAGCCAGAATTGTCTTTTACAATTTTAATTACAAATATACTACTTAATAAGTCACAAATGATTGTGAGTATAAGGAATATATAATTGGCATGTTGAATAAATTTTCACACAAAGAATTGCAAGAAACTTGTATATTTTTTTCTAACTACAGTATATTGCAAGCTTGCCACTTGAAAACAATGAGTCCAAAAGCTTATTAAATATTTACGGACAGGGAATTATTTCCACATATTCATTTTTGCATTCCATTTGCTTTGAAATGGAAATTCAAAGTGCAAATTTGCACATGATATTTTACCAGCAGGATTTTCATAAGATCATCCTGTACTTGCAAGCTTCTTGTGAAACTAAAACACTCTAAGTTTATTTCAACAAACTGGAAAAAAAAATTGGAAAGATGTAGGGGAAAGCTTAAAATGATATACTGGTAACAGATTGAGATTAGAGAGGCTGTGTGTATGTGTATGTCGCTGTGAGTGTATATGTGCAAGAAGCCTCTTACTGGGCTCCATAAATACCTAGAGATTCATGAAGAGGTGTCAAGTGTCCCTCGAGTTCTCTGAATTGAAAGAAAATATATGTATGTACATTTTCTTGGGGGTTCTCCATGAGGATGGCGAGCTAAAAAGCATTGGGAAACACTGACAATGAGACATCTTTCAAGAAGCATGGCATAATTTCATGTGGCCTCAGTTGTACTTCGAAGTCAATTAACTAAAATATAGATGCATTGTGATCTGATCTCATAACAAGACCTATCACTAATGTAGAGCTTATTTATTTTTCCCAGCAGATAGTTGATAAAAGTCTCAGACTACAATAAACTATCCTTTAAGTTGACCCAAGCTAAAGCCTTGGTATGTGGATAGGTCATTCATTCTTCAAATGCTTGTAAAGCCCTTACTACGTACTAAGTGAATTGCTAGGGTTTTGGTATACATTAGCGAACAAAACAGGCAAACATCTGTGTCTAATTGAGTTTATATTCAATTAGGGAAGGTAGACCATAAAGAATAAATGAAATAAGTAAATTGCGTAGTATGTTACAGCGCGATATTAAATATAAAAAAATCTATGGAAAAGAAAAAAAACAGCAGGGTAAGGGGGTTGGACCTGCCAACTGGGGGTGGGGAGCATTTGGATATTAAATAAGTGAGAAGGTAGCCCTCAGGAAAGAGGTGATATTGAGTGAAGATGCCAAGGAAGTGAAAGAGTTAGTTTTGGGGATCCTGGGGGTGGGGTGGGAGAAGTCCAAGCAGTTGGAACAGAGCAAAAGTCATGTTGGGGGAGCAGCAGGGCTCTCTGTCAGGAGCCACATGAGCAGTGAGCTAGGACAACAGTAGGGAAAGAAGCCAGAGGAGTAACTGAGGCAGAGAGGGCTTTGGAGCTACTCTGAGGACTTGGGCTTTCTGCATGCAATGGGAACTACTACAAGTTTTTTTTTTACAAAGCCACAAGTATAATCTTTAATATACTTTAGTCAGAAATTGCCAAATGAAGTCAACACAAAATATGCAAGGCCAGAGTGAACTTGTTAAAGAAAATTAACATAACAACCAGCTCTAAAAGTAGAGAACATTTGCTTTTCAAACGCACAGGAACATTGCCCATGTATTATTGATAGATCTCAAATAATCTCCATAAATCCAAGGAAGGAAGAAACCATACACAACATATAATCTCACAATAGTGCAGCAAAAGTAGATATTAACAAGAATAGAATAGTTTTTTAAATAAAAATATACATTTAGAAATTTGAAAGCACTCTTTCAAACAACTCTTGGTTTAACAAGGATATCAAACCCAAAGTCACAAACTACAGAAAAATTCATGACAAGAAAAACATTGTGTATTGAAACCTATGTGAGATAAGCAATGTGGTACCCAGAAGTAATAAAATGAATTCAAAACCTCTCAGGATTTTTTATGTTGAAGTTACAGCACTGTTTGGGAAAGAACGATCCTGAAAATTGGGATGGGAATAGCAGGTGGACTCTAATGTAGCAGAAGAAATTGAAATTAAACCCTTGAATTCAGCTTCCTTTGCCAGTAGAAGCAGCTTTTTTCTTTGACTGATGAAGTTAGTCTCCCCTAACTTAAAGAACCTGCAGTGGCCTCTGGAAACAACAATTTTCTTGCTGGGGGATTCAGAGGAATGCGGGGTTTTCAGCAGAATAACCAACCGTTCATGTTTCAAATGAAATCACTCTGGCTATTGTGTTGCAAAAGACACTAGAGGGCGACAGTGGGTGCCAGGAGACTAGGAGGCCATCATTTTAGTAGGAACTGACATGAGAGAGGACAGTGACTGGCACCATCCTTGGAGCCAGGGAGTGGTGAGAAGGGGTCAGAGTCTTGATATATTCTGAATGTAAAGCCAGCATGATCTCCTGACTGGTTGTGAGGGAGAGTGGGGGAAAGAGGAGAGACGAGGATGACTCCAAGATTTTTGACCTGAGCAACTAGAAAGATGGAGTTGCCCCAGTTGAGATGGAGAAGGCTGCAGGTGGAGCAGCTTTTGGGGGAAGATCAGGAGTTCAGCTCCATATCTGCTAAGTTTGAGGGGTTAGGCATCTGAGTGGAGATACGGAGGAGGCAATTGGCCATAGGAACCTAGGATTTGGGAGAGAGAGGTCTACACTGAAGCTGTGAGCTTGGGAGTCATCAGCACATAAATGATGAGGAAGGTCATGGGACTTGAGATCACCAAGGAGTGAGGGTAACTGGAGAAGAGAAGAGGCCAAGGACTGAGCTGTGGGTCTCTCCAAAACGAAGTCATCAGGGAGAAATAGAACAACTAATCACGGAGAAGGAACAACCTGTGTCAAAGAAGCAAAACCAGGAGTGTGGTGCCTGGAAACCACATAAAGAAACTGTATTAAGGAGGAGTGAGTGATCAGCCTTGTCACATGCTGAGCTGACAGATCAAGTAAGATAATCAGGGAGAACTGACCAACGGATTTAGTAACATGGGAATTACCGTTGACTTTGTTAGGAGCAGTTCGGTGGAGTGGTTCAGGCAAAAGCCCGGTTGAGTGGATTCAAGACAGAATGAGGGGACAGGAACCAGAGACAGACAGGGAGGGGATCTGATGCAGAGGGGAGCAAAGGAATGGGGCAGTAGCTGGTTGGAAGAATGGGGTCAAAACAAGTGGTTCAGTTTTTTTTTTTCTATTTAAGGTAAGACAAACAATATCATGTTTGAATCCCGATACAATGATCCAATAGACAGTGAAAAATGAATGGTGTAGGAGATAGAACTGGTAGATGGATATTTTTGATTAGGCAAGAGGGACAGAATCTAGTACACAAAGGAAGGGGCCGACAGGAAAATGCATATTTCTTCTATGGATGAGGTGGGAACATGGAGTATGTGGGTAGGTACTTTAGTAGACACCTGTGGAAATTTCCTTCTAATTGCTTCTATTAATATTTTCTCATTGAAGTGAGAATTAAGGTCAGAAGCTAAGAGCAAGGACAGTCCACAAATTCTATGAAGATATAAATACATCAAAGGGACTCATTGCTGCGAAGCTCCTTCTATTAAACTGTTTACTTCTAAGCTCCTTCTATTAAACTCCAGAGTTTCACTTGGGAAGGCAAGATGTTAGTTTGAGAAGTACCATAATAACATGGTACAGAGGACATACACCATGTGCTACTCATATCTAGGTGTTTGAAATATAACCAGATGATGCTCCTCCAGAACTCAGCATACATAGAGGGAAATTTCAGGGCCTTGATCCCTTGGAGAATGTTCCAAAAGAAAGGTAACCCATGGCAACTGCACAAACTGCTCCCGGATGACTCACCCGAGAGCCTCTGAGTCAAAATCCAGTGGAAATAATGCAGACAGATTCATCTTGAGGTGTTAGACCCCAGAGGTCTAACTCCACCCAGGGTTCAAGTTCCTTTCCTCTGCTGCACCCTGTGAATTTCCTGATGCAAATATTCACATTTAGCTCCCATGTCTCTTCCATTTAGCTGTCAGGTCCGTTTAGGTGTGCAAACCCACTCAGCTCTCACTGCTTTTAAAATGTCATGCATTCTCCTGAGACTCCTCACAGTGGTACCTTTTTGTGGTACCTTCACGGAGGGCAACATTAACCCTAGGGCTTCCTGAGAGACAGTGGCAGGACTTTTAGACAGAGAAAAGCATTAGGAAAGCAACCTCATTCAATTATTTAATTGTTGATTCTTCTATTTAGAACTTCAAAATATACAAGGCACCTCAGTCATAAAAGCCTTCTAAGAACAGAGGGAAAATATAAAGAAGTAGTAAAAAAAAAAAAAAGAAGGAAAACATTAGCTCTGTGATTTCTATCTATCTTTTGCATAGTTAACCTACAGAGAAAATTAATTTATTGCCACATTTGTGTGTGTGTGTGTGTGTGTATGTGTGTATCTGAGAGAGAGAAAATTAGGGCAGATCTCATGAACTTTCACTCTTTCTTGTATAATAGGCAGTTCTACATTCTCTTAAGTCACAAGCAAGGAGTCTCAACTCTGTAAATATCTAATCCTAGGTACCAATCAACACTCAATCTCCATTCAAGATGAAGTCTCTTCTCAGCTCCCTTTCTGTGCAGGCCTGTTGTGGAATGCAGGCTTCTGCTCCCTGCCCCCAAGCCCCCAGGCTGGCCAATTCCTCTGGGAGGCAGGGAAGGTCTGGAGGATGTAGAAATGGCAGTGCTATGTGAAAGTAGTAGCTGATTGCTAAATATCAGGAATGTCATACGTTTGTTGTTAAACTGTGGATGACTCGTATTTAAGTGGTTTAATGTTGAATTGTTGATTGCATGTTTGATGACTTCCTGGAAGTCAGTGCTCACTTGAATGGAATGCATTCTGTCTGAAATGTACACTCATCTTCCACATTAATATCATAGACATATTGATATATAGACAGAATGGGCACATAAACCAGGCAGGATAGGAAACCATAGTAAATGTTGAAATGCTGAAACCAGCATTCATCGCTGTGAGCCAACTGGCCAGTGTGGCATGCAGCAGCCTGCTTCAGGAATCACAAGGAGTAGGCCCAAGTCACAAGCAGGGATTATCTTATAATCAACAGCCACTATTGTCACGCAATATCCTAGGGCCTCTCTTTTGAGGTGTACTGTTCACCACTTGAAAGGCAAATCAGAAAGCAGCTGCAGTTCTACCTATTACACTTAATCATTTGTGTATTGTAAACAGACCTGGGCCATTTTGGAAACAAGCAATCTTGAGTGAAGTTACTTTTGGTAGATAATAGGAGATTCCAACAAGTTTGGTGTGGCTGAAGGTTAGTGTCTCTCTCACCACCTTGCCTTCAGGTGCTGATGACAGAAAGTCTCAAAATTCGGAGTCACTTGCAGATATTTGTTGCCCTTTATCACAAAGCAGGGCCAGGCCAGTTCATACAACCTACTCTTTTTTTTTTTTTTAAATAAATTTTATTGTGTATATTTGAGATTTACAACATGATGTTACAGAATACAATACATAGTAAATTGGTTACTATGTGAAGCCAGTCAACACATCCATCATTCTGTGTTGATACTTTATTTTCTCTGACAAGAGCAGCTAAAATCTAGTCCTCATGTTGTACATTAGATTTCTAGACTTGTCTCCCCATTTTCTGCTACCTTGCATACCTCCTACTCTTTAAGCCTGAGGAGGTCCTCGCTGTCTGTCTTTAGGTGGTTCAACCACTGGTTGCACGGAAGGTTTGTTTACTTGAGGCAGACACACTGACTTCCTGAAGGCAGGCTTCTCTTACCCTGAGAATTGACATTCTGACCTTCCAGCTAGATCTAGGATGGGGCACAACCACTGGCTTGTTAGATTCTTATTCTAGGATGGAGAGTGTCTTAAAACCATTTCCTTAGCTCTTCTGTATATCTAGCATGTCATTAATTTCATCAATGAAGGCCCATTTCTAATATTTTTTATGCTAGTTTCCTAAGCCTCTGGTGTGAGAAGACTTGTGCTAGCCTCTGGCTAACTAACTAGATAACTAACCACCCTTAGTGTGGGGATTTCTGCTTAGGACAACAGACAATACTTAAGGCTCTACTTAAACTAAAGCAGGCTATTTATGCTGAAGCAGTTTAAAGAAAAACGCATACATCCTAACAATGCCCACTCATTAGATTATGTGCAGTCGAATTTTCAGGCAAGCACATATTTGAAAACAAAACACTTGAGGAAATGTTATTATATTAATCTCGCACACCAGAGCTTGTTTTAGCTACGGACTAAGGGGAACACAAATTTTGTTGTTGCACTTCATTCTTTTTCCATTTCTGAAATAAAATTGGCAAAAAGACTGTGGGCTCCTGGTCATCACTAAGCTGCCTCCAACTATAGCAAGTTCTTCTTTTCTTGGTAACATCAGTGGAAAATCAATGTCTCACATGTGGCATTAGTTCAAGCATAATGCCATCTCTCAAGCAGAGGCTGCTTGAGACTGCATTCCCAGGTCGACTCCAAAGGAAGAAACTAGTCTCTCAGTATCTCTCTCTTGCTTTTGCTCTGCTCTGGCTTTCTCCCCCTCACCCTTCCTTTCTTTTTCCCCACTGCTTGTCTTTTCTCTTTCATCTCTTGCATTGTTATTTAAAATTTTTTTTCTAATAAGACAATTGATTGCTTGGTTCTTTGAAAAAATAGTACCTGGCTACTTTTACAAAGGAAACTAGTTAAATTTCCATTATTCCATGCCATAAGAAAGCTCTTCTAAGGATAATAATAATAAAAAAAGGCCAAAAAACAAACAAAAAAAAAAGAGAGAAAAAAGAAAGAAAGAAAAAAGAAAGATATAGCAGCTTCTATTGTTTCTTCTATATGTTTTAAGTGTTCTAAATCTACAGGTTACCCCTTGGCCAATAACATCTAAGTCTGGGTTAGCCCATCCCCTGCTGGGTGTCCTAGAGTCTTTCCTTGGTGCCTTTGTTTTCCTTCCACCAGGTGTCATGGATCATTAGTTCCCACGGGCAGGCACTTAAACACCCAGGTTGCCTTTGGTAATTTATTTATCCTTTCATTCATCCATTAAATATTTACTTATCACTTCTTCTCAAGAGAAGTGATAAATGAAGGTAATATCATCTAACCACAATGAGATACTTAATAATAGCTTCTGACAGTAATGCTTGAACATTTCTCTGGGGCTCCTTCCCCTGCAAAACAGAGCAACTGGAAAATGGCATATTAATTCCACTTCAAGAAGCCATGGGTTAAGACAGTAAAACTAGAGGCTAAAATTAACTATAGCCCTTTATTTCTCCCCTGCTTCCTTCCCTCTTCTCTTTCTTTTTTAAAAATCTGGTTTTAGAACCAGACTGAGAACTCAGGTAAGTGAAGCAAGCAAGCATTTCCCAGGTGGTAAAGACTCAAAGTGAATTATAATGGAAAAGAAAGGCAGATTCTCATCTAGAAAGCACTGGAGACCTTGAACTTAGGAAGCATAGATCAGTGCAAGAACAGGGATGGGCAAGACAGTAAGAATTTGGCCAAATCACCATATTTTTTCATTGTGCCTTTAGCAAAAAAGGAAAGAAAATATCACCTGGGCTCACAGAGAAGATATTAAATAATGGAGTACAACCCCTCACAACTGCTCAGCACAGAGCAGGTGTTCAGTAAATACCTACTGTATTTGTTTGCGGAAGTAATGTTTGACTTGAATTGCCTCTATAGCTCCTCTGTCTCACCCAGCAGTTTTTACCAACCTCCCATGCACGGCCCAGTACCAGCTTTCTCCGAGTAGTGTATCCCCAAAGGCAAGCCTTCTCATCTCCAATAAAACAAAAGATGGCATAAATATTCAGTATCTTGAAGATTTAAGTAAATACTCAATGTCCTACCTCTAACATATGCCTGCAAATGATCTTGGTTTGTTCCTTGGAGATAAACCAAATGCTTTAGAGTGAATAGTGAATGAATGCATGGTGAGACCCAGCCTAACTTAAAAATAAGTGCTTACTTAAGCACTCCAGCTTGAGCTTTCTGAAGGCCCTGGAAGCTGGATTAAGTGTAGTTGTCCATGGCTATAGGTTGGAATGTCTTGATGTGGGTGGAACAGTGTTCTCAAAGGGAAGTCCTTCTTTGTTCACCAACTGGCATGTTCATGACTTTCAGCATGTGCTGGGCTGTTCAGCAAGTCAAAATCTGTGGGGTAACAGGTACATTAGATAATGGAGAGTGGATTTTAGTTTTTCTCTTCAACTATTATAACATAACACATTGAAATGCTTGTAACTGATGAGTGAGTTTGGCCCAGTATTCAGCACTATGGTTAATTATATGAATTCATAAAAAGTGAAGGAGCTCAGGAAATTTCACCCCAAAATATGACTCCTTGGTATAGAGTATTTTAAAGTAATGGCTCTTAGAGATCAACATGTATTGGAAGAGGCTTCTCCTCTTTCTTCATTAAAAAAAAAAAAACAGACCCATCAAAAAGAACAATTAACTTCCTTCCCCCTTCCTGTTATCTCAGTATCTTGCAGTAAAGAAGATCAAGAAGGCAACCAGACCTGGCCCAAATAATTTTAAATATAATACCTGTCACTCAGATTAATTTAATTACCCAAAGAGAATAATTTAAAAGTCAATCTGTTTCCTCCCATCTATTCATTCTCCCAAGTATTTATTTGTCCTCCCTAGTAACCATTTATTGCCCCTAAACATAATTATCTATATTCCTCATCTCTTCTTCCCCTCTAAAATGAGGGTATATAAGTTTCTGGACCCCATTGGGATATTGGATAATAACTTTGTGATTCTCACTATGCTCATGGTAAATAAATCTCTTTCTTTTATTAACCTGTCTTATTGTGAGTTGGTCTTTCAGTGAACCTTCCAGGGTGAAGGGGAAGTCTACCCTTACCCAATAAAAGTATGCAGGGCTATTCACTGGGATAGACTGATGGCTGTGCTTATAACATGTGGTTGTCCCCTTTCATTTTCCTGGAGTCATCTAGCCGAAAAGCTTTCAGGTTGTGGATAAGTTGCCTTATCATGAACCAGTGGAAGGAGAAGGATGTCGGTATTTAGATCCTTTTATTTGGTATGTAAATTTGGGCAGACATCTTCCCTTCCCTGAGGATTAATTTCTTAATCTTGTAACAGTGTCACATCAGGGGCTAGATGGGATTTTCCCTGGTCTCCAAGAATCTTTAGTAAGGCCCAAAGTAGAGAATATATCCTAAATTCTAAGCTCTAAGAACTGCAGCTACTGGGGCCAATTGCCTACTTACAAGGCCATCTGAGAAACAGTTACTCCAGCAGACTTGATTTCACACTGCACTGTCCCTCACCCCTTGCTAACCTCAGAAAACTGAGAAGAGAAGACCTATGATGGGGTAAAATGTTCATTTCCTCTCTTCATCTCTGTTGGAGGCAGGAGAGGAAGGTCCAAGAGAGTAATTCATAAACCTGGGGATACTAAAGAAGGGCTGACAGATGCTTGGTTGAATGTCTGCTTAGTTAGTAGAGCAGATGCCCTACCTCTGAGCTGCTAGATATGTGTGTGTGTGTGTGTGTCTATATGTATGTTCAAGCATGGGCTTCTATGTGCACTTGCATGTTGGGGAGGGGACCATCAGGTGAAGAGGTCACTAGGACCTCTCACTGCCCCTCCCCTGTCAATGGAAGAATGACAGTATGATAGTATTCATAAATTTGGCAAGGAGAACTTTATTTCTTATAAAGGGTTACAGTCTGCAGGCTGGCCATCTTGTGGACTGGGAAGTAAAACCTTGGGCAGAAACCAAGACAAAGCACTTTGAGGGACGGAGAAAGGGAACAGGAATTTATGCTGAGGGGAGTGGCCAAATATACATATTTAATAAGTTATAGAAGGAGTTATGAATATTTATGAAAGGAAAAAAACATGTATGAGCAATTGAGTTTCATGTCCCTTCGTGGGTCACATATGCAAAAAATGGTGGTATTAGCAGGATCTGAAGGTGAGGTTTTCTGCCATCAAAAAGGTGAAGCAGAGGACACAAAAACCCTCACTGCACATCCTACATAGATCGGCTAGAACCACTCCATGGTCAGTGGTCTCATATCTGGAAGGAATGCTGGTCAATTGTGTCAAAACTGCAAAAAGGAAGCAGCAACATTAGGTGGTTGCTTAAAATCAGGGGTGGAGTAAGTCTTTTCAAAAGGCTGGTTCTGTTTAACCCTCAGGGAAGAAAGCCTAATGGCAGTTAACAAGGGAGGAGGTATAATGAGGTGTGTCCAACCTCCCATCCTGTCATGGTCAGGATTTCAGTTTTTTAGGTTTCTCTGGGGTCCCATGGGCCAAAAGGGGATCTCTTCAGTTGGTTGGGGGGTCTTAGGATTTTATTTTTATTCCTCACCCTTCATTGACATGTGCCCTTTTTGAAGAAATACTGACATGGTTCCCACATGTACTTGTTGCAGAGCTAGGAACTGGCCACAGAGGTTAGATGAGGCTAAGGATGTTAAATGGAAGGCCATTAGACTGAGGCAGCTCTAATGCCCTGGGTTCCTAACTCAGAATTTAAAAGAAAATGAAACTGAAGCTCAGCCAATGACAGGTAGCCAACTCGGCAGTTATACTGTCTTGAAGTTCCCACTGGGATAATCCAAATAAGGCAGTTGTTCAAACTTTAATCAATCAAAAAATTTCTTAGTTTCACCCTATAAAACCCTTTTCCTCATGCCCTTCTGCTGGAGCCCTAAACTACTTCCAGTTTGGAGCTGCCTGATTCATGAATTGCTGTCTGTTCAAATAAATTCTTTAAAATGTTGATACACCAAAGTTTACCTTTAAACACAGCAACTATCTCTAGAAAAATTCCCCAGTGGGGTACAAAAAAATATGACACAATAATGTCAGCTAGGGTCATCCAGAGATGGGGCCAAATTTTGCAGGGAGCTGCAGATCGGATGATATTAGGGAGGGCTTGATCTAGCACACTTGGGAATATTTATTATAAGAAAATAAAATGGTTTTATATTCATAGCCTAATGAGTTGAGACTCTTCCATACCCCCTCCCACATTACAGTCCACTGTTCTTCCTGCTACATGGTGCTACCTGCTGACATTCTCTAAACATCATCTCTCTCATAACCTGAGCCTGTTCATAATGTTCTAAATATTGGATTTCACCTCACCCCCATACTTCAATTTTACAAACCCTTGGGATTTGATCAAACCCTACTTATTCCCAGAAGTCTTCCTTAACAATCCCCGGCCCTCTTTCCACCCTACCTTTGCCCCATTGCCCTCCACCATGTTGGAATTTTCTGGAATCCATCCTCACTTTTCATTCCAGTCAACTGTGCTCTAGTTCAGGACCTCATCTCATCTTACCTCCTCATGGTTGCCACATGCTGCCCAAGGACAACTGGCTGAGGCCCTGCTGCATCTGGCCAGCCACCCACTCTGAAACCCTGCAGCGGCAGCCCACAGGAGCACCTTTCTCTCAGTTGCACAAAGGTCTCCTAGCTCACCAGGTGTGCACCTGTGGGGTCACCTCTGCTCAGAGGGAGTGTCTTTTTCTAAGTTGCAGGAAGGTGATCCTGTACTTCTTAACTACCCTGCCCCTCTCCAAGAAATCAAAACATCTCTTGACTTCAAATTATCCTATACATAACTGAAAGATTTAGTTTTTTAAACTCAAATCTCTTTTTCTACATAAAAACTGCCCTATAGTGCATTACCAACCTCATGTGTATTGGGTATTGTGAAAGGGCTAAGATGAGACAGCCTGGACGTGGAGTGAGGTGAAAAGCTTCCCAGCACCATAATTCACCATAATTCTCAAACTTTAATGTGCACACAAATCATTATCTGGTCTCATTAAAAGGCAGATTTTGATTCAGAAGGTCTGGGTGGGACCTGAAATTCTGAATTTCTAACAGGTGCCCAGATGATGCTGATGATCCTACTGTAGGACCACACTTAAAGCAGCAAGCAGATCTCATTTAATCCTCACAAAGATCCCTCTGAAGTAAATATTTTTAATCCCACTTCAGAAATGAGGAAAGCGATGACCAAACTAATTAAATAATTTGCTTCAGGTCACACATCTTATTAGTAGAGGAACAGGGGTTCAAATTCAGGTTGGCCTGATTCAAGAATTCTTTTTAACCACTATGGTTTATTCCCTCTAGAAGGATGGAGAGAGGAGAATGGACATGAGGAAGGAGTTTCATTCAGGAAGTGAAGCAGGCAAACCTGGTGACGGGTTGGCCTTGATCCCTTGATCTTCTCAGCAGAGTTGATGGGGAGGTCCCTCACTGCTGGAAACCGAGCCAGTGGCGGTGGGAATGAAAGCTTCGGGTGAGTGGTGAGAGTCTGGGGCAGCGGGACCGGGCTGTTTACTGGAGGACCTGCAGGACGAGCAAAAAGGGCAGTGGCAGAAGGGAGGGCCCCCACCAAGCTGGGCGGATCGAATCTGCCAAAGCGCTAAGTCAGTGCGTCCCAAACTTGACTGGGACACAGTATCAGTAGTTTCTGAAGACACTCAGGTAATTCGGTAATTCCGAAGTGCAGATTATTCTGGGAGCCAGTGCCACAGACTATTTGTTTCTAATGCTCGAGGGGCAAAGTCTACCATTGCTTTTAAATAACCCAAGGAGCATTAAATAATGGTTTTGGCATTTGGCATAGTTCAGGGTTTGGAAAACTTTTTCTGTACTGAGCCAGATAGTAAATTAAATATTTTAGACTTTGTGGGCCAAGAGGCAAAATTTAGAGCATCATGTAAGTACTTATATAACAAGAGAAAAAACAAATTTCCACAACTTTTTACGGATGAAATTAATTATGGATGCTAAACTTTGAGTTTTATATAATTTTATGTGTTATCAAATATTATAATTCTGTTGATTTTTGCAATCATTTAAAAATGTAAAAAACATTCTTAGCTTGTGGGCCATATAAAAACAGGCAGTGGGCTAGATTTGGCCCCTAGGTTGAAGTTTGCTGACTCCTAGTGTAGCTGATGATACATCCTGCCGAAGCCACAGAAGCCATCAAAAACATGCATATAAATAAAAATAAGTCAGTATTCAAATGAGTGCCTTACTTGACCTGCTGTAAAAGTGGCCTGTGAAAAAAATCATTGCACTTTCTAAGGACAATGTGCAAATCGAATGACAACATTTTGAGGTGAAGAATGCTTTTACCCATATTTTTCATAATAAACCCAAAATAGCTGCCTGAAAAACATGGGTGACCTACATGGAGTCCACTCTATAGAGTAGTTTGCACTGTAATGATTCAAAACACTTTAAAAATATCTTTAAAAATATAAATAGTATTTTGATTTAATTTTAAAACATCTTGGCGTTTGGCCAGATGTCAGTTCTCCTCAAGGCCTCAAATTATTAAAGACTGCTGGTTGCAGAGTACAGCCTTCTTGTGTTTGTAATTTGTGCATTTAGATACAGGGATTATAGGTCAAAAATTGCAATTTTATGGAAATGCTGTCTGTGTCATCCGGTGGATAGCCTGAAATACTTTAGAGATGTTATAGAAACCACTCTACTGTCTTGAGGCATTTTATACCTAGACCACCTTGAATTATTGCATTAATAACTTCAGTTAATTTCTCATTAGCAAAATGCACAGTAGGAAAAACAAAGTAAAGAACAAAAGGAGTTTTAAGACCTGAAGTTTTAAATATTGCATTTGTAATTCATTTACAAATGAACAGTTGCTTTCCTCACTATGTATGAAAAATTTTAACTGTAACCACAAGTTACCAGAAAAATAAAAAGATCCTCCCTCATTTGGAGTTTCTCTGAGTCGAGAATTTGCCAGGTGTTGAAGGGAGCCCTCTGCTGTTAGTTTTATTTATTACAGTAAAATTTGAATTATATTGTTTTATGCCCTTCCTTGCACCTACTCAGGTTTTTAATGTTTCTGCTATGATTGTACATTTTACATAACAAAGAAAACATAAATTCTACGGTGCCAGGTGGCATGGTTAATAATCTGTCAATTCTGCCCTTTTTGAACCATACCACAGCAGTGGAACATCTGGCAGTTTCCAATTTCCATGTCAGAGTAGGGTTTTGACCTCTATTTCACTTTCAAATTGGTCTCCTCGGCAGAATAACTCTGCTTTCTCGATTAATTTTACCGTTCACACCCTTCGCAGCGAATATGAGGCTCTAAAGCTAATGCTTCAAAAGGCAATTGTGCGGCTTGCAGAGGAAACTACGAGTCTCTCCTGCTCCATAATCACCTTTGTTAGAGTCTCCCGTCTACTAACTGTGAATGCTCCTTGAATCTTGGATCCCTAATTTTTGTTGTTGTTGTCATTTCTACATGTGTTGCATCTGAGGACTCACCTAGTCTCATAATCCTAGTTAGCATGTCTAAACTAATTACCTCTTACACTGTGTCATTTCCAGAGCCCTGGAGGTGGGGCAGGGAACAAGCATTTGTTGCATGTCTGCTGCATGAGCACAGTGGTATATGTGTGTGTGTGTGTATCATGTAAATATACATAAAATGTATAAATACATAATATATATGCATGCGTATATATGTATACATATTTCATCTGGCCCTCTTCTCCAACTTTTCTCCCAGTAATATACATCCCCACAGTTGCCTTAGTCATTGTGCTTCCTGAGTTAAACCTTTTCTGCCTACTTTCCTTCCCTGGCATCAGAGTATCTCCACTCCCTGGTGCTCAACCACTTGGGAACAAGTTTCTTTTAACGTCTCTAAATCTTAATTTACCCTTTTCTTGTTTATCCCACTACCATCCTAAAGGGCTCATGACTTCACATCTGGATGGCTGCTTTTTACTATTTGTTCTAGTCTCCAGCACCTTTTCCTTACACCCCCTCAGCATGTGCTCGTCATACCACCTTCTCTAAAGACTTCTTTAATCATTTCCCTCTCCCTTGGAAAATACCTGCAATGCTTCTCCATTGCTCAAAGGTTCCATTTAAAATTTTTCACCCTGACATTAGAGGCCCTTCTGATTTTGCTTTGATCTCTCTAGCCTCATGTCCTGCTCCTAACAGGGCCTGTTCCAATCAGGCCAACCTCCTTGCTGCCCTCCCTCCTCCCCACACCAGGCTTGAACTCCTACCTCAGTGCTCACTCATTCTGCTCTGTCTTAAATGTTTTTTTTCTCTCCACTTGCCAAAATCTAACTCCTTTTTGGAATACCATTTTCATAAAACCTTCTTTAATAATCTAGCCAACATGCATATGACCCTTTCTCAGTTACCTTCTTGGCACTTACTATTAGTACCTTGCATTACAGTATTTCATTGTATTTATGTATCAGTTTTATTTGTATTTAATTTTTTTGTATTGTCATGAGTATTTGTAATTGTTTCTTTAATATATCTTGTCTCGCTCACAAGATTATATGCTTCTGATAATAAAAATATAGTTTAGTATTTCATACTGGGATATCATACTGGGTTTAATCAATTACTTAAACTCTCTGAAATTCATTTTCTTCTTCCGTAAGATGGAGATAATAATACCTCCTTACCTATCAAGTGCCATTTGACCCTTAAGGCTAAAACGAAATAATGTAGAGAAATGCTTCAAAGTTTTCAAACTCTTTTTTACCATGATGATGATTATAACATTTTTACCATGATTATGATGCGTAACATTTTTTCCTCTGATATATCACCTAATGTAGGGTAGTAGGGGTATAAAGGGGGTGATTCCTTTCCTCTTCTTAGTAAAAGGTCACAACCTACACTTCTGTAACAAAAATAGGTTAACAAGAGAAAAGCATAACAAGTCTATTACTACTATGTGCACATGCGTACATGGGAGTCATACAAACTATGAACTCAAACAGGGGCAGATGGTAGAGCCTTAAATGCTCTCCTCATGATGGGGTGGGGAGGAGGGTGTAGGAGTAAATGATTTTTCAGGGAAACAATAGGCCCAGTGCTCAGACAATGGTCCACAGGACCAAACAGTATCCTATTATACAGATAAAGTTTTTTAGGAAATCTTATGAAGCTGCTCTCAGAAGAATAGAGGAAAAGTCTGTCTGGGCATTGTGGTGAGGACTCCCAGTTTCTTCTCTTCTCTGGTGATTAATCATTTCTGGTTATTTGATGAGATCTCTGGGGTGGGAGGAGGTCTTAAATTAATTGCTTTCTTTTGGAAAGAAACTTTCTTGGTCAGATAAAGAGATTACAGAGAGAGAGAGATAGGAAGTTCTTGCCTGCACTTGGGGGTAGGGAATAAGACAAGGTTATGGGAACCTTAGTTCTGAGGCAGCTTTTAAGGCTACTCAGCAGGTCAAAGTGCCAGTCTCTGGGGTATCACTGTCTGAGCTCCAGCAGTGTCATGGAATCCATTCTGAGGACAGAGCTAGTAACCAAAGAGGGTCACTGCCACCATGACGAATAAACACAAACTCTGTAGGCACATCAGATCTGCCAGAATGAAAGGGTGAAGTCAGTCCCTCAACTCAGATTTTCACCCCCTCACCTGTAGATTTTGATGCTGCCTATTTCCCTCCACACAGGACTTGTGAAATATTAGTCTACACTTATTGTTTATACTCTTGCAATCTGGCATCAAAGCTCACAGTACACAGAAATTGCTTTCTAGAAGTGCTCAGAGGCTTTCTAATTGTTTAATCAAATAGCTACTCGACAGTCCTCATCTTCCTAGACCTATCTGTGGTCTAGGAAGATGTGGTCAAATAGAGTTGTAATATAAGGTTCCAAGAAAGACAGATGTTGCAGTGAAAGAGATCACAAAGAAAAAGACAAATCTGCCTATGTTGCATTTCCAAAAACTTGAAAAATCTTTGCTATGTATTTGACACTCATATAACTATTTCTCATGTTAAAAATTGAATAATATGGAAAAGGATGAACATCATAATAGGGAAAAAAGGGCAAATATCATGAACATACAAACCATAGAAGAGAAAATACATAAATGCACATACCATATAATGTTCAACTTCATTACTAATCAAAAATGTTTGTGGTCAGTTTTAGGTTCCACATTTTTCTTTTTGAAATATTTTAGAAGTATATTAAATTTCTTTAGAACATGTTCCATAAAAAGTTCTTACTGACCTGCTTGTAGTTCTTTGTGTTGAGCTCAAAATGGTGGGTCATCCTTGTTAAGCTTGCTGGAAGGTGTCAACTGGACACAAGCTTTCTTGTTTTCCGGGAACACCATGGAGCACGTGTGCCTTAGTAACAATCCCGATGATAGCATTAGCTTGCAAGGGCATGCTTACATCAGGTTATGTTATGAATAAAGTATGTCTGCCCTGTCCCATTCAATAAAGAATAGAATCTGGGAAAGACAGGACAAATCATGTTAGGTCTTATTGAAAGAATGAGTGACAGGTTGTTTAGGAAGGCAAAGAACAAAACAGAATTTATTTCCATTCAAACATTTCTTTGTGTCAACATTTTAGGTTTGTATCTTTGGTTGAAGGTTACAGATCTTCCCTGGGATACCTTAGCTGTCAGCGATAAAGTCATATGCCATGTTGCCAAGAACTTTCTTACTGCCTTGAACATGTCTCACCTCAAGCAATTTTAAAATATGCCCTTTGGGGTCATGAATCTAGAAAAAATATTCCTTCTTTTTGAGCTAATCATTTCAAATGGAGTTAACATTACAAAAATCCTGCAAATGTTCTCTTCTGCCTTCATAAGCAAGGCACCATTGAGTACAACACACCAGGCACTTTCCACACACAGTTCATTTAACTTTGTGATGCCTCCGCAGGATAGGATAGGTATTTTTCTTCTCACATTTTGCAGAGAAGAACTGGTGCTCCAGGTAAAATATATAACTTACTTAAGTTTACATACCTCCTAAAAAGGCTACTCTCAATTGAACTCAGGTATGTCTGACTGTAGCACCTGTGTTTTTTCAATCTTAGCTCATTTTATTGTGTTTCCTTTTGTCTCTGTGACCTTCATATCATATTCATGTTAAAATTAATATATGACTTGCCAGGATCATGCTTGTCAGTGCTATGGATTTGCATCCCATAGTCTTATCACACTGTGCCCAGGTAAGGCAGGTGCCAGCTGTAGCCAATCTCTCTACTTTGTGTCTGTGTCCTGCCTGGACAAGCTGGCCGCTCACACTGCCGGGCACAGCCCTTTGAACCTCCTCTGCTGCTGAGTACTGCCCCTTCCCGAATCATTCTTCGCTCAAATAAACTCTGCTAAATTTAACTTGTCCAAAGTTTTTCTTTTAACATAGGATATCAGGAAGATTGTCCTTCTTCCTTTCCTAGAGCTCATGGTTAGGGCAGGGGAGATGCCTCTACTAGGTCCATGTTTTCGCTTTGCTACCTGATAGTATGGTTAGTTCACACACACTCTCATCTGATGGGATTTGTTCAGTCAGTAGTGAACAGCATCGAGGTGAATCCTTCCCAATTCTTGATTTCTCTAAATAACTTACTATGTTTCCTGAGGTAAATCTGCTTCATCTCCAAGATTTTGCTCTTGGGAGCTATTTTGTTCATAGGCTCCTAACTTAAGGTTATCTTCCTAAGACATGAAACAAAACAATTCTGTCCATAGCAATCTGTTCATTATTTTGTAATATATTGTTATTTATCTTCCTGCAGTACATTGCATGGTCTTCAAAGGTGAGGAGCTGTGTCTTATTGAATTTTGTATCTTGTAGGCTTGACACAGACACAGGGCTCAGCACGTATTTTATGGAATAATGAATAAATAAGTGAACACAGAGCATAAGGTGAACAGAAATACTGACATTTACCTGATCGATTGGACCACAAAGACAGCCACTCTGATTTGAATGCCTCAGCAGGCTGAACATTGAGGTCTTCAGTATTCACAGGTTATCTTTGAGGGCCCATGGCCAGTAGACATTTGTACTCAATTTGAATTTCACAGGCTCTGGCAAAGGCATATTTGTGAGAGAAACACCTTCTCAGATGAGTGGGCACCTGTCAATTGCATTTAACATTGATGTGCAAGTATTAGATAGCTACTCATTGAAGAAAGAGAGGGAAAATAATTACTTATAGTAATTGCATTCCAGAATTTGGAGATTCTAGAAGGCCTCCAGAAGCATCCCTTGAGAAACAACAATGATCTATACTACCAAAAATGATTTTAAAAAAGGTTAATGTAAGGTAAATATAAAATGGGATTGTGACAGGATTAGGTAGATGAGGAGAAAACCGCCTAGGCAAGTGGCTATGAGACAGTGAGTGGCCCTCCACCTCACTGCTCGTGGTGTGTTGGGGCTTCATCGGAAGCCACTGTCAGCCCAGGTCATCCTCTGCAAAAGGCTCCCTTTACTTGACTCATCTCACCTTATCACATGCCCAAGGCCACCATCCATTGTGCCATCCCTGGTCCTCAGACCACCACCTGAGAGGGTGTGGGTGAAACTTGGAACAAAGAAGTAAATTGAAAAGGGCGAAACCCTAAAGGCACACACTTCTGGTAAATGGAAGGGCAATTTGCGGGTCGACTCTAAACTGGCACAGTGCTCAGCCCACCAACCTCTGCCTGTCTCTTCCTTGTCACACTTCTGGCAACAGGACAATGTGTGTGGTAGGGGACTCTTTTTGTTTTCTTTCAATTTTCCTCTTTAAGAAAGACTAAAACTTTACTTTTCGTCCTTTATTATATTGCCAGCAGTTTATAGGTAAGAACAGTCCCCTTTTGACATTTGCAGAGCACACTCTTGACATGCTGATACCTTTGAAGACCTTCCTTTCCAAGTGTATACACTCATTTACAGGGCGGGACTGCATTGCTTGTGGCTAACTTATCCCGAATCAGATTGTATATGCTGCCCTAGTAACTTATTCATTTTTGCACATACTGAAGAATTCGAGTTTCTTCAACACTAACTCTACTCTGTTGTATTATAGACACATTTTACTGGGTTATGCCCCAGGCATCCTAGTTCTTTTATAATTCTTTTTTTCAAAGCATCTTCAAATCAGGCAAGAAAGCTCAAGGGACAAGCTAGAAATCAGGATGCCCTGAATAGAAGAGAAACAGAGAGAGCAATCATCGGCCTCATTCTCTGTGATGAAAGTGAAGACACCCAGTTCAATCAGCTGAAGTGTCCATTAGCTTAATCAATAACTGAAACTGAGTGTTACCAAGAGTTGAAGTTCATCACAAGGCTAGGGTAGAGGCCTGGTCTTATTTACGCATCATTCAACAAATATTTGTCATCTGTCTAATGACTGGGATTGCCAATAGGAGTGAGATGAATTTTTTGCCATTGAGGCGTTCATGATGCACTGAGGAAGACAGACAAGAATCAGTGGTGCTGGGTGCATGAAAGAGGCCGCCGTGAGTGCTCACAGGGCGTGGGCTGGGGAACATCTCACACTCTAGATCCACGAGACTGAGAGAGGAGAGGTAGGCAAATTTAGGGAGGCCTCCCATCTGCTGGCTAACACTTAAACCCTGGTATTCAGAGATGTTGATGTCCTTGTGTATCAAACGTAAAGGATATATGCTCAGAGGTGAAGTTTCCCCTGCTGATTCAGAGGAAGCTGGCTCTCAGCTCCATGAAATCTATTGAACTGGGAAGTAATTACTCTTGGTTTTCTTTGTTTTTTTTTTTTTTGAGACAGAGTCTCACTTTGTTGTCCAGGCTAGAGTGAGTGCCGTGGCGTCAGCCTAGCTCACAGCAACCTCAATCTCCTGGGCTTGAGCGATCCTTCTGCCTCAGCCTCCCAAGTAGCTGGGACTACAGGCATGCGCCACCATGCCCGGCTAATTTTTATATATATATATCAGTTGGCCAATTAATTTCTTTCTATTTATAGTAGAGACGGGGTCTCGCTCTTGCTCAGGCTGGTTTTGAACTCCTGACCTTGAGCAATCCGCCCGCCTCGGCCTCCCAAGAGCTAGGATTACAGGCGTGAGCCACAGCGCCCGGCCAGGTTTTCTTTGTTATCATAGAAAATTTCTGTAACAGCAGCAACAACAATAGCTGTTCTTTTGATATGCTTATATTTCATATTCTCTGTTAAGTACTTTGCTTATAATATTTGTAAAACCCTTGTCAAATAGTACTATCCTACCTATTTTACAGAAATGAAAATAGAGGTATAGAGAGGCTAACTTAATAATTTAGTGACTCAGGTAGTAAGTTTTGAAGTAAGGGTTTTAGTTTGTAATATATTACTGCCTCTTTATAAATCCCTGTTTCTAGTTATATCAAATCTGCAAAAATTGCAATCTCTTACTTAGCCCAATTTATCAGTACCTACAAATGCTTCCTTAAGGATGTCCCTGGGTGGCTTCTAAAAGGCTTCAAAATTCTTATTTTTAAATGTTTAAAGAATAAAACTCGGGTATACAATTTTAAAGAAAGAAACCAAAAAATCTTTATATTCTAACTTGACAGATAGCAAGATACAAGAACAGAGTTAGATTCTTGATCTAAACCTTGCTACAAATTGCTTTATCCCTTGGCCTGAAGTTTCCTGCTCTGGAACTTAAAAAGTTGACCTAAATGATCTTAACCCTCTCTTCCAACTCTTAAGATTCTTTTATTTTGGGTAAGCATGATGACACTTCTGTCACTGATTTGTAAACCAAAGAAAAGACTTTGTTTTATTAAAGTGATTGTTAACTAGCCACATTCTTGACTGTGATAGGCGAAAAAATTCCTTCTGAGGACAACACCACAAATACTGTTTTGAATTCAGAGTCATGCCCATTCTTTTTCTCCATGGGATGTGTAGAGGCTAGGGCCTATTTCTTGGTTTCTAATGTTTTTCTGTAAGGACCTGATGTAGAAGTTCATTTCCTTACATACCAGGAGCCGTGTGTGTAAGTCAAGCTCCCATGCTGTGAAATGTTTGACCTCTCTAGGAAATATTCTGGGTATATGATTATTTTCTGGCTGGTTTGGTCTCCAACAAGGGCATTGGAAAAATGGAACAGGGAGAAAGAACCTCAGCTTATTTCTGGCCTGAAATAATTTTTGCTGGTCATCTTACATCTCGATTACTACATCCTTTCACTGCTTTCGCACAGCAGAATTGAATTTCTTTCTTCCTTTTCTTTTTTTTTACAGCCATGTCTATCTGCCTTTCTGCCTCTGTGCTCTGGAGAATATTCCTGTGGGATGAAAAGCCACACCTGGCAGACAGAGAAAGGAGAAACAATCGGCCCCAGCCTTAGTTCAGTCCTCACAGGTTCCTGTCAATGCCTTTACTTGTTCAGAGTTGTTGACTCTTCAGTTCCCTCAAAGATTTCCAACGCTTGCCTTGCTTTCTCTGACCCCTCTTTAGTGGCCTCTCCCTCTGTGTCAGCAGATGACCTTGATGTTCCCTCCCTGGGGACAGTCAGGTCCCAGGTGCACCCTCCATCAGCCGCCAGCTGTACCTACCTGTTCTCCTCCACCCACACTCATACCGGTTCCTGTGATCTGTCTTCCTGTCTCATAGGATGGCTTATTCCTTTTTCAAGTTCAAGTTCTCTAGGCCACTGACCTAAATCACTGACTCTCAGGCCACTTTGAACTGTGGCATCTCATTTCTACGGTCATTGCCTCTTGCTTCTGTGTCTCTACCCTTTCCTACACAGGCACGTAAAAAAGAAAACTGGTTTTGATGCCATTTTTCCCTCTAGCCACCATTAAATCTCTCTCCTCTTCTTTAAGAATTCAACATTTTCAAAGGCATGGACGATACCCTACCTCTGCTTTCTTACCTCACTGGTTTTGTCCCCATCATTCCTTAACTGCTCTCACTAAGGTCACCAAAAATGCACTATTGACCAAGACGCAATTGCCCTCTTTTAGTCCGTGCCTTCTGTGTGTGGCATGTGGCAAAGGTGACCGCTCCCTCTTCTTTGAAACGTGGTGTTTTTCCTTGGTTTCTCCAACACTATATGCCCTTCTGAGAGTCTCCACCCCAGCATGGTTGTGCTTCTCCCACATGTGGGCTCCATTTCCTCTACCATCACGGAGACGTTTGTGGGAGGCAGGATTGGGTGGTAATTGATATTGATTTAGATTGTCTCTCACTATTTGTGCTTCCATAGGTTCTTAACTCCTCTGTGCCCCAGTTGCCTCATCTTTTAAAATGAGGTTGATAATATTTTACATTGTTATAAAGATTAAATCAGATAATGCACAGAAATCACTCGGTGTAGATTTTTCATTTCAAAAAGAAAATTTTATCATTATGGGATAATGTAATTATATAAAGAAGAAATCCAAAATGAAATTTTAAGCTTCCAATTTTTAGTTTTACAATAGTAGTGCACCAATATCCCAACATGCTTTAGGATTTTCCAGTTGTGAATGTCCTAGACCAGGATACGAACTCTTCAAAAATAAAACAAAGGTGCTTTTCTGAATTTGTCGTGACAGAGCCAATTAGAACTTTAGTTATTGAGGGACATTTAATGGGATTTTAAAGCATCTAAGACTATTAAAAAATAACTAGATGTCCAGTTTTGATGGCCACCAGAGATTTTTAAAATAAAGTTGTTAAAACTAAGATGAATATTCAAACGTACACAAAATCTCAAAGCATTTGAATTTTTGGATTACACAGTTAAAACAAGCCATTCTTGGATTTAAAAAATAATAGGTAGGTTCACCTTTATTTCCAATAAATTAATACAATTACCAGAGATTTATTGGATCCTAAATGATGACAATATGTAAATATGGTAATAACATATACCTAAACCAAATAAGATAGATTTCAAGCTTATGTGTAGAGCTCATTATAAAGTAGAACAAGCCCCTAACATGCTCATAAAAATTGTGATATATATGATTAACAGAAAAATGTTTGACTTTATATTTCTTCTATTTCTTATTTGGCTATTCCAGAAAATCAAAAGCCTATGTCAATATTTCGGATTTCAGAGGTACATTTCTCCTTAATTTCAACTTAACTATTTTGATCAAGAGTTTATAGAGCCTTCTGAAGGTGCATTAATCCTTTAGAACATTAAGATATTGTTTAATAAATTTCTTTAACTAAATAGTGATTATTTTGGTTTTCTAAATTTTTTGATCTGAATATCAACTACGATTTCATGTATTGGTGTGGAAATGAAAGATTCAAATTCATACAAGCTAGCTTTATTGTTAAATGGCATGACTTTCTGATGCAATTCTAATAAGGAGATGTAAATTTATCTCCCTATATGTGTCATATATGTATGTATATATAAATATACACATTACTATTTACTTATATTAGCAAATGTAATGATTAAATTATCAATTAGAATTAGAAAGGTGATAAGGTCAATATTATATACAAGAGCCAAAAGAGCACTGTATTGTTTAACAATTATTTCCAGGGCTCACATTAGATCAATTGCCCTAGTCCTCAAAGCTGCTTAACAACATTGTTAACATTTATTGAGTGGTTAATATTTGCAAACCTCTAATCTTAATATTAATACAAAAAGCCAATGAAGGAGGTGCTGTCATTAACCTTATTTTATAGTATAAAAAAGGATAGGGAGGCAGTGAGAGGGTAAATAATTTGCCCAACATCACACAAGATGTTGGTGGAGCCCAAATTGAAACCAAAGTAGTGTGGCTCCAGAGACTGCGCTCTTAATCCTTAGGTGAACCGCTTCTTTATCTCACTTAGTCCTGTAACGGCCTTTTGGGATGGTGCCCTCTAGGTTGAAGCATATGAAACTGCTGATAGTCACCCATTTTAACCTTCCCAAATAGCAATTTCATATGAGTCAACATAATATTATCCCCATTTTAATAAATGAAAAGAGAGGCTTAAGTCATTAAATAACTGACCCAAGGTGTGAAATGGAGCCAGGATTCAAATCCAAGGCCACTGGTTTCTACATCCCATCCTCACCATGACTCTATTTTACAGTAGTATCTCATCTAATCCCCAGCACTGTCTAATCTCTTTGTCCCCATTCCTTGCATTCAGGCTTCTAGGCATCTGATGTCCTGGTAGTCTTCGGGTTCGAATTATTCCTGGGTAAGTACTTATTCTACTACACTTTCAATCATGTTTAGCTTCAAATTTTGTTGTTACTTCCTTTTCCATCATCTCTTAGACCTTGATGGCTCATGCTAATGAATTCTTTTCTCTTTTTGCTTCTCAAACTATTTAATAAATATTCCCTACAAGTATCATATATTATGTGGACTCCAATGAATGCTAATTGAGGTACTTATTATAATGTAATTTCTGCAAAAAGCAGAAGTCCTACTTAAAAGAATAAATAGTTTTGCTTTGATGTTTTCCTCTATGAGTTGTTTGACTGGCCAAATACTGACCAGTTGTTAATATTTCCAACTCCTATTGAACATCCTTCTTGGGGATCCAACTTCACAATGGATACTGGGCTAAGGCCTGAGTGCGGGTTCTTATTCTAATTATTTTAATGAAGTACATGTTTTGTGAACAAGAAGTTCTTTACTATAGAATAGGTAGTGAAAGTCTTCCGTGGAACTCAAGGACTAAGGAATCAATAGTTAATCGGGTCACCAGAGAAGAATTCCTTTCTCGGTCTGTGTTGGTTTCTCTGTGGTCATTCACTGGAAAGCCTGGCTCAATGAAGTTATAGACTTTGGGATGGTTATTGCTCTCAGCATAAAAGAAAAAGTCAAGATGAAACAAATTTGTTTTAACATTTCATACATGCAAACATCATAAAACAGCTCTTGAAAAGGACATGGGTATTAGTTGTTTCTACAAGTATGTCATATTAAATCCTACATCATCTGTGTTTCTGGACCTTCATATTTATGTAGAGCTTTCTGAAATGTAAGTCCAATGAGTAATATATCTCTGTAATTTCACTAATTCTGAGGTAAGTTTAAAGTTATAACAAATTGAACTCAGCAAAAACTTCCATGTTTTAGGTGCTGCACATGTTTTAGGCTTACTAGAGTGACAAATTGTGCCAGTCTTTCCACATCTGTCCTGGTTTTAGCACTGAAAGTTCCTTGTTTTGGGAAACTCCTTGGTCCCAGCAAAAATCCACCTGCAGCCTGACCAAAATTTCATTATTTCAAATAATGGCAACAAAAAAATCCCAACAAAAACCCTGTGCTTTCAACTCATGTTTCCTTAATTAGAAACAGTTAAAGACAGTGATTTCATGTTACAAGGAGTCAAGCCAGATTTATTTTTGTGCTGTATTTCATACTCCTTTTTCTTATAACCTGAAGCTCAGTGGTAAAAGTAAACATTCTAAGATCAAAATGGATCATGCTGAATCTACCTTTTGAGCATCAGATATCTGAATAGATTCCACATCTGTTTCAAGAGATTTTTTTTATTATTATTATTCTAATTTCTTTCTATTTTTAGTAAAAATGGGGTCTTGCTCTTGCTCAGGCTGGTCTCGAGCTCCTGAGCTCAAATGATCCTCCTGCCTCGGCCTCCCAGAGTGCTAGGATTACAGGCGTGAGCCACCACGCCTGGCCCAAGAGATCTTTTATTTTCACCCATGCCCTCATTACTTAGAAATAGGACTTATGATTCAAAACTTGAGGCATCTTTACATTTGATAACCTGGGACCATAGTGATAGGAGAGTAGATTCAACTCTAAGATTTTTATGGGAAGATTACTCTCACTTTGGTTTATTTCATTTATAGTTTATTGACCTACTGAGAGGTGCATCTTTTATTCCCTCTGTGGCAAGAAGCAGAAAACTGCATCAGTTTCTAGGACATCCCACATCAAGGAAACACAATGAAAACTGGCAGCAAGTGGCACTGCCATTTAGTGACTTCTCCCTCAACCATCTCTGCTTTGTGGTGCAATTTAAGGTAGATGAATGGTTTACTCTGGGCTCCAGGCCAACGAACTGGCCCTGGGGAAAATCATTCTCACACCCACGCTGGATGCACACACCCTTCAAACTCTCTTTCCTGCCCTGCAGCCCCCTAGATGAAATCCTTATACTCCAGGAAGCAGCAGGTCCTTTCATTGCTGTCTCTGGGCTACAAGAATCAAAGAGCAAAATGGATGTTTTCCTCTGAGAACTGGCACCGAACAGAAGGAAGGAAATGCCTACTCCAATTCAAGCATGTTTTAATCTCTGGAGAAGTGGGTACCGGGGAAAGGCAAAATTGGCTGAGGAATCAGTGGGAAAGTCATAAATTTGGTCTCTTATCCCAGCAACTAACATTCTTCTTTTAGAGAGCCGCCCACTCTTTTTTTTTTTTAATTCTCTCTTTAGAGGACTTGGATAATGAACAATCACTTTCTAAATTCTCAAGTTCAAAAATCTCTCAGTGGAGGAAGAAAAGGGAGTTTTGAGTAATTCTCTAAAGGCTAGATGAATCATTTAAAAATATGCTCAGAAATTTCAAGATTCACACACACATCCTGAATACACCTTCTGAATCTAATCTAAAGAATCTGGCAGCAAAACAAATCAAAAGCTCTTTACCTCTTCTCTTTGATACTTTTAATATCTAAAAAGATGAGTAGTAAACACCACTTTGATAACTTCCAAAAACTCTGGCCCAGTTTGATCTGAACCGAATCATGAGGCCACAGCCAGACAAATCCAGCTGGGGGAACATTCTACGAGTCAATTGACATGGACTTATCAAAATGTCAATGTCCTGAAAAACTTTTAAGAAAGGGTGATGGTGCTGAGCTGTTTTAGAATAAAAAAGACAGTTAAGAGACAAGACAAACAAATAGTATGTAGAAACTTGCAGCTTGATTCTTGATTGCAATAATGTGATTATGAAGGTGAATGCCTTTGTTCTTAGGAGCTGCATGCTGAAGTATTTAAAGACAAAATATCTTGAAGTGCTCAAGTTATTTTTTAAAAATATCATCAGAGACAGACAGAGAGAGAGGCAGATGTTAAACAAACAAACTCTGGCCTAACGTGAGCTCTGATTTGGAGCTCACGTTGGAAAAATTCCTTTTTCCTTGTTCAAGTCCAGGTAAGTTCATGAGTTCACCAATTGGCTTCAGAGTATAAATTGGGTTGTTCTGACATGTTCTAAAGATCTGTCTTTAGCCTGGCTTCCCTTCAAGTTTTAGCTAATAGGAAAGAGCTTTACTCTCTGAAGAGGTGTGTCAGAGCAGAATTTCTTACAGATGTCCCTTACAGAAATATTCCAAATTCGTTTCTCTCAATTAATTTTTCAATCAATATCTACATCCACTTCATTATATTTTAAAATCTAATTTGCAAATAAAATGGCATTTGCATTTTCTTGGGTAACTTTGTCCCTCCTTTTACCTCCCATTTCCATTTCTAGAATCTCAATTATGTTACGCTATGTTCCACAATAATTGCATTGTAAAATGTCATGAACCATGATAATAAGAAGGCTATTCACAAAAAATTCCTTCATTGTCTAGTCACACTAAAGGCTTGATTCATAAATTTGAAAGAAAAATTTCATGATTATGTGAGCTAGTGGAGAATCTTTGTGTTTTCATAGGTCAAATAGCCCAGGGTACTGAGCATGTTCACATGCAGGAGTTCTTTTTTTTTTTTTTTCTGTCCAGTCTTCAGGTATCAAGGAGTTCTTGAGTATGATTTTAAAGTAAGTCTTTGGGGCTTCTTCCTTTAAAAATATCAAAAATAGTTTGAAGAAAATTCACTTTTATTTTTAAAGACTCCTCAGTCACAAATTTGACTATTCTTTTGTTGGGTCATTGTTTTTGAATATCTGGCAGTCAGTTCAGGGGTCCATTTCAGTAGTTCACTGACAAGATGAATAACCTAAAGATTTTGTTTCAATTCTTTGATATCTTTGAAAGACTCACCTCTCTGTCCATTACTCAGTTTTCCGATCCACTTATGCTTGAAGTATCAACATTTTTTCTCAAAAGCATTCTGTGATTCAAGTCATTCCAGCTGAAACTTTAATTATGTTACACGGGGCATTGTGCAGGGCAATGTAGGGGACAGACGGAGCAGTAGAATGTGCCTTCCTGGTTTGTTAGGAGAATGTGATCTGGCAAGGACGAAGACACATGCACAGCTGGGTGTGCTGACGCGCACCTGTAGTCCCAGCTACTTGGGAGGCTGAGGAGGGAGGATCGTTAGAGCCCAAGAGTTGGATACTGAAGTGAGCTATGATCGTGCTCCTGCACCCCAGCCTGGGTGACAGAGCCAGACCCCATCTCTAAAAAAATGAAAAAAAAAAAAAAAGGAAAAGAAGACACACGTACAAATTACTCATGTTGGGTAGTGTATGGAATATTTCACATGAAAGTTGTAAACAAAGTGTTATCCTGGCTTCTTTACCATGATTTCAGCTCTTTTTTCATGATTCAAATGTCCACCTTCCCCACTCCTCACCCCAGCACACACACTGAGAGTGGGGCAGCTACACACTTCATTATGGTTAGTAAGGTTTCCAGCCTAGAGTAAGTTTCTTGAGCCAAAGTAAACGACATTCATTTTATACCTTTCTTAGGTAGATGGTTAGGATCTCTGGCTCTTCTTGGGACAAGGGTTCCCTGCTTTGGTGCTCTTGAGCAATTGCTCCACCTGGGAAGAAGGATAAGGGCGGGCACTCAGTTTTGGTGTTGCCTCACCCTTAATCCTATCCCAAGCAACACCTGAGGAAGGAGGGAATGCTTTATCAACAAGGGAATTGCCCAGCCCAGGCATGATAGAATTTAGAAAGTGACCTAGAGCAACCTAAGGGTAATTATTATGCCATTAACTTGAATCCACATTGTGGTTCACCCCCTCAGGTGGGCTTTCTTAGAAGGAGCTTGTACAAGCAGATGGGGTTTTTGAGGACACCCGTTGATCATTTGATAACATCCCACACCTCCCGAGAGCCTACCCCCAGACTGGGCTAATAAAAAGAAACAATCTGAGAATTCAGAGAAAGAGAGAGTGGGTCAGACAGTCAGTCAGAGAGTCAGTCAATCTTTCTCCACATTTGATTCTATAATAAAGAGCTGCTTTTGTGAAACTGCTTCCTGCCTGGGTTTACTTTGTCTGTTGTATTGGCCCTGCTAGTGATTTTTCGAAGATAATAGTCTGGACTTGACACTTTGGTGTGTCCGGTCATTCTTCAGCCAAGAGCACACCAAGAAACAAGAGCAGACTGCCACCCTGAAACCTTTAGCATCTACCAAAGTTAGTGGTATATAGTAGGACCTCGAAAGTCATTGTAGTGTAGATGTAGAATGGATGGATAGATGAATGATGAAGGTTATCATAAAAGCCTGTATGTCTCTAAATTTTTCCATAATCAGACTGATCAAAGCTTTAGGGTATGGAGATCTTTGGTTTCAATATTTTACTGATATTGCTTTATGAACCCGGGGATAAAATCACAATGGAGAGAACAAAGCAAAGGATTTAGATGTTCTCATTTACATCTTTTATTGCTACTTTTCTTCTGTAACAAATTGAAAAAAAAATACAAGAGCATATCTTCATCTCTGCCACCATGATCTTAGAAATTAGCTTCTGTACTTTCACTCAATACTTGTTCAACTTCTGGTTCAGTTTTATAGTTTTCTCACCAATTCCCCATAAATTAGCCCTATCCTAGGTCAATAATTCAATTCTGGGACAACAGAGCATGTTGCTCATCTCTGCAGGTTAATAAGGAGATTGTAACTCAGTCACTCATTACTAAGTAGAAATAAAGTCTTGGTTCAATGCATATACTATTTCAAGTGCTATAAAGACTTCATTGAAGTGTTTTTAAAATATAAAGAGCTTGAAGTTCATCTGGTTGCTTGGACAGGATGAGAAAGGATTAACTCACTTTCAAACTACTTGGGTTAATAGTCACATTATTTGTGTAATATAAAGCCAGCTTACATTAAATATCAAGAGATTATAATTATTAAATGATTTATAAATCTTGTTACTCAGTACAAGTAAATGGTAAAGTAAATAAGGAAAATGTGCTTTTTCTTACTTGAGTAAATGTTAAGTAAGTGTCAGTAAAAATATAAACCCCACTAATGAAGTCTGGCTCTTCTTAGCAGAATCACTGAGATGAATTGAGTGGTGACTACTGCCAGAATGATGGGTGCATTATACACACTATCTCTAATCCTCACAGCCCTATAAATTAGGCTTTCCCTATTTTACAGATGAGAAAACTAAGTCTCAGAGAGGTTAAATAATTTGCTCTGAGACACACAGCTAGGAAGGGGCTCCTGGAAACCAACTCTCACTCCATGAATAAAATAACTACAGGAACTTAGGAAATTAATAAAATGAATGCCTGACATTGACTAAATCAAGGTATTTAGTGGTAGAACATACTTAACAAGTGGTAGAGAATCTTCCACATAAAACCAGAATGGAGGTAAGGTCTGACTTCAGCACGTCCAGCCTTTTGAAGATGTTCAGTACAGGATTAGGTCAACACTCTTTCCCTCCTCCCTCCACAAGTCTTGTTTTAATGAAAATGATAACATCATATCTATACATCTCAGTGTACCTAGGTTTTGTTACCTCTCTCAGGGAGATGGGGAAGTTTTAGCTTTCCTCTAATTTTTAATAAGATGTTGTAACTGTGCTATGAGAATCTCAGACGTAAGTTAGTAAGCGACAACTAGATTTTGGAGGGCCTTCCCTTTGCATATGAAATTCATGAAGTTATATCTTTTGTAAGATTGGTTGCATAGTCACCTGTGTATTAATTATTATGTAGATAAGAAATCATTGAATATATATCTATCGAGCACCTTCAGTGTGTCAAGTACTAGGCTAGCTGCAAGACAGGCTACATAATTTGCAGGTCCTAGAGCATTAACCCAGGCCTGGAGCTCTTCTAAGCCCCTCTGTGCAACTGCGTAGATCACACATTCATGAAGCTGAAGCACTCTGGCTAGGTGCTCAGGACACCTGCCCTTATGGAACTCATAGTCTATTAGGAGAGATAAATCAAAAATCACATTAAATAATTTACTATTTGATAAAAGTAAAGACACAATAGCAATAATATTTTTCATTTATTTTTTATTTGTACATATTCATGGGGTACAATTGCAATTTTGCTACATTGTGATATTGCACTGTGGTGAAGTCAGGGAGTAATAATACTTAAATACTACAAATAAGTACTCCAGTGAGATAGCTTATCAAAGGAGAGAAACCTAGGCCTGTGCTCAGAGACAGCTTTCTGGGAGAAATAAACTCGATGATGAAGGGAGGGAGGAGCTCTCCAGTCCAAGAGAGCATTTTGTCTGTGCCTGCTCAGGCATTGGAGGGAAGGGCTTAGCACGTCATAGACTTGAGGGAAGGATAGTGCATGGAGAATAGAGGGGGACAGTGGTGGGAGCCAAGTCCAAAGAGGTAGGTGCACCTAGACACTGTGCAGCACATGGCCATATAGGCTTGGGTAAGGATTTCAGTCTTTATCTTAGGGACAAGGGGAACCCACTGAAGAATTTTAATCAAGGGGCAGGGAATAAAGGTCTGAGTAACAAAAAGACTGGAAGGGGACCCAGTGGATGCAGAGCAACCAGTTAGGAGGCTGCTGTGGCTGTTGGCCTAGAGATAACGGTGGCTTAGGCTGGGACCGAGGTGGTGGGGAATGTGGAGGGCTGTGATGGGGGGCTTGTTGGGCAAGGATGTACAGAGAGAAAGGGAGAGCAGAACATTTCTGGCTGAACTTGTAGGAGCATGACACTGGCAGAAGGAGTTTAAAATGAGGGGCCCAAGTCACAGTTTGCTTGGCATTGTCTATCCCAGCAAAGATTCAGAAAAATGAGATAAACAAATATTTGAAGTATGAGAAAGAACAAATGAATTCCCTTTGCTACAAACCCATCTTACTTTGGGGGAAAGAGAAATCAGTGATTTGGTTTGGCCCCTTGAGTAGTGAGAGCTGTTGGTGGTCTCAGAGGTTTGAAGTCTCCTCTAATTCTGCAGGAGGTGGGTTGTTCTGAAATGTCAGATCAGTCTGGTGGGGAAATGAGCAGCTACAACAGCTGAAACAGAGAATTTCTGTTGTACTCTCCCTTACCTAAGGGACAGCCATGCTTTTGTTTTCCTTGAAAAGCAAATTCAGACCTTCTCTGGAAAGTCTGCAGAGACATGAAGTCTTAAAAGCAAGTCAGTCTTGCAAAGGTCTTCAAGTAAAACTGGCTGACAACAAAACAAAACAAAACATTTTCCTTGGCACAACTAATTTTAAAAGTTATGGAGCCCTCTCAGCCTTTTGGATTGAGTAACAAGAGGGCAAGAACCAACAGTGAACAAAATAACACAGGAGGAGTTCCCTCTTCCTTTTTTTCCCCCAGGGTCTGAATACTTACCTGCTCAAGAGATTGTCATAAACTGTTATTCTCCCAAGAGTAATTTTTACAAGATCATGCCATCATGTTAGGAACAAGTGTGTTTGGAATTGGGGTGTGTCAAGCTCTCTGGTGAGGCACAGTGCTTCTCAGTCTCCAGTCGACTCCTAGCAGAGTTGGTCTCGTAAGAGGTCACCAGGATTAGGCACTAGTTGTGTGCCAACTATGTATTAGGCACAGTTTATAAATACCTATTAAATTGAAATCCACTCAGTGTTCAGTTAGTAGTATTGGCAATTTAGTGAATTAGATCTGTGACAAAATCCTATCAAAATCTCTTCCCCCAATTGGTCTATCAGAATTGCTAACAAGCCCAGCTAACAAGGCTGTATGTGACAGTTCACTATTATGCATTATCTCCTTTTCTTTGGCCTTACCATTTCAGAGAAATGGCTGGAAGTTAGGCATAAAGATTAAAAATAAGAGAGGATAGACTGAATGGAGGCTGTTGACTTTTACAAAATTGATGCCAGATAATACTAGAAGAGTATGATACATGTACTTCTTTTATAAATAAAACAGACCTGCATGAATACTTCCTTTTCTTTCACATATACATAATTTAATCATCTTAATTGGAGTTGTATGCTTTGGGATTTGACTTAAAAAAATAAAACAACCCAGAATATCTTTTTGTCTGTTTTCTCTGATGCCAAGAAAAGAGATTACAAATTTTATGAACTGATTTCCCTCAGTGAGGAAATTTCTTGCCTAATTTTACCCCTGTTCCTAAAATCACCATCCCATGTATCTCGATGAATTTAACTGCATATGTTCATATCTCATTTGCATCTTTTTCTAATAGTCATAAAACCTCCCACAAGCTAAAGAAATGTGGTGCTCATTGACTGTCTTCCTGTTCACCATTATAAATAATGCAGTCTGGGGCTGCAGTTCCAGCAGAGACACAGTAGATGGCAGTGTGCAACACAGATTCCCCAGCGTCTCAGCCTTGCACAACTGACTGGGAAGAGATTGAATCTCTGGGCATGGAGGCTGTTTTTCCCAGCCCAGTTGGAGGAAGAGCTTATTCTCCTAGGAAATACTTTCTCTACATAAATTTGGTTTTGCTGAATCAGTAAACTGCAGTTATTTGAACTACTTTGACACAGAAGAACATTAAGCTTCTTTGATTTAAGCCCGATAAAATCTGTACTTCAAAACTCTTCTTCAATGCATGGCATAATCTTTCAGTTATATGATGTGTTAACCTCCCTGTGCTTCATATTTTATTAATTTTATTAAAACAAGACCACTTTGGGTAACCTACAGATAAGCACTCTGGACATTTCATAAGCACATATTGGATATACCAGGACTTTATGATTAGATTTTCAGCAGCATGGGTGGACTAACTTGAGTATCAGTATATGCTCTCAAAGACCACATTTAATTAGCTGCATTCTTTGGTTATTTTTAAAGCATTTTAATATTTTTGCATAATATTTTTCCAAAAATTTACTAATAATTCTTCAATAGTCTTAAAAGGTATTTAACATAGTTAAACTTTTTTTTATTACAGAAGAGACAGGCTTCTGGGGTAGTTTTATTGAATATTTTAAAACTCTCATTACTTCCTTAGTAAGCAAAGCAATAATTTCTAAAATGATGTTTATTATTAAACATTAGCAAAGGAGATCTTACTCAGCACCAGTAACGGGTATTTTTAAAACGAGAATTTCCCTAGAATAAGAGTTTTTGAGGAAAGATGTTGTAAGCAAATCGTGTACAACAATTAATTATGTTGAGATTTAATAATCTCAACAGACACACACCCACGTTCTTGTTTTCCCAAACCTTTTCTCCTGTCTGGATTTGTGTACTTGGACTGGGGGCTTTTTTCTGGCCTCTGTTCTATCAAGTGTATGCCCTGTCTGGCATTTCCCACTTGGAATAATATGCTACATCTTATTAATTTTTCCAGACCTCTTTGTCCATTTTAGATTTCAGGGCTCTGTTCAATTCCACAGTTTCCTGGAACTCCCAGCTTTGGCTTTTCTTGGCCCGACTCACTCTTCTGGAGCCCATGGCTAGCCCACTGGGCATTCTCAGAGTTGCATCCATTTGACTAGAGGTCTTGGAATTCGAAAATTGTCTCTTTCCTCAGTGTTTGAGATTCAGTCTTTTTGAGTATTGCCCTTCCTCTAGCTTTATATGCTGGTATTTCTCAGGGTTCTAACCCAGGCCCTCCTTTCTCACTCTGCACAGCTTTTGTGGGCAATTTCAACCACTTTCCTGGCTCCCAGCTGCCATTTATACTTAGGTGCTAACCACGTCCATAGCCCAGAAACCCCTCTGACCTTCGGGACTGTGGTACCTCACACCTATAGAGATACTTAGATGTCTCACCGGCGCCTTCATAAAATTTCATGCTTCATTTTCCCTGTGTATCTGTTCTTCCTCTCCTTTCTACTTTAATGACTGATACTGGCATCTATTTCTGTGTCTAGGCCAGAAATCTCACTTTCATTTTTGATCTGTTTTTCTTCCTCCAAATAATGACTAAGTCCTGCTGATTCTGGTTCCTGAATATCTTGGAAAACTATTACATATTTTTCACCATTTCTTCTGCTCTTACCTTATATCTGGCCACCATCAACTCTTCCTTGGATTTCTGCAACAACCTGTAACTGATCTCCTTGTCTTCAGCCTTGCTCCTTTGCAATCCATCTCCCATGCTTCAGTTGGATGTTATCCCTTGAATGCTCAGTTGATCATGTTTTTTTCTGCCACCCCTGCTTAAGAAACCTTTTTTCTATGGCTTACCTCCCTCCCTCTGGACTCCTTTTTCTTATCCATTAGGCCTCTACCAACATTCCATTCTCCCTGAACACCTGTCTTGACTCTTTCAAGCGTGTGTAAAGTACTTTATCATGTGCTCTATAGCACCATGTGCTCCATGTGCTTTCCCTACTATAGCATTTACAGAATATATTGCATTTTCCAGTTTACTTGTCTCTATTTCCCACCAGATAGAAAGTTCTGTAGAGGCCAGGGACTATACCTAGTTTGTTCATCTATTTTATCTCTATTATTTATGAAATTGCCTCCCATATTATAGAGAGGCATGGGATACAGGGGTAAAGTAGTAATATGTTATCTATGGTAGGAATACATGAATAAATAAATACATTGCAAACCATCAATCCATAATACTTGCTGGACACTTCCTATAGGACAGTTGTGGTGATGAGTAATTGGAATAGTGTTAGGGTGGGAGGAAGGCTTGGTTAGGAAAGTAAAGCTATACCAATTACTTCCATTCCATGCATGTAGGATAGATTAATATTGCTTTCAAAGGTCTTTGATGATTTTAAGAAATAAGCATTATATCCTGGAGATTGTTCTGAGTGAAAAAAGAAAAAAAAAAAAAAAAAAAAAAAAAAAAAAAAAAAAAGAAATAAGCATTATATATATTAGGATTCTGAAAAAGTAATTTCTAAAAACAAGGCAAATGTATTGTTCTTTGTTGTCTATATGTAGATGTAGGTAAAAGATATGGGTATAACCAGCAGTTGGTTACATACCACTGACAGTCCTGTCTACTTCACAACATTATTTACCTTCTTATATATTTGTCTTACTTCACTTCATTGTGCTGTAACATACAGGGATTTTCAGCATCATGGGTGGACTAATTTGAGCATCAGTATAAACTCTTAAAGACTACATATAATTAGCTATGTTCTTTGGTTATTTTAAATCATTTTCATATTTTTGCATATAAATATAAAAATTTTGTCATTAATTTTTTGGGGGGGGTCCCCTAGTATTTAACAGGGTACCTCAAATATAGTAGACACTCAATAGATTGGGATGTTGCTGGCTTTCCTGGCAACTTCAGAAGGGGGATAGCTATTTTGATTAGTTTATTTTGATTTACCTCTTGACGACGGGCTGAGTGCTGCTGGATGATTTTTTGTGTTTAGATGATAGTTAATTGAAAGATTTGACTGCATAAGGCACTCTCTGCTGAGTTCACAGAACTGTGCTGACTCTGCTAATTAGTCATTACCTTTTCTTGTTTTGCAATGATACCATGCTAAGGAACTCACTAATAGAATTTTTAAAAAACTGAAAGCTAATCAGGCAGACAAGTACTGACAAGGACATTTAAAAGTATAGCAGAGCCAATAAAACTCTTCAGTTAGAACATAAACTATCTGTAAAATGAAATATATGGTAGAAAATGAAGATGGGATCCTGGATTTCCAGACCTGTGAATGAAGTCTGAAGAGTTACTATGATGTTATGACTGTCAAAAAAGCATGGATCCATATTTCCAAGAAAGTAAAAGAATTAGGTTAGCACTTGTTTTTATTGGACTTTAATTGGATTGGATCAGATGTACAAAATATCAAATAGAAAAACTGTAAAATACACTGGTTCGAACAGGATGGAAATTTATTTCTGTCTCCAGACAGGTTTTAGTAACACACCAACACCACACAGCTCAGTGGTGCCAAGAGCCTTAAATTCTTATCTGAGAGATTAAGATAACAGCACCTACCTCATAAAGCTAAGAGGATTCAATGATAAAAAAACATGCTATGTACTGAGAATATGCCTGGCACATGGAAAGTGCTCAGTGGGTGTTATTTATTAATGAGAGGGAGCCACAGATGAATCAGGAAACATTCAAAATGTCTAATAACTTACAAGGAGGAAGGACGAGCGGTGCAATGGGAGGATATAATAGGGATTTCTGGGGTCTCTGGGAACACTCTCCTGAGGGGGGCTCCCAGCTGTACCTGAAAGATGAGCAGGCCTTAGCTGGGTGGCCGGCTGGGGCTGGTCTGGCTCTGGTCAGGGAACCCACTATCCTGAATTAGGAGACGGGACCAGGGAGGAGTGAAAGGAGGCTTTGTGTCTGGATTTCCAAAGATGAGGCTGGAGAGGGGTAGGGCCAGGGCCAGAAGGATGTGTTAGGAACTTCGTCTACATCTACAGAGCGACAGGCAGCCCCCAGGAGGACGAAGCCATGGAGGAGGGTGTCACCCACAGTGTCTGTCCCAGGAGGTCGAGGCGGGTGGGGCCGACTGCAGGCTGCGGCCTCCTTGCACCTGCTCCCCGCGGGCTGCAGCCATTTCGGGAGATTCACGGCATGCATTCGAGAATACATCGAGTGCCACATAAATAGGTGGAAAGGAAATTTATTTTGACTCAGACTTCCTCACTTACACAGAAATATTTCGACAGCTGTAAACTGTCGAGAGAACATATGGATAATCTGAAAACACTTATATTCGGCTCTGGAAACCGCAAAGATAAACAGCTCCAGTGGCAGGGTCACCTGTGTGTGCTTGCTCCTGCACTTTCCGCATTCATCTGGCTTTACACTGTCCCTGTCTGGCCCTGCTAGGAGTCTGGGATCTACCGGTGAAAGAAGGGTGGGCCCACTTGGGGCCAGCAAGCACCACTCACTTCCTTGGCGGTTGAAATTTACACAGGGACTCAGCGTAGAGTAGGTTATTTTCGCAGATAACATGCTGCAGATAAGGAAATCTGCTGCCCGTTCGTATACAGATACGCACACACCTTGTGCATAAGACATACATTATTCAATTGTTTCAATACTTTTAATGAAAAAAATAATATAAAAGAATGAAAAAAGGAAAGAGGTTCATTCGTAGGACTACAGTAGGAACTACATGTTATTGGATATATAACTATGGAGTCTAATCACCCCTCAGTGTTACTGTAGCCTGTCCTTTGAAATGTGTTTGTACACTTCTTCTGTGGAGCATTCTACAGTTCTAAATGCCAAAAAATATTCTCTTCACGAAGCTCACCAGATCTGCAAAACACAGCTCCTTTTGAAGAAGAGAGCCAGGGAGCTCCATTAGCAAGCTTTGATGGTGTTAATAATTCAGAGATGCCCTCCGTTTTCTCTCAGATAGACAGAAGGGTCCATTTTAATGTATAACCAGGCAGCAGAGAGCAGGAGAGGACACGGATACGAGAAAAGAGGAGGTTGCAGACCAGCACCTGTCCCACACCAGGGGACGGAAACTAATTGTGAAAAGCTGCCCCACTACAGCTGCTGCCTTTTGAAAAATGCAAACTGTGTTTTGAGCAAACACATCGTCCCCTTGTAGGCATCTTAGATCCCTGACACGGCTGATTATTCCCTCCTCCCTCCCAATGGCTGCATCTTATCTAACTAGCATGCGTGAAAGTCGATTTCTTTTTTAATCAGAAAGCTATGGAAACAAGCTTAATTTGTGATTGTATCTTAACTTGTGGAAGCACTAATGATAATTAAAAATTATTCTAAAAATTAAAAAGAATCTTCATGCACATTTTTGATATGTTGTCATGAGGGTATTAAGATATCACAGATAAGGGGCTTCAAATTTTTCCAGGATTTGAAAATTTTAAAAATGAGGTTTCTCCCTGATTTCAGGATTGCTGCAGTAATGGAAAAGCTGGGGATGAAAGTATTTCTGGGAGAGAAATATTTTTCCTGGCAGACAGAGGCTCAGCCTCATCAAGTCAGTATATGTCCAAGCCACAATCAGAGCTGCCTGAAAAATGTAGAAATCAATGAGAAATGATGCTTTTTTGGTCATTGTTAGCCATCTATTGAGGGTCTATTAGGTTTTATATAGTGGTGGAGAACAGCTCAATTTGGCATTATCACCGCACTTAAATAAACTAAATGAAAAAAGTGAAAAGAACCTCACCATATTGGGAAAAGAAAATCAAATATTCCATATTTAGCCACAATCATAGGAATTAGTTTTGAGATGACAGAAGCCATACACAATGATGGTTGGGTGTTCCCTTGGTTACCAAGGAGCTAAGATTTGTTGCTCTTAGAGTTATGGAATTGTTGTAAAGCAATGGTCTTCAAATAGTGGTTAGAGGGTTCCTGGGAGTCATTTAGGTCCATATAGGGACTCTGCAAGGTCCTTCCTTTTCCACCTAAATATCTGTGGGAAGCCAAATTTTCTTCAGATATTTCAATCAAAGCAACATATTACAACAGGTTGAGCAAAAGCAGATGTAGGAATCCAGCTGTCTTTAATAAAGCAGGAATTACCGAGGTTTGCAACCATGCAAAACAATGATACTTTTCTTAGTAATTGTCTTTGCTTTAGAAAATAGTTACTTTCTCATAAAACTATGTTAGGTTAACATGTGATGGTTTTGTTACTTTAATGAGTTAAATAAATCTTTAAAAAATTTCTCAGTTTTAATTTCTAATACTATTGACATGGAGAAATATAATTCTTATGAACAAAAGTTTTGTGGTTCTCTTCCATGTGTAAGTGTGTTAAGGATATCACCTGACACCTGTAAAAATGGTTTTTATAAACAAAGGTAAGTGGTGGCAGGGATGTGGAGAAAAGGGAACCCTGGTACATTATTGGTGGGAATGAAAATTAGTGCAGCCATTATGAAGAATAGTTTGTGGGTATGTCAGGAAACTAAAAATAGAGCTATCACATGATTCAGCAATCCCACTTCTGGATATTAATATATCTAAAGGAAAGGACATCATATATTGAAGAGATATCTGCACTGATATGTTAACTGCAGCATTATTCACAATGGTCAAAATATAGAGTCAACCTATATCCATCAGTAGATGAATGTATAAAAAAATATGGTACATAAATACAATGTAATACTATATGGTCTCATAAAAGAAGGAAATCCTGTCATTTGCTAAAACATAGATGAATCTGCAGGACATACTGCTTAGTAAAATAAGCCAGGCACTGAAAGGCAAATATTGCATAATCTCACCTATATGAGGACTCTATAAAAATCAAACTCATGGAAGCACAGAATGGAATGATGGTGACAGGGGGCTGAGGGGAGCGAATGAGACAGGTAGTGGAGAGATGTTGGTTAAAAGGTATAAATTTTCAGGAAGACAGGAGGAATAAACTCTGGAGATCTATTGTACTTCATGGTGGCTATAATTAATAGTATACATTATACTTAAAAGTTGCTAAGAGAATAGATTTTAAATGTTTTCATGACATTTAAAGTATGTGAATTGATGGAAATATCAATTAGCTTGATTTAATCATTCCACAATGTATGCATATATCAAAATATCATGTTATACACTATAAATATATATAATTTGTCATTCAAAACTTAAAAAATAAATAAAATGTTAAATCTGTGGAAAGCATATATAGTTTTTGGTACTATTCTACAAATTTGGTACTATTCTACAAATCTGTAAGTCTGAGATTATTTCAATATAAAATTGAAGAAAGAGTAGGATATTTTTGAATGGTTAAAAAAAGAGTACAAGTTATGAGATTAAAAGTAAAAAGCTTGAGGCCTGCTTCTGTAGGTATTTAACTCACAGAAATGGAGACAGCACCAGGTAAAAATACAGTAAAAGCTGGGTGTTTGGCCTCGCAGAAAGAACAGAAACCTTGGCCAGGCGCAGTGGCTCACCCCTGTAATCCTAGCACTCTGGGAGGCTGAGGATTGCTCCAGGTCAGGAGTTTGAGAGCAGCCTGAGCAAGAGGGAGCCCCTGGCTCTACTAAAAATAGAAAGAAATTAGCCGAAGAACTAAAAATATATAGAGAAAAAATTAGCCGGGCATAGTGGTGCCTGCCTGTAGTCCCAGCTACTCAGGAGGCTGAGGCAGAAGGATCTCTTGAGCACAAGAGTTTGAGGTTGCTGTGAGCTAGACTGATACCCTGAGAAAAGGAGAGGTTGTTCCTTCAGAATACATGTATCTCAGGGGAAGAGTTTATTCCAGGGTTCCCCTTAGCAATGGGACTTTCTTGACTCTCCAAACCCCTTAAGGTTGTGTATGAGATTTCCTCCCTTATGAATTTTACTGCTTCTTCTGTTCCCAATACAGACACCACAAAACTTACTCTTTACACAAGGACACTTTTGAGAGTAAAAAAAAAAAAAATAGTGCTATGGCTGCCATGTTTCTTATCCCATCCAGGGACTCCCCCAAGAGTAGAACTGCTGAGTCAAAGGACATGAAAACTGTTCTAGATCCTGATATTAACACTGATGATTACATTACCTGAGTTTGATTACCTTTCAACAGTACCTTTCTGTAGCTGATCTCTAACACATTTTGGTTTTTAAAGTTGAGTTCTGCTATTAAGGACTGTTGTTCAGATAGTGGTAGATTTTCTTGTGTAATCCCAAGAGTTACTATGAAATTTTGAATTTTGTCCTATGAAATTTTAATGACATCATTTTGCATGGGTGGTGGAAGGGCGGGGCTGATTAAGTTTGCTTGATTAGATTAGAGTGGGCACAATCCTAGGGGTGGAGCCTATGACCCTGACTGGGTGGAGACTGCATCCCAGGTGCTATAAAAGGGCAGAGTGTCTGAGCAGGAGCTCAGAGGTGAGCAGGCCAGGACAGGAAGAGTTGCAGAGTTTAGGCCTTCAACCTCCAACCTCCACTGGAAGTCTACAAGTCAAGTAAGTTTTCTGTCAGTGTTCCTTTTCTTTCCTTGCCTTGAATTGTTTTCCAATACATTTACCTTTGAATTTTAGAAGATAAAGAGGCAGTTTTGTTCTCTGTCAGGGAACTTTCTTGACCTTCCATTCTAAGTAATATCACCATTTAAATTTTTACATATGAACTTGAGGTTGCTTTCCATACATACCTATATTTATATGTGTTTTAAACTACCATGTGCCATTTTTAAGATTGTTCCCTCTTACTTTCTGATATTATTTCTTAAATATTTTTCTGATTTGTCCCTTAAATATACTTACCACTTCTAATACTTGTATCACACTTAACTGAGTCATTTGGTTATTGTTATATAATTAGATTTTTTTCTGATCATTTGAGATCATAGCTAATGCCGAAAAGAGCAACTTTTTATGAATGTCGAATTTTTTCCTGTTGAAAAACTGTTTGCTTAGATATATTGCAAAGTGAGTTAGGCAATGTGTTGTACTTTTCAAGCACCATATTAAAGGTGGTATAAAATTGAAAAGGATAACAGATTTAAGTAAGAGGTTATCTCTGCTTTCCCTGAGCCAGGCACCATCAGACTGGAATGCTGAAGAGCACCTGGAGGCTTAGAAACACAATAGGTTCCATGTTAGCAAATATACTACACACATTTATATTTCTAGAGTCTACGAAGGCCAAGATCACAGAAGACACTTAATAAGTATTTAATGGCTAGAATTAAATGTGTATGCAAGAGAGTTCTCCTAACCCATCTCCTGGGATGGCCTTCGGGAGGACCAGAGGTTCTTAACCTTTGGAATCTGTTGGGGTAACTGTTGGGGGCCTTGTCAGGAACATCTTTTTGGTTTGTGTTCAGGCACCATTAATTTAGAAAAGTTGGTGACAATGATTATAACAGTTTTATTCATGTTCACTCAAACCTTGATTAGTTTTCTAAGAGTGCTTTAAAGTATTTCATCTAAGTATACTTTGTCCTTATAATTGATTCTCTTATGGGAAGCTTATTCATTTGAGAGTGAATTTTGCTAGTTTTACTCACATGTAGTAAATTTTCTTTGATATTCTGAGGATTCCTTACTCAGTTTTCTGTGATAACTCCAGAATTGGCTTTACTCTTATCATTCAATTTAGATATAGATATTCTTTCTCTTGACTGTAGGTGACCTACAAGGAAATACTGATTAGCGCAGAGACTGACTCCCAGATCACATCCTATTAAAGGCCCAGTTGAGCTCAGCTTCCACAAGGAGAATCTTTGGTCACAGCCAACACATCACCTGGAATTCTGCAGACAAGGTAAACTGTTCTGTCTGAAAAGACAACACCACTCTCCTATATCTCTCTTGTGATGGCAAAGATTTCGGATGGTTTTTGATAGTTTGTCACACAGATGATTACCTTACTGTGATTCTTTAGTGACGTAGTGTCATTTTCATGCATAAATGATGGAAATATTTATATTATTTAATTTTTTGTATTGGATTTAGACCCCTCCTGATGACTGAAGAGAAGGTCGTATACTGAGGAATTCCAAGAGCTTCCAGAAGCTAATAAAGGTCATTTCAGTTCAGTTCACAGCCAAGGAGTGACGCTCAGGGACCATGTGTGATAGTCTGCAAGCAGGGGCAACGTGCCCAGTGTGCCTTGATTTTTTCTCTCATCCCATTTCCCTTCCTTGTAGACACATTTTCTGCCTAGGTTGCATCCAAAATTGGATGTCAGAACGGGAGGATTCGAAACTGACCTGCCCCTTGTGTCGAGCATCACTACAGAGGCCTCCTTTGGACGAATGGGAAATCAGTGCCATGACCCTTCTCATCAAGCAGCACCGGCTCCTACTGGAGCACTCTCTGCAGTTGAGCAGTGAGCTAAAGCAGTTCTGGGAAGATATGACCCTGGATGCAGCCACCGCCAGCAATCTTCTTGTCATCTCTGATGACCTAAGGAGCATGAAGCTTGCAAAGACCCCTTGCGACATGATGGAGGACCCTGGGAGATTCGTCCACCTGGGCTGTGTCCTGGGGTCACCCTGCTTCTCCTCTGGCCGACATTACTGGGAGGTTGAAGTGGGCGAGGTGAAGGAGTGGTCTCTGGGTGTCTGCAAGGAGTCCGTTGACAGAAAGAGGAAGAGCGATTTATCCTCTCAGAATGGCTTCTGGACCATTAGCATGAAGGCAGGAGCAATCCATGCCAGCTCCATTCCAGAACGCAGCTTTCCTGCAAGACCTGGCCTTCAACGTGTGGGAATTCTCCTGGATGTTGAGATGGAAGAAATCAAGTTTTTTGATGTTGGAAATGATGCCCTCATTTATACACACAGTGCTGTCTCCTCCTTGGAGCCTTTGCGTGCGTTCTTCCTTCTTGGTGTGGCAGGAGAAGGTGACAGCGGTGCTGCCCTGAGAATCCGTCCAAGAGAAATGCGCCCATCCTAGAATGTTTGTGAGAAATAAAAGAGGCCTTTGGCCTGAAAAAGGTCCGAATGACCCGGGAAGAGGGAGTGTGCTGGAGTGAAAAGATATGGTATTAAGTAGACTTTGTAGGTTCAACTTCATAGATTTATTTGGGGTAAATTTTGTAGGTTTTGTAGTAGGGAAGTAACTATGAGATTTTGGGGGTGTTACTGAGCAGTTCAAACCTCAGTTTTCAAGCCTCTAAATGGGGATAATTGTATCTGTAAGTCAAATACCTGTCATAACTAGAGACAATAGTTAACTAATATTTGTAGAAACTAACAAATGGAGAATAGCAGGTTGTCAGTTACCAGAGATTAGATTTTGTGGGTAGAGACAATATCCTTCTATTTCTTGCTCTTTTCTATACAATCTTTGATAATGATAGTTGTCTGTGCAGAAAGAATCAAATAAAACCAATGTGACATGTTTTCATATGACATAATATTTCAGAGAGAGACAAGGATACCCTGGGAAAACTAAGTGTTTAATTTTTGTTTTCTATGAAACACAGTTTCTTGAACGACAAACAACTTTGACTAAGGTGCATTGTTAGTGGTGATTCCTAGTCTAATAGGAATTATCATTGGCCCATTTCAAATATTGACCTACTGTGTTATTTTCTAAATGGTAGGGTGTATATGATAAACAAAAAGATACCAATAGACTTAATCAGAGATTGCTAAGTTTATAAAAAGCAAAAGATTCTGAAACTTCAGGAGTCCATTACAAAGGAGGAAATGAGAGTTTTGAAGACTGGATCCCTGAACTTCTGCCCACCAAGTACAGTTTCACTTTCCAAACTTCTGCACCTTCTGAGATAAAAGGACATTTTCCAGCTAGCCCAAACTTCAGTGTCCTGCTGCTGATTTTGGTTTGGAAGAAATCTTAGCAACTATGTGAAATGTTTAATATGTACTCATCAAAAATTGCTTTTCAAATTGCTTTTGGATTTATTATTGTTAAAATTTATATTTTCTTGAAATTAAATTTATAAAATGTCTGATGTTCTCATGTGTGTTCTGTGTTTAGTCCACCTCTGACTTCCTTTCTGAAGTTGGTAGCTCTCTTCCCCCACCACATCCATATTGTTTCACACTGTCATTTCCCTCATGCTTTTATTTATTTATTTTTTATTTTAGCGTATTATGGGGGTACAAGTGTTAAGTTTCCATATATGGCCCATGCTCCCCCCCCTTCGAGTAAGAGCTTCAAGCATGTCCATCCCCCAAACGTTGCATATCTTACTCGTTTTGGTTTTATATACCCATCCCCTCCTCCCCCCTCCCACTCTCCTGACACACGATAGATGTGACTCCTATATGTCCACTTAGGTGTTGATCCGTTAATACCAATTTGCTGGTGAGTACATGTGGTGCTGGTTTTCCCATTCTTGAGATACTTCACTTAGTAGAATGGGTCCCAGCTGTATCCAGGAATATACAAGAGGTGCTATAGCACCATTGTTTCTTAAAGGTGAATAGTATTCCATGGTATATATATACCACATTTTATTAATCCACTCATGAATTAATGGGTACTTGAGTTGTTTCCACAGCTTTGCGATTGTGAATTGTGCTGCTATAAACATTCAAGTGCAGGTGTCTTTCTCATAAAGTGTCTTTTGATCTTTTGGGTAGATGCCCAGTAGTAGAATTGCTGGATCAAATGGTAGATCTACTTGTATTGCTTGTGGTATCTCCATGTTCTTCACAGAGGTTGAACTGGTTTGCAGTCCCACCAGCAGTGTAGGAGTGTTCCACTCTCTCCACATACACGCCAGCATTTGTTGTTTGGGGACTTTTTGATAAAGACCATTCTCACTGGAGTTAAGTGATATCTCATTGTGGTTTTGATTTGCATTTCCCTGATGATTAGAGATGTTGAACATTTTTTAATATGTTTGTTGGCCATTATTCTGTCTTCTTTTGAGAAGTTTCTGTTCATGTCCTTTGCCCATTTTTTGATAGGGTTGTTTGATTTTTTCTTGCTGATTATCCCGAGTTCTAAATAGATTGTAGTTATCAGCCCTTTATCAGATGTGTAGCTTGCAAAAATTTTCTCCCATATTGTGTCCCAACCCTCAATACTTATGCTGGCTCCTTTCCAAATATTCTGGTCCCTAGGGTTTGTATTTTGCCTGGTTTACTGAGTCAGCCACTTCTGAGGTGACATCTGCCCCAGGACTTCTGGCTGTAGGTGTGTTCTAGATTTGACTCCCTCCCAAAGAGATCCAGAATTCTCATGTTGTCTTTCCAACTCCATTATGGTAGAGAGACAGCCTCCTTCCTTCCACCCCCCTTATTTCTTTGGATTCCGAGAATTTTATTTGAGTAAACTACAGTTCCCTTTCTCATGGATATTTACATTCCAGCTGAAGGACTTAGAGTGATTTCCTTTTTCCTTAAACATGAGGGGAAAGTGCCAGTGGTCAGTAATTGGTGGAGTTCTTTTTGCCTTCTGAGTGAATCACTGAGGCCCAGGGGGTGGGAAGCCTTCATGGGGCTGGGTCCCATGCTCATCCTGCAATCAATCAGTATTTAGCAAAATATTTCACACATCTCCCTCCTTAGCATGTCACCTTGCCATCAAGCTAATCCCAGCCAGCCTCAGGACTCATCTGGACTGCTGTGGCAGCCTCCTACTCTCCTTGTCTCCCTCTTGTCTTTGTTCAGCTCCTCACCCAGGCACCAGAACCACTTGATCAGATCAGTCAGGTCTTTCCAGTCCTGAACCCTGCAAGGACTGGCCAGGTCACTTGGAGTGAGTGCTCGCAGTTGCTGTCTCCACACTCTGTCCTCCATCTGCACCAGGCCCGGGAGGTTTCTTTCCCTCAGAGACTATGGAAGCCAGCTTATGGGGCTCATACTTGATTTCCTTCACTTTGTGAGCATGGCCAACATACCTAACTTCTGTGCCTCAGTTTCCTAATTAGTAAAGAAGGATGAATAACAAGGCCAAACTTTAAGCAGGTTGTGAGAACTAAATAAAATGGTCCACATGGATTATTTAGCTGTGGGCTGTGCTTATAGAATGTGCTGACAATTTGTTGCCAATTAAGTTCATGTATTGTTATTTTTGCTTAAGTTTGACGTCGGGTATTGATTCAACATATTCTTTGTCAAGAGAGAAACATCCTTTCAATGCTAAATTTAAAAATTCTTTAGACATCATTAAGAAGAAGTTTTACATTTTGACTATTTCTGTTTTTACTAATAATATGACTATTTGCTGTCACTAATGAATTGATACAAGAAAGCATCGTTGTTGTATTTCCCTCCCCTACCCTCACTTCTTGTCCCATTGTCCTCTCCCTTCTACACACCAGCCAGCTTCTCCCACCCACTTCATGCTGTAGCCTGGGGGTGGAGGTACACAGAGAAGTTTTACTTGATGCTGGTGGTGGAGGTGGATTAAGTTTGCAAAGACAAATGAGGCTACCCGAACAACAGTAGTGTGGAAATAGATCATAATTCTAAATTCCAATTTGGATGATAGGATTATGTCATCATCCCCCTTGTCCCTTCCAACATCCTCAAATGTCACCTTTCCAGGCCTCATTCTCATATGGGATTCCCTAAAAAGAATACCTCCTCATAAAATCTATGCTCAACCTCTGTTTTTCTGTTAAATCTGCCTCTGCCTTTCTCCCATTATCCTTCCTGGGAATAATCTCTGTACACCATGTTCCTTCTGGTCTAATTGATTGACTGACCCAAACTACAGCTGGGTGGGGAGGGGAATATTAGGAGCCCATGGAGATGCCAGGGAACAAGGAAGATGAGAGCTATGCTCAGCTCCAAACTTCACTAATGGTGTGCTATGGCCCGAGGTGTAGAAGCCAGTCACCCCTCTCCACCTGGCTCATATAAGGCGTGCATGAAGGGACGAGGAAAAACTGAAACCGAAATCTCCACAGAGCTTGGGAAGGAAGCAGTTCCCCACCACTCCTGAGATGTAGTTGACTTGTTATTTTTATTTGATCATAAAGACCATGAGAATCTAAGCAGGGTTGAATAATGATTCTACATTGTGGCTTTGCATTACAGGAAGCTCCTACCTTTCATACATTCTGAATGGTCCTTCCTTTTCCCCATACATTTCTGGGCAAAGCTAAATTTTCTAAGGTTGTTTACTCAAAGCTACATAAATCAACAGGTTATGCAGAAGAAGATGTGGGAATCCAGCTGTCTTTTTTTAATTTTTTGCAATCACACAAGAGGAGGTTTATTTTCTGGCTAGCCAGGGTCCAAGCCCCAGAGCACCAACGCAGTGGCCGCTCTCGCAGGCAAGGACCCCGACCAGAAGAACGGCATGCCTTTTATCCTCATGGTGCACAAGCTGCGCACAAGCTGCTCACGCATGGATCATGCGTTGACCTTTAAAATGATTGGTTGCCCACTATTGCCTTTTGAAATAATTGGCGGGTTGGTTGCCCTCTATTGCCTGATGGGCCAGTCGCCCGTGCTTCAATGACCTCATCCCATAATTCCCCATACAGCGGCATAGCAAGCAAGCAATGACCAGAAGCAAAGGTTTGAGGTTAGCTCATTGCCCCACCCAAGTAAATTCCCGACAATTGGAAAAATTCCTCTGCCCTTCCTCTGCCCTACAAATTCCTCTGCCCTTCCCTGCCCTACATTCCCCCCTTTCTCTAGGTAGCAGACGAGCACTCCTGCTCGTCCTCAAGGTCTCTTAGGTGCTCTAGTTCTATAGCACTTGACCGTAGCTGCTGATGTTGTTGTTGCAATACTAGTAGCTGGACAGTGTTTATCCGTTCTTTCACAAAAGCTACTAGTCTATTAATTACACATGGCCCGAAAGTAAGGACAGATTAGCATAATGAGTGGGCCTAGTAGGGTGGATAGTAGCGTTGTTAACCAGGGGGAACTGTTAAACAAAGACTCAAACCAACCTGACCTGCTTGCTGTTCATATTCCCTTTTGTGGCGGGCAAGCCCTTCTCTGACCTTAGCCATAGATTCTCTAACAACTCCCGTATGGTCTGCATAGAAACAACATTCTTCTTTGAGGGCAGCACATAGTCCTCCTTGCTGGAGGAATACTAGATCTAACCCCCTCTGGTTCTGGAGCACTACCTCGGATAGGGAGGTTAGTGACTTTTCTAGGTGTGAGATTGAATCTTCTATCCTTGCAATATCTTCATCAACAGCTGCCCTCAGAGTGTTAAACCCTCTTTGCCGCATTGCCAGAGAAGAGATACTAGTTCCTGCTCCTATTGCCCCTAAAGCCAAAAAGAGTAGCCAGGGTTATGGCTGTGAAGGGCTCTCTTTCTTTCAAAAATTAGGTTGGTGACTCTTCGCCCTACTATGCCCTCATACATTGTCTCCTCAGTGTGGTATATTATTTTTGGGAACACTAATACCATTATACAGTAATCTTTAGACCCATGTAAGGTTATGGGGTTGGTGGGGGTTCGGGGCGGTAAGTACAGCTGTAGGTCTCCATCCCAAAAACATTAGACCCACAACAACCAACCCCCACTGCGACCCATCCATGTTGTCACCCAGTTCAATCCTTAGGTGCCACAACCCCAGTCCAAGTCTGTGTCAGCAGTCCTGGGCTGGGCTGTCGCCGCCACATGGGTCAGTCTGCTCTTTGAGGATTCTTCGGGTCTGCAGTTGCTTTCCACTGGTCCTGGCACCGCTCCTGGTCTTTTTTATTAGCAAGTCTCACGTGGGAGTGGTGTATCCAGGTCGCTATTCTATCGACCTTAAGAGCAGTGGGGGTAACAAGAATAATTTGATAGGGGCCCTTCCACCTCGGCTTGAGGGTTCTGCTGTTATGCCGTTTCACCCACCCCAGTCCCCCGGCTGGTGTGGGTGAAATGGGTGTCTGGCACCCTCCTCCTCAGGCCGGTAGATAGCATGGAGGGCCGGCCATACTTGACTGTGGACACGTTGCAGAGCCTGCACCGCTTGTAACACTTCTTTGGGATGTCCCGGAAGAGCCTCAGGGCTCATCCTAGGAACTACAGGAGGGGGTGTGCCGTACATGATTCCAAAAGGGGTTAAACCCAAGTGATAAGGGGTGTTCCGGGCTAGGAACAGGGCGAAGGGAAGGAGGGTCACCCAGTCTCTGCCAGTCTCCAGGGCCAATTTAGTCAGGGTCTCCTTTATTGTTCTATTCATTCGCTCTACTTGCCCAGAGCTCTGGGGCTTATATGAACAATGTAATTTCCAATCTATCCCCATAGCCTGGGCCAGCCCTTGACCAACCTGACAGACAAACACAGGTCCATTATCTGATCGTATCCCTTCCGGCAGTCCATACCTGGGGACTATTTCTTCTAATATTTTCTTAGCTACTGTCAAAGCTGTTTCTCCTTTCGTAGGGAAGGCTTCTACCCATCTGGAAAACGTATCTACCATGACCAGTAAATATCGGTACCCATATTTTCCAGGCTTGACCTCTGTGAAATCCACTTCCCAAAATAGTCCTGGCTGCCTCCCCCTTTCCCTCGTACCTGCGTGGGTCCCTCTGGTCCTCCCCGGCTGCACAACCTGACAGGCTCAGCAGCTTCTGATGATGTCATCTCCAACCCGTCCTTGTGACTTGAACCTTAGTTGAGCAGTGTCCAGCAGTTGCAGCATCTTTCTCTTCCCTAGATGTGTGGTCTGATGCAGGTGTTCTAACAGGTGGCGTCCTAAGAGTTCTGGCACTATCAGGCAATGCCCTTCGTCCCGAAACCAGCCATCCTCACCTTGTGTCGCATGCAACTGTTCTGTAACCCAGGATTCGTACCGTCTCAAAGGGATAGCGGCTATCAGTGTACACTGTCAGCCTTTTCCCTTGGGCCCGAATAAGAGCCTCTGTTAGTGCTATTAGTTCCGCCTTCTGTGCTGATGTCCCTTGTGGAAGGCGTGCTGCCCAGATAAGTTTATCCTGGTCATCTACTATGGCTGCCCCTGCGTACCTGTGTCCGTCCCAGACGAAACTGTGTCCGTCCGTGAACCAGGTCAGGCTGCTGCTTGGAAGGGGGCGATCCTTTAAGTCTCTCCGGGCCATCTGGGTTTCAGCTAGGATCTCAAGGCAGTAATGCTCAGGCGTGGCTGAATCGGGGCAGGGCAGAAGTGTGGCCGGATTCAAGGCAACAGTTGTTTGGAACTCAATGAGGGGGGCGTCCAACAGAAGCCCTTGGTAGTGTGTCAGCCTCGCATTTGTGATCCACCGTCCTGGTGGCTGCTTCAGGACTCCCTCTATGGCGTGCGGGGTGGTGATCTGCAGCCGCTGCCCTAGGGTGAGCTTATCAGCGTCTTTGACCAACAGGGCTGTGGTTGCGATGATTCGCAAGCATGCTGGCCACCCTGCTGCCACTGGATCTAGTTTTTTTTTTTTTTGACAAGTACGCCACCGGTCTCTTCCAGGGTCCCGGGGCCTGCGTGAGTACCCCCTTGGCTATTCCCCTCTTCTCGTCTATGAACAGGTGAAACTCTTTTGTAGGATCAGGGAGTGCTAGGGCCGGGGCTTCCAGCATGGCTGCCCTCAGGGCCTGAAAAGCGTCTTCCATTTTCACAGTCCACTCCCATGCTCGCCCCGCCTTACACCCTTCGTACAGAAGTCGAGCCTTTTCCGCAAACCCTGGAATCCAGAGGTGGCAGGAACCCGCCGACCCCAGGAATTCCCTCAGTTCTCAGCTCGAGGCTGGAGTGGGTATCCCCAACACAGTCTGCTTCATTGCCTCGGTTAGCCACCTTCGGCCACCTTTTATTTTATATCCCAAATAGGTGACTTCATCCTTGCAAATTTGAGCCTTCTTTGCACTGGTTCAGTACCCCAACTCGCCTAATACTTTGAGTAAGTCTTTGGTGCTCTCTAGGCAGGTCCGGGGGTTAGGTGCAGCTAACAGCAAATAATCCACGTACTGCAGCAGAGTCACCTCTGGGTGATTAGTTCGGTACTCACCCAGGTCATCATGGAGGGCCTCGTTGAACAGGGTAGGTGAGTTTTTAAACCCCTGGGGCAGTCTCGTCCACGTCAGCTGCCCATGAATTCCTCTCTTGTTGTCCCGCCACTCAAAGGCGAAAATCTCCTGGCTGCATGTCGCCACCGCCAGGCTAAAGAAGGCATTCTTTAGGTCTAGGATGGTATACCAAGACAGCATGGGAGAGAGAGAGCTCAAAAGAGTATAGGGGTTAGGGACTGTGGGGTCGATATCCAGGGCCCTTGCATTGACTTCCCTGAGGTCTTCCACAGGCCTATAGTCCTTACCCCCCGGTTTCTTCACTGGCAACAGGGGGGTGTTCCAGGCTGGCTGGCATTTCCGGAGAATCCCACTGTCCAGGAGTCTCCGAATGTGGGGTGTAATTCCCACTCTGGCTTCCTGGGACATGGGGTACTATCTGACTCGGGTTGATTCGGCTCCGGGCTTTAACTCAATGTAAAGAGGCGGCTGGTGCTTTGCCCATCCTGTGCCCTCTGTCTCGGCCCACGCCATGGGAAATTCACAGAGCCATTGCTCTATGCCTTCCTCTCTGCTTTTTATGGGCTGGTACAGTCTATATTCATCTTCCTGTGTCAGGGTCAGGATCTGAGTGACTGGGGGGCTGTTGATGAGATTGCCTTTATTATCAATTATTATTACTCCCTCTTCTTCAAAACGAATTTGAGCCTTAAGCTTGGTAAGGATGTCTCTTCCCAGTAGCGGTGTGGGGCACTCAGGGATGACCATAAAGTCGTGACTCACTTGTCCTGAATCCAAATCCAATCTCTGCTGTGTGGTCCACTGATATAGTTTGGCTCCTGTTGCCCCCTGCACCCAACTGGTCTTACTAGACAATTTTCCTGTGTCTTCTGTTAGCACTAAATGTTCTGCTCCTGTATCTATGAGGAAGCTGACTGGGTTCCCCTCCACTTGCAAAGTTACCCTAGGTTCGGGGAGGGGGACTGAACCCTGTCTTCCTATTCATCTGTCACCTGTCTTGCAACCATGACTTTTTCAGGACCTCCAAGTCTTCGCCCCCCTCTCCCGCTGGGGCCTTTCCCTATCCTCTGACCCTATCTGCTCCCCTCTTGTGGCGGCTAGCAGGATTTTAGCCATCTCTTTGTTTGCTTTCTGTGCTTCCCCAGCTTGGAATTTCCTGTCTTCTATCCTGATCCTCTCTAACCTCTCTTCTTGCGTCTCTCTATTGTTATAGACCTTCTCCACCACTTCTAACAGGTCCTGCAGAGTTTCTCACCTAATCTATCTATTCTCTGCACCTTGCACCTAATGTCGTGGGCTGCCTGATTGACAAATGCCATCATAACACCTGCCTTGCTCTCTTCCATAGTGGGATCTATGGGAGTGTACCGCCGGAAGGCCTCCATGATCCTCTCTAAGTATGCTGCCCGGCTCTCTTCCGGTCCCTGATGAACGTCTCCTACCTTGGCCAAATTAGTCGGCTTTCGCGCCACCATACTGAGACCAGCCATCAGAGTCTGGCGGTAGACCCGGAGATGTTCCCTACCTTCAGCCTCATTGTAGTCCCAAAGCGGCCGTTCAAAGTTCAGCCGATGGTTCGCGGGTTTGTAGTAGGTCTGCCGTTCTCCCACGGAACCAGCTTCTGTGCCTCCCCCCTGAATCCTTTCTCTTTCCTCCGTTTTGAAGAGCACCTTAAGCAACTGCTGGCAATCATCTCAGGTGGGCTGAGTAAAAAGTACAGAGTAAAAAGAACAGAGTCTAGAAGATTAATTAGGTTTCTCGGATTCTCAGAGAAGTTTGAGTTTTGAGATTTCCAATTATAGAGGTCACTAGTAGAGAAGGGCCAGTATTGGTATGTCTGTGCTCCGTCCTCTCCCAGGAATCCCACTGCCCTCAGAGGGAGCGCCTTTAGGTCCGGGTAGAAATTGGAGTCCGGCAACACTGGCGTCCCAATGGACCGGACTCCGTGCCCTCTCCTTTCTGACTTCTTTAACTGGAAGAACTTCCACCTTTCCCCTCGGGGCAGGTAGGAGGGCCTTCAGCCAGGGTGGCAGGTCTAGAACCAAGTCTTGCCAGACCACAATATAGGGGATCTGATCAGGGTGGCCGTGGTGGCCAAATACCACCCCTTTTACCTTTTCGATCAAGGAGGCATCAAACGAGCCCTCCCTAGGCCACCCCACTCCAAACATGGGCCACTCGGCCTCACAAAGGGTAACAAACTCTCCCTTCTTGACCTCCAGGGACGGGTTGTGTGCCCTTGCCCTGACATCCTTAAAATGGCTCACCAGGATGGACAACAGCATTGTTAGAGCCTGTCCCATGGCTAATCGATAATAGGCAGATGTGCAAACCGATATTCTGCAGTTGGGGCCCTGGGGACAAGGATCTGAATCCCTAGCCTTTCACACTCCCTACGGAGGTAACGGCCGTGCCCCTCCCTCACTAGCCACTCCTGGCACGGGCGGCAGGAGATACACTGTGTGCTGCCAGCCCATGCAGGGGAATACTCACTTGGAGGTTCTAGTCACCCCTGCGGATCTTTTCGTGGGTCCCCTGATTCCACGGCCCCAGCCCGAAAACCCATGCAACCCTGATGGGTTCTCGGGCTGAAACCACAGAACCCAGAGACTCCAACAAGCCAACCAGAGATGTCACACTCACTCACACACACACAGAAAGCTGGCGACAAACAAAGCAGACAACAGACAAGTGGACAGTGAGGTAAACACACAACCTAACCTGGTCCGGACCTACTCCCCGGTCTCCTCCTGACCGAGCCCTTGGCTACAAGGTCAGCTCCGGAGTCCCAACGTGGCCAGAGGACGTGACTGAGCCCTTGGCTACAAGGTCAGCTCCAGCTCCTCCTGACTGAGCCCTAGGCTACAAGGACAGCTCCGGAGTCCCAACGGGGCCAGAGGACGTCTCCGCCTGGCTCCGACCGGCGACCCACCAGCGCGTCCGCCTCGGTCCTATGCCGGCGTCCTGATCCGGGGTCCTGCAAGGGGATTCCGCGTCCCTTGCCCAACACCACACCCGGCTAGTCCGCGGGTGGATTTTCACACTCCTCCCTCAGCCCTGAATTCTATCCGGTAGACTGTGGGGAAGGCAAATCACGGAAGAGCCCCCAAATGTTAGGGACCGACCTTCCACAGCCCCACCGGACAGAAAAGCAGAGACACTGAGGATGAAATCACACAAGAGGAGGTTTATTTTCTGGCTAGCCAGGGTCCACGCCCCAGAGCACCAACACAGTGGCCACTCTCCCAGGCAAGGACCCAGCTGTCTTTAATTAAGCAAGAATTACACAGGTTTGCAATCATGCAAAACAATGACACTTCTCTCAGTGTTTTTGTTTTAGAAAACAGTTATTTTTTCATAAAACTATATTAGATTAACATGTCATGGTTTTTTTATTTCAATGAGTTAAACAAATCTTAAAAACTTTCTCAGTTTTAATTTCTAATACTGTTAATATGGAGAAATATAGTTCATATGAACAAAAAGGTTTTTGTGGTTGTCTCCATGTGTAAGCCCACAGATATGTGGCCTCACACTGGTCAAAATGTTTTTTATAGGAAAAATAAGTGGTGGCAAGGATGTGGAGAAAAGGGAACCCTTGTACACTGTTGGTGGGAATGAAAATTAGTGCAGCCATTATGAAGAATAGTATGGGGGTTTGTCAGGAAACTAAAAAGAGAGCTACCACATGATTCAGCAATCCCACTTCTGGATTTATTAATATATCTAAAAGAAAGGACATCAGTAAGTTGAAGAGATATCTGCACTGATATGTTAACTGCAGGATTATTCACAAGAGCCAAAATATGAGTCAACCTATATCCATCAGTAGATCAATGTATAAAAAAATATGGTACTTCTGTACAATATAATGCTATATGTGCTCATAGAGAAGGAAATCCTGTCATTTGCTGCAACATGGATGAATCTGGAGGATGTTCTGGTTAGTAGAAGAAGCCAGGCACTGGAAGGCAAATATTGCATAATCTCACCTACATGTGGACTCTATAAAAAGTGAGCTCATGGAAGCACATTATGGAATGATGGTTACAGGGGGCTGAGGTGGGGCAATGAGACAGAAAATAGGGAGATGTTGGATACAAGGTATACATTTTCAGGAAGACAGGAGGAATTAACTCTGGAGATCTACTGTACATCATGGTGGTATAACTAATAGTATATATTATACTTAAAATTTGCTAAAAGAGTAGATTTTAAATGTTCTCCTGACATTAAAATTATGTGAGGTGATGGAGACATTAAATAGCTTGATTTAATGATTCCACAATGGATGCATAAATCAAAATATCATGTTATACACTATAAATATATATATTGTTTGAATATTAAAAAATAAAATTTCAAATTTGTGGAAAGCATATATAGTTTTGGGGTCTATTCCTACAAAGTTTCTGTAAGTCTGGAATTATTTCAAAATAAAAGGGAAGAAAGAGGACACTATTTGTGAATGGTAAAAATAATCAGTGCAACTTTTGAGATTAAAAGTAAAAGGTTTGAGGGTTGCTGCTGTAGATATTTAACTCACAGAAATCGAGATAGCACCAAGTAAAAATACAGTAAAAGCTGGTTGTTTGGCTTTGCAGAAAGAACAGAAACCTTGGCTAGGTGCAATGGCTTACCCCTGTAATGCGAGCACTCTGGGAGGCTGAGGTGGGAGGATGGCTGGAGGTCAGGAGTTTGAGACCAGCCTTAGCGAGGGGGAGATCCCTGTCTCCACTAAAAATAGAAAGAAATTAGCCGAATAACTAAAGATATATGTATATAGAAAAAATTACCAGGCCAGGGTGGCGCATGGCTGTGCCCCATCTTCTCAGGAGTTTAAGGCAGAAGAGATTGCTTGAACACAGGAGTTTGAGGTTGCTGTGAGCTAAGCTGATGCCATGGCACCCTAGCCTGGGCAACAGAGAGAAAGTCTGTATCAAAAAACACAAAAACAAACACGCACACACACATACACGCACACGAACAATGACAACAAGAACAAACAAAAACAAAACTAGCAGATACCCTGAGCAAAGGAGAGGTTGTTCCTTCAGAATGCAGTGTATCTCAGGGGAGGAATTTATCCAGGATTCCCCTTCACAATGGGACTTTCTTGACTCTCCAAACCTCTTTTCTGAAGGTTGTGTCTGAGTTTTCCTCCCTTATGACTTTACAGCTTCTTCTGCTCCCAATACAGACACCACAAAACTTACCCTTTACACAAGGACACTTTTGAGAGTAAAAAATGGTATGGCTACCATGTGTCTTATCCTGTTCAGGGACTACCCCCAAGAGGAGAATCACTAAGTCAAAGGATATGAAAACTGTTCTCGATCTTGACCCAGGTCATGATTGCATCAGAAATATTAACACCAATGATTACATTACCTAAGTTTGATTACCTTTCAACAGTATCTTTGTGTATTTGATCTCTAACACATTTTGGTTTTTAAATTAAGTTCTGAAATTACAGACTGGTGTTCAGATGGCAGTAGATTTTCTTGTGTAATTCCAAGAGTTACTATGAAATTTTGAATTTTGTACTATGAAATTTTAATGACACCATTTTGCATGGAGGATGGTGGAAGGGCGGGGCTGATTAAGTTTGCTTGATTAGATTAGAGTGGCAGAATCTTATGGGTGGAGCCTATGATCCTGACTGGGTGGAGACTGAGTCCCAGGTGCTATAAAAGGGCAGAGTGTCTGAGCAAGGCAGAGGTGAGCAGGCCAAGAGGAGAAGAGTTGCAGAGTTTAGGCCTTCTTCCTCCAACCTCCACTGGAAGTCTACAAGTCAAGGTAAGTTTTCTGTCAGTGTTCCTTTTCTTTCTTGGCCTACAATTATTTTCCAATACATTTACCTTTGAACTTTAGAAGAGAAAGAGGCAGTTTTGTTGTCTGTCAGGGAACTTTCTTGACCCTCCATTCTAAGTAACATGGCCATTTAGATTTTTACATATGAATTTGAGGTTGCTTTCCATACATACCTATATTTATATGTGTTTTAAACTACCATGTGTCATTTTAAAGATTGGTCCCTCTTACTTTCTGATATTATTTCTTAAAGATTTTTCTGAGTTTTCTCTTAAATATATTTACCACTTCCTATGGTTTTATCACACTTAACTGAATCATTTCATTATTTTTATAGAATTAGATTGTTTCTGATCATTTGAGATTATAGGTAATGCCGAAAAGAACAACTTTTTATGAATGTTGACATTTTCCTTTGAAAAACTGTTTGCTTAGATACATTCCAAGATAAGTTAGGCATACCTTTTAGTATACAAGCACTGTGTTAAATGTGGCATATAATGGAAAGGGATAAGAGGATTTAAGTTAGAGATTATGTCTACTTTTCACAAGTCAGACACCATGAGACTGGAATGCTGATTAGTACCTGGTAAGCTTAGAAACACTATAGGTTCCATGTTAGCAAATAACCTACACACATTTGTATTTCTAGAGTCTACTTGACACCAGGTTCACAGAAGCTCTTAATAAGTATTTAATGGCTAGATATTAGGGAATGTGTATTGGTATGCCAGAGATTTCTCCTAACCCAGTCTGCTGGGATGGCCTTTGGGAGGACCAGAGGTTCTTAACCTTTGGGATCTGTTGGGGTAACTGTTGGGGGCCTTCCTCCTTGTCAGGAACATCTTTTTGGTTTGTGTTCAGGCACCATTAATTTAGAAAAGTTGGTGATAATGATTATAACGGTTTTATTCATGATCACTCAAGCCTTGATTAGTTTTCTAAGAGCGCTTTAAGGTATTTCATCTAATGATACTTTGTCCTTATAATTGATGCTCTTATGGGAAGCTTATTCATTTGAGAGTGAATTTTGCTAGTTTTACTCTCATATAGTAAATTTTCTTTGATATTCTGAGGGTTCCTTACTCAGTTTTCTGTGATAACTCCAGAATTGGCATTACTCTTATGACTCAATTTAGATATAGATATTCTTTCTCTTGACTGCAGGTGACCTATAAGGAAATACTGATTAGGGTAAAGACTGACTCCCAGATCAGATCCTAGTAAAGGCCCAGTTGAGCTCAGCTTCCACAAGGAGAATCTTTGGTCACAGCCAACACATCACCTGGAATTCTGCAGACAAGGTAAACTGCTCTGTCTGAAAAGACAACACCACTCTCCTATATCTCCCTTGTGATGGCATAGATTTAGGATGGTTTTGATAGTTTGTCTCACAGATGATTACCTTACCGTGATTCTTTAGTGACTTTGTGTCATTTTCATACTTAAATGATGGAAATATTTATATTATTTAATTTTTTGTATTGGATTTAGACCCCTGCTGATGACTGAAGAGAAGGTCGTATACTAAGGAATTCCAAGAGCTTCCAGAAGCTAATAAAGATCATTTTAGTTCAGTTCACAGCCGAGGAGTGACCCTCAGGGACCATGTGTGATAGTCTGCAAGCAGGGGCAACGTGCCCAGTTTGCCTTGATTTTTTCTTCCATCCCGTTTCCCTTCCTTGTGCACACATATTCTGCCTAGGTTGCATCCAAAATTGGATGTCAGAAAGGGAGGATTCAAAACTGACTTGCCCCTTGTGTCGAGCATCAGCAGAGAGGCCTCCTATGGATGAATGGGAAATGAGTGCCCTGAGCCTTCTCATCAAGCAGCACTGGCTCCTACTGGAGCACTCTCTGCAGTTGAGCAGTGAGCTAAAGCAGTTCTGGGAAGATATGACCCTGGATGCAGCCACCGCCAGCAATCTTCTTGTCATCTCTGATGACCTAAGGAGCGTGAAGCTTGCAAAGACCCCTTGTGACATGATGGAGGACCCCAGGAGATTTGTCCACCTGGGCTGTGTCCTGGGGTCACCCTGCTTCTCCTCTGGCCGACATTACTGGGAGGTTGAAGTGGGCGAGGTGAAGGAGTGGTCTCTGGGTGTCTGCAAGGAGTCCGTTGACAGAAAGAGGAAGAGCGATTTATCCTCCAAGAATGGCTTCTGGACCATTAGCATGAAGGCAGGAGCAATCCATGCCAGCCCCATTCCAGAAAGCAGCTTTCCTGCAAGACCTGGCCTTCAACGTGTGGGAATTCTCCTGGATGTTGAGATGGAAGAAATCAAGTTTTTTGATGTTGGAAATGATGCCCTCATTTATACACACAGTGCTGTCCCCTCCTTGGAGCCTTTGCGTGCGTTCTTCCTTCTCGATATGGCAGGAGAAGGTGACAGCGGTGCTACCCTGAGAATCCGTCCAAGAGAAATGCGCCCGTCCTAGAAGGTTTGTGAGAAATAAAAGAGGCCTTTGTCCTGAAAAAGTTCCTAATGCCCGAGGAAGAGATAGTGTGCTGGAGTGGGAAGATTTGGAACTGTTTAAGTAGACTTTGTAGCTTCAAATTTACAGATTCATTTGGGGTAAATTTTGTAGGGTTTGTAGTGGGGAAGTAACTATGAGATTTTGGGGATGTTACTGAGCAGTTCAAACCTCAGTTTTCAAGCCTCTAAATGGGAATAATTGTATCTGTAAGTCAAATACCTGTGATAAGTAGAGACAATAGTTAACTAATATTTGTAGTAAATAACAAATGGAGAATAGCAGGTTGTCAGTTACCAGAGATTAGATTCTGTGGGTAGAGACAATATCCTTCTATTTCTTGCTCTTTTATATACAATCTTTAATAATCACAGTTGTCTGTGTAGAAGAATAAAATATAACCAGTGTGATATGTTTTGATATGACAAATAATTTCAGAGAGAGACAAGGATACTCTGAGAAAACTAAGCTTTTCATTTTTAATTTCTATGAAACACAGTTTCTTAAAAGACAAACAACTTTGACTAAGGTGCAATGCTAGTGGTGATTCCTAGTCTAGTGGGAATTATTGTTTGCCCATTTCAAATATTGACCTACTGTGTTATTGTTTATATGGTAGGCTATATATGATAGGCAAAATGATACCAATAGAGTTAATCACAGAATGCTAAATTTATAAAATAAGAAAAGATTCAGAAACTTCAAGAATCCATTATAAAATGAGGAAATGACAGTTTTGAAGACTGGATTGCTGAACTTCTCCCTACCAGGTGCATTTCACTTGCAAAACTCCTGTCATTTTCTGAGATGAAAGGACACCTCCCAGAAAGCCAAAACCTCAGTCTCCTGCTGCCCATTTTGATTTGGAAGAATTCTTATTATCCATGTTAAGTAGTTATTATGTACTCATCAAAAATTGTTTTTCAAGTTACTTTTGGATTTATTATTGTTTGAATTTCTATTGTCTTGAAATTAAATTTATAAAATGTCTGATGTTCTCCTGAGTGTGTTCTGTGTTTAGTCCACCTCTCACATCCTCTCTGAGGTTGGTGCCTCTCTTCCCCCACCACACTGGCATTGTGTCACACTGTCATTTCCCAACCCTCATTCTTATGCTGGCTCCTTTCCTAATATTCTGGTCCCTAAGGTTTGTACTTTTTCTGGTTTACCAAGTCAGCCAATTCTGAGGTGACATTTGCCCTAGGAGGTCTGGCTCTAGGTGTATTGTAGCTTTGACTTCCTCCCAAAGGTATCCAGAATTTTCATCTTCCTTGTCTTTCCAACTGCACTGGGTAGAGAAACAGTCTTGTTTTTCCCCCTTATTTCTTTTGATTCCTATTATTTTATTTGAGTGAACTCCCTTTATCTTTCTCATGGATATTTACATTCCAGCTGAAGGACTTAGAGTGGTTTCCTTTTTCTTTAAACATGAGGGGAAAGTGCCAGTGGTGAGTGAAAAGTCAAGTTCCTTTTTCTCTCCTGAGTGAATCACTGAGGCCCAGGGGGTGTGAAGCCTTCATGGGGCTGGGTCCCATGCTCATCCTGCAATCAATCAGTATTTAGCAAAATATTTCACACATCTCCCTCCTTAGCATGTCACCTTGCTATCAACCTAATCCCAGCCAGCCTCAGGACTCATCTGGACTGCTGTGGCAGCCTCCTACTCTCCTTGTCTTCCTCTTGTCTTTGTTCAGCTCCTCACCCAGGCACCAGAACCACTTGATCAGATCAGTCAGGTCTTTCGTGTCCTGAACCCTGGGAGGACTGGCCTGGTCACTTGGAGTGAGTGCTCCCAGTTGCTGTCTCCACACTCTGTCCTCCATCTGCACCAGGCCTGGGAGGTGTCTTTCCCTCAGAGATTATGGAAGCCAGCTTATGGGGCTCATACCTGACTTCCTTCACTTTGTGATCATGGCCAACATACCTAACTTCTGTGCCTTAGTTTCCTAATTAGTAAAGAAGGATGAATAACAAGGCCAAACTTTAAGGAGGTTGTGAGGACTAAATTAAATGGTCCACATGGATTATTTAGCTCTGGGCCTTGCTTATAGAATGTGCTGACAATTTGTGACCAATTAAGTTCATGCATTGTTATTTTTGCTTAAGTTTGAAGTTGGGTATTAATTCAACATATTCTTTGTCAAGAGAGAAACATCCTTTCAATGCTAAGTTTTAAAATTCTTTAGACATCATTAAGAAGAAGTTTTACATTTTGACTATTTCTGTTTTTACTAATAATATGATTATTTGCTGTCACTAATGAATTGATACAAGAAAGTATCATTGTTGTTTTTCCCTCCCCCACCCTCACTTGTCCCATTGTCTTCTCCCTTCTACAAACCAGCAAGCTTCCCCCACCCACTTCACACTGTAGCCTGAGGTGGAGATACACAGAGAAGTTTTACTTGATGCTGGTGGTGGAGGTGGATTAAGTTTGCAAACACAAATGAGGCTACCCGAACAATAGTAGTGTGGAAATAAATCATAATTCTAAATCCCAATTTGGATAATAGGATTATGTCATCATCCCCCTTGTCTCTTCCAATTCCTTAAATGTCACATTTCCAAGCCTCAACCCATCTCATTCTCATCTGGAATTCCCTAAAAAGAATACCTCCTCATAAAGTCTATGCTCAACCTCTATTTTTCTGTTGCATCTTCCTCTGCCTTTCTCCCATTATCCTTATTGGGAATACTCTCTGTACACAATGTTCTTTCTGCTCTAATTGATGTGACTGACCCAAACTACAGCTGGGTGGGGAGGGGAACAATAGGAGCCCGTGCAGATGCCAGTGTGCAAGGAAGAGGAGAGCTATGCTCAGCTCCAGACTTCACTAATGGTGTGCTATGGCCTGAGGTGTAGAAGGCACTCACCCCTCTCCACCTGCTCAGAAAAGGGGTACATGAAGGGACGAGGAAAAACTGAAACCTAAATTTCCACATTGTTTGGGAAGGAAACAGTTCCCCACCACTCCTTAGATGTAGTTGACTTATTATGTTTATTTGAATATAAAGACCATGGGAATCTAAGTAGGGTTGAATAATGATTCTACATCGTGGCTTTGCATTACAGGAAGCTCCTTCCTTTCCTACATTCTGAATGGTCCTTCCTTTTCCCCATACATTTCTGGGCAAAGCCAAATTTTCTAAGGTAGTTCAGTCAAAGCTACATAAATCAACAGGTTGTGCAGAAGAAGATGTGGGAAGCCAGTTGTCTTTAATTAAGCAGGAATTACACAGGCTTGCAATCATGCAAAACAATGACACTTTTCTCAGTAAGTGTTTTTGTTTTAGAAAACAGTTATTTTTTTCATAAATCTATGGTTAGGTTAACATGTAATTGTTTTGTTATTTCAATGAGTTAAACAAATCTTAAAAACTTTCTCAGTTTTAATTTCTAATACTGTTAATATGGAGAAATATAGTTCATATGAACAAAAAGGTTTTTGTGGTTGTCTCCATGTGTAAGCCCACAGATATGTGGCCTCACACTGGTCAAAATGTTTTTTTATGGGAAAAATAAGTGGTGGCAAGAATGTGGAGAAAAGGGAACCCTTGTACACTGTTGGTGGGAATGAAAATTAGTGCAGCCATTATGAAGAATAGTATGGGGGTTTGTCAGGAAACTAAAAAGAGAGCTACCACATGATTCAGCAATCCCACTTCTGGATTTATTAATATATCTAAAGGAGAGAACATCAGTAAGTTGAAGAGATATCTGCACTGATATGTTAACTGCAGCATTATTCACAAGAGTCAAAATATGAGTCAACCTATATCCATCAGTAGATCAATGTATAAAAAAATATGGTACTTCTGTACAATATAATGCTATATGTGCTCATAGAGAAGGAAATCCTGTCATTTGCTGCAACATGGATGAATCTGGAGGACATTCTGGTTAGTAGAAGAAGCCAGGCACTGGAAGGCAAATATTGCATAATCTCACCTACATGTGGACTCTATAAAAAGTGAGCTCATGGAAGCACATTATGGAATGATGGTTACAGGGGGCTGAGGTGGGGCAATGAGACAGAGAATGGGGAGATGTTGGTTACAAGGTATACATTTTCAGGAAGACAGGAGGAATAAACTCTGGAGATCTATTGTACATCATGGTGGTATAACTAATAGTATATATTATACTTAAAATTTGCTAAAAGAGTAGATTTCAAATGTTCTCATGACATTAAAATTATGTGAGGTGATGGAGATATTAAATAGCTTGATTTAATGATTCCACAATGGATGCATATATCAAAATATCATGTTATACACTATAAATATATATATTGTTTGAATATTAAAAAAAATAAAATTTCAAATTTGTGGAAAGCATATATAGTTTTTGGTACTATTCGTACAAAGTTTCTGGAATTATTTCAAATAATAAATAAGTCTGGAATTATTTCAAAATAAAAGGGAAGAAAGAGTATAATATTTGTGAATGGTTAAAACAATGAGTGCAACTTTTGAGATTAAAAGTAAAAGGTTTGAGGGTTGCTGCTGTAGATATTTAACTCACAGAAATTGAGATACCACCAAGTAAAATACAGTAAAAGTTGGTTGTTTGGCTTTCCAAAAAAAACAGAAACCTTGGCTAGGTGCAGTGGCTCACCCTTGTAATCCTAGCACTCTGGGAGGCTGAGGTGGGAGGATGGGTGGAGGTGAGGAGTTTGAGACCAGCTTGAGCAAAGGGGAGATCTTTGTCTCCACTAAAAATAGAAAGAAATTAGCCGAATAACTAAAGATATATGTATATAGAAAAAATTACCAGGCCAGGGTGGCGCATGCCTGTGTCCCATCTTCTCAGGAGTTTAAGGCAGAAGAGATTGCTTGAACACAGGAGTTTGAGGTTGCTGTGAGCTAAGCTCACGCCATGGCACCCTAGCCTGGACAACAGAGAGAGAGTCTGTATCAAAAAAAACAAAACAAAACAAAAAACCACGCACACACACACACACACACACACAACAAGAACAAACAAAAACAAAACTAGCAGATACCCTGAGCAAAGGAGAGGTTGTTCCTTCAGAATGCAATGTATCTCAGGGGAGGAATTTATCCAGGGTTCTCCTTCACAATGGGACTTCCTTGACTCTCCAAACCTCTTTTCTGAAGGTTGTGCCTAAGTTTTCCTCCCTTATGACTTTACAGCTTCTTCTGCTGCCAATACAGACACTGCAAAACTTACCCTTTACACAAGGACACTTTTGAGAGTAAAAAATAGTATGGCTACCATGTGTCTTATCCTGTTCAGGGACTAACCCCAAGAGGCCAATCACTAAGTCAAAGGATATGAAAACTGTTTTCGATCTTGACCCAGTTTATGATTCCATCAAAGATATTAACACTGATGATTACATTACCTAAATTTGATTACCTTTCAACAGTATCTTTGTGTATTTGATCTCTAACACATTTTGGTTTTTAAATTAAGTTCTGAAATTACAGACTGGTGTTCAGGTGGCAGTAGATTTTCTTGTGTAATTCCAAGAGTTACTATGAAATTTTGAATTTTGTACTATGAAATTTTAATGACACCATTTTGCATGGAGGATGGTGGAAGGGCGGGGCTGATTAAGTTTGCTTGATTAGATTAGAGTGGCAGAATCTTATGGGTGGAGCCTATGATCCTGACTGGGTGGAGACTGAGTCCCAGGTGCTATAAAAGGGCAGAGTGTCTGAGCAGGAGCTCAGAGGTGAGCAGGCCAGGAGGAGAAGAGTTGCAGAATTTAGGCCTTCATCCTCCAACCTCCACTGGAAGTCTACAAGTCAAGGTAAGTTTTCTGTCAGTGTTCCTTTTCTTTCTTGGCCTACAGTTGTTTTCCAATACATTTACCTTTGAACTTTAGAAGAGAAAGAGGCAGTTTTGTTCTCTGTCAAGAAAGTTTCTTGACCTTCCATTCTAAGAAACATGGCCATTTAGATTTTTACATATGAATTTGAGGTTGCTTTCCATACATACCTACATTTATATGTGTTTTAAACTACCATGTGCCATTTTTAAGATTGTTCCCTTTTCCTTTCTGATATTATTTCTTAAAGATTTGTCTGAGTTTTCTCTTAAATATATTTACCACTTCCAATAGTTGTATCACACTTCACTGAATCACTTCATTATTGTTATATAATTAGATTGTTTCTGATCATTTGAGATCATAGGTAATGCAGAAAGGAGCAACTTTTTATGAATGTTGAAATTTTCCTTTTGAAAAACTGTTTGCTTAGATACATTCCAAAATGAGTTAGGCATACCTTTTAGTATACAAGCACTGTGTTAAATGTGGCATAAAATGGAAAAGGATAACAGGATTTAAGTAAGAGGTTATCTCTACTTTTCCCAAGTCAGGCACCATCAGACTGGAATGCTGATTAGCACCTGGTAGGCTTAGAAAGACAACAGGTTCCATGTTAGCAAATAACCTACACACATTTGTATTTCTAGAGTCTATTTGACACCAGGTTCACAGGAGCTCTTAATAAGTATTTAATGGCTAGAAATTAGGGAATGTGTATTGGTATGCCAGAGATTTCTCCTAACCCAGTCTGCTGGGATGGCCTTTGTGAGGACCAGAGGTTCTTAACCTCTGGGATCTGTTGGGGTAACTGTTGGGGGCCTTCTTCCTTGTCAGGAAAATATTTTTGTTTGTGCTCAGGCACCATTAATTTAGAAAAGTTGGTGACGATGATTATAACGGTTTTATTGATGTTCACTCAAGCCTTGATTAGTTTTCTAAGAGCGCTTTAAAGTATTTCATCTAATGATACTTTGTCCTTATAATTGATTCTCTTATGGGCAGCTTATTCATTTGGCAGTGGATTTTGCTAATTTTACTCTCATGTGGTAAATTTTCTTTGAAATTCTGAGGATTCCTTACTCAGTTTTCTGTGATAACTCCAGTAGAATTGGCTTTACACTTATGATTCAATTTAGATATAGATATTCTTTCTCTTGACTGCAGGTGACCTACAAGGAAATACTGATTAGTGCAAAGACTGACTCCCAAATCAGATCCTAGTAAAGGCCCAGTTGAGCTCAGCTTCCACAAGGAGAATCTTTGGTCACAGCCAACACATCACCTGGAATTATGCAGACAAGGTAAACTGTTTCGTCTGAAAAGCACCGTCCTATATCTCTCTATTGATGGCATAGATTTTGGATGGTTTTTGATAGTTTGTCTCACAGATTATTACATTACTGTGATTCTTTAGTGACTTTGTGTCATTTTCATACTTAAATTAAGGAAATATTTATATTATTTTATTTTATGTATTGGATTTAGACACCTCCTGATGACTGAAGAGAAAGTCGTATACTGAGGAATTCCAAGAGCTTCCAGAAGCTAATAAAGATCATTTTAGTTCAGTTCACAGCCGAGGAGTGACCCTCAGGGACCATGTGTGATAGTCTGCAAGCAGGGGCAACGTGCCCAGTTTGCCTTGATTTTTTCTCCCATCCCGTTTCTCTTTCTTGTAGACATATTTTCTGCTTAGGTTGCATCCAAAATTGGATATCAGAAAGGGAGGATTCAATACTGACTTGCCCCTTGTGTCGGGGATCACCGGAGAAACTGCTTTTGGAAGAATGGGAAATCAGAGCCTTGACTCTTCTCATCAAGCAGCACCGGCTCCTACTGGAGCCCTCTCTGCAGTTGAGCAGTGAGCTAAAGCAATTCTGGGAAGATATGACCCTGGATGCAGCCACCGCCAGCAATCTTCTTGTCATCTCTGATGACCTAAGGATCATGAAGCTTGCAAAGACCCCTTGCGACATGGTGGAGGACCCCAGGAGATTCGTCCACCTGGGCTGTGTCCTGGGGTCACCCTGCTTCTCCTCTGGCCGACATTACTGGGAGGTTGAAGTGGGCGAGGTGAAGGAGTGGTCTCTGGGTGTCTGCAAGGAGTCCGTTGACAGAAAGAGGAAGAGCGATTTATCCTCTCAGAATGGCTTCTGGACCATTAGCATAAAGGCAGGAGCAATCCATGCCAGCCCCATTCCAGAAAGCAGCTTTCCTGCAAGACCTGGCCTTCAATGTGTGGGAATTCTCCTGGATGTTGAGATGGAAGAAATCAAGTTTTTTGATGTTGGAAATGATGCCCTCATTTATACACACAGTCCTGTCCCCTCCTTGGAGCCTTTGCGTGCGTTCTTCCTTCTTGATGTGGCAGGAGAAGGTGACAGCGGTGCTGCCCTGAGAATCCGTCCAAGAGAAATGCGCCCGTCCTAGAAGGTTTGTGAGAAATGAAAGAGGCCTTTGGCCTGAAAAAGGTCTGAATGACCCGGGAAGAGAGAGTGTGCTGGAGTGGGAAGATTTGGAACAGTTTAAGTAGACTTTGTAGATTCAATTTCATAGATTCATTTGGGGTAAATTTTGTAGGTTTTGTAGTAGGGAAGTAACTATGAGATTTGGGGGATGTTACTGAGCAGTTCAAACCTCAGTTTTCAAGCCTCTACAGGGGGATAATTGTATCTGTAAGTCAAATACCTGTGATAACTAGACACAATAGTGAAATAATATTTGTAGTAAATAACAAATGGAGAATAGCAGGTTGTCAGTTAACCAGAGATTAGATTTTGTGGATAGAGATAATATATTCTTATTTCTTGCCATTTTCTACAGAATCTTTGATAATGATAGTTGTCTGTGTAGAGGAATCAAATATAACCAGTGTGACATGTTTTGATATGACATAAAATTTCAGAGAGAGACAAGGATACTCTGGGAAAACTAAGCTTTTCATTTTTAATTTCTATGAAACTCAGTTTCTTAAAAGACAAACAACTTTGACTAAGGTGCAATGTTAGTGGTGATTCCTAGTCTAATGGGAATTATTGTTTGCCCATTTCAAATATTGACCTACTGTGTTATTGTTTATATGGTAGGCTATATATGATAAGCAAAATGATACCAATAGAGTTAATCACAGAATGCTAACTTTATAAAATAAGAAAAGATTCAGAAACTTCAGGAATCAATTATAAAATGAGGAAATGACAGTTTGAAGACTGGATTGCTGAACTTCTGCCTACCAGGTTCATTTCCTTTGCAAACTCCTGTCACTTTCTGAGATGAAGGGACACCTCCAAGCAAGCCAAAACCTCCTGCTGCCCATTTTGATTTGGAAGAATTCTTACAAACCATGTTAAGTAGTTATTATGTACTCATCAAAAATTGTTTTTCAAGTTACTTTTGGATTTATTATTGTTAGAATTTCTATTGTCTTGACATTAAATTTATAAAATGTCTGATGTTCTCCTGAGTGTGTTCTGTGTTTAGTCCACCTCTCATATCCTCTCTGAGGTTGGTGCCTCTCTTCCCCCACCACACTGGCATTGTGTCACACTGTCATTTCCCAAGCCTCATCCTTATGCTGGCTCCTTTCCAACTATCCTGGTCCCTAAAGTTTGTATTTTTCTGGTTTACAAAGTCAGCCGCTTCTGAGGTGACATCTGCCCCAGGAGGTCTGGGTCTAGGTGTATTGTAGCTTTGACTTCCTCCCAAAGAGATCCAGAATTGTCATCTTCCTTGTCTTTCCAACTGCACTGGGTAGAGAAACAGTCTTGTTTTTCCCCCTTACTTCTTTTGATTCCTATAATTTAATTTGAGTGAACTCCCTTTATCTTTCTCATGGATATTTACATTCCAGCTGAAGGACTTAGAGTGGTTTCCTTTTTCTTTAAACATGAGGGGAAAGTGCCAGTGGTCAGTGAAAAGTCAAGTTCCTTTTTCTCTTCTGAGTGAATCACTGAAGCCCAGGGGGTGTGAAGCCTTCATGGGGCTGGGTCCCATGCTCATCCTGCAATCAATCAGTATTTAGCAAAATATTTCACACATCTCCCTCCTTAGCATGTCACCTTGCTATCAACCTAATCCCAGTCAGCCTCAGGACTCATCTGGACTGCTGTGGCAGCCTCCTACTCTCCTTGTCTCCCTCTTGTCTTTGTTCAGCTCCTCACCCAGACACCAGAACCACTTGATCAGATCAGTCAGGTCTTTCGGTCCTGAACCCTGCAAGGACTGGCCTGGTCACTTGGAGTAAGTGCTCCCGGTTGCTGTCTCCACACTCTGTCCTCCATCTGCACCAGGCCTGGGAGGTTTCTTTCTCTCAGAGACTATGGAAGCCAGCTTATGGTGCTCATCCCTGATTTCCTTCACTTTGTGATCATTGGCAACATACCTAACTTCTGTGCCTCAGCTTCCTAACTAGTAAAAAAGGATGAATAACAAGGCCAAACTTTAAGGAGGTTGTGAGGACTAAATTAAATGGTCCACATGGATTATTTAGCTCTGGGCCTTGCTTATAGAATGTGCTGACAATTTGTTGCCAATTAAGTTCATGTATTGTTATTTTTGCTTAAGTTTGAAGTTGGGTATTTATTCAACATGTTCTTTGTCAAGAGAGAAACATCCTTCCAATGCTAAGTTTTAAAACTCTTTAGACATCATTAAGAAGAAGTTTTACATTTTGACTATTTCTGTTTTTACTAATAATATGATTATTTGCTGTCACTAATGGATTGATACAAGAAAGCATCATTGTTGTTTCTCCCTCCCCCACCCTCACTTGTCCCATTGTCCTCTCCCTTCTACACACCAGCAAGCTTCCCCCACCCACTTCACACTGTAGCCTGAGGTGGAGGTACACAGAGAAGTTTTACTTGATGCTGGTGGTGGAGGTGGATTAAGTTTGCAAACAGAAATCCGGCTACCTGAACAACAGTAGTGTGGAAATAGATCATAATTCTAAATCCCAATTTGGATAATAGGATTATGTCATCATCTACCTTGTCCCTTCCAACATCCTCAAATGTCACCTTTCCAGGCCTCAACCCATCTCATTCTCATCTGGGATTCCCTAAAAGAATACCTCCTCATAAAATCTATGCTCAACCTCCATTTTTCTGTTTCATCTGCCTCTGCCTTTCTTCCATTTTCTTTCCAGGGAATACTCTTTTTACACAATGTTCCTTCTGCTCTAATTGATGTGACTGACCCAAACTACAGCTGGGTGGGGAGGGGAACATTAGGAGCCCATGGAGATGCCAGGGAACAAGGAAGATGAGAGCTATGCTCAGCTCCAAACTTCACTAATGGTGTGCTATGGCCTGTGATGTAGAAGGCACTCATTCCTCTCTACCAGGCTCATATAAGGCGTGCATGAAGGGACGAGGAAAAACTGAAACCTAAATCTCCACAGAGCTTGGGAGGGAAGCAGTTCTCCACCACTCCTGAGATGTAGTTGACTTGTTATTTTTATTTGATCATAAAGACCATGAGAATCTAAACAGGGTTGAATAATGATTCTACATCGTGGTTTTGCATTACAGGAAGCTGCTACCTTTCCTACATTCTGAATGGTCCTTCCTTTTCCCCATACATTTCTGGGCAAAGCTAAATTTTCTAAGGTTGTTTACTCAGAGCTACATAAATCAACAGGTTATGCAGAAGATGTAGGAATCCAACTGTCTTTAATTAAGCAAGAATTACACAGGTTTGCAATCATGCAAAACAATGACACTTTTCTCAGTGTTTTTGTTTTAGAAATCAGTTATTTTTTCCTAAAACTATATTAGATTAACATGTCATGGTTTTTTTATTTCAATGAGTTAAACAAATCTTAAAAACTTTCTCAGTTTTAATTTCTAATACTGTTAATATGGAGAAATATAGTTCATATGAACAAAAAGGTTTTTGTGGTAATCTCCATGTGTAAGCATACAAATATGTGGCCTCACACTGGTAAAAGTATTTTTTATAGAAAAAAATAAGTGGTGGCAGGGATGTGGAGAAAAGGGAACCCTTGTACACTGTTGGTGGGAATGAAAATTAGTGCAGCCATTATGAAGAATAGTATGGGGGTTTGTCAGGAAACTAAAAAGAGAGCTACCACATGATTCAGCAAACCCATTTCTGGATTTATTAATATATCTAAAGGAGAGAACATCAGTAAGTTGAAGAGATATCTGCACTGATATGTTAACTGCAGCATTATTCACAAGAGTCAAAATATGAGTCAACCTATATCCATCAGTGGATCAATGTATACAAAAATATGGTATATCTGTACAATGCAATGCAATATGGGCTCATAGAGAAGGAAATCCTGCCATTTGCTACAACATGGATGAATCTGGAGGACATTCTGGTTAGTAGAAGAAGCCAGGCACTGGAAGGCAAATATTGCATAATCTCACCTACATGTGGACTCTCTATATAAAGTGAGCTCATGGAAGCACAGAATGGAATGATGGTTACAGGGGGCTGAGGTGGGGCAATGAGACAGAAAATAGGGAGATGTTGGATACAAGGTATACATTTTCAGGAAGACAGTAGGAATAAACTCTGGAGATCTACTGTACATCATGGTGGTATAACTAATAGTATATATTATACTTAAAATTTGCTAAAAGAGTAGATTTTAAATGTTCTCATGACATTAAAATTATGTGAGGTGACGGAGATATTAAATAGCTTGATTTAATGATTCCACAATGGATGCATATATCAAAATATCATGTTATACACTATAAATATATATATTGTTTGAATATTAAAAAAATAAAATTTTAAATTTGTGGAAAGCATATATAGTTTTTGGTACTATTCCTACAAAGTTTCTGTAAGTCTGCAATTATTTCAAAATAAAAGAGAAGACAGAATACACTATTTTTGAATGGTTAAAACAATGAGTGCAACTTTTGAGATTAAAAGTAAAAGGTTTGAGGGTTGCTGCTGTAGATATTTAACTCACAGAAATCGAGATAGCACCAAGTAAAAATACAGTAAAAGCTGTTTGTTTGGATTTGCAGAAAGAACCGAAATCTTGGCTAGGTGCAGTGGCTCATCATTGTAATCTTAGCACTCTAGAAGGCTGAGGATGGAGGTCAGGAGTTTGAGACCAGCCTGAGCAAGGGGGATATCCCTGTCCCCACTAAAAATAGAAAGATATTAGCCGAATAACTAAACATATATATATATAGAAAAAATTACCAGGCCATGGTGGCGCATGCCTGTGTCCCATCTTCTCAGGAGGCTGAGGCAGAAGAGATTGCTTGAACACAGGAGTTTGAGGTTGCTGTGAGCTAAGCTGACGCCATGGTACCCTAGCTTGGGCAACAGAGAGAGAGTCTGTATCAAAAAACACAAAAACAAACACGCACAAACAAATACACATACATATACACAAACAACACCAATAACAACAAGAACAAACAAAAACAAAACTAGCAGATACCCTGAGCAAAGGAGAGGTTGTTCCTTCAAAATGCAATGTATCTCAGGGGAGGAATTTATCCAGGGTTCTCCTTCACAATGGGACTTTCTTGACTCTCCAAACCTCTTTTCTGAAGGTTGTGTCTGAGTTTTCCTCCCTTATGACTTTTACAGATTCTTCTGCTCACAATACAGACACCACAAAACTTACTCTTTACACAAGAACACTTTTGAGAGTAAAAAATGATATGGCTACCATGTGTCTTATCCTGTTCAGGGACTACCCCCAAGAGGAGAATCACTAAGTCAAAGGATATGAAAGCTGTTCTCGATCTTGACCCAGTTCATGTTTGCATCAAAGATATTAACACTGATGATTACATTACCTAAGTTTGATTACCTTTCAACAGTATCTTTGTGTATTTGATCTCTAACACATTTTGGTTTTTAAATTAAGTTCTGAAATTACAGACTGGTGTTCAGATGGCAGTAGATTTTCTTGTGTAAATCCAAGAGTTATTATGAAATTTTGAATTTTGTACTATGAAATTTTAATGACACCATTTTGCATGGAGGATGGTGGAAGGGCGGGGCTGATTAAGTTTGCTTGATTAGATTAGAGTGGCAGAATCTTATGGGTGGAGCCTATGATCCTGACTGGGTGGAGACTGAGTCCCAGGTGCTATAAAAGGGCAGAGTGTCTGAGCAGGAGCTGTCTGAGCTCAGCAGAGTGTCTGAGCAGGGCAGAGGTGAGCAGGCCAGGAGGAGAGTTGTTGCAGAGTTTAGGCCTTCTTCCTCTAACCTCCACTGGAAGTCTACAAGTCAAGGTAAGTTTTCTGTCAGTGTTCTTTTCTTTCTGTGCCTACAATTGTTTTCCAATACATTTACCTTTGAACTTTAGAAGAGAAAGAGGCAGTTTTGTTGTCTGTCAGGGAACTTTCTTGACCCTCCATTCTAAGTAACATGGCCATTTAGATTTTTACATATGAATTTGAGGTTGCTTTCCATACATACCTATATTTATATGTGTTTTAAACTACCATGTGTCATTTTAAAGATTGGTCCCTCTTACTTTCTGATATTATTTCTTAAAGATTTTTCTGAGTTTTCTCTTAAATATATTTACCACTTCTATGGTTTTATCACACTTAACTGAATCATTTCATTATTGTTATAGAATTAGATTGTTTTTGCTCATTTGAGATCGTAGGTAATGCCGAAAAGAACAACTTTTTATGAATGTTGACATTTTCCTTTTGAAAAACTGTTTGCTTAGATACATTCCAAGATGAGTTAGGCATACCTTTTAGTATACAAGCATTGTGTTAAATGTGACATATAATGGAAAGGGATAACAGGATTTAAGTTAGAGATTATCTCGACTTTTCCCAAGTCAGACACCATGAGACTGGAATGCTAATTAGCACCTGGTAAGCTTAGAAACACAATAGGTTCCGTGTTAGCAAATAACCTACACACATTTCTATTTCTAGAGTCTACTTGACGCCAGGATCACAGAAGCTCTTAATAAGTATTTAATGGCTAGAAATTAGGGAATGTGTATTGGTATGCAAGAGAGTTCTCCTAACCCAGTCTGCTGGGATGGCCTTTGGGAGGACCAGAGGTTCTTAACCTCTGGGATCTGTTGGGGTAACTGTTGGGGGCCTTCTTCCTTGTCAGGAACATGTTTTGGTTTGTGTTCAGGCACCATTAATTTAGAAAAGTTGGTGATAATGATTATAACGGTTTTATTCATGATCAATCAAACCTTGATTAGCTTTCTAAGAGCGCTTTAAAGTATTTCATCTAAGTATACTTTGTTCTTATAATTGATTCTCTTATGGGAAGCTTATTCATTTGAGAGTGAATTTTGCTAGTTTTACTCACATGTAGCAAATTTTCTTTGATATTCTGAGGGTTCCTAACTCAGTTTTCTGTGATAACTCCAGAATTGGCATTACTCTTATGATTCAATTTAGATATAGATATTCTTTCTCTTGACTGCAGGTGACCTACAAGGAAATACTGATTAGGGTATAGACTGACTCCCAGATCACATCCTAGTAAAGGCCCAGTTGAGCTCAGCTTCCACAAGGAGAATCTTTGGTCACAGCCAACACATCACCTGGAATTCTGCAGACAAGGTAAACTGTTCTGTCTGAAAAGACAACACCACTCTCCTATATCTCTCTTGTGATGGCATAGATTTTGGATGGTTTTTGATAGTTTGTCTCACAGATGATTACCTTACCGTGATTCTTTATTGACGTAGTGTCATTTTCATGCATAAATGATGGAAATATTTATATTATTTAATTTTTTGTATTGGATTTAGACCCCTGCTGATGACTGAAGAGAAGGTCGTATACTAAGGAATTCCAAGAGCTTTCAGAAGCTAATAAAGATCATTTTAGTTCAGTTCACAGCCGAGGAGTGACCCTCAGGGACCATGTGTGATAGTCTGCAAGCAGGGGCATCGTGCCCAGTTTGCCTTGATTTTTTCTCCCATCCCGTTTCCCTTCCTTGTGCACACATATTCTGCTTAGGTTGCATCCAAAATTGGATGTCAGAACGGGAGGATTCGAAACTGACCTGCCCCTTGTGTCGAGCATCAGCAGAGAGGCCTCCTATGAATGAATGGGAAATGAGTGCCCTGAGCCTTCTCATCAAGCAGCACCGGCCCCTACTGGAGCACTCTCTGCAGTTGAGCAGTGAGCTCCAGCAGTTCTGGGAAGATATGACCCTGGATGCAGCCACCGCCAGCAATCTGCTTGTCATCTCTGATGACCTAAGGAGCATGGAGCTTGCAAAGACCCCTTGCGACATGATGGAGGACCCTGGGAGATTCGTCCACCTGGGCTGTGTCCTGGGGTCACCCTGCTTCTCCTCTGGCCGACATTACTGGGAGGTTGAAGTGGGCGAGGTGAAGGAGTGGTCTCTGGGTGTCTGCAAGGAGTCCGTTGACAGAAAGAGGAAGAGCGATTTATCCTCCAAGAATGGCTTCTGGACCATTAGCATGAAGGCAGGAGCAATCCATGCCAGCTCCATTCCAGAAAGCAGCTTTCCTGCAAGACCTGGCCTTCAACGTGTGGGAATTCTCCTGGATGTTGAGATGGAAGAAATCAAGTTTTTTGATGTTGGAAATGATGTCCTCATTTATACTCACATTCCTGTCCCCTCCTTGGAGCCTTTGCGTGCGTTCTTCCTTCTCTGTATGGCAGGAGAAGGTGACAGCGGTGCTGCCCTGAGAATCCGTCCAAGAGAAATGCGCCCATCCTAGAAGGTTTGTGAGAAATGAAAGAGGCCTTTGGCCTGAAAAAGTTCCGAATGTCCCAGGAAGAGAGAGTGTGCTGCAGTGGGAAGATTTGGAACTGTTTAATTAGACTTTGTAGTTTCCAATTTACAGATTCATTTGGGGTAAATATTGTAGGTTTTGTAGTAGGGAAGTAAATATGAGATTTGAGGGATGTTACTGAGCAGTTCAAACCTCAGTTTTCAAGCCTCTAAATGGGAATAATTGTATCTGTAAGTCAAATATCTGTGACAACTAGAGACAATAATGTACTAATATTTGTAGTAAATAACAAATGGAGAATAGCAGGTTGTCAGTTAACCAGAGATTAGATTTTGTGGGTATAGACAATATCCTTCTATTTCTTGCTCTTTTATATACAGTCTTTAATAATCATAGTTGTCTGTGTAGAAGAATCAAATATAACCAGTGTGACATGTTTTGATATGACATATAATTTCAGAGAGAGACAAGGATACTCTGAGAAAACTAAGCTTTTCATTTTTAATTTCTATGAAACACGGTTTCTTAAAAGAAAAACAACTTTGACTAAGGTGCAATGCTAGTGGTGATTCCTAGTCTAATGGGAATTATTGTTTGCCCATTTCAAATATTGACCTACTGTGAGTATATATGGTAGGCAAAATTATACCAACAGAGTTAATCACTGAATGCTATCTATTTAAAATAATAAAAGATTCATAAACTTCAGGAATCAATTATAAAATCAGGAAATGACAGTTTTGGAGACTGGATTGCTGAACTTCTGCCTACCAGGTACATTTCACTTGCAAAACTCCTGTCACTTTCTGAGATGAAAGGACACCTCCCAGCAAGCCAAAACCTCAGTCTTCTGCTGCCCATTTTGATTTGGAAGAATTCTTATAAACTATGTTAAGTAGTTATTATGTTGTTTTTCAAGTTACTTTTGGATTTATTATTGTTAGAATTTCGATTGTCATCAAAAATTGTTTTTCTAGTTACTTTTGGATTTATTATTGTTACAATTTCTATTGTCTTGAAATTAAATTTATAAAATGTCTGATGTTCTCCTGAGTGTGTTCTGTGTTTAGTCCACCTCTCACATCCTCTCTGAGGTTGGTGCCTCTCTTCCCCCACCACACTGGCATTGTGTCACACTGTCATTTCCCAACCCTCATCCTTGTGCTGGCTCCTTTCCAACTATTCTGGTCCCTAAGGTTTGTATTTTTCTGGTTTACCGAGTCAGCCGCTTCTGAGGTGACATCTGCCCCAGGAGGTCTGGCTCTAGGTGTATTGTAGCTTTGACTTCCTCCCAAAGAGATCCAGAATTGTCATCTTCCTTGTCTTTCCAACTGTACTGGGTAGAGAAACAGTCTTGTTTTTCCCCCTTATTTCTTTTGATTCCTATAATTTAATTTGAGTGAACTCCCTTTATCTTTCTCATGGATATTTACATTCCAGCTGAAGGACTTAGAGTGATTTCCTTTTTCTTTAAACATGAGAGGAAAGTGCCAGTGGTCAATAATTGGCCCAGTTCCTTTTTCTCTTCTGAGTGAATCACTGAAGCCCAGGGGGTGTGAAGCCTTCATGGGGCTGGGTCCCATGCTCATCCTGCAATCAATCAGTATTTAGCAAAATATTTCACACACTTCCCTCCTTAGCATGTCACTTTGCTATCAACCTAATCCCAGCCAGCCACAGGACTCATCTGGACTGCTGTGGCAGCCTCCTACTCTCCTTGTCTCCCTCTTGTCTTTGTTCAGCTCCTCACCTAGACACCAGAACCACTTGATCAGATCAGTCAGGTCTTTCGTGTCCTGAACCCTGCAAGGACTGGCCAGGTCACTTGGAGTGAGTGCTCCCGGTTGCTGTCTCCACACTCTGTCCTCCATCTGCACCAGGCCCGGGAGGTTTCTTTCCCTCAGAGACTATGGAAGCCAGCTTATGGGGCTCATCCCTGATTTCCTTCACTTTGTGATCTTGGCCAACATACCTCAATTCTGTGCCTCAGCTTCCTAACTAGTAAAGAAGGATTAATAACAAGGCCAAACTTTAAGCAGGTTGTGAGGACTAAATTAAATGGTCCACATGGATTATTTAGCTGTGGGCTTTGCTTATAGAATGTGCTGACAATTTGTGGCCATTTAAGTTCATGTATTGTTATTTCTGCTTAAGTTTGAAGTTGGGTATTAATTCAACATGTTCGTTGTCAAGAGAGAAATATCCTTTCAATGCTAAGTTTTAAAACTCTTTAGACATCATTAAGAAGAAGTTTTACATTTTGACTATTTCTGTTTTTACTAATAATATGATTATTTGCTGTCACTAATGGATTGATACAAGAAAGTATCATTGTTGTTTTTCCCTCCCACAGCCTCACTTGTCCCATTGTCCTCTCCCTTCTACACACCAGCCGGCTTCTCCCACACAATTCACGCTGTAGCCTAGGGGGAGGTTCTCAGAGAAGTTTTACTTGATGCTGGTGGTGGAGGTGGATTAAGTTTGCAAACAGAAATCAGCCTACCTGAACAATAGTAGTGTGGAAATAGATCATAATTCTAAATCCCAGTTTAGATAATAGGATTATGTCATCGTCCCTCTTGTCCCTTCCAACATCCTCAAATGTCACCTTTCCAGGCTTCAACCCATCTCATTCTCATCTGGCATTCCCTAAAAAGAATACCTCCTCATAAAATCTATGCTCAACCTCTATTTTTCTGTTGCATCTGCCTCTGCCTTTCTCCCATTTTCCTTCCAGGGAATACTCTCTTTACACAATGTTCCTTCTGCTCTAATTGATGTGACTGACCCAAACTACAGCTGGGTGGGGAGGGGAACATTAGGAGCCCATGGAGATGCCAGGGAACAAGGAAGATGAGAGCTATGCTCAGCTCCAAACTTCACTAATGGTGTGCTATGGCCTGAGGTGTACAAGGCACTCATTCCTCTCTACCAGGCTCATATAAGGCGTGCATGAAAGGATGAGGAAAAACTGAAACCTAAATCTCCACAGAGCTTGGGAGGGAAGCAGTTCTCCACCACTCCTGAGATGTAGTTGACTTGCTATTTTTATTTGATCATAAAGACCATGAGAATCTAAACAGGGTTGAATAATGATTCTACATCGTGATTTTGCATTACAGGAAGCTCCTACCTTTACTACATTCTGAATGGTCCTTCCTTTTCCCCATACATTTCTGGGCAAAGCTAAATTTTCTAAGGTTGTTTACTCAGAGCTACATAAATCAACAGGTTATGCAGAAGATTTGGGAATCCAGCTGTCTTTAATTAAGCAAGATTTACACAGGTTTGCAATCATGCAAAACAATGACACTTCTCAGTGTTTTTGTTTTGGAAAACAGTTATTTTTTCCTAAAACTATATTAGATTAACATGTCATGGTTTTGTTATTTCAATGAGTTAAACAAATCTTAAAAACTTTCTCGTTTTAATTTCTAATACCGTTGATATGGAGAAATATAGTTCATATGAACAAAATGGTTTTTGTGGTTATCTCCATGTGTAAGCATACAAATATGTGGCCTCACACTGGTAAAAGTATTTTTTATAGAAAAAAATAAGTGGTGGCAGGGATGTGGAACAAAGGGAACTCTTGTACACTGTTGGTGGGAATGAAAATTAGTGCAGCCATTATGAAGAATAGTATGGGGATTTGTCAGGAAACTAAAAAGAGAGCTACCACATGATTCAGCAATCCCACTTCTGGATTTATTAATACATCTAAAAGAAAGGACATCAGTAAGTTGAAGAGATATCTGCAGTGATGTTAATTGCAGCATTTTTCACAATAGTCAAAATATGAGTCAACCTATATCCATCAGTGGATCAATGTATACAAAAATAAGGTATATCTGTACAATGCAATGCAATATGGGCTCATAGAGAGGGAAATCCTGTCATTTGCTACAACATGGATGAACCTGGCGGACATTCTCGTTAGTAGAAGAAGCCAGGCACTGGAAGGCAAATATTGCATAATCTCACCTACATGTGGACTCTATAAAAAGTGAGCTCATGGAAGCACAGAATGGAATGATGGTTACAGGGGGCTGAGGTGGAGCAATGAGACAGAAAATAGGGAGATGTTTGTTAAAAGGTATACATTTTCAGGAAGACTGGAGGAATAAACTCTGGAGATCTACTGTACATCATGGTGGTATAACTAATAGTATATATTATACTTAAAATTTGCTAAAAGAGTAGATTTTAAATGTTCTCATGACATTAAAATTATGTGAGGTGACGGAGATATTAAATACCTTGATTTAATGATTCCACAATGGATGCATATATCAAAATATCATGTTATACACTATAAATATATATATTGTTTGAATATTAAAAAATAAAATTTCCAATTTGTGGAAAGCATATATATTTTTTGGTACTATTCCTACAAAGTTTCTGTAAGTCTGGAATTATTTCAAAATAAAAGAGAAGAAAGAGTACACTATTTTCTAATGGTTAAAACAATGAGTGCAACTTTTGAGATTAAAAGTAAAAGGTTTGAGGCTTGCTGCTGTAGATATTTAACTCACAGAAATCGAGATAGCACCAAGTAAAAATACAGTAAAAGCTGTTTGTTTGGCTTTGCAGAAAGAACAGAAATCTTGGCTAGGTGCAGTGGCTCACCCTTGTAATCTTAGCGCTCTAGAAGGCTGAGGATGGAGGTCAGGAGTTTGAAGCCAGCCTGAGCAAGGGTGAGATCCCTGTCCCCACTAAAAATAGAAAGATATTAGCTGAATAACTAAAGATATATATATATATATATATATATATATATATATATATATATATATATATATATAGAATAAATTACCAGGCCATGGTGGCGCATGCCTGTGTCCCATCTTCTCAGGAGGCTGAGGCAGAAGAGATTGCTTGAACACAGGAATTTGAGGTTGCTGTGAGCTAAGCTGACGCCATGGCACCCTAGCCTGGGCAACAGAGAGAATCTGTATTAAAAAACACAAAAACAAACACGAACACACACATACACGCACACAAACAATAACAACAAGAACAAACAAAAACAAAACTAGCAGATACCCTGAGCAAAGGAGAGGTTGTTCCTTCAGAATGCAGTGTATCTCAGGGGTGGAATTGATCAAGGATTCTCCTTCACAATGGGACTTCCTTGACTCTCCAAACCTCTTTTCTGAAGGTTGTGTCTGAGTTTTCCTCCCTTATGACTTTTACAGATTCTTCTGCTCACAATACAGACACCACAAAACTTACTCTTTATACAAGAACACTTTTGAGAGTAAAAAATGATATGGCTACCATGTGTCTTATCCTGCTCAGGGACTACCCCCAAGAGGAGAATCACTAAGTCAAAGGATATGAAAACTGTTCTCGATCTTGACCCAGTTCATGTTTGCATCAAAGATATTAACACTGATGATTACATTACCTAAGTTTGATTACCTTTCAACAGTATCTTTGTGTATTTGATCTCTAACACATTTTGGTTTTTAAATTAAGTTCTGAAATTACAGACTGGTGTTCAGATGGCAGTAGATTTTCTTGTGTAAATCCAAGAGTTACTATGAAATTTTGAATTTTATATTATGAAATTTTAATGACACCATTTTGCATGGAGGATAGTGGAAGGGCGGGGCTGATTAAGTTTGCTTGATTAGATTAGAGTGGCAGAATCTTATGGGTGGAGCCTATGATCCTGACTGGGTGGAGACTGAGTCCCAGGTGCTATAAAAGGGCAGAGTGTCTGAGCAGGAGCTGTCTGAGCTCAGCAGAGTGTCTGAGCAGGGCAGAGGTGAGCAGGCCAGGAGGAGAAGAGTTGCAGATTTAGGCCTTCATCCTCCAACCTCCACTGGAAGTCTACAAGTCAAGGTAAGTTTCTGTCAGTGTTCCTTTTCTTTCTGTGCCTACAATTGTTTTCCAATACATTTACATTTGAACTTTAGAAGAGAAAGAGGCAGTTTTATGTCTGTCAGGGAACTTTCTTGACCCTCCATTCTAAGTAACCTGGCCATTTAGATTTTTACATATGAATTTGAGTTTGCTTTCCATACATACCTATATTTATATGTGTTTTAAACTACCTGTGTCATTTTAAAGATTGTTCCCTCTTACTTTCTGATATTATTTCTTAAAGATTTTTCTGAGTTTTCTCTTAAACATATTTACCACTTCTATGGTTTTATCACACTTAACTGAATCATTTCATTATTGTTATATAATTAGATTGTTTTTGCTCATTTGAGATCATAGGTAATGCCGAAAGAACAACTTTTTATGAATGTTGAAATTTTCCTTTTGAAAAACTGTTTGCTTAGATACATTCCAAGATGAGTTAGGCATACCTTTTAGTATACAAGCATTGTGTTAAATGTGGCATATAATGGAAAGGGATAACAGGATTTAAGTTAGAGGTTATCTCTACTTTTCCCAAGGCAGACACCATGAGACTGGAATGCTGATTAGTACCTGGTAAGCTTAGAAAGACAACGGGTTCCATGTTAGCAAATAACCTACACACATTTCTATTTCTAGAGTCTACTTGACACCAGGATCACAGGAGCTCTTAATAAGTATTTAATGGCTAGAAATTAGGGAATGTGTATTGGTATGCCAGAGAGTTCTCCTAACCCAGTCTGCTGGGATGGCCTTTGGGAGGACCAGAGGTTCTTAACCTTTGGGATCTGTTGGGGTAACTGTTGGGGGCCTTCTTCCTTGTCAGGAACATCTTTTTGGTTTGTGTTCAGGCACCATTAATTTAGAAAAGTTGGTGATAATGATTATAACGGTTTTATTCATGATCACTCAAACCTTGATTAGCTTTCTAAGAGCGCTTTAAAGTATTTCATCTAAGTATACTTTGTTCTTATAATTGATTCTCTTATGGGAAGCTTATTCATTTGAGAGTGAATTTTGCTAGTTTTACTCACATGTAGTAAATTTTCTTTGATATTCTGAGGGTTCCTAACTCAGTTTTCTGTGATAACTCCAGAATTGGCATTACTCTTATGATTCAATTTAGATATAGATATTCTTTCTCTTGACTGCAGGTGACCTACAAGGAAATACTGATTAGGGTATAGACTGACTCCCAAATCAGATCCTAGTAAAGGCCCAGTTGAGCTCAGCTTCCACAAGGAGAATCTTGGGTCACAGCCAACACATCACCTGGAATTCTGCAGACAAGGTAAACTGTTCTTTCTGAAAAGACAAAACCACTCTCCTATATCTCTCTTGTGATGGCATAGATTTTGGATGGTTTTTGATAGTTTGTCTCACAGATGATTACCTTACTGTGATTCTTTAGTGACTTTGTGTCATTTTCATGCATAAATGATGGAAATATTTATATTATTTAATTTTTTGTATTGGATTTAGAAACCTCCTGATGACCGAAGAGAAGGTCGTATACTGAGGCATTCGAAGGTCTTTCAGAAGCTAATAAAGTTCATTTCAGTTCAGTTCACAGCCGAGGAGTGACGCTCTGGGACCATGTGTGATAGTCTGCAAGCAGGGGCAACGTGCCCAGTGTGCCTTGATTTTTTCTCCCATCCTGTTTCCCTTCCTTGTGCACACATATTCTGCTTAGGTTGCATCCAAAATTGGATGTCAGAAAGGGAGGATTCGAAACTGACCTGCCCCTTGTGTCGAGCATCAGCAGAGAGGCCTCCTATGGATGAATGGGAAATGAGTGCCCTGAGCCTTCTCATCAAGCAGCACCGGCCCCTACTGGAGCACTCTCTGCAGTTGAGCAGTGAGCTAAAGCAGTTCTGGGAAGATATGACCCTGGACGTAGCCACCGCCAGCAATCTTCTTGTCATCTCTGATGACCTAAGGAGCATGGAGCTTGCAAAGACCCCTTGCGACATGATGGAGAACCCTGGGAGATTCGTCCACCTGGGCTGTGTCCTGGGGTCACCCTGCTTCTCCTCTGGCCGACATTACTGGGAGGTTGAAGTGGGCGAGGTGAAGGAGTGGTCTCTGGGTGTCTGCAAGGAGTCCGTTGACAGAAAGAGGAAGAGCGATTTATCCTCTCAGAATGGCTTCTGGACCATTAGCATGAAGGCAGGAGCAATCCATGCCAGCTCCATTCCAGAAAGCAGCTTTCCTGCAAGACCTGGCCTTCAACGTGTGGGAATTCTCCTGGATGTTGAGATGGAAGAAATCAAGTTTTTTGATGTTGGAAATGATGCCCTCATTTATGCACACAGTGCTGTCCCCTCCTTGGAGCCTTTGCGTGCGTTCTTCCTTCTTGACGTGGCAGGAGAAGGTGACAGCGGTGCTGCCCTGAGAATCCGTCCAAGAGAAATGAGCCCGTCCTAGAAGGTTTGTGAGAAATGAAAGAGGCCTTTGGCCTGAAAAAGTTCGTAATGCCCGAGGAAGAGAGAGTAAGCTGGAGTGGGAAGATTTCGAACTCTTTAAGTAGACTTTGTAGCTTCAAATTTACAGATTCATTTGGAGTAAATTTTGTAGGTTTTGTAGTAGGGAAGTAACTATGAGATTTGAGGGATTTACTGAGCAGTTCGACCCTCAGTTTTCAAGCCTCTACATGGGAATAATTGTATCTGTAATTCAAATATCTGTGAGGACTAGAGACAATAGTGAACTAATATTTGTAGTAAATAACAAATGGAGAATAGCAGGTTGTCAGTTACCAGAGATTAGATTTTGTGGGTAGAGACAATATCCTTCTATTTCTTGCTCTTTTATATACAATCTTTAATAATCATAGTTGTCTGTGTAGAAGAATCAAATATAACCAGTGTGACATGTTTTGATATGACATATAATTTCAGAGAGAGACAAGGACACTCTGAGAAAACTGAGCTTTTCATTTTTAATTTCTATGAAACACGGTTTTTTAAAAGAAAAACAACTTTGACTAAGGTGCAATGCTAGTGGTGATTCCTTGTCTAATGGGAATTATTGTTTGCCCATTTCAAATATTGACCTACTGTGGGTATATATGATAGGCAAAATTATTCCAATAGTGTTAATCACAGAATGCTATCTTTTTAAAATAATAAAAGATTCAGAAACTTCAGGAATCAATTATAAAATGAGGAAATGACAGTTTTGGAGACTGGATTGCTGAACTTCTGCCTACCAGGTGCATTTCACTTGCAAAACTCCTGTCACTTTCTGAGATGAAAGGACACCTCCCAGCAAGTCAAAACCTCAGTCTTCTGCTGCCCATTTTGATTTGGAAGAATTCTTATAAACTATGTTAAGTAGTTATTATGTTGTTTTTCAAGTTACTTTTGGATTTTTATTGTTAGAATTTCGATTGTCATCAAAAATTGTTCTTCAAGTTACTTTTGGATTTATTATTGTTAGAATTTCTATTGTCTTGAAATTAAATTTATAAAATGTCTGAAGTTCTCGTGTGTTCTGTGTTTAGTCCACCTCTCACATCCTCTCTGAGGTTGGTGCCTCTCTTCCCCCACCACACTGGCATTGTGTCACACTGTCATTTCCCAAGCCTCATCCTTGTGCTGGCTCCTTTCCAACTATTCTGGTCCCTAAGGTTTGTATTTTTCTGGTTTACCGAGTCAGCCGCTTCTGAGGTGACATCTGCCCCAGGACGTCTGGGTCTAGGTGTATTGTAGCTTTGACTTCCTCCCAAAGAGATCCAGAATTGTCATCTTCCTTGTCTTTCCAACTGTACTGGGTAGAGAAACAGTCTTGTTTTTCCCCCTTATTTCTTTTGATTCCTATAATTTAATATGAGTGAACTCCCTTTATCTTTCTCATGGATGTTTACATTCCAGCTGAAGGACTTAGAGTAATTTCCTTTTCCTTTAAACATGAGAGGAAAGTGCCAGTGGTCAATAATTGGCCCAGTTCCTTTTTCTCTTCTGAGTGAATCACTGAGGCCCAGGGGGTGGGAAGCCTTCATGGGGCTGGGTCCCATGCTCATCCTGCAATCAATCAGTATTTAGCAAAATATGTCACACACTTCCCTCCTTAGCATGTCACCTTGCTTTCAACCTAATCCCAGCCAGCCTCAGGACTCATCTGGACTGCTGTGGCAGCCTCCTACTCTCCTTGTCTCCCTCTTGTCTTTGTTCAGCTCCTCACCCAGGCACCAGAACCACTTGATCAGATCAGTCAGGTCTTTCCAGTCGTGAACCCTGCAAGGACTGGCCAGGTCACTTGGAGTGAATGCTCCCAGTTGCTGTCTCCACACTCTGTCCTCCATCTGCACCAGGTCTGGGAGGTTTCTTTCCCTCAGAGACTATGGAAGCCCGCTTATGGGGCTCATCCCTGATTTCCTTCACTTTGTGATCATTGGCAACATACCTAACTTCTGTGCCTCAGTTTCCTAACTAGTAAAGAAGGATGAATAACAAGGCCAACCTTTAAGCAGATTGTGAGGATTAAATAAAATAGTCCATAAGGCTTATTTAGCTCTGGGCCTTACTTATAGAATGTGCTGACAATTTGTTGCCAATTAACATCATGTATTGTTATTTTTGCTTAAGTTTAATGTTGGGTATTAATTCAACATATTCTTTGTCAAGAGAGAAACATCCTTCTAATGTTACTTTTAAAATGCTTTAAACATCATTGGGAAAATTCCACATTTTCACTATTTCTGTTTTTACGAATAATATGATCGTTTGCTGTCGCTAATGGATTGATACAGGAAAGCATCACTGTTGTCTTTCCCTCCCCCACCCTCACTCCCTGCCATGTTGTCCTCTCCCTTCTACATACCAACCAGCCTCCCCCACCCACTTCACACTGTAGCCTGGGGGTGGAGGTACACAGAGAAGTTTTACTTGATGCTGGTTGTGGAGGTGGATTAAGTTTGCAAACAGAAATCAGGCTGCCTGAACAAACAATGGTAGTGTAGAAATAGATTAGAGGCTGGGCGAGGTGGCTCAAGCCTGTAATCCTAGCTCTCTGGGAGGCCGAGGCGGGTGGATTGCTCGAGGTCAGGAGTTGGAGACCAGCCTGAGCAAGAGCGAGACCTCGTCTCTACTATAAATAGAAAGAAATTAATTGGCCAACTAATATAGAAAAAAAAAAAATTAGCCAGGCATGGTGGCACATGCCTGTAGTCCCAGCTACTCGGGAGGCTGAGGCAGGAGGATTGCTTGAGCCCAGGAGTTTGAGGTTGCTGTGAGCGAGGCTGACGCCACGGCACTCACTCTAGCCTGGGCAACAAAGTGAGACTCTGTCTCAAAAAAAAAAAAAAAAAAAAAAAGAAATAGATTAGAATTCTAAATCCCAATTTGCATAATAGGATTATGTCATCATTCTCCCCCAATTTTCCCCTCCAACATTCTCAAATGTCACCTTTCCAAGCTTCAACCCATCTTATTCTCATTTGGGATTCCCTAGAAAAATACCTCCTCATAGAATGTATGCTGAACCTCTACTCCTTTGTTGCATTGGCCTCTGCCTCTCTCATATGATGCTTTGTGGGAATACTCTCTGTATGTACACAATGTTCCTTCTGCTCTAATTGATATGACTGACCCAAACTACAGCTGGGTGGGGAGGGGAACAATAGGAGCCCATGGGATGCCAGGGAACAAGGAAGATGAGAGCTATGCTCAGCTCTAAACTTCACTAATGATGTGCTGTGACCCAAGGTGTAGAAGGCACTCACCCCTCTCCACCTGGCTTATAGAAGGGGTGCATGAAGGGATGAGGAAACACTGAAACTTAAATCTCCACAGAGTTTGGGAGGAAAGCAGTTCCCCACCACTCCTAAGATACAGTTGATCTGTTATTTGTATTTGACTGTTGTAAACCAGCGGATCAAAGGGACTCAGACACCAGAATCTAATCAGCCAAATTAGTTTAATTTTTACCTGCCCAGGGGCTGTCACCACTCCATGCAAGAAGGGAGAAGCAGCCCAGAACAAAGCCTTTGGGTTTTTTTTTATACCCTGGGGGCTGGCCGCTAAGCAAGCAAGCAATCTCAGAAAATCACAGCAGAACTTTGTGGTTAGCTGTTATTTAAAGGAACAATGGACAGGTATACTAAGGGACAAGGAACTTTCCTGGAACAGGACCTCTCTATTCTTTTTGAGAACAGACTTCCTTGACTCCCACCTCCCTCCTCTGGGAACTTCCTCTGGGAACTTTTTTACATGGTCAGTGGGCACCTTTTACTAATAGTTAGAGCAAGACTGACTCCATTTTAGATCTACAGGAGCCATCTTTAGTCTATCTACTTCATGACCATAAAGACCATGAGAATCTAAGCAGGGTTGAACAATGATTCTACATTGTGGCTTTGCATTACAGGAAGCCCCTTCCTTTCCTACATTCTGCAAGGTCCTTCCTTTTGAACTTACATTTGTGGGTGAAGCCAAATTTTCTGAGGTAGTTCACTCAAATCTACATATCACAACAGGTTGAGCAGAAGCAATGTGGGAATCCAGTTGTCTTTAATTAAGCAGGAATTACACAAGTTTGTAACTATGCAAAGAATGACACTTTTCTCAGTAAGTTTTTGTTTTGAAAATAGGTATTTTTTCATAAAACTATGTTAGGTTGAGATGTAATGGTTTTGTTATTTCAATGAGTAAAATAAATTTTTAAAAAATTTCTCTGTTTTAAATTCTAATACTGTTAATATGGAGAAATGTAATTCATATGAATAAAAAGGTTTTTGTGGTTGTCTTCCATGTGTAAGCATATGAAGGATGTATCCTTATACCTGTAAACATGGTTTTTATTTTAAAAAGGTAACTGGTGGCAAGGATGTGGAGAAAAGGGAACCATTGTACACTCTTGGTGGGAATGAAAATTAGTGCAGCCATATGAAGAATAAGTATGGAGGTTTGTGGGGAAACTAAAAATAGAACTACCACATGATCCAGCAATCCCACTTCTGGATATATTAATAGATCTAAAGGAAAGGATCTCAGTATGTTCAAGAGATATCTGCACTGCTATGTTAACTGCAGCATTATTCACAACAGTCAAAATATGAGTCAATCTATATCCATCAGTGGATGAATGTATAAAAAAATATGGTACATACATACATTGTAATACTATACAGTCTCATAAAAGAAAGAAATCCTGTCATTTGCTACAACATGGACGAATCTGGAAGACATTCTGCTTAGTAAAATGAGGCAGGCACTGAAAGGCAAATATTGCGTGATCTCACCCATAAGTGGACTCTATAAAAATCGAGCTCATGGAAGCACAGAATGGAATGATGGTTACAGGGGCTGAGGTGGGGCAATGAGACAAGGAATGGACAGTTGTTGGTTAAAAGGTATACATTTTCATGTAGATAGGAGGAATAAACTCTGGAGATTTATTATACATCATGGTGGCTATAATTAATAGTATACATTATACTTAAAAGTTGCTGACAGAGTAGATTTTAAATGTTCTCATGACATTTAAAGTATGTAAGGTAATGGGGATATTAATTAGCTTGATTTAATCATTCTACAATATATGCATATATCAAAATTTCATGTTGTACACTATAAATATATGTGTAATTTGTCATTTGCAAATTAAAAAATAAATAAAATGTTCAATCTGTGGAAAGCACATATAGTTTTTTGTACTATTCTACCAATTTTCTGTAAGTCTGAAATTATTTGAAAATAAAATAGAAGAAAGTGCAGGATATTTTTGAATGGTTAAAACAAAAGAGTGCAAGTTTTGAGATTAAAAGTAAAAAGCTTGAGGCCTGCTTCTGTAGGTATTTAACTCACAGAAATGGAGACAGCACCAGGTTAAAATGGAGTAAAAGCTGGGTGTTTGGCCTTGCAGAGAGAACAGAAACTATTAGAAAGTAGAGGTTATTCAGAATGCAGTATATCTGAGGGGAAGAGTTTATTCCAGGGTTCCCCTTAGCAATGGGACTTCCTTGACTCTCCAAACCCCTTTTCTGAAGGTTGTGTCTGAGATTTCCTCCCTTATGACTTCTACTGATTCTTTTGCTCCCAATACAGACACCACAAAACAAAATGGTATGGCTACGATGTGTCTTATCCTGTCCAGGAACTACTCCCAAGAGTAGAATCACTAAGTCAAATGATATGAAAACTGTCAAGATGTTAACCCAATCCATAATTGTATCAAAGATATTAACACCGATGATTATATTACCTGAGTTGATTAGTTTTCAACTATACCTTTCTGTTTTTGATCTCTAACACATTTGGGGTTTTATTTATTTATTTGTTTATTTATTTTTTTGAGACAGAACGTGGCTGTGTTGCCCAGCTTAGGGTCAGGTGGTGTCAGTCTAGCTCACAGCAATGTCAAACTCCTGGGCTCAAGCAATCCTTCTACCTCAGCCTACCGATTAGCTGGGACTACAGGCATGTGCCACCATGCCTGGCTAATTTTTTTCTCCATATGTTTTTAGTTGTCCAGATAATTTCTTTCTATTTATAGTAGAGATAGGGTCTCACTCTTTCTCAGGCATGTCTCTATCTCCTGACCTTGAGTGATCCTCCTGCCTGGGCCTCCCAGATTGCTAGGATTAAAGGCGTGAGCCACTGGCCTGGCCTACATTTTGGTTTTTTAAAGTTGGGTTCTGGATCTGGCCCAGTGGCTCACGCCTGTAATCCTAGCTCTCTGGGAGGCCTAGGAGGGTGGATCCTTTGAGCTCAGATGTTAAGAGACCAGACTGAGCAAGAGGAAGATCCTGCCTCCACTAAAAAATTAGAAAGAAATTAGCTGGACAACTAAAAATATATAGAAAAAATTAGCCACGCATAGTGGCACATGCCTTAGTCCCAGCTACTTGGGAGGCTGAGGCAGGAGGATTGCCTAAGCCTAGGAGTTTGAGGTTGATGTGAGCTAAGCTGTCGCCAAGGCACTCTATACCGGGCAACAAAGGGAGACCCTGTCTCAAAAAAAACAAAAACAAAAAACCAAAAACAACAACAAAAGTTGAGTTCTGTAATTGGAGAATATTGTTCAAATGGTAGTAGATTTACTTGTGTAATTCCAAGAGTTACTATGAAATTTTGAATTTTGTACTGTGAAATTTTAATGACATCATTTTGCATGGAAGGGTGGTGGAAGGGCGGGGCTGATTAAGTTTGGTTGATTAGATGAGAGTGGCACAATCTTAGGGATGGAGCCTATGACCCTGACTGGGTGGAGACTGTATCCCAGGTGCCATAAAAGGGCAGAGTGTCTGAGCAGGAGCTCAGAGGTGAGCAGGCCAGGAGAGGAAGAGTTGCAGAGTTTAGGCCTTCAACCTCCAACCTCCACTGGAAGTCTACAAGTCAAGGTAAGTTTTCTGTCAGTGTTCCTTTTCTTTCTTTGCCTACAATTGTTTTCCAATACATTTACCTTTGAATTTTAGAAGAGAAAGAGCCAGTTTTGTTCTCTGTCAGGGAACTTTCTTGACCTTCCACTCTAAGTAACATCAGCATTTAAATTTTCACATATGAACTTGAAGTTGCTTTCCATACATACCTATATTTATGTTTTCAATCACTGTGGATGTGCCATTTTAAAAAGTCTTCTCTTTTACTTTCTAATAATATTTATTAAAGGCTTTTCTGAGTTGTCACTTAAATATACTTAAACCACTTCCAATAGTTGTAGCATACTTAACTGAGTCATTTCCGTATAATTATATAATAAGATTATTTGTGCGTACTTGAGATCATGGCTGACACTGAAAAGAACAACTTTTTTTTTTTTTTTTTTTGAGACAGAGTCTCACTTTTGTTGCCCAGGCTAGAGTGAGTGCCGTGGCGTCAGCCTAGCTCACAGCAACCTCAAACTCCTGGGCTCAAGCGATCCTCCTGCCTCAGCCTCCCGAGTAGCTGGGACTACAGGCATGCACCACCATGCACGGCTAATTTTTTGTATATATACTTTTAGTTGGTCAATTAATTTCTTTCTATTTTTAGTAGAGACGGGGTCTTGCTCAGGCTGGTTTCGAACTCCCGACCTCGAGCAATCCGCCCGCCTCGGCCTCCCAGAGTGCTAGGATTACAGGCGTGAGCCACCGCGCCCGGCCAAGAACAACTTTTTATGAAAGCAGAATTTTTTCCTTTCGAAAAATTTTCTTAGATACATTCCAGAGTTAGGCAACGTCTTTTCATTTTCAGGCACCACGTTAAGTATGGTATAAAATTGAAAAGGATGATAGGATTTAAGGAAGAGGTTATCTGCTTTCCCCCACCCAGGCACCATCAGATGGGAATCCTGTTTAGGACCTGGAAGGCTTGGAAACAGGATGGGTTCAATGTGAGCAAATATCCTACACACATTTATATTTCTAGGGTCTAGTTGAGGCCAAGATCACAGAAGGCTCTTAATAAGTATTTATTTGATGGCTAGAAATTAGACAATATGTACTGAGATGCAACAGTTCTCAAAACCCAGTCTGTTAGGGTGGTGTTCGAAGTGCCCATCTTTTTGATGTTGGTGTTGCTCTTCTTTCTGTCTCTGATTCCTTTACTCCAGCCACCACCAAATGTGTGGTTTGTGGGTTCTTGCTAGTTACTATTCAGTAGGAGCTTTCTGGAGGGGTCGTAGGTTCACACCATGTCTCAGGTGCTGTCCAGCCTTGTGCGGCTGTCTTGGGTCAACCAGCCGAAGCCAGTGTGTGAGAGCTAGTTCACCCGAAGAATGGTAGCCATTGTGGGAAGGCTTCTGGGAGCACCAGAGGTTCTTAACCTTCAGGAGCTGTTGGGGTAACTGTTCGGGGGGCCTCTTCCTTGTCAGGAACATCTTTTCGGTTTGTGTTCAGGCACCATTAATTTAGAAAAGTTAGTGACAATGATTATAGCATTTTTATTCATGTTCACTCAAGTCTTGATTAGTTTTCTAAGAGCGCTTTAAGTATTTCATCTAATGATACTTTGTCCTTAAAACTGATTCTCTTACAGGCACCTCATTCATTTGGCAGTGGATTTTGCTAGTTTTACTCTCATGTGGTAAATTTTCTTTGAAATTCTGAGGGTTCCTTACTCAGTTTCTGTGATAACTCCAGTAGAATTGGCTTTACTTTTATGATTCAATTTAGATGTAGATATTCTTTCTCTTGACTGTAGGTGACCTACAAGGAAATACTGATTAGGGTGGGGACTGACTCCCAGATCCTATTAAAGGGCCAGATGGCTTCAGCTTCCACAAGAAGAAACTGGTCCTGGCCAACATATAATCTGGAAATCTGCAAACAAGTTAAACAGCCATGTCTGAAAAGAGGATACCACTGTCTTATTTCTCTCTTGTGATTATCTAGAGTTTGGATAGTTTTTGATAGTTTTTCTCACAGATGATTATATTACTATGATTCTCTAGTGAGTTAGTGTCATTTTCATACTTAAATGATGGAAATATTTATGTTATTTAATTTTTGTATTGGATTTAGACTCATCCTGATGACTGGAGAACTGATTGTGTACTGAGGGATTCTGAGAGCTTCCAGAAGCTAATAAAGGATCATTTCAGATCAGTTGACTGCCAAGGAGTGACGCTCAGGCACAATGTCCAATAGTCTGCAAGCAGGGGTAACTTGCCCAGTTTGCCTGGATTATTACTCCAGGCCCATGTCTCTCTCCTGTGGACACATTTTTTGTTTAGATTGCATCAAAAATTGGGTATCACAAAGGGAGGATTCGGAATTGTTCTGTCCGTTGTGTCGAAGATCATCAGAGAGGCCTCTTTTGGAAGTATGGCATATCAAAGCCCTGTCAGTTCTTATCAAGCAGCACCAGCCCTTAAGGGAGCTACATCTGCAGGTGAGCAGTGAGCTCCAGCAGTTCTGGGAAGATATGACCCTGGATGCAGCCACCGCCAGCAATCTTCTTGTCATCTCTGATGACCTAAGGAGCATGGAGCTTGCAAAGACCCCTTGCGACATGATGGAGGACCCCAGGAGATTCGTCCACCTGGGCTGTGTCCTGGGGTCACCCTGCTTCTCCTCTGGCCGACATTACTGGGAGGTTGAAGTGGGCGAGGTGAAGGAGTGGTCTCTGGGTGTCTGCAAGGAGTCCGTTGACAGAAAGAGGAAGAGCAATTTATCCTCCAAGAATGGCTTCTGGACCATTAGCATGAAGGCAGGAGCAATCCATGCCAGCTCCATTCCAGAAAGCAGCTTTCCTGCAAGACCTGGCCTTCAATGTGTGGGAATTCTCCTGGATGTTGAGATGGAAGAAATCAAGTTTTTTGATGTTGGAAATGATGCCCTCATTTATACACACAGTGCTGTCCCCTCCTTGGAGCCTTTGCGTGCGTTCTTCCTTCTTGATGTGGCAGGAGAAGGTGACAGCGGTGCTGCCCTGAGAATCCGTCCAAGAGAAATGGGCCCGTCCTAGAAGGTTTGTAAAAAATGAAAGAGGCCTTTGGCCTGAAAAAGGTCCGAATGAGCCAGGAAGAGGGAGTGTGCTGGAATGGGAAGATTTGGTATTTTTAAAGTAGATTTTGTAGACTTTGTAGCAACAACTTTATAGATTCATTTGGGGTAAATTTTGTAGGCTTTGTAGTAACTAAGTAACTATGGGATTTGGGGGATGATATTGAGCAGTTCAAACCTCGGTTTTCTAGCCTCTGTGTTTGTCAGCCAAATAGCTGTGAGGACTAGAGACAATAGTGTACTAATATTTGAGGTAAATAACAAATGGAGAATAGCAGGTTGTCAGTTAACTAGAGATGAGATTTTGTGGATAGAGACAATATCTTTCTATTTCCTGCTCTTTTCTATACAATCTTTGATAATGATAGTTGTCTTGTGCAGAAAGAATCAAATAAAACCAATGTGACATTTTTAAATATGATATAAAGTTTCAGAGAGAGACCAGTGTACCCTTGGGAAAACTGGGGTTTTCATTTTTGTTTTCTATTGAAACACAGTTTCTTGAAACTCAAAGAACTTTTACTACGATGCATTGTTAGTGGTGATTTCTATTCTAAAGGGAATTATCCTTTGCCCATTTCAAATATTGACCTACTGTGTAGTTGTCTAAATGGTAAGGTATTTATGATAGGCAAAAAGATGCCAATAGACTTAATCACAGAATGCCAAGTTTATAAAACAGCCTAAGATTCAGACCTTCTGGAGTCAATTTATAAAAAGGAGGAAATGAGAGTTTTAAAGACTGGATCCCTGAACTTCTGCCCACCAGGTGCATTTCACTTGCAGAACTCCTGCACTTTCTGAGATGAAGGGACACCTCCCAGCAAGCTGAAACCTCAGTCTTCTGCTGCCAATTTTGATTTGGAAGAATTCTTATAAACCATGTTAAGTAGTTATTATGTACTCATCAAAAATTGTTTTTCAAGTTACTTTTGGATTTACTATTGTTAGAATTTATGTTTTCTTGAAATAAAATTTATAAAATGTCTGATATTCTCCTGTGTGTGTTCTGTGTTTAGTCCACCTCTCACATCCTTTCTGAGGTTGGTGCCTCTCTTCCCCCACCACATCCACATTGTGTCACACTGTCATTTCCCAAGCCTCATCCTTATACTAATGCTGGCTCCTTTCCAACTATTCTGGTCCCTAAGGTTTGTATTTTTTCTCGTTTACTGAGTCAGCCACTTCTGAGGTGACATCTGCCCCAGGAGGTCTGGGTCTAGGTGTATTGTAGCTTTGACTTCCTCCCAAAGAGATCCAGAATTGTCATCTTCCTTGTCTTTCCAACTCCACTGGGTAGAAAAACACTGTCCTTTTTTCCCCTTAATTCTTTTTTTTTTTTTTTTTTGAGACAGAGTCTCACTTTGTTGCCCAGGCTAGAGTGCCATGGCGGCAGCCTAGCTCACAGCAACCTCAGACTCCTGGGCTCAAGTGATCCTACTGCCTCAGCCTCCCGAGTAGCTGGGACTACAGGCATGCGCCACCATGCCCGGCTAATTTTTTCTGTATGTATTAGTTGGCCAATTAATTTTCTTTCTATTTATAGTAGAGACGGGGTCTCGCTCTTGTTCAGGCTGGTTTTGAACTCCTGACCTTGAGCAATCCACCCGCCTCGGCCTCCCAGAGTGCTAGGATTACAGGCGTGAGCCACCGCGCCCGGCCTGCCTTAATTCTTTTGATCTCTAGAATTTTATTTGAATGAACTCCCTTTATCTCATGGATATTTACATTCCAGCTAAAGGACTTAGAGTGATTTCCTTTTTCCTTAAACATGAGGGGAAAGTGCCAGTGGTCAGTGATTGGTGGAGTTCTTTTTCCCTTCTGAGTGAATCACTGAGGCCCAAGGGGTGGGAAGTCTTCATGGGGCTGGGTCCCATGCTCATCCTGCAATCAATCAGTATTTAGCAAAATATTTCACACATCTCCCTCCTTAGCATGTCACCTTGCTATCAACCTAATCCCAGCCAGCCTCAGGACTCATCTGGACTGCTGTGGCAGCCTCCTACTCTCCTTGTCTCCCTCTTGTCTTTGTTCAGCTCCTCACCCAGACACCAGAACCACTTGATCAGATCAGTCAGGTCTTTCGTGTCCTGAACCCTGCAAGGACTGGCCAGGTCACTTGGAGTGAGTGCTCCCGGTTGCTGTCTCCACACTCTGTCCTCCATCTGCACCAGGCCCGGAGGTCTCTTTCCCTCAGAGACTATGGAAGCCAGCTTGTGGTGCTCATACCTGATTTCCTTCACTTTGTGATCATGGCCAATATACCTAACTTCTGTGCCTCAGTTTCCTAACTAGTAAAGAAGGATGAATAACAAGGCCAACCTTTAAGCAGATTGTGAGGATTAAATAAAATAGTCCATAAGGATTATTTAGCTCTGGGCCTTGCTTATAGAATGTGCTGACAATTTGTTGCCAATTAAGTTCATGTATTATTATTTTTTGTTAAGTTTGAAGTTGGTTATTAAATTAACATATTCTTTGTCAAGAGAGGAACATCCTTCTAATGTTACTTTTAAAATGTTTTAAACATCATTGGGAAAAGTCCACATTTTCACTATTTCTGTTTTTACGAATAATATGATTGTTTGCTGTCACTAATGGATTGATACAAGAAAGCATCACTGTTGTCTTTCCCTTCCCCACCCTCACTCCCTGCCAAGTTGTCCTCTCCCTTCTACATACCAACCAGCCTCCCCCACCCACTTCACACTGTAGCCTGGGGGTGGAGGTACACAGAGAAGTTTTACTTGATGCTGGTGGTGGAGGTGGATTAAGTTTGCAAACAGAAATCAGGCTGCCTGAACAAACAATGGTAGTGTGGAAATAGATTATAATTCTAAATCTAGGGTGGATTTTAACCTAAGCAGGGTGGATCAATGGTTCTGAATCCTGGCTTCACATTAGAATCATCTGGGAGAACTTCCAAAAGTTCCCAGGTTCAAAACCACACCCTAAACCAGTCAAATCAGAATGTCTGGGGATAGTGGCCAGGTAAGGGTTTGTCTAGGTGATTCCAAAGTGCAGGCATTGTGGAGAATCACTGGATTGTAGTGTTTTTCCAAAACTTTTTTGTGCATCATAGTCCCCTGGATGGGTTTAGTCTTTCTGGGCCAGGACCCAGGATTTGCATTTGCAGCAAATTCGCACGATATAGTCATGGGACCCATACTTGTAGAATGAGTGGATGACAGGACCCAGTGTACCCTGATGCTCGTTTCTGGGTTTATACATAAATATCTTTTACGAAAAATTATAAGAAAAATTAAGCTTGGTATTATACATTTTTTAAAGGGAAACAGGTGAAATTTATTAGTGGTGAGCAAGATTTGATTACAATAGGATTACAGGGCAGGAGCAAGATATAGGTCTACAGAGCATGATACATACATATACCACAGGTGATGATCTGACCTCTTGATACCCCAGGAAAAAGAGCTATTATTAATTTGAAACTATGGTGCTCAAAAAACGGTAGTGTTCAACAGGGATTTGGGGGGGAGACCCAGATCTTAAGGAAGTGGCAAGCATTGTGGGGGGAAGGGATTACCTCTATCACTTTTTAGGGAGAGGTAAAGATATACATTGTAATCAAAATGTCTGAAAAAAAATCTGTAATCGGGAAGTGGGCAGGTGGAAGGGGGGAGGAGGGGAAGGGTATGTACTGAAACGATGGGTTTGGTGTGCACCACCTGGAGGCTGGACACACTAGAAGCTCTGGCATAGCGGGCAGGGCCAAGATATGTAACCCTAACAATATCTGTACCCCCATAATATGAAGTAATACAAAATTATTTAAAAAAGTAAAATACTTTTTACTTTTTTTAAAAGTATTTTTTAACTATTTTACCCCGTAACCCGATAGACACAGAATAGATCACAAAATTTCTGTCATTAATTTTGATACCCTGATAATACCTAAAAGTGTATACAAAAATGGCTTCTTATTAGAATGATGCAAATTTGTGTTCTCCTTAACATTGGGTTTTAGAACTTTCTGTAAGAAAAAGGCTCTTGTTCAGGCATTGCTGGACCAGCTCTTTTTGTAAAAAGCAACCTGGAAAGAATGGTGAAACTTTCACTTTTTAGGAGGTTACTACTTTTGGATAGCCTATAAATATTGGCCTGGAATTTGGTGGAATGCTGGTTTTTGTTTCTCATAGGTGGCAGATTCTGTCATGGCTCTAAAATGTATAGTTTCGTGCCACATGAAGCCTGGCCCCAGCCGTTAGCCTGGCAGCTTCTAAGATCTTTCCTTAAGAGACAGCTGGCTTTCCTCCTTGCCCACTTTTTGGTCTTTTCTGGCATTTTTGCTTCCTGGAATGTAGACACTTGGACTTCAAGCATGAGGGGCTGCCTGAGGGCCTGGGAGAACTGTAAACTGGAATAAAGCCACATCCCTGAGGCTGTAGGGATCCCCGAGGGTGACAAGCCACTCTGACAGCCCTGGCACACGCCCCTCCAATTCACTGACTGATAACAAATAAACAACTTTCTGTTTTAAGCCACTGTTATTTTTTGTGTTGTACTTGCCCTTGAACTTATTCCTAATTCAAGTTCTGGTGTACTCAAATCTCTGTGACATGGTGATTGATTCTCAGGCATTCTCTATAGGATTCACTTCCCCACATGCAGCCCTGGAGGGCAGCCTCAAATACTTTTATTGTGTCCTGCTCAGCTCTGGATATTAGAACTTTGGTGGGTGCCTTCCGGGTCCCTCACAGCCTGCCCCCAGCTTTCTTCTCCCTCCCTCTATGGCCAGCTTCAATAAGAGAAAAAGTAGGAGTAAAGTGTGCCTCGGGTTTCTTTTTTAATGGAAAATTTCAAACATATACAAAAATAGAGAAAAGTATAATGAATCCTCATGTGCCTATCGCTCAGCTTCAGCAATATCAACAAATGACCATCCCTTCAGATTCTTTAAGAGTAAATCTCATCCATCATATCATTTCATTCCTAAGTGCTCTGTAAATATCTCTAAATGAAAAGTACTTAGGAAGATGTAATTATAATACCACTATCATACATAAAAAATGAATGATTTCTTAATAGCCTCAAATATCCAATTAACATTCACAATTCTCCTGTCTGATTCAGTGTTGAGGGTTTCATTTTAGCTCCAGATATTCTGAACTGGTCCATGGGTGTTTGCTTACATTCCAGTCCCTGTGTATTCTGTATCAAGGTTACTAATCTCAAAATAGGCAGGCACTTTCTTTCCAGTTTTCTTTTAGGTGCTTAAGAAACTAACCATGGCTCTCCTCACCTCCTCCCATCTCACTCTAGTCCCTATGTCACCATAAAGTCTGCCTAAGGCACCTGGGTATCCTGTTACAGTCACCGAGGTATACCTTGTTTTAAGAGCTCCAATGATCTTAAAATTCTAACCTTCAGATATGCATCCACCAGGGGTATTTTTCACATTCTGATACATGTTAATTAAGAATCATGTCAGTAACATGGCCTCTTCACGCCGTTCTGAAGTAGCATTGCCTGAAGATTGTTTTTATTTTCTTTAATTTCTGGGCTTAGTGGCCAGATGTGCTCTTCATTGGACCCGTGGGCTTTCAATGCAGGCAGATCAGCTATGGGCAGGCATCTCCCTCAACGAGCAAAGACACCCCTTTTTAAGAAACTGCATAAAGGAACATCGGTTTGTAGATGACATTCCAAAATCAACTTATATTTGATAAGGTGAAAATGAACTTGTATTTTTTCCTAAGAGAATGATCTAAGTGTCAAAGATTAAGGGAGGCCATTGGAAAAATTGGAATATTCTTGCAAAAAGCATCCTGTTTATTGCCTTGTCACCAAAGTATTTCTTTCTTTTCTTTTTTCTTTTTTTTGCTCAATGCAGTTTACCTGGTGGACCCAAAGTTAACCACAAATTAGAATTGGAGGTTTTATACAATTGTGTTAGAAAAATTACTTGATTGGGTCTTTGTTCACTTGAAGTTGTGATTAGTTGCAATGATTATCTAACACTTGCTCCATATAATGTAAAATTAAAATAATTTTATTTAATCTTTAATTCTTTAAGATGACATTTCAAACAAAATTTTTATCATTATTTTCTATGAAAACGTTCTTGGTCTTTAAAGTATACTTTATTTTTTTATAAATATTTAAAATCTTTCAGATGGCATATTCATATTTCAGCATTTTTATACTTTGCTGGTAATTTTTTTTAACCAGATAATAAATTCATGGGGCCCAATCTTCAAAATGGCTCATAGTGAAAATGTCTCCTGGCACTCCACATTTTCTCATTCTTCCCCAAAACAATTCCTGTTACCAATTGCTTGGAGATTCTTCTAGTGGTAGTCTATGTGTATATTTTGCCTGAAAGTTAATTTAGTACTGTATATATTTTGTTTTGTACCTTGCTTTTTTCACTTGAGAATATTTAAGGAGATTGACTTTATTTTATTATTTTTTTTTATTTTTATTTTTATTTTTTCTTATTATTTTTTTTTTTTAAAGCCAGTCAAATTTAGCAGTAGGGGGTTGAATACAGGAGATTGACTTTAAACAGTCTTTTCCCAGGACTCAGATAATGAAGACTTCTTGTATTATGTTTATCAACTTAATCAGTCTTGTGAAACCAATTCTCCATCAGATTTACAAGTGTAAATTTTCCTTTAAGTTTTTTTTTTTTTTTTTTTTTTTTGAGACAGAGTCTCGCTTTGTTGTCCAGGCTAGAGTGAGTGCCGTGGCGTCAGCCTAGCTCACAGCAACCTCAAACTCCTGGGCTCGAGCGATCCTTCTGCCTCAGCCTCCCGAGTAGCTGGGACTACAGGCATGCGCCACCATGCCCGGCTAATTTTATATATATATATATATATATATCAGTTGGCCAATTAATTTCTTTCTATTTATAGTAGAGACGGGGTCTTGCTCTTGCTCAGGCTGGTTTTGAACTCCTGACCTTGAGCAATCCGCCCGCCTCAGCCTCCCAGAGAGCTAGGATTACAGGCGTGAGCCACCACGCCCGGCCTTCCTTTAAGTTTTCTTAGGAAGTTATTAGCATCTCTCACTCCAAAATGCATGACATCATGACTGCCATCAAGGAACCATTATAAGGTCCAATTACTACAAAATACCAGTAAAAACTGATTGACTTTAGATTCCAAATTTATCAAATAAGAAATAATTTTATTTTTCAAGCATGATTGTTAGGTAAAATAAAAATGATGTTTTGATAAGACCTTTAGAAAAGCTGAAATGTGAGATTTTTTCAAGGACATTAACTGTGATCTCAGATGGTTCCCGGGAGACCTTAATCAGGGGTGGGAAGGTAAGCAGGAAGCTGATTTTGGTTTCTCAAAGAAAAAGATGCTTATACTCTGCTTTAATAGGCACAATTTAAGAATCCAAATTGTGGCCAAAGGAGGAAGTCCAGCAGCAGGCAGTGCTGGTGATCATGGGCTAGGGTTGTAAGAAAAAAAGAGATGAAAGTTTATCATAAAAACTGTTCATGTTTTAAAAACTTGGCCTAGCCGGGCGTGGTGGCTCACGCCTGTAATCCTAGCACTCTGGGAGGCTGAGGCGGGCGGATTGCTCGAGGTCGGGAGTTCGAAACCAGCCTGAGCGAGATCCCGTCTCTACTAAAAATAGAAAGAAATTAATTGACCAACTAAAAGTATATATACAAAAAAATTAGCCGGGCATGGTGGTGTGTGCCTGTAGTCCCAGCTACTTGGGAGGCTGAGGCAGGAGGATCACTTGAGCCCAGGAGTTTGAGGTTGCTGTGAGCTAGGCTGACGCCATGGCACTCACTCTAGCCTAGGCAACAAAAGTGAGACTCTGTCTCAAAAACAAAACAAAACAAAACAAAACAAAAAAAATAAAAACTTGGCCTAAATGAAGGGTCTATAAAAAAAGGCAGATGAAGAGATAGCCCTTGGCTTGCAAATAATTACCTCAGGCCCAGATACTCCAGACAATCAGAGAAGTATTTTAAATTAATCCATAATGATGGATTTAAAGGTGTGTCTACTCATCCTTTGTGTCAGCAATAATTGGATGAAGTCAATGAACCATAAGAATAGAACCCTGGCCATTTCTTCTTCTGATTCAAATGGATCGGGGCCCTTCAAAGGTGATTATTACAATTAGTTCTGGAAAATCTTTACTGTTATTGATAAAACAATGTATTTATACATACATTTTATTGTGTGCAACTTGCAATTTTGCCTTCCTCAGATATAACAATTAATGAGTACAATGGCTAAATTTTCCCAAAAAGATTTTGAGAAGATTTTCTCAAACATCTGTTCTTTTTATTAAGACTTTTTAAGTTCAAAATAAGTTATTCCTTCTTAATGTTACAAACTGACAAAGATTAAGTAAATAAATCTCAGCAATGACTACCATATATTTTTTAAACAGATCTAAGTTTGCTTCTCATAATCACTGAAGGTCCATTTGAGCTTTATTCTTTTTCTTTTCTTTTTTCTCTCCCTTCCCCTCCCCTGCCTCCATCTTCTTTTGATAATGGCAGTAGAGATGATGAACCAATGACACCTGACCTTCACAGACTATGGCAGTTTCAAAAATGAGGTGTTCCTGGCTGGGTGTGGTGGCTCACGCCTGTAATCCTAGCACTCTGGGAGGCCGAGGTGGGTGGATCGCTCAAGCTCAGGAATTCAAAACCAGCCTGAGCATGAGCGAGACCCTGTCTCTACTGTAAATAGAAAGAAAATAAACAACAACAACAACAACAACAAAATGAGGTGTTCCTTATGTTCCATTTGTCTGGATTATTTTTAAAATCCCTATATTCTTTCATTTTGGCACAATTTTGCTTCAAATGTATTATAGAGTAGATGGGAGAGCAGGAAGAGATGGGATTTCCCTATTTAGTGAGTTAGGCAGAAACCCAGAGATTAACATGAACTAATTCAGGGCTCAGGAAGACAGTATCTCCCATCAAATGGGACAGTGTCCTGCTGGAGGAAGTCTGAATATGTGTGATCTACTCCAGAGGTTCTGAGTGATGTGACCCTCAATGTTGTCACCACCACCTTCCTCTTTGTCCTCTCCAGTGACCTAAGGAGCATCTACTGTGGGAAACTCTTTCCTGTCTGATGACCCCAATTTCTTTATTCACACGTCCTGTGTCCTGGGTGCCTTGGCTTCACCTTTGGCTGCCATTGCTGGGAGGTAGAAGTGGGAGAGAAGCATGAACTCTGGGGGTCTGTTGAGCCCCATTCACAGGAATGGGAAGCATGGCTAGTCCTCTAAGGAGAGGTCCTGCCCACAGGACAAATTTTCTGCTAGCTCTTACCCTCCTTGATGGTTAATTTTAGATGTCGACTGGAAAGGATTAAGGGATACCCAGGTAGCTGGTAAACCCTTATTCCTGCACGTATTTATGAGGGTGTGTCTGCATGTGAGCTGGGGGCTGAGTGGGGAAGATCTTCCCTCAGTGTGAGCAGTCACTATTCAATCAGTGGGGGCCTGGATTGAAGCAAAAGGCAGAAAAAACATGAATTCACGCTTGCTCTCCTGGACCTGGGATATCCTTTTTTCCTGTTGTTGGACAGCAGAGCTCCAGGTTCTCCAACTTTGGACTTTGGAACTTGTGCCAGCAGCCTCCCAGGTGCTCAGACCCTCAGCCTCTGACTGAGAGTTACACCATTGGCTTCCCTGGTTCTGAGGCTTTCGGACTTGGACAGCTATGCTATTGGCTTCCCTGCTTCTCCAGCTTGTCAATAGCCTATCTCGGGGCTCCTCAGGCTCCATAATTGCGTGAGCTTATCCTCTAATGAATCTTCTATGTTGTATCTATCAACTATATATATATCCTATGGTGAACCCTGACTGATAAACCACCACTGTGTGGGACTTTTCCTAGATGCCAAATGAGGAAAATGAAGCTTTTGATGGTAGTGATGATTTACTTGCTATGAAGTAAGTTGTTTTGCTTGGAGCCTGTGTATCTGTTCTGTTCTGATCAGCAAGAGGAGAAAACATGGATACCCCATTGAGCACCTGCTCTTCTCTCTTGAAAGTAATCTGAATGTAAATATGCTATCAGTGTAGCAGGCTTTATAATATTTTTAGGGTGATGGCATATGTATTGCACATGATACAGCAAAATCCTGGATACTAGATGTTTTGTAAAAATCTCATAAGGATTCTAACTGACCATGATCCTAGATGTAAGCCCCACCCGCAGACATTCCTTTTGTCTCTGCCATATTTAACTTCAATGTACTGCTTACTAAAGTACAAAAAAAAATGCTGGTGAGGGTGTGGGGAGGTGGGAAACCTCATGCACTGCTGGGGGTACGGGTACTGGTAGGATCACTTTGGAAAGCAATATATCAGTACTTAGTGGAATTGAGTAACTATTGTGTAGACTCTAAATACTATAGAAATTCTCATAATTTTCTCATGAATACCAGTAGGTATTCATATGAGGTTGTTTATCACAGCATTACTTGTGGTAGCAAAGAACTAGGGGATAATTAGGTTAAATGTAGACTATATAGCAATCCCTAGGAATGAAAAAAGTAGATATTTAGCCACATGGATAGATCTCTAAAACATAATTTTTTTGTAATTTACTACTATTTATGTATATTAAACATACATAAACAGTAATGTTCATATTTTAAAGACATTCTCATACACACCTATATAAATAAAAATGTGAAGGTGAATTGAAGATAAAACATTAAATACTTTAGGTTGGAAACTAAAGAGAAATTGGACTGTATGTGATGAAGGGGATACATACAAAATAAACAGAGGAACCAATGAAGATAATGTGTTGTGAATCAATGGCATCATCAATCCCATTCTGCTCATCTGACATCCCTACTATAAACAAGCATACAAACCCATAAGCTTCTTTTGAGAATCAGGAAGATTTTCTCACATAAGGTCTCATGTGGTAGGAGCTAAGAGGTGAGCAGATGTGGGGCAATGTCTTTTCATCAGTCGATGAAAGTCCTTTTTTTGCTCTCTGGCTTCTGCAAGCATTTGTAATTAAGGCCTCTGCTCTACAGAGATGTTAGAATTTTGTTCCCATGGGGGTCTAAGGAGCAGGAGACCTTGTAGGCATGGACCAATTTCCTAAGCCTCACAGGGTGAGTTAGTCTATCTTAACAGGCTTAACATCTTGTGTAATCTAAGAGCAGTGGGAACATTACTGAATGGAGAGCGTTAACTAAAAGATAAACTGAGAACAACTGTATCCCAAATTTGGAACATGATTTCAAGCCATCATGAAGGTGGTTTTTTTTTTTTTTTTTTTTTTTTTTTTTTTATTAATTGCCACTTTCCTCCCATTAGGTTTATGAAGAAGCTACAGATGTATCATTGAGCTGATTGTGGAACAGGTCTTCTTTATCTTGTCATTTATTTCTGCATTTACTATATTGTTGAGTTGCCTGGGCTGAGAAACCCAAAGACAAAACAGCTCAGAAGAGTTTATAGACATTGAAGTTGATATTCACCCCAGGCAGGATTCCCCTAGAAGGTTCCAATAGACTAAGGACAAATAATTCTAAATGAAGTTCATAAAGAAACTTTTATAAGAGTGTACTATCTTCCCTCATCATTAATAATTTAGTTAAGAGACCTATAAAGGGCACAGCTGAGACAAACCTCTTTTCCCCTTTGATTGTTCTACTGTCTGGGAATGATTGGACTTTCAGTCCCTGATTAAAGTTTTTAATTTACCCCACTGAAAATGTGCCAATGAATTCTGACTCCTGTAGACTCTTGTCAGAAAGAAGCAGCTTTTCCAATCATGACCTTACTTGATTGCTAAGGATGTTCTATTTTATAATAGCTAATAACATGAGACCACCTTCAAAAATTAAGATCTTTTGGTATGAAGTAACAAAAATCAACTCAAACAGTGTAATTAAAAAAAGATATTCTTTAGAAAGAAAAGGGTTTGTTTGTAACTTATAGATGAAATACATTCAGCTACTACATTTGTAAGTGATATATAATAGGCACAAAAAATTAAGAAATCTGCAATAAAAGCTCTTACTCAAGACAAAGGAAAAGTCAAAGAAAGCGCAGGACCCTTCATACATTGGTCAACTGTACAGAATATGTATCACATTGCATAGGGCAGGAATAGCAAGAACAGTGAAACTAATGGACCTCATCTTATTGAATTGCTTCTTTGTTAACTGGGACAGAGAGCCAAAGGGCATTTTGCCAGAGTGTGTTAATAAGATTTTCTGTGCTATGCTTGATAGTAGAGAAAAAGTCAACCAAAAATGCACCTGTATTTGGTTAGGCATAGATATGGATACATTATGGACTTCTGCCATTTTAGGGGAACTATTTTTTTTTTAAATTTAACCCATTTGGCTATCACTCAGTATATACCACATCAATATAAACTGGAGATCAACATGATTTGCAATAGACAGTCACCAAATAACAACCTAGGTGAATATTAGCTACTTCACATAAATAGCTGAAGAACTGAGTTTGAAAGTCTATTCTTATGTTGTTAAAATCACTTGCACAGCTTCTAATATAAGGCAGTTTATTGCTAGAGGTAGTGTGGAATGATATAAAATGCAGACAAGAACCCAGATTTTAGGACTTTGTATTATATTTCCCCGATATGAACCAGTTCAACTTTGAGGAGAGGTACTTCTTAACTTGGGGCAGGAAAATCAAGATAGGTCAGGAATATCATTATTGATGAGGAGTGATGATACTTTCAGAAATTTCTGGCATAGTATTAAGAGAGGAAAAGAGGCCGGCCTTATAAAAATGAACAAATGGTGACACACAAAAGTGAACTAGTACCACAAGGTGAAATAGGTTGACTTTATACAGGAGCCTTGGATCCACAATAATAATAATAATAATAATGACAATAAACATATGACATGGAGTGTGCTACGAGATGTGGAAAGGCAATTGTATTAAACACACAGATTTCAGTTGAAGAAATGATAACATAATGAATGGATGATATTATGAGCATTACACTAAAATTGCTATTGAGAAAAACTTTTTTTTTTTTTGTATTTACTTAACAATGAATATCAATCATCTCAGTTGACCAGCTTTGGAGTTTGGCCCTCCCCAAGTCTCCTTATGGAAAGTTGTATGGAGTAACAGGCAACTTTGATCTCCTGACATTAAAGCCTCACTCTCATGTTGGTCATAACCTGACAGCTAAAAACTTCTCCTATTGATTCATCATTGACAAGGAAGCCTGATTTTGAGTTAACAAGCTCATGAAAATAACTACTCTGCTCTGATACATAGCAGTAGAAAGACAAGGGTTACTATAAAAAGAGCAGAGCTCCTATGGTCAAACAGGACTTTGCACCTGTCATATTTATCCTATCTGGTTACTATCCTGAGGTTCATCTCTTCTCCTCCAGCTTTTCCCCAGAACCTTGCCAGTAGTGGGGAGTGTGTGCACGTGCACATGAGCATGTGTGTGTGTAGAAAGTGCAGACAAATTGTGGTGCATATGGTGCCAGTCACATTCATCATAAAGCTAAGAACTGCAGATTAAGAAATTATCCTGAGCTCTTGTGATTCTGTCCTGCATGGCTCTTTCTGGAGTAGTTGTTCCTACCTTCTCCCTTTTCTCCTTCCCCCTTTTCTCCCACCTAAGTGCATGCCACCAGCTAATGGAAGATTTGATGGACATAGACATGAGCCCCCAAGGCCCCAGAACCATCTTTCTGGTTGTGAACTAAAGGCCTACAAAGATTATCACTTTAAGGTGAGTAATGATGAAAATGAGTACCAGGTATCTTTGATAATGGTCAGTTTAAGCATTGGTGCAAAGGGTGAATTGCATGTTGAAGCAGAGGCAATGAATTATTTATTTATTTATTTTTTGAGACAGAATCTCACTCTGTTGCTCTGGCTAGAGTGCCATGGCATCAGCCTAGCTCACAGCAACCTCAAACTCCTGGGCTCAAGCAATCCTTCTGCCTCAGCCTCCAGAGTAGCTGGGACTACAGGTATGCACCACCATGCCCGGCTAATTTTTTCTGTATATATTAGTTTGCCAATTAATTTCTTTCTATTTTTAGTAGAGATGGGATCTCACTCTTGCTCAGGCTGGTTTCGAACTCTTGACCTTGAGCGATCCTCCCACCTTGGCCTCCCAGAGTGCTAAGATTACAGGTGTGAGCCACCACGCTTGGCCTGAGAGGCAATGAATTCTGAAGGTAGTCCAATGAAAGTAACGTTGGATACTTTGAAAATGTCTGTTTAGCCAGTGGTTCCTTGGGGGCTTTGAAATAACACCACCCATAGTTTTATAGTTGCAGTGTGGTCACCAGGGCCTGTGCATATTAGTGGGCATCACTTAGTGGCTGTGGAGGAAGATGCAGAGTCAGAAGATGAAGAGGGAGGGGGATATAAAACTCTCAAGTATACCTGGAAAGTGATCTGCCCCTGAAGTAGACAGCAAAAAGTGAAAAGTAGCCACAGTGAAAAGTAATGACAGCCACAGTGAAAAGTAAAACTTTCTGCTGCTGCTGCTGATTTTGAGGAGGAAACCGAAGAAAAAGCTCTAGTGAAGAAATCCATATGAGATACTCCAGCCAAAAATGTACAAAAATCAATCCAGAATGGAAAAGACTCAAAACCATCAACACCAAGATCAAAAGGTCAAGAATCCTTCAAAAAACATGTAAAAACTCCTAAAATACCTAAAAACTTCTAGTTCTATAGAAGACATCAAGGCAAAGATGCAAGCAAGTCTAGAAAAAGTGGTTCTTTTCCCAAAGTGGAAGCCAAGTTCATTAATTATGTGAGGAATTGCTTCTGGATGACTGACCAGGAACCTATTCAAGATCTCTGATAGTGGAGGAAGTCTCTTTAAGAAATAGTTTAATTTCTCCCCATTTAGAATGATATTAGCAGTGGGTTTGTCATAAATGGAGGGAAATCTTTGCCTCTTCGAACCGGAACTAGACAAGGATGCCCACTATCTCCTCTCCTATTCAACATAGTGCTCGAAGTCCTAGCGATAGCAATCAGGCAAGAGAGGGGTATCAAGGGCATTCAAGTGGGGGCAGATGAAATCAAACTCTAGCTCTTTGCCAATGATATGATATTATACCTAGAAAACCCCATGGATTCATCCAAGAGACTCCTAGATTTGATAAATGAATTTGGTAAAGTTTCAGGTTATAAAATCAATATACACAAATCAGAAGCATTCATATATGCCAAGAACCATCAAGCAGAAACTCAAATCAAAAATGCAATACCCTTTACTATAGCCCCAAAGAAAATTAAATATCTAGGAGTATACTTAATGAAAGATACAAAAGATTTATACAAGGAGAACTACAAAACACTAAAAAAGAAATTGAAGATGATTTAAAAAGATGGAAAAATCTACCTTGTTCATGGATTGGTAGAATCAATATTGTTAAAATGTCAATATTACCTAAAGTGATCTACAGAATCAATGCAATCCCCATCAAAATACCACCAGCATTCTTTGCAGACCTAGAAAAAATAATTCTTCACTTTGTATGGAACCAGAAAAAACCTCCTATAGCCAAAGCAATCTTAAGTAAAAAGAACAAACTAGGAGGCTTCAGTCTTCCTGACTTCAAGCTGTACTATAAAGCAATAATAGTTATCAGCCTGGTATTGGCACAAGAACAGAAGCATCAATATCTGGAATGGATCTGAGATACCAGAGATGAAACCATCAGTATACGGTAACCTAATCTTTGATAAATCAGACAAAAATATACAATGGGGAAAAGAATCTCTCTTCAACAAATGGTGCTGGGAAAATTGGTTAGCTACATGCAGAAGAGCGAATCAGGATCCCTACCTCTCACCTCTCACAAAAATTCACTCAAGATGGATAATAGACTTAAACCTAAGGTATGATACCTTAAGAATCCTAGAAGATGATGTTGGGAAAACCCTATCAGACATTGGTCTAGGCAAAGAATTTTTGAGAAAGACCCCCAAGGCAATCACCACAGCATCAAAAATAAACAAACGGGATCTGATCAAATTAAAAAGTTTCTGCACAGCCAAGGAAACTATCATCAGAGCAAATAGACAACCCACAGAGTGGGAGAAAATATTTGCTCTCTACACCTCTGATAAAGGTCTAATTACAAGAATCTATCTAGAACTTAAAAGAATTAACAAGAATAAATCAAACAACCCCATCAAGAAATGGGCAACTAAAATGAACAGAAACTTCTCCAAAGAAGACAGAATAATGGCCTGCAAACATATAAAAAAATGCTCAACATCTCTAATCATCAGAGAAATGCAAATCAAAACCACAATGAGATACTACCTAACCCCAGTGAGAATAGCCTATATCAAGAAATCCCAAAACAACAAATGCTGGTGAGGATGTGGAGAGACAGGAACACTCTTACACCGCTGGTAGGACTGCAAATTAGTGCAACTTTTGTGGAAAAGAATTTGGAGATACTTCAAACAGCTAGAAATAGAAATACCATTCAACCCAGCAATAGCATTGTTGGGCATCTACCCAAAAGAGCATAAGACATTCTATTATAAAGACATCTGCACTTGAATGTTTATGGCAGCACAATTCACTATTGCACAGCCATGGAAACTACCCAAGTGCCCGTCAATTCATGAGTGGATAATTAAAATTTGGTATATGCTCACAATGGAATATTACTCAATTCTAAGAAATGACAGTGAGCTAGCACTGTTTATGCTATCCTGGATTAAGCTTAAGCCCATTATCCAAAGTAAGGCAACAGAAAATATGGAAAATGGGCTCCACATCTACTCACCATCAAATTGGTATTGACTGATTAAAACTATGGTGCTCAAATGGTTGTAATGTTCACCAAGGATTTGGGGTGGGGGGAGACCCACATCTTAGGGATGTGGTGAGCACTGTGTGGGGGGGAAGGGCATACTTCTAACCCTTCTTAGGGAGAAGCTAAGATATACAATATAACCAAAATGTCAAAAAACCCCCAACTTATTAGGTGGAGGGCAGGTGGGAGGGGGGAGGAGGAGAAGGGTGTATACTTACATAATGGGTATGATGCGTACCACCTGGGAATTGGACACACTTGAAGCTCTGGCACGTGGTAGTGGGGGGTAAGGGTGGCAGGGGCAATATATGTAACCCTAACAATATTTGTACCCCATAATATGATGAAATAAAAGGAAAAAATAAAAAAATAAAAAAAATTTGTAAAACCTAAAAAAAAGTAGTTTAAACAGTTTGGTAAAAATCTCTATCTTATTGTGTGCCTATAACAGTTGATATCTGGCTGTCTTTTTTGTAATGCAGAGTAAGAAATTCCCTACTGTGTTTGATAAATGTTGTCCAGGTACCACTGCCAAGAGTGTCTTGTCTAAAGATCCTGTATAGGTTTTAAAGATGGAACTCCATCCACCCTTTGCTTGGTTTTAAGTATGTATGGAATGTTATGATAGGACATAGTAGTACTGGTGATCAGACATGGAAATGGTGATGAGACAAAAATGTACACGTGAAATAAACTCAGTATTTTATTTTATTTATTTTATTTATTTTTTGAGACAGAGTCTTGCTTTGTTGTCCAGACTAGGGTGAGTGTGGCGTCAGCCTAGCTCACAGCAACCTCAAACTCCTGGGCTCCAGTAATCCTCCTGCCTCAGCCTCCTGAGTAGCTGGGACTACAGGCATGCGCCACCATGCCCAGCTAATTTTTTCTCTATATATTATTTGGCCAATTAATTTCTTTCTATTTATAGTAGGGACAGGGTCTCGCTCTTGCTCAGGCTGGTTTCGAACTCCTGACCTCGATCAATCTGCCCGCCTTGGCCTCCCAGAGTGCTAGGATTACAGGTGTGAGGCACTGTGCTTGGCCTAAACTCAGTATTTTAATAAAGTAAAAAGAAAGAAATGATCTGGTCATTGGACTAATTGCTAGTTGCTGCTACTTCCATTTTGTCCACTAGACCCATTAAATATGACTCTTCTGATTTTTATTTTATTTTTTTGAGAGTGCTAACATTGAGTGCTTACTTTAGGTATGGTGGGTTAGGAGGGTTGGATTACATTGCCTTTAATATAACTATTTAATTTAGGAATCTTCCTTAATAATTTGGAAAGAATTAGTGCAAACTGTAGTGGACATTTTAAGGACTGGCATAGACTTATAGAAAACAGGTTGGGATTGGGTCAGTTTAATGGGTGGCAACATTATAAACCTTTGACACCTTTTAATTTGTAGTTTACTGGTTGTTGCCTTTGTGGTAAAAAGGAGTCTGAACGACTGAGCATAGGACCAGAAGAAGGCAATGTCTGGTAGAGTGGTGTGTGCATGTAGAATGTGGTGGAGTCTTTGTTGTTTCGCTCTACGGCTTTTTGTAGAAGGTTAGGGAAAGAGGGGAGACCTTTGAAGAGACACTCTTCTCACAGAGAAAAGAATCAGAGTGGATATCATGACATGGAAATAAAAAAATATGAGAAAAACTGTGATTGCAATGTCCAAAAACCTCCCCTCATTCCCATTAGACTAAAATTACTTGGTGCATAAAGAATTGGTCAAGTTTTAAAAAGCAAGAAGTAATTTTGCTCTTTAAATCCTGTGATTTTTTTTTTTTCTCCATGGACCCCAATGTCAATTAACTTTTGGAAGACTGTGGAATGACCAAATATTTTCATGCAATGAGATAAAAACTATGATCAGTAAAAGTGGCAGTATGGCTGAATAATATCCTAAAAGCCATCACTGGCAGGGATTGTTCCTTTCAATTTTTAAATTTTTTTAAGGTGAATTTTCTTTTGAAAGTATGCATATATTAAAATTTTTTCAAATAGGTGTGATATATGTGGATTAATTAGGCAATAAAGGTGTTCCAAAATTAATACAAATAATATCATTGTTAGAAATAAGAAATACATGATTGAATTGATTTGGAATGTATATTTATGTTTTGCAATCAGGAAAGGCATTTTTATGCTTGTGTAATATTTCTGATGAGCCTGTAAGCAATTTGGTTTTGAAATTATGAAATACATGGTTGCTTGCTCCAAGCCTGCAAACTTTGTCATTTATTTGGTTTGCTACAGTATTTTTAAATTGTCAAGTGCTGCATATTAATATAAATCAGATATAACAATTTTTTAAAGGAAGTTCAGTCTGAGAGTGATTTTCTGTGACTTTTCTAGGTATGCATTGGGAAAGGGACACTGAAGAGGCACTGTGCCCAGAAATTGAGATAACCAGAGCTTCTTTTTAATCAAAGTTATATAGAAGCTCACCAGCTGCTCCAGAGACATAGAGAGAAGTGGAAACCTTCTTAGACCATGTTAAAAGTTGGCTCAAATTCTCTGTGTTGAGAGGGAGAAATACACACACAGGCATGGCCAGTAATGTTGATAAAGTTCCAAATAGAATTTTAAAAATTGGTCCTTTGAATTAGGAATTACAAATTAAATTATGTATTTTGGTTTTGTTTGGACATTTCCAAACTATTTGCTTTTCATTTAAATGGGACTTTTTTTTTGGGGGGGGTGAATTTGAATATTACTGTGAAATTTTATATACTTGCTGGCAAGTTGGAGCTTCACTCATGACAGAATGCTGAATTTTGTGGCATAGAGGTATATTTCCTGGCAATTCTCAGACTCAGTGTGCATACGTGTTACTTGAAAAGACTGTGATTTGGAAGCAACTGGTCTAGGGATTATCATTGAGAGAAACACAGGGCAAATAATGTGGATGTTTGTGACCACTTGTAAATGAGTCTACTGAGAAAAGCTTAGTGATAGCTGTTTTTAATTGTGGAGTGTGTGTGCTTTGGAAAAATTGAGAGCTGAACCAAAGATGACTGAAATATTATAAAAATCTGAATGCAATGTAAAATGCTGGTTCTTAAAGTACACATGCCGGAGCCAGGGTGGAATTCCTCAGACCCGCTCTGCCTTCTCGCATCAGGGCTTCCATTCCAGCCTGTCCAGCCTGGGGATGCCCTTGTCTCCAAACGCCTGACTCCCTATCACCAGTCAGACCCTGCATTTTGGTTATTCCCTCCGGGGCCTTCTTTGACATTCTGTCAGCAATAAACCTTTCCCAGCCACTATCCTTACTTTTCCCTTCTCCATTGTTCTTCATGGCACTTACAGCTTGCTGAAATATTATTTATCTGTTTGCTTTTTGAGTATCTCTTCCTTGAGACTGTATGCTCCAGGAAGGCAAGGATTTTGTTTGTTTTATGGATAGCTGTGTACCCAGCACCTAGAATTATGTAGTCAATAAATAATTGTTGAATAAATGAATACATTCACCCTTTGAATCTATCTTCTGAAAGAAATACAATCTAGTTTCGATCAAAATTTAGTTGGTTTTGTGGTTTATATTCCAGGGGTTTAGATTTCAATGTTGAAGAATACACTGACTCCCTAAAAATGTCCAGTTTTGAACTGTGGGGGTGGGGAGTGCAGGGTTATGCCCATTTGTCCCAGTGATTGAGAAACTCAATTTGATGTTATTCCTGATGGCCATCACTTTTCCTTTGAAAATTTGGGATTGGTAATGGACACTAAATATCAGTGTATTTCTGTCTCTAAAACATCAGTTAGGCTAAAGATTAATGAATAAATATGGAATCCCTTGAAAAGGGGTGTATTTTCTGGGTGTCTTCACACAGTGATGGAGGATGGATGGAATTAGGAGAGTAAATGTTTTGATATTTAATCAGGAAAACAGTCCATGCCAAGTATAGTTACAGAAGTGATGGAAAAGCCAAAATGGCAAGAAGAAGAAAAGAGGCAGCCCCATTAGTAGCTGCAGCAGAATTTCCTACCAGCTGTAAGGGTAGAAGAAAAAGGGAAGGAGGACAGTATTATTGCCAGGGCCCTCAGGGGCTGGGAGCATGGAGAGAGGGACTGAGTATAACTCTGGAGGGTATATAGCCCTTCTGGGGATGCCTCTGAAACAGAAGTTGGTTGCACTGGCCCCTCTTTTCGTCCACCCTCAGATCTTCAGTCACTGTTCCCACTGACTGAACTCATCTGCATGGCAGTGGGAAATGAAATTTACAGGGATCAGCCCTGTGTACCACAGAGCAGATTAAAGGAAGGGCAGAAATGGGTCTGAGAACACATAGGGACAGAAAGAATAGAAATAAATGCATCTGATATAATCGCTGTGGGTCAGGTTTGTGCTGGATATTAATTGTTCTGACTGCGATGGTGTGTAGTTCACCATGTGATACAAAATGTCCTGATTCTTCCATAAAACTGTCTCATTTGCATTAGTCCAGAAACTGCAGGCTAGAGTGGTGTCTGGAAGTTAGATAATGGCTACATAAATGATGAGACATCCACATGGGCCTGGCCTGAATTTATAATTTTTTTTTTCTATTGACTCTTCTACTACGTACGTTCTATCAAATCTTGTTATCAAACCTTGTCTTCCTGTGGGATCTTTGGCTTCCTTAATGGTGTCTCAAGGCATTTATGTAATTTTTCAAACATTCTATTTATTAAGAGAGTTGATTGGAAATTTTAAGACTTAATTGTCTATTCCCTACCCCTTTTCCCATGAATCCCAGGAATACAGCAGCTTGGAACGGGGCACATCAGGATGTCTATTCTCTCACCTGCCTCCTTTCCTGCTCTTGCTCCCCTGGGGTTGAGAGAAGGACAAAGGGGAGGGAGACAGTGTACATGACCACAGGATTCTTTCTCCTGTTGCTCATCACTGAGTTCAGACGGGGCTGATGGTGTCCTCAGAGCTGCAGGCTCTCCTGGGTGGTGGGGTGCAGGGTTGGTTCTTTGGAGGTGACCTTCCCTTCAGAGGCTCTGATAAAGGAACAACAACTGAGCTTGTGTCTTCCTCTCCCTCAGTCTTATAACAATTCATTTAGACCATCTTGTTGCTGCTAGAGCTGCCTTACCCAGGAGCAGCACTCTTGACTGGAGCAGTGGGATGGTTCAGTCTCCTCCACCTTCTACACGGTCTGCTCCATCCTTCATAGGAAATCCACAGAAGTTTTCACATGAGTGGTGGGAATGTCATCCAACCAGGCCCTCTTTCTGTACTGATGGCTCTTTCTTGCCCATTTCTTTATGTGCCTAGCATCAGGTCTTGGAAAACGGGCACTCTGTGAGGACAGATGTTCAGCAATTTTTACATGGGAGATGACTGAAAATCTTCAGCATAGTGGCTTGAGCACCTCTAGTATCACAGGAATGTGAGTTAACTAAGTGAATGGCCCTATTCCCAAAGGGAGGGAAGGAGGAATGGATGGTTTGCTACGTGACAATTTCTACATCTCCATTACTCCCCACCTGGAATCAAACTTTCATCTCCTCTCTAGCCCTCTGGCAGTATCATTTTAGTGTGAGTTCTGCTGAAATGGCCCTTTTCAAAAAGCCCCATAGGACAGTGATTATCCTCACAGCAGATAACTCTCTGAACTTAGAATGTGGATACTTGGTTTTCACCTGTGTGGTCTGGAAAAGAATTCCAGGAAAACAGGGCAGGTCTACCTACCCTTTCAAAACCAACTATGTTATACATAAAGTAGGATATGTGGAAGCCATTACTATCATATTTTCAAAGAATTATTTAATTTATTAACTTATTAATTTAACAACTATTTATAGAGCATTTACAATTTCTAGGGATTTGCATGGCCATTGAGAACAAAGTGAATAATGCATGGTTGTCACCTTGTGGAGCCTCCAGTTTAGTGAATAAGTAACAGGCACTAATTGTGGAGCATCTATTCAAGGACAGATGGGTTTTCAACTTATTTTAACTTCTCATAGCTCTACTGCAAAGTGGGGATTGTAGTCAGCAATATACCAATGAGAAAATGGCATAGAAATGATATAACTCATATGGTTTAGATAACTTGACCAAGAATGCCCAGACATCAGGAACTATGCCTGAGTTTTGGTCCTGGGATTGCCAGTGTACCTTATTTCCTCAGGGACCATTGCTTTCTCATGGTGAAATGTCTCTCTTGTGTTTCAGAAAGTTCTGCAAACTTTAGAGATAATCAGAGTTTTTGACTTACTTTTACTTATTTTTGATAGCAGGTTTAGAAAAGTGTATAGAATGGAGGTGAACAATGGCATGCATACCTTAACAGAAAATGAGCAATGACTAAATCATTTGGCCCCTGTGGACAAAGAATAGCTAACTCATAGCTAAAACTCTTGGATGTGAAAAATTTAAGGCCTGGTTAAATTTCTCAAATTTGAAAATATTATGAACTTTTAAAAAAAGCATTTTATAAACATTTATTCTAAAATGACTTTTAATTCTTAATTGCAAATTAACTCAATTTGAGGTCAAGGATAGGTAAAGTGAAAAACAAAAGAGAGAAAAAAAATGAGTTTATAGCCTTCCAACCCTGCAGATATAAGGTAGGCAGATAAAAATAATTTTAATATTTGATTCACCTGAATTAGCAACATTAATTGAGGATAATGGCTCTTTTGTGGGCCATGCTGAGACCCACAGAAAGGCAACTCCCTACTCAAATACACACACATAAACATACACACTCATCTTTTTAGAGATGATGTGATATAACAAAGCAAGGTGAGATCAGGGCAAGGAAGATATCTGGCTTCCTTCATTTGGGATTATGTTTATGAGATTTATCTATACTGTTGTATATAGCTGTGCAAATTCTTCTGAATAGTATCATTGAAGTGTGTTACTAAATAGTATTCTGTGAATATACCAAAATTTATTTTACATTCCATTCTTGATGGACATTTGGGTAAATCCTAGTTTGTAACTATTATGAAAAGTGCTGCTATGAACATTCTTTTTTATGTCTTTTGGTGAACATATGTGCACACATTTTTTGTGTATATAGGGTAAGATAGGCATATGTTCAGCATTAGTAAATCCTGCCAGATAGCTTTCCGACACATTTGTATTAATTTACACTCCCACCATCAGTATATGAGAGTCTAGTTTTGCTCTACATTTTTGCCAACACTGGATATATTCTTTGAGTATATGCAGTGGCATGGCATTGTGTTTTCAATTCACATAGTCATGATGCCTAATCAAGTTGTGCATCTTATATACTTACTTAAGTCATTTTCTCCATTTTCATCATGTTGTCTTTTTCTTATTGATTTGCAATTATTTATGTATTTTAGATGCAGATCCTGTATTGAATAAATATACTGCAAATATATTCCATTATCTGCATTACCTTTTCATTCTCAGTGTCTTTTGATGAACAGAGTTCTCAGTTTTGATGCAGTCCAATTTATAATCTTTTCATTATTAGCCCTGTTGAGAAATCTCTATTTACTACAAAGTCACAGAAATATCCTCCTACATTTTCTTCTAAAAATTTTATTATTTTAATGTTGCAGTTAGATTTACAATCTACTTAGAACTGCTTTTTTTCATAGTTTCAGAAAGATAACATAAGGATATCTGATTAACCAAATCTGATAGTACAATTAAAAAATTATTTACTGCTGTTCAATTTAAATCTCAATGCCATTGTTACATGGAGTGGATTGTAACTCAAATTATTGTATAAGTAGTTAAATTATAGAGTCTTTGTGTCTCATACAATGAATATTTTTTAATATGCTTTCATAAGATCAGATCCTATCAAAGAAACTGAACTGCATGAACTTATGGTTTTGAAAGATTCTTATTCAGTAGCAAAAATAATGTTTGCTACTCTGCTGATACTCTACTTCACTGTACAGAGAGTGAAAGGGCAACCCACAGAATGGAAGAACATCTGTTATCAACGCTCATCTGGAATGATATCACCTGCAGGCCTAGCACCCAGATTATAACCCTTTGTGTGCAGCCTTTCAGAGGGCTCCATGGAAAAAAGCCATGATTGAGTCTTGATTCAGGAACATCAAGTCAGTTCTAGACTATCTTATGGTGGAGAGGCAAAGATGGTCTGGGAGATATCTAGGGTAAAGTCGAGATGGGTTAAGGGGCCAATCCCCAGAAGAAGGCTTTGCTCAAATGGTAAGAATTCTGTATTACAGTATTTAAAGAACACCCAAGTTATCCACTCCTGGGACTCAGAAGGCATGCTGTTCTTAATGAGGGGCTTCTTTCTCCTCGATCTCCAGCTTTACTGAGGTATAACTGACAGATAAAAATTGTTCACAGTCAAGTTGTACAATGTGATGATTTGCTATGCAGGTACACATGCAATGGTTTCCATAATCAAATTAATCCACACATCCATCACCACAGTTATCCCTCACCTTTTTTTGAATGTGTGTGGTTAAGACACATAAGGTTTACTCATTTAGCAAATTTCAAGTAAACAATACAATATCATTAACTATAGTCTCCATGCTGTCCATTAGATTCCCAGAACTTATTCATTATAACTGGAAGTTAGTACCCTTTGACTGACATCTCCTCATTTTCCTCACGTAACAACACAGATGAACCTGGAGGACACAGTGCTAAGTGATATAAGTCAGACACAGAAAGACAAATACTTTACAATTTCATTTATATGTGGACTATAAAAAAGCCTGAGCTCATAAAAACAGAGAAAAATGGTGGTTGTTAGAGGGGCTCCTGAAGATAGGGGCTTTCCTCTAGTGAGATGGATTCTGAGTCAATTCAGAATTTGAATCTGCAATTAAACCTTGAGAAGCATGGCTGCAGCTGAGCAGGCCATTTGTGACACCTGGAAGCTAGCACCTTATGTTCTCCTATAGACCACTGGTTCTCAGGTCTGGCTGTGCATTGGTCTCACCTGTTTCATTCTAGCACTAAGTACTAAGTACTAAGGCTACTTAAACCTGGGCATTTCCTAAGCTGTTGAACAATCCCAGATTTACTTGTTATTGTTTTCCCCTTTGGCAGTAAAACTTAACATCCTAGTCAGTTTCTTGTTAACTTAATTTTGGGAGATTCTGTTATCTAATAATGAATGTCAGGAATCATGTCCTGCTGAGCCTTTGAATCTGCATTCTGCATTTCGGGTTTCCCTTTCTTAACACTGAGCTATGATGAATCTGCCTCTTTGGCAGGATGTAAAGTTTTGGCAGGGTGGTCAAAATTAGTACATGGATCTCTTTCATCTGGAGCTGTTCAGTCTCTTCAGAGAATTCTGGGGGCAACAAAAGGTTTGGAGTCCAACAGTTCAATAGATACATTTTCATTAAACCCCATTTCAATTTGATACTTTGCCATAGTCCTGCATCCTTCAGTGCGCCATCTTCTCTGGATAGGTTTCTTTAAAGAACAAATCTTTTATTTTCTTTTGGGAAATTACTGAAGGGGTGGTTACTTGTTCTCTTTGATTGGGGAGAACTGGTACTTCCTACTACTCATTCTTTAGACTGTCAATTAATCCACCTGTGTCCAATTTCACACCTAACACTTACCTGGTATCTTCAAACCTGATCCTTTCAAGGGTGGGGGGTGTGGTTGCTCATTTTCTGCTACTATCCTCCCTCTGTAAGTGTTTAAGTTAAAAATTTCTCAATTCTGCTAAAGTCAGTTAATTACTTCGGTTCTATCCACTTTCCACCCTCAAATTTTGTTAATATCTTTCCTTTTTGTTGTTTTGCCTCTTATTCTCTTTGTCTTTGGGTTTGTATTGTTTAATTTCTTTTAGCAATCACTTAAGTGAAGTTCAAGGGAGTAGAGGGTTAATTTGCCATGTTTAACTGAAACTCAAATGAATTTTTTAATGGAAGGCTTTATCACCTTTTCCTGGTAAGATTAATACATAGACAGGAAATGCCAATAAATTAGTTATTGCTAATAACTCTGGATCCTCTCGAATATACCCACTCCAATTGCTAGGAGCCAATATTCTGCCTCTCAGCTAACTGCTTCAGGGTGAGTCAGAGTTTGCTGCAATTTATCAAATTGTATTATTATCTGATCTCCAGAAATTTCAGATTACTGGAGAACATGGAGAATTGTCTTTTTTTTTTTTTTTTTTTAGTGCAGTTGTGTGTTTGTAAGAGAACTGTCTTTAACAAAGCTATCTCACCTTTTTGTTCCCTGTCTATTTTCAATGAATGAGCTTGTCTCCTTTGTGCTTCATTTTTATGAATGCTGAAGGAAGTAGCCAACACCCTGTGATAGGCAAGACAGCATTTTCCTGTTGATCTCCCTAAGGCTTGAGCTTCTGCAATCATTTGGCTTGAACCCAAAAGCTGACAGGTGGTAGTTTAACCAACTACATCACCATCTTCAAAAAGTGTACATATTAATGTAAGTGTACATATCGAACTCTTAGATTAAAAATCCTTAGGCTTCAAAAAGATACTTATTCCCCTCACCCTTGGACTCAGCCATATAAAAATTTTAGATTCTGCCCTTGTAGGAATCTTCTTTGGGATAATAATTTTAAATATCAGTCTGAACTCTTTGGGGTTGTAACTGACCATAATTAAGCTTAAAATGATCTCTCAGAACCCATGGAAGAATTCTACCACATTTTAAGAGACAGCTAGTTCTCACAAGCAGCTGTGGCTAGGGACTTTAATGCCACCAGGATATAACCTATCTCACATGATATTCTGTATGTCACCATCATGATTTCTAGTTTGCTCCACAGAGTGTAGAATGTGAGCCACCAATGCTCACATTGCATTTCATGCATTTTCCATATTATATCTCCCACCAACACAAAATGCTGACCTACTTTTCCAGTTTCAATTCAAAATATCCCTGGGAAGGGCTTTACTTAGCTCAGCTAGAATGAGGTATCCACTCCTGGGTTAATCAACTGAGGCCATAGGGGGGATCAGGTAAGAATGTATCATCTCCCAGGGGAGCCATTTGGATGGGGTAGTCACGGGGATAGCAGTGTGTCTTTGAAAAAGTTTGAACATTTTTTCTTAGTTCAAATTACAGGTCATACTATGTTTCTTATACACATAACTTAAAGTGTAACTATTCTAGGCAAAGGGAAACATATTCCATTGTCATTTCAAATCCTTTACTCTTTTGCTCTGAAATAACCAACTTATAGCAACAAGGCTGATTGCTCATTTTAAGAACAGAAATCTGAGAGTGCTTACTGACTCTGATACTTCCAACAGGAAAACTCTCCTGTAATACTGATGACCAAAATTATAAGCAAGAGAGTTAAGATTAGGACACTGGTGGTAGTAAAATGTCCACCCTGGAGTTAGAATCACTTTGAAACATGATAGATAGCCAATAAATAAGTCACTAAAGTGATTTTTGACAGTCTGATATATAAATGATTTAATAAAATCACATAAATTGAAAGGGAAGATTTTGCCTTAGCATGTACAGTTTTTCAGAGCTAGTTATTGATATCTTTTGAGAGAACTGATGCAAACTTGAATTTGAAACTCTTCAGTTGGTTTGCTATCACTTAGTGACTTTTACATTCTGATTGTTTAAAAATATGTGTAAGAATTACAATTTGCACTTGAGCTTGTTTTAATTAAAATCTGAAGAATGAATTATACTTCCCTGCAATCTGAAGGAGGGCATTGAATTATTTACTTTGTGTATATGTGCAGATAACATAGACCTGATGCAGATAACATTTACTGCTGGTAATGATATTCAATGCATAGATTAGCACTCTGAATATTCAAAATTTAAAACACATCTCATTAATTGTTAGAAGTATCTTAAGAACTAATGGCTGATTTCAAAAAGCAAAAAGATATATTTTAGGTTGTTAAATGCAAGTTTTAAAAAACATTAATAGAAAAGAGTTAGAAGTATTCCCTACAGTTATAATTTCCTCTGCTTCAAAATTTCAGAAACTCTTTGACCATAAATATAGAGTACCTGAAGATTTCAGGTAATTTCATCTATGTGTAAAGTATGATAAGTAGTTGCAAATTTAGGTACATTATTTTAAAGTACCTCTCTTGAGATATTCTCTTTAGTGTGATACATTAAGAATGCATGCATATTTATGTAGATGGAATTGTATACTTGTCTAATATAAATGTAGATGATAGAGTCATTAGGGCCTTATTCATTTCGACTCACATTAAAATCATTGAAATTTAAAACATTTAGGGATGAGGCAGAAGATGAGTGTGAGAATAGAAATGTGGAAGTACCTTCTACTGTTCTGTTGTAGCTTTAACTTTAGTAGCTTCATGGTGTCCAGGGGACAGCAAAAGGGACTAAAAGAGATGCTATGAGCTACTAGTCACATGACTTGCCTCCAAGGGTGGGATGTGAGCTGTGTTAAAGCTGAGAGACTTCAAATGAAGTCATAATATTCCAGACAGTAGAGAAAGCATTCCAGAGGAAGTGGTTGGTGAAGAGATAAATAATCTGAAGTCTATATTTAATAATTATTTAAAACTGTGTCTCAAGCCCCTGTGCACACCTTGTTGTAAAGATGTGAAAGAAACTAGGTGAAATGAGGCTGAATGAGTATTAACCTAGGCTTACTAAATACATGCAGATGTATCATTGCACTGTTTTGTCAAGTGTGGGATGCTCTTGACCATGTAATAGAAAGATGATAGTGGCTTCAGAATTAAGTTTTAGGAGTGGGTATTATTAGATATTTGACCCAAATAGGTGTAGATGAAATGATGCCTTAAAGTATTTCCAGGGTCCCAACTTTGTGTCTGACTGAGAGGGTGCCCAGGATTATGGAACGTATGGAAAGGACAGTGAATTTTGACCATATATTCGTACTCATCATGGCTTTGGAGGAGCCCAAACATTACCTTTTTAAAGGACTAATGTGCAATGCCAGAGAAATAAGTGGAGTAAATATTAGGAGGGGTAAGCATTCCCTTAAAGATTTTTGCCCTCACTACTGGCCTTGTTCTATTAAATTCAGGGGACTACAACATTTTTAGATTTTAATAAGTCATGTAAGTGATTTGTAAATAACTATGCCAAAATTTCCAAGCTTTTCTCCAATTTAACTCTAAGTTACCAAATGTAGGCCAGGGTCCCTACTGGAGGGCAGGAGCCCTGGAGAGCCCCGACACTGAATGAGATGAAGGTCCACTGTTCCACAGACTTGAGGTCCACAGTAACAACCTGCTATGGTGAGTCAGCCACTCCTCCAGGAGAAAAAGGTACCCTAAGACTCTGCCTTGGTGGTGTTTTCCTGGCTGTTACATACCTCAGTTGAAAGCCAAGTAGCCATGAGTCTTCATTTGCAGAGTGCTACTGGCTGTCCCAGAACCTCCAGCAGAGGAAGGACCTGGGTCTGTTGTTCCATCTCCACTCCATCGCTGGATTTTGGAGCATTCTGCAGTGTCTCAGTAGCTTGCTTCCATTCTGAATCTCTTCACTTTCTTTTGACTGTGCCAAATGTGCCTCAGGCACTGCTTGTAATGAGAATTAGGTGGTCTATACCCCACCGTCTGCCAAGTGAACAGATTACTACTAAGACTAGTTAATAAAACTGATTTCACTGACTGCTTTCATTACTACTTCCAGCCCACCCCACTCTACCCAACTCAACGAAAGAAAGAGAAGGAAGAAAGGAAGGATAAAAAAAGAAAGAAGCAGAGAAAGATATTTGCATGGTTGACATATGAATCTATACAAAAACAAATTTTAATATTCAATTTCACCACACAGAAAACTAGAACTGTCAATCAATTTACTGCTAGACTTTGTGAAGATAAATCTGTGAAGACTTTTCCTCGTGAGGCCAATGGAAATACACTGAGAAGACAATCTGATTTATGTAAACTGGGATACCAAGCAAACCTGCAGGGCTGAAAGAAATGAGGAAGATCCTTCATGCCTCATTCATTGTCAGAATTCTACTTTGGGAACACACAGGATCCATTTTAAACCTGGACTGCTCTCTTTATACTAGGGGCAACTTGTACCAATATCTAGGGATTAATTAACTGTGAAAATAAAAAGTCGCCTAGTAGAAATATGATACAACACAATCCCCTAAACCTACTGCAACACCTACCAGTCCCCTACAATCCCAAACCCTTAAGCTCCATCATCCACACTCCCCAACATTATTCCTCTTCTTTTATAAAACTTTCCTCCATTTCTGCACTCCCCACCCCCATAAAATAGAAGATTATCAGACATTTGCACTTGCTAATTAATTGTTGATGGAAAAGTGGAAGGCATTCAAAATAGATTGAGTGTACAGTTAGGATGTTTGGTTGTAAGATCACGAGGTTATCTCAAATAATGGGTATTTATTATGAGGTTACCTGGGTGACAGTAAGGGAGATGGGGTTTCACAAAGACTAAGAAGAGCTGGTTCATACACAAGAAACAGGAACCATGCTTCAGCCATAACTGACAGAGCCCAGGATAGAAGGAAGGGTCACTCAGAATTCAAGGCTGTTCTGGGGAACTGGGCTTCATGGGGCCCTTTCCGTTCCTTAATTTTCTGCTGGCTTCCCTCTGATTTTATGACTTCTGCCTAAATACCACACTTCTGCCACATTCTACTCATAGCTTTACTCTCTGGTGAATTTTTGCTTCCTCAAAGTTTCTGCTTGCTTATAATTTGGCTCCTTTATGGTTCCCCTGCTTTATGTCTGTTGTTACTGGTCTATTAATCTCTTGCTACTAATTACATCTTTTTATGTATTTCACACAAAACTTTCTACTACATTAAACTTCCTGAGGCGGGTGGATTGCTCGAGGTCAGGAGTTCGAAACCAGCCTGAGCAAGAGCAAGACCCTGTCTTTACTATAAATAGAAAGAAATTAATTGGCCAACTAATACATATAGAAAAAATTAGTCGGGCATGGTGGCGCATGCCTGTAGTCCCAGCTACTCGGGAGGCTGAGGCAGCAGGATTGCTTGAGCCCAGGAGTTTGAAGTTGCTGTGAGCTAGGCTGATGCCATGGCACTCACTCTAGCCTGGGCAACAAAGCGAGACTCTGTCTCAATAAAAACAAACAAAGAAACAAAAACTTCCCGAGAAAGATACTTTAATGGGGCTAAACCATCCCCCAATTCCTGTTGGGCAGAACTTTTGTTATGGGATTTTGTTTTTTTGTGCGTGTGTGCATCAAATGCTCTTTTTTAAATAGTGGTAAAATTCATATAACATAAAATTCACCTTTTAAACCATTTGAAAGTATATGATTTGGTGACATTTAGTGCATTCAAAATGTGTAACTATTGCCACTCTCTAGTTTTGGAACATTTTCATCACCCCAAAGGAAAAACTATCATTAAGCAGTGACCATTCTCCCCTTCCTCCAGACGCTGGCAATCACTAATTTGCTTTTTCTCTCTATGGATTTGCCTGTTCTGGACATTTTGTATAAATGGAATCACAATATTTGGTCTTTTGTGTCTGGCTTTTTTCACTTAGCATGTTTTCAAGGTCCATTCATGTTGTAGCACGTAGCAGTACTTTATTCCTTTTTTATGGCTGAATACTATTCTATTGTATAAATATGCTACAATTTATCTACTTATCATTTGATGGATGTTTGGACTGTTTCTACCTTTGGTTCTTGTGAATGCTGCTACTATAAACATTCATGTACAAGCTTTTATTTGAACTTCTGTTTTTAGTTCTTTTGAGTATATAGCTAGGAATAGAATTACAGGGTCACATGGTAGTTCTGTGTTTAACCTATTGAGGAACTGCCAAACTGTTTTTCAAAGCAGCTGCATCATTCTACATTGTCCCCAGCAATGTATGAGTGTTCTAATTTCTCCAACAGTAACACTTGTTATCGTCCATTGCTTTTTGAAAAATAGCTATCCTAGTGGGTGTGAAGTGGAATCACCAAATGCTCTTAAATTTTATTTTTTTAACTTGACACATAATTGTACATATTTATAGGAGTATATAGCAATATTTTGATATATGTTAATATAATGTACAGTGATCAGATCAGAGTAATTAATATATCCAAGATATCAAACATTTATCATTTCCTTGTGCTGGGAATATTCAATATTCCCATTCTAGCTGTTTTTTTTTTTTTTTTTTAAATTATTTTTTTTTTATTTTGGCATATTATGGGGGTACAGATTTTAAGGTTTCAATAAATGCCCATTTCCCCCCCCCCCAAAAGTCTGAGTCTCCATCATGACCATCCCCCAGATGGTGCACATCTCACTCACTATGTATGTATATACCCGCCCCCCTCCCCCCTCCCACCTGCCCAATACCCTATTACTGTAGCACCTATGTGTCCACTTAGGTGCTACTCAGTTAATACCAGTTTGCTGGAGAATATATCTGGTGCTTGTTTTTCCATTCTTGGGATACTTCACTTAGTAGTATGGGTTCCAGCTCTAACCAGGAAAATATAAGGTGTGCTATATCACCATTGTTTCTTAGAGCTAAATAGTACTCCATGGTGTACATATACCACATTTTATTAATCCATTCTTTGATTGATGGGCACTTGGGCTGTTTCCACAGCCTTGCAATTATGAATTGTGCTGCTATAAACATTCGAGTGCAGGTGTCTTTTTTGTAGAGTGTCACTGGATCATTTGGGTAGATGCCCAGCAATGGGATTGCTGGATCAAATGGTAGATTCACTTGTATCGCTTTAAGGTATCTCCATATTGCTTTCCACAGAGGTTGAACTAGTTTGCAGTCCCACCAGCAGTGTAGGAGTGTTCCTCTCTCTCCGCAACCACGCCAGCATTTATTGTTTGGAGATTTTTTGATAAAGGCCATTCTCACTGGGGTTAAGTGATATCTCATTGTGGTTTTGATTTGCATTTCCCTGATGATTAGAGATGTTGAGCATTTCTTCATATGTTTGTTGGCCATTCTTCTGTCTTCTTTAGAAAAATTTCTGTTCAAGTCCTTTGCCCACTTTTTAATGGGGTTATTTGATTTTTTCTTCCTAATTTTCGTGAGTTCTAAGTATATTCTAGTTATCAGTCCCTTATCGGATGCATAGGATGCAAAAATTTTCTCCCATTCTGTAGGTTGTCTGTTTACTTTCATGACTATTTCTTTGGCTGTGCAGAAGCTTTGTAGTTTGATCATGTCCCATTTATTTATTTTTGTTGCTGCTGTGATTGCCTTTGGGGACTTCTTCATAAACTCTTTGCCCAGGCCGATGTCTAGGAGAGTGTTTCCAACTTTTTCCTCTAGAGTTCTAATAGTTTCATATCTTAGGTTTAAGTCTGTTATCCAGCGTGAGTTGGTTTTTGTGAGAGGTGTTTTAAACTATATGTTATTTTTAACTATAGTCATCCTACAGTTGTATAGAACACTAGGACTTATTCCCCATACCTAGCTTTTGTATCCTTTAGCAAATTTTTCCCTATCTCCGCTTTCCCCCTACCCTTCCCAGACTCTAGTATTCTCTGTTCTTTCTACCTCCATAATATCAACGTTTTTTTTAAGCTTCCACATATGAATGTGAACATGTGGTGTTCAACTTTCTGTTTCTGGCTTATTGCACTTAACATAATGTCCTCTAGTCCTATCCATGTTACCATGAATGACAGGATTTCATTTTTTATGGCTGAATAGTATCCCATTGAATATATATATATCACATTTTCTTTATTCAGTCATTTGTTTTTGGACACCTAGGTTGATTCCAAATCTTGGCTATTGTGACTAGTGCTGGAATGAACATGAGGGTACAAATGTTTCTTTAATATACCTATTTCCTTTTCTTTGGATATGTACTCAGTAGTGGGATTGCTGGATCACATGGTAGTTCTATTTGTAGTTTTCTGAGAAACCTCCATACTGTTCTTCATAGTGGCTATGACAGTTTACATTCCCACCAACTGTGCATAAGAGCTCTCTTTTATCTGCATCCTTGTTTCTTGTCAGCATTTGTGATTTTTTGTCTTTTTGATGATAGCTATCCTAACTAAAGTGAGATGATACCTCCTTGTGGCTTTAATTTGCATTTTTCTGATGATTATTGATGTTGATCATTTTTTCATATATTTGTTGTCTCTATGTACGTCTTCTTTTGAGAAATGTCGGTTCAGATCATTTGCCCATCTTATAAATCAGATTTTTTTTTGCTGTTGAGTTGTTTTGAGTTCTTTGTATATTCTAGATATTAATCCCCCTCAGATGAATAGTTTACAAATATTTTTCCCATTCTGTAGGTTTTCTTTTCACTCTGTTGTTTTCTTTACTGTACAGAAGCTTTTTAGTTTGATATAATCCCATTTGTTTATTTTTGCTTTTGTTGCCTGTGCCTTTGAGGTCTTTTTCATAAAATCTTTTCCCAGACCAATGTCCTGAAGCATTTCCTCTGTTTTATTCTAGAAGTTTTATAGTTTTAGGTCTTATATTTAGGTCTTACGTTTAGATCTCACCATGCCCACTGCTTTCACTTTGATCCAAGCCACTACCATCTCCTGCTCATCTACAGTTGCTCCACTAGCAGCCATATCCTGTCACTGTCCTGCTGAAAACTATTAGTTTATACTTTCACTTAGAATCAACATTACAAATCTGAAATCATATGAGACTCTGATTGGATGCCAGCCTCTCCTGTTATGTAATCTCCCATCTCTCTTTCACTTCTTCCCATCCTGGCAGAGTACTCTGGATTTTACTTAAGCGCAACATGCTTTTCCTACATTTACAGTTTTCTCTTGATTTTTTCTTTTCCTGGAATATTTGTATCCTATATCTCCTATCAGCTTGTTTTTTGTTATTCAGGTCCCTGTTCACTGTCCTTCCTCAAGGAAGCCTTACCCAACCATTTTATATAAACTTGTCCTCCGCTAACCCCATTATCCTTTCTTATTTTAATTCATTAAACTTAATCACTAATTATTTTTTTAAATAGTTATTTTCTGTTTCCCCCACTAAGCACATGATGTCAACGGATTTGCTGTATTTATCACAACTTTCCCAGTGATTACCATAATGCCTGGCATACAGTAGGTATTCAATACATATTTCTTGCATGAATCATGTATAAATGAATAAATCCCATTCTTTTTGGTGATCTTAATAGAGTCTAAAGAGTGAGGAGGGGCTGGGAAGGCAAAATTAATCAACATTTATAGATTCAAAATAATTACTTTTGCTTCATTCATCTTTAAGGAAGGACTATATTGCCTCATTGATTTTCTACTGCTTTTTGAAAGAATTTAGATTCTTTGTTTTTATATTTATTTGATTGGACTTGCCTAAATATTTTTTGGTACAGCTTAACACACCACAATTCCAGCTGCTTTTGTATAAAGGCACCATTGTTTTCAAAGGCCTTTTGCTCAGTGTTTAGCTTTTCCAGAGGAGTGATAGAGCATACCCATGTAATTCATATGAGGCTGCATTTTTCCTTGATGGGTTTACTAGTTTTAATAAATCTAAATCTTAAGTGCTGTGAATTCAGCTCACACTTTTTTGTTTCATTCTATGTACTATGACTTTTATCAGCAAAGAGCATATTTATTTCTTTCCTTAGTCTTTTTTCTTCTTCATGCTAAGTGATTCTTGTTTGTGTAGTACGGCTTCATGGTAGGTGATCATCAAAAGAGAAAACTCTCTGATCTGTCAGAATTGAATAAGCATTACATTTTAAAATTTGACAAAAATATTACCTGACATATTTATGACCAAATCATAAATGGCCTTTAAAAAATTATTTTTCTTGGCCAAAGCCCTAATACCAATGAACTAGATGAAAGAAATTTCAAGAACATGGGCTTTGGAGTTGGTCAACTTGGGGTCAAATCTCAGTTTGCCACTTATTTCTATAAAGATGGAGAAGTTATTTAACTTCATTGAATCTCAGTTTCTTTCCTTGTAAGATGGCTAATATAGTGCAAATATTTAGTGTTGTGAATATGAGCAATGATGAATGTACAACACCTGACAGACTCTAGATGGTAAAGATGTACCAGATAACTGAAATTGTTGCTTTAGCTAGTAATTCTTGAAGGTTTTATTTGATAACCATATGTTCCACATAAAGATAGAACTTTCTATTCATTAACATTTTCTTTTTTAAACTAGCATTTATTCTGTTCTTTTTAAACCAAGGAAGTATAATCTGATTGAATATTTCTCCCCAATCCTAGTCTTAGAAATTGCTTAGTCTTTTTTCATTTAGAAACAAACAGGTTAAAATTTCTATCGTTTGAAAATTTGACTTAGAATAAAAGATGAGCTATTGCTCTAGACAGATGAAAGAGAAGGGGCAAATGCATGGGGGTAAAACAGATTATGTAAATGGTGTGACTGGATCTTGGGCTGCCTTAGGGATGTGGTAGGATATGCAACTGTAAGGTTTGCAAGGCTAGATCTCATTGGGTTTGTCAACCATGTCAAGAATTGGGATTTCTCTGAGAAGCACAGTCAAGAATTGAAACATTTTTCAATGGATAATGGCATGATCTTACCGGTGTTTAAAAATTATTACTATGGCAACAATGTGGCGACTAGACCTGGAACACTGGTTGACCCCTTGTCCAGAGAGTAAGCTATAGTGGATGTTATTGTATACTGCCCAAATTACCCCTTCAGGATGAGGCTCCTGTCTAGGGAGAGCCCACATACAATGACTGGTTTCTCCATAGCAACCAGCCCCTTTTCCTCAATCTGGCAATTCTGGGAGCCATCTTAGCTTCAGAGCTCTTGTGGGATGAGCTGAGGCCTTTCTTGTATTTGCTTGACAGTCTGGCTTCTCCTGCACCTATGGTTATCAAGTAAAACCTTCAAGAATTATTAGCTAAAGCAACAATGTCAGTTATCTGGTACATCTTTACCAGCTAGAGTCTGCCAGGTGTTGTACATGCATCATTGCTCATGTTTACAACACAAAACATTGGGTATCATTCCTTCTGGGTATCATTGTTAGTGCATTCCCTAACAAACTTCCTACACAGAAATCTCAGTTTCAGAGATTGTTTCCAGGCAACCTGACCTAACATAGATAACAGCAAAATTTTAAGTAAGAAATGATGAGGGCTTAAATCTAGCGACTGGCATGTGAGGATGTAAAGATAAATTCCAGAAATAATCAAGAGGTAGAGCCAATGGAACTTAGCCTTTGAGAGAGAGAGAGAGGAGAGAGAGAGACAGAGAGAGAGAGTGTGCGAGTGTGTGTGTGTATTTGTGTGTGTTGAATGGGGATAGGCAGTATGAGACTGGCAAGCAGTGCTGGTGAGAATGGAGTCCGGGGCAACTTCCTCATTTATGATTTAGGCAACTGGCTGGTCTGCTTCTCCGGACATATGTGGTGCCTGAGCACCCTCCTGGGTGGGGCTTTCCTAGTCTGGCTGGGTGTTAGGTTTGGGAGTGGGACTGCCTCCTGGTCTAAGGAGCTTAAAGCTCTGGAAAAGGCAGTAGTATCCAGGGCTAAAGCCAGAATGAAACCAATCAAAAAGTCCAAACCAAAAGCATCAAGCCAAAGAAGTGGTTATAGAAGGAAGCACCTGAGATAGCAGTTAGAGAAGATGGGTTTGGATTAAGGATCAGGCAGAGTCTGAAGAGATTCCTTGAGACACTGGGAGAAAGATCCAGGAACTTTTTGCTCTTTCCCTCAGGGGAAGGAGCTCTTGAAGGTTATGTTCTCATAACAGGTGAGTGGTTGTGCCTGAGATGGAAGAAGGAAACAGGAGAAGGTGTCAGGGGAGAATGAAGAGTTCCTATTCAAATTGACAGCTTCTGTAAACTGCAGAGCTGCACACAACACAAGTTGTTTTTAATTCTATTATTCTTGGGTACTGGGTCTCATATTTTCTGTTATCAGTATGACACTGAAAACAGAAGACAAAAGTGAGACCAGAAAGTGAGACAAAAAGAATTGAAGTGTATATAAACATAAATACTACATATATAAATTACATGATTCTCTTTCCACAAGTAGTATAGAAATATAGGAGAAAAAGGAAGATAACTTTGAGATATTTTTCAAAAATGAAAAACAGAAAAGGAGAGGGAATAAGAAACAAGATATGCTTTAGACATTTAAAAACTTTTTATGAGATTCACTTGAAATTTTTTTCATAAATAGAATATTTAATATTTTGTCAATCTGAGAAGGATATTCTAAATGTTTCACTTTCATCTGATGATTCTTTCAGACCCTTGCAGAAATTACAAAGGCATAGAGTCAATTAATGCTGCAGCAAATATACCTTGAGATTATGCCTATGATGATTACAACTAGATGCTTAGTTGTTCATAAAAGCACATAAGATGAAATTGAAAATGAAATGAAAAACCACTGCTTTGAAACATATCAACCAGAGTTTTAAAAAGAAAGATAAATGGAACTGAGATATATTTATTAGGCAATTGGAGATCTTTTATCTTAGTCCTTTGGTGAAAATATTTATTCTTGGGAGAAATGTTTTTGTGGGTACATTAGATAAATGCAATTAAAAATAATTATCTAGTAAGAATATATTAAATGTTAGCAGTTGTCTCTGGTAGCAGGATTATGAGGGTGATTTTTATTTTATTTTAACTTTTATGAAGTTTCCAAATATTCTACAATGAGTATACATTACTTTTACAATCAGAAAAAATCAAAATGAACAATGACAAGAAGATATAACATTTTATTTTATTGTGGAAAAGTTGAAGAAACAGTGCATCATCTTCTTTTGGCAAAATGCCATATGCACTCATGAAAATTTGTATTTGGTGAGGGTAACTAGGGAATGTACAACCTTTCTGTTTCAAAATGTTCTCCTTTCTGGCACACTGAGGGGCAGAGGTAATCAGGGAAATATGTCCCCCTGCCCTTGAACTCATGAGGTCATTTCTGTCACTGCAGCTTATAGGTTTCTCTGCTTTCTACCCCACTCCCTCCCAGTAGGAAAAGCACAGGAAACTGGAGCCCCTTGAGAGGGCTACCTATAGATGTCCACTTGACTAGGCTATGGTGTCCAGTTGTTTCTTCAAACACTAATCTAGGTGTTTCCGTGGAGGAGATATTTTGTCTGATTTGATTAACATTTACAATCATTTGACTTTCAGTAAAGGAGATTACCCTCCATAATGTAGGTAGGTCTCATTCAATCAATTAAAAGCCTCAAGAGGTTTTCCATAGAAATTCTGCCTGACTTTCCAGCCTGCTGGCCTGCCCTACACATTTGCTAGCTCCCATAATTAGGTGAGCCAATACCTTAAAATCTTAATCTCCCTCTCATATTTATAATAAATAGGTACAATAGATATAACATATATAGTAGTGTATAAATATATGGTAGTGTATAACATATATGTAGTGTATAAATATGCATATATAAATATAGAAACCCCTGACTGATACAGGCCTCTAAGTGCATCTCTCCTGGAGCCCACACAATGACTGGAGAGAAGCTACTGTCCTTTGCCTAAGTCCTTCCTGCCTCCTGAGGGACTAGTCCTGCAGAGATCAGGCACTTGCATCTAATTGTAGCTCTACCACATTCTTTTTCTGCCAAGTCAGAGATTTCCATACAGCGTAGAGGATAAAGACTGAAATGTGACAAAGTTACCCGATTCCTTTGGAAGAAAGTGTTGGACATTGCATCCCTGAAAGGATGTTGTCCAGCAAAGACACTCTCTTACTCCCCATCTCTGTATCTAGCCTCTCCCCTTCCTCATTGTTTAATTGTACATGTTCTTACAGGAGGAGTTTGATCTGTTCCTTTTGTCTAGTCTTGTGAATTGAGGACTAGAGGACTTTAGGCTTTGGGCAGATAATAATAATGCCTCTCTGCATTTCATGTTTGCTGATTCTCAAGGCAAAGGGGTGAGTGAATGTAATGGTCTGGGCTCCACAATCTACATAAGTAGGGGTTGTAGATTTTTCTTTCCTTATCTAAAAATAAAGCACATGTTACCAAAGAGAATAGTGTCATTTTGTTTTTTGTTTTTTTCCTCTGGTCCTATATGAGGAAATAATATTTCCTCTATTTAATTTTTCCATTGTGAAATAACAACCCTGTACATACAGTACTCAGGATATATGAAATTTTTCTGAGATTGGCTTATTTATTTTTGTTTGTCTGTTTTTTTAATTGTGATAAAATATACATAATATTTACTATCTTAAGCATTTTCAAATGTTAAGTTCAGTAGTATTATGTACATCATATCATTGAGCAACCAATCTCCAGAACTGGCTCATTTTATCAGAGTCTCAGCACTTGCTGCAAGCAGCTGTGTTTAGCCATTTGGCTTTGGCAGGACCTGCTCTAACTGAATTCTCTCTGATGCCCTGGAGAGTGGGCTCTTTCTACTCATTTAGCATGGTAGTAGCTTTCCATGGCTGCTGTAACAATTATCACAAGTTCAGTGACTTTAAATAACAATTTATTATCTTATAGTTCTGGAGGTCAGAAGTCTGACATGTGTCTCACTGGGTTAACATCAAGGTATTGGCGGAACTGTGTTTCTTTCTAGGAGAAACATGCTCTAGGAAAGATCCATTTCCTTGTGTTTTCCAGCTCTGAGTGGTCACCCACATTCTTTGACTTGTGGTCCCCGTTCCTCCCTCTTTAAATCCCATAACTTGGCGTTTTTCTGACCCTGCTTTCATCATCACATTTCTTTCTCTGACTCTCCTCCTTGGCCTCCCTCCTTCACTTTTAAGGACTTTTGTGGTTCCACTGGGCCCACTCAGATTATCCAGGATAATCTCTCTATTTTAAGGTCACATGATTAGCAACCTTAATTATATCTACAACCTTCATTCCCCTTTACTATGTAACCTAACATATTCACAGGTCCCAAGATTAGGATGTGGACATCTTTGGGAGATGCCTACCCACTAGCACCAACCTGACCATTAATTTCACCCTTAAAAGACAGTGAAGTAGCTTTGCCACCAGTGGCCTGATCGATCTCTCCTCACTTCATACTGAGAAAAGAAAAATCTCAAAAAGGGAAAAGAGGTTTTAAGCTATTTTATTTGCATGAATATGAATCTAATTTTATAGAAACCATAAATGGAATTTATGATCATTGTAAAGTATCATATTACTACTTAGAAAACATCTTAGGCTGGATCTAGTCATGGTATGGAAAACTCCAGTTTCTCATTTTTGGGGAAATGAAATGCCTTGTAGGCAATCACAGCATCAAGAAAAATAAATAAATGGGACCATATCAAATTAAAAAGCTTCTGCACAGCCAAGGAAACTATCACGAGAACAAACTGACAACCTACAGAATGGGAGAAATGCTACACATTCGCATGCTACACATCTGATAAAGGGCTGATAACTAGAATTCATATAGAACTCAGGAAAATCAGTAAGAAAAAAGTCAAACAGCCTTATTAACAAGTGGGTAAAGAGCATGAACAGAAACTTTTCAAAAGAAGAAAGACTAATGGCCAACAAACATAGGAAAAAATGCTTGACATCTTTAATCATCAAGGAAATAAAAATCAAGACCACAATGAGATATCACTTAACTCCAGTGAGAATGGTCTTTATCAAAAAGTCCCCAAACAACAAATGTTGATGTGGATGTGGAGAGATAAGAACACTCATATACTGCTGGTGGGACTGCAAACTAGTACAACCTCTATGGAAAGAAATATAGAGATACCTCAAACAGCTAAAAGTAGAACTACTGTTTGATCCAGCAATCCCATTACTGGGCATCTACCCAAAGGAAAAAAAAGGCACTCTATAAAAAAAGCATTTGCACTAGAATGTTTATAGCAGCACAACTGCAAAGATGTGGAAACAACCCAAGTGCCCATCAATGCATGAATAGATTAATAAAATTGATATATGTGTATCATGGAGTTCTACTCAGCCACATAAAACAATGATTATCTAGAACTTCTTGTATTACCCTGGATAGAGGGGGAACCCATTCTACTAAGTGAAGTATCACAAGAATGGAAAAACAAGCATCACATGCACTCACCATCAAATTGGTATTAACTGATCAACACTTATGTACACATATAGTAGTAACATTCACTGGGTGTCAGGCAGGTGGGAGGGGGGAAGAGGGGAGGGATATATTCACACCTAATGGGTGCAGTGCGCACTTTGTGGGGGATGGACATGCTTATAGCTCTGACTCTGGTGGTCCAAAGGTAATATATGTAACCTAAACATTTGCGCCCCTGTAATATTCTGAAATAATAAAAAAAGAAATGCCATATAAACAATACTCTAGGAAGGACAAGAAGCCCATATACAATTTTTTTCTTCTTCTGTAAATGCTTTAATACTTGAAAAATTGCTGATACTTTATGACTATGAAATTGATGGGAAGAATGAATAAAGCATTTTAATTAAAAATAGCTTATCACCATACACTCAAAGTTGTTCTTCACTTTAAGAGTGGAAAACTGGGTAGAGTTCTAAATCACAAGGTATTTGAAATGACATATATGGTATGTATTGTCTAGGAATACTTATCTCAGGAAGCTGTAATTTTATAAATTATTATAAAGGGAAAATTCTGTTTTAATGTATCTATGAGGGCAGAAAAGAAATATTGAGATACATATTAAATTAGGATCCTTCTATCTGATACGAGTTCTAAGCTAAAGAATAATGTACTATCTTTTGTATTTAAAGGTGATATGCTCAATTCTCCATTGGCAGAAAAGATATTCTAAGTTAATAAAATCTGCACCCCTGCCTCTTACCTCAGTTGTCTGATCAGAAGTAAAGGTCAATAAGTTAGTCAGACAATACTGTTGATGGCCTTCTATGTGCAAGGCACTTTGATTAATTGAGAGAAGCAAATAAAGTTTTTTTATAAGAAACTTGCTAAAATACTTCCGTACCATATATTGCAAGAAAGGTATATGTGGAAAGAATATCTCCTGGTTTAATAGTCATTCCTAGGCATGCCATAAAAATATCTAATTGGGATATCCATAAAATCCTTATCTTGGCCATTGGAGTCCACCAAAGAGGACATAGAATGTATACTGCAAAAGAGATGCTCATCTATAGGTGGAAGTATCTGTAGAATAAGTGATATAAATCAGATTTCTACATTCTAACCAACATCCAACTTAACATCTCATGGATTTCACATGTGTCATAGGCATTAAAAGTTCAGGCTAACTTGCCCAACTAATTTACACATTGTGAAAGGAAGCCAAATACTTAGCAATACCCTATTAGACACTGCTACTTAAAAACCCCACTGTGCCTCATTTTTAAAAGTACTTACTGAGATTCTTTTGAAGTGTGATTATTATTATTCAAATGAAAACCCTCTTAAGTTTTATGAATTTATAAAATGATTTATCAGCCTTGTCCATGGGTTGTTCCAGATGTTGCTTTCCAGGCTGTAATTTTTATGAGCCTATTTTATAGGTCAAAGAGCTGGGAGTCAGGGTGACTAGTTATAGCCTCAAGTCTGGAGAGGTGACATTTAATCATTTAGGGGGCAGAGAAGCAATAAATGACTATTTGAAACTTTTGCATTTTAAAGAGTATGAGAGATAAATATAGGTGACAGACCCAGGTTACCTATGAACTAGGAATATTAAGTCTTTTGTTTCTTCTAACCTTAAAATTATCTATCTATCTATCTTAAACCCAATGAAGGTGGTAGCAGTGTCTTATAATCAAACTGCAATTTAAGGCTCCAATGTATCTTCTTGTTACCTTAATCCCAGGGATTGAGTGCCCAGGGAATGTGACATGCTGAGTGTTCTAAACAACAGGAATAAAGCTGACATGGACTCTGTTTGAATCTTTGAATTAATTAACTCATTATTACATTAATAGAGTACTCACAGGGCACTATTTGTATATAAAGATGCCTGGCACACAGCCTTGCCCTCCATTAGCAAACATTCTTTGATAGGGAATAAGAGAAAAAGTAACTGGGGCCACACGCAGGTGAAGAAAAAGTAGCAGGAAAGTACTACAAAGAGGTGAGCAGGGATTCTGAAAGGCCATTGGGATAACTGGATTCACAGTAAAAGAAGTGGGATAGGGAAGAGGTTAAACCATGGATTTTGAATCAGATAGGCTTGAGTTCGAATTCTGCCACTATAACTTCCAATATCTGTGACCTTGCTCAGATTATTAGCCTCCTGAGCCTTTATTCCTGGACATAATGATAATGGCTTCACACAGTCCTTGTGGGGATCAATAATCTATATATATTATCTAAAGTACTTCAAAGCTTGGCACATAGCAATTACCAAGGGGCAGCTGTTATTTTTATTGTTGTTGTTTTTGTATAAGACTATACTCAAAGGTTTGGCATATTTTTGTGTGTGGGGGGCAGAGAACTGGATTCACAAAACTTCCCTTGCCAGTGATGTGATGGATTTGTCCCCACAAGCTCATGAAAACCCACCCTGAAGTTTTCAGGAATTTTGCAAGCTGTTTGTTAAACACAACTGTCCTTGAAATCGGCCATGGTGGGAGTATTTACACTACGAAAACCAGCAAATGCTACAAATCTGAGCTCCCTGGTGCCCACTTGATTTACCAGCATGTCATTGTAAGCAAATTTCAATCTTAGTAGACTTATGGGGCTCTGGGGGTGGAGGGGTAGAGGTGTAGCTTTGGGTTGGGAAAAGAGTCTCCTCATAATTCAGGTTTTTAAGTCTTGTCTTGAGGGGAACATAAAGGGTCAAAGGTGATGCCAGAATGAGAAGAAAAATGTGGGAGAACAAACCTTCTCTTAATTTAAACATTCTATTTAAGGCTTTGAAAGCACTGTTTAAATGTCATATTTATTGGTACATTCTGGAATTGAAAATCACAGCCCCAGAACGACCCAAATGTTTGTTCCTTGATAGCAGCTGTTTTTAATATAATTGGAAGAAATGGAGCACACATGTAGTAATAACATTTATAAACACTTTTTTTTTTTTCCACTATCCAGATTCCTGCAGTGAATAATAGTTCTCAGGGTGACTAAATAGCACCTTGGTCACTTCCTTCCTGTCTGTTTTCTGACCTGGAACAGGAGGATCCTCAATGATTAGGAGGTATTTAAAATCCAGCCTGGTCCTTACTACACAGAAGTTATTTATTACACCCAACCTTTCCCTGTTGCTTACACTGAATCTCATTCCTTCTCTCTTTGTCTCCACTGGGGACAGAGAAAAACTGGTCAGTACTTAACCTTATTTATTCCACACTACTGAAGCTGGTGATGCTGTATTTAACCTCCTGCAAGCCCAGGTTACATTTAGTCTTTCAAAATTTCTCTCTTTAGTACTATTTTATGGAATTTTCAACAGTCGGGATTTTTCTCTGCATTCTTTTTTTTTTTTTTTGAAAGAGAAGCAGAATAATTTTATAACCACATTTAGAATCATTTCCATCACCATCTGAAAAAAGGTTCTCTAAATAATTCTCCCAGTTTGTTGGTTCTGCTAAAATGTCTTCAGAAATGGCACTACCACTGAAGCTGCCCAACAGGCTCTCTGAAACAAAACCCCCAAGGAAATGGGTATTTAGCTACATTTAGTGCAAATTTAGGTTTAAGGCTATCACTATAATAGCAAAAGAACAACCTAAACATTCATCAGTAGCAGATTAAACAAATATGGTATATACATTCCATAAAATCTTATGCAGCCAAAACAGGAATGGAGTTCCTTTTCCTTACATACTGATATGGAATGGTCACATTTTTTAAAAAAGGGCAAGGGGTGACCTCTTTGTATATTTTGTTACCATTTGTGTAAAAAAACCCCCATGCACACCTGTTTATTTAGGCACAGGCTCTTTCTCAAAAGTATACAGGAAAATGGTAATAATGACTGCCAAAAGGAGCTAAGAGCTGGAGGATAGGGTTGAGAGAGGCCCTTTACATGAAATCACTTTTGTATCTTGATCTATGGTAAAGGTTACCTATTCAAATATTTTTCTAATTAAAAAAATATGAGCTGATTATACATTTGACAAATTACAAGGATAATTTCTGACTATAGTAAAAAACAAAGCATCAGTTGAGAAGAGAAGCAGGAATTATCCTTCTTGAGATGCTGATTTTATTATACATTTGGGTCACACTTTTCTTATGAGAATCACTATAAAGTTATAATGTAAATACATTTTTTTTGAGACAGAGTATCACTCTGTTGCCTGAGCTAGAGTGCTGTGGCATCAGCCTAGCTCACAGCAACCTCAAACTCCTGGGCTCAAGTGATCCTCCTGCCTCAGCCTCCCGAGTAGCTGGGACTACAGACATGTGCCACCATGCCCGGCTAATTTATATATATATGTATTTTTAGTTGCCCAGCTATGTCTATTTTTTTAATAGAGATGGGGGTCTCGCTCTTGCTCAGGCTGGTCTCGAACTCCAGAGCTCAAATGATCCGCCAGTCTCGGCCTCCCATAGTGCTAGGATTACATTCATGATGTAAATACATTTTTAAAATGTGAAAGGCATAACATTTTCTTTATAGACAACTGCTCATTTATATACATTCCATAAAATCTTATGCAGCCAAAATAGGAATGGAGTTCCTTTTCCTTACATACTGATATGGAATGGTCACAATTTTTAAAAAAGGGCAAGGGGTGACCTCTTTGTATATTTTGTTACCATTTGTGTAAAAAAAAACCCCATGCACACCTGTTTACGTAATGTCAAATGTACCTGTAATCTCCAGTATGATTCTTTTGAGGGAAAAGAGTCAGATCAAATACATCATTAAGGAAAAACATGCATACTAGACTATAAACTCTACTGGGACAAAGACAATTATTTTTCATATATTTAAATTTCCCCATTCCTTACAGGATTTTCAGAATATAGTTTCTCAGTTAATGAAGAGCAAATTGATTTACTGATTAAATTAGCAACTATGGAGCTGTGTGAAAACAGTATAAAATAATTTGTCAGAAACTGGCTTATAGATATTAATTTTAATTACTTTAAAACAACATAATTTAATACCAAATATTTAACAAGCACCCATTATAATTGGTAAACTGTGAAATCAGCATTATTTCTACCTGATCATTTACACAAAACTCAATTTTTCTTTTGACAAAAGGTAGCAGAAATCCCAAAGAAGATCGACTACACATTAAAGGCTATATTTAATAATCTAGCACCCTAAATCCAGCCTTAGAACCTCCGAAGCAGCTGGAAAGAGGATATGGAAAGAGGTGAGGATGTTGGAAATGCTAAGGATAGTTCTTAACACCTTGATTGCCACACTAGAAAAGAAAATTTGTTCCCGGGGCCAAAGTGTTTTATTACGGAAATAGAATAAAAGCGTCAAAAACAAAACGATTCATTTTAATTTAATGACAAATTTGTTATTTTTTATTGTTTTCTGTAAGTTATATGCAACTCATATGGCGTTAGAATCAATTTTTACACTGCATACCAACTGAGTTGTATGTGACTCACAACAAACTTACTGAATTCGTGTTGGAGAACTGAGTCTTCATACTTCATGCTTCACGAGGCTCGGGCTCAAAACTAGCATGAGTTAAATACAACTCACATGGCAGTTAATGTGTTAACCTGGGGCCCCGTTTTGGGTCTAAGGTAACACAGCATCTAACAAATTTAATTGCTGGAGATGAAAACAAAAGCTTTTGGTTCAGATGATAAAGTATGTCCTCAAGAGCGGTAGAATCAGGGTAACCCGGAGGCAGTGCTGGGGTTGGCCTCAGGAACTAGGGGGTTTCTTCTTGGCAACCGAGTCCTTTTTAATTTCTCCAAGTTTTTTAGCCAGATGCGTATGTTTAGTATATCATATATATAAGCCAGATACATTCCAACCACTGTGCCCAAAGTAAATCTTACCAGAAGGTGGAGACTGCCGTTGGCTGCGAGAGCTATGAGGGCGCAAAGACAGCCGAGACTTCGCGGACCAGTCTGAACCTGCGTCGTCCGGGTCAAAGGCCGGAAACACCGTCGACTTCCGGGTCGGTCCTGCACAGCTCCTCCTGCCTAGTCGGCGCCTCTGGTGTGAGTACTTTTTCTGTTTTCGTTTCTTCTCTGCCTCTCATTACCTCTTCAACTGAAAAAAACATTCTTTGTTCCACAAAGTCCCTTATTTGGGACCACTGCTGCCTGTCTGTACAAGTAGTAGATCTCCATCTGACAAATCGGTGGCCCACTGATGCTCCTGTGGCCTCCACATCTACCTCTAGACACCGCGGCCAGTTTCTGAAGGACCTGCAGGCACTTCTGAGGCTAGGCGTTAGGCAGTTTGCTTATAGCTCTTTTATTTAATTGGCCTGCTCAGTTTTGCGGCTCCCTGATATTGAGTTCCAAACCTTAGTGACCAACGATGTGTGGAAGTCATCAAAATTCTCTTAATTTTCTCCCTGAGTGAACCTGGCACTCTAAAGTTTAGAGTTATTAGTGTTGTTTTGTAAACTATTAAACTGGTTTACTTGGCCTAGAAAACCTCTTTGGAACGGGGTAGACTTGCTGTTAACATTTCAGGGACTAGTTTCCACCAGCTGACAGCTGAGCGGCAGTGAAGTTGGAGTTTAAGTGGAAAATCCCCAAAGAACGTTTTTCAATCTTACAGGGCCAAAAGACGACCTACTGCTAGGTGTAATGGAAGAGAAAGTTCATGGGCTTTCGTGTCAGGGAGACTGAATGAATTTTAGCCCTGTATTGCCTTTGTGATTGTGGGCAAATGCTTAATTCCTCCTGCTGCTCAGTTTCCTTATTTCCAAACTTGGACAAAATTATTTATTTTATAGGGTTGTATGAGGAATAATCTAACAATATATACAGACTATAATTAGATGACTATCTTTTATTATCCAAACCATGACAGTTTTGAAAGAGAAAGGGAGAGCTATTAATTAGGCCAGGAAGAGACATAAATTGGAGCTTTCACAGGGAATCTGGGATGTTCAGTTGCAGTCACTATAATTTCCTTAGGTGCAGATGCTGTGATACATTTAAGTGAATTCTGGCTTAGAGTAGGAACTAAATAAATACTTTGAAAAATTAACAGAGCTGTTTCCTTTTATCTCGTACTCTTCTCCCTTGATTCATAGTGTGTTTCAGAGAAAGAATGACATTGCATAAGAAAAAAGAATAACAGAATATCTTTCAGAAAGGGCTCCATGCCTTCCAGACTGCAAGCTGTGTTTGGGAGTGGTTGAGGGAAAAAATATAGAAACTCCAGGTAAGTTCAGAGAATACAAGAGCAGAGAGGCCCAGCAGATGAGGTATTACCCAGGAAAGAAGTAAGACTCCAGAGAAATCCTGTTCCCAGCACTCAGTGGGAATAGAAGCAACATTTGCATGGGCTTTTTTTGACTTGAAATGTATGTGTGGCTTTTGAGTACTTGAAATGTGGGTAGTCCAAATTGTGCTGTAATGTATAAAATAAACCCCGGATTTTAAAACTTAGCACAAAAAAGAATGTAAAAGATCTTATCAATAATTTTTTATATTGATTACATGTTGAAATGATAATAGATTAGATAAAATATTAAAATTAAATTTTAACTCTTTTATTATACTTTTTTTTTTTTTTTTTTTTTTTTTCACGTCAGACGGGTAATGTGCCGATGTCGTAACAAGGTTTGAGGGAGGCACATCTCACGCATGCGCGTGAAAACCCAATCATCACGCTTATGAACTACAAAAGGATCTTATTATACTTTTTAACACATTAACTGCCATATGGGTTATATTTAACTCATGCTAATTTTGAGCCTAGAGCCTTGTGAAGCATATGTAACTTCACCTTGGGAGCTGTGAGAACTATTTTTCAAGCTTCATATAACTCACAGAAAACAATAAAAAATAACAAATTTTTCATTAGAAAGGATAATTTTGTTTTAGAAGTTTTTATTCTGTTTTTATAATAAAACACCATGGCCCCAGCCAGGCACAGTGCTCACGCCTATAATCCTAGCAATCTGGGAGGCCGAGGCGGGCAGATTGCTCGAGGTCAGGAGTTCGAAACCAGCCTGAGCAAGAGTGAGACCCCATCTCTATTATAAATAGAAAGAAATTAATTGGCCAACTAAAATATATAGAAAAAATTAGCCGGGCATGGTGGTGCATGCCTGTAGTCCCAGCTACTTGGGAGGCTGAGGCAGCAGGATTGCTTGAGCCCAGAAGTTTGAGGTTGCTGTGAGCTAGGCTGATGCCACGGCACTCACGCTAGCCTGGGCAACAATGGGAGACTCTGTCTCAAACACAAAAAAACCCCACCATGGCCCCAAGTTAAAATGATTTTTCCAGTGTAACAGTCAATGTGTTAAATGTGCACATTAGAAAATTTTAAATTATGTTTGCGGCTTGCATTATATTTCTGCTGGACAGTGTTGATGTAAACCAATGGGATGACAACAGGCCTCATGAGCTCTGCATATCCCTGCTTTGTGTAGATGGAAGATACTTTCTGTGTTCCTAAGAGCAGTTCAGGTGAGGCCCTGGAGTCTGCAGATGTAGACTGGGAAAAAGAGGGGAGGCAGCAGGGACCTGTTGACACCAATAATTAGTAACCAAGCATCCTAACAGCTGTGGGGATGTCTTGGTGGCTGCCACATAGACAGAAAACAATACCAAGGTTAAGATTCTGCCACTTTTATTAAGAGCCCCCTGTCCAGTGTTCTTTTTGTCCTAATTAAGCTTTCTTATATATAACCTAAGAACCTTAGGTATAACCCCTGAGAAAGAGGATGAGAACCTTGGCATAAGTGACATTTTTTCTGCCACTCAGTGGAATGGGCACTAAAAATTGAAATTAAGTTTAAATAAAGACAAGGGTAATATAGCCGTCTGATTGGTACCAACGAATTAAAACAGATGTTGGCTGAAAAATCCTGTGGGTTTCCTGCTTTGCCTGACATCATCTTTTAAATTGCTGGGACATTTAGAGGGCTGCGGGTTTGTGGAGTAGGCCTAAAGTGGCAGTGACAGTGAAGAAGGATATGCTTGAACTAATAATGAAAGATTTTAGTATTTAACATCTGTCATGCCTAATGCTGGCACATACTAGCTCGGTATCAGGTCTGGCTAAAAAATAAAGTTACATTTCTTGCTTATCTAAGTTTGTAAGTTGATTGATGTATGTTGCATGTAAATTAAAGGAAAGTCATTTGCATACAAATTTTTGCACTCTATCTTTTTCCTGTATTGCAAACACTTGTTTTGTTTTAATTCAGTTCATTGTTACCATTTATTTTATTCTTCAAGCAACAACACACACGAACAGAAACTACCTCATTGATTATAATGAACTCTCCAGATTTTTTTCAGTCTTGATCTAATCAAATATCTATCAATGAAGAAATTCTTTCCATTTTAAGGAAGCAAAATTACTTGTTAAAAGACTTACTAATTGAAATATCACGCTGTAACTTATAAATGTATGCAATTATTGTCAATTAAAAACAAAATAAAACAAATTTTTAAAAAGAGGTAATACTAATAGGCTTACTATATCAGATTATTATTTGGTTTTCTAAGTGGTATAATATCTTATAAAATGATCTTACATCAATAATGATGGGAAAAGCTCTCAATTTGAATATAAATGTAAACAAATAAACCAAATAAACAAAAAAAAATTAGATATCAAATAGATAACATAACCACAGAATAGAATAAAAAGAAGTCTAACTAATTTTTATTTTTTTATTTTATTAAATTTTTTTCTATTTTATTTTCTTATTTTCTACATTGAAGCCATTGCATATGAGAATCCAACTAATTTTTGAACACAATTACTTGTATACCTTCAGTGGGAATGAAATAACAAGAGGAAGAATCCTGTAGTGTTGGGTTGGAATTAGAGGTATTAGTGATTTAAAACAAAGCAAAATAAAACAAAACAAAACAACTCTGACTAAGAAAGGGGTCTAGAAGCAAGAACATCCTTTGTTGATAAGCACATCTGGTGACCATATTTTGCCTTCTAGTACCATTCCCCAGTAAAATGAGGTCTTTGGAAAATGACCAATTATAGGGCTAAAATAAGGGAAGTATAAGGTGAGTACAGAAGAAATAAATTGCTCAAAAAATGATGGGGACATGTCAAAGGGATACAAGAATTACCTTAAAGGTGTTCCCATTGGCCAAATTTGGGAAAATTTGAGCATCAAAATCAATAATAACAAGGATGAATTTGATGAGTTTATGATGGTACTAAACAAAATTTAAAAAAACAAAAATAGAAATCTCATCTGTACAGAAGGATGCCAAATATAAATGTGGAAGAAATGAATAGTATAAATAGAAAAATCATTATTTTGCAACCACTATAGTAATAATTTGATTTAGGCAAGAATCATCCCATATGCTAAAATCATGAATTAATAAAGACTATTAAGGAGTAATACTTTCAATAGAATCAAAATATTAACCCTCATATTGCTTACTAATTACAAAAGGGAAAAGTTACTTTTTTTGAGATTCTAGACATCTGGCAGATATTGCTGTAGCCAAGTGATCAAAATATCATCAAGGAAGGCAAAAAAAATCTCCAGTGTAATGTACCAAGATGGAGCTATTCTTCTAAAAAATGTTTAATCTACATCTCTTCATGAGGATAAATCAGACAAGTTCAATTTGAGTAGCATTCCATAGAACTACTTCCTGGACTCTTCAAACATCAATGTCATGAAAGGTAAAGAAGGTAGAGAAACTATTCTTGATTAAAAAAGACTCATGAGACAGGGAAACAAAATGCAGTATGGGATCTTTGATTAAGTCCTGGGTCAGTATTGGGACAGTGGGGACAATTGAATATAGATTATATAATAGATAATATTGTGGTAATTAAAATGTTTTGTATTTCCTGATGAAAATTTTATGTAGTGATGCAGGATAATGCCCTTGTTATTAGCAGATATGATCAGAAGTTTTTGCCACAATGAGTAATTTTGTTTGTTTGCTAGTAACTCTTAGATGGTTCAGGCTAAAATATATACATAGTTAGAAGGCTAAGGTGGGAGGACTGCTAAGGGGTTTGAACCCAGCCTGGGCAAGGTAGTGACTCTGTCATGTGTATGCTTGTGTACATATATGTGTATATATGTATGCATGTATAAATGTATGTATATATAAATAGAGACAAAAACAAATATGACAAAATTTTAATGGTTGGTAAATCTGAGTGAAGGGTATAAGGATATTTCTTGTAGTATTCTTACAACTTTTCTGTAGGTTTGAAAATGTTTAAAATAAAGCTAGAGAAAGCTTTGAGGCTTAACTCTTGGCATGAGGGGAATAGAAAAGTATATTATCTTTTTCTATGGCAAATAAAGTAATTTGGTGTTAACTATATTTAGCACATTATGATTTGTAAATATATTTTAATAAGCACAATAAAAAGCATACATATGATAGTATGGCCACGAAGGAGACTAGTCTTAGCAGTACCACAGCTCTGTTTATTAGTGGTGCATCCAAAGGAAAGTTGCTTAAATTCTTCATCTATAAAATAGAGATGAACAATAGAACTGACCCTATGGCAGAAGCAGCTGGCTGCCTAACCACCATCTATTCTCCCATTCATTCTTATTAAAAGAACCATAAATTTGATAACATTGGCAATGTGCCTGGCTATATAACTACCTTTCCCAGAATTCTTTGCAGAATGGAATAGAGATGTAAGCAGAAGTTGTCACTTTGGGTTTTGATGGTGGGGAAAATTAGCTGACTGGTGCCTTTTAGCCCTTACTCTTTTCTCTTCTTCTTGTTACTGCCTAGAAGATGGATGTAATGGTTGTAACTTTAAGTTCTTATAAATATGAAGTTGTGGATCAAGTATACATCTGGAAGGAGATGGAGTCACTGTGGGCATCATGGAACACCAGCTTTGGACCATACCTTTGGACCTCCTGTTACATGCAAAAACCATATCATTATTTAGTTGTCAATATTATTTAGGTTATTAAATAAAATCAAATGCAATTCCTCATTTACACCCCATCTTAGAAAGTCATGAAGATTGAATTTGGTAATACATGTAAAGTGCTTAGTACTGTTGATAAAACACAAAAAGCCTTGATGAATATTCGACTATTTTATCTGTGTAGTATAAAGAAGGAAACAGTGAGATCAAAACAATAATAAAACCCCTCCCCACCAACAATAACAACAAAAAACCCTGGACCAGATGCATTCACTGTTGAATTCTATCAGAACTACAAAGAAGACCTGGTACTCATAATACAGAAATCATTCTATTATTTCAAGGAGGGAATCCTCCCCAACTCATTCTACAAAGTCAGTATCACCCTGATACCAAAGCCAGGAAAGGGCACTACAAAAAAAAGAAAACTACAGACCAATATCCCTTATGAATATAGATGTACAAGTCCTCAATAAAATACTAGCAAACCAAATTCAACAGCATATAAAAAAAAAAAATCCACCACAACCAAGTGGGCTTTATCCCAGGGATGCAAGGATGGTTAAACATACTTAAATCAATAAATGCAATTCACCACATAAACAAAAGCAAAAACAGAGACCATATAATTCTCTAAGTAGATGCAGAAAAAACATTTGACAAAATCCAGCACCCTTTCATGATAAAGACCCTCAACAGACCTAGGCATAGAAGGAACATATCTCAAGATTATAAAAGCCATATATAACAAACCAACAGACAACATCACACTGAGTAGGGAAAAGTTGAAAGCATTCACCCTAAGAACTGGAACAAGACAAGAAAGTCTACTTATATCCAGCATAGTGATAGAAGCCAGAGCAATCAGACAAGAGAAGAATATTAAGGGTATAAAAATTGAGAAAGAAGGGGTCAAAATATTACTTTTTGCTGATGATATGATCTTGTATCTAGAAAACCCCAAAGATTCTACCAAGAGTTTCCTGAAATTGATAGATAAATTCAGAAAAGTGTCAATATATAAAATCAATGCACATGAATCAGTAGCATTGCTATATACTAATAAAAGTCAAGCCAAGAGTCAAATCAAAGACTCAGTACCATTCATAATAGCTACAATGAAAATAAAATGCCTTGGAATATACTTAACCAAGGAGGTGAAAGATCTCTAGAAGGAGAACTACAAAACTCTGAGGAAAGAAATTGCAGAGGATACAAACTAATGGAAAAGCACAGCATGCTCATGGATAAGTAGAATAAATATTGTTAAAATGAAGGGATTTACAAATTCAGTGCAATCTCCATTAAATTAACAAAGTCATTCTTTACAGATCTAGAAAAAATAATTCTATCCTTTGTCTGGAACCAGAAAAGAGCCCCAATAGCCAAAGCAATGTTAAGCAAAAAACAAACAAAAAACAAATATGGAGGCATTACATTACCAGACTTCAAACTATACTACAAGGGTGTAGTAACCAAAGCAGCATTGTATTGGTACAAAAATAAAGACATAAACCAATGGGAAAGAACAGAGAATCCAGATATAAAATCATCTATCTACAGTTGACTGATCTTTGACCAAGCAAACAACAAGGTACACCAGGGAAAAGAAGCCCTAGTCAATAAATGGTGCTGCGAAAATTGGATAGCCATATACAGAAGAATGAAACAAGACCCCGTCCTCTCATTACTCACAAAAATTAATTCAGGGTGGATAGCAGACTTATATCTAAGGAATGAAACTAAGAATTCTAGAGGGAAATGTAGATAAAACTCTTCAGGATATTGGCCGAGGCAAAGAGTTATGAAAAAGACCCCAATGGCAATCATGGCAGCAACAAAAATTAATAAATGGGATCTGATTAAACTAAAAAGCTTCTGCACAATGAAGGAAATAATTGCCAGAGCAAATAGACAACCCATAGAATGGGAGAAAATATTCTCAAGCTACACCTCCAATAAAGGGCTAATATCCAGAATTCACACAGAATTCTAGCAAATCACCAAGAAAAAACCAAACAACCCCATTAATAAATGGGCAAAGGCATGAGGAAAAGCTTCTCAAAAGAAGAAATACAAAAGGCCAATAAACATATGAAAAAATCCTCCATGTCACTAATCATCAAGGAAATTCAGATTAAACCCACAGTGAGATACCACCGTATCCCAGTTAGGATAGCATTTGGACTTTATCAAAAAGTCCAAAAGCAATAGATGCTGGCGTGGATGCAGAGAGAATGGAATGCTTTATACACTGTTGGTGGGATTGCAAATTAGTGCAACCTCTGTAGAAAACAGTATGGAGATTCCTCAAAGAACTGAAAGTAGACCTACTATTCATTTCAGCAATCCCACTATTAGGTATTCACCCAAAGGAAAAAAGACTGTTCATCAAAAAGACACTTGCACAGACATGTGTATTGTTGCACAATTCACAATTGCAAAGATGTGGAAACAACCAAGTGCCTCAATTCATGAGTGGATTAATATGTGATATATGTATACCATGGAATACTACTTGGCCATAAAAAGATGAGTTAATACTTTTTGCAACAATCTGGGTGGCACTGGAGACCATTCTCCTAAGTGTAGTGTCTTAAGAATGAAAAAACAAACACCACGTATACTAACTGTAAAGTTGGAACTAACCGATGAGCACATATGTGCACAGAGGGAAGTAAAAATCAGTAGAAATCAACCAGGGGCAGAGGGAGAGGATGGAAGGGGCCAAAACCTACTTAACATGTACTATGAACACTATTTGTGTGACAGGCATACTTTTAGCCAGGACTCAAGCATTACAAAGTGATCCATGTAACCTAAAACATTTGTACTCCATATATATATATATATATATATATATATATATATATAGAGAGAGAGAGAGAGAGAGAGAGAGAGAGAGAGAGAGAGAGAGAAGGAATGTACTTTTCCTTTGACCTAGAAATAGAATGGATATTTTCTTCTTTTTTGTAATTCCCTTTTAAAATATTCTTTTTCAGCTGAGGAAATTCAGATTTCTTCAAATATTTCATCTATTTAAACATAATTCCTTCCAGTGATTATTATAATCAGCCCCATATTTAAAATGAAGATAGTAAATAGGTTTCTTGAACTAATGTAACCAAGTCATGGTTGGTGAATAATTGCTGTTCTAAGAGTAGGATGATTTATAAAGTTACCAAAGTGATTATCAAATATGCTAGGTGAATTCTAAACATATAAAGGTATTTTGTACATAAGTAGGCTCAATAAATATAAATGGGTAGTAGTATTTTTAAAACCTGGGCAAACTGTTTGAACAAATTATGTTATATATAAAGGAAAAATTTTGTATTTATTTTGCTATAAAGTTGTAAATCAACATACATATATGCTTAACTTGGTTTGAAATAAAATGTAACTATTACAGTTGGATTCCAAAGCTAGAATATTAGCTTAAAATTCATATAATATTTCTTGAACATACAGAACAGTAGAAGTTTTTTATTTAATTTATGATCTGTAGTAAGATATTACCAATACCTGGATTCAGTATAGCTCATAGACTGCTTGTGTGAATAAGAATATCTATATATCTAACAAGGTATTGTGTGACTAGAAAACAACAACAACAACAACAAAAACACCTGCCTACTGGTAAAGTAGGATTCCTTTTGAATCTCCAACACTTTATTATTGAAGTCTTTGTAACACAGAGATATTACAACAATTTTTAAACCTAGGTTTCTGACAAGCCACTTGTTAGCATATAACAAATTCACTTTTGCATGTAATGAAATTTCATAATTGAACGAAAGAATTATAAGGACAACAAACATAATGATTGCCAAGGAATTACCTGTCTCTGCCCATGTTTATCTTTCTTTACAATAACCATGTGAGGTGGGTGACTTTGTCCCCATTTTTACAGGCCTTGGGAACTATATCAGTTAGGGTTTAAGCAGGAGGCTGATGGTACCCTTGAATTAGGCAAATGAAGGATGGCTAAATAAATGGACTCTACAAAGATGTCCTCAGGATGAGGAACCCACAGGGGATATTGCAATCTCCCAGGGCTAGTTGTAATAGAGCTCTCACCACACCCTGGCGCCAAGGACAAGAGGAGAAAGTGGGAGTGGTCTCTGGATCCTAAAAGGGGAGAGACTGAGAGAGAAGGATACCTTGAGAGAGGTTGTGACCTTTAATCAAGAGACAGAATTGGCCAGAGGTGACTTTTCTGGAAGGAAGTGAGTACCGATCTTACTTCCCCCCTCCAATCTCCTTACAGGTTCTCCATAGCTGAACTTGAAGGGAAGCCAGTGAGCAAGGATTCCTAAAAATATAGTTCTTGCAGGTCAATGTCTTGTGACGGACAGAAGGGTGGACATGAATGGACAGTGCATCTGGGAGGACAAGTAGAAGGTATGTAGCATAGGAACTGAGGCTCAGAGAGACTAGGCACTTTGTTAGAAGTCACACAGGTAGGAAGTTTCAAAGCCTGGACTGGAACTCATATATAACTTCAAAAGGTTTATTCTTTCCATGATGCGTTGTGATGGCTCCTATCATTGGAGATGAGGAGTGTAATTATATTTGCAATGTCTTCTCTAATCTAGTCTATGTGGACTCATCCATTTGTTTTATAAAAAATAATCACAATAAAAAATATAATGTAAAAGGCTGTATTGTTTATATGGTGATGAATACACTTTATACAGACAAAGAGCAGAAGAATTATCTGTGGACTTAAGTAGCATAAGTTCAAATAATTGACAAATAGAACAATAGTTTCATTATGTTAATCATGTATTTAATTCTCCTTTATTGCATACATCATCATTAAAATCCAAATTAGCATTACAAACTAGCATCTCCAGAAGAAGGTCATCATTATTAGTTTGTTACGGTCCCAACCAATAATAGGATATCTATGTTTGCATCTTGAAAAACTTTTACAAATTGCCTAAAAGAAAAATAAATTTTCTTGAAAAATAATTAAGTTGTTTTTCCTTCTTTATGAGCACCAGTGATTGTCATTGTACCCTCTTAATATTTTGATATATATATATATATATATATATATGGAGTATGCTTTTCTATTGACCAGTTACTGTATGATAACTATATAGTAAAACTGAAATGCAATAATAGCTGTTTGCAGGAACAATTGAAAGCTAATCTCACTTTTATAGGCTTTCATCAGATATGAAATAATTTTCCTTAAATACCATGAGAGCCATAGTCTGGAAATATGAGAATACACTCATGGTTCTGTTCTTCTAGGATACTGTTTTAATTAATTGAGTAATTGAGGATGGTTTTGTTGACTAATTCCCTAACTAAATCATTTAACTTCTGAATGGAGTGACCTATTTTTTAAAAACTTTGGGCAAATTCCCAAAGTTTATAATTCAGAATTTGTTCTTCTTAATAAATCGGTTAATATTAACAGTGATAAGATACAGAAACAACATGGTTCCAAGTGTGAGAACCAATTATTTAGCTAATGACTGAAATTTTATTCAAGCTAATGTTAAATTCTGTATGTTATTCAATAGAGTGACTTAGAATCAATTTGATAAAGAATGAGAATAACTTTTGATTTCTGAAATGCTAACAATGTAGAATTGCTGACATCTCTGTAATCTCTCATATTTTATTCAAGGAATTCAGCTCAAGTGCATTCAAGAATTTTAGCCAAAGTTGACTTCAGCTGTGGTTCAAGATCAAGTATTAGTTTATGTATCCATTTTAAATGCTTCTGAGAGGTAGATAATAGATGGAATTTGAGGAGGTAAAGATTCAGAAATAATCTCATACATTATATTTTATAATTTTATCCAACATTTTTTGGTTGGATGGAAAGTGAAGAAACTGTATCTGTGGGCAAAGGATATTGACACTGATTTTAATTTACTAAATATTAAGAACTTGCATAAAACAGCGTTCTTGATACACGAACTTGGGTATTGGTCTGCCTGGGTTCAAATCCCAGCTCTACTACTTACTAGCAATGTAATGTAAAATCAGGATAAAATGAGTACCTACTCTATAGGGTTGCGTTAAGACTGAATTAGTGTAAGCCTTTAGAAAAGTGCCTGTCACATCATAGGACTTCAATAAATTTCAAAATTGTATGATCTGGGTTGAAGGCATTCTACTGTCTATACTTTGGTGTGGGTCATATTTATCATCGACATGCCAATTGCCAATCTTTTATATAATTGTGTGCTATATATAGTCTTAACTTTTTACAAAAGCGTTTATAAAAATTGTCACAAAGAAATGAGGATGACTTTTAAATCTACAACTTTCATATTGTTATTTTTTTTCAGAATGACAGAATAGAAAAATTGGAAGAGTTTTTAAAAAGCTGTAGAAGGGGAAAAAATATGAGAGAATATAGTTTTGCAGCAAGGAAACCTGTATTCTAAGACTGGTCACTAATTAGCTATATCATCTTTGGGGATATCACTTAATCTCTTGTATCTTGGTTCCCTTATGAAATTGGGTATGACAATATTGCTGATAAAATGTATATGCTTATATTCAATATGTTCTTGTCGTTAAAGACCAATTAAGTTCATGTTTTGTATCTTGAAAGTGCCTGAAAACGTTTTGTCCCTCTCTGGTCTTTGAGATGTCTAGAGAATAGCCAACTTCCTATTGCATTCCCATCCTTTAGGTTGTGTGAACTGAGAACTAGGAAAGGGGTTGAGAGAGGGAGGCCTGGAGAATCACTTTCATAGGAGCTAGAAAAGCAGCAAGTTATTTAGATGTGTAACTCTGAGGGCCGCTATAGTCAAGCTTAGCAATTTTGGAGGCAGAAACCACTCAGTTAACCTTTCTAGACACAGTCATTTCTCACTTCATTAGCCTGCAGTTCATTTTGATCCAGGAATCCCATGCCAGGAACATAGTACATCTCACTTCTAATTCAAAACACCTGGACTCCTTTGGCCAGAGCCCACATCCTGGGGTTGGCTCATCTTTCTGTGGTGACCTGGGTCTTGCCTTAGCTTCGACTGCAACAGCAAGCACATCACAAGGAAAGATTAATTTTAATGGAACATGGCCAAGGAAAACAAATCCAGCTGAGAATTTAAAATATTAAAAACCTATTAGCTGAAACAATGGGAGCCAACATTAGCCCTGAAGTAAGAAACGTGCCTAATTAAAGAAGCAAGAGATGTTCAAAGCAGTCTACCAGTTTCTGGGAATGAGGGCAAGACACCTTGCAATGATAAAATGATTGTAATAAAAGCATTGCCAGAGCTAGTTAGATGAAGAAAACCACCCAGTTTGCTTCCATTCTGGTAACTTTGCTATTGACTGTGTCCCTACAACCATAATGATGAAGGAAGCAACCCCATCCTGACAGTCTCAGGGTCACCTGTAGGCTCTGGTGTGTGTGCCTTGATTTAACTTTTTGAGGACATAGACAATGTAAAAGAAGAAATGTGAACACAGTTTTCCTGGTACCAGTAGGTTTTAACACATTAACTGTCATGCAAGTTGTATTTAACTCATGCTAGTTTTGAGCCTGGGGCCTCTTGAAGCATATGTAACTCACATTTGTCTGTCTTCACCTTGGGAGCCACTGGAATTGTTTCTCAAGTTGCATATAACTCACCCACATAAAAGAATAAAAAATAACAAATTTATCATTAAAGTTGAAAGGATCATTTTATTTTCAAAGTTTTTATTCTATTTTCATAACAAAACGTCATGATCCCAAGGAAAAAAATTTTTTTCCCAGTGTGGCAGTCAGTGTGTTAAACTGGACATTCACAGACTGTGATGTATATAGCACTTGCAGAGTGGTATGATGATTTTCTTGTTTGTGTTTTGTGAGTTTATCACCGAGTTCCCCACTACTGTTTCTTCTCTGCCTACCTGTATTTTTTGAAATGGCTAATTTTTCTAACTTTACCAAAGTTTGCAGTTCATATCTCAATAGAACAGGGGTATTTTAAATCACATAACTGCAGACAAACTAGAGCAACACTGCTTTTAAAGTTTTTTTCCCCTCCTTATTATTGGATTGTTTAATGTATTAGGGGAGAAGCAACAAAATTTGTGTAGGCATTTTCTGAAGTCCAATATTCTTTGTCCAGATTTTACATTATCAGAATACAAGTTTTTCAAAGATTTTAAAAAAAGTAGGTCTGGTGGAGTATTATATTCACACTTCTCCATAATGAGACACCAGGATACACTTATTTGAATGGCTACAATTAAAAATACTGAACAAGTGTTGGTGAGAATGTGGAGCAACTGGAACTCTCATATAATACTTGTGGGAATATAAAATGGTACAATCACTTTGATGGATAGCTTGACAGTTTCTTAAAAATCTAATTGAATGCTTATCATATGACTCAGCCATTCCACTTTTAGGTATTTATCCAATGAAATAAAAACGTGTGACCATACAATGACTTGTACACAAATATTTACAGCAGTTTTATTTCAAACAGTCAAAAACTGGAAGGAAACTAAATGTCTAGAAATAGATGAATGGATAAATAAATTGTTGTGTATCCATATAATGGAATATTACTCAGCAATAAAAAGTAATGATTTATGCAATGTGAATAAATTCAAAATAATTATACTGTGTGAAAGAAGCCAGGCAAAAAATATATTATATGCTTTATGATTTCACTTATATAACATTCTAGAAATTGAAAACTAATCTGTAGTGATAGAAAACAGATCATTGATTTCCTGAGGCTACAGATGGGCAGAGTAAGGAGGAAGGAAGGAATAGAAGAGAAATATGAGGTAACTTTTGGGGACAATGAGAATTTTCCTTATCTTGACCCTTGTGATGAGTTTATCAGTGTATATGCATTTGAAAACATATCAAATTGTACACTTTATGTGCAGTTGATTGTATGTCAACTGTATCTGAATAAAGCTGCTTTAAAAAGTAAAAACTTAAGAGCAGAATGTCACAGACTTTTGATTCTCTTTTGGCGGGTAAGTGGACTACCATATACTTCTTTGCAAATTTATCAGTAGAAAGTGGACTGAAAGGTGTGGGTAGGGAGCTGAAGAGTATTTTCAGTTTTTTAGAGATCCAAGTCTATATATATCATTTAAACAAAGAAGGGCCTACAAGTGCCAATTATTTTACTGAAATCAGGCCTTTGCTCCTACTGATATACCATTGGGCAAACACTTTAGTGTGTTCTGCTTGTTGTTGGTTAATTAAAAGCACACTCTGAGTTTGTATTTGAGGAAGGACGTATTTGGTGGCTATTGGAGAGGTTGGCAGATGGATTTCTGAGGACCTTTTTAAAGATTATTTGTAATTTGTTTCCTTTGATTTTCATCAATACAGAAAAGGGGCTTACAAGTTTTTAACAGCCCACTTTCTTCGTGGTAGGATTGCATTTTATTACATGCAGCTTTTTGTAGGATTCTTTAATGTCTTACCACCAGCTGAGCCAGATGGTATCTTAAAGCTTTGGTTGGGATAATTGGATCATTTGTTTTTCTCAAACACAATATTTAGAAGCTTTTCTAAGAGAAAGAGCACTTCAATGTACTAGCCTGCTTCAAAGCACCATCAGCAGAGAGCAGAACTCTACTTCTACTTTTTTTTTCCAACAAATTTTATAGAGAAAAAGATGTTTCTTTTCTGTATTATTTCTCTTATTCCTATGGATTATTTCTCATAAATGCATACCAGTAGTATCAATAAGACTTGAAACAGATGCTCATGGCAAAGGTAGTGATTTCACCACATGTGGAGTACAGCTTTAGAAAATACCAAAAGCTGGTGGTGGCTTCAGTAGTCATGATCTTGTATCCTTCATTTCTTCATCTGAAAATTTCCATAATGGCATTCCATAAAGAAAAATAATGCGGAATTTAGGGTCATGGTGTAAGATTGAGAGTAAAGTTAGTTCTTTAACCCAGTGGAGTAGCTTCTTAAGGCTCTTTATTAAACAGCCCAGACCTCAATGGGAGGAAATTATTGCTTCCAGCTCCTACCTTGAAGTGAAGGCATACAGCTTCCCAAATGACCTTGTAACTAGCACAAATAGGGAATTGTCTATAGATGGAATTATTAAGGAAGAGGAAATTCTTTGATGCATAAAATCGCCTTATAGAGATTATGTCAAGAAACTCTTTGTTACTGTTCCACTTTCTCAAAAATAATTGTGCTCTTGTTGCTCTGGAAGACATTAAGACACATAATCCAGGCAAGTAGTTTAGTACTACAGGATTCCACAATTCCAGCTCAGAGACTTGTTGTTGAGGCCATCTTCTAAGTCTCTATCAGGATGAAGGGGAAAGTGGGCATATGGGGGTAATTGGCCCTTGCTGCAATTTCAGGTCAGAGTCATATAAATAATGAGAGCATATTGTGAAAGAAGTGACTAAGATCTGGCCTGTGGGGAAAACTATAATAAAGTGAGGCTTCCCCACTCTAGGACTGGGCATGCTTCTTGTCACTTGGTAGTGTAGGGCCAGTGTTATTGTAACAAAAGACATTTTCTCCCCAGAGAGTTTCCTCCTATATATCAGGTACTAGAAGATAACTTAGATCTGTGCTTTATAACTTACAGAGTACTATTTCCATATACACTTGTCTTAATCTCTCAAAACTAGATTGAGGTAGGTGGCATTGTCATCCTGGTTCGCATAGGAGAAATTGGGCTCAAGGTTCAGTCGTTTGCTCAGGGGCACATGACTAGAGAAAAGAAGAGCACAAACTTGAGTCTGTGTTCTGTGATGCCAATCCCAGTTAATGTTAGTTGTCTGACTTGACGTTTTAACACCCTAGAGAAATAGATTCACTTTTAGACTTTGTTACAACAACCTGGTACTAAATAACAAAAGCTTATTCTAAGAAGTTTGGCATGATGGTAAAGTGAGTAGACTCGAGTCAAAAAGCGAGTGTTCAAATCCAAGCCTTAGTCATTCACGGTGGTGTGACCTTGGGCAATAGTCCTAACTTCTTTGTTAGCAATGTTCTTTACTTCATAGAGTTGCTGTGAGGGAGTTAATGAGTTAACAAGCATAAAGCACTTAGAACACTGCCTGGCACCTTTTACAGACTGCCTATTAGTTCTAACCACAACAGCAAACACCATTGTTACCATAATTGATGCTTATTATAGCAGTAATGAAAAGCATTTATTACATTTCTTCCAGCTCTGTGGGAATAAAAATTAGTTCTGAATGGCATGCTTTTAATGTTGATTTGAATCCTGCCAGGAATACATTAGGCATTGGAATACATTAGGCTACATTACTCTAGTAAGTTCTTGTTTTCGTTCCCAGCCAATACCTTAAGGACCAGGAAATGTATATTCTTTTTCTAAGGTGTTTTATTTATATCTCCCAATCCATATCTAGGGATTACTGGATTTATAGAGTTCTATCTACTCTACTCTCCTGAGTTCTATACTATTTGAGAGGGCTGGTAGTAAGGGGGAATTCTTAATTCTGCAGATACACACTTGTGCCTTCCTTAGTATTTATTTGTCCTGTATTTATCTTCTGCCTTTCTTAGCATTCAATCCCTGGATGCCTTCTCTACTCTATCACATCTGTTTTCTAGTTATAATCCAGTCACATAACTTTAAATAGCAACACTATGCTAATAATTCTCAAATTTAAGTCCAGGCTGGATTTCTCTTCTGTATTCCAGACTTGATTATTCAACTGCCTACTCCACCTCACTTCTTGAAAGTCCAGTAAATGTCTCAAAATTAATGTAAGCAAAACCACTCCTGATGTTGCTCTCCCATTTCAGATGGTGGTGTTTCCACCCTTCTTACAGTTAAGGTCCCAAATCTGGAAGTCATCAGTGACTCTTCTCTTTCATACCTACATCCAATTTGTTAAAAAATGCTATTGATTCTATCTTCAAAGCTATTCAGAATCTGACTACTTTTCACTGTTTCCATTACCATCACCCTGGTCTGAGCCATCTCATCTCATGGATTATTCTAAAGTCCTCCTGATAGGTGTTCATAATTCTACCCTTACTTTCCTATAGTTTATTTTCAACACTGCAGGTGGAATGATGCTTTTAAAATGTAAGTCAGTTCATGCCATTCCTTTACTCAAAATCCTGAAGTGGCCTAGAGATCTGTCTGGTTTGACCACCTATTACTCCTCTGATGACCTTTCCCATTCTTGTCCTTGTTCATGTCTCTGCTGCTTCCAGGGCCTTTGCTCTCCTGTTTCTGTTGCTTGAAACACTCTTGCCATGGATATCTGCCTGGCTAACTTCCCCACCTCTGTACGTGAAAGTGCTTAAATCTCACCTTCCCAGGGAGGCCTATCCTGCCTACCCTATGCAATGCTGCACCTGCTCCCCTGCCTGCTTTCCTTTCCTCCAGATTTTCCTAACCCTGCTCCTCTTTCTTTTCCCCTTGGCCCTGTTCCTGACAACACTTTAGGTCAATAATTTCCATCCAAAACCCTGGGACCAGATGCACTTCAGAATTTAGTCTTTTCATATTTTAATAGAGAATTCCATGCCTACACCATGTATTACATTTTGGGGAATCTTGCATTCAAACACATTGATATTTCTGAAGCAAAACACAGAAATATGTACATTAACTAGAATAAAGATTAGCTGCTCATCAGTTAAAATTAGGTCACTTTTCTTGACAACTTAAGGAAAAATTCCAAACTTTAGATCTTTTCAGACTTTGGTTTTGTAGATGAGGGATCCATGGACAAGCATATAATTATTTGTTGTGTTTATCCCTCCACTGGAGGACAAACTCCTTGAGGGCAGTGTTCACTGGCATAGCCCAAGGGCTGAGAACAGTGCCTGGCACAGAGTAAATGCTCCAGGTATGTTGCTGGAATGAAAGAATTTGTCACGCAATTCTTCCTTTCCTCCTTTCCAGATTTAATTAACTGATGATGGTTTATTGAATAGTGTGCATGCTTTACATGTATACTTTTCCATCTGGATCTTTCCTTCCTTTGATCCTTCAATTCTTTGTCTATTTTTATTAAGGTTGTCCAATCTTTTGCAGTTTAGGCTCAATCTCTCTTCCATTCCCTCCTTGATATGCAGTTTCTGAGGCTCTTGCCCTAACAACTACTATAGTAATTATTTTCTACTAATACTGCATTTATATCCAATACTCATGTACTTAATTTGTTTTATTAATGATTTTTTACGGTAAATAATCATTACTTTACCTAAACTGCAAGCACCTTGGGAATAAGTGCTGTAATCACCACCACCACCAGCAGGGTGGTAAGTAAAGCTCTCATTTCACAGTGGTAGACTCCCCATACAAATTATTACATTTTGCCATTTTTGTACTAGATGCTAGGACTATAATGATCTATTTAATTCACTTCTTACCCTGAAGAAGTATACTTACTGGCTACTGAGAAGAAAAAAAGCGGAAAATAGGCCATTGCAATTGAATTGGTTGAAGCTGTGACCCGGGAATATTAGGACTATGAGTAGTTAGCCCAGCCATGGAGGACCAAGGCTCCTGCCCACTGCATTGGTAACTAAGACAAGATGTAAAAATTAGTAGTCATTCAAAAGAAGAGGCAAAAGGAAAGAATGTTGAAAGCAAAGGGGACTATAGGTATAAAGACCTGGAGATGAGAGAGAGATTACATAAGGCATCCAGTAGATGAACCAAGGGCACTTTGGATGGTTGGTGTACAGGTTGCAAGGGAGGCAGATAGTGCACTGAAAGATGAAGCTCGTCTTGAGGGAGGCAGAAGCAAGATCATAAAGGGTATTGAACATCACCCTAGGGAATGAAGGCTTATTCTAAAAGAAGTGGTGACTTATTCAGGGGTCTGTGATGTGCTCAGACTTACATTTTTGAAAGATGACTCTAGTTGCAGCGTGAATAATGGATTGGAGAGATCAAGGCTGAAATATAGAGAGCAGTCCTTTTATTTTTCCAGTATTTGTGGCAATGCCTCCTTGAATACACGTGTTTGATGTTTGTAGGATGGAAAATAAATCTTAATGATTATTATGCTGAGGGGAATAGTTGGTAACACAAATTTATTGATTAAAAAGCACTGACTTTTGTTTTATGATCTTTGGGGAATAGATTTCCCCAAAATAGAAGAAAAATTCATCCATGAAATATCTAGGTGGCAAGCATGTGTTCTGCAGAATAGGATGCAATACAGGTTGAGCCATCCCTCTTGCAGCAGAGGTGGGGGCTCCAGAGGGTAGGGAAAGGACATGTCAGAGATGCAACAGAAAGATTGACAATGATAAATGGAGTATGAACTCTGGGAGAATAAAGAGCCCAGCACACCCCATACTCTTCCCTGATGAAAGCAACCTTCACAGACTCTTACAGAAATGAATCTGTTAAACAGATGCCTTCAACATGTCACTTGCAGACAAAGCTTTCTTTGCTAAAACCCTTCTCAGAAAGGTTGATAATGAATAAGTCTAGTGAGAGGAATAATTTGTCAAACTAATTTATTATAGTCCAAGGAGGTTTCTGAATAATAGGAGACACTAGGGAATAAAAGGCAGTCATCTCTTGGAGTGTTAGGAACTCTCTTCCCAGCAGACCCGGGCCTCTGTTTGTTTATTTGTTTTTGGTTTTGTTCCGAGACTGAGGCTAATATTGTTCTCAGTTCTTTGGTTCTGTTAGTAGCCCATTCTTTTCCATTTTGAAAGAGATAATGCAAACACTGTGTGGGAATGCTGGCTTTCAAACAGGGTTCACCAGGGAAAATTGGACCTGGGAATTAAAGTTATCACTAACACAGGAAATGGTTCAGCCTGCTGCCACTCTACTGCTTGCGTGTAAACCTCTAGGATCTTTAGGGAAACAGCAACCAAAATTGGGCTTCTAAGGCTGGAGCTTATCCCCCTCAGAAGAGTTTACAACGCAAACACAAACTGCTAAGGAGAACTTTTATTTTCTGCCCTTATAAAATAAGACCAAAAAAAAAAAAAAAATTCACAGGCCGGGCATGGTGGCTCACGCCTGTAATCCTAGCACTCTGGGAGACTGAGGAGGGAGGATTGCCTCAGCACAGGAGTTCCAGACCAGCCTGAGCAAGAGCAAGACCCCGTCTCTATTATAAATAGAAATAAATTAGCCAAGCAGCTAAAAATAGAAAAAATTATCCGGGCATGGTTGCACGTGCCTGTAGTCCCAGCTATCTGGGAGGCTGAGGCAGAAGGATCGCTTGAGCCCAGGAGTTTGAGGTTGCTGTGAGCTAGGCTGATGCCACGGCACTGTAGCCTGGGCAACAGAGTGAGACTCTGTCTCAAAAAAAAAAAAAAAAAAAAAAAAAAAAATTCACCTAGCCAAAACAAAAACAATAACAATTTACCAGTAACTAAATAGGAAAATTATCACCATTCTGATAGAAATGATCATGTTTCAAGAGAAAGTGTTAAAATTGCTATTTCTAATATAATGGGTCTGGCTATCCATTTCTGGAAGAATTATTTTCCTTAGTCATAATAATGACTGTCTTTGTCAAATTATTACCAAGAAAAAAAAAAAAAGAAAGAAAGAAAACGAGAAAGGGGGAAAGAAATGGAGAACATACATGCGAGCTTCGTCTGGTGACACTGTCTATGATCATTACTTTCAGGGCTGAGCTGTTCATATTGTATCACACCAGTACTGACCCCCTTTTATGGCCAGAGTTTTCTAATATACATTTCATGATCTCCCTATCAGCATTTCTGGATTTAAAAAATAAATGTCTCCTAGAATGCATTGCCAAAGAATTTAACAATTTCAGAAATTAATAGAAAACCTAAAATAAAACCACTCCCTAACCATCAGGGTAAGAAATATTATAACAATGATCATAAAGGAATCTTTATAGTGTAGTAGAAAGAGGCAGGGGATCTGAATCTGCTATTTATTAGTTGTGTAATTTTAGAAAAGTATTCCACTTCCTATCACAATTCTTTACTCTGCCAGATGAGAAGTTTGGACTAGATTATCTCTCTGGCCTTTTTCAGATCTAAAATTCATTATATTAGGTGGATACTTTTATTCCAGACAGTAAATATTTTATTGCCAGGCTTTGGGGAGCCCAAGATGAATAGGTTATGTCCCCCACCTTTGCAGCATTATACTGCATGAGGTGCTCACTTCTGTTCAGATGTGCAAAATGAGTAGCATTTTTGCTATTTGTTTCTGAAAGACATATAATTAATACAAAGGCTTTCCAGTGAAATAGAAGTAGGTGTAAATCTACATGGTCTGTTGGTGGTTTTTGTCGTGGATGTGAGTTTATAAGTGTCTCTTCAGCCTGTGTTCATGTACAGCTGGCAGTAGATTTTCAGGGTAACTCCAGGGACACTAATTTCTGGAAGCTCATTTGTACATATATACATAAACACATACAAATTCACTCTTTAATTTGGTTCTAGGTCTCCCGAGGCTGAACTGTACTCACAACCACTCCTTCCACCTACACACATATTTTCAGCACAAAAATTGAACTTGACCTTGGATGGCCAAGTGCCCTACCTGGATGATTCAATAAGACAAAATTTATGTCTGTTTTTCCTGGTTCTCAAGTGAAGCACTGACATAGATAGTGAAGACCATTCTTATTCCAAGTCTGAGAGCTTTACCTGTTTGTTCCCCACCAGGCACAGGTGTGGGTAGATGGTGCTATGCTCAGTACCAGCCTAGTACATTCACTGTCTAGATCTGTCAGTAGATTCTATGGCTTTAAGTTGAACCTCCTATGATGACACATTTCAATGTCCACACAACAATAAATTCATAATAGTGATCAAAGTCCTTTATTCTACCTTTCCATTTTTAGGATATTCTGACTTTGATGAAATGTTGCAGGGGATTTTCTTTGAAAATGCTTAATTACTCCATATTACTTTTCCTCAGAAAGTCCACTCAGATGATACACAAGACCTTTTTGGACTTTCAACATTCCTTAGCCAGATGTTCAGCAGCAAATATTTTCTCAGCTGGGAAAAAGAAGGAAAAAGAAAAAAAACCAGTGAAACTTGTCAGCAGTGGTGGGAATTATCAATATCAATGAATACTTATTTTTTTGCTATTGCATGGGAGACTGGCAAAAATATTTGAAATATGAATCTCAGTCTTATCCTTAATATACCTTAATAAATTCCAGCTCTGGAATAACAAAGGAAAACTGATACTGGAGACAACAGAGCATGCAAAAATATGGAACATATTCAGAAGTTATTACTATTCATTCTATTTCCAATCATAGGTTCACTCGACCTCTGTGTGATAAATGAACCTTCAGGGTATGTTTCCATTGACATTTATGAGTTTCAAGAATGAATGACCTGATCTTTTTGGAGAGGCATTCCCCAGAGGGCTTAAAGGTAACTGAAATATCTTTGGTCTAGAATGTTTCTTAAGTAGCTTTGATGCCAGAGAATTTAATTGAATATGAAAACTCACTTAGGAATAAAAATCTGAAGGCACTTTGGGCATTGCATTGTGGGACTAAGCCAAATATTTCAAGAATATTTTACTTCAAATGAAATTTTCATTCGTTTGGCTGGTTAATTAAATATATTTTTTTCTGAATTTCCCTGAGAAGGAAAGGACTCTTTGAATACATGGAAATTAAAAAGAATAGTAAAGAAATTGGAACACAAGTGGCCATTGGTTTGGAGTAACTTTGAAAAGTAACAGCTTTTTATCAAGGGAAGGAACATATTATTTCCTTTGATCTGTTCCTTTCTTCCTTTGCCTTGAAGCTATTAGGGTCCCCTTTGTGGTCTTTCCCAGACTGTATGATCACTCAGTCCTCAGTTAAAGTGATTTGGAAAAGAATTACAATCCACTCTGCTGCTTTCTCCCAAGACCCTCTGACTCTAAAGCGTTCTCAAGTAAGATTCAGCAAAGCAGTGAGTGCCCTTTTAACTCAGACTACCTTTGGATTCAGACATGGGTTTTTCAACTATTGACTTGGAATCTCTTCGTATCTGGATCATCCTATGGATAAGGCCTTTGTGACATTATAAATTATCTTGTAATTAAAAACCGAACTTTTATCTTCAAAACACTTTTAAGATACCACAATCAAAACTGGCATACCTGAGCACTATAGATCACCATTTAAAATTTTGGCATTTAAACTTTGAGAATGTGACATTGGAGTGTGCACTGACAGGTTACTTGAAAAATTGGATGTTAAAATTTAAATCTTGGCAATACTTTAGCTTAGTTAAAGAGCAGTCTCAACCTGTAAAACAGTGATATCACCCTGGACTTCATTTTGGTAGATGATAAAATTCTTCAAGAAATTTTCTCTTGAGTTTAATGAACATAAATTTTTTATGGAGATTTGATAAAAATACCCCTCACTTGAATGACTTAGGATTGATACTGCTCAAGTTCCAATGTTGGAGAGATGAAACCCAGCAGGTCACCTTCCTGATCAAATCCTTCTTATGGTAAAAATGGAGTGTGGGGAACTAGCACAGTCTATTCCCATCACATCTTTCTTCCTCAGTGGAAAGAAATATTGTTTTTATTTTAATTTTATATTTATTCCCTAAGCCACATGAAATTTACATAACTTAAGTGGAAAAACCGGATGACTTGTTTTGAAAAGGGATTTGCAAAATATTTAGGAATTTCTATTATTTTATCCCACTTAGAAAAATGTCTGTGACTTGCTTGAAAGGAATCATTTTTAGCCAAAATTGAAGCACCTAAAATCAGCAAAGTTGGATCAAAGTGTAGTTTTATAACACCTTGATGTTATAGTTGGACTAGAAAGGTAGCCAGACAATTGACGTACAAATAATTGAGCACTCCTTTGACGTTCACACCAACCTGAAGCCTGATGACTTGCTGGAGAGTCACTTTCTACTTACCCAAATCATTTTCCAAGCACCTTTTGATGTCAGAATTGGCCCAAGTGCAAGGAAGCAGAGATACAGCGTGTACTGCCAGAAAATCTCTTTGTATTTCTGCTATGGGGAACCAATAGACTTAAAACAAAGAAATAGTCTAAGGGAAATTGTAGAGGACTTGTATAAATATTGGACTAAATGAATGAACTTAAGATAAACATATTGAATGCTGATTATTATTTTGCTTACTAGCAATTGCGAATATTCTGGATTTCTAAAGGTGAGAGAGAACTGATAATGCAGATCTATAAATTCATCAAATATTTAGAACATTTATAGATGTATATATATGTTATAGTACATAATATACATGATATAAAGTAGAGCTATATAGTATTTTAAATCTCAGACTGATACTTTCCCTTAATGGTTCCTGGTCCCAAACTGTCCAATTAACAATTAACTATTTATAAAACTGCCCAATTACTAGCATGATTTAGGTGGTATTCCAAAATCCAGGTCTGTTTCCCTCACTTCCTTCTTAAGAGTTTCTGATTCAACAGGATTGAAAAGTGTCCCAGGAAATCATGTTTTAAAAAAGATCTCTGGGTGGTTTTGAAGATAAACCAAATTTCAGATCTTCTTACTTAAATCACCTGGTAGCTGGGTACTTCAGCTCCTTTGGAGATGGAGTGAATAGGTGAATACTCTGCTTATGTACCAAATTCTAGGGTGGGATGCTGTAAGACTAATCTCTGGTATTTGTAATTATATTTTTAGGTATTTTTAACTAACACAGATGAAAGAAGAACCAAAACAATTATGCTAAATGGGAAATTCACTCCTGAAGCTGTTGTGAACATTCAGTCTCAGAAGTAGCTGGAAATCGCCTCTTAGTGGAATCAAATTTAGTTATACAAATTGAAATTTGTCCTTCAATTAGGGAATAGCAAAGAGAGATCAGTATCTAGCCTATGAAAGAGGCATGGAATGAAGATGTCCTAGGGGACAAGTTACCAAATGCTAGAATTTTAACTTACTATTCTTTTATTTATTTTTTATGAAACTCTATTTTCTTATTACAAAAATGCAATTCAGAAAATAGAAAAATATTTTAAAAACTGAAAAATAATAAAGATAGCAAAAGAAAATATATTTACCATACCCATAATCACTTAATATTTTGCAATATTTCCCTTCTGTACTAAAATATGCATGTCTATATTTATATACAAAATTTTAAGTCCAATAATTGTATGAATTTCTTTATGTGATACCACTGTTGTAAAAGATGACTCAATTAAACAATGATCCAATTGAATTAAATACTAGAGTTGTTGAAAATCGTATGTTGCTTATAAGAGGCACTATGTGCTTGACACATGTAAAAGCTTTTACTTGTCAGAAGAGTGAGGTAGGGACTATGTTATTTCCCACTTTATTGATGAGGAATGGAGGTAGAGCATTTGAGTGATTTTGTAACTACCAAGTAGCAGAAGCCAAGTTCCAGCCCTGCTGCAGTATTGTTGCTCTCAGCAGCTATGGAGGGTCCACCGAAAGGATGAGGGGACAAGATGTGCATGGGAAGTTGCAATTGCCTAACCCTCCCCCTCCTGCCTTTCCATTTCAACATAAACATTTAAGCAGTGGAAAATTAATTAGGAAATCTTTAGGTTTGTTGGAGACATCCTGTGGTGCTACAGATTCATTTTAGGAACCCTTGATCTCACTGTATCTGTCAGGCTGGGTTTTCACCTCAGCTTTTATTCCTTAAACACAACCAAGGAGAAAAGAGAGAATTTCACATATAACTAAACACTTTTACCTGCAGATGATTTCATTTTTCTTTTTGGTCATATAGTTCTGATTTTTTTTTCTTTACATCAGAAAAACCACTCTAAATGACCCCTGCAAAATTCTGCAGGGAAATTTCTAAATACATGCAAACATCTCAAAAAAATCTTAATTTTTTTTTAGATTAATTTAACAGTTGAATATCGGGTTGTGATAAACAGTCAACTTTAACTGAGGCTGTGAATTAAGACACGTCTCTGCCTCTTCTACAGAGTTTGCTATTTTAGGAGTCTTCTAAGCTTTTGTGCTCAGTCATGCTTAGCTAACACAAAGCTCTCTCCCTGGGAAATCAGCCATCTTAATTGCTCAAGCTTCCATTGAAGAATATCTAAAGTGACCAGAGCCCAGAGGGTCAGAGTCATAATGAAGAATATTTATCGATATTCTCATGTCCTCATTGTTCAGTGACACACAGAAGCATCTCTACTTTTTGGTATCATATAATCAGCATGGAATCATTTTCTCTAGAAACCTTGACCCTATTTCTATTAAATCACATGTACACTGTTAAATGATTTACAAGCTGCCAGCTTAGCTTTGTCTTTTACATCTCTCTAGTGATTGCATTTCCATTTTATAACAGCAAACTTCTCACAGGTCAAATAAAGCATCTTCTCAAGGAGGTCAACTTCCCTTTTGCTTCACATTCAATTTGATGAAACAGGATGGGAAATCACTCTTTCTGAAGCATCACTCCCAGCACTGGGTAATATGGCTGCCCAGCACCCTTGAGTGACAGAAATTTCCAGGCTGACATCTGGTGTTGGATGATTTCAGACACAAAGGAAATCCACTTATTCTGAGGCTGCTGTGGAGGCAGCTGGCCTGCAGAGTTAAACAAAAGCATAAAGATCACGCTTGTCCAACTTCTGAATTTAAGAAAAGAAGAAAAGGAAAAAGAAAAAGAAAGTGGGAGGGGAAGCATCTGCTCAGCATATGTTGTTAGAAACTTTCTGTCTTGTTCAAACCTCCAATTGTCTGCTTCTAGAAATGTCAGTTCACCAGGTGATACTGCTGAGACCATTGTAATGTGTGATAATGATAATAAGGGAAAACAAAGCAATAAAAATAGAAATCTTGTCTCTTTCAAGGTAAAATCCAGTCTGTCTGTGACAGATACAGTTGTGTTTAGGGGTATACATCAAACCATCTGGACTAATAGGCTCTTGATTTAGTCTCAGGTTTCTTCCAGTCTTTCTATTCCCTCAAGTAATAGTTTTTCCTATTCCCGGTACCTGGCTTAGTTATGCATACACAGTTAATGTTCAATAAATGACTTTTAAAAGACACCTGATCTGTTAAAAATTGTCAGGTAAATTTTAAAAAGCTTTGATCTTCTCTTAGATCTCTTTCCCTCTTTTTTTTTTTTTCTTATAAGAAATATCCAGTAGTTTGTATCATATCTGGAAAAAAACTTTGGTTTACTTTTATGTATTTTATTATGAAGTATTTCAAATGTAAAAGAAGATAGACAATAATATAATAACAAATACCGACATACCCCCAACCAAGCAGTAAAAAGAAATCAACTTTGTGCCATGTTTGTTTTAGATATCCTTTTAAAAAGAAGCAAAATATTGTAGATGCAGTTAAAGCCCCTACCCCTGCATGAGTCTCTTTTCTTTCATTCCCTCCCTTTCTCAGTGGGTGCTGCTACTAAGAAGTTGGTGCATCTCATTCTCACTCATGGCTCATTATTACATACATAAGCTTTTACTGTATATGCTGCACATATATTTCATTGACTATATAAATAATATATATTTTACTATATATATTTACCTATAAAATTATTTATAACACTGAATATATAATTTTCAAATTTTCTCTTTTTACTCAATATTATATTTTTGAGATTTATCCATGCCTATTCATCTAAAGATCATTACTTCTCCCACTTTATAAAAGGTTTTATTTTTATAATTTTAATCTATCATAAACCAATGTTTTATTAAAATATAAATATGAATTATTAGAAACATGTAATAAAACAAAGATATACTAAAGCACAAGTCCCACTTTTATTATTACATTTAACAGATAAAAACTACTTCAAATTACTATGAACATTTCTACATGTTTCCACTCAATTTTAGTTCTTTTCTTGACATAGACTAGTAACAAATAATTTGCCAAATGACACTGGTCCACAGAACACACTTTGGCTAAAAGTGGTCTGTAAACATCTAGTTTTATTGCTATATGTTATTTTGTGGTCTGCAATTGTGCCTTTATTTATTAATTACTCTTTTGGTAAATATTTGTTTATAGTTTTTGCTATCTCAAACAGTGCTCTGATGAATGTCGTGACCTAGTACATGGCTCCTTGTGCATGAAGCAATGTGTCAGAATGCAATTGTTTAGTAAAAGGATATGATCATCTTCTTCCTAGTGATCTTCATACATTTTTGTTTGCATTGTCCTAAAGGAATTTTGAAAAACTAAATAAACTAACACATGTTAATATATATGCACACTAATAAATATGAACTAATATGTATTATATGATATCATTATATATAAATATATGTGTGTAATTATAGATATGTGTGTATACACAGGTTAGTATATACACATATATTTTTCTGGCTCTGACCTCTGAAAGGGCCTATAAATAATGACACTGCAGAATAAACTAGCACACCCAGCATTGACATCTTGATTTCTCTTGCCATTCTCCAATAAAAGAAACCAGGTCTTCTTGGAGAAATGGCTGATTATAGGGCTGATTCATGAAAAATACAAGAATAACTTAGAGATCTTAAAGGGAAAGAAAGTAAGGAAGCACTCTGAAGACAAAATGATGTGGGTCTATCAAAGTGACACAGGAACCAACTTGAAAAAATCCCAGTGGGCAAATCTGGGACAATTTGAGCAACAGAATAAATAATCTAGTATTGGATTGTAACCCCAAATAAAAAATAAATACCCACAAGTTCATAGTGATATAAATAAATGATCAAGTAAATAAATAATAAGAGACAAATATCTCATACTGAAGAATTACATATAATTTATGTAGATACAGCTTCCTTGAGGAAGTGGAGAACAACTCACACCTTAAGTGACTTTCTTCCAAAGAGTACAATATGGATGTGATTGGGGAGATCTAGAAGAGCAAATTTACACTAGAGAAATCTGACAAACATTTTAGGCATTCAAGGTCAAAATACTCAATGTTGTCACATTGATAGAATGTTCCTTTGATACGATGTAATGAGAAGAACCCTTTACCTTTGCCGTCTTCCTTCACAAAATGTGCAACCATAGTCTAACTATGAGAAGCAGACTTAGAAAAACCCACTGCAAGGGCCATTCTACAAAATACCTGACCAGTAATCCTCAAAATTTTCAAGGTCAAAAGCAAAGAAACAAGGGAAGATTGACAAACTGTCACAGTCTAGGGGAGCCTAAGAAAACATAGTAACTAAATATAATATGATATCCTGGATGGGATCCTGTGACAGAAAAGATACATTAGGTACAACCTAATCATATCCAAATAAAGTATGGAATTTGGCTACTAATAATGTGTTAATATTGGTTCATTAGTTGTGACAGATGTAACATAGTAATGTAAGCTGTCAATAATAAGAGAAACATGGTGTAGGGTATATGGAAACTCTCTGTACTATTTGTCACCACTCCTATTCAACATATTACCAGAAGTCCTAGACAATGAAATCAGGCAAATTGGAAAAGATAAAGTCAAGTTATCTCTATTTAGTTATGATATGATCATATATCCAGAAAACCCTACAAAAATCTTCAAAAACTCTTAAATTTTATAAATAAATTTAGTAAGGTTTCAGAATACAAAATCAACATATGAAAATCAGTAGCATTTTTGTATACCAATAATAATCAAGCTGAGAGCAAAATCAAGAGGGCAATCCCATTTACAATAGCTACAAAAACAAAACAAAACACAAAAACCTAGGAATACATTTAGCCAAGGAGATTCAAGCTCTCCAAAAAAACTAAAATAAAATAAAATAAAAACATGAATGAAAAAAATTATATAGATATACAAATAGAAAAAATCTCTTGCTCATGGATTAAAAAAATAAATGTTGTTAAAAATGACCATACTGCCCAAGCAATCTCTAAATTTAATGCAATTCCTATCAAGATACCAATGTCATTTTTCACAGAATTAGAAAAAACAAATCTAAAATTCACTTGGAGCCATAAAAGAGTCTTAATGGCCAAAACAACCCTAGCTAAAAGAACTAAACTGGGCCGGGCGCAGTGGCTCACGCCTATAATTCTAGCACTCTGGGAGACCGAGGTGGGTGGATTGCTCGAGGTCAGGAGTTCAAAACCAGCCTGAGCAAGAGCGAGACCCTGTCTCTACTATAAATAGAAAGAAATTAATTGTCCAACTAATATATAGAGAAAAAATTAGCCGGGCATGGTGGCGCATGCCTGTAGTCCCAGCTACTCGGGAGGCTGAGGCAGTAGGATCGCTTGAGCCCAGGAGTTTGAGGTTGCTGTGAGCTAGGTAGACGCTATGGCACTCACTCTAGCCTGGGCAACAAAGCGAGACTGTGTCTCAAAAAATAAAATAATAAAAAAAATAAAAAAAGAAAGAAATTAATTGGTCAACTAAAAAATATATCGGAAAAATTAGCCAGGCATGGTAGCGCATGCCTGTAGTCCCAGCTACTCAGGAGGCTGATGCAGGAGGATCATTTGAGGAGTTTGAGGTTGCTGTGAGCTAGGCTGACACCATGGCACTCACTCTAGCCTGGGCAACAAAGTGAGACTTTGTCTCAAAAAAAAAAATAATAATAATAACTAAAAAAATAAATAAATAAAAAAAATAAAAGAACTAAACTGGAAGTATCACATTATCTGATCTCAAACTATACTACAAGGCTATAGTACCCAAAACAGCATTGTACTGGTATAAAAGTAGACACATAGATGAATAGAATGGAATAGAGAACCCAGAAATAAATCCACATAGCTATAGCCAACTGATCTTTGACTACGTCAAAAAAAACATACAGTGGAGAAAGGACACCCTTTTCAATAAATGGTGCTGGGAAAATTGCATTGCAGAAGAATGAAACTGGACCTCCTATCTTTCACTATATGCAAAGATCAACTCAAGATGGATCAAATACTTAAGTGTAAGACCTGAAACTATAAAAATGCTAGAAGAAATCCTAGGGAAAAGTCTTCTGGACATTGGTCTTGGCAAAGAATTCATAACTAAGACCTCAAAAGCACAGTCAACAAAACCAAAAATAGACAAATGGGACTTAATTAAACTAAAAAGCTCGTGCACAGCAAAAGAAACAATCAATGGAGTGAACAAACAATCTGTAGAATGGGAGAAAATGTTAGCAATCTATGCATCCAATAGGTGATTTATATCCAGAATTTATAAGGAATTCAAACAACTCAACAACATCAACTACAAAAAAACAAAATAACCCCATTAAAAAGGGGCCAAAGGATATGAATAGAAATTTTCAAAAGAAGACATACAAATGGTAACAGGTATATGAAAAAATGCTCAATATCTCTAATCATCAGAGAAATGTAAATTAAAACCACAATGAGATATTACCTTATACCATTCAAAATGGCGATTATTTAAAAGTCAAGAAATAACAGATGTTGATGTGGATGTGGAAAAAAGAGAACACTTATACACTGTTGGTGGAAATTTAAATTAGTGGAACCTCTATAGAAAACAGTATGGAGATTTTTCAAATAACTAAAAATAAGACTACCATTCAATCCAGCAATCCTACTACTGGGTATATACCCAAAGGAAAAGAAATAATTATGTCAAAAAGATACCTGCACTCATATGTTTATCACAACACTGTTCACAATAGCAAAGATATGGAGTCAACCTAAGTGTCCATCAATGGATGATTAAAGAAAATTTGGGGTGTGTGGTGTGTGTGTACACACACACACACACACGCACACACACACACACACACACACACAGAATACTATTCAGCCATAAAAAGAATGGAATTATATCTTTTGCAGCAAAATAGATGGAACTGGAGGCTAGTTCACTATACTAAATGAAACATGTTCACTTATATATGTTCACTATATTAAGTGAAACAACTCAGACAGAAAGGCAAACACTGCATATCCTTACTTATAAGTGGGAGCAAAATAATGTGTACACATGGACATAGAATGTGGAATGACAGTCATTGAAGACTTGGAAAGGTGGAGGGTGGAAGGAAGGTGAGGTATGAGTAGTTATTTAATGGGTACAATGTACACTATTTGGGTGATGGTTATATTAAAAGCCCAGACTTAACCACTATACAGTATACCCATGTAACAATAAATTTTTTTCTAAAACAAAATATTTTTTTTAAAAAGATGTTTGAGAGAAGGTAATATAATCAGGAAAATAAGCATTTACACAAATACCTATGCCCCCAAAATAAAATAACTGGCCATACAAAAAAGAGTTTATTTTTAGACTTTCTATCTGATCCATGATCTAGATGTCTTCTTATGCAATATCATACTATCTTAATTATTTAACTTTATAGTACATTTTGAAATTGAGTAGTATAGGTCCTCCAACTCTGTTCTTTTTCAAAGATTTTTTGGTATTTCAGTTCCTTTGCATTGCCATTTATTTTTTAATTACCTTGTCAATTTTTACAAAAAGAAACTGCAGAGATTTTAAGAGGCATTAGAGTAAATAAATATATACATCAACCGGGGAGAACTGACATCTTAAAAATATTGAGTCTTATAATATGTGAATATGGGATGGTTTTCCATTTTGTTAGAGAACTGATTTCTGTCAGCAATATTTTGTAGGTTTCTGTGTACAAGTCTTCCATTTTTTTGTTAATTTTTTCCATGTGTATAGTATTTCTTTTTGATGCTATTGTGAATAAAATTGTTTTCTTAATTTTAAGTTTTTATTGTTTGTTGCTAGTATTAAATAATATAATTGATTTCTCAATTTTGGTTTTGTATCCTGCAACCTTTGAAATGTATTTACTAATTCTAGATTTTTAAAAATTTTTAAAAATGTTTCCCTAAGATTTTCTATATATAGGATCATGTTGTCTGCAAATAAAGACAGTTTTATTTCTTTTTATCTAATCATATTCCTTTAATTTATTTTTCTGTCCTGATTGCACTGTCTAGAGCCTCTAGCACAGTATTGAATAGAAGTGATGAGAGCAAATATCTTGGCTTTATTTCTAAGTGTGAAAGCATTTGATCTTTCCTTATTAAGTATGATAGTTGCAAGTGTTTCTTAGATGTCCTTTATGAAATTGAGGAAATTTTCTTCTATTTCTCATTGGTTGAATTTTTTTTTTAAGTCACAAATGGATGTTGGATTTTTAAAAATGCTTCTCTGAGCCTACTGAAGTGACCATATGGTTTCGTTTTCTATTCTATTGATATTGTGTATTATACTGTTTGATTTTTGGATGTTAAAAAAACTTTGTACCATCACATCCAAGTGAGTAAATTTCACTTGGATAAGATATATAATCCTTTTGATCTGTTAACTATATTTGGTTTGTAATATTTTGTTGAGGATTTTGTATCTATTTAATCTTAAGTGATTTAGTCTACAGTTTTATTTCATGTCTTTTTCTGGCTTTGGTATCAGAGTAATACTGGCTTCACAGAGTGAGTTGGAAAGTGTTTCTTCCTACTCTATTTTTTGGAAGAGTTTGAGCAGGAATGGTATCCTTTCTTATTTAAATATTAGGTAGAATACATTAGTGAAGTCATCAGAATCTGAGCTTTTCTTTGAGGGAAAGTATTTAATTGCTCATTTAATTTTTTACCTGCTATAGTTCTCTACAGACTTTTTATTTTTTCTTAACTTTTTTTTGGTAATGAGTATCTTTATATCAATTTGCCCATTTTATCTAAATTATTTAATTTGTTGGCATAAATTAGATTATAATATTTTCTCATAATCATTTTAATTTCTTTAGAAGTTACTAATGCTCTATTTTCATTCCTGATTTCATTAATTTGTGTCTCCCTGCCTTTTTTCTTTGTTAGTCTAACTCTTATCAATTTTGTTGACTTTTCAAAGGACCAGCTTTTGGTTCTATTTTTTTCCCCTTTATTGTTTTCTTATTCAGTTATTTCAGCACTGATCTTTATTTCCTTTCTTTCTGCTTAATTTGAGTTTGATTTGTTTTTTTTCTTTTTCCTTGAGGTGGAGGAAACTTAGACAACTTTTTTTTTTTCCTTTCTAATATGTATTCAAAACAATTAACTTTCCTCTGAATACTGCTTTAGCTGAACTTTTATGTTTTCTATTTCATGCAATTCAATACTTTCTATTTTCACTGTGGTTTCTTAATTGACCTTTGGATTATTTGTGTTACTTAATTTCCAAATATTTGGATTCTCCCAAATTTCTTTCTGTTAACCACTAAAAATTAATAATTTTTAATTTACTTAAAACTACATTAGAATTAATTATAATGAACAATTTCTAATTTAATTTTGTTGGTCTGAGAAAACATATTTAAAGTGATTTCAATTCTTTCAAGTTTACTGAAACATTTTTGGGCCTAGAATGTGGTCTATTCTGGGGAATATTCTTTTTGTCCTTGAAAATAATGTGTATTCTGCTGTTCTTAGGTGGAGTGTCCTATAAATAAATGTCAGTTAGGTAAATTGATTGGTAATATTGTTCAAGTTTTCTATATCTGTATTGGTTTTCTGCCTAGTTATTTTATCAATGACTGAAAATGAGGTATTCACATCTCCATCTATAATTGTTGACCTGTTGATTTCTCCTTTCAATTCTGTTTGTGTTTGGTTCACATATTTGGGGCCTCTTATATTTCATGAGTATCCATTTATCACTTCCATATATTTGATCCTAGTATCATAAAATTTCCTTCTTTGTCACTAGTAATATTTCTTTTTTAAATATTTTCTCTTTTTAGTTTTTATTTTTAATATACATGTAATAATTGTACATCTTTATTGGATACAGAGTGATATCTTGATACATGTATACAATGTATAATAATCAAATCAGGGTAATTAGCATGTTTATTGCCTCAAACATTTATCATTTCTTTATATGGTGAATATTCAAAATTCTGTCTTCTAACTATTTGAAAATATATAATTAATTATTGTTAACTATAGTCACTTTACAGTGTTATAGAACACTAGCATTTATTCCTCCTATCCAGCTGTCATTGTGTATCTGTCAGCCATTCTCCCTATCCTCCCCTCCCCCTGCCTTTCCTATCCTATAATAACCACAATTCTACTTTCTATTTCTAAAAGCTCAACACTAGTAATATTTCTTGTCTTAATCTATATTTTGTCTCATATAATTATAGCCACTCTAGGTCTTTTATGGCTGCTATGTGCCTGGTATATTTTTTCTCATCCTTTTACTTTCAGCCTAATTGTGTCTTTAAATCCAAATTGTATCTCCTGTAAACAACATATAGTTAGATATTGCCTTTTTATTCTATTTGACAGACTCTGCTTTTTCACTGGAGTGTTTAATTCATATATTTTTAAAGATACTATTGATATAGTTAGATTTGTATCTGCCATTTTGCTCTTTGTTTTTCATATGTCTCATGTCTTTTTTGTTCTTCTGTCCTTCCTTTACTGGATTTTTTGCATTGAACAAATATTTTAATGTACCATTTTATTTTATCTGTTTTCTTAAATAACAGTTTTATTCAAATAATTCATATACCATGCAATTTCCCCATTTAAAGTGTAAAATTCAGTAGTTTTAATATATTCACAGAGTTGGACAGCCATCATCACAATCAATTTTAGAAAATTTTCATCACCCCCAAAAGAACCCCTGTACTCATTAGCAAACTCTCTTCATTTCCCCTAAAACTCTCCCTGCCCTAGACCTAGGAGACTACTAATCTATTTTCTGTCTCTACAGACTTCCTTATTCTGGGAAGAGTAAACATTGTCTCATTTTTTACCTTAGGAGGAAAGTAGTTATTTTTTCACCAGTAAGTATTATGTTAGGTGTGGATTTTTCACAGATGCCCTAAATCAAGTTGGGGAAGTTCTCTTCTAACTTCTTAAATGTCTTCACTAAGAAGAGTAAGTTTTGTCAAATGCATTTTTTATATCTATTGAGATGATCATGTGATTTTTGTTTTTTAGTCTATTACTATTTACACTAATTGATTTTGAGATGTTAAACTTTGTATTTCTGAAATAAATCCTACTTGGTACTGATATATAATACTTTTTTATATGTTGCCAGGCTCAATTTGATAGCATTTTGTTGAGGATTTTATATTTATCTTCACAAGAGCCGGTAGTTTTCTTTCTTTGTGGTATGTTTTTCTGATTTTGGGATTAGGATAATACTGGCCTCATAGAATGAGTTGGGAAGTATTTTCTGTCTTTCAAATTTTTAGAAGGGTTTGTAAAGAATTGGCATTAATTCTTTCTTAAGTGTTTGGTAGACTTTACCAGAGAAGCCATCTGGGCCTGGGCTTTTCTTTGTGAGTAGTTTTAATTTATCTATTCAGTCTCTTCTTAAATAAGGGCTGTCTGGAAAGTATCCACCCATGTAATATGAAAAATCTTATTATCAATGGCTGGTTACTTTCCGGACAGCCCTCATAAGTCTATTCAGTTTTTTTTTGTTGTTGTTGTTCTGAGTCAGTTTAAATACTTTGTATCCTTATTGGATTTTATCCACTTTGTCTAATTTATGAAATTTGTCAGCATACAGTTGTATGGGGAAAAGTTGAAAGCATTCCCACTCAGATCTGGAATAAGACAGGAATACCCACTGTCACCACTTCTATTCAACATAGTGCTGGAAGACTTAGCCAGAACAAGAGAAGGAAATTATGGGTATCCAAATGGGGAAAGAGGAGGTCTAACTATTGCTCTTTGCTGATAATATTAGCTTATATCGAGGAAATCACAAAGATTCTGCCAAGAGTCTCCTGGAATTGATAAATAATTTCAGCAGAGTTTCAGGTTATAAAGTCAGTGTATACAAATTAGTAGCATTCCTATATACCAACAATAGTCAAACTGAGAATCAAATCACAGGCTCAATACCTTTCACAATAGCTACAAAGAAAATACCTGGGGATATATTTAACCAAGGAAGTGAAAGATCTCTACAAAGAGAACTATAAATAACTGATGAAGAGCACTTTTTTTCTTGTAACAAAGTTAAATAATAAATAGTGGAATCAAGAATAAAAGTCAATTCTTCTGTATCTCAATATCCAGCTATAACCACTGCTAATTTCAATGTGAATATCCTTTCAGACTCTTTCAATTTATTACCATACAATTTTATATTAAGAGGACCACATGTTATAGGGCGTTTTACAACCTGCTTTTTGTATTCAACGATTTCCATACTGACAATTTCAATATCAGTATGAATAGATTTATATCATCCATTTTGATGCCTGAAGAAGATCCATTTTATGACACAGTTGTTCTAAAATTCATTACCCATCCCTTATTGAGGAGTTTTAAGATGATTTCCTCTTTTTTCCCTCATTTCATAAACAACAATATGATAAAAGTACATCTGTAGACATTTGTGAAGGTATCTCGTTAGAGTAAATTTCTACAGCAAATAATACCAGTTCTCAGGGTGTGATCATTTTGACTTTGGGAGTATTTTGTCAAATTGCTCTCCAATTTATAAGATATCCATCAATGCATAGGGTTGGCATTTCCCCATATTTTCACAAGCATGGGGCATCATTAATTACGTTCGTGTTTCCTAGGCAAAACAATTGGCATTGATAATGTATTCCTATTTTTGTTTGAATGTATTTGATCACTAGAACTATTGAACATGTTCCTTTGTATTTATTGACTATCTCTATCTCTTTTTCTCATTTTTATTTTTTGCTTCTTTTTGTCCATTGAGATTTTTCGTATTTGTTAGGATTTTGCCATTTGTCATATTAATATTTTATCTATTATCTCCATTGTAAACTTTTCCCATTATTTATGTCTTCAACTTTATAATGTTTTTCCTTTTATTCATGATTTTTTTAAAAAAGAAAACTATTTTATTGTTATGGTAGAGCATAGGCTTTGGAATGCTTAATGCTTTCCTTAATCTTAATGCTTAAGATTCTTAATGAATCTTAGCAATTATTGTTATTATATAATAACATCTTAATTACTTTTTAGCTCTGGTTTTTCACAGCCAGCCTCACCCTAAAATTTTGTGATATGCTAAATGTACTTGGTTGCTATAAGATTTTAAACATGTTTACCCATACTTTATTCCAGTATTTCTATAGTGTTAATATTCATAGACTTACATATTTAATTGATTTTGATTTCATTTTGGCGAGTGAGATATATATCAAGTGTTTATGTTTTTACAAATGGCTCATTTTGTTTATAACAAATTTTACTATAAAATTGCCAGATAATTTAATAATTTATTGCTTAGTATATGTTTCTTCATGTTAGATTGATTTCCCATATATAATTAGAAGTAACTCTGACTTCTCTATTTGGTTCTAGTAAGTCTGTCTACTGTGAATCATAATTATACTATTACTTTTTAATTATTGAAACAGATTAAATACATTTGTATGATCCTGTTTTCTCATCTATAAAAGTGTGAAAATAATAGTACCTATCTTAGAGAGTTGTTTGAAAATTAATGCACGCTAAATATATTGAATAATTGCTTGATACATGTAGATGTTTCAATACGTATTAGCTGTTACAGTCTTTCCCCTGCAAGAATAGTTTTATATCTAGACTGATGGATTGTTGTAATAAGACCCTCCAGTGAATCATAGTTCCCTGTGACCGTCCCCTTTGCAATGTGAATCAAGAGGTAGAATCCATTTTTCCATCTCTTGGATTAAGTGGACTTGTATTTGACTTGACCAATAGAATGATAGAAGTGACCTTGTGTGTTTAGTAAATTGGGTTTCAAGAGGCCTAAAGACACCTACTTTCATGCTACAGGAAATTTGGGAAATCCTGCCATATAGGATAACTGAGGTGCCCTGGGTGGTTGTTCTGGATAACCACCAGAAACATGATTAAAGCCATTTTGTACAATCTATTCTTTTTTATTTTATTTTTTTAAATTTATTTATTTATTTTTTCCCAAATTCTGTGGGTACAAATATTGTTAGGGTTACATATCTTGCCCCTTCCCCCCTCTCTACCCCACTCTGCCAGAGCTTCAAGCATGTCCAGACTTCAAGTGGTGCGCCCTGCACCCACCATGAAAGTGCATACCCTTCCCCTTCTCCCCCCTTCCACCTGTTCACCTCCCATTAACAATTTTTTTTTAATAGAGATCTCAATGCCAGCAACTACATGAGTGACCCCAGGTGAGCTTAGCAGCAGAACTACCCAGCTAAGCACAACTAAAATTGCAGAATTGGGAACAAATAAATGTTGTTTTGAGCCTCAGTTTTATTCCTTTGCCACAGCAGATAACACAGACACTAATCACTAATTTTAAATTTTAAAGTTAAATCATTGCCTCAATATCTCAATAATTGAAATTTTGCATTCTTTAACAGTGTTTTCTGTTCTTTTGTAATTTTTCTTTTTTCTTTTTTTTTTTTTTTGAGACAGGGTCTTACTTTGTTGCCCAGGCTAGAGTGAGTGCCGTGGCGTCAGCCTAGCTCACAGCAACCTCAAACTCCTGGGCTCAAGCGATCCTACTGCCTCAGCCTACCGAGTAGCTGGGACTACAGGCATGCGCCACCATGCCCGGCTAATTTTTTCTCTATATATTAGTTGGCCAATTATTTTCTTTCTATTTATAGTAGAGACGGGGTCTTGCTCTTGCTCAGGCTGGTTTCGAACTCCTGACCTCGAGCAATCCGCCCGCTTCGGCCTCCCGGAGTGCTAGGATTACAGGCGTGAGCCACCGCGCCCGGCCTTGTAATTTTTCTTTGAATCTAAACTTAGTCATTATTTTAACAACACAAATGTATATGAAGATATTAAAAAGATTGAAACAAAAATACCTAAAATAAAAATTGACAAATTATTCTTATGATCTGTGAACATTTTTTCTACTAATTACCTAGAGAACAGAGCTGTTTTTAGTACAAGTTTATCTGTGCTTCACAGTGAACCCAGAAGTCTTGGTGATCTGAAACTAAAAGATGTTCAATTCTTCTCCCACCCTGTTACCAGTCCCTAACCTCCCAGCCCCGCTATCAAGAAACCTGGGAGAAGTACCAAATAAATAATGCTATTTTGCACAAAGATTTGTGAGTTTTTATTTATAAGACAAATTCAGGATGATTACAAAAGAAAAATGCAACCCTCTGCTGCTTTAGGAAATATGCCAGAATAAAATATGATAATCAGCACCTCAAAATCAGTAGTTATTATATTCTTGTGGCCAAATCTATTAAGTTTTGTTTCTATATTATGCAGAAAAGACGTTCTGAAGTCCAAGATTTTAAGTATATTCACATGCAGTTTTTATTCTGGCACTGTGCCAGTTACTTGGTATGTGACATTTTATTTCAGAATTTAGGAAAAAGATTGAATAACAAACATTAAGAAAGTCAGGAATAAAATTAAGAAAACACGGAACACAGAAATTAGTGGGATTGCAATTTTCCTTCAAGTAGTTTCAGAAATAAAGACAATCAGAAAGACTGATCTCTATTTCTTGCCCAAGAAATAAAAAAAAAAAAAAAGAAAAGAAAGACTGATCTCTAGCATGTTTAAAAAGAAGAAAAACCTAGTAAACAAGAAAAATTAGTAATGATAAAGTTGTTTGGCAACAGCAGCAGAAAAGATAGTTCAGTAATTCAACCACAAAGATAAGGCATTTTAAGTTTTTGTGTTGGTTAAAAAGGCTGAAATTAAATCCCCCAACTAAAATATTTCACATTTCTCCACTTTTCCTTAGGAGAATTCTCTTGCATAGAGAAATGTTTAAAATAATAGTGAATGCATTTCTGTTCTTTATGTTAGATTTTGTCATTTCTTATTATTTTTCTGGATGTCAATCATGGGAAAGTTCTTTTTGTAATTTATCTGACAAAGTACCAGCCCAGATTCTTCTAAATTGAGATGAGATGATAATGTTTTTTTCCAATCCTACCAAGAAAAACCTTTAGAGGACCACAAGGTAATTTGATGATTTAATTTATTTTCTATCACAAATGCGTTTCCTGGCAGTACATAGCGTAACACTCTACCCTTTCTGTTCTATTCACTTAACATACTAAGAGGGATTACCAGTAAGACAGAGGCCAAGCAATTGTTGCAGTCTATCAAGCAGTTGGGTCTTCCTTCCCCATTCCTACAATAGCTTTCTTGATCTGTGCATAGTGTTCATCACGTACATGGTGTAGCACTTAGTTCTCAGGCCTTTGCTTGTATATGTGTGTGCTTGTGTGTGTATGAAAGTGTATGTGTGTATATATCTAGACCAGCATATAATAACTCAGAAAAATTTTATGATAACTTAGATGTATATAGAATTTTATATTTTGCAAAGTTCTGTAACATCAACCATCTCATTTTACACTCACATGTATTTGAGTTTGGAAATGCAGGAATTAACTGCCTCACACTATGGAGAAATAACCATGAACAAGAGAGGCTAAGTGACACATCCAAGGTTAAGGAGGAAAGGAAAAACACAGATGGGAAGCCTGAATCCCTGACTAACACTCTTTACTCAATGCGATGCTGGCCCCAGTTCAACAGAAAATATATTTTAATGCCCAATGAATGCAACTGAAGAATGCTACTCTATTCTTTACTATGTTTTTGAGGTACATTTTCTTGAGAAACATTTCAAATATAAGCTAGGTAGCATTATATAGGAATACATAATAATTACATTTCATTAGTCTGCCAGGTGCAGTGGATTGCACCTATAATCCCAGCATTTTGGGAGGCTGAGGTGGGTGGATTGTTCAAGCTCAGGAATTTGAGTCCAACCTGGGCGACATAGTGAGACCCTGTCTCTAATAAAAAAATTAATTAATATATAACATATATTTTATTATTCTGATGGCTGTTAAAAAAGAGGCTCTAGAATACCACTGATTTATGCAATTTTGAAAAAGAATTCTGGAATAGCCTGCTGTATCCCTCCCTTCTAAACACACACACACACACCACACTATACATTGTGTGCCAGATGTTAAGAATTAATTAATGAAGTCTTTTATGGTTAAATATTCAACCAAATACCTATCTAATTTAGTCTAAAGTAAAAATGACAGAGTTCATGTTTCCCCTACCCCTCACTTTATCTATAAATCTACATATAGTTATCTCCTTAGCCAAATGCCCCAACTCATGACTACTTCACTGAGAAAAGATCTATTTCCTACTCTTCTGGTCAATGTCTCAGGGCTCCAACATTTGCAAACTTGATTTTCTATGCTCCTTTTGCCAATTGTTTTCTCCATAGATATGGCTAATGGGAGGCAAAACCAGGTTTGTGGAGGACTAGGAGAGGGGAGCCAGGTTATTTCTTTGCCTTCTACATCTTTGCCTCTACATCTACTCGCCATCAAATTGATACTGACTGATTAAAACTATGGTTTTCAAATGGTGGCAATGCTCACCAGGGATTTGGGGGGGGCCCAATCTTAGGGTGGTGGTGAGTATTTTGGAGGGGAAGGGCATAACTCTAACCTTTCTTAGGGAGAGGCAAAGACATAAAATGTAACCAAAATGTAAAAAAAAAAAAAAATCAAAACCCAACTTTTTATCGGGTGGTGGGCAGGTGGGAGGGGGGAGGAGGAAAGGGGTGTATGCTTCCATAATGTGTGTGATGCACACCACCGGGGGATTGGACACATGGGGGGAAGGAGGGGGGCAGGGGCAATATTTGTAACCCTAACAATATTTGTACCTCCATAATATGATGAAATAAATTAAAAAATAAAAAAATAAATAAAATAAAAAGAGGCCTCAGAGGTCTGCCTTGTCCCTTTGTACCACGTGAAGACAGTGAGAAGTTGCTTTCTATGAACCAGGAAATTGGCTCTCACCAGACATCAAATCTAGTGTCTTGATCTTGGGCTTTCCAGCTTTCAGAACTGTGAGAAATAAATTTGTATTGTTTATAAGTGACCTTTTTTATTATAGCAGCCTGCATGGACTAAGATACTAACGAAAATTTTAAAAAGTACAGCTAATAGCAGCAACAAATAAATTTTCTGCTTAATCATAGAGAATCTCATGAAATATGCGAGGTATAGGTATTTTCAAGTTTCTGCTTAAGTCAATGCAAAAGAACCAAGAATCAAACGTATTACTTTCTTTGATGTTGTAGATCACCTGTAGTTCAAGGGAGGAAAAGCTTCCCAAATTAAAAAAAAGATAAATTTAATTCTGAAGTTTAGGAAAATGATATTCACCTAACATCTTAAATAAAACATAACCAAATTCTCTTAGGCAATTATAAGGGAACATGTATAAGCTTTCATTTTTATGTAGATGGTTACATTTAACTTGCAAGAGACCGTGGAATAGTCAGTGTGTTCTGAGACATATGTCTTTGTTTAATTGTTTTAACTGCTCTTTTTCTGTTTTCCATGATTATTGGGAAAATATCATCAATCAGTCAGGGTCATGGAGCTTATCTAAAATTGTGGAATATCTACTCTGACAGGTTTATGTGACCACTATGTTAATATAAATAAATAAATTTATTAAATTGACAATTTCAGGCAAATGTGCATTGAGGTAAAACCAAAATTATCTCTCTGAGTCAGTGCAGCTATTACTTAGCAAATTTTATTGACCTTGAAAAAAATCACAATTTGCCAACAACAATGGATCTCTAATTAAAAAAAAGATTTTCAGGAAGAAAGCCAACATTAATGAGCGCATTTATCAAAATTGTCTATCAAACTAATATTAGCTGCGTGTGAAAATGAGTCAATTAGGAAAAAATGTAATGTTTTAATGATACATAGTTTATAAAATAAGAAAGTAGGTCTAGGACTTAGACAGTTTTGTATTCCATCATTATAAAAATGTAGTAATGGAAAAATATGTTTAAAGGTGACAGAACTATAACAGAAACTTTAAAATTTTATATGAGAAGGAGTAAATTAATATAAGGATTATTCATTTATTTAAACTAATAGAATAGTTTTAGAGTAATTGTAGGATTACAGAAAATCAAATGCAAAGTACACAACATTCCCATATGACTTCTCTTTCCCCTACATATAGATTCCCTTATTATAAACATCTTGCATTAATGTGATACATTTGTTACAATTGATGAACCAATAGTGATACATTATTATGAACTCAAGTCTGTAGATTATATTAGGGTTTACTCTTCATGTGGTACATTCTACCAGCTTTGACAAATGTAGAATGACATGTATCTACCATTACAGTATCATACTGAGTAGTTTAATTGTCCTAAAAATGCCCTGTAACCCCATTCATCCCTCCATTCCTTTTCCAAAGCCCCTGCAATCACTGATCTTTTTATTGTCCCTATAGTTTCCCTTTTTCCAGATGGCATATAGTTGGAATCATATAGTATGTAGCCCTTTTATCCTCTTATCTAGCTGTAATTTTGCATTCTTTAACGAATCTCTCCCTATCTCCTCCTTCCTTTTACCCTTCCTAACCTGTAGTATCCTCTGTTCTACTTTTTACTTCTAAACTCATTTCTATTTATTGCCAAATAACATTCCACTGTATAGATGTACCATAATTTATTTGTTCACTCACCTACCGAAGGACGTCTTGGTTGCTTCCAAGTTTTAGCAGTTATAAATAAAGCTGCAGTAAACATTTATGAGCAGGTTTTTGTGTGGACATGTTTTTAACTCATTATGTATTTATTTATTTATTTTTAACATGACAATTTTATAAAATTTTATGCTAAAAATTAAAAAATTTCAACTAAATTGACAAATTCCCAGAAGTATATATATTAGTAAATCTACCTGAAGAAGAATTAGTAGATCTGAATTATCCTATAATTACTAAATTTAAATTAGTAGTCAGAGATATTCCCACTAAGGAAAATCCAAGCACAGCTTCCCTATCAAGTTCAAATTTACATTCAAGGAACAAATAATTTTAATCTTAATCATATTCTTTCAGGACACTAAACATTTATTTATAAGACTAGTATAATTTTAATACTAAAATTCAGCAAGATAGTAAGGAAAGAAAAACATAGGTATATTTGATTTATGAAACATAGATACAAAGATTATAAATAATATGGTAACAAGAAGAATTTAGAACATATATAAATGATAATGTTATACTCTACCATGGCAAAGTAAGGTTTATCTGAGGAGGTAAGGTTGTTTTAATCTCAAAAATTAAATTAATATAATTTTCCATAGGTAAAGCATATAATATGATTGCCTCAACAATTGCAGATAAAACACTTGATAAAATGTAATATTCATTGATATTGATATTCTTGGAAAATTAGAAACAGGAGAGACTCCAAACCAACAATGAATTTTAAATGTAGTGACAATACTCAGAAGTTCCTAAGTTTAGGAAGAAGATCAACGTCCCACACCACTTCTTTTATTTAATATTTTACTAGTGTTTGTCTTAGATAGTGAGGTATGACAAGTAAAAGAAATAGGTGTATCAGGAGTAGAGAAAACAAAGTAATAAAAAAAATATTATTTGAACATGATATGGTTGTGTACAAGGAATAACCAAAAGCACCTACAAATAAATTATTTGAATTAATTAAAGGGTAAGGCAAAGTTTCTGGATAAAAGCCTCCACAGTAAAATAGTTATGTCACTATGTAGCAGTAATAAGTAGTAAGAACACACACCAAAAAATATAAAGAAATAAGTTATAATAGCACGAAACATACAAACTATATAAAAACATATCTAGTAAAATATGTTCAAGAACTCTGTGAGGAAATTTAAAAAATTTTCTGAAAGACATTAAACAATACATAAATGAATGGAAAGATAAATTAGGTTAACTTATTTTACCTCCAAATGCTTTTAGATTTAATACAATCCTAGTCAAAATCACAGCATGTTCTTTTCATAGAAATTGATAAGCTGATTCTAAAACTTCCATGTAAATTCAAGAGGGTACATATAACTAAAGACAGTCTTGAAACTGGAAAATTAGTTGCAAAGAATTGCTCTATTGAATATCAAGAATTATTACAAAGCTCTAAAAATTAAGATAATGGATAATGTGGGATGGGCACAGAGATAGGTTAATGAAATAAAATGGAGAGCCCAGGAGAAAATGCACACGCACCCACACACAGACACAGACACACACACACACACACACACACACACACACACATATATATGTATATATATATGACAGAGGTGACATGACAGATTAGTGAAGTTTCTTCTATAAATATTGTTAGCACATGAATATATGAATGACAAACTGAAATCCTACCTTACATCATACATAAAATCAATCCGGGTTGACTTAAAGACCTAAATGTGAAAAGGCAAAACTGTCAAGTTTTTAAAGATAACACATAAAAATATCTTCATTATGTCAGAGTAAGGAATAATATATATCTACAGACTTCAAGTTGGAAGATAAAGAAAGGAAAAACTGTAATAGACATAATAATAATCACTGAATTAAATGTTGTTCTTTTTTTTTTAAAATACAGCCACTATGTGGTATACTTTAGCATTTTTTTCTTAAGAAAATATGAAGTACTTCAAATATAAAATAGTATAGCAGCAATATTTTCTTTGTGTTGTCTAGTGAGAAATACAAAATTTGTAAAAATCCCTTTTTATATGCATAGTGGTAAACTTATATAAATACCTGTGCTTATCTTTAAGTGCTTATCTTTAAGCACTCTTTGTTTTTTTACTTAATATAATGGTTTCTATTTTATTATTCAAGTAATATCACAAGTTGACATTTTATTGTTAAAATTTAAAAATAAAAATATGTGGGAAGAATGAGAAATAATAAAAATGGCAAATGAGATGTTTGTGCACCTTTGGGAATTTTCTAAGGAGTAAAACATCAAATATGACTCACTTGGTTTAATGATTACCTTCGCTTATAAAAGACTACCAGAGTTCAAGTTATTTCTTCATAAAATATTGGGCTTTGTAGCAAAAATTTTAGAGATAATTATTTTTATAATATGTGCAGATTAATGATACAAAAGTTGCATTCTTAAGAAACTGTGTGTCATCAAAAACAATTTTTAATTGGGGAAAGGGAGGATAAAGACTAGGGAGTTTCAATCTTGCAATAACAAAGTGAATTTTACTTTAAGGAATTTCAACCGTAATCATGTTTTTAGAGCTGTTATGGACTTAATGTTTGTGTCTCCTTTCCAGTTCATATGTTGAAACCCTAATCCTCTATGTGACAATATTTAGAGATAGGCCCTGTGAAGAGTGATAAATGTTAAATGAAGTCGTAAGGGTGGGACCCTAACCCAATAGGAGTGGTGTTTTTATATGAAGAGGAAGAGATACTTGAGCTCTCGCTTTTTCCTCCATATGAGGACAATGAGAAGGTGGCTGTCTGCAAGCCAGGAAGAGAGCCCTCACCAGGAACCAAACTGGCTGTACCTTGATCTTGGACTTAGAAGCCAAGAACTGTGAGAAGAACTGTGACAACATAAATTTGTTATTTGAGCCACCTGGTCTATGATATTTTGTTATAGTAGCCTGAGCTGACTAATACAAGAACTAAAAGTGCATAGCTATAAAAGCTGAACATCTCTGGCTAAATGCAACATTTATGATGCCTGCTATCTGCTCCATAATAATGGCCTTTTCTTCTCTGTCACTATCAGCAATATCATTAGCATAGTTTATTACAATCAACATTTCTTCCTTATTTTATCATTATTTTATTAATTAGCCTTTGCCATTTAACTAATTACTCCAAAACTTAGTGAATTAAAACAACTTCCATTTATTTCGCTCAGAATTTTGTTGATCAGCATGCTGATCTTAGCTGGGAAGTTCTTCTAGTCTTCTAATTCTTCTGTACTTAGCTGGTCTCCCTCATGGGTTGGTGGTCATCTGAACACCGGCTTGGCAGATCTGTTTCTGAAGCATATTTGGTGATTAGTAGGGACAACAAAGGTGGTTGTGCTTCATGTCTCTCACGCTATAGGAGGCTGGCTTGGACTTGTTCATATGGCAATTCCAGTATTCCAAGAAGCCAGACTAGGCCCAGGCTCAGGACCTGCATTCTGCTCCTTCCACCTTGTCTGTTGGCTAAAGCAAGTCAAAAGACGAGGCCAGATTGAAAGGACAGAGAAACATCTCACCTCTTGCTGGAGAAAAAGGCAAAGTACTGTGACCATTTTGCAATCTACCAAAATTAAAGTATACATAAGATTGCTCAGATAGCATAGCTGTATTTCGAAGGCAATGTTGGTGCTCTCTACTGAAAGCCGTGGCAGGGACAACCAGTAGTAATCCAAGGTAGTAAAAATTGCCTTTCTAATTAGTTGATAGCATTATAGTCCATTCAGGTTATAAAAATCTTCCAGAGACATAAAATCTTAGCTGCTGAAGGGTGGCAGTTCTTGCTATTCTTTTGTGAATCACCCTTATCCCTTATCATGACCCTTATCAGAGGCAATGAACTTTTCTTTTTTGCTATACTACCATTTATTTCTTTGTTACATGAAGTCATCTTAAATAGGTTTCCCTAGGCTACTGAGCATTTTCAGGAAAGTTCCATAATCAACATAATAAAAGAAAAGTCGATTTTGAAGCTGAAATAATAAAGCAATATAAATTTTTCCTCAAATCTTCTCATGTGGCTAGTTCTTTCCCTGCCCTTGGATGAAACCTCAAAGAAGTTCTATAGGTAATAGAAATCCTCTAGGCTTTCTAACCCCTAAAATAGTTTTAGTTTAATAATTAGCATGTTCAGTACCAAGTAGTAATAAAAACTCCAAACTTTATTCTGGGGTAAATCTTCTCTCCTTGCATTGATCAGGATAGATAAGGTTATGTTGTGGTTATAGAAAACCCTAAATAAGTCTTGATTTTTTTTGTTGTTGTTGTTATTTATTTACCCTAAATCCTCTCAGGACCAGGGACCAAATTACTCCAAGGCAGTAACTTCCTCCTGTAATAACTGAGCAATCAAAGCCACTTTGCTCTTGGGGTACTGTCTTCTTACCATGGGGCCTCCTTGTTCCTATGAAAGAGGGAAAAGCAAAGAGTCGTCTAGGGACTTCTCAGTGCTGTAGCCTGGAAGTGACGCACATCATTTCTACCCACATTTCAATAGAGCAAGTAGCCACATGCTCTACCTAACTGAAAGGGCCTGGAAAGTATAAGTCTTTCATAATCTGAAAAAGGAAATACAGTGCTATTGGTGAGCATGAGTACTATGTTCCACACCTCTCTCCCAGCTTGCGTCTGCTCGGGATAGGAGATGCAGTCAGTTTTTTATTTTATTGCCTCATATTTCTGTCCCTACCTCTCTTCCCTGAAAGCCTTAAAATCAGGGTAAGCTGCCACCAATCCTCCCAGATAGAATAGGGAAGAGAAAGGAAAAGTCAGGGGCAGGAAAGTTCTTACTTTACTAGTGCTACTGTGAGTAGACATAATACTTTCTGGTTTGTCTAGTCTTTTAAAATGGATATTTTCTCTTGTGGTATGTTCCATAGGGACTTTGGCTAGTCCCTCCATTACTGTGTATTGCTCATTGGCTATTTGTTGATGTTTTCCCACCAACTATTTACAACTCCTAATTGTCTACTTACACCAAGGTCTCTACTACAGTTCCTGGACAAAGAAATTTTAGATAATTGAAATCTGATGCAAGCCCACTTTTCTCTTAGTTGAGAGGAAACCCATACATTTGACTTGTCTGTAGAATGAGTTACATCCCAGATTGATGTGCTGACTTAAAATCATAATATCCATAAATTTTAAAAGGAGAACTTTTTTTTTTATGAAGGGTTGCAACCTACAGGCTGGGAAGCAGAGCCTCCTAGCTGAAACCAAAAGCAGGTGATTCAGCAGAGGGTGGGCGAGACAGGAGTTGTATGCATAAACAAGTTGGCTAAATATATCTATTTAACATGTTATAGGTGGAACTATGAATATTCATGAGGAGGGTTTGTACACATGTGCGGTGAACATATATACATACTTCCCATGTTCACATTGGAATAGAGACAATCTTAAAATGGAGTAAAATTAGACTCTATATGTCAAAAGGTGAAACAAAGGATGCAAATGTGCTTTGGGAACAGCTTCTATAAATTGGCCAGAACCAGTCCATGGTCAGTGGTCATTTACCAGAAAGGAGTGCATTGTTGAAATCTCAAAACGGGAGAGCAATCTGGTTGTGGCATCAGGTGGTTGGTCAAAGGCCGAGGGGCCTTCTGTACTTTCTTTTCCATGGCTGGTTTCTATCTAACTCTTTGGAAAAAAGTCTGGTTATGGTTAGTGAGGAAGGGGATGTACTAAGGTGTGACCAACCTCCTATTTTCTCTTTGGCCAAGAGGTTGGGAGGCTTAGGATTTTTATTTTTATTCCACAGAAGCCATATTCTCTGCTGCTGCCATTATCCACTTTACCTACCTTTAAGTCTTTAAATTCCTCATGTCTAGGTTAGACATAAGTCTCCTATATTCCCTAAGCTTTAAGAGATATAAAGCAAGTTTTCAGAGTTTTACTCTTAGAACCCTCCTAATTGGTTTTATTCTCCCATACTCATTCATCTTGTGTCATAGAGTAGTCATATATGTAGATACACACACACACACACACACACACATATATACACAGACACATACATATATTTATATATATGTCTAGAAAGTATCCAGCCATGTAATATGAAAAATAGAAACATTTACTGAAGAAGATACAAAATACAAGAAACATCCTACAGAGCACAATGATGCCTCAGTCCCCTTCAAGGTAGGCACCTGGGGACCTCACACAGTTCTAGCTTCTCTTATCCTAACCCGTACACATTCAACATTCTCAGGTGTTCTGCTTGTTACAGGCCTTCCAGAACGTGGATCACTTTAAACTGATTCTCAACCGTCTTTGAAGCATTTGTGCCATACTTTTATTTGTGCTGCACTCATTGCATTGTCCCCCAAAGCCTTCTGAATCATCTGAATAGTTTACACAGAGGAACGTTCAAGCTTAATGCAAAATTTGATGTCAAATTGTTGCTGTACTCACTCAGTCGTTTTGAATGCAGTAGCCACACAGTACTCATGCTCACTCAACGGCGTCTAGCGCCCCACTGGCTAGAACAGTGAGGTCGTCATTGTTCATGCATGAGCACTACAGTCCACTATCCTTGGCTGCCAGGTTACATCTATGTCTCATAAACCATTCTCGTTATATTAAAAATGGCTGGCTGCTTTCCAGACAGACATCACATATATAAAAATTAAAAATAAATTGAATCCTATTACTGCCTTCTTAAGATCCTTCAATGGCCTTCCATTGTACTGAGAAGAAAATTAAAAGTATTTATCTTGTCCTCAAAAGTTCTGTCTGACATAGTCCTTGCCTACCTTTCTAACCTTGTCTTATATCAGTGGCTTTAAAATTTTTGTACATTAAAATCACATGGTATTGTCAACCTAAGGGAAGAAACTGAGGCAAAATTAACATAAGTACAGTTTATTTGGGCCCAGGTTGAGAACTGCAGGCTGGAAGACAGACTTAAGTTACCCTGAATATTTGCTTCAATTAGCAGCAGTTACAAGTGGATTTTTAAAGGAAAAATAAGGGGCAGTTATTAAATTGTTTGCCAAAAATTTGCATTAGTTTTTTATAATAATATAAGCTATTGATTGGCTATACTTTTTTTTAATATATATTATAAATTCCATGAGCATGAAGATAATGGGTGAGGGGTACATTGTGCAACTTGTGATTACATCTTAGGTAAGTTATCAGCTAGTCTGGGAACTACAGGGTAGGAAAGGAAAAACAAAATGCTTTTAAAAAATTATCCCCAGGCACTGCTTCAGGGAACATGACAGAAGTTTCACTCTCATGTCTCTCTGGGCCTGATAAATTTTGCATACTTCACCTTCCTCTGACTGCTCTGAGCCACTTTTCTTTCTTATTGTGCTTTACAAAATCCTGACACCCAGGTTGCACACTATGCCACTCATATCAGAATGTCAGAGGGTAGCAGTTAGGCATCATTATTATAAAAAGTGTATGCATATGATTCCAATGTGTAGCCAAATTTGACAACCGCTGTTTCACACCATTTTTCCTTGCTCATTATGCTCTAGTTTTACTGGTGTTCTTTAGGTTTCTTAAAGATATTGTGATATAATAACCAGTATATATGATCTTTGTCCTCATTTCCTGGCACACAGTTTCAAAAACCCTTGGAATTTCCTGAGTGATGGGAGTATCTTTGTAATGCTAATGAGGATACTTCTGTGGGCTCCTAGATAGCTTCAGGAGCCAGGCTGGTCCCTGGAAAGGATGAGAGCATTGGAACTTTGATTTAGCTCAACCTCTTGGGTTGACAGAAGACTAGGGATTGAGTTCAGTCACAAGGCCAGTGGTTTTGTTAGGTAGATAGTAAGGGATTCTGATCTCCTAGGGATGAAAGTGTGTGCTGTTGCCCCCATCTTGGTCCTGCCCAACCCTAATTCTCCATACTTGGGGCAGGAGAAGAGGGAATACCCTACAAATCTGCCAGTCAGAACTTGGTACACCAGCTGCAAAAGAATGCAGAAGACTCTCTAGCCCATGGGCCAATCTACATGGTTACCATAAAGTCCAGAAAGTGACCTAGAATCCACATATGTAGTTAAGGCTCAGGTCATGTGACTCCCAATTGTCTAATCAAAGTGGTTCCATAGTGACCTTTGAACCACAGGGGAGGTTCCTATCTGGACACTATAAAATAAGACACAGACTATAGCCAAGCTCTCTCTCTTTGCTCTTCTTTTTGCCTACCCTGCTGTGACAGTGGGTCTGGTCATCATCCATGGCATATGTACCATGCTCTGTAAACCTGTATCTTGCTCTTGCCATGTAATCCTATCTTTCTCCTCAACAAGCCTCATTTTTGTGCTTGCCTAACTTTGACATGTCTGGTCATTCTGCCATGAGCATGCCCAGAATCAGTGGTTTCAGACTGAAACCTAACAGTTTAATCAGTCACATCCACTTGTTAGGTAGACAGCCAAGGACCTCTGGCCTCTCCTGGGGACAAAGCCAGGTGCCCTGAGCAATTGCTCCATCTGGGGGAAGAGGGAATGCCCTATGTATCTGCCAATCAGAACTTAGCGCACCAACTGCAAAAGAATGCAGAGGATTCTGTAGCCGTGGGCTAAGCAGCACAGGTACAATGGGGTCTGGAAGGTGACCTAGGACAACCTAAGGCTAATTACCATGTCATTAGCTTAAATCTATATTGTGGTTCACCCCCACAATTGGGCTTTCATAGAGGTTCATGGGAGATCTACATGTGCAGTGAGGTTCAGCTCATATAACTTCCAACTGTCCATCAAAGTGGTTACATGGTGAAATCTGACCCACAAGGAGTGCCCAATCCAGACACTATAAAACAAGACCCCAGACTGTGACCAAGGCCTTTTTGTTATGACAAGGGGCCCATTTGTCATCTGTGGAGAATGTATCTTACTCTTGTTCTGTAAGCCTATATTTTGCTCTTTTTGCTCGATACTCCTATCTTTTTCTCCTCAATAAACCTTGTTTCATACTTACCTTACTTTTGGTGTGATTGATCGTTCTTTAGCCAAGGGCACACCAAGAACTAACATTTCAGACTGCTGACCTGACATACTTAATGTAACCCCAATATAAATTCTGGTCACTGGAGCTTAATGGAGCTGGTTGGTGAACATGTTAATGTGCCAGGAGGGTGATACGCCCTGACTCCACTGAGAGAGGGCATGGAAACTCTGCATGCATGGACCCTTCAAGATTTCACACAAGGTTTATTTTTTATAATAAAACTATAATTCTAAGTTTTTGCTTACCTGAGTTCATTTTGTGAGTCATTCTAGTGAACTGTCAAACCTGAGGGGGTTGTGGGAAATCCTGGATTTGTAGCCAGTTGATCCCATGTGCAAATGTCTCCTGAAACTTGGAATTGGCATCTGAAGTGAGGGCAGTCTTGTGGAGAACTGAGCCTTTGATTTTTGGAGTCTGATGCTAACTCCAGTTAGACAGCATTAGCATTGTATTGCAGTACACTGAGTTGGAACCAAGCAGTGTAGTATAGGTACCCAAATCATTTGCAATCGAAGGACCTTGATATGCTTTTTCTCTATATATAATATCCTTCAACCATTTTTCACTTAACTGATATTCTAATCCTTTATATACTGCCATAATTATATCATCAGAATGCCCTTTCCTCTCATAATATTCTTTTACTTCATAGAATTTACTGTACTTTATATGTGTATTTGTATATTGGTCCACTTCACCAGACTGTTGAATTCTATGAGACTATAAATCACATTTTTTGCTGTTTACCATTGTATGTTCAGGGCCTAGCAAAGGGTCTGAGGTTTAGGCACTCAGGAATTTCTTTTTCTTATAGATATTTGATCCAATCTTTAGTCGTTAAATGAATACATTTTTTTCCTACTCAGGAAGCGCCTCCAGATTTAGAATTATATACTGAAAATAGCATGAGATTTCTTGTTTTACAAAGCTTGTTTTAAATTTTATCGATATTACTTAACTAGCCTGTGAAAACTCAGGTAAATTTGGTCAACTTTTATGAATCTGAATTTCCTCCTCTCTAAATTGGACATAGCAATTCTTATCTCACAGGGTTATTATGAGAATCTAGGAAAATAACAAGATAAAGCCTCTTACAACGTACTTTAAAAATATCTAGTTTCCATTTTCCTTTGTAACCTTCCAGGGATGAAAACTTCCATGTTCTTCTTGGTTCTATGGACATATATTTATCTTCATATTCATTCTCTTAGTTCTACACTATTTCCCTCAAAGCTGCTTTTCCTCTATCTTCCAAAGAAGGAACAAGCTCATTAGACATCTGGATCCCACCCTCAGTGGGCTGGGCTGGTGGTGTCCACTTGGAAGCTGTCTAGTGACTCAGGTCCACCTTGCCAGTGCTTCCTGAAGAAGATGGCTCCACCTCAGTCATTCCACATTGCATTTCTCACTGGAGCAAAAACTTTTTGTGACAGCCCCAAATTGCTTTAGATCACTTATTATTATGTAAAACATACAAGTAGGTATTAACTCCTTATGCATAGAGTTCTTCAGTAATTATACAACCAAAATCACATTGTTAAATATAATTAAATCCAAAAACCAAATTTGAATTTACAGCTTAAATTTCATATGAGGATAATGTGTTTTTTTGGAACTAAATAGCCTATGTTGATTTTAAGGAGAGAAACTGAATACATCCTGTGTTTAACTTCATGTTGATTGGGTCTTCTGGTTTTGCCCATGATAGACTATGGAGTAATATTTTTTGTTACACTGATTATATTTTTCTTTTCAATAGTGAACATACCTTTAATTACCAATTGTTTGTTTTGTTGGGCAAATCAATATAAACATGTATTTCTCTAAATAATGCCAACAAAGAAAAATGCTGGTAAACAAAAAGTCGTCTTTCTTGCATTTATATTGCTGACAAAATATTGCAAGTTGCCATGCACAGTGATAGTATCACCACAAAACAACATGAATGTGGTGCTGCCCTCCCAGAGCACAGAAGCATTCTGGTTTGGCATGCCCACAAGGCCACGTTCCACATGGTGAAAGTAGTCCCTACCCCACCCCTTACTCTTTTTGCGCCATGGTAACGTTTTACTCACACACCATGCCCTTATGCTATTTGGCCTTCCTTTGGTCCTATTCCTCTTCTAAATAAACTCTAAATGTGACTACTGAAGTCACTTGGAAGACTTCTGTTGTAAGATGTTCATTTAGATCAGGGGTCTGGCCTGTAGACCTAATCTGGTTCCCCACACACTTTTGTAAATAATGTTTTATTGTAACACAATCATAGCTAATTGTTTTTATTACTGGCTATGTCTGCTTTCCTGCTATAAAGACAAAGTCAAGTAGTATAGAAAATTGTGTAGATCACAAAGCCAAAAATATTTACCATCTAGCGCTTTACAGAAAAAGTTTGCTGACTCTTTGATTAGATGACCAAGATTATCACTGAAATAAAAGCACACTTGTATAAAGATAACAGAGAATATATCTGTGTATCTCAGGTTTGGAAATCTTCGTTTATTTCCTTGGAAAAAAATTGGTTTTGAAATGCTCAGAGCAATCTGAGCTATGAATCACTCATTAAAGTTTAGATGTTTCTGGTCTCATTCCTCTATACTCCCCTGACACCTACACAGACCACTGCAGAGCACTTCATCACACTCTTCTATTGATATTATCCTGCGGCTCAGACAACTGACATAAAACAGCATAAGGAGCAGACATTGTTATGAAAGATTATCAGAGCAGTAGGGAGAAACTATTTATGTGAAGATACTTGTGAAACTCAACAGCTTATTTTCTAACTTCCTGTGAAGGAGACTCTTAGTGCTTGACTCTTACTTGAGACATGCTTGCAGAAAAATCTTTCAGAATCTTCCCTTTACATTTAGCTAAACGCAAATTTGTGAGAGGGTTTATGCTGATCTTGTGAGGTAATAGGATGATATTTTGGCCTTTATTTTTGAAAATTTTTCTCAAATAAAATATATACTAATCTCAGGGCTTGCTTTAAACCTGCAATTTTTTTTTTTCAAGATCAAAGGAATATTGGCATTATTTGTTGGCAAAAAGTGAAGTGACTTTCCAGGCATCAAAGCTGTTTAAAGTGTTTTGAAAATACAATTACACTATTCATCCATTTTCCCTTTAGAACCAGTGCATAATGCATGCCAGTTATTGTACTGTGCCTTGGATGGGATGTTAAGATGTAATCTCAGCTGAAATAAATTGAAGTCCCTCATTAGATATTGAACAGTAGCATGAGGGAAATTGGTTTCCTTTAATCTTCCACATAAGGAGGCAATCTCTTTATATGCAAGTAAAGGATTTTGCATATTGATTGTATTTTCTGATGATGAACTTACACATTTATAGGCTAAATGACATTCTCTAGAAAGAAGGCACATAGTAAATATCTATTTTCATAATTTCCTCTAACACATTACTACTCCAGCATGCCAAACACTACATTAGAACAATTCTATCATCTTTTCCCATCCTAATAGTACTATTATCTTATATTGGTTTAGGCTTCCACAAATGCATATGTAACTATTACCATTCAAATAAAACAGCAAGGAAACCCTTGTCTTTTGTGTCCGGTGTAAAGTCTCATCCTGTTCTTGAGGGGATAGGGTGACCAACTTGCTCTGGTTTGCCTGGACTTTCTCAGTCATAATGATGCAAATTTTAGCTCAAGGAAACTGTAAGTCCTAGGCAAAACGGAGGGTCAGTAAGTTGAGGTTACCAAATAAGTAATTGTTTCATTTTAAACATTTTTAAACATCCCCCCATTTGTTTAATTAAACTCTCTGTCTCTCTCTATAGATTTATTTATTTATTTATGCATTTTTAATGATTCATTTCAGAATAGGTGGGAGACACTATGCCCCTTTACTTCTAAAAATTCAGTAATTATTTCCTAAGAACAAGTATAGTCTCTTTCACAATATGTTCAATATATTTATTAAAATCAGGAAATTTGGTGTTTATGAAATACTCTAATCCACAGTACATATTCAAATTTCATTGAATGTCTCAATAATATTTTTGATAGCTTCCCAAATGCTGGTCTAGAATCTAATCCAAGGTCATGTATTCTACTTAATTGTTAGTCTTCTCAGTCTTCTTTAATCTAGAAAAATTTATATACTTTCTCTGTGTTTCTTGTTCTTGGCATTTTTGAAAAATATTAATATAAGCCTATTGATGTGTAAAATGTCCCTCAATTTGGTTTTGTCTAGTTTCTTCATGATTAGATTTAGATTATATAGTATTTAGGTAGGTATGTATTATATAAAAAGACTTACGATGGATTGTCCCAATATTGGTGATGTGGCGAAATGTTTTAGATTTTCACCCTCTAGTTTTAGTATTTATTGAAAATTTTCTGATGTCATCATTCCTCTCATATTAGTTGCCATTCTGTTGTCATTATAAGAAAGCCCTTGCACACACTTTTTAATTTATAAGGAAGCACTTAATTCAATGGGAAATTTATTGTTATACTTGTCCTATATCCTAGATTTATTATCTGACTCATCAGTGATTCCACTGAATAACATTCCATGTGAAATGTGGTGATCTCAGGCCCTTGAATTCCTAAATTCAGAGGCAAAATCCATCTAGTTCTTGCCCTTTTGCAAAAATAGAAGGAAAAAGTGTTGTGCTATCAGCAAACATCTTTGAAGACTTCAGAGAATAGATGCCATATATATTCCATAGAAGGACTCTTCCATAGCTTATGAGCCAAATACATTTATTGACTGTCTCCTGCTTGGAGCACATTTCACGAGATGCTGCTTCATAGAGGATTTCCTTTAATATATATGAGCACAGCCAGTTGGATCTCTTTGGAGAATACAGCTTACCCCCTTACCTGTTCCCAAAAGATTTTTATTAGTATTCTAAATGCTAATTGCACAGTTTTTAAGATTCAAAGAACAAAAGATATCTAGTAACACATACACATTTTATATATGTGATCCCCTTTTTTGTGCCATGGATCATCAGAAAGAGATGTTTACATAGGTCAGTCCGAAGACAGTCAGTGTTCATTTTGTGAATAAAAGAATGTGGCTTTTCAGACTTGGGTACTTTATGTGCATTTATGTCTTGTTTTACATACCAAAACATTTTTAGTTGATTGTTTTGACATTTATAGGCATACTTAATTCATAAAGCAGCATCAAAACTGTACTAACTGCTAAGTGACCGAGGTTTGAAGAATCCTTAATTCAATCTATGTCATTGTTCCCTCATCTCTAGGGTTATATCAAAGAGAACAAACTCCTAACTAAGGTCTTAAAACTGAAATTATTTGTTTGGGTATGTGCATTATAGTTATGATGTCAAAAATAATTTCAGTAATAGTACTGACAACAAATACAGTTGTCCCTTGGTAATCATGGGGTATTTGTTTTATGACCTACCCCTTCCCCCAGTTGTACCACAATCCACATATGCTTAAGTCCCTGACATAAAATAGAATAGTATTTGGAAATAACCTAAAAACATTCTGTTCTAGAATTTAAATCATCTCTAGATTATTTATAATACCGAATACAATGTAAATATTATACAAATAGTTTTTATATTGTAATTTTAAAATTTGTATTATTTTTCTTTGTTATATTTTTATTTTTTCCAAGTATTTTTGATCTGTGGTTGGCCCATGGATAGAGAGGGATGACTGTAATTAGACTTAGCTGTACTCTTTGAGAATTTCAACAGTTTGCTTGACTAGCATATGGCTTTGTTTCATGGACTAATATATATCCAGGCGCTGTAGGAGACTTACTAACAGTCAGAGTAGTTGTAGTTTTGACTTCTTAATATGGTAAAAAAGAAACTATGATTTTCATGAATCATCTGGGAAAAAAAAAAAACATGACTTAGTTTTCAAAGAAATTTGAGACATTTAAATTATCTCTCTAATCCCTTTTCTAGACTAAGATGGAAAATTGAACTCATTTCCTCATCAGTAAAGTAAAAACCAATGAGTATATTGTTGAATAAGATGAGCACTATTTGTTTTCAGTTCAAGAATACTAAGTTAGTAATTGTCAAATGCTCAATTATATGCTTTTATACCTAGCACATTAGGCTTATACTAAATTAAAGATAGTTCTTTGTTTTTTCTAGAGGCTCATTTTATAATAGGGACCCATAATATAATTATCAATTTATACATTTAAAATCTAGTTCTCAGGACTTGGAACTTTTTTTTTCTAGTAGTTTATGGTCATATCTTCATTTTGAAGACATATTATTGGTCATGGGTATGATTCATTTGAAGATAAGTCTTTGGTTAGGAATGAGAACCCCAAACAGTCTACTGTTCCTATGGAAAAGTGCCATATTTTCTAGAGTGATTTAATTTATGCTGTGGTATCCAAAGTGCATTGTGGTGAAAATTTGGGATTGTATTCATCTGCTTACATCTAAATATACTGAGGCTCACCCACAAATAAATTCCCTTGAAACAGTCTATGGGAAAGAAGACAGAAAATAACTTTAGTAGTCTCCAATATTGAGAGAAAAACAGAAGAAAAAAATAGTAGAGAAATCAAAAAAGGCATCTGAGAACAAAGGAAAGTTGATAGACAAAGGCAGATAAGGTAAGGGGTAAAAGAAGGACAATACTTTCCGGGAAATAACTTATCTTTCAACATCAGAAACTAAATTTACCTCTACTCTTTGAGATTTTTTCTACTTTTAAAATCACCTCTATTTATTCTTCACACTCACCTCTTCTTATTTACTCCATTTTTTTTATGGCACTAGACACATCAGTTTAGGTGGATACCACAGATAAAAGAGATGAGGACAAAGGAATGGGGACAAAAACAGTGTGTTGGGTTCTATGCAAAGTGTCATAATGATAAGTGTATTATCTTATATATGATGAAAAAAGAAATTTAAACAAAAGATTGAGGAAATTCTAACTAGTGAAATGAATCATACAGCTCATGGATATTTATGGGGTCTTATTTATTTTTTTACTTTTGCTGTAATCCCAACATTTTATAGGTAAATTCATACCTAACGGGTACAGTGCACACTCTTTGGGTGATGGACACACATAACTTCAACTCACACTGTACAAAAGCAATTCATGTCACCAAAACATTTGTACCCTATAATATTCTGAAATTTTAAAAAATGGGAAAATTACTTGAACCAACATTTGTCAAAAGAAGACATATGGATGGCCAATAGATATGTGAAAAAATGCTCAACCTCACTAATCATCAGTGAAATGCAAGTTAAAACCACAATGCGATATTATCTTACATTTGTTTGAATGGCTGTGACCAAAAAGATGAAAGATAACAAGTGTTAGCAAGAATTTGGAGTAAGGAGAAGTTTAGTTCTCTATCAGTGAGAATGTAAATTAATATAACCATTATCAAAAACAGTATGGAGGTACCTCAAGAAATTAAAAATAGAACCACAATATGATCCAGCAATCTGACCTCTGAATGTGTTATATATCCAAAGGAATCGTATGTCAAAGAGATAGCTACACTTACATTTTCACTGAAGCATTATCCACAATAGCCAAGATAGAGAATCCACCTGTGTCCATCAAGGGATCAATGGATAAAGAAAATGTGATATGCTGTATTTACACAATGGAATACTGTACAGCCTTTACAAAAAAGGAAATCCTGTCATTTGCAACACATGAATGAACCTGGAGGACATTGTGCTAAGTGAAATAAGCCAGGCACAGAAAGACAAATACTGCGGGATCTCACTTATATGTGAAATCTGAAAAAGTTGAACTCATAAAAGTAGAGAGTAGAATGGTAGTAACTAATGGCTGGGAAAACCAGGGATTGAGAAAAAGGAGCTAGATATTGGTCAAAGGAATAAAGTTTCATTTAGACAGGGGAATAACTTTTAGTTGTCTATTGTACAGTATATTGACTATAGTTAAAAATTATGTATTGTATATTTTAACATTGCCAGAGAGTAAATTTTAAATATTCTCACCACAAAAAAATAAGTAGGTAAGGTGATGGATATGTTAACGGGCTTGGTTTAATCATTCCACAATATACACATATGCCAAAACATTATATTTTACCCCATAAATACACAAAATTATTAAAGTAAGATATTTTTAAAAGAAAGAACCAAGACCTAACCAGTGGAGGTAGGATTAAGCCGACCCTCACTCTTATCAGGGCAAAGATTTAAAGGAATATCTCTTTTTCTGTCTAAATTAATTTCAAATTCCACAACTGCACAGATGGAAAATAAATTGAAATATGAAAATAAAAGTTCATTATCAATTTTCTCAGGAATGAAAAAATCAAGCAAAACACCTCTGAGCTAATGCATTAGCATTGAGCTCTAAAGTGAAAACTGCAAATCTTTGTTAACAAAACATTAAACTATTAGTATAATAAATGGGCCTCAAATGGTAAATAATGTGCTGAATATTTTTGAAGAAAATATTGTCACTTCATAAATTATTTAAATGTTATCAGCAGAACACTTAAAAATGAGCTTTTTGTAATGTACATCTTAAACCTCCAAACTTTTATTATTACCAATTTTCTTAAAATATGAATGGTTTTAAAGGGCAAAATTCATCGTTTCTTGTTAATTTGGTAAAATATATTTACTGAAATAGAAAGTAATAAAACAAACATTGCCCATGGAACCATGTTACTAGCCTGCCACATTTGTTTCTTTTTTCTTTGTTAAAGAAAATGAAATATTTAAACTAAATTCATCTTTCTCCAATTGTATTCCCTGTCCCATCTCATCCAAGAAAACTATTAACATACATCCATATACACAACATAAAATTTCAGACATTTAAAAAATTACCATACATATGTTTACCCATATATGATATTTGATATTTTTGTTTTACATAAAAGATGTCATTGCTAAATATTTTTGTGCAATTTAGATTTTTATTCAATATCATTTTTCATCCAACCTATCCATGTTGATATGTAGACCTAGTTTATTCATTTTAATTGCAGTAGAATATTCAAAATTTATTTTCAAAGTATTTCTTAAAGAATGTCATTATTTTAAATGAGTTTTCATCATAATGTCTTTCCTATCTCTTCCCTCCTTTCCTAGCCTTTCATCTCAACACGCGCACACACACACACACACACACACACTCACAGACTCTCAGAGCTTTTATTTTAGGCCTCTCAAGCCCCAAATTCTGTTGGCAAATGTTCTGGAATCAAGCTGTCTGGCTCTCAGTGTACAACAGGCTGAGGTATGGTGTGGACAGGAAACACCTGAACTTTTATCAGGCCCCCTTTGAGTACATGAATTACATATCACTCAGAACCTTTTTGCGCTGTGAATGAATATATGAACATTTGAGGACTATGTTTAGAATGCCATGCTAATCTTCCCAAAGGGATAACAGTTAAAATGGCACCTTAGGCACAAAGGCGAACAGAGGGGTGTATGAATCACTGACTTAACAGGGTGTTTCCGTTGACAATGCTTTTCAGCTGTGCAATTTGGAAAGGAAAATTAAAATGAAGGATGAGCTCATGAGTTCACTCAGAAAACTGAACTCTCTCATAAAGCTTTGCTGTTGGAATTGAGATTGTTTTGGATGAAAAGATGCTGCAGCTTTCCAGTCCTTAGTCACTATTTCTTCCATTTCTGTATGTAATTATTTAATAGATTCACATTTTTACTGTGACACACAGACATACAAAATGTGCCCCTACAGGGTCAAACTAAAACCTGTCTATTCAAAATACTTTTTTAAATTTTATTTCAGCATATTATGGGGGTACAGATTTTAAGGTTTCAATAAATGCCCTTCCTCCCTCCCCCCACAAGTCTGAATCTCCATCATGACCATCCCCCAGATGGTGCACATCTCACTCATTATGTAGGTATATACCCGCCCCCTTCCCCCCTCCCACCTGCCCAATACCCTAATTACTGTAGTACCTATGTGTCCACTTAGGTGCTACTCAGTTAATACCAGTTTGCTGGAGAATATATCTGGTGCTTGTTTTTCCATTCTTGGGATACTTCACTTAGTAGTATGGGTTCCAGCTCTAACCAGGAAAATATAAGATGTGCTATATCACCGTTGTTTCTTAGAGCTGAATAGTACTCCATGGTATACATATACCACATTTTATTAATCCATTCTTGGATTGATGGGCACTTGGGCTGTTTCCACAGCCTTGCAATTATGAATTGTGCTGCTATAAACATTCGAGTGCAGGTGTCTTTTTTGTAGAGTGTCATTGGATCATTTGGGTAGATGCCCAGCAATGGGATTGCTGGATCCAATGGTAGATTCACTTGTATCGCTTTAAGGTATCTCCATATTGCTTTCCACAGAGGTTGAACTAGTTTGCAGTCCCACCAGCAGTGTAGGAGTGTTCCTCTCTCTCCCCAACCACGCCAGCATTTATTGTTTGGAGATTTTTTGATAAAGGCCATTCTCAGTGGGGTTAAGTGATATCTCATTGTAGTTTTGATTTGCATTTCCCTGATGATTAGAGATGTTGAGCATTTCTTCATGTTTGTTGGCCATTCTTCTGTCTTCTTTAGAAAAGTTTCTGTTCAAGTACTTTGCCCACTTTTTAATGGGGTTATTTGATTTTTTCTTCATGATTTTCGTGAGTTCTAAGTATATTCTAGTTATCAGTCCCTTATCGGATGTATAGGATGCAGAAATTTTCTCCCATTCTGTAGGTTGTCTGTTTACTTTCATGACTATTTCTTTGGCTGTGCAGAAGCTTTGTAGTTTGATCATGTCCCATTTATTTATTTTTGTTGCTGCTGTGATTGCCTTTGGGGACTTCTTCATAAACTCTTTGCCCAGGCCGATGTCTAGGAGAGTGTTTCCAACTTTTTCCTCTAGAGTTCTAATAGTTTCATACTTTAGGTTTAAGTCTGTTATCCAGCGTGAGTTGGTTTTTGTGAGAGGTGAAAGGTGTGGGTCCTGTTTTCGCCTTCTACAGGTGGCTATCCAGTTTTCCCAGCACCATTTATTGAAGAGAGATTCTTTTCCCCAGCGTATGTTTTTGTCTGCTTTGTCAAAGATTAGATGGCTATATGAGGATGGTTTTATATCAGGATTCTCACATCTGTTCCACTGGTCAATATTCCTATTTTTGTGCCAATACCATATTGATTTAATTACTACAGCTTTGTAGTATAGTTTGATATCTGGCATATTAATGCCTCCCATTTTGTTTTTGTTGCCTAGAATTGCTCTTGATATTCGGGGTCTTCTTTGGTTCCATACGAAGCGTAAAATTATTTTTTCTATATCTGTGAAGAATGCTGATGGGATTTTAATAGGTATTGCATTGAATCTGTAGATCAGTTTGGGTCGTATAGACATTTTGATGATATTGAGTCTGCTGATCCATGAGCATGGTATGGATTTCCATCTGTTTACATCCTCTGCTATTTCCTTCCTCAGCGTTTCATAGTTCTCCCTGTAGAGGTCTTTTACGTCCTTGGTTAAGTATATTCCTAGGTACTTTAATTTCTTTGTTGCTATTGTGAAGGGAATTGAGTCTTTGATTTGGTTCTCAATTAGATTGTTGTTGGCATATATGAATGCCTCTGATTTCTGTGTATTGATTTTGTATCCTGAGACTTTACTAAATTCATTGATCAGTTCCAGGAGTTTCTTGGTTGAATCTTTGGGGTTTTCTAGATACAATATCATATCATCAGCAAACAGTGAAAGTTTGATCTCTTCTGCCCCTATTTGGCTACCTTTGATTCCATTTTCCTGTCTGATTGCTGTAGCCAAGACTTCCAGCACTATGTTGAACAGAAGTGGAGATAGTGGGCAGCCTTGTCTGGTTCCAGTTTTAAGTGGGAATGATTTCAGTTTTTCCCCATTCAGTATGATGTTGGCTATGGGTCTGTCATATATGGCTTGTATCATTTTTAGGTATGTCCCTTCTATGCCTATTTTCTTGAGTGTTCGTATCATGAAAGGATGTTGAATTTTGTCAAAAGCTTTTTCTGCATCTATTGAAAGAATCATGTGGTCTTTGTTTTTGCTTCTGTTTATGTGGTGAATTGCATTTACAGATTTACGTATGTTGAACCATCCCTGCATCCCTGGGATGAAGCCCACTTGGTCGTGGTGGATTATTTTTTTGATAAGTGTCTGGATTCGGTTAGCTAAGATTTTGTTGAAAATTTTTGCATCTATATTCATTAGGGATATTGGTCTGTAGTTTTCTTTTTTTGTTGCATCCTTTCCTGGTTTTGGTATCAGAGTAATATTCGCTTCATAAAAGGTGTCGGGGAGGTTTCCGTTCTTCTCGATGTTGTGGAATAGTTTCTGCAAGATAGGTACTAGTTCTTCTTTGTAAGTATGGTAAAATTCAGGTGTGAAGCCATCTGGACCAGGACTTTTCTTTTTAGGGAGATTTTTAATTGCTGTTTCTATTTCAGCTGTTGAGATTGGTCTGTTCAGGGAATCTATTTCTTCCAGGTTGAGCCTAGGGAGGCTGTGTGTTTCTAGAAATTTGTCCATTTCCTCCACATTTTCCAGTTTGTGTGCATAAAGATTTTTGTAGTATTCATAAATTGTATCTTGTATCTCTTTGGGATCAGTTGTGATATCTCCTTTTTTGTTCCTGATGGAGCTTATTAGAGATTTCTCTTTTCTGCTTTTCGTTAGCTTAGCCAATGGTGTGTCAATTTTGTTTATTTTTTCAAAGAACCAACTTTTTGTTTTATTAATCTCCTGAATAGCTTCCCTGTTTTCAATTTCATTTAGTTCTGATTTGATCTTGTTCATTTCACTTCTTCTGCTGGGTTTGGGGTTGGTCTGCTCTTCTTTTTCCAGCTCTTTGAGTCGTTTCATTAGATTGTCTATTTGTGATCTTCTTGTCTTTTGGTTATAGGCATTTATGGAGATAAACTTTCCTCTCAGGACTGCTTTAGCTGTGTCCCAGAGGAGTTGATAACTTGTCTCTCCATTGTCATTTTCTTCATAGAATTTTTTTATTTCCGTCTTGATTTCTTCATTTATGAAGTAATCATTTAGTAGGAGGTTGTTTAATTTCCACGTTATTGTGTAGAAATGTGAGTTCCTGTTAGGGTTGATTTCTAGTTTTATTCCACTGTGATCTGAGAAGGTACATGGTATGATTTCTATTTTTTTAAATTTCTTGAGATTTTCTTTGTGTCCTAGGATATGGTCAGTCTTAGAGAATGTCCCGTGAGCTGATGAGAAGAACGTATATTCAGTGGATTTTGGGTAGAGTGTTCTGTAAATGTCAGTCAGACCCAATTGTTCTAGACTTTTTTTTAAATCCATTATTTCTTTATTAATTTTCTGTTTGGAGGATCTGTCTCGTGCCATCAGTGGGGTGTTGAAATCTCCGGCGATTATGGAGTTGCTATTAATCCATTTGCTTAGCTCCAGTAAGGTTTGCTTTATGAATCTGAGTGCACCTAAGTTGGGTGCATATATATTTAAAATTGTTATCTCTTCTTGTTGAAGTGTGCCCTTCACCATTATATAATGACCTTCTTTGTCTTTCACTACTTTTGTTGGTTTAAAAACTAAATCGTCTGAAATTAGAACTGCCACACCAGCCTTCTTTTGGCTTCTATTTGCTTGGAATATTGATCTTCACCCTTTGATTTTTAGTCTATATGCATCCTTGCAGGTTAGATGTGTTTCCTGAAGACAGCATATACTTGGCCTGTATTTTCTTATCCATTCAGCCAGCCTATGTCTCTTGAGTGGAGAGTTTAAGCCATTCACATTTATTGAGAGAACTGATAGGTAAGGTAGATTACTGTTCATTCTGGTGGGTTGGATGTTGTTGCTATGATTTCTGTCTTGAGCCATTGTAATATCTGGCCTTTAATATCTTTGGGTTTTGGTTTTTTTTATATTCGTGGGTTATTCTTATGATGTTCCGTACGTAACGCTGTTTTAAGTACTTCTTGTAGGGCTGGTCTTGTCTTGGTGAATTCGCTGAGCCTTTGCTTGTCTGAGAATGTTTTTATTTCTCCTTCATATACGAAGCTTAGTTTTGCAGGGAATAATATTCTAGGCTGGGCATTGTTTTGTTTCAAAAGAGTGAGAATGGGGCCCCAGTCTCTCCTTGCTTCTAAAGTCTCATTAGAGAAGTCTGATGTTATTCGAATTGGCTTTCCCTTGTATGTTACTTGCTTCTTTTGTCTTACAGCTCTTAGAAGGGCCTCTTTAGTTGATACTTTGGTCAGTCTGATGACTGCATGTCGTTACATCTTCCTGTTTGCATTGAATCTCCCAGGGGTCCTCTGAGCTTCTTGAACTTATATTTCCAGATTTTAAGCAAGGCCTGGGAAATTTTCCTCTATTATATCTTCAAACAGCTTGTCCAACCCTTGAGTGTTATCTTCTTCCCCTTTTGGTAAGCCTATGACCCTCACGTTAGGTTTCTTCACATAATCCCACAGCTCTCGTAGGCTTTGCTCTTTTCTCTTGTTTCTCTGCTCTATTTCTATGACTGATTTATTTAATTGGAGGGTGTTATCTTCAAGCTCTGAGATTCTTTCTTCTGTTTCATCTACCCTGTTCTTGAGACTTTCCACTGTATTTTGTAGTTCCTTGAATTGATTCTTCATTTCCAGGAGTTCGGTTACACTTTTCTTCATTGTGTCTATTTCTTTTTCCATATCCTGGAGGCTTTTTGTGGTTTCTTTGTGTTGGTTATTGAGTTGTTGTTGCAGCTGGGTGAGTGTTCTTACGATCCACATATGAAATTCCTCTTCTGTCATATTGGTTGCCTGATTTTGGTTGGTGTCCGTTTCTAGGGGGCTGGTGCTCCTCTTTGGGGGTGTGTTTTCCGTTTGGTTCTTCATATTTCCTGAGTTCTTTCACTGATTTCTTCCCATGTCGATCAGTTGTTGTTTCTTTCCTTTAGGTTATTGTTTAGGTATTCACACACCTTGTTTAGTTTCTGAGCCGTTAATTGGTGTCTGTGGGTGAGATTCGACCACTCCCTGTATATTGAGTCAGTGGGTGCCGTGGAAAGGCTGTGCAGGATGCCGTCCCTGTCAGTAGGTGGCGTTTGCTTGGAGGAACAGGCTATGCTGTTGATTTTGCGTCCTGTTGTCAGCTCTTGTTCTGGGCGGAGCTGGGTTGGGTAAGCCTGCCCTCAGGCCGTTAGCAGGGTCAAAGTTCTGTTCTCTGCTTCCAGGGAAAGCTGTCAGGGCGGGGCTGGAATGGTCCCGCTCAGCCAGAAAGTCTGGGTGTGAGGGTGGGGCTGTCTGAGACCCACAGTCTGGAGCGGGCCTCGCTTCTTTCCACCCTCCCCAACTCCGCAGCTATTCCTGGGTCTCTGCCAGCAGGCCAGACCACAAGTCACCAGGCCTCCCTGGACTGTGATGCTGGCGGGGAGGTTCCCTGCACAGGAACGCCACCTGGGCTGGGCGCACAGCCTCCTCCTGGGAGGAGGGTTGCCCTCTAGGGTGCTGATCCACCCCTGGAGGCACACACACCTCAGCAGGCTGTTCACGTATAACCCTTCTGTGCCCCGGGCAATGCTAGCCTTCGGTGCAGGGGATCTGGTCTGCAGGTCCGACCTCTGGGTCCCAGAGTTCAAACTGTATCCCCACCAGGGAGAAGAGTTCTGGTCCCAATTCACCCACATGGAGCCCAAGCTGGGTCTATGTCTCTCAGCCACTGAGTCGGCACCGTTCTCCTGGGGACACTGTGCCAGCAGCACCTGGGAGGGCTGGAGGGTAGGGAGCTCACAGTCTGAGTTCCCCTGAGTCAGCTGTAGGGTCCCAAAAGGGAAGGTCCCATTCCCTGGAGGTGCCTCTGGCTGGTGGCTGTATTGTCTCTCTTGGCAGCCGCGGGTAGGGTCGGTGGAGGGGAGAAGGAGGCAATATGGCGCCTGCCTTGCGGCTCGGGTCTGTGCACACGGAGGTGCCTGGAGGAAGTTGGGAACCTGGTGCCACGTCTGCTACAGGCTCACCGCTGGCTGGCGGTGGCGGTCTCTGGGCTGGTGTCCGCAGGTCTCTCCACCCGCTGGGGAGCCCACCAGCAGTCCTGAATGCAAGGGAGGGGAAACAGCAAACCCACCTACCCTTGCCGCTGGTCTCCGGGCTGCTCCGGTGGTCTCAGCCTCCCGTTCTCCTCCGCAGCCTCCTCCCGTGGAGTCTCCCGGGGTCTCAGGTACCCCTCCTTCCGGCCCTCGTCCGCTGTATGCTCATCTTCTTGCTTCTTTTTTCTAATTTCTGCTAGAATCTGTCTTTTCTGCAGAGACACTCTGTCTGGTGGTGTTATTTGTTTGCCATCTTGCTCCGATCCCCAAAATACTTTAACTATATTTTTATTAGTAAGATTATATCTTCCTCACATATTATGACAAATCTGTTACTTTTACCTCATTTATGCTCTAGAACTGAATGTGAATCAATTTAAAATAATTAACTACATGGAGAAAGAAGCTCAAGCTAATTTTCATTCCCACCCCTCAAAAATATCATGATTTACTTTATAATTACTCACAGACTAATGATTGTATTTATGAGACTTTATATATCATAGGGATTCTAATTTTTCTGAGCCGAACTATACCATGGGTATTGTAAAATGAAAAAACAAACAACAGAAAAGCAAAAATGATTCTTGTTCTCAGTGAGTTTACATTCTAATAGCTGAAATGACAAAGTCATACATAAAAGTAGCATTGACTAGGAATATATTTTATCATGGAGGAGGGGAAATTTTACCCAGGAGAAATGATATGCAACTGGAATTTAAGGCAGAGTTCTATCAACTATACTTATCAGGAATTGAAACACCATGAGACAGGACAGGATAGTAGACTTGGAATTCTAAAACCTCAGTCCTCACCCTGTTTATGACCTTACTGACTGGCATCATACCTGACATATAGTAAGTGCCAATGAAAATTTGTTGATTTACTGTATAACCTTGAACATCAGCTTCTCAGCTTTTGTTCCTCTCCCACAAAGGGGAGTAGGAGATAATTCATAGGGTTCTAGTAAAAGATAAAATGAAATTATACATGTGAAAGCATATATAGTAAATTCTAAGGTACCAGAAATATACATATACATACTTTTTTATTTCAGTAGATTTAGGGGCTATGGTTGTTTTCTGTCACATGGATGAATTGTATAGTCGTGAAATCTGGGCTTTTAGTGTACCCATCCCCTGAACAGTGTACATTGTACCCATTAGAAAATTCTTCATTCCTCATCCCTTCATCCTCCCCCCTTCTGAGTCTCCAATGTCCATTGTACCATTCTGTATGACCAGACATACCCATAGCTTAGCTCCCCTTATAAGTGAGAACAGACCATATTTGTTTTTTTGAGACACTTCACATAGGATAATGGCCTCTAGTTCCATCCTAGTTGCTGCAAAAGACATGATTTCATTCCTGTTTATCACTGAGTAGTACTCCATGGTATATATATGTTTATGTGTATATACACACATCACATTTTCTTCATCTACTCATGAATTTTTGACCACTTAGCTTGATTCCATATGTTTGCAAATGTAAATTGTGCTGCAATAAATGTATGAGTATAGGTCTCTTTTTAAAATAATGTCTTCTTTTCCTTGGGTAGATACCCAGTAGTAGGATTGCTAAATTGACTACTTTTAGTTCTTTGAGGATTCTCTAAGGGAGTATCTCATTGAGGTTTTAATTCACATTTCCCTGATGATTAGTGATATTGAGCATTTTTAAATATATTTCTTGGCCATTTTTATATTTTCTTTTGAAAAATGTATGTTCATATTTTTGCTCACTTTTAAATGGAGTTATTCGTTTTTTTTCTTGCTGATTTGTTTGAGTTTCCTGTAGATTCTGGATATTTGTCCTTTGTAGGATGTATAATTTATGAATATTTTCATCCATTATGTAGATTATCTATTTATTTTGTTATTTATTTTGCTGTGCAGAAGCTTTTTAGTTTGATTAAATCCCATTTATTTATTTTTATTTTTATTATATTTGCTTATGGGATCTTAGTCATAAATTCTTTGCCTAGGCCAATGTCCAGAAGAGTTTTTCCTATGTTTTAATCTAGAAATTTTATGGTTTCAGGTCTTACATTTCTTTGTTTTTTTTTCAACAAAATGAAAAGTATAAAATTCTTTAATTCATCTTGAGTTAATTTTTGTATGTGGTGAGAGATAGGAATCCAAATTCATTCTTCTGCATGTGGCTATCCAATTTTCCCAGCACTGTTTATTGAATAGGGTACCCTTTCCCCAGTCTGTTTTTGTCTGCTGTGTTGAAGATCAGTTGATTGTATGCATATTGTTTTGTTTCTGGGTTATCTGTTCTGTTCCATTGATCTATGTGTCTACTTTTATACCAGTAGATGCATGCTGGTATTGGTTACTATAGCCTTGTAGTACAATTTAAAGTCAGATAATGTGATGCTTATAGGTTTTTTCTTTTTGCTTAGGTTTGCTTAGGCTATTAGGATGGTTTTTTATTCTGTATGAAATTAAGGATTGTTTTTTTCTAATTATGTGAAAAACAACATTAAGATTTTGGTGGTAATTGTATTGAATCTATAAATTACTTAGGGTACTATAGACATTTTAACAATATTGATTCTTCTAATTTACAAGCATGGGATGTTTTTCCACTTGTTTTATTATCTATGATTTCTTTCATCAGTGTTTGTGGTTCTCCTTGTAGACATCTTTCACCTCCTGGTTAAGTATATTCCTAGGTATTTTAATTTTTATTTTTTTGCAGCTATTGTAAATGGGATTGAGTTCTGGATTTGATTCTCAGCTTGGCAATTATAAGCATATAGATATGCTACTAATTTGTGTACATTGATTTTGTAACCTAAGACTTTACTGAATTCATTTAACAATTCTAGGAGTCTTTTGGTGGAGTCTTTAGGGTTTTCTAGATGTAAGATTATATTATCACCAAACAGGATAACTTGACTTCCTCTTTTCTAATTTGGATGTCGTTAATTTCTTTTCCTTGCCTGATTGCTCTGCCTAGGACTTCCAGTTTATAGCACTAGATAACTACATCAAAAGTTCAGAAAGATCACAAATTAACAACCTAATGTCATACTTCAAGGAACCAGAAAATCAAGAACAAGCCAAACCAAAGCTAGCAGAAGATAAGAAATAACAAAATCAGAGAAGAACTAAAAGAAATTGAAGCAAACAAATAAAAAAATACAAAGGATAAATGAAACAAAAAGTTAGTTCTTTGAAAAGAGACACAAAATTAATAGACCAGTAGCTCAATAACCAACAAAAGAAGATATAGGGTTCAAATAAGCTCAATCAGAAATGAAAAAGTAGACATTACAATTGACACTACAGAAATAGAAAAGATCATCCGAGACAACCATAAACACCTCTATGCACACACATTAGAATATCTAGAGGAAATGGATAATTTTTTGGAAACATACAAACTTCCAAGCTTGAATCAAGAAGAAATAGAAATCCTGAACATACCAATAACAAATAGCAAGATTAAATCAATAATACCCCCCGATAAAAACAAAAGTCTAGACCAGATGAATTTATTGCCACATTCTACTAGACCTACAAAGAAGTGGTACCTATCCTACTAAAACTCAGCATTGAGAAGGGGGGAATTCTCCTTAACTCATTCTACAAATCCAGAATCACCCTGATACCAAAGCCAGGAAAAGACACAAGAAAAAAAGAAAATTATAGACCAATATCCCTTATGAACAAACATGCAAAAATCCTCAACAAAATACTAGCAAACCAGGTCCAAAAGCACATCAAAAAGCTAATTCATCATAATCAGTGGGTTTCATCCCAGAGATGCATCCCTGGGTTCAACATACACAAATCAATAAATGTGATTCACCACATAAACAGAATTAAAAACAAAAACCATATGATCATCTCAGTAGATGCAGAAGATTACATTTGATAAAATTCAGCATCCCTTCATGATAAAAACCCTCAATAAACTAAGCATAGAAGGAACATACCTCAAAATAATAAAAGCCATATATATCAAACCAATGGCCAATATCATACTGAATGGGGAAAAGTTGAAAGTATTTTCTCTAAGAACTGGAACAAGACAAGGATGCCAAAATTCACCAAGCACCAGAAATAGATTGCTATCATTCTCCGAGGAATTTAAAAATATAAGTTACAAAATGTTTAAAGGTTGTATGCCACAATATATAAAGATGACTTTTCTATGAAAAAAATGTCCCACAGTTGGGAATGGAAAAAAAACCCAAAACCTATTCTGTTGTTTTCCTCATCCTTTGGCCTCAACCACTTCTCCAATCCACTCATGTACTCCTCCTTCAGTGGGCAGGAGATAGTGACCTTATAAACTGTGACTTCCTTTTCCATTGGTGAGTGGGACTTTTCCCAGGAGAATGTGAAACACAGAGTACCTCCATTCTCAAAAATCACCTCCAAATTGAAGCCAATCACTGTGTCCTCTATAAGGTTCTAGCATAATAACCTTAGGAAAGAAGCTTTAACAACTGGGTGTTGTAGAACTGTAAGGTTTTCTGTTATTCTAAATCCCCATTATAGGTCCAAACCCTTTGGTAGGTATAATGGAAGAGCTGGGTGTATATCATGTACAATTTCCATGTTCTGTGGTAGCCTAAGGAAAGAAGCCCAGATCTGAAAATAAAGCACAGCACCATAACGACAGTGATCAAGAGGTAATGAGCAACCTGCTCTCACAATTTAGACTCTGAATCATACCCTCAGACATAACATTTATAGTCCAAGAATAAGAACATTCTGAACATATGGCATTGACCAAACCTTCTGTACAGGACCTCAAAACAGGCATTATGTGAATACAATACGTCAGCATACCATATCTCATGTGCTAATCTTTTCATGACACTCTCATGGTATAGTATTTCAATGATGGTGTAAAGGGAAGAAACTTGACTAAACTAAAAGGGGAGGATATGGGGATTATCCTCAGGAAAAAAAAAAAAAAAGAAAAAAAGAAAATGGTAATAGGATGTTCCCTAGTTGAACAGGTAAAACAGATTAAGCAAAATGAAGGACAATGTATGATGCTCAATCCATTTTGGCATATTTGAGAAAGATTATTTAATAGGGTATTTGACTATTGACAGACTTTCTGTTTAAACAGATTTGTGTGTACATATTAATAGTAACCCTCTACATATATATCAACTTAGTTCTAGCTACATGCCATTCTTATCAAACATGCCAATACCTATAAAATGTTGGGATTACAGCAAAAGTAAAAAAATAAATAAGACCCCAAAATCTCCATGAGCTGTATGATTTATTTCACTAGTTAGAATTTCCTCAATCTTTTGTTTTAATTTCTTTTCATCATATATAAGATAATAACATGCATCTAATACACTTACCATTATGACATTTTGCACAGAACCCAACACACTGTTTTTGTCCCCGTTCCTTTTTCCTCATCTCTTTCTTTTACCTGTGGTATCTGCCTAAACTGATGTGTCTGATGCCATAAAACAAAATGGAGTGAATAAGAAGAGGTGATTATGAAGAATAAATAGAGGTGATTTTGAAGTAGAAAAATTCTCGCCAAACTGGGAGAGCTGTTCATGGGGGAGGGGGCTAAAGGGTTGTATGCTAAGACCCTGGGCTGGATTCTTCCTGCCCTTATCGAGTAGCACAGTGTTTCTGTGGGGAGGGGTAGGCACTCCCCCAAATAGCCACTCCTTGGATCCCCTCACACCCTGTAAAATTGAGTCAGCAAAAGTTGTAAAGGGTGTGGAAATTGACCTCCCTGTTAGCAGGTGGCACTTGCTAGAAGGAGCAACCTGCAATGTTGTTTTTGCTTCCTGGGACCAGCTCTAGTCCCTTAGGAGAAGCACTTGAATGCCCCAGGTGGTGGATGCAGCGCTGGAACTTCTAGGTGAGTCTTTTTATTTATTTATTTAATTTATTTTTATTTTTTTGAGAAGAGTCTTGCTTTGTTGCCCAGGTTAGAGTGAGTGCCATGGCGTCAGCCTAGCTCACAGCAACCTCAAAGTCCTGGACTCAGGCAATACTGCTGCCTCAGCCTCCTGAGTAGCTGGGACTACAGGCATGGGCCGCCATGCCCAGCTAATTTTTTCTATATAAGTTGGCTAGTTAATTTCTTTCTATTTATAGAAGAGACAGGGTCTTGCTCTTGCTCAGGCTGGCTTCAAACTCCTGACCTTGAGCAATCCGTCCGCCTCGGCCTCCCAGAGTGCTAGGATTACAGGCGTGAGCCACTGCGCCCGGCCTAGGTGAGTCTTTATTCTCTATGTCAGCAGAGGTAGGTGGAAGAGTGTGGCTTGGCAAGGCTGGGTTGGGTGAGCTTGCCCTCAGGCTCTACAAAAGCTGGCAATGTAGCTATTTTGGCAGGGGTTAAAGGTCTGCCCCCAGCTTCTGGACAAAGCTGCCAGGGAGAGGTTGAAGTGGCCCCACCCAGTCAGAAAGTCTGCTTGTGGAGGAGGAGCTGTTTGAGATTCACAATCTGGCAGTCTGCCCTGGGAATTCTCTCCTCCCCTCCATCCTCTATTCCATGGTCTTCCTCTAGCATCTGCCGGCAGGCAGAAACTCAAGCCAGCAAAGCTCCCACACAACTGTTCTGTGGGCTGGGAGGTTTCCTGCTCAGGATCCCAGCTTGAGCTGAGAATATGGTCCTCCCCTGAGGGAAAGGGTACCCTGCAAACACGCTGCAGCTAGGACCCATACTGCACTCTCCCCCTCCTCCCCTAATCTGCCCACACAGGCTCCCTCTCCTTCTGAGACCAAGAAGATCAATCCCTGACCATACCAGAGAGAAGCACACTGGTCCCAAGTCACCCACAGGATGCCTAAGCTGGATTGATATCCCTCTACCTCAGGGCATGCCCTGCTCTCAAACTGGGCAAACAGCAATAGGGAGGGCTGGAAGCAGGGCACAGGGCACTCATAGTCTGAGCACGCTTCAGTCTTCTGCAGGACCCCAAGAGGATAGGCCTGAGCCCCACTTTCTGTGGAAGCCTCAGTGTGGTGGCTCAATTGTTTTTCTTGGCAGCTGCAGGAGGGGGACAAGAGGGGGAGGAAACGAATTGGTATGGGGTAAAGCTAGGACTGTGGTTGTCTCTGACCCTCTCTCTGGGAGGCAGTCTGCCCAGAATGTCCAGGCTCTGGAGTCAAGCAAATCACCTGGGACTCACTGGACCCTGTGGCTCCTGCAGGCTGGGCTGGAGTTGGGAAATGTCTATGTGGGAATGAGGAAGATGAAAACTGAGGAGTTGAAACCCCCTGGGGAGGACAAAAGCATGTGGTGGGTAGAGAAGCAATGTGGTATCTGCCATCCTGGCTCAGGTCTTTGGGTCAGGAAGCACCCCGGGGAGCTGGAACCCTGGTGCGCTGTCCACAGTAAACTCCCAGCTCATTGGTGACAACATTCTCTGGGCTCAGGTGGGCAGAAAGACTCTCCAGCAGCTTGGGAACCCACTGATGGTCAGTGATTTGAGGGAGGGAGAAATGGACCACTCCACTTACCCTTCTTGCTGGACTCCAGGCATATTAGGGGTTGATCTTTGCTGACACCTTGCCATTTTTTGTTCTGCACTGCAACCTCTTGTTGTGGAGTCTCCTGAAGGTTCTGGCACCCACATCCAATCTATGTTTGTCTGTCTGTTTTTTGTATTTCATCTAAAACTTCTTCTTACTGAGATGTTCTGACAGCTGGTGTCTCTCCATTTTCCTATTTTTAATTGAGTTATTTGTTTTCTTATTATTTATTTGAGTTCCTTATACATTTTGAGTATTTGCCTCTTATTAGATGTATGATTTACAAATATTTTCTCCCAGTCTGTGGGTTGTCCCTTCACTCTGTTAATTGTTTCTTTTACTATGCTGAAGCTTTTTAGTTTTATGCAATCCCATTTGTCTACTTTTGCTTTTTGTTGGCTGTCATTTGGGGGTAATATCCAAGAAATAAAAACAATCCTAAAATTTGTGTGAAATCATAAATGACTCCAAATAATCAAAGCAATCTTGAATAAGACAAAGCTGGAGGCATCACAGTAACTGATTTCAAAATATACTGCAAAGATGTAGTAATCAGAACAGCATCATACTGGCATAAAAACAGACACATCAACCAATGGAACAGGATTGGGAACCGAGAAATAAACTAATGCATCTATGATCAGTGGAATTTTGACAAAGGTGCCAAGAGCACACAGTGGGGAAAATCTGTTTAATAAATGATGTTGGGAAAACTGGCTATCCACATACAGAAGAATTAAATTGGACCCTTATCTTACCCTTTTATAAGAATCAATTCAAAATGAACTAAAGACTTAAATATAAGACCTGAAACTGTAAAACAACTGGAATAAAACCTATGGGAAAAGCTCCAAGACAGTGGAGCAATGAGCAATGGGCAATGGCAATGATTTCTTTGCTCTAGCCTTGGCTTCTGAACTAACCTGGTGTCTGACCTCTTGGATGGTTGGCTGCATGAAATGAGATGCTTTGTGGCCTCCTTTCTCCTTTTTGTTTCCTGAGCTGAGTTGTTAATCCCTCAGACTTAATTTTTTTAAAAAAATTTAGTTAATTGGTTTATTTAAAAATATATTGACTGCTAAAAAAATGAAAAATAATGCTAGACAATGTAGAAAATGGGACTCTTCCCTCATTTCCAATCTCCTACTCCCTTTTCCCAGTGGTTACCACTGTTAAAAGTTTAGTATGTGATCTTCCAGTCTTTTTCATATACACATCAAACATATAAAAGCATAGTTGCACAACACAGACAATTTTGTTGACTATATTTTAACCGAAATAGTATAAAATTATGCATATTGTTATACAATTTTTCACTTAATAGTCTGTTATAAATCACTTGATCATGTCCATAGACATAGATATTTGCCTAATTCTTTTTAAGAGCTGCAATATGTCTATGGAATGAATTTACTATTATATATTTCTTTTTCTCTGAATGGATATTTAAGTTGTTCACAACTTTTCAGCATTTCAAAGAATGCTGCTGTAATTAACATACATGTATATGCATCCTTGCCTTTTTGCAAGAGTAAATCTGGGGGCCAGATTCTTAGATGCCAAATTGCTGAATAAATATGTATAGACATTATTTCATAAATATTGCATATTTTCCTGGAAAAATGCTGTGTTGATTTTTAATCCCTCTAGAAGTTTATGAGATTGTTTTCTCATACCCTCTATAACTCTTGATATTATCTATTGTTAATTTTTAATTTTTTAATATATGAGAAAAGTGCTATTCATTTTATTTCCCCCTTCCTTCTTCCCTTCCTTCCTTCCTCTTTCTCTCCTTTCCTTCCTTCCTTTTCTTTCTTTTATTTTTTTTTGTTTGTTTATTAGGGAAATAATTGTTTTACTTATTTGTTGGTCATCTCTTGATTGAAATACTTAGCATATTGTGATACACCTTTTCCATTTTTACTTAACTAAGTCCTTTGCATATTTGGAAGCCAATTTCCCCATTAGTTTTTCTTTTTCTTTTTTAAAAAAAATTTATACTGTAATTGTACGTATTTAAGGGATACCAGAGACTGGGGAGGAGTGGGAGGAAGGGAAGATGGGGAAGTATTTGTCAATCGGTTTCCATTAGTTTTTTATTACTATAAACAAGCTCTGAACTTGTATAATAGTTGTAACTGTAGTTATCTGCATTGTTACTCACCTGACCACAACAGCATGCATTTAAAAGAAGGAGGTATTATAAATGAAATTGGAGAGTGATATAACTGTGTAGAAGACATTGCTAGTGAACTATCCAATATCTATATCCCATTTTTAACTAACCAATAGAACACTGATTTATTGTAGGACAGCAATGTGCCCAGTCAAAAGTTCACTTCCCCAGGCTTTTTTGCAGCTATTGTTGGACAGGTCATCCGGTTTTAGACAATAAAATTAAGTCAGAGTCACCGAATAAGTATTCTAGAAAACTTTATGAAAGGAACGAACTTAATGGGCAAAATTCTTTTGCTCCTCTCTCTCCCTCTTCTCCCTTCTTCCTTTCTGGGTTGCAAACCTTATGCCCACAAGTATAGTAGTCATCTTGTACACAGGAGGATGAAGACTGCCTGCTCAGAATAGCCAAGCAGAAGCACAGCAGGCCCCAGGCCCCGGATGGTGTAATCTAGCAGCTGCTTCAGACCAAGCTTGCCCACTGCTAGATGCATTGTTACATAGAAAACGCTCAACAACAGAAGATCCATGTGTTGAAGCTGCTGTTAGTCAGGCCTAATTGAACTAGAAGGGAGCCTAGGGATCCTTTATTTTACAGATGATGAAACTGAGGTGCCCAATAGGCGAAGTGATAAACTTTCTCTATGGTCTAACTACACAATATATGTATTTTTTAATACTTATTTTTTTGTAAAGACAATATGTTGAAATGTTTTAATGGTTATTTAGCCATATTTTTGGCAATAGATAGTGGATTTGTGTAGTTCTTCTTTGTAAGATTTGTAAGACTCCCAAGATGGTGTTTTTAACCTTTCTTCTTTGTCATTATTGAATGCCTTTAAATGTGAATCTAAAGCTTGATCCTGTTCTTGAAAATTTCTATATTGGATATTCCCTTCATCCATCATTATCCTTTAAAGAAAGGATAAATTTACAATGCTTGAGAGAAAATATTTTCTCTTAGATTTGTGGTATGTCCCATCAAAATAATACTAAGAGAAAAAAATTTTAATGATGTTCTCTATTTCTTTCTAAATAGATTTAACCAATATATCACATATCTTTATTTATAAAACTTAATTCTGATTAGGAAAATCAAATTGCATTAAAAGTAGGTGTAATAGTATCAAGTTATTTAATAAGAATTTCTTTCTTTTTAAAAGACATTTATTGAGTATCCCTTATGTGTTGTAAGACATTGGTTTTTACTTTAGATGAAAGAGTGAATGTGACCATGTCTCCATCCTCATGGAGGAGATAAACTAATTAAGCGATGGTCATAGCTCAGTAGGAAGAGGGCAGTGAGAAAGGTATTTATAGAGAGGGTACAGTATGAAGGGAGCACAAGAACAGCCCCATCAAATCATCAGTTAATGGAGACATCCCAGGAGAGGTGATACCTGGATGATGTCACTAGGGGAAAATAAGAATTGGCCAGGCATAAAAGAGGAGGGACATTCTAGCTGAATATAATATATTTAATGATGATATAAAACTAGGTAAGAAGCCACTAACTTTAAATGGTTTAGTATAGCTCGAATAAAATGTTCATGTGGGAAAAGCAATAAAAAAAGCTAGGAAGCTAGGAGAGGAAGACCAGGAAGAATATTACTTAATCATAATTATAAATATAAAAATTAATATCAGTTCAACAACTACTTTTGAGTACGTGCCAGGCACTGTGCTGAGATATAGATTACAAAGGCCATAAGAATGTACATCTTTGTTCTAAATTGAGTGAGTTTAAATTTATTTTTCTCTGAAGTTTCCTCTAGATATTTCTGAGGCCACTCTGTGTCCTGTGTCACTGAGGAAGACTACCCTTGAGGTGGAATAGGTAGTGAGGTAAGCAGTGTCTGGGCCCTGGGGAGCGATGCTCCATCTGCTATCCCATGGAAAGTTTGCTGGCCTTGTGGACTCTTGGCTCTGCCTAGACAGCAACTGGATGCTAATTTCTACTTGGCACACATAGGGATTGAAGCGAAGCCAAGCATGGGAATGGGAATGGAGAGAAGTTACAGTTAGGCTGTAAAAATCATTCTAAGACACTATGTGAGCTAGAAATTTTCATAGTAAGAGGTGGCCAAATAGGTGAAGAGCAAGAATGAAAATGAGAAGTGAAGGGAGAAATCAAATCAATCCCAATGAGCAGTATTTCTGATTCTAGATGAATTAAAACCAAAATCTTGTCCTGTCAGATACTCAGAATAATTTTGTAGGAGGATTTTGAAAAGAGTATTTATTATGAGCAGAATTTCCTTAACTGAATATATCAGTTGAAAACCTTGCATACTAATGATGGTGTGTGTGTGTATGTGTGTGTATACGCCTGTGTGTATATATGTGCATACGCCTGTGTGTGTATATGTGCATGTATTTATAATTGGCTCCCAGAAGTAGGCAAGATCAGATCAAAGGGAGAACCAAGGATGGTTTTACCTGGTATTTACAAGGGGGGAAAAAAGATGATAAAGATACCTTTTTTTGCTGCCATACCTGCAGTCTCTACCAACTCCCTAGAGTATGCTTATATCCAGTTATCCAGCCTGCAGTATAATTATGACCATTATGAAAGTGTGACACCTAATAAGAATTACTCTGAATGTCTTCTTTAGGTCTTTGCTACTATAAAAATGCTCCTAGTCCATCCTCTGATCATTAACATACGTTGAAAACAGTGATGGACACCCACATGTCCGTGCATTAAAAAATCACTGTCCTGATTGAGCAGCAGTTCTTAGTCTTTTTTTCAACTACAACACAAATAATGGCTGATGCTTACATGCCTTACTCCTTCCTACAGGCATATGCAAGATGATCCCTCCTTACCTGTCAAAGAAAGCATATTGGAATGTGAGTAGAAATGTCAGATAATATTCTACTTTATAAAAAAGTAGACAGTTTGCAAACTTTGGTACTTTATTACTGCTGCCAAAATGGTTATAAACATCTTACAATTAATGGCTGGTGTGAAATATCAATGCTAAGATTTGCAGAGATTTAATTATAAAAGGCCAAATATTAATTATATATGATGGGTAAATATAAATATAAGTGAGGTAAACTCAAAAGAATAATAAGAAAATATTTTGAGCTTTTTCTGTTTTTAATTATACTATGATTCTTATCTGATAATTTCTCAAATCATGATAACTGTAAACAGAATTGTGCATAATGACTCTTCTGTTGACAGTGTCATTTACAGACACAGTAGTGCCCACTTATCCTGGGGGGGGTACTTTCTAAGACCCCCCCTAATAGATACCTGAAACTGCAGATAATATTGAACCTTATATATGCTATGATTTTTTCTACATATATAATATATACATACCTATAATAAAGTTTAATTTATAAATTAAACACAGAAAGATATTAACAATGACTCATAATAAAATAGAATAATTATGATATACTGTAATAAAACCGATATGAATGTGGTCTCTCTCTTTCTCTCAAAATATAGTTCTTGGTTGGTATCCATGGTAAATTGAATCTAAGACACTTCCAAGGATACCAAAATCCATGGATGCTCAAATCGCTTATATAAAATGGCATAGTATTTGCATAAAACCTATGCATACCCTCTCCTAGACTTTTAACCATCTCTGGATTACTTATAATAACTGATACAATGCTTACAAATAACTTCATTCATATCAATGCAATATTGTTCTCAGTGCTTGGTTGATTCAGGTTTTGCCTTTTGGAACTTTATGGAATTTTTTTGTGTGAATATTTTTGATCCACAGTTGGTTGGATCCATGGGTGTGAAATCCACGAATATCAAGGGCTGATAGTATCTTATTGTACTGTACTCAGCTATTTTTGGACCCCACCTGACCCTAGGTAACTGAAACCATGGAAAATAAAACCTTAGGAGTGACTACTGTAATCATTTTAAGATTCTCTCACCCACCTTCCCACATCCCACTCTACATGTTAGAAATCAGTGCCAGGGACATGTAAAATTTAGGGAACTTGAGCTCCTTAAGGCACAATGCCCAGTTGATTGAAATTGTGATATATGTTGGAATATTAAGGTACTAGATAAGACTCTAAGTAAGACTAATAAAGCACACCATTCATGTGCCTTGAGTGGAAAAACTGGGAGGGATGTCGGGCAGGTGGGGGGGGGGAGGGAATGAGTATATATATATATATATATATATACACACACACATACATACAAGTGTGATGTGCTTTGTCAGGGGGATGGACACGCTTGAAGCTGTGACTCGAGAGGGGAGGGAAGGCAAGAGCAATGTATGTAACCTTAGCATTTGTACCCCCATATTCTGAAATAAGTAAAAAAGAAAAAGAAAACTGGGAGGGGAAGTTGGGAGAAGAAAGTCTCTGATTTTGGTTCATGCGTCTTTGTGAATATTTCTCTGCCTGAGCCTCCCCTGTGGTGAAGTGGATGGTATGTGCCACCTTCTTAGCCCATCCTTCTCCATTTCTTTACCTAGAAGCGACCTCTTTTACCATTTGTTTTTAGTTCTTTCGTGAGTATACCTCATACCTCTACATGCGCAACATCTGTTGGGCTTTGAAGGTCGTGGTAAGGAATTTGACTTTGTGAGGGATGGGGAACCACTGGAGGGTTTTTAGCAGAGTAGCAAAGTGATCTGGATTACTTAGATTGTTGCCATTTTGAGAATACTCTGGTGGGGAGTGAGGGAGTGGCCAAGAATAGAAGAAGGGAGGCCAGGGAGGCGGCAGTGGGGGTGATATGCTCCTGTCATGCACCAGCCAGTGTTCTAGGTTCATTAATATAATGAACTCAAGTTCATTATATTAATAAAAATAAAAAATAAAAAAATCTGACTTTGTGGAATTTATACTCAAAGAGTATTTGTTGAGAATGAATTAAAAGGGAGTTGGTGCTTAACCATAAGTACAGATTTATTAAGGAAAGAACATTTGCCATCTTTCTGACATGAACTGAAGAATTAACCAAGTACAAAGACACCAAAACAAGCATAACCTCAAACTTCTGGAATGGGAGCCTCAGAATTCTCTACTCCTTACCTGGGAGCCTGATAGCAAGGATATGAGATTGTTGGTATCAGTGTTTTCTTTCACTTTCTTTGTAATGTTTTTATACAAACACTGAGAATGTGAAAAAATATTAAAAAGCATGTTAACAAAAGACATTTTATCTAATAACCTTCAAATGGGATTTTATTGGTTTATAGGGGATTTTTTTGCTATCTTTAAAATTGTAGTTTAAAAGGCTTTTGGAAAAATATAGAAAGAATTCAAATTAAACGATATTTTTTTATAAAAAATTGGCACATATAGTACTGCTGCAAAATACAACATTTATTCATTTACAGGTAAAAAGGTAAATCTCATATACCCCCTGCCCCACCCCATGTGTGTGGGTGGATGAGTATACAAGGATATGTATGCAGAGGTATATGGGATGAATATCTCTGTTCCTTCCATTCAATTTTGCTGTAAACCTAACACTGCTCTAAAAATATAGTCTTTAAAAAAAGATAAATCTCACTGTCTTTAAATGCCTACTTGAAAAGTTAGAACAGGAATTTATTTTGAAATGTCTTAGGAAGAAATTGACCTCATATTGAAGCATCAAGTCAGATGAAGTTTTCAGTATATGTAGTTAAACTCCAGATAAGGTGATTGATTAAATTCTAGCTTTAGTGCAGCCTCATGAAGAGAATTGACAAAATGGTCAGTTGTGAATCAGTACAAATTAAAAATCTGGCCTTAGTCTGTGAATATTCTTTGGCTGTGAATGAAGCTGCAAATGAGAATGGATTGGCTCCTACTTGTCTCAGATGAGATAATGAGAGCATTGACACAATGGAAGCTGTGTACTTTGTTGAAGCTCTTTGTACTGCTATATGTGTTACCTTATGATTCTGGTAACACATATAGCAGTGTATCTTTTTGGATGATTATATTTTGTTTTGATTACAAGATCGAGTCTATTATAAACTATGATCATCTTCCATTTTTTTTCCAGATTTAAATTTTTCAGAAATGTAAGTAAAATAAAATTTTTTACTATCCATAGTATCACATCTTTTCTTTTAAATCATCTTGATTTTTCAAGTCTCCCTGTTTCCCACCATCTGCCTCTCTAGTGTCTTCTTGCAATCTTATTTGCCATAAATTGTTCTGCAGATGGAAAATTCCTGCATCCTTAAGGATGGCATTTCTAAGAAGGTGAGGTTTTTCTTTAGTACTCATTTCCCTATCATCTCTCCTTTCTCTCCTCTGCCTTCTCACCTTTTCTAAGTTAAGGATCTTGTTCTTAGATGATTTCCATCACTTGACATTACTTCTATCTACCTAGAGTACTTACCTTTCTAATAGGATATGCTTCAGGATAGAATCTTCAGTACCCAAAGGAATGATGCTACTTACAATAGTAAAGGGATAAACAATGGGCTCAAATTTAGTGTCACTCATTGGCACTGCTCAGAAACCACTTAAACCCCTTTACATGTGGATGGATCTCTCTCTTTTGGACCAAAACATATTTTTAAAGAAAATACATCAAATTTTATCTAAGAAATTTAGGATATTTGTTGAAGCTAAGACTTCACTGTAGAACAAAAGACATTTTACCTTGCAGAATTTGTGATATTATTACAAAAGAAAATGCTAGCATTATTGGCATTTAAAAAAATTAACAATCTTTAATAATTTATCTTTCTTGAGTTCCTTCAGATTGTGACCAACAGATGAATAATTTATTCATGTTTTTTTATTTAAAAGAAGAGAGAGCACTGCATTTTTTTCCTTGTGTTAGATACTATTGAATACTGTGCTTTAAGAAAAATGCTTTTAATAGAAAAGAAAACCTTCTACATACTATTTATGTTTGTGTTACTATGGCTTAGCAAACTGAATGTAGTTAAATATTGTCAGTTAAAAAAAGGTCTCGATGATTTCAAATGCTTATACTGGAATGGAAATCTGAAAACAAGAGAAAAGTTAATAAAGCCAATTATCTCAGCATGAAGTTTGTATTGATAATAAAAGTACATGTAGCTTGTCACCTTGCCTTCATCTCTCTTCAGCAATGTCCCTTTCTGCACCGACCCTGTCCAATATCCTTCCAATTGGAATAAGTCCTTACATAACAATGATACCCAAAATATTTACTAGTAGATATTTTATAAGTAGAAATCATTGCAGTTTATAGTTATTGTTTATGGGACACATTGATCACTTCTGCATTTCCCAGTGTGTGTTCCACAGAGCATTAGACTTGACAGCAATTCTATGAATATAAGGGCCCTAGGGCCAAAGGAATATGGGAAATAGTTCATATCATGTTTTTTTCTCAAAAATTCATAATGATCTTCAGTATAAATTAAGAACTGATATCTGGAGTATGCAAACTTGTTCAATTCATTTGATTACTGCTTTTCCAACAATAGACCCATTTGGGTTAATGTTACAAAACTAGTGTTCTCAGACCCCAAATTGGATAGCCATGGATTAACCAGAATTTTAAATACAAATGATTCTGGAAGTCAGTTTTTCAGGTTAGTTTCTTAACTTGTACTTTTTTCCTCCTCTTGTTATATTCATAAATTGCCTCCACTATGGGGAAATTATTTTTAGAAAAATGTAATTGAAAGCAGATACTTCAATTTCAGTATTTATTAAACTTCTGCATACAAAAATGAATCTAAAAGAGGAATCAATAATATCATTAAAAGCAAAGATTTATACTTTAAAAAAACTGTTCCTATTAATGCATTTTTAAGAATTAAGGATAGCAGTATTTGAAAATTTTAAACGTTTATGTCAGTAAATATGCAATATTAAAAATCTGCAAACAATAATGAAAATGAATGTTATTACATTCATGTTATTGCTTAATATTATTACATTATGTATGTTATTACATAATGAATGTTATTACATAATGTTATATTACAAATTATAGCTCAGGGGAGGTTTCTGGGAAGAAATAAATATTTATTTATTGAATTTTCTAATCCAATGTGTTATTGTGATTAAAAGGAACACCAGGAAAGAAACAAGACTGAAAACATCAGCTTGGCATTTTTCAGAGTTAAAGAGCTTTTGTAATTCTGATTTGTCATATCTTAAGAGATAAAGTAACTAAAAATCACAGAGAATAATTTGAAGAATGGTAATAGTTTGATAAAGTGGGTGAAGGGATTCCATATAAGTACAAATGGAAAGAAAACAGGGCTTAATTAAAAATTAAAAGGAACACAAGAATAAATGAAGACCTACCTAAAATTTTTAAATTCATTAAAGATGGGAGCGGGATCCTCATTTATCAAATAATAGAACATGTGCAATAAAGGGGCTCTCCCTGAATCTTGAAAGTTGAAATATTATTATTAGCAAGAGGGAAATTTTACATAACAGGCAGAAAACATAAAATAGTTCAAGGAAAGTTTTAAGATATTTGTGGATAAACTGTGTTTTTAAGATGTTATAGCTACCTTTAATAGCTATGGAAAATGGATTGTTTTTAGGTAAGTAAGAGTCCCAAACTTCTAAGGCAATATAATGGAGTATTTAAGAGTGTGATCTCTGAAGTTCGCCTGCCTGGTTTGTCATCACAACTCCCCCATTGATGTGTGATGTTTCAATCTTGCTCTTCTCTAAATCTCATTTTTATCTATAAAATTTGGAAAATGATCAGAACCTATCTCATTGGGTTGTTATACAGTTTTTAGCACAGTGCTAACATAGGAAGTAGATTAAAAAGGCCAGCAATTGTTATACTAGGATAATATGCATATTTGGTGACACTTCAATGAACTTTTGGGGACCAAAATAAAATAAAATAAAATAAATCCTCTACCACTTCTCACAGGTGTTCTAAAAGACCAGATATTAAGCTTGGAGGAAACTGGCAAAATCTATCATATTTTTAACCTATTATGTAATATCCCCTATGGTATAGTATTGAAATTATATAACAATTTTAAGTTTATTATAGGTCTAAATCTGCTATCAAATGTGTATGGTGATTTTCTGTGTCCATAATTTTGTCAACTCAAGTATTTATTATAAGAAACATTCCTGAATATTTCAACTTTTTTTTTTCTTCTTCTTCTGCTTGGCTTTATATATATATATATATTTATTGTTTATTTATTTTTTTATTACCTCATATTATGGGTGTACAAATGTGACTTCTTTGCAAATATGTACTTATCACTGAACTAGAAGAAAATCCTTTGTCTTGTCCTAGTGATCAAATTCTTTCCTTTTCAATTTTGTCTGATGTGATGGTAAAAGAAGGTTGCTTTTCCTTAGCTATTGAAGTTTTCTGAGTGTATTTACTATAAAGTAATGAACTTTAATTACTTTTGCAATTACAACTTATTTGATTGAATTTTCCACTGACTGCACAATATATCTATCCAACTGAGACCAGTATAGATTCTAATCTGGGTATAATATGCTGTTAAAATATAGTAACATCTGCAGTCCATTTCTAAAGCAATAGGCAAGTTGGGCTTCCAAAAGGCTTCAGCCAGTTTTTACTTGGGAATTCTGCTTCTTTGCTTTCTATGTGGACTGAGACAACTCATGCTGTCTGCCTTGTTTTAGTACTTATTAATACTTAGTGTTTTATAAATATAAACAATTGGCATAGTATTTGATTTGATGCTTTACTTTACTCTAATTATACCAACTTTCCTCAGAGATAATAGACATTGTTATGGTGAGAAGGCCCTACTTTATAATTTTGCTGATATAATTTTGCTGATGCTGTTACTAGACTGCTAAGTGATATGAAGATTTTTTGGTAATAGCAATTTTGTGTGAACTTCTTTGAAGACTAAGTCTAAGGATACTTGAAAGGTTGGAAAAAAGCTCCTAGGAATGCAAGACCTTTTGATTTTGTCTTCAAGTACAGTGAAAGACCATCATTATGATTAGTCTTACTTCCTATTCCTCACAAAAATATATTTCAGAATATATGCTCAGAATATTTCTCTAGTAAAGTCTAAAGATCATTTTCTGTGCCTTTATGTTTCAGTGAAAATATGTAAGGCATAAAGAAATCACAGAGAAGGAATAATATTGACATATTAATAAGAAGGCTCAATGCAGTCACCAGTAAAGGTCATTCATTTCTCATGTAGATTTTGCAGCAACCATATCATTTTACCCAAGTTTGGTTTGTGTTTCTTCATCAGTAACAATGGCCACTCAAATGTTCAAAATACAAAATATTATCCACCCAAGTTGTCATTAGAAAATTATGTCATTAGAAAATTTCTAAAAAATTAGAAATAATTTTTCTACAAAGATTATTGTTTGTTCATGTTCATGTCCACATAGGTTTTTCTTGCATCTTTGCAGTCCCTTGCCTTGTGACTGGATTCTGGCCCACAAGTGATCTTAGAAGTAATGAATGCCACTTCCAAAAGGCTGTCCCTTCAGCTTTCTCTCTTCCCCTCTCAGGTCAACTTTGGATGTCAAGTGCTCCAGATGGCAGAGCTATAAGATAAGGGGGCTATTTTATCCACATCAGGTAGAGCCAGCAGTAAGAAATAAACATTTTTATTCTTAAATGTTTGAGATTTAGGTCTGTTGCAGCACCCACATTAAATCATCCTGACACCATTACTAATCATCTTATGTAAGCCATGTGTTATGCTAGTGAGGTAGTTACCATTTTACCTATAAGAGTGAACATTACTTAAAGAGGGTTATCTATGACTCTTTGTCACTATCTCCAAACCAGGGGCCCCCAACCTATGGTGAGTTGTATAATTATTTCATTATATATTACAATGCAATAATAATAGAAATAAAGTGCACAATAAATATAATATACTTAAATCATCTTGAAACCATCCCCCACCTCCCTGGGGCATGGAAAAATTGTCTTCCATGAAAATGGTGCCAAAAAAGGTTGGGGGCTGCTAAACTATATATTATGTCTATTTCTCAATTCAATAAGATATAGCATTTATGGTCATATATATTTAGATTCATATAAACATGAAATGGCCTATTTAACTACTAAATTAACAGACCAGTGACAAAAATAGTGTGGTACTTTTTAAAATACAATCTTTTGTTGTACAAAAAACTGTAGCATACTATTTTTGTGAGGGAGGAGAGAGAGCCTTGGAGTAGGCTCAGGAAGCCTCATTGAAGGATGACCACGTAAATGGACAGAGGTAAAAAGTAGACAGTCGTCAAGGGTTAAGGAAGGAATGAAATGATCTCTCAAAGATCATTCCCTGAGATAGCAGCTTTCAGTCCAAAGCAGCCATGAGGTTCAGAGGAAAAACTGTGACCATGTCATCATCACAGTGGGACCTGCTGAATACAAACTGCTAGATTCATATGGAAGGTCCTTTTGTCCCTCACTATCACAGATACAGATGAAAACACATTGATGGAGGAGGGCTAAGCCCCTTGAGGTAATCTCATGCACCCTTTCTACCACTTTTATGCATCTTAAATGGGTTTTAAATATTCTAAAGCATCCACAATGTGTTCATTTCCTGTGGTGGATTTACAGTGTGTTACAGGAAATCCATTTCTTTTTCTGTAGATGCTAACTTCATTACCTTGACACAGAATTCAGACTCACTCTTTGCACTAGCTGCCATAGCAACCTGTATCAGGCATTTTTTTCTTTCTATTTTTCCTTTCACTGGAAAGCAGGGTAGTCAAATGTAGTGACAAGAATTGTATTCCATTAAAAAAATTATTTAAAGGCACCTAACACTATTATACCAAGGATCTATTCATGCTGTTACCTCTGTAGATTACATACTTCATAAATCTATAATCACATTATAGACCACAGCATTCTAAACTAGCAGAGAATGGCATTCTTTAAGTTCTTTTCATGAAGGGATTTCTTTTTCTCTTTTTCAAATTTATTCAGAGCTGTGAGAGCTTTTTGAATGTAATTGATTATTATTGGTGGTAAGTCCTGGACAAGTGCTAAACTTAAGTGATCAAATGCTGTTATGGCTCTGAATAATGCTACATTAAAATTCCGCATGGACTGGAGTGTCATTTGTTTTTGGCTTCAAGAAAAGGAAGAACACCACAAACTCATCATGACAACAGTTTTTCCTGGTTTCTTAAGTGCCAGAGGGAATACTTACAAAAAACAAAATAATTAATGATTTTTCCTATCCTGAATATTAGTAGGATTAGCTTGGTGTGGTAGCTAAAGAGGAAGAGAAAGAACATCTGGTATGCTTGCTGAGTCTCAGGAGATCCTGTATTTGAGGGTCCAACATATAATATGCTAACACATATCCTCAGGGTAGGGTTGTGGACATACATACATCAATGCCACAGAGAAAAAATCATAAAAATACTTGGAAAGTTTAAGCCTGTGCCTTTGCCAGGTTAGGTACTAAATAGCAATGATCATCTAGTATTGCACACTCTAAGGGGTCAAACAATGAACTGCATCTGGTTTAACTTACTTGGACTGTTTAATTTTTATTTTAAATGTAGTTTCCAGAAACAATTTTGAGGTGAGAGAGTGCTCTTAGAAGGAAGAGCCATTAAGTTTTACAGCTCAAAGCAGATACATCGCAACAACCGAAGAAGGGGTAATTGTTTAGAAGCTTATTCTACCTTTTTTTTTTTTCTGTTTTCTTCATATCCATTTTACCTTCCTCACAACAAAGACATTTTGCATTTAGTGCTAATCTCATTTCTCTCCATATTCCTAGGTCTGAAATAAATCCAAGTCTGTATAATAAGTTTCCACTTTCACGTATTTCCATGTCTTTCTTCCTCAAATTATTTCACCAGTGAAACATTTTGCTTACTCAATAAATTAGGGTTGAAGTCTCAGTTATATATTTTAGTAACACATAGCCACACACAATGTAGATGATGCAAATGCTGCTTGAAAATAGAGCATTTTAAGCTTTGCACTGGAATTGTGTTCAGCTACCCCATGTATACTAAAGCATTGCATTGATTAGTAAATATTTTATTAAAATAGCATAATAGGAAATTTGGAAAGTATGACTGAAATATGTAAGGTAGATATACAACCTAAGAAAAGTGTAATGAAAATAAGGAAGATGGCTGACCAGAGACACCAGCTGACAGATCGTCTGAGATAGAAGGAAAAGTTTTAGATGAAAAAGAAAAAACACAAACAAAAAATCACTAGGTGTAATTAGATTAGGTGTAATTAGATAGGAAAAGCACCAGAACACACAAGAGATTCCAGGGGGAGAAATTGAGGAGCAGAACCAGAAGGAGCAAGATATGAGCAGAGGTCAACCCCTGAGAGTCTCGGAGTCCAGTTAAAAGGATAGGTGGAGTGGTTTGTTTCTCCCTCCCTCACATCTCTAGCAGTCATCAGGTTCTCAAGCTGCTGAAGAGCCTTTCTACCTTCATGAGCCCAAAAGCTGCTGCTGCTAGTGAACTGAGAGTTTCTTAAAGACAAAGCACCAAGCTGCCAGCCTCCTTAAGGTGCTTCCTGTCACCACAGACCTGAGCTGAGATGGCAGGTACAATATTGCTTCTCCAACCACTCTGCATCTTTGTCCTCCCCACAGAGCTTCAAGTCCTCAGTTCTTGTCTTTTTCATTCCCACACAAATATTTCCCAATTCTGGCCCAGACTGCAGGAGCCACAGGCGACTGATGGGTCCCACGACATCTGCAAGACCCCAGAGCCTGGACAATCTGGGTAGGCTGCCTTCCCGAAAGAGGAACAGAGATAATTAGAGTGCTAGCTTTCCTCTATTCAGGCTCTTTTCCTCTCTAGGCGAAGGGATGGAAAAAAATATTCCATGCAAATGGAAATCAAAAGCAGAGATAGCCATTCTCATATCAGATTAATTGACTTTAAATAAGAAATAGTAAAGAAAGACAAAGAAGGTATTATTTAATGGTAAAGGGAGAAATTCAATAAGAAGACATAACAATCCTAAATATTTATGCACCTAACACAGGAGCACCCTGATTCTTAAAGCAAACCGTACTAGATAGAAGCAAAGAGATAAACAGTAGCATTATATTGGCCAGGGACTTCAACACTCCACTGACAGAACTTGGCAGATCATCCAAGCAGAAAATAAAGAAACACTGGACATAAGCTGGACTCTAGAACAAATTGGTTTAACAGACATTTACAGAAGATTTTACCCCAGAACTACTGAATATACATTCTTCTCATCACACTTGGAACATTCTACAGTATCAGTTATATCTCAGGCCACAAAACATGTCTCAACAAATTCAGAAAAATAAAAATCATACCACATAATCTTCTCAGACTACAGTGGAATAAAACTAGAAATCAACTCCAAAAGAAACACTCAATTCTACACAAAGTCATAGAAATTAAACAATGTGTTGGTGAATGATTATTGGGTCAATAATGAAATTAAGATGGAAATCAAAAGATTCCTTGAACTAAACAATAAGGGGGATACAAGCTACCAAAATCTGTGGGATTTGTCAAAAGCAGTCCTAAGAAGAAAATTCATAGCCTTAAATGTCTACATCAAAAAGACAGAAAGATCACAAACTAACAATCCAATGATACATCTTAAGGAGCTAGAAAGGAAGAGCAAACCAAACCCAAAGCCAGCAGAAGAAAAGAAATAATTAAGGTCAGAGCAGAACCAAACAAAATGGAAAAGAAAGAAACAATACAAAAAATCAATGAAGCAAAAAGTTGATTCTTTGAAAAGATAGAATTGATAGACCTCTTTCTAGATTAACCGGGCATAAAAAAGAAAGGACGCAAATAAATTCAATCAGAAATAAAAAAGGAGATATTACAACTGATATTACAGAAATAAAAAATATTTCTGTGAATATTATGAAAATGTCTATGCACAGAAAATGTAGAGGAAATGGAAAAATTCCTGGAAACACACAACACCCCAAGACTCAATCCGAAAGAAATAGAACTTCTGAACAAACCAATAACAAGCAATGATATTAAAGCAGTAATAAACTCTTCCAAAAAAAAAAAAAAAAAAAGCCCTGAATCAGATGAATTCACAGCCAAACTTTACCAGACCTACAAAGAATAGCTGGTACCCATACTGCAGAAATTATTCCATAACATCAAGTAGGAGGGAATCTTACCCAACTCATTCTAAGAAGCCAGTATCACCTTAATGCCACAGCCAGGAAAGGACACAACAAAAATTGAAAAATACAGACCAATATTCATTATGAATATAGATGCAAAAATCCTCAATAAAATATTAGCAAACTGAATTCAACAGCAATCAAAAAAATAATACACCATAACACAGTGGGCTTCATCCCAGAGATGCAAGGATGGTTCAACATACATAAATCAATAAATGCAATTTACCTCATAAACAGAAGCAAAAACAAAGATCCTATGTTCATCTCAATAGATGCAGAAAGAGCATTCAACAAAATTCAGCATCCTTTCATGATAAAAATCATCAACAAAATAGGCATAGAAGGAACATATCTCAAGTATAAAAAACATATATAACAAACTCACAGCCAGCATCATTCTGAATGGGGAAAATTTGAAAGCATTCCCACTAAGAACTGAAATAAGAGAAAGGTGCCCACTGTCATAACTTCTATTCAACATTGTGCTGGAAGTCCTGGCCAGAACAATCAGGCAAGAGAAAGAAATAAAGGGTATCCAAATTGGGAAAAAGGAGGTTGAACTATTGTTTTTTGCTGATGATATGAGCTTATATCTAGAAAACCCTGAAGACTCCACCAAGAGACTCCTCGAATCGATAAATAAATTTAGCAAAATCTCAAGTTCTGAAATCAATGTACACAAATCAGTGGTATTCCTATATACCAATAATAGTAAAGTCAAGAGTAAAGTCAATAGTAAAGTCAAATCAAAGACTCAAAACCATTCATAATAATAATAATGACAATAAAATACCTGTGACTGTACTTAACCAAGGAGGTGAAAAATCTCTACAAAAAGAACTATGAAATACCAAGGGAAGAAATTGCAGATGATACAAACAAATAGAAAAACATATCATGCTCATGGATCAGTAAAATTAACATGGTTAAAATGTTCATACTACCCAAAGTGATTACAGATTCAATGTAATCCCCATCAAAAAACCAAGATCATATTTCCTAGATCTAGAAAATTTCATTTAGAACCATTAAAGAGCCCAAATAGCCAAATAAATCTTAAGCAAAAAGAACCTATCTGGAGGCATCACATTACCAGACTTCAAACTGTACAACAAGGCTATAGTAACCAAAACAGCATTGTATTGGCACAAAAATAGAGACAGAGACCAGTGAAACAGAACAGAAAACCCAGATATAAAACCATCCACATATAGCCAACTGATCTTTGACAAAGCAGACAACAATATACGTTGGGAAAAGAAAGCCCTATTCAATAAATGGTGCTAGGAAAATTGGATATCCACATGCAGAAGAATAAAACAGGATCCATATTTCTCACCACTCACAAAAATTAATTCAAGATGGATAATAGACTTAAATATAAGTCATGAAACCATAAGAATTCTAGAAGAAAATGTTGGAGAAACTCTTCTAGACATTGGCCTATGCACAGAATTTATGAAGTAGACCCTAATAATAATCATAGTGACAACAAAAATAAGTAAATGGTACTTGATTAAATTAAAAACCTTCTACACAGCTAAAGAAATAATCAACAGAACACTTAGACAACCTATAGAATGGGAGGAAATATTCGCAAGCTATATATCTGATAAAGAGCTAATAATCAGAATCTACAAAGAACTTAAGCAAAGTCCAAAAACAGTAGATGCTGGTGTGGATGAAAAGAGAAAGGAATGCTGATACACTGTTGGTGGGACTGCAGACTAATAAAACCTCTGTGGAAAACAGTATAAAGATTTCTCAAAGAACAAAAAGTAGACCTACCATTTGATCCAGTAATCCCACTATTGGGTATTTATCCAAAGGAAAAGAAGTCATTTTATCAAAAAGACACCTGCAATTGAATTTTATGGCAGCACAATTCACAATTGCAAAAATGTGGAATCAACCCAGTGCTCATCAGTTCATGAGTGGATTAACAAAATGTGGTATATGTATACTATGGAATACTATTCAGCCATAATGAGGGATGAATTAAGGCCTTTTGCAACAATTTGGATGGAACTGGAGACCATTATCTTAAGTGAAGTATGTCAACAACAGAAAAACAAATACTATATGTACTCATACCATTACATTGGAATGAACCAATGAGCATACATGTGCACAGAAGGTAGTAAAACTCAATGGAAATCAAGGAGGGGGAGGAAGGGGCGAGTGAAAACCTACCTAAGAGGTACAATGAATACTATCTGGGGGGATGGGCACACTTATAACTCTTACTCAAGCATAACAAAATCAATACATGTAACCAAAAACGTTTGCAACCCCATAACATTAAAAAAAAAGAATGCTGAAATAAAATTACAAATAGCTGCAAATAAATAGTGCAAAGTATAATGAGAGTAAACTCAGAATCAATATGTGCTTTAAGAGCTATAGACTAGGCAGGTACTACAGGGGATCCAGAAATTTATAAATTATGATATCTTTCCATAGGCAGTTGGTCTAACATATAAGAATTGCAACAGCAAGATTTAGATAATGTGCCACCAATTATACATGTTAGCAGGAGGAGGGTAAACCACTAAATAAAAAAGATTTCACACGGAAATGGAACTAGAAAGATATAACTAAAGGAAGGATTCAGGATTTAAAAGCAATGGTAGGTGAGGGAGAGGCATTCTAAGATGTGAGAAGTGCAAGAGCTATGATACTCAGAAAGAGCTATTCGTGGCTCCCAGTTTGACTAGGGTAGGGTTATGTGTGAAAGTGACATTTTGGCATATTGAGTGAGGAAGATCCAGTGCATGAGCTGTCTGGGGGAGTGGAAATTGGTCAAATATTAAGGGACTGCACTAAGGTAATAGTCTTGAAATGCTGAGTAAAGAAAGGACATTAATTATTTTAAGAAAAATAACTTGATGGAATGGAATGATTAGTTAAATGTAAGACATACATATGATAATTAATTTTAAAATCAGTATTTCATAATACAAACAACTATCTATAATTGACATCATTTATTTTCTTTGAAAAATACCATTTTTCTGGGAAAATAAGACTATTTTAGGTGGTCTATGAGGTTAAGACCATTTTCATAGTAACACAAGGGTGGCCTGGATTTATTATTGTTATTTTAAAGTGAATTGACAAAACAATTTTAAAATATTCTCAGTCTCAATTTTAAATATGGCAGATGGTGACAGATGTAATCCACTTAAAAAAGCTCTTTGGAGTTCTTTATAATCTTTAAGAATATAAAGGGATGCTGAGATCAATAATGTGAGAACTACTGATGTTTTACAAAGTGTTAGTATAGTCTTCACCATCAATGTGGAGAAGTAGAGTTAAGCTCTTTGATCAGTGAATGCTAACTCTAATAATCAAACCTGAGAAGGGACAGTGTAAACTGTTAGGGATCAGAGTGATGCAATTGAGTCTTTTTAGAATTGAACTGTGTGAGAAATCTCTTACACTCCAACACTCACCAATTTTACATTGCATCAGTTATATAACAGTTAATAAAAGCTCTTCCTTCTCTCCTTCCCCATGTTGCATTCAGTTTTCAGAATGACCACTGAAAAAAATTCTAGTTTGATAATTATAGCTGACACAAGAATTAGTCAAGGCAATATCAAATGCTGTACATTTTGCCTTAATCATCCAGCAAATAAAAGCAGTATGCATGTATCAAAATGTCATGTGTACCTCATAAATATGTACAATTATTATTTCAATAAAACTACTAAACTATAAAAAATAGAAGAAAATAAAAGAAATAATTTTCTAATTCCTCCCAAAGTAGGTAATGATCTGAGTTCAGCAAATAGCTGTTTAAATTGGAATATAAAACATGGAGACATTGCATATCACACCTAGATCACAATAGAACTATGGTATTTATGGCTTTTATCCATGCAGGAAATTCATTGGCAGCCAATTATCTGGAAATGTTCAGTAGGAACATAGGAAAAGAGACCAAATTCCTTCATCTGTCTCTCCACATAATTGTTACAGGGCAAAATGCTTGAGAGATCACATTCATGCAGATTACTCAGCAGAATGAAATACTTGTCTAATTCATTAGAAACCAGCAGTGCTCTGGGAAGAGTGCTGATGAAGAGTGCTTGCAGTGGAGAGAGCAGCGACCAAGCCCAGTCACCACGAAACTGCTACCCCTGGATTTTCCTTGAGAGGCCAGGTTCTGGTTCCATCAGATACAGACGTACATCTGTGCTGTGTCTTTGTGTGATTTTGGAAGGACTGATTCATATCTAGCTTCCCCAGCCTCGAGATTATTTTGGATATTCAAATGGAGGATCAACAAAATAACAGCGTCAAAGTGTCCAGGTCGTGAACAATGAAAGCTCAACAACTGTCTCAGATTGAGGAATCTGAAGAGATACAAGAAGTAAATGTAATGTTTGGTCTAGGATTAGATCAGAAAAAAAGACAATAACATGACAACTGGGAAAATGTGAATAAGGTCTATAGAGTGGTAATAGTACTGTATTAACATTAACTTCCTGATTTTGAATATTGTACTATGGGGAGTCTGAGGAAAAGGAATATGAAAATTTGTACTATTTTTGTAACATTTTTATGTCTGCAATCATCCAAGCATTAAAGTTAAAAATAAAACAAAATTATAGATTAAAAAATGTTATAACTATGGAGGCATTTACTAATGAATCTATATCTCAGTATGGGTAGTGATTGAGAATGCAGGTTGTGGTATCAGAATTCCAGTTCCGTTACCTGTTAACAGTATATTTCAAATTAGTTAATCTCTAGGTACTTCCATTTCTTCTTCTGTAAAATGGAGAAAATAATGTTTCCTACCTTTTAGTGTATTATAAATTTTGAATGAACTAGTGTAAAGTGCTTAGGAAAGTGACAAATTCCATAAAATTTGCAAGAATCATAAAAATTATTTGTGCAATGATAGTTGTTATATAGGGAATATTAAAACGTAATTAATATTATTAATTCTATCTCTAGGTGAGTAACCATATGTAAAGCTGTCTAATGATCAGCTATACAGGAGTGTAGACAAATTATTGATCAAGGAAGAAGCAAAGAGATGCAATTATGGAATATTTGACATTGTCCCAGAAAAGCACAGAAGTAGACAGTTTAAGAGGTCAGGGAAAACTGTTAATGAGACATTTCTAGGAGATTTGAACTTCTGGCAAGGCAACTCCCTATTAGCTTAACACATAGTATTTCTGAGAAATAATGTGATATACAAGAAATGAATTTCCATTCAGTTTACAGGACCAAGAAAAGTTTGAGTTTTATTTCTTGAAAATGTTATTTTTTATTAATACATATGCATCTGTTATGAACCATTTCGGTGCAGCATGCAGAAGGGAAGAATGTGGTTAAGATTAACATTAGAAACCTCAACATTCCAACACAGCAAGGCCTGCAGGAAATGGGGGAAGTTTCAAATCATGTGAGCCATTAGCTGTGGGATGATATACTGTGGGAAAATTGAACTTGGTCTGGACCAATACAGTTGGTCTGCTGCAGTGTACTTCAATGCATACAATCTACCCTGTGGCTTTGCTGTTAAGAACAGCTATGGTGCATTGGACTAACCAAATTTTATATTGCCCAATTTTGCTCATATTATGAATGTAATACTTCTCTGAGAAACTTTGAAATTAAGCATTAGGCCATGAAATTAGTATAATGAACATTTGGATTTAATGAACTATAAGAATTAGATCATTGAAACTGAGTAGATTCCCTGGTTCATTTCTTTCTTTCAGACTAGTACTCCCTATCTGTTATTCAAAGATAGCAGAGACTAATCATGGCTATCTCAGCAAAGGTCCAATCAGGAAACAGGAATCACTAAGTATTATAAATAGAAAATTAAATACAGAGATCACTCAACCCCTAGGGGTGGAGGGACACAAGGAGGGGGTGGTATTAGCAAAACCCATAACTAAGAGTTGTCTCCTAGTGACTCAGGCCTATTAAGGGGTAAGGATGGGGGGCTTGTCAGGAAGCTAGGACCATATAAAATGCTGCTTGAGGAATAGAAAAAGATGGTGAAATCCTCTACTTCTCCCCTCCTTCTACTCTTAATCTTCCACCAGTGTCTCTGACTCATCAAACATCTCAGAAAGCCAGTGGGCAAAGGAACCTGAAAACATATTTTGCAGGAACAAGGTAGGGACAAATCTGTATGCAGACAGGTAGTGACCACTGCATGTCTCTGCCCATGTCTGAAACAACCATGGAAATCGAATCTCGGCTCTGGCACAGGCATGTTTCAGGAGAACCTTCCATATCCAGGTGCTGTTCCTTTAATTTTTCAGAGCATATCTGTGAAGCAGTTATTATTATCTCAACTTTGCAGATGGAGAGACAGCATTTCTCAGAGATTCTGGTCTATGTCTGAGCTTGCAGAGCCAGAAAGGAACAGAAGCCTTTCTGGCTCTGCATATAGTCAGTTTCCTTTCCTCTGTATCTGTTCAGCACTTAAAAGCTTGCTTCATATTATGCTGGGTCTGCAGAGTTTAAAACTCTGGAGTTAAATGAATCAACAGAATTCATCCAATCTGACTTTAAAGATGCAAAAACTGAGGTCTCAAAAGATTTGCTTAAAGTCACATATTTTGGCCAGAATGAGAACTACAACTTAGAGTTTCCTTAAGAAGTCAAGCAATTAATATTTATAAATAGTTGCATCGATATGTAACCTGGATGTCATCTGTCTTCTTGTTCTTTATACAAAGCCATTTGTATAAAGGAATTAAGGAATCCCAGCAGGGATGGGAAGAAGCCATCAGGGGAAAGATATTTGCCTTGAAGAGGCAAAGGGACATCTCTCTTTTTTTCTAAAGTAGGGATCTGAATATCCACAAGGTTGAGGGGGAAGGGAGAGGATGAGATCTTATGAGCATGATATAGGTTTGGACTTTCTGCTGAGAATATGGAAATGTCCATGTGACTAGGAATGAAGACAAGGACATTTAAGATGTAATGGAGCTTTGAAGACCCACCCATGCCACTTGTGAACAGTATAAAATGTGAGATGGCCCCAATCAGCATGAGTATATGCCTTCAGTAGTGCTCATGGTTTTTGGAGAAGAAATAGTAACGTGAGTTCTTAAACTAATCCGGTATCTAGAATGGTCTGGCAGGTCAGGCAGACATATTATAGAGACTGCTCAAACCAAAAACTTTCTTAACATAGGCCAGAGGGAAGGGTACCATCAAAGGATAAAAGACTCCATGGGGTTTAAAGTTAGATTTAATGAGAGAAAAATATTGGAAGAAATAAATGGATAGAAGGTTGTGATCAGAAAATGTGATTTCTAAGTTTTCAAGATCGTGCAGCAGTAGCTACTAGTCACACATGGCTATTTGAAATTGAGATGTGCTATGAGCATAAAATACAGACCAGATTTTGAAGACATAGGATGAAAAACAATGCAACATGTGTCAATTTTTTCAATATTTATTCTGTATTGAAATGATAAAATTTGGAGTATTTTTTGTTAACTAAAATATATTATTAAAATTGATTTCCCCTGTTACTTTTTAAATATGGCTACTAGAAAAGTTAAAATTTTACATGTGGCTTGCTTTATATTTATGTCGGATGCTACTCTTTTTTTTTTTTTTTTTTTTTTTTTTTTTTTTTTTTTTGAGACAGAGTCTCACTTTCTTGCCTAGGCTAGAGTGAGTGCCGTGGCGTCAGCCTAGCTCACAGCAACCTCAAACTCCTGGGCTCAAGCGATCCTTCTGCCTCAGCCTCCCGAGTAGCTGGGACTACAGGCATGCGCCACCATGCCCGGCTGATTTTTATATTATATATATTAGTTGGCCAATTAATTTCTTTCTATTTTTATGGTAGAGACGGGGTCTCACTCAGGCTGGTTTTGAACTCCTGACCTTGAGCAATCCACCCGCCTCGGCCTCCCAGAGTGCTAGGATTACAGGCGTGAGCCACCACGCCCGGCCAGGATGCTACTCTTTTTGCAGTTGTATATTCAAGGGAGAACTTTTCAAAATGTGGTCTTAGTTCATCTAATGGACATGTGGGGCATGGTATACCAATATTTTGAAATAATTAGAGAAACCATCACAGTACCAAATAAAGAGTAAATAATATTTTAATATGTGTTCATATTAATGTTCACTGCTTAATTAAAGTAAGAGATGTTTTTCTAGTTTTCACCAAAGTTTGTACACCAAACTCATTTGTAAATAGCTTAATATATAGATTAGGAAATTCACTTAACAGTTTTCTATTCTTAGTCTTTATATATTTGTATTAAATTAGTCCTATACTCACAATTATGAGTTGGCAGTATGGAAATAATTATGTAGTGGCTGTCAAATAGTGATGAATATTCATATTGAATATGTGTCCAGAAACTCAGAGAGATTTCTCTCTAAAACTACTTCCAGTACTGTTAACAAACATTTCCCACTCAACGTAGAATTTGGGAGATAAATGTAAATTGAACCTGGATAATACATATATAAAAGAATGAGGTTGGACCCTTACCTTATACCGTATATAAAAAAATTAACTCAAAATGGATTAAAGGCCTAAACACAAGACCTAAAATGATAAAACTCCTAGAAGAAAACATAGGGGAAAATCTTCATGACATGAGACTTGGAAATTATTTCTTGGATATGACACCAATAACACAGACAGCAAAAGCAAAAATAGACAGATGGGAGTACATCAAACTTAAAAAACTTCTACACATTAAAAGAAACACTCTAAAAGAGTAAAAAGGCAATTTATGGGATGGTGGAAGATATTTGGGAAACATACACATGATATGAAGTTAATGTGGACTATATGAAGAACTCCTACAACTCAACAACAACAAAAATGTAACAGATTAAAAATTGGCAAAGGCCTTGAATAGACATTTTACCAAAGAAAGTATATGAACTGCTAACAAATATATGAAAAGATACTCAACATTACAAAACATCAGGGAAATGCAAATCCAAACCACAATGAGATATCACTTCACACTCATCAGAATGACTGCTTTCAAAAGAAGCAGAAAATAACAAGTGTTGGCGAGGATGTGGAGAAATTGAAACCTCAGTACACTGTTGGTGGGCATGCAAAATGGTGCAGTCACTATGAAAAACAATATGAAGTTTGCACAAAAATTAAAAATAGAAGTACCATGTTATCCAGCAATCTCATTTTTAGGTAGGTGTCCAAAAGAATTGAAAACAGACTCTCAAAGAGATATTTGCACACCCATGTTTATTGAAGCATTCTTGATAATTTCCAACAGGTGGAAGCAGCCCAAATGTCCGTTGATGGATGGATAAAGAAAATGTGATATGTACATACATACTCTGCCTTTAAAAAGAAGGAAATCCTGTTACATGCTACATGTTAGACAGATGAAACTTGAGGACATTATACTAAGTAAAATAAAACAGTCCAAAAAAGACAAATACGGTATGACTTCACTTACACGACATTTGTAAAGTAGTCAGATTTATGGATACAGAAAGTAGAATGGTGGATGCCGGGGGAAAAGGATGAGGAATTGGGGAGATGTTATTTAACGGGTATAAAGTTTCAGTTTTTCAAAATGAAAAAGTTCTGGAGATCTGTTGATCTGTTGCACAACAATGTAAATATACTTAACAATACTGAATTGTACACTTAAAAATGGTTAAAATGGTAAATTAATTTTTTAATAGATGGTAGCTTTCATATTATGTATTTCTTACCACAAGTGAAAAAAAAACCTTTAACAATATGGTGTCCATTTCTCCAATCAGTGAAAAAATCATGAGGGGTTGGGGAAACATTTGAGCAACAAATTTATTAATAAAACAATTTTACCTTTGTAAGAAATCCTAATCAGGTTTTCAAAATAGTCACAACATTAAAACATGATATTTTATATTCAAGTGATAAATGCAGATTTATCTAAGGTAAAGTATTTAAGAAAACCAATTGAAATAGTTATAAGCAGTATCAGTGTTATTAGGAAGTGTTTATATCTTATTTCTTATTTAAAAAATAGATATATCTTTCAACATCTAGTGAACTTTATATAGTTATTGCCCTACCTATGTCTCCCTAAAGTGTTTGAAAACCATACACCCAGTGATGCCATTAATTTTGCTCACAAGTTTTATGTCTCTTTCTATACTGAATCTACATCAGGCAATATGGTGTTCATTATCAACAGTTCTCTATGAATGAAGATGTGTATTGATTGATATGCAGGTGCAACTAGTTTTATTTGTGTAGCAACAGATCTGATGCTGTACACATAGTTGAAAATTTGTCAGTATTGATTTAAATAAACTTTGCCCTCAATATATCTGGCTTGCAAAGTAATCATTATATACCAGATCACATCACCCATGGTGCAAATTTTCAGAGATAGAACAAATAATCACCTAATACATTTCATATATATATATATAATACATACTAGGACTTAATTCATGCTTTACATGTTAGTGACATTTGTAGAACCGTAAAGCAAAATATTTGTTAACACACAAATATAGCAGCAATTGCTCTTCTAAATTATATACTATTGATATGCAAACTACACTAGTGTATGTTGTGTGCAACACATTTTGCTTTCTTTCTAAAATACACACATTTTAAATTAACTTTAACTGATTAATTAACTCATTGCTTTATAAATTTCTCTGCAATAGTATGTCTTTGACCTGCTTGTGCTATGAGGCATATGACGTTCAATGCTATCTCTGTTGTTTTATTTTCTTCTTTGCCTTTGGCAAGCAAACCCATCAATTCTATGCCGGAAAACATCATACGCTCCTTATCCTGTAAAAACTAAATTGGTTTATCAGAGAGGTCCCTGCGCTTTTTTGAAAGCTATGTAAAAGTTTTTTATGACTTTATATTATTATTTGATACACTTTCAACAAAAAATCCATTAAGATGAATCGATCACTAGTTCAATAAAATTCAGTTTTCATACACTCATTATTATGTAGCCTACTCTCATTTTATCCTTTATGTAAGTGATTACACTTGCAGAATCACTTATTTTGCATGCAGAGGGTCATATCATATATTGGAGTTTGGTTCACTATTTATGACTTTCCTGGTTTTAGTAATTTGTTGATTATTATTGTCACTTTTATGCTTCCATAAACCATGCTTGAGCCATTGATCCATTTTTTTCTGAATTTACAATATGTTATGGAACAATAACTACAAAACAGATAAATGCTGAAACAATATATTAGCTGAAATGACTCTAAGCCTCGGTGTTAGATAAAATATACTGATTGTTTTAGTTATTGTTATACATGTGCCCTTCTTCAAGCATGTAAAGATTATTAAGAACATAATGCAATTTCTGGCACTTCTCATTCTTAAGTTTTCAAGTCTCATCTTCCTGAAGAATCTTTGTCCCAACACCATATTTATTTTCTTCCTCCATGTGGTCAACCCATAGCCCTCACCTTTACCCTAATCTTCACCTCTCTCCATCACATTGTCCTGTTTTATTTCTGCATGTACCATGCTGAGAACTAAATTTATCTACCTGTTATTTATTTATAGATTTATTTATTTATTATTTGCTTATAGATGACCTTCCCCATAGGAAAAGATTTTTGGGGTAGAGGTTAGTGATATATGAGTTCAGGATGGGCTTTGGCTTTCCCCAAGGTCTTGGCAATAGAGAAGAACAGTATGAGTCAAGGGTAAGAGTCTTCAGTGAATATGGGGAATTATATGGAGATTGACAGATAGCAGAAATGAGGGTGAACAGAGGTTGTTAGGTTTGCCAAGTAGAGAAGAAACATGGTGCTGTGAAGAGAATCTGATTGGTGAATTCAACTTCCCACTCTGTTTTAAAAACTAGGTTGGTTATGTAACCCATTTGAAACTTACTTTTGGGCAGTGTTGTGTGTGTAAAACCATGACTTCATGGAGTTGATGTAAGAATTATAAAAAATAAAACAATGTCCTGAGACGATGCCTGCCATGTTATTATCTGCAAATAATAAATGAGCACATAAATATAGGTGCATCTTACCTTTTTAAACACAAGTGAAAGAATAAGGATCTGAAAATGGTGGGAAATTGAAATTCAGGGAGAAGAAAACAAGCAGCCTCTATTTCAGAGTAAAGAGATCATGAGGATATAGTGAAGAGATTATTCCATGAAGACACTAAATTTGTAGTAAAATATATGACAATTGAATGAAGAGTCCATTGGATTCCCTGGAATTGATTTTTTAAAGGGGATAAATAGCAGGAGGATGAGGAAGGGAAAAGGTTGAGATGAATCTGGGTAAAACTTTGCCATTGCAAAGGGGTTTAGTCTTGGCTGAGCCTGGATCATAGAATATGGGAAGCTGCCCTTAAAGTAGACGATAGAAATGTGAGCTACATCAGGATTTCAAAAGAATTCAGCAACACAAATTATTTTTTACTTCTGCAGAGTTTTTGATCCTAGTCACATATGAAGAGCTTGAGTTACACTTTGTTAATTCAGCTTTGGGTTTCAGCTCCTGGCTTCTACTGGCTTCCAAGGGGCAGTGCTGATGGGAAATCAAAAGCATTGTACTCTGGGCTTCCAGAGGGTTCCCAAGAAGAATGGTGAATGTGGTAAGTGAATCCTTTGTGCTTTAGTGTTTCCTATTAGAACAAAGTGGGAGCTAGTCAGTGCTATCTAGTATAAAGTAAATAGTATGAAGGAGTTGTAAGATCATGAGCTGTATATTTAGATAGGGCTGGGCTTGAATCCCAGATTTTTCAGTGTTGTAAATTTGGGAAAATAACTTAAGACTTCCAGAGATTCCTTTTCTCATTTGTAAAATGGGGATGATAAAAACGACCTTTCTAGGAATTTGTGAACATGAAGTAAGATAACATGAGCATGCTGCTTGTTATATTGGAGATGGTGAATAAAGTTTCATTTCTTTCCTGTGCATTTATAAGTTGTCTCTTACAATTTTGAAAAGTGGTTTACCTCATTCTTTCAATAGCCAACAAATATGTATTGAGCATCTGCTGTGTGCAGGCTGTGTGGTGGTTGCTGGGAATATGTGAGAATGGTAGACATAGCCACCATCCTCATAGAGTTTATAGACCAATGTATATTATGATCCACATTTTTGATTATTAAAGCCATCAGGCAATGGTATAAGTTTAACGCCTATGCAATCAAGCCCATATTTTTCTCAGGGCACTTCTACTCAATGCTAATTTGCACTGTAATCTGACCTCTAATGAAAGGGTTTTTCTTTAGTGGTGATGTTTTGATTTCTGGAGAATTGAGGAGAGTTAGCCCTCCATCTGTCACCTCCTCTCGGTGCCATTACTGTTTTAACCTTTACACTGAGTCATTTATAATGAGATGAAAATATTAATAATGACAAATTTAATCAGACAACTAATATTAGCTTTTAGACAGTCTTATTCCTTAGGGATAATATACTGCCTTATAATACATGAAACACCATTATCAATATTGTAAATCTGAGTTTCACATTCAAAACTATGAAAAGCAGCATCTATCTGCTTTGGAAGCTAAGAGAAGGAAATAAAAGGTTTTTGTTTTCATATAAATTTGACTCCCAGGGATGATGATAAAGAAAAATCTATGCAAAGTTCTATTCTAGTTACCTCATATTATTTTATTGAGAAGGCAGAAGACAATGTAGGCAACAAGATGAATTCAGTATCTTTATATATCCAAAATGAAAATTGTAAGGTAAATATAGATTTCCAGGCAAAGTGATCTTTAATTACTGCAGCAGTACATTACAAGAGGATCTCAGATCTCTCAGAATATACACTCTGATATAGATCACGTCACAGCTTTACACAAAACACTTATTCAGCATAAACTGGCCTTGCAGAAGCTGCACTGCCCTTCCCCCTCCATTTCCACTTTTCATGCTCCCTTCCTCCCTTGGGAAGATGCATGCTTGTTCCATTTGCTCAGCACCAGTGTTACCATGGCAACTCGCCTTCTTTTCTTCCCCCTCCTCAGTTACCAAGTACAGCTTCTGGACTCAGTGCCAAGACCTCCTCTGTACAACCTCAATATTCTTTCGATGTTTAGACAAATCTGCTGGAAAATGTTGTTTACATTTTTTTTATCATAGCGCTATAGCTGCATGTTGTGTGCAATCCATTTCCCATGGATTTACTCATGTTCTAAATGAGATCCCTTTTCTCCTTTCTTCATCATAGCTTCAAAAAAATTATATTATTGGTCTACTTTCTAATAGGGCACAAAAGATAACTCACGACCACAGAGATTCCATCCTTGTAGTCAGTTTCATCAAGTCCTAAGTTTAATACTTTATATACCTGATTTCTGTACTTTTGCAGATGATTTCTGTCTTACAAAAATGATAGTATTAATACCGGTTTAAAAAAATTCTTAAACTGTGATTTAAATTAGCTTTCTTATCTTAGAAGTTCATTAACATACATCTGTGGACCTTAAGTTATTCCAGCCATTATTATTCAGATGTTTAAATGATATATTGACATCCTCCATTATTTGAACTTACAGTTAAGTTACTGCCCTATGGCCTACAAAGGACAGCCAAAAAAAAAAAAAAAAAAAAAAAAGTTACTGCCCTAGGTAGTAACTTTTATGCAAACTTGTAAAGTATTGTTTGTAGTTTAATTAGTCATCTTAAAGCTCATTTATGCTGGCACAAAAAGTTACGTTGGTGAAATGACTTTTTGTCCCTTAACCCCCCACCTTTAAAATGTCAATTTTGCTTATAAATTTCTCAAACATTAAAAAGTAGGCTTAGCAAAGTTATTTATTTATTTAATATTTTTATTGTAAGTAAGTAAGCCTGGCAGTCCCACTATGTTGATACGGCCATTTTTAAATTGTAAACATTTATAGTTAAAAATTTTTAAAGATATGACTTCTATTTGGAAAAAATACCTCTAATAAACAGAAGAGGGAGCAATATTTCTTCCTTTATGACACACAGCAGTGTTGTTTTAATTCCTATCTTACCTTTTTTTCCTAAATGTAAACCTCCTCTGTCATAATCTCTGCTGGTGATTTTCTTTTCCTTTCTTTCTGTTTTTTTCCGGGAGGAGGAGTGTCTAGTGGTGGCAGTAGTAAGACCACCCATTTCGATTAAGGAAACAAAGGTTAAATTCTTTCTGGTTTGTTACTTTCTCTTAGGATATAGTTAAATATTAGAAATCTTTGTCTTCTACTGTATATTTTTACTTGCAACAATACTTAAAAAAAAATCTACTGCAACACTTTACAAAGAAGCCCTGACATTGTATAGTCAAAGGGAGTGAATGTAAGCATTCTCCAGAGCCTGCTCTGTGAGAGACTGTGTCTCTCCCTTGTTCTCACTCTGAGCCGAGTAGAAGCTGTGCACATCTGAATAACAGAGTCTTTTCTGCCTGGTGCAATCCTGGATTGTTACAGTCTAGAGGCCAGCCATGCTGTCACCGGCACAAATTGATTTAACCATCAATTGCTGTGGTCATTAAAGCTGTTAAAAGTCCCCGCCAAACTGATGAATTGCAACTGAATGTGAAATGAGTCTCTAAGTCTCTTTCCCACCATCTCATATCAAAGGCTATTGTATTCCTGCAAAGTAAAGGGTCGGGGTTCAGGCTGGGGTTCAACAATGGGTTCTGTCAAAGGATAGAGCTCCATTCACTCCGGCACTCCCAATTACAGTTTGCTTTCCATACCTTATTGTATAAAATTTGCATCCAACTAATACATTGAATTATTGGAATACTTTGGGTGTCAAAGGAGTCATTGAATGGTCTGTCCTTAAAATACATGGAATTCTCAGCATCTGGTGGCTACTGGGTCGTGACAATGAAATGATTCCTTAGTTCTTCATTGTTTGCAAAAGAACTAATTTTCTCTCAGCTCAGATTTAACATTTTTAAGCACTATGCCTAACTCTTTCCACATTCACAGCCATGAATCCATTTCTGGATATTTTTGAGGAGAGAGGTAGGGGACAAATGGTATTGTCCTTGCCTAACCATGATAGAATTGAAATTTTAAAATGATTCACTCTACTCTCTTTGGGGTCAAACTAACTGGGCAAAAGGAACTACAATTTGATTTTATATATATGTATATATATATATATATTTGATATTATATATACATATATATATATATATATATATTAACCTGAAGAAAAATGGAGAGTAAAAAAAATGTGTTACAAAATTAAAATTACATTTAGGCATAGATTTCAATGCCCAGAAAGAACTTTCCTTAATTCTTTTAGGAAAAAAGTAGGTAAGATTTTAGGTTTTTATGGTTAAGATAGTCAAAGGGCTGTGAATCAATTGGATTGTGAACACTTTTATGTTGCTATTAATGCTTACTTTAGTTAATAACTAAGTACACAGAAGTTAACAATCATTGAAATGAAATGCTTCAAGCTCTGTCTGATACTATAATATTAGCAAGGAATTTCAGAAGATTATGAGTTTTGTAGCAACATTAATATGCTCTGTTGGTAATAAAATTTTTCTTTTTCCTATTGGATACTCATTGAAGAATACTTTATTTTAAGTCTTAAATATGTCAAATAATTTTGTTTCTACATATGCAGGTGCATATACAATTTGCACAAGTTCACCTGAGGGTTTATTTTTTTCTCTCTAAATGTTTAGGTTAATATTTAAGGACTGTGTAGAGTCATTATTTTTAATTCCATAGTTTTTAGGTGTCTGTTCTTTCTTTTTTTCTCTTCCCAAACTTCACAATGGTGACTTCAGCCTCTAAAGTTTTCCATAATATGTAGAGGAAGCTCTGTAGAAGAAACATGGCTTTTGAGGTCAAAGGAAGAGAGTTCCATGTCTGTTCCCAGCAGCCCCTCGTGCTCTGCTTATTTTCTTTCCCTGGTTCATCTTGCCATGAAGTGCTACCAACAGGGCTGAGAAGAACAGATGTGGAAAAACAAAATAAATCTGACTTAATATTATAATAGGGATTACATGAATACAAAGTATAGAAGAAGGCAAGCAAAGCTAGCAACCACCTTACAGAGAAGGGAGAGGAAGGAAGTTTTGCTTAAAGATTCACTTCATAGATCAGGAGTTTAAGTCATTCAGATGTATTAATAAGTTGGCAGATAGATCCAGGTTTATGTTTTCCTAGACTCTATTTACCATAGACTCTGCCTCTTCAGTAACTGTGTATGGAAATCCATCAGTAAGAATTGTTACATTTTGCCCAAGTTCCTAAATGACCCTTAAAGAAGGTCATCGGATTCTTGTCTTTGAAAGATCTATTGCTCAAGAGAAGGTAGGGACATGGGGAGAGGAAGCACAGCTCTCTTGGCAAAAAAGAAAACGACTGACCCTGAACTGCTTAAACATTGTAAACCAAATGGAATATCTATGTTTCATGACCCAAAGAGCTATAATACATTTTAGATGGAATTTAATATGAAAATCAATTCTTTTTATAATCTTAACTCAGAGGACAGTATTAGAAATATTATACTCATTAGTAAGATGAAACATAAGGTAATACAATTTTCCAAATTCTCTTAAAGATAATTTGCCTCTGGCTATGTATTCTGGGTCAACAGTTCAGAGTTGTTTTTAACATTAATGTGGTTGGAAAATTTCTACATTTATCATGATTATTAATTTATATCTTGATTTATTTAAAAGTTCTAAAGCAGGGTTGATATGAAAAAGTGTTATATAATGAACTTTAGGTTATCTAGGACCTATAAAATTATACATTGAAATAAAATGAGTAAGATGTGCAACGTTTGGGGGATGGACATGCTTGAAGCTCTTACTCGAGGGGGGAGGGGGGCATGGGCAACCTTAACACTTGTATCCCCATAATACGCTACAAAAAAGAAAAGAAAAGAAAAGAAAAGAAAAGAAAATATCCTTACCAGGATCACATAGCACAAGAGCCTTGTGAAGCCTATAATCAACTTAACAATTTTTAACTTAAATTTAATAATCATACTCTATTTGCATATATATTTTCAAACAGTTTAAGAGGACTTTAATGAGAATGTTCTCATCATTTCCTTCCACTGACTTAAGAGAGCAGCAAGCCTATCTGCTTTGTTTGAAAATACTAAAATACAGTGCATATAATAGGTACTTGATAAATCTGTATGGGGTGAATAATATAGGCTCACAACACTGCTGTCAGATAGGACAGAGATTTATACCCATTTTACAGCTGAGGAAATTGTGAATCAGAATTTTGGTTAATTTCCTGATATCACATGACCGAAAAACTTAAGATTAAAACTTTGGTCTCCTGTGTGGAAGAATCATTCATTATATTATAGCATTTTCATAATAATTTAAAATCAGAGATATAACAGAGATAATCTTTAGTCGTTTTGAAAAAAAATAATGAGCTCTTTTCATGGCAGATATAAACTTTCATTCTCAATTAGAGAGTATTGTGTCTCTTGTTGGGCTTGGGTACATTTTGTCAGAAAGTAGAACTCACAATGTTACATTGAATGCTACTTTAAAATACTATGTTACATATCCTAAATTTTAATGTCTTCATTTTAAATTCTATTCACAGATTATTTCTTTATTTCCTCCAGTGTAAGAATTTCAATTTTAAAAGTTTATCGATTTATTTTCATTTTCATTTTAAAATATGTTTTCAATTTTTTCCTTCACCCATGTGTTATTTAGAAGTGTGTTATTTAATTTCCAAGTATTTTGGCATTTTCCAGCTACCTTTTTGTTATTGATTTCTGATTTAATTCCATTGTGGTCTGAGAGCAAACATTGTATGATTTGTATTCTTTTGGATTTGTTAAGGTGTGTTTCATGGTCTAGAATGTGCTCTATCATGAATGTTCCATGTATACTTGAGAACAATGTGTAATCTACTGTTGTGGATGAGTTAGTCTATAGATGTGATGTTAGTTTGCTGGTACTATTAAGTTCAACTATGTCCTTACTTGTTTTTCTGCTTGCTGGATCTGTTCATTTCTGATAGAGGAGTGTTAATGTCTCCAATTGTACTGGTGGATTCATATATCAGTATTTCTCCTTGAAATTCTATCAGTTTTTGCTTCACATGTTTTGACACTTTGTTGTTGGGTGCATACATGTTAAGGATTGTTATATCTTCTTCCAGAATGTACCCTTTATCATTAGATAATATCCTCATTTATCCCTGATAAATTTCCTTAGTTGAAGTCTGCTCTGTCTGAAATGAATATAGCTACCCTGCTTTCTTTTGAATCATGTTGGCATGGTACATCTTTCTCCATTCCTTTATTTTTAATCTATACATATTTTTATATTTGAAATGGGTTTCTTGTGGACAACATATATTTGGGTCTCATTTCTGGGTATCTATCTTTTAATTGGTACATTTAGACATTGATGTTCAAAGTGATTATTGATGTGGTTGGATTAATATCTACCATGTTTGTTACTGTTTTCTATTTGTTGCCCTTATTCTTTGTTTCTCAATATGTTATGATTTCATCGAACATTTTACATGATTTTGGTTTCTCTTTCTTTTAGCATAAGAATTATACCTTTTTGCTTTTTTTAGTGATTTCCCTAGAGCTTGCAATATACATTTACAATTAATTGAAGTCAACTTTCATATAACACTATGCTACTTCATGGGCAGTGTGAGTACCTTATAATAACAAAATAATTCTAATTCCTCCCTCCTGTCCCTTGCCTAACTGCTGCCATTTATTTCATTTATACATAAGAATATATGAGTGTATATATGCATGTATATATACATAAGCATATACAATTGAATACATTGTTGCTATTATTATTTTTAATAAAATGTTATCTATTAGATCAATTAAGAATAAGAAATAAAAGTTTTTGATTTTACCTTCACTATTCCTTTTCCATTGCTTTGTAAAAAAATTCTGACCTGTATCATCATTTTTCTTCTCTCTAAAGAACTTTTAACATTTTGTGCAAAGCAGGTCTACTAACAAAAAATTCCATCAATTATTGTTTGTCTGATAAAGTTTTATTTCTCTTTCATTTTTGAAGAATCATTTTGCAGGGTACAGAGTTCTTGACTGATGGTTTTTTTTCTTTCAACACTAAGTATTTCATTCCAGTCTCTTCTCTTTTTATATGGTTTCTGAGGAGAAATCAGAGATAATTTTATTTTTTCCCTATAGGTAATGTGTTTTTTTCCCTGTCACTTCTTTCAGGATAATTTTCCTGTCTTTGATTTTCTGTGGTTTGAATATGATATGAACATGATGTGAATCAGAATTGATGTGAATCAGAATCAGAATGATATGAATATGATGTGAATCAGAATATGCCTATGTGTAGGGCTTTTTTGTTTTTTACTTGGTATTCTCTGAGCTTTATGCATATGTGGTTTAGTGTTTGAACATTAAGTTGCAGGAAAAAATTTTAGTTATTATTTCAAATATTTCTTTTATTATTTTTTGTCTTCTCTCTCCTTCTGGTATTCCTATTATATGTATGTTACACCTTTTGTAGCTTTCCCACAAGTTGTTGGACATTCTGTTCTGATTTTCTTGTTTGTTTTGTTTTAGTCTTTTTTCTCTTTGTTTTGCATTTTTAGAGGTTTCTATTGAAATATCTTCAACCTCAGGGATTCTTTTCTTAGCTGTGTCCAGTCTACTGACAAGCTCTTTAAAGGCATCCTTCATTTCTGTTTTAGTGTTTTTCTTTTTTTTATCTCTAGCATTTTGTTGTTGTTATTGTTGTTCTTTCTTAGATTGCCATCTCTCTGCTTACATTGGCCAGCTGTTCTGCTTGGTACTACCCTATCCATTAGAGGCCTTAGCATCTTAATAATAGTTGTTTTAAATTTGTGGTCTGATAATTACAACATCTGTGCCATATATCCAAGTCTGGTTCAGATGTTTGCTCTATCTCTTCAAACTGTGGTGGGTTTTTTGTTGTTGGTGGTGGTGTTCTTTTTGTTTTTGTTTGTTTGTTTGTTTGCCCTTTAATATGCCTTATAATTTTTTCTTGGTAGCTGGACATAACATACTGGGTAAAAGGAACTATTGTAAGTAGACCTTTAATAATGTGATAGTAGGTGTGGGAGAAAGGGAAGTGCTCTATAGTTCTAATTAGGACTCAATCTCTTAATGAGCCCTGTGCCTCTGGACTTTGAACCTTACAAGTTATTCATAGTTGTTTGCTCCCTTCCCTTAGGTGGGAAAGGATGGCTAGAGTGGGCTAGAGTTGGGTATTTTCTTTCCTATAGGTCAATTAGGCACTAATAAAACCCTAGCAAGTTAGGCTCTTAAATGGTTTCTCCTGAGGGCAGACCTTACTTAGTAAGAAGAACAGAATGAAGCATTTTGACTGTAAGCCAGAGAATTCTGTTATTCTTAGCATTATCTGGTTCTAAGACTTCCAATTAACTTCAGTTTTTAGCCCCACTTCTCACTCCATCTTTCACACCAGCTAATTCTGAGTTTGGAGACTCCCCAGATTTTTGCTGGAAAGTCCTTCCTTCTCCGCTGTAGCCACTCAATATGTTTTAAGAGCTGCAGCTTTCTCCACCTTATTTCATTTATCATTAACTCCATAATATCTTCTCTCCTTCTCTCCTGTGTGTGTGTGTGTGTGTGTGTTCAATCTGGAGATGGCTTCCCTCAAACTTTCCTCACTTTTAGGGTTTATATCTTTAAACATGTATTTTAAAAATTACTTTACTCTCATTTTAGTAAGATTTCCTCATTTACCATCTTGAACTATGCTATTTATTTTTGATTCTCAAACATTGTTTATTGATTGATTTCTGGGCATTGACTCAATTTTTATTTCATTTACATGGTCTTTTATTATTACAGAAGTTCAAATACATTGCAGAAAATTAGAAAATACAGACATGCAAAAGTTTAAAGAAATTAAGATAATACTAGAAATCACCACATGCATCCTTCTGAATATCTCTATCTATGTAGACACCTATCTATCTACCTACCCTGCCTACATTTTTAAACAAAATGAGAGTATACAGCACATACTTTATTAAAACTTATGTTTGCAACAAACTTTACCTTGCTATTTTAGTAACTTTTCATTGCATTTCATACTGAGACCATATTCAAACTTCTGTAGCTGATCCCAACATCTTCTTTACATTGCATTTGGTCATTTTATTTATTTAATCTCTTTTGATTAAGCACAACTTCTTTTCATTACACATATTTATTATAAAGACCTAGCCAGTTTCCTTGAAGAATGTTTCACTCCCTGGGTTTATCTAATAGTGTCTCCATTTTCCTCCTTCCTTTCTTCCTTTCTTATTCCTCTTCCTCCTCCTCCTTCTCCTTCTTCATGATTATATTCCTGTATTCCCTCTGTACACTGAGAACAGGAATCAGCCTTGAAAAGCTTGACTGATTCAAGTTAAATATCTTTGTCTATAATACAACATAGGTGATTTATGGGCTTTTTGTTGAATCATATCAGAAGACATTTGTCTAGTTGCCTCACTGGTAGTAATGCACAGGTGGGCCACTGGATCTGGATGATGACAGTCTGATCCTTCTATTGCACAGGTATGTTTTTCCTTGAGGGACTAGAAAGTAACCTGTGTCAAGTCTGGTTTCTCACTGACTTTCAACTAATGATTTAACAGGACTTGATCAATAATTTCATTAGGGTTTGGGAAATGATGTTTTCAGAATTCTCTAATTCCTTCTACATTTATTAACTTAAGTGTTCTATACCGTAGAAAAATCCCTCATCAACTGTGTTTTTTTTTTTTGTTGTTGTTGTTACCTTGAAAAGCTGGATAAATGCTCAGTGTCTTCCTTTAAATTACCAATATTTAAAGTAAAAGTAGTTTAAATAGCTACTGCTAATAGTAATGTGAGATTTTTCTTTCTCCTTTTGGATTGTTGCCATCAACCCATGAATTTTCATTGATTCATAGCATTTATATACAATATAATCATTATTCCTAGGTATTTTTATGGTTCCTTAACCATCTTATTATTTTAGAAGACTTTCCTATAGCTCTTTTCTCTTCAAACATTTAGTACCTCAACCCTCATGCTCATTCTCAGATGATGGCTTCTTTTGTATTTCACTTTTTTGTAACCTATGGAAATAATGGAAGCCCTTTCATCCTGGTTCCTGTATCTTTTTTACATAACCCCATTATTTTGTCAATAGCTCCTTGACTTTTGACATAAAATCTCCTAGGCTTACCTTGTAAGACCTTGCCCAAGACATTGAATTTGGTACTTTTTAAATAATCCCTGGATATTTTTACTGGTGAATGATATTGGAGACCACATTTATGTGCTAGTTCTGAATACTTAAATATTAGTTGAAAATTGAATACCAAATTTACTTCTTTAAAAATATGCTGAACTTAAAAGGAATGAGGTACTGATACATGCTATAACATGGATGAACCTTGAAAATGTATGATACATGAAAGATACCAATTGCAAAAGGATTCAGAAGAAAGGAAGAGTAACTTTAATGGGTATGGAGTTCTTTGTGGGTGATGAAAATTTTCTAAACTTAGATAGTGGTTATGGTTGCACAACTCTGGAATATACTAAGCCCAATTGAATTTTATACTTTAAGTGGGTGAATTGTATAGTATGTGAATTATATTTCAATAAATCAGTTATGTAAATAATAAAGACTCAAAGTTTCATTTTGGAAAAAATAAAAATCTGAACTTCATGGAAAGTCAGAATTGAAGCTATAAACATTATTTATTTGTACTTTGTTTTAGTACTTTGTTTTAGATACCCTTTTGGGTAGTTTATCCCTATGCTTAATGGACTAAAAGTTTTTCCATTTTCTCATTTACTAATATTTTTAGACATATTTTATCCCTGCCAGTTTTCCTACTGCTATAGCCATCCTCCTTTTATTCTGTTAAGACTGGGTACAGTTGTGGTACAAATGTAGGAACTGTATGTAAGATAGGAATTCACTGGTTCCATGATGGGGATAATTAATTACCCCACCCAATAAAATATATTACTTTACTTAAAAAAAGCATTCAAGTAGCAAAGGATGTTGTAGAGTGATCTTGAGATGAGCTTTGTGACTGAATGCACTACATGAAACCTTCTTAGACCTTTCCAGTGAAGAACTCCTGTCAATAGAAGATAATGAATGTAAACCTACCAGCGCTAGGCATGGAGGGGTGAGAGAGCCACTCAGTACTCCCCAGAGGTAGGACACTTCTTTGAATATCATGTTCACATTAAAAATTAATATAGCTGTTGCATTTTAATCATTCATTCAATAAATATTTATGATCAGGCACTATTTTTGGTGCTGGGAAAAAACAGTGTAGAAAACTTCCCAAATATTACCCTTTATGAGGCTTATATTCTATTGGGAAAACATGTAATAAACAATAGGTAAAATATATGGTGGTGTTAGATGGTAAGGGATACAATGGAAAATGAGAAGGCATTGAAGGGAGAAAGACTGTTCAATGAGGAAGAGTGTTGCAGTTTAAATAGGAGGGTCAAAGCAGATCTCTCTCTGAGAAGACCACAGTTAAAGATCTGAAAGAGGTGAGGACCAGGACACATTAATGTCTGGGGAATAACATTCCAGCGAGTGGAAATAATGTCGGCAAAGATATGAGGCAGGAATGTGATTGGTGTTTTCAGGGAATAGCAAGAAGGAAAGTGTGGCTATAGCAGCAGGCAAGAGGGAGAATAGTAGTGGTAGAGCTCAGAGAGGGTTTGAATGTGTGGGCCTTGTAGGGATATTGTCTTTTTCTCTGAGTAAGCTCCATGGGGGTTTTGACCAGATGACACTAATATTTGACAGGTTTTGAAAACATCACTCTGGTGACTGTCAAGAAGAAACAGACAGTAGGGGGCAAGGAAGAAATGTAAAACAGGTGGCTATTACATTAATGTGAAATGGTGGTAGATTGCATTAGAGTAGAACACTGGAGCACGTAGCAAGTGCTTATTTTCTGAATGTATGTTGAAAGTTGAATTGGCAGGATTTGCTGATGGATTCGGATATATGAAAGAGGGGAAAGAGAGAAGTTAAGGTTTATGTAAGTTTCTTAACTTGAACAACTGCAAAAATGGAGGTGCCATTTATTGTGATGAGGAATTCTGAGGGAGAAGCAGATTTGTTGGGGAGAAATGAGGGGTGTAATTTTGGATGGCTTGAGTTGTAGGTGCCTGTTAGATATCCAAATGGATTTGTTGAGGAATCATTTGCATTCATCTAGGAAGAGAGTCTAAATCTAGAAGAGAAATAGTATAAGGACTGAGCCCTGTGTTACACTACTTTCTTTATAACTGGGGGAGAATTTAGGCATAGATACAGATAATTGGGTAGAAGTGACAGTGGAAGCTTAGGAAAGCTCCTCTCTGAGTGTTTCTGTTTTTCTAGTGAAATAGGAAGCAGGGCCATCAACAGAAAGAGAATGGGGGTGCAAGTATAGGTTTCAGGAGAGATGAAGGAAAGAGTCCTTCAGAAGAACAAGAAGGTGAAAGCACCACAGTGGCAGAGCTGGAAAGCTCTTTGGGTATAACTGAATTCAAGGTTGTGAATTCAACATGTGGCCATTCAATGTGATTGTATCATTTACTTCAGCAATGTTGTGTGAGTGAAAGCACACAGTGGGTGGAAAATTGAATTTCACCAGAATTGGGCTTTTGACAGGTGAGAAAAATGAAGGGAAATGAGGAGCAAAGTAGTTGAGGGAATGCAAGAGAGTGACTATAATGAAGAACCAAGGAACATAAGCTGAGTTAAGAGGAATTATATGTCAAAGTAGTAACATACAATGAATACAAGAGTGTGGAAAGATGATTGCATGAGAATTTTCTGTGGAAAGATGGGCTACATTTGCTTCTCTGGCTTTGAGTGCCCGTGGGGTTATAAATACTCTATGTTTTAAGAGTATGGCTTCATACTTTTAGTGAAAGTATGATTTAGGGTCACTTTATTGTACACAATTTCATTTAATGAGTACCAAAACCCCAGGGAGACTGGTAATAATATTCCAGGTTCACAGTTCCTTTCCTGCGGTACTGAAATCCAAAAAGTACTAAAAATTGGAAGTTGTTTTTCTAATTCATTTGGTAGCAGAAAATGACCTCAGCTGAACTCAGCTGGTGCCAAACTGCTTATAATGTTTATTTATTTGACTCACTGTGAAAAATCCTGCATTTCTCTGCTGGAATATTAGCATGCTTGATTAAAGGGAACGGCTGGAGACTCTGGCTAGGATGTTACATAATATAAGGTATGCATACCCTATTAACGTTTCAAAATCTGAAAAAGCCTCAATTTCAGAACATATTTCACCCTAAAGGTTTTAGATAAGGGACTGCAACCTGTACTAACATTCTAACTGAAAGAAAATAGATGTTTGGGTATTTATGTAACTTGCCCAAGGCCACAAGTTGTAACCAGTAGAGCCAGGTTTGAACCTGTTCAGTGTGAGTTCACTGGAATCAACTATGCAATCCACCTTGGCCAGTTGCCTTTATTGGATACAGATTTGTTCATGTAGCCATTTAACACTCTTTATACAACGAGGGACCTTAATGTGGAGACAAGAGAAACTCTATGAGAACTCATATAATCTCATTATGGATATACTCAAAAGAATCTCGATACACAATAATGGGAGGGGTATCTGTCTGTCTGTCTTAACCAGGAAGATGGGTCAGATTTGGGACGAAAATACCTTTTTTTATGTGAGACAAGAAACCCAGAAGCAAAATCTCTTCTGTAAAGGAGCTGACATGTTCAGCCAGCACTTGCCATCACCAAAATTACCTGATAGAATGGCTGTACACACAAAATATATGACTTTTCTACCAAAGAAATTTATTTTCTAAATTCATTTTTTTCTATACAAGTACTGCTGATAATAGCTAACATTGACTGAATGCTCACAATTTTCCAAGCACAGTGGTGAACACTTCATATGCATTATTTTATTTAATGTTTAAAACAACCTTGTGAGGTAGGCAATATTTATTATCCTTCTTTTATGGATGAGGAAATCAAAGATTAAAGAGCTTTAGCAAAGTCATCTCACATAGCTAGTAAATGGAAAAGACAGACTTCTAGGCTGTGCTGCCAGATTTGAAAACAGTAGTTTATAACCATTTAGTACCCTGCCTTTCAAAAGTAAACAATGATAGCAATAATAATAGCTACTATTTTTATAAGCCTACTCTACACTTTCTCTCATTTTGTGCATACAATGATCCTGAAAATTTACTAGCTGAGTGAACTAAGATTATAGTTATATAATTTGTCTGTGACTGTACAGCTACTACCTGCTCCTTTCTGTTACCAAGCAAGACATTAAAGTCTGAGAAAAAAGAAGTTTATGCACGTGGTTTATCATCTTGCCACATCCTGGGAAAACATTTGTAGTTCTTGGGGTGTAGTTTTTATAACAGGGTCGGGGTCAGAAGCAGTGAATGCTGACTACTAACCTTTTAGACTACAGTTTTGTCATTCTCCAAGATTTTCTTACCTACTTACCCCTTTTTCTCCTTTTTTCTCTCTTCTTTCCTTGGAGGATACTTTACAGTGAAAGAGTCAAACAGACAGTGACTTTGTTTACTGAATGGCTTGTTATGCTATTAGAAGGCATTTGATAATATCAAGGACAGGTATGTTTGCCTTGTAGGTATTTATGTCTTGTAGGTATTTATCTCTGGAGAAGCTGAAGGACCTCAAGCCACCTCCAATAGAATGGAGGACTTGATGGGTTTGCTTTTCTTCCCCCTCCATAGAACTTGGAAGGGGGATAGAATAGGCTGAGCCAATAGTGAGGGGGGAAAGAGTGGATAGACTTAGGGAAGAAAGGACTCCTAATGCACTTTCTAAATGGATCCTCCAATGGCCAAGAGCTGACTCAATAGGTGAAGCAGGGAAGTGTTTGTCACAACCCCCAGTCCCCAAGGGCAGGTGAGGAAGGCTAATGGTAAGACTTCCTTTCTGGTCATGGGATGTAGTTACCTGTCTTTCCTGTTATGGGCACAGCTAAGGGGTTACATATTGGAGTTAAAATGAGGATAGTTCTTCAGGCTCTTTCTCTCCATTAACACCATGTGCAGGGGTTTAATAAGAACTTAGGGAAATACAGAGGGTAGCTTTTTTTGCTGGGGAAGGGAAATATTTGAGCATAAATGGGAGAAAGAATGGACAGAGATAGGTGGGGTGCCCAAGATGAATTATGTGTTAGCCTTCCAAAAGCTTAGCTCAGTCTTTTTAGAGGGATTCCAAGTTCAGTTTGTGAATTCTCAAGTGACAATTGGACATTGAGAAATCTGACTGATAAAAATAACATCAGATGATGTTTCAAAAGCCAAGTGCCCTAGAGAAGTATCTCAAGGCCACTCAGAAACAACAGTAACTTTCTCAGTGTAGTGTCATTCTGACTTTATCTGGAGTTAGGTCAAATTTCACAGGTTAAGGGTATAATCCCTATAAAAATACATTTACTTCGGATGCCAGCTACAAGTTTCAGGGTTCCAAGATCATCTGGAGTTCCGACCAATTGGCTATAGATTTGAGGGTTCCCATTATACTCTCAGGTTTGAAAATTTGTTAGAATGACTCACAAGACTCAGGAAAGCACTATATGTGTAATTCCAATTTTATTGTAAATAATACCAATTAGGATTAGCCAAAAGAATAGATGTATAGGTTGAGATCTTGGGAGGGTCCTAAATGCCAAGTTTCCTTGTCTTCAGAATATGTATTACCAAATCCAGAAGCTCACTCAAGCTTTATGTGTCTGGAGTTTTTATTGGGGTTTCTCCATGTAGGCATGGTTAATTGACTCCTTAGCTATGCAATTGAACTCAATCTCAGCCCCTCTCCCTTCTCTGGGATTGGGCTAGATCAAAGTTCCAACTCTCTAAACATGTTGGTCTTTCCAGTATGGCCAGCCCCAGCCTGAAACTATCTAGAGGCCCATCATGAGTAATCTCATCAGCAAAGAACGCAGGTAAGTTTCCAGGGGCCATCATGAATAACAAAGGCATTCTTCTCACTGAGGAAATTCTGAGAACAGAGGCTCTCTGAGAGGAACCAGTGACAAAAACCAGTCAAATTCTTTATTATTTAACACTTAGCTTACATTAGAGAACAGGGTACTAATAAATATACTCTTTTCTGTGATCTCTCAGAAATGTGCCCTCTTGTTCCCCAGTTCCTTGTCCCAGCCACTTCTCACTTAGCTGCTTGGTTACAGAGAATTGTTTTAGCTGTGTCCACCTTCTGAGCACACCTGCAGGGAGAGGCAAGGGGCTGCCCTCTCCCTTTCTAGTACTGAGGCCTGTTAATGTTGGTCTGTCCTTTGGGTCCACACTGTTGTCTGGAGCAGGTCACCCCTGTGCTGGGGCAGGCAGGGAACCAGTGGCAGCTCCTCTGTCTTTTGTTCCATATAAGACGGCTTTTCTTTCTCATTCATCTTCCCTCTCCTTGTTTAGTCCTTGGGGAAGGAAATACGATAAGCTCTCACCATCTGCCTATTCCCTATCAGAAACTGATCTGTCTGCTCATTTTCAACAAGCTGCACTTAGAAAATAATCACTGAGGTCCTTAACTCCATCTTGTGTTCCATTTAATATTCCTTTCACTTCTCAGTCCTCTGTTTACCTTTGTGGAAATGGTCGAGAGAAAGTTATTTATAGAGATTTGGAGTTATTACATAGTGTGGTTGTGCTACAAGGCCTCTACTCTTGACTGACACTGAAATGTTATGTGTGGCTGGGAGGTTTGGGGTTCTGTCTCTTTGAAAAACCTAATCAAATTGGGCATATTGTAATCACTTTAGTTCTAAAGATGATAAAGAAAATCCCCGCTTTTATGAGCCTCACTTTGGCTTTTATTGATAAGAAAAAGGAAGTAAGAATAACTGTACATATGGAAAATCTTTTGGAAATCTAAACCAATGGAAGGTTGACCATTAGTTAATGTTTTGTTTGTTTGTTTTTCTTTGTCTTTTTTTTCCAAAAGGCAATTTATTATAAGGGGTATTCTAGTATCTTTCTTAAGTAACTATTAAAATCACTCATCCAAAATTATTGTGAGGCTGGTCACAGTGGCTCATGCCTGTAATCCTAGCACTTTGTGAGGCTGAGGTGGGAGGATCACTTGAGGCCAGGAGTTCAAGACCAGCCTGGGCAACACAATGAGATCCCATCTTCACAAAAAATAAAAAAATAAAAAATTAGCTGAGCATGGCGGTGCTCATCTGTAGTCCTAGCTGCTCGGGAGGCTGAGCCAGGAGGATTGCTCGGGCCTCAGAGTTGGAGATTGCAGTGAGCTGTGATCACGCCACTGCTCTCCATCCTGGGTGACAAAGCAAGATCCTGTCTCACAAAAACAAACAAATAAAAATTACTGTGAAATGTTTTAGGATTCTTAGTTTTCTCATTATTAAAACTGTGGAGTTGTTTATATTCAGGGTTTCTATTGTGGTATATTCTATTTCCTTCTCAGTCCATATTACAGGTTAATTGCCTAGTTTCCTATACATTTCTATATAGAGGAAGATACAAAATCAAAGTTTTAGTAGCTCTGCCACTCTATAATGGGATCTAGATTTTTTGCTCTTTGGGAGAGACATTTTAACCTAAAGTCCTGTTAAATTTCCATGAGCAGGGATTTGGGGATGGGGCAGTCAAGCTTCCCTACAGGACAGACTTCAGGGTGCTGAGACAATATCACTCTTGAGTGGGAGACCTGTTTGGGCATGAAATTTGCTCTTACAGAGCTAAGCTGCTCTGTCTTGTCAGGCACATTAACAGGCATGTTAATGCCAATGCTTTTGACCTACTAATTAAAAAGTGTAAATGAAACAAAAGGAAAAAAAGTTAAAAAAGGAATACAGTATCTAACTGGAAAAATAGAATAAAACCATGCAATTTTATTTTTATTAGGAGTAGCACTAGGAGTATGAGTCACTATGGGTATTTTAAAATTTAGAAACAGTCACCAGATGCTAGCGGTTCACCTGTGATCACAAACCTAGAACTCTCAGAAAAAAAAAAATATGGAAGGATAGAACTGAAAACTGAGAACCTCTGGAGAACCCAAGGTTGAAGGGTCACACGCACTGAAAATTGAGGCTTTTTCCTAAGACTTGTTCCTTATGTTAAGGCAGTCATATTATATCTGAGAGAAAGACACCAAGTACATCTAGGAAAAAGCAGAGTTAACTAATCCATAAGCCAAGTTAGCCTTCTGGAAAATAATATACCACACATTAGGTAAGAAGTATGTCTTCTCATGTAAAAGGCAGCTTGAGACTAACCAAGGATGACTATAATGTAAGTGTAGAAAGGATTATAAACATATTGTTGGATGATGTAGGATTAATGCATAGAAAACTGATTATCCTTTTGTGTACTGGGCAAAAATACAAAAATATCAGCTGTTAATCAAGAGAATGGGAATTAGTGTAAGAGGGAGATAAGCAACATGTAATTGAGTTTATAATGACTTGATTTGTTTAAACCACTTTATATCCATTTCTGTTTAACAGTTTTTAACTGTACTTAGAAATGAAAATAGAATTAGAAGCTTTTTTGAAAGGAAAAAAGTCCTTTTGAAAATTCAGAAAATATAGAAAAGTATAAAGAAAAAACCCCAAAGCACTTTTAATCTCACTTCCAAGGATAATACTATTAACAAAACATTTATATATGAAAATGAGTTTAAACAAGAATAGGGTCATATTTTACATGCTCCTTTGTAGTTTGTTATTTTTACTTGGTATACATTGAATTTTCTGTAGACTAATAGATATAGCTATGTATCATTATTCTTAATGTCTCTGTTTTATCCCATGATATGTCTGTACCTTGATGCTTTTTAACAAATGCTACTCTTAAAATGATCAATTTCTGTAATTCTAATCATCCCATTCTTGGCTTCTACCCTTTACCCACAGACATATGAGGCTGGGAATCAAGCCTACTTGTTGCTTAAGGCCAACATAGATATTTATCAGTCCTTTTTTTTACCAGCTACATGGCTTGAAAGATGATATCTTCCTATTGCTAACATATAGAAGACAATGGCTGATTTGTTAGACATTGCCATGGATAACACTCTTTAAATGAGAAAACCAAAGGCAAGGCATGAAGGAATTATATTTAAGAAGAATAAAACACTGAAGTTATATGTATTCCTGAAGGGATTCTTGAATAGAAAGAGAAATAGTCTGAAAAATGTTCAGGAAAGCACTAAAATATGGGGAATGCAAAATTTAAAGTAAAAGTAATTTCTTATAATTAAGGATTGGTTAAAAAGGAAAAAAAAAGAAAAGAACTTGAATTTTCCTAATTTGGTTTTATTTACATAGTCTGTTACAGTATACTGGTTGGAATTATTGATTAATATTTTTATTTGGTTATACTAACAAAGAAATGTATTCTTGATTTGTGTAAATTTAAAAAGAATAGGGAAAAATTATCTCATTTACTTACCAAGCTAATGCCTGTAGGGAGCTTGACAATTCAGACAAGTCAGTTCTTACATCACTATTTACCTCAAGCGTATAATGTATAATCTTGTACAAAATATGTATGAGAAAATAAATAAGCATACTTCTACTCTAGGCATCCACAAACTATAAACTGTCAATAAATTTTATTGCTGTTTTATCTTAAAATGTTATGGCATCCATGAATATAGTTGATAGTCAGAGAAACTTTCTCTTAATTTAATGAATATTTTCCCTGCAATCACTGTGGGTACATTTTAAATTGGTAATAAATGTCACATAGACAATTCACTAGAAAACCGTTTGCAGAATAAGGTTGCCATGTATTAATCTGCAGTCAGGTTACCAAACTTTGAATCCTTAAAATAGTATACTTCTGGTGTGTTACCTATCAGATAACATTAGTGTTGCTATAACCAAGGAAAGGTTTTTTATTTCTTCCAAAACATTTCCATTCTTCATACATCAAGGAGAAAGCCAGCTAGTGAATTGATTCCACTGCATCTTAGTCATACAGCATTAACACAATTACATTGGAATGCATAGAATCAGGAAATCTATGGAGTGTAAACTCGTCAACAAGGCACTTTAATCAAATGATGCAGAACATCCATGAGGCCAGATGTATTGCCAGTATGCTGAATAGCTCCATTCTTCTCTTTAGGTAGAAAATATTAGGAGGCATTTTTATGGATGGGGAGATTCCCTGTAGTGGATTTTTGCCTGTTGGCCAAACATTCCCTCTTCTCCCTTCACTACAGAATGTAGTGTTCATTCAGGAGTCTAACTTGCCCATGCAGCACAGAAGCTTCAGGGGAATTCTATCCCTTCCCTAGCTCTATGGGTGGACCTAATTGGTTGAAGGGTAATCACATATTCCTTTCCACAGTGAGTGATTCAGAAAATCAAACTTTGATCATTCAGCAAATTACATTTCCCCTGGCCAAAGGAATTGATTCCTGACTGGGCACATGACCCAATTCAGGCAAATGGGAAAGACAAGAAGGCTTTCTGGGGATTCTTAGAAAGAAATTTCCTCATTCTTAAGAGGTAGGCACCAGAAGAGGGGCTTTCTGTTCCTCTAACTGCCATTGTCTATAAATAGAAAGCCTGGAACACTATACCCATTTCCCTACTCCAAGGGAAGTCAGCCTGGTGATAAACCAACACACAGAGGAAGCCACTACATTAAGCCAACCCTGAAAACCTTTTTCTCTCTAGACTTACAGTAATGTGAGCCAATGAATTCCTCACTTTTAAACCAACCTGAACTGGGTTTAATATTATTTGTAGACAAAAACTTCCTTACATATTACTGAACATTTTTTCCCTAGAATGTGGCATATTATTTTATTCAATGCTTCCTTCAAAGGCATTGTCATATTTTCCATGGAGATTCTTTTTAAATGTGAATAATCCTATAAAACTTTTAGAATTTTTTTTATACTTCGGTGGTAACACAGGAATTTGAAGAATTCATATATAGGCCTTGATTGTTTTCAGTAACTATTATAAACTCATGAAAGAATGCTAGTCCTCAGTAGGTTTGCATAGAGTATGATGGGTGGATCGATTTATTTCCTTATTACATAATCCTAATAAATTTGGGGCATGCATTCATCTCATTTTCTCTAGAAAAATCACATATAAGGTCCCAAAATAGTGCCTGGTACACAGTAGGATCTGTCCATCCCCATGCTGTTTCTATGAAATGTTACAACACGGTTTGATTTCTCTCATCTCTGGTACAGTACTGTGTATGCATTTCTCCATTTTATGGTTGCTCTTAGTCTATAGAAGAATATTCAAAGCCTACTTAATTTTTCATCCTGATTTGTTCCCTAGCCTGGGTATCTGATTAAGCTAGAGGAGCTGGATGGAAGGCTCTAACAAACTAGAGCAGATTAGAAATTGATCTCCTCCCACCATCTAATCTCTACAGAAACCAGGTAACATGGACAATGTCAGAACAGTTAGACAATCAAAACTCCAGTTTGTGATTCCATGGGGAAGTTTCTGTAGATTTATAGACTTAGTAAACTCTCATACCACTGCCTCAGTTTGGTTCTTTGGGCAGTACAGACAGTATTCTCCAAACGTTGTAACCCCAATTTCAGTGTCATCTCTATATTACTTTGAATTTCTACTATTATTCCAGTAATCTTTATGATTGTGTCTTACCTGGTCCCCATCCCTTTGTTAAATTATTCCACCAGTTTGATGGTCATGTTAAAAGCATAGTCTCAGAAAGTCTGATAATTTTAATTCATTGGCTCTAGACCCTGGCTGCTCAGGCCCCACTACAGACCAACTGAATCAGTATCTTTCAGAATGGAAGTTTGATACACTTAATTCTTTTTAAGTTTCTCAGGTGATTCCAATATGCAACCAAGTTAAGAACATTTATTTTAATTCAATGTACAAACATAACTGTCAAGATAGGTTTCTTCTATATTCCATGTAGTTTTGATGAATCATTATGTGCTCCCAAGCTTTTTCCAGTGTGTGTATGAATACCTCTCACTCAAAAACTAAATTCTTTTATCTAAGTCCTCCCCGAGGAGTAGAGGTAAAGGAGACTAACACCTCTCTGAGGCTTCAAAGGCTTTGCTGTTGAAGTCTGTGGAAAGACAAGAGCGAAATTAAGGTATACACTAAAGCAATGGAGTAAAAGCAGCAAGGATCTTAATGGTGTTGAGGCATGTATCTTCACAAGCAAAGAATAAATTGCTAATAGCCCAATTTAATTTACAATTGCCAAATTTAGTTGAAAAAAGGCATACAGGACACCCATTTAAATTTGAATTCCAGATAAAAAATGACTACTTTTTAATATAAATATGTTCCGTGAAAGATTTGGAACATACTTATAGTAGAAATTTAGTTGTTGTTTATCTGAAATTCAGATTTAACTGAGAATACTATATTTTATCTGGCAACCCTAAATTTTAGGTAGGTTACCTAAACTCAATCATGAGTATAGCAGCTGTCAGTTTAACCCTTATGGCTTAATAAATTTCTAAATATGCCAGTCAGTCTAGGAGGATTCTTTGGTTGAAACTTATTTTATTATTTGGTATTTTATATACATTCATTTTAAAAATAAAATAAAAATATAAAAGACAAACAAAAATGTACCAATAAAAATAAAAGGATTTGTTTTGTAAAATTTGGATTCAGTCAGAGAGCCACACTTAAGGACCTAGAAGGGTACATGTGGCCTTGAGGCCTCAGGTTCCCAACCCCTGACTTAAACTATCGAAGAAATACTCTCAGTGTTTGTCCAAACAAATGATGTAATAGGATCAAATAATTAAAAATTTTATTTTTTATAGCAATCACCATGAAATTGGCACTCCTAATTGAGTAAACTATGTTATTATGACCATCATAATCATCCCATATGAGTACAATTCACATTTCTTTGGGAAATGGTGTGAAATCACTCAGCCCATGGACTTGTCTCCAACAGACAATACTTAATAATGAACTACAGCAAAAAACATTTGACTCTAATATATGTTTTGCCTGATTTAATGAGGACCTTTATATCTCTGCCTCTTAATACCTGGGTTCCAGGGAGAGGCACTACAGTCAGTCCCAAATTATAATTTCATTTTCACAAGGAAAAAAATGAATAGTTGAAAATGAACATGATAGTATAAATAAAATGCTGACTTTTAATAGAGTAATTTTTTCATAAAAGTGTATCAAATTATATAACATGGAACTGGTTTCATTTTGTTTTGTTCAATTTTTCATATAAGGCAGGTACTCTGAGCAACTCAAAGGCTCACTATCCATCATGGGGAGTCAGGAGAGGATATAATTTGGGTCATTGTTTAAACTGCATTTTATAAAAACAGATCTGCCTTTGTAGAGATTCACACACCAACCAATGGGAAGTGTGGTTTCAATTACAAACCAGGGCTGGAAATAATATGTTCTGAATTAGCTTCCTTTTCAGAGGCATCAGGATTTTGAGAAAGGATGCTAGCACTTGATCTAATATAATTTAGATGGCAGGAACAGGCAAGTTTCTTAATTTCTATCTCTGAGTATCCCCATCTGTAAAAATGAACAGAATAATGTATTTACTACTTACTTCATAAACAAATTATTAAAATTAATGAGGTTATTGCAATGAGATGTTAGTTGCTGTTTCAGTTTTTAGGACACATTTAGAAGCCTGAGACCAGTGTAAGGTCTGTTCTTGAATAAAGTATGGATACAGACTAGTTGGTCCAAGAAGCTTTGTGAAATCTGATGTTTCTGTAGGCTCTGCTGTATAGGGCTTTTAGGAAACATAGAATTCCCAACCAGAACCAGGCCCACTGAATGAGAACCAGAATGAAGCAAGAGGAGCCGGCTCAGGAATGGTATCAGCATTAGGAATTTTCATTATCATTGAACTGAACTTCATGAAATTGTGTTCAACTAATTTACTAACTCTATGCTATCCCCTTTCTTATTCAGGGTAATGCTGTAAAACCAGTAGTCAAGGCATCCTTTGGTGGTAGGTAGTAAAGCCAGGTGGGCCCTTCTTACAAAAATTCAGGATTGTCTCTAAATCCTTCATATTGCTTTAAATACATTTTTGGGTTCATTAGGCTTGGACTCTTTAATCCATAATTGCTTTCACATTACAAAATAGGTCCCTGACCTGTGAACATTATGCCCCGTATCTCTGTACTTGGAATACCAGGCAAGGAAGGGCTCACTGCTTTCAAGTGTGCAATCGCTTTACATAACATAAAGGTTAGAGATTGAGCTCTTCAATAACAAATGAAAGAAAACCTTTCTCCATGTACTCAGTCCAAGCTTTTCTCAAAGTCACATTCTTGAAATAAATATAACTTTAGGTAATGTGGTTATGCTTCAAAAATCATTAAAACCAGAACTGTGAGTTGACACAATTTCCTTAAGTAATACCTAAAACTATAGATTTTGGAGAGATTCCTCTGACTAGAATTAGAGATGATTACTAAGGACAGGGATTAGTATCAATAGAAGAAAACACACAAAAATACATAGTCATATCTTAAAGATTTGGAGTTCAGATTTCATAAAGATGAAAATCAGTAAGTTCAAATAATAGAGTATAAGATTAAAGCAGTCTGATTATTTTAAGAAAGGGATTTAATAACATAGCCATACTTATAAATTCGGCTTTTTATTTACTTTTGCCAATTCCTTCACCATTCAATTATATTTTTCATATTGAGGAAATATAACCTCTAATCTCTATCCTCTAAAGAGTTTTGCTAATCTTTCATCCAAAGGCTATAGGAAAGAAAATAAAGTAACATTTATTTGAGTCTAACATGTGCAGGTAATTTGAGAATACTTTATTTAATGTGAAGGTTTTATATAACATCATTATTAGCTCTGAGAGTGAAAGCAGACACTGATTTCTGCACTTAAATATTGATATGATTTAGCCTTTTTGCTAGTTATATTTTCTTTAGTTTTGCTGAAATGCATTGTATCTTCCATTATTTTAGAATTCTTTCCTTGTATTAGGACATGTGCTGTAATTAAAAAAAAAAATGTATCCAGTGGTTAATGATATGCTTCCAAAGCAGACATCTCAGCTCGATTTTGTAACAAACCACACACATATGGTGCCCATCTATAGCCAGAGAGGTGCATGGCCACAGGCAGTTGTAAAGTCTGGCAGGACCTTATGGAATTTATGGTGAAATCTTGCATTGATTATAAGAATTGATGTCTCTGGCTTTCAATTTTCCTGAATTTAGGATTTTTATGCAGCAAATCTACATAAATCTTTCAAAATTATCAGAGCATTCATTCTTGGGATTCCTCTAGGCTACATCTTTATGGAGACTCAGTAACCCTGTAGGTTGGCCATATTCATGTTATATGTTAGTTTTTGTAATTCTAACTGAAACTCAAATCCAATAAAACATTGAAAAACATTCTTGACCTCGCCATTAGTTTTGTTTTTAAGGGGTAAGGTGGGGTGGGCAAGGTATTCAAAGTAATAATACTCAAAGTATTTTATTATTGAAAATAGTGTAATTTCATACCCACAATTCTTAAAAGGCTTCATTCTCTAAGGCTACAAAAACACATTTAATTTTAGATTGGGTGTTTATGGCCATTCGGTTAACCTAACTAAATACAAAGGTCAGTCACCAATTATCTTAGAAAAGGTTCATTTGATTACCAGTAGGAGTCATCTACTTGAACTTAAGCAAAAATGAGGAATTTATTGTTAGGATATTGTACTGCCTGTTAGGACCCAAGGGCAGGAAGTGATTTCAAGTCCCAGGAACAGCAGAGACTGGAAACTATAGGGTTGCCAGCATCTAAGGTATTTACTGTCTGATTCTCTTCCGCTGGGACCACATGGTCACTTGGCTATGTTTTTCTCTGTAAAATTAGTTCCTTCTCCAATCTTTCTTCAATCTTCTCCATTTCTGCAGAACGGCTCTCTGTGCTTTTTTTGTGAGCCCGTAGCCTGCCACATCTAGTTTTACATCACTGCAGCTCATTAAAACATTACTTCCACATGTTGAAAATTATTAGGTGTGGGAAGAATGTATTAATGCACATAATTTTAAGTTAGAGCTCCATGGAAGGTTTTTGTTATCCATTATAGAGAGGAAGTTTTTAAATTTAAAGAAGGTGAAATTTGTGATGAAAATGTTAGAACTAGTAGTGAATGGGATGAAATCAGTCACATGCCTTCAGATAGATGTGAGGACAAAAATGGATGAACTGGCCCGAATATCATTTATTGTTGTAAACCACTGAGTAAAAAGTAAAAATTCTGACAAATATGATGAAAATTATTTGAAATGTGTATGTTTATTAACTGATAACAGAGTGAACATATTCTATTATGTTTGGGAATACTCAAATGCTAGTATAAATCCATCCGAACTCAAGTACAATTCTGAAACACAAAATAAACACCAGAAAAATTATGGATGTTTGTTTTGGTAAAATAAAAAGGCAATCACATGTCCTGATTAGTAGTGTACAATACGATCAGCATGAAAATGCAAAATCCATAGCTGCTCATTAGTATTGCCACATAAAAGTAAAGGCAAGAGGTACTAACTCTGGGCCAGGTGCGGTGGCTCATACCTATAATCCTAGCACTCTGGGAGGCCGAGGCAGGAGGATCGCTCAAGGTTAGGAGTTCAAGACCAACCTGAGCAAGAGTGAGACCCCCCCCATCTCTTCTAAAAAATATAAATAAATTAGCTGGACAACTAAAAATATATATAGAAAAAATTAGCAGGGCATGGTGGCACATGCCTGTAGTCCCAGCTACTTGGGAGACTGAGGCAGGAGGATCGCTTGAGACCAGGAGTTGGAGGTTGCTGTGAGCTAGGCTGATGCCATGGCACTCTAGCCTGGGCAACAGAGTGAGATTCTGTGTCAATAAAAAGAAAAGAAAAGAAAAGAAAAGAAAAGAAAAGAAAAGAAAAGAAAAGAAAAGAAAAGAAAAGAAAAGAAAAGAAAGGAAAGAGGTATTAACTCTAGTAGATCATAAATACATTGAAATTTGAAAAAATAATCTCGATCATATCATAGGATTTTTTTGGGGGGAAGCAGCTGTTGATTATAAAATTTAGCATAATCTTTAAAAGTGATTAAAACTGCTACTTGAACTACATTTTCAAAACTATATTGATAAAATACTTATCAAAACTTGTAGAAAGTAAGTGTTGGAAAAGATGAACTGGGGATTTTCTAAAATAACACAGATTGTGATAGCCTTACAAATATGACCAAATATTTAACTTCTGTACCACAGTAGACTGAGGGATTCACTTACACCATGAACGCAGCTTTACATATAATATCTTTTCTCAAACACAAGCTGAATATGTAAGGGCATCTTACATGTTGTTTTGCCACACTTGGCAATTTATGCAATTGAAAAAGAAGAGTTTTTAAACCCACTGGGAAGTTTATGATGAGCTACAAAGTAGACATGAATTGTGAGCGATTTAAGTCCTCTGTTAAGAGGGGCTTTCTCTTGATCCAAGCGGACATACCTGAAACAAATTTTACTTTCTATTGTATGCACAAGCAAACTTTCACTCCTTGAAAAAACTAGGAAGAGTTTTTAGAGCATTTAGTGAAGCTATTAAATTCAACAATCATGTTAAAGGCAGACCTAATGTATGCATCTTCGCTTCTTTTCCTCAAAGTGAATTGATTGTGATTAGTGTTTTATCAGAAAGTTCTCTCATCCATGCAAGTTATCCGAGGGACTTTACGTTTTTCTGGAGGGAAATTGATGCGAGATCATATGATATCAGCATCTTGCTTTGTAAATTATACCACTTTGAGATTTATTTGTTTATTGAACAAACAAATCTGTATCTTTTAAAAGACAATATTGTTAGTGGAATATCACTTTGATCAAGATGAGTTGGATTGCTGTGTTTTTTTCTAAACAACCTTGTTATAAAGTTACCCAAAAGAATTCATTAAACATGTTTTAAACACTATCAAGAAGCAATAAGAAACACTGGATAAACTTTCTAAGAATTTTCTGTAACAAGACTATATCCATCAGTGCATTTAGGTTTTCTCCATATCCCTTCATGGTGTGATGCTCATTTGTTTTTAGTGTTGAATATTATTCCACTGTCTAGATGTACCAAAATTTATTTATCCATTCACCTACTGAAGGACAGCTTGGTTGCTTCCACATTTTGGCAATTATGAAGAAAGCTGCAGATTGTTCATGTGCATATGCAGAATGTTCATGTGCAGATTTTTGGTGTGGATATGTTTCAATTCATTTGGGTAAATACCAAGGACCATGATTGCTAAATGATATGGTAAAGGTATGTATAGTTTTATAAGAAACTGCAAAAATGTCTTCAAAGTGGCTGTACCATTTTGTATATCCACCAGTAACGAATGTGCTTTCCTGTTGCTCCACATCCTTGCCAATATTTGGTGTTGTCACTGTCGTGGACTTTGGCCATTATAATACGTGTGTAGCGGTATCTCATTGTTTTAATTTGCATTTCTCTAGTGATATATCACCTGGAGTATCTTTTCATATGCTTCTTTCCTGTTTGTGTATCTTTGGTGAAGTGTCTGTTAAGGTCTTTGATCTATCTTTTAATTGGGTTGTTTGTATTCTTACTGTTGAGTGTTGAGAGTTCTTGATAGATTTTGAATAATAGTTCATTGTTAGCTATGTCTTTTGCAAGTATTTTTCTCCTAGTTTGTAGTTTGTGTTTCCATTCTCTGATAGTTTCTTTTTCAGAGAAAAATTTTAAGTTTTAACAAAGTATAGCTTGTCAATTCTTTCTTTCATAGATCATACTTTTGATATTGTATCTAAAGTTACTGCCAAACTCCAGATTATCTAGCTATTTTATGTTATCTTCTAGGAATTTTATAGTTTTGTGTTTTGTATTTAGGTCTGTGATCCATTTTGAGTTAATTTTTGTGAAGGGTGTAAGGTCTGTATATAGATTCTTTTTTTGTAGGTGTTTATCTGGTTATTGAAAAGATCAGATATGTTGGAAAGACCATCTTTTCTCCATTTCTCCATCTTTTCTCCAAAAGTATTACTTTTGCTTTTTTGTCAAAGGTTAGTTGACAAATTTATGTGGATCTATTTCTGGACTTTTTATTCTGTTCCATTGATCTATTTGTCTATTCTTTTGCCAATATCACACTTTATTACTATAGCCTTATAGTAAGGCTTGAAGTTGGGTAGTGTTAGTCCTTCAGCTTTGTTCTTCTTCAATATTGTGTTGGCTATTCTGGGTCTTTTGCCCCTCCATATAGACTTTGAATCAGTTTTCTGATATCCAAAAATAATTTTCTGGGATTTTAATTGGGATTTCATTGAATTTATAGATTAAGTTTGGGAGAACTTACATCTTGATAATATTGAAACTTCATATCCATGAACATGGAATATCCACCCATTTATTTAGCTCTTATTTGTCAGAGTTTTGTAGTTTATCATATAGATCATATATATATATCATATACATGTAGTTTATCATTTATCATATTATATATGTAGTATATCATATATATCATATATATCATATATATGTAGTTTATCATATAGATCATATACATATATATATTGTTATATTTATACCTAAGTATTTCAGTTTTTGAATGCCAGTGTAAATGGCATTGTGTTTTTAATTTCAAATTTCACTTGTTCATTGCTAGTGTATAGGAAAACACTTGACTTTTATATTTTACTATAATGTTATTATTACTATTAACTTCTCTTTCCCTGTACCAATCAGGCAAATTCCCAACCCTGGGTCACTGTTACTATCCACTTTTTCTCTAATCTAGCCAATCCGTGAAAATTGCTGAGAAAATGATATTAGCCTAGGCTGTTGTTCCTATAAAATCATGACCTCTACATCAGCTGGCTCTCTGGTGCTACTCACCAACATTTTCACTTTTCCTGCTTCAATAACTCATCCTATTCCCCACAATGCCTACTTCCAACCTTCACTATTTTCCTCCAAGTAAACATAAAATCCTCTTCTGCTTGTCTCCCTACAGATGACCTGCCCACTTGACAAGCATAATTGAGAAAATTGAGCACATCAGGTGGGATCTCATTTCTATTTCCTGGATTGGGAAACCAAACTAAAAACCTAGAAAAGCCCATTCTCAGCCTCAAAGCCTTTTATCCAGGCTCTAATGATTAAATGTCTATTCTTCTGTTGAGGGCCAATTTCTCCATCTATATTCTTCATGCTATATATTTCTGCTTTCTCTTACACTTGATCATTTATCCCCCATTTTCTCCTATGTTTTCAACTTTTTTCTTATTTTTTTCTTCCTATCAATTCATTAAACTTGTTTGGGACTTGTTATTATACATTCATATAATATTTATCCTGATTTAGAATATGGTACTTGTATAAAATTTCATACCTCTTTTTAATGTGTGCTCTAAAGAATATACTGAATTATTATTGATCTCCATATTTCCTATACTGCATAACATAATAATATAGATATGTCATGTGTTTCAAGCATATTTTGTTAGATGAACACACAGTGATCCCCAGAAGCCTCCAGTAGTCAGCAATGCCTTCTCAAGGTCAGGCGACTTGCTGCCAGACCTCCCTCTAACTTTATAGTCTATATTTTAACATTTTAGTTAATAACATTGTAAATGACTATGGTCTGATTTGCTACTGATAAAACACTTAATACTTGTATAACAGTCACTGTGTCACAGACATCATTGTAAAAGCTTTACATCCATTAATTTATTTAATCTCTTTAGCAACTTTGTGAAGTAATTATTATTCTCTCTAGTTTACATCTGAAGAAATGCAGGTATAGTGGGGTTGTTAATATTTAGGTACTGTGTCTTTTTCAGTATGAACATGGAAAGAGATTTAAAAAGATAGATATAGACATAAGTGTAGATCTAATCTTATTCTAGCTAATAAACAATTAATACTTAAGGTCTTAAGTTTTTTTTTTTCCTTATAGTAATTGATGAAGTCCATAAATGGGTAGCATGAAGTTGCCAAAATATTAGCAGAAATCATTACTTACTTGGTATGTGCATCGGAATGTAAATGAAAAACCCTTCCCCCTCCACTCTTGTGGAATGCCTGATGAAGCTTAAGCATTTAACTTTCATGCCTCTCTACTCATCCTGCTGTTGCCACAGCAACTAACGAATTCCATTTCACTGCCTTGCAGGTACTGTATAAATACAGTTTTTGAAAAAAGGCAATGAATCACCTTTAAAAAGAAAAAAAACAAGGTGGTCAACGTGAGAGCTACCATTCATGAGTTTCTTAAGATCCAGTGAATAAGGCTTAATTTTTTCCTAGCAAAATTCTGTCCATTTAAAGCACCATGTTCTATACAATATTGTTAGTGAAAAAAATCAGCTTTTCATTATTATAGAATTAAGCCATATATAGACACCCCAAATGTACTTACCTGTATTAGTCCAAATTTTCCAGAGAGACATACCAATTAGACAGATAGATAGGGATATAAGTGGGGATTATTAGGGGAATTGGCTCACATAATTATGGAGGCTGAGAAGTCCCACGATAGACTGTCTACAATGCTGCAAGCAGCATTCCTGCAAGAACCAGAAGTGCTGGTGGCATGGCTTAGTCCAAGTCTGAAAGCCTCATAACCAGGGAAGCTGGTGAGGTAATCCACAATCCTGAGGCCCCTGGGGCTGCTGGTACAGGTCCCACAGTCCAAAGGCCAGGGAATCTGGAGTTCTGATATCCAAGGGCAAGAGAAAAAGGGTGTTCCAGCTTTAGGAGAAAGAATGAATTGACATTTCCTCTGCCTTTTTGTTCTATCTGAGCTCCCAGAAGATTGGACGGTGCCCATTTGCATTGAGGGCTATTCTTCCCCCACTTAGTCCAATGGCTCACATGCTGATCTCCTGTGGAAACACCTCACAGAAACACTCAGAAATAATGTTTACCAGCTATGTAGTTATCCCTTAATCCAGTCAACACCTAAAATTAGCTCTCTGTCACCTATCCCCATTTTCTTTTATCTTTGGCCCCATGCTTCTCTGTCACTGCACAGCAGTTTTAGTCAAGTGGCAGGAACACGGGCAATGATAGCATCAGAATTTTACTTCTTATGGCCTATGTCAGTAGAGAGATAGTGGACTAACTCTTTTTTTCTCTGAGCTAAAACAAACAAATAACAAATAACAAAATAAAGAGGGAAAAGAATGACCCATTGGCCCATTTTGGGTCAGGTGCCACCCAAAGAACAATCAGGACTGTCCAGAAAGCAGGATCATGCAGCAATTTACTTGATTTACCAGAAGCAGGGCTATTTCCTTCTTTTTAAAACTCATCCTTCACTTGGCTTCTTGGATACCATTCTCCCTCTGTCCTCTATCTTTCTGGGTACTTGTGCCCACTCCCCATTTGTTTCCATATCTCTCTGGCCTTTTACACTGCAGTGCCCAGTGCCCAGTGCTCCTCCTTGCTCTTCTTACTCCCATTCCCATGGTGGCACCACCCAGGACCCTGTTATTATTAGCGTACCATCTATATGCTACATTTTCAAAACTACTTTTCTATGCCCTAGATCTCTTCCTTCCCTAAACTTCTCTTAAGTTTTCTATGTTCAGCTGAATGCTAATATTTAATACATATTTCCAACTCAATATATCTAAAACAGAATTCTTCAATCACCTCTACTTTCTCTTCATAACTCTTGAACTTCTTGTTCTTTCCAAAGTCTTTTTCATCTTATTTTAAACTAAAGCCATTCCATCCTTCCAGTTCTTTAGGCCAAATGATCTTGGAGTGATCTTTGATTTTTCTTTTTCTCCCATATATCTTATATAGCCCATAAATAAATCTCTAAAATATTAGAATCTAACTACTTTTTATGTTCTCCACTGATATCACCCTAACATAAGAAGAAATAGTCATTTCTCACCAAAATAATTGAAATGGTCTCCTAAATGGTCTTCCTCATTTGGCACCTGTCCTCTTATGGTTTAGTCTCAACAGCAAAGTCAGATTAGTATTTTTAAACATAAATCTGGTCTTGTCTCTCCTTCTCAAAAACTCTTCGGTAGATTTCTTATCTCAGAGTAAAAACCAAGTCTTTCCAATGACAAGGTGCTCTTTCCTCTGCCTGGGATACTAGCCTCCCAAATGGTCATTTGTTTGCCTATTATAATCCTTTTCTTCTTTACCCAGGTCTAGTGTTTACCATAGAACTAATTGCTTCTGATAACCTATATGTTTACTTTTTAGTTGCTTTATTACCTCTCTCTTCTCACTTGAAAGTAAGCTCCATGAAGGTAGGGGTTTGTTCTGCTTATAAATTAATTCCCAGCATCTAGAATCAGTATTATCACATAGTAAATATTCAACAAATATGGATTTAATGTTAAAATGTACTTGGTAGTCTCTCCTCTCCCAGAGGGACATGTTGATGGTGGCAGAAAATAGTTTCCAGAAGACAAAGATATTGCTATCAGAAAAGGGGACTGAGCAGACAAAATTATGGCTGCTGAGTTCCAGTTGAAGTGGCAGAATAAGCATGTGTTTATTGCCTTTCATTCCTGAAACTCCACAAAAATTATAGTAATGGGTAAAAATATTATGCCATAAAAGAGAAAAACATGAGGGGAAAATAAATTTTAATACATTTTTGAAACAAACAAAAAAAAGCAGATGAAAAAATACTAAATAATGAGGAAAAGTAGAGGAAATCACAACTTTGTGCATGGATGGAGGGGGGTAGTCAATATGACCATTAAATTGCAGAATGGCTCCCAATTCAGTGACTGAAATTATATAGGAGGAGGAGAGTGAGAAATTGGGCTGAAAGTAAGGGAATTAGCTAAAGGTCTATGTGTAGAATTACTTTCCCCCCAACTTTCTCACAGAGAATTACCTATAGTCATTTAATTTAGCCCATGAAAAAAATTGAAAATGAAAAAGAGAAAAAGAATAGCTATCTTGGGTGTACCCTAGGGTAAAGTCCTTTTTATTCTAATTAGCATCAATGCAGCTTACAAACTAGCTTCCTATCAGATATCTTAAAAGCAGAGTTTATCCCAACAACACATTCTTCTAGCATGCAAAAAGCTTCTGGTCACTGTTTTTATTTGTGTGTGTGTGTGTGTGTGTATATATATATATACATATATATGTATATATATACATACACATATAAAATATATATACACACATATATATACATATAAAACATACACACACATATATATACATACACACATGTGTGTGTATATATACACATACACACACTCACACACACATACAACTAAGGTTCATCTGACCTTTAAAGAAATTATGCAGTATAAAAGAGAAAGAAGAAACTAAAAAACTTAAAAAAAATTGGGTCCTAGATGAAATAGAAAATTCGATCAACAGAAAAGAACTTAAAAACAAACAAATATATACACACCTTGATTAGTGGAACCAAAAATATTTGAGAAGATTTTATATCCATAAAAAAAAGAATAAAATACTATATAAAAGAATTTTTAGAAAGCAAGACAAGCTTTGGTTAATTAAAAAAGTATTTTCTTGCCAAATTTTAAAAAAAAGAATTAGAAGATACATTTGAAAAATTAGCCTGAATATAGTACAAACATAAAAGAAAACATAAAGACATAAAAACTCAACCGAAAATCTAATATCTGAATAGTAGAAGGAAAAGAAAAAGAGAATGAAGAAAGGTGAAAGAGGAAACTATAAAAGAATGCAATGAAATTTCTCAGAGTAAAAACAGACATGTCATAAACATTAAAAGGGCTTGTGTACTACTAACCATGATAAACAGAAAAAAGATCCACATCTTGACCTGTGAATGTGAAATTTCAGAACACCAAGGATAAAGACAAAATATCTTAAAAATTTTAGGGAGGAAACATCAGTTAAGATATGAAGAAATGACAATCAGACTGGCCTAAGACTTTTTATTTATATTATAGGATAATAAAACACAATGAAACAATGCCTTCATTGAGGAGAAAGTATTTCTGTCCTAGAATTCTAAACATAGCCAGAATACTGTTCAACTGTGATGGGAAAATATGACTATAATCAAACAAAATTAATATGCCAGATGTTGTTATTTTGGAAATCTCCTGGGGATGCTCTTCAACAAAATAATAATTTCAACCAAGAAAAAAAAGAAAGAAAGAACGAACGAAAGAAAGAAAGAACAATTCAGGCAATAACTTCTACACCAGAGAGCAATAAAGAGAAAGAATAACCAGCACCCCTGGTGTGTGGCAGCCTAGAGATTGGAGAAGAAAGATGGGAGCTGTAGGAGGGAGATCCCTGAGGGACAAAAATGGAACTCCACAGAATTAACAGGAGGTTGAGAACTTGGAAAAATTGGAGGATATAATATAGGCACAAGCTTGTAGGATCAAACACTGCTGCCCCCTCTACCACCATATCACCAAATTGGAGTATGGAATAATTAGGATGGAGACTAAGTAGTAAGGAACAAAAAGTCTCAAAGGGCTGAAATCTAGACAGTAAGTGCTAACTTATATGGTCAAACAGACCATTAACAAAACTAACATAATATTGAACCAACCAATAGGAAATGCTCATCAGTTTCATGCTGAGATTGATTCCAGAAGCATGTCCATAGTCCCTTTCCCCAAAGAAATTATAATCTGGTAGGAAATCAAGATACAAATGACATAATATTGCCCACCCAAAATTAATGACTGAGGCAAAAATCTCAATCAGTGGAGGTTTACTAAGCCAAAGTTGAAGATGTGCTCAAGAAAAACATTAACTGCAGACAAACGCCATTGTTGTTTTTTTGAAGGGGAATTTGGAAGTTTCAGCATTTAAAGGTGTACAGTAAGAAAATAAAAAGGCAGGGCTATGGGTAGCAAGATAAAACAGTTACATTCTTGTGAAACCCAGGAAAATTTACATTTTACATAAGATAAGACAAATGTTAGAGGATAAAAGAGGAATGAAGGAAGCATCCATTATGTAGATGTCCCCGGGTAGTTGGAAGAATGTCTGATCCTGTGTCATCTCTGTTCTGCACCTGTGAAGACAAACTTCCAATTCATTATTAGTGTGGAATTGGAACAGACTTTAGTTTTAGGAGCTAGATGTAGCCTTCAGACCTGAAGTTGCAATTCGCATGCTCTTGCTTATGGGAAGCCAGCGGAATTTTCTTAATGAATGCTCTGTAGGGCCAGTTCTCTGCAGGTGTCTGAGGCCTTTATGGGAGTGGTTCTGAGATTTTTATCTTCTTTTAAAATACTATTTTCCACAAGAATTTAGAGAGGGGAGAACCCCTGTTGTGCAGGGCTTATACATACACAAAGTTAGGCTTTCAGAGCTGGATAAACTTCCCTGTGAGGACCAATACTTACGAACTAAGCAACCCTCTCCTTGGCCACTCTGTCCTTAACTTATAGCAGTGTAGGCACTGAATAAAGTTTTCATACACATACTCTCTTGTCCTTGGAAGTAATAGCTTTCCGGTTGTAAGTCTTACTTTCTTTTAAATATCAGGTTTAACTACTCTAACAACCACAGTTCCTCTGCTAGGGTCTTCCTAGTTCCTGGAGAAGAGCAATATTTTAGGCTCTGAGTATACCACTCTATCCTGTGGGCCCCCAGTTGGGTTCCCTATAAGGAAATCCATACAAGGAGCTCCCTAAAAGTCAGAAATTTTAGACTCTGGCTTGCTCTAACCCAGTGCCTATTTGCTCTATTTCTAGACTTCTAGAAAATTTTTACTACCTTTACTGTCCCTGCTCTTTTTGTTTATGATATGAACTGATTTCCTTTAACATCACCGTACTTTCTGTCTTTTTTTGCTCTAGTCTTGTTCTCTAGTGTTCACATACTTCAGACAGTCTCTAGTATCTAGCAGTTTGTAGTATTATATTCAGCCTATACCATTTGTTCCTGCTTCTCCTTATGTCTAATCTTTTCAGCTTTATTTGCCTTGGCTGTGTCTATACTATTTTGGTTTTTATTCATGCATTCATCCATCCATTCATTCATTCATTCATCCATCCATCCATCCATCCATCAATATTAGGCACTGTACTAGGAATGGCAATAAAAAGCGAATAAGAAACAGTCCTTCTGAAATATTTCATAATGTGATAGACTTTTAAGTGGAAGTTAGAGTAGAAGATGTAAGGCTTTCAATGGAAGTATGATAAAGAAAATGTTTTGGCAATGGGTAAGACTTAATACAAGGATGGGAGAAACAAGTTTTGCTTAGGATGCCTGGGTAGTGCTTTATAGAGTAAGTACAAAGTGAGCTAGATTTCAAGGGATGAGTATTAGTATAAAAAACAAAAAAACAGAGACTGGGGTGAGAAGGAAAAGATATTCTAGGTGAAGGGAATAGAATATACAAAGTTACAGAATAAGCAAAATGTTTGGGAACATCTCCTTGTTGCTGCCCAACCAGGTTCATTTGTCCGCGGCCCAACAGGAAGCGAATACACTGAGAAGGCAAGATGTGCAGCAAAGAAGGAGTTTAATCCGTATGGCATTAAATGGAGAAATGGGAGAAAGTTCTCAAATCCTCCTTCCCGAGAATTTGGGAGACAGGGTTTTTAAAGACAGTTTGGCATCTGCTAATTGGCTGGGTTTGGGGCAAAACCATAGGGTTGTAGAAATTGTTGTCTTTGCTGACCAGGTTATAGGGTGGGGGTCACAAGACGAGTTGAGTCAGTTCCTCAGTATGGGCCACTGGTCTGGGTGGATCAGCCATTCCACTGGAATGTGGGACCTGGAAGAGGTCTCAGAAACTACCCCAATGTTTCAAAAAAGTGATGTTATCTATGGAGAAAGCTAAGAATCTTTATGACCACCAGCTATGTGGCTCCAGAGTGGCAATTATAGAGAAGCAAGCAGAGGGACAGTGGCTAATTATTGTCATTATTTTTAGCTAGACCTGTGATCTATTTTTAGCTAGGCCCTTACCACAATTCTTATCTTGCACGCCTTTCTCAATTTTTAAATACGGTTTCATCCTTACTCCTTACCCCTTACTGGTAGTTGTCTCTAGTTATATTTGACTCTTCTTTTCCTGAGGAAGCACAGGGAACATGATCACCACTTTCAATGTTGCTGGTGACATAGTCAAAGGAACAAAGGAATCCTTCTGGACAGTTCTTATATTAGATAGCTTATATCAACTCCCATTGAAACATCCCATTCTCCCTCTTCTCCCAGGATTACTCTGGGGTACCATATTATCCCCAAATATGGGCAGTGGTGAAATTTGTTAAGAAACTCATCCTTTGCAAATATTAGGTTATTTGTAATGACAATTATTGAGGGGAAACTTTTAAGCCAGTATTTTAAGATGCTTAAACAATAGTCTTTGAGGGCAACTTACCAAATGCATTAAAGGAAGTCATTTGGAAACTTTTTTACTGCTTTCAGAAACAAGAGAATTGAACTTCTCTTTTGCAGCCAATTCTCTTCAGCCACACACACACAAATGAAGGTTTACTAACACTCTTTCTCCTGAGAACACTATCTACTGTGAGCAGTGCCAACAGCTGAATGCATCGAGCCTGCCCTCGCGCTGTGAGAACACAGCTCTCTCCCAGGGTCTGCCCAGATGCTCATTAAAATCCAATGAGTGCCCCACAAGGGTGTGTTGTTTAGTCCAACATCATAGCTTCTATAAAAAAAAGAACTTCAGCTCGGTGTGGGAAGATGGACAAAGTCGAGCACCATGGTAACTGGGTCAGATTAACTCTTTAAGCAAGTTACCCACACATGAATGGGTGTTGACCGTGCATACCGTTTAAGGCATTGCAGTGCAACTCACTCCTGCCCTGTGTAACTTCTGGTATCCCCCAAACTTGACAGCTTTCATTTTACTTCTGTGCTTGCTCCATCTTTGTGCCTTCATAACCTTCTTCCTCATTCCTCCCTTCTGTGCTGTATTTCTATAAATGGCTGATGTTTTTCTCCTATAAGTTTGGCCTCTTTAGAATATCTCATAGGCCTATTCAACATGTTTACTTCTTTCATAACTTCTAGATCCATGAACTGTATCCATTTTTTTTCCGTGTTTATTCCACACATGGGAAAAAGCCACTTGCTTAACGCTCTTGTCAAATAACACTTTACTGCCATAACACTCTCTTCTTAAGCACAGTAGAAATCAGGGGGAGATTAGTATACAGCAGGGCACTAAAAATAGTCCCCATTTTTAAGTAGCTTAAAATCCATTTAGGTGTCACAAAGAATACTTTCATTAAGCCTCACTGTATGAGGAAAATGTTATTTCTCCTAAAGAATTGTTGTGTTTTCTTTTGGCAGATAATAGAAATTATAGTATTTAGAATAGTTCTCTTGTTTGCTCTTGCTGCCAGAATGCTTAGCACCAAATGTAACATATACAGACTGTAATTACTTAAGCTCCAAGTGCTTCCTTTTCTTTGTATGGCCTTGAGTTTACATACTTATTACCATTGGATAGATATTATTATAAGGTTAAACACTTCTTAAGCTTTTTTGGACTGACACAAGATTTAAATAATTAGATGAAGATTTTAGCTCTGACTTGGATAAAAATATAAAAGACATGTTCAACAAATTTGTGCGTGAGAAGAGGCTTGGAAAGAGCATTGCAGTATTTGGTGTGATGCTGAGTAGATAGGGGATTTATTTCTCAGAATTCCAGGGAACTGACATCATGAGAAAAGCAGTTAGAATGGGATGAAACCAAGGTCACACAGTAGGTGATGGGCTTTGAAGGAATGTCAGCGGATAAAGAACCTTGTGGAGAGAGGCGGAGAGTTGCAGGAAATGAATCATAGAGTTCTGTGGGCCAGGGGTGGATTCTTAAGGGATAGAGGATGAGAGGTTAAGGACTTGCCATGAGTGCAACATTTGGGAGAAGGGAGATGTTTAGTAATAATTTTAAAGAGGTATTCTTACATGATTCTTTTTCTTCAAGGCTCTGGTGGTCATGCTGATATTTATTTGAATTTGGTGACATATTCAGATGACAAAAGACTGCTTGGCTTTGTGATATTGCTAGTACACAGACTCAGAATGCAGAGAGGTCTCAGGAGGGTAGAAGAACAGGTTGGAGCTGATGTAGGGAATACTAACAGGAAAAACAACACATTGTTTGACTTTCAGGTTCAAAGTCCAAATGCAAAATTAAGGATTTGGGTAGATCTAGAAAAGAATAGGAGGACTTCAGTTATGCATGAGTTAAAAGTATGATGTGGGTTTCAAAGAGCAGTTGCCCTTAGGCAGCTTGCTCAGAGGGTAGCAAAGGCTTGGTGGTCCTGAGTGAATTGCATTTGGTTCTGAACACCCAAAAATAAGAGGATTAGTTACTGTAAATGACCACATTGAGTGTATAGTGGCCTAATGTGAAAGCGATTAAAAATGACCTTACTCAAGGAATAGTTAAGCCACTGCATACTTTTAACCCAAAGAAGGAAAAAATGGGGTGGTAGGTAAGATCATTGTTTTCAAACATTTAAAGAGAAATTGGCTTTGATTTGAAGGCAGAGAAAACTGTGATCAGAACTATATCTGCCACCCACTTGCCACCTACTAGGTGTTTCCTCTGTAACACTCCCAGGCTTGGAGGTAAATGGAAAGCAAGCATCCTGTGCAGAATATGACAATTAGTAGGTCCCCAACAAATGCTATTTTTTCCTATAATAAAGAAGATATGAGAAATCAAATACATATTCTCTATAGTCCTGAAGGTTTAGGTCTAAAACGAATGTATAGGCCCTATAAAAAGACATATTTTGGCTCAATTTTAAAATATATAAAATATTAATATGTACTTTTGAAAAAAAAGTGGGCTTTCTCAGAAAATGTGTTTTTTTTTTTTTTTTTTTTGTCCAACTCAAGAAGTGTTCAAACCTAAGCTTTCTGATCCCAAAGTAACTTAAGCAATCTGTGACCTAAATGACAGCTCCTTTTTTGAGACTTCCATTGGGATGTAGGTAAAAAGACCCTTTTTGGTCCTCTCTTAAAAATTGGGAATGAAGGAGATTGATATGGAGATGGAACTGTGCAGGTAGAAACAGAAGTTGGATAACGTCAGAAAAAGGAATGTGTTGCTCTCTCAGTCTGGTGCTATTAAGGAAATAAGGGCCCACTTGAAATAGGATAATCCAAGGAAAGTTTTTACAAAGTTTTCATTGACAAAGTCGAATGAGGAAGAACGACAGTCTAGCACTGGGAGCAGAAAAGGACAACCTGAATCTGAAAAGGAAGCATCATGTAGAGAAGATCACCTTGAAAAGAGGAGGGGCCATTGGTCAGGGGATGCTGACACCCCTAGGAGACCTCGCAGGGAGGATGCCAGGGAAAATGCACCCTGACCTCTCACTCTCCTACCTCCTTTCCATCCCCTTGGGCTCTCCATTAGCCAAAGATACATGAAAGCTGGGGGACAAGGGAGCACTTAGATGTTTTCAAAATGCATCATCCTCCCTGTGGAGGGAGAAAGACAGATCTTGTTACCCAGTGAGAAATGTTTGAATAAAATAATGTGATCCCTTTTTGATGCCTTCCAAAATTCCTTTCTAAAGGCATTCTAACTAGAAACACGGAGTCATATTTCTCCTGACAAAAGAAAAAATTGTCCTTATGTTTATCTCCCTTTTCTCTTCCTGCATTACTTTCTCCTCTTGAATCAGCCACTACTCTCAGTTCTACCACTATTGTCCTCGGAGCTCTGTGGCTGGATCTACAGATAGGCCACCACAGCTGATTCAGGTTTGCCACTGTTCCTGAGAAGTTTCTCAGGATCCAGGCTAAGCATCTTGTGAGGTCTCTGTCACTGCCCAGGATAGTTTACAGTTGGCTGGCCCCAGGGTATTATTTTGCCCTTCTGATCCACTAAAACTGCATCCCTGCGTTCCAGAGATGATTCCTCAAAACCATGGAATTCCCAAGCCTGGGTACTCCTTCTTTCCTTTCGTTGTGACTGCCATTCATTTATTGATGCATTGATTTGTTCTTGTAAAATAGATTGAGAGTCTACAATCTGTCCACATTGGGGATATAGTGGTAGACATGCAAGGCATGGTCTTTAACTTCACACAACATATTTTGTCTAATAATTTCATAACATTAAAATGTCCTAGAAATTTTCAAAATGTCAGCATACTACAAAACTTTTCTTTATAAACTTAAGATAAAAGAATACTCATTTTAGATCATGTATTCTAATTTTTGATATGGAAAATATATCCCTGTAGCCAATGGAAGGACAAAGGCCGAACCAGAGTTGAATATATCTCTATTAGTGGTCAAACAATCGTTGAAAATGCATGTTCCCTAATTAATTGTCACTGTTAACTTATAGTTTTATTTATTTTGATGACAATAGGGTAGAATGTATATTTAATTAATGTACCATAAAAATTGAGACACTAGAATATTTTATAAATAAGAGCCAGCTTATAGAAATCAGAAAAGATACTGTTTTAAAGGTTTTTGTAAGGATGCTCACTTTCTTCAGAGTATATTGAAAAATTAAAAATAATTTTTATTAAAATAAATTTGAATGTAAATTAAACAATTTAATGAGTGCAGTGCATGCTGTCTGGGGGATGGGCATACTTGTAGCTTTGACTTGGGCAGTGCAAAGGCAATTTATATGACCAAAGTATTTGTACCCCCATAATATTCTGAAATAAACAAAACAAAACCCCCAATAGCAATTTACATTATTTATTCATCAAAGTTATATTAATATAAAGTAAACTGTCCTCCATAGAAAATATTTATTACTAATGATTATTTTTAAAAATCTATTTAGAACTCTTAATTTGCTTAAAATATCTTATAATACTTATAAAGAAGTATGTTCTCTATAACCATTCAAATAAATAATACAAAATAAAGAAATTTTTGGCTCTTGTGCATAATTTTGAAATTTTATCACTGTAATATGATGTGTATAGCAAAATAATTTAGTATTTAGACAACTGGCAGGTCTCAGAGTTTGTGAAACACACTAGGAGTTACGTATAAACTAGAAAAACTACATTAAACTACATATAAACATAGAAAATTAGTATTGGCTTTAAGAGTTTATCAAGTCCAACCACCTTTCACAGATCAAGAAATTTAATTTCCATAAATATGAAAAGAAAAAAAAATGTATTCTTCAGAAGCCCCTTACCTTTAATCCCTATATCTAAAAATCTTCCTTTAGGATTTTGATTCTCAGCAGCAGATATTGTAAGGCTGAGTTGATCCTGACCTTTTATGAGTAACTATGAACTCGGGGGTTGTCATGATTGTCTCTTGTATTTATCTGAATTGTACATCCATAATTTCTGGGATTAACTTGACTACAGAAGCCCTATCCATAGATTCAATGCAACTGCTTCCCAATATGGAATCTATAAATTTCCTGAAGGAAAAAAAAGTTCCTCTAACAAAGGCCAACTAACATTATGTATATATACGTTGTACACTAGTATCCCCAAATGGACTGAATGACCCTCAGAAAATTCTTAAATATGTTGTCTTTAAGAATTTTTTAAATGTGTAATTTCAACGAACATCTAAAAAATTAATATAAATTAGTTCTCAGTCATTTAAATAATTACCTTACAATGGATCACTGTTATGCAATTTTAAATTCTCTATTTATCTTTGCTAAGGTTGAATTTGCCAAATGACATTTGCTATAGGCACTGAAGTTGTCGGCACTATAGCCACATATTGAAAAAATGCATTAGATGGACCTCATTTGTGCACATACCTATTATATAATACATTACCTGTAAGTGTGGCAGTAAATAAGCAAAGAAGTAGTTTCTATATGTGATTCAGGCAATAACTAAATTGTACATTAATTCATTCAAGTATTTATTTGGCTAAGGATGGGGTTAGGTGAGGGGATATAAAAAGAAATGTGGAGTTTATATCCAATTGTGGGAGTGAGAAACAGGATCAGAAAATATGTGTTTAAGTAAATAAAAATAAAGGCTCAGAACCAAGAAAACACAAATTAGTAATACTTAATGCATATTTCTATGGAGCCATATGATAACTTTATCTTCACATGGGAACTGTTTTTTGTTTTTGTTTTCTTTCATTTTTCGTTTTGTTTTTCCTTTTTGTCCCTCCCCTGACGTGAGAGCTTTAAAGAGTTAAGTGAAATACTATAAAACTTGCTTCTGTGGATGGCTTACTGGCAGAACTTTCAAGTGTGGAGTCTGATTATCATGAAACAGCAACATAACCTTGAAGTTATTACTGCCATTTCGTAAAGTCTGCTCATGTAAATAGACATTTGTTCTCTACATTAGTATAATTGAAGTGAAAATGAGGATTAAATTAGAAATAGACCTAAAGCTACATATCTCTAATATTAATTCCACCTTCTATTTGTTTTAGCACATCAGTATCATCTGCCACATGGAATGAATGTTATAATTATATTGGATTTTTAATTAGTTTATACCTAATTTGTAATTTTAATTTCAATGGAATATACATCATGGCCAACTAGGCTTTATCCCAGGATTTCAAGGCTCATTGCCTTTTTCCACTTTGGTTCTTTTGTGAGTGTACATTGGAGCTTTCCAGCGGCTACATGACAACATAGTTCTGATGGCTAATGGAATTTGTGCTTGTGTGTGGCTGTGTTTTAAAATTTTCTCAGTTTTAATTTATAATAAGCTAAGTACTGGTTGATGTAACACAAATAAACAGAAGCTCTTTGGAGTCCTCAATATTTTTTATGATATCTAATAAAGTGTTATTGATTTTAGAGATTTCTGACAATTGTTATTGCTAGTATTTATGAATCTATGAGTTCTAGTTTCTTTCCAACAATTGACTTAGTACACTAGCCTCCTTTTGAGACTTTCTGATAAAAATTATTCCTTAAAAATATGTTTATTGGCCGGGCGCGGTGGCTCACGCCTGTAATCCTAGCTCTCTAGGAGGCCGAGGCGGGCGGATTGCTCGAGGTCAGGAGTTTGAAACCAGCCTGAGCAAGAGCGAGACCCCGTCTCTACTATAAATAGAAAGAAACTAATTGGCCAACTAATATGTATAGAAAAAATTAGCCGGGCATGGTGGCGCATGTCTGTAGTCCCAGCTATTCAGGAGGCTGAGGCAGAAGGATCACTTGAGCCCAGGAGTTTGAGGTTGCTGTGAGCTAGGCTGACGCCACGGCACTCACTCTAGCCTGGGCAACAAAGCGAGACTCTGTCTCAAAAAAAAAAAAAAATATGTTTATTGAAAATATTTTAAGTCTATTTACAGGCATAAAAAATAATATGACAAAGAGGCTTATACCAACAAATCAGTTCTAATGATTGTCTTCCATATTTGCCTCTGATCTTTTTAAATCAACTTTATCTTTTAGCACAGTTTTTGATTTATGGAAAAATTGAGAAGACAGAGCTGAGAGTTTTCATATACCCACAGTTAGTTTTCCCCATTACTAACATCTTACGTTTGCCACAATTAATAAACCAATATCGATACATTATCATTAACAGCAGTTCATGCTTCATTGAAACTTCCTTAGTTTTTTTACCTAATGAGTTTTTTTTTTTTTTTTCTGTTCCAGGATCCCATCCAGGTTACTACATTCCATATAGTTTCCATGTCTCCTTAGGCTCCTCTTGGCTGTGATATTTTCTTAGACTTTACTGGTTTCTCATGACTATGACAATTTTGAGGAATATTGGTGATGTGTTTTGTAGGATGCCCTTTTGTTAGAATTTGTCTTATGCTTTTTTCTCATGATTAGACTAGGATTAGATGTTTGGAGGATGAATATCATAGAAGTAAAGTTCCATTTTCATCACATCATATTAGTGGTACCTCTTATCAATATGATTTATTACTTTTGATGTTGACCTTAGTCACCTGGCTGAGGTAGTATTTGTCATCTTTCTCCAGTGTAAAGTTTCTCTCCCCACACCCTTTTGTTATGGTGCTCTATGGAAGAAAGTCATTACAAGGATGGCAAGAAGGAAAAAAAAAATGTCATTATGTGCAGCTCACATTTGAGAGTTACCTCTCATTAAAGGTGGAGTATTTCCATAAATTATTAGAAATTCTCCTTTATGCACAGCAGATTTGTCTCTTTGCCTCTATTTATTTATTCAATTGTTTATTTGTATCAGTATGACTCATTGCTGTGGTTTGAATGTGTCACCCAAATTTCACGTGTTGGGAACTTAATACTCAAATTCATATATTAATTGGAAATGGGGCCTTTGGAAGATAATTAGGATTAGATAAGTTCTTCAGAGTGGGGCCCCCAGATGGGACTAGTGGCTTTATAAGAAGAAGGAGATAGGCCTGAGCTTACATGCATGCTCTTGCCCTCTCACCATTTAATGCCCTCCACCATGTAATGATATAGCAAATAGGCCTTCACTAAATGCAGGCACCTTGACACTGGACTTCCAAGCTTCCGGAACTATAAGAAATAAATTTCTGTTTATTATAAATTACCCAGTCTCAGGTATTCTGTTATAGCAAGAGAACATGGATATTTATTTTACATGCTGTGTTACAATCTTATTGCTCAAACTGTTCCAATTTTGGCCATTAGTTGATCTCTTAGTTTGCTTCTGTGTGCCTTTAACATGCTTCTATCAATATATGGTGGGGTGTTTTTAGGGGTGTGGAGGAGGGAGTGGTTCTTCACTCTCTGGCACTACAAGATGTTTCAGTCTCATCTTGTATATTTCTTGCCCCAGTCCTAGAATCAGTCATTTCTCTAAGGAACCTTAGGGTTTTGTTCGTTTTGCCTTTTGTTTTTAGTGGAAATGGGTAGTATAAACCAAGATCTAGGTGCTTGATGCCCGATAATTTTTAAGAGTTTAAGAGTCATGTGACCAAAACTTTTTGAACTGCCAGTCTCCAGTAACTGATGCAAAAATCCATTTAAGACTTATGGATAATTAGCCACAATGTATATTTTTTGTATATCCACAATGGATATACAAAAGGAAGCAGTGTACTGAAAGGAATACAGGCAGATTTCATTTTGAGTCAAAGCTCTACATCTTAGAAGCAGTGTGATCTTAAACAACTTAGCTACTCTTCTGATTATTTCCCTAAGCTCATTCAAAGTAGACAAATGAACTTTTACTTTTCTTTTGTAATTTTACCAAAGCATCAAAAAAATCTTGTGACAAATATCATGCAACAAATGTATATACTTAGGTGTAAAGTGAAATATTCTAACTTAATGGTGTCTCATAATCTACAGTAATTATTTACTCAGGCACTGTGAGTAATTTTACATCCATTATATTCTTACAGCAACAATATTTGTGTTATTTGTAAACTGAAACTTAGGTGGGTTCATTTAACAAGTGTAAAATTTCTAACAATATGACAGGCACATATTCAGTTCTGATTAATATTATTCCCCTTTTATTTTTCCTAACATTTGAATGAAACTATTGCAGAGTAAACTTTTGGCCTATCTCACATGCCAGGGAGTTGCTTCCTAGGTATTATTCATGCCAGGATGTCTCAGAGTCAAGTATGCTGTGGGGCTTAGTGAGTCCACTGGCAAGAAGCCATTCATTTCTTGCCAAAGTTTAAGTGGACTATATAAACACTTCTTGAGAGCTGGTACATCAAAGAAATAAGTAACAACAACTATAAAAATAACAATAATATTTGACAGTACTTGAGATTTTACTTTGTATCAAGCACTATGTTAAATATTTAATATTCATCCTTTTATTTCATTGGCACATTAAATTTGCAAGGTCTTAATTAGTCTATTTTTCAGGTGAGAAAACTGAAGCTCAGAGTGATTAATTTTATTTCCCAAAGTGATGCAAATTGCAAGTGGCAGAGCCAGTATTTGAAGCCAAGACTGTGTGGTTTCAAACCAATTTTCTTAGCCATTATACAGGGGAAAACAGTGGTTTTTGGCAAGTGGGGGATGCTCTGGGCATTTGTCAGACTTAGTAACAGCAACAAGCTTCCCTTAAGTTCTGGAGTTGCAAATATTTGTGAATGCAAATAAAGAGCATGGCTTGTGAGGCTTGTAGAAAGGTAATTGATGAAGGCTTCATGCTCAAAATCTGAACACTGAACAACTGCAGATAGACCTGATGAGAATTTTCAGCAGTAGATGTAGAAAATCTGATATAAGGAAGCAGAGATCACCTAGCACAGGAAAGAGAACCAATGTACAAGACAGAAATAGGTAAACTATGAGGATTTAGGTAAGACTAGGACAAAGATATGTCCCTTAGCCATTCCTAGCAAAAAGCATCATCGCTTTTCATATTGAGAAAAAGGAGGATATTAACATTTGACCTACTTGTAGTCTTTTATTTGTGGTTTGGATATATGCATTATGGTGAGTTATATGTTTCTTAAAAAGATTCTGTGATGCTTAATTTTATGTGTCAACTTGACTGGGCCGTGGGATACCCAGATGTTTGGGCATTTTTCTAGGTATGTCTGTGAGGGTGTTTCTGGATAAGATTAACATGTGAATGCATAGGCTGAGGAAAGCAGATTGCCCTCCCTGATATGGCTGTGGAGGGGGCTCATCCAATTAACCCAAGACATGAATCATACAAAAGAGACTGAGCAAGAGGAAACTCCTCTGGCCTGAGTACTTTGGGTTGGGATATCGATCTTGTCCTGTCTTTGGATTCAACTGAAACACTGACTCTTCTTGAGTCTGGCCACGGTTGGCACTCAGACTAGAACAACACCATTGGCTCTCCTGGTTCTCCAGCCTTCACACTTAGACTGGAACTTATACCATTTGCTCTCTTGGAGCTCCAGCTTGGAACTTATCAGCCTCCATTATTGTGTGAGCCCATTCGTTACAATAAATCATGTTGTCATTGTCATTATTATTATTATTATTTTTAGAGACAGGATCTTATTCTGTCACCCTGACTGGAGTTCACTGGTGTGATCACAGCTCACCATAGTCTTGAATTCCTGGGCTCAAGTGACCCCCCTGGCTCAGCCTCCTGAGTAACTGGGACTACAGTTACATGCCACCATGCCCTCCAATTTTTAAAAAAAAATTAATAATTTTTTTGTAGAGATGGGGTCTGTTATGCCGTCCAGGCTAATCTCAAACTTTTGGACTCAAGCAATCCTCCTGCCTCCTTCCTCCTCCCAAATTGTTGGGATTTACAAATGTGAGCCACCACACCTGTCTAATAAATCTCTTTGTATGTATATAACCTATTGATTCTGTTTCTTTAGAGAACCCTATCTAATACACACTCCAACAATATTTCTCTTTCCACATACTCTTATAGAACCTTGTCATTCCTCTATCATGAGGTAGAAGCTATGTTCATTCCTCTTGAAACAGTTTGTGTTTAAGACTAATAGAATACAGCAGAAATAACACTGTGTGACTTCTGAGGTAAAGTCATGAAAGGTGATATAAATTCTATCTGCTGCTATCTCTTGAGACATATGCCTTAGGAGTTCTGGGTTGCCATGGAAGAAGGACACCTCCCTTGAAGCCCTCATGCTGGGGAGATTCTTTGGAGAGACCACATCGAGGTAGAGAGACATGCTCAAGGAGCTCTAGCTATTCCAGCCTCCAGCCCAGGCACCAGAAATATAGTAGGGAAAACTTCAATGCTGTAAGCCCCAGCCACGGCACAAAACAGCCAGAGAAAAAACTGCCTAACTGAGGTCAATGAATCCCCAGTACCATGAGAGACAGAGACTAGCATGGAATTCATTGTATAGGAATAGATAACCAAAGTATGTGTAGAAATAGAAACAAAAGTTATAGAGAGAGAGGGCTATAAACATCATATTTAATGTTACTGTTCCAATATGTAAATTTGGAAGTTTCAACTGAGAGATCAAGATATAATATCAGATATCAAAATGAGTTGTGAAATAGGCCTTTCTATAAAAATTTTAGAAATACATAACCAAAAGCTGGGTTCCTTTTAGGTTCCTCATCCATATCAAAAATAAAGAGGGGTTTAATTGTTGATATGTAGGCAGGATTGCAAAGAAAAATTTGGGCATAACTGCTCTGTGATGGCAACAGTTCCTCTCCCCCTACCATCAGGCAGTGGGGTGCAGGTAAGGGTGTTTCCACATTCTTCTCAAATCAAGTTAGAGGGTCTCTGACAGAGCCTCTCAGAGGACTTGGCGTCTTACTGCAGTCTGGGAAATCTAGAGGATGAGAGATGGGCTGGTTAGCTGATTTAGTGGTTAGTGTGGAAAGCTTGATGCTAGGATAAAGTTGGACAGCAGTCCTACCCTTTGCTGGGGCAAAGGATACTTATTTCCTGTGAACTAGAGGTAGGTTAATTGGGGACAGATAGACCTGCCCTATAGATATTAATATTTTTAATTATCTCTAAGAGGGTTACCTAGAAGAATGATGAAGAGTCTATTTAGAAAAAGCCACCAATGCAAGAAGGGATAAAGGATGAACATGTACCCAGAGGAAAATGCATCACTTATATCATGGGAAATACAATTGAATGTTCCCAGGAGTTTCTGAAGAATCCACAAAGCATACATAAAGAGTCAGCTTCATACATGTGACTGGCTCAGAGTGTTTGAAGCCATCTTAATATAAGAATCGTCATTACTGGTTATCTGTAAATATTGGAAATGTCAAAAAAAAAAAAAGAAAAGAAAAGAAAAAAGAAAAGACTAGTCAGCTAAGCAATGTACAGCCTCTCCTCAAGAGGAGTGAAGAAACTTGGTTAGCTGAATGAGGCAGAAATGTGGAAGGTAGGAGAAGAGAGGACTGTCTCACCTCCCTACCCTGGATCTTCTGACTACAGAAGACCTTAGCTGAGCGAGAGGAGACTATTTTCCAGAGGTTAATAATGACACTTTAACAGCAATGTTTGCACACTAGATGCTGTTAGACTTTGCATTTTTATGAAACTAGTAGGAGAGTAATGGTGTCTTATTTCTGTTTTAATTTGCTTTCTCTTGATTGCTAATAAATTTGAACATCTTTTTACATGGTCATTGGCAATTCAGTTTCTTCCACTGTGAATTGACTATTTACACCTTTTACTCATTTGTTTGGTTCCTTTTCTTAATGATTCAAAGTTATTTATACTTACTGAGTATCACTTACTGAGCTTTCTCAATTATTTGTGCATTAAATATACCCTCTCATCTTGCAGTTTCTCTTTTAATTTTATTTATAGTGCCTTTGGTCATACCATAGCTTTATCCAAAGCCTTAAAAATATTCTTCTGCATGGTCTTCTATAGTTTTATAGTTTTGCTGTTCAAATTTAGTTCTTGACTCAACCAATAGATTTTTGTGTACAATGTAAGATTTTTTTTTTTTTTTAATGTAACCAATTGTCCCAGCACCGGTACTGAAAAGCTTTTTCTCCATTGCTTTGCAGTGTGGTTTGTTGTTCATGAGGATTCTTTATGTGTGTGGATTGTTTCCGACTCTCTGTGATGAAGGTTGGGAGGTCCAGATGCAGTACTGAGATGGAGTTTGGTGTGCATGATATTTATTAGGGATCAGAACTTGCAGAAGAGAGGAAGCAGGATCCAGCAGATGAGAAGTTGACCTGCGATGTAGGACCAAAAAATGATTCAGCCAACCCTGCAGAGAAGTTGAAATATAACTAGCCCTAAGCATTGTCCCAGGGTGGGCTGAAATCCTTGGTCTATATACTCTATATATCCTCCACAATCAGTCCTTAGATTTTGATCACCCTGTGCTGTGGGGTAGGTGGGCCTCTGCTTGAGGCAAAATCTGAAAAAAACTGATAGGAGCATACAATATCAGCAGCAAGTCCTTTCTTGAAGATAGTGGGCCTCCTGGTGCATCTCCCAGCCCACCACATGATTCTATTCTATTTGTATATTATTCTATCTCTATATCAAGAATTAATAAATGGTAAGCCAAATCTTTCTACCTAGCAATTTGTTAAAATTGAATTATCTAGTATTAGCCCTTTTTTTCTATTTTGATTTTGTGGTTTGTATACCAAGTTCCAAGAAAAACTGCATTTTTACTGGAATTGCATTGACCTTATAATTCAGGAAGAAATACTATCTCTATTATATCATCTTACTATGAAAATATATAACATGCTTCCATTAATTTACAGTTTCATGACCTTTATAAGGCTTTACAATTTTCTTCACAGAGAACTTTAACATATTTTGTTAAATTGATCCCTGTAATACTTATCTTAAAGTTTTTGAGGCTATTTTAAATGGGACTTTTTTTTCTTTTTCCATTTCTAAAGCTTTATTACTGATATAAAGAACACTCAACTCTGTATGTTCATTTATCATCTGGAAATCATATTGAACTTTGTTAGTTCTATTGGTTAATCTATAGATTCATATTTTTTCATAAATAAAGTGTCTTTAAGATAAAACCCCTTTTCAGTATAATTTTATTTTAAAACTTCAAGCTCTTAATTTTTTTAATTGTCTTATTTCAAGAGCTAAAATTTCCAGTACAATGTTGAATGGAACCATTATTAGGTTTCTCATTTTAAAAAGAATGCTTCCAAAATTTCACCATTATCTTTTATTATTTTAGCTTTAGGTTTTTCATAGGTGATATTTATCTGCTCAGGGTAGTCTGTAGTTTCAGTTTGTTTAGTTTTGTTTTTTTTTCATTAATGAGTGTTGATTAGTAATGAATGCTTATCAACATCTTCTGAGATGATTCTCTGGATTTTTTCTTTACCATCTTAATGCTATGTTTTATATTAGATTTTCTGATGTTGTATTTTCCTTGCATTTCTGGGTTAAAATCAAGCTGCTTATGATTCATCTTTCTTTTTATACATTTTATGTTAGAGTTTTATATAGAATATTTGCATCTGTTCAAAAGGGAGATTGTCTATAAATTTTTTATCTTGTACTACCTCTGTTTGATTTTAGTTTCAAGTTATCCTACTTTCAAAATAAGCTGAATATTTTGGGGTTAAAATGAAGTCATTGGGGCTAATATTTTTTGTTATCAATTCAATTTATTTACTGGTCTTAATTTATTCAAGTTTCCAATATTTTCTTGAGCAGATTTCATAATTTATATTTTTCTAGATAATTATCAATTTTTATTCTTATTTTCAAACTAATAAAAAATATTTCTTTAAAGCTTTTAAAATTTTGAAAATCTTTAATATAGCTGTCTTCTAATTTATAAGGGTTCACTTGTCATTAAAATTTTTTTTTTATGTTTTTCATTAAAACATTTTTAGAATAGACTTAGATTTACAAAAAAGTTGCAAAGATAGTACAGAAAGTTTGCAGATACCTCAAACCTGGTTTCTTCTACTATCAACACCTTATATTAGGATGGGGCATTTGTCAGAATTAATGAATCAACATTAAAAAGTTATTTTTAACTAAAATCTACAAATTCAGATTTTCTTAAATTTCAAGTATATCATTAAAAGGTTTAAAAATTATCAGTACATAATAGCTGTATGTCTTTATAGGGTACATGTGATTCTTTCTTTCTTTCTTTCTTTCTTTCTTTCTTTCTTTCTTTCTTTCTTTCTTTCTTTCTTTCTTTCTTTTTGTGTGATGTAGTCTTATTCTGTTGTCACAGCTAGAGTGCAGTAGCTTCATCATAGCTCACTGCAACCTAAAATTCCTGGGCTCAAACAATCCTCCTGCTTCAGCTTCCTGGGTAGCTGGGACTACAGGAACACACTGCCATACCTGGCTCATTTTTTCTATTTTTTAGTAGAGATGGGGTCTCACTCCTTCTCAGGCTGGTCTCAGACTCCTGAGCTCAAGCAATCCTCTGCTTCAGCCTCCCAGAGTGCTAGGATTACAGGCTTAAGCCACCACACTTGGCTACATGTGATGTTTTGTTACAGACATACAATGTGAATTAATTAATACAGGGTAATTGGGGTAGCCATTGCCTTGAGCGTTTATCATTTTGTTGTGTTAGGAATATTCCAATTCCACTTTTAGTTATTTTTAAGTATAGTCTTACTTATTGTTGGTTATAGTCACTTCGTTATGCTATCAAATTTTGTTCATTCTGTCTATATTTTTGTTCCCATAAACTATGCCCACTTCATTCTCACCTCCCCACTCCTCTTCCCAAACTCTGGAAGCCATCATTCTACTCTCTATCTCCATGAGATCAATTGTTTTTAATATTTAGCTCCCATATGTGAGTGAGAACATGCAAGATTGGTATTTCTGTTCTTGGCTTATTTCACTTAACATTTTCCAGTTCTATCCATGTTGTTGCAAATGGCAGGATGTCATTCTTTTTGTGGCTATATAATATTCCTTTGTGTATATGTACCACAATTTCTTTATCCATTCATTTAGCAATGGACACTTAAGTTAATTCTAAACCTTGGCTATTATGAGTAGTACTGAAATAATCATGGAAGTATAGGTATCTTTTTGATACTGAATTCTCCTCCTTTGGATATATACCCAGCTGTGGGATTGCTGGATCATATGGTAGTTCTATTTTTAGTTTTTTGAGGAACCGCCATACTATTCTCTATAGTAGTTGCACTAATTTACATTCCCACCAACAGGATACAAGGGTTCCCCTTTCCCCATATTCTAACCAGCATTCATATTGCCTGTCTTTTTGATAGAAGCCATTTTAACTGGGGTGAGATGAAATCTCATTGTAGTTTTAGTTTTCATTTATCTGATGACTAATGATGTTGAATATTTTTTCATATACCTGTTGGCCATTTGTATGTCTTCTTTTGAGCAATGTCTATTCAGATCCTTTGCCCATGTTTTAATTGGATTATTTAATTTTTTCTATTGAGTCATTGGAGTTACTTATGTATTCTAGTTATTAGTACTTTGTCAGGTGAGTAGTTTGCAAATATTTTCTCCCATTTTGTGGGTTGTCTTCTCTCTTTGTTGCTTATTTCTTTTGCTGTGCAGAAGCTTTTTAGCCTGATGTGATCTCATTTGTCCAATTTTGCTTTGGTTACCTGTGCTTTGAGGGTATTACTCAAGAAGACCTTGCCCAGATCAATGTCCTGAAGCATTTCCCCAAAGTTTTCTTTTGGTAGTTTCAGGTCTTAGATTTAAGTCTTTAATCCATTTTAATTTGATTTTTGTATATGATGAGAGCTAAGGGTCTAGTTTCATTCTTCTGCATTTGGATATCCAGTTATCACAGCACCATTTTATTGAAGGGACTGTCCTTTCTCCACTGTATGTTCTTGGCACCTTTGTTGAAGATAAGCTAAATATATACACAACACTGGAGCACCCAGATATATAAAGCAAATATTATCAGAGCTAAAGAGAGAGATATACCCCAATACAATAATCACTGGAGCCTTCAGTCTTATCTGCAATTGAAAAATATGTTGTATTCCCTCCCTTGCATGAAAGTATTTAGATCATTGAAAGTACTGAATTATCAGCTAATTAAGCAGGACTGGTTGTCCAATTCTCATGTTTAAAAAAATGAGACTAGATAGGTTTCCAATCTTTCAGAAACACTAGGAGATTCTGCTGTAATTTTAATGTTTTTACCAGAATGTTTCCCCCAGAAAACTATTACCATCACCAAGCACTGACAGTTATAGTTCTAACATTTTTAGCAGGACATCTTCTCTGGAAAACTCTTACTATCAGCAAGCACTAACAGTTGTTTATGATCAGCTGTCATATTATCAAATAATAAAGAGAATAATTTTGATTAACACATTAGCTTTTTTACTGAAATACATTGATATCACTCAAAGTGTTTTAGAAGAGGAATCACTATTTTACTAACAACTATTTGCACAATGACAAAAAGATCTAGGTAATAATGATTTTATATATTGATTGCTTCATGCATTCTTTCAAAGTAGATGTATAATATTTAAAATTATTTTCTTTTTTCTCTTCTGATTATGTTTATTAAAATGTAATTTTGTGTCTATTGAATATCATAGAAATTGTGCTCATATTTTGCAAGTCTTTGGATTTTTTGCCATTGAATTTATCTTATTATTTTATTTTATAAAAGTACTAGATTGGAAAAGAGTGATTCTTTATCACAAGTAGTTTGATGCACTGGTCTAGACTTTATCTCATCTGTTTCTTCTATGATTATTTATGTCTACTAGTTCTTGTTTCATTTATACTTTTAAAAAAATACTTTAGCTCTACTTTAAAGGAAGTTGTATTTTTATTTTTCTCTTTAACTATCTAAAACACATTAATTTTAAGGCATTTTTATAAACTGTTTCTAGTAATCAATTTTATCTGAATTAAATTCATGAGCTGCTTGTTGGTTTAAGACATTTGAAAATATTGGTCTCCAGATTCATTTTGAGTGGAAAGTTTTTTAAGCATTTGCTTTTTTTATTCTATTTTTATTTCTCTTACTCTTATTCTCTGCTGACACTTCTCTGGCTTTGTGGTTTTATGGTTGTAAACCCCCACCTTGCCAAACCTCTGGTCTAGAATCAGGTCCTACAAGAACATCTGATGTCCTCCACCATCATAAATAATGGGATCATGATCACAGCGTTTTCAAACAAATGAGCAACTTGCTGCAGTTCCTGAATCAATGCTTTCTTATTTGGTCTTGTTATTAGTCAAATCAAACTATTAGTCAAATCAAACTAAGTCACAGCAAACTATTTCCAGTGACACTTGAGGTCCTGGCTTTTGGCTCTGGTTTTCCAACTCCCTGGTCTCCCATCAACCCAATTCATGTTTGATCTTTATCTCACATGAGCCAACACCTGGCCCCAAATCCCTGCACCTGGATGAGGAGCCAATTTGGCCTCTGCCTTCTCTTTGGCTTATCATTGCAGGCTTTTATTCCATTATGGACATTGGAAATCTTTTGAGCCTGGATTTACTATTTTATCTCTATTATCACCATGACAACAACAGCAAAATTTAAACCAAAGTGTGAACTCATAGATACATTTTGAAAAGAAGACTTCAATTTGTCTCACCTCTAATGTTTTATTAGGAAAGCAAGATTGCAACTTTATCAGGCTAGCATTTAATATATTTTTAATGTTTCTTTAGTCATATAGACATCATCACTGGTGTTACCTAATTCAGAATTGTTAATATTTTGTCTGTGATGATAAGTTTAAATAGAAAAAGTTATTACTCCAGATATTGGAATTTAAATGAAATAAAGTTTGACCTTAAATTCTGTTTCATTATATCCTCCCGCACTTTCAGTAACTAAGATAATACACTATGAAAAAACGTGGCATCGTAGAAATTCAGTAAGTGTAATTCCTCTTAGTCACACCAGAAAACAAGCAAAATACATTACCCTTTATTATAACAAAGTTTGCTTTCAATTATTAGTAATCTTTCCTTGCTGCCCTGTGTTATCATTAAATTTTTTCAATGTTTTTCTGCCTGTTTTCATGCCTGTGGGAAGTTTTTGTCAAAACTTAAAGATACTTCAAGTCAGACTAGACAGCTAGAATTTTTTTTTTGAGAATGAGTAATATTACTACTAAAATGATATTTTCCTTTTAAAATGTTAATAGGTTTAAAAGGTGATATGTTCCTTAATTTTATAAATATAGGTATTCCTTGTTCTATTTTGAGGCAACTAATTTGGATTAGGCACACTCTGATTAGTGATTAAGAGTTAATTGACTTTACAAATACATTAACATATTTAGACTACAAAAGTACATTTAATGCTCTCAAACTTTTTATTTCTTTGAGAAATAAATTTTTCAAATTTATTGGAGAAATATATACTTAAAAAATAATTTACTACCTGTTTACTTTTAAGGTAAAATCTAGCATGAAAACTTAAAATAGTAAACATATGAGAATGGATGGAGTCTGACAAGGAGACATGTTTGTCATGTGACAGACATTGGTGACTGCCTACTCAGTGGCCATTTTCACCCACTTTTCTGCTTACAGAATCTGTCTTCCTCCATAGAGGCAGAAAAATTCCAAATATTCATTCTCTGTTATTTCTGGTAGCTATGCCAATGGGATAGAAGAAGAAATGGTACATGTTTCTGGAATGGCTTTATTCTCTTAAAATAGGAGAGACTAGTGAAAAGAAATACTCTCTTCCTTGCTGCCTTTGGACATTGTCCTGTGAGGATGAAAGCTATATCAGCCATCTTGTGGTCATGGCAGTTAAGCCAAGAGCTCTGACACTTCTGGACTGTGGAAAAAGTAAACTTTGTAACTGCCTTGATTCAGTCTTTTTGTTATGGGATGTAATAAACCTCTACTTTTAGTTAGGCATCATCGTTAATGAGATAGTTTCTGTTCAAGAGTTATATTAATTCTGGTCTATACAGATATTTAAAAACTATACAAAATATGCTTATATATATATATATATATTTTTTTTTTTTTTTTTGGAGACAGAGTCTCGCTTTGTTGCCCAGGCTAGAGTGAGTGCCATGGCATCAGCCTAGCTCACAGCAACCTCAAACTCCTGGACTCAAGCAATCCTACTGCCTCAGCCTCCCAAGTAGCTGGGACTACAGGCATGCGCCACCATGCCCAGCTAATTTTTTCTATATATATTAGTTAGCCAATTAATTTCTTTCTATTTATAGTAGAGACAGGGTCTCGCTCTTGCTCAGGCTGGTTTCGAACTCCTGACCTCGAGCTATCCGCCCGCCTCGGCCTCCCAAAGTGCTAGGATTACAGGCGTGAGCCACCGCGCCCGGCCTAAAATATGCTTATATTGGTGATCAATTCTTCCTGTGGGTAGAAGGATGAATGGGTAAAGAGTGCTTGCCAATGAAGTTGAAATTATAGTCTTCTGAGCTCATGCTTAGTAAAACTAAGTTTATTTTTAATAGACTATAGAAATTTAATGCTTTTATCATGAATACGCATGAGACTAAATGTCAGCTTTTGGCATAGGTAATGATAATATTTAGCAAAGCAAGACCAAAAAAGACCTTAGGAAAAGCAGAAATGTTGAGAGTGAGTTATGTCTAATTTTGCCACTATAAGTACCAGAAGATTCCCTTCAATAGCTATGTAAATATTTACCCATTTATGATTTTGATAGTAATACTTAATGGTTTCTTTTAATTCAGGAATTAATGAAGGCAAGTTTATTTGAGAGTAACAAACCACACTCTAGATGTTTCCACTGTGCATAATTATATAAAATATATTATAATCAATATAATGTGAGATTTCAATATTAACATTCAATTCTATCCTCAGCAGGGTTTTAGGAGGGAAAGATTTGTGCTTGATGAGGAATAGATTTTTATAATCATTTGGCTGATCCTCATGATTTCTGCTGTGCAGGAGAATTAGTTCAGCAGGACTAACACATGCTATGGAATGAGAACCATATAAATTTATGTTTAGGGGTTTGGATGCTTGGCCCTGAGACATTCTGTCTATAAGGAGAATACTCCTTTGTTGTTTGGACAATTTTCTCCAATACTTGTGTATAGTGGTGATGGAATTTTCTGGAACAGTAAATTCTAGATCTATGTCCTACTGGAAAGACATGTAGAAGCCGGTATCTGTCCAAAGTAACATAATCTGGCTGCTGAAGAACAGAGAATGATGGTTTTAATTATACACTCCTGATAGAATGTCAGCAACATGGTAAGATTTGGATTTCTGGCATTGCATCTTCAGCCATTTTGAGTTCAACTGAGAAGTATGAAAGAAAAATAGGGTTTTGCTCCTATAAAACCTGAGCAATACAATATTTGCTCCCCCAACTTGAAGCCCTTTATAGAAGCAGCTTGATAATTGTAGAAGAACTACCAAAATAAGATTTATAAGTTCTGAGTTTGGTTTCTTCATTCACTGGTCATTTAATTTTAAATAAACCTTCACCTTTCCTAGCCGTGATGTTTTTCCTGTATAATAAAGATGATAACTTCTTTCCTACCAACAGCAGCATTTTGTGAAAATTCAAAGAACTAAATGTGTAACTAAATGTGCTTCAAAAGTTTTAAAGCATTTCAAAGTGTTGTGTCATCTTATTTCTTGGGCTATAGAATTTTGAAAGCTGTTATTTGGAAAAGAGGAGCCTCTGAGAAGCAGGCAGCCTGATGTCAGAAATGACAAGTACCAATCTACCCACAAAGATTACCTGGAAACCAAAGCATAGCATTGGCAGTCAGAATGGTGATTGAATCATAACAGGAAGGTAAATTATATTTAGAATATTCTGTTTTAAAAAGTGTACAAATGTGTAATCAAACAGAATTTTTTAGTGGTTAAATATTTTGGACTATGACTGGGCATGGTGGCTGATGCCTATAATCTCAGTGCTTTTAGAGGTCAAAGTGAGAGGATCACTTGAGGCCAGAAGTTTGAGACCATCCTGGGCAACACATTAAGACTGCATCTATGCAAAAAATAAGCAAAATTAGCCAGGTGTTGTGGTGGGCATCTGTAGTTCCAGCTACTTAGAGGCTGAGATGGAAGGATCACTTGAGCCCAGGAATTTGAAGATACAGTGAATTGATTGCAATATGATTCAGCCACTGCACCCCATCATGGTGGCAGAGCAAGATCTTGCCTCTAAAAAATATGTATGTGTTTTGGACCTTAACGAGGTGAAGTTTAGCTCATTGGAAAATGGATGTGTATGGTCCATATTACTTCCCAAATGTCATATGAATGGAGACACTGACTGCCTTTGTTCTGGGCTATCTTTTCCAGGATGAAAAGATATTTCATTGCCTTTTTTTTTTATGAACTATTCACAAGGTTAAAATTAACTTCAAACTCTTGAATTAATCATTACCTTTTACCTAAATATTTTCTCCAGAACTATTTCATACTCTGCACACCAAATAGTTCAAACTCTTGTGGCTTTTTCTTGAGCCATGTTTGCCATGAGCTTCTTCTCCCTCCCATTTTGGACTGAGCCTCTGCATAGATATTCTCCTTATTGTGCATTGGTCCAATGTCATCTGTGAGATGTTAGCTCCAAAATTCTCTGGTATGCATCCTGTGGTGATTTGAAAACATTTTTCAAATTCTTTAACACCACTCCCATCAAAAGAGATAGTCCAGTTGCCTCCCTTTGAATATAGACCAATCTTAATGTGAAAAACTAGAACAGGTCTGAGAGTTTAGTCTACTTTCAAGTTAATGAGTTAGCCTGTTAGTTCAGGGATGTTTGCAGACTCCTGGATCAAAAAAGAACTATCTTACTCACAATAATAGGAATAGGCAGAAGATCAGCATTTTTTTGTCCCCTAATTTCCTGAGTTCTAACTCCTCCAGGGAAGCAGATCTTTATGACAGCTGCTCTGGCTAGAGGGGGTCAGAAGTCATTGTTTTTTATTATATTGAGTAGTAAGCATGACTGCCCATATCTCTGGAGGTTCCACTATATCTTTCAATGCTGTTGTCTGTATAAGGAGTCCTTGAAAAGATAGCCTGGACCAAAAGTCAGTGCCTCAATACACAAGACATGAAGAAACACAAGAGACATACAGAGAAGTATCTCCTAACACCCCTCAAAATAACCATGGGTGACTTCTGAGATCAGATGTACTTTTCACAGTTGTAGTGGGGGTCCTGGCTGAATCCAGCACCAACTGCTAGACATATGAGTAAGGTAGTCCTCAGGTGATTCAAGTTTTAGGGCTTCAAACCATTCCAGCTAACAAGTAGAGCAGAAATAAGCAGTTCCCATCAAGTCATGATCAAATTTCAGATTTATGAATAAAATAAATGTTTTTTTTAAGCCATTAAGTTTTGGGGCTGTTTGTTATGCAGCAATAGATAACTAGAACATATTTTTTACCTTAATGCAGCTTTGTAAAGGCAGACCTTCCATTAGATTTGCCCCAACTGTGAGAGTAGAATCCTTACTCCAAAAGCTCCAGATAAATTAGGTTTTATTGTATTTGCACACACATGTGCACATACACACACACACAAATTAATGAGGAAAATACATTAATATCAAGATTCAAAAGGATTGTGGTAAGTGAGACTTTTCACTTTAGTCCCTCCCTACTTGATCTCACCTTTACAGGAAGAAAAATAATATATTTGCTAATGAATTTTCCTGATGGCATAGTCTTCCATAATGTATGTCTCCTTGCCATAACTTAAACAACATAGAGAACCCAAAGAAATTCTGCATAGTCTTGGATTTGTCATTAAAATGCCTTCCCAGATTCTTGGGTCTACAAAATGTAAATGTAAAAAGAACCCTTTAGTGACCAACTCTGCTTGGCATCTAGCAAATAAGGTAGCAGTATCACTAGTTCAGGCCCAGTTAGTTCTGATAAACCTTTTGTTTAAGATGGAAAACATCTATACCCCTATTTTTTTGAAACTTGACTGCCAAGAAGTCAACTTGAGAGGGTTAAGTTATACCTATTTCACCTTTAGTATCCCAAAGTCTTCTTTTGTGCCTCCATCCTAATAATGTTTAGTCTTTGTTCCCTGGAAGTAGTCATATTTAAGTGTTCTTTCTGAATTATATTTATTTAGTTAAGAGACAGGTATAAATTTGTTTTATCTTCTTGGCTATAAATTGACTCGATCCAGCCATTCCTGATTCTCTAACCTCTATATCAGAGAATTGGTTGGCTATAAAAGTCTTCCAAGTCTGAACACATATACAGAACATATCTTCTCTCTGCTGCCTTGTTGTTATTAGCTGAACATAATTACCCTGGTGATCTTTCTACCTATGTTTTTCTTTGGGGGCTACGTATCCTGCTTCAGAGGTAGATGCTTTGGGAGCTTTCAATTTAATATAATTCCAAATACTGTACTTTGCAACCATAAAATTAATCTCTGGCACTTCTCTACTTCCAAGTTCTGCTATCTCTGTAAAATTCCAGGGAATTTATCAAACCATGACTCAAAGGCTAGTATTGTACTCTCCAAGGATGTTTTCAATTCTTGATAGAATGTGACCTAAACCAGTTATTTTGAAAGCCTGCTATAAAATTTTATCCCAATCTACAGGTGATGTGGATTCAGTTGGTAAAATTATACCCAAACACACCAAAGCTTATTGGGACACAGCCATATACATTCATTTATATATTTTCCATGCTGCTTTTGTGCTACAACTGCTGTATTTATATGTTGAACATAGTAATCACAGTTATTTTTTTTTATTTTTTTTTATTTTTTTTTTAATTATTTTTTTTATTTTGGCATATTATGGGGGTACAGATTTTAAGGTTTCAATAAATGCCCATTTCCCCCCCTCCCCCCAAAAGTCTGAGTCTCCATCATGACCATCCCCCAGATGGTGCACATCTCACTCACTATGTATGTATATACCCGCCCCCCTCCCCCCTCCCACCTGCCCAATACCCTATTACTGTAGCACCTATGTGTCCACTTAGGTGCTACTCAGTTAATACCAGTTTGCTGGAGAATATATCTGGTGCTTGTTTTTCCATTCTTGGGATACTTCACTTAGTAGTATGGGTTCCAGCTCTAACCAGGAAAATATAAGATGTGCTATATCACCATTGTTTCTAAGAGCTGAATAGTACTCCATGGTGTACATATACCACATTTTATTAATCCATTCTTGGATTGATGGGCACTTGGGCTGTTTCCACAGCCTTGCAATTATGAATTGTGCTGCTATAAACATTCGAGTGCAGGTGTCTTTTTTGTAGAGTGTCACTGGATCATTTGGGTAGATGCCCAGCAATGGGATTGCTGGATCAAATGGTAGATTCACTTGTATCGCTTTAAGGTATCTCCATATTGCTTTCCACAGAGGTTGAACTAGTTTGCAGTCCCACCAGCAGTGTAGGAGTGTTCCTCTCACTCCGCAGCCACGCCAGCATTTATTGTTTGGAGATTTTTTGATAAAGGCCATTCTCACTGGGGTTAAGTGATATCTCATTGTGGTTTTGATTTGCATTTCCCTGATGATTAGGGATGTTGAGCATTTCTTCATATGTTTGTTGGCCATTCTTCTGTCTTCTTTAGAAAAATTTCTGTTCAAGTCCTTTGCCCACTTTTTAATGGGGTTATTTGATTTTTTCTTCCTAATTTTCGTGAGTTCTAAGTATATTCTAGTTATCAGTCCCTTATCGGATGCATAGGATGCAAAAATTTTCTCCCATTCTGTAGGTTGTCTGTTTACTTTCATGACTATTTCTTTGGCTGTGCAGAAGCTTTGTAGTTTGATCATGTCCCATTTATTTATTTTTGTTGCTGCTGTGATTGCCTTTGGGGACTTCTTCATAAACTCTTTGCCCAGGCCGATGTTGAGGAGAGTGTTTCCAACTTTTTCCTCTAGAGTTCTAATAGTTTCATATCTTAGGTTTAAGTCTGTTATCCAGCGTGAGTTGGTTTTTGTGAGAGGTGAAAGATGTGGGTCCTGTTTTAGCCTTCTACAGGTGGCTATCCAGTTTTCCCAGCACCATTTATTGAAGAGGGATTCTTTTCCCCAGCGTATGTTTTTGTCTGCTTTGTCAAAGATGAGATGGCTATATGAGGATGGTTTTATATCAGGATTCTCACATCTGTTCCACTGGTCAATATTCCTGTTTTTGTGCCAATACCATATTGTTTTAATTACTACAGCTTTGTAGTATAGTTTGATATCTGGCATATTAATGCCTCCCATTTTGTTTTTGTTGCCTAGAATTGCTCTTGATATTCGGGGTCTTCTTTGGTTCCATACGAAGCGTAAAAGTATTTTTTCTATATCTGTGAAGAATGCTGATGGAATTTTAATAGGTATTGCATTGAATCTGTAGATCAGTTTGGGTAGTATAGACATTTTGATGATATTGAGTCTGCCGATCCACGAGCATGGTATGGATTTCCATCTGTTTACATCCTCTGCTATTTCCTTCCTCAGTGTTTCATAGTTCTCCCTGTAGAGGTCTTTTACCTCTTTGGTTAAATATATTCCTAGGTACTTTAATTTCTTTGTTGCTATTGTGAAGGGAATTGAGTCTTTGATTTGTTTCTCTGTTAGATTGTTGTTGGCGTATATGAATGCCTCTGATTTCTGTGTATTAATTTTGTATCCTGAGACTTTACTAAATTCATTGATCAGTTCCAGGAGTTTCTTGGTTGAATCCATGGGGTTTTCTAGATACAATATCATATCATCAGCAAACAGTGAAAGTTTGATCTCTTCTGCCCCTATTTGGATACCTTTGATTCCATTTTCCTGTCTGATTGCTGTAGCCAAGACTTCCAGCACTATGTTGAACAGAAGTGGAGACAGTGGGCAGCCTTGTCTGGTTCCAGTTCTAAGTGGGAATGATTTCAATCTTTCCCCATTCAGTATGATGTTGGCTATGGGTCTGTCATATATGGCTTGTATCATTTTTAGGTATGTCCCTTCTATGCCTATTTTCTTAAGTGTTCGTATCATGAAAGGGTGTTGAATTTTGTCAAAAGCTTTTTCTGCATCTATTGAAAGAATCATGTGGTCTTTGTTTTTGCTTCTGTTTATGTGGTGAATTGCATTTATAGATTTACGTATGTGGAACCATCCCTGTATCCCTGGGATGAAGCCCACTTGGTCGTGGTGGATTATTTTTTTGATAAGTGTCTGGATTCGGTTAGCTAAGATTTTGTTGAAAATTTTTGCATCTATATTCATTAGGGATATTGGTCTGTAGTTTTCTTTTTTTGTTGCATCCTTTCCTGGTTTTGGTATCAGAGTAATATTCGCTTCATAAAACGTGTCGGGGAGGTTTCCGTTCTTCTCGATGTTGTGGAATAGTTTCTGCAAGATAGGTACTAGTTCTTCTTTGTAAGTATGGTAAAATTCAGGTGTGAAGCCATCTGGACCGGGACTTTTCTTTTTAGGGAGATTTTTAATTGCTGTTTCTATTTCAGCTGTTGAGATTGGTCTGTTCAGGGAATCTATTTCTTCCTGGTTGAGCCTAGGGAGGCTGTGTGTTTCTAGAAATTTGTCCATTTCCTCCACATTTTCCAGTTTGTGTGCATAAAGATTTTTGTAGTATTCATAAATTGTATCTTGTATCTCTTTGGGATCAGTTGTGATATCTCCTTTTTTATTCCTGATGGAGCTTATTAGAGATTTCTCTTTTCTGCTTTTCGTTAGCTTAGCCAATGGCGTGTCAATTTTGTTTATTTTTTCAAAGAACCAACTTTTTGTTTTATTAATCTCCTGAATAGCTTTCCTGTTTTCAATTTCGTTTAGTTCTGATTTGATCTTGTTGATTTCACTTCTTCTGCTGGGTTTGGGGTTGGTCTGTTCTTCTTTTTTCAGCTCTTTGAGTCGTTTCATTAGATTGTCTATTTGTGATCTTCTTGTCTTTTGGTTATAGGCATTTATGGAGATAAACTTTCCTCTCAGAACTGCTTTAGCTGTGTCCCAGAGGAGTTGATAACTTGTCTCTCCATTGTCGTTTTCTTCATAGAAGTTTTTTATTTCCATCTTGATTTCTTCATTTACGAAGTAATCATTTAGTAGGAGGTTGTTTAATTTCCATGTTTTTGTGTAGAAATGTGAGTTTCTGTTAGGGTTGATTTCTAGTTTTATTCCACTGTGATCTGAGAAGGTACATGGTATGATTTCTATTTTTTTAAATTTCTTGAGATTTTCTTTGTGTCCTAGGATATGGTCAATCTTAGAGAATGTCCCGTGAGCTGATGAGAAGAACGTATATTCAGTGGATTTTGGGTAGAATGTTCTGTAGATGCCTGTCAGACCCAATTGTTCTAGAGTTTTGTTTAAGTCCATTATTTCTTTATTAATTTTCTGTTTGGAGGATCTGTCTCGTGCCGTCAGTGGGGTGTTGAAATCTCCGGCGATTATGGAGTTGCTATTAATCCATTTGCTTAGCTCCAGTAAGGTTTGCTTTATGAATCTGGGTGCACCTAAGTTGGGTGCATATATATTTAAAATTGCTATCTCTTCTTGATGGACTGTGCCCTTCACCATTATATAATGACCCTCTTTGTCTTTTACTACTTTTGTTGGTTTAAAAACTAAATCGTCTGAAATTAGAACTGCCACACCCGCCTTCTTTTGGCTTCTATTTGCTTGGAATATTGATCTCCACCCTTTTATTTTTAGTTTATGTGTATCCTTGCAGGTTAAATGTGTTTCCTGAAGGCAGCATATACTTGGCCTGTATTTTCTTATCCATTCAGCCAGCCTATGTCTTTTGAGTGGAGAGTTTAAGCCATTCACATTTATTGAGAGAACTGATAGGTAAGGTAGATTACTGATCATTCTGTTGGGTTGGATGTTGTTGCTATGATTTCTGTCTTGAGCCATTGTAATATCTGGCCTTTAATATCTTTGGGTTTTGGTTGTTTTTATATCCGTGGATTATTATTATGATGTTCCGTGCATAACGCTGTTTTAAGTACTTCTTGTAGAGCTGGTCTTGTCTTGGTGAATTCTCTGAGCCTTTGCTTGTCTGAGAATGTTTTTATTTCTCCTTCATATACGAAGCTTAGTTTTGCAGGGAATAATATTCTAGGCTGGGCATTGTTTTGTTTCAAAAGAGTGAGAATGGGGCCCCAGTCTCTCCTTGCTTGTAAAGTCTCATTAGAGAAGTCTGATGTTATTCGAATTGGCTTTCCCTTGTATGTCACTTGCTTCTTTTGTCTTACAGCTCTTAGAAGGGCCTCTTTAGTTGATACTTTGGTCAGTCTGATGACTGCATGACATGACGTCTTCCTGTTTGCATTGAATCTCCCAGGGGTCCTCTGGGCTTCTTGAACTTGTATATCGAGATTTTGAGCAAGGCCTGGGAAATTTTCCTCTATTATATCTTCAAAAAGCTTGTCCAGCCCTTGAGTGTTGTCTTCCTCCCCTTCGGCTAAACCTATGACCCTCACGTTAGGTTTTTTCACATAATCCCACAGCTCTTGTAGGCTTTGGTCTTTTCTCTTGTTTCTCTGCTGTATTTCTGTGACTGATTTATTTAATTGGAAGGTGTTATCTTCAAGCTCTGAGATTCTTTCTTCTGCTTGATCTACCCTGTTCTTGAGACTTTCCACAGTATTTTGTAGTTCTCTGAGTTGATTCTTCATCTCCAGGACTTCGGTTAAAGTTTTCTTCACTGTGTCAATCTCTTTGTTGTACCTTTGTTCCATTTCTTGGAGGTTTTTTGTGTTTTCTTGGTGTTGGTTATTGAGTTGTTGTTGCAGCTGGGTGAGTGTTCTTATGATCCACATACGAAATTCCTCTTCTGTCATATTGGTTGCCTGATTTTGGTCGGTGTCCGTTTCTAGGGGGCTGGTGCTCCTCCTTGGGGGTGTGTTTTCCGTTTGGTTCTTCATATTTCCTGAGTTCTTTCGCTGATTTCTTCCCATGTCGATCAGTTGTTGTTTCTTTCCTTAGGTTAATGTTTGGGTATTCACACACCTTGTTTAGTTTCTGAGGCGTTAGGTGGTGCCTGTGGGTGAAATTGGACCACTCCCTGTATATTGAGTCAGTGGATGCCGTGGAAAGGCTGTGCAAGATGCCGTCCCTGTCAGTAGGTGGTGTTTGCTTGGAGGAACAGGCTATGGTGTTGATTTTGAGTCCTGTTATCAGCTCTCGTTCTGGGCGGAGCTGGGTTGGATAAGCCTGCCCTCAGGCCGTTAGCAGGGGTCAAAGTTCTGTTCTCAGCTTCCAGGGAAGGCTGTCAGGGCGGGGCTGGAATGGTCCCGCTCAGCCAGAAAGTCTGGGTGTGGGGGTGGGGCTGTCTGAGACCCGCAGTCTGCAGCAGGCCTCGCTTCTTTCCACACTCTCCAACTCTGCAGCTACTCCTGGGCCTCTGCCAGCAGGCCAGACCACAAGCCACCAGGCCTCCCCGGACTGTGATGCTGGCGGGGAGGTTCCCTGCACAGGAATGCCACCTGGGTTGGGTGCACGGCCTCCTCCTGGGAGGAGGGTTGCCCTCTAGGGCGCCGATCCACCCCTGGAGGCACAGAGCCCTCAGTAGGCTGTTCACGTATAACCCTTCTGTGCCCCGGGCAATGCTAGCTCTCGGTGCAGGGGATCTGGTCTGCAGGTCCGACCTCTGGGTCCCAGAGTTCAAACTGTATTCCCACCAGGGAGAGGATTTCCGGTCCTAATTCACCCACAGGGAGCCCAAGCTGGGTCTATGTCTCTCAGCCTCTGAGTCGGCACTGTTTTCCTGGGAACACGGTGCCAGCAGCACCTGGGAGGGCGGGCGGGGTCCCAAACGGGAAGGTCCCGTTCCCTGGAGGTGCCTCCGGCTGGTGGCTGTATTGTCTCTCTGGGCAGCCGCGGGTAGGGTCGGCGGAGGGGAGGAGGAGGCAATATGGCGCCTGCCGCGCGGCTGGGGTCCGTGCACACGGAGGTGCCCGGAGGAAGTTGGGAACCTGGTGCCACGTCTGCTACAGGCTCACCGTTGGCAGGCGGCGGCAGTCTCTGGGCTGGTGTCCGCAGGTCTCTCCACCCGCTGGGGAGCCCACCAGCAGACCCGAATGCAGGGGAGGGGAAACAGCAGATCCACCTACCCTTGCCGCTGGTCTCCGGGCTGCTCCGGTGGTCTCAGCCTCCAGTTCTCCTCCGCAGCCTCCTCCCGTGGAGTCTCCCGGGGTCTCAGGTACCCCTCCTTCCGGCCCTTGTCCGCTGTATGCTCGTCTTCTTGCTTCTTTCCTCTAGTTTCTGCTAGAATCGGTCTTTTCTGCAGAGACCCTCTGTCTGGCGGTGTTATTCGTCCGCCATCTTGCTCCGCCCCCGAAATCACAGTTATTTTAAAGTTCATTGTTTGTAAGGCAATATTTGGATCACCTGAGGGACTATTTCTATTTTCTGTTTTTTCTCTTGGCCTCTATTTATTTCACCTTGACTAATGGCAATTTTTCTTTGAATGTTGGATATACTGATTGAAAGATATTCTGACATTCTGCTTGAAATTATCTTCATTGACAGAGGAGTTCTTTCCTATAGAGCAAGAAAGAGTGCCTTAATCCAGAATAGTCTTGAACTGACTGGAAACTGGTTTCAGGCTTTAATTAAGGTTGTTCCATTTCCAGGGTATCCTTATTCTTACAGTATAGTTCTTCCAATGTCCTACTTTGAGGGCTGGATTACTTATTAGTACCCTTCTGCCTATGTCCTGAGAATTTTTGTCTTCCCAGCCCCATGAAGTTCTCAGTAGTTCTGCTCAGCTTCTCAGTCTCTGCCACCTTTGGATTAGCTTCTCAGTCCATCCAGATACTTACAAATTGCCACAGAATAAATAGTGCATAATGTTAAATCCCTCCAGAGCATCCCTTCTCTCCAGGACCCTTGCCCTCTTAAGTCATAGCTGACTTAGTAGCTTTCTGGTGGTTTCCAACAGATTATTTTTCATTTATGTGTATGTATTCTGAACAGCTTTTCTAGTAACTCTTGTAAGGGTAAGGAGGCATGGTCTGCAACAAAGCTCTCAACCATTACCCTCAATAAGCAAACTCTTATTCTTTTTAATAAGTTATTTTCTTCTGTTTCTTATTTCAGTGGATTTAGAATCTTAGATTTCTGTCTCTGGCCACCTGCACTGGAAAAAAAATCATACCAGTGTATGTTTATTCTCCTGACTTTGTTTTGCATTGGTTGCCTGTGGGGGACACCTGCTCTGGAAGGAAGCCACAACACACAATTTGTTGGTTTGTTTTAGCCTGTCAGGAATTCCTGTTGCACTGACTTTGTTTGTTTTGGCTGCCTGTTCCACTGCATGCCAAATTAGGGGTTTTTATATAGGATCCCTCCTGAGATTTCTCCCATTTATTTCCCCAACACCCTCATTTTCACATTCAAAGGAACTGAGACTGAGTTAGGTGTGCCTGCTTTTACACTGAAACATATATTGTATGTTATGAAGAGATTCCTCAAAGTTCATGGCATGCATATACAATTTTTCTTACTTCCATTGCTAGTTCAGCTTTCTCCCTGACAACCTACAGATCTTTGCTCAAATGTTACCTCCTAAGCAAAGCTCTCTGATCACCTCATTTAAAATAGTAGGCACTCTCCCAATAGACAACCAATCCCCTACACTGTTTATTATAACACTTATCATCTCTGGCATATTATACATTTTACTTACTCACTTATTGTCTGTATACCTCTCCCCTACTCCATTGCTATATCATTAGTACCTAGAAGATTGTCAGGCATACAGTAGATGCTTATTAAATATTTGTTGATTAAATGAAGGGTAACAACTAAAAAAATCAATTGCATATGTTTCAAACCGCTAGAGACAGAAATTCAATGAGAAGAAATTTAATTGACTTCAGGAATCATTGTCCTTCATTGCTTGACATTCAGTATCTTAAAAACTTATCTTGTCCATTTTATGATTGCTTCAGATGGGAGAGTAAATTGATGTTCTGTTATTTCATCTTGGCAGGAAGAAAAATTTCATGCTCTTTTACTTGTTTGTTACCTGTTTCTCTCCAAAAGAATATCAGCTCCATGAAAGTGGAGAATAGTACTGCTAAACGAAACAGACCTGGAACAGCGTCCACATGTAGCAGAGACTTCATAAGTATTTATCAGATAAGTGAATTAAACAAATATTTCTTATTATTCCACTTTCTAAAAATTAGTTATAGTTTAATATTCAACATATTTCCAATTATATCCCAAATATGACATTTTTATGGCTTTTCTAGAGTCTTATTCTTTTATCAAAATCTGTCACAATGACTTGTTTTCATATATCTTCTCTATAAACTCTTTTGTGTAATGTCCAGTTATCTGACCACTTGGAAGATTTTTCTTTGCTGCAACCCAGAGCATATGATAGATATATGTTCTAAATCTAATTTACACTTGACTGCATTAATCTCATGTGACAGCAATGACTTTAATCTTATAACCCTCCTTCTCCTGGTCTAGGTGATTAGAAAGGAAGTTAAGATGACTTCATTCCCATCATATTAATAGGGCTTAAATTGAACAGGAAATGCCAATATCTTAGAGTCTTCACTGCAAAATCTTTGCTTGGAGAGATATGTGTTGAAAATTCAATACATCTAGAATGGGAGAGAGAGAAATCTGTTACTCTACTACTAAAAAATAGTGTTAAATCCCTTATTGCTACTGGCTACTCATTTTATATAGCTGAACATAAAATACAAAATGTAAGAAACAATCACCTCATTTGCAAAGTCTGTAAGAGTTGGTTGTAATATTTTGATTTAGAAACCTCACTAACATGATTTCAACATGTCAGTGGAAGTCCATTTAGATAGCATTATTATTTTGCTTTTCTGCAGCTGTGCTAGATAAATTAAATGGCTCTCCAATTGTCAAAAGTTGAGTGTTATTGCTAGAAATAATAAAGACAGAAACCTAAGAATCAGGAAACCTTCAACACACACTAATTTTGCAGACATTTTCTACTTGAATGCTGATTTTGGAGGATAAAAACCCAATAGTATTAATAAATTATTAAATCAACTCTTACCCACATACAAGAATTATTATGTTTGATGAAGAACTCTCCTTGACCCAGGGGAATGTAAAATAGAAAGTGGATTAGATAACTTAGAATGGGAAATTCCTGCTTGGAGCATTTGATATATGCTTGTGGGGTTTAGGAGTCACAAAGCTTATCAAGATACTTGGAAATTCAGGCCTTGGACATCTTTAAATGCACAGTGAGCCTTCATTTTCAGACAATATATTTCTCATTAGTTTATTCTTCAGATAGAATATTAGCATTCATTCCTTCTTTGGGTGCTGAGTTCTGCATTTAGTGACACCAGTTATGGAATGGGTAACCTTAATTGTCTCTTGCATGTTGCCTGGGTGAGAATGCCAACCGGATAACAGCAGGATCATGGTTCCCCAGTGGGGAGGGAGATGAAAAGCTGGAAGCCAGGACTCTCGCTGATTCAGGAGAGGACATAGCCTACAAAAACTGACTAATCATGGAAAGTACACCTGCAAGGGACAGCATACATGCACTCTGAAGCCTACCAGAGGGGCTTTAATCACAATCACAATCACAACTCCTATGGCATTATTGGCTATTTTCCCCTACTTTACTGATTCATTTCTTTAGTATGCTTAGATAGATGATGACGTTCTCTTAGGCATTCAGTGATAATTTATTGACCAATTTCTACCTTTTAAGTTAAGCCTGGATAATTAAACAATTAAACTTTCTATAGAGACAAGACCTTAGAAATAGTCTGAGGTTTGTCCATCTTACATGAGAATGAGAGGGAAAATAAATGACCAAAGGTCATAGAGCTTATATGGCACACAGAGTTTATTCTAGAAAGGTCATTCTGGTGGCTATTGACCAACGTACTGAAAGAGGGCTTAAAATGAAGAGATTCATGTAAAAATTAAGAGAGGCTAGCTGAAGGGAGTATGGCATCACAGACACCAAGGGTGGAGGATGCTCCAAGTCAGCAGATGTTGATGTCAGCAGATGTGCAGCATGCCCAACTGCAAAGTGAAGATCCATGGGATTTAGCAACATGGAAGTCAGAGACATTTTTAGTGTGTTATTTCAGTAGATTGGTGGTAGAATCCAGAATTAAGTGGGTTGAGGAATGAGGATAATATGAGCAAACGAAGGCAGTAATTACAAATACTTCTTTTAAGAAGTCAGTAATCCAAGTACAAAACCTGGATGTCATCTAAAACTGCTCCTGTCACTCGCTGCCCAAGCAAAATCAATCATCCAACACTGGCAGTTCCACCTCTTCGTTTTCAGATCTGTTCTCACCACCTCTACCAGACTCGTTTAGGCTAGCCTCTCTTAATTTTTACATGAATCTCTTCATTTTAAGCCCTCTTTCAGTACATTGGTCAATAGCCACCAGAATGACCTAGAATTAGGACACTACTCAAAACCCTCCTGTGTCCTTCCTTAACATGACTGATTTCCCATCTCTCCAGCCTGCCACCTGCCACCCCTCCGGCACCTCACATTCTAGCCACAGCACACTATTTGAACTTCCTACAAGTGTCTTCTTTGCTTCGCATATGCTGTTTATTTTCTGAGAATGCATTTAATCCCTTCCTCATGCCACTTCACTCAGCATAATCTTCCTCAGCCACCAATATTCAGCTCAAGTGTCATCTCCTCCAGGAAACCTTCTTGGTACCCCACTCCTATCTGCCACTGCACATGGTGTGTTCATCAATTTTTAAGTGCACTGTTTGCTTATCTGTCTTGCATTGCTTTATCCCCAGAACCTTATACCAAATCTGAGACTGAATTGATATATGCTGAAAGAATGAATACTTTGGATACAAAGGGAAAGAAATACAGATGAACTATCACTTTCCCCCATCTTGTTTATTTATCTATCTATTTGCTTATTTATGTTTACATTTAAATTCAGATGACTTTAAAGACAAGATAATTGGTCTTTATATTTCAGGTAAATAATTTAATATTTCTAGAAATACTGTTACATATCAAAGTAATTTTTATGAGGATTCAAAACACAAGTTTTAGGTTATATGAATTGTGTTAATCAATTAAGGTGAGATCACAAAATACATATTAGGATTTTCATTCTCTTTTATAGGCATATGTATTTTAAATCCTATTAAAGTAATGAAGCTTGACAATTTCATGAAGGATTAACTCTAACATATATATTAGAGTTAATTCTTCATGAAATAATCTTTCATGGAATATATATAATATAAAGTTTTAGATAATAAAATATATAATATATTATATTACAATATATATCATATATACATATATATCATATATACATATATTCATGTGATATATTATATATCATAAATGGATATATATTTACACATATATGTATACCCATATACACACACATTTTTTTGGTTCCCATGTAATTAAATAGGTTATGTAGGCAATATAAGGACCTGTGAATAAGCCTCCAGTTGCTGCCATGGAAACACAATTTTTAGAATTGCTCTGGAGAGTAGTTTGATGCTGATTAAAAAGTTCAAGTACTTCATTTTAAAATTAGTGGAAAGAGTCAGTGAGGAGGAAGCTGACATTGCAGGGCTGGTCCAGCACTAGTTGCTGGGTTAGGCTACTCATGCTAGGCTGCTGTGGCCAGTGGCTCTTCTTTGAAACCTCCTTAATGTAAGGAGGGCAGGAGGTAATATAAGACATGGTGGCCCTAGCCATCCTTGCCAAAAGGTTAATAGTTATGAACTTCCCAATTAAGAAATGTATTATGTATTTCTCTGCAGCTGGGAGTGCTTAGCCCAAAAGGGCTTGATGAAAATAATATCCTAGCATTTTACATTCTGATGTGAACTTCTTAACCATTAAAAAGAAATGCTTGGAAAATTAATGGTTGCTGAATCTTTATTAACTTCAAGTGAAATATAATATCACTTTCATTAAAATATATTGCTGAAAAATGATGGTGAGAAAAATGTAGTCTGAATGACAGAGAAGCTGTGAGAGCCCAGAGCTACTTGTTTGATTACTATGGCAACTGTGATAAAAACACACACACACACACACACACCATGACTGTTTTTTTGGTTTAGTAAAAATTCTAGGTTATAAATCTACTTGCTAACTAATTTCAAATTCATACATTTTGAAGCAAGGTGTTATTTTTATCTTTCTTTCTAAAACTGAAATTTTGGACTCATTAGAAAGATAGATGCAAAATGACTGCAGGAAAATTAAAATTTAAAATAGTCTAAAACATTCAAAAAAAACCCTTTCTATAGGTGAATTTTTCATAGACTACTCTCACCCTTTATTCTTTTTGCTCTTTTTAACTTATTAAAAATATAGTGCTGTGCAATTATGAAAATTCCAGTATTTGTTGCTATGAATCAGAGTAGAGATGCTTGCCAAATCATTTAAAGAGAAATTAATTCTTCACAGTTTTAAAGGGCCCTAAAACTATGTTACACAAAGACTGTGGGGTAAAACAGCATAATGCCCATTTCATAGGACATATTCTGTCTGTTGTGTCACACTTAAACCAAGCTCTTTGTCAAAAAACAAACAACCTGACACAGACATATGTGAGTATTTATAAACAGACACAGACAAAGAATACATTCATGCTGAGACACTTGTCACCATTAAAGTGGGTTGAAATGCATTCAGCTGAAAACATACTGAAGCTTCAGTTCAATTCATTCATTTATTCATAAACTGTTTAGATCCTACTTGTTCTGTGAAGTGTGGTAGGGATGCAAAGATGAAGCATACTCACACACCCACTCACCTTTATACTCACACAAACTCTTTCCCTGTCTTTTTTTTACTGCTTTCATTTTTATTAGCTTTTAAATCAAACAACATAGCCTTAATTTTCACCCAAGTGAAGAATTCAGTAAAGATAGGCAGGATAGGCTTGGCACAGTAGTTTGAACCAAATAGCATCCATATTTTTATGCACTACTGTGCTTGGTAGGTTGGTATCTTGTCTCAAAATCATGAACAATTGCTCCAGTTCTAGCTGTTCCTCTCCTTTGAAGGGAGAAAGTAGAGGGCAGTAAAAAACGTAGGATCTAGTTATACAGGCTGATTCCATATCTTGGCAATTGTAAATAATGCTGCAACGAATATGGGAGTATAAATATCTCTTTGACATATTGATTTCATTTCCTTTGGATATATATACGAAAGTAGGATTGCTGAATCATATGGTAGTTCTATTTTAAAATTTTTGAGGAATCTTCATACTGTTTTCCATAATGGCTGTACTAATTTACATTCTCGCCAATAGTGTATAAGGGTTCCCATTGCTCTACATCCTCATCAACACTTGCTATTTTTCATCTTTTTGATATTAACTATTCTAACAGGTGTGAGGTGATATCTCATTGTGGTTTTAACCTTCATTTTCCTGCTTATTAGAGATGTTGAACATTTTTTCATATACCTGTTGCCCATTCATATGTCTTCTTTTGAGAAATATCTATTTAGGCCCTTTGCCCATTTTTAATTGATTATTTGCTACAGCTTTCTTTGTTCCTGTTTCCTCCACTCAAATTCTATTCAAATCTCAATTACTTTGGTAAAATTATCCCTAGTGAAGGTGATGGTTCTTAAAATACCTTCCCAAATACAGTTTGTCGTCACCCTTATACTCTTTCTTATCACTTTGGCCAAATAATTTCAAGGTCAAAGCTTTATAAATAAATTAATTGGCTAGCAGAAGAGCTCATAAAAATGCACTTTGATAACTTGAATATATTTAGGCAACTTAGAATCTTGAAGTAGGGAAAGCTGAGAAAATAACTCTTTTATAAGAAATTTTGAGTGGGGAAGGTCATACCCAATGGGCATCATACAGTGGGTACAGCCCAATTCTTGGGTCTTTTAGCACAGTCCTGCCCATGGGTTCTGAATGAAGTCTGTCTCTCAGATAGACTATATTAATTAGAGGAAGACACTTGATGGAAATTTCAAATCGGGAAAATGTCGTTACTTTTAGAATGAATAATATTTTGGATTTGTTGGTAACGAGGCAAGAGATAGCTTTAGATCATATTTAGATAAGGAAGAACAAACTCTGGTCAGAGGCAGCCTGGTTTAGGGGCCAACCAGGTGTCTGGAGGTGATGCCAACCTTCTGGGAGCGCATGTAGTTATGCTGGCCTATGTCAACTGTATGAAATGAAACCAAATAAAGGAATTTTGCCTGAACTTAGACTGGAGTTTTAAAGATCATTCATCATCTAACTGTTGAATGATGTCTATGTTGTAACAATGGGGTTTAAGTAAAAAAAAATCCTCAAGAGCAATACATAAGACAAGAGTTGAGTTCTGGTGTTGGATAGCACAGTAGGGTGACTGTACTTCAAAATAGCTAGAAGAAAGATTTAGAATGTTTCCAATACAAATGTTTGAGGTGTTGTATATCCCAGTTACCCTAGTTTGATCACTACACTTTATATGTATGTATCAACATATCACATGTATCCATAAATCTGTATAATCTGTATAATAACAAAAATAACAAAAAGAATTGAGGCCACTTGTCCAATTGCTCAGTCTTTTGTGAAGATTTAAATTTAATAAAAAGAAAGTTTGTTTTATAAATGAGGCTATTTCTGTATTATTTCTGTGGTCAACCACAGATGTTTAAAAGAAAGAGACAAGCATACCACACCTTTAAAAGGTGAGAACTGAGGGAAAGGATGACATTCTCTCTTTCCATGAACATCCCAGGCTTAGTCCTACCTCAGGGTGTTTGTATTCGTTGTTTTCTCAGCTGGAAAGCTATTCCCTTCATGTTTCCTTCCCATCGTTGACTCCTTCTTGCCAGTTAGAGCTCAACTTAAATGCCACCTTTTCAGTGAAATCTCTTTGATTAACTAAACTGAAGTCACTTGGTATCTCTCTAACATAGCACATTAATATATTTCTACCTTAGCACATATATTCCTGTTTATATTTGTCCACTGTCCACCTCCAGCTACATGAACATAAGTACCAAAAGAGCGAAAATGTTGACTGTCTTGTTAACTATTGTATTACTAGTACTTTGAGTATCTGTTGTCACATATGTAATGTATAAATAAATTTTTAAACAATGAATGACAGGAAATTAATAGTGACTGAGTAGAATGAAATTCAGTTGAATCACATCAGACACAAGAGAAATAGCTAGGATGTAAAATGAGCTAAAATAGCTGTTTGAATAAGTATTAACAAACTAGTTCAAGAGTATAATTGACTTTATATTGACCAGTCAAGAGGTAATAATCAGTTGCTTTCCAATTGAACAGCGTTTCAATCAATAAGATTCCTTATGGGCAATTAAATTAATCTTCTTCAACTTTGTTAAGTATTTTGTAGACATTTATTAATAAAATATCTGAGATGCATTTAATGTAGCTATATGATGTGTTGAAAGAATATACATATTCTTTCAACATTCATGGAACACTCAGTATTTGCTCTGCTCCATTCATTCATGGTGCTCAAGATACAATGGTGAATTAGAAAGCACAATATAGTCTTTGAAGAATATTGTCGTGTGTCTAGAGTCTGGAGGAGGATACAGCCATAAAACTGGTGGATGCACCATGTGGTGAGCATTTAGATATTGCCAAATAGAGAGTGCTATGGGAGCACAATGGAAGTGCATGAAAGGTCACAAAAACTTCCTTGAGATGTAAACTCTAAGATAAATGAACTCACAGGAGAGCTACAAATTAGCTAATCAAATGTGAAGGTTGGTGAAAGGGGTAAATGACCCAAACATGAGCAAAAGTAGGTGAAAGATTCCAAGGTCACTTAGACAAGCCTAGAAACATCCATGTATTTGTGCAATAGGTCATGAGAGAATGCAGTGAGCAAACCCTACCAAATAACCATGCTGGTGCTCTGTTAAAAATGATTTTGTGCATCACTGCATTTATCAGGATTAGTGAATTATTGTCTTTCTTATTCTAAATAGAAAATAAATTCTCAGTGTGTCACATAACTTGTAGAGAAAGACAAAGTAAATTAATTTGAGAATTTTATAGTACCTCAAAAATGTAGGTGATTTAGGAAAGGCACCTAATTTTGACTCTTCCTGTATTATTCATTGGGTGTTGAGTGGCTACACTCTGCAAAGCACTGTGGTTGACGTTGAATGTAGGGTGGAGACAAAGTAGATGGAAGGCACGCTGCTGTAGATATTGGAGACTGTGCCATTGGAAGCATCTTTGGCAAGGGTTCTGCGTTGTTCCGGGGGGACACTGTCAGTAGTGGCAAGGGTACATTTCTTCCCCCATGGCCTTAGGGGTAGTAGGTATCAACAAGAATGCGAAATAGATATTGTAGATGCCATGTGGTGACAATGGCACAAAGCCTAGCTTTAAGGGAGAACATACGAAGCTTCCTTAGTGGTTCTTGGAAATATTTGATGGGTGGGAGTGACTTTGTAGTGGAGATGACTGAAGTTATTTGTAGCCAGAAGCAAGAACAGGTTTCTTTATTGGATATTGGCTGTTAATGTTAAGGTGATTTAATTCATGTCCACAGGTTGGTAAGGCCTGGTGATCCTTGGATTATTCTTGTGACCAGGTTGTGGCAGATTCTGATGCATCTCTGTATCATGATACCATGGGAGAGAATACTATTAATGTCATGCTTTCATCCACAGACACATTTTCTAGGTCCTAGCACATGATACTGGGACAATAGATTTACCTGGTGGAGTTGGGCTCTCATTGTTTGGATTATAGTAGGAAGATATCTCCCCGCTAGGGTAGCAGACATAGTACTGACTCTGACAACCCATTCAGGTTTGGGTTATTCATGCAATATGAAAGGCTCATGTGCACAGTTTTAAAACATTGAAATGAGTCAAGACTGAATAAAAAATTTTGTAGAACACACATGTGTTGATGATGGTATCTCTTCTCCTGAAAGCCTGGAGGGAAAGAATGTTTCTAATCAAAAATCTGGGTAGCCTTTTTGGAGAGTGCTGGAGCAGCCTCAGAGAGTGGCTTTCAAATGTTGCTTTATAAATCTTTACAAAAATTAAATGGTAGTATAGAAGACATCTGGAGAGGTACTGCAAGAGAACCATTAGCTTTATTTTATCTGGTTGTTTTAAATTAAAACTAGTTTACTTGGAGCTGTGTTCATTTTTAAGCCTGCCAGTTTGAGCTAACTTGTCATTTTTCTAGCTCCCTTTTTTAATGAAAAGTTCATTGAAAATAAGTTAATTCATTTTAACAAATGCTTTGTGCTTTTAGGAGTGAAAAAACCCCCTAATTTTCATTAAATGAAAACACTATTATTATTGTACCTATAATCATTTCTGTCATGGGAAAATGGTGTTTCTCTAAACCCCTAATGAGATCTGTTCAGGTGTTTGTGTATTTGCCATGTATCTGGGCCCACACAAAGTTCATTCTGGTGCATAAAAATACATTGTCTCATTCAGGTAGAATTGAGCTTTGACTCAGAAATACTCCTTCTCACTTCTCTTTCCAAAATCAAAGCAACACTTACGTTTCCACTGCCATATGCTATCTTTCTCAGCTTTTGAACTACTTATTATATATACTGGGTTCTTTTCCTTCTGTTGTCTCAAAGACATGAGAAAAACTGGAGCATGGAAATGGATTTCAGCTTATGTAAACCACTGAGAGGTCGTTTTAGAGATCTGGGGAGAGGGTTTGTTCTGGAGTTATAGTTAGTCACTATACACAGGCCTCTGGCCTAACTTACATGTAAGTAAACAGAGGTTTCCCTTACACAAGACTGATAATCACTTCAAGTTTTTAAATTGGGCCTTCCCTAGTATGTATGTATGTGTATATATATATATATATATATATATATATATATATATATAGAGAGAGAGAGAGAGAGAGAGAGAGAGAGAGAGAGAGAAAGCATGTATATATTGCATATATATATATATATATTAATATAATTTTTTCCTCAAAAGTTGAGTTTTTAAAGTATACAAACATTTGTTTTCCCAATGTGATGGATAAAGGGGCAGTATAAAGATGTTATGGTCATTTGCTCCAAATATTCTTGATTCTGCTTGTAACAAGCAATTGTAAATTCTTGTTTCTGCTTGGCCAGCTCCTTGCCTTGTAACCTTGGGGAAGTCCTTTGATGCCTCTAGAATTCTAAGTTTCCATTTATAAAGTGATGGAGTTGGAATTTTTCTAAATGAGAGTTAAATCACTTATTGAGCTATTTTCATATAACTGAAAACTTGGAACTATAAAGACTGAGAACCCAGATAACAAGTAGAATTGTATGACCTGGAGGTTTAAGGCTACAAGGACACAAAGTGGAACCCTAACAGAGCACCAATACCCATTTTCAGCTTCCCCATGGGTCACCCCCAATGGTGATGGTTTGTCCATGGCCACTGTGTCTATTCTTGGAGCAACTGCTCTAGTACAGCCAGGAAATTCAGGAGGAACTCTGTGTGGCTGGATTGATGGCAACATAGTGAGGTAAAATGTTGACAGTTAGATATATGTGAGCATGTTATTTTCTACTTTTATTATGAAATACCCACACAATGCTATTATTGCAAGCTAAATAAATCTGTTATTTGGGCACATTTTGAACAATAAAAATATGTGAAGAAAGTGCTAAGGCCAGCCTTTCTGGCAGAGTGGCCATTACATAAATATAGCATAACATTTTTGAACATTATTAAAATTTATTACAGTACCTTTCTTCTGGCTTGAAATATGTATATTTCTTTAACAAAATTTAAGACATGTAATGTATTTAGAAATCTCCTGAAATGTTCTTATGCCCTGCAAAGTGATGCCCTGACACGCATCTAGCTACTGCATTCAATAAGTTTGTATAATTGCAGGGGCCCTCTTCTTAGTCTCCTGTTCTTTATTCATATTCCAGGGGAGTAGCTGGAGGTGAGGCTCTATGGCATTTCATGCCTTCACAGGTATTAAGAATTTCCATGGAAAAGCAGCTAGTAAAGCTCGCAAGTCAAACAATCACACAAGTGTTTTTCCTCTAAACATCCTTATGCTTGGATTGCAGCAGCAGCGCTGCATATTTGCTTCCTACTTTCTGTTTCCTCACACAAAATACACACAAAAGATCATGCCGAGGGTCGAGATGTAATACAATCAATAATCGCTATTGTTTCATCAAGGACATTCTTAAGTGAAACTGGCTTATTTTAAACACCACTGCATAGCATTGAGAATACAGTTTGCTGCTGATGCCTTGATTTGGACTAAGGTGCCAGCATTGTCACCCCCATTGCTTTTGCACCAGCAGTGCAAATGTCAACAACACAGCCAAAACAGTAAATAACATCATCACATTATTATGAAAACCATTTAACCACACAGATTCCCTGGAAGTGGGGGACCAAGAAGTTTTCTGACTACATTTTTTAAGAACTGCTGTTTTTCTTGTTTGCTGTCCCTTTGATGGGTTTTATGATAAATGACATACTAGTTTAATAAAAGAAATTGGAAACCTTCCTTTCTTTTCTGTGTCCGGTAACACTTCAAATAGCAATGAAATTATCCAAACTTAAAAGTTTAGAGAAAAGCACCTGTAAAATAACCTTATCTAGTATCTTTCGGGGAGCTGTCATTTCACAATAACTATCTCTAGTCCTTCCAAATTAATGATGTCTTTAAATTTCTTAATTCTTGTGAGTTTACTTCCAGTAATTTATATTTTGCTAGAAAACCATCTAATTTGAGTTCTCATTATTTTCTTTATATAGAGTTAATCAAAATGGATACTTAGGATTCAATCAATTCCTTCATTGTTGATATTTCCTTTTTATGATTTTTATACAATGAATTGGAGATTTGTCTTTTTTATGTTCATTTGGTTAAGTCTACTTTATTGTTTTGTTATTCTTTAAATCAGCATTACTTGCTTTTTAAAAATAATTCTACCATTTGTATGTTTCCAAATAATTACTTTCTGCTTTTTAAAATTACTTCTTTTTTAAGTTTGCTTGTTCAGATTCTCACCTCCTTATTTAGATGTTTAACTTACTTTTAAAAAATGTTATTAATATAAAGAATTAAGGCTACACATTTTCTTTGGAGCCTTCTTTCAACTGCAAAATATATTGTTATTTTGGTTTTAATTTTCTTTTGGACAGTAGAGTTGTTTAAAAGAAGACTTGAAAGTGGGAGAAGGTTGATGGTAGTAAAAATTTGGGGACAATAAGTTTTATTTGGTATTGCTATTTTTTATTTCAATTCTAGACTGATTACATTGTGGTTGGGAAGGCTGATACATACATACACAAATGTACACAGTTAATTTATTGCTTTTTAAACCTAACATAGATTTTTTTGTGAATATTCCATGTGTTCTTAGAAAGAAATTGTCATCTCTGTTTTCAGTATACTGAGTTTGATGTAGGTCAATTGGATACCTGAAAAATCATCACGCTATTTATATGCCTTCTATTTTCTCACTAATTTTGTGTCCACTTGAACTATCATTGACTAAGAGAAGTGAATTAAAGTTTCCTGCTAGTAACGTATTTCTGTTTATCCCTGTGATTCCCCTTTCTCCCCCTTCATATGTGCTAACACAGTGCTATTTGGTATGGATATATTCATACTGACAGATTTTCATGTGGTTTGAAACTTGAGCGGTATTTTCTCCATCTCATTTAATGTCTTTTACTCTGAATTCAGTCTCATATATTAAAATCCTAGCCTCTGATTTCTGTTTGCATTTGTCTAGTATGTCTTTCCAATTCTTAATTTTCAATTTTTCCAAATCACTCACTTCTTCTGTTCTATACTGACATAAACAACATCTTTTTAAGTGACATGGCTTAGATTGACTACTCTCTTGTGTACAACATACAGTTAAGATGTTTTTTCTTTTGCTATTTGTGTTTAGTATATTTATATAAATAAGAGGCTTGGTTTTACTTGTGTTATCATAGTTTATCATACTTTCTATTTTTCTAGCATGTGTGTGTGTGTCTGTAGGCCTTTTAAAAATAATTTTGAAGTTTGTTTTGTCTAATGATACTTATTTTAATTTTTACTTTTTAGTCTAGAATATTGATATCCTATTGTTAACTGTTGAGGTGTGATGAAGTTGGTATATTTTCACATCCTTTTCCTTTCCTTTCCCTTTGCCAGTGTATTTTTATTAATTTATATGTTTAATATTTATCTTTTCTATTTGAAATATACCTCTATTACTTTTTTAAATCATTTTACATGATCTCTATTGATCCCTTTTTGATATAAAAAGTTAGGGAATTGGCATATTTATCACCTCCTACCTTCCTGTCCCTTCCTTTCCTTTATTTTATTTTGCTTTATTTATTTTAGAGGCAGGGTCTCGCTTTTACTCAGGGTAGTCTCAAACTCCTGACCTCAAGTGATCCTCCCACCTCGGCCTCCCAGAGTGTTAGGATTATAGGCATGAGCCACCGCACTTGGCCTCCCTTCCCTTCCTGACTTTCTTTAGCTATCTCATTTCTACCTTGTCAGGATTTATACCATTTTACATTCTGTTCTATCATCATAATCACCATATTTGTTTTGCCTAAGTCATAGAGTTACATGGTTTTAGTATTCAGTATCATTCCTTTTATAATTGTTTATCAAATAATTTTTGGTTGACTGAAGTGTGTTTTTTAGTACTTTCCTCAAGAATGCTCTTGGAATCTATAAACTATGAATTCTTGCTTATTTAAATAGGTTTTCTTTTGCCTTTATTTTAAAACAACAATTTGGGCATAAAATTCTAGGATTTCATTTTCTTTTGATGTTTTTGTAAGAAATTACTTCATTTTCTTCAAAGTTGACGGTTTTGTGGCACAATCAGACATTGGTCAGAACTTTTTTTCCACCAACATAGATAAGATAATCTTTTTCCTTTTTGACAAAAAGATTCTTTCATTACTTCTGACATTCAGTAAATATAGTAAGATATGCCTCAGTAATAATGATCATTGTACATCATTTTTTTTTCTGGGATAAAGTACACTCTTGCAACGTTTAAATTCAAGTTCCTTTTATTAACATTTCTGAAACACTTTCTTTAATTATATATCTAAATAGCTTTCTTTCTGTTCTGTCATTTTCCTTCCCTTATTCTAGGACTCTAGTTATGAAGTATTTCCATTTCTTTGATCTATACTCCACATTTATCATTTTACAATTTTCACTATAACCCATTTAAAAAATTGGCATAGTTTCCTTTTTGCTCACTTTATTCAAATCCTGGACTTCATGTCTCTTCCTGTGTTGTTAGCAACATTTTTCTTCAGCACAGATTACAGTGTTGAATTCTTTTCTGTGATATTTTTATTTTTCTCTTCCATTTCTTTAATAAATTCATCTAGATTATATGCTATACCTTTACATAGTCTCACAATATTTTCCTAATCTGTAGTAAACCTATTTTCAATTCTTGAATTATAGAAGTGACTTTCATTAAGTTTTAAAAATGTAATTTTATAGCCATATATTTAGTTATAATTTTTGCCTGTTCTTTTCCAATATTAGAACCTTTTAAAAGTTAATATTTATGATCTGCCATTTTTTCCTATTTATTTCTTTATTTTTTTAGTCTTTATTTATTTCTTCCTTTCTTTAAAAAGAAAGTATTCTATTTTTGTTCTTTTTGATTACCCATTTTGGTTAATCCTTCCTAAACTAACAAGAAAGACTAAGGCCACCTTATGAGCAAACAGAAATTTTCTTTCTAATAGTTCTTACTGAGAGTATTATTTTTCAGTTTATTCCTCACTGGTCCTCTGAGATTAATATCTCTAGGGCTTTTCACATTGTTGGTCTTCCCTCCTGCATGGGTTGTCTGTGTTTTCTATTCAGCTCCAACTTGGCTTTTCCTATAACCCAACCAGACGCGGAAAGCTCTCAACAGCAGCCTACTCACATGTTTTCCATGTGGCCAATAAAATTTCATTGGTTTTGTACTGTGGCAATTTTAAAACATGGCTGAGCATTTTTTGACACTCTTCTTGTTAAGACTTTGGGGTGTCCCTTAAATCTGGGTGGGCTTGTCCTGCTTCTACCAATGAAGTGCAGTGAAAATGAGGCAATGTGACTTCTGACGGGAGGTCATAAAAGGCCATTGGCTTCTTCTCTGTTTGATGGGACACTTGTTCTTTGAACTTTGAGCTAAGGTTTGAGAAGTCTAACTACTTTGAGAACACCATACTGGAGAGACTGTATGAGGCACAAGTTCCATGGTCCCAGCTAAGCCCAGTATGTCAGTCATCTCCACCAGGGCACCTGACATGTGAACGAACCTGCTTCGGATGCTCCAGATCAGCCCATCCACCAGTTGGTTACAACCAGTGACTTCAAGGCTGAATGGAATGAAGAATGACTTAGCTGAACACTACTCAAATTGCTGCTGATAAATTGATGAGTTATGATAAAATGGTTGCACTTTAAGCTTTTACGTTTGGCTGGAACAAACATTTGTGCTGCTTACTTAGAAAAGTGCACTGAGCTTGACTTTCTGAGATTTGTAGCTGTAACCCTCCTTGAACTATGCTTTCTTATACTACTTTGGATTTCCAGTGCTTCTGGAAGCCACTCTGCTATTGTTTAGATTGAGGTTTTAGCTATCCCACAGTTTCAAGGAAAGTGAAGTTTCTGTTCATTATTCTCACTTTTGCTTTTGTGTGATTATTGAAGAATGGGAAAAACAGAACTGTGACTAATGGTTCTAATAATGTGAAGCTTCTACAGAATATTTTCTTACTAGAGCTATCAATGAAGATGTTGAAGTCTAGAAGGTGAAGGGACTTTTCTAAATATTTAAAATTAGTTAGTGTGAGGTAAAATTCTCAATCTCTTGATCCCTTTTTCTTTGCTTTGTTTATTTATTCTATTAAGAATATACAAAGTGCACCCAGAAAAGTCAATAGTGACAAGAATTTCAGATTCACTATGTGGGATTCATAAAAATACTTCATTTTCTCAAGTAACAAATGAGAATTGAAATTTAAAGAATAAGGTACAGTCTAGTAATTTACTAAATAATAATCTATAAATAAACTTTCTTTTAGAAAAATAACAAAGAGAGGTATCTAAGTTTAACAGTTCCTGAATAGCTTAATGGACTGCCATATTACTTAAAGGAAGTGAGATATAAAAATAATAAGGAACTTTCTCATTCAAGTAGTACTCATGAACAATAAGCTTACTTTTATTAATGTAATAATGTGATTTATTTTGTGTTAATTTATTTTAAATGTCATTTTCATACAAATGTCTTCACTTATATATGAAAATATTATAGTTCATGAAGAAAATTAAAAGCAGATATTTTTTTAAATTTCAGAAGGGTCTATATTTCATTAAAGTATGCACATTTAATATTTTAATTTGCATATCTTATCTAAAAATAAACATAAAACCAAGGATTGATTTCAATATAAAATTGTTGTAATGTCTAATAGCACTAGAAATCCCGAGAGAACTCTATAATACTTTGTTTGCTAATGATAACTGTCTTATATATTATAATTGATTTGATTGGTAGAGTCATTCATTTATTATGTTGTAGATATTATCCTAGTGCTGGGATTACAAAACTGAGTAAGCCAAAATTCTTAACTTAGACAAAGTTTTAAGTTTCTAGAATATACTAAATTTACAACTTAATTTACATTTTTTTTTAAAAAATTGACTTTAAAGTACATGCTGCTGTCAGGTTTCAGTCTGAAATGTTGTTTATTATAGCACGCTCATGGCAGAAGAATGACTAGATGCATCAAAGTAAAGCAAACACAAAAATGAGGTTTATTGAGGAGAGAATGATAGGATTACAGAGGAAGAGCAAGATATAGGTTTACAGAGTGTGATATATATGCCATAGATAACAACCAGACCCATCCTCATAGCAAAGGGAAAGCAAAAGAAAGGGCAAAAAGAGACCTGGTTACAGCCTGAGTCTTGTTTTATAGTGCCTGGATTGGGACCTCTCTGTGGCTCCGACATCACCGTGGAACCACTTTGACTGGAGAGTTGGGAGTTGCATGATGTGACTCTTAGACTACACATGCAGGTTGTTCTAGGTCAATTTCCAGACTTTATGGCATCTATGCTGCTTGGCCTGTGGGCTAGAGAGTCCTCTGCATTCTTTTGCAGCTGGCATGCTAAGTTCTGATGGGCAGATTCATGGGGTATTTCCTTTTCCCCCAGGTATGGCAATAGCTTAGGGCAGGATTAGGGTGGGGCAGGACCAAGAGGAGGACCTTGGGCCCACCCTTGTTCTTCTTTCCAGGAAGGCAATTGCACTAAGGCAACAGCACCTACTTTCGTCCCTAGGAGACCCAGAATCCCTCACTATCTACGGAACAGTGCCAAATTATACCTGGAGGAGGGAAGTGACAGTAGGAAATCTGAATCCAAGGTTTTCTGCTTGGGGAATGGTGACTTGGGCAACATTATGCAGATATTTCAGGAATTCAGAAGAATTAGGTTTTATGGGGAATTCTCCTTTGGATAGTTGTGCTTCATTATTTGATACTGAATAGGCAATTTGTAATAAGAATTTACAGTTTGATAGAGACAAAGTTTGAGATGAACATATGGTTATTGAAAATATTAGCACTAAAGAGATGTCTCAGATCCTCTAAATAAAATCATAAAAGGACAAAGGATAGAACCCAGAGGAAACACAAAATCTGAGGGAAGACTAAATGGAATGTTAAAGAGACCTTAAGATTTAAGTATAAGGCAATTTGATGACCTTGGACCAATTTCTGCTGAGTGGTAAATCCAGAAGTCAAAGTGTATTGAATTAAATTAAGCAATGAGTAGGAGTTGAGGAATTAGAAATTATGACAATGGTTTCAAGAATTTTGGCAATGATGAGATAGGGTGTTGGTCATACAAAAGTCATTACTCATCTTTGTTTCCCTTGTCTACTTTCCAATTAAACAAATGGGAAGTCAGTAACATATTTTTTACCACATTTTGCAGAGGATGCTATTGAATGGTATATATCATTTTCATTTTTAAGATCAGGAAACTGAATCTTGGAGAGAGATAAGTGACAAAGTGCTAAGTGGTAGTATAGGAGTGGGATAAAAAGCCCAACAGCATCTCTTGGTCTGCTTCCAAAACCTTTTCATTTTGCCTTATGCCACAATGTCTCTGGGATGTGACAGATGACAGTAAAATGAGGAAGGTAGGAGATACTTTAAGGAATACTTTTTGTTTGTTTGTTTTTTAGTAGACTGAGAGCAAAGAATTGGGAGTTTATAGTATACTAATGGGGAGAAAATTAGGATAAATAAGTGAAGTGTAGTTAATCTAAAAATACAGTAGGAGATAAAATCTTTGGCTCTTGGGATATATTAATTTTGCACAGCTATACTTGTTTGAGGCTGAAAGAAAGAGGTAAGAACGGGTGTTAGAGTCAGTAAATCTAAAAGTGATACAGAGAGAAGCAGAGAGAAATCAGTCTTGATGGCTTCCTTCTCTTGGAAATAAAACCAGAGCTGCTATGTATTGAGAGTGAAAGTGTGGACTAAGACATGAAACAGGGACATGAGGAGACAGAATGTTTGGTGAAGGAGCAATCCTGGAGTTTGGGAGGTTGATCTGACTAGGGATCTGTGAAAGAGCATGGGACACACACAGCCAAGCGTTCTGCTGAACCTGGAGGTAGCTAATTAAATTCAGTGTCAGTGTTGATATGGCTTGAAATCCTGACTTTGCCTTTGAACATGAATTCTATTTGAATATAACCAATCCATCAACAACTCCTATCAGTTTTCCACATTATTTATCAGATATTCTCTTGTCATCTTTTCCCAAAGACCTCAAAATAGGAAACCATGTTTATCAGAATCATTACCAATGACTCCAATATTTATTGCAAAATACTTGAATATATTCTCAGAGATATATATTAGCCAATTTATATGAAAAAACAGAAAGACACTCATAAGCAAAGGCTCAAAAATATATGCCCAATTTCAGCTTAGTATTTAAAAACAAAAATTTATAATTAGCAGATATAATTATAATTTATAATTGAGCAGATCTGTTTATGCTCTGTTCCTCTTTTAATAGTACTAGCTCTATAGACTGTATAGTTTAGGGCATGTTACTTAACCTATCTAGTTAAGTATTAATAGTTCTGTAATCTGTAAAATTAATACACTCTTGTCTTTATTGTGAAGATACATTGAGAAAATGTACATAAAGTATTTAATAAAGTACCCGGAATGTGGTAAGCTGTATATATGTGTGTGTATATATATATGATATATACACATATGTATATGACATATATATATACACACATAGTATATATACAGTTTGGTAGTTTGGTCAGTCAAGTAAGAGATTAAATAAAATGACAAACTCACAAAAGGAAACTTATGGTATAAAAGGACTTTCAGTGACTATTGAAACCATATAAGCATAGAAGGTAGGGTGAATAAAGTTTAAATGTAATTAATTATAAGATAAAAAGCAAATATTTCTCTGAAATCACTGATACGGACATTCCACTCCTTCAATATAACCTTTCATCTTCTTAGATAAAATGCCCAATTATTCCAACTATAACTGGCAACTCTGGTTTTACCAAGACATTGATTCCATTTTCTCTCTACTTCCTACCCTCTCTTCTCTCTTGTTTGGTGTGGCTTCCATGATCCATCTTTTTAACCACTTTCTTGGGAATACATAAAGCCTCTTTATCCCGCAGTCTTTCCAACTCAGCTCCTTGGTAAAAATACCAAGCCTAGGTTAATGAATATGATTATTTTTAGTTTCTATAGATAGCTCTAAGAATAGTAGTTGTATAAGGCAGAAACAAATTAACTGATTCCTGTCCCGACCCGCGGGACTCGCGGGGGCAAGGGGGACCGTGCCTGAAAGAGATGGGCGAGAGAAAGAAACGAGACTAAGCAAAGGGTTGTCAAGGTCTACTTTACTTGGATTTTTAGTAGGTTTTATATACAGAAAACAAGGAAGTAGAAACAGAAAAATAGAGTAGGGGGATGATGAGGCTTGGGTGTGGGCTAATCAGCCACAATCAGCATCTCAATGGCACCGAAAGCTGTAATGCATTCTTCTCGGAACTATAGCTGGAGGGCTGGGTGCTATTTTCATCTTAGGCTATTTTTCCTGCATAGGACAAGTCAGGACAAGTCAGGACAAGTCGTTGGAATGTGGAGGGTCTTAGTCTCCAACAGATTCCTTTGTGAATCTGTCTTTATTTGGGTCCTACTGGTTAGCAGACAATCTGATGATATGTCTCTAGGCAGCTCCCTCTCCTATTTACCACAAAGACAAATGTAAACTTTCTCTTCCTCAGACCTTTCACTTCAGTCTTGTCTTATCCACTCTCAAAAACTCACCTTCCCTCTTAATCTACTTAGAAAATAGGTGGAAATATCTTCATTATTACACCAATAAATTTGTGAACTTTCTACATTCACACCCACCCTTCCCTCGACCAGGTTGCAGTGATAGAGGTGCTTCTAGAAAATTCGATATCCCACCACTATCTCCCTCAGGGGTTTTCCCACTTTCAGCCTCTTCCTGTATCCTGAGTTCTTTTCATTTTTGCTTAAGTATGTTCAATCTCTCATATCTTAAAAGAAAGACACAAAATCTCTACTTATGTACCTTTCCTTGAGAGCCAAATTACTTAAATAATTGTCTGAAACTCATTGATTTCATTTCCTCTTCAAACAATGCTAGTTTGGCTTAGGTACTCATCATTTTACTGAAACTGCTTAGTCCACAGTAACCCCTTACTCCATGTCACTCAATTCCTAGTAGTACATATGAGTATTTTTTCTAATAGATTTCTCAGCAAGATTTAACGTAAAAAAACAAATGCTACCTTTTTAAGTTAAATCTTATCTTAGAATGTATGTCAGCAGATTCTTTTCCTCTCAGTCACTAATTTTTGGTTTCTACCCATTTCTTCAGTTTCTTAAGGCTTGGTCTTAGGCCTTCTATAACTCTCCATAGATGATATAATCTACTCTCATGGGTTCAGTTATTAATGATATGCCAACTACTTATTTCTCTTTCTCTAGGCCAGACCTTTCTTCTGAATGCCTGAAGCACCTACCCAATGGCATACTTACATCTTTCCTTGAATATTCACCGATTCTCAATCCATCTTACCAAACCTGAACTCAGCTTTTCCTCTCTAGTCCTTCTCTTCTCTCGTATCTATATCTCATTTGTGTTACCACCTGTGATAAGGGAATTCTAGGATGGCCCTCAGCTCTGGTGAACGTGTCCTCTGTAACCCCTGGGGCTGTGAACATGACAGATTTCACCCCCATAATTGCAGAAGGCATAGTTGACTTTAAGTGAGGGAGATTATCCAGATGAGCCTACCCTCACCATAGGAGTTCTATATTTATAAGCAGAGAAGGAAGTCAAAATTTCAAAACATAGGAGAGATTCAATATAGCATTGCTTACTTGAAGATAAAGAAGGCCAGATGATAAGGAATGAAGGCCAGATGGAGGTGGTCCCTGGGAGCTGAGAGAAGCCCCAGGTTGACAACCAGAAAGGAAAAGAGTAGCTCAGACCTGCAACCTGAAAGAACTGACTTAATCAAAGAGAATGAGCTTGGAAGAGTTTTCTTGAGAGCCATCAGATAAGAATTCAACCCAGCCCACACCTTAATTTTGGCCTCGTGATATCCTAAAATGAGGTTGCAGACATGTTGTGCCTGACTGCTAACCTACAGAAATGTAAATGAATAAGTGCAGTAGTAGAAAATTAATGCAGCATCTGTCAACTGAGTTTTTGAGAGCCAAACAAACAGTCCTGGAAACTATCACTATTTTATTTCTCCTACATTTGGTCTTGTCCCTTTTCCACCCTTGCTTGTTTATGATCATGCTCAGGTCTTAGGTGGCATCAACACATTATTGGAACAACTTTCTTTTTTTTTTTTTTTTTTTTTTTTTTTTTTTTTTTTGAGACAGAGTCTCACTTTGTTGCCCAGGCTAGAGTGAGTGCCGTGGCGTCAGCCTAGCTCACAGCAACCTCAAACTCCTGGGCTCGAGTGATCCTTCTGCCTCAGCCTCCCGGGTAGCTGGGACTACAGGCATGCGCCACCATGCCCGGCTAATTTTTTTTTATATATATATCAGTTGGCCAATTAATTTCTTTCTATTTATAGTAGAGACGGGGTCTCGCTCTTGCTCAGGCTGGTTTTGAACTCCTGACCTTGAGCAATCCGCCCGCCTCGGCCTCCCAAGAGCTAGGATTACAGGCGTGAGCCACAGCGCCCGGCCTGGAACAACTTTCTTTACACCCCCAGATCAAAGAACCCCTCTGAGTTGAATGTGCGCTGTTTGTGCTGGTCTCCAATGAGCACACTAATTCCCCTATCTCCTTAGCACACAGCACAGGCACTCAATAGACCTTTTTAAATTGCTTGCTTACTTGATTTTCAAACAAAATTTTCAAAAAGAAAGGGAAAATAAAGTCCAATCCAGCCAAATCAACCAAATAGCTATCTAGTTCACACTCATTTTATGACAAAAGGTAGAAGGCAGGTAGAGCAGGGGTGGGAAAGAAGGAAAGAACTGTTAATTTTTCATATATGAAAGAATGTATTTAATAAATAGCTCTTTGTGTTATTTTAATATACAAAATACTCAAAATAAGTTGATAACAACTCTAACCCATTTCTCAAGAAACCATATGCTTCCACTAATATTTATTAATTATTTTAGGATGAGAATTTTATGGGTATGGATATAAACCACAGAGATTTTCTCATCACAGGTTCTAGTGCCACATGCATGCACTCTAACCAAGTTATATAGTTCATCTACATCATCTACATATTTCACATCAAATTAATATTCTTCTAAGGTGATGATTTATTCATTACTGTGGTTTGAGGCAAAAATCCTTTATATTGTTTCAGAGGCAATACAACTATATTTATCCATTACTTCATGGACTCTATAATATTATAGAAATCTGCTGAGGCTTTCTTTAGTTCCAATTGTGTACTTCATAATCCACATGGAAAACATTCAAAATGTGAATTCAATTGTTCACCAAAAACAATAGTAAGTGGTGCCAAGTTGAAATAGAAACAAGCAATACATCTTATATCAGTAACACATGTGGAAAGAGCAAAGTGAAATTATATACTTATCAAAGTTAATAACAAACTTTATATTTTGGGAAGTAACAAGACCACTAATAATCATACCATTGCACACAGAGTGAAACTAAGAAACAGATGTTTTAAGTGAATATGCCTTATAGCTAAATCCACTAGTAATACATATATTAAAACACACCCTTGCTCCCCAACTGTTTATTGCTTTTCCAGATTCTGCATAGACCCTGTTTTTATAGCTGTCTTTATTACTCAAAGCATAAATATGCAAATGCCCTAGTGCTTATTTTGATACTTTGATGCTGACTCTTTGAGTTACTGGAATGCATTTTGGTATGCAATTAAGACAATGTGCATGAACATAAATTGGTCATAGCAGGTTTTCTATTCTTTTAATGCATCTTCAGCCACTTTTTAATATTATCTAGATCTTGGATTTTTTGAAAAAGTTAAGACAGTAACTTTACCTTTTGGGGCATTCATTTTTTTTTTTAACACACTGTTCTCACAGACCACTTGAGGGTTCCATAGGTCTGTGTACCATATTAAAATTTTAGCATGCATATAGGAAACTCTCAATTAAATTAAGATATTATGTTATAATTCAATTTAGGAAACAAAAAGAACTTTCTAATGTATTTTTCAGTCATCATCCTGTGGTCATTCCAGAGAAAATATTTAAAGATTGGTATGAAGTGGGAAGTAGTGCAATTAGCAAGTCCTCTGGAAACATCTGCTGCACTTGTTCCATTGAGTTAGGGACCCCACATCTGTATTCTTTTAAACATTTGCATTTTGGCAGAATTTCTTTGGAGTGAGATTCATCAGATTTATCATTGAAAGTTTTATTAAACAACATTACTTTTATTTGGCAATTGTTCTAATCAGAGAGTGAATTTATTTTAAAATGTGGAGGGTGGTTAAATAGAGGAGACACTGCTATTGGAATAAACAAAGTAAATGTAGTCTTTCCTAATTTTCTTAGCAACATGATTTATTGTAACAAAGGTAAGTATGATGGTCAAAATATTTGCTTTTACATAGGCAGATGGAAATACTCTCCACATTTCTTGAGAGAAGTTCTGAAAGTGAAGGGACAGATTGTTAAATCTAACCAAAAGATTATGAAGAGATTAATCATCTGTTTAGGACTGTGGGGGTCACGGAGTATGTCTCACCAGGGGATAACTGGAATGTAAGCGTGCATTTACAGATGGTCCTGGAGTTACATGAATCTCATTTGGGCCGCGAGATCTGGAAGGCAGTGGTAAATCAGATTCAAAACCTGCAAATATGATTGTACCGGTTCTGCATGGATTATCAAAGTCTTAAAAAGAGCAGAACAAGCCTTTTTCGTTATCATCTTGTACAGTTTTGCTGTGCAGATCAGTCACGCTGACTTATTCTATTACTTACTGATTTTTGCCATCTCATGACCAATTTGAGCAGGCTGACAAAGTTTTGAGAAGATTATGTGATATATTACTGTCCTGTATTTTGCTGGCAATACTTTTATGTTCTATTTGTCTGCATTCAAAAGTGTAGAAAGTTGTGCTTCAACAGAAATCTTAATTTTCCCAATTAAAATTAGAAGTGTTTTCTGTGACAGTGTATTGTTTTTAAATATCTACTTATGTTTGTTTCTATTTTACAATATTTAATAGTTTAATATTTAATATTATTTAATATTTTATAATATTTAATAGTTTGTTGCTGAAATTTCAAACCAGGTTCTTACAGATAGTATTCCTTACTATTTCATAGCTTTATTTTTAATGTTTTATGTACTTGATTCTGACTGTATATTACAAAGTGAAGAGACGCAAAGGAATGAAATGACTAAATATCTTAGCAATTAACATAGGGCCAGCACTAACTTCGAGTATTTCTAATTGGATGTATTGACAGATTTCATATCCATAAAAATAAAGTGGAAAAATAGCTAAACATTCCTTAAATTAGTGTGTGTAACAGCTTTGATACTCTCCATTAATTTCTTCTTTAATTGATTTTGGGGTTAAATAGGTATTAACTAAACAGTATTTTATCACAAGTTTATTGATCACTTTCGTACAATTTATTACAAAGTGGATTAACTCTATTCCTTTTCCTCCTATTGTTTGCCTGCAAGAAAAGCAGCTGCAGGACCCATTTAGTCAATGAAAAGAAAATATTAATTTATGTGTTGATGAATTGTAAAGAAAAGAAGCAGCTTTACTTTCAATTGCTTTAGGGAAGTAATAGCATTCTGTATTTGAAGTCTTTAAATTTAGTCAAACTGAAATAAATAGTTGCAATATTTCTTGACATATTCCATTTGGGTTATAGGATGATATTGGTACAATAACAGCATTTTACTCTTGAATGACATAAGCTGTTTCATAATGCAATATACCTAATAGATTTTTTTTTGTAAATTGGATTTGTGGAGGTAAAATTTACATACAGTAAAATTCACCCTATTTATGATAACAATATTGTTTATTTTGACAAATGCAGAGAGTCATATACCCACCACCACAAGCAAGATAATATAATAGACCATTTCCATAACTTCAAAAAGTTCCCATATGCAATATTGTAGCCAGTCACCTTCCACAGGCCCATTGGCAACCACCAGTCAGCTTTCTCTTCCCATAGTTTGCCTTTTTGAGAATGTCACCTAAAACAGAATCATTTAGTATGTAGCATTTTGAGTCTGGCTGCTTTCATTTAACATATACATTAAAGATGTATCCATGTTGTTGCATGTATCAGTGGTTCGTTCCTTTTTCTTGCTAAATAGTATTACTTTGCAAGAATGTATACTCATGCTTTATCCGTTTACTGGTTGATGAACATACAGATTGTTTCCAGTTTTTGACAACACAGAATAAAGTTATTTTATAAATATTCACGTGCAAGATTTTATGTGAATATGTTATTTCCCTTGGCTAGGAGTGAGATTGTTGGGTTATATGGTAAGGGGATGTTTAACTTTATGAAAATCTCCCAAACTATTTTAAAAAGTAGTTGTACAATTTTACATTTCTACCAGCAATTTAAGAGAGATCTAGTTCTTCTTCCTCACCAATATTTGAGATTGTCATTTAAAAAATTTTTAGTCATTCTAATAGGCATGTAGTAGTATCTGGGTGTGATATTAATTTTAATCCTCTAATAACTAGTGATGCAAAGAATCTTTTTGTGTGTTTAATTGCAATCTGTGTATCTCTTTTTGGTGATAAATCTGATAAAATCTTCTGGCCAATTTTTTGGGGTAGGGTGGTTTATCTTATTGAGTTGTAGAGATTTTTATTTATTTATTCTGCATTCCAGTCCCCTATCAGGTTTTCTGCAAGTATTTTCTCTTAAGCTGTGGCTTGTCTTTTCATTTTCCAAACAACACTTTTGAATGAAGAAAAGTTTTAAAATTTGATTAAAAACAATTTTAAAATTTCTTTATTTTTTTGAATAATGCTTCAATTTTGTATATAAGAGTACTTTGCTTAATTTGAAGTCACCAAAAATCTCTTCTATGTTTTCCTCTAAAAATTTTTAGATTTTAGTGTCTATATTTAAATCTATAGTCCATTTAGAGTTAATTTTCATGTGACTTAAAATATGAATATATATTGAAATCCTTTTTAAAAAATATGGATATTGCATTTTTCAGGCACCATTTTTTGGTCTTTTTTCACTGAATAGCATTGACAACTTTGTCAAAAATCACTTGTCCATATATGTGGGTCTATTTCTGGACTCTCTGTGCTCTTCAATTGATCTATGTGTCTGTCCTTTCACCAATATCATAGTCCCTTGATTATTGTTGCTCTATAGTAAATGTTGAAATAAGTTGCAGTGAGTCCTCTAACTTTATTCTTCAAAAACTATTGTGGCTATTCAAATTCTTTTGATTTTTTCTTCTAAATATTGGAATTAGCTTGTCATTGCAATTTGGTAAAACTGGACATGTTAACAACATTGGGACTTCTACTCCATGGATATGATACATCTCTCCATTTATTTAGTTGTGTTTGAGTTCTCACATAAATATATAGTTTTTTAGAATTATAGTTTCAAAGTACTTCATATTTTGATGCTGTCATAACTATCGTTTTAAAATTTAAATTTCTAAATATTTTTGCTAGTATATTAAAATATAGTTGATTTTCCTAATCATAACATTGAAACTTGCAATCTTACTGAACTTACTTTTTATTTAGAATACCTTTTTGAGGATTTTTATATATTTCCTATATAGATAATCAAGTCATCTGATAATAGAGATACTTTTATTTCTGCATTTCCTATCTGTATGCCTTGTATGTCTTTTTATTGACTTCTTACACTGGCTAGGACCTCTAGTACATTGTTGAATAGAAGAGGTAAGAGAAAACATCCTGGACTTGTCATTCTTTCTCCTTTAAGCATCATATTAGCTGTAGGGAAAAATTTGTTAGCTGTATGTTTTGCACACATGCAATTTAATTGGGTTGAGGAAGTATCATTTAATTTCTAGATTGCTTGGCCTTTTTCCATTTTATAATACATAAATATTAAATTTTGGCAAATGTATTTTCTCCATCTACTCCATTGATTATAGGTCTTGTTTTTAAGTCTGTTGATATTGTGATGAAACACATTGGTTGCTTCTTTAATTTTGGACCAAACTTGCATCCTCAGGATAAATCTCACTTAGTCATGAGATATAAAAAAGGAAAGAGCAGTGATGGCTGACTTGATCTACTCACATCCTTCTCATCACTGTTCCTCCAAAAGTGACAGAAACTACAATGCATAATTTAGTGACACAAAGGGCTAGAAAATGGAGTGTCCACATTTTATTAAATCTTGTAACATATCTAATTCATCATTTACAATATTTGCAATTTCAGTGTTTTCAGTATTTTAATAATGATAACTTTAATCCCTTTTAAAATATGATTTTTATTCACTTAGTGAAGTACATACCTTCTATGGAAATACATCTGCAGTTTGATAATGAGAACCACTGGAAAAACAGGCCAGGCTTGCAGTAATTTACCTGTAGGCAATTATATTCTGGGACGTAGTTTAACATTTTTTGAGAAATTCTTACAATGCAAAATGAGCTCCAGCTCTCTAAATTTGCATAGGAAGCATAAGGTCGAGCTTTTCCTCAGATTAGATCCTTTGCACAAAAGCTCTTTCTTCAGAAAATTTTAGCAAATGTCATAATACAAAAAGATGGTTAGAATGGAGTTACTCAGTTGCAGAGTATAACTATTGCATCTCATTTTTATATAATGATATTATTAACAATTGTAAGAACCTTAAACTCATTTCCATAAAAGAAAAACATTTGGGAAAATGTAGGTTTATTCTAAAGATTATGTAAAAGAAAAGCTGAAATTGCATATTTGTGGTCTTTTTCTATTTATTATTGCATGAGCCTTAAACAAAATTTGGAAAAAAGGGTTGAAGGGTTCCTTGAAGGGTTGGAGTAATGGGCATTTATTGCCAGCTATGTTTTGACAGGTCCAATTAGTTCTATAAATTTGTATTAGCTTGATCAAATACCTGGCCTTTAAAAATTATGTTCCTTGTGCAAAATCATTTCTAGTTTACATATGCAAATTACTATAAAATCCTAGTTTCCTTTTCCTCTGAAGAGCAACACTGTTTTATGTGGATTACTGTGCTCAGAAAAATCTTTGCAGGTTTATGTGGTGAGCACAGCAGTAACCATTAAGGTGGCATATTCAGCATTGGTGATATGAAAGGAACAGGAGCCTATAGTGAAAAAGATGTACTTCAAAGGAAGGTATAGTTAAGTTGCAAGACCAGATTTTAATCATGGCACAGATACTTACAAGTTGTGTGACCTCGGGAGATTGGTTTATTGTCTCTAATCCTCACTCTTCTAAAGGTGATGCCCACTCCATAGGATTGATCAAGGTTTAGTGATGCAATATTCAGTCTCCTCTCCTGTAATGAGAATGGGTGGCTAGGGTATTCGCAGGATACTGGCACTGTACAAGCCTGGGTGGGCAAGAGAACTGCATTGATTGTGAAGCATGGAGTAGCCAGGGGGGAGCGTGACTAGTAGCACTATTAGGACAGGAAACAGAAAGACTTCATGAAATATTCAATAACAATAATAGTAATAGGAATAGTGACATTTATCAATAGTTGACAATGTGCCAAACCCTAAATGAATTAAATATATTTAATCCTCACAAAAACCTCATGATGTGAGTAAAATTGTTCGAATGAGAGAACTGAGCAAGGAAGATGAAGTTACATCACAGCTACCCAGTGACAGATATGAAATTTAACTCAAACACACCAACCCCAGAATCAATGCTATAAACCACTGTGCTATTCTGCCTTTATACAAATCCAAAGAGATTCAGAAAAAGAGAAAAATATAGAACCTTAAGCCATGTCTGCAACTGCAATTATCAAAAGTGAACAAGTAGGTTCAGGATTTTCAGTAGGTAGGAGAAAGAACACATTCATTCATTTAATTATTGATTTGACACATATGTATTGCATTATATACGTGAGAGATAAAACTGGGAGGGATAAAAAAAGAAATAGAAAAGGTTCATGTCCTTGTAGAACAACATTCTAGTGGAGGAGACAGACATCAAAAAATTAAATATGTAGTTATCATCTCAGAGAGCAATAAGTATTACAAATAAAATAAAGCTGAGTATGGGGACAAAGAGGGACTATTTCAAAAACATTAGTCAAGAAAGGTTTTTCTGAGGAGATTGACATTTGATCAACAACCTAGATTATGAGACCAGCCCCTTTTTAACAAGCTGGGAATGGTCCTCTAGCAGAGGGGACAGTGAGTATGAAAGCCCTGAGATGAGAGCAAGGGATTGTGAGTTAAGCCTAGGTCCAGAGAGGAAGGTCAGAAGGGATGGCTCAGAGCAGGAAAGGACAGGTTATACAGGAGCACCTGTGGGTGCCCAGAGAGATTCTTGAAGATACCATTGACAGAGCCATGGAGCTAGGCCATTTTTATAATGGTTCTGAGTAGAAGTTTCTATGGTGGGTGGGAGAGAGATGTACTGAGATATTTGTAAGATTGCCAGAATCACACTTCTTATGTGCATTTAACTCAAAGTATGCCATCACAAATCACCTGTTCACCTCTTCCCATGCCTTATTTATTTATATATATATTTTTACAAACCTTAGCTGACAAACCTCCCTGAAGCCTTTGTTACCCAAAAGTAAAATGAAACAGACATTAAATTTAGATTGTGCTACTGATTAGGCACATGATGCTGGGCAAATAATTTAACTTCTTTCAGTCTTAAGATTCCTCATCTGGAAAATGGAGAGAGCGCGGGTTGGATTAACTGATGTCTAGAGTTCATTCACTACCAAATGTCTGTTTTCCACATTTCCATGATCTAGATAGACAATAGAATTCACCTCCTAATGATTCACTTGTTTTTTATTTTATTTTTTTACCAAAATAATTTAAGAAAATTTAATGCCTGAAGTTCTCAAGAGAGGATAGAGAGTACAGAGCATGGAGATTTTTTTTTTTCATTTTTTTAAATTTTAAAAATGTTTTTGCCTGGAGCCACGCCCACGAAGCCTTGAGCAAGTGGACTCCATGGAGATTTTTTTTTATTGCAGAAAACAAGGCGCCTACAAGCTTTTGTTTCTTCCTGAATGTGACACAAGTTCCTTGGCCATTCCCTCCTGTATTGTTTTACTTACCTGGTTGTTGACCTGCCAATAACTGGCCTTCCATGGTAAGGAGCTCTGCTTCTGTGCGGAGACTTTAAATTGAACAATTTCTATCACAAGGAACGAAACTTCTGAAACCTGCCACCTTCACTAAATAGAGGATTAAATAGAGCTTTAAAAGTGAGTTCCCATTGATTAGTTAAAGGATTTATTTGGGGCATACTTAAAAGTCACCTTTGACAGAAGTGTCAGTATATTCTGTTGAACTTAGGCACACCCAACGGATGCTAATCTGAAGCTTGGTTTCTTAAAAAGAAGAGTTTCCATTTGTTGGGAACTGAAGAAAAACACATTTCTCATCTGCAAAGTCACACCTTGCCCCCGGGCAGGTCTTCTTTGGAGTGAAATGTATTTCTGAAAAGCTAACAGCTGTTTGAATTGATTTAGCTCAGTAGGAAAGCTGTTGGTATTCTGTGCAGTTGCTTAGTACTGCGGTGTTTTGTGAGGCTTAGTTCTTCAGATAATTTTCTGGCAAAAGTAGGTTTCAGCTTTTATATAGCTGCAGTGAACCAACCATTTATTAATACTTTCAACTTGAGCACTATTCATTTGAAGACAACAATGTTCATGAATTTTATTTTGGTTACGCTATCTGTATGTATGTATCACAATCAACCACTTTTCCTCCATTGGCAAATCAGGTGGCAGTTTCCTGGGGATTTAAAACCAATTTGGAATTTGAATAAGCCTATTTTTCCCCCTTATGCTGCCAAATTGGTCACATCGACTTAGTATTAGACATACCCATCTAACTAGCACTCTGTTTTTGATAGACACAAAATTTAGAAAATTAGATTAACAAATAGGGAAGATCTATGATCACCTCACCCCACTCTAACCAGGGCAGTACCCTCTTGTCTGTTTCACCAATAATGTGCTGCTATACTAGAAATAACTTAGTAGGCAGGCAGCGCATGCTCTTAAATCTAGGAATCACACAAACCCTGCCTTTCTTGGCCATTGCCTGCATTTCCATGTTATTCTTCCTGTGCAGCAGTCTGGGTGACACCACATGCTGCTTGCTTTTATGCCCTCTTTGAATTTTTGTGAAATTAAGATAATGGTGGTGGGGAGGGTGGGGGCGTGTTTCTGGACAACTTCATTTTACTCTGAAGTTTTTCTTAATGAAAACTCAAAGTTCAGTTGATTTCTTCTCAATGTTTGAAAACATTCAGTGCTTCCGTCACCTGAATTTCATAAATAAGCAAACATTTTCAGTTTCTAGGACATGTTATAGAGACTAGCTGGTGCTAAACTGACTTGTTTTGTACTATTTGTATATATTTTTTTCTGGTTTATTTCTTCTCCAAAATTTCCTACTTGTTTCTAAAATATTATTTGAATTTGAAGACATTAATATATTGACCCTAATTAAGGAAATGCCAATGAAAAAGATGAGTAAATGGATGAGAAGGACACTTTCAAGTTACAGCTATAGGAGTTGGTACTTGATTAAGTGGGCACCAAAGAGGTTAGGAGAACTCCAAAATGGTGCTCTGGATTCTGAGAAAATGAGTTGGAATTGTGACCTTTCTTGAAATAGGGAATACCAGAGGAAGAACTGAATACAGTCACTATTTCTCATCATTTTAGCACCCAATACATCTTTTATTGTTTCTTCCTTCTCTTTTCAGGTCCTCTTTTCCTCATATCAACCTGTTTTGCCAGGGAAGTTCTTTACTTTTCATCAATTCTCCACACCAGACCTAGTTTTTGTACCACTCCAGAATAGCTTGTGCCATACTTGGGTTTCTAGAACCAGGTCGCTGCTGCTGCTGCTGCTGTAATTGTAAAGAACTGAGAAGCCCTGCACAGAAATGCAACCTGCTCACTGGTTGTACAGACCCACAAGGACGTCAGCTTCTCCACCATTTTCCTTGAGCAAACAGATAGAAAGAGGAGTAATACCTGCCTTGATAAGATGACTTTAACAAATGGAAGCCAGGGGACAGAGAGCCAGCAGATAAAATTTTCCCCAAGTCAGTCTGTGCTGAGGGCAGTAGTTTGCATTGCTCCTCTGGAGACAACTGCAAGTTGTCAACTGTCCAGCTTAGAAGGTTTTCTTACCACTTGTTCTTTTTTCTTTCCTGTTTCTCTTCCTTTTCCCCTTAACCCCTTCTCTGGGATTTTATTCTCCAGTAAAGTATAAGGACATATGCTTTTGCTTCGGCCTTATGTTCTAGGGAAACTAGCCTAGGATACTCTCAAATTTGTACCTTTCTTTTACTCCTAAGTCCCAATGCCATACGTCCAACTGCCTGCTTGGTTTCTCCACTTGGACCTCCAGCTGCAACTCAAACCAACAAGTCCAAAACACTCCCATTCCTACAGGTCCATAACATCCTTTTCACAGTGTTCCCATCTTAATAAATTATATCTTTAAATACCTAATTGTTTAAGTCTGGAGGCTGAGAGTCATTGTTTTGTCCTTCTCTTAACTCCCACATATACTCAGTCCTTAATTACTATTAATTATATTTCTTAAATATCTCTGTAGTCTGTCCTTTGTTTTCATCTCTACTGCTGCCACAGTAGTTCCAGCCCCACCAGGCTTTGCCTAGACTATTGCAATAGTTTCTGAATTAATGTCTCTGAATCCATGTTTGTCCCCTTCAATTTATTCTCTAAATAAAAGCCCCCCCCCCCCGTGCTTTCATAAATGCAAATCAGGTCATCTCCTATGTACAAGCCTTCTTTGGCTTCCTATTGCTTCTCATTGCCTTAGAAGAAAACCTTAAATCCTTATGATGGTGAACGAGGCTCCGCATATATTCTCAGTCTAATTTGATACTCCTCTCCTTCTTATTCTCTATGTTCCACTCACACCAAACTTCTTACAATTCCTCAGCCAGATATGTTATTTCTGACCTTAGTACCTTCACATTTTCTGATCCTTCATCCTGGATGACCTGGTTTAATGGAGTGAATTTGATGGGCTTAATATATCTCCTCTTCTTCCCTTATAGTTTCACACGTGGTCCTCTCAAAGCAATCTGTTTAGTCAAAGAAGATGACTTCTAAGGATATAATAGAACCATTCTGTAGTCACTAAGATATAGTTTATATAAGTCCATACAAGAACCTTAGTGATGCAGAGTGAAGCAATCTGCTGGATGGTTAGAACTTTAGTGGGATGGGGAAAATTGAAAGGGAGCAGATACAGTTGAATATAGGGAAGCAAGAATTCTATTTGGTACATTTCAAGTTGAGAAGCCAATTCTACAGACATCCAAGGAAAGATGTGTAAGCAGTTAGGTAACTGAGTCAGACATTCATAAAAAGATGAGAGCTAAAAGTACAAATTAGGGAATTATTGGCTTATAAAATTGGCCTTTGAAGCCATAGGATTCGATGTTTCCACTTGGAACACATGTGTAGTTAGAGAAAAGTCTGAGGATTAAGCCCTAAAGAGGGCATGACAGTACTTAGAAGTCAGGAAGAGAAGAATAATCCAGGAAAGGATACAGGAAGGAGTGGCCAGTGAAGTGGGAAGTAAACAAACCAACAAAAATTGTCCTGGACAGGAAGTGAAAAAAATTTTGAGGAGGATAGAGTGATCCACTGTGTCAGGTATAGTTGATGGATTCAGTGAGGGCAGGAATGAGAACTGATCCTTAGATTTTTAAACTGAAGGTCACTGGTGACTATGAAAAGAGAAATTTTAGTGGAGTGATCAGGTGAAGCACAATTGGAGAGTGTCCACGAGGTAATGAAAAGGGAAGAATTGGAGACAGAAAGACTAGAAAACTCTTCAAAAAGTTTTCATCCAGAGAGGTTCAGAGAACTAGGTGGTAGCTGAAAGGAAAAATAGGATTAAGAGGGGGTTTTATTTCACAGTTTCAAAAGCTGAAATATAATTTACATATGACATGTACAGATCTTAAATGTACATAGTTCTGACAAATGCACATACTCATGTGGCGCAAACTTTTATCATGATATAGAACATTCCTTTCACCTCAGGGTGTCCCCCTGTGCCCATTGTAGTCAATTATATCTATCATCCCACTCACCCTCATCCACTCCATATAAAGCCACCCTTGTTCTGATTTCTCTCATCATAGAATACTTTTGCCTGGAATCAAAGGTATGTCCTATTTGGTGTCTCACCTATTTCATTCAGCATAACATTTTTGAGATTCATCCATGTTGCTATATGTCTTGGTAGTTTATTTTTAATTATTGAGTAGTATTCTACTTGATGACTATATCACATATTATTTCTTCATTCTCCCCTTGCTATTTCTAAATGCTTTCATTTAATTGGGATTTTCTATAATCCAAAGAAGCCTATTCTGGTCGGGCATGGTGGCTCACACCTATAATCTTAGCACTTTGGAAGGCTGAGGCAAGGGGATCACTTGAGTCCAGGTTCAAAGTTGCAGTGAGCTATGATCACACCACTGCACTCTAGTCTGGGAGACAGAATGAGACTTTCTCAAAAAAAAAAAAAAAAGTAGAAGAAGAAGCCTATTCCATTTCTCTAATAGCTCTGACTGGTAACTACTTCAATCTTATATATAGCAACAAAATCCTTCTCCCTGTAACTTCAAACCACTCATCCTAGTTATATGCCCTAGACTTGAATGGAAAAAAAATTATTTTTCTCAAGTTTTATCATCCAGTATAAGTTTCCCTAGTTCTTTCAAATATTTTTGATATGGCATGATTTTTTGACTTCTCAAATTACTCTGGTCTTGCTCCTGAGAATGAGATGATTTATGTCCCTTGAAATAGTAGTTCTTCAGACAAATAAATGAATAAAAAATAATCAATCCAGATGTAGTTTGATCAATACAAAGAATGGAACTTATCACCACTTATTCTACCTATTATGCAGTATTAATGTAACCTAAGATCACATCAGATTTTTCTGTCACATAGCTCCTTTAAAATTTTGAACTTATTTTCAATTGTTATATTTGAATATATGTTTTTCTTAAGTCATGGCTCCCAAGTTTTTAATCTTTAAGACAGTTTTCTGAAGTAAATAGCAAGCCTTTCCATTTATTACCCCTTCAAGTTTTATTTAACTAGATCTAGCACATTGTTCCAATGTGTTGAGTTCTTTTGGGAATCCTAATTATTTCATACAATGTATTTTCTGTTTCATTCAGTGTCATATCATCTTATATGTAATCAGAACATCAGGAATATAATTATTATAATTATTGATAAAAATATTGCATAGGCTTAGTGCTACTAGAAATAAACCCTGTAGAAGCACTTAAATATTTCTCTCAAGATTGACTTAAATGCCTATTAAGACTTTGTTTATTGTTTTCAAGGAATTTGAAATTCAGATATTTATACTATTACTCAGCCTGTGTACATTCCTTTTGCCACAAGAATGTAATGAAAGATGATGCCTTTTCGATATCCAGATTTCTAAGGTGTTCCTCTGCTCTACCTTTTCAGCATCCTTGGAAAACAAGGAAATAAAAACTTTCTGGAATCACTTTTTTTTAGAGGCAACAAACTGACTTGTATCAATCATAAGTTTCTTATTCTAAATGCAAAAATGTTTTTTTAACATAATTCTTTCTCGAATCTTTCCAGGTAACATGGTATATAAATGGTGTCATATTGTAATATTGTAATGAAAAGAATGCATAGGCTTTGGATAAAGACAAACCTGATTTCAAATTTCAGCTGTACGATCTTGAGCAAATCATTCAGGTTTATTAAACTCTAGAATTAGGATAATAGTTTCTGCCTCCCATGCTTCTCTCAGGATTAACTAAAATAGTGGGAATGCAGAGTAAGCATTTGATACATTTATAGTGTTATCTGGTGTCTTTCATTAACACTTCTGCTGTGCACATAGGGCAGAGACCACCGAGGGGAAATATAATCTGAGTCTTCTCAGTACTTCGTATTTGGATTTATTTGGAACACAAGACCTAAAACTTTTGAAAGCAATTTCCTATGGTCTATCACTTTCACTTATTTTGACCTTCAGTTTCCTTGTACCAATATTTGATATATGTTTTTCAAATTTGTTTGTTCTCAATAAGACCATGCTGTCTTCTAGTGATTATTATTTCCTTTTCTATGTGCCATGAATCAAATTTTAATAATTGCTTTTTAGGATCTATTTCAGGCAACATACCAACTTGCCTTCAGTGACAGGCAGGGTGGAGGATGAAGAAGACATTATCACATACCCATTTAGTGCACCCTTTCAAAATACAAAATCCACATGCATTTTTTATTTCATTAGGGTACCCAGGAATTCTGTGTTAATCCAAAGTAGCTCGAGGGCACATTGTTTGTTTATTTGTGACAATGGCTGAGGCCCTTGCAAGCACAAGTCTAGGACTATAATCTTCACCCATTGGCCCATGGGTGAAATGGACTCATGCCTTTACTATGATTTATAGTCGACCTTTCTGTGTTCAGACAGGAGCCTCGATGAACTTGAATTGCAGACATGTAACCTTATGGACGTGGCTAGTGTTCTACCAGATTAGATGGTTGCTTCACATGAAAAGACTCATTGTGGCAGTTCACTTAAATGCTTTATCTTGTATATCACAACAGATTACTGTTTTACCCTCCTCCCCCACCTCACAAACACAAATGGTGGAATGATAGTTAATGTAGTCATCATTTAGGCTATAAGTCCAAACCATAGCATTTATAATAGAGCCAACTCGCTTGTGGATTATACATTCCAAATAAAGGAAATCAATAAAACAAATGGTGTCTTGGCTTTCATTCAGTAAAGTAAGCTTTTCAGGGATTTTAGAGGCTCTTTTTCTTGATAAGCATTCCTTTATAATATGTTCCATAGCAAATTAAATTACATAGTGAAGCATCTATTCCTCATGCAAATCACTATTAAGGTGATGAGGTTTTCAGCGAAGCTCTGCTGCTGCACATCAAATACTTATATATTTGCACAAGGTTAAGTTTTTATAGCACTCTTAGTATGAAATTTAAGATGAGATTTTCCACTTTAGTGGAAATGTTGTATACTTTAACTTGATAATTTGTTAAGATAAAGAAAGATGGGATCAAGTGTTTTGAGGAGAAAACTGAACCTTTAGAATTCAAGGTAATGCAGATTCCTTCTTAGTAAGTGACAGTGTAATGACTCAGTCTCTTACAGATATTAATGACATATTCTATACTGCACTATAATGAATGAATTAATCACCAAATATTAAATGTCATGATGCATTAAAAAAAGAAAATCTAGTCCAGATGCAGCAGCTCACGGCCGTAATCCTAGCACTTTGGGAAGCTGAAGCGGGAGGACTTCTTGAGGCTAGGAGTTCAAGATCAGACTGAGCAAGATACAAAATACTGGCTTTGTTGAAATCATGTATGTAATATTCTATTATAGCTTTTGAATGCAGTTAGGCTAAATGTGTTGCATGAGAATAGATTTTAAGTATAAAATATCCCCAAAATAGAGAAATACTAAATTCAGTGAAGGACCATTTGGAGATAGGTAGATTCTAGATTTTCAATCATGAAAAAATTTAAGCCATGAAATAGACGTATTTATTCAAAAATTAGTTAAAAAGGAAAAAAAGAATAAAATAGTGCAATTTACCATAATTAGGTAAATAAGGTGTTTTTTGTACTTAGCCAACAGTTAGTAAGATAGTCAATTTAATAAATGATTTCAAATTAGGAAAAAAAAAAAAAACCTCCCTTGCAATGGCTCATTCAAGAAATATGTTCTTTTTCTCTTTCTCTGTTGCTCTGAGTATACCATCCTGAAGCCTCTATGACACTCACATCCTCTGATCTTTGCAGACACAGTACAGAATGATTTGTCTCCTTTAAAAGGGTCTTCTCTATGAGACCCTTTTGTAGCCTTTTAGAAAGAAGCAGCCATGTAAGTTGATAAGTGGTAACAATACAGAAGAGATTGGATGAAAGCAGACTCTGGGTCCTATTTAGATCTTTTATTTTAGTGAGTAGTTACCCTGTTTAGGTTTTGCATGCAGCTCTTGGCCTACTTTTATGGGCTGTGGTTCGACATTTTATTTTCAGAGCCTTTGTGGTGTTATTTTGGTCTGCTTGGTTACCTGGTGCTGCTGGGGCTTTCATTGGTCCCTGTGGTGTTGCCTGAGGGGGAGGAAGGAGTGCCCCAGGCCAGGTTTCCTGGTGCCTCTGGCTGGTGGGAGGGAGTCTCTGGAGCGTGGGGATAAAACGTGCTTTCCATGTTGGGTCTCTTGCTGTTGATAGGATCCTCTTTACTGGTGCCACATGGCCACCTAGTATCTCTAAGTCAGGGAAAGTTTTCTCTGGCCAAGGAGGATAATGAGGCTTCCTGGGCCAACCTGCTGGCTGTGCCAGGATCCCTCCTCTTGCCATTGCTACCTGGCAGACCAGCCTCTCTGGCTGGGGATGAAGTAGTCTTAGGCTCATGGGGGAAGGATAGCACTGCCCGTGACAACTTCTTGTCATCAGAGCCCCTGATGAACTCTTGTTGCTGGTTCTGCCAGGCTTGCTAGATGTTTTCACCAGGATCCTGCTCCAGCCAGAAGAACAAGCTTACCTGGTCTACCTTCTTTTGTTAGGTTGGGAGTCAAGAAACACCAGGCCTAGACAGCCTTCTTTTGTGGGTGAGGGGGCAGAAGATAATCTGTTGCTGTTTTTCCTCCAGTCCTGCTGTCCCTAATGAGGTCTTTGTCTTTCTGCTTTCCAGACTTCTTCTTTGATTGTGTCTTGCATTCTTTTCCTGGTTTATAGCTATAGTTAGCAGGGTAGAATGGGGAGAAATGATCCTATGCCATGTTGCGTGGACTGACAGTTCACCATAATTACTTTTTGAATGAGATAATTTTATGTCCATATAAAATTACATGAATTTTAGCATATGTGAATTTTTAAAATAAAAACTCTTGCTAAAGATAAGAAGGAATTCTAATATAGACAATTCTAATAGAGAAAATTATTTTTAGAATTTTCTCAATTCTATTAGAGAAAACTCTATTTTCTTATTTCTGTGTCTAATCAGGCTCTTGACACTTTGAGTATTCTAAGATCCATCATTTAAAATTGATTAAAACTGTCAATATTTAGACAATAGTGATGCTTGTTGTTTGTGCATGACCGCATCCTTTTGTGATACCAGATTAAACAGAAAAAATGAACCTAAGTACTACAGATTAATCATCTAGACAGTTGTCTTAAATTTTCACACATCTAATTCTATCTTGGATTCCTTCATTCATTCTTTACTCAGACCAAAATGCATATATATTTTATTATATAGAATTCTTATCAAGGGAAAAGTCACCTGGGAAAACTTTGAAAAGGAAGACAATTGTATTATTTTTGTTGTTAAGCAGGAAGAGATGATACTATTTTTAGTTTTTCTCATTATATACTTTGTCTTTTAACTTTCACTTGGATCACAGGAGTACAGCAGGTATTATCAAAGCTCATATGAATCAACTGAGCAACAGAAGTATAATGTAGGACTTTGCAACAAGACAAAATGAAAATGATGAGGTGAACATGACTTGTGACATGACTTACGACTTTGTGACAAGGGGAAAATATTAGCATGTTTTCATTGAGCAATTTTCTCCCATGTTTTCATCCTTTCACTATTTGAGGTTTTCCTGTAATCACTGTTTCTGCTCTCTACTTGTCATTATTTTTACAGCATTTCTGCATTTGTATAATAGGAGTGTGGGTGTGGTTATAGGGAAGGGTCTATATCTCAAAATCTGTAGCCTATGGCAAAGCAGGTCACCAGGGCCTACTGGATGGTTTCTTCTTCAAACACTATAGAGTGTCTTTTATATAAAAATAAAATTGAAACAGATTAAAATATTATTTATAATACTTATGATACATAAAGCAATTTTCTGGCCAATAGTCATGATATCAAATGAAGTACAGTGGACAGAAATGGTGTGAACCATATACCAATATTAAATGGTATATAAAATACAGTGAGTACATCCAATTGTAAGTGACTTACAGAGGATGTGGTTGATACTTTTTTCTAATGGTTGAAAATGTAGGAATATACAACAAATACCAACAATGATTATAGTCTGTGAAGGACCTGTAAATAGTTGTATCACACAGAGGTTTCACACATGTAATTCTTTTTTTGTTGTTGTTGTTGTTGTTGTTTCAAAGGTAATTTTAATAGTTTTCTTGTGAATCAGTTCCAAATATATTAGAGATCAACCATCATTTTCTTAAACTTTGTAACCTGCAGTCAAATATATGGGTTATATATCATACAAACATTTCCCTCTAGCAATTACCTTCCATTGGAAAGTGCCTCTCCTTAAAATAAAGAATAAAGACTCACCTTCCAGGTACTGCGTTACACACATGTAATTCTTTAAAATATGTGTGAACCTATTTTCAAGGAAATCTCAGATTATTAAAATTTAGGAATGACAATAGAAAGGAAATAAAATAATTATGAATATTATACATATGTAACTTGTGGTTCTGTGAAAAATAATTTTGTTTGAATTGCCTGCCTCTTAGTTTGGCAAGAATAAACTGGCCTATCTGAGCCTTTTGAAAAATGAAGCAAAGTACTAATCATTCACATCTTCACAAGCACTTTGGTGCTCTTCATTGTCATGCAAGAATGTAAACAGACTTTATTTTTTAAATTCTACTTATTGTAAATTAGTAGAAGAAATGATACTGACTTTCGTGGCCTTAGAACATAGTGGATGCTGGAGGCTCTCCCAGACAATCAGAAAGATAGAGCTTGGGGAGTTTATGGAGAAAGAGCCAGAGGAATATTTATTAACATTCCTTGGGAACTTATAAGCTTTATTGCTGGTCTGAGAACCTGTTAGCATATTCCCAGAGATATCTGACCCTTATTCTCATTCTGAAACTCTATGTTCAGGAAAGTGCCAGGCCCAGGGTGTGTTATCCTGGGGAGGTTGAGTGTGATAAATGAGGACTGGTTCGTGCTGATCCATGGCACTGTGTGCAGGAACACTGAGTAACACCAAGATTAATGGGATGCACTTGGCTCAGATGAAGCAGTCCCTGCTGTATATCCAGTCTGGCCCACACGCAGATTGCTGGAGACTTAAAAATGTAAGACTGGGCTTGAATGGGTCAATGGAACTTCCAAAAGTCTGATTGACCCTTGCTCAGAGGCTATAATCTATAACCACATTGCTTCTAAGCCTTTTGGCTAAGATCAAGTGTAGTATAACCACGTACACCCTGGTGAGGATTGGGATGCAGAGTTTAAATCTTCATTGTCTGCCCTGAATTCCTTAAGTAAGTCTAATTTGCTCAATTTAACAAAGAGAGGTCCCTATCTGCTCTCTCTGACAACCAGTGCTTTCCACTGACATATGACAATACAGTGATGCTTTAGTAAGTCATACTTCATGTCTCAGTTTTTTTCATGCCTCTCTAACAGAATACCTGAGACTGGCTATTTATGAAAAACAGAAATTTATTTCTCACAGTTATGGGGTGGGGAAGCCCAAGATCAAGGTACCAGAGGGTTTGTTGTCTAATGAGCACTACTTTCTGCTTTCAAGATGGTGCCTTGATGCTGCATCTTTCTGAGGGGAGGAACACTACCGAGTCCTCACATGGCAGAGGACATAGAAGGGCAAAACGGGTGAACTCCCTCTGTCAAGCCCTTTCATAAGGGCACCTAATCCCATTCATGAAAGTGGAACCCTAATGACTGAATCATTTCCTAAAGGCCATACTTCCCAATACTGTTACATTGGGGAGTAAATTTCAAAATGAATTTTTGGAGGGGACAAAAACATTCAAACCATAACACTCCATGTTCTAGAAAAAACTGCAAGTATTCCACTCTTTTGTACTTATTTTAAGTTATTTGACAATGGATCCAACTCTGCTTGGTGTTAGATCATGATGAGACTGAGAATAAGTGATTGACAGCCCTTTGAGCTAGCAATTAGCAGCACAATACTCAAAAGGCTAGAAAAGCAAAGTAAGACCATACTTTAATTAAAGGATGATTAAAATTATTATATACTTCTGAGATAATTATTACAAAAAAGAGTTCTTGCTTGTCATATGTTTAAATGAATAAAATTGTTAAAATATATGGCATGAAAATATGCCTAAATATTTCTAGTTTTAAAATAAAATGTTATTTTAACTTCAGTTATTTAAGAAACTACTTAGGAAATTTAAATTTTACTACATAAGTATGTAAGTCTCAAAGCAATTGGAAAAAATAACTTAGATAATTTAAAATTTAGTTTTTGCTAATTTTCATTGCCAAAAATATATAAAAACAAATACTTAAAGAGCTAAAAAGATGTACAGTTATTCACTGCATAAAGACATTTCCACCAATGATGGACTGCATGTACAACTATGGTCCCATAAGATTATAATGCTATAGTTTTACTATTCCTTTTCTATATTTAGATACATAAATATTTACCCTGTGTTACAATTTTCTACAGTATTCAGTGTAGTAACATGCTCTATAGGTTTGTAGCCTAGGAACAATAGGCTATACCATATAGCCTAGGTGTATAGTAGTCTATACATTTAGATTTGGGTAAGTACACTCTATGATGTTTGCATAATGACAAAGTCACTTAACTGCATTTCTCAGAACATATCCCTGTTGTTAAGCAACATATGACCGTATTTACTTAATCAATAATCTTTTAAAATTTTTAAATGAATTATGACTTTTTCTCTTAAATGTTAGCTTCCAAATTGGTGAAATTAGCTATGGCCCATACTAATTCCATTTGACTAAAGTTCTGCTGCACAATCATTCAAAATATCTAATTAGATTTAGAAGAAAAACAAGATAACTTTCCCTGAAAACTCCACAAGTCTTGGCAGGGAGTAATACTCAAAGACAGTGATTTTAAGTGCTCTGATTGAACTTACATTTAATTTAATAACATTAAAATGTCATATGCAGTAATCCCTATCTTGTGGTGACAGCATACATTCTTCATAATCTCAAGCTGAAATAATGAATCTCATATTTTGAGATTTATGACATATATCTCAGAGTATATATCAGACCTTTTAAGTCCTCACCTAATTATTCATTAATTGTATTTAGTGTTATCTTTTTGCCAAATACTTTCTAAATCAATCAGAAGAATTGTGAAGAACCCCAAGGGTGAAATAACAACAGTTAATATTTATTGACCACTTTCCAACCCAGTTCCAAGTGCTTTACATGAATTGTCTCTTGGTTATTGCTTTCTCTGTATATCACTGGGTGGCTGGTGATATACAGCGCCTCAGAATCTCTGGGGACAGTCAAATGTTGACTCTCTCATGGAGCATATGAGGGAGTTCTTTAGAGGATATTGATTAAGGTGGAGACAGTGGTTATGGAGATAGAGTGTTTCTTACACTTTTGTCTCAACACCATTCCACCTTCCTGCCCAACTTCTTGCTGTTGGAGCTCCTTGCCCATTGGCACTTAGATGAGGTACCAACAGGTTGGCTCACATCCAGATAGTGGTGTAGAGTTTCTACTAAAGCAGTGGATTTACTTCTCTGGAAAGTCTACTGCTTTAGTAGAAATTCCACACAGGAATGACATGCCAGCGCCATCTTCTTGAGGGGCTCTCAGTCTCTGTGAGTGATTCTCCTGGATTCAGCCTTAGCTTGGAGGTTGGAAGACCCATTATATATCTTGCTATATTGGGGACTCATAGCTCTGACAGTTCCCTCTTCTCTCCCAATCTCTAGGTTAAACGGATATAGAATTATGTGTATGTGCATGTGTGTGTGTGTGGTGGGCTTGGGATATGCATATTATAGCAGGATAATTCATGTTTGAGCTTCTCTTTAAAAGAGGAAGTGCTTGCGACTCCTTGTCCCCAGCTATGAGCCCTAGTCCTCAATTCCATAATTTCATGGCAACAGGAAAAGTCCTGCTCTTTGTATACTAGTATATGGCTAAACTAGCAAGCTCATGAAGAGGAACACGTGAGAGATATGACAAGTTAGGTTAAGTTAGATCATAATCAAGTGTTGAAACTAACCCAGGAGACTTATATATCATACGTGACTGGAAGAATAATATAATCTCTGTAAATTAATTGGGGTTACTTCAATGTTAAACTCTAAAATATGGGTGTTTTGCCATTTTTTGTGATGGTAATATCAAAAGAGTTATTTCTGTCTTGTTCTGAAGTAGATATGGCTTTCCAATATAATGCTAGATCTGAAAATATCATGTGTCCTTCCATGTAGGTGATATGTATGTGATATCTCTAAATGCTATAGGTGTAGGAGTTCAGATACACAACTAGTTTATTGAAGAACTGTTACTGACCTTAGAAGTTGTGTTTCCCAAAGTTATTTAGGTAATTAGAAAATGTAGTATTTAGGAGAATATCCAATTGGTGATGAACATGATGAATCACTGCATTCTTATGAGTACAATACACATTGAGATAAATTAGTTTGATCTCACCAGATATCAGAATCAAGTTAGAGGACCTTATGCTTGTTTGTTTGTTTGTTTGTTTTTAATCAGATGGGCCATGTAGTTTTAAAAGGCAACTCTCTAATGATAACTAAAATTAGAATGGGTTCTCTGAACTTGCTTATTTCCAAATCATATTTTCCAGGTAGCTGGAAGGAAAGGATCAGAGGCTTTATGCATGAGGGAATTTGGTTTTAAATATAAAAAGCCTGCTTCTTTATAGCAGATAATGTCTTGAAAGATGGTTACACAAGCAGATAATGTCTTTAAGGATGGTTACACAATCAGGCTCTGCATTTGCGGACCAGCCTGCAATGTTTCCAGCTGAGACATGAAACCATGGCAGAATCTCATCTATAGTTTGAGAATACCTTGCTTTGCCTATTGATCTCTTGTCATTCTGAAATCATGCCTTAGTAATTCTGCCAGATTTTTTTTTTTTTTTTAGTCTGGCTTGTCTATAATTCTTGTAAGGGGGGAACTATGAAATTCCTGGTTCAGTTCTTTATAAATATCTAACCTCATAAATTAAACAAATCAGATGTAAAATAACATGGAATATTAAAGGAATATGAAAATGACAGTCTAATTGCAGTTTAATGTGTTCCTTGGAGCCAAGACAGAACTAAAATATACTTTTTCTTAGAAAAATAGTATGTCAAACATATACATCATTAGTGGTCAATTTTAAATCTCATCCTTTTTTTATGAAAATACAAACATTCAAATTGACATCCAGGTGGAAGCTCTCCAGTCTTCTCTCTCATATCTTCCTTCAGTTTTCCCCACAGTGAAGGGAAGGTTAATCTGACTGGTGTGTGACAACTTGTGGTAGGGCCTGAGCCTTTGCATTGAAAGGAGGAGGCCTGGGTAGCTCATGCCTCAGCTCATGTTCTCCTCCTTGTCCTCTTGCCACATGGGAGAAATGGCATGTTCTACATATGAAATTTTCTAGATTTGAATAGATGAATACAGCTATTCTACTTCTCCTTTGTCTTTTCTAAGATAATTTCTTTCCACTGTTTTTGTTTTTGGTTCTAAGTCTTGTATAATATTGGTTGCCTTATCTACACATGTTCATATTTATAAATTTCTCTTTAGAAACACTTGATGAGAATCTGACACAGTATTTTATATTTGGTCTTAGCCATGGAAGAGAGCCAAGGAACTCTTAGTTTTTAATACAGAATTAGGAAAAAACTCTAATAGATAAAGACTAAGATTATGTAAATTTTGTACCTGCTAGACAACACTGTTCATTTACATAAAATGTATCAACTGAAAGCAACATATCTGATGCCTTAGTCCATTCACTGTTATAACAAAATATCTTAGATTGCATAATTTATAAACAATAGAAATTTATCACTCACAGTTCTGCAGACTGAGAAGTTCAAGATCAAGGCACCAGAAGATTCAATGTCTGGTGAACTGTGTCCTCATATGATGGAAGACATAAGGAAGGACCCTTCAACCTCTTTTATAAGGGCACTAATCTCATTCACTATCATGGAACTCTCATGACTTAATCACCTTTCAAAAGGCCCCACCTCTTCACACTAACGCATTGGATATTAGGTTCCAACATATGAACTTTGGGAAGACATCAAAATTCAGACCATAGCATCTTATTAACCAATTCTCCTTCATTCTCTTTGTCTCTAATTGGGCATTAGCATCAGGATCATTTGTGTGTTATTTTTGGGGTTCTTCTGCTTTTCCATTACTTGACAATATGTGTTCTTTTTTAGTTTTATGGAAACTTTATTCTACTTTATGATTTCTTAGTGTTACTGACAGCTCCTTTTAGATAAAACCTGTAAATTACTCCTGTAATCTGAGACTCTTCCTGGAGACAGAAACTTGAACTCATTCAATATAGTCATGTGTTTTCTGAAATTTTTCTCACCTGCTTGGATTTCAATTCTCTTTTTATACTTTTTGTTCTACCCTTCAGCTTCAAAATCATTCTTTCTAGAGAAGACACATACAAGCTGTTTGTTCAGTGGTTCTGTTTTTTCCAAATTCCTTTACATTATTCCTTTTTTTGTTTTGTTTTATTGTTGCAAGCACAGCTAAAATGCCTTGCTGTGGCCTTTAGAATTTCTGGATTTCTGAGAATTAATTTTTCCTTTATGACCCTCTTTTCATGCATTTATGTTATGATCTTGTATTCCTCTTTGAAAAGTCATCTTTGACTTTTAAATATATAACTAATTCAGGTTTACTCTGAGAAGAAAGAAGGCACCATTGAATATTTTTTAGCATAGGGGTGGGTGTGATCAAGGTGGTCCTCTAGAAAGATGAGTCTCACACGAGTCTTACATGTGTGAGGCATCCATGTATCTTGCCGGGCAATTAACTAACTTATGGGGAAAACTATGATTTATGTTCATGTTCATTTTTACCACACTTCCAGAATCTCTATAGAAGGTTGAGAGGGAGTAGACAGGTTTTTGTAATGCAGCCTTTAATTAGACATAGTAGCCATCAAAGAACAGATTTAGTTTTAATAAGCACTTGACAAAACTCTACTAAAAAACTAATGTGAGGGAATCTAATCAATCAGATGTCCATGGAAATGGAGACCAGGTGTCTGTAAAGGAGCCTATCTTCATCCTTCTATCCCAAAATAAACTAGACTCTAAATCTAGTCTGTTTTAATTATTAAGTTATCATTAAAGAAAAGAAAATCAGAAAATCAAAGGCTTCAGACCAGGCTTAATCAGAGTCACTTTTAATTGTGAGAGATTTTCTAAGGCAGCATAAAATTTTCTTTGAAAGAGTTGACAGCAGTCTATACATATATATTATCAACAATTCTCTACATTTCTAGATTTGGATATGAAAAGAAAGTTGTCAAATGCTGTTCTAGAATATATTTTTCTTTTTCTTTCTCTGAAGATGTTGTTCTTCATCTCTAGTTGCCTGTGTAATTAGAGATGATTAATATCAAACACTGACCATTTTAGTAAATCAATACAGTCTTGTTGACTGATACATAAATGATGAGTGGCTTTTAAATTTAATGTGTAGGAATATTCTATCACTAAGGATGCCCAATGCAAATAAATAAAAATATTTTGCTTTAGCTTAATGTTAGTTTTTTGTGTGTGGATGTTATCCAATTTCAATTTATATTAAATGACAAAAAGAACACTGAAAAATTCGTTTATTTTTTCACTCAAAACTATTTTTTTAAAATCTACTCTATATACTAAGAATTTTACTAATACTGAAGATAAAATGGTTAACAAAAAATGGTTAACAATTGTCCTAATATTTTGCGGTTTATAGTATACCAGGGAACAAATAGATAGTTATAATAAAGTATGACAAGTTATCTAGTAGATCAGCAAATCAGAAAAGCACCTAGCCCATGCTTAGGCTGTTAGGAAAAGATATCCTAAATAAGCAATACCATTCTGATTCCTTAAGGAGAGATAGAAGGTAGAAAGGTAAAGAAGAGATTTGATGGCATTCACCATGTGTGCATCAATGGAGGGTTTGAAATTGACATTATCAGATTTGCATTTTACAATTTTCATCTTTGTTGAATGATAGGGAATAGTTTGGGTGATGCTAGTGAAAATTAAAAAAGAGACAGTGGGACTGGTCATGAGGTACTGCAGTAATCCATGAAAGAAGATGATGACCCTAATTAAGGAAATGCCAATGAAAAAGATGAGTAAATGGATGTGAAGGACACTTTCAAGTTAGAGCTATGGGACTTGGTACTTGATTAAGTGAGGGCACCAAAGAGGTTAGCAGAACTCCAAAATGGTGCTCTGGATTCTGAGAAAATGGGTTGGAATTGTGACCTTTCTTGAAATAGGGAATACCAGAGGAAGAACTGAATACAATCACTATTTCAGACTTCTTCTTTTATGTCCCCTGCCTCACTTCTTCCCCCTTCCTGTTTCCTTTCCTTGTTTTCCCTCCCCTTCTCCCTTCTCTTTCTTCTTCCCTCTCTCCATCTTTGAAAAGCTTGAATCTTTAGTTTAAACTCTCTAATCCCTTGAAGTCATTGTCTTCTATGAAGACCAAAATTATTTTGACAAGAAAACGTCACTTTAACTTCTGGACTTAGGGCGAATCTCTGGTAAAAATAACTACAGCCTATCACCTTGCCAAGTTACTGCAAATATCCTTAAGTGCTTAATCAAAGGAGACAGAATATTGATGTGTTTAAGGACATTTGCTAAGAGTATTTCTTGACCTTATTTAAAGATTGAAGATGGAGCTAGGCAAATTATTCCGTGCAAAATAAAATAAAAGAAACTGAGGAAAATGTATCCATGGGAAATTATATGCAGCCATATAAATATAATTTTTATGGATTTTACCTTGAGTACTCACAATTCAGAAAAGAGCTTTTATTTTATTTTGTTTTAGTTTTGTAATAGGGCTCTTCAAGTGGAAGAAATCCAACTAAAATGCTGTCAACAATGAAAATAATGGAATTCATTTTCTTTCTTACTTAACAAGTGTTGGCAGTGATGTGGAAAAATGGGAACCCTTGTACACTGTTGGTGGGAATGGAAAATGCTGTGGCGGCTATGGAAAACTGTATAGAGATTCTTCAGAAAATTAAAAATATAAATACCATATGACTCAGCATTTCTGGATATTTATCCAAAATAATTGAAATCCGTATCACGAAGAGAGATTTGCAGTCCCATGTTCATTGCAGCATTATTCACAATAGCTAAGATGTGAAAATAACCTAAATGTTCATCAGTGGATAAAGAAAATGTGGTATATAAACACAATGGAAGATTATTCAGCCTTTAAAAAGGAGAAAATCCTGCCCTATAAACAACATGGATGAACCTTGAGGACATTATGCTAAGTGAAGTAAGCAGGCTTCCACTTCTGTGTGGTATCTAAAGTAGTCAAACACACAGAAGGAGAAAGTAGGATAGCAGTTGGGCTTGGGGGAGAGTGAAATGGGCAGTTGCTATTCAATGATACAAAGTTTCAGTTCCGCAAGATGATTTTTAGAGACCTGCTATGCAAAAACGTGCCTATTATTAACAATATTGTATTGTACACCTCAAAATTTGATGGGAGTAGATTTCATGTTAATTGGTTTTACCACCATAATAATACAAAAAAGATAGTTAAATCTAGTCTGAAGTGAGACTCCATCTGGGGACTCAGATAATGTTATTGGGTCTCCTCCAGTCGTCATCCCTCTCATCTTAGCTCTATTTCTTACTAAGCATTGGCTCATTCTTTCCCACTACAAATGGCTTTTTCCAGGAGGGCAGAGCAAGGTGTTGATGGGGCTCAGCTACAGCCCACAGAGGCATGAGAAAGCTCTTTGCTCCCACTGACCATATATAAAACTCCAAAAGGTTCGAATTGGTCTGGCTTGGGTCATGGGTAACACTTGTTTGGCAGTTGTGACCAGGGGTGAAGGGAACTGGGACAGCCTGCCAGAATTAAGTAATATGAAGCAATTCTCCAAAAGAAATGAAAACAGGGTGCCTGCTGTTATCCAATGAAGGAGATACAGAATAGTAGACAGGATAAAACAACACATATCCATTATATTTGTATTGAATGCATTTGAAAATTTGCTTGAATTTTAACTATAAATTGCCCAGACTGATCAGTCATATCAATGCCAAACCATTGGCATAAATGGACAAGTAAAGGAAATTGCCCAGTAAAAACATTTAAATTGTTACATATTATTAAAGAAAATATTTCAGGAAAGATTTCATGACATAAGGCTTTACTCCTATTATAAGCTGAAGAAGAGTTTTTGTAGGTTTTTGTAGTTGTTTAAGGGTTGTTTCTGACTTCTTAAAAATTTTGTTAGGAAGTGAGTTGATGCTTTAGCTTTAGGGGGACAGTCTTTTGCTGCCTGTTTTCGTAGTTTGTAGCTGAGTAGTCTCCTTACTGTGCTGTTTTTCTGGTCACATGAACTGCAGACATCTTCCAATAGCATTTGCTTACGGATATTACTCTCATGTATTCTCTCACATTTGCAAGCACTAAATTGCTATAACAATTGTTTGGGGGGGAGAGATTCTTTCTTTTTCTGATCTGATGGCTTTCATTTGCCTATTAATGTCAAAACGAAGATGGTGGAAGAAATCAAGGAAGGAGATTTTTGTGTTTGTGTGTGGCTTTTTTTGTTTTGTTTTTGTTTTGTGGCAGATCCCAACTACCCTGGCAGTTATAATAGGCATGTATGTGTTGAAAAATATAAAAATAAATTGTGCATTACACATTTTTTACTTCTGTCAAGGAAGAGAGATAATGTTTGCTATTTCAACATTTTTCCTGCCACTACCCACCCCCCAAATAATTTTTCTTAACACATTTCCATAATTGAGGATTCTGCTGATTTCAAAGTAAATCCTTTTAAACAGATATCAAATTTGTTGGCAAACAGTTTACCCATTCCAACTAAGCCTCAGAACTGGAAAAAGTCTGACTTTTCTTCTATAATAAAAGCTTGGTTACTCTGGAAAAAAAATCCCAGAGTATCAATCATCACTGATATAAACATACCGTGGCTAACTGAATGTGCACAATGTCTTATGCTTTCTTATTATAGTTTCACATTTATATCACAAAGAAAAAAATGTTAGCAGGTCATTAAAACCAAAATATTCACATTCTGAGATTCTTGGTTCTATTTTTAGCTAGATCATTTCTTATTGAATTATCCTGGCTTTTTTTTAACCTATTACTTGACAAATAGCTCCCATGCTTGTCCAATTTGCTAGGCTACTGCACATTGCCTTGACAACTCAAGGGAAGACTGTTTTATCACTATGGAAACAAGTCAATATAACCATCTTCACGTTTTATTTATAGGTAATATAAGGGACATGATGAACACTTGATATGATCTGAAATGAAATATGATAGATATTCTTGTTTTTAATTAATAGGATTAATGGTCGACACTGACATGCAGCATCTTTTCACAGCTAGAGAGGATAAAACTGCAATTGTCACTTTATTTTATGTGTTACTTTAATTTACAGGGTTTTTTTTTTTATTGTTCAAGGTTAACATCCAGACCTGTGACAGGAAACCTATCAGATGACACTAACATGAAAAGGGAGGTTATGGGCACTTCAACCAGAGAGGTGTCAGATTTCAAAAATACCTGCAAACTACCATAATAATCTTCCACTTAACATTTTCTAAATTGGAATAGGGAATGAGTAATTCACCTCTTTTAGGTTTCATTGTGTAATAGGAAGAACAAAGAATTTGGGTCAAACACTAACCAGCTAAAAGATTTGGGGAAGCCACTTCATGTCATTTTAGCTTTCCCATCTATAAAATGGATACAATGACATCAAGTGATCAGAAAAAAATGTCTAGCCCAGTCCCTCTTATATACCAGGTGATCAAAAACTGGGAGCTATTACCATTATTATGCATTACTTTCAAAATACTTAACTGATTATCTGATCCTTGCTAATTACACAGCTCTCATTTCCCATATTAATAAATGTTATAGGCATCTGCAGAAATTTATTGGGGTAGAGACAAAGGAACTGTGTCTATGTTCTGCTTCTCATTTAAAAATTTTCAAATGTAGTCAAATGGGCTTCTTTGAATAAGAGGAAAATCATACTTTTATTATTTTTGTTTTATTTCTTTAGTAAGTTTTAGTCACTCATATGTTTATTAATTACATATTTTATCATATAAGCTTTCCACTCTAAGGAAAGAGAGCTTACATTCATTTATTTCTAGAAGATACTATTTCATAATTATTATCATTTAAGAATTTTTTTTCCTCTGAGTTTGGCAAGGGACTTAGGACTTAGCTTTAGGACTTAGCTTTTCAATGTGTGTGTGTGTGTGTGTGTGTGTGTGTTTGTGTGCATTCTTAAATATGGCATCAATATTTCTAGCACCTGAATGAATTTTGAATAAAAGAGCTCTTTCTCCTTTAACAACTAAGAGACCAAAAAGCATCCTTTACTGAAAATCAGAAGAAACATATATTAAGTTACAGTGTTTATGTGGTTTGGTGGTAACCATTCCACAAAGCCAATTTCTGGTTTAATTTTCACCCTGTATAAAAAGTTGTCTTTGGTTTTAATTTAGTTTCAAAAGTTTGGGGTTTTATTCTGAGATCCCAAGTTTATGTGTATTTGAATAAATAAATACATTTTTCTTATTTTTCAAATATTTTTCTGTTAGAAATTACTGTTTCTAGCTAAGTACTCTGATGATAAATGTAAAAATACCTAAGTTTATACATATGTGCTTAAGTCTCTGTCCTAAGGTTTTAAGAAACAACCTTGTCCCTTAGCCAGGTCACATAAAAAATAAGAAAGACTGCTATCCACATAGACATTTCCTTTTTTTAAACAAGTATTTTCTTTTATGTTCTCTGTTTTATTTTATTAATAAAATAAGAAATATTTTAAATATTGGCAGATGTGAGAATGTTACCACTGACACATAAAGGATATACATATTGTTTCAGGGAAAAATAGATAACATTAATTAGTTGTAGGGAGGGAGCTTAACATGACTTTGGTGAACTCTTAAGTTTCTTTTGGGTTCTACTTCCATGAATTTGCATGAAATTGTTAATTAAGCAATAAATTCTCCTTCTCCTAGCATAAGAAAAGAAGAATTAAGCTAAAAAAATGCAAAGAAATTATTCTTTTGTGTTTCCTCTTGGTGCAAATTTCTAAAAGGCATAGGTTGATGTCCTATAATAAAACTTGTTTTTTGACAAAGGTGTTTAATTGAAAATACATATATAGAAGAAAAAGTATTATGTTTTAAAATTATAAATATCATAGAAATATGTACCTTTTGATATTTAACTCTTTTCTACTAAAGAAATGTTTATCTAATTGAGAAACACTAATGCATGTGGTTGAATAGCAGAAGTGCAGACTGAGACAGAACTCTAATGATACTAAACAAACAAAAAACACTAAAAATTAACAGTTACATTACCATTTCATTAATATTGTTTGTAAATTCAAACTTGTGTTCATATCCAACAAATTCCTAAGGAAAGATCCATCACATAAAGTGGAATAATACATTTTCCAGTTAAGCTTATTTGAAAACTATTTGAAAAGGCAAAGATTATTTGACCATGTGCAAAGCAAAGCATTAAGGCTTTCAACTTATTCTAAAGTTATTTCAAAAAAATCCTCCTCCTCTTTTATAGAATTCAGATAGCTTATATATATGTTGTGGGAGATTGTGTTTCTTGTTCACTATTCTTCTTCATTCTCTACCTTTGTTAGGACTCACTATGGACATGGTATACTTCCTCATTCTGTTGTTTTTTTGCTTGGTCTTATGACTTGCTTTGACAAATGTAAGGTGCGGAATGATAACATACTTTCTAAGCATAGTATTTTATTTATTTATTTAGGCATATTATGGGGGTACAAATTTTAAGGTTTCAATAAATTCCCTTCCCCCCCCCCCAAGTCTGAGTTTCCAGTATGACCATCCCCCAGATGGTGCACATCTCACTCATTATGTATGTATATACCAGCCCCCCTTCCCCTTCCCACCTGCCCAATACCCTATTACTGTAGTACCTATGTGTCCACTTAGGTGCTGCTCAGTTAATACCAGTTTTCTGGTGAGTATATGTGGTGCATAGTATTAAAAGGCAGTGTGTACTTCTGCTCACCTTTCTTGCACTTCTTCCATGACATCATCCCATCACAGCTAGAGGCTTCTCTTTTCACTTAGGTCCTAGAATAAGAAAACACATAGAAAAGATATGTACCCAACTTATAGCCTGGAGAAGACCCACTGCAGCCAACACCCAGACTCATGAATGAGAAGTCACTATTTGCCAGAACAATGTAAGGCTAAAAGTTTGGGCTTGTTGGTTATACATAATTATAACAGGAGAAGCTGACCAATAAAAATGTCCATGAAAAACATTCAAAAGAAGAGTTCAATAGAGATGCCATTATAGAATATGCTTACAGTTTATCCAGGAGCAGGGTTTAAGATCTTAGCATTAAGAAAGTTTGATAGTACATAGCAGAGCTTCCACCACTGGGATCAGGCTGAAACATGGGAATTGGGGACCTACTCTTATAAGGACTAGGTACTTAAACAGATTCGCACAATCAGAGTTACATCAGAGCAAAGAAGACAAGGAAGCAGTGACCACAAATGGAGTGGAAGATCAGAGGAAAACTGGCAGCAAGATTGATGGTTTACTGAGTCCCTGAGTGATTGAGCTATTTCTCCACATAAAGATATATTATGTAATAAATACGCATATGTTATATGTAATATATATTATATGAACATATATGAATATGCTCATTAACCCATCTTACAGTGGCCTTTTTTTATCTTTTTCTATAAGTAATGCACACAAGTGTAGAATAGGAAAATGAATAATATGAAAGATCATATTCATTACGATATAAAGATTCATATACAAATACTTTTAAATTAATTTTATTTTATATTTTCTGTTCTATTTTTTATAAGCATCGCATGATATGTAATGAGAAGATAGTTATCTGTACTATTAATCAGTATATAGCATTAAATGCACAAAATAGCAGGAGAATTTAATAATTGAATATAGACAAGGGTCAAGAAATATTTTCTGTGGAGGGATAGAATAGTAAGTATTTTAGGGTATACGGTCTCTCTTGCAACTACTCAACGCTACATTGTTGTACAAAAGTAGCTACAGACAATACGTTAATGAATAAGCATGGCTATGTTCCAATAAAACTTTATTTACAAAAACAAGCATGGTCTGTTATCCAGAGTTTGCTAAGCCTTGGTAGACAATTACACCATCTAAACCAGTATGTGAGTTTCCATTTGTAGTGAGTAATGACTTTCCAGGTTTTCAGTGGATGGCTTTTATTCTATAAACTAACTATCAAAATAAAATTCCTAGTGCTTAATTGAGAGATTTTTCCTAAATCCTCTCATAAAAGCTTTGGTCCATTTCTTTCTGTGATTGAAATTTTTTATAAAGAGAATCCTGAAATATTTTGCCAGATTTTCACATATATTTTGCTTAAGTTTGATTAATATTTTTTCCTTTAATTTGTTGACTATACATTTATTATATATATATATACAATAGTGCATTTTTAGTTCAATTTATAAGCATCTGTTTGAGCCTTTATATGACTAATGCTATGCCAATACTTCAATAAAGTATTTATCTATATCTTTCCTATTTCTTAATATTAGATTTCTTTAGAAATATTGGCATAATACAGTCAAGCTGTGGGGTTCAAATTGTCTGTTTATATAATGTCCCTGAGGTAATTTCCGAGGACAGTGGAATTTCTTGAAAAGTCATCTTTATTCTCATGTTTTCACAATACTGTATTTCATAGCTGAAATAGGAATGTATCTTATAACCAACATAGTAAAAATACTCAGTGTCATATTTTAATACACAGCTTTATTTTTTTAATGATACATATAGTAATGAGCTACCTTACCCAAAAAGTAGTAATTCAATGAAATAAAGTAGTAATACGTGAACTTATACACCTGGGAGCACAGTGGAGCTATTCAGATGAAAGATTAAGGATCCAGTGTTAAGGGACTGAGTCTATAGCTAGATCAACCCAGGTCATGGTTCAACCAAGATGACTAGGCAGATTGGCACATTTGATAGGACCATTGGCCTACTAATTCCTTGCTCCCCTCTCTGAAAATTCCTTTCCTTCATTTATTGCTCATTGATTGGCATTTGTGTCTTCCTTGCCAACAGCTCAATCTAATAACATCAGTTCCCTCCTTCTTATCATCTTGTGTTGGTCTTTAAGGTCTATGATGATACTTATGCAATGCTTCTCATTAAGGAACTTTTCTCCTTTCCTGGTTAGATTTTTATCATCCTAGGTTAGATCTTCATCATTGCTCAGCTGACTGTTGCAATTGTCATCTTATTATCTTAATATCTCCAGTGACTCTTTCCTAAAATGCATGTACTCCAAACTAACACTAGGGATATATTCTTAAAGAACAAATCTATTCATTCCACTCTTTTTCTAAACCTTTTGCAAGAGCCCCCACTACCTACAGGATATATCTAAATTTCTGAACTTGGTGGCTTAACGACTTTTGCAGTATTGCCCTAATAGAATGAGCTTACAATAGTGCTGGCCACATGGTCGTAGCTCAATTAAATTTTAATAGCCATTGTTATTAATATTGCACTTAAACATTGTTTTTCTAATTATGTGCTGTATCAGTCCAATTAAGAGACTATATCAGTTATTTGAATAAAATATTATAGTTTTCCACTGATTATACATTTTGTAAACTGAGTAAGTAAAAGATAAAAAGACAACTCCAAGCTATCACAGAGGTGGAAGCTGCGGGAAGCATATGCCAATTAGGGTTAAGGGGAAAAATGTGGAACGGTTTGAAAATTATAACTTTGAAGCTCAGAGGAGGCCCTCTGCTGACCTGAAACTTGGACCTTGGGGAAGGGGCGCTGCTTGGAAGGTGCTGGTGTGAGGCTGAATTCTGTGAGTGTTGGGAAAACTGCAAACTGAATTTAAATGCTGCTGTGAGAATGAACTGCTGCTGCTGGGGTGAAGAAGCACTGCCATGGCTGCATGCATGTGAACCTCAGACAGGGAGCCAACTTATGAATAGAAGAGCAAGGTTCTTCTTCCTTCTGCAGTCTCATACCTCTAGCGCTCCCCCTGTTGGCATATCTTACCATTGCACCAGCTGGCATTGTAGAAATAGGGCTTGCGGAGCTCCAGGTCCAGTATAATAAAGATAGAATAAAAGGGTGCCGCTGAAGCTAAGAGATAAACACTCACTAATTACCATAGTCTGCCTCTTCGGGTACACATCCTCTGTCCTCACGCATCTCACAAACTGAACTTTCATACAACAGATACCCCATGTTTCTACTTAACAGTATGCAATTATAATATCATTTATACAAATGAAGATGTTCTCACCATTTTCCCCAAATGAGAAGAGGCAGTCATTGTATTAGTCTTCAAGCTGTGCTCGTTAATTCAGTAACAGGTCCATTTCAATATTCTGTTAGCAAATTTTTCTAACAAACATTCTGTTCTCAAAATACTAAAATGTAAAGTTAATCTCCAACAAAAGTTGTATGAAATAATGAGTTGTATATACATACACATCACATATGATGAAGAGGAAAATATACATAGCTACTATTGTCCTATTTCTATAACTGATTTCAAGGCCACTGTTGATAATTGTAGCTTCCTTTTTCTGCTAGCCATTCTTTGCTCTCAGCTGGTCAAAGTTCCTCTCTGGTATGATAACCACAAATTCCCTTCCTGAAGAGTCTTCATCCTCTCTAAATCTGACTTTATGCTTGCTGTACTTTTCCATTATTTTTTGCTATTGGACATAGAAATGCTATGAAAGAGAATTCCTTAGAGAGAATACCTGGGTTTCAGGCACAGTCCTCCTTGCCCACATTATGTAAAAGAAAAAAAGTTTCTTTTGGAATCAAGATCAATCACCCCAACCAGCAGAGTAAACACTCCTTTGCTTGTTGATTCAGTGGCACAAGGAACCCAAAATGACCAGGTGGCAGATTCATTGTCCAATGCAATGAAATTATTGTTGCATCTTTTGTTGGCAGGAGTTCCCTCTTGGGAATCAAAACCTCCATACCATAAGAACTCAAAGTGTTAAGGAAGCAAACATTCTGCTAGTGGGTTATTTGTTTTTATAGTGAGAAGAGCCACTCTTCAAATCATTGATTTCTATACTGTTTTACTGGTTATTATATACACAATCATGTATTGGTCTTTGTTGTAGAATATTCTGTAAGACAGAACTCAATTGGTGCTGTCCTAAGTAGGCAATCTTACCTTTCCAACAAGCCCATTGCTTCTTGGTTGTGACATCAGTTCCTTGATCAGAAATAATATCATGTGCAATACCAAGGTGATGAACAGACATTTCATAAATCTATGGGTGGTGATTCTGGCAGAGGCATTATGGGCATGGGAGGTGTATTCATGCCCAAAGCTTTGTCTATTTCAGTGAAGATAAACCTTTGCCTCCACCAGGATGGAAAGTATGTAATGTGATCAACTGGTAACTGGCGCACACTTCTCTCCCTTTAGTAATTGTGTCATAGTGAGGGCTCAGTGTTGGTCTCTGCTGTTTCCAAGTTAGGCACTCAGTAGTTAAGGGTAGCCACACCAGTGCTTGTTTCAAACAGGATCTCTTCTGAGTAATAAAACTTGATCACAGAATCTTGGAGTGGAGAGCACACATTCAAATGAGTTAGTGGGAGCATCATACTGAATAATTTTAGGTTTTAATTGTTCTTTAAACAGTGATTGAGAGTAAATTCTTGGGAGCAAAGTCTAGCCTTTCTGGAAGGCTCTTTAGCTGGGGTATATTGTCTCATTAAACAGTTTTCTAAGACAAGGTTTAAAGCCCAACAGAAGAAACAGGAAAAAAACACTATATATGTAAAAAAATATGTGTGTATTTCTTCTCTTATATATAAAACTAGATATTAAATATCTATACATCTACTATTATAAAGTATATATCTATACTATAATAGATTTCTAGTTATAAGGAATTATTTGGCTAAGGGTATAGACTAACATATGGTACATGTGTACATGTGGACTGGCTCTAGACACAGTAGATACTGGGGTTTGGGAGAGCAACACGTTCTAGAGCCTACCTATTGATCAAAATTGGGCTCCTAGGCACTGCTAGGAGTTGGCATCATTTCATTGGAATGGGATGGGCCTGAAGTTTGAAAAAGTTTCAACATTATGAATGGTGGATTTGACAGAAGGCAATAAATAATAGATCCCATAAAAATTACTTGATGTGTTTATGTTAAAGTGAATAAGAGAATGAGCAGATGTAACACTTATATTGACACCCATTTAAGTCACATAGTCTTAAGGATCATCTAACAGATACATTTAATTACTTTTATTTTTATTATTTTTAAGTAGCTAATGCATGAACATGGTTCAAAATTTTAAACATACAAGGAAACACTTAATAAGAAGTAAATCCCACTTCCACCCTTCAATCCCATCCTTTTTTAAGTGAAAACTGCTGTTCTTATGTATCTTCACAGAAATATTCTATCAGTATATAAGCACATATGTATAGTATTTATATATTGCTATTCCTCTATACCCAAGTGATATGATGCATGAAATTCTACATCTTGCTTTTTCAGCTTACTGTCAAAATTTGGGGATGATTCTATGTCAATGCACATTTTTCAAATGCCTGAAAATGTATTAATGTACCATAATTTATTTAATCTCTCCCCTGTTGATGAACAATGTAGTTTTTAATTGTTTTGCCATTGTAAAGAATGTCGAAATAAATGTTATTCCACACATTATAACACACATGAAGCTCTGTATTCAAAATATATTTTCAGAAGAGTGTGGCATTTTAAATTTTGATAGATATTGTAAAACATTTCTACTTAGAGATCTAGCCAATTTATATTCATACTATTAGTGTATGAGAGCACTTATTCTCTACTTTCTAACACAGCATTTTACTATACTTTTGAATATTTCCAATCTTATAAGTGAAAATAGTATCTTGTTTCAATTTACACTTCTCTTAACAGGAATAACATTTTACCTTTGTTTAAATTCTGGTTTTTATTTCATTTCCTGGAACTATCTCTTTAAACCTTTGACTGATTTTATTGGGGGGGGGGTGTGATTGTTGGTTTTTAAGAACTCTTTGTATATATTTTTTAATGAAAATATCTTTAGTTTTATATATTCAAATTCATAGATCTTTCCTTTATGGCTTATTTGATTAAATACAACATATACAGAATCTTTTATCATTTTCATATTATAAAATCATTTACTTTTTATTATAGTAATTTGATATTTCTATTTTTAATTTAGAATTTTAATTCATCTGGAATTTATTTTTATATAAAGACAGAATTATTCAACTTAGCTATTTTCCAAGGAAAACTAATTCTTATCAAACATTTTATTGATGAATTCATTTCCTCCCAATGATATTTTGTAGTAATTGTTGAGTTTCTGATACCTTTACATTTATTTCTGGACATTATTTTTTAGCAAAGATTTTCTACCTATTTGTATACCTTTATGACTTTAATTTTGGTAACTTTATGCTATATTTAATACCTGGTATAGCTATTTCTTCTTCATTATCTTTCTCAAAATATTTCTGAATATTCTTAGGTATTTATTTTCACATATAAATTTTATTTTTCCCATTGTTATTATTATGATTTTTGGTTAGGTATTTATTTTGTGCTAAAAACTGAAAATGTCTTCCCATAAATCCATAGAAGTTTAAAAACTAGTTTCATTAATTCTAAAATATATCTTTATTGTATTATGATTATAGGCATAATCTATTTTTTAAATATATAGACTAATGTTAGTAGTCAGATGTTTACAATATTAAATCTTCTTAATGTAAAAAACAAGATATCTTTTATGTCTGTTAATAGCAATGGAAAGTTTTTTTGAAGTATTTTTATCACTGCCTTATTAAATTCTTTATTTTTGTTTTAATAAACTATTTTTAGAATGTTTTCTAACTTGTGGTTGATATACATAGGCTTGGTTATGTACAGATTTTTCTTCAAAGAAATTTTGAATTACATCTTCAGGTTTTTTAGGAACACAGCCCAATTTTCTGAAAATAAGGATTATTTTACTTATTTTTTCTACTATTATACTTTTTTATTTTTAATCATCTAATTGCATCAACTTAAACCCCCAGAAAATATATTATGTAATAGTTGTGATAACAGACAAAATCAACATATAAAAATCAGTACTGTTTCTATACACTTGTAACAAACTAAAGGAAAATAAATCAAGAAAACAATCCCATTTACAATAGTAGTAACAATAGCAAAAAATATTTAAGTATAAGTTTAACATGAAATTTATAACTAAATGACTGTGCATTTAGATAAATATCTGTATTCTGAAAACTATAAAATGTTGATCCAAGAAATTGAGGAAAACATAAATAAATGGAAAGATGTATTATGTTCATGGATTCAATGAATTAATATTCTTAAAATGTCCATACTATCTGAAGCAATCTACAGATTCAATGTAATATTTAGCAAAATTCCAATGTCATTTTTCACAGAAATAGAAAAAAGAATTCTTAAATTTGTGTAGAACCACAAAAGATTCCAAATAACCAAAACAATCTGAGCAAACAGAACACAGCAGGAGACAGCATACTCCTTGATGTCAAAATATATTATAAAGCTATTGTAATCAAAACAGTATGGTCCTGGCGTAAAAACAGACAGACACTTTGACCAAGGGAACAGGACAGAGAGAAATAAAGCTACCCTTTTATAGTCAAATGATTTTTTGACAAAAGTGCCAGAACACATAGTGGAGAAAGGACAGTCTCTTCAATAAATTGTGTTGAGAAAACCAGATATCCACATGAAGAAGAATGAAATTGGATCTTTATCTCATACCATATACAAAAATCAAGTCAAAATGGTTTAAAGCCTTAAATATAAGATCTGAAACTGTAAAATTACTAGCAGAATACATAGGAGAATAGCATCATGACATTGACTTTTTGGATATGACTGTGAAAGTATAAGCAACAAAAGCAAAAATAGACAAAGGGGATTGCATCAAACACAAAAGCTTCTGCACAACAAATGGAACAATTAACAAAGCAAGGAGACAATACATACAATGGGAGAAAATATTTGCAAACCATTTATCTAAATTTGTCTGCTTTTCTGTGGTTTCTAATACACTTAACCTCCCTGAGACTTTGTCTCTTTATCTGTAAAATGATAGAACTGAGTAACTAGAGAGCTAACATTTTGTCGAATAGTAACCTGTTATAATGCTATGAATGTTCAAATGGTAAAAACAATCTGATGAATTTTGTAGGTAAAATAAGAATTTTCTGATATTAAAGATTGAAGGCTAGAATTGGTTACTTGAGGAGCCTGAAATGATCCATATTGAAAGTCTATGAAAAGCATCTATCATCTCATGTATCTGGTATGATTTAAGATAAACCTTCATTGAATATGTCTGATTTTAAAGGCAAAATCTCTGATCTTAAATTTTGCTGTTTTGCTCCTTGCTTTAACTTCATGTTCACTTTGAATGTGATTATGGCTGGTAGAATCAAGTCAAATGTATTTCTTTATTATTATTGTTTATAGAATGACAGAATTTATTTTAATTATAGAAATGCATTAGCATTTGTGATTGACCTAATCAACCTAATAATAAAATACCTCTTTCAATAACTTTGATGATTTCATTCCAACTTGGTTCAATTAATGCCTTAAGAGGTGAACGTAACAACACCAATGTTCTTGAGGTTAATGGGTTTCCTCAAAGGAAAATACTACAAGAAGCATGGTTAGTACAAATAATTCAAAAAACAAATAGTTTTTTTTCTTTTGTTTCCACTTGTACTCTGTTCTTTGACAATTAACTCCCTACTCACGTGAAAACACATCAGTTTTCATAAAAATATGTCTTTATCTTTAATTTTTCCTCATTTTTCTTGTTACCCCTGAGAGATAAAACCAAACAAATATCAATAAGCTGAAAAAATGATCTGAAAATGAACCCCTCAAATTAAGAGTTGCTCTATGAGATTGAGTTCGTTATGTATATAAACAAAGTCATGATTAATTAACTATGGCCTGTAACAATCAAATAAACAAAACCTGTGCTTTACAAGGCATCCATTAGCACGTAGAAGTGCATAAATCACCAACCATGTGACTTAGAGATTAACCATTTGCCAAAACAGCTGTTTTCTCAGTTCAAATAATGAAGAGGAAAAAACAGCTGAAGCCAATTAGTGAATAAGCATTCGTTCCCAAATATCTCAGACAGTTGAGTGATTTATTTTACAGGCCAGATATGTTGTTATTCAGATCCAAGCAAAAAAGCTGCTTTTATAATAAATTGAAGGTTTCACATTAACCCTTGTTTGTATGGGGCTCTCCTCCAAAGAGCAAGCAGAGAAACAAACAAACAAACAAACAGCTGATTAAAATCTAATGTCCTTGAAAGCAGTACAGTGAATCATTTATTTAGGATTGTTTGTTTCTTTGCTCATGGAATATTTTAAGCATTCATATGGACTATGGCAAAGCAAAATATCTAATTTCAAGCAGAAATTATGTTTACCAGAAAGAAATAATCTATCAAACAGAAATAGACCCTGGAGAAGACTGAGCATATTTTACATATTCAGATGCTGAAAGGAGATCTATTTTCAACTAAGGAAAAACTTTAAACACATTGCATTTTGGGTTAGAATCAACGCTATTGTTAACAAAATCATTTATGGAGTTTTAGCTAGAAATCCTCTAATGAAAGATTTTATGTAGCGTCTCCTGCTACAATAAGGGCATAATCTGGAACTTCCCATGTTTTGACAGTCCTGATAACTAAATTAATATCAATCACTAATAAAAATTCAAGAAACATGACATATTTCTGTGGAAGGAATCATCACCAGGCAAAGCACCAAGACATAGTCTTTCTTGTAAAGACTGCCTTGATAACAGACAGGAAAGAGAATAGGCTTTGCAATCAAGTCAGCTGAATTCTAACTGGGCCACTTAGGCAACATTTGGTAAGTTTTGAAGTCCTTCTGAACCTCAGTTTCTTCTTCTATGTAGGATGGATAATTATATATTTCTCAACGCCTCACAAGTTTGTGTTGTGAAGTGTAAATAAGCCATTTATTTTTTGGCGAAGTTGACATATTTTAAGTTTTACCCAAAGCTCAGTTCTTGCCTAGTGAAATGTGAAACTATGTTTTAAAAGTGATTAACACTATGCCTGTTATAAGCATTCAAAACACATGGTAGCCATTTTCATTATTTTTCAAGGAAGTAAAATGTCATGGGCTGTCTGTGAGAGACTTGACCTTTATAATTGGAGAAGAATGAATTGATCATAAAAGAAAAGGTACAAGCAGTTTGATTTTCCCAAATAAAGACATGATTTTATCTTTTGTCTCTCTGGAGGGATCTCATTAATTATACCGATTTACAGGCAGTACTTACCTACTGTCTTAGGAGGACCTGAGAATGGTGAATTAACTAAAATGCAGTTGCTTCAGAGAAAATGTTAGGTATTTTATTAGGGTAGCTTATTATTATTATTAGGGAAGACTGGGAAAAGTCCATCTCCAAATTATAGGCAATTTCCACCAAGAAAATGGATAGTTTCACTGACAATGATTCTAATAATAATAATAATAATAATAATAATAAAAGGATTTATGGGGGAAACAGGAGAGTTTGCTCCTTTAAGGGCACAGGTAGTTAGGGACTGAACTCCAGGTAGGAGAGTGATGCTCACAGGCAATCCTAAGGGGGAAGATAGACTGGCTATTGTAACACAATGGCAAACCTGAAATAGGAAGAAAAACTAACCTTATAATGAAGTCAGGGGCCAAGGAGCCCTTTGGAAAACCTGAGGTACTTGTAGCATTGTGGCAGTCACATCTCATTCTCCAATAGCATATGTGAGTTCCCATTTCATTACATCATGGCAATAATGATTATTCACAATAAAAAGTAAAATCTTGGATAAATATATCTTGGATATAAACTGACGGTACCAGATAGATATGAATGCGTATGGTGCTGTTTTATTCTCATAGCTGCTCAAGTTTTTTGAACCAATCTTTATTCTTTCTCAGACATGGGTAAAATTATACTTAATTTAATTTGGAAACTCAGAACAGTTGAGTAGTTTTTGATCCAGTTCAGTTACAAAACTTTTGTTCTCTATCCAGTATAAAGTCTCTCTCTTACTTTTCTGCCAGATTTTTCTCTCTTCTCCCTTCCATTACTACTTGCATTTCACAAGGTTTATGTGTGCTGGTTTCCACATGTCAGGAGTGGAGTGGCTGCATATCTAGTCTTTCCTGCCTTCTGACTCTGGCCACTGGTGTCCTCTGGTGTACCCTGGTCTCTGACATAGTGGAGCTGAAAGCAGGAAGAAGAGGGTGGGGAAATGTGGAAGGGGAGAGCTCACTACTATGTCACATCCAGATATGGGTTGGCAATGGATGATATCTAAGTCTGCCTTAAATTTCCATTTTCGATTATTGATACAAATGAAGGTAATTCCACTTGTTAGCTTGTGTCTGTCTTTTTGAGATTATTTTCCTTTGTTTTTTTTTTTTTTTTTTTATCTACTGGGGTTTTAAGGTTTCCAGTTTCAATTTGTGTCAGGATTTGATGCATTAATACCAAGGATATTGATGCTTTGTTAAGCAATTTCATGTGAATGTTCTTTCACTTTTTTGTTTGCTTTTTAATTTTGTTTTGACATGCAGAAGAATGTATTTTCTTTGTAACTTTTCAAGGCATTATTTATAAAATATATTAACAGTGTACATAACCTAAATTTTCCAAATAGAGTAATTTAACAATTCTTTTTCTAAACTTACAATGCAGTGAAACCTAAAAAAAAATTAGGAAAAATATTCTCATTTAATGTTACAGAAAGTAGATAAACACCATAATATTAATAATTTATTTAGATTATAAGTAAAATTTAGTATCATTGTAAAAATTAACTGAGAATATGAAAAAACAACTCATAACAAAAAGACATATGTGATCCTATACAACATATATACTAATAATATTGTAATAATATTTTTATTTCACTCACTGTTATTTTATAAATAATTTCTTTTAAAAAGTGAAAAAATCAATCTAGAAAATTCAAAAATATTTTATGGTAAAGAAAAGAATATAGTTCTTATGTAAAAAAGTAGTCAAATTGCTTCGGGTAGTCATAATCTTTGTTGAAAAAATTCTGTGAGGGCTCTGCCTTTATTAATTTGTAGTAGGAGTGTAATTACTAGAAAATTTTAGTAAATCAATATAAATATGTGTAACAAGAACCATAAATAAAGCTCTGGATGTGGAAATTCAATATTGAGACATTTATACTAGAAAAATAATGCCGAATAAGCAAAAAAAGCTATAAGCTATCAATATGATTGTATTATTTTTGGAATTATCTATAATGCAAAATAAGTAGAAATAAAGTATCTTATAGGAAATTACTTAGCACCTCATATTTCAACAACAAAATGGAATTTTATATGCCTATTAAAATAATAATTGTAAAAATCGACAGATGTAAAAATTATAATGGCAATGTCAAATGAAAATATCCAATACAATATGGTATGTGCAGTCTGTGTTAAGCTATTCAAATACATATATATGACAAAGAACATATATATAACAAAAACAGTTGCATTTGGAATATCGAAAAATTCATTTTATTTCACTTGCTATAATTTTTTAATTGAATATTTTTTATTTAGTTTAATTTAATTTCTATTTTCCAAGTAATTGATAAAAGATGTAGTCATACTAACAAGATAAATAATAATAGTAACATGTGTATGTTTGTCTATGACATGGCATTCCCTGATGCTTGTCCTGGTATTTCCTTTAGTAATTAATATCTCTCACCAAAAATTTCTTTGTCTTTGGCAGGAAGTCTTCATAACCAAAACTTTAAGATTTAGAATTCCCTGCACCATTTAGCTTACTTTTGTAAGAATTTTTCATGAGTTCCTTTCTCCTTTATTAGGGCAGACCCACAATGTGCATTTGAATGTGTGTTTCAAGATTGGGAAGGAGGAGTGTTGTCTGGGATTCTTGTTTTGGTGTTTGCATTAGAGAATAAAAGCTTCAAAACAAGATTCTTTATTTAAAAATCTTCTTTTGAATTCCACTTAAAAGGCAGAGAAATGATCAAAATAGCATCCCACAAGCGTCCTTGGCAGGGCTGTGATATGTGTTGAAGTTTTCTTTATTCTCGGAATTGGCATTTGTTGGAGAGCTTTTCAAAGACGGCAGATACATTAAAGAAGGAAGTGCTTACAGCTTCAACTAGTATATTATTAAATTAATGAGCCTGATTTTCTGACCTTTGGATTGATATCAGGGTAACATTAATTATCTATAAGACCTTTTCACGTCCTCCACCAACAACCCCAGCCAAGGAAATGACTTCCTCCTAAAATAGCATCATGAGGTTTTTGTGACTCTTTGCAGAGTTGTATCTGTAGCTTGAGTAAAATTTTATAAGACATTTAAAAGTTATTATTATTTAAAACAAAATGATATTCGCCATTAATATTTTTAGAAAGGGAGGGATGAAAACATGATACAACAACCCTTTTGGTAGACCTGCTATTGGTTTTCCTCATTGGCTTTCCTTTAAAGCCATTTCTCCCATCTAAGCTGCTCTGATTTATAGTCACTTGAAGTGATCCCTAATGCCCCTCCTTTGTTACTATTTCCTATATAGTTGCCAACTCTCCCAATACAGTCTATTATTCTGGAGCTGGCTTGGTTGTGCTTGAAAGAAAGTTCAGTTTATTTGGTTTGAGAGCTTCTCAGATCTGCTTTATTTTGTGTGTAATAAACATAGGAAGAGCTGGAGTTCTCCATTGCAATGTAATATTTTTTTACAATCCTCTAGATTCCATAGTTTCTGTGAAGTATTATTTCTTTTTGTTAAACATACCAAAAATAGTGGCACCCTTAATAGAAACCTTTTGTAAGCCCTAGTAAATGTATTTAAAATTTTAAACATACCAAAAATAGTGGCACCCTTAATAGAAACTTTGTAAACCCTAGTAAATATATTTAAAATTTTTAAACTAATGACTTTTTAACTAGGTTTCAGAGTACTATAATTGTTTCTCTTATGCAGAAAAAGTAATTTTGCAGGAAATCAGTCAACATTTAATCATTTCCACCAAAACTTATAGGTAGAGCTACTTCATTTCTTTTATAAATTTTAATAAGTTCCAATCCAACAATGTTTCTAGAGGGGTAGAATTTTAATAGGAGTTTAAAAGAAGAAAAAAAACAACAAAACTTTTCTATTTGTTGTTAAAGGCATATGTGACAATCAGTTGCAGACTAAGCTTCAGGCCTTCATTCTTCAGTGGGCCCAAGGAGACTTCTGGAATAAACAGGAGAAATCATTCACTAGGATTGCCTCCCACCTAGGGAGCATTCTGACTATATAACCTCAAAATAACATTTAGTAAGAAGTACAAATATTTACTTAATAAAATTCAGGAATCTAAGTCCAGCCATGTCCTTCCAATGTTTATAGAGGATTCAACAGTTACTCCTTAACATTACCTTTTCTGTTAGAGAGCTGATATATGACAGAATTACTCCTTTAATGTCCATTGCTGTATTGATTTAGTTATGAATTTGGGATCTTATCATGACTCAATTCTTTTTCTCAATCTTCTGCCTCCATGTTTGCTCCCATTTAGTCTAGTCTTTCAACTAGTGCTTCTCAAACTTTAATGTATATACAAATTACCTAATAAATGCAAATCCTGCTAAAACACAAATTAGCAGACTAAAGAGACAACCTATAGAATGGAAGAAAATACTTGCAAACTATTCATCTGACAGAGGACTAATATCCAGAATATAAAAAGAACTCAAACAACTCAAGAACAACAACAACAAAACCCCCCAAATAATCCCATTTAAAAGTGAGCAAAGGATATTAATAGACATTTTTCAAAAGAAGAAATACAAATGGCTAACAGGTATATGAAAAAATGCTCAACAATACTAATCAAACCAGAAATGCAAATTAAAACCACAAGGAGATACCATCTTATCCCAGTTACAATGGCTATTACTAAAAAAATCAAAAACAACCGTTGTTGGTGAGGATGTGGAGAAAAGGGAACAATTATTCACTGTTGGTGGGAATGCAAATTAGTATATCCTCTTTGGAAAAAAGTATGGAGATTTCTCAAAGAACTAAAAATAGAACTACCATTAAATCCAGCAATCCCACTATTGAGTATCTACCCAAAGAAAAAGAAGGAAATATAGCAAAAAAAAAAAAAAAAAAAAAAAAAAAAAATACCTGCACTCTCACAGCACTATTTGCTATAGCAAAGATATGGAATTAACCTAATTTTCCATCAATGAATGAATGAATGGATAAATTCATTCTTGCCTGTAATCCCAGCTCTTTGGGAGGCTGAGAAGGGAGGATTGTTTGAGGCCAGGAGTTGGGGACTAGCTTGGGAAAAATAGCAAGACCACTGTTTCTACAAAATATTTTTCAAAAAACCTAAAATATGGTGTATATCCAATGTAATACTATCCAGTCATAAAAAGAATGAAATCATATCTTATGTGGCAACCTGGATAGAACTGGAGGTCATTATCTTAAGTGAAACAAGACAGGCACAGAAAGTCAAATATTACATGTTCTCACTCATAAGTGGGCATGAAAAATATGTACACATGTATGTAGAACATGGAATGATAGACACTAGAGACTTGGAAAGGTGAGGGGGTGAGGAAGTGGATGATAAATTAGTGGGTACAAAGTACATTATTTGGGTGATGGGTACCCTAAAAGCCCCATTTGACCACTACACAATCTATGCATGTAAAAAATTTCACATGTACCCCATAAATCTATGTATATTAAAAAAAAACACATAAATCATGTTAAAATTCAGATTCTGATTTAGGAGTTCTGGGGTGGAGCCTGAGATTCTACATTTCTAATGGCTTCCAGGTGATGCCAATGCTCCTGGACCATATTATGATTTAGTAACAAAACTCTAGGTTATCAGGGACCTTGGATATCTCTCCATAGATGCTACATAGTACTACAAGAGACCACCCTGAGAGCTTTGAGACTGAGAGAGTTTCCTGGTGAAGTCTTCCATTCTTTCTGTCTAACTCTGTAGAGCATCTGCTGTAATATTCAGTTTTTACAACTCCTTTAGCTGGCTATAGCTTAAACATCTTGCTAGTTGTCTTCCATAGCCAAAGTGTGCTGGGGAAATGCATATTTTGATGGGACAGATAGCTAGGTAGCAAAATCATTCAGGAAGCAAGGTAGAAAGCTACTTTGAGCCTGAAGCTGGGGCAACAGGCACTGGAATGACAAGTGAGAAGGTAGGCTGAAGACGATGCCAATTAGTGGTAGAAACCACAAAATAAGAATGAATGAAACACGTAACAGATTACATATGCTTGGCCAAGGAACAGGCAAAAGTACTATAAGTCAAGCCTGGCGTGGTATTCCTGAGAGACAAATTAGGGTAGACTACAAGGTTGCGGTTGAAGGTGTCATTTAAAATGACTGACAGAACTGGGCCTCTGTATAGGTCAATACAGTTAGTATTGAACAACTCCAAGTGACATCATTCACCTAGACTATGATGTTGAGTGGTTCTTCCTGGAGTAGTACAATGTCATCTTTGGTCTCACCCTTCTGACTTGCAAAGCTACAGACTGGGTACACATTTGGGTTCTTAAAACTGCAAACATTTTTTCCAAAACAAATCCTCTTGTCCTCTGTCCGTTTGGTCATGATATAGTTGTTCCTAATTGAAGACAGATAACCAATGTAACTTCTTGTCCTGCATGAGTTAGGGTTAAAGGTTGGGCTGCTTAATAAAGAGGCCCAACCAATACTGTGACTTAAGAAGCTTGAGGTGTCCTGCTGTCTCATATAACAGTTCTGAACTTTTCAGGTGGGTGAATATTGTGCCCTATAGGGTAATTCAGAGATCCAGTAGACTGATAGTGCTTCTGCTGCTTTCAACAGATGGATTCCAAGATTGTTCTAGTCATTGCTTTTTCATCCACTGAAAAGGAAGCTTGGTATCAAGCCAATCAGAAATTGCACACTTGTATCTGCTTACATTTCATTTGTCAGAGACAGTCATATGGTCATAGTAAGCTACAGATAACCTGGATATTATGGCTCTAAATGGAGGCTGAGGATGGGTCACATCCCAAGTACAATTACTATTATTGAAGAATGGAAGAATGTGTTTTTCTGTACAGTTAGCAATATCTTTTATACCCTGTGAACCCAGGACCACTTTAATGCCCTAAAATGAGTAATTTTTCACTTTGCAAAGGGTAATTGATTACCTACCATATGGGTGGGCATATCTCTTCCTCAAGCTGCTACAGTCTAAATGCCCAGAAATAGACAAGATCTCCTAATGATTCTCTATTCTAATCAATAGTGCCATCATACAATCTAGTATACTGGGGACAATCCTAGCCCTCATCTTCTATAGCAACCAATAATAATAATAAACGATTACTCTACCATCAATCATCTATCAAATTACTTGGAGACACCTCAACAGACTCTTCTTAGGAAGTTTTGAACCTGGTATGGAGAATTAGAATTCTAAGCCCTGTTCTAAAATTTTAAGATCCCAGTGAGACATAATGATGTGAATATATATTTCCTTGGTATCCATTACAGACTAGAAAATGGAAATCTCTTAAACATTTCCTGTGTGTACACATTGCTCCCTTTCTGCATATACTATTGATTTTTCATAAAATATTGATTTAAAAAATTATTTGTACTGCCATATTTATCATTCCATAAGTGATGGACAAGAATGCATGTTTCATCATCCTTTTCCATCATTGTTCACATCATAGGTAAGTCTAGGGCCTCTCTGTGTAGCATACCCTATTACATAAAATTTAGTAAAAGCTGACCTTCAGAAACTGGACATATGGTATGATCGGTGAATACTGATTTGTACTTGACTATGACACCTAGCTAAATGGGAGTGAGAATATAAAAACTTGACTTTTATTCATAAAATTCTTATCCTTTGCATTATGTACTTTGATGGCTTATTAATTATTATACTATAAAAATTTGGGGGGAAAACCACTTTTTTAGCTTTCAAAAAACTTTGTATATGTTAATTTCCTCCCTTATTGTTCAATTTTGTGAAAAGTGCTAAAATATTAGTTGATAGACATGTCTGTTTAATATAGGAGAAAAAAGAACCATACTTTTCTAAATACATAATAAAATATTTATTTAATAATTCCAAGAATATAAAACTAAAGAATGGTTTAATAAAAATAGATGTCTAACTAATAATTGTCTTTAATAATCTGAATTTGAATTACAATTTGTGATCACTTTATGTCATAGAATCTATACAGGACAGAGCCATTTCCAGTTAGAACTCTGGGGGGAAAAAACAATATTCTGTCATTATTAGAAGAACTAATTGACAAGAAAGCATTCAAATAAAATTAAAGTTGAATTATGTGTGCCTCTATGAATAAAACTATAACAGATCCCCACCAAAAATGTTAATATTTCCTCCCAAGTCCCAATATGATTAACATTCACACTTCAGAAATATGTGCCTACAGATAATTTATTTTCCATCAAAAATTCCCTTCTTTTCAGGAAGATGTTTCTGTTGCAAAATAAATTAATCTTCTTGAAGGATGTTAGTATATTGAGGTTGGGATGATTTATTCAGCCTTTTGCAACTCAAACTTGGAGTAACATAAGTAAAATATCCATCACTAAGCTGTATGTACTCAGTACTGATGGCACAGAATTGCTTTGAACATTATTTCTGGTTTCTTGCCAGAGCCAGGTGTTGGTATGCACAAAAATGGAGCACTGCATTAAAGAATATGTGGACACAAATGAGTCCCAGGAACTTCAAAGTGTATTTGGATATTAGGTTCCTGATAGCAAAATACATCTGTAGTCGTCTAAAATTTATGAATTTGTTATTTGGTCCAGGCCCCAGGAAAGTTCTAAGATGCATATTTTGTAGAATTTATGGGCAGGCTCTACCTTTCACTTTAAATCGGACTGTCTCTGAGTGATTGCTCCGATTCATGGAGAGGCATTTGCATAAGTGAACTCACATGTGAATGTTTGCAGCCTCTTACCTATTTCATTCTGCAGCATGCTAACATGCCCTCTGCCTCTCTAGTTTTATCACATTTTCTCTTGGTCAGAGGTCATGCTTGTCTGTCACTCTTGCATAATCCCTTCACTTGAGAAAAGAAATGGCTAGGACGCCTGGCTTCTACCTATTGAAGGACATCGGTTTTCCATAATAGTAAAACCAGGAGAAGTAATGTCCTCATAGTCAATGAGCTTTAAAATGATTGCAAAGCCTTTGAAAAGGTCCAACCCCAAAAGAATACTAAATACATGAGTGAAGTTTAATGAATCAAATTCAAATTTTCACCACTTAAAATACTGTACAACTTGAAGGAAACTTGTTTATAGTAGACTAATGTTGAAATGTGTGTGTGTGTGTGTGTGTGTGTGTGTGTGTGATGTTTTTTGTTACCGACTCTGCTGTCGTAACACTTATAAAACTTACATTAGGAACAAAGTCTTCTTAAGACGTCATAAAAATAAAATTTATTCCTGAGGTATTAATGAGTATTCCATTCATTTAGCAGATATTTAATGATCTCTTCTTATATAGTAAGTATTCTCCTAGGCACTGTGAATACAATGTTGAACCAAATAGACCAGGTCCCTGCCTTCCTGAAGCTTCTATTCAAATAGAAGGAGACAATCAAGATCATTTAAGTGTTAAACACAATGAAGAGAAAAAAGAAAAAGTGGCTACGGGAGAATTTTCTGGGCATTACTAGAGTTGAGGTGGTCTGGGAAGGACGTTGAAGAACTGGTGCCTGAAAAATTGAGAAACATCCATGAGAAAATAAAGAGCCCAGAGTGTGCTCTTGCAGAAGTAAATGAAAATGCAGAGGTCTTTAAGGGGGATTGCAGTTAAGGAACCAAAAGAAAGTATTGTGTCTAGTATTGATCAAGGGGACAGTGAAATGAGGTAAACTGGAAAGATAGTCAGAGCCCAGATTATGAAGATCCATGTAGGCCATGGTCATGGTACAGGGTTGAATTCATAGATAGAAATGAATTCATTATTGATAGAAATTCATGTGGGACATTTATTAGGGAGTGCTCTCAGCATCGACTCTGGAAGGCAGGGATACAGGTGGGGCAAAGAGAGAAGATGAGCTACGCTTTAGTCCCACAAAGGTGTCAGCTAACTCCAAAGGAGCTCTGGAGCTGAGATGGCCCTTTACACTTGTCCTGAGTCATATTGCAAAGTCCATCAGTCACTGGGTCAGGGCTGTGCCTGAGGGGAAAGCGTGACCTTGGGAGTAGCAATTTTCTTCCACCAGGAAGGCTGATACCTGAGGGCTGACTTGGCAGCATTCCCAGCTGCAGGTGAGATAAATCCTTCATTCCTGAAGGGAGATCTGGGCACATGGATTTTATTTCAAGCACAGTGGGGAGGCACTGAAGAGTTTTGAAAGTGAAGTATTGTAGTCTGATTTACATTTTTGTGTGATCACTCTGGCTGGTTTTTGAAGAATAGTCTATACAGAATGCAGGAGTAGAGTCAGGAAACAAAGTATAATCTTAGTGCAAAGGCAGGAAGTTCAGACAAATTTGCTCAATTATTTTTGTCTTGATGACTGACAATCATAAGATTTGGACAAATTAAGGGAAATAATTTTTATTCAGAGTTAGTGATATCAGGCCTTATAAAAGAGTATATATGATTTAATTGAATGTTCCTATGCTCAGCCTCTCTTGAGAATTGTTGAAAGGAGAAATTATCTATAACTTGTGGTTTTAGTGAATGCATGAATGTGTATGTGTGTCTGTGTGTGAGAGAGAGAGAGAAAGAAAGAAAGAATGAGAGAGAATGAGAGAGAAAGGTTGGGAGAGAGAAGAAAGAGAGAGTTTTAATTCTTCTTTCTTTCTGTCTTCCTTTTAATATTAACCTGAATTTTTGGCTTTTAAGTTCTTTCTCTTCAAATTTCTGAACTTGGAGCCTCACTTCAGAGACTCGTGATTGGTCACACCTGATAGACTTCACAATGAACCATTAGTTTCATCTCTTAGAAAGAACATCAGCGTTTGTGCTAGGCTCACCTCCATTCCACTAGAAGTAAATGCTCACTGGCTGATTAATATACTGAAAAAAGCGATGGTAGGTATGGCTACAGCACCCTCAAGCAGAAGCACTAGGAAAACCCTCATGGTGATGGCTCATTTTATATCTTGATAGTGATGGTAGTCACACAAATCTTCAGGTGTTATAAATTGATCTAGAACTGTGCACATTTCTTGTACATATGTCAATGGCCTGGTTTTGATTTGTTCTACAGTTATACAATATAACCATTGGCAGAAACTGGGTGATGGGTATATAGGACCTCTCTGTACTATCTTCCCAATTTCCTGAGAATATATAATTATTTTAAATTAAAAAGTTTATAAATACCATTTGACCCAACAATAGCATTGTTGGGCATCTACCGAAAAGAACATAAGACATTCTTTCTCATGACATCTGTACCCGAATGTTTATGGCAGCACAATTCACTATTGCATGGTCATGGAAACAACCCAAGTGCCCATCAATTCATGAGTGGATAACTAAAATGTGGTACATGCTCACAATGGAATATTACTCAATTCTAAGAAATGGCAGTGAGCTAGCACCATTTATGCTATCCTGGATTAAGTTTAAGCCTGTTATACAAAGTGAGGCAAAACAAGATCTGGAAAATGGGCTACACATCTACTCGCCATCAAATTGGTACTGACTGATTAAAACTATGGTGCTCAAATAGTGGTAGTGAGCAGGGATTTGGGGGGGACCCACAGCCTAGGGATGTGGGAAGCATTATGGGGGGGAAGGGATTACCTCTAACCCTTTTTAGGGAGAGGCAAAGATATACAATGTAACCAAAACGTCTAAAAATAAAACCTATTATCATGAGGTGGGCAGGTGGGAGGAGGGAGGGGGGAAGGACGCATACTTACATAATGGGTGCGTGCACACCACCTGGGGGTGGGACATGCTTGAAGCATGGCGGGGTGGGGGAGGGGTGGCAGGGACAATATATGTAACTCTAATAATATTTGTACCCCCATAATATGAGGAAATAAAAAGAAAAATTATTTTTTATAAAAAAGTTTACAAAACTTTCTTTTGTGCATGACAGATATACTAGGCATGGCACTGCACGCTCTCCTTGATCATCACACCCATTCTGACGACTGCAGCTTCACTGAGGACCTACCTGAGAACCTCTATTTCATTCAGACTTCTCCCCTGAGTTCCAGGCTGCATAACCATCTGGCTGTTCCCATGGGCACCCAAAATTCTATATGTCCAGTATTTATCCTTGTTGCCAAAATGAATTTCATATTAAAAATCATATTTGTTACTTAAAATTTACTTTCTCTAAACTTTTTAAAAGACTTCTTTGATTCTCATAACATCCATCCTAATTGGTTAGCAGAAATGTTATTATCCTAATTTAAGAGCTAAAGAAATCAAAAAGAGATGTTAACTGACTTATCTGAGGGATATGGTTAATGTAGCAAATATAAGAGCAAATATAAGAACCTACATCTCTGATTTATATTCCAGTGCTTTTCTCCCAACACACTATTATTGCCATCTCAAGTAAAATACTAGTGCATCTTTGATACATTATAACACATGCAAGCAATTTAAAAGTAGTGTGTTTATACTTTGTTTTCTAAAGCAACTGATTAAATCGTTCTTGAAGGAAACCCAAATGAAGTAGGTCTATATTCTTGGGCATTTTAAGTAGGGCATTGAAACGTAATGTTTCTCATCACTCATTCAGCCAGTATTGCTCTCATTTTAACTCTACTTCTTTGTGCTTTAATTCCAGGTGATTGGGGCACTGAATATGACAAGGTATGGCATGCAGCTTTGGCTTTCTTGGGGCTTTAAGACCAATCAGCAAAATTAACATTCTTAGAGAGGAAAAAAACCTGAAATACAAAGTCTCTGACATCTGTTTCCCTCATTTATTGGAATCTTTTCAGATCAGTTTATCTCTCTTGGCTCTTGAAGTCTTAAATTAAAAACATTGCTTTGATTTATGTATGTCGCTATGATTTATGCACTGTTAAAATGAATATCAGATGGTTTTAGAGTTTTGCAAAGGCAATAGCTCAAACAGGTAAGCTTTATCTTATCATCTGAAAACTAAGATGCTGAGACATGGGTATCAACTAACATTGTTTAATTGCTTTAACTACTTCAATATTTTAAAGAATTGGCCTTAACAAAAAAATGATTTAAATTGTGTTGTAAGATATATAACCAGCACACATTTATTCAGTATCTGGACATAGATATGGAAAGCCAAGAGAGGTCTTTCACCAAGGAAGTTAGGCAAAAGTACAGATAAATTCCATTTAAAAGAGAAGCAGATGACTATAGGAAAAAGCACCACCAAAGAGAATGATATATTTGGATTATACAAACTATAAAATGATCTGTGAGACAGCAAGTATCCCTCAAGAGAGAAATTATAATTAAATGAATATTAAACATTAAGTAAAATGCCTAGAGCAGCTCTCATTATATACTTTCATAGGAAATTTGAACCTGATGAAGCTCAATGAAATCCACAGAGGTTGATGAAAAGTCTTGAATGACTTGATGACATAAAGTCAGAAGACACCAGACAGTACATTGTCCCTTAATCTATGGTTCCAATGGCATATGTGCTCCTGCTTCACATAACTAGTAAAGAGTAGCTGAAATGGATTGAGCCAACACTGACATTACTTTTATTTAATGAGTGCCACATCTGAGATCAGGATGTTGTATGTGTGTTGGAGGGGGTAGCTAAAAATTAACATAGATGTAAGTTTTGTTGTTGCATCCCTGGGGGTAAACACCCAAAATCTTATTAAATCATATGAAGATTTTACATTTGCTTTTGTCATGCTACATGTAAACCCAAATTGGTGAACATGAAACACTGCAGGAGGATCTTTACAAACAGCATAGTGAAACGCGTAGCTCCATTAACTCCTCAACTCAATGATTTGAAGCTCTTTGATCTAAACCCTGCCACACTTTTTCTGAGCATTAATTGCTCACTAGAGATGGTAGGCTTGTTGACATGGAATATATCTTTTCCACCCAGATTGTGAGTGAGAGCTTAAGACTATGTCAATAGTATAACTGATTTAATCTTTGAGGAATCTTAATAAATATACCTTTCCCTCCTTCAGAGCTAATCCAGACCAATTTTTATACAGTGGTAGCAGAGTGAGAGTAGGACAGAGGAAAACAGGAAGGATACAGGAGGGAGGAAGAAGAAGTAGCTAAGTTCTTAGCTTAACACATTTACTCAAAAACTTCCAGAAGTGGCAGAATTGTGGGGATTTTACTCCATGAAGGGGATTGAAAGGAGGAGGCGAGTGGCTCTAGCAAAATCATCTGGTGGGTGCCTGCTCCTCACACCTTCCTCCTGTTACTTCTTCTACCACATACCTAAGTCCATTCCTGACTCTAGATGTTGACTCAGTTCTGAACTGGGAGCATGGATCTGAATTTCCTAAGAACCTACAATGCTAACATTCCTCACTTCCAAGTATTGTTGGTCTTGAAAAACAGACTGCAAACTTGATTCTGGAACTTTACTTTGAACTTCCTGATTTATGGCAAGCGTAATTTTTTTTTTTTTTATGATGCAGAAAGTAGAAGAATAGAAAGATAAATCATGACCAAAAAAGAAAGCAAAAACCAGCAAAACAACTAACATTTTCACACATTCATAATTACCTGTAGATAGGTAGTTATGTAGAGAAATACCTCTTGAAAATCTATATCAGTTTTGCAATAAAATTGAAAGCAAAATTATTATGCTTCTAATTGAAACTGGTTAATATGCACATATGAGTTAGCCTGATAATAAATTATTGATTTGAATATTACAGACTATAAAAGATAACTTTTTTTTGTTCTACCATCTGGATTTTATTTTATTTTATTTTTCAGGTTTGGTCAATAATAATAAACTTAAAAAATAACAAAGTTTGCAGTAACCTTACATTTGCTTACTAGCTTATTATTTGATGATGAGATATTGATTGATGCATATTAATGAAGAGAGAAAGCAATATACACAAATGAAAAAGCAATACAACCTTATTGGGGATTTGTCTGTAGCGGCATTTATTCAAAGCTATGATTATATGGTGCTAGTAGCCAGATGAAAATAAAACTTTAAAAAAAATCAAATTTTAATAGAACAAATAAGGATATTTTGACTTTTTTGTTCCAGTTTTTCCACATGTTTCCTATCATGAATTATAATCCCAAAGAAGAATTTAGTAGTAGTCTTTTTTCTGCTTCCAAAAGGACTTTTGTTTTAACTTCTATAGTTTCAAAAGTAATTTGATTCTAAAATTGAGCTAGTTTTTTTTGTCCTAAAAGTTTTGTAATATTGTGGTGCCAAATACCTAAGTATAAACTGTAAGACCCACTTAGTATAAAATGGTTAATCTAAATCATGCCTAATATTTGTATTGAAATAAAAAGATTAAATTGTGGACATTTTTGATATCAAATATTTGCTTTGTATGCTTGCTTTATATATTTCTAATTATCCCATGCTTCACTTGCATTGGTGATACTTATTTACATTTTATTCAGATTTCTTGGTACAGTGCAGTGTTCATATTGTTCTTTTTAAAGTATGTTTTGGTATAATTATAATAAATTATTTTTTAAAATTAGATATTACAATAATTTCTTACAAACATGATTTCATATTATAAGTGCTAAATACTTTATTTCTTACCATCAATATCAGAAGTTACTAATAGAAAGGGTCAAAAATGAGTTGTCTGAATATTTTTTCAGTTTACCTGAAGTATACCCTGCTTTCATTTTTGATATAGAATAGTCTAACCCAAATATTATAATTTTAGAGTTTATATAATATCGCACAAAACAGGAGAAGCAGTTCTCATTTTAAGGAATTAATAGACCATTTCCTGACAATTTGATTTGAGCAACATGCAATGAGGAAGCAATGAATCTTTATTTAAAGTACCGTAATGATTTAAAAACTGTTGGGGGAAGGCATAGATTTGAAGTAAATATATTATCTTATGATATCTATTTTACTATAACCTACTTTCCATGGTATTATGAAAAATATAATAAAAAGGAAGAATGATTGAAAGGTCTCTGATCAAATCCTCCCTGAATTATTCCATAAAACATTCTCAAAACATTATTATTGCATAGATCTTAAGCCAGGCCTGAATTGAATTACTGCTTTAGTACTCAATCTCTTTGAATATCATTATTTTCCAAAATATGTGAAAGTGGGGATAGATGGAGATTAATTTACTTTGAGCATCCTGAGCATTTAATCATCTATACTGCATAGAGACAAATAATGTTCTGGGGGGTTGGGAGATTGAAGAAATTGTTCAACTTCCTTTTTCTCTGGCGATGATTTGGAAACAACTAAATGGGAAGAGATGTTTTACACAAGGATCTCTGGTTCTGGGAGGATTAGTTTCCAAGCTACAATTCAATAAACATTTCTAAGACAAATTCAAACTAGCTTAATATTAATTCAGTCCCTGATCATGCCTTATACCCATGAGACATGGTTGTTCCCATTCCTGCACCAGGAGACCACTGTGTCTTTTATTACAAATATTGCAGAAATAACATTTGATGACATGCATACATGTATACATCAGTCTGGACGCTTAAAATACTTCTAGTTTTCTTTTTAAACTGTAATAAAACCTAATTACATGAATATAATAAGGAGTTCTCCCTTATTCACAGTTTTGCTTTCCATGGTTTCAGAAACCCTCTGTCAACCTCAGTCCAAAAATATGAAGTGAAAAATTCCAGAAATAAATAGTTCGTAGGATTTAAATTGCAAGTGGTTCTGAGTATCATGGTGATTGATATATATCTTGCACCATTTCACTCTCTCCCTCCCAGAATGTGAATCATCCTTTTGTCCTGCGTATCCATGCCATAGACACATCCTGCCGTTAGCCATCAACATCGCCTGCTCCTAATATCCAACCATGACATCATCATGGCTGGATGATCCAGGATCACCCGAAGCAGATGATCCTCTTTCTGCTGTATCGTCAGAAGGTCAGTGGTAGCCTAATGCTATTTCACAGTGTCTACATCATTCACCTCACTTCATCTCATCACGTAGGCATTTTATCATTTTGCATCATTATAAGAAGGGTGAGTACAATACAATAAGATGTTTTGAGAGGGAAAGACCACATTCTCATAACTTTTATTATACTATATTGTTATAACTATTCTGTTAATTGTTGCTAATCTCTGACTGTGCCTAATTTATAAGTTAAAAATGGTATATATAGGGTTCAGTACTACCCTCAGTTTCAAGCATCCACTGGGGAGTCTTGGAATGTATCCCCTGCAGGTAAGGGGGGACTGCTGTCTACAGTGGTTTATTAATCACTACTATTTATTTGATTTTATTCTCACAATTGGATTTCATGTATACTTTCTTTACCATTACGAATATCAGCGGTTACTGATAAAATTAGTTCTCTAAATAATATTCATGAATGCCAAACATAATCTTTATGGTAGATATGATTATTCCAATTCATAGGTGAAGAAACTGGGACTGTGAAACATGAGGTGACGTCCTAAGGCCACTTTTGCATCCAGTGTTGTAGTGAAATTAGGCTGGACCTTCTTCAGTCAGAGTTGTTTTCTTGACTTCAGTCATGCTATAGTTTTTGGAGATCTCTAGATGTAAATGGATAACACATGTTTTGCTTGTACTTAGATCCCAAACACTTTCTTCAAAACAATCTTAAATGAGATTCTCATGAGAACATAATTTGTTTGGGGAAATTAGCATGAGAATTTAAGTTAAAATAAACATTTAGAACTGTATATTTATTTTATTTTTTAATAAAAACAAACATTTTACTGTTAGATCTATTTTCAACATTAGAAGTATACACAAATTTGTTGAAAGAATTCCAGTAGCATAAATTCCTCTTAGTTTGCCAATAATGAAGACCTACCTTTAATGACCTATATGAGAATTACAAATATCTATGATGCATTTAACCAGTGAATCTACATTTGAAAAAAATAACTTGTTTATTTTCAGTTAAAGAGGCTAATTTTACCTTTATTTTTTAGTCTGTTTTAAGTGTAGTAACCTAAGGTAAAATTATGTCTACACAGAAATTAAGATTTCATGACTAATGCATATAAGCAATGAAATACTTTTGCATCATGAGCTAAATCATTACTTTTAACCACCTGTGCAAGAATCATGAAGCCATTGAAATCAAAGCCACAAGCGCTTGCATGATCATCCCTGGTTAGTCCATGTTGTTTAATAGTAAATGCCAAAAGCCTCTGTGATGTTTACTTGCTTGGCAACTAGTAAGATAATAAATCATTTTAAAACCTTGTGACAGATATTATTTTAAAATGTTTATCTAGTTCCCAATCATATTCTGATTCACTTTACCAAAATCCTTAAAAAGGTCAAATTTTCATTCTAGAAAGATGGCTGAACACCTAGTACAGCATTCAACAGGGTCTTGTTGATATATGAATGAATGAATGAATGAATGAATGGATCCTTACCAATCCCCATAAGACTTTTTAGTTCTGTGCAACACAGGGAGACTGAAACAAATGTATGATGAATAAAGTACTTGGTATGAAACCAACACCATATTCCTTTGCCAGAAAGAGTGGGTCAGACTGGAACAGAATATAATTCCTGATAAATGGGTAACTATAACTAAAACTCATTTGTATTTTACTTAATGCAAGTTCTCTTGAGAATCTATATAATGTCCACATACCTTGGTTTCTTGTGGATTCTGCTAATAATTTACCCACTATCACCTCTTAAATGATGACACCCTGCAAGCTGTCCAGTTACAGAGAGCCTTTTGCACAGTGAAGCAAAGAAATGTGGCAGGTCCGTATGGAAAGTGTCAGGGTGTCCACATCATTTTAGAGCTACACTTCTTGCTTTGCTCTAACTTCCTTCCTGCTCACTTCGGCTGGGCTCTTTGTTGGGCTTCTTCCCTCCAATACACAACTGTGTATTGTATATGGTGTAAAGCACCATAACCTGGAGCTTTCATATTCTTCCATGGGAGTTCAGGACTAGTTACATAATTTGCAGGTCCCAGATTTCATGTCCATGAAACCAGCCCTGTAGGAGGTCACTATCTAAGAAGCACAGACCCTCCACCCTCAGGTGTGAGAGCTCCAACGTGGGTATTTGTAACCGCTGGAGTTCATTTCACACTGGAGGATGTGCAGGTGCCTAAGCAAGGGGGGAAGACATTCACTCAATGCGCAGAGTGGTCCTGTCTGCTCAACTCAGACATAAGCTGCCCTTCAGATTCCATGAAGCTGCTGTCATTTCTCAAATGCAAACAGCAGACATTATATTTCCTCATACTATGTACAGAATTGTGAGAGTAGTTATGTTTAGGTTGGATTTTATTGTCATTTTATAGTCAAGAAAATTTTGAATAAAGAAAGAAATTATCATAACAAAACTGTTGATTTGGACATATTGTTATGTCAATCTTTGACCATGTGCATATATGTGAACTTTTCAGGTTTTAACCATGAGAAAAAAGTCTATCATATTTGTTGAGATACCACAAAAACCCAGCATTCACTGGGTTAACAAAATCCAGTCTTTGCTTGCTCTTTCATTCTCCAATTATTCTTTCTAGAAGTTATTGGAATTGTGGTATGTCTTCATGTGTGCACATGTGTGCGTGCTTGTGGGTGAAGAGGCAGGGGTGAGATTTAAATGTATATTTGAAGTATCTGCCTGAGTCTCTGTCATCCGTGGGATCTATTGTCTTCCCCACTGTTGATTACAGTAGTTCTTTCACATGAAAACTGCTACTGGCCTCTGCACTGAGATATCCAGTGCTCTCTTCATTCTCCGGTCCCAAAGTACTATCTCAGCACCTCAAAACAAGGTGTCTTAGTTTGATTTTCGCAGAAGCAGGCCCTGAATAAAAGATTTGAATAAAAGTAATTTACTTGGAAGGCAAAGGAGGTATTGGTTTCTTAGTCTGTTTGGCCTGCTATGACAAAAATATCGTAGACTGAATGGCTTATAAACAGCAGAAATTTATTTTTGACAGTTCTGGAGGTTGGGAAGTCCAAGATTGAAGAGTTGACAAATTTGGTGTCTGGAGAGCGCCTGCTTCCTGGTTCATAGACAACCATCTTCTCCTTGTTGTGTCCTCAATGGTGGACCACAGCCAGAAGCAAGCTCTCTTTGCACACACATGAGCTCTAATCTCATTCATGAGGGCTCCATTCTTATGACCTCATTTGATCATAATTACCTCCCAAAGGCTCTACCTCCAAATACCATCATAATTGGGGGGTAGAGTTTCAACATATGAATTTGGGGGGCCACAAATATTCAGCCCATGGCAATCAGTAAAGAAAAGAAGAAACGAGACTGGAAAGAAAGGCAGCTCACACAGGGTGCATTATCATGTCAGCAGCCACGATGAGCAACCTGAGCTTAATGCCTCTGAGGGACTCTGGAAGACAGAGACTAGCAAAGAATTAGAGAAGTGCAATTTCTGACAGTGAAGGGTCAGGTCTGTGAGTACTGAAGCGTTAAGGATGAGGGGCGATTGGTGGGCACTGACACAGCCCACCAGACCCAGGTCTTCTGCATGGAAGGTGTTTGAGCCGGTAATCACACACCTCTTTCTCTGCCCTTCTAGCTTTCTCCCTACCAGAGTTTGCAGAGACACTCTGGGGCCACAGTGGGGACATGGGTGACAGGTCAGCATATACGCAGTATACATACAGCTTTTCCCTGTTCCTGAAATCAGTCCCAGCAGTGCTCAATTACTTTTGTCCACAGTGATCTGTTTTCTAGACTCTTTTCCTTTTGGCACCCAGGAAACAAATGTATAGATATCTGAACACAAGAAATGAGCTGGGTTCAAGTTCTTTCCTCCAGGACACCTCAAAGGATATGGCTGGAAATGGTGTCCCAGTTTCTGTAAACCTTTCATGACTAGTGATAGATTGGAACTTTCTATGAGAGTTAGGAAGCTGATTTATGCAAAATAACTAGAATGCTCTTAATGGGAGGATATGATAAATTTTTATACTCCAACTACCATTTACTCCTTTTTGCTCAGCAATATAATTCTGAAATGACTTGGGGAGGCCATGTGCCAACTGGAAGACTATGTTTTCTAGTCTCACTCTTAGCTAGGTATGGCAATGTAACAAAATTATGGCTAATAAAATTTAAGTGGAAGTATTTCTTAGGACTTCCCAGATGTTTATTAAAAGAGATGCTGTGCTGTCCTCTCCCTCCCTTTCTTTTCCTTAGTGGAACATAGAATAATTAGGGCTCTAGATATAAACTTGGGCCAGAAGTTGACCTGAAGAATGGAAGGTATGTTCTGGGGATGATGCAGCAGAAAGAGAGGAAACTAGGTTCTTGATTATACTATGAAGGCAGTTTACCAGCTCTAGACTATTATTCTTAGGGATTATTTTAAATAAAAGGGAAGTTAATGTTTGGCCTGCTAAAGCCACTATTATATTTTTTCTTGCTATATGCAATTGAACACTTTTTTATTAATATAGAAGGTATTATCTATATTCCCACACCAACCTACCTAGGTCTAATCTCTACCTAGCTACAGTGTTGTTACACAAAATTGCCATAATCCTATTTTGTTTTCTGCTTTTTATTTCACTGTCCTATTATCTCACAAATTATTTTATTGGTTATCATTTTTAGTGTTTCTCACATTTCTTAGATATCTATCTATATATCTATCTATCTACGGGGGGCAGGGGAGATTTATTTAGTATTTTGTAGGCTGCCTTATACTTTCTCACTTCAAGCAACACATTTTCTGTGGTCCTCTCCTCCCCACAACAGTGGCACATTTTTCTTCAGATTACACATCACATCCTGTGATACTACCTGGTCATATGATCGCCCATTCCAACTTCTGTTGTCAGAAAATTCACACCTAACAGGTACAATTTACGCTATCTTGGTGATGGGCACATTTATAACTTTGACTCAAATGGCAAAAAGCAATTCATGTAACCAAAACATTTGTACTCCTATAATACTCTTAAATAAAAAAAAATTATCTGGCCGGGCGCGGTGGCTCAAGCCTGTAATCCTAGCTCTCTGGGAGGCCAAGGCGGGCGGATTGCTCGAGGTCAGGAGTTCGAGACCAGCCTGAGCAAGAGCGAGACCCCGTCTCTACTATAAATAGAAAGAAATTAATTGGCCAACTAATATAGAAAAAAAAAAAAATTAGCCGGGCATGGTGGCACATGCCTGTAGTCCCAGCTACTCGGGAGGCTGAGGCAGGAGGATTGCTTGAGCCCAGGAGTTTGAGGTTGCTGTGAGCTAGGCTGACGCCACGGCACTCACTCTAGCCTGGGCAACAAAGCGAGACTCTGTCTCAAAAAAAAAAAAAAAAAAAAAAAAAAATTATCTGATATAGCCACATTCTCATGCAGCAATGTGCTAAATTCACGAAGCAACTTTAATGGATCGATCTTGAGTACCTTTGAGCAGCACTCATACGTTAACCATTTTCAACTGCTGATTGGATAAGGAAAGAAAGATTTTGAATATTTTCAACTTCAGTTGAAGTCACTTAGATCACTGAGCTGGAATGGGGTTGAAATGGGTCAGTTGGAGCCGCAGTTCTCACATTCGGCTGCTCATTAATATTAACCATAGAGCTTTGTAGTTACTAGCTCCTTGATCTCTTCACAAACCTATGGAATCTGATTTTGGGGGACAAGATCGGGGGAAAGTGAAGGGTAGGCATTTGCATTAATAAAAGCATCCTCAGGTGATAGTGATGGGCAGCAGACTTGGGGAATTACTGGCATGGACACAAACCAGTCACTCATATACCAGAAGGTTTCCTCTGTTTAAAAAGTAATCACCAAAGTGTCTTTTTATTCTTCCCTCTCTTTCCAGTTCTACTGTCCTATTGCCAGATCAGATCTTCATTGGTACCTGCTTGCATTATTAAACAATTTCATGACTGGTTTCCTTCCAACCTCTCTCCACTTGACCATTAGCTGTTGTGGCACCAAAAGCCTCAGCTCGGGTTTGCACTCTTCTTACTCCAAACTGCCTCCCTGAGGGTCAGATCCACTTATACAACAGATGACACACACATTTCTTTATTCAGCCCAAATCTCTCAATTGAGTTTAAAACACACCTTTGCAATTGACATTTGATGTCTCCTCTTGAATGTCTTGAAATTCTATTTAACCGAAAGTGCGATCACCATCTTCTCTCCAACCTTCTCCAAAATTTCTTACAGTAAAATTTGGTGTTCTTTGTCTGGCATTTACATAACTCCATCATCTGACTACAAGCAGCATTTCAAACCTTATTTTTACTTACAGGATTACAGGCCCCTGGGCACACAAACCAGAGTGTTCTCCTTTCCTTCAATACACTCAGTGTCTGCTCATTCTCTGCCTTTGCTGATGTTCCAAGTCTGAGAGATCTTTCTGCCACACCTCTAACTGGCTTTCCTGGTCTTGGGCAAGTCCCTTTTGACTTTTATTTTTCTGAGCATGTATTCACATATTTTACATGTGGGGGCTTATTCTGTACAAATAGTTTTGTATCTTGCTTGATTTTTTATGGTAGTCTAAATATTTTGTTATTTTCTAAAACAGCTAATACAGCATCATATTGGTCATAAACAATATTGTAAAGACTGTTTCTGAGATTTTTTAAAAATACCTATTTCCAAACATCAGACATATTCTATAAAGGTTTATACTTCTATGATTTAGTATGTGAATAATTTTCATTGGGAAAAAATTGTATTATGATTTGTCCAAACACCCAAAGAAAGCCCTCCTATAATTATGTGTACTGATTCTGATAATAAGACATTCAGTTATTCATTCATTCATTCACTGATAATACTTTCCTAGGCTGTAGCAATACATTCCATCCAACAAAAATGTAGGTTTAAATTCAGTGCCACAACTTATTAGTAGCAAAATCTTAAGCTCATTATTTGATTATACACATCTTAATTTCTCCATCTGTAATGTGGGTTTTTTTCGAGGAACAAAGGATCTACTGTTCTTAGCAAAGTACCTGACACTTAGGAAGCCCCCAAAATTATGTTAACTGTGACAGCAATCATAATAATAGATAAACATTGTCATTAATAAGAATTGATAATTAATGACAATTTTCACTATTATCATCATCACAGTCTTTGACAGATGCTGGCTCTGAGAGGATGAGCAATCTCATTTGCAAGTGACCTTCCCTTTTCACACATTCAGAACTTTTCACTGTTTCCCAGAGTATTCTCTGGGAATGAAATCATGCATTGCTAATAACTTCTTGCATGTACAGTGACAAATGTTCTTTGACATTCATAGCCTCCTTCTGGTATATTTATAAAGATCCTGTTTTTAGATGGTACAAACATGGTTCAGAAAAATTTAGTGTCTTGCTCAAGGTCATGTAGCAAATGCCACAAATTTTGTCCTGTATTATTCTGAGCATGCCAGGTAGTTTTGACTTTAGTTAGTCATTTTCCTAGAGGCAGGGAAATTCTGAGTTAAAAAAAAAAAGGAGTAAGTCATTTTTAAAATGTGAATACAAATATCCTCATGAGGATAAATTGGTATCTTACTGTTTACAGGCCTCCCTATTATTAAATACACACACAACAGGAATGTTGAAAGTACAAAAAAATGCAGCAAAAGCAGCAAATTAATATACTTCAAACCTGAGATATTTTGGCTACTATTATAAGAGCTTTTCTTGGCTTTTTGATATAACTTGTATAGCTCTTTTATTAATTATTTCAATTCCTGTGGGTGGCTACTTTTTGTAAAAATTCAATTTATAACTCTGGGAGCCAGAGAGAACTTGTACAGGCCATACTTAAGAAGGAGAACTAATTTGGGAAAACTTTCTAGATTATACTTTCCAAAGCATCGCTTTCTAATTTCCTCTCTGAATCAGTGGCTGGCTAGTCAATTTGACTAAGCAAGATATAATAGGGTAGAGGTGGAAGACAGATTGTGAAGCAGAAACAGTAGGTTTGCTCATTTAATATCCCTCTCATGCCCCTTCTCCTTTGCCTGCCTTTTAAATAAAAGCTAAGCATCAAATTCCTAGTCTCTTTGCAGCTAAGAGTGTCCAAGTGACACTGTTTTGCCACTGTCTGCTGATGCTTGCTTTCCCTACTTTTCTCTTCTTGTGTAAAGTGAACAAATAATGTCTGGAGGCAGCCATTTTTAAAATGATACAGCATAAAAATTGCACTGTCTATCCCTGGACCTCTTGTATGAGAGGCATAAGCCATAATATGTTGGAGTTGCTGTTAAGCAGCTTCGTGCTATTTGCAGCTAACAGAAATGGTTGGTAAGAGACTGCCTGACTCTCTAAACTCTGGAATACAGATGCTGTATTTTATCCTTGTGTTCAGTAGAAGTAGCACCTGATGGGTATTTTCGCAAGTATCTAAATGCATTGGAAACATGAAGAGGAGACTGAACTTTCATAATGTTATTAATGAATAATTATTTTTTTACTGCCTAAAAGCAGGAATTTCTCTTATGGAGTGGAGTGAAAGGTCAAGAGCAAAGTATTAATTACTTCTTACTCAAGAATAGGATATCTCCTTCAGTGGCATTTAATAAAAGATAAATTTAAGAAAAAAGTATGTGAAGCCTAATTATCATTTTAAATGACAATTATAATGAAAGAGGACATTTGATCTTTGGGAAAAATATCAGTAGAAGAGGCTGGAAATCTGGGAAACTGGTCTCTCTTCTGAGTTCCAATTGCTTTTTATGTATCTTTGGATAAATTGAGTACTTTGTACTTAAATTCCATTATATTTTAAATGTGATCCATAGTGCCTTCTCTTAACTCTTGCTCTTAGGACAATAAATGTATGTTAAACACTTTGAGTATTTTCAAAGAGAAATAGTATTTAAGTGTCATGGATGTATTCATCATTGGTATTCTACTTCCATATATCTTAGGAGAAGATAGCACTCTGCCTTTTAATTGTCAAGACATATTAGAACATAGACCAGTCATCACATTGAGACTTAGTGAAAATGAAATATGCTCATTTCAAATCTAAGTTGTGGTCAAAGATCTTTTTGCTTTGAGTGATAAAAACACTTGGTGAATTTAATCAGGGATTATGCTGCAACTATCACTGATGCATCTAGGCATCTGTCAAAATAGTCTTTGGTATTTTGTTAATTAACTCAATTAATTTCAGAGATAAAAGATCACTAAATACTAGGAGTAGAACTGTAATATACTTGTAAAATTTGTTCAGGGATTATGATTTCCTATCTCCACTCCCAAACTCAGTCTTAGTGTTCCCTGCTTCAGTAAATGTATAGCTCTTTTATTAATTATTTCAACTTCTATGGGTGCTTATTTTTTGTAAAAATTCAATTTACAACTCTGGAAGCCAGAGAGAACTTGTGTAGGCCATACTTAAGAAGAACTAATTAGGGAAAACTTCCTAGGTTATACTCCCCAAAGCATTGCTTTCTAATTTCCTCTCTGAATCAATGGCTGGCTAGGCAATCTGACTAAGCCAGATCGAATAGGGTAGAGGTGGAATTCAGTCAATCCACAAACAAGAAAAGGTAATAATGATAATACTAGCATCATTGATATATGTGAAGAGATTTTAACTTATAAACTGTCTTACATATATATCTGCCCATTTGATCACTGATCATTAGAACATTTATTGATGAAACTTAGGGCCAAGAATATAAACCAGATGATAAAAACTCCTTCGTTTTTTTTTTCTTTTTTTTCTTTTGTTTTGTTTTGATGATTTTTTTTTATTTCGGCATATTATGGGGGTACAGATTTTAAGGTTTCAATAAATGCCCATTTTCCCCCCTCCCCCCAAAAGTCTGAGTCTCCATCATGACCATCCCCCAGATGGTGCACATCTCACTCATTATGTAGGTATATACCCGCCCACCTCCCCCCTCCCACCTGTCCAATACCCTATTACTGTAGTACCTATGTGTCCACTTAGGTGCTACTCAGTTAATACCAGTTTGCTGGAGAATATATCTGGTGCTTGTTTTTCCATTCTTGGGATACTTCACTTAGTAGTATGGGTTCCAGCTCTAACCAGGAAAATATAAGATGTGCTATATCACCGTTGTTTCTTAGAGCTGAATAGTACTCCATGGTATACATATACCACATTTTATTAATCCATTCTTGGATTGATGGGCACTTGGGCTGTTTCCACAGCCTTGCAATTATGAATTGTGCTGCTATAAACATTCGAGTGCAGGTGTCTTTTTTGTAGAGTGTCATTGGATCATTTGGGTAGATGCCCAGCAATGGGATTGCTGGATCAAATGGTAGATTCACTTGGATCGCTTTAAGGTATCTCCATATTGCTTTCCACAGAGGTTGAACTAGTTTGCAGTCCCACCAGCAGTGTAGGAGTGTTCCTCTCTCTCCGCAACCATGCCAGCATTTATCGTTTGGAGATTTTTTGATAAAGGCCATTCTCACTGGCGTTAAGTGATATCTCTTTGTGGTTTTGATTTGCATTTCCCTGATGATTAGAGATGTTGAGCATTTTTTCATATGTTTGTTGGCCATTCTTCTGTCTTCTTTAGAAAAATTTCTGTTCAAGTCCTTTGCCCACTTTTTAATGGGGTTATTTGATTTTTTCTTCCTGTTTTCGTGAGTTCTAAGTATATTCTAGCTATCAATCCCTTATCGGATGCATAGGATGCAAAAATTTTCTCCCATTCTGTAGGTTGTCTGTTTACTTTCATGACTATTTCTTTGGCTGTGCAGAAGCTTTGTAGTTTGATCATGTCCCATTTATTTATTTTTTGTTGCTGCTGTGATTGCCTTTGGGGACTTCTTCATAAACTCTTTGCCCAGGCCGATGTCTAGGAGAGTGTTTCCAACTTTGTCCTCTAGAGTTCTAATAGTTTCATACCTTAGGTTTAAGTCTGTTATCCAGCGTGAGTTGGTTTTTGTGAGAGGTGAAAGGTGTGGGTCCTGTTTTAGCCTTCTACAGGTGGCTATCCAGTTTTCCCAGCACCATTTATTGAAGAGGGATTCTTTTCCCCAGCGTATGTTTTTGTCTGCTTTGTCAAAGATTAGATGGCTATATGAGGATGGTTTTATATCAGGATTCTCACATCTGTTCCACTGGTCAATATTCCTATTTTTGTGCCAATACCATATTGTTTTAATTACTACAGCTTTGCAGTATAGTTTGATATCTGGCATATTAATGCCTCCCATTTTGTTTTTGTTGCCTAGAATTGCTCTTGATATTCGGGGTCTTCTTTGGTTCCATACGAAGCGTAAAATTATTTTTTCTATATCTGTGAAGAATGCTGATGGAATTTTAATAGGTATTGCATTGAATCTGTAGATCAGTTTGGGTAGTATAGACATTTTGATGATATTGAGTCTGCCGATCCACGAGCATGGTATGGATTTCCATCTGTTTACATCCTCTGCTATTTCCTTCCTCAGTGTTTCATAGTTCTCCCTGTAGAGGTCTTTTATGTCCTTGGTTAAGTATATTCCTAGGTACTTTAATTTCTTTGTTGCTATTGTGAAGGGAATTGAGTCTTTGATTTGGTTCTCAATTAGATTGTTGTTGGAGTATATGAATGCCTCTGATTTCTGTGTATTGATTTTGTATCCTGAGACTTTACTAAATTCATTGATCAGTTCCAGGAGTTTCTTGGTTGAATCTTTGGGGTTTTCTAGATACAATATCATATCATCAGCAAACAGTGAAAGTTTGATCTCTTCTGCCCCTATTTGGATACCTTTGATTCCATTTTCCGGTCTGATTGCTGTAGCCAAGACTTCTAGCACTATGTTGAACAGAAGTGGAGATAGTGGGCAGCCTTGTCTGGTTCCAGTTCTAAGTGGGAATGATTTCAGTTTTTCCCCATTCAGTATGATGTTGGCCATGGGTCTGTCATATATGGCTTATATCATTTTTAGGTATGTCCCTTCTATGCCTATTTTCTTAAGTGTTCGTATCATGAAAGGGTGTTGAATTTTGTCAAAAGCTTTTTCTGCATCTATTGAAAGAATCATGTGGTCTTTGTTTTTGCTTCTGTTGATGTGGTGAATTGCATTTATAGATTTACGTATGTTGAACCATCCCTGCATCCCTGGGATGAAGCCCACTTGGTCGTGGTGGATTATTTTTTTGATAAGTGTCTGGATTCAGTTAGCTAAGATTTTGTTGAAAATTTTTGCATCTATATTCATTAGGGATATTGGTCTGTAGTTTTCTTTTTCTGTTGCATCCTTTCCTGGTTTTGGTATCAGAATAATATTCGCTTCATAAAAGGTGTCGGGGAGGTTTCCGTTCTTCTCGATGTTGTGGAATAGTTTCTGCAAAGTAGGTACTAGTTCTTCTTTGTAAGTATGGTAAAATTCAGGTGTGAAGCCATCTGGACTGGGACTTTTCTTTTTAGGGAGATTTTTAATTGCTGTTTCTATTTCAGCTGAGATTGGTCTGTTCAGGGAATCTATTTCTTCCTGGTTGAGCCTAGGGAGGCTGTGTGTTTCTAGAAATTTGTCCATTTCCTCCACATTTTCCAGTTTGTGTGCATAAAGATTTTTGTAGTATTCATAAATTGTATCTTGTATCTCTTTGGGATCAGTTGTGATATCTCCTTTTTTATTCCTGATGGAGCTTATTAGAGATTTCTCTTTTCTGCTTTTCGTTAGCTTAGCCAATGGTGTGTCAATTTTGTTTATTTTTTCAAAGAACCAACTTTTTGTTTTATTAATCTCCTGTATAGCTTTCCTGTTTTCAATTTCGTTTAGTTCTGATTTGATCTTGTTGATTTCACTTCTTCTGCTGGGTTTGGGGTTGGTCTGTTCTTTTTCCAGCTCTTTGAGTCGTTTCATTAGATTGTCTATTTGTGATCTTCTTGTCTTTTGGTTATAGGCATTTATGGAGATAAACTTTCCTCTCAGAACTGCTTTAGCTGTGTCCCAGAGGAGTTGATAACTTGTCTCTCCATTGTCGTTTTCTTCATAGAACTTTCTTTGTGTTGGTTATAGAGTTGTTGTTGCAGCTGGGTGAGTGTTCTTATGATCCACATACGAAATTCCTCTTTTGTCATATTGGTTGCCTAATTTTTGTTGGTGTCCCTTTCTAGGGGGCTGGTGCTCCTCTTTGGGGGTGTGTTTTCCATTTGGTTCTTCATATTTCCTGAGTTCTTTCGCTGATTTCTTCCCATGTCAATCAGTTGTTGTTTCTTTCCTTAAGTTATTGTTTGGGTATTTACACACCTTGTTTAGTTTCTGAGGCATTAGGCGGTGTCTGTGGGTGAAATTGGACCACTCCTTGTTTATTGAGTCAGTGGGTGCCGTGGAAAGGCTGTGCAAGATGCCGTCCCTGTCAGTAGGTGGCGTTTGCTTGGAGGAACAGGCTATGCTGTTGATTTTGTGTCCTGTTATCAGCTCTTGTTCTGGGCGGAGCTGGGTTGGATAAGCCTGCCCTCAGGCAGTTAGCAGGGGTCAAAGTTCTGTCCTCTGCTTCCAGGGAAAGCTGTCAGGGCGGGGCTGGAATGGTCCCGCTCAGCCAGAAAGTCTGGGTGTGGGGGTGGGGCTGTCTGAGACCCACAGTCTGGAGCGGGCCTCGCTTCTTTCCACCCTCCCCAACTCCGCAGCTACTCCTGGGCCTCTGCCAGCAGGCTAGACTACAAGCCACCAGGCCTCCCCGGACTGTGATGCCGGCGTGGAGGTTCTCTGCACAGGAACGCCACCTGGGTTGGATGCACGGCCTCCTCCTGTGAGGTGGGCTGCCCTCTAGGATGCCGATCTGCCCCTGGAGGGACACACACCTCAGTAGGCTCTTCACGTATAACCCTTCTGTGTCCTGGGCAATGCTAGCCCTCGGAGCAGGGGATCTGGTCTGCAGGTCCCACCTCTGGGTCCCAGAGTTCAAACTGTATCCCCACCAGGGAGAGAAGTTCCGGTCCCAATTCACCCACAGGGAGCCCAAGCTGGGTCTGTTTCTCTCAGCCTTTGAGTCGGCACCTTTCTCCTGGGAACACCGTGCCAGCAGCACCTGGGAGGGTGGGCGGGTAGGGAGCTCACAGTCTGAGTTCCCCTGAGTCATCTGTAGGGTCCCAAAAGGGAAGGTCCCGTTCCCTGGAGGTGCCTCTGGCTGGTGGCTGTATTGTCTCTCTGGATAGCCGCGGGTAGGGTCGGCGGAGGGGAGGAGGAGGCAATATGGCGCCTGCCGCGCGGCTCGGGTCTGTGCACACGGAGGTGCCTGGAGGAAGTTGGGAACCTGGTGCCACGTCTGCTACAGGCTCACCGCTGGCTGGCGGTGGCCGTCTTTGGGCTGATGTCTGCAGGTCTCTCCACCCGCTGGGGAGCCCACCAGCAGTCCCAAATGCAGGGGAGGGGAAACAGCAAATCCACCTACCCTTGCCGCTGGTCTCCAGGCTGCTCCGGTGGTCTCAGCCTCCAGTTCTCCTCCGCAGCCTCCTCCTGTGGAGTCTCCCGGGGTCTCAGGTACCCCTCCTTCTGGCCCTCGTCTGCTGCATGCTCGTCTTCTTGCTTCTTTTCTCTAATTTCTGCTAGAATCTGTCTTTTCTGCAGAGACACTCTGTCTGGCGGTGTTATTCGTCCACCATCTTGCTCCACCTCCTCCTTCATTTTTTAATATGAAAATATAAAAGACTACAAATTACAGAAAGTAAGGCTGGATGAAAGAGTCAAGTTGAACTGGTTTGAAATAATGTGTAAAACTGGGTGCTTTTTTGAAGATTTGTTTGATTTTATTGTTCATAAATTTTAGTTGAATCATTTTGAGTGATTCCTATGATTGTGCCTAGTGCAGAAAAAGAGGGTTTTTAGGTTGCTTTAAGACTGGTTTTTCTGAGCCATGTGCCAAAAAGAAAGATAGTCAAGGGAATTTATCATAAAAGCAAGAGGGTTTGTGAAATAACGGAGCTTAAAACCTAAGCTTGATATGATATGGAAGTGAAGAGAGGCAAGGGCTGTTGGTTGGTCAACAGTTTAGGAATTACTGGATAGGAACTACTCATGTGGTCAGAAAACAAAGTAAGAACAGTTGAACAAAAAGTTGGATGACGTGGACAGTGAGGGAATGAGAGATTTAAATGAATGATTTTGGAAAATGCAGTTTTATACTCGTGACATAGTAAAAGATATGGCTATGAGAGTAGAGTGTGGTAGACTGTGATTCTGGAGTGGTTGGTCATGTGGGTACTGATGTCAGCTAACATGATACAAGATGCATTGTATCATGGTCCATAGGACAATGCATCCAGTGAATTGGGGGGGGGGTTCTTGAGTTTGTTGGTGAACAAGTAAGGGAAGATAATTTTATAACTAATTAATAATAACAATAATACATATACCCACATATATGTACATACATATACAAATTAAAAGCTAGTGGGAAAAAACAGTTTTTTGAGAATGTATTTAGTTTTGTTGTGGACACGTCTAGTTCTTGGTGTAAACATTAAATTCTGATCTCAATCTTAGGAAGAAAGAGACCAAGCAGGAGGTATGTCGATTTGGGATTTACTCACATATGTATAAAATGTAAGATCTAAAAAGTGAATGGTGTTACTCAAAGTATATGGAGAGCAGAAGAAGAAAGAAACAAAAATGGTTTCTCCCTAAAGAAAACCAGTCATTAAAAAGCAATCAGAGAAATAAATGAAAGTCTGTAAGAGAACAACCAGAGATAAGAAACTAGAATGAGGAGAAAAATAATGTCTTGAGAGATTCAGATGGCTTTTTCACAAAGAAAGAGTAGGCTATGATTACCAAGAGTGTCTAAAGCAACAGAAGATGACCCTGGATTAAACTAGTAGGAGGTTATTCTTTAAACCCATAGAAGTCATAATTCTAGGTAGATAGGATTTGGAGTCAGATCACTATTGGCCGGAGAGGAAAACTGGAGAGCCTTTGCCAGAATCTGTAGTAGACTTTTTCTTTCAATCTGTTTAGCATCTTATCTCCCTTCTGCTTTGGGGGGAGTCTCCATTACGTATGGTCTTGGCAGGAAAAATTCCCCCATTTCTGTTACAAAGGCAAGCAGAGCACAGGACATGTGATCAAGTCTTAGATAACCACGTGTTCCCTCCTAAGACTTTATACCTGGAGAAAATGAGGCAAAGACAAAGGGAAAGTTGTAATTTTTTTTATAGTAGTCCCACAACAGTGGTGAAGTCATCCTATCTGTACCTCTCCTGCTGATGACAGCTGCTGTGTTTCCTATGTCTTGATCTGAAGCTGCCTTAGTGTATACCCATTTTCAAACCTATAGTCCACTGTGCCTCTACAAGTCTTGGAAAGTCTTCCAGTAAGTACACTGAGTTTTCATGTGCTAACTAGAGTTAGAGTCTACTGTACACAAACAGAAGCTCTCCTTGAAACAGCCTCCCAAAGTTTACACAGAAATGTTTAGCTCTGTCCTTTCAAAATGAGATTTTTTTCCTAGTTCTGTAGATATGGTTGACCTTTTAAAATGATGCTATTCTTAGTCTTCTGAAATCTCTGTTCCTATAAGAAGTGCTTAGGGATTCATGGAGCTGAGGAGTGCTTTTCTCCAGCATGTATATATATAAAAATAAGCATTATGTAATTTATATATATTTAATTTTTATTTTTATTAAAGACATCAATTTTTTTCACTGATACAAACAATTATGGAATCTTCCCTTTCCCTTCCTCAATCCCACAACCCCCTGTACGTCCTTTTGGTTGTCAAGACCCATTAATCCTACTCTTAATTCCTGTTTCTTTCTCTCTGCTCTTCTCTATCATTTCTGTCCCTGCCTTAGCTCAGCCCCTACATACCTTACCTTTCCATGAATTGATGATGGCCTATGGGTCAATCATGTCATTCCATATTTGTCTCCATGGAGTCTATATCAGTGCTTAGAATGTAGTATAATTATTGAATTAAAATATTTCAAAATTCTATTGTAAAGGAGAAGCAGTCTTGTAATGATGACTTTAAATAAGTATGTGTGTGTATGTGTCTGTGTTCAGTTTAATCATTATAACTTACACAAGATAGGTTTTAGTTGTGTCATCTCTAATGCTGTAAACCAGAATTTAATGACAAAATATATTAGAAATGAATGACAAATTATATATGAAATACCACTTGAAGTATGTATGAAAGCAAAATTGTAAAATTAAAAGTAGAGCATTAGCTATTGCTTTGCTTGTAATTTAAAAGATAGGCAAAAGAATACGCAGTATCAGTGGGACATTTTACAATCTGCCATTGAGCACAGTCATGTGCTCAATATGGAGCCAAGCATTTGAATGAGTCAGCGTAGCTGTGGCTACTTGAGCTGGTCACTTAGTTATTCCTGTGTTCTCCTTTTTTTGCCTTTCTTTGTTCCATCATCTTTTACCCCTAAATTAAGACTCTGTTGATTATTAGTCCTACAAATGAAATACAGAGTTCAGGTTCTGAGTTTCATTTTCTGTGGACACCTTAAATTAATAATGGGTATAGAAATGTACCACTCAATACACATTTAATTTCAGCATTTTATTTTATAAAAGTTAGCACTTGAAACTTTTAAATCAATGTTACTTTATTAAAAATAACCTTTTCAGGCCGGGCGCTGTGGCTCACGCCTGTAATCCTAGCTCTTGGGAGGCCGAGGCGGGCGGATTGCTCAAGGTCAGGAGTTCAAAACCAGCCTGAGCAAGAGCGAGACCCCGTCTCTACTATAAATAGAAAGAAATTAATTGGCCAACTGATATATATATATAAAAAAAATTAGCCGGGCATGGTGGCGCATGCCTGTAGTCCCAGCTACTCGGGAGGCTGAGGCAGAAGGATCACTCAAGCCCAGGAGTTTGAGGTTGCTGTGAGCTAGGCTGACGCCACGGCACTCACTCTAGCCTGGACAACAAAGTGAGACTCTGTCTCAAAAAAAAAAAAAAAAAAAATAACCTTTTCATAAACAACTCATTGCACACATTGAACAGGATAATTTTTTTTTACAGTAAGGTAGAGGTAATCTAGAGGTGTTTATTTGGAGCTTGGTGGAAAAGGCCATGGTTCCTTTTTATTAAGTAATTTTAATAAGCAAGTTAACATACAAAGAAGAAGATATTACAAGTTAAATTTGTATACAATTTTTGAATTAAATGTAGGCATACCTCAGAGATATTGAAGGTTCAGCTCCAGACCACCTCAATAGAGTGCATATCACAATAAACTAAATCACATGAGTTTTTGGTTTCTCAGTGCATAAAGCTTTCTGTGAGTTTTCATTCATGGCCACAACTTTGTTTATAATATGTTTTATGATATGTTTATAATGTGTTATGTTTGAAATGACTACATTGAATTCCTAAGCAGAATTTTTAATGCTGCTTTCTTAAAATTCTAAGTGGCCACCATTGATAAGGTAATTTTCTCCTGATTCTAGTTTCTCATCTCTGGTTGTTCTCTTTCAGACTTTTATTTATTTCTCTGATTGCTTATTTCATTATTTTCTCTGATTGCTTTTTAATGACTAGTTTTCTCTAGGGAGAAACCATCTTTGTTTCTTTCTTCTTCTGCCCTCCATACACTTTGAGTAACACCATTTACTTTTTAGATCTTACATTTTATACATATGTGAGTAAATCCCAAATTGACATACCTCCTGCTTGGTCTCTTTCCTCCTAAGATTGAGATCAGAATTTAATGTTTACACCAAGAACTAGATGTGCCCATAACCAAACTAAATACATTCTCACAGAACTGTCTTTTCCCACTAACTTTTAATTTATATATATATGCACATACATATATGTGTGTGTGTGCAAAGCACTTAAACATTTACATGAGGATCATGTTTTGATGACAAAAACATTAATTCATCAAAAAGTCATAACAAATCTAAATGTTTATACACATAACAATAGAGCTTTAAGATTTATGAAACAAAACCTGATAGAACTGAAAGATAGAATAGACAAATTCACAATCACAGTCCAATATTTCAACCCTCCTCTTTCAATAATTGATGAAACAAATAGACATAAAATCAATAAGAATAAAGTAGATTTGAACAATGTCAACAACTTGATATTTATAAGACAACCCACCCCAAAACAGCAGAACGATCATTCGTTTTAAGCAAAAATGGAATATTTTTGAAGATAGATATTTTTCTGGGCCATAATGCAGGTATCAATGAATTTAAAATAATTCAACTATGTTCTCTGAACAAAATGGAATTAAATTAGTAATCAATAACAGAGTAATATCCGGAAAATCCATAAACATGTGAAAGCTTAATAACCTACCTCAAAATAACTGATGGGCCAAAGGAAAAAAAATCACAAAGATAATGAGAAAGTATTTTGAATGAAATGAAAATGAAAACACAGCTTATCAAAATTTAGATGATATTGCTTATGCGATGCTTAGAAAGGTTATAGCATTGAACAATCATACTAGAAAAGGTGAAAGACCTGAAACCAATTATCTTAGCTTCCACCTTAAAAAGGAGAGTAAGTTAAATCCAATAAAAATGAAATAATAAGTAATAATGATATAGATATATAATAATTAATAAATATAAAAAATATATAAATACAGGCATACCTCAGAGATATTGAAGGTTCAGCTCCAGACCACCTCAATAGAGTGCATATCACAATAAACTAAATCACATGAGTTTTTGGTCTCTCAGTGCATATAAAAGATATGTTTACACAGTATTATAGTCTATTAAGTGTGCAATAGTATTATGTCTAAAAATATGCATACACTATTGCTAAAAAATGTTAACAATCATTAGAGCCTTCAGCCAGTCATAATCTTTTTGCTGGTGAAGAATTTTGTCTTTATGTTGATGGCTATTAACTAAGGAGGGTCATGGTTACTGAAGGTTAGGGTGGCTATGGCAGTTTCTTAAAACAACAATGAAGTTTGCTGTATCAATGGACTCTTTCTGTCATAAAAGATTTCTCTATAGCATGCAATGCTTTTTGATAGTATTTTACCCACAACAGAACTTCTTTCAAAATTGGAGTCAATCCTCTCAAACCCTGCTACTGCTTTATCAACTAAATTTATGAAATATTCTAAATTCTTTGTTGTCATTTCAATGATGTTCATAGCATCTTCATCAGGAATAGATTTCATCTCAAGAAACTACTTTCTTTGCTCATGCATAAAAATCCACTCCTGATCTGTTCCATTTTGATCATCAGATTGTAGCAATTCAGTAACATCTCCAGGTTTCACTTCTAACTGTAGTTCTCTTGCTGTTTCTACCACATCTGCTGAGACTTCCTCCACTAAAGTCTTGAACCCCTCAAAGTCATCCATTAAGGTTGAACTCAACTTCTTCCAAATTCTTGTTAATGTTTATATTTTGATCTCCTCCCATGAGTCATGAATGTTCTTAATGACATCTAGAATGGTAACTCTCCACCAGAAAGTTTCAGTTTACTTCGCCCAGATCTATCACAGTAAGCAGTAATAGCCTTACAAAATGTATTTTTTAAATAATAAGACTTGAAAGTCTAAATTACTCCTTGATCTGCAGGCTGCAGAATGGATGTTGTGTTAGCACACATGAAGACATTAATCTCCTTATACATTTCTGTCAGAGCTCTGGGGTTACCAGGTGTATTGTCAATGAGCAGTAATATTTTGAAAGGAATTTTTTTGTTTCTGAGCACTAAGTCTCTCAACAGTGAGTTTAAAATACTCAGTAAACCATGCTGTAAACCTATGTACTGTCACCCAGGCTTCAGTGTTTCATTTATAGAGCATTGGCAGAGTATATCTACCATAATTCTTAAGGGTCCTAGGATTTTTCGGAATGATGAGTATTGACTTTAACTTGAATTCACCAGTTGCATTAGCCCCTAACAAGAGAATCAACCTATCCTTTGAATCTTTGAAGCCAGTCATTGACTTCTCCCCTCCAGCTATGAAAATGCTAGATGGCATCTTCTTGCAATATAAAGTTGTTTTGTCTACATGGAAAATCTGTTGTTTAGAGTAGCCACCTTCACTGAAGATCTTAGCTAGATCTTCTGCATAACTTGCTGCAGCTTCTCCACCAGCACTTTTTGCTTTACCTTGCAATTTTATGTTATGGAGATGGCTTCTTTCCTCAGGCCTCATGCATCAAGCTCTGCTAGCTTCAAACTTTTCTTCTGCAGCTTCCACACCTATTTCAGCCTTATAGAGAATCAGAGAGAATTAGGGCCTTGTTCTGAATTAGGCTTTGGCTTAATGGAATGTTGTGGCTGCTTTGATCTTCTATCCAAACCACTAAAACTTTCTCCATAACAACAGTAAGACTGTTTTGTTTTCTTATCATTCATATGTTCACTGGAGTAGCACTTTTAATTTCATCCAAGACGTTTTCCTGTGCATTCACAACTTGGCTAATTGATGCAAGAGGACTAGCTTTCGGCCTATCTTGGCTTTTCACATGCCTTCCTCACTAAGCTTAGTCATTTCTAACTTTTGATTTAAAGTGAGAGATGTGAAACTCTTCCATTCACTCAAATGCTTAGAGGCCATTATAGGGTTTTTAATTGGCCTAGTTTTAATATAGTTGTCCCTCAGGAAATAGGGAAGCCCAAGGAGAGGGACAGAGATGGGGGAAGGGCTGGTCAGTGGAACCAGCCCTGGTTGGTTTGATGGAACATGCACATTTGGATGGAACATGCACATTTATAGATTAGGTTCACTGACTTATAGGGGCATGAATTCCCCAAAACAATTACAATGGTAATAGCAAAGATCACTGATCACAGATCACCATAAGAAATATAATCATAGCTTTTAAAATCTGATGGGAATTATAAGAATGTGACACAGAGACATAAAGTGAACACATGCTTTTGGAAAAATGGTGCCTATAGACTTGCTTGACATAGGATTGCTACAAGGCTTCAATTTGTAAAAATTGTAATCTCTGCAAAGCACAATAAAGCATAGCACAAAAACAAGGTATGTCTGTAATTATATATAAGAATAAAGATAAAAGAAAATATAAAGAAAAACAATAGAGAAAGTTAGTAAATTCAAAAGTTTGATCCTTATGAAAGTCAACTGAATTAATAAACTTCTAGCCAACTGATCAGGAAAATAAAAGAATAGACAAAATGACCAATATCAAAAAGAAGAGGAGATATCAGATCCTATAGACATTCAAAGGATAATAAGAAATACATATGGAAAATTTTATAATAATAAATATAACAACTTACATAAAGTGGTCAAATCCTTTAAAGACACAAACTACCAAACTTACCAAAGCTCACTTAAGAAAAAGATAACTGGAATAGCCCTAATTAAATTTTAAGATCTTCTAACAAAGAAAATTTCAGGCCCAAATGTCTTCACTGCATGATTCTACCAAACATTAAAAAGAGAAATGACATCAACTGTACTCTAACTCTTCCAAAAAATTGAAAAGGAGTACATCCCAACTTATTTTTTTAAGGACTGCATTTCCCTATCAACACCCAAACCAGAGGATGATATTATAAGAAACAAAAGCTATAGACCAAAATCCTTCATGAATATAGAAGCAACAATTCTAAGATATATTTTAGCAAATAGAGTCCAACAATATGTAAAAAGAACAATATATCATGACCAAAAGGATTTTTTCCAGGAAATGCAAATTCAATCTTTGAAAATTATTAATGCATATAATTCCCTATATTAACAGAATAAGTAAGAAAGCCTGTATGGTCATCTAAATAGATGCAAGAAAAGCATTTGACAAAATTTAATGTTCATTCATGATAAAAAAAATAAATAAATAAACTGTCAAGAAATTAGGACAAGATTGAAACTCTCCCAACCTAATAAGGAGCATCTATGAAAAATTCTTCCAGCAGCGGCCCACAAATGCTTGGTACCTTCAGAAATGGATGTCTGTTAAAGAACTTTCTCAATGTCATTCAGCAGATCATGAAGACCCCAGGAAGTGCCACCAGGGATAGAGGAATCTCCAAGGAACTCATAATAAGATTGCTTATGGCTTAAGCTATTGGCTGGATGTCTCATCTTCTTCAAGGCTTAAATGACTGCCCCAGAGCCTAGAGGCTCAATGTTTTACAGCCTCCTGGTAACCTTGTCACCGCACGCCAGTGGTGGCCCAGTGCCTCAGAAGCTTGGCCCCACAGTACAATGCTTCTCACAACAGAGAGCATGTTTTAACCTTTCCTTTGCTCAATCATAATGCCAACCATAGCACCATGACACAGCATTTCATCTATACTTACTTATTACACAGTTGTTTTTTTAAAGGGGAGGGTTTTAAAAGTGAGGAATTAAAATTAAAATGGTCTCCTTTCTCACCAACATATCAGTCCCTCCTGCTAACTCTTCTGTCTAGGGCTGTAGGATTCTTAGAGATCAGGGAGGAGAAAATAAAAAATGTCTTGGAGGGAGGCCAACATCAGCATTTCTCACTGAAATTAAATTAAGCTGTTGAAGGAAGGAAAACCCATGATCTAGAATATAGTTTTTTTCTATCTTCCCTCTAAACATTGTTCTTTGGTTATTAACATAATTGTTAATGCAGTAAAATGTATGTATTTTTTCTTTAAAGCATATAATAACCTTTTACATAATCATTAAAATTTTTGTTTATTTGAGAAAATGCCTCTTTCTTTGATGTGTATGCTGTGAACGATCAGTGTGTGCTGACGCCTTGGATAAATAACATTATGACTGGGAAACAATGAAGGAATGCTTTGGTGATTGGCTTGATTTTCTCTTTTCATCTGGCTGTTTGTATAATAATACCACAAAGACTCTACATTTATTTTAGAATTAACTCTATTTAGTGACTCATCAGCAAGTATACTCTGACCCTTCATGATCATAGCCAAATATGTTTTTAGGTCATTATCAGGTATAATTTATTGTGCCGTAGGCTACAAAAAGATCTGATATATCCTCCGTGACCTTCACATAGACCGAGTTAAGAAAGGTGCACAAATGGTGTACAGTTAGTGTTAAAATAAGTAAATTAATATATATGCACATATATGTATATATATACACATATATACATACACACATACATAACGTACTTTTAATGTATTGAGAACTTATTAGAAAAATGGAAATTGGATTTTGTTTAAGAAACTGCAATAAATAAACCTTCCTTTTTGTTAAGCTCAAATCTATCCTCAGGAGGTCCTGTAGTATGATTTAGGAGAAAACTACATGCACATGCACACACAGACACACACGTACTTTCTCATATATTTGGTATAGAAATACAACCTCAGAAGTTTCTTATTTGAAAAAACTAACGATTCCCTAACTGACTACTATTGTTCATCCCCTCTAGGAATGACCTCCCAGGTTGAGAAAACAAAGAAAGCCTGGAAAGAAGTCCAAACAATCTACAATAAATTAAATCCTTGCATTCTTGAGAAAGCAACTTGAGATCAGGGAGCAAATTAACATATAACTTCATCTCCAGATGTGCCCTCTTTTGCATTTTAAGCCTTCAATGAACCAGTTTTCTAATTTTAAAAAGGTTGTTTATATTGAGTTACTAAATTGCTTTATTTCAGGCAGCATTTCTTAAATCCAAAGCTTTCTTTTTTTTTAATAATCAAGTTCAGTGATATTTGACACTGATCAGGCTAAATTACAATTTGAGCCCTAAATAATGTTTTAAAAAATTTATACCGAGTAATGGTCATCATTAGAGGTACTAATAATTCTTAGAGTTCCCCAAAATGTCCCAAGCAGTCTTTATGTTGCATTTCTCTTGGTCTATGGAAACAAGTGGCAAAAGAAGTTGAAAGTAAATGAGCTGTTCTTTCAATTTAATTCAAGATGTTTTCAGTACTCTGAATAAAAGACTTTAGAAACTGTTATTTTTTCCTTCTGATCTTTGTAATGCCCCTTGAATTAAAAGCTAAGCTGACACTTTAATTGTGGTCAGGCTAAAGCAGTGTATTCATAGACTGGAATGAATGCTAATTTGTCAGCCAGGCTAAATTATGCATGTCCTACTATCTTTCAATTTCCCATGACTGTTCCCAGTTGGAGGTTGCTTCTCTATCCCTAGTTTCACTGCCTTCTCTAGAAGTCTTTCCAGTTGAATCACTAAGATGCTTCCTGTTAGCAAGACCTCTCTCTCTCCCTTTCTCCTCCCCCTTCTCTCTTTCTTCCCCACTATCCATCCTTAAGCTTCTGTCTTCTGTAGGAATATTTGTGAGTGCCATGCAAGAATAATACACTATATACATTATTTCCAAAATGGCTGTTGGAAATTAAGGTAAATTTCATTTCTATAACTGAAAGTTTTCAAAAGCAATCAAAAAAGAAAATAGTAATTAACAATGGAAAACATTGAAGGATTGTTATTGGAAAGAGTGGTTTTATTTAAAGTTTATTATAACTTGATACTGGTTTTATTTAAAGCTTATTATAACTTGATACTGACTTAGTGCAGAATTTTCTTGAGAAGATTTTTAATTACCATTTCTATATGTGGCTAGAGAAAACCAGTAAGGCAAAGGTAAAATAGTAAGATAATAAAGACCAATAGACACCGAATTCTATTTCGAGGAGGTTCAGGAGTCACTGGTATAGATGAAAGAACTAAAAGCAATGGATTCATCCAGAATCAACCTGAGAAACTCCACTTTTGGCTGATTCATATCTGGAGATTTTCTGTTAGATTCTTAGAGTAATCTAACTGCTGCTTTGAAAAGATGCTAAAGTTTTGAAAACCATTGAATTCAACTGTAGTTGTGCCTACCACACATGAAGATTACACAAAAGAAACGACTGATGGAAGTAAATTAGCTTTCAGGCAGTTCTGAGCCTTCCAGCAAGACATCTAGTATTTCTTGACGATAAGGTTTCTGCTTTACAGGTTTTGGTGTTGCTCACTCTGCAGCATAGAGAAGCCTGCAGAAATGCTTTCCCCTTATGTACACATTCATTTTACTGATCTTAGCTAATATCTTCCTAGATAGAAGGGCAGCCACAATTTCCAACAAGGAACTTCACCATTTGATCCCCAACCACAGGGTGGATTCAGAGCATGGAAAGCAGCGTGAAGCCCCAGGACTCATGTCCCCACATTATGCATGGTTGCACAGGATTCACTCCTGAAAACAAAGGTCTCCTTCTCTACCACTACAGTTTCCAGAAGAAACCATTGTTTAGCAATAGAATACCAGGAAATTCAAAATGAATAAACATGTAGAAATTGACTATTAGTGAGGGCTTGAAAATTCTTTCTGTATTTTGATGATGTGGTTAAATATCAAATGTATTCAAAATGTTTTTACAATGACTATTTCTCTCTGTCTGTCTCTCTCTCTTGTATATTTTTGCAGTGTCTAGATGATTTCACCTCTGGGACCTAGATTTTCAGTTTTGGCTCTCAAGGAGCTAATTCACTAGTTATACTTCTCTTTCATTTTGGATCTTATACTATGAGATCCAAGAGGTGATGAAAGATTTGGCTGTGTGTACCACTGGGTCTTGACCAAAATAAGAAATAGAACTTTCTTTTCCTAGTCTCACATTCATTTATTATTTTTTTTTAAATCTATTAATGTATTATGCATATGATTCATTAATAAATACAACATTCAGGGCACCATAAAATAAGAAGAAATGTTTATACAGCCTTTTATAGTTAAGTTTGTAGAACACAATAGGGGTTGGCAAACTATGGTCTGAAGGCCAAATCTGGCCCACAGATGCATGGCTTGTTAGCTACGAATGGTTTTACATTTTTAGATGTTAAAAAAAGAAGAAGAAACATTTTATTACACATCAAATAATATGAAATTCAAATTTAGTGACTATAAATAAAGTTTTATTGAAACACAACTGTGGTCATTTATTTAGGTATTACCTGCTTATCTGCTTTTGCATGATAATGAGAGTTGATTAGTTGCACCAGAGACCATATGGCCTACAAAGTCTAAAATATTTACCACTGGTCCTTTGCAAAGGACATAAACTGAACCCTGGAATAGTAGATTCCTTTATTTATAGCTGACTTTCAATCTGAATTTTGCATCATTTACTCAATTTCCTAATATGGGTATCAGTTTGGGTGTCATCTTTTCTCTGGTGGCTCTTTTTCTCATTTCTGGATAAGATTCTCTTTTTCTTCTTAAACGTAACATTACCTGAGTTGGCTTATGTTAACTCTTTGTTCTGTCACTTTAAAAAGAAAAAACAAATATGTGCACAAAAATGAGAAAGAATACCAGGTTTCCTTTGCTTTTGGAAGACATAGAATTAGAACTGGGATTTCAGGATATATGCAGGATTAGACAGAATTAGACATGGTATAAACTTAACCTTTTCCATTTCTTTTTTTTTCGAAAAAAACTAAGACATTTTCTTCTCTCCTTTTTCTGTTTTGTAGTTCGTGTGCAACATCTTGTCAATTGCTTAATAGTCTTGTTTGCTTCAGAGATGTCTGAAGTTACACCTTAAAGGATATTTAGAGAAGAAAAAAATCAATTTGGCAGTGATTTAAGAGGTTCTTTAGAATACACAGAGGCCCATTTTTTTGTTTCTTTGTGTTTTAAGAAACCATGTTGCCATCTGATATAGGCGGATTTACTACGTATGATTTTCTAGCAGATACTTTAATGATATAATTTCTTGTCATCCAGACATTCCCTGTCTTAAAGTAATACTTGATTAAAATGATTCTTGTTTCCTGGAGAAATCAGCATGGCACTGCAGCTTTGCTATTTGTAAACTCCTTCTGAATCTATCTATAGCACGGTAAAACTAAGGAATAAGAAGCAACATGGCTACACTCTGGAGCATTTTTCTTAGGTGTTTCATCCACAGGAACAGCTTTGGAGCTGTGAAAGCACTTCTGTAAGTGTCTTGAATTTAAATTTCTGCAATGTGTTAATTATTACTCTATTTATAGAGTGTTTATTGCCTCACATACATTTGGGAAAACAGATAAATTCATCCTATGGTTTTACATATATATTTATTGCATTCTGAATAAATGTTAGATAGTGGATCGAGTTTTATAGTGCAACTAACACCTACTATTTTCTTTAAATGTGATAATATTCCTAACCTTAATAAATGTATCTTTTATTTTTTAAAGGCTTAAGGTAAAGACTTTAATGTCCATTGCAAATAAAATATTTGTGATGGTAAATAATTAGTTACTGAATTGCTTCATAGCACTCTCATTAATGACTTTACATTACTTGTTTATTTGTTTATTATCTGTCTCTTTTACTAAAATATAAATCCCACAAGTAGGGTCTTCAATTTGTTCATCACTGTATCCCCGTCACCTAGAACCAGACCTGACACATACATAGGGAGTGCCCAATACTTATTGAACGTGAGAACTCTGAGGCATTACTCAATCCCTAAAGAACTAGAATAGTAAAATTAACATATAATGGATGATGTGAATTCTCTGCTGAAATCACTATAAATGTCTTCATAATTCTAGGTTGATAAAAGGACAAGAAAATCTAAGCCTATTTTGACAATAAGAGGAATCTGTAGCTCTATTGATGATATTAACATCTTAACTAAGGGTATGTTTACAAAGAAGTCAGGAAAAGGGAGCTTATAGGGTAAGACTCTGTCACAGTGATTTACTTCCCTGTGAAGGAGAAATTCTGTGACCAGGAAACTTGAGTAAGTAGACTCCTCTTCTCACAAAGCAAGTACCTCTTTTGTAGCCATTAGGATCATGAAACCAAATCTTTATACTCTGACATTATGTCTCATTACCTGAGTTTTCATTATAATTTAGCTTGGTCATAAATAAAGGGGCAAGTTTTAGTTATGATTATGAAAATGATTATGATTTGCCTTTTAGTCTATATTCTTTTTCTGTCTTGCATTGTTTTAATGTAGAGTAAACAATTCCTCCTAAAACTCCCAAAGATGTTACCTGTGAGATAATAATAGACATATGTTAACTCTTACTGGATATGGTGAAATTAGCCAAGGGCTTTTAGAAAGTCATTGAAAGAGGGTTCTTAAAATAAGGGGTAATTCCTATCTCAGTGATGTTTATAAGTACATAAATGATCAGATTTAAGATTGGTTAAAAAAGTTCTCATTTCATTGTTGCATATTTTATATATAATATAATGCCCAATAACACAAATGTTATTATAACAAAATTATGATATTGCAAATACAACTGTATGCTGTATGTAGTAATATACCACTTATTGAATGACTCCATTATTCTAGGAGAAGATCTTTTGCCTTTTATTTTTATTTTAACAATAATAACAAAATAGTATTAGAAAATTACCATAGATTTAGTGATAACTATGTATCAGAATAGTACTAAGAAACTTCCCCACATTATCTCATTAATCTTGAAATGTTATTACATCAGTTTTATAGATTCTGAGATAGTTAGTAACTTGACTAAGGTATCAAAGCTGGGAATCTCTGGGAATAATTAATGTACTGCACTGTGTCTCTCAGATTACCAGATTAAAACTTCCTTGTTCAGATGAATTATTCTTTCAAAGCACTGTTTTATTAAGCAAATATTAAGTTTCTTATATTTAGTTTCAGAAATGAGATATTTCTATTTAATATAATTTTTAATACACTTTTTTATTTTAAAATGGTTTTAGATTCTAGTTTTAGATGAAAAGGTTGCAAAAATGATACAGAGAATCCCCATACACCCAACACTGAGTTTCCCCTATTGTTAACATTTTACATTAGTTTGGTACATTTGTCACAGGTATTGAACCAATATAAATACAATAAGATTGATCAAAGTCCCTACTTTATTTAGATTTCCTTAGTTTTAGGATAAACTTTTATATAAACTTTTTTTTTCTTTTCTAAGATCCCATTCAGGTACCACATTACATTAGTCATCATGTCTACTTAGACTCCTCTTGCCTGTGAAAGTTTTGCAGATATTCCTTGATTTTGTTGGCCTTGACATTTTTGAGTAGTACTGGTCAGGTATTTTGTAGAATGTCCCTTCATGAAGTTTATTTGACTTTTCTTTTCTTGATTTAATTGGGTCTGTGAGTTTGTGGCAGGAATATCACGAAAATAAAGTAATTTTCTCATCACATCATGTTAAGCTGGGACATCCATCTTCTCTTGCCCTTGGTCCCTAGTGCTTATGATTCTTGGGCCTTTGGATCACTCAAACCTGGATTTGCATTGTTGGCTTCCCTGGTCCCCAGGCCTTAAGTCTTGGACTGGAACTACACTACCGGCTTTCCTGGGTCTCTGGTTTGTAGATGGCAGATTGCAGGACTTCTCAGCTTCCATAATCTCAGAGCCAATGCCTCATAATAAATCTTTTTTTATATATCTATATATTTCTATCTTGTTTAGTTTCTCTGAAGAACCCTGACAATACACTCGCCAGCAATTAGTAACATCATTATATTTAATTTTAGCCATTCTATTGTATATGTGGAAGTATCTCATTGCAGTTTTAATTTGCATTCCTTAATGAGTAATAATGTCAAACATCATTTTATGTACTTATATGCCACTTACATATCTTGTTTTGTAAATGATCTGTTCAAATTTATGCCCATTTTGAACATAAAGTTCATTATCTTAATATTAAGATATAAAGATTCTTACATGTTCTGAACACAAGCCCTTTGTCAGTTATATACTATGCAGTTACTTTCTCCCAATCCATGGCATCCTTTTTCATTTTCTTAGTGGTGGTTGTATTTTTAAATAAAACTTATGACATCCAATTTGTGAATTATGTTTCTTTTATGGTTTATGTTTTTGAATCCTAAGAAATCTTTATCTAAGCTTATGACAGAAAGATACTCTGTTCTATTAATATTTTGTTCTAGAAATTTTATAAATTTTACTCTTGCATTTAGGAGTATGATACATTAAAGTTAATATTTGTACATAATGTGAAATAAGGGTCATACTTCATGTTACCCTACCCACTTTCATTGCATGTGAGTTTTCCAATTTTCTGATGATTGAAAAAACTCTCTTTACACCTTTTTATTACCTCAGTCTTGGAATTTTCTCTGTAGGAAGGCGTTTAAATAAGAATTCAATTTCTTTATATACTTAGTTTTTTTTTTACATTACTATTTCGTCTTCATTGAACATCTAATTTGTGTCTTTTGAGGTCTTTGTTCACTTCATCTATGTTTTCAAATTTGTAGGTGTAAGATGCTTATAATATTTATTATTTTAGTTTTTTAATGTAGGGTGTGTATTCTTTCCTAATGCTGCTAATTTGTGTCTTTCTTTTAATAAGTCTGGTTAGATATTTATCAATTTTGTCAATATTTGCCAGGAACCAACTTTTGATTTCAGTATCTTTTTCTATCACCTCTCTGCTTTCTGTTTTATTAAAGTTTTCATCTTTATTATTTATTTTCTTCTGCTTTCTTTGTGTCTAATTTTTTCTAATTTTTTCAGTTTTTTAAGTGTAAGTTTACATCATTTTTCTTTTCTCATATAAGCATTCAATACTATTAATTTCTCTCTAACTACTACTATTGGTGTGAGAAACAAATTTTGATATTGTCATTTTCATACCATTGAAAATAATTTATGATTTTAATGATGATACCCTTTTCAACTCATGGTTTAGTAGTATATTTTAAAACTTATAATCATGTGGATATATTTCTATTATTAATTTCTAGTTTTAGTTGATTATGCCCAGATATCATATTATTTTAATAGCTTTAAATTTATTCAGATTTGCTTTATAGATCAATATATAGTATATCTTGGTAAATATTCTGTATGAACTTAGAAAGCATGTTTATGTTTGTTGTTGTTGGGTAGAGTTTTCTATGTGCCAGTTGGACAAAGTTGGTTAAGAATGTTGTTGAAGTATTCTACATCCTTATTGAATTTTTTGCCTAATTTTTATATCACTTTTATTCATTATTCAGAAGAGTGTTGAAATATTCAACTATAATTGTGGTTTTGTCTATTTGTCTTTTAGTTTTCTTAGTTTTGGTTTTATATATTTTTAAAATATGTTATTAGGTGCAGACATATTTATGGTTGTTATGTCTTGAAGAATTGACTCTTATTATTATGAGATGACACCCTTTTCTCTGGTAATATTCTGGTTTAATCTGAAACTTTTTAAAGTGATTATTTGCATACTATATATTTCTGCATCTTTTAAATTTTAATTTATTTGTATCTGTACTTCTAATTTAGGATTCATGTAGACAGTATATAATTGAATCTTGTTTAGTCAATCTGACAATTTTTACATTTTAATTGAAATGTTTAGACTACTTGAATTTAAAGTGAGTAGTGATATGTTTAATTTAAAATTTATTATGTTACTCAATGTTTCATTCTCTTTTGGTCATTTTCTCTCTTTTCCTGCTTTTGTTGATTTCATTAATCATTATTTACAATGACATTTTATCTCTATTGGCTCATTAGCACATATTTCTTTGTTATATATGTTAATTGTTTCTATAAGTTTTGCAATATACACCTTAAACTTATTATTGTCACTTTAACTTACCACTTTATATGGTACTACATAATTTCCATTTCTATTCTCCCTGACTTGATGCTAATATAGCCATACATATTAATTCTACATATGATATAACCCCACAACATACTGTTATTATTTTTGCCTTAAACAGCCAGTCATCTGGTGTTGCTCACTTTTTGGGGAAGATCCAAATTCTTTTCTGGAATCATTTTTCTTCTGCCTGAACCTCTATAGGACCTGATGGATATAAAGTTTCTCATATTTTTGTCTGAAAAGTTTTTACTTTACCTTTATTTGGGAAAAAATATATTCATTGGGTACAGAATTGAAGGTGGATGATTTTTTTTTCCTCTAGTAATTTAAGGGTATCATTTCTTATCTTCTGGCTTGCATAGTTCCTGACAAAGTTGCATGGTTTTAACATAGTTTCTGATGTCCTCATCATATTTTTGGTCTCTATATCATGTGTCTTTCTCTAGCAGCTTTTAAGATTTTCTGTTTGTCACTATTTTTAGAAAATTTGATTTTAATATGCTTTCATGTGCTTTTATGCTTATTTTTCTTGGAGTTTGTTGAGATCCAAAGCATTTGTAGGTTTATATTTTTTTATCACTTTTGAATATGTTTCAATCATTATTTTTTTTTAACATTTTTTTTCTGTCTTTTCCTGCACACTTTTGTCCCCCATGCTTCCAGGATTACAATTACTCAATTGTTTGACAGCTTGATATTGTCCAAGTTGCTGGTACTCTGTTTATTTTTCTCAATGAGCTTTTGTTCTGAACTTGATTTTGATTAGTTTCTATTGCTATGCATTTAAGTTCATTTATCTTTTTTTTCTACATGTTTTCATCTTTTCATTTTTTTGTTTAATCTGTTGTTAATCCTGTCCAGTGTATTTTTATTTCAGATATTATATTTTTTATTATTAGTAGTTCCATGTTTTGCCTTTTATATCTTGTGTTTCCCTTTGATTATGTGTAAATATCTCTTTACATTCCTGAGCATATTTATAATATTTTCAGTTTCTGTCTTACAGACTTTGGCTTGTGATTCCATAATCTCTGTCATTATTAGATCTGTTTCTATTTATTGATATTAATACTTTCCACATGTCATATTTTCCTGCTTCTTTACATACCTTGGGATTTTTGTTTGTGTGCCCTACCTAATGAATTTTATGGTGTTGATTACTGGATTTTGTTGTATGCCTTTAAAAAGTATTGAACTTTGTTTAGCATTCAGTTGAACTATTTGGGACCAAATTGATCCTTCAAAGTTTTCTTTGAAGCTTTCTTAGGGCTGATCCAAAGCAATTTTTAGTCTTGGGCTCTCTTAGTTCATTACTAGGGTAATACCCTTTGTGACCCTACCTAATATTCTACAAGTATATGATAAGATTTTTCCATTTTGACTGGTGGCAAAATAAAATATTTTCAGCTCTTTGTGAGTCTGGAAAATTATAGTTTGATTTCTGGTGTTTTTACCTCCAGTCTTAGTGAGTTTCATTCCAAATGTGTTCAGATTCTCAGCCAAAGACTAGCAGGCCCCCTCTATATGTGTTAATAACCCTTGTTCTCTCTATCCAGGTCCTTGTACTCCTATACTGTGTTCCACAATTTCTAGCCATTTAAATTCCCCCAAAGTCAATATTCTGTGTTCTCACTTCAGGGAGGTTTGAGTTCCCCTTTTTTGCTCTGAGATCTGATAATTACTTCCTATGGAGCAATCATAGGGTTCATTTTATTTGTTTCCTTCTTCTGAAGGATCACATTCTGCCACTTCCTACTTGAAAGATCTGAAAATTATTATTTTACATGTATATTCGAGTTTTTTTTTAAGTTTTAAAGGTTTTTGTTTTTGTTGTGTTTTTTTTTCTTTTAGTTTTTTATGATGGAAGAACAAGTTCCTTAGCAAATAAATCTTTATGGACAGAATTAGAGCCTGGTTTGAATTTGCTAACTCATACATGGAAACCATTTTTTATTTAAGTCAATATTTCTCAAAGTGTAAGCCATACAGCATCTCAGCCCAATTAGACTGATTGTGAATATATATTCCTTGGATGCACACATAAGCTAAACCTACTAACTCAGAATGTCTGGGAGGTTGTCCCAAGATATGATTTTTGTAAACAAAAAGTTCAAATGATTGTGGTAAGAAAATGTATACAACAGTTGCGAGGGCACTTAAAATCAACCATTTTATCTGCTGTAGTGTTTGTGTTGAACTGTATATATGTGTATGTCTATATGTGTTTTATGTACATGCTTGTTTTCTGTAATTATTTCAATTGAGTATCCTTTTCAGTCATCAGCAACATAGGTCCAAAAACTGAAGATGACATTTGTTGTAACATTATAGCTTAGACTTCTTTAAATATATTGACATTAAATTAAAGTTTCTTTTAAACTAGAGAAAATCACCCCCCAAGATAAGTTGTCCTTGTATATTGCATTATTCAGGATTAATCCACTAACACTCACTGAGACTTACTAGATTTTAAAGTTCTGGGACATTAAGAATCCATTGTGTTTGTTAAGTCTTTTTATAGATTTTATAGATTTTTATGGATTATGGATAGACCTTCAGTAAATATTTGTTGAATAAATAAATAAATAATAGTAATGTATCTGATAGTTCTTTTTTTTTTTTTTAATTGCATTTGTGGAGACTTAGGGATGTGACCTAATTGCTAACAACTTCATAGGATACAGATTATCTCAAGTTTATAAATCCTTAATTATTAAATGTTTTCAAATTTTACCTGAAAATTAAGATTGGCTCCCTAAGAATCAGAGAGATGCTAAAAACGTTTGATTGAGACTCTTCATTTGAAAGATATTACAAAAATCTGATCATGCATACATGTGTTCATGTGTGTACATTGTGTGTCCTTATGCATATTCTCTCATCCTCATATGAAATATTTGACAATACAAAGCAATAATAAGATAAAACTTCCTTTTAGAGATCACTCTTTGCAACTTAATTTTGATTTTAAGTTTTAAACTAAAATGTGAATGGGGTGTAAATAGCTCAGTTGTGAAAAGGGCATTAACATATTTCTGACCTGTAACTTTAACAAACTTAAGAGGATGCACAGGGTAGAGTAAATGCAAAGATGTATATAATGTGCAGCTAAATAGCAGGTCTTCCAACATAATCTTCCACCACCTTCAGTAACCTTTCTCCTGGCAAAGCTTAATAGCAGGGTGAGTTGGCCTTACATCTCAGTTTTCCTCAGGATATAGGGCTTGCCAGTAGCATCTCTCCTTATCTTTAAATACAGATTCAGTTGATACACTTTGACAGGAACTTATGTGCATTTCAAAATATTGAAAAGGGTCATTCTCTGCTAAACCAGAATTTCCCTAATTGCTCTTGCTAGCTGCCTGTGGGATTTGAGACAGCAGCAATGTGTGGCTAAGCAGTATCAAGCTTTCCTAACAAGTTCTACAATTTAGTAACCCTGCTGACAAATGACCTTTCAACGCTCTACTGTCAAATACCTAAATATTCCCACAGCATAAAAAGTTAGAATCATTAGGAATGTGAAACTTGGTGGAAATCTCTAATGAGGTTTTGGGTTTTCAACAAAATAAATTATCACTCAGTTAAATATTACCTCCTCTCATACCCCATCTCCACCCCTTTAATTGTAATTTTTCTAAAACCATATACTCAAGGCAACACCTACTTACCTAAAGTGCTTTCCTTTTAAGATTCATTGCACATGAAATAGCTTGTCACCTCACAGCTATAAGGTGAGGGTAGCAGAAAAAGTGAATGGATCCTTTTAAATGCAAAGAGATCTATTTAAAGTGACTGAAAGTTGTTCCCTAAAAAGCAAAGACAATAAACTCCATTGTTATAACAGTGAAAGATTACTGATAGAAACTTCCCTTCAGTTTAACATACAAGGAGGACTGAGATAACCTTTGTAATTGATAGATATGAAAAGGTTTCTCTCTCTCTCTCTCTCTCTCTCTCTCACACACACACACACACACACACACACAGAGAAAATCAAAATTTCCCTAATTCATTATGTTTGTAGCAAAACCCAGTTGAGGTTATGAAGTTGGAATTACAGAACATGCTCAAAATAAAATTAGATTTATTAATTTAATTCCATAACAAGAATGCAAAGTCAGTTAATGTTATACTAGACCTCTAGAGACTCAATAATAATAGTTTTGTTGTTATTCTTGTTATTTTCAAATGGTCGCTTCTAAGGTTATACATTCTTTTATGTAGGTTAATGTTTTTCTTACACTATCACTAATACTATTAATTTGTTTAAGGTTTCTTTTTTATAAACCTGTTCTTACAGTGTGAATGGAACTTTCTTCAAATGAGTGCTCTTGACTATTTCCACAATTACACATCCCTTTTTAAAAACCTTTTCAGTGCCCTATATAGTGGCTCATCATGTAATCCCAGCATTTTGGGAAGCTGAGGCAGAAAGGTCACTGGAGGCCAAGAATTTAAGGCCAGCTTGGGCAACATAGGGAGACCCCATCTTTACAAAAAATAGAAAAATTAGCTGGGTGTGGTGGTGCATACGTTTTGTTACAGCAACTCAGGGAACTGTGGCAGGAGGATTCCTTGAATCTAGGAGATCGAGGTTACAGTGAGCTATGATGACACCACTGTACTCTAGCCTAGGTGACAAAGCGACACCCTGTCTCAAAAAACAAAACAAAACCCCCAAACCTCTTTCAGCTATTTTTCAATTCACATGTAATTTATTTTCTCCAAGAAATGTATAGGTTTGGTAAAAGGAAGAAAAGCAATACCCTGTAAAATAGGGGGGTAAAGAAAAGAAAGACGAAGCACCATCAACTTCATATTTTGTAGGTTAGTCTACATAGTGACCTGAACATAGAAAACACACTCAAATACTAATTGAATATATAAATATTTAAAGGACTGACCTATGTATGGAATATGGCTCCTTTATATACATACATATAATAAAGTTATTTTGTTTTTTTTCTATTGCATTTATCAACATTAGATGTAGGTCCATATACAAAATTTATGATAAAATGCTGCCATTTTTGGTCTGGGAGATGATTATAAATGTGTGTGTACATATGTATAAATATATATATATATATATATATATTTATATATATAGTTAGGTCAGGAGCCGAGAGAGAGACAGACAAAGCCTCTTGCGTAGCAAAATGCTGTTTCTTTTGAGCATCTGGATGCAGATGGGTGGAGGCCAAAAAAGCCGTCCATGAGAGAAAAGGGGAGAGCCTTGGGTTTTATAGAGGGTTTTTTTGGGAGGAGTAAACAAATTCTTTTCAAACAACTGGGTGGTGGGGGAATAAGGAAAGTAAATTCTCCTTTTGCATTTCATTCCTTTCTCTCCTTAGGGGTCTGGCAAAGGCTACTTGCCTAATACACCCCTAGGAAAGGGAGGGGGTAAGTTATATAAGAGGTTTGGATGGAAGTTTAGGAAGGGTGAATTCTTTAAGCCTAACACATACACATGTATATATCCTTCCATACATATATACAAACATATATATGCATACAACATGCGTATATACGTATATTTGCATGCATATAAGTATTGCATAGTACATACTTACACTAAAAAAATCGTTATTTATCAGAAATTCAAATTTAATTGAGCATCTTGGGTTTTTTGGTTTTATTTTGCCTTTAATGTGCTAAATCTGGCACCTCTATAAAACTCTAGCGTCACTGACAGAAGACCCTGAATCTTCACTATAGATTTCAACCCACAAAAAGAGAGAAATGATATTGCCCCGTAATTGTTAGAACATATTTCTTGTTTTACTACCTCAGTGGCTTGTTGATTTCACTAAAAAAGGCCAGTCATTATTAATTCGGTCATTAAATTTCAATCAGGGGAAAGGTATGTGGGCAGGGATGATTTTCAAAATATAAAAATTGAAACTAAAAGTGAAGTTAAAAGCCTTCCTTTTTTCCCTTTACTATTTATCTTTACTGCCATTCTACCAGAGTTATATAAAGACCTTGCTGAAGGCTAGAGGCTGTCAAGCAGAAGAGAGAGGGGTCACTTTATCACAATGTGCCTCTGGCACCCATAGCAACTAGACTCCAGGCGCTGCGGCTGGGGGGCTGAGCACAGCCCTGCCCCTGACTCTGACATGCTGAGGCCCTGGGGTTTGATTCCACTGGGCCACCTGCAACATTAGTCCTGAGGTAGCTCTGGATCAAGGTTGTACAAATAAAGATTTCATGGTGATGTTTTCTGGGTCCAGAAAAGATGAAGTCAGATCAACTGTTGATCTCTCTATGGACTTGATAATGAATTTTCATACATAGGTGAAAGAATTGCCTAGCAGCCTTCTTGGTAATTAGGACTCTAAGAGTAAGATATTTTCTATGGCAGCTGTTAAAGTTTAGCTTGGAAATGAAAAATCCCACCACTTTTTCACTCCTGAAGTAAAATTTAGGGTTAAGATCCATCTGTGTGTTGGCTGAAAGTTGAAAATGAAAAGGTTCAAGTCAGCACCATCTCAACAGGGGTGTGATTTAAGTATGAGCGCAACCACTGCCTCCATTTCCAGTTTTATTCCAAGGGGAAGAGAGAAGAGGCAAGTTCCTCTTAGGAAAGCAAATGGGTCTTTTCCACCCCGTGAATTTTCATATAAATTCCATAAGGTATATCTGCATGGAGAAGTGCAGCCTATTAATAATTGCTATAACCTGGTAATTACTGAAAGCAATACTAAATGAAAGGGGCGGCCTTGCAAAAATAACAGGAAAACAGCTAATCCCACATAGAAAAATACTCAATCCTACAATTTCCCCAGTAACAGTTAAAGAGCAATCCTATGAGTTCTGTCACTAACACGTGCCCTGCAGGAGTTCTGTTTTGTACACTTCTGAACAGAGCTAAATGGATGGAAAAGAGACATAAATCTCTCTTTCAAAATTGTTTTTTGAGAATCTGCTTTTATAGAATTCCTGAGTAAACAGCAGGAGAAGGAACTACAGCCTCAACCATATCTCAAAGACAGAGTCACATCTCCTGTGATAATCTCTTCCCCAAGGAGAGGCAGGGAACCAAGTCTTGGACTTTGACATCCTTGCAGTTTGTATTATCTACCTGCTGCTGCTTTTGTTATCAACTAACAGCCTCACTATTTTTTCTCCTCTCTTCGTCTCCCTTAAAATCAGGGAGCCAGTTGGCTTGGCTGCTGGCATTTCTTGGGGATGCCTGGCCATCTCGCTGCTCTCTTTGCCCCTCCCCCCTCTTCTCATTCTCTCTGTCCTTCTAAAGAATAAATTTTTTATTTTTGTATCTTAATTTCTGTGTGAGAACTCTTTCTCTACCTGTGCTGTGAGCACCTATAAGACTTTCTACCCTAACACTAAAGTAATACTTATATATAGCAAATTAGAATGATGTTTAAAACTCAAATGCATACTTTGTGATATTATCTAATATACCTGTTTGCAGACATACTGCTCACTTGCAAATGATAATGAAAGAGAATGCTGTTTACTTCATTTTGCCATTTGTAAACAGAGAATTTTTTTCTAGATGCAAACTAATTGATATTATCAAGTGACACTCATGAAGACCACATAGGACACGAGGATCACACAGCCAAGTCCTGCCCAAATTTCTAATGCAAAAAAGTCACAGGACAAAATAGCTGTTGTTTTAAGCCACTAGGTTGTGTTGTTTTTTTGTTATGCAGCAGTAAATAACTAGAATGGACTACCAAAAATCAGAGTTGGTTCTTGAGCAGGGTGAGTCTCTGGGTGTAAATGACACCTTAACCCTTTTGCTTTTGACCTTCCATCCTCTGGGTATGGCTGGCCTTATTTATGACAACTGAAACATACTAGGATTTATACATAATAATTAGAATGCCAGATAAAAGGTAGGAGCTGAAATGGCCTGTTAAAGCCCCTTATAAAATAATGTTATTGTTTGATATTCTGTTTGCTTTAAGTTCTGGTCTTCTCATGCCCGTAACACTTTTCCTGGAAGCCAGAGCAATGAGTCTGCCCTCAGGTTGGTGGCTGGGTCTGGTTGGCTACTGCCAGACTTCACCAAAATACTGGCTGAACCCACATAACAACTGCTCACCAATTACCTTTCTTCTTGCTCAGTTTTTCTGATGGGCATGCACTGAAACCATAAATCATGTTAAGATACAGAGAAGCTAATCAACTTTGGATGGTGTGTGGGAAAGATTTAACATAGCAGGCCTGAGACTGATCTCGTTAGAAAGGCCTGTTTGCAAGCTTGATCCTTGGCTGATGTTTGGGAATGTAGATTTTGAGAGGGTTGTCACCCTTCCCTAACTGATAAGAGGGGTAGAGAGGTTCACCATGCCTAAACTGTTTTTTGTTTTGTTTTGTTTTTTTTTTCTTTTCTTTACAAAAGATATGGTTTATGCTAGAACACCTGCTTTTCTTCTGAGAGTGTGGAGTTTGGGTTATGTGTGAAGCAGAGGATGCTGATTTGATCTGCCCCCAATGAAAACCTTAGGCACCCAGTCTCTAATGAGCCTGCTGGTTGGCAGTATTTCACACATGTTGTCACAGTTAGATGCTGGAGGAAGTAAACATGTCCTGTGTGACTCCACTGGGAGAGGACTCTTAGAAACGCTAAATGCTTTATGTTTAGATATGCCAATCTATGTAATCCCCACAAAAAATTTAATAAAATCTATTATCATGGCCACCACTTTAGATACAAGGAATCTGACAAAACTGGTGGGAAGTAGGATCCAAGATTTTCATTCATACAGTCTACTTCCAGCATGCATTCTTGTAGCTCCTACTCCAGACCCCACAGCAACTCAAAAACAATGACTCCGGGTGGGGATAATAACGGAAACAGGGAGACTATTACAAGAATCTTACCTGTAAGAAAAGAAATGATGGTGGCTGGGATGAGTTTTAGACCAGATTCTAACCATATATTGGAGGTGTGATATAAGAGACAAGTGCTGAAACCAGCAATGGATCATATGGGGGAAGAAAAAACCTGAGTCTTTTTGAGTTAATTTAATACCCTAGCATGCCTAAACTGTCCTATTGTATACATTAAGCTTGTTTATAATTTATTCACTATAACATTTTTTCACATCTTGTTTTAATGCATTTGAAATTCTGTATATTTATTTGCGATTACACATATATTCTATTTGAAATTATATGCACACTTTTTGTGGTTATGTGTATTTTACTGAAAGGTTCTATAGTTATCAAATTGTCAAAAAGACTGTCTCCTCACAAAAGTTTAAAAGCATGGATTTAAAGAATTCCTATGAGGAGTCAACTAGAGTACAATATAGACACATGAACCCCATTGGAGCCAAATAATTATCTGGTGATCTTCTTGAATAGAACCTTGATTACTGGGAATAAAAATTGTTGCCACCTTCTGGGACAAGCAGATATTGAATGTGGTGGCCTTTCAGGACAGAAAACAGGGAGAGAAGACTTAGACAGAGACAGGAGTATTGGAACAAAGATTCAGGAGTTCTGCTTTGAAGATTCTAAGTTTGAAAAGCCCTTATGTTTCCAAGCAGAGAGCCCGACTCAGCGATTTTGTGTAAGAGTCTAGAGCTCAAGAGAGAGTTCAGTGCTGGAGATGTAAATTTTAGGGTTATAGATAGTACTGAAAGCCAGGAGACCGGAAGTCATGAGACTAGGAAGAGTATTTAAATGAAGAACAGAAGGCAGCTCACAATCAAGTCATTCCAATATCTGAAGCTTAGAAATAGGATGCAAAATTAGCAAAGGATAATGGAAAGGAGTGGATAGAGAGATCAGATGAAAATCAGAAAATGGTGGCATTTCAAAATCTAAGGAAAGGAAGCATTTCAAGAAGAGAGAGTTCAACTGTGGGAAATGCAACTGACCGAGCTAGTAAGGCAAAGGGTGAGAAGTGGCAATTGGCAAGAGGGAGATTGAGAGAGAGCTGTCTTGACAGAGTAATTGGGAAAAAGCCTCTTTGAAGGATCCATTCACTTTTTCTGCTACCCTCACCTTATAGCTGTGAGGTGACAAGCTATTATTTCATATGCAGTGAATCTTAAAGTGGGTTGAGGAACAATTCAAGGTTAGGAAAAGCAGACAAGAAGTGGAAATAGTTAAATTAAATAAGCATAGAAATAATTATAACATGCATGTCACCAGTATTATTTAATGAAAATCCAAATCCTCTTTCATTAAAGATCTTAAAATTTTCTAGCAGGAGAGTCTCAATTAGAACATTGTTGTGTGTGTGTGTATATGTGTATAATTCTCCTTTGATTCGACACTTGCCGTCTCTGTTTGGTGTCTGTGAAACCACCACAGGTCTCGTGATTCACCATGAGTACTCACGGGACTCAGCGTGTAGCTATATTTGTGGCTATGATTTATTACAGTAAAAGGATGAAAAGCTATATCAGCAAAGGGAAAAGGCACATGGTGCCAAGTCCAAAGGATTTGCCCTGCTCTGCTGGAGTCACCAGGCAAGCAGCACCTGGGAGGGCCAGCTGGTAGGGATCTCACAGTGCAAGTACCCCTCAGTCCGCTGCAGGGCCTGAAAAGGAAAGGTCCCCTTCCCTGTGGATGCCTCCAGGTGGTGGCTAAATTGCAGCCTCGGGTAGAGGAAGGGAAGGGGAGAATAGCGCAATATTCTGCCTGTTCATGGACTTGTGTCTGTGGGGTGGGAGGTGCACTGAGGGAGCTGGGAGCCTGCGTGCCCTGTCCGCAAGAGGCTCTCCGCTCACTGGTGGCAGCAGTCTCTGGGCTGGTGGCAGCAGGTCTCTCCAGCAGCTCAGGAGCCCACCAGCAGCCCAAGATGCAAAGGGGGGCGGGGAATTTAAGCACTCCACCTACCCTTGTTGCTGGTCTTCAAGCTTCTTGGGGCTTAGACCCTGCCAATGCCTTTCTCCTTCCAGTTCTGCTCCACAACCTGTTCCCATGGAGTCTCCTGTAGGTTCAGGCACCCTTCCTCCCGACCCTCATCCAACCTGTGTTTTTCTGCCTGTTTGGTTTTTTTTCACTTTCATCTAAAATCTTTCCTTCTTGCAAAGACACTCTGGCTGGAGGTGTTTCTTGTGGGCCATCTTGCCTCTTCCCCAGATGATGTATTGATTTCCTGTGCACTTTAGACTCTTTCTTTGCAGCTCCTGCAGGTGGTCTAATGCAGCACTATAGAATAGGGGGTTACTCTTCTATTGTCTCTGGGCCCCAACCAAAACTGATAAAAAGGGCCATATTTTCACATCTTGCTATGTAAGTATTGTCACATTCTTTCCAAAATAGATGCTTTCATTATCACCAACAATGTTGAAAAATACTCATGCTTACCAGCATTAGATGCTTTTATTTGTCAACTCTGTGCTTCATTAATAGCTAGAAAAGTAATAATAATATCTCACTTTTTATTAGTGTGTATATATTAGATTAGGAGATTTCTTTGTCTAATGTATACACAGTGTTAATATTTTTACGTACAATCTAAAAGTATATATACTGATGAGCGTGGGCTATTTTTCTTTCATTTTATCACTAGATAATTTATATTACAAATTGAGTATCCATTATCTGAAATGGTTGGAACCAAAAGTGTTCTGAATTTCAGATGTTTTTTGGATTTTAGAATATGTGCATATACATAATGAGATATCTTCTGGATGGGACCCAAGTCTAAACACAAAATTCATTTATGATTCATATATACCTTATACACATAGCCTGAAGTAATTTTATACAATATTTTAAATAATTTTATGATGGAACAAAGATTGTATTAAGTACTTATGTGTGGAATTTTCCACCTGTGACATCAAGTTGATGCTCAAAAACTTGGATTTTGCAGCATTTTGGATTTTGGATTTTCAGATTAGAGATGTTTAATTTGTATTATTGTTTACTTGTTTGTTAAGAATGATATGTTTATGTGTCATATCCAGTTCTTATGTTAGTCTTAGTGTTCCTCTTGTGTATTTCCATGAAATACATATATTTCTTTTGTAAATACGTATACTAAAATTCATTTCAATATTCTTCTCTTTTTACCTTATATATTTTGATATTCACAAACTTTAGTTTTTATATGTAGATGCAAAGCAGTTTATCTATTATATAGCTTTTTCCCCATTGCCTCTAATCTTAGATATCATGCCATTCCTGACACTTGATACATTTTGATTTCTATTTTCTTCCAAATTTTCTGTAATTTTAAATTGCTTTTAAATTTATCTTTAGAGATGGGATCTCATTCTGTCACCCAGGCTGTAGTACAGTGGCATGATAGTAGGAGTTCATGATCATCTCAAACTCCTAGGCTCAAGGGATCCTACCACTTCAGCCTCCCAAATAGCTGGGACTACAGGTATGTGCCACCACACCAGGCTAATTGTTTTTTTCATTTTTTTTAGAGACAGGGTCTTACTATGTTGCCCAGGCTGGTCTCAAACTCCTGGGCTCAGACAATCCTCCTGCTTCAGCCTCCAGACTTGCTGGGCTTGCAGGAGTGAGCCACTGCCTCTGGCTCTGTAATTTTCATATTTACCTCTTTAATCAACTTATATATGACTTGACAGCACTAAGATGATGATATCAATTTATTTTTCCCCAAGAAATAAGCAGTTTTTCCAACATCATTGATTAAATAAGGAATAATCCTATCCTTCCATACTTGTCAAGTCCTTAATAATATATAACTTTTTGGTAAGTGAAGCTATTTGCAGACTATTTATTCTTCTCCATTGATTTGTCTGGTAATTTTAACCATTATCAGCATTTAAAAATTATTATTTCCTTTTTATATTTGAAAAATTTTGCTGTTAGTTTTGGGGATTACAGAAAAGTTAAAAATTAAATGTGTGTGTGTGTGTGTGTGTGTGTATGTGTGTGTGTGTGTGTGTGTGTGTGTGAAGAAATAGAACCAAAGTAATGTGAAGAAGTGGAATTGGTAGAGTCAATGTATGGACTTGATATAATCCCATGTTCCAAACACTGATTAGGTCTTTAGAGACTGTTTTTCTTCCGCTGATTAAAACTTCCAGCAGAGAAATTTATTCTGTACATGAAATACATATATTTCTGTGAACCTTTGAATGGAAAATCAGTAGATGAATATACTCAGAGGTGCTCTTCATTCAATTTATGTTCTCCTCCCCACTACTCCAGGTAAGGCACGTGAAGATTTAGCCATATCCCCCTAAGATCTTCTATGCTATGGTTAAAAGCTGAAAATTAAAGCCATACTCTTCGGTCAATACTCCTAGAATAATTTATAGGATAATTTATTGAATCATTTCAAGGAGGCCATGGAAAGATTTAGCATGTTATTTCTGACTTTGAAGTATAAAATGTCAGACTTTCTTATTTTTTGTATTTGATGATTGCTAAGAGTTATGAGTAAATGCAGACTCCTAAGTAAGAGAAATTGATGTGGAGACTAGGAAACAGAAAAAAAGATATGAGCAAATTGTTTAATTTGGATTTGGTATGCAGTTCTTTTTGAAAAAAAGATCATCTCTCCTTAAAAATGAACACCTCCAAATAGCCATTTTTGTGTGTGTGTTGGTTCAGAAAATATCAGCTTAGTTTCATTTTTTCTATTAATCAAAATGTGTAAAATTACAAATTTTGGATTTAAGCACATTTTACTGAGTCATCACTAATCATTTTGGCATGTTAGGAAGATTGAACATTAAAGCTGATAATAAAATGAACAGTGCTAGCAGTAACTGCCAGATATTTGGGCCAATAGCTCTGGAATCCTGGAAAATGACTTGAGTCCAAGGCCTAAAATCATTGGTACTTAGTGGGAGGAGGTAGTTGTGAGCCAGTTTCCTTTCTCCTTCACCCTGTTTCTCTTGCTCATTTCATTTATAGAACTTGGAACTGTTCACATGGTCTTTTTAAATTTTCTGCAATATAAGAATTGATTTTAAGGCAATGATGCATCAGAATAATGCTGAGAGAAGTAATTTGTATTAGTGAAGGCAAAAGTTTATCTTACATTTATCTCACTCTAAAGCAAAATATGTATCAGGGCAAATAGGGCTTGCCCTTGCTGATTTAGTTACCAGCATATCTCAGTGACAATGATGCCCAGAGACAGCCAAGAATCCATGTGGTTGTGTGCTTGTGTATGGGCAGGAAAGGAGGAGGAGGGAGGGGAGGATGTTGTAAAAGCAGGGAAAGAAGATAGGAATAAAAAAAAGGCATCTTGAGCGTTTATGAGAAGGGACCTCAGCATAACCAAAGGGCAGCCAAGTGGGAAAAGTAAAATATGTTTGTACCATCCTCTAGGTTCCAATGGTATTCCTAATCATCTCTTAAGTAAGATGGGGTCCTTTCTGCTAAAAAGCCTGTGTGCCTTCTCTACCCCTGTAGTCCCTAAAGTCAAAATTGTACTTAGTGCATGTCCTACTTCCTCAGGAGGTAAACCTGGACATACAGATAGAGGCATCAGTAGGTTTGGCTTTGAGAAGCTTATAATACAGCTGGTGATAATAACTGACAAACTGAAGTTAAAATACTTGTCCCTTCAATGAAAAGATTAAGTTAAATCGGATACTTGTCAGTGAATATAAATAATGTTGATTGATTAAAGTTTTCCTATTTTAAAATGCTCCTCTGACAAACTAGAGACATATGGAGTCTTCAGTGCCAGAGAAAATTACACACATGAAGAAGTAGTCTTAAACTTTTGCCATGAGAAATATCTTCTCAATTAAGGATGGAATATTAGCATGATGTCAGACAGTTCAATGCACTCACACTATATAGCCTTGGTCAAGGCAACTCTCATGGACTTTTTACTTAGAATTTCAACTGAAATAGCCCATATTCCCAAATTTTGCTTAAGAGATAAACCAGGAGGAGATAAATTTTATCTAAAATTACATCAGTGCTCCATGATATTATTATACCATCACACATGTATCCCAGCTATTAGGAGAGTGAATATATGCTTTCTTGATATTTTTATATTACTTTTGATAAGAATAATGCAGATAATGGTATATTCTCTCTATCACCAAAAGAATTATCACGGACAATGCAAGCCTCAGAGTTACCAATTTTGACAATATTTTTAACAAAAGGATACACCTCTAATTTGCAAAACAGCCTGTCAAATGAAAAATATTATGATTTCTTAGATTTATATAATGATGTATGATGTTGATTCTCTGATAAACTAGAATTTCATTATTCTCAAGATACCTTTAATATGCTTATAAAAGGCTTTACTACAAATATTACTATTAATCCTGGTGTGTCTATCTATAACATTATGAAAGATAAAAGTTGGTTTCAAAACAGGACTGCAAAACAAAATCTGATGCCATTACGGACCATATTTTAACATATACCTATATTTTAAAACTGGAGATCTATAAAATTGCTAGGAGAGGTAAAATAGAAAACATGAAAAATATGTTCACTCATGTTTTAGATAACAGGTTTAAAATCATCATCAAATACCATCATCTCTTTTAATAGAGATCATAAGTGTGAAAATATGTAAGATAATTAAACATCTATGGATGGTTTTATCATATAGTCAGCATGTCAGAGACAAGAGAATTCACTGAATATTCCTCATGCTATCCTACAACTCCCTTGTAGTTTGGTTGTGGCCTTGGCACTAGTTCAGAGGGTGCAGTGATATGTGTATCACTTTCAGTCCAAAGTGCTTCAAAGCATGTGTGAATTCTTCCCACTCTGTCTTCCTTCTCCTTGATTCTGATAGTCAGGTGTTCCAGATTATAAGTAGAAGATAGAGACTGTGTAGATCCCTACATCAGCCCTTGGAATGGAGTTACCTTGGAGAGCCAGCAGGCCCGTGGTTAATGACAGAGAAATGTGTTTTAATGTACTGAGTCGCTACCATTTTGGAGTTTGCCACTGCACATTGTATAGCCTGTTCTAACCGACACATTGGTTAGACAAAGTAGCGCAGGAATGCGTTAAGACTTTCACATGTGCTTTTGCACATTGTTGTCTATATTATACAGAAAATGTATCATAGAACACACAATTTGTAGATAAAAACTGAGATTTATGTGTATTATTTCAGGTGGTTGGAGAGAACACTTCCAAATATCTATCATATTAGGCAGTATGCTAGGCCTTTATATATGTTTGTTACCTAATATACAAAACAGTCTCCATGAAGTAGATATTGTTGTTTTTGTTATTACTATTACTTTCTTTTTCAAAAAGAGACATTGGGACTGAAAGAGGATACATAATTCTCTCAAGTCATCTATTAAAAGATAGTGTAGCCAAGATTGAAGCTTAGACCATACTGCTTTTATTCTTTGGACTGTTTTTTTCATTTACACTGACATAAATAAAATTAAATCTTTTTTCTAATAGAAAGTGATTTTGGTACTCAGTAAAAAAGAGCTTCTTCTGTTCCTATTTTATTAAAGCAATTTATAGCTCAGTAGGTTTATAAAAGAGATATTTGAAAATCTATTTTTAGAGGAATGAATCTAAGAGAATGTATTTTAGTAAAATAACACAACTGGATTTTGAAAATCTATCTTAAAGAAGCGATCCACAGAAATGATTGAAACATACTTATCTTTCTTAAGATGAACTTTTTAGGTTAAGATGATAATTATTATTAAAGCATTCCCATGTGTAGTAGCATCAAAAATTTAACAGTATTTTCTTTTTTCTTTCAACAGTGTTTCAGAATTTGTTATAACTTCCAATGTATTACAAGTCATGTATCAACTTGGCATCTTAGTCTCTATAAATTTTTAAATTATTTGAAAAATGCAATTTGATTCAAGGAAAGATTGAATACATATTTATTTTATGTTGATTTTCTTCTGACATATTTCTCTTTTTAAAAGAAATTTTGCCTTTTCAAATAGTAGAATCTTTTAATCTGTTCATTTATTTGAAAGCAGCTCCCAGGATCATGCAAAAAATATTTATAGATTTATATAACTTTAAATAAAATGAATGAAATAAATGCTATATTCTCTCACTTAATATACATTAAGTAGATGATTTTAATCCTGAAAGTGATCTAAAGTAGAGTGAGAAGAAAAATTTCTGCTTGTATAGTACAAAGTTGTATAGCAATGGCATAAATACAAGTATCCTACATTAAATCTATATTGTGAGTCATAATTTATCATGACGTAAAGAAGATATTAAGGTTACTAAAGCAATTTTGCATATGAAGATGGTTTCATTCAATGGTTTGCTTTTATTATTCACTATATCGAGTAAAACTTAACTACATAAAGTAAAAGAATATGCACATACAGATAGAGATCAACACTGCAAACAAAGATGAGGCCATGATTCTACTTCTAACCTGCTTGTCTGGGAGCATTTTAAAGTTCTCTTAATTGAGAATACTAATCTGCCTTGTATAACCTATTCAACAGAACAGAACAGAGAAAGGATAAGGTTTCTCCCTTCACTCTAAGAACTGATATCATCCTACAAAAGCCATTCAGTCCTTTTAATTATTTTCATGACACTACCCGCAATAGCTTTAGTTTATCACAGCCAGTGTGTCTCTTTCAAGCTATAAATAGTTGTAAATCCCTCCAGGGCCAACTTTTATGATAATTATTTTACCTGGATTCTTAGAGGGCTCCATATGGCTCATTTGTCGTGTGCTATTTTAATCTTAATGTAGGGAATTAATATTATTGGAAAAATACATATATTTAAGTTGTAAAACTAAATAGCATGGTCATTTTAGTTGATTCTTGATCCCTACCACTTGCATTCCTTCTGTCGTTCTGTGCTTAAGCTCAGGAGAAAGAGAGAGAGAGAAAGGGGTGAGGGACTTAGTTCTGCTATTACACATTTCCTTAATGTCGGATTGAAGGTCATTATTTTGAACTAATAATTGCCCCTTGGTCTCTCAAACTCCATTAAGCTTAATGGTCTAATTTAATTTGCTTGGCTGGTCTTCATTCTAAAAATACCTTCTGTTCCTCCTACTTTTTCTTCCCTGATAGGAACAGACAAGCCCTGGTTTTAATCCATGTTACATAAAATTATCAAAAGGAACCAATGAACATCCTATTCGTGAAAAAGATTTATGGTAATACCCTCTTCTACTTCATCAAAGAGTGTGATTGCAGGGCACATACAGAGTGGGCAGACAGATTTTGATGACACAATTACCAAAGTTTACCTCTCTCACTGGTGTAAAAACTTGCCCTTCAGTAGTTAAATGACCCCTCTGCAGGAGGTAAGTGGTAGACCTTTGAATATCAACTTCTTCCTTACTGAACAATTACATGTTTTCTTTTATACTTTTACTTCCCTTCCTACCACCACTTCCCAGCAAGAGACTCCTTCCACACACTCACTGCTATCTAGATTCTCTTAAAGGTTCCCACAGATGCTCTTTTATGCTGATGGGTCAGTATAACAATTTTCCATTAGTAAAGTCCACGTGCATAATGAAGAACATGAACTTAATATATGTTGTCGTTATTAAAAATAGGCAGTTTGAGTTTTAAACCTAGAAAAATCTGGCTTTTGCCCAAAACAGAAAGAAGATCTTCAACTGAATAAACTATTTTTGAAAAAAATGGGAAAAGGAAAACAAACATCTTTTAATTTGATAATACTTTCATGATTTGTTTTATTTTTTTAAAATTCCAGACCAGTCTAATCCATATAATTTTATCTTGATTTTTCAAAACTTAGTATCATTCAACATTTATCACTCATTTCTTTTTAACACATTTTTGTTTTAAATAAGGTATAGTTTTCTTGTTTTAAAGATGTAGTCATTTGTTAAAAGAATCCAAATTTTGAAAGCAACATTTACCTATGGAGTTGGAAAACAAGAAATTACTTGCTTTCAAAAGGCCTCAGTTAAGTTCATACTTGAAAGACATATGGTAAAGTGTAAGCATTTCCCTTGGGGTTTTGTTTATTTATTTTGCTTTATATAGTTTTCTGGACTTGCCCATGTCTCCTTTGTACTCCATGCACATCAGTGCTTGCTAGGAGCACAGTTGGTCAAATAGTGGTATGCTTGTAGATCCCTGTAGGTGGCGCTGCAAACCTGCAAGTATAATGATAGAGCCACCAACAGGTCTCCATTATGGTTTACCCAGTAATTGAATTGGGACTCATTTAGAAAATGGAAACGCTAAAGAAAAATTAGGTAAGTCTAAGCATCAGTGATTTTTTTCAATTTAAAAGAAAAAAGAGAAAATATGTCGAACAAACTTGGAAATAAATATTATATAAGTGTGTGCAACACATTTTAAACATCAACACCAAATCTCCTTCAACCCCTAATACTCCCAACCTACCTTTCCTAGGACCATTGGCAACCCCAGTTTATACACACTGAAAACCACAGAAGAATAAGAAATATTGCATTGGCATTGCATTGGTTTCCTCAACTGAGTTTTCAAAAGCATAGAAAGATATTGACAGTGATCTGAAAAATTAAACCTTTTTGGAAAAACAAGTCACTAAATAGGTCCTGTAATGAAATTATTATGTTGTAAAATAGCAGAAGTTGTTCCCTGTGTTGGAACTTTCAAAATATTCGCTTCTTTATGTATTTGAGACTGATAAACTGCAAAAGAAAAATAATAAGAGAGAAAAATTATTTTAATTGAATAAAAGCCTTAAGTTTATGATTTGTAAGAAGAGAAATTAGAGAAAACATCCTTTATGTTTTTGACTGATATAGAAGGGAATGAATAGATACCTGCACTTGGAGTTTATATCAGTTTTTCTTAAGCTTGGTGTTATTTACATTTGGAGAGTGATAACTCTTTGTTTTGAGGGACTGTCTTGCATATTGTAGATTTAGCAGCATCTTTGGCCTCTACCCAATAGAAGCCAGTAGTACTCCCCCTACTATACCCCCAGTTTGTGACAATCAAAAGTGTCTCCAGACATTGCCAAATGTCCTTAAGATTGCCCATGATCAAGAACCACTGGTCTATAGTCACATATTTTCTTAAACACAAAGGAGGAAGTACTTTTGAGGAGTCTCCTGGTGATAAACTATTCATAAAAATAGTAAGAGTTTGTTTTCTAGGTAATTAATATTTGGAGGCTCTAGAAACTTTGAGCTTTCCTCAACATAGTCACAGGAATTCATCTGTACCACTTGCATACGTCCAGACATGCACATGTTGTCTCCACAAAATTTAAATGAGCAGTGTTTCTTGTTTGAAACAAGTATTATAACCGTCTTTTAAAGTTTTATCAATTAAATGGGGTGGGGTGCAATGGCTCACACCTGTAATCCTAGCACTTTGGGATGCTGAGGCAGGAAGATGGCTTGAGGCCAGGAATTTGAGACCATCTGAGTAACATAATGAGATCTTGGCTGTGCAAAATATTGCACAGCTGAGTGTGGTGATGCGTACTTGTAGTCCCAGATACTTAGGAGGCTGAGGCACGAGGATCCCTTGAGCCTAGGAGTTGGGGTTGCAGTGAGCTATAACAACACCACTATACTCTAGCCTGAGCAACAAAGTGAGACCCTGACTCAAAAAAAACTAAATGGTTAATAAAGTTTCCACCATATTAAATTATCTATGATTATACATATTAAATATTAATATATTCTTTTAGAAGATTACTGTAACATAATCTTCAAATTATAGTGATTAATGAATTTTCTGGGGGGTTCTTTCAATATTTATGTAGAATAACATTGGAATCATTCACCCTATTCTTCAATTTGAAGATGAAGAATACTCTGTTGGAATATGATAAAAAATATACTATTCCATGGAGTTTAGATATTTTAGAGAACTAAAAATGTGACACATAAATTAACATGAGATGCCTAGGGCGTTTTTTTACACAGATTGCTAGGATTGGAAGAGACCCTAGAAATAATCTTAGGTCCTGTCACTTTAATGGTGTAGAAACTGAGGTTTAGGGAGGTTAAATATTTCTCTCAAAATAACACAATAAAGGAAAGTGCAGGGACTAGACCCCAGTCCAAATGCTCTTCACTACGTCATGCTAATAGTGGAAGATGGCATCTCTGCTCTGGGTCGACATTTAATCCATTTCTATATTTCTAATTTAATAATATTAATGCAGAAAATGGTGACTTGTCTGGGTATATTGTCAAATGCAGTTTAAAACTTTTAGGCCCTGCTTGGTAATTCATAAGAATTAGACTTTCCATTTAAATAAAACCGATGATGAGCAATTCTTAAATATCTGTTTAATGAGGAATTGCTTGATAATTCTGTAAAGGAGATGCCCTGTTAATTTGGATGTTATAATAATACTAAAATTTGAATTAAATGAATATCTGGTTGATTTTCTTAGGGAATGAAAATATTTTATTGCATATTTATTGCTACACTTATTATTAATAAACTGTTGCTAACCAGCAATAACAACCCAGGAACAGTGCAATAAACTCCTTCAGACATGACTACAACAATGAATGCCATAGCACGTGTTTTGTTGTTGTTCAAGTTCATTATGTGCTGTGTGATAACTCAATTCCCCAATACCTTTTTTCCCCTAAATCAAAGTATTGGCAAATACTTGTTCATTCAGTCTTGGTCTCAATTATAAGAAATGCAAATGCTTAAATCCCCTTGAGTTTGAAAACAAGTAGGAATATTAGATAATCTAGAATATGAGTAAATTATTTTTTAGATGTTCATTCCAATAAAAACTAATAAAAAGTATTTTTGTAGAGACCCTGCAGACCTAGGAAGTTGTTCTTCAAAAAATGAATTAATCTAATAGCAATTCCTCCCCTTTTATAAAGAATGATACAGTTGGATCTCACTATTGAAAGCATTCTTTAAAATTTTCTTACCCGCAAAACAATCCCTTTTCCATTCTATTCAAAATACTCTAACTGAAAGTGTTTTGACTATCCCTATATAAAGTTTATATAAACTCAACCACAAATGTTCTGTTTATCCCCTAATGGGCTTAATCAGATTATAGAAAAGGGGAACATTGAAAACGTGATATATATTATTTTGAAATGGGCAGCAATAAATTGAAATTGATTTTTAAAAGATGCAATGACAGTGTAGAAAACTCCTATATACTGTTTCCAATTCTAATACTATAATTCTGCTTTCAATTAGAATACCCTTAGGTCAATCATGATATATATTTTTTCAAGTCAGAGCTAAACACTCATGTCCTATAGGTATCATGGTACTTGATATAATGGTGTTCACGCTAGAAAATGAACCCTAACATTATCACAACTTCAATGAGTGTGAGCTGAAAAAGCTGGTATTTAACAGTGGTTTTCCTAGAAGTGGAAACTTGAAGTCACCTTCTGTTCATTTTGGAAAAAATACTGAAACGTCTCTTAACATGAGTAAATGAAAAACAAATGCCAACTAATATTCTTAAAGAAAACTATGAAGTGGATTGAGAATAAAATGAACTGTTTATAAATTAATTCATTTAGCTGGAACTAGAGCTGTGACTCTGTAGATATTTTCTTCATTTATTTGTTTTCAGTGGGGAATTGATTCGACTCTGTGATCTCATTTTATTCTGCCAGATTGGTGTGGACTCTGTTTACCCTATTCCACTAGGAAAGCAATTTCAAAAATGCTTTTCTAGAATGTACAGGAATAAGAAGACTGTATAAAATGCCGTGTTATAGAGCGATCACAGCAGAGAATGGGTGTCTATATCTCTCTCTACTAAGCTGTTGCAGTGTCAAGCTGGGCATCGGCTTATTAGACATAATAGGAATATGGAGACTTCTTTAAAATGTGAACTAAGGAGCTGAACTGTAATCTGTAAGCCCAGTGAAGGAGAGCTACATTTCTAGCACAATGAGGTCAAGAGAACACAGGAAAAACCAAGGCATCTCTGAATTCTTGCTACTCCATTTACTAGCTGAGGCATGGAATGAGTCATTTAAACTCACAGAAACTCAATTTCCACATATATAAGCTAGGGAATATAATACCTTCCTACCAGATTTGTTGGTAAACAAACAAACAGGCTAAAAATTTAGAACATGCTAGAAAACTTATGTGCACGCTAAATTTTAAACCCACCTCATTGTGTGTAGCACATATGTATGAGGCTCTTTTGTTTGTTCTCTCTCTCTTTCTTTCTCCTTCATCAATTCATTGATAGGATCATCCATCTCTCACTAATAGAACCTTGAATTCTATTTCTCAGCTTTGCCTCATCTTGAGTGACTACTGAGCCACGGACAGTGCCCTTGGCCACACTTTCTCTTTCTTATGGGCTTGGAAATTATGGATCCTGCTTGTGACAGACACCAAAGAGCCCACTCAATAGAGAACATTCAGATGACTAACATGAGGGAGCTAAGTACACAGAGGCTGATACGAGATCAAAGATATAGATAAATGACTCTTTTTTACTCTTGAGGTTTGGCCACTGGACACAGTTGTCAATTGGCCCTTCATTTGAGATCTAATAGACATTTGATATTTGATATTTGCTTGTCTTGGCCATGTTGATAATGTCAATTCATTGATTATCCAGAAACAGAGACATAAACTTTTTATTCTCCCCTTCCTAAATTTGAAAGTTTGGTTTTATTGTGGCTTTCTTTATACACAGAAAATGAAAAGATTTCTGTGAACTCTCTGAATGAGAACAGAATTCCCTTCCTGTCTGTTTCTCACTTAATACTCCAAAAAGAGCTAACCCTTAACAACAGTAACTGACATTTCTATAAAGTTTACCATTTATAAGTTCTAGACCCAGTTGGTTCACTTGTAGTATATACTATCTATGTTACTATACTATGCTATATACTATAAGTCTATGAATTAAATACTAATATTTTCTCCATTTTGGAGATGAGAAAAAATATTCTACAGGGGTTAAGTTAACCTATATATTTTTAATTTTTTCATATATTTTATAGTTGTGATTTTATTTTATCTGCTTCTTTTACTTGATAGTATATTGCAAACATTTACCTGTGTCATTAGTTTTTTTTCAATAACATAAGTTGGATGGATCCATGATATTCTATCAGCTATATGTATAATAATTTAGTCAACAATTTCTCTTTGGTTGGGTATTTTACCTGTTGAAAATTTTGTTAATATAAATAGGGCTGGCATGAATATTATATAAAATAATTTTGTCCACAGTTATAGTTATATTCATAGAAAAATTTCTAAAAGTAAAATTAGTGAAAATGTATGATACTTTTTGAGGACTGTGATTGGCTTTCTAGGAGGTGTGTCACATGTCAGAGACCCTCCAACAGTGTTGGAGACTATCTCATCACACTATAGAAAATATAAGTATTTAATCATTAAAAAAGAAATAAAATCAGAGGGAAAAAGGTAGGCACATTATCATTATAATAATGATTTTATTACAATGAAGTGATTGTTTTGGAATTTTAAATTTTTATATTTTTCTTCTTTAAAGATGTGTATATTATTCTTTAACTATTTTTAATTAAATTTTTAGTTAATCCTATATATCCAACACGAATAAGACATTAATATGACAGTGACTTTTTCTGTCATATTTTGGATGTTTTCTAAATTATATGTGTTTTTTTAACTTTGAAATATGTATACTCATAATTTAATTCATTTTTCACAATTAAAAAGATGGTTAAATAATCATATGAAATTATATACTTCTTCATGCAGTTTGGTTTTAATTTTCTCAATCCCTTCTGCTTCACATTCTTTAGGCTGCATATTTAATAATCTCAAATTCAATAACCTATATTCTTATAAACTTCATAATTTTATACTTAAAGCATGACATCTTTGGAGAAATTAATTCGTAAATATAGATACACAGAGGACATATACAATGAGAGTATGTTTCTAAGCTCCCAAAGTTTTCTACTTAAAATTTTTTCTGCCTTAGCTTAGAAACTCATGTGAAATTATTTGTAAGAATTTTTTGTGATAAATTATTTAGCTTCTTCATAGTGTCTTTCATTTTAAGTTAATATTATATGTTTGTTATATTGTGTTTATTACTTTTTATCCAACGTAGGAAGGAGACTTAAAAAATAAAATTATATCTCTATATATACATATGTATACACACATACACATATTCATAGCACATTGTTGGAAATGATTGGGAAGAAAAGATCTTTATTCTGAAGGCTACATGTGGCAAATATTTCGTGAAGTAGACAAGATTTTACATCATGACACTATTACTTATATCATGTAGTCAGTTGTTATTTGCTTTTAAAGAAACTATGAACATAATATGATGGAATCATTTGCTATTAAATCAAAGAAGAGAAACAGACTTAAAGAAGTCAACTGCTATAGACTCCATCTCAATGAAGGAAGAAAAGAAGGAAATTATGTTTTGATAATGCTATCAGTTTTAAATATATGTACTAGGATCCCATATCTGTTTTAGTTTAAAGAAAGAATTTTTAGTTGGATAAATCTGACAAGATTTGAAGATAGAAACCAAAAACTATCTGGATCTTTTCTCCCTTTTATAAAGTGTGGTTTCTTCATGTCACTCAGGAATGTTTTGTTCCAATGTGACTCAGAACAGAAAATTGACTAATGCTGACATTGCTTTCCTATGTCTCTGTACTGTATTTGCCTGAAATATAAACTAAAATTTCAAAAAATAGGTTTGTCTGATAAGAACAAAAAATTGAATCTGTCTGAAAATTCTGAATAAAGTATACATAGTCTGGTTACACTCCTATCTTACACAAATAAAATGTACAGGCCGGGCGCTGTGGCTCACGCCTGTAATCCTAGCTCTTGGGAGGCCGAGGCGGGCGGATTGCTCAAGGTCAGGAGTTCAAAACCAGCCTGAGCAAGAGCGAGACTCCGTCTCTACTATAAATAGAAAGAAATTAATTGGCCAACTAATATATATATAAAAAAATTAGCCGGGCATGGTGGCGCATGCCTGTAGTCCCAGCTACCCGAGAGGCTGAGGCAGAAGGATCACTCGAGCCCAGGAGTTTGAGGTTGCTGTGAGCTAGGCTGACGCCACGGCACTCACTCTAGCCTGGGCAACAAAGCGAGACTCTGTCTCAAAAAAAAAAAATGAAAAAAAAAAAATAAATAAATAAAATGTACATACAGAATATCATACTTTTTAAAAATATTTAAGAGGAAATGACCAGGAACTTATTAAATAAATAGCAAAATTAGATAGACTTTAAGCACCCCCAAAACATTTTTTCCTATGACTAAACTTCAATTAATGTTAATTTAGAGAACCTGTTCCTTCTCTACAGGTAGCTTTTAATTTTTTTTTAATTAAAATTTTTAATGTTTTCCCACTGATTCAAAAGTATAGGATATTTAAGGCAGATGCAATTCTATGAACCTCCTCTTTCTCCACTCTCCTGTTGAACATATGATCTAAATTTTCCCCTTGTATTTTGGTGAAGCCATTTATAACTATGTCATTAACTCTCAGCTTAAATTTTGCACGTTGCTGCTTACCATACTTTCTTGGAGCCCATGTTTTAGATGAACTTTTTAATATTGAATTTGTATTGAAACTAAAACTTCCCTGGATGTGTTCTGGTACAATTTCCTTTCTTCTTTTCTTTTCTTTTCTTTTCTTTTCTTTTCTTTTCTTTTCTTTTCTTTTCTTTTCTTTTCTTTTCTTTTCTTTCTTTTCTTTTCTTTTCTTTTTTCTTTTCTCTCTTCTCTTCTCTTCTCTTCTCTTCTCTTCTCTTCTCTTCTCTTCTCTTCTCTTCTCTTCTCTTCTCTTCTCTTCTCTTTTCTTCTTTTCTTTTCCTTATGCCTCTAAATACAATATGCAGGTTTACTTAAAAACCTGTGGTTTCCTCTGAGCCAAAACCAAAAAATCTGCTTGTGTTTAATGAGTTTGAACTGAAACAAGATGATCTTACAGGAATATCCGTGACAGATATCTCTTTAAAATCATTTCCAAGAGTGATCAGAAATCAACTAGAACGACTGTATAAATCTGAAGAATCAAAATGTGCGTATTAAACACCACATGTATGATTTTGCACAAGAAGTCTATTCTGCCAATAGTCCTCTAAATTATGGTCTCTGCCTGGTTATAGATTCAGAGTGTGGGGCACGATGATCAGGAGGCTATATTTATACTCACAAGAGTATTTACCCCAGACAGATGAACCTTTTGATTTTTGTGATATACATAATAAAGACCAACACATTTAACTTTTAGTAACATTTTCACTGATGTGAACGTCCCTGAATTAATTAAATTGTATTCTGAGGGAAAATATGTGAATGTAATGATACTGAAACCGATAGGTTTTGACAATCTGAATCTTCTTTAAAATTTTTTAATAAGTCAGTTATGAGACAAGTTGTGGATTTTATCGGTTCTTTGCAATTAGATAGAGAATGATATGAGATGCTGCTTGTTTTGGCTGACAGTTGCTAACAAACACATGTGTTGTGAATATATTTGAGAAAAATAACTTCCTATGAGGGTCTTTGCATGGTAGTAAAACCAAGAGCATAACTTATCAACTGTGTTATTCATTCTAAATTTTCCAATTGCCCTCTGTCTATATTTTCTTCTTTATTTTCTGCCAGTCTATGTCTCTTTTCTCTGTCTCTGTCTATCTCTTTCTCTCTAATGCCTTTCAAGAAAATTGCCTTTCCTTTTTATTCTATTTCATTTAACAAATGAATTTAACAAAGATTTATGAAGTGTTTGTTGTGTGCCTAGCACTGAATGCCATGCTGAATATGATGATTCAACTGGTCTCTATTCTAAAGGAACTGTCAGTAGTTAGGGAGTATCATATATAAAAACTGGTATATAGTGAGCTACCACAGGCTCCTATACTCCCTGTATTCCTCTGTAGAACTGGTCATTAGTCAGTAAGGAAGGCTGATGAATTCAGGGTCAAGTCTAATATTGCAAAATTCTGGTGAGCACTGTTTACATTGTATTAGCAAATGACCCCTCACTGGAGTATACGATGCAGAGTGCATTACGCTCCCTGGATTTTGTAAGGAAAGCAACAGTCGTGAGAAACTCTACTCAACTACTATGAAAAATCTAAAAACTTTGGCAAGACCAAAGATGTTGGGATCTTGATGGAACCAGGGTAGTTGGATGTAGGGAAGTTTGTAAGTTAGGGAAGGCCAGGAGCCTTAAATGAGGAACAGGCTACACTAGACTTCCTCTTTGTGCCTCTTCCTAAACCTTCACTTCCATCGGCAGGAATATAATAGCACCAGTCTCACTCTCAGCCAGACACAGTGGGGTAAGAATGGAGGCCTAGAGTCTGGCTGTGTGGAGGTGAGTGTACCCAGTGAGTGTACACAGCCTGGGGAGTTCCTGAACGGTTTCTACACCTTTACCCGTTTTCCCCACTGCATGAGCTAATCAGAAAGGAATGCAAGGGTCTAGGATAAAAGCCATGGCAGAGAGAGAGAGTTACTACAAGTTTCCTAGAAGTGGGACAGGGCTAGAAGGGCTATGAGTCTAGAATGCAAATCAATAATTCACCTTTCTTAATTATTGAGAGGTGAATTATTAATAATAAATAATATTTATTAATTATTAATAATAATTAATAATAATTAATTATCTATCAATAATTAAGAGAGGTGAATTATTGTATTGCATTCTTAATTCTCCCAAGAGAAGCACACATTACATCCCAGATTTTTTTTACTCTTTTCCAGTAACAAAAATCAGTCAAAGCAATTGATAGTTCTAATAAAATGGAAGCTCTCAGTCTCTGAGGAACTCAAACACTATGCAATAAAATCAAAGAAAAACTAATGTAACAGAAATGACAAAAATTCAAACCACACATCATAAATGTATTCAACAGATAAGGAAAAAATATTAAAATGTGAAGCGAAGCAGTTTTGATTATAATCATTTTATAGTATGTTTTGAAACCATGAACTGTGATCCCTCAACTTTATTATTTTTGCTTATTCAGGGTTTTCTGTAGTTCCTTACAAATTTAAGGATTGCTTTTTCCATTTCTGTGAAAAATAGCATTGGAATTTTGATAGACATTGCATTAAATCTGTAGATTGCTTTGATTAGTATGGATATTTTCACAATAATAATTCTCTCATTCCACAAATAAGAGATATCTTTACATTTATTTGTGTTTCCTTCAGTTTCTTTTATCAGTGTTTTATAGTGTTTAGTATACAGGTCTTTTATCTCCTTGGATTAATTTATACCTATTTAATTCTTTTTTTTCTTTTTTGCAGTTGTAAATGGGATTGTTTTCTCAATTTCCTTTCAGAGAGTTCATTAATAGTAAATAGAAATACTACTGATTTTGTATGTTAATTTTGTATCCTGTAACTTTACTGAATGAATTTATCAATTCTAACAGTCTTAGGGTGGAGTCTGTAGAGTTTTCTATGTATAAGATCATGTATGTCATCAGCAAATAGAGACAAGTTCACTTCTTCCTTTCCTATTAAGATGTCTTTTATTTCTTTCGTTTGCCTACTTATTCTGGCTAGGACTTCCAATACTGTGTTGAAAAGAAGTGGTAAGAGTAGGAATCCTTGTCTTTTCTCGGATCTTAGAGGAAAAGATTTCAAGTTTTCACCACTAAGAATGATGTCAGCTATGGTTTTGCCATATATGGGCTTTATTGGGTTAAAGTACATTTCCTCTACTCCTAATTAGTTGATATTTTTTATCATGAAAGAGTGCTGAATTTTTTCAGATACCCTTTCTGTATCAATTGAGGTGTTTCTATGATTTTTATCCTTCATGTTTTTAATGTGGTGTATCACATTTAGTGATTTGCATATGTTGAACTATCCTTACATCCCAAGGGTAAATCCCATTTGATCATAGTGAATGATTCTTTTTTTTTTTTTTTGAGATGTTCAACATTTTATTATAATTTCAGAATATTATGGGAGTATAAACATTTTGGTTACATATAATGCTTTTGCCTCACCCAAGCCAGAGCTACAAGCATGCCTTCCCCTGTACAGTGGACTCCACACCCATTAGTTGTGGGTTTACCCACCCCGACCAATGTGTTCTGAATTAGGTTAGCTAATATTTTGTTGAGGATTTTTGCATCTATGATTAGCAAGGATTTTGGCCTATAAATTTCTTTTCTTGTAGTATCTTTGTCTAGCTTTGATATCAGGGTAATATTAATCTCTTAAATGAGTTTGGAATTATTCCCTCTACTCCAAGTTTTTGGAAGAGTTTAAGAAGTTTGAGAAGAATTGGTCTTAACCAAATCTTCTTTAAATGTTTGGTATAATTCCAAAGTGAAGTCTTTCAATCCTGGGACTTTCTTTGATGGGAGACTTTTTATTACTGATTCAATCTTCTTACTCATCTATTCATATTTTCCGTTTTTTCATGGTTCAGTCTTGGTAGATTGTATTTGTCTAGGAATTTATTCATTTCTTCTAGATTATCTAATTTGCTATCATATTTTTTATAATAATTTCTTATGATCCTTTGTATTTGGGTGGTAGCAGTTATAATGTCTCCTCTTTCATTTGTGATCTTATTTATTTGAGTAGTCTCTCTTTTTTGTCCTAGTTAATCTAGGCAAGGGTTTGTTAATTTTATCTTAAAAAAAACCCAGCTCCTAGTTACATTATTTTTCTAGTCTCTATTTTATTTATTTATCATATGATCTTTGTTATTTCCTTCCTTTTGCTAAATTCAAGATTAGTTTGTTCTTTTTTCTAGTTCTTTGAGGTATAACACTAAATTATTGTAATCATTCTTCTTTGTAATCATTCTTCTTTTTTGATATAGACATTTATCAATACAAATTTCCCTCTCAGACCATCTTTTGCTGTATCCGATAATTTGGTGTGTCATATTTCCATTTTAGTGTTTGTCTCAGGCATTTTTAAATTTCTTTTTCATTTATTATGTGACTTCTGATTGTTTAGGAGCATGTTGTTTAATTTCCACATATTTCTATATTATCCAATATTTGTTCTGGTATTGATTTCACATTTCATGCCATTGCAATCCTAAAAATTACTTGATACACTTTTTATCTCCTTAAATTTGTTAAGATTTGTTTTGTGACTTAATGTATGATGTATCCTGGATAATGTTCCATGTGCACTTGAGAAGAATATGTATTATGCTGTGGTTGAATGGAATGCTTTGTATATGTATGTTAAGTTCATTTGGTTTAAAGCGTAATTCAAATCCAATGTTTCTTTATTGATTTTTTTTGTATAGATGTTGAAAGTAGGGAATTGAAGTCCCCTATAATGGTAGCATTGAGTCTACTTCTCCCTTCAAATCATTTAGTCATTGCTTTATATATTTAGGTGGTATAATATTGGGTGCATATATATTTACAATTGCAATATCTTCTTGGTAAATTAATTCCTTTATTTTTATGTAATAACTTTGTCTCTTTTTATAGTTTCTGACTTAAAGTCCATTTTTTCTGATATAAGTATAGCTACTCTTGCTCTCTTTTCATTTTCATTTGCATGCAATGTCTTTTTCCATAAGTCTATGTGTGTCCTTATTAGTAATGTGAATCTTCTGTATGCAGCATATGGCATATGGTTGAATCTAGTTTTTTTTTTTTTTTTTTCAAATCCATTCAGCCTCTCTGTGTCTTTTTATTGGAGGATTTTATCCAATGACATCAAGGTAATTATTGATAGATAACTACTTGCTATTGCAATTTTGTAATTTGTTTTCTGATTATTTTATAGGTCCTTTGTTTTTCTTCCTCTCTTGCTGTATTCTTTTGTAGTTTTATGGTTTTCTATTATTGTATGCTTTGAATCCTTCTTTTTTTTTTATTTTGTGCAACTACAATAGGTTTTTGCTTTGTGGTTATCATGAGGCTTACATAAAATATCTTATCATTTACAAAGGCCACTTTAAGCTGAAAAAATTTGCCTTTAATTGCATTCAAAAGCTGTACACTTTCACTCCCTCCTCCCTCCATCTTTTATGATTTTGACATGAAATCTTACATTTATTTTTATAATTCATATCTCTTAATAATTTGCTATATCTACAGTTGTTTTAAATAGTTTTTTCTTTTAAAACTTCTAGTAAGGATACATTACTTTATATACCACCCTTATAGTATTAGAGAATTCTGAGTATGATTGTGTATTACTTACATCATTGAATGTTTTACTTTCATATTTATTTGCTATTAATTAGTAGCCTTTAATTTCAGTTTAAAGAACTCCTTTGGCAATCTTTGAAAAGAAAGCAGGTCTAGTGGTGAGGAACCTTTTATTTATGTTTGTCTAGGAAAGTTTTATTTCTTTCTCATTTCTGAAGGATAGCTTTGCCAGGTAAAGTATTCTTGGTTGGCAGTTTTTTTCCTTCAGCAATTTGAATATATTATTCTATACTCTCTTGGTTTGTAGGATTTCTGGTGAGAAATCTGCTGAAAGCTATATTAAGGCTCCCTTGAACATAATATATTTCTTATATCTTGCTACTTTCACTATTCTTTCTTTGTCCTTGTGTTTTGATAATTTGATTATGATATATGTCTTGGTGAACTCATCCTTGGATTGAATTTGATTGGTGACCTCTGAACTTCTTGTACCTGATTGTTGTCATCTTTCCCTAGATTTGGGAAATTTTCAGCTATTATTTTCTTAACTATGCTTTCTAGACTTTTTTCCTTTTATAAATACTATTATGTGATGATTAACTCACTAGATTGTGCCCTATAATTCCTGTAGAACTTCTTCATTTTAAAATTATATTTTCTTTTTGCTCCTCTAATTAGATAAGTTCAAATGTTCTGCCTAATCAAATCGTCTGTTGGAGCTTTCTTTGCATTTTTAGTTCAGTTATTGTATTGTTTTTATTCCTAAGATTTATATTTTTTATTGTTTTTATTTCATTGCCAAACTTATCATTTTGTTCATGAATTATTTTCCAAAGTTCATTTATTATTCTGTATGAAATTTCTTATAGTATTGCAAACTTCTTTAAGAGTTTTATTCTGAATTTGTTGTCAGTCATTATATGGATCTTTATCTCTTCTGGGCCCATTACTAGAGCTTTATTAGTTTCTTTTGAAGGTGTCATATTTCCCTCAGTTTTTATAATCCTTGTCCCCTTACATTTATGCCTAGACATTTGAGGAGACAGTCACCTCTTCTGGCCTTTGCAAATGTTCTTTGGTGGTGATAGGCATTTACTATTTAGTCTAAGTAGAGATTATGGATGGGCTGACTAGTAGCAACCACAGAGAGGCAGACCTTGGTGTGGAGTTTTCTAGGTGGACTGGGTGACTTCTGTGCTCTGAGGTCAAATGGTATTGCTGGTTGTGCTCTGTGGTCTGGGGAGACCACTGACTAGACTCTACTATCAGGTGGGAATGCTGGTTAGTCTCTGTGATCATCTCTAATTGAGCAGGATTGCAGGTTGTCTTCCTTGGCTAGGCAATAGTAGAGTGTTTGGATATGTAGTTGGGCAGGGATATAATATGACAAACTCTGAAACTGGGTGAGGACTCTGGGGTTGCTGCTTGGCCAAATGGGTGCACAAGGCCAGAGGCTATACTTTATAGATATGTGCGGACTTAGGCTTGCCTCCTGGCTTATGCAGATCACCAAGCTTTGGTAGAGTCACTGCTCTGTGGTTGGGGTTGAGTGGGGCCAGATGCTCCTTCTGTGGCATCCTGGCTTGGGGAAGACTTTATGGGAGCACTGAAACTTAGCTGGATCACTGTTTCACCACTAGGGTAGGGTGGGGCTTGATGCCCTTTCCATGGGTAATTGCTGACCTACAATTGACTTTTGCCCTAGGGAAGACTTGACGAGAACATCAAGGCTTTGTGGGGAAGTTGGCTAGAGGTTCAAGCTTAGAAGACCCATGGACTATGTTTCCTACTGTGTAATGTTGGCTAGTTTCTTTGGTGTGGCGCATCCATTGGCTAGAATTTAGAACAATCACCAAGATCCTGGTCTCTGTGATCCCCACTTCTGTTCTTTGTTTCTAACTTATCTCATGGAGCTTATTCCTGCTGGTATTTCCAATGTTACTTGTTGCACAAGACAGGAGTGAGCCTCCTGCAAAAGGTCCTAGAATGGTGCATAATCTGAATGTCTGCCTCCAGCTCACTTTTCCCACTGCAGAAACCATGAGTCCAGGAAAATTTTCTGTGTGTGGCACTGGGCCAGCTTGAGAAGTGGACAGCATGGTCAGAGAGACCCATTCCTCTTACCATTCAATTATAGCTTTTCTTGGTTTTGTGTTCCAAGGGAATGTCCCAGCCTCCCTCCCAATGTATGGGGTATTTACAATGGTATTCTTGCCTGTGATAGTTGCTTGTTGGATTTCTGTGGGAGAAAGTGAAGCCAGAAACTCCTATTCCATCATCTTGCTGTCTTCACTTCTGGATGAGATTTCTTTGAGATAGTATTTTGAATATGAAGCAAAGGTGGCAGAGAATAAAACTCAAGTGAACATTTAAGAGTTAGGTGGAAGAAAAGAAAGCCATAAAGACACAAAGTCAGTATGCTTCAGTGAGTCCGTTTCATTAAATTAAGTACGTTTTTATTTGAGAAGTATTTTTCTTTTTTTAACCTTTTTTATTATCAACTGATATTCAAATGTAAATTTAAAAGTATTCCATCAAGTGATTTAAGGAAGATGTTACTTGTTATCTTTATGGATGTACTTTTATATGTTTCTCCATAGTGACTTCAATTTGGGCCTCTATTTCAGCTAATGGTAGAAAGTCTAATATTGCCAGTTCATAAACTTAGTCATGTCCAGGTTTAATGTGGATAATTAAGAATTCAAACTAAATTAATTTGTTCTTCTCTCTCCATTTTCTTGCCTTCTTCCTGAAGGTGATCTAAATAGTAATGTTTTTTTGGGGGGGGCACTTAGTATATTATTCTAATATCAAGAGAGGGTTGTTTGCAAGGAATGTCATTTTCCATTTTTAGCAGCTTCCACAGAGATGTCACTGATCTGGCCTGGTCTTTGGCACTAGACTCACTGTCCCAGTTGTATCCTCTAGTGGTCAACTTCCCACATACCCTGGGTTCTTGTCCTGACTCTCAAGCCTTGAAGATTTGTCAGCTGACTCATTATTTTAGAGAATACTTTGGAACTCTCAGGTGCTTTTACAATGCTGAGTCTGGTGCATGCCCCTGAGCACCTCCATCAGCTGTAGTTCTTGAATATTTCAATCTCCTGTGACTCAAGTGGTTTCTCTATGTGGCTTTCACTTTCCCCAGGGATGTGGGTCTCTCTACTTTTCAGAGACCTAGTCAGTATCACATCATATCCACTCCAACCTCCTCTTTCCTTCAGCCATCATACTTTTTCTTTTTTTAGGCAAGTAAAACTAATGTATATTAGTCGGGCATTTTAGGCATTAGTAGGCATTTTTTTCACTAACCTCTGGTGCATGGGACATATTTTATATCCCGAATCTCACAACTTCGCTCTTGACATGCAAAGGCCAGTTTTCTATAATCCCAAGAGAAATATTTTTTTTCAATAAAGCCTACATATTGCACATCAAAAACACATTAACTTTTAATCTGATGTCTGCATGTAATTTACAAAATCTATTTAGCTTGGCTTAAAACCAAGCTTTGTGCTCAAGGCCACCACACACAGAAAGTGAGAGATGCTACCTGAATTATGAGAGAAAGGAAGGATTACATTGAAAGCTAGAAAACAGCATTCTTTTAATATATCATAGTATTATCCCATTAGTATTCAATACTTATTTCTGTGTTAGCCAAAATAGGCTATCTTCTATAACAAAGAACTCCAAAAATATAATAAAAGTTTATTCCTTGCTCAGTACCCAGAGCAATGCGAGAAGTTGATGGATGGGGGAGTAGATGATGGTAATGCTCATTCAGGGACCCATGCTCCTTCCGTCTGTTGGCTCCACTATCCTTCAAGGACTCAGAGTACTAAGAATATTCCACTGGTTTCTGCATCTGGCAGAAGACTGGAAAGAGAAAGTGAGTGGAATGTCCCATGGGATATTTTATGGATTAGTCAGTGTGGTAGGCAGAATTCTGAGATGGTGCACAAGATTTCCCACCTCCTGGTGTACACACTCTGTGAATATGAGAGATTTCATTCCTATGATAAGGTTATGATATCTGGCACAGTTGATTTTTAGAAAGGGAGATTATCCCAGTGGGCCTGATTTCATTACATGAGACTTGGGTCAGAGACTAGAAATCAGAAACCCAAAACAAAGAGAATTGATATGTCATAAATTTTCCATTGCTGGCTTGAAGCTAGAAGGGGCCATGTGGTTAAAGACCTGAGAGCAATCCCCAGCAGACAGACAGCTTGCAGAGAAATGGAATGTCAGTCCTACAGCTGCAGGGAAATGAATTCTGCCAAGAACCAATGAACTTGGAAAATCCTGGAGCCCGAGATGAGATTCACAGCTCCCACCCGTGCCCTGTCAACGTCCTGTGAGATGACGAACAGAGTATCTAGTGATACAATGCCCTGACATCTGACCTAGAGAAAAGGTGAGATAATTAATTTGCATTGTTTAAAGTTGTTTAGTTTGTGACAATTTCTTATGCAGCAATAGGAAACTAATAGGGCTTGGAAGTGACTTGCCTCACTTTCGTCTAAACTGCATTAGCCAAAATTCAAGCATATAGCCCATCTAACTGCAGCAGAGGCTGGGAAATGTAGATTAGCTTGTTCCTAGGAGCAAAAGAAAATGAGTTGGTGAGCATGTAATGACGACTTTGCCACTATTATCTATTTTAACCAAAGGTAAGCAAGCCATATTCTTTAGGGCCTTTAAAATATATATCTTGATACTCACCAAACAATCTGATTTTCCACTCATTTCACTTTCTCACAAGAATGATAAATATAGTAAGTGTAACAGGCTCACTGGAGACTAATGTCAATCATATTTAACTTTTAGGCCTGATTTTCATCTGAGTATAGTAAGTGAGCCTCAACAAGTTATTTAGTCACTCCATCTTATTCATTTCTGTTTCTATAAAATAGCAGGCAGATAATCCAAATCATACAAAGAATGACAGATAATAAATTTCTCATAGAATACCTGAGAAGGAAAGCTTAGGTACAGCCTTAACAGGCATGGAAATTAATACTATTCCCTGTTATGTAGCTTCTTGACTGTATCAAGGTACTTGGATAGTCTCAATGGGAAAATCAATATAGCTAATGCTTGGGTTTATTATTTTTTCTCTGCCTTTTTCTAAAGAAATGTTTTTGACATAAATTTAATATGTGATTAACTTATGTAAATGTAATTTTTTAGTGAGCTTCTGCTCATTTTATTCTGATTATTCTCCCACAGATTTTATCCACAAAAGTCTTTTTAAACCATAACCTAGATTCTCTCTCCAACCCAGGTTTATGTTTTTATTTCCAAACCCACATTTTCAGCTTCCCAATCAACATTTTAACCTAGTTAAATAAAGCTCTTTGAGACCTAACAACATTTCAAAAATTGTACTCACCATATTTCAACCCAAACCCACAATATATCATTTCTGAGCCCTGTATTTCTTATCTTACTGAATCATACCACATCCATTCAGTTCTCCAAGTCAGAAAATTGGGGTAATCCTAAACCCCTCTTTTTCTTTTATGTCATCTAATTTGTTATCAAGTCCTGCCTTCTCTATTTTCTAATATTTTTGAGACTTGTTTTCTACTCCCCATTCCAACTATATTTCATTAGCTTAGGCTGCCTTATTTCTTACCTAGAATACTGGAATAGCTTATAAATTGATTTCCCTGACCCCAGTCTATCAGATTATCTGCCACATAGCTGCAAGAGTGATATTTCTAAAGTATAAGCCTGTTAACACTGGCTTAAAATCATTCAATGTCTTCTTTTTACATTCAAGCAAAAGTCCAAAGTTCTAGATGTGTTTACAAGGACCCTTATGGTCTGTACCCCTTCTATATTTTCATCTTAAACTTCTGCTACAACCTCAAGAAATAATTCTTATCCAGCTTTATATAAATTCTTGCAGTTTCTGAGTGAGGCATGCTCTCTCGTACCTTTGAGTCATTTCAGATACTGTTTCCTTTACCTGCAATATCTTTATTTACCTTGTCAAGCTTCTTAAATAATAATTGCTATTAAAGACTCAGTTCAAGTGTTTATCTTTTCTTTGAAAACTTCGTTACCTTTCTCGGGTCAAGAGAGGTACTCTTGAGAAATCTTGTAACCGTGAAACTCTACCATGGACATCTTTTCAATTATGTTGTTATTGCCAATTCTTGAATGTCTCCTATGGTTGCCAGAATTTCTTTGGGGGTGAGGTCTATGACTTGTTTAATATCTGTGTTCCTGAAGAATATTTTAGCACTTGAAATATGGAGGACACTCAAAATTGTTCTGTGAATGGACAAACACATGAAATGTGGCAGGGGGTACTTAGTTTGAGGGGAAATTATAATGTAGAATTCAAAAGATACAGTGAGTGGATGTTTGAGAAAAACAATTTTGATGGTTTATTCTACTGTTTTTTGGTCTTGACTGGTAGAATGATGTTTCCTTCTTTAAAATTCTCCAGATTAAATATGTAATCAACAATTCTCTAGTGAATAATAACCAGAATACAAAATTGTTATGTTGGTTTTTTGTAAATTGCAACTAATAATGTAAAAGTAAAAGCAAAAAATTTGAATGAGTCTTTTGAAATCTTAAGTAATTTTTATTTAGATTAATTTATATAAAGAGGGAATAAGTAATACAGACAAATAGGTAGTTTGTTGTCATTCAAAAGAACAAAATATTTCAAGCAAATTTGATTTAGAATAAATTATCTACATTTTTCTTTTAAAATTCCTTAAAATAGTGAAATAAGCAATTCAATTCTTCAAGAGAGGCTTTTTGTCTTATATTTAATTCAATTCAGGAAAATATGGCATGTTACTGTCAGGTCCAGTTTAATTTTGTAATAGGCCTTTTGCAAAAAGGTAGGCATTACAGCAAACATGGATTTCTTCCTTGATTCTGGAAATTGATACACTGAAGATAGTTTAAAACAGTAAAGTTTTATCTGACGTTTGTACTTTTACCAAACTCAACCTTCCGTAACATAGGCCCTGGGAAAACAAAGAACAGGGAAAAAAATTAATGAGCAATGAGAATAAGTGTCCCCAAATTGACATAATAATAGTTAGCTCTTAAATCCATTTTCCTGAAAACTACAGTATAAATAGTCCTAAGATTCATCATGTAACTCTGAGAGAGAGGGGAGAGTGGTGGAGGTGGAAAGAAATTAATATGTGTACTTGTATATATGTGCTTGTGAATAATTTCCTTATTTTTGTGTGAATAATCCATAAAGTCATGCTTATCATTTCAGTGAGTTCTTTAATCATGCACAATATCTTTTAAATAAAAATTTAGTTTTTTCTCTTTCCTTTCTACACACAGAATTTGAGCTGCAAAGAAGTGAAATTTGACTTAAGGATTAACCAATTAAACATCCATCTTCTCCATTTGAACTGATTCAATATATCAGAATTGGAAGAAGCCCTAAAATCCCTTGGTGGTTCTTATTATTATTTTAGGCCTTTTGATTTTATAAGCTCTGGATTTTTACCTTAAGTTTGAATACAAAGAGCAACTTAGCCTCGTAATGTGCCATGTGAAATCCCATATGTTTTCCTTCCCTGTGCCTCATTTTCCTGCATTCCTAGTGTATGATGAATCCTGTTCTCAGTTTACAGGTATGTGGACTATTTTGGGTCATGTTCAAGCATTTCACATTCTAGAAAAAGCAGCAGTGTTTTAAAGGGCCTCTTCATTAGAAGACCTCTGTGATTTCAGAGCCATACAAAAATGAAAGTTATTCTCACTCAAAAGTATTGCTTTGTTTTGCATTTCTCGTTTATCTGAAAGTTGCATTCGTCTTTAAGAGGGCTAATTGTTGACTTTCTCCTCTCCTTGAACAGAGAAAAGTATACTTTATGTTCTCTCAGCCAAAGTAATATGTTTAAATAAGTATCTACATTATATATGTGAGCACATGTGAACAAAGGGTTTAATATTCATTGAAAGTTTTATTTCTGTTTAGCTATTCATTCATTATATGACCAGCTGAAATTATCAGTGATAAATTGCTATTAGTTATGTATTGCATTTTTACAACTTGAGAGTGAGATTTTCTGTTCTTTTTAGCAATGTCAAGAAGTGCAGTCTTTTTGGTGCATAGTTTACGTACAGTTTCTTTATTTACACAGTCTGTAATTTGGGACTTGGCTAGAGAAATGTATTAGAGGAGTTAGAAAAAAATCTAAATAAATAAATAATTCTGATATATTAAGTTTGTATGGTAAGTTAATGGGCACTAAAACTATTACCATTAGTCTTAAATAACTTCCAAGTAGAGAAATGATCTAAATGTAGAAGGGCAGAGAGAATTACTTGAATGAAACAGACATACTCAAAAGTTACTAAGTTGTTTCATTTTGAAGGACTGGACATTTGGTAAACTATTATCAATAAATGTGTCTAGTAACATTCTTGGAAAATAAACTTATGAGACAATGGCTATTTAGTGAACACCTTCATGTCCTTTGTGTTGGTTGACCTAGGTGCTACAGAGTTCACTGTATAGCTAACCGTTTCTGCCCTCATTGCAGTTACAGTCTGTTTGGTGAAGAATGACATGTTCGCTTGGAAAAATCATTATATGTGGCAATTTACTTGATACTCAAATGTAAAAGTAGGATACATTATTTGGTACAGAAAAATAGAGAATGGAACTGCATGTAAAAATGACTTACGTAGTATAATTACAAAGAACAAAAGAAGTCATGATAAAAGGATATATTTAGTATCATCAATAACAGGAGTAAACTGTGAAGGAGCAACAGTAACTTTGGATTTTCAAATAGCTCTGCATGAAAAAATGCTATATCCATTATGGTGCTAAAACATGGGATATATTAAAATTAAGTGAGAAACATTATATTCATTCTTCAAGTTTCACATCTAGAATGTCTTCTGACTTATTGGGCCTGGGGTGCAAACACAGCTGCCTCAGGGGCCAAGTAGGCAATTTAAATTCATAAAGCCATAACATGTGAATTCAGTGGGGTGGTCACACATAGGCAAAATAGGGACATGGGCCAGTACACACACACACACAATCACACACACAGTCACACACTCAAACATGACTGTGCTGATTTGCAGTCTTTGCCTGGCATTAGATCCCTTTTCTATAGCCTTATCTAACACCCTGTACTTCGCTTTTTACAACATTGATCATCAATATTGGAAATATTTAATTATCATCTCCCCCTACTAAGAGACTACAAACTCCATGTGGATAAAACTATAATTGCGTTTTATAATTTCAAAATATTAATATTAATAAAAATGTTTCAGATTACATGGATTGCTTTTATAATGCTTGAGACTCGACTATAGGTGAACCCATCACCAAGATAGTGTTCATTGTACCCATTAAGTAGATTTTTGCCCCTCCCCTCCTTCACCCTCCTCCCTGGTTGATTCCACTGAATTTTACTTCCCTCTGTGCAGGTGTGCTTATCAGTTAGTTCTATTTTAATAGTGAGTACATGTGGTGTTTGTTTTTCTGTTTTTGAGATATTTCACTTAGGAGAATGGTCTCCAGTTCTATCCAGATTGTTGCAAAAGGTACTAATTCATCTTTTTTATGGCTGAGTATTACTCCATGGTATACATATACCACATTTGGTTAATCCACTCATGAATTGATTGGGTTGATCCCACATCTTTGTCATTGTGAATTGTGCTGCAATAAACATTTGAGTACATGTGTCTTTTTGATGAAATATTTCTCTCTCTCTCTCTCTCTCTCTCTCTTTTTTTGGCTAGATACCCAATAGTGGAATTGCTGGATCAAATGGTAGGTCTACTTTTAGTTCTTTGAAGAATTTGGTAGTGTTTTCCATAAGGGTTGTACTAATTTACAGTCCCACCAACAGTGTATAAGTGTTCCTTTCTCTCTGCATACACGCCAATATCTATTGTTTTTGGACTTTTTATTTCTATTGTCTAAATTACAAAAGAAGAGGTTCAAGGACAATGGGCCAGGCTGGAGGGAAGTGATACTGCTGAGCATAGTACAGATTATGGTGACTCTCACGGCCATCAGTATTATCACCAACACTATTGTCTTCGACACTGTCAGCCCTGTCTTTATGGATGTATGCTTATTCTTGGGAGAAGAATCTAGAATTCCAGCCATTTTCTTCAAAAATCTTTGGGAGACTAAGAGTGCAAATCACCCTGGGTGGATTCAGCAAAGTTGATGTCAGAAATGTTGACAGCAATAGCAGGAAGCATTGTTAGCTATACAACGATGGTGTATTCTTCTGCCTCAGCTATGCAGGCTTGGAACAGCTCAGTGGCAGCAGTGGCAATGCAAGGAGGGAATAGGATGTTTCTAAAGCAGCCATCACCGTGCAGACCAGAGCAGGAACCATTGGTTCTACGGCGTCCCCCCTGGTTACCCAAGTTCTAAGTTTGGGAATATTTGTGAGATCTCCTGAATAGTCTCAAAGATAAGTTGGAAAGGTTTTGGGAATTTAAGTTGGGTTAAAATTCTAGACAATGTGGATAAGGACAGAGCAGAATAAATACAGTTTGGAGACAGATTGAGATTCAAGTTTTAGTCTCAGACTAGAAAACATAAAAATGATTATAATGGTTAGTCAGTTGAAATTATGAGTAAATTCTTCTTTGTTGTCCTTTCTGAAAATTTTGTAATGTGGTTTGTTATTTCCAAAATGGGAAAATATTTTGAAAAGAATGCTAGTAATAATATTAGTCTAAATTATTTAAATAATTCATGCATGTTAACAAATTTGATGTTATATGTAGAACTATGTGTATATTTGTATGTATACAAATTAGGAGCAGAGTTCAGGATATATAGCTAAGCTACAAGGATTGCTAAACTCATTGCCTAAAAGAGAAACCTGAAACTTGTGACTTATTCAGATTTCCTCATAAAAGTAGGAATCAGGTGTGGATTAGAACCACCAGCAGAACTCTTATCTCACATATAACTATTGTTTAGCCCCCAAGAATCAGATCTTTCAAATTAAGTAGAAAACTAAAATAAAATTCTCAACATAGGGGGAGGCTGATATGGTTTTTTTTTTTTCCTGTGATAACGAGAGTCTGAAGGTAACTGTTGAGAGCAGAGAATTAATGCTAGAAAAATAGCAGGTAAAATTACAGAGTGTACAGTAATCTTTATTTTCCCTTCCCTAAAGAAATTAATCAAGTGTATTTTATAATTATCTTGATTTTTACTTTCTATAAAATTATTGCTTAGTGACAGGCAAATATTACCAGCATCATTTTATGTAGCACTAAATGTTAGAAATGAAAGATTTGTATGTAGCCCAGAAGCCTCAGGGAGATGAAGCAGATACTGTCCCAAAAGGTGTCAGATTAGCTTAGCAAATGTTTTCCCAGTTGAAATGGAATTAAAGTGCTTATTTACCTCAGAGAAGTTAAGCCCAGTAATGGTCATTTTGTGAATTGTTAAAACTGTATTCAATTTTGAAAAAAGGTGCTTTAATGAATGCTCATGCCTTCATTCTTATTATGAAAGGCAAGTTTGTGTTCTCATATGTGCCGACAGAAAAACCTTCACTGCACGAGAAAAGATGCATGGTATTTAAATTCAGTATTAAAAAAATTGTCCTAGCCCTGGGATTGGAAAACTATTAGTGTTGGATAAATATATTGACAAGTTTAGAAATAGAATCTTAAAATGACTCTCTTTCTCTCTTTTATTCATGTGTGTTTATGGACATATACATTTATTTATAATAGTTATCTATGTTATAAACTCTCAGAGGGAATGAAAAACAAATCAAACAAAACTGGTTTAAATAATTTCAGCCTGAAATAATGAAGTGATTATAATTTCTGTGGATTGATATAATGTGTCTCCCAAAGAATAGCCTCTAAACCCACGTGGTTAACTATTGGAAAATCACTGTCATGTTCCACAAGACATTAGCCATTAGTTCCTGCTCATGTACCATTTGCCATTCCTTTGGGTATGCAGTGCAGTAATGCTGAGTGTACTCTTTGATTTTGTCTCTTTGAATTCTGCTTGTTGCAAGCTCATCACACTTCTGGCTGACTCTGAAAAATGGCAGCTAGTTTAGGGGTTAGTGGTGGGAGGGAAGGGTGCTTATCCACTTCTAAACTACAAAGAATGTGCTAAATAATGCTCCAGTGTGGTACAAAACCTGATTATTGGAGTATGAAAGCAACAGCAAAAAATCAGAAAACAAAAATATTGTCATAAATCATTCCAGAATTACTCAATTTTTCTACTTACAAATGGAATCAATAAGAGAAAAGATATGAAGCATGTAAGCCTTTCAGCTTGCATATGTTGATCATGAAGAAGAATACTATGTTACAAGTAATAGGGGGCTTGAACATAAACGTTCAAGTATCAAACCTCTTGAATTGCTTGCCACAAAAATATAAATGAGTGATACACAAGAGAACATAGTTCTTTTCAAAAAAATAAATACTGTCATGCTTGATAGCTTTTTGAAAATCAAGAATTGATTGATATTAAATATAATTTTAATAGTATAGCAATTATTTTAGCTCTTATATAATTAACAACATCATAAGGCACTTACACATATATGTGATGCTCTCACCAACCCTCTTCTGTGGGTATTATTATTTCTGTTTGCAGAAGAAAAAGTAAATTGATAGACTAAATGATTTGCCTAAGGTTTCATAGTCAGCAAGCAGGAGACACCGCATTAAGACTAAAGCTTCTCCTTCATGAAGGTGACCATGTATTTGGTCGCTGGTCTATGGGGCCAGAAGACAGAGAGGGCTCAATTATTAGGAACTTTTGGCCTTTGGGATGTTTTGAATCTCTTTTATCTCAAGTAAATTTTATCCAATTCCAGTGCTGGCATAGCCCTCTGGCTGTTTGTACATTATAGCAAACATTATATTAAATACATTTGTTGAAAAAAGAATAACATTTGGGAACAACACAGTCTGATAAAATATGTGAATGCTTAAAAATTAAAATAATAGTTCAGAAAATATCACTTCATAAACTCAGCTACCCTAAAACTTGAGGCAAATCTTTTCTCTCTCTTATTTTATTCTTCATGAGCTACATGGAGGGATGATTGCTAGGTTCTTCAAAACATGCCTACCAGTATTCTTTCACAGGGAAGTGAAGCATGCTTTTTTCTTCTTTGAATGTGCTTATCCAGGGCTACTTCTTCCAGAAAGTTTGCCCCACCTCCCAGTTAAAGCAGTCTTCTATCAGCCAATCTACCGCATGCTCCACTTTCCTTTAGGTAAAGATTTGTTTCTGGAAGGCAGATATGTTGCTTAGGTCTTTGTTACTTCAGTTATGAGGTGTAAAATAGCTAGGGCTATTTCTGATGCATTCCCAAGCCTTTGCTGAGAATTCCAGCTATTCTGAGTTTCTTAGATAGTAGGATTTCATTTCCAGACCCCAAAGAATTTTACCAGCTAACCTTTACCTAGATATTTTTCTAAATTTTACTCTGTTTACATATATCTGCAGGTTTGAGATGCTGGAGCCATAATGTTTCTCTTTTTCTTGCTTTTTGCTCACTCAGACATGTGAGTCTTTTAAGTTCTAGTGTAAATGCTATCTCTCTTCATGAAAAAAATATCTTCTTTTCCTAGTTTGAAGTATATTTATCTCCCAGATACTGATATCATAGAAACACTAAGAAACTCAACAAATAAATATTCTTTTTGTGTATTTTCCATAGTCACACATATATTAATGTTTTTTTGCTCCCATATTTTGACTTTCCTAGAGTTTTAAGGAATTTAGCCATTGGAAGTCCTCCATGGAAACAGGCAGATTTTAGACACAACTGCATATAAATAAGTGAACTCTTAACAATGGGCATTCTCAAACCATAGTGTAAATAAATATAACAAGAGGTATTGGTTAGAATGCAAATTATAGTTTCTAATTCAAGTGAGTTTGATTTCAGTATATTCTAGTTGGGTGAAAGAGTCTATTTTATAAAACATGTACTCCTATCTATCAATCTTCAATAAATACTGAACTCTAAGAAATGGTTTATGCCTGGCTTCTTCACATATTCACAAGAAGGGGATTCTAGGGCTGATAGTACCTAGTCCTCGGAGAATGATAGGAGGCAAAGAATCAATGCAGAGATCTGTGATGGTGTGGAGACCTACACCTTGTGGCAGTTAAAGCACCAGAAACTGACCTTTCAGGAAGAGAAGATGGAGGTGATGGCACGCCGGTTGTCTGCTGGACTGGAGGTAGGCTCGCCCGAGGTGATTGTTGAGCCCTGTCCCAAGGTAGCTTGGCCTCTCAGCTTCTGGGCCAAAGACTGTGTGTCGATGAGATTGTCCCTGGCCTGGGAGTCATGGAGTGCTCTCTCACCATCACGGCTGCCATCCCTGAAGAAGGGGATACCCATCTCATCCATACCTCAACCACCATAGCCCACTTGGCCCCACTCCTAATAAGCACCATTTCTTTGGGGGGAAAACCCCAAAAACTGAAAATAAAAAAGGAGGGTTCAGCTTCTGAACCCTCCTGTCTCTAGATGGTCAGATGGAGCTGCTCCTCCATCTGACCACCAGCAGGTGAGAAGCCCAAAGAATGAACAAGTTGGGAGTCTGGATGAGCTGGACAAATGGGAAGTTGGTGAAGAAAAAGATAGATAGAAATGTAGGCTGAAACCAGATTAAAATAATGCGAGGTGGTGTAGAATACATGATGTGAATACTGGGTGTCTACCATAGCACTATTGTTAAATACATTTTGGCAGGTTTACTAAGCTTCAGGCAGGTTTAAAATTCAGCTGAACTATATGAAGGCAAAAGGCAGCCAAGGAATGTGAGAGTGCTAGGAAATGGCCTACAGATTAAAAACTGCCTGTGAATAATTCATACATTTTAGAATCAGCTATGTGATTTAATGAGTTGTTAGTGGTATCAAACAATTAACAACATAATTTATTGAGGTGGTATTCAGATTTATTTTCCATTTCCCTGGATTCCTATTTCAATTACTTTTATTTAAAGAAGATAAAATATATACCAACAGTAATTGATATTGGGTATAAATTTCCTCCAATATATTTGAATTTTATATCCTACTTTTTGCAATAGCGGCAGTTCAGACTCAATCAACATTTTTGCATACATTACTGCATTAAATGCATTCAGTTTTACCCTAAGTTAAAAAACACCTATATTTTTATAGCTATATAAATGACTGAATTAGAAAATTTACTAATTTTTAATCAGACTTGTGGATTTTAACCACTATCTCTATGTGTACATATATACAAATAAATGGAAAGAAATAATAGGAGGAATTGCAAGGTCTAAGCAGCTTTTATACTTAGATGTATTATAGATCTAATTATTTAATATATAAAATATTATACTCTTGCAGAACAGCTAAAATCAGTATTATTATCTAAGTCCTGCCCATCTCTCCAAACTCCTTCCTACTCCTTTCACTTCATTGCTAACGTTGGTAAGGCTGGCCGACCTTCCATCCTATTCTAGAGGACAGCACGCCCTGTCTCTCTGCAACACTCTGTATTCCATTCCGTATTCCATTCTTCTGTCAGGAGCAGTCCTTCTGTTCTTGTAGCTGGTCCTTTCTCTGACCTAAAGTAGGTCTGTCTTGCTATTCTCCAGGATGGCATCCTTTTTATTTCTTTCTTAGCACTTATGACAGCTGTAATGGTTTCAATTATTTGTTTAACCACATACTGTTTCCCCAATTAGAATGTAAGTTCCTTAAGGGGAGTCACCTCGTAGGTCTTGTTCACTGTGTATCTAATACAGTATTGGGTGTTCAGTAATTTTTTTTTAATAAGTGAAAGAGCACACAGATCCACAATTATATTTTTTTTTCTTATTTTGTATTCTTGGAAACATGAGTATAAATTTCCCAAACACTTCAGGTTCTAAGCTTGAATTATATACATACAGAATGATAGGACTATAAACACAGCTGTCTTAATTCCTTTCTTCTTGCACCTTTTTTTTTTTGCATTTAGCACTTCTAGAGTATTTTGAGTGTTTACTAATATATATTTTAAAAATACAGAAATGTTGATAATATCTATACTTAAGATTAGTAAGGTCGTACTAAATTGGTTGCTTTAAAAATTGTGGAAATCTGTAGGCCATGATAAAAATACCAAGTATATTATACAAAAATGTATATTAATACAGCTAAACAAAATATCTAAATATAAACATAGGAATAGAGTTTAGAAGTAAATTTGCAATATGTTGGAAGTGTTGATACAAGGCCAATAATAGGCAATTTTGATTTCTTTATATTTTTCAATATTTTCATTCTCTCTAAAATGTAAATGCATTGCTTTTTACATTAAAAAAACAATATTGAGAAAATCACTGAGCAATTGGGAAAACAAATTGCCTTTAAGAGCAGAATATAGCTACAGAAAGTGGAATGATTCATTTCTTTCATAAGTATTTATTTAGAGTCCCTGGAACTGTTGCAGGATGTGTCAAGTTTTCAAAAAGAAATGAAATGTAGTTCCTATCCTTAACTATGTAAGACATGTTTATATTTAACTGCAATTGAAGATAGAATGTTGCAAATTATTATGAAAAATATGAAATACAGACATAGGAAAGTTATTTTGGGGGGTATGATTAAAGTGTTTCATGGGTTTGGCCATCATGACCAGCAAGAGCTTTGACAACGTGAGGAAAACTATCCAGATCAAAGGACTAACATCTAGAAAGGTGGATAGACAGGAATACATGGAATGTTTCAGAAAAAAGAAATAGATTTGTGTTAAATAGGAGATTCTTGTAAAAAAAAAAAAAAAGAGTTTGGTTAATTTAAAAAGAAAAAACATGGAAAGAATTGTGGGCCCAGCTTATGGAATCACTAGAAAGGTGGTCCAGAGAGGAAAGCAGAGGTCACTGGTGGAATTTTAGATAGGGTAGGCTGGCAGGGAACCAGGGGAGTCAGTGAGATATATGTAGTTTTAAAGACATTAGGGCTGGGGTACCTTTTCACTTCATTTGAGAGATATGCATTAAACAGTGAAATATAGGAATATGAAGATCAGGAAAGAGATTTAGTTTCGTTATAGAAATGTAGGAGTTATTTTTATAAAGATGGTGATTGAAATCCCTGGCCTGGATCAGATCACTTCAGAGGTAAGGACTGAGGTTTAGTAACCAGAGAGAATGGGGAAAAGGAAACAAGAGGTTCCTATGAAAGTTAGAATGAGAGTCAATGAGGGCCAGTTATGGCATTTTGGCTGTCAATGGCAAGGAACAAAAAAACATTAGGGATAAGTCTATTGTTGTTTTCTATCCTTTTTGATACCAAAAACTATTAGCTACTATGACTAGTGTTATTTTATATAGACCAGTAATTTCCAAACCTGGATGAATGTCAAACTTATTTACAGAGCTGTTTAATAATTTAATATATAGGATATACATCTATTGAGTGAATAAATGAATACTTAACATATGTCTTGATCATCATTGCCAGTACCTTTTTTATTAATATTAACTTATGTAATTAAAAGACAAAAATTACATTAGGCCTAATAAAATCCAATATACTTTATTATGCAATGTTGATAAGCTTTTCTTGTTTGTGTGATTTTTATATTCACACAAGAATAACATTTTAATTCATTAATAGTTAAAAAGATTGAAAATGCTGTGTTCCTGCTGCCTGCTTCTTAAAACTAGCTGGATTTTATCTGTGGGGCACAGTATGCTGACTCCTAAATTCTAAGCCATTTCTGCAGTTCATCCCCATCAAAGCTCATTAGCACATCTGCTTTTGTAATAATGTCAGAAGAATATAGGCAAGAGCAAAAAGAGAGTTGGAAATATTTTTCCATAGTGAGAGTTAAAACAAATGCCTGAAATAGTTGTTTCAGATGCCCCAACATGGAGTCAGAGTGACAAAATGAAACATAGTGCCATGGTTTGGGTATGGTCTCACCAAGTCTCATGGTAAAATTTGATCCCCAGTGTTGCAGGTGGGACCTGGTGGGAGGTGTTTTGGTCATGGGGGTGCATCACCCATGAATGGGTTGGTGCCATTCTTGTGGGAGTGAGTTCTCACTCTCAGTTCCCATGAGAACTGGTTGTAAAGAAGAGCCTGGCACCTTTCCCTTCTCTTGCTTCCTCTTTCTCACCATGCGATCTTTACATGCTGCTCCTTCACCTCCCCTTTGCCTTCACCAGGAGTGGAAGCAGCCTGAAGCCCTCACAGAACCATGAGCCAAATAAACCTTTTGTTTATAAATTTTTTTAAAAGCTAAGATTTATACAATTCAAGGTTCTTAAAGTCACTCATCTGGTTCTCTCCTTTCTTGTGCTGGCAAGGTGACTATTTGTTAGCAATTGTGGAAAGAACTATAATATGACCATCATGACAACTCATTGTTGAATTGAATATACCTCTTCTTACATTTCCCCAATTTGAACCCTGGCCTTGGGTGTTTTCATTATACTAAATGTAAAATAATAATGACCACTTGGCTTTCTAAATAAATAAAAATGTTAGCAAAAGAATAAGCTAGACTTAACATTAAATAATCTGAAAAAGAAACCAAGAAAGTAATCCCATTTAAAATAGCCACAAATAAAATAAAATACCTAGGAATAAACTTAACCAGAGAAGTGAAAGATCTATATAATGAAAACTATAAAACACTGATGAAAGAAATTGAGGGAACACACACACACAAAATGGAAAGATATTCCATACTCATGGACTAGAAGAATCAATATTGTGAAAATGTCCATACTATCCAAAGCAATCTACATATTCAATGCAATCTCCATCAAAATGCCAATGACATTCTTCACAGAAATAAAAAAAATTCCTAAAATTTATATGGAACTATAAAAGACCCAGACTAGACAAAGCAATCCTGAGCAAAAAGAATAAAACTGGAGGAATCACATTACCTGACTTCAAATTATACTACAGAACTGTAGTAACCAAAACAGCATGGTAATGGCATAAAAAATGGACCAATGGAACAGAATAGAGAATCCAGAAATAAGTTCACACATCTATAGTGAACTTATTTTTGACAAAGGTATCAAGAACATACACTGTGGGGAAAGGACGGTCTCTTCATTAATGGTGCTGGGAAAACTGAATATCCATATGCAGAAGAATGAAACTAGATCCTTATTTCTCACCATATACATAAATAAAATATATTAAAGATTTAAATCTAAGACCTGAAACTATTAAAAGAAAACTTTGGGGAAATGCTTCAGGACATTAGTCTGGGCAAAGACTGCTTGAGTAATGCCCGCAAAGCACAGGCAACCAAAGTAAAATTGGACAAATGGGTTCATATCAAGCTAAAACTCTTCAGTATAGCAAAGGAAATAATCAATGAAGAGAAGAAAAAACCCACAGAATAAGAAAAATATTTGCAAAGTACCTATCTCACAAGGGATTAATAACTAGAATATATAAGATGCTCCAACAACTCAACAGGAAGAAATCAAATAATCAGATTGAAAAATGGCCAAAAAAATCTGAATAGACATTTCTCAAAAGAAGACATACAAATGACCAACAGGTAGATGAAAAAATGTTCAACATCATTAGTCATCAGAGAAGTGCAAATCAAAACTACAATGACATATCATCTCACCCCAGTTAAAATGGCTTTTATCAAAAAGACAGGCAATAACGAATGCTGCTGAGGAAAGGGGAACCCTTGTATACTGTTGGTGAGAATGTAAATTAGTGCAACCACTATGGAGAACAGTATGCAGGTTCCTCAAAAAAATAAAAATAGAACTACCATAATACCCAGCAATCTCACTGCTGGGTATATATACAAATGAAGGGAATTCAGAACATCAAAACTTCCACATTTATTGTAGCACTATACACAATAGCCAAGATTTGGAATCAACCTAAGTGTCCATCAACAGATGAATGGATAAAGAAATTGTGGTACATATACACAATGGCATATTACACAGCCACACAAAAGAATGAAATCCTGCCATTTGCAACAACATGAATGGAACTGTAGAACATTATGTTAAATGAAATAAGCCAAGAACAGAAAGACAAATCTCGCATGTTCTCACTTATATGTGGGAGCTAAATATTAAAAACAATCGATCTCATGGAGACAGAGTGTAGAATGATGATTACCAGCACATGGGAAGGGTGGTGGGGTAAAAAAAAGTGGGGATGGTTAATGAGTGCAAAAATATAGTTAGATAATTTTATAGAATAAACAATATTTAATTGCACAAGAAAATGGCTATAATCAACAATGAGATAGGTTACATTTTAAAATAACTCAAAGTGTGGAACCAGAATGTTCCTAACAAAAAGAAATGATAAATGCCTGAGGTGATGGATACGGATACTTCAATTCCTCTGATTAGAATAATTCACAGTGTGTGAATACATCAAAACATCACATGTATCCTATAAAGAAATACAACTATTATGTACCCATGATAATTAAAAATAAAAAAATTTTAAAAAAGGATAAGCTGGCTTTTTAAAAAAATGTCTTCTTCTTGCCAATGAAGGTCATTGAATCCTCTTTTCACCTCTTTCCACTGAATTAAAAACTAATACTTACTTAAAAGAGAACAAAAGCAATAGCCTGGGATAAAAAGGTGTTCCAAGAGCACAGATGTTAATAATTATTTTTTCAAAATAAACCAGAAAAAAATGTTTTCTGGCAATTGATTAGAAAGTTTGTGAACTTGTGTTATCAAGTTCAACATCATAATCATTCAATAAATCAGTGTAAATAAACTGTCATATCGCTAATTTTAAAATCAGAAATGTTAAATATGAATGTGTTTATTTTTCACTGCAATACAAACTTACTTTGATATCTTTGATACGTAATTAGTAATGGCTAGAATCAAATTGTTCTACATTTCCTGTAATTGTACCCAATTACAATTTTCCCCCTCCATACCCACTAATATTTAAATATACTACTGTTCTCTAATGACATACAATTTTATTCCAGTCCCAAAGTATATATATTATATGATTCAACATCACAGAATTGCCATCAAATTCTTAGAAGATGAGCTTTGCCATTGGCAAAGAGATCTTCGAAAAGAAGAATTTTAAAATAGTGCCAACTCTTCCATCATGTCTTATCTTCCTCACAGATAACCTGTTTCTCTTTACATATCACCTCATTCTGTATGGGTATTATTTAGAAGGATCCTAAAATTTCAGAATTAGGAGGCACTTCAGAGAGTATTTAAATTGAGTCTTTTAGCCTATCTGTATCTAATTCTTTTCTACAATATTGCTGCAAATGGTGACTGGGTTGGGATTTGACTACATCTTGTTGGAGCACGTTTTGGTTTTTTGGCAGTCTGAATTGTCAGGAACAGATGCTTACTTAAAGGAGAGCAAAAGTGATGTTAGGAAGTGGTTTCTCATAAGCAGGCAAAGTATCTCCCCCTGTATCTTCCTATCACTGGTTTTAGTTATACCCTCTGGAGTCATGTGGAATAAGATCAAGTACGTATGATTTGAACCCTTTTTCCCAATTTTACCCAATTCAAATAGCACACATGCAAAAATCACGACAATTAGTGTCTCTCAGGATTATTTATGACTTATTAGCTATTTTATGTTGCTTGGCACTTTTGAAGTAGTTGGCATAATTCCTTATATTTTGGCATATAATAAAAATTCATCCTCTGATAAATGAACTCATGTCAGAGGGTGAGTATGTGTAGAACTTTTGCCATCAATATTTTGTATTTTTTATCAAAGTGATATGTAAAGTCAATGGTTTTTGTGAGACTAATGTAGAAGATACCGTTTCATAGGGCCAAAGAGCCTACTAAAGCTCCTGTGGGAGATCAGGGCTTGGAGCCAGGTTGGAGTAAACTTTCTCAGTGTTGAGGTTTCTTCACTGAGAAAGAAACTGATCCTGGAACCAGAAGGTTGATATCAAAAACTAGAGTAGATGATCACTATTTAACTTGTTGACCTTCTGCAAGTTGAACTTCTTGTACTACATCTACAAGATTGGGATGTTAATGCACTCCCATAGGACTGTTGTGAGAAACATATATGAGGTGAGTGAGTCAGGGCACAAAACACCATCTCCGGCACACAGGACTGTGGCATAGTGGTGAAAAGCGGTCTGAGTCAAAACTGGGGTCCCATTCTAGCTTGTCACTGAACACCTGTGGTCAAGTTATTTGACTTTCCAGAGTCTCAGTTTCTTCATTTGTAAAATGGGACAACATAGGCTTTAACTAGTTTTCCGGTTTTTTATTATTGAAGTAGCACTTTTAGAAACTTCACACGTTTTGTGTGTGTGCATGTGTGTGTGGTGCGAATATTCCAGATCTACTCTCTTAACAATTTCAAGTGTACAATACAGTATTGTTAACTATAGTCACCATACTGTGCATTAAATCCCCAGAATTTATTCTTCTTAAAACTAAAAATGTGTACACTTGACCAATAAGTTCCCAGCCTTTGGAAATTATAATTTTAATTCTACTCTCTGTTTTTTATGAGTTTGACTGTTTTTAGATTCCACATATAAGTGAAGTCATATAGGATTTGTCCTCTGTCTGCCTTATTTCATTTCCCATAACATCCTCAAGATTTATCCATGTTGTCACAAATGACAGAATTTCCTTCTTTTTAGGGCTGAATAGTATTCCATTATGTAAATATACTACAATTTCTTTATTCATTCATCCATCTACAGACACTTGAGTTATTTCCATGTCTTGGCTATTATAAATAATGCTACATAGCACTCTGGGAGGCCATGGTGGGCGGATCGCTCGAGGTCAGGAGTTGGAAACCAGCCTGAGTGAGACCTCGTCTCTACTAAAAATAGAAAGAAATTTGTTGACCAACTAAAAATATATACAAAAAATTAGCCAGGCATGGTGGCGCATGCCTGTAGTCCCAGCTACTTGGGAGGCTGAGGCAATAGGATTGCTTGAGCCCAGGAGATTGAGGTTGCTTTGAGCTAGGCTGATGCCTGGGCAACAAAGTGAGACTCTGTCTCAAAAATAAATAAATAGGCCGGGCGCTGTGGCTCACGCCTGTAATCCTAGCTCTTGGGAGGCCGAGGCGGGCGGATTGCTCAAGGTCAGGAGTTCAAAACCAGCCTGAGCAAGAGCGAGACCCCGTCTCTACTATAAATAGAAAGAAATTAATTGGCCAACTGATATATATATAAAAAATAGCCGGGCATGGTGGCGCATGCCTGTAGTCCCAGCTACTCGGGAGGCTGAGGCAGAAGGATCACTCAAGCCCAGGAGTTTGAGGTTGCTGTGAGCTAGGCTGATGCCACGGCACTCACTCTAGCCTGGACAACAAAGTGAGACTCTGTCTCCAAAAAAATAAATAAATAAATAAATAATGGTACAATGAACAGTGCAGATATCTTGTGATATCTGAGTATAATATCTTGAGATACTAATTTTGTTTCCTTCAGATATATACCCTGAAGTAAGATTGCTGGATCCTGTGGTAATTCTATTTTTAGTTTCTTGAGGGACCACCATATAGTTTTTTGTAGTGGTTGTACCAATTTATATTCCCACTAACAGTAGACAAGAATTCTCTTTCTCCATTTCCTTGCCAACATTTGTTATGGCGTGTCTTTTTAATAATAGTGATCCTAATAGATGTGAGTTCTGTTTGATCAATAGTGTTTGGAAAACTGGATATCCACATGCAGAAGAATAAGATTGGATGCCTATCTTGCAGCACTCACAAAAGTTAACTTGAGAAGGATTAAAGACTTAAATGTAAGTCTCAAAACCATAAAATTCTTAGAAGAAAACTTTGAGAAAAATCTCCATGACATTGACCTTAGCAATGATATTTTTGGATATAACCCTAAAAGCAGAAGCAACAAAAAGAAAAAGAAAACAAACAGAAATGTGAAAGCTTGGTAGTTCCCAAAGACAAATTACCCACAGCTTATTGATCCTAAGAGGTAGACTTGAGAAGTGTCCTAGCTTCTAGACTAGAAGAATCTTAATCAGGACACCCCTGGGGAATATATATAGAGGACAATGCATCAATATCCTAACTTCCCTGTTCCTTTCCTTTCATTGCATTACCTGGAGAAGTTCACCCAGCTGAAGGTTGTTACCTAGTTGCCTTTCCCAATTCACTCTACTTGGGTTCCCTGTAGTACATAGCAATGCAGATGGCTTATTTATTGAAAACATCACTGTCTTGGCTGTTATGACATAACACTGCTCAGATGGTCCTCCTGCCTTTATGGCTTCTTGTTTGGTACCTTTACTTGGTCTTCCTTTTCCCACCCCACATGAGGGCGTGACAGTTCTCTTGATTGATCTTTCTCTACTCTCTACATCCTCTCCTTTGGCATGTACATCTATTCTCCATGTTTCAAAAATTATGACTACACAGATGACTCTTACATCTACCCGGGTCCACTCAAGCTTCAGTCCCACAATTTCCAAGGTCACCTAGACTATTCCACCTGAAAGTTCAGTGATAATTCAAATAAACTCCGTAACTCTCAATCAGAAACTCTCACTTTTCTTATAACAACTTCCCCAAATGTAAATTCAGATTTTTTAAATTGTATGTTAAACTCATATTTAAAAAATAATAATATTTTCTACAAAGTACTTGAAAAGACATGGATCTAAGTTTAAATCCCATTTAAACCATTTGTTTCAAGTGGCGTTGAGCAAGTTCTCAGCTTAATGAACCTGTTTTACCACATATAAAATAGAGGTAATATTGTACATCCATAAACTTTGTTATAAAGATTAGGTATAACATATATAAAGCATTTAGGGTAACGTCTGATACATACAGGTATTTGGCAAATAAATACACTTATTTGAAGCTAGTTTAAATTAGTTATGAATTTTAAGTTTCATTTTAAGCCACTGAATATTTAGATATCATTATGCTAAAAATAGAATATTCTACTTGTAAATGGTTGTTTTCTATCTTTCACTAATAATCATACTGGATGGTGCTATATAAGTAAACATCTCTGCAGACAATATGTGAACTTTGCTAAATTGAAAAATACAAAAACATAGCAAGAATTTGCCAACCTAATTATTATGGATTTTCTTCCATGACAACTATGACCTTGGTACATCTACTTGCTGCTCATGAAGATATATCCAAGATCATTAGAAGTAGTGGAACTGGTTGGAAGAAGATAGCATGTGCCAATAATAATGTGCCAATGAGAATGGTGCTTGACAGGGAAGGAAGAATAAATGTGATAGAATCACCACTCTCGGTAATTCACTCTTGTCGAAAGAAACAAACAGACAGTGAAAGGAATGATTAGAATGGTGGTGAGGGTGGTACAAGACATGGTGGGAGAAGGAGGAGAGATGTGTGGAGGAGAGGCAAATGATGGACAGTGAGAAGGAGATGGGAGAAGTTGGGGTAGAGGATGGGGCTTCTAAGGAACCGAAGATTAGGTGGAAAAGGAGACATGGGGAAAGGGGGATCGACAGGAAAAGAGAAGGTTATGGAGAGCCACGTGGAGGAGGTGATGGTTGATCTAGAAAGTATTAAAAACTACAGCAATTAGATAACAGTGCTTATTTTTTGCTAGATACATTAGGCATAACATTCTGAATACCATACATGAATATCATCTTTGAATATGTGAGAACATTGATTTATATTATGAATTGTCTTTTAGAAGTTATTTTCCTCTCCTCATATTCTGTGTCCTTAAACATATTGTATCTTTTAAAGGACAAAATAATTTAAATGTAAATATTTATTATCATTGAAAAATGAAAATTATTTAGAAATTTTCATCCAGAGTTTGTGTTTATGAGACAAGTTACTATTTTAAGTGACTCCCAATCAGGAAGCAGAATATTGGGTATTCTTTTTCTTTATCCTCATGCGAGCAGGATAGAAGAAGTTTAGTCTTTAGGTCTTCTTGGGTTAAGGTTTCCTAACATCAGGTAAATTGCTAATACATTGTTAGTATAAGTATGCTTAAAATACTTCACATAACATACCTATAATACAAATTTATTTTCTGTTTATTTAAAATTCAAATTTAACTGGGAGTCCTATATTTTATCTGGCAACCTTATTTTTGCTTCAGGGGCTCTCACTACAGGAGTAACACAGGATTTTCTACTGGATCAAAAGCAATATACATTGTTTTTCTGTGAATATAGAAAAAAGGAAGTGATAAGGGGGGGACTTATTTGGGAATTTCAGCTCTAAAAGGCTGATATTTTAGGTACTCTCAGGTTTATGGGTTGACCATGAACATCCAAGACATCTGTATCCTCTCACAAGTCATGTGCTATGAGTGAAGAAACCTAGATTCTGTGTTTTTAAGATTGATACTATAATGTATATTTCATTGAACCATACAGAGTATTTTAATTTAATAATAACAATAGATGGCATTTATTATTATCTGTGAAACTAAGTATTTTAAATACATTAGCTAATTTGAGTCTCACGACAATCTTGTTGTTAAATAATATAATTTTACCCCTCATTTCTTCAGGCAAAGAGACTGAGGGGCAGAGAAATTGGGTACATTGTCAATGGTCACACAGCTAGTAAGAGGTAGAACTAGGGTTTGAACTCAGACTGTCTGACTTATGAAATTTTCCTCTTGACCACAACTCTATTCTACCTCTAAGCCTTGAGATAAAAATCTCATAGACACGAAGACTAGCTGGCACATTTTAGGATAAATTATAGAGATTTTTTATCAGGCAGGAAAAAGAATTAGTAAGGATGGAACTGTAGCGGTAGCCAACCAACTATCGAAGCTCACTGTTCCTCCTTGTTCTTCTTCACTCTGCGTGTTGGCTGACCTGTGAGAGCAAGCAAGGGACTACAAAGTCACAAAAGATCCCTGCCTCATTTCATGCTATGGGTTGGAAATAAAACCTGTGAAGCTGTGGTCAAAAGCAGAAAGTGCTCAAAGTTCATCTCACTTTAATTGGCATTTTTAGGTCGATACAGGAATTACTACACTGCTTGTCTCCTTTCAGTTCCTTCTAGACTTAGACTATGACTTCCTGTCCCTGACAGGGACCAGCTCAGTCAGCTGCTGGAAAGACGCCATTTCTTGGGCCATTTCAGTGTAAACCAAATTACAGATCAGCAGAGGAAATGGCAAAATAATCTTTCTCTGCACAGAGGCAGAGAGCAGAAAGTGTACAAATGGTTTCATTTAGCATGGCTACTTTGTGAGAAAGATAACCATTTTTCTTGATGGACCTTGGTCAAAAGTAATATGGATGCAGGAAACAAAGCTTTTGTTTAAGAAAATAATATACATTATCAGATAAACTGCTATGAGTTGATGGTGACGTCCTTTCTTGGTTAGAATTGGAAAAAAAAAACCTATTCAAAAGTTTACTGCAAAACACAAACATGCAGAATTGTCTGCTTGGTAGCATTCGGAACAAGACCTAGACCTCCTTATTTGTGTTAATGTAATAATCAAAAGAAATTTAAACCTATGTTAAAAAACTTTACTAAAATATTACTTTATTATTTCTTAGTGACATCTAACATGCACATCCAATAGAGAGTTTATAGTTTATAACTCTCAAATTACAGGATTAAAGAGATGACTGTATTTTCAAAAAGCCCTTTCTTTAAAAAGTAATTATTCTACAGTACACTGTATAATTTCCCTGCCTGTTTGAATTACTAAGTATACAGAATGATTATTTATAACATAAAAGTGAGAGAATAATCATGGAGATTACCATAAAATTTTTTCTTTCAGAATTTCCCACAGGTTTGTGAAGAATATTGGAGAAAAGGAATATCATGAGAAATGGTTGAGAATGCCTATTTGATTAAGTTTCACAGAGCCCTTCTTTTAAGAAGAAGGAAGTTTGGTCTTTTTAGAAGACTTTAGAGAAGTGGTTCTTACTTTACTTATATACCATTCAATATAGTTATTGAGGATATATATCAAACAACTATTTATATAAATATAATATTCCATTTTAAGAATAATGGTATTCAAATACTAAATAGTTTAAAGTAGAACTTAAAATTTATAACTAATTTAAATGACTAGCTTCAAATAAATTATCTATTTATTCATCATCTACTTTTTTTTTCACTCAGTTGGAAATGTTGATTATTGATTTATACTTATTTATAGGAGAAAGAAGACTTCAGAAATTTTCATCCAGTATCATCCAAATCTAGGGCAAATTTAGAAACGTTATCTAAATCTTTTCTACGATAATCATTTTTTTTAAAAAAAAGGAATTAGCATCCATATGATGTTTGATTAGAGAGCCAGGAAATGCAAGGAAGCAAATGAGAACTACTGTGACAACTGAAACTCCCTACTAACATAAAACATTCAGTCTGTGGGTATATGTGTGTGTGTGTGCATGTGTATGTATGTATACGTGTATGTGTGTGTGTATGTATGTATATGTGTATTCTATAGGAGCTATAGCTGTGAAGAAGCTGCTGACATAGAATAGCTGGGAAATTAATGTGATCCATAGGATAATTTGGGAAAAATGATCCTTTTCTTAAAAATAGTGGACAAGTGCCAAGACAGACAGAGAGCAACTCCCCAAGTAGAAGTGGAGGAATGCTACTGTTGGGGTCAAAGTGGGGGAGCTGGGGACCCATGGAAAGGGAGGTTACTGTCTAGATCTCAGGCCTGAAATCATATGCAATACCCATCTTCAAGGGGCATGTGGAGAGAGGTAGAGGAGGGAAACAGCGAAACAAAGAAACCAGAAGACTACCCTATCAGTACAGGATAACCTACATGTTAAAGGAAGTGGTAAAATCTAATACTCGGACTCACTCTTTTTTTTATTATTATTATTTCGCAGTATTGCAGGGATACAAACACTTTGGTTACATAAATTGCCTTTGCACCACCCAAGACAGAACTACCAGCATGCCCATACCCCAGACAGAGCATACTATATTACATCCATTAGGTTTGCATTTATCTATCTCTTCTTCCTCCCCACCTACCTGATACCCTATGAATGTTACTTCCCATATGTGCACATAAGTGTTTATTTATTAATACCAATTTAATGGTAAGTATATGTGGTGTTTGTTTTTCCATTATTGTGATAATTCACTTAGAAGAAAATGGGCTCCAGTTCCATCCAGGACAATATAATAGGTAGTTCATCATTTATTTTATGGCTGAGCACTATTCCATAGTACACATATACATTTTATTAATTCACTCATGGATTGATGGGCACTTGAGTTGTTTCCACCTCTTTACAATTGTGAATTGTGCTGCTATGAAAATTCAAGTACAGATGGCTTTTTTATACAATGTCTTTTCCCCTTTAGGTAGATACCCAGTAGAGAGATTGCAGAATCAAATGGTAGTTCTACTTTTAGTTTTTTGAGGTACCTCCATACTACTTTCCATAGAGGTTGTACTATTAATAGTTTTCAGTCCCACCAGCAGTATAGGAGTGTCCCTATCTCTCCACATCCACGCCAACATTTGGGACTTTTTGTTTTGGGACTTTTTGATCAAAGCCATTCTCACTGGAGTTAAGTGATATATCATTGTGGTTTTGATTTGCATTTCCCTGATGATTAGAGATGTTGAGCATTTTTTCATATGTTTTTGGCCATTAGGCTATCTTCTTTTGAAAATTTTCTGTTTATGTCCTTTGCCCACTTTTCAAACTGACTCTTGATAATGACCAGAGAGAAAACTATGCATGCAATAGGGCTATGTTTTGTGTTTCTGAATTATGTGGGGGTTGTCTTTGGAATATGTCTTGTAGCATCACAAATATAAGTTATTTGTCTCATAAGTAAAAGTTTTCCCCTTTCCATAATGCTTGATGAAAGATAATAGGAAAAACTAAGTACTTTTTTCTGAAATATTTTTATCAAGGAACAGGGTGCCCTTCTAGGAAGGATCAGTGCCATAAATAAAATGTATATATATTTTCTTTTTTTTCTTTTTAGTGAAACAGATGTCAGCTACTTTGACAGATAAATGAGATATAAAATTTGTGAAGTGCTGATTGCAACTGCTTATTTCCTAACAGAACAAGTAGAAATTGTCAAGCCACAAACCCAAATGTACAAAAATATAACTACCTTCTCCTTTTTCTTTAACATAACTAAATCTTTACTTGGAGCTATTATTATATTTGGTGGCAGAAAATTTAATTTTTTTAACTTTAGGTATACTTACCCACTCCAGGGTATCATCAGTCATTTTAGGTTGAAATTTACTCAATTCCAGATTTCCCTTTCCCCATGTCTTCTTCCCGATGGGACATTCCAGACCCCTACATGCTATCATGACATGGAACAGACATCTGCTTTGTGGCCTCCATCCCTCCTCATGGTGACATCAACTAAGCTTTAACTTGTCCTTCCTGGTACTTGGATGTGGTCTCTAGAATAGCTTTGACTGAGAGGCCTGTGTTCCTAATGGGTATACTTCAAGTAACTGCATCTGCACCTTGCCCAGCCTGACAGAAAGCCCCTCCATGTTTGCTTTCCTGTGACACTCTAGGGTCGTGAGGACCTGGTGGGACTTTCTCAGGCTCCCTCTTCCCCAGGCATGCTTTATGATCTATGCCTTCTCTCTAATCATACCATGTCAGTAGAAGAAGCTATCTGTTGTTGAGACTCTTATTCCCAAACTTGTTTAAGGATACAATTTCTATTTGTAAACTGTTGTTGTTGTTATTAAGAAGGTACAGTTTTTATTTTGAAAGCCATCAACAGTTATCATTTATGGAGAGTTTCATCACTTTCCCTCCCCTCCAACTCTCTTCAGAAATGGGAGAGAGATTACTGGATCCCTTTCTTAGGGATGCAGCCCAACTTGAATTGTCTCCAGTTCTCACCAAGTCCCTGTGCTTGTCATGGTTGGCCATGCCTGGAGACAATATGCCTTCAGTGCCTCAACTTCATGTTTTGGTTTTCATGGAGAAAAGGCCAAGAGATTTTAAAAAGGAAAGGATTAAAACACAGCATCTATATTGTGCATTGCCTACCAGATACTTTCACTTATAATAAAACAAAAATCTAAGATATTTATACCCATGCTGTATCCACTGTAAAGCAAAGTAAGAACCTTGGAATTTTTCTGCAACATTCAAATAATTTTATGCCATCTTCCTTAATATAAATTGTAACTTGAAATCATAACAGAGTCAATTCAACTGTTTCCTGGAGAAGGGCCTGGCAGAGTGTTTGAATTCTCCAGCATAAAGATACTTTCCAGAATGCCAAGTAGAGGTTGACTGCCAAGGTTCTGCTGCATGCCTCGATGAGCATAAACCACCATTTCCCACCAGTGAAGGCTCACATTATGGTGCTGAAAATATGTTTCATCACAAGATGCCAGGTGGTCCTTCAGCAGCAGCAGTTACTGCCTATTCATGAACCATTTTATCACAGAATAGAGCCATGTACACAGTGACGAAGACATCTTTGCTGTTATTGTGGGAGTCATGACGTTCTACAACTTTTCTTGATCTGATGCTTTACAATTTGTGTGAATCATAAGCTTTTTCTATGAAACAGTTTACATCCTTAATTATAGAGTCATTTTCATGAAATGTTTGGCTAGATGTTTATAGCTACATGATAGCTGCCAATCTTGAAGATGTTGCCTTCTCAATTAGACCTACCCCAGCTAACCTTTTAAAAATTACATCCCTCTTTTCCATGCTCTATTTTTTCCCACAGCACTTATCACTTTCTGATACATATATATGTCACTTATTAAGTATATTATTTATTATTTATTTCCCCACACTATAAGGTAAGAGCAGAAGTCTCATTTTCATTGTGTAATGTATCCCAAATATCTGGCACATAGTGTTGCTCATTAATATTTGTTGAATGAGTGAGTTTTCTGGTAGATATCCTTCTAGACAAAATTGTAGGATGAACTCTGTGGAGTAGGATTATTTCATTCCTTCTATGAAGAAATACCATGATGACACCCCGTAACCTGTGAGATTTGCTCCAACTATTTAGTGTCATAATTGGTCCTCAAAGTGTGTCTTTCAGCCCCTACCTTTCCCTTAGATTCACCCAATGTGTAATCAGGGTAAAATAATAGCCATGATCTTTCACATGGTATTCTTCTCCTTACCACACAAGCCTTTCCATGTATATTATTTAGGTATGTGGCATAAGAAGACATAAAAAACCACCTCAAAACCCAGTGCAGTGCTTTAAAGCAACACACATTTTTGTTTTCCACTTAGGCATTGTGTTGGGCAGCTCTGCTTCGGGCTGGGCTCAGCTGGGATCTGCTGGACTTGGCTCCAGACTCTAGTTTGGAATTAAGTCAGTTCCATGTGTTTTCTCATTTTTTTTGGACCAGAAGCTATTCAGAATATATTCTCTTTCTGGCAGATTACAGAATGCAAGGAGTCACATTAAACCACACTAACACATTTAAGGACTCTGCTTGCATCGTGACTGCTCACTCCCATTGGCTAAAGCAAGACACATGGTCAAGCCCCATATCAATATAGTGGAGAAGTATGTTCAACCCAAAAGAGAAGAGGCAGATAAGTGAATTTTTTTCTGATCAGCATTCATATTTCAGACGTTATCCCTTGTTGACATAGCCATCATGATCCAGCACAAATGTTGCCTACTTTATGAATCTTCCCTAATTCAGTAGGTAGTCAGATTTTCTCATTTTTTGTGATCCCAGTCAATTTTGCTTATAGCTATGTCATTACACTATTTACATGTTTGACTCTTCTTCTGGACTCTAAAGAGTAGAGACAATTGCCTAATAAGATCTCTATTACCAAAGCCTACTACAGCACCTAGCAAATTACAAGCTTCATAAATGTCAATTGCATAATAAAGTGGGTAGTTCCATTAAAAAAATAACAGATTCCATCTTTCTGTCACTTTTATGTCCATCTGAAATTAGGAAAATGTCCTTTTAAAGTTATAAGATATTGTAATACATGTAGCACATCTAGGAATTATTTCTATTTAAGATTGATTAGAAGCAGGTGATCTGAAATTAAATCTCATAATGAAAATACCATATAGCATGTTAGAGTGTTCAGTACAAGTTCCCAAGGGTTTATCTCAAGGAAGTGATGGAAATATTTTTAGCTAAGAATTTATATAGAATATTTAGGACATTGACAGAAAGAAATCCTTGGCAGTCAAGAGGATACAGTCTTAGTTTTCTCACAAACTTCTGCTACGAAAATCTCAGTTTGTTTCAGTTTCACAAATGTCAATTGACAAATGCCTAGATTTGTTCTAGATGACTAATTAGTTTACTCATCTACCCAGCCAGCCATCCAACCATCTATTAATTAACCCACCTTTTTGTTCATGTGGTTCTACTTTTCTCAACCAATTAAACCTTGTCTTACTTAACTTCACCCATATTCCAGTTTAGATTCCATGATTTGTGATCTTAGTTGCACCCTTCCCAACATCTTGATCTGCTGTTTCCCTTAGCTTTCTTTGCTTTCATCTGAATGAAGACTGGATGAGCCCAAGTATACATTTCCATTCTACTTCCTTGAAGCACCTAAGCACTATTTTGTTGAACCTAAAAAGTAAACTCCACTATCTCCATAGCAAATACATCATTGAATTTGAAGACTTATATTTCCAATATCCAATTAGTTTTAAAACTACCGTGTATAGTACTTGTCAAATAAGTTTGATCTAGGAAAAAATGATTTGACCTTGGGATTATAATCTATAGCATCAGTAGCATGTTGCTTAACCTTATCAACTGCATGCTTGACAATTATAAAATGAATGCTGATTGAAAGAATTTTATATATAATGTCTTCTGGGTAATCAGGTTTGCTGATTTTTGTGATGAAACTTAAGTTTCCTTCTCTCTATGGAATCTATTTATGGGGGATATTTCTAGTTCATTCATATTCTAACCTTTCAATTTGTATATCTCTCATTTATTATTATCTATTATTTCAATTGACATATTCAGATGGATAAATTTAACAGGAAAAAAATTTTCACCTTGAAAAGCAGAGCCAAGTCTTGATGCACTGAGGAGTAAATGGGTATATTTCAAGGAGAAATGGATGACAAGGAAATTTCTAATACAGTAGTTATTATACAAAAGAAAATGCTATCGAGGCCAGAAGAAAGTCATGTAGGCAAGGTGTTTAAAATAGTTATAGTAGAAACTGTGAATAAGTAAAGAGTCATTATCTCACCTAAAACCATTGAAGCACAATGTATTATATCAGCTAAATAAAACATTCCAGAATTCCCATTTTGATGTTACTGGTCCAGAGAATTGATTGCAATTAAGTGAGGGAGCCCTGAGCGACAGGGAATCAAGGAAGTCAGCAAGCATATGTGGTGAGAGGAAAGCCCTCCAGCTCAAATGAATGCCTTTGGTATTGCCTTATTGACACCAAGATTCCCACATTGGAACTCACATGCTTAAGGCTTTGTATCATTAGTGAACATAAATAAGGTTTGAAGGGAGAAATTGTTATATTTCTTTACATTATCAAAGATCCAACTAACATTTACAAAAATAACAACAATAACAAAGCAAAATTTGTCTCAGAAAATCTTCAGAAATTCACAGAATAAAAGAAAAGAAAGAAAGACCTGTTAGAACCAGTCTTACGAAATGGAATTGGAGATTCTATGCTGTCAGGAAATTCCCACTTTTGCTCTTTCTCCTTTTTTCCCCCTCTTTGTTTTCGCTATCCACTTATCTTTCATACTCTTTATGTACATATCTCATTCTCTTCTGCAAATGGGTCTTTCCTGTGTCCAACAAGAGCATCCTGTCAATAATCATGAAAGAGAGAGAGAGAGAGGGATTCTTTTCCTTTGATTACCCATATATTAATCCTAGAGAGGTAATCTGACTTACTTGGTTTGTGTCACATGTGTTCTGTATTGACCAATAACTGTTACCTGGATTATGGTTTACCATAAGTGACCATGCTGGCCAGGCACAGGTCTTATGTCTACTCTGTGGAACCAAGGGATGGGTCTATAATCAGGGAAAATGAATGAAAATTCTTGCTAGGCAAGGACAAAATAGTTAATAGCCATAGTTTACTACATATTGTTGCTTATCAGACAGTTGCATCTCAGTGTGAATAAATTAATTAAAATCTTTCTTGACAAAAGGGAAAGCAAAGAGCAGAAAAGGAGGACTCAGAACCATACAGCAGTTAAGACTGTTGCCAGTGAAACCACATTTCCTATATTGTAATCCTAAGAGTACGTTTACCAGTTTTGTGATCTTGTGCATCTTTCCTAAACTTGCTAAAGCTCAATTTTCTCTTCTTTAAACTGGGAATAACTTTTAAAATGTGTATTTCCCTTCTTGTAAAATGCTAATAATATCAGGATTCACAGCACTTAGCACAGAGTAAGCACTCAATAAACATTGAATAAATAATTGAATGAATGTGTGAATAAACAAAGAATACTTATTTTAAATATAAAGAGAGATATCCATGTAAGATGCTCAGAACTAGATATGTGCTACACCTTCAATCAATGCTGTGCAGAAAGCTATAATACTTTGATCAAGTAAAGGGAGAGTAGAAAGGAGATCCCACTAGGAGGCAGTGCAAAAGAAATGGGAAGCCAGGCTTATTTGCCTGGTTAATTGCAATGGTATTAAAGATTATTCTTCTATTCATCTACATTTTTAAATTTTATGTTTAACCTTAGTACATTCCATAAGTGAAAAACTTACAAAATTACACACATGAAAAAGCAGTTGTAATTGTTCTTAGCTACATATTGTTATTTAAATTAATTACCATATATTGGCTATGTTGGTGTCCCTTTGAACACAGTGATGAAAGTTAAAAAATACTTAAAAGAACTTCTGGATATTCTCAAACATCTGGATATTTGTCATCATGAAGACAAAACATTCATATGTTTTCATCAAGGAACTTTGAGATTAAGCAGTAATATATAATGAATATCTAAAAGGAGTTTCTTTTTTTTAATTTCTTTCTAGTGGTCACAATGGATTCAGTGTAGCAGAATCCTAAAAATTTGTTTGTTTTGTTGTTGGATATGAAGATGCCATGTGCTGTGAATATATACCGTAATGTTTTCCATAAAAATGGGAATAATTTACATTGCTCCATCCAAGTGCTCTCTGTAGCAAAGAGCGTACATTTCACGATGGCATACATGGAAAAACAGGGACACTACCAACGGACAAAACAAAAAATCACTGCTGTGGCAGGAGCTCTACAAATATCAGGTTTTTAACATCTGACTCAACATTATTGAGATAAATCCATTAACCCAAAGACCCAGGGAAAGATAAACAAGTTCATAAAACATTTTGTTTGTCTTAGATATCTGTCCTTGTGATAAACCTAAAATGTTAGATATTTCCTGTAAGATTTCAGTTGTTAGCTATCATTTAATAAAGTTCTTAAAAATGCAATTTTTTGTAAGTTTCTTCCCACTTTAGCATGGAGAAGTAATTAAATTTTGAGCAAATACATTTGACTGTTGGGTCCATGTGGAAACATCTGTGCCACTCCTGGGCTTACTTGTCCTCAGATCCATTCCCTGCCTTCTTCTGCTAAGCTCTGTGTCACAGATGACTGGATCCTACACATTGCATTTCCCAGCTTTCTTAATTAGCTGACTTTTTTGTTTGTTTGGCCAACAGAAGGTACTGGTGGGATATTGGAGGAGGGGAGAAAAAGAGAGGTCAGGGTATTTTTTCCTATACCTTCCTACCACAGGAGACATCTCCAATAACTATATCTTCTTTGTGGCTCCAGTTTTTATCAGGAGTAAAAAAGGTTACCACTATTCCAACTACTACTGGGTAATTCCAGCTCCCAAATTTCAGTAAAATCTCTTCCTCTCCCATTGAGGCTTCTTATTATTGCTAATCTCTGGGTTGCCTCACCAAACTCTGAATTATTAGTTCTTCTATCATCAATTTGCTACATTATATTGTCTCTATTTTAAATGGTTTCTATTTTCCTGGCTGGACCCAAACTGCAACATCAATTATCATCATTTTAGTTGCTAACTAAAGAATATGCCTTTTCTTAAACAAGTAACTGTAAAATATTCAGAATAGTCACTGATTCTTGTCATTCAAATCAATTACTTTCACTTGTGTCAATTTAGTAAGATGAAAATGGGGAAATGCAGTTTTATAATGACAGCACATGGCCTAAAGTCACAATCAAGGTCCCACTAAATGATTCTGCTCCCCTGGTTTAACTAGAAAGCATTGCAATGACAGTGCAACTGCAGAAGGTACTGTGTGTATATGTATAAACTAGATAAAGTATGGTTTTGCATAATCCTGAAGGTACTTTATCCGACATCCTCAGGGATGAATAAATCATACAGTGGCCTAATGTATGATTTAATGGCCTAAGGAAATCCAAAGAGGTGCTTTTTTCCTGGAATTTTTCACAAATCAAAAAGGGGGCAGATAAGTTTAAATGGCAAATTCTCAGGAAGGTGAAATGTTGTCATGGTGAAAAAACTATATACAAGAATTTTGAACTCACTTATGTCCCTCAAGTCATTTCTATATCTCCTTGAGTGGGCAGTAAATAAGGATGCATTTTATTGGCATGTTCTATTTACGTTTGCTTAATTGTGACACTTTAACATTTTAGTTTTCTAATCTTTTGGATTGTTGACCTAGCAACTGATCATTTATTTCTGTTATATAGAGAAGTTATTGTTCTACCAAAATTTTGAAAATATTCTTCAGAAGAGTTGCAGGTTGATATACTAAGTAAACCAGGAGACTGCTTATGGCTGTGATATGACTTGGTTACTTTATTGAATTAACAGATTAAGGCCCCTGATAAGCCACAAGTGCAATGCATATCTGCTGAAAGGAAAAGACAGACATGAAGATTCAACTATGGCAGCAGGCTTGCTAAAAACCAACCTATCACCACACACACACACACACACACACACACAAACATACACACAAACTCTTATAAACTAGGCATGTAATTATTCCTAACTGATATTTGTGTAATATTTTAGAAAACATGTATTTATATTTATCTAACCCAATTGACACAACATTTCTGAGAAGGCAGAATATGTATGTTTAGCTCCATTTTAGAGATAAGAAACTGTGGCCTAGAGAGGCTGAGTAATTGCAGACCTACACATGGTAACATTAAAGCCTGATTTAAACCCAGGTTCATGGGACTCCAAACTCTGAGCTCCTGCTTTGCCATTTTGTATCCTAGAATTTGGCCTTCTTGAAAACATACCTTGACCCAAAAAACTGTGAACCCAAGGAACGCTGCTAAAGTCTTACCAAAATCGATTAATGATTTGGAAGACTCAATAGGGCTAATCCAATATACTTTGCCCTTCAGTGCTTTCCTTACACCATGATGTCTCTCTCTTTGCCAGCCTGTTCTTGAAAATTTCCCTAGTAGTGAAGCTCACTCACTTTGGGTGCTAACATAGCTTACATTTGGACAATTTTGATTGCCACAAGTGCTTTCTTATCTTGAGTCAAATTCTGTCTTTCTAATTGCAATTTGTTAATCCCAGCTTTAATGTTTGGGTCGAATTAAAACAAAGATTATCTCTCTTTCTCTTGAAAAATATTTGCAAAAAACTATCATTCATTGAATGGCTTCTTCTCTGGGCAGAATGTTGCCAGTCCCTTTGTCCAGTACTAATAGGGGTAGGTTTTTTAGTTCCCTTTGCAACTCAGGTGGTTTCCTCTGTATAGACTTTGTTGAATCCACATATCTCCTATTGTAAGGTTTACAGATCTGAGTACAATATTCCTGGCATGCTTGCAATGGAGAAAAAACAGGGCCTTTTCTTAAAGCAGTGGTGTCTCTGTGTCTGTTGTCTATCATCTCATCTCTCCAGCATCATACATCATTCACACACCATTCACAGCAAGCATAGGTTCCTGTTGGTTTCCCCATGTCCTGCTATAAGGTCATGCTTTCCCTTGGTTCTTCTACTGGCATGTTGACTTTGCACTCAAATCGGTTTTTGTTTATTAAAATTCATCTTGTTTAGCAATGTGGCACAGCATAAACTTTGAAATCAGACTTGATGTAGCAGATTGCTCTACATTCAACAAAATCTATTTCTTCTTTCTGGGCACACAGGTGGGTCATATGTATTAGTTTCCTAGGGCTGCTCCTAAAGAACTATAGACTGAGTGGTTTAAAACAACAGAAACTTATTTTCTCACAGTTTGGGAGGTTAGACATTTCAAAACAAGGTGTTGGCAGATTTGGTTCATTCTGAGGGCTATGAGGAAGAATCCATTCCATGCCTCTTTCCTAGCTTGTGCTGGTTGCCAACAATCTTTAGCCTTTCTTGACTTGTAGGTGTATCACTCCAATGTCTGCCTCCACCTTCATATGTTGTTCTCCTTATATGTTCAGATGGCCATCTTCTCATAAGACACCAGTCAAACTGGATTAGGGACCAATCTACTCCTCTACAACTTCACCCTAACTTAGTAACATCTGTAATAACAAATAAGGTCACAGTATGAGGTATTGGAGGCAGGACATCAGCATATATATATATATATATATATATTTTTTTTTTTTTTTTTTTTGCAAGGCACAGTATAACTTGTAACACTACACTAGCCAAACTTTCTTGCAGTTACATATAGTTACACAGATTATATCACTGAGTTCTAGGGAATGGAATGTGAGTGAAAGTGGTGTGCAGCACTTCCAGATTTGAGCCATAGGAACACCCCATGCTCTCTTTCCCTTTCTGTTGACCTGAGATAGCCATGAGCAGGTAAAGCCACAGATGGAAGCAACCTGGGTCTCTGACTCATCATGTGGAGGAGAGACACCTCTTAGACAGTAATGCCTACCTTAGATGGTGAAATAATCTGGGGATAGATGCATTTTATATTGAGCCATGATGCTAAAAAAATGAAATAAAATAAAATGTAGACATGCCAAGCCTTAATTAAATATCTGGGTTGACTCTGGTTCTATCACTTGCTAGTTGTGTGAACTTGGGTAAGTTATTTAAACTTTCTAAGTCTGTATATTTCTCATAAATAGAGATGTAATATCTATCATTCAATCAGTCAGAACCACAGTTCTGTATGATGGAAATAAAGGTCCTTTCCTCACTCATGTAACCTACATCCAACTCACGGAGATAAATGCTAAGAAAATAAATAAATATAGAATGTCCGTAGGGATAAAAGCTAAAAAGAAAATAAATGACCAGAGTTCACACAGATTAACTGGGAAGGAAGCTCTAATTAGATTCGGTAGTCAGGGAGGCCTCTCTAATGAGGGAGGAGGGTTGGATCTGAGATAAGTGATGTGAAAGCACCATCCATGTAAAGGGTGCTCTAGGTACAAGCTATAGCAAGTTCAAGGAATTAGACCAAAACTAGTGTAGTTAAAACAAAAGGCAACATATTTGGAACTTAGTGAATAAGGAAGAGGATAAATATGAGGTGAAGTCAAGATTTAGACAGGATGCAGGTCACATTGGATTTACAGCTCATTACAAGATTTTGGTTTTATTCTAAGGGATTAGAAAGCCAATTGGAGCATTTTATGATCTTATTTTTTATTTTTAAAAGATTTCTCTAATAACTCTGTGTTTACTGGATAGTAGAGAAAGTATGGAAGCATTTAGTAGGCATTTGCAGCGATCTGGGTGAGAAATGATGCTGACTCAGACTAGGATAACAACAGAGGACATGGTGAGAAGCAGTTAGATTGTCTTATGGAACAAACAAATATGTAAAACTGGAATGATAATATTAGCAATTGCAATAATAACAGCAATAATATTCAGCAATCAATTTAGCCTTTAGAATTTGGCCTTTTATTCTTCAGATTTCTCTTTCAATTTCATGCACTATGAACATTTGAATCATATCTCATTAATGTCACTTCCTGGGTCATTAATGAAGTTGTCAATTTTTAATTTAGGGGCAAATACTTTTATTTCCTATTCACTGATACACATTACAATGATGTTAAATGAATGAAAATCATATCATTTTACAACCACAGACATCATAAAACATGGGACATTAGCAGAGTAAGTTTTGACACATCTCCAAAAAATGAAACACAGATGGGCTGACGAAACCAAGTAGGCTGTGGCCAGGGAGGGGACTAAGCTGCTGCTGGCAACAAAGCAAGTGACCTCAGAGGGTTGGAGTGAGAAGTGTGTATGAAAGAGAAAGAGTAATTGAGTCCCTGTGTATGTAACAATCCTCCTTCATCTCCTATCTAGAAGCCAGGCATTAACTAACCACGCAAAAATATACAACAAAACAAAGAACCAAAGGAAAATTGTTCTCTGTAAAAGTTTTGCGAACTAGAGAGAAATAGGGCAACTAGTGTATTCTGGTATTTAGGGAATTCCAGGCACAATACTGACACTTAGCCCTGTTTACCACTTAGTGAAAGCTGCCAGTTGATAAAATCCATTTTTGAACTGAGTGGTATCAATCAATCATTTTGTTGCATCATTTTGAAATATGAAATATGAAAGGAAACAACAGTAATGGAAGAAATAGAAGGGCAATTTATTCTTAGAGAGACTTATGTTGTCTATATTTGTATATACATATACATATATAATATATGCATATAGAATTCATAAAATAAAATAGCATGACTTGTCAAATTAAAGATCAAGGAAAAGAAACAATTACTTGAAATTTAAAATACTCCTAACAAAATCAGTAATAGAAAAAAACTGTTAGAAGATAAAGTCAATTCCTTCAATATATATTAAAAACACATAATCATGGGAAATATGAGAGAAAAGATAACAATTGTACAGTATCCATTTAATACACTCAACATTGAACTAGTGTTTTGGGAAGGGAGCACCGGAAAAGAATGGAGATAAAATTATAATAGAAATGCAAGAATATTTCCAGAGATGTGTTCAAACTTAAAGAGCTTGAGAAATATTAAGCAAAATGAAAAATAATTTTAAAAACTTTTCTAGATGTATCATTTTAAAATCTTAGAAAATAGGGGTGTTCCATTTATCCAGTGCTGTGTGACTAGCCACTTCAAAATTTCATGGCTTCATTGGACATTAAACTGTTAAACAGCTTGATTTAGTCAGTCCACAATGTATACTCATATCAAAACACCATGTTGTATGCCATTAATATATACAATTTTTATTTGTCAATGTAAAAAGTAAAAAAAAATAAAAAAAAACAGTGGCTTCTAACAACAACAATAATTTTACTTACAAATCTGCAGTTTGGACAAGGCTCAGCTCATCTCTGTCTACTTCCAGTCAGCTGTGGCAGCTCAAAGCCTGGGCTACAGTCATTTTTAAAGCTCACTCACTCACGTGTCTGGGGACTGGAAAGACTCAAAAACATCTGGGCTGAACAGTTGGGTCTCTTCAGGCATCTATCTTGCTATGGTCTCTCCATATGATCCTTCCAGCATAGTGGCTTCAGAGTAGCTAAACATCTTACACGTTAGCTCAGGGCTCCTAAGGTAAGTACACCGCAAGTCAGGCAGAAACCCTAACAATTTTTTTTCCTAATAAACATTTGATTTTAGAATTTAGATTAACAGAAAAGTTGGATGAATGGTACAGAGTCCCTGTATACTGTGCACCCAGTTTCCTCTATTGTTAACATCTCAATCTAATACATTTGTCATAACTCATCAACCAATACTGATATATTATTATTATTAATTATCCTCCATACAATATTCAAATTTCATTCATTTTGCCCCAATGTCTTTTGAGGATTGTTAGTGGTATTTTTTAGAATGTCTTCTAACTTTAGTTTATCTTGTTTTTCTCATAGTAAGACTGGGGTTATGTTTGTTTGGGAGGAAGACCACAGGAGTGCAATGCCATTCTCAATACAACATAGCAAGGGAAATCAACTTATTACTGATGATGTTAACCTTGTTCACCTCACTAAGGTATTGTTTCCAGGCTTCACTATTGTAAAGTTATTTTGTTTCTCTACTTTCTATCTGATATTATGTGGAAGAAAGTTACTAAACATAACCCACACCTGAGGGGTAAGGAGTTATGCTCTACTTCCTTGAAGAAGTATCTATCTAAATTATTTGGAATTCTTCTGTATGGAAGATTTTTCTCTTCATTCCCATTCAATTTACAATCATAATATAGACTCACAGGTATTTATTTTATGCTTTGGGTTATAATTTAAAACCTCATTGTTTATGCTTTTGCTCAAATTAGTTAAGCTTTGACCACAAGATGTTCCTTCAGTTGCTTCCTGGGTCCCTTTGAATTACCTGAATTGGTTTGTTTTATAATCAATCTCCTAAATTCTGACACATCGAGTTGCTCCAGGCTCATCTTGTATATTTCCTTCCCCAGCCTTAGAATGAGCCATTTTTCAAAGGAGACTTATTTGCTTTTCTTGGAGAATGGAGTTAGAAACTAAGATCCAAATGCTGAGTGTGCTCATTTCTTTTACCCTTTCTCAGCAGACAGAGAAAAGAAATACATGTATGTATACTAATCCATGTACATATATATATAATTATGCTTTTATATATCCATCAGTATACATATTAAGTTAGATGTGAGTCTATATAGATGTCTCTAATTCAAATCCAGCATCTCACGGGATTCTTGCCATGCCTTTTGCATCTCTGTAACTTGCCACTCCAGGGGAGAAAAACTTGACTCCTCCCCCTACCATCATCTAGTTACTTACTATTCAGTCCCAGGATATATTCATAACGGTTTCAGAATTGTTAACCTGTACTCCCATGACTTCCATGAGAAATAATTTACCAAAAAAGACAGACTAATGGCCAACAAACATATGAAAAATTGCTCAACATCTCTAATCATCAGGGAAATGCAAATCAAGACTACAATGAAATATCACTTAACTCCAGTGAGAATGGCTTTTATCAAAAAATCCCCAAACAATAAATGTTTGCGTGGAGGCAGACAGATAGGAACACAAATACACTGCTGGTGGGATTCAAACTAGTACAACCTCTGTGGAAAGTAATATGGAGATACCTCAAAGAGCTACAAGTAGAACTACCACTTGATCCAGCAATCCCATTACTGAGCATCTACCCAAAAGAAAAAAAGACATTCTATAAAAAAAGATATCTGCACTCGAATATTTACAGCAGCACAATTCATAATTGCAAAGATGTGGAAACAACCCAAGTGCCCATCAATACATGAGTGGATTAATAAAATGTGGTATATGTATACCATGAAGTTTTACTCAGCCACAAAAAACAATGGTGATCCAGCACCTCTTGTATTATCCTGGATAGAGCCAGAGCCCATTCTACTAAGTGAAGTATCTCAAGAATGGAAAAACAAGCACCACATGTACTCACCATCAAATTGGTATTAACTGATCAACACTTATGTGAAGAGATAGTAGTAACATTCACTGGGCATCGGGCAGGTGAGAGGAGGCGGAGGGGATAGGTATATTCACACCTAATGGGTGTGGTGCACACCCTGTCTGGAGGATGGACATGCTTGAAGCTCTGACTCAGGTAGGGCAAAGGGAATATACTTAACCTAAATATTTGTACCCCCATACATGGTGGCAAAAAAAGCAGAATGAAAATAAATATGTATAATATGTATAGTATGCTACAAAAGAAAAAAAACAGAAATGGTACTGTGAATATAATATTTGGAGAAAACAGAGGCAACTGATTTATCTAAAGCACAGAAATCACAAATTATTGTTTATGGAGTGTATGATTAGGAAGAGAAGAGATGGGGTAGGAATTATTACCTTTAAGCATGAGCTACTCTGTACTGTGAGAGTTTAAAATTTTTGCATGTTACTTTGAAAAAAAATTTTAAAGAATAAACTATTGAATGAAACAGATTTGCAAATAGATCCTTCATTTGCTAAATTGATTAAGAATCATTATGTTTTTTGATTGCTATTATTTGAATCTATATAAACATTCCATACTGACTTACTCCAAAGAATTACAATTCTTTTATTCATAGATTCCATGCTAAAATTTAGAAATTACATGTAACTATATTGATAAAATTTCCCTGAACAACCCATTTTTGTCTAATTTTTAAAAAAGGAATATGATTAGTAGACAATGACCTGTCCTATGTAGGTTTTTCTTCTAAGAACTAAATAATTATCCTTTGCATACAACTTTGTAGAAAAAAAGTAGTGTTTATTTCAATTTCATGGTAAACATTTCTATTACATTTGCCCATCTTTAAGATTTATGATAATTTTCCTGTTCTATATTTTCCTCAGATATTCTTAGCAGTGGTTCCCCCATGTTACATGTGACTGTCCCTGAGACCGCTGTAATTGACTGTGACACTATTTGTCCTGGTTGGAGATTAAATTCTAGTCCAACAGCCTGTTTTCTTTAATATACTTATCTTTAAGGACTTCCATTCCTTCTTATTAATGCTTATTTTCTATTTTTTAATATAAGACCATTTTTCTTCATATAAGAAGTAGAATAAAACTATGAGACAAGTGGTTTCATTTTTTCTTTGACATTTATTTATATGATTCACTGTAAGCAATGACTTAACACTTTCTTTGTTGTACATCCAAACATATATAAACCACGAATTCCACAAAACTGTTTTTTTGAGTTAAAGGGTACCAGTTCATTTGAAATCAAAAGAAAATGCCAGAGTGTTTTCTGAAACATTATACTATTTTTATAAAATTATGGGCTATGTGTTACTCTACATTAGAGAGTATTTTATTAAAAACTATTAATAAAATCAGCACATCATCAAATTAACAATTTTATGAGTACCCTTAATTTAGTTAACATTCAGATTATTCTTTCTGTGACCATATGATTATGAGAAATAAAAACAGAATAAAAACACTCATGGGAATTAGAAAACTGGTTCAAATTACCTATTACAGTTTTGTTTTTACAAGTGTTTTCACCATTTGAAGAAATATGTTGCTTATTTTGTACATACTCAAGCCAATATTAATCTCAAATGAAAAAGTACCCTCTCTTACGGGTACCAGTATTTTAAACAAAGTATGGCAAACTGAAGGTTTCCTAATTATTTGACTTGAACTGCCTAGTAATATTTGTAAAAGTAATTGTAATAAAGCTAACATACATGGTATGCTTACCATTTGCCAGGTACCATGCTAAGTGCTTTACATATGTTGTGTTTCCTTTAATCCTCTTAACACTCAATGAGTATATGTTATCCCGTTTTGAATACAGCAGAAAACTGATTTATCTAAAACACAGAAATCACAAATTATAGTTTCTGGAGAGTGTGATTAGGAAGAGAAGAGATGGGGTAGGAATTATTACTTTTAAGCATAAACTCTGTACTGTGAGAGTTTAAAATTTTTGCATATTACTTTGAAAAAAATTTTTAAAGAATAAGCTATTTAATGAAACAGATTTGCAAACAGATCCTCCATTTGCTAAATTGATTAAGACTCATTATGTTTTTTGATTGCTATTATTTGAATCTACATAAACATCCCATACTGAGTTATTCCATTCGCCAGGGACTGAGATATTAAATCTTGTGCCTTGCAGGATAAACGTTTGAACAACAGTCAGGCTTAGCAGTGACTGAATTTAAATCAAAAAATTTAAATTCAGCCCTTTAGTACACACATTTTTCTGTGGATGAAGAGATAAGAGAAGCAGAGAAGAAAGATATGCCCCTGAAATCTGCTTATACCAAAAAAGAGAAGTGAGGGGGCAGAAGGTGGAGGAAACCTCTGAAGCTTTAGATAAAGAAAAGAGATATCCCTTAGAGTTCTGTAAAGCTGAAAGTTTAAATGTAAGTTGAGAAAACATTTCTGTTCTTTTTACTAACATTATCTGATTATCAAGAAAGGAGAGTTATGAGAAATTTGGAAAGAGGAATTTGAAGCCATATTCTTTGAAAGGGTTTATAAATTAGAAACAAGACAGTAACAACAGTGATGGAAACGGTTGGCAGGAAATGGTTAGGCGAAACAAAAGATAGGAACTTGACCATGCACAGACAGTTCTGAATTGCTAAGTATGTAGGCTATGTTAGATACAGGAAGAAATAATGAGGAAACTCCTTCTGGGATGGGAATGCATGGGGTGTATTTAATTGGGAGCTTAAAACCTATCAAAATTGTATACATACATTGTAGAAAAAAAGTTGAAGTCATGAAATCCATTTAACCACATTTTGACATATAGTCATATGTTGTATCCACACCCTCCGACAAAAGTATACACACACACACACACACACACAGACACACACACACACACACACAGACACACACACAGACACACACACACACACACACACACACACACACACACACACGGGCGCACACTTCCAGATCTGCATTTCCTCTCTCTATGTAATAGCACCACTATGTACCCCATTGCCTCACATACAAACCTGGGAGTCATTTCATAGCCTTCATTTCCTTTTTTGCCAACATCTAAGTGATCAGTAAGCCCTTTCAATTCAAACTTCTCAAACTCTCTGTCCCCCGGTCTTGAACAGCTATAATAGCCTCAGTGTGACACATGCCACCCATGGTCTCACCACACCTACAAACCACCAGTGCAGCCTGGTAATATTGCTAAAGCAAACATACCCATTTGTACAAACTAATAATATGATTTCTATATCCACAGCTCTTCAAGAACCATTTCTCACCCACTGGTGCAATCCTTTGCAATGTAAGGCTTTTCGTGATCAGCTGGCATTTTCATCCATTGCAACTCCAGTGCATACATACTACCACCATCCCCGCACCCCAGGTTGTACTTTACAATTCCAGCAAAATTGAGTTAACTTTAGTTGCTTAAGCATACTGTGCTCTCTCTTACCTTCATTTACACTTGCTGTTCCATGTAATATTCCGTCTAACCTCTGCATGGACTTGTCTACCTGGAAACCTCCTGAAAGTTATAATCACCTGTTCCCCCTTAGAACTTTGACCCCATGGCAAGCTTATATGCTTGTCCTTTTGTGCTGTCTCCAAGAGCTCTGGACATGTCTTCACTCTTGCTGTTGTCATACTGGACTATCATTTGTTTTCTTATGGGTCTCCTTTTCTTACTTACACCTTAATCTCCTTGAAAGTAAGATTAAGTCTTTAAATTTTATAATTCCTATGTCTAGCAAAGTGTCTAGGTCACAATGATAGTTTTATAAACACAAATATATAAATACTAGATGAATTAAAGTAATTTATTTTTTAATTAAAATTTCTTTCCTCTAGTGATGGCTTCTAGCCATGGCACTAAGTACTGGATACTTTTGTGTGTGCATACATTAGGGAATATTAGAATGCTTTTTATTTCAAATTTATTTGAAAATACTTGAAGAAAAAAATGATTGAATTTATTTTTACCCATCACCTGAAATAAAACATGCTTTGCAAGGTACATTTTTATCTGTCTCCTGACAATCACATAAAAGACTCTAAAGAAGTACAAACAGAATCTGTACTCAATGTTGATTCTGTGGGGAAATGAAAGTCAGTGCAGCTCTGAAAGGATGATTTCTTCATAGCACAGACGCTTTTCCTAAAGTGAAAGTATTTGGGGCAAAGGAGCATCCATCTCCTCATGCTGCTTACAGCAATGCTGTAGTACGGGAGGAGGTGGTCCAGATACACCACCTTTCCTAACGTTTTTTAAAATGGCTATTAAACAGAGGAAAGTGCCTTTCAATAGTTACAAACAAATCAGTATAAGCTGATCTGTTAAATAAGCTTATCACCAGGTGAATAGTATGAGAATATATATCCTAGTAGTTTTGTTCTATGCAAAGTAATTTTTTTTTTTGCAATAGAAAAAATTGCCACCCAAGAGTTTACAGAAAATGAAACAATCATGAAGAAATTTACTCAATTTAACAACTACTCAAATCAGCAACCGCTGAGTACACACTTACTAAACCCTCCATTTTTTTAAAAGTACAGTACATAACGTATCTATACTCTGGGTGCTTATTCTGCAACATGTGGTATAGATGTTAACATCACAGAAAATATAGAAGTGTGACAGTAAACACGTAAAGTAAAGGAGAAGGGGATGTGAAGGTAGAACAGTTTGATTTCTTTTTACATGTTATGTTACAGTTTCAGTCTGTTTAATGTTTCCTTGTCACCATGACTGTGTTTTGTGCCCGACGCTAACGGCGTTGGGATTCTTGGTGGCCTAAGAGTGAAGATGAGTAGAGTTAGAATGCTGCCCTTTGCAGGCAAGCAGGGACCTCCCTTCTTCTGTCTGGAGAAATCTGACCTTAGGTTTCTTTTTATTTTACTGTAGCTGGTTGAGCTTGAGCTGATTGGGGTGGGGAGTAGAAGAGAGAGGGATGTTATGGTGGAGGGGGTCTATGAAGGAGAGGGGAAAAAGAAACCCCAAAAGGCAGACGATGAGTTGTTCTTCAAAATATATTGTTATTGACATGTTTGAATTTTTCTTCTCCCTAGTCTTCTAAAAGAAAGCATAGCACCTGAAAAGAATATGAGTTTGGAATTTAAAATGTGCGTCCATGTGAGCAGTGCCTTTAAGGATATTTGTATTACTGAGCTATACATCATAACAATCATCTGTGAACAGAATAATAAGTGGGGTTTCCTACAGCAAGTCTTGAAGAGATTTATAGAAATGCAAAGGACTTCTCTTTAAGAAGATGGTACAGTCTAACTTAGCCTATGCATAATTCATAATCTAAGAAATTAAAAGCTTTGAAAGAATTATTTGTCTGAGGGGGTTTAAATCTCAAAACTAAAATCTTCATTAATTAAATTTGCATTTTGTTAGTAAGATGCTATAGAAATAATCAATTTGCAATCCTTCTGCACATAACATTCATTGATTTAGAAATGCCTCTATAATTATTTACAGATGTTTCTAATACAAAACAACTATGACATAATAAATGTAAACATGGTTGTTTTGGATCTAAATGTTGGATGTCAGAAAGATAATTATTTATGAATCATTTCTCCTAAGGCAAAATGAAGTTGTGATTTTTTAAATCAAATGTTATCAAGTGGAAAAGCTAGATTTCACTTTATTCATGGATTTCTTGCCTTATTATACCTTAACTAAATGTAGTATGAATTAATTTACCATTTTTTCCACTAAATCTAGGTGGCACTGCCAATTGATGTACTAAGTGAGAAACAGGTATTATTAACAATACACTTGAAAAAAATACACTTGAAAAATAAGGTACTATGGATATATCAAAGCATTCACTGGAGAAGCACCAAAGCTAGCACTGCAGGGAACGACTGACCACCCTAACTTTTGTGGAATTAGATTTGTGACCCCAGCACCAGGACACTAAAGTCATCTCTCAACTGCGCACTCTGAGGAGAGAACTGGAATGCATGTGGAGACTTTTTATTTTTAAGAAAAGTCTAATAGTGGATCCTAGAATCCACAATTCCTCTGTGCTTTTCCATTTCCATCCAACTCTGAAAAGGCATCCATTTTATAATAGCATATCCTTAAACATACACCTATGCAGTGAAAACTTACAGGAGCTTCCCCATTGTCTTCCTCCAAGCAGACAGCTATATATCAGAAATCCTATGGAATGTATGAAATGTCTCTGCAGAAATGTGTCCACACAAACTTGACAGACAGGAAGAGGCTAATGTGAAACCTACAACTTCATTCTGTTGTCAGAATTAGCTGATTATTCACTAAGCATTCATCCTTTCCTGCTGGGCACACAGTGCAACTGTATTCCCCAGACTCCCTTGCTATTACAGTAAGCGTGATCATGTGACTGAGTTTTGGCCAATTAATATGGGCAGATGTGGTTTATGCCCTTCAAAACCTTCCTATTGTTTATTCTCCGTTTTCTCACAGCTGCCAGCTTGATGTTTTGGAGTCACACGTTAACTTCTATTAAAAAAAAAATACTGTACGGTACATAGAGTTTAATCTACCTGACAGTTAAGGAATATGAGGATACCAGAATTCATTATACTCAAGCGTCCTGCACAACTAAACCAGAAATTTCCAGTTTTGTATCCAGTGAATTCCACTGCCCTATAATTATCCCCATTTTAAAACTAGGGAAAACTAACAAGGTCACAGATGCTACTTTGCTGATGATCAGTGTTAATGGCTGCTTTGACTTATGAGGATGTTCAAGGCCACATGCTTTTCTTCTTGTGTATTGCCTTTGAGATTTGATGCTATTCATTCATTCAAAAAGTATTTTTTGAATACCCATTAAATACTGAGTCCTGTTGTAGGTCCTTGAGATACACAGTGAAAAACTATAGCCAAAGAATTCTGCCTCACAGAGTAAACTTCTAAACTATAAATACCTGGTTGTGGAAAGAAGAATTTGTTAATTACAACACAATTCATTAAGCAACCATTTTAAGCTACTGGCAATCTTGCTTTCTAGCAGCACATTTGGGGATGGCCTATGATTTTTGAGGTAAACACTAGTAGCTGTGATAATATAAGACGCCAAGCCCTATCCTCAAAGACCATGAGTCTCTATGGACCTATAGGTTATAGGTACGAACAATTTGTATCAGAATCTTTATGCACCACCCTAAATCTCTTTAGCATGCCCTCTTTCTGGGGCCTTTATCCACCTTTGATTGGCAATGTCCATGAGATTGGCCAACGTTGAATGGGTGCAGACCAAGGTCTTATGGACAGAACTTGACAGCGCTTGGCATTCTGTCCTCACTGCTCTCCTCTCACCTCCTATCCCTGGGCTTTCCTGTCAGTGCTAAGGTCTAAGCTGCAAAGAAAATGGCTGAGACATAATTGAGAAGAGAGGGGAGTTAACATGTCATAGAAGAAACTTTTGACCAACAGAAGATAGGAGCCAGCAGATAATTATTTCTCCCTTTTAACTCTAAACAAAGTATCCTGAGATGTAGTCATTCATATGGACTCTGTGAGGATGATTTCTCAAGAACAACCAGTTAGTTGTATTTGATACCAACAAGTACTCATGTCAGGAATTCACCTTCAAATTTAATTGCCTCCCCTCACCCCATGACTTCCTTCCTTTGCTCCTTATTTCTGATTCTTTATGATTATATTCTCTAATTAATTACTAGCGTGTAAAATTATGCCTCAGTCTTTTTTTTTCCCTAGGAACACCTAATTGTAACACATGACAAAATGTGTGAGAGTTGTGAGTGATGTGATAGAGGATATAGAAAAAGAAGAGATTTGTTTCTAGGTTTGGTTCCTGGTATGTCATACAAGTGATAAAGAGGAGGAGGGTTTTTAGGTTTTATTTTGAAAGGTTATATTCACCCTGACAGAGGTGAATGGATACAATTGGCATTCCAGGCTGAGTAATGGTGTGAATTGTGATAGCAGTTAATGCAGGAGATATTCTTTAGAAGAAAGTAGGAGGCAACAGTAACAAATCAGATAATTAAAGATGGTGGATACTATAGAGGATAGAGTTGATGCACACTCTTTTCAGGTTACCATGCTTGATGGCATGTCAACAGAAAGTCAGAGCCCCATGGAAGGGGCAAAGAATGAGACAGAACCATGGTTGAGAAATATGCTTCCCAAATTTTATCCTGCATACAAATTTCCTAGAAAGAATTCTGGACCCTGTCCTATACCATTCTGACCCCATAGGTGTGGGGAGGGGCCTCAGGTCTTCCTTTCTGCTAAATTTCCTGATGCTACTAATGTCTGTTTATTGGCCACATTTTGAGTAACACTGGTTTATAAAAGGTCTGACCTTTCTACATACCAGTCCTAAATAGAGGCAGCTCAAACCTCTGGATTTGTAAATTTGGAATATAGCTTCTTTAGCCACCCTTTAAGTGTTTTCTGGGTACATGTGCATTTTAGGTGGGTCTAGAAATTTATCTGAAGCAATTTATACAGTATCTAATTTTTGCACAGCTCTGTGGCTGATGCAGACAGAAAAACATTGCCAGCTAAGCCGGAGATTAACTTTTCCAATTAACTCAACACTATAACCCACTTTCTACAGAGAAGATCAGCTTTCTGCTAATATAGGACAAAGAAAAAGAAAGTTTTGATGAACCAGAAGGACCCAGAGGCACATGGAAAAGGATTTAGAGAAGGGAGCTCTCAAACATGGTCTTATCTTCTTCTTGTACTTTCCCTGAATCTCTGCCACTAGGTATTATTTAGGCAAGGGAGTGATCAGTCTTTGAGTAGATTTCAAATGCAAAGAAAAGGCAGAATACAGGATATATAATTTTGAATTCATCCACTAATTTCACAGACTCCCAGGCCCAGTTCTGAGTGCTGCACTTCAAGAGGGAACAGATGGCATAAAGCAAGCATGTGGTATAAGGTACTATGGAGGTAACTAGGATGCTTAGCTTGAAGAGGAGATTCACTGTGCTAATGGGTGTTGGGTATGACAAATATCATTTGCTAAAAGGCTGCCATATATGGTACTAGAAGTAAAACAAAACAAAGCAAAACAACAAAACAAAACAAAAATAATGAATGAAAGAATGAAAAAAATAGATCCATCATTATAAAATCTGTCCACAAGGAATGTGCTGCTTGGTAAGGGAGAAAGTTCTTCATTACTGGAGCTGTTCAAGGTAAGTCAAGTTAGTAGACTGTTAGTTAGAAATATATTTTATAACGGTTTATAAAATCTTTTGCCACTAATTGTAAGGTGACAGGGAAAAAGGACTTTCCTTCTTCCTAATTGTGTATTTGCAGGAATTTCAGAAGACCTGAATTCATAGGTGAGAATTCATCTTGTTCATAGCACTAGAGACCCTACAGGTGAGTGATCTAAAAGTTAATAAGGGAACAAAAAAACTATCCTCTGGACAGGGCACTGGGTCTATGTTAAACACAGCAGGGCCCTGGTGAACACTTAAAGACTTCAGTAGGAAGTGATTACCTTGCTGCTCTCTAGGTATGCTTGAAATTACCCAGTCTTTTCCATGATGTGTCCTGGAGTGTAAAGGGAAATTAATTGATGGTCTAATAAGTGAGAGCAGAAAAGAAAGCCTGTTTTCTGCTGTGCTAAGTTTAAATTAAATAGAGTTTCATTATCTTGTAGTGCCTATTGACTTATATTCGACCAGAATGTGAACTTTTTAGAGAGGCTATAATTGGTAACCTATTAGAATAAAATCATTTATCTTTTTGCTGTTGAGAATTCTTCACCAGGTATTCTTAGTAGTGTAAATTTAGAAATGATTAATTTACTAGGGAATTCTGGCAACTGGTAAAGAAAGGTCAAAACTCACTACCCAGTCTTATTTACTATAGAGTTTTTTTTTTGTTGTTCTTTTTTTAAATATCTCTTCCCAACTTTTTATGAGATTATTTGAGAGTCTGTACCATAGAAACAAAGACATAGTGTGTAGTAAATTGTGGGACTCATTTCCCTTTGGTTACAAAATGTTGTATTCCTCCATTTCAATAACTATTATTTAACTTTTTTTAATGAACAGCCAGAATTAGTCTCTAAAGAAACTCATAAACAATATGAATGACAAAAACAAGGAAACTAGAGAAAACGTTAGCCTCTAATATCTGCAGCTACAGCCAATGATAAGCACAGCTAACTCCTAGCCAGATAAACCTAACAATCACCCGTAAGCCTATTTAACTCAGTTCATTTTAACCAATTCATCATGTACAGCTTTCAACAAAAAATTATAAGGCACAGTGAAACACACAAAAACACGGTTTAAAGAGATAAAGCAATCATCAGAACCAGATTCAGATATAGCAGAAATTTTGGAATTATCAGACCAGAAATTTAAAATAACTATGAAGAACATCCTAAGGACTCTAGTGGAAAAAGTGGACAACATGTAAGAACAGAAAAGTAATGTAAACAGAGAGATAAAAACTCTAAGAAAGAATCAAAAGGAAATGCTAAACATCAGAAACCAAAAGGAACAAAAGGAAAACAAAACAAAAGAAATCAAAAACATTAAACAGGTACAAAAAACTTGAGGGCCTGAACTCCATAGATAGAATGGATACAGCTGATGACAAAGCCAGTGAACTTGAAGATATGTCACTATAAATGTCTCAAACTGGAAAACACAGATAAAATGAAAAAAAAAAATGGAGTAAAATGTCCTCCAAGAACTATGGGACAATTACTAAAGGGAATATCAAACAAAGAGAGAAAGGAACAGAAGAAATATTTGAAGTAATAACCTGAGAGTTTTCTAAAATTAACAACAGATATTAAACCACAGATATAGGAAGCTCAGAGAATACCAAGCAAAATAAGTAGTCAAATAATCTATACCTGGCCATGTCTTCAGAAAATCAAACCAACTGATAATCTTGAAAGAAGCCAGAAAAAAGAAAGTCTTATTTCTAGAGGAACTTGTCTTCAGAAACTATGCAATCAAGAAAACAGTAAAGAGAAATATCAAAAATGTTGAAAGAAAAATAAGCCCACCAACCCAGTAACTAGTGGCATTATTCTTTAAAAGTAAAGGAAAAATAAAGACTTTCTCAAACAAAAATTGAGGAAATTTGTTACCAGTAGACCTGCCCTGTGAAAAAACATTCTTCAGAGAGGCAGAAAATGATATAGGTCAGAAAATCGAATCAACATAAAGAAAGGAAGAATGTCAGAGAAAAAATAAATGAAGGTAAAATAAAACCATTTTTTTCTTACTCTTGCATTAGATGATTATAGCTTTTGAATAAGTGAAATGAATGACAGCAGTATTATAAGGGACAGAAAGACAGAATTGGGAATACTTTGTTTTAAGTACCTGCATTACACATAAAGCCAACACTGCCCATAGATTGTTACTTGAAGGTACACTTAGATTAGTTGTAAGTGGATATTGTAAACTCGAGGGCAACCACTAGATACATTTTTAAAAAGTATAATTTGTATGCTAATGGAAGAGACAAAATGAAATCATAGAAAATGCTCAATTAAAACCAGGAAAGGCAGAAAAAGAATGGAAGACCAGAAATAACTACAAAGAACAAGGACAACAAATAGAAAACAGCTGTAAATATGGCAGATATTAATCCAACTATCTCATTAACCACTTTAAGTGTAAGTGATCTAAATATTCACTTTAAAAGACAGATACACTCATGTTGTATTCTTACCACATAAAATAAAAATATAAATTAAAAAAATCCCAACTGTATGTTGTCTACAAGAAAACCACTTTAAATATTAAGACACAGATGGATTAAAAGTAAACACATGGAGGAAAAAATGCCATCCTAATGCTAAAAGCCAGTTTGAAGAAAACATATATTTATTTTTATACTAAAAGTAGACTTGAAGAGTCAATTTTTACATTTTTGAATAACACAAAAGACTAATGCGATAGAATACATTAAAATCAGGTACAGTAGTGCCCCCATATTGCTGGGGTTATGGCCCAAGGCCCTCAGTGAAACCTTGGGGAGCACCATACCCGATGGCGGTCAGTAGGAACTCACTTCTGTTCAGGTCTTTCACCCACACATCTAATGCCTTTTCCATCTTAACCAAATACTTACCATGCACTGTGGCCATAACTTTTGCATTGTGAGGTACAACAGCAAAACTAGAACAAAGTTTTTCCTTCTTCACAATTTCATGGAGAAAAGGTTCATTCTTACAGTGATCTTAACATTTTCAGCAGACGATTTTGTTTCCTTTCCTTATTAAGACTAGAACTTTCACCTTTTCACTTAAAGGAAGCACTTTATGGCTACACTTTATCATATCTGAATGGCCAATATCACTCCTCTTGTGCTTTGTGGCCATTATTAAGTAAAATAAAGGGATTTAAACACAAGCACTGCAATATCTCAGCAGTGGATCTGATCACCATTGCTGCTACTAAGTGACTGAAGGGTGGGTGATACCTACAGCTTGGATAAGCTGGACAAAGTGATGATTCATGTCTGGGGCCATGTGGAGAGGGATGGTGTGAGATTCTATCATATTACTGAGAATGGCATGCAATTTAAATCTTATGAACTGTTTACTTCTGGTATTTTCCATTTAATATTTTCAGACAGGGGTTGACCACTAATAACTGAAACCTTGGAAAGCCAACCTGAAGATAAAGAAGGATTATTATAATTCATTTCTTGATGGTGCTAGGCCTCCATCTCCCAGAGATCATCATGTCCAGGGCTCTGACTTCCTTTTCTCCATTGGTTTTTATAATGCTCTGAGCAAACTTCTGCCTACATGGCCTACATGTAAAGTTGCCCCTGAGTTGATCATAATGTAATAAGCTACGAGCTAATTGCTGAAAGTGACATGAGATTGATTTTTAAGATCTTTCAAATGGCTGGATCTAATCCAAAGATAAAATTTTAAGTTGCTTGTTGATTTTGTAAATCTCTTGCTCTTGGAAAAGTCATGTCGATTCAGAGACAGCTTGTCAGGGTGTGGTATTAAAGATTCAAATATTTTCAGGGATGATTTCATTAGTCGATTCCTAAGATTCCCTGAGTCCAACAAACAAAACACAAATAGAATGTGTGGAGTTATATCTTCTCTGAAGATTCTTGCCTTTAAAGTTTTGGGTCTCTGTGTCCATTATGTTTTTATTTTTTCCAAAACCGTATCATCAGGTTTTAGAAATAGAGGGCAGAAATATTATTGCAGCCAGAGTGACAGTTTTGAAATACAAATTTTTGCAGGTCACCACACTCAGTTTAAATTTTTCAAAGACTTCCCATTGCCTTCTGTGATCAAAGAAAACAACCTTAACAAGGACTTAGAGGTCTACTTAATAACTCTGCTATAGGGCCCAGCTATGTCTCCAATTTCTGATTTCATAAAGCTTCCTAGTATCTATGTTCCATCCATTCCATAATGTTTTCATTTTTGGATATATTATGTAATTTTTCCCAACACAGGCCAATTGCCTATGTAATTCCCTTTGCTTAGAACATATTTTCCTGCCATCTTCCTCTAGGTTATTGCTACTCATTCTTCATATCTGAGCTCAATTATCACTTTCTCAAAGTTTTTCCTGCTCTCCTTGGAGATGTCAAATTCTTTTATTGTATACTGCTATAATGGTTGTACTTCCTCTTGATAGCACTTATCAAAATTGCACTGTCGTGTAATAGTTGTGTGATCACTTAATTAATGTCTTTCTCTCCTATTTGAACTATAAACTCCACAAAAGCAAGGGAAGAATCTGTTTCTTTTCATGATTTATTCCCCTAGCATGGAACTAGAAATATAGCTGACATTGTTAAATAATTTTTGAAAGAATGGATGAAAGAGTGGTTAATTATTTCTAAGAATAGAATCCCACTTAGAGTCTTTTTAAAATTTGTGGTTTCCTTTGTTACAAAAAAACTAGATGAATGTCATTTAGTTCTGTATTTAATCAGAGGCAACATTTCAACAAGGTCCTAATTCTTCTCTCTCTATCCTGGGGCGGTTGCATGAAATTTTAATGGGATAGATCTTCTTTACATGAGTCTAAGGCTCTGATCTCTATTATGTTGAAATTTCTCTGAGACAAAGGAAAGTTTGGCTTTATTGGGAGATTGCATTTTAACTGGGAACAACCCAACTTGGATAGCTGAAAGACGGCTGACTGTTGCTTTTAAACTGTTAGCTTGCAACGTACATATCAATGTTCAGAATAACCCTATTTCATCATTTATTTGTTTTTATTTGTTTTCTTATATCTCAAATTAAAGACGACTTGGGCATTTCTTGAACTCTGAAAGGTTCTTCTTTCTTGTTGTTTTTTCTTTTTTTTAGACAGAGTCTTACTCTGTTGCCCAGGCTAGAGTGCCGTGGCGTCAGCATAGCTCACAGCAACCTCAAAATCCTGGGCTCAAGCCATCCTCGTGCCTCAGCCTCCCGAGTAGCTGAGACTACAGGCATGTGCCACCATGCCCGGCTAATTTTCTCTGTATATTTTTAGTTGGCCAATTAATTTCTTTCTATTTTTAGTAGTGACGGGGTCTCGCTCTTGCTCAGGCTGGTCTCAAACTCCTGAACTCAAACGATCCACCCGCCTCAGCCTCCCAGAGAACTAGGATTACAGGCGTGAGCCACCACGCCAGGCCAGAAAGTTTTTTCTTGGAAGCAAGGCTGCAAAGGGTGTCAAAAAGGCATTGGAGCACCTGCTTGGCCATGAAACCCTTGGGTAGGTGAAGAAAGATGCCTGCCTCTAAGGTATATTTTGCCCTGTTCACAATTTTTAGGAGCCTTGAATCGCTCATGCTGCTTTAAGGAAGGTACTCCTTTATCCCTCAAAGCTGAGTATCTTCAAGAATGAGACAAGGATGAGAAAGGTTTAGTAAATTCTGGGTACTGAAGAAACAAAGCTACTGAACTAAATAAGGTCTTGCTATTCAGTGGCCTCCAGTTCTTGTCCAGAATAAAAATCATACCAGCAGGGAAAACCACACCAGCCCTCATTTTTATCTAACAGTAGAGTAAGGGATAGGGTACTTTTAAAATTTCTGTGGACAAAGAAAATAGTGATATTGTGACATAGTAAGAAATACATATTTGGTCTTTGTCCCCAGTTCCTGGCACAAAGTTGCTAAATTACAATTTAGCAGCTTACAATTTTTCGAGTGATAGGGGTGATGGGAGCATCTTTTGTTATAATATTTCGTCTTTGCCTCCAGTTCCTGACACAGAGCTCCTAAATCTTTTGGAATTTTCAGAGTGATAGAAGAATCTTTTGTTCTAATAAGGAGACTTTTGTGAGGCTCATAGACAGCTTCAGGATGGGAGCTAGTCACCAGAAAAAAATATATATATATAGACCTTGATTATACTTAGAAGCTTGATTAGAAGCTTAGAATTTTCAGCACCACTTAGAACTTTCAGCCCCTGTCCCCCAACTTCTGGGAAGGGCAGAGAGTTTGGAAATTGAGTTAATAATTGATCATGACTTCATGATGAAACACCCCCAAACTCCCTAAAGTACAGTGTTCAGGGAGCTTTAGGTTTGGAGAACACATCCATGTCCTTGGAGAGTAGTGCATCCCAAATCCATGAGGACACCTTGTGCTTGGGACCCTTCTGGACCTTATCCTATGGACATTTTCATCTGGTCATTTATTTGTATTCTTTATAATATCTTTTTTTATAAACTGGTAATAATAAATAAAGTGTTTCCCTGAGTTCTGTAAGCCATCATAGCAAATTATCAAATCTAAGGAGGGGGTCTTGAGAACCCCTGATTTATAGTTGGTTAGTCAAAAGTACAGGAAGCCCAGGAATTGCAGTTGGCATCTGAAGTGGGGGAAGTCTTATGGGACTGTGCTCTTAACCTGTGGGGTCTGCACTAACTCTGGGTAATTAGTGTCAGAATTGAATTGAATTATAGGATACCCAGTTGGTGTCTGGAAAGTTGGAGGATTGGTTTGAGCGGGATTGAAACTCCACACATTTGGTGTAAGAAGTGTAGTGAATAAAAATGGTCATAGTTTATGTTATGTTCATCTCAGAAAACTCGCATGAAGAAATGGGAGCTTAAGCAATAATAAAGAATAATAACACAAATTTCATCATCTACTCAAAGACCAGAGATGGTATAGGAAAAAGGTGTTCACCTTTTCTCCTCCACATGCATTTTTGTAAATTCGATAGAAAAATTTTAAAATTAATAATAGCATAAAATCACACATAATTATAATAATTGCATACTTTATAATTAGTGGTGAAAATATATCAAAATTTTGGGGAAAATTGATGTAATTAGAGTGTTTAATCTACAAAATAGATATTTAAAACAAGCTTTCCCAGAACAAGCCTTAGAATTATGATTTTGATAAGTCATTTTATTAGGATAGAGAAACAAATAATACCAAGTTTAATTAAGGTTTCTGTTGACATTCACTCTAGGACTCCAATAAGTACACCTTTGAGATTTATTTGAATTTACATGGAATGAATATATGTGAATTAATTAAAATAAAACTTATCTTTTACAACAGCAGTCAATAAGAAAGATAGATATTTATAGACTCTAGGGCAGAAGTGACAGAAAAGATAGCCCCAGTATTTTGGGTAGGTTTCTGTATGTTTTAGATTTAGATATTTCAAATATTGTTTTTCATCAGCAAATCAATCCTTAATCTAGTTTTAATTTACTTATTTTATTGGTATACAGCTTTCTTATGTTATGACTGAATTGCTAAAAAAGAAAAGAGACGCACTAAATCTTTTTAATGGATTTTTTATTATGGGTTTATAGGTGATTAAATACTATATAATAAAGAAAATAGAAACTAATACAGTGGTTGCAGCATACCTAGAAGTCTACCTTTTTAAAATTGTCTAGTGTTTACATATTCATATAAAGGATATTAATTAAGAGTTAATGAGCACTCTTCACTCAAACAAAATCTGTCAGAGGTCTCTAAAAATTTTGTAATTATATAAGTTTTTACTTTTCTAAGTTGATTCAGATTTATTAATTTGTTGACATTTTCTCAATCTATCCTTAATGTGACAATTCTGTCCCTTATTATCTTCTATTATTTATACTATACATTGTATAAAACCTTTAAAATAAATGTTTAATAAGCCTATAAAAATTGTATCCATGTTAAGAAGTGGGTCAGAGCGGCATAATGGGTAGACTGCGATGGACACTGTGATGTGATGCCCAGGTTCTTCCTTAATGAATATTTGTCCCAACTGCTGACAGTGCTGTTCGTGAATAGCTTTCAGATGTGTCAGCCACTTCAGGAATTGACTCAACCGGAAAGAGCACCATCCACCATTCCTTTCTGGGGCTGTCCACATTAGCCTGATCAATGTGAGTGTACAAAATCCTGGCTATCTTGATTCAGTTTATAATAATCTAGCTCCAAAGCTTCCTACAAGGTCTGCCAAGCCTATGTGGGCCTGTATCCCAGCTTAATTTCCCCCCCTTCCCAATCTTTGTGTCTTCCCTTGCCTTCCCACGGGTACCATGTTTCTCCGAAAATAAGACCTACCCATAAAACAAGCCCTAGCAGGATTTCTAAGCATTTGCGCTATATAAGCCCTACCTGGAAAATAAGACCTAGTATAGTGATGGGCATGGCTACTCAGCGTATCTGCACAACCCATGCATTTCATCACGGAGCGGTGAAGAAGACGAGCAGCCCTTCTCATCTGCCCCATGAGAGCTCTATTGCTGTCATGAGAGATTGGGGCCAATGGTTCTAAAGGAAATAGAGTCGCAAGAAATTCAGGATGGAATTCGGGGTTTGGAGAGTTATGATGATGTTCCAGAAGAAGACGACTTGACAATATTTGAATAAATGTAGATTATTGTAACACATTTAAAAAGAATAACACATCCCCTGAATATAAGCCCTAGGGTGTCTTCTTGAGGAAAAATAAATATAAGACCTTGTCTTATTTTTGGGGAAACATGATATTAAATTAGTCCTACATGCAAAATTCTGTCTCTGAGTCAACATCTTACATCCTAATAATAAACATCTTATGTGCTAAATATCTGACATCCTAAATTCTGTCTCTGAGTTAGCTTGTTCTAAAAGTTATATTTAAAAAATGGCAGTTAATATTGTTTTGTAGTTATATAGTCAATATTTATGTCTACCCATATGCTTTACCTTTATACTTGCTATTTGTTCTTTCTGTGACTCCACATTTGCTCTGACATTATTATTATTAGCATGAAGAACACCTTTAAGAATATCTTTTAGTGAAAGAGTGCCAGAGATCAATTTTTTCAGAAATTATTATTTTTTGTTTGAAAAATGCCTTTACTGCAGCTTCATTTTGGGTGAATGTTTTCATGGGATATAGAGTTCTTACTTAGTGATTTTATGCTTTCAGCAATCCATGGTCTTCTGACTGACATCTTTTCATTGAGAAGCCAGATGTCAAACTAGTTGTCAATCCTTTGAATATAATATGCATTTTGCCTTAATTTTTAAAGCAGTTTTACTATAAAAATAAGACTAGTTGCTGTTTTCTGGGGTTATGAAGGGTTTCTTGAATCTACAGCTTAATTCCTCCACTATCTTTAGAAATTATCTGCCATTATCTCTTTAAATACTACTTCTTCCCAATTCTATTATATCTTTCTCCTTTGCTTTTAGGAGAACATACATACATACATACATAAATTGTAAATATATCTATGACTTTCTATTTCTTTTATTTTTTATTCTTTCTTTGCTGATCTCTCTCTCTCTCTGCTTCATTCTATATATTTTCTTTTGAGTATTCCCATTCACTTATTTCTCTCTCCACTATGTCTAATCAGCTATCACACTCATCCATTTAGCTCATAAATATTGCTTTTATAATTTTTCTCAGTTTTAGAATACTGTTGGGTTTTTAAAAAATATATTTTCCATATTCCTTTTAGAATTCCTTGTTTTGTCTTTTTTATTTTTTTAACCTATCTAGCATGGTTATTTTAACATTAATTTCATTATTTACTTACCCCATGAGTCTGTTTCTATTTTCTTTTTTCTTTATAAATTTATTGTCAGGCCGGGCACGGTGGCTCACGCCTGTAATCCTAGCTCTTGGGAGGCCGAGGCGGGCGGATTGCTCAAGGTCAGGAGTTCAAAACCAGCCTGAGCAAGAGCGAGACCCCGTCTCTACTATAAATAGAAAGAAATTAATTGACCAACTGATATATATATATAAATAATTAGCCGGGCATGGTGGCTCATGCATGTAGTCCCAGCTACTCGGGAGGCTGAGGCAGAAGGATCGCTCGAGCCCAGGAGTTTGAGGTTGCCGTGAGCTAGGCTGACGCCACGCCACTCACTCTAGCCTGAACAACAAAGTGAGACTCTGTCTCAAAAAAAAAAAAAAAAAAAAAAATTTATTGTCATATTATCTTGTCTTCTTTTGTGTCAGATAATTTCTGATTAATTGCCAAAAATTGTATATAAAAATTTGAGGATCGTACTTCAGGTTCATCATAATGACTTTTTTAAAAAATAGGACAAATATTTGCTTTGTGCAAGATAGGTGGAGTTATTGTCAGTCTTTAATTCAATTCCAGAGCCTGAGTTGATTCCCTCTATTTTGTTCCCCTTGAGTGCCTATTTGCTTTTGTTTATCTTAATTCTAGAGTTTATTACTTTAGTATCCAGACCCTAAACCTGGAAAATTTATTCAGATCCTTACTTCTTCATAATTCTGGAACCCTATTTCTGTTGTCTTAATCCCAGAAGATTGTAAAAACTCTGACCTAATCCAGAATATGCAGATACTCCTACAGAAAAAGAATCATCCAATCCTGCACTTAACCTTCTGGGTTTTCTTCTTATAGATCATGTTTCCTAAATTTTCATTGCCTTGTTAGCTCTTTGCCCCTAGTGTCAAGCAGATTTTTAAAAAAATATTTTATTCAGCTTTTCTAGTTGCTTTCAGTAATATATTTGGTCTGAATTACCCAAACTGCCATTATAAGACACAAAAGTCTGGTAATAACTTTTTATTTTTTTAAGAGATAGGGTCTCACTATGTTCCCCTGGCTGGTTTTGAACTCCTGAACTCCTGAGCTCAAAGGGATCCTCACGCCTCAGCTTCCCTACTGGCGGGACTGTAGGCATGCATCACTGCACCAGGTGCCATAGTAATAACCATTTCTTGAGTAATCTTTCAAATATTTTCCAAAATGTGCTGTACTTAAAACTCTACCAAGTTCATTTGCTTGTACATTAATTTCCAATTATTTTTTATCCATAGAACCCTCTTTACTCTTAAGTTGCTAAGGCACTACTATTGACACAGGAGAATATAGATCACTTCCTGTCACATCAGGTGCTATAATTTAATTAGAAAGAAAACATTCCTAACTCAAACCTTTCCCTCATTTTATAAGTAATGGTGAAGACTTGAAAGGACTTAAAAGACATTTCTGATCCAATGTAAATCATAACAAAAACACAAACTAATTAGTCATATGATTTATACCCACTCTCAAACCTAGGTAAGAATGAGACATTAATTTAGATGCTATTCATGAATTATACACAGTCTATTTACATAGCCAACTGTCTTAGGTTGTGGTTCCCCAAATTACATCCCATAGATGAAGTATAATATGTAAGTAAAATCGAAAAACGTTTTGAGAAAAAAAAATCAGTTAAGTAACTGGGGAACTAGGAGACGGAATAAAAATGTAAAATCCAACAAAATCTCATAGAAAGTAGGAAGGTGTTCTATCTTGGTCTTCCAGAGAATTCAGAAGAGAGTGGAGGTCACATGTGAATTATTCCTATCAAAGTGGAACTTACAAGACCCAAAAGGGACACAGGGTAGTAGCTTGTAGGAAAGTGAACACAATGGGTGTCAGAAGGAGATAAAGGAAGGGAGGTCAGAATATACTCCAAATATATACTTCATATTTTTACTATGTTACTAAAAGCCTTGATAATGACTCTGAAGTGCCATTGAAAACAAGTTTGTAACTGCCTGTATTAATGTATCAGATGTATGCTACAGACCACTGGTTCTCAAAGTTTAACTTTGAAACTTATCTGTTGCCTTACTCTTCTGAGTATTTTCCCCCGGATATTTTTTAAAACCCTCTCTAATTTGTTGACCTTCCAATAAACTACATTTCTTTTCCAGATTATTTTCTTAACAAGTGTAGAAAACTAAAAACTGTATTGTCTTCTCAACAGCCAAATTAACTAGTACTATGATAGCAATGATAGCATATGGTTCCTAAATTTATGTGATTTTTAGATAAAACCAGAATGGGGTTGCAGGAACACTTGCACAGGTATCTGTAAATAAATTCAAAGGCCATTGGAGTAATGTTTAACTTTTCCCCATTCAATAGAAACAATTAAGTGTATGAGTTTCTGATTAACACATAAATTTAATCAATTAAAATTAATTGACAGAAACCTACCAAATTTGTGTAATTTTGCCAGAAGTTGTAGGTTATGTAGAGAACTTTATGTTTCTGTTGATGCATGTTTAGTTGCATGAGTGTTGGGAAGCAATAAATATTACATATCTCTACCCTTCAGATTCCAAACAGAATTTTAAAACTCGATCCAATAATCAGATTTATTAGCTTTATTCTTGATAAGACTGGGCTGGAGAATCTGGTTTAGATGTGGAACAACAATCTGCCTTCTGATGCCCCCATACCCTACACACCCTACCCCCTAATGCCCCCACTTCCCACATCTAGGCTCAGGGATAACCCATTTGAAGGACTGAGGGAGAATTTGTGTCTGCAGAACACACACACTCAGAGAATCCCTGCCTCACACACAGCACACCCTGGTAGCTGGGTAGAGTGAGATGGCCTACAGACGTGTCTTTCAAAGGCACACAGAGAACTACACTGCTATCAAGAAAAAAGAGAGTTCTCAGGGTAGAGCAGAGCAGGCTCATTTCCTTCTCCCAATCCCATGAGTAAGGTAAGCTACCTGGGCGGGGTCACATTGGGGCAGTTAAGGAAAACCCTGAATGTTCACTTTGCATTTCTAAATGATTCTCTTTCCGGCTTCATGGGCCACGATAGGAATATTAGAGAGAGTTGAGAATAATATTCCCTTCACTAAGTGCAGTCACTGCAACCAGCTTCCCCCTAAGAACTTGCACTCTCCTGAAAGACAGCGTTCTTGCAAAGTTTCCAGAAAGAGCATTTCTGAGAACAGGCCTGAGAGGAATTTCCTTGAGTTCAGAGGTCCTGTCTTACATAGCTGTGTGTCGCTCATAGTGCTTTGGGTAAAGTGGAGAATAAATAAGCAATTGTAAATTTTGTTTTGTTTTGCTTTATTCAATCTCAGTTAGAGTCACAAGAGTTAAATTTAAATCGCTATAGATTTAATTACAGTAGAAAAGAAGGGGATCAGAAAAGCACCCCAGTTTCCAACCTCAAATGTAAACACCAATACAGAAAGGTACCGTGAGAAGCCTACTGGTGGCACTATGGAATTAGACAATGCCAGAGCATACTAGCAATAAGTGGATATACCCCTGAAAACTCAAGTTGGAAATTTACTTTGGCGGGATAATATGTAGGTAAAATTTGAAATCAAAGCTCTACTTGAGCTATTTGTAACCAAAACACCTGCGCAATTAATTTTAAAGTACCATGTATTATTTTGTGGCCAAAATTAAATGTCTCACACACATGCATGTGCATGCATACTTACACAATCTTGGAGCACATGCAAATGTATACATTCCTGCACTTTGTGACTATTTATCAACCTCACACAGGTCACCTTAGCTTAAAGAAAAAACAGGGACAATTTTAAGAACACATTTATAAAATATATAAATAGAAAGAGATGTAATGCTGTGATTTTATGTAATTGTGTTTTATTGCAAATACTACTGCTAACCAGGCGTCCTCAAACTACGGCCCGAGGGCCACACGTGGGCCACCTAGCACATTTATCCGGCCCTCCGGGGGTGTTTTTGCTGTGCTGCCTGTCCTGCTTAGCAGCAGACTCCTCTGGGGCCCACAATGCACATTCTTCAACAGTCTGAGGGACAGTGAACTGGCCCCCTGTTTAAAAAGTTTGAGGACCCTTGGCTAAGACAAAATACCTATCCATGTACACATAAATGAAGTTCACTCTGTTTTAGGAAATATACAAACATGAAACAAACTGAAATACTTGTTTTTTCCTACTATGAGTAATCAAATGGTTAGTTTTCATCTAATTTTTCTGCACTTTAAACTGATATTTGCAACTTCACCGACTCCTCATTCTTAACTTACTCTTTGATTTTATAATAAGGTCATGGATAGACTTATGTGTTGAGGTGTGATGCCTTTGTGAAAAATCTCTGTGCTTTAGCATTTATTTCATTTCTTTTTTTTACTCCTAGCATTCTTAGCAAGCAAAATAATCACTGTTGAAAACTCAATAGCAAGATAAGACCACAAACCTTTTAGACACTAACAACATTAGAATACCATTCAAAAAATTTTCATCCATGCAGAGCTAATACACAGTCCCCTGAAAATATCTTTCACCCTCTGCATATTATGTTTTTCTAGTGGCAACTCTAACTAGAAAAACAAGACTCATTTCTTTTTTGGCTAGGCCATGGGCAACATTTACCATCAAAGCACTTCTGTGTTCTGAATTTTTGCTCAGGAAAGAAAGAGAAAAAAATACACTGCTAAAATTGGATATGTTTTTAATTTATGAATATCCGTGCTATGGACATGAACGAGACAACATGGGACTAAATTTTTTAAAATGGCTATGCTAACAGAAAAACACCTTGGATGAAATGAATATTTAACCTCTAACTGATTTTTAAAAATTAAAGTCACTGACATTATGCTGAAGGGTCACAATCGTCAATCTGCCTAAGTTAACAATGCCCGGAGTGTCAAATAGAGCCGTGGGCATCTGACTCTGATGTCTGCCATTCCATTGCCTTCCAGCAAGCCTCGGATAAGTTTGACACCCATCTGACAGTGTGTTTTTTTTTGTTTTTTTTTTTTTTTTGTCATTTCTGACTGTATTCTTCATCTTCTTTCCTCTTGCTCCCAATTTGATTGGAAAATACCATTTCCTTTCTCTCCCTTTTATGCTTTCTTACAAAATTCTATTTCATTTTATATTATGACCACATATTTCTTATAAAAAACAAGCAACAAAAACCTCAGGAAGTAGAATAAAGAAAGCAGTTAGTTTGGAAATATTTCTTAATACAAGTAACATCTTACAATTTAAAGTTTAGACTTTATATTTATTACATTATTAAAAAGATGTTGATCAAGGACCTGAGTTAAATTATAATGAAGACACAAAAGGGCAGCATTTCTGTTTCTCAAAATGTTCATTAACAAAACAAAGGATATTTCATCATGAAAAATTTGTGATGCTTTATTTTAAACAGTACAGTAGCAACAGTTATATAGCATGGCATAATAATGAGGAAATTATCAATAAAAATAATAAATAGGAGAATACTGTTGGAAGGTATAAGTGGCTGAATTGTGTCCCACCCCCACCCCAGAAAAATTTGTATGTTGAAGCCCTAACCCCCAGTAATTTAGAGAATGTGACTGCATTTCGATATAGGGACTTTAACCCTTTGCACTCGGATGTCGAGTGTGGATAATATCGAGTGGATAATGAGAAAAAAGCAAGAGAATGCAAAGGGTTAAGGAGGTAATTAGGTTAAAAGGGGTTCCTTAGGTAATTAGGTTAAAATTGGTCCTAATCCAACATAGTTAGATTGTCTTGTGAGAAGACATTAGGACACAGACAACAGAGACAGAAGGATGGGCACACGAGGACACAGCAAGACAGTGGCCACCTGCAAGGCAAAAAGAGAGACCTCAGAAGAAACCAAACCTGCCAACATCTTGAATTCAGATTTCCAACCTCCAGAATTGTGAGAAAATAAATTTATGTTGTTTAGTTCACCTGGTCTGCAGTGTTTTGTTACGGCAGTGCTAGCAAACTCATAGGGAGGGTAACAGTGGAAGTTGTCAAGGGAAGGTGAAGGTCTGGAAAGGACATAGAGCTGGATTTATTTTTTTTCTCCTTTAGGCATTCAGGGCTTGATAAAGTAAACCTTGCTCTTTAAAATTTCAACATGTCATTCAAAGTTTCCACTGAAAAGGTTACTTATTATTTTTCATTTCTGCCTAGTAATTTTTACTCACTTTGGAAAATAAGCCTTTCAGCAGTCTAGCATTTACATTTGACCATCTAAATAGAATTTCAAGAGTGTTAACTAAAAAAAAGAAAAATAGAAAAGAGTTTACTCAGTACAAAATGAGCCAAAAAAAAAAAAAATGCTGGGAGAGCAGGGCGGAGGATGAGAAAAGTGTATGGGGAGCAGGTTGAGTCAGCTCTGTGTTCCTGTCCAGAGGGGTCCGTTTCACTGGGACCAGGACATGTAGTGAGGGCCCCTAGTGATTCACAGAGGTCAGGGAATGGCTGCGGACCAGGTTGTGACTCACAGGCTATGTCTTGCTGATTAGCACTTTTTCACTTGTATTTGTAATCCAAAAATTACTTACCAATTGACATTTTTTTGGGACAGGGAAAAAGAAGAGGTGGTTCACTCTGAACTTTTTTTTTGTGACTATTCCTTAAATTTGAATGTGAATATTTTCTCTATAAGGTGTAAGCTCCAGCTCAAATTAAAAAATGGCAATAATCTCTACCATCAGAATTTTGCCTAGAATTCTTCTATAGATTGTCCACATGGATAATATAGAAGTAGGATTAGAATTATTTAAATAATAAGATAATAAACATATTATACATGCTAAGAGTCATCGAAGGCTACCCAATTTAAATTACATTGGCTGTCCAATTGACCTGATACTAAATACATTTTTGATTACATATAGCATAAAATTAAGTCCATATACAAATGGAGAATTAAGTTCTTCTTCCCTAAATATCCTTTGGTGATTTCAATTATAATTTTCTTTCTAAGTATTGTTAATTATTACTATTAGGCTATATACAGTTATAATTTCTACCATTTAGTAAAATGTTATTACTTTTGTCTCAAAATAGAGCAACGTGTTTTTATTTTACCTACCAAATGGAATTTGATCTCTTGAGAGACTGTACAATGTTGGTTGGTCATTGAATTCACATCAAAATTCCCCTGAACGTAGCCACTGAGTCACTCTTGGCAAAGTGTTACTGAACTTAACTGAACAACAACACAGCATATGGCATTACAGAAAGCACAGAAGGATGCCAATTACTTCTAATTGGAGGTTTCAGAAATTGATGTCACCTAAATTTTGAAATTACCTCACCACCCAAGCCTTCTGTCATTTTTATTCGTGGGTGTGCCTGTGTTGCTGCTGGAGTGGATTCAATGTATCAACAAAAACATTGCCCTCTTGCACATCTGTTATTCACACATACAATAGAGCATATTCATAATTGCCAATTAATTGCCAATTAGTGCACATTTCTAGCTCCAGATTGGTCAATAAGCACGCTGATATTGTCCAATCACAGACTTACTCTTTCAGTCCTTCAATTTCCTGTCTGAATAATCATACAGTTTTTGAACGTTTTTGACCCTTTTTAAACTATTGAGTCATTTTACAAATATTTCATGTATTCTGTTTTTTATTATCCACTATTCTTCTAAAAATGTCTACATTCTTGCTTTTAATTTTGTATTTCTTACATTAAAATCCACAGAGGCATTCAACATTAGTCTACTATCCTGTATATCACCCTGTGTTTAATAAAATGTATTCTCTGCTCTTATAAAATAGTCTTCCAAATAAACTAACAACTAAAAAAAGTGAGGCTAACACTTTAGTCACCTCAAGTCAGAATTTCCCAACATTCTATATCACTACTATTGTTGGCCTTTCTGCTTTGCCAACTGATGGCAAGAATTGGTGGCCCCCACATAATATATTTGACAAGTCTCTACAGGGTAAATTGCCCAGCGGCATTATGGAACTATGTCCCTCAGGAAGCAGATATTTGATTACTCTTCAGGGAAACTCAGATGTCCTCAGAGAAATAGTAGTGTGGCTGAAGTATAGGGCAAACTTTCTCTGTCATTGCCTGTCCTGAAAATAATCAACTGTTGCAAAGAAAATGTGTATTATTTTTGCTCTTTCGTGTGCTACTTAAACTAAAACTAAATTTTTTTCATATTTACTTCTAAAATCCTTTGTTTATCTAGTAATACCTTGCCATTGTAGAACTTTCCAAGGATTCCAGGTGACAGGTGGCCCTCCTGGCTCCTCTCTTGCCTTGCACACTTATGTTAGATGCCCCAGCAGGTAGCTCAGATGATATACCCCTTCCCCACTGGAGAAGGACTTTGGAAAGAGTAGGAACCCTGAGTTTCACTAGTTCAAAACTCTGACTTGGCATGAACTTTCAAAGTAGAAATGCCCTGTGAATGCATATAAATACAGTGACTTTTGCGTTTCTGACAGGACTTAAACCTCATTGCTATGGTATTAACTGGAATACTATGACAACCATAAACTACTAACTATAACTAAGCCTGAAAACAGCTGCCATGGAACCATAGAATATTTTCCTTAGACTTTAAAGCACTGACATTTCAAGGAAAACGTAGCATTCTTGGCACAGTAAAGCTTACTCAACTAAGATGTCTTACATAAACTATTTGCACACATGAAAACTTCTATAAATGTGAAGAAATGTATTATTGTAAATGACTCATACCCTCAAAAATGAAATTATTTTATATGGCATCTATTACATACCAAAGACTATGGTAAACTATAAAAGACTGGGGTTTTATGTGAGACATTTAAAATTTTATGATAAAAATTAATTGGCCATGATTATATTTTCTGGATTACTCGGCCAACAGTACAAAGGAAGAGTGCCAGCATTGGAATCAGGATCACTGGGATATAGCCCTGACTAATTTAACAACTGTGTTATCTTGGGCAGATCCGATTGGTAAGATGCTCTTTAGAATGTGTGGGTTTCTACGTGAATACTAATGATACCAGTGCTCTAAATCAAACATTCTTCTTGTTCACTATCTGGAGAAGAAAGGCAGCTGCATGCACAAAGTTCTGAGCACTTTCAGTGCATGTCTGTTGGAGAGATAATTCAGAATTTTTTAAAAAATAAATCTTACTAATAGTCATAGAAATATGTGAAAAGATATTGCAGTCATACAACAATAACTGAAGCTCTGTACAAATCCACGAGTCCAAGAGTTCTTAGAATTAAAATGTGATGGTTGGCATAAAACATTCTAAGGGCTAGAAAATAATATTGAAGAGACAGTTCAGACAAATAGTTAAAGAGAAGGGGAAATGGTTAAAAAATTAAGAGACATCAAGGATCAATACAGAAGGCTCAATAATCAACAAATTGGAAATTAAGAATTAAAAAGGGAAAATGAAATTGAGTAAAACATCAAAATCAAAAAAGAATAGGTGAATAGTTAGCAGAACTTAAGAAAAACACAGTTTTTCAGACTCATGCTAAGTATCAATAGGATATTTGAAGACAGATTCCCTAGTTAGATAAATCCTTATGAAATTCGACTAAATATAAGGAGAAAAGTCTTTAAAATTTCTAATTGGAAAGAAAATAGATAATCTGCAAAGAAAGACCTATCAGAATGGCATTGAACTTCTCAGCAGCAATGTCTTAATGGTAGAAGACAATATAAATAAATATCTTAAAGTTCTAAGAGAAAGTTATTTTAAACTCTTAATTATATATCCAGCTAAACTAAAATAAATTAAAAGGATCAGATAAAAACCTTTTAAGACACATACGTACTCAGAAACTTTACTTGATTTTCACTGTTCCTGAAAATATTTAGGAACAGTATTACTGAGGATATAGCCAGGCAAAATAAGGGCTCTCAGAAAAAGTATGGCAAACTGAAAGTTTAGTGAAAGAAACCCTTAGGATGGACATCCATCAATAGGCCTAAAACCGCTTGTCCACATCGAAACAAGATCTATCAACACTTTTATGTAGATGAATTTAACTTTTAACTGCTGTTCAATTTAGAAGGCATTGGGCCTATATTTCATATACAAAAATATGAATAAAAATAAATCTACTTGAAGCCTGTGTTTCCAACTGTATAAAGTAAGAATGGCAACTGATATTTTACTTTAAACATAAAGCCCAAATGAAATTTTTAGGCAAAACTCCAACAGGCAGGTTTGCAGAGATTGTCCCAGATGTTATAAATGTTTTATTATCCCCTAATTAAAATTCTCTACTTGACTCAATTGTCATATGCAGACTGAAACTTAGAACAAATTGATAAAGGAGTTTTTATTTGCTGTAAATGCTGCAGTTAAGAAGTTTGTATACTACTTGATAAGCATTATGCCTCTAATGACTTATAAGAAAATAATTAAACAAATGTACAAAAATTTAATTTAAAGAATTTTATTGCAACATTCAATATATTCATTGAACAAATATTTGGGGTATTGGGCATTTATCATTTATAAACAGTACAAGAAAGAAAGGAAACAGCCTAAATGCATAAAAATAAGTTATAGGATAAATTATATTATGTTTACATATTGAGGTGATAATCATTGATTGATGGTGGTATAGAAATACATTTATTAAAAATGAGGTCTCTTGGTATGAAAAAAAAGTTACAATATGTTATATAGTCTCTTCTATATAAATGGATAACAGAAAGATTTATTGATAAACTATCTCCTTCCTGGTTATCCACAAGTTTTCTGTCTTTCTGAAGTTGTCCTTTCTTGAGACCATCTTCTCCCACAATAATAGTGTTACTGGCTTCCAAGTGGAGGTTTTTCCAAGTTCTTGGTATTCATTGCAGAAAAGAATTTCAGCATTCACCACACAAGCCAAGCAAATAGAAGCTTTATTTAAAGTGAAAGTACACTCTCAGGAAAGAGAGCAGGCAGGCTCAAAATAGAGCAGCAGCACTGAGAGGAATTGGTATTAGGTCTATTGTAGTCTTATTAATTGAGGGGAAGAATATTCAAGGCCAAGGGGTTGGCTTTTACTAAGAATTTGGGTAGTAATTTCTAACATTACACTCCTTTCCATTTTTATACTTCACATGGTTGTTTCAGAACTGTCATGGTGATTCAAGGGTGGAGAAGTTTTAAAACTGCAATGTAAATGATATTGTAATTACTCAAACTTCATGTAAGGTGGCAGAGATAGCTTACAAGCCAGTTGAAGCCAGTTCTTGCCTGCAATTATCAGCCCCTTTTGTTTAAAGGTTGTTTACTGTGACACCTGCACCTGATCTTCAAGCTCCTTCATTCGGTCTCAACTCTGTCTCCTAGTCTCCTAGTCTAGTAGTAGGATATAGTTTATTGTCCCCTCACCCTGCCCAAGGATGCCCTTCCTCTAGCACATTTTGAATAAAGATATTTGCCACATGATTGCACCCAGATTACTCAGTGCTGCCCTCTTCCCCTGTCTCTGCTGGATTTTCAGGCTTCTCATTTACTGCCAGTCACTTTGGAACTACCATGCTTTCCTTCTCTCCTCTAAAGAACATTAATATTGAGCTTCTACATCTAATTACTTTTAAATCAAAGATTTGGGGATGATGGAAGGTAATTAAAGCTCAGGAATCAAAGTATTTCAAATATAGCAGCTCCATGATCCCTGGGAATTTACTGCCCAATCTCATGTTCATTTCTGTGTTATCCATTCTTCAGCACTGTTATTTAGAGTCATCTCTCCTTAAAGCAGTGTGTCAAAAAAAATTTTTTAAGTGTTTTTGAGGGTCTGATGAAGTCTGTGAATCCTTTTTCAGAATAAAACTTTTATTGAATAACTAATGAAAAATACACAGGATTGCAAAGGAAGGCAATTATATTGAAATACAGTTTTAACAACAGACCTTTTAATTCTAGAGTCAAATAGACCATTTTATTTCTTCTTCCTAGTCTATTCAGCTTATCTGATTGACAGAAGCAGTGTCAAAAGTACTGCTACTTCTTTCTGTATAGTGGTTTCACTAATTATGTTCACTAAGTGGCATCCATCTAGACTGAGGTCAGAAGGCCCTAGTCTTTCATAGGCAAATAGGAAGTCAAAGAGTTTTCCAAACAAAGGACAATGCTTTCCCTAAAAGGAATATTGCCAGTCTTATTGGCCCAAACCTGTCTTATTTCTTCTTCAAATGTACATTATAATTTACTCTCTGTCTCTCTCTCAGTCTCTTTCTTTTTCTCAGTGATAGACAAAGAGGCAGATATACATATATTTTCAACAGGTATGATGATAACAAAAGATTTAATTTTAGTCTTTATTTTTACTTGTACTTAATAAAAGAAGACATCTTTATATTGAAAAAGTATTGCTTATAAAATTAAAAAAAAATGAAGGAAGTTCCACAACTACCTCTATGATTAGACTTGTCACTTGTGATCATTGGCCTTGTTTGGGAACACTTTGTGTAGTGCTATCAACCACTGCCTAAAACATGGAAGAATTCTGTTGAATTCTGATGTCTGTCCTTGCAGATCCTGAACTGTGTTGTGTACTGTCAGATCTCATTTTCAATAAGTATACCCTTACATCATTGCATTTCAAGGCTGAATAAAAGGTGAGACTCATTACAATGGATCATAGTCATTTTAAACTAGATGTGGAAAATATATTCAGGAGAAATTACTGAAACATCCACTATTTATTTGCATGAGTTCATCCCATGTATAAAAATATTTTTGCTATTTAATGAGATAGATATCACATTGTCTTGCCTATGGTATAGGGAGTACATCTGGGAGCAGTTCAAAAGGAACTATTAACTAACAATTATGTCTGGAATGGATTCTGTCACTAAAAAAAATTAAAAATAGAGTTGTTTGAGTCTTTATTTTACCTTGCATGACTAGCCAGACTTGGCCATAGACATGCCTGAAAACCAATAGTCAAAAATCCACACTGAGTGTTTCTCTCCATGTTGGGAGAAATTTTCTTGGTTGAGTTAATCTAGAATGATTTGACTATGTTGAATGCTATTTCTAGCCTTATTTACCATGCAAAGAAAAAGCCACATTATTATTTATTATTCTGATTCAATTAAAATTTTGAAAAATTCAAGGATGAGGACATTATCTTGTCTGTTACCATTAAACCTCAGTGCCATTAAGAGAATATGCACCATTGTGAAAGCTGTGGAATCAGTGAAGAGGAGATTATTAATCACAAAGATTTGTCACATGTCTTATAGACTGGTGATTTCCAAAGTATATTCCCAGGAAACAAAAGTATTACATGAAGGTGCCTCAGCATGACTACAAGTGTTCTATTAAGTGTGCCCACCTATTAACAACAAAGCAACTACTTTTTATTCATTTTATGTTTGGAAGAACTGCATACATTTAAATAAGCAAGGCTATTAAAATCTCTGTTTACACAGCTTCATGACCCACTTTCTTCTTAACCTGCTCCACTCAGGTTGTCACTGGCACTATACCAGGTAGAGACCATCAACAACTCCATCTTGGTAAATCCAATATTCAATTTCTGTCCTCATCACAACATCCTCTTTTAGCATTATTTGATACAGACAAACACTCCTTCCTTCTTTAAGCTTGACTTGAAACTTGGTTTCTGCACTTGGGTTCCAAGTCCCCACAGATTCACTTCTCAGTCTATTTTGCTGAGTCTTTCTCCTATTACAGAGCTCTGAATATGCTATCACCAGGCTCACTCTTACGATGCCATCCAATTACTGTACTATCTTCCTGGGGAGTCTGATAAATTCCCATGGCATTAAATTCAGTATGTGTTGAAAACACACAAATTTATATTTCCAAATTGAACTCATCCCCTGAACTCCAGTCACCTTAATCCAATTTCTCAATTAACGTCTGCTTGGATGAAAAATTATTACCTCAAATTTAATATGCCTAAAGACATAATTCTTTACCAGTTGGCTTGCATTAATCAGTTCTTTTTCAACCTGCTTATTTTCAAATACTCCCACTTTCAGTTAATGTCATACTTATTTATTTTGTTTCTCAGGCCAAAAACCTAGTAGGTATAGTTGATTTATCATCTTTCATTATCATTACATCCTGTCAGTTTTGCCTTTAACATATATTCTGAAACCAACCAACAATCTTTAATCATCTCTACATCTCAATCCCAGACCAGAGCACCCTGAGCGGTTGCTTGGACTCCTGAAACCAATGGCCTTCTTGTTCTACTGTTGCTTTGAAGAGTACATGCCACAGAGCTGCCACAATGTTAATTTTAAAATATACACAGTATAAAACTCTACTAGAGTTCAGTGATTTCCTTTTAGGCTTAGAAAATAAGATCTAAAGACTTAATGTGATCTGACTAAACCCTAAAGATCCCACATGATCTGACTCTATTCTTGGCTATTTCTAGTCTTCACTCTCTGGTTTCCAGGATTACTGATTTCTTTCTGCCTTAAAATGTTGAGCATGTTGTATACACACTCTGCTCCCTTTGCTTGCAACATTCTTCCCCCATATCTTTAAATTATTAATAGTTTCATCTTGTGAGGACAATTTTGTACAACGTCCCTGACTATCCACAATAAAGTCCCTACCTACCCCCAGCTCTTTCTAGCATTTTATATTTTTTTCAGAGAATTTTTCATTATTTATTTATTTTTTATTTGTCTATGTTTTCATTTTTTTACTTTGAGTGGCTTCTCTCTTGCTTTTTCTTTTTCTCATTTGACATTTCTATGCCTCTTGTTTTCCTCCTCTTTGCTAATGTAGAATAATTCTATTCTCTGTAGCCTCTACCTTGACTTGGAACTGTTACAATATTATATGAATAATTACCCCTTATAAGGAAACTGTCCCTTCTAGCACTGTGTTAAGCATTTTACTTGTTTCCTCCTTAATCCTCACAACTATTCCAAAGTTAGTGCTATTGTAATCATCATATTACAGATGGGAAACTGAGGCTGAGACAGGGACAGGACTTTTCCATGGTCACACAGCTAGCCAGGGACGAAGTAAGTAGATACCATACTGCCTCCACTCCTTCCTGATTACCCTCCCTGCTCCTCAATCTGGTTAATTCCTTAAGCTTCTGGGTTTTTTGGAAGGGAGTTGTCTTGATATCTGATTAAGAGATCATTGTCAATTGTGAATGCCTAGGCTTAGCCCTTCTAATAAATACATTAATTTTAAGTAGCATGTCCTTTAGAAAGGAGATTGTCCTGTGCCCACTTCATTCTGACTCTCCAGAGCCTCACACAACACACTTCCATTCTGACCTATTCTGTTACTAAAAGAAGTAGAATGGGCAAATCAACATCAAACTTTGAAAGGCTCAAAGCCTTAAACTGTGTCATCTGTTTCTCTATTATATTAAATACATTATAAAACCAGATTTTATTCTACAGGCTTTGGGGAAAGTTAAAAAAAAATCAAACAAACAAGAAAAAGCCTTTTATGAATAAGAAATATTGATCGATTTTGCATGGAAGAACCAACATATTGTATCTTTTTTTCTAATTTTTGAAGTGTCATTCTCAATTTAAATTCTAAATTCATAATGGTTCAGAGATACTTTTACCTTTTTCAGAATCTCATTTGTTCTGATACTGTATTTAATTTTTTAAATGTAATTGCTATAGCCACTGGAGATCAGAACACTTGGTAGAGTGTTTCTCAGTACTATTTTGATGTTCTGTTAATTAAGTGTTAGGTTCAAATGGAAAAAATGGTTTTCTAAAATATGTATTCTTTCTATTTAATATTTATTAAGCAGAATATATATTAAGCAGCTTAATTGTTCTGATTAGTAATACTATATACATAAAAATTTAAACAAGATAGAATTCATGTTTTATCAAATTCTGTTTTTTAAGTAACTTTTCTGATAGGTTTGAAATATTTGCTGAATGAATATACAAGTGGTAATAGTTGGTTCTGAGCTCTTGCTTTCCATGATTTAATTTATTTTAGATTGAAATCCCCTCCTTGCTCAGTATCAGTAACTCTCATATCCCATTTTGTTTAAAATAGGAACATAATAGGCATAAAGGCTTATGCCAATATTATAGTTTTTTAATATAGATAGGCAAAATTTTATAGCAGCTTAAATATGATAAAAATTCTTCCCTTTCTTTCTACATTTGTCTTACCAAAATGGTAGGTATTTCCCTTCTTCACTCTCTCTTGCCATACACTGATTTCTCTCTCGTAAGCCAACCTCTACTCAGCTTGGAATAGAGGAGTGTCCTTAAAGGTCCACAGGTGGTGTTGTAGTGATGCTAATGGTGGCAGTAGGTCATGTGAGATTTGTCAGGGCTCTGAGTAAGATTCCAAGAAAGACTTTATATGAAGAGTAGAGAGCGGTGCCCCTTTGTCAATATGATCTGGGTTTATTGACATAAACTTGCAATGACTCTAAATAAACTGGATCACTGTCTTCAAGCATAACAGATTATTGGGGATAAAAGAAAATACTGATTGTCTATATCAGACAAGGGGCACCAATAGAGGATACTGAGTCAAAATAGCCTAGAGAAGACCTGGGCTGTCCAGATCCTCCTGGATTCAGAATACTTTAGGATACATATAGCATACTGCCTGAATATGGTAGGCATCCCAAAAATGTTTATAACCTGTTTTAGAAACCTATTTGTGTTATTCATTTTTATTATCAAAGTAGTAAACTGGGAGTTCTTAATATTATTTAAGAGTGAGGAGAGAAAAGAATGTGAACAAGAATATGGAAATAGTGACTTTAAAGAGATGTTTGCTTTTCACCATTCTTAATTGAATTTTCAGATATGAGATATCCTATTGACTCTTTTAGGAATGAAGAGGCACAGATTTGGTCAGATCTCCAAAATCAATGGAATGGCATTCAGTGCTTATGCTTGCCTACCCAATTTGGCAGTTGTCCTAAAGTCTTTGTACCTTCAAAAGCACATGCGCTGGAAAGTGCCAGTGATCTCATATACAAAGCCAGCTGGCTAGCATTAGACTTAGGCTGTTTTCAGAACTCAGAAGTAAGTTTCATAGAAATCCCCACTGAGATTTCCCTGAAACATTTCTAAAGTAAAGAACTGAGTATTTAATGTCAGCATCTATTAAATGGAGTAAGCTTTAAAATAAAAAGGTTGAATTATAGATTGGGGATGAGTTTAACTCCTGGCTTTGCCCTCAACTCCCTTTACTACTTTGATCAAGATCCTTGACTCTAGGGAGCCTCAGTTTCCTCATCACTACAGTAAAGTGGTTAAATTAAATTATCTTGAAGGGTTCCTTCCAATTTCAACATGTGATTCATGAAACAAGAAGTTTTCAAGCTCCTAATAGACTGACTTTGCCTAGGGAATACAAATAGTCTCTTATGGCTCTGTAGCTGTGCGGTACAAAAATTCCCCTGTGAGTCTTTTTATGTTAGATCTAGTCTGACGCCAGCAAAAAAATACCTTTTAAAATAGATCTCTGTAATGCTGAGAAAGGCTTGGAGACAGTTCTGTTTACTTGTTAATTGTAATGTACTTTTTTTTTTTGCAGACAGTGAAAGTACCAAGTTGATTACATTATAATTACTAATCTAAAAGCTAGCATAGTGTTTCTAATATGTGCCTCAATTCTTCTTTCTCTTTCTATGTCACTCATTGAGTTTTCTGACCAAGCTGTTTGGTAGGCTGGCAGCAATGTGTAAATTAATGATGTTTTTTCTGCCTTCTTAAAAATAAATATTTAAAGCAGTTAAAGGAAATTAGAAGGAAAGGGAAGGTATTAATGTAGGTTGAGTATACATTAATCCTAAATACTTGGGACCAGAAGTATTTTGAATTTGAGTTTTTTTTCAGATTTTGGAATATTTTCATATATATACATAATAAAGTATCTTGGGAATGGGGCCCAATTCCAAGTAAACTGGAGCACTGTCTTCAAGTATAACAGATTATTGGGGATAAAAGAAAATACTGATTGTCTATCTCAGACAAGGAGCACCAATAGAGGATACTGAGTCAAAATAGCCTATGAAATTTATTTATCTTTCATATATACCTTATACACATAGGCTGAAGGTGATTTCTCACAATATTTTTAATAATTCTGTGTATGAAACAAAGTTCAGGGTAATGAAGCAACACAAAAGTATCACCAGAATACCTGTGACAGCTGTTAAACAGCAGCAAGAACAAACAAAGGCAGCCTTTCAGTCCCCATCTACAATGCTGTGTTTTGATTAAAAAGTTACTATACACTGTATTTTATTTTTAGGTGAAAAGAAACATCAGAAACAGTTGAGGGAGCAGGAAGTAGGTCTTCTGGGGCTGAGGAGGCATTGTGCTGGATGTTTGCTCCACAGTCATTTGCCTCATTAACAATCGTTTTTGTCTTAGAAGTTTCTCTTTTTACAGTTCTAGGTTCTAGAAGTCTGAGATCAAGGTGTCAGCAGGTTGGTCTCTTCCAAGTCATCTTTTTTTGGCTTGTAGATGACCATTGGTTTATTCAGGCTGCCACACCAAAGTACTATAGACCGGGTGTCTTGTGAAAAATTAAAAATGTATTTCTCACATTTCTGGAGGCTGGAAGTCCAAGATCTGAGTGGTAACAAGGTCGGGTTCTTTTGTTAGTCACCTTCCAGGTTGCAGAGAAACATCTTCTCCTTGTACCTTTCTGTGGTGGAAATAGGATACAGCTCTCTAGGATCCCTTTTATGAGGGCTCTAATTCCATTACTGAGGACTCCATCCTCATGAGCTAATCACCTCCCAAAGGCCCCACCTCCTAATATAATCACATTGGGGATTAGGATTTCAACATATGGATTTGGGAGGACATAAACATTTAGTTCATTGCAGCCATATTGTCCCTGTGCCTTCTCACATGGTCCTCCCTTGTGTGTTCAAATTTCTTCTTCTTATAAGAACACGTGTCATATTGGATTAGGTCCCACCCTAATTATCTACTTTTTACTTAAATACTTCTTTAAGATTCTATCTCCAAACACAGTCACATTCTGAAGTATTGGGAGTTAGGATTTTGACATGAATTTTAGAGGGGGACACAATTCAGTGTATAACACTCTATTAATATATATATATATATATATATATTCTAAAGTTTTAATTTTAAAAATCATGTCTGCAATAAAATCCTTGTAAAGATTTCCTTATGATTAAAGATTTCTCTCTAGTATATACCTAGAAGTGATATCATTGTTCATATCACCTTAGGCTCATCTTCTCATTACTAATTTTTGTCAAATTTCTATAATGAGGTGATGACAATTGCTGTACATTTTTACTAATACTTCGTATTGTCACACTATTTATGTTTTGCTCAATTTGATAGACAAAGTGACAGATTGCTCTAATTTTTATTTATTTGCTTATTAAAGAATTTATGTTTAACCATATAGTTATCATCCTTTAAGTTTTCATATGTCTAAATTGTCTCTTAGTATCCTGTTTTTCTATTTATGGTTTTCTTATTGATTTGAAGACCTCATGAACTATTTTGCATACTAAGTTATTTTTGTTTGCAAATATTTTCTTCCAGCTTGTGAAAGAAAATTATATATTTTTATTAATAATAAAATTATGATTAATAAAAATTAAATAAAAATTAAATTATATATTAGTTTAATAATGGCTTTTTATGTAAAATTTAACTTAGAGATGATTTAGAGATAACTGAGAGATGATTTCATATAGTATTTTAAAAATGATATCCATGGGACCTCTTCAGAAATAACCTTGGGAATAAAAGAGGGAGGAAGAAAGAACCAGCAAGCAGATTAAGATTAAAACAGAACAACTAAAAATGTTTTTATTTTATTTATTGAATGTCTCAGTAAGATTTTATCTTTTTTCCCATTTTTTATTGTATATATTTAAGGCATACAACATGATACACACACACGATGAAATGACTACTCCAGTTAAGCAAATCTACATATTCATGATCTCATAGTCACCTTTTTTCTTTCTTTTTTTTGTGGTGTGAGTAACTAAAATTTACTCTCTTAAATTTCTAGTATACCATACTATATTATTTACTATAGTGCTCATGCTGTACATTAGCTATCTAGACTTATTCATCTGAGATAATTGCATTTTTGTCCCTTTTGATCTATATCTCTCCATTTCTCCAACCTCCTCAATACTAGGAACCACCTTAATACTCTATATTTTTGGTTTTGATTTTTTAAAGAAAGTTATATTCCACATTTAAGTGAGATCATGAAGTAATTTTCTTTCTCTGGATTATTTCACTTAGCATAATGTTCCCGAGGTTCACCCATGTTATAAATGACAGAATCTCCTGCTTTTTTAAGGCTCAATATTGTATTATTGTGTGTGTATGTGTGTGTGCACATATACCACAACTTCTTTATCCATTCATTAACATTCAATAAAGGTTTTCATATCATAGCTATTGTGAATAATGCTGTAATAAACATGGGAGTTCATATCTTTATAAGTGGTGATTTTATTTCCCTTGGATATATACCCCGAAGAACTATTGCTGGGTCATGTGGTAGCTCCATTTTCAATTTCTTTAGGAACCTTCATATCATTTTCCACAATAGCTAGACTAATTTACATTCACATCAATAGTGTACTAGGGTTTCTTTTTCCCACATCATTGCCAACACTTGTTATCTCTTGTCTCTTTGAGAATAGCCATCCTAACAAGTGTGAGGTGATATTTCATTGTGATTTTGATTTGCATTTTCCTGATAATTAGTGATGTTGAGAACCTTTTAATATACTTGTTGGCCATTTGTATATCCTCTTTGAAGAAATGTATATTTAGGTCATTTGTCCATTTTTTAAATTGGATTATTTTGTTGTTGTTGTTGTTGTTGTTGAGTTGTGTGAGTTCCTCATATACTTTGAATATTGACCCCTTTTCTGATATACAGTTTGCAAATATTTTCTTCCACTCCATTGGCTGCCTTTTCATTCTGTCTATTATTTCCCTTGTTGTGTAGAAGCTTTTTAATTTTATATAGTCCCACATTTTTTATATAGTCCCAGTATTGCTTTTGTTGCCTGTGCTTTTGGGGTCATATCCAAACAAAATCATTGCCATGGCCAATATCAAGGAGTTTCTCCTAGGTTCTCCTCTAGAAATTTTATACTTCAGGTCTTATATTTTGGTCTTTAATCCATTTTGAATTCATTTCTGTGTATGGTGTAAAATAAAGGTCAAGTTTTATCCTTTTGCTTGTAGATATCTAATTTTCCCAACACACTGTTTGAAAAGACTATCATTTCCCCATTATGTTTTCTTAGTGGCCTTGCTGAAGGCCACTAGTTGACTATGTATCTCAGGTTAATTTCTGAGTTTGCTGTTATATTCCATAGGGCTACATGTCTGCTTTTATGTCAGTAGCACAAAGTAAGATTTTATCAACAATTCCATCACACTGACAGACAAACACTCTAATTCATGAAGTTCTGCTTCTGTCATGATGAAGTCAAATTCTGTTGGACTTAACCATCCTATGGATAACTATAAACTCAGTAGTGAACCCACAAATCAACTATAGAATAAAATTAGTGATACTTTTGGAGCAGAGTGAACACTTGAAAGAAGTTATGGCATGGATGACTTACCCATTTTTGTTTTAACTTCAGAGCAGAACAAGGTTAGCTCTGCAAAGGGCAGCACAAACTCTAAAGAGATGCCTGCAGTTTCTCTGGCCTGTAGACTCCAAGGACAGAATTTAGGGTAACTATAACCAATTGAAAGCAAGGAAAGAATTTTGTAAAGGAGAGCTAGAGAGAGGAGAAGATCCTAATTGTATATAAAAATATGCCCCAAATATTTGGCTTAACTCTGAAACATATGTAGATGAAAAACACAAATAACTCAGATAAGGAATTAAAAAAAAAATCTCTGATTTGAGATTTGAACTACCACTGGGAGAAAGAGTTTGAAGTTGATTTCAATCTATTAATTGCCTGCTTCAAGAAAAAAAAAATTACTCTTTATAGGAATAAAACAAAATTCATAGGCTCCATAACATAGCATTCACAATTTTTAAACATATGAAGAACCAGAAAAATGTGGCACATTCTCATGAACAAAAGACAAGTACAAAAGACCAATCTTGAGATGATACATTGAAATTTGCAAACAAGGATTTAAAAACATCTATAAGAACTATACTCAAGGACATAAAGGCAAAAATATCTATAATGAATGAATGAACACCATTTGGGGGATGGACACGCTTGAAGCTCTGACTTGAGGGGAGAGGGGAGACAAGGGCAATGTATGTAACCTTAACGTTTGTACCCTCATAATATACTGAAATAAAAAAAAGAAAAGAGGAAAAAAATTGAAAACCTCAAAATAGAAATTAAAAATGTAAAAATTTTAGAACTGAAAATATAACATATAAAATAAAAATTAAATAAGTGGGCTTGGTAGCAGATGAATGATGACAGAAGAAATAGCAATAACCTTGAAGATAGACCATAGAAATTTTCTGATTGAGAAAAAGCAATTGAAAAAGTAACACAGTTTAAGTAAAGTATAATTTAGAGGAAAATGGTCAACAACTTTCAAAAATTTCAAATTATTAAACCTAGAGGCTCAAGAAACTAGAAAATCCCAAACACTATAAATAAAAATAGACTGTACCTGAGCATGTCAAAATCAAACTACTGAAAAATAATGGTAAAGATCAAATTTTAAAAGCAACCAGAGAAAGATGGCATATTACATATAGTGAAAAATATTCAAATGATGTCTAAATTCTTATAAAAAATTATGAATCCATAAGACTGTGGAACATCTTTCAAGTGCTGAAGGAAAAACTATCAACCCTGAATCCTATTCCAGCAAAAATATCCTTCAAAAATGAAAGCTATATAAAGACATTTTTAACATAAAAGAAAATTAAGAGGGAACTTCTGTTTCCAAGAAAATGTAATACCTATTCTTTTCCCCACTCCTCCAACTAAGTATAACTAAAAACTCTGCACATAATATATATATTTAAAAAAATAAGAAGACTTTGACAGTCGGAGAGAAGTCAGTCAGACTGGCTAGGAACTTCAGGACTCACGGACTGACATATGGTGGTGAATACTCTGGGTATTCTTTTTGCCTCATGTATCCTAGACATGAGCTGAAGAATCTTACAACCCAGAAACACCCAAGGAAATAAACCAAAAGGTCCCTTAACAAATGGCTGCTCTCTCTAGCTAAGGACCATTAAAGGGGCAACCTTTTGACAATGACCTCTCCAATGGCAACATGGCAACACCATGGAAAAAACTGTGACCTCACTCCTAATAATACCAGAAAAGGCCAAGAGAAGAGCCTAGACTTTCACTTTTTCTAGACATTGAAGAGTCAATTATAAATTATTACTTCTACTTTTTCCAAGATAATTCAAGAAACTCAAACCTCTCCAGTCCCTTTTATTTTCTCCAGCCTTTTGTGCTTGTTACCAAATGCGTTTGAGTTATGCACACATTCTAAAACTCAAAAGACATTATTATTATTGTCTAACATAAATATTCATTGAGTTTTACACACATATTTACATTTTCAAAGGATTTTTGTTATTTTCTTTGATTTCAACAGAGATTATTTCTTTTAATCTGGTATCTCTTCTTAGTATTTCCTTTAGTGTGTGTCTTCTAGTGATGGATTCTCTCATTCATCTTTATAGTCATAGAATTCTTTGTTGGTTTTAATTTTCTTTTAGTACTTTGAAAAAAAGTCACTGTGTCATTTTCTGGCTGTGTCATGTTTTTCGAAAAGTCAGCTGTTACTATTTTTATTAGTTCTTTGATGGTAAGGAGAGGTTTGTTTGGGGGGAGGGAGCTGATTTCATCCTTGATTTTTATCGGTGCAACCATAGTGCGTTTAGATGCTCATTTAATGTTTAAGGTTTCAGATCTTCTTGAATCTGCAGCTTGAAATATTGGAAAATTCTCATCCAGATGATATTCAAATATTTCTTCTTTTCTTTTGTTTCTGATAATGTATTTGTTTTACCTTTTCACTTTAACTGTGTTCTGCTTGTTTTCTAGTGACCTATATTCTGGTTTAGTAATCCCTTCTTCTGTGTCGAACATGCTTTTAAACCTATTTATTGATCATAATTTCAGATATGAATTTTTGTTTTAAAATTTTCATTTGATTTTTATAAATATTCTATTTTGGGTTAAATTATACCTCTTACATTATGTTTTCTTTGACTTAGTTATTTTAAAGTCTATATACCTAAATCTAATGTCTTCCCTGCCTGTAGCCTGTGTCTATTGCCTGGGTTTTCTCTTGGCTTTTTTCTTTTTTCGTCCTGTGTATATTTCATTCTATATATACATGCAAGTGAATTGCAGATGTTTTGTCTAAAAAATTATATACAGGTATGAAGTTAGGGATTGATCATCTTGAATCAGTCGAGGAGTGAGATAATTGTCTGGTGGGTCGCAACCTCTATGAAGATTGATTTATTTCTAGTTTGCCGCCCTCCCCCCCCCCCCCAATATCATAGCCTTTCATAGGTCTTAACTGAAAGCCTGGGATATTTACAAATGCTCCTCCATCTTGACTACTCAAATATAATAATATTTTTTTCCCCAGTCCTGTGAAATGTCAAAAACTTTGCTTTTGGCCTCTTGGTAGTAATTTTTTTCCTGGTTTCTTCCCCTCTCAATCCTTTCAAGCTTTGATTTAGGCCAGTTTCTTGAAGTAAAAAAAAAAAAAAAAGACATACCAAATACGAGGCTCACTTCTTTTTCTGTGGTCCCCTTGTTTCTGGGATCTGCCTGCTTTGGTAGCTCTTAATTATAGTTTTAAGTCCCACAACTATGTCGGACAGCTTAAAGCTTCAGGTTGTTACTGTCCTGGAGAGAAAAAAAAAATGGTGGAGGATGTGCCCATCTACCTCAATACATTTTCTTTCTCTTAATGATGTTTATCTCTCAAATCATGGCTGTCTTTGTTTATTGCTAATGTTTGTAACAATCAAGGATGCTGTTTTATCCAGCTTTTATAGGTTTTCTTGGTCAGTGAATTGGTTTGATACAAACTACTCTGTCACTTTTAAAAAGAGAAGTCCTTGTGCACTCAGAAAATATCAATACAATGAAGAAAAAGTTATGGAAGGATGATTTACAAGAAAATTATATGAAAGGGACTAAGGAGTTTTATTTGACCACAAGCAATATAGCCAAAATGTTAATAGCGTCAACATGAGTAAGTGTCCAAGTCAAAGAAGATACTGTACTTGCTAGTCTGAGGGACTAAAAAATCTAAGAGTTTTCAAACCCAGATACTAAAATAGTGAGAGACTAATAAAAATCATATAGCGAGAGAAATATCTGAGTGCACAGAGTGTGTTTGGTCTGAATGTGAGTTGTGGGTAAGGGCTAGGTGTGATATTAAATAAAATTTTAAGTATTTGAAGATGTGAGGAATGAGTAGAAATGATCTGAATTGACCTGAACACCTAGAAAATTTTGGAAAGTAGATATTGCCTAAATTGAGTAATGAAATGTCTAGCCTTTAGGGCTACCCAATAAAGCCCTGGGTATTTCCAGAAAGCATTAAATCATGTATAATATTCAAGATTATATTAGATGATCACAGGCATGGATGTTATTAATATAAAGGAAATGTCTTCATTAGGAAGTTATTAATTAAATATCATTATTATTCTCACTTTACAAATGTGGAAACTGAAGTATAGAGGGTAAATATTAATAATTGGTCAAATCGCTGGCAAAGGTAAGAGAAGGGTTTTAAGCCCAGGCAACTTATTTCCAGAGACTACACTCTTAGCCATCACATAATACTGCCCAAATTAAGATTTCTTTTTTATTTTAAAAGCTTTTAAATTGTTCTAAAATAGTTGGGCTATAAATGGCCACAGTGATCTTAACAATGTGTAGTTTGTTTAGCCATAGAACAATATTGCAAATATTAATAACATAGTTGTGGATTCCATGTTATTTGCTATGTGCTTTGATTAATGAGTAAGAAACAAAAAGAATAAGAAACAGAAGCTATTCCCTGATAGAGTTTGTCTTCTAAATAATATGTACATAAGGACATGTATGATACTGTAATGATATATAAAATTTGTCAATCTGTATGTACATGTGTGTGTGTAAAATAAATTTACCATGCATGTAGCCTTTAATTTTATGCCTTAACATTCCCTTGCATAAATATCATAGTAGTAAACTTGATGGAACTTTGAAATGTCATTTAATACCACTTGAAAACTTACCTTGACTATCCTGGAAGATTTATTAAAATAATTTTTAAAATCACACTTTTAGAACTTGCCAGGCAAAAGATTCTAAGGTCCTATATGTTACTCAAGTTATCATTTCATAACCTTTGTCAGAATGTTTTCTCTTATTTACAACTGAAATATTCTAATAGAAACCAAGGCCGTATGTCTCTACTGCTATACCAAATAAAGGCAAATTTTATCCATTGCGTGTGGGCCATTTGATGCCAGCCAGTTAACAAAAATGAACATTTTCCTAATGCCATCTTTAAAATAACTTTTCATGTTCAACCTCTCAGATGTTGAAGAGTCAGTATTTAATTTTGCCTCTTAGGATTAATATGAGAATCCACAACAAAAAGTAACTGAAAGTAAGCTCTAGATTTACTATATTTGAGAGGTTATCAAAATAACATTAAAAAGTGCTATTCTACTTCAGTGTGATTACGACAGCTGACCTCCTTAATTAACTCTGTGAATACATTTCAAATTTTCTTATAGAGCCTTTGACACAAATGTTTCTGGGTTTGCTTTAAAGCCTATTTTTCTCCTTCATTTTTAAAAACTTCAAAGGAGTCTGGTATTCCAGAAAACTGTCAAAATGTGTTGAAATATATTTAAAAGAATGCATATCTTAATAAATTGGCATAGTTTGTGCATATTATTATTTTTTCAGGTTTTTAGCTATATATAAAGAGGGAAAAGAATTCTGTGTGGGGGAAATACTATGGTTGTCACAGAGCAAAGGGGACCATGCAGTATCTTTGACTTTTCTCCAGAAGAAATTAAGAGAAGAATTCATCAAATGTTAATGTTAAGAACTCAGAAGTTCTGGAATGTTTGTCCGGAGTCCCAGGCCTCAGAGCAAATGCTCTTATGCTGCTGGGCTCCAGGGGAAGACTTCAGCCAAAGTCAATACGAACAGAAACTGCATCTGACAGCGGCTGTGGAAACAGCTGTAACCACTTAGTTGGAAAACCACCTTAGATTCCCCTCCCAGAATACACTGATGACATGGGAGAGGGGGAGCAGGAAAGCTCTGTCAGGGGCTCTCTTCAGCTGTGGTCAGAAAAATATTTTCTTTCCCTGAAAACTGTAAATAGATGGGTTCAGTCCTGGTTATAATAAATCACCATCACTAAATATATATATATATATATATATATATATATATATATATATATATATATTTTAATTTTCCCTTAAATTAGCCCATGTCTTTTCCTTTCTGTGTATATTGATCAGTATTTGGTATGTTATCTTTTATATGATTTTTTTAATAAAAGATCTACTTGATCTTCTAAATGAAATTGGTAGTGTTTGGATTACTATCAGAGGCCAATCAATGAATGTTTAATTCTGTTAAGTTTTTAATTTGGGAAAATAACCACAGTTATTTGGTTTGAGATTTTATTTTCCTCTTATTGTTCTTCATGGTAGCTTTTGTTACATGATTCTTAGGAGAAAAGAGAAAATTCTATATAAAATAACAAAGGAGTTTTTCCCCAACTTTCTTAAGGTATAGTTGACAATTAGAATTGTGCTATATATATATATATATATGTTGTAAAACTTGATGATTTGATATATATGTACATTGTAAAATATTCACTACAGTCAAGGTAATTAATGCATTCATCACCTCACATAGTTACTTTTGTGTGTGTGTGTCTGTGGTGAGAACACTTAAGATCTAGCCTGTTAGCAAATTTCATGAATACAATACAATACAAAATATATTGTTAACTATAGCCATGTTGTTGTACATTAAATCCCCAGAACTTATTTATCCTGAATAACTAAATCTTTGTACCTCTTAGCCAACATCTTCTCATATCCCCCTATCCTCAGCCCCTGGTAACCACCATTCTACTCTCTCTTTCTATGGGCTTGACATTTTTAGAGTTGTATGAGTTCACTTGTTTATGAAATCTGAAACAACAACAAATCGATTTTCACCCAGTTGGGTAAAGTGAATTTTGCTCTTGTGATGATATCTTTAAAAACTATCACTAGTCCTGTCATAAGAACTATGGGTGGAGCAAGGAAGAAACCTCAGAAATAGGGACAACTCATAGAACACAGGAAGCCAAAATAGCATTATTTTTCTTCTGAACATTCTGTATGTTTTAAGATGGAACATAGCCAAGGCATGGAATGCTGACAGTGAGATATTGTACTGGACAAAAACAAGTGATGTATGTGTATGAGAGAAGAGGAAAGGGATGATAGCAGTTGGAACAGGGTCATGGCAATGAAAAAAGTAAGTGGTTTCATCCTGAAAATATTTTGAAAGTAGAACCTATAGAATTTGATGATAGTTTGGATGTGTAATAAGAGAGAAAAAAAGAATTCAGACTTGACTTAAAATTTTTTGACTTCAGCAACTGCAAAACTATATGGGAGGCTTTTGGGAATTTGAATTGCTTTGGAAATGTCAGGGAATCTCTCAAATGGCTAAGTTGAAGATGAGAAAACTACATGCAGGCTGATTTGGGGGAAGGCATAAAGCTTACAGGTCTAAGGAGAGAAATAAGGCAGAAAGAGGAAGTGCTTGATTCTGCATGGGGAATTGATTCAAGGTATTGGACCAAGGAACAAGAAAAAATTGTTAGGAAAGGAACAATGTGTTAGGAGCTTTCCTAGGAGTAAAATGATAGCTTTTCCAAAGCTAGGTTATTCTATAAAAGCCAGAAGTATTTATCACAAGCTGTAAGGCAACTGATAGGATATGGAGAGTTCCAGCAGAAGACTTTCAATTATTAATCTCCCAAGCTACAGTGGAATGTACCCTCTCAGAGGCATGCAGGATAACATGGTGCTGGTGATCAAGGCTCTGGCATCTAGCAGGTGAAAATCCTGCCTCTGCTCCTTATTATTTGTGTGACTCCAGGCAAGATATGTTACTCTCTAAGCCTTCCTTCCCTTATCTTTAAAATGGTGGTCTGAGAATTAAATGAGGTAATGACTATAAACTGCACAGCACACTGCTTGTCACAGAATAAATATCAGTAAATGTATCTGTGTTATCACCAACCCTCAAAGATGGATCTGAGCAGGAGTGAGATTCCAATGGTCAGGACCCCAGAAAGCCAGACAGAGCAAAGAGCACACAAATCTCCTTTCACCAGCATGAAAAAGAACAGCTGCTTCCCATATGGAAATCAGATATTTGGAATTTTTCATGTTTTTGCTTTTAATAAGTCTACTGAGTTGTCACCTGAAACGGCTAAAACACCTCTGATGTAAATGTCATGGTTTTTCAATTTTTAGATGAATTGAGGATAAATGTATGTAAAAAAGAATTCCCTTAAAGCAATAGAAATTCAGTTATAATTTTCTTATCAAAAGAGTTACTGAAATATAAATTTTACAATTACACTTAAGTAGAAATAAGAATACAAACCAGAAGGTAAAATGAAAAATACTAAGAGTTGTAGTAATGTAGAATCATGATTGTTTTCAGTTCAAGATATTTTATTATGTCATATTTTTGTATTCTACATTTCATTATCTTATTACTTTATATTAATTTTATATATTTATAATTTAGACATTAATGGATATATATTTTCATATGCAATCATATGTGCACAGCAAAATGCCTGAGTGGCTATATAGCAAAATATTGAGTGGTTATGTCTTGGTGATACTGAATTCTTTTCATTTAATTATACTTCAAAATTTTCTGTGGTTATTTATAATATAAATTTATCAAAATTAACAGCTATACTCAGAAATAATCAAAATAAGATATACTCTTATGGCTGATCTTATTTATAAATGGCAAAATATTGAGTTCCCAATGAATTGTCCACAGATGAAATTTTACTTCTCAGAGTAAGACAATTTCAGTCTTTTTCTCTGAGATAGGAAAAGAAGGCCTATAAAGTGCTTGTTGGCAATATATTGACAAAGACTAATAATTAAGTACAGCCTTTGTTAAATACCCATTCATTTATTTACTCATATCAAATAGGAATCAAAAGTGGCCTCCCAAAAGTAACAAAAGTAAATGAAGTCAGAATGTTATATAAAAAAGTATAATCAACTAATTAAATATTGAACCATTTAGTATGGTTTAAGTAATTCTGATTATTACTTCATCTCAAATCAGAAAATATAAATATTAAAACATTTAATTTAATAACAACTAAACATAAAATTATCTGATCAAGCCAGTGTTATTCCTAATATTCTTGAATAATCTGAATGAATTTCACTTGTTTGTATCAAGCTTGCTGTCACCTCCATATATAGATTATCAAAAGATCCAGCCAATCTTTTGAACACCATCTGGAAATTTTTAGGCAAGGCCAATTAATGGAAAGTATGCAGCTATTATGATTCATGGATCCCTGGTACATCTCTTGAAGCTGTCTGCAAAGACATTCCTCTTTTCAGGATAAAAGTGAATTTCACAGAGATTAGGTTTATGTCAAATTTCAGATTGTGGTGACTATCCGAAAAACCTTAGCCTATTTAGTACTTATGCTAAGTAAAACTACTTAGTCTTTAGTAACTGATATATGCTATAAATGTCTGTGAACAGACATAAGAATTTTTTAAAGTTGGATTTTATTAAGATTGATTTCCCACATTACCTCTGGCTAGAACAAAAATTTCTCATTTAAAGATTCACAAGTTTATGAAAATGTGTTGTTCAATGTATCTGAGAAAATATCATACAATCATGAAAAACCCTAGGAAGATGCTACCAATGCTGTCCACATAGGCCCTGGACATATTAAAGTGCTTTGGGGAAGCGAAGGAGCATCTAGTGAGCTAACAAAAAAGCAGGGAGCATTCTTATGTCCAAGGAAAGTTGATCCTCATAAATTTTAGAGTCACAGATGCTAATTAAGACCAACTCTCAAAGCCAAGTGCAGTTAGCCTTCAAGATCCACCTGATTCAGTACAGCTGTTTCAAGAGAGAAATTAGAGGCATGTAATTTGTTCTCACAGGATTTGGATTCTGCCTTGTTTATTTATGATAGATCTTTGGGTTTAGAGGTTACATAACCACATGTTTATAATAGTATCTATTAATTGACTACATAATTGATCTATTACTGACCATGCAAATAATTTTTTAGGAACTATTTCAATAAAACATTTTTAAAAGGCCTTTTAATGTTATAAAATGTAAGTACTCCAAATGCCTTCAATTGGATCATGCAAGAAACTACAGAAATGACATTATTTTGCATTTCTGGCTTTGGAAACAAGCCACACTTCTAGAAGACTCAGGAAGAATTAGCAAAGCTGACCCTGCCATAAACGACACAACCCAAAGAGTTCTTTCCTGAGACAATTTAAAGTTGTTTAGCTAGAAGAAGGTAAAGATGGTGAAGAATACAGTTTGGGAGAGAGGCGAGAAATACACTGAAAGAAAAGTGAGTACTTCTGTTATTTGAACCTAGGAATAGAGTGTTGGATGATACAGACTTACGAAAGGCTGCATCTGACAAACAAGGTGTTTTGGTTCCAGGATGATGTAAAGTTTGAGTAATAACAGGAAGTTTCCACTGTTGTTAAAATTACTCTCTTTCCATAGTTGTAGTTGGATTACAGTCAAAAATTCCAGAGCAGTGGGCCCCAGGAAGAGTAGTATGCAGAAATTGCTTAGGCATTTGGCTGCCTAAGCAATCAACAGAGGGACACAAGAACAGGTTTGAATGGAATTCCACATTCCAACAGACTCCTCTTCTCACTACCCTACTATCCTCTGTGGAGACCAAAAGATTGAGGATTTATTTTAACTTAAAAAATGGTAAAATAATAAGTTAAAATTTAAGTATTTTTTCTCAAAACTTTAGCAGAATGAGGTTTACCTCTATAGATGTTACCTGAGGAGGTTACACATATATTCCAATAAATACAACTTAATACCATTCAAAATTGTTTTGGAGACTCCTTTTCAGAATCACATTCTGGATCCATTATAACCACACAGAGAAGCCATTTTTTCTTTTCCTTCCTCCTTTTTCTTTTCCTTTCCTTTCCTTTCCTTTCCTTTCCTTTCCTTTCCTTTCCTTTCCTTTCCTTTCCTTTCCTTTCCTTTCCTTTCCTTTCTCTCTCTCTCTCTCTCTCTCTCTCTCTCTCTCTCTCTCTCTCTCTCTCTCTCTCTTTCTTTCTTTCTCTTTCTTTCTTTCTTTCTTTCTTTCTTTCTTTCTTTCTTTCTTTCTTTCTTCTCTTCTCTTGCCATAACACTGAAATATTTTTTTTTCTTGTACTTTTGTTTAAATGAATTTTGGCTATTTGAAAAATTTAATCCCTTTCCTTCAATATGTCATTATTCATCACCAAGGAGAATTAAAAAGAAACACAAAGAAATGTGACTCAGATATAAATGGAGACTCTATAAGAGTAGTAAGATCATAATGGTTAATCACAGATCCCCACCAAGATGTAACAAAACTGAGTGGCACAGACTCATTTAGAAATGTGTTCCATAGCTAATTCAATTACTTGATAGTCTGATCTAATAAATCTAGATATTAGGGACCCATCTTTCTTCTAACTGGCTATCTGACCATGGAAGATGCACTCACCACACCTGTGGGCAGGAGGGAAATCAGACACATGTAACCCTCATGCATGTGTTTGACAGTTGTCATCCTTTGTTTTTATAATAGATGAAATATTTAGAAAGAGATTAGAACAGACAAAAATAGAATTATGTAGAAAATACCAGGAAGATTCTAGTTAGATGACCAGTCAAACCAAGTGAAGAATTAGGATCAGTAGGGACATGCCACTGTGGCATAATCTGGACAGCTGGCTTGAGAGGCCAGGAGGCACAGCTGGTTCATGGCATTCTCTGTAAGATTTCAGTGCCAGAGCTTTTGTTTTTGTTTTTGTTTTTTTTGCTAGCTATGAGATTGGAAATAAGTTCCTGAAATTCTCTGTGCCTTAGTTTCTCCACCCGTAAAATGGTAATAATAATAATAGTAATAATAATGAGACCTCATAGGGTCATTGCAAAGGCCTCATAATATAATACACATGTAGCACTCACAATAGTATTGGGCATTCATGTGCACTGCACACATATTAGCTAGCATACCATCACTATCATTTATGGATCTCTCATTACACTTTCTTACTTCAAGGGCAAAGAGATATAAGTAAGAGAAAAAGAAATGAGTGGAGAAGTCATGTGGCAGGAAAAATATTTCTCTGGTGATTTCAAGTAAAATATACTTACAAAGGATCAATTTTAGTCTGGGTCTTGTTTTACAATTCTTTTGTTTCTCCATTAGTATCTTCTAGATGTGAACAAATACTTTTTGCAAATAACTGAAACAAAAATGTAGAAACTATATTTTCATGCTCAATAACACACAGAAGAGAGTATTTATGTATCTTTCATTTAAGTAACTGAAAGTATTTATCAATATGTCTTTTCCTTGGGAAATTGTAGTTCAAAAATACAGGTTTTTGACTTAGGTGTTCTGATATTTGTGGAATGCAAATGATTTGATGAATTCTGCTACTTAAAAGCTACACATAACTCCAAATGATGTCTAAAAATTGAATTGTAATTCACATATAAAACAACTACCAAAATGATGATAGCCTATAATGTCTTAGACACTGTTCTTTGAACTTTGCATGAAATATTTTATTCAGTTTTCTCACTAGCCTGATGAAGTAGGTAATATTTTATTATATATATTTAACATATTAGGCAACCTTGGCACATAGAAACTAAGGAATTAGCTAAGATTACTTGGATGTAAGTAGCAGAGCTGGGATTTGAAATAGAGTGTATTTCCCAAAGCATGCATTTCCCAATTCTTTCAAAATAATGTTTCATGCACTATGCATACTTTTTTCTAAAGGACCCACACCTCTTTAAATTGACTGAGGGAACTCAAACTGCCTACTATATGACAACAGGCTGATAGTCATTACTACTGATGGGTTCCCTTCTCTTTGTTTATTACAGTTCTGATCCAGAAAGCTATAGCAGAGGCATTTGTCATTATTATTGTAAAGATATTGATGCCTGAGGCAGAAGCAATTGTTTCATGAAGTAAGAATCCTTCTTGCACACCAATTATACAGGTATAACTTGTGTTATTTGCACTTCTCAATTATTGCATTTTTTTGTAAATTGAAGTTTCTTGGCAACTCCGAGTCCATCGAGTCTATTAGCAATATTTTTCCAACAAGATGTGCTTTTTTTGTGTTGCTGTGTCACATTTTGTTAATTCTCACAGTATTTCAATTCATTATTATTATTGTATCTGTCATTTTTATTTGTGAACAGTGATCTTTGATACTACTATTGTAATTGTTCCAGAGGCCATGCATCATGCCCACATAAGACAGTGGCAAACTTAATCATTTAATGTTGTATGTGCTCCACCGATTGGCCATTCCCCTGTCTCTCTCCCTTTTCTCAGATCTCTATATCCCCTGAGGCACAATAATATTAAATTTAGGCCAATTAATAAATCTACAATGGCTTCTAAGTGTTAAAGTGAGCAGAAGAGTTGCATGTCTCTCACTTTAAATCAAAAGCTAGAAATGATTAAGCTTACTGAGGAAGGCATGTTGAAAGCCTGAATAGGCAAAAAGCTTGGTTTCTTGCACCAAACACTTAGCCAAGTTGTGGAAGCAAATGAAAAATTCTTGAAGGAAATTGAAAGTACTGCTCTAGGGAATACACAAATGATAAGAAAGCAAAACAGCCTGATTGCTGGTATGGAGAAAATTTGTATGGTCTTGTTCCTGGCATGTGATCTTACTTGGTCCTTGTGTCCAGTGACAAAGAATTGAAAACAAACACCAAAGTAACAGAGCATAAAAAGAATGCTTTATTTAGTAAATCCACTCCCCAAAGCAAGAAAGGTACAGTACACACCGAAGGGATCAGAGTGGGCACCTGTACAAGCAGACAGTGGCCTTGGGATTCCGCTAGGTTTCCCCTTTACTTCCCTCTTTCCTGCGTTGTTGTCCCCCAGGCCAAGGAGAATGTTACCTCCTCCCCTCTGTCGGGTGGAGGAGTTTTTTACTTTATTTGTTCAGAGATAAAGCTAAGAATGTGTCATGGCTTCTAAAACCCATCCCAGGGGGCAATCATTTAAGGTAATGATAGTACAATGAAGTCAGAGTCACTTGAGGACACTCTTACCATCCATCTGTGCAGCCACTTCTCAAGGAGCTCCTCCCAGATTGAGCAAGCAAGGTATTTCTATAAAGGTTACAACCACAGCTTGACCATAGATTTTGTTCCACCCCACCTGCGTTCCCTGTTCTTATCTCCTGCCTCAACCTGGATAGAAGATCAAACTACCTATGATATTCCCTTAAGCCAAAGCCTCATCTAGAGCAAGACTCTGTCTTCAGTTCCATGAAGGCTGAGGGAGGTGAAGAAGCTTCTTAAGGAAAGTTTGAAAGTAGCAGAGGTTGGTTTGTGAGGTTTACAAAAGGAAGCCATCTCCATAACACAAAAATGTAAGATGAAGCAGTAACCGCTAATGAAGAAGCTGCAGCAAGTTATGCAGAAGGTGTAACTAAGATCATTGACAAAGGTGGATACACTAAACAGAAGATTTTCAGTGCAGACAAAACAGCTTAGAAGATGCCATCTAGGACTTTCATAGTGAGAGAGGGAAGTCAACGCCTGGTTTCAAAGAAGTTGACTCTTGTTTGTGTTGAAGCCAATGCTCATTTATCATTCTAAAAATCCTAGGACCCTTAATCTACATACTCTACTCTCAATCTACTCTACCTGTGCTGTATAAATGGAACAACAAAGCCTGGATGACAGGTTATCTGTTTGTAACATGGCTTACTGAATAATTTAAGCCCACTGTTGAGACCTACTGCTCAGAAAAAAAAAACATTTCTTTCAAAATTTATGTCAACTGCTCATTGACAATGTACCTCGTCATGACATGAACCATGCATACTACATCTTTTATGACAGACATCTTTTATGACAGAAAGAGTCAATTGATGCTGCAAACTTCAGTGTTTTTTTAAGGAATTGCCACAGCCACCCTAACCTTCAGAAACCACCACCCTGACCAGTCAACAGCCAACTGCATTGAAGCAAGACCCTTCCACCAGCAAAAAGATTATGATTGGCTCAAGGTTCAGATGATCATTAGCATTTTTAAGCAATAAAGTATTTTTAATTAAGGTACCTGCATTGCTTTTCTATATATAACACTATTGCACACTACAGTATAATGTAAATATAACTTTTATATGCACTGAGAAAACCAATAAATTTGTGTGACTTGCTTTATTGTGCTGTTTGTTTTATTGTGGTGGTCTAGAAATAAACCACAGTGTCTCCAAGAGATGCCTGTACCCAATTACACGTTAGTTTCGGCATCACTCAAATAGGGACGTTTGCTTACTGTTTGGTCTTGCTTGTAGCTTCCCAGGGTTCTTTCCTAAATTGAAGGAATGCCTCTGAGCATCAGCTTTGGAATTGCCATGACTAATTGTCTAGGAGATTTTTTTATTCAAGCAAACACTAAGACTGACATCCTGAAACAGAGCTTCATAACCTTTGTTGGCTGGTTCCCCAGGAGATGATTAACAGAGACATGATTAAATACACTGACTGACTATAAAAGCAAATTAGGGAGAAAATGGCCATTGGACAGGGATACCAGTGAACTCTCCAGGGCAACCTGCTTTATGACTTACTATGAAAGGACATTGATGCTCTTGCTCAAACACGCACAGATGATTTACAAAACCACCTCATGGTAGTTTATAATATTGTAAATGAAGTTTTATAAAGTACCTGAAGAAGGCTCACAGTTTTGTCAATGTGCTTTTAGCATGTGATTTAGTGCCTGAATTCACCCTCTTTGAGATGAGGACAAACAAATGTCAGAGCAGCTGCATACAACTATTATTTCTATTGAGAGATACATCTGTGTTTCACACCATGAGTGACAAGGTATGAAGGCTTATGAGGAATGTCGCTAGATTCTAAGGGGCCCTACATCTATAGACAAGAAATTATGTTGATACTACCCTTGCTTTTAGCTGGAATAATTTGAAAAAATATAAAACAGATATAAAATCATATGGATACATTTATACTAAATGCAGCCATTGGGTTTTAGTATAGAAGACAAGCATATTCATTTTTTAAAGTATTGAGAAGTTAATGAAATAAAATGAAATTTTCCCCTTATAGCTAAAAGAAAGAAACACATTTCAAAAAGAACACAGATGGCTGCATGTAATTTATTTTTATGATATTTTAAAAATTTAGGTGTAGAGAATTTCATTTAGGACATGTTACAGTGGATGATAAAAGATTTAAGCCTTAGTTTTCTCATCTATAAAATTGAGATAATAATTGTGAAGACTAAATGAGTGGACATAAGTAAAACATTTGGCAAAGTGTAGACACATTAGTAGATGCCCAATGAATATTAGCTATTATTTTTCTGTATTAATATTCTTTTACCTAGAAAGGTGCTACAATTAATAAATTTTGCTGAAATAATGGAGCATCAGTATGGAGAAGAATTAATTTGGATCAGTTTTTTACATTATTAAGGACAAACATTTCAAGTATTTGAGAAAAATCTAGAAACAATTAGAATAACATGTTCATACTTATTGAAAAAAGATACATTGCATGAAAAATAAAGAAAAACATAGTGAAAGACAATATGACTCGATTTCAATATAACTTCTGTTATATAGACATGTTGGATTAGTTGATGGAAGGTAGGCCCACCCAATTTGTAGTAGCATAAACTCAAATAGAAGAGCACATATATGAAATGACAAAATTAGGTAAAAAATGTATCTTGACAGCCACTGTGGTATACCCAATCTAATAAAATAGAATTTAAGTGAATGGGCTATAGACAATAACTTTGGAAAAATTTATTTCTAATGAACTCACTTTAGGTGAAATGCTCAATAGGAATAAACACATGATCTTACATTTGAACTGAATGCTTGACAATTTAAACAGTAGAGTGGATTAATCTGATATATCAGCTAGAATGTGTTGGACAATAATACCAAAAGAGCTTAAAAGAAAAAAATTATCTCACCCAGCAGTATGTCTCAGAATAGGATGGCTTTCAACCTGATTAATTATTTGGCTGAATACCATCAAGGACCAATGTTTCCATTACTCATCCATAAAATAGAATACTACTAAGCAAGAAAAAGAAAGAAGCTACATACAGTTTCATGTAGTAACATGGATGAACCTCAAATTTATTATGCTAAATGAAAAAAGAGACTCTAAGGCTATGTACTATATGATTCTATTTGTATGCCATCTGAAAAAGCTAAAACTATGGGCAAAAAGGAAATTGATGATTACCAATGGCCAAGGGTGGAGATAGATAGCTTACTACAAAGAGGCATGAGGGAACTTTTTGTGGTGATAAAACTATTCTATATCTTGGCTGTGGTGTCATTACATGACTGCACACATTTGTAAAAATTCATGATATTTTGGACCTGTATTTTTACCATATTTAAATTATACCTCAATAAATTTATAAACAAATGCAAAAACTGATTTGTCATCATCTATGTTTTTGCTTGTCCTTTGGCTAGTTCACCTCATACTTGCATGAAGGCTGCTACATTCTGAGAGGTCACAGAGAGATAAGAATAATGACTCACAGAAGGTGTTCCTTTATGTATTCTGTTCTCATTTTTAAGAAAAAAAATTCAGAAGCTTCTCCTCCTACACCCTCCCAACAAACTTCCCACATATCTTACAGACTAGACCTTGGCGATATGTCTACTCCTAATCAATTCTGGCAAGGAAAACTACTTATCATAATTGACATGAATTCTGACTTAACCTTAATTTTGGGATAGAGACACCGCCTGGGCTAGGTACCTAAACACATTAAAAATTCAACTGGTAAGGACTAACCATGGTTGTGGTAAACATAACTAGTGGTGTTGAACAACTAACAGTGTCTATTCAACTGGCTAGCAACCTTGTGATTTTATTCAGTGGTAAACTTTGAGCCAGGTCAACAGAAATAAGATAAGATCAAAAACAAAACAAAACAAAAAATCCAAGCTAACACTTTACTTGCGTGTTTTCGTTGTATACTTTAATGCTGCGTTTTCTAATAGATCTTTCTACAATTAGAACTATAATATTCACCCATGTAATACTCTGAAAAAAAGTTTCTTTATGAGGGCTAAATTTGCAGGAAATTACTATAAGAATAGGATGAGCATGTACACTAGCATGTGGAAGACACAGATTCTATCTTTGTGTAGTTAAAGACAGAGAAAGAACCATATGCAGAAAGTACAGTGTAATTTAAGGGAGGTATTTTCAAATATAATTAGAATTATGCAAAAATTTTCAGTGGTAGTGAGTTACTCATCCTTGACAGTATTCATGCCTACCCTAGACAATGTCTTTGGTGATGTAGTAGAAAATGATTCTAGTCTAACAGATGGATAGTTGAACTGGACATTCTAAAACTGCCATATTCAGATGATGCTTTTTCTTAAATATACAAGGAAATATATATGTATGTGTAATTGTGTGTTTATAGGATACTCAAATATATATACATAGCACATGAGTAAAAAAGAACTTCCTGGTTAAAAGACTAGAAGGGAATATATAAAAAATTAAAAAAATATGAGGTAGAAAGATTATGGATGAGTTAAAAAAAATCTAACGGCAATTTGAAAGAGAACTGGAAAATTCTGGCTTAGTGTAGTACTGAGAAGTCCTTGATCTGAGTGGGATTCATTCAGAATGAAAACTTCAACCAAACTCCTTCCCTCTGAATGTACCTTCCTTAAAAGAGACTTCAAGCTGACACCAACTCTTTGAGCCTATCTAAATTCTGATTTAAACTCAACATTTTTGAAGTTCTCTCTGTTTATAGTTTATAAGCATATGTTTTTAGAAAATACAAAGTGGAAGACATTTACTAACACTGAGACTTCTTATGAATTTTTACAGCCTGTAGAAAAAAATATGTTTTCCAGGTTCACTATAAAAGGGAGAGAAGCAAATGCTTGGAAAGCAACTCTATGCATGGGTATAGTGTTGATTCTCTGTTGAACTATTTTTATTATTTTTACCTAAGGCAGTCCCTCACCTGTATACCAGTTAGTGGAAGCAGAAAGGCCAAGATTAAAAATAATGACCTATCAGACAGAGCCAAATGGAGAGCTCTACATTTCATGAGTTACTATTATTATTATTGTGCTAATCATGGAAAAATAGTGCTAACTTGAAATCACTCAAATATAGCAGATAAATTTAAGCAGCTGCCTAGCTATCAACACTTAAGTGGAAACACAGTATAACCCAAATTCAATAGTGTAAGGTATCATTTAATAACACAGGTGTGCATGGGTTATTTTTAGCAGCCTACACAAATGAAAGGTAAATAGCAAAGAAGTTGTGTGTAAAGCTTTTTTTTCCTTTTCATAGTTTAGGTATATCTATCAAGTCTTATCTCCAATAAGTAAAATTTTTTCTAAAGTTATTTAAGGGCTCGCATTATCTTACAAATAGCTTTAGAAAAGCATCCTGATCTCAGAGGCTTGCTGGATGGATGATTTGTGTTATGCTGGGTAAACAGAAAACAAAAAGGCCTTAATTAGGAAAAAGACTCTGCTACAAGAACACAAATGCCAGAAAACAAAAGGGCAGTAATTGGAAAACACAACTGAGGGACCCTGAACTGATTATGTTTCGTTAATTTCGTACATGTACTGAATGCCGGCATCCTGTAAAGCTCTGTGTTAGCCTTTCCTGTAACATAATGATGTATAAAACAATTTCACTTTCTGCCCCAGTGATTTCAACATTGTTACAAAGAGACAAATAACTCTTATGGTTTGGGTTTTCTCTAACATTAACACTACATTAAATTATGTTCCACTGATTGTGGAATTCTCACACTGGTTTTATAGGAAAGCATTTTCAAAAACAATTTACACTTACTTCTGGGATCTAAACAGGAGCAGAGAGTTTCTAGATACCAGCATTTTCTACTAGATTAAGGGCTTCTCTACTTTGTTGGTCATATCAAAAGCTTGGATTATTTTGCTTTTAAAAGTAGTAAATTGTTTATTAATGCAGTCACTAAAACTTAGGTTGGATGCTTTTGTAAACTCCTACCTTCATTGCATAGAAACAATTCAAAAAAACACTTAAAGGATGGCCAATTTCAATAGTTCCCTACATTTAGCCAATCTAATTTCTCATAGCTCACAACATGAAACAGCCTCGATATCTTCTCCACCCACGACAATGCTTCTTACTTCTGTGCTTTTTTTCTATTCTGCTTCCACAATCTGAAATTTTCTATCCCCTTACTGGACATTTATTTAGATCCTGCTTAATTTTCAAAGCCCAACAAAACCCCTGCCTCTGTGTGGAGATGCTACAGCAAGCTCTGCTGGACTTCCCTCTCTCCTCTGTTGTTTGTTATGCTTATCTGGGAGTGGTGGTCACCACTACCGTGTTACTCCCTTGGGTTCCCCCTCCCCATTTCAGATTAATGGATATTAACCTTTCTGCATATCAGATTCATGAGAGCTGCTTAAAAAAAAATAGTGCAACTCACCCTAGAACATTGCTATTTTTAAAAATCTTCCCAGATGATTTTTATGCAAGTGGAAATTGAGAAGCAAGTTGACTTAACATAGGATTAACCCAAAGCAATTTGTTACTCATAAAGGATTATAATTTAAGATCTTTTTTCTATGTTTCTATTTACTTTTTTTTCCTGTCATAGATGTGACACAAAGTATGTAGCACTTTTTGGATTCACAAATTCAGAAGTCAATGCTCATTCATCCCCTGAATGGTGAGTTACTTTCACACCAGCTCAAATCGGTTGATAGTTATTTCCTATATATTATGTTGAGAAGAATTCTGAGCACCCTCTGGGTTCAAAAAGAAAAGGAGTGAGTATCCAAGCCTATGGGTGGAGAAACACGGAAGACCCAACATGCAGCTAAATAATTTTTTAAATCTCTTATCTAGAAGATATTCCTTATTAATTGATGAATAAACTGAGGTCCATATCATTTAAACTTATCCAAAGGAGCCCAGTATGTTAGTAAAAACTGAGGTACAACTTGGATCAATTCTCTAGCTTCCCCAAAGAGTGAGGTTTTGGAGTTTACCTGTCTTGAATATAAACTGCTTTGTGCTCTAGCTGATCCCTAGTTGCTCTGCATGCTTTGATGTTCTTGGCATCTCAACTCTCAGCTCTTTTGGTTTCCAAAACATGTGCCTCATACACCTCTTGTTTCCTCCATGTTGTCCATAGTGCATAGAATATACACCAATGAAACTTGGTTGACCTGATTCATGAATAGTTAGTTTAGATGTTCTTCTGTCTGTAGCTTTCAGGAATGCTGCTGCTCTAGAAAAAGGTCAGATTAAAAATAATAATAATTAAGATCTCACATTGAAATGAAGGCTGTAATTGGAATAACCTTAATCCCAGAAAGCTCCCTCATAAATAAGTCTTCACACAGTCAGTTTGCTATTTTAGAAGTATAAAAGACACCAAGTATTCTACAAGAACATTGACTCCATGGCCATCTTGCCAACTCCTCTTCTCTCTCTTTCTCTTTGTCTTGCTTTCTCCTACTCCTTCCCCTCTGATGTGCAGCATGCGTAGGCATGAAAATATGAACCACAACCCATAAAATTTCTATTTTCATTCTGCACAGTCACAGTAAACAGGAGAAGTAACAGTAACTAACTCTTTTAAAATCTAAAATATAATAGAAAATTAATAGCCTATATGAACTGTACAATTTAAATTAATACAAAGCTATTTTTTAAATCAATGTCTGGATTAATGTGGATTAGGTTTTATTAGTGGGTGCCCTCCACCCCATCAGCTTCCTTCATTTTCAGTTTCTTTACTTTCAACTGTCTTTGATGGTACTGAATGGAAACATCCCCTTGCTGTCAGTGTTTGAGAGTTGTTATTAACAAGATTACAGAGAAAAAACTTATGTGCCTCCGCTTCTGTTCCTGAGAAATGCACTTTGGGGATGGTTAGATTTTCAACTTAGTTTTCAAGTTCTGTTGTCTTCAGAAAAGATTCAAATATTTCCCTGATATATAAATAAACCAATTATTATTCTCATTTTTCTTGACAACAGAAATGCCCAACCATAAATGAGCTATTTTATAAAAACATACCTGTGTTTTTAAAAATAAAATGACAAATTGAAAATTCAAAGAGCATTTTTTCTGTTAGTTTCTGTTCTATCAGAAATTGTGTATCTCAATGACCTTGGAAGACAGCAACTTCCCCTGAGTGGAAACAACTCTCCCATGAATTGTAAATGATGTCTAAGGATTCTTTTAAAAAAGAAGTGTCTGGATTGATAGTGCCTGGAATTTCTCCAAGTTGTAAATGTGTCTTCTAATGGTTTTTAGCTAGCCCAATTTAACAGCAAACATCTCATTTGTTTTAAATGAAAGAAAAAATTTTTAAACCTGTAATACTGAATAATGTTTGAATGGAGAAGAGTAAATCAAACTATGACCATTCTGCACTTTTGTTGGAGGGGGAATTTTCTGCTCCCGCAACTACAATCTCTCTAATTCTACTAGCCAATTACGGGGTGTGAGGTAGCAGTGCTGTAAAGGGGAAATGCCATTCCATTGACCTCAGATGGAAGGGGGACTAGGGAATGGGTTGGGTAAATAGCAGAAAATAATGAGCACGCACAGTAAGGTCAGGTGAAATGGAAATGGACTGTAATCATAACAACTTGCTCTTCATGCTTTGAATTTACTGAGCTGCTTTCCCCTATGGCTGTTTGTGTGCAGAGAATGGCTTGAACTTCCCACTACTCAAATAAATGCTGCTTTCATCAAGCAAACTTTGCAAAGCTCTGGCCTATTTTGATGAAATTCAGGAAAGTTTTCAAGTGGATTTCTTCCCTACCAACCAACCAATTTATGGTTTTAAGAATATACACACATGTACACACACACATGCATTCTTGATAATTAAGAGTTTCAAAAATTCTTGCAATTTCTATTTATAAAGAATACAAGGCATATTGTATGTAAAGACAACAATACCCACTATTTAGAGTGTATGCAATTTTCTTCTTTTGTATCCCTTAGTCTATAGTGAATATACACTTTTTAAAACATCTGCAGCATTTATGTCTGGACAAGAAACTTACCACACATTAATCATGTTTTATATATATATGGTGTGTCTATATATGTATTTATGTACATATATAGATACATAATGTTAATTAATTAATTAGTTAATTAATCATTTTTAACTGATGAAATGCTGGTTCTCTTGCATAGGTTAAGATAGATTCATTTCCACTACAGCTTTCAGCTCATAATTATCCACCTTAATCTCAGGTTGCTCCCGTGGCTTATTTTCAAGATAAAAATCACCAGAATGCAACTTCTCACACCATGGAGGTACTGTGCATTCATTAGCCACATCCTTCCCAAACACTTTGTTGATATTTTGAGCTGTCTGAGCTGCATTGATTCCATGATGGAACTCATATTTGAAAATAACATGAATTTTATGCTTATCCATTGCTTCATAAAAATTTCTCTAAAAACAATTTTGAAAGATAATCACAAGCCAAATCATGAATTTGAAAGAAAGAGGATGTTCCTTCACAATAAAAATAAAATAAGAAGTGTCAAAGTGAAATATCAGAAATATCATCTGTCAAACTTAGTACTTAAGGCAATCAGACATTTCATAATTAATAACCTAATAAAAAGTGCAATAAATCTAACTTATGAGATATAGGAATTCAATTCTGTTCACTCTAGTTCCCTGCTGAGTGCACAAACTCTGGCTCACCCTACCTCCTACCTAGAGCTGCCTCTACTAGAGCTTCAAAGGAGTGACACAGCTTACCATTTCTGTGACTACAACTCTCATTTCCTTGGTCTCTATATTACCAGGTAATAGTGTTTCTGCTTTGGGCCCCCATACTTTAAAGGAGATGGCTCTGATCTTCCTCCAGTCTGCTCCTTCTTATCCAGGTGAGGCATCTGATGAACCAAGAACACATGCCTGCTCAGAGGCTGTAATCTCCTGCCATTTCTCAACCATAGTTCGAGAACCAAGGCCTCTAACATAAGTGCCCTAAGCCCACTTCCAGAGTCTTTGCAAGCATCTTCCTCAGGTTCATCCTCCAAGGGCAGCTTACATTCTAGAAGGTATGCACCTATAAGCCTCAGGGGTGGCTACGGTGCAGCTGTTCACAGGGGTGAAGAGAGACCTTGAACATGTAGGCTGGGATGTCCTTATGCATGTGCATAAGTCTCTTGCATAGGGCAGAATGGGATAGGACAAGAAGGTAGGAAAATATTTACAAAGAGCACTTGAATTTTCTTTGTTTTTATCAGGTATGAAACAAATAGTTTAGATTAAAAGTAAACAGTCATTGAATGTTAGGAAATTACAGGAAAATAGGAATTTAAACTTAAATGTATAAAATTTGGAAGTGACCTTTTATATTAAGTTGTATCCCCACACTGGCTAAATTAAATGAGGTTTTTCCCCACCTTGTAGAGTCTACATACAGAGTTGCAGATACTTAGGGAAGTGACCCATGTTCTAGTTGGATAGTTAGTATCATAGAAACCCACATGCATGTTTGGATGTTTTCCAATAAAAATAAGGCATTTTCTTTTCTTCTCAGTACTGACGAGGATTAGCAAAAGTATTGAAAGGCAACGATAGGCAGGCCTTGCTAAATTGGCCAAGACTGATTCCATTTAGGTCAAGGTCCTATGATATATCAGAATGTTTTTAATTATATTGTTTTCTACTGGATGCTATGGGTGTGTTCAATTCCAACTTCAGTTATTTCATATAATTTTGCAAATGCCTGTGCTACAATGAGCCACACTTTTCAGCATGAAATCAATAAGAACTCCACCCAATTTCAGTGGGAATATTTTATGAGGATAAACTGAATACTTGTACTTAATATCTTGGAAAACAACAATCATCTGTGGGTTAAAAGATAGCTTTTGTATATGAAAGAAATATCCTTTGTTTTGTCATGTAATTGCTAAAAGAACTACTGGTAGTTAAACAGTATACAAGAATTTACCTATGTGAATCATCAGGGGGTGTCTTCATTATTTCAAACAACTACAATAGCAATTAAAAATCACTGGTTATAGTAAGCTCAGCATGAAATAATTACACAAACTAATGTAGTTGAGCCAAAAACGTCTTAACTATTCTGAAACTTTGATAACATTGTATATTTTTAAGGGTATTATTTCTGTGATAAGTATCATTAGGTCTTTCCATGAAAGTGCATTTATAATGACTATAGGGAGAGAGGCTAGTTTTGGAAAATTTGTAGCTTATCTTCAAGCCATTAATATGAGCTACAGATTTTTAAATATCCCATCTTTTAAAATGTACTTCTTTCTAAATGATAATGCCATGTGAGTACATAATTAAGCTGCACTACTTTGGAGGTCTCTACAATCTCTGCAATCCAAGCTATCTGAATGGATACTTGCCTAGTCAAAGTATGAAATGATGAAGCAACACTTCAGTGGCTAATTACAGTATCTCTCTTCTATTTTCTGTAAATGGATATGTGTGAATGTTTTGGGTATTTCTTGTCCTGTTAACATAAACAAATATCCAAAAGAGTACTCTAATCTGTTATGATATGAAAACTAAAATCTTCAGAATTTTGTATTCTCACTTTCATACTAGGTATGGTTATTTAGATAAATAGTAAGGTTGAAAATCAAACAGGACATCTGTTACACCATTATAAAAATCATTTAAATTACAGGGGAGTGTATCTCAATTTTGCATTAGAAGAAAAAGCAACAAAGAATATTTGCCAAGTTAACATTTTTAGTCCTTGTTCTCTAATACTAAGCAATAGGGAAAAGAAATTTAGATTTTTAGTGAATTTCAACACACTTATCAAACCTTCAGTTCTGGTGCACTATTATATTATATGAAAACTCTAAGAATTAGGATGATGGAAAGAAAGTGGGTCCTTATCAAAAATTTACAATCAAATTGTTTAGACTACATGCAGTGTGTTTACTTATTTATAGTGAAAGAGTTCTAAAAGACAGTGGTTGCATTGTCAAAATGTTGCCAGTATTTATAAAGTAAGAGTGAAATAATGAGAGTGGTTTATTGTTCTTGAATAGGATCCTGATTTGGAAAGAGATTAAATGGACCTAGTTCCAGCTAACATTGTAGAGCATAAGAATTTTCAGAAATAAGTATAATATTCTTTAAAAAATATAATAACAAAAGCACCAAAATTTGTTGTATCAAATAACATATTGAACTATTCAATTATGTTAATTTTATTACCAAAAACATATTTAGAACAATAATATTACTATTAGCCAAAAACGCCTATTTGGAAATTAAAAAATAAATTAGAATAAAATCATGGGGAAGCCATAGTTGATGCTTTGGAGAATCCCTTAGTAATTTAAAAATCTAATTTATTTTTGGTCACTTACTTTCAAAATTATTAGAGAAGTAGAGAAAAATCTCAAATACTGGTTCTAATTTAGGATTAACTTATTAGGATAGGATCAAATGCACTATATATTTAGTTATTATTGGTAAGAAACATGTTTACTTAGACTATTTTGGCTGTATATTTGTGAGGATCAGTGTATATGAACCTCTAAATATTTGGTGATTTGGAGAGTCCTTTAAATAATCTATCTTGTTGATGGATTCAGGTACCCAGATATCTGGATATTTCAGAGTAAACATGATCCTTTTCATGAAAATATCCATGTTGACTTGTGTTTCCCCTCAAAATGTATGTCCCCCAAAAGGGCAGAGATTGGTCTCTGTCATATGCTGATTTGTTTCTTACAATTGCATTGCTCTTTTGATTGCATATTCACTTCACTTAAACTTAGTATATAGATATATCTGTGCACATAGTTGTTAATGACACTTTGTTAACAGGAGCAAGATAAAGTTGCCAATACTATGACAAGAATATTTCATTAATTGTCCAGTCTGGGCACCAGCCCAAAGTAAAACCAACAGGATAAATGGCCCATTGCCATCACTTTCAAATGAAGATTATGGTACCATTCTTCCCTTTCTATTATTGGCTCAGTTCCCATTCTTTAATTGATCTGCAAGAGGCTGACAGTATTATTTTCTTAATTTTCTTGTTTTGGAATTGCCTAATAGATTTCCTCTCTTATCTCTCTACTCACATCTCATTATTCCTACTATGTTGTTGCATACAATTTATATAAATTCTTATTGCATGTATTTTATCCAAATTCTTATTTTCCCTATTTTGTTTTCAGCTCCTTAGTACCAAACTTTATGCTTAACTCATTTCTAGCATTTTAAAATTATTCTAATCTATAGATATCAAGAGTTCCATACACCCAAATACATACACACACACATACACAAACACACAAAGAGGGAGGTTAGAAATTTATGACTTTTAGTCACAGACTTAATTTTTGTCAGAAAGAATTCAGACATCACAAAGTAAAAAAAGTTTTACTGAGAAAATGTTGAGTTTTAAAGTTATCTTGAAGAACATTATCAGCCAAAGAAATGGAGTGCAATGTTATAATGATGGTACACTGAAGTAAGAAATTATTCATGAATGCATTTTTCCTAGGTCATTTGCATGACTACATGGATTTCATTATTTTAAAGGAGGCTTTTAGGAGCTATTGTTTTTTTGATTAGGCAACTTAAAACTAATAGCTAATTTGTGCCTTGATAGGAGCTTTGTTAGATAAAACTGAGTTCTTACTAACTTTATGAAAAAAATGATAATAATATTATATCATATTATATTATATCAGACTATGCTTCTGGAAGCTCCAGTGTAACAAGTCAATGGACAAAACTGCTGGCATTTGCCAGTGCCAGTGTAACGATTCCAAGGATGAACTGTGATTCACTTGACTTGGGTCACGTGACCATTTCTTGGCCCAATCATTATTAGGGGGATGAAATACAGTGAAGAGCCAAAACTGGGTCATATGTGGTCCAAGGACAGAGTCTTCTAAGAGAAAGAAAGCTGACGAGAAGCAGCAGCGATCACGTACTATTAATTACAAACCAAATGTGTCCTTATGTTAAGAAGCTCAAAACTAAATGCACAGCTCCTCTGCAGTAATCACCTTATCCCTGGTCTCCTGTATCAATGTTCCTGTTTGTTTTTACTATTCTTGTTAAAATAAATTATGATTCTGTTTCTTAAATATGCTTACTATAATAAATAACGTCGAAATTGCTTTCAAGATAGTAGTATATGTTACATAAAAAAAGGTAATATATTACATGCTGCTGGGTTTCCAGTAGATCAAAGCATTATCTATTTTAGAAAAGTTAAATGGAGCATAGTAGTTCTATCTTAGCAAATATGGATGGCTATTCAAGCAAAGAATGTGGCTAAAAATATTAGGGATCCTATAATCTATTGTCATTACCCACTGGGTGACTTAAACAGTAGTTAAACTAGATTCAGCTGTGACTTTAATTGTTGATGCTATATTAAAATAACTCCTGGATGTGATTTAATCTTCTTGCTTCTGGAACTGGTTGAGCTAATTTAAATGGTATAGGTGGCTGAGCATAGCCAGTGACCTAGTATTACAAGATGTTGCTAAATCATAATTAAGTACCCAAAGAAGTCAATGGGAGGCAATGTATAAAATTTCTCAGTCACTGCATTTCTAAAATTATAATTATACTTGTGTTTAGATTATCATACACTTGAGAGGAGTTTGTCAGTGGATGTAACAAAGGTATTACATGTAAACACGAAATGTGTCACTGATGCTCAAGGACAAACCAAAGGACAATTTCAAGTTTAAAAGAGGGTTGAGTCAGGTGGTATAGTAAATGAATAATGGTATCAAGTCCTAACCCCTGGAACTTGTCAATGTTACCTTACTTAGCAAAAGAGTCTCTGCAGATGTAATTAAATTAAGGATCTCGAAATGAGGAAGTTACTATGGATATTCTGCTGGGCCCTGAATCCAGTGGCAAGTGTCCTTATAAGAAACATAGAAGACAGACATACACAGAAGAGGAGGAGGCAATGTGACCACAGAGGGAGAAATTGGAATTAAGTGGCCACAGCTAAAGAATGCTTGGTACCACCAGAAGCTGGAAGAGACAAGGCACGGAATTTCTTGTATGGCCTGTGCAGGGAACATGGTCCTGCTGACACTTTAATTTCAGACATCTGGATTTCAGAACTGGAAAAGAATAAATTTCTGCTGTTTATAGCCACCCAGTTTGTGGTAATTTGTTTGGAAGTCCTAGGAAACTAATGTAGGTGGGAACATGTGTCACTGAGCCACAGTGGCCGGAGTGAATTTTTCTTGCAGATCCTACTGTGCATGTATATTTGTGGAGAATTAGTGATGTTTCTAACCTTCAACTATGAATCTTTACTGGGATTTAGGGAATTATCTGGGGTTTAGATATTTTGCAACTGAATAGAATCCAATTATAGCTAATAAAACTTTTTTCTAGTAAACAGAAATGCATGGGGAAAGCATCTGTCTTACAGGAATCTGTGAATCTTCCTAATACTTTGGAGGAAGGTTGCTTATTCTTTGGTAAAACAAAATACTTTCTTTTCTGCTCTTTCTAGGGCTTTGAGATACGGAGGCCATGCTTATGGGCTATGCAGCATTCTTGTGCACCATCTTGGCATTTATCACATTATATTGCAATATCTGCATATGTATGTCTATATTACAACATTTCTGTGCATTATATATTTTATATTTGTGTGTGTTTATATGTGTGTGTGTCTGTGTCTTCCTTAATGCACTACTTACTCTGAGGGCCACAATTTACTCATTTTGCATCCTACCAAAGTCCCTGACAAGCAGTAGATGTTTAATAAATTATGACTAAATAAACTAATGAATAATGTCATCAAGATTGAGGCATTTTTTAAGATTTGGAGGCATAATTTCATAACACTCCTGAATTTATTAGAACATTTAAGAAAAGTGCATTTGGTTGTAATTCTCTAATAGCTTTTTCTGACGTATGTGTAGATAATGAGAACTTTGTTGATCTAACTCACTGAAGACCCTTTTCATTAGACATTTCATTTTCCAAACAACTCTGAAGATTTTTGGCCAGAGTTGGTCCTTTGTGTGCGGGTATGCCAGGTCTGATTATGCAGTTCTTTCTGGTCCTATCCTTCCTTCCAACTTAGTCTCCAACCCTGCACTCTACCATGAGGACACCAGATGTGGGGGGTCTGACCACAATTAAGTTCCTGTCTTTTGGCCACAGTGGTTGAGTTCTGTTTGTCTGTAGCCGAGGTTCACTGTCAACATAACGAGAAGGAAAAGGAGGAGGAGGAGAAATTATTGCTTTTGAGGCAAGTCTGGATCCTTTCCCCTTTTTCTAAGTCAGTCCAGGCTGGTGGTCCTTCTCCATTCTGAACACATAGGTAACCCAGTGCCTTCTGAGTGAATGAATTATAGCCTCTAGAAAATATGACTACAAGCTTATTTTTAATACTTGATAAAACTGAGATAGATACCGTGTTTCCCCGAAAATAAGACCTGCCCATAAAATAAGCCCTAGCAGGATTTCTAAGCATTTGCGCAATATAAACCCTACCCCGAAAATAAGACCTAGTGATGGGCGTGGCTTCTCAGCGTATCTGCACAACTCATGCATTTACTCTCGGAGTGGTGAAGAAGATGAGCAGCTCTTCTCATCTGCTCCATTGTGACAGCTACTATCCTAGAGGTGACCGGAAAGGTGTGGGCAGCCCCACCAACAAGGTCAGCCCCCCCTTGTCAGGTCCCCGCTATCCTGTGCGTGCTGCAAGCTGAGGCTTTGAGAGGAAAATAACACATCCCCTGAAAATAAGCCCTAGGGTGTCTTCTTGAGGAAAAATAAATATTAGACTCCGTCTTATTTTCAGGGAAACACGGTAGAATTCAAGTGATTTACCTAAGGTAGTACCAATAGCTATATGCAAAGTTAGGACAGGACCTGTATGTCTACACTCAAAATTGACTTTCCATTAAACTTTTCTATATTTATTATATAGATTTATTTTAATAAAATTGATACTGATTACAGTAAAAATAAGATCATATATTATACAAAGTTATCAATAAAAGTGTGAAGCTTAGATTAGATCTCAATACTCTCAAGTAAACATTCTAAATGAACATAGTTTGAGGTATTTCTTTCTGCGCTACACACCTGTATGCAGTTTTACACAAATGTGTTAATACTCTTCTTGCTCTTCTGGAATCTGTTTTACAAATCTCTCACGTATGTCATATGATTTTATTCCATCTCATTAAACATATGTCTACTCAATGACTCTTAATAGCTATATAGTATTTCATTGTATATTTAGACCATATTTTATCCTCATTTTTGGAGATTTGAGTTATTTCCTAATTTTGGCTCTTATACATAGTAAAATAATTTTAAATGTGTCCCATGATGTGCTGTAAATCAATCCAAATGGCTGTGCCACAATGTCTGTGATGGTGAGGAGCTGCCTGCTTACTTTTCCTTCTCCTATGTGTGCATGGCCTATGATCAGAATGTCTGCTTTATGGCCTTAAGTCATTGAAAGTCATTGAAATATTCTGTGCCTCAGTTTCCTCTAAAAGAAGTCTTTGCTTCACAGGACTACAGTGATGATTTAAAAAATCCAACATAATATGTATTGAGTGGTGCTTAGAATATGATAATCAATGAATGTTATCTAGGAGGAAGAGAAGGAAAGCTTAACTTAGGTGGCTATGCTCTCAACTCCAAAAGACAAACTGAGATCTGTGCAAAAGTATTGCTTTATCATGAAGTTACACATACCAACTTGCATATGGGTGGGTAAAAACTGAAAGTGTGTAAATTTTATCTCATATATGCCAAATTCTGGATAACTGATTACACTTTCTCTTCCATGAGGACAGAAACTATGCCTTTCTGTTTACCATTATATCCCCAGTACCTAACAGATTGCCTGGTTAATGATAAGATAAAGGTAATGAGTAGCTAACATTTATTGAACAGAAACTTAAGAAGTTTCTGAAAGTTCAGTGAAGAATTTTTGAAACCTGAGCAGCAGCAGGTAAGGCAGTTAAGACTGGTAACCTCTGGCTCATCAAGGTACACAGTGACAATGGAGACCAACATCTGAAACTCAGTATTGGGGTTCAGAGGAGGACTTCTCTCTGCTGGGTGGTGCTGCCCATAACCTCAACACTTTTCCAGGAATTTGTGTTTAAGAAGATCCCTATGTAACCCATTGGGTTGTTAAATGCTATTGAACTTTAAGGGCCCTTTGGAATAACAATTGGAAAAGCAGAAAAAGTCTCAATTCTTAGCAAAGAAGAAACAATCTGGTAACAGTGAGTCAGCAAATGGTGCTTCTACAAACCATATCTTTATTATTCCTAAAAACAAACCAAAAACTGTTAGGGGATAGCTCCACCTCGAGTCACTATCAAATAGAACTATAAGAACACCAAAGAAACACAAATAAAAAATGGAACTACAACACTCCTGGATACGCATGTACACTCTCTAAACTGAATTTAAGGGTGCTAAAAATCTCAAAATATTATGTCATAATTTTAGTTTTTATGATACTTTATTTCAGCACTGAACAAATGGATGTTCTTTGAGTGAGAAATGACATTCCCAATGTTGAGAAGAAATATTAAATTAAAATAAAAGCCTTTTGTCTTTAAAGATTCTTTGGCAGTAGTTTTGGTTTAACTATCATTAGAAAAGCATGTGTGCCAAAATCTACTGTTTTTTTGACTTTCTAATGATAGCCATACTGACAGGGGTAAAGAGGTATCTCATTGTGGTTTTAATTTGGATTTCTCTGATGATTAATGATGTTGAGCATTTTTTTCATGTTTACTGGCCATTTATATCTCTTGTTTTAAAAAATGGTCCTGTTTGCTCACATTTTAATGGAGTTGTTTTTTTCTTGCTAAGCTATTAAAGTTCTTTGTAGATTCTGGATATTAATTAGTCCATTGTCAGATGTATAGTTTGCAAATATTTTATCCCTTTCTGTATGTTATCTATTTACTCTGTTGATTATTTCTTTTGCTGTGCAGAAGCTTTTTAGTTTAATTAAGTCCCATTTGTTTTTGTTTTCATTGCATTTGCTTTTAGAATCTTAGTCTCAAATTCTTTGCCTAGGCCAATGTCCAGAAGAGTTTTTCTTCTAGAAACTTTATGGTTTCAGGTCTTACATTTAAGGCTTCAATCTTGAGTTAATTTTTGTGTGCGGTGAGAGATAGTGATTGAGTTTCATTCTTTTGCATGTGGCTACCCAATTATCTTAGCACCATATATTGAATAAAGTGTCCTTTCCCCAATGTATATTTTTGTCTGCTTTGTTGAAGATCAGTTTGTTGTAAATATATGCCTTTATTTCTGGGTTCTCTATTCTGTTTCCTTGATCTATGTCTACCTTTATACCATAACCATGATGTTTTCATTACTAGAGCATTGTAGTATAGTTTGAGGTCAGGTAATGTGATGCTTCCGGCTTTGTTCTTTTTACTTAGGATTGAAAATCAAGCTCTTTTTTGGTTCCATGTGAAAGTCAGCATTTTTTTTTAATTCTGTGAAAATGATGTTGGTATTTTGATAGGAATAGTATTGAATCTGTATATTATTTGGGGCAGTATGGTATTTTAACAATATTGATTCTTCCCATTCATGAGCATAGGATGTTTTTCCATTTGTTTGTGTCATTTACAATTTCTTTCATCAGTGTTTTGTAGTTCTCCAGATGAAGAGATCTTTCACCTCCTTGATAAAGTGTATTTCCAGGTATTTTATTTTTTTACAGCTATTATAAATGAGCAGAGTCCTTGATTTCATTCTCGGCTTAGTCATTATTGATGTGTTGAGATGCTACTGGTTTGTGTATGTTGATTTTGTAACCTGACACTTTACTGAGTTCATTTGTCAATTCCAGGAGTCTTTTGGAGGAGTCCATGGGTTTTGCTAGGTACAAGATCATATCGAGGGCAGACAGAAATAATTTAACTTTTTCTTTTCCAATTTGGATGCCATTTATTTCTTTCTCTTGCCTGATTACTCTGACTAGGACTTCCAGTACTATGTTGAATAGAAATGATGAAAGTGAGCATTCTTGTTTTGTTCCAGTTCTTAGGGGGATTGCTTTCAACTTTTCCCCATTCAGTATGATGTTGGCTATGAGTTTGTCATATATGGCTTTTATTATTTTGATGTATGTCCTGTTTGTACCTAGTTTGTTAAGAGTTCTGTATTATGAAGTGGTGCTGGATTTTGTTGAATTCTTATTCCATATATATTGAGATGATCATATGGTTTTTGTTTTTAACTCTGTTTATGTGGTGAATCACATTTATATTGCAGAATCCATGCATGCTTGGGATGAAAGGCATTTGATTGTGGTGAATTTTGTTTTTGTTTTTGATTTGTGTGTGTGTGTGTGTGTGTGTGTGTGTGTGATGTGCTGTTGAGTTCTGTTTGCTAGAGTTTGTTGAGGACTTTTGCATCTATGTTCCTCAAGGATATTATTCTATAGTTTTTTGTTGTTGTTGTTGTATTTCTTCCTGGCTCTAGTATCAGGATGATACGGCTTTTGTAGAATGAGTTAGGGATAAAGCAAAACTGCATTATCCAGAGAAGTTGAATATCTTTTTAAGAATAAATTTTCTAAGAATGAATTTTCTTATTATTTAATAATTACATTGTCCTGTCAAAAGGCACATCTAGCAATTTGACACTTTAAAACCTTTACTTCATTAATTTCAATTTATATTTGTGGAATTAATGATTTATGTATATTGAGGAAATTTAACAACTATAAATCAATGTACATAGAATAATAGCTTATTCAAATCATGGACAGTAGTATACAATCAACATGTATATGATATTAAATTATGTGAAATTGCCAATATTACCACAAAATGTCAATTTGATAAAGGTTACCCTAATATATATACACCCTCTGAAAAATACTTTTCCTATGATGACAATAAAATATTTATGTAAAATACAATAAAGGACAAACTTGTAAATGAATTAATTATTAATGTACCTGATGTGAAAATTATTTTCTGTGGAAAATAATTATACACTTTTCATAATGAAATTGGCTATTTGGATTGTATGAAACATTTTATTTTCATAAACCAATATTTAACATATCATAGATTATATCAATGAATGTTTAAAGAACTCTCTTCCTTGATAATATTTTAATGATGATACAAAAATAAAAATTAATTGACTTAAATGAAACATTTCATTTTAATAAAAGTTTAATATCAGAGGGCTAACTGTGCTAATATTATAAAGTAAATGCATTTTTATAATGCCATTAAAATGTTATCAAGAAAAAGAGTTCTTTAGACTACAAGGGATACACGCAATGTCTGTTATTGCCACATCCAACAAAAATGATAGTGGGAAGGGTGGGAGTGGCCAAATGCCCAGATGAAAGGGGAAGATCTAGATCATCGAGTAATCAGGTAAGTAGTTAATCATTCAATACAAGTTCTGAATAATTGAAAAAGATATATATATATATATAAACACTGCTCTGGTAGAGGTAGTTAGGGGGTCTGGGATTTTAGTCCCTTCTTTTATCAACTAAGTGGCTTTGGACAAGACATTTGTAACCTCACTGAGTGTCAGAAGTGAAGGGATTAGGTAAAAGGAGTAGATTATACCGTCATCTCTCAGTGTATGCTGGGAATTGGTTCCAGAACCACCTGTGGATATCAAAATCCTCACATACTCAAGTCTCCAATGGGCCCTGCAGAACCTGTGTATACAAAAAGCAGGCTCTCCATACCAGTGGGTTTTGCATTCCTTGAATACTGCATTTTTCATCAAATTTGTTGAAAGAAATCAGCGTGTAGATTGACATTGGCAACCTAAACCCTCCTTGTTCAAGGGTCAACTGTATATTAAGTCTATATGAGAAAAGAATATATAACAACTATCTTAACATTTATGATCACTCTTTTGACCTGAAAGTTAACATATATTAAACCCATGCGAGGTCTCAGGTCTTGTACAGTAAGCCACTCACTTTTCCTGCAGCCAGGCTTACTTTCCATTCTTGATAATTCTAAAATATAATTCTACCATCATTTATATATATTTTAGGTAATTTTAATTGGTCAGAATGGACTAAGCAATTAGGTATCACCGTCTAACATTTTAACTAATTTTAAGAAGTTGCTTTCTACTCAGGTGGCATTGGATCAATACAGAATTTAATTGTGAAAGAGAAGTGCATCTCATTTCTACATAATTCTACATTGAAGTGAAATGGTAACAACAAGAAAAATAGTTGTCTATAAAGACTATTCAAGCAATCTCATTACCATCAGGTGTAAATAAAAATCTTGTTGATGTTAATCTCAAGAAGGCAAATTACTTCCCCTCCCATGTCCAATGGGTAAGTTCTTGATTTTTAAACTGACAAAAAAACCCCAAAAAACCTGTTGTTTTATTTTATAGAAAGTTTTAAACTAAATCACAAACCACATAGGCACATGCGTACACGCATACACATGACCTTCACCATACACAAATGGAAAATGTTTGAAAAGGATCTAGTTGACATTCTAAACTCAGAATGGCAGAAATTACCTTGTGACTTCTAAGCCTTAAGAGACCTTGTACTTTCCACTCTTTGCCTCTGGGAACACTAACATCACTATGTGAAGAAGTTCAGGTTCACCTGTTAAGTTGCTATAGCCCAGATGACAAGTATAACCAACTGCCAGGCATGCAAATGAGGCGTCTTGCACCGTTCAGTCCCAGCTGTGCCACCAAATGACTGTCGCTACAGAAGTGAACCCAGATGAGACCAGCAGAGGAACTGCTCAGCTGAGCTCAGCCCAAATTTCTCATCAGAAAATCGTAGAAAAATGAAATAATTATTTTTAAGCCACTATGATTTGAAGCCATTTATTATAAAGAAATGGAAAATTCATACCCTAATATATTAATAAATTATTTCAAGGGAAATGTCAAGTGATTTCATAGGTGAAAAAACATTATTTCTTTAATCTATCCTGAAACATTCCACTTCTTATATGTTCAAGTGCTTCATGGGAAAAATGAAAAGCAAAAATATGCCTTTTAGGTGTGAAAAACTGAAGACATATTTAAAGCATCAATGTATCTCTTAGAGATACATTTATTAGAGAATATGTCTACTAAAGAGATATTTCTCATTTTTCCCCTGAAACAATAGAGTAAAGAGTCTACTTTTCTGTCCATTGTTATTTTAGGAGCCCCTTTTGTTTTACTTGTTGACATACACAAAAAATCACTTTCTGCATTTTACTAAGCAAAATGTCCCATTTGGAAATTTCTAGAACAATAACTAAAAATTCATAGGCCCCACCATAGTCATTTTTTGCCAAACATTAGTCAAATGTGTGTAAATAAATCACTAAATACAACTTTTTAATAAAGAGTATAAAAATGGAGGTAAGGAGCTACAATGTTCATTTTATACACACGCACACACATATTTTTTTTTAATTAAGAAAGATAAGTAATACGCCCTCAGCTTTATGTCTATTTGCCATCATTTTGCCTGAGGCCCAAAATCTAGTTTAGAAACATTGGCTTTTTTGACATTCTGTTCATAGTTATAAGCATTATTTATTAGGGAAAATCACTGGTTTAGTGTATTAATTAAAAAATAAAATGATTTCCCTGAAGCACTATAAATGTTTAAGGACTTGGGTAGGACTCTAACAGAATTGTTGTAGCTTTTGTTGTAACTAAATATTGGATACACACAAAACTAATAATTATAAAATTTAAATATAGCAATAATATATTAACATAAGATGTTAGAGAAATAGCTGATACTGAATGGTGTTCAGTGATCGATCCTTTTATGTGACAGTTTTGTCCTCAAGATTTAAATGTATGGACAACTATCTATTTATTGCATTTAGAATTAAAAGATTCTCTAAATATGATATGAAAGTTGAATAACTTTTATACTAGGATATCATAAAATAATATAGAGCAAATTCACTTATGAACATATATGTAAAACCCCAAATAAATACTAATAAATACATATTGATTAAAAACATATAGATTATATATGTATTTAGATAAGTAATTAAAATCAATGGTCTGTTAAAAAATTATCCTCTCCAAGTAGGTTTATGCAAGAATGCAAAGTGATTTAATATTATAAACTATAATGTTATACTAGTCAGTCAATTAAGAAAACCATATACCATGTTAATAGAATATAGAAAAATTAATGGATTAAATTTAAACCCTAATTCTAATATTAAAAAATTATCAGATTATAAACAGGTTTATAATAATTTCATATGATATAAAAATATCTCTCAAACTACATGAAAACAGAAAAATTTCTTTTAACCTCAGGAATAACAGAAGAAGAATAACATCATTATCATTTTAAATATTTTTTCTAAAACTTTTGGCCATTGTAATAAAGTATAAAAGAGAAATTTAAAGAATAATAACTCTAAAGTATTAAAATGAATTATTAAATTATCATTGATAATTTTGATATAAGACCAAATATTTTAAAATCCTTTGTCAAAATGAGTAGTTATAAGACACATTTGAAACTAAGACCTCACAAGTTAAAAAGTTTTTAAAATACTTAAGAATAAAGTGAGACACGTGTAGAACTTATAATAAAAGCACAAATACATTTCTGAGACATAAAAGAAGCTTCAAATAAACAGAAATACATGTTGTGTTTCTAGATTGAAAGAATGATATTAGAAAAAGCATTAACTACTCAATCTCATTTTTAGGTTTATGACAATTCCACATCAAAATACCAATGAATTGTCTTCTGGAACTTAGTAAAAATGATTTTATATTTTATACTGAATAATAAACAGTTTAGAGCATTCAAAAGTTTATAAATGAAAGACTAACCAAAGGGAAAAAATATTAAAATTTTACAAAAGTGCAGTAAATGAAAAAGTATGATATTGGGATGCTAAAAGAAGCAGCATCCAAAAAAGAATGAAAAAACAGAAGAAAAGAATACCTTCCTAAATTGACTCCTGTGGAGGGAGTAGTGAGAGAAGAGAGTATAGATATAGATTAGATGTATAGATGTCTGTGATTACAGCTATTTGAAAGTTATGCATGCAAAAGAAGCACATAATTCAACTTGTGAACTGATAAATGGTGGCAGAGAAATTGGCAAGATTTCCGGAGGGAAAAAATCACCATGTATCTTTTTTTTTGTATTTGATTCCACATGGAATGAATTGCCCAATGTAAAAAAGGAAGCCTCAAAATATTAGGTGACAGATAGTGAATTTGGAAGAAAAATTACCAGAAAAGGCACAAAAATGACAAAGAACAACTCTAAAGATTTAACAATTCATATACCAGTATTAAATGGCAAATAAAGTTTGTCACTCTTTCAATAATTGATGCTTTATATTTTACTATCTGATAGAGCTATCAGTACTCATTACTCTTCTTTTCATATTATTACTGAATAAAGTTTCTTGTTATTTTTTCCTATGTAAACTTCAGAATCATATTGTCAGAAAACAAGAGCAATAAAAGAACCTACTAATATTTTTATGGCAGATTGCATTAAATATGTTACTTTACCTAGAGAGAACTGACATATTTATAATAGTTACCCTGCCTACCAAAAACTACCTGTTCAAATCTGCCTTATGTTCTTCAGTAATGATTTAGAGTATTATTATCTGTGCTTTATTTTTAAATGTTATCTCTAGCTATTTCTTATTTGGTATATTCCTATGTTTTTAAATATTTTTCATATTTTTTTAAATGTGATCTTAATTATTATTTCTTCTAAGTAATTATTCCTTCAGAAATTTGTTTGACAAATATTCATTGAACATCGATTAAGTTCTAGACACTGTTTGGGGAACCAGAGACAGAAAAGTGAATATAGCAGGTAAGGATCCTTGAATTTATGTCATGGTGAAGGAGATTGAAAACAATTATGATTTATAATGCAAGTATGTTTGCATGCAAGTATGCTAGAGAAAATCAAATGTTGAAAAATAACAGAGAGGTGGTAAAAAGGTGTTAAGGCATGATTTTAAATTTTGAAATTTTAAATATTAATGGCCAAGAAAAACCTCACTCAAATGACTTGAGTAAAAATTTTAATGAAAGGTGGAGGCAAGTTACAAGATTATTTGGGGTAGGACATTCTAAGAAAAGGGAAGGGTAGGACATACATAAGCTGTGAAGAAAAACACAGCAGATGTGCTGAGGAATAGAGGAGAGAACTGGGGACGACAGGCAGAGAGTTATCAGGAAGAGGGAGGTTGCAGTTCACCCAGGGCCTTGTAAAAACTGTATACATATTTTTAATTGAATATATATATCTTTTGAAGTTTGAATTGATTGATCGATTACTTTTATGGCCTACCATGTAGGCAATTTTAGCGAATGTTTTAAAGTCAGTCTATGTCTTCATTTTTACTGTAGAGACAGTTTTCTATTTTCTCTGCAAAGTTTGTGAGCTATATAGCTAGACGGTCAGATGGATAGATACACAGGAAGTTATTTCATTAAATATGTTAAATATTTTCAACATCTTTATTTACTGTTTACTCAAAACATAATAAAGTGAGAGTTGTGAATTAATGTTGTTTTTTCATACTAGTTTGTTTCTATTTCTCTTTGTATCTCTTGTACTTTCTTTTGGATGTCATTACCACATTTGGTGTATAAATATATATAGGTGTGTACTTCCAATGGGAATAGTTCCCTTTATGCTAGAATAAGAACTTGATTAGATACAAATTTCACATCTACTTCTTCCATAAACTGACTGCTCATGTCCCCTCAAAATTCATGTTAAAACTTAATCCTCAATGTGATAGTATTAGAAGGTGGGGCCTTTAGGGGGTAATTTGGTTATGGGGGTGGAGCCCTCACGAATGGGATTAGTGCTCTTATAAAAGATGCTTCAAAAAGCTCCCTGCTCCTTCAGCTGTATGAGGACACAGTAAGGAGGACCATCTAGGAAGGAAAAGGAGTGCCCTCACCAGACACTGAATCCGCTGATACCTTGAGCATGGACTTTCCAGCCTCCAGAATTGTGAGAAATAAATTTCTGTTGTTTATGAGTCACCCAGTGTGGTATTCTATTATAGTACTTGGAACAGACTAAGATAACTTCCTTTGAGGTTCTTGTGGGTGTTGGTTCTCTGTCTTCTTACGATTAACATCACTGTGTCAAAGTCTATGGACAGCTTGAATATTCTCAACATAGAAATGCTTGATCTTTTTGCCTACCTATTCAAAGAATTTGTTCTTTACTCTTACTGTCCAATGTATTTACTAGTTTTGGCTTCCATATCAATTTTTAGGAGTAAGATTTTCACGGCATGATACAAGGCATATTCTTACATTTAGATTCACGTTTTTCAAATTATTAAATTGTTAAACTTTGCTTTAGCTACTATATTTGTTTAGAATTTAAGAATAGAAGACATGTCTTCAAGTGTGAACAAACAAATACTTCAGGGGCATGTGATGTTATCAAACTCATTAATATATCACTAATTTTATCCCAGACCAACTGATATTATTTTATGCTGTATAGTTGGACCTTACTCCTGGCAGACCCTATCAAACTCAGATCTTAAAAGAAAAAAAAAAAATCGGCAGGGCGCTGTGGCTCACGCCTCTAATCCTAGCACTCTGGGAGGCCGAGGCAGGTGGATTGCTCGAGGTCAGGAGTTCGAAACCAGCCTGAGCAAGAGCGAGACCCGTCTCTACTATAAATAGAAAGAAATCAATTGGCCAACTAATATATATAGAAAAAATTAGCCGGGCATGGTGGTGCATGCCTGTAGTCCCAGCTACTCGGGAGGCTGAGGCAGAAGTATTGCTTGAGCTCAGGAGTTTGAGGTTGCTGTGAGCTAGGCTGATGCCACGGCACTCACTCTAGCCTGGGCAACAAAGCGAGACTCTGTCTCAAAAAAAAAAAAAAAAAAAAAAAATCACATGAATTGTTGGAATAAGGGAAGATTTGCATTGGTGCTGTTTGAGCAGCTTTCCTGTATATAGTTTTGAAGAATGAAATTTATCCTGATGTGTGTGTGCGTGTGAATTTTATCTTGAGGTGTCTGAATCCATGTTATAACCAGTTGAGTTAACCAGGGGTCCTAGTTTCTATAACAACAATGCTATGTACTGAAGCCAATCCTTTACATTATGGAAATCATACATGTTATTTCCTTAACTCGCTTCCCTTTAGTTTTGAAAGTACGGATCCTCCCACTCCCAACAGGCCAAAAAGTAGATTTTAATAACAAAATGATGAGTCTTGAAAAGAGGTCTATTTGAAATAATCAGTGAGGCCCCATTGGTCTACAAAGGAATAAATATAGCATAGATAGCATACTCACTACAGTTTTGACTTTGTTCTTTTTTTCCAGTCTTATCTGTTTTGTTTTGTCTTCCCCCTCACTTGGAAACTGCAGTTGACGAGTTAGGGACCCGGCTACACACCCAGGCTCAGTGTCACATATATCTCAACAGCCCATGGGTCACTCTCGTATTTCTTGGAAAGCGAAGGCAGGCTTGTCTAAATGTCAAGTTGGTGAACTCCCACGGTTCCCCAGAGTGTAAGCTGAAAGAAAATCTCTTTGCAACAGCCATTCCCTAGCCAACACTAACATAATGGAGAGCATGTAAACAGTTGGCTGGACTGATTGTTATGCGGGTTGAAAGAAAGCAAGAGTGGCTTTCACTTAGACAATGGAATCTTCACTCTATATGCAAATTTCCTGGCTTCCATTTCTGGGGCTTTTTACACTTCAGGGTGTGCAGTCTCAAAATGTGCTAATACTCCCATGAAAGCTCAGAGCACCGGGCTTTCAGGTCATTACCACATTACTTCAATTTCACTGACTTTGAGTAACCTTTGCTTCAAAGCAAAAGCTAAACGCCAGAGCTGGATTTTTTTTTAGGAGTTCTTTGTTTGCTGTGTACACCTCCCTTTCTAGACTTTCCAAATGGGTTTAATTCTAGCTCTACTAAGGCTTTTGGTAAACCAAGTAAGCATTAGGGATCACAAAAATATGTAGTTAATTATGTATTACTGCAAAACACTGTGCTGAAGAATGATCATATGGTTTTCCAAAGTATGCACTATTTCAACATAGCAATAGAAAACACATAAAAACACAGGGAGACAAGAGAATGGTGCCATGTTTGGACTTTGTGTTGTCAATATTTTAAAGTAAGAATGTAATAAAAAAGATTGTGATTGGAACTTTTAAATTTCATGTTTTACTTTCTTCCAGTACTAAACTGTCAATGTTGAGAAAATGTCCAATTTTGTTTAAATATGAGCTACAACAAAATTTATCAGAACAGTCAGATTCTGATTCTGTCATTTGTTTTAATGGCAGAAGTTTAAATCCCAAAGGATGGAGTGCTTTCTTTTTACCTTCTGATTCTATTTGCAAGTGATAATAACTGAATGCTATTCATACTACAATGAATGTCTATATGTATATATGTTTTTTGGTTCTTTGGATAACTAAAGGATTTTTGAAATGGCCTTGTGAAAATTATTAGATTTTATATTTAATAGAAATCCTGAGGTGGTGTTTATATAATAGAAAATATTCTATTATAAAGAGAATATTTCAGTTAATCAGAACTTTCTAAGGATATAGTCATTAGATATCATGGGGGAAAATCTAACAGTGGCTAAGAATATGTTTTAATGAAACATGTAATGTTTATTATGAAAAACAGAATTTTTCAAATATTAAATTTGCATCACTTAAATATACTGAATGTAAAACTATTAGTTTTATTTTGTGACTGATTAAACATTTCATAAGTTTCTATAATGTGCCAGATACTTGGCATACTGCTGAAGAACCCCATCCACAGTAGGTACTAAGAATTGACTATTATATAATAGCCCGGCATTCTGATTACTCTGGGAAATAGAAAATGAAGACTCAGTCCTCTGTCTCATAAAATTTCTCTTTAGTGGGAGAGACAAAACCTGCAAATAGCAAGGACAATACAAAGCAGAGCGTGGTAATACCAAAAGAGAGGTGAGATGCTCATAGAAATTAGAGCAATTACTCGTAGGTATCTATCTACCCAAAAGAAAAGAAATCATTAAATTGAAAAGATACCTGTACTCTTATGTTTATCACAAGACTAGTCACAGTAGCAGAGATATAAATCAAACTAAGTGTTCATCAGTAGATGATTGGATAAATAAAATGTGGTGTATATATACATATATATATATACACACACATATAATGGCATACTCTTCAGTCATAAAAAAAGAATGAAATCATATCTCACAGCAATATGGATGGAACTGAAGACCATTATCTTAAGTGAAACAACTCAGAAACAAAAAGTCAAATACCTCAGATTCTTACTTATAAGTGGAAGCTAAATGATTTGTACACATGGACACAGAGTGTGGAATGATAAACACTGGAGACTGGAAGGATGGAATGATAGAAGGGGGTTGGGTGATGAGAAATTACTTAATGGGTGCAATATACATTATTCAGGTGATGATTACACTAAAAGTCCGGACTTCACCACTATACAATGTATCCATGTAACAAAATTGCAGTTGTATCCTTTAAATTTGTATAAAAAAATCAGATATGTTAGAGGAAATTTCTGGCTTTAGGTGCAGAATTGATTTCAGTGACAAGCGACCCAGATATTTAAAGGACCAGTGAAAGATTCCAATAGGAGAGATGAGTTAAAGGAAAAGTATTTTGGGCAGATGAGATAGCAGTTAAGTTTGTCTTAGTTGGTCAAATCACATACGAAGCATTATAGTCAATTATAGGCATTGATATTTATGAAAAATATTACAAATTGAAGCATATACATAAGAAAGTGGCCAGGATCATGAGGCGATTTAAAGCCAAGTTATGTGGTGAATGGCTGAAGGTTCTTACAATATTTAACCTAGAATAGAAGAGAATTCACGAAGATGTGATAGCTATCTTCACATACTTGAAAGTCAATAACGTGAAAGAGTAAGTAGCCATACTCTGCATGGTTCCAGCAGCAGAGGTGGTACCAGCAGTTGAAACTACAGGAGGATAAACTTCAACATAAGAAATAAATGTCTAGCAGTAGAAACTATCTGAAAATGGAAGGGGCAGTCTCAGAAGGAAGATTTTCAAGCAAAGCAATATGTGTAGTGACCAGAGTCACACTGCCAAAGTCCAACTCTTATAATCTGTATAAGCATTATAAGCTACATAAACTCTAAGCTTCTGTTTCCTCATCTCTAAAATGGGAAAATTAATTAAGCATCTACATCATAGGGCTATCTTGAGTATTTAATGAGTGCTTAACCTATATTGTAATTACTCTATAAATTTAGCAAGCTCAAGACTGAGCAATCTTTTATAGTCATTATAGATACAGATTAAAGCAGAAAATGATGGTTTAGATTTGATGAAAGTTGTGGTTCCCTCTAATTCTTTGAGTCAAAAGCACTGATTCTAAAGTAAATAAGTAAGAAAGAGCTATTTGGAGATACTAAACTTATCCAAATCAAAACAAATAAAAAAATAAAGTAACAGATTATAAAGCTGATGGATGCAAAACAGAAGAGTTATTAGTCACAAAATGAAACAAGATATTTCCTTGGACAAGGAGCAGTATTAAATGTTGGATAGATGTCAAGAAGTAATACAATGAGCTTTTCAAAAAAGTGATTCCTCTAATTCTTTGATTCTAAAGCTTTGATTCTCAAAATTGGTAATTTTTTCAAAGAGTTTGCTTCAGAAATCAGACTGCAACAGGTTAAGAAGTGAGTAGAACTAAGGATGTGGAAGTAACTAGTGATTTGAACACTTTTGAGAAGTTTATTATTTATCAGGTACTCTTTTAAGCAATTGATATTGTGGCTAACCACTTCGGTACCACACTCACCGGCCACGAAACCTTGCCCACAGCCAGCACTCACAGTTCGCACGATAGTTTGTGCTGTGCATTGACAACGAATCCATTTTGCTCTTGTGTGATGAGGAAAGCTTTAAAACACTGAAAGCTTGTTTTACTTTACAGGCAGCTTAACTTGTAAATCAGAATAGGTAACATATACATATATGTTTTCATTACTTTATTTTTAAGTGTTCATGATTTTATTTTGACAAATGAAAAATTAGAAAAGTCATATCACGGCTGTCGGCTAAACTCACTGTGCATGTTCATCTGTGGCTGTCGACTATAGTCAATGATAATACCGAAGTGGTTAAAGGAATGGCACAGAACTGGAATTCCAGCTGGGAGCAAGGTTAAAGTAAGTTAGAAAACATTGCTTTATAGATGAAGGAAAAAGATTCACTGGGTGGAGAGAGATGACACTTCAGGAGAAGAATATTCAATGGATAATTGATAACTAGAATAAGTTCTGAAATAAGACAGTTCTCTAAAATGTTTTGGTTCATTTTATTTGGAATGCTATATAAAAATCATAGTCTGGGCACTAGCTGTGGCTTTTATTAGTGGGGAATCTTCATTTCTAGGCCCTTTCAGTAGGCTGAATTTAGCAAACGAAAATATAGATTTAGATAAAAATATAGATACAGTATAGGTTGTGCCTGGTATATCATAAATATGCTTTTTAATGTATGTCTCTATCCATCTCTCTCTCTCTCTTTCTCTTTCTCTCAATAAAAATCACTTTTTGCCCTGACTCATTTGCCATTATTGTCTAACATTTCGGTTGTATATTTTCATAAGCTCAGAGAGAATATATCAGTAATATTTTGTACAGGCAATGTTTACTTAGATTTATCTACGTTATCCAGTTTCTCTACTCACATTTTCTTCGATCATTGTTTTTCATTCCTGGGTCAATTTGTTTCTTTCTGAAGTATATCCTTTTACAGTTATGCTAATGGCAACCTCACTTAGCCTTACTTATTTTTTTTTTAAATTATCATGATTTTATTACACCCTTGATCTTGAAAGATTGTTTACCTGGGTATACAATTCCAGTTGACAGTTATCTATCACTTCTTTTCAGATATTATTTCAATGTTTTCTGACTTCTCTTGTTGCCAGTGGGATGTTAGCTGCCAGTCTAATTGCTGTTTCTTTGTAGGTAATTTTGGTTTTTTTCTCCCTGGTTGATTTTAAGATTTCAACTTGCAATTTCACTATGTCTAAGGGGTGGAATTCTTTTTGTCTTTCTTGGTTTGAGTTAGGCTTTCTTCCTCTGATACTGTGAAATATCAAACTTCATCCAAAATTCCAAATCTTCAAACATTGCTTCCCCATTCTCTACAAGAATCCTGAATAGATTCATGGTAAACCTTTTTATAATATATAATAATAATACTCATTGTTATTTCTTAATCTCTTTTATAGTTTCTATTTCCTTATTTCTGTATTATACATAGGATAATTTATTCAGATGTTTCTTCTAGTTGATCAATTCTCTCTGATGTTTGAAATTTCCATTGAATTTTAATTATAATATGTATATTATTTATTTTAAACATTTTTATGTGGTCCTTTTTCTTCTGATCTATTATATTTTGATAGTTTTTAATTCTTGTTTATTTTTAAATGCATCTATTTCTTTAATATTTACTATGTTATATATCTAATAATTCTAATATCTGAAGTCCTAGAGCTCAGATGAATTATTTATCCTATAGCTGTCATACAATCATGATATTTGTTATTAAGTTTTGATTTTCTGAGTTTCTATTTGTATGAACTTAATCTGTGGGTGTCCTGAGGGCCCAAATGAAGGGTGTTTTTTTGCAAAGAGAAACTGTGTTTGCTTTCATCGATAGCCAAAGGGTATTACTGCACCTGGACTACACTGATGAACTTTGAAGATTTTGGTTTAACAGTAAGCCTCAGGATTACATTATCCAATCTGAGGTAGTCCCAGGGTTAGTTGGGTCTCCAAGCACTAGAGCTGATATACTATTTGTCCCCAGGATGACTGTGGTTTCATGTTTACTCTCTGATTGCCTTGAAGACTTTCCTTCATTATTTTCACCACTGCATTACAAAGTATTGAAGATTTTCCTTCATTATTTTCAGCACTGCATTACAAGGCATGTTTCTTGTAATTATCTAGCATGTAATTATCTTGCTACAGAAAAGCCTCTCAGATTATCTAGTTCAGTATTTTTTGGAAGAAACCCTCCTTGAATAATTTCTTTTAGTTAATATCAAATTTGAATTGCAATTCAAGCACCATATTCATGGCTAGATATCCTTTTAATTTTAAAAGTGTTATAATTTATAAAATACCTCTTGAGAATTTTGAACTTTTAAAAAAATGTACTCTTAATTCTTCAGGTAAACAATATTTTACCTGATAACTTCTGCTGGGACTCTTCCAGTAATGGTCATAAAACTTAATTCTCTTGGTTTTTCTTTCATCCAATAGAGTAGCCACTGGCTATATGTGGCTATTAAGCACTTGAAATGTGGATAGTCTGAATTAAGATATCCAACAAGTGTGAAATATTAATACATACTGAATTTCAAAGATTTGGTATAAATAAAAGCCCTGTGTGTCTAGGTTGGAGTAAGGGTGACTGAGAGTAGTAGGAGCTGAGGAGGGCAGGTGGGTGAGTGTCAAATTAGCTAACAATCTAGGATGGAGAGAGGAATTTCATTTTTTTTCTGTAGGAATGGGAAGACCCCGGAGGACTAGAATGATTGGAATATAAACACTTTGGTGTTCATTTGGAATCTAGACTCTAAGAACCAATTCATAAAAAAAATGAACCCAAATTGTATAGCAAGCCACAAATCATGTCATTCCAGATCATGAAAAGAATGACATGATCTGAGTTGCAGTTTATAAAAATTCTTCTCATTCTTCTTGCCAGGGAGAGTAAGAGCTAAGAGAGAAAGGAAACCAGTTAGTCTAGGCTTGTATTAAAGTGGTGGTATTGGGGTTAAGTAATAAAAGATTGGTGTAGAATCTATTTGGGAGAACTCAAGAGATTCGTTTAAATATGAATTATACATATCCATATTATGTGTGGGTTATATATGAGGTGTGGAGAAAGAAAGGTCAGTTAAAGATACCTTTTGTGGTTTCTGGCATGGGTACATGGTGGTGCCATTTATTGAGAAGGGAAGGACTGGGGGAAGAGTAAATTTGGGATTATCAACATTATTATCATATGATGGCTGTGTATGTCAATCCACCAAGCAAATTTGTGCCAAATGTCAGAGCTAGGGGTATGGTGAGGAGAGTGTGGCACTTACCTTGAGTGTATATTTTAATAGGTCACCGAAAACCTCAGCAACTATAACAAATAATATTTGAAAAATAATATTTAAAATATATTAAAAATATTTAAAATAATATTAAAAATAATATTTAAAAAATATTTTTAAATAAAAAAATTAATTCAAAAAATTCAATGAAATATACAAATAAAAAATGTAGATAAATACAGAATTAGTAATAGTGCTGGGCAGTTGTACCAGAGCCTGAAGCAAAAAGAAAAATATTTAATTGACATTTTTAAAAAATATTACAGAGATATTTAATATTTTTAATTATTTGATATTAAATATTATTTAATATTTAATTGCATCACTCACATCACCTTAACCCTGATCATGCTGATTGTGTAGTGTACAAATACAGAAGGTGACATCCCACTATAGTGTGTGAATGATGTCCCGGGAGTTGGGCTGTGTACAATCTGCTCCATGGTGCTTCATGATGGCTCTGTGTGTAGACTAGAACCTCCCTGGAACAAAAAAAGCATATATTACATCCTTTGAATATATATTATAGACTTGAAGACTTCAACTAAAGCAAAGTCCAGCTCACTATGATAAATCTTATTATATAATGTGATAAATATATATCGCATATATATATATATTCACCCCAGTAAAAACACATAAACAAGGGGATGAAAAATTATACTATAATGAATCCTATTTCAGAAAGCTTAATATAGAATCAAGAAAGCAAGGGATAGCTACAGCAAATAATTAGAAAATATCTTCCATCACAATAATGAATGTGACATAATGTGATGCTACCCTTAAGAAACGTAATGTGTCTAGGAAAAGTATTCAAAATGTATTGTTAATTTGAGGAAAGGGGTGTGACAGATTACCACTCTGAGTCAACAATGATTAGTCCTGAGAAGTGAGATTGCTGGTAATTTTATTTTATTCTTCTCACTACTATAATTCTAATTTTCATAATTAAAATGCAATCTTAATATTAATAAATATATAAAATTTAAAAATAATAGTCAAATTGCAAAAGAGATATTATTAACTGATCTTGATTATTTCAGTGACCACAGTTTCTAAGCCTTACAAAATATATCACAGTATTTCTTTTTGTTTGTTGTTGTTGTTGGTGGTGGTGGTTTCTTTTTAACGGAAATGGCTTTCTGATGTTTTTTTGGTTTTTGTTTTTTATTTTATCTTTTACACACATTTCTAAGAAATACAGCAGCAAAGAGCAAAGGGGCTTACAAATTTCTCTTCCAGAGTCTGACTGAAATGGGCAAGGAGAAATTAGAAAATAAGGCAGAAACTTCACTGGTCTCAAAATTAGGAAACTGTGACAAATAATTTGTACACAAAGGAATTTCTGCTGGAGAGTGTGGAATTTCTAAGAAATTCTACAACTGGAATGGGGCTATAACTCCATTTCCTGAGAGAGCACTGGCATGCTAAGTGAAGTTATATAGAGCAAGTGCTGGCAAATTCATCTATAATTTATTTATTTTCATTTTTGTTTCTATTTATTTTTTAAATTGACAAATAAAACTCATATATTTATGGTGCACAATATGTTGAAATATCTATACATTGGAATGGCTAAATAAGGCTAATTAATAAAAGCATTACCTCACATACTTATTATGTTGTTGCGGTAAGAACGCTTAAAATCTGCTCTTACAGTAATTTTTAAATATACATTATTCTTAACCATATTATATAAGCGCTCTTTAAGATTATTCCTTTCATCTAACTGAAATTTTGTATTCTTTGACCAATATCTCCCCAAATCCCCCAGAACCCCAGCACCTGGTAACCATAATTTTACTCTTTCTATGAGTTCAACATTTTAAAATTTCACATATGAGATCATGCAGTATTTGTCTATGCCCGTATTACTTCATTTAACATAATTTTTTAATTCTAGATGTTGTAGATTCATTCATAATTTTAAAGGAGACTGAAGAAAACTGGGATGTTTAGCATTATAAATACCATCAAGTGTACTCTACTGGGAGTATGTCTCTCTCACTATTAAGCTTCGATCATTAATTTTGAAAAACAGACAAATGAACAAATTAATGTTAAACATTATGTGTTATGATAAAGAGTATTACATTTCAGAAATGATAGTAAATCCTCTCTAAAAGAAATTTAAATTTAGGTTTATAATCAGGGCCTTAAAATTTCAATCTATCATGTCCCATGTCTTCTTACTGATTTCACAAAGTTCTGGAGAGGAATTAAGGCAGCAACAATTTAACAATAAAGCAATTAAAAGTTTGTTTCAAAATATAATGAAAATAATCCCCCCAAAAGTCAGACATAGTTTGTATAAAGAAGAAGATCACAAGGAGAGAAAAAGAACAAAATGAAAACTGCAAGTTGAGAAAGATATAGAAGAGTGATTATGATGAATTCTACATGCTATTAAAATAATTTGTCAATTCTGTCATTTCAAGGAAAAGTAGTTGACAAAACTTACCTGATTAACTGTATGATCACAGGTCTATCTCTTATGTCATTAATTCAACAAGTGTATTTTGAATGAATGACCGATTCAACATTGGTCATTGATACTCAAGGTTCAGAGAAGATGCCAGTGATACGCTGAGCCATAGGTTGAGGCAAAAGGAAAAGTCAGTGACATGGATCTGTCTTTATTTAAAATTGTAATATTTTGTTTATTATACATTTTGTAAGTTAATTTTTCAACATGTATTTTTACAAAAATTGCACTATACATCCTTTTTTTTAATCTCAACCACCTTTATTGAAAATTTACTTTCCACTGATTTACATTAAACTTCTATTACATTTTAAATTACCATATATGCTTCTCTTTATTTACAAATTGTATGCTAATTACACTGATATGTCTATATACACACATCACAACAATTGTGATTATTGTATTTTTGTCATATATTTTAACATTTGGCAGAACTAGTCCATCACTTTATTTTATTTTTTTTCAGAATCTTATGGGGGTATAAATACCCTGGTGACATATATTGCCTTTGCACTGCCTGACTCAGAGCTACAAGCATGTCCATCCCCCAGACACTGTGCACCGCACCCATTAGGTGTGAATTTACCCATCCTTCCTTTCACCTTCCCATATGCCTGATACCTGATGAATGTTACTTCCACATGTGCACATAAGTATTGATCGATTAGTACCAATTTAATGGTGAGTACATGTGGTGCTTGTATTTCCATTCTTGTGGTACTTCACTTGAAAGAGTGGGCTCCAGCTCCATCCAGGTTAATTCTTTATCTTAATTAGCGAGCGTTTCAGCACCACCTTTAATTTTGTGTCTAAGATGAGTTCCTCACTCGTCTCACCCTAGGCCTGCCCATAAGGAATGATACTCAGAATATTTCTATTGCTGTTTTAATTGTAAAACAAAATAAAAGTCAATACATGAAGAATGAGAATCCAAATCATACCTATATTATATTCAGTTAATATATGAACTTTCACATACTGGAACTGTAGTAGCTAGAAAGCATTTGAGATATGAGCTTTTGTTTTTTAAAGAAAGAGCAGAATATTTCTTCCCATGAATAACATAAGGGAATAAGGCCAATTAGCAGTTTAGGGTTATGCATTCCATGGTCTCAGAGAACAGAGGTCACTGGCTAAAAATAAGAGTAGAATTTTTAATTCTCCTCTCTTTCTGTCTCCCTCTCTCTCTCTCCCCTACTAATGCCCCTGGGGGAAAGAAGCTGGAAGACTGCCAATCCAGTAAATTTTTCATTGTCTAAGGGACATTGTGAAGAGAATCCACCAGCAGTACAGGAGACACAGGCCTCAGCCAAATAAGGATAGCACAAGTGGGAGAAAAACTCATGAAGAGGGAGCAAAGAGCCTTTCATAGCTCTTTAAATAAGTCTACTTTATAAAATGTAGATTTGTCTATTTTGTGATAGTGTTGTGAGCACACACATTTGTCTCCCTTGATAAAATGTCTGATTAATCTTTGTATCATGCACAGCACTGTAATTGAGAGGTAAATTCTGATAAATAATTAGTTAATAGAGAATTAATTAGTAAAAGAATTACTAATCTATTCTAAACTCACAAAACATATTTTAGAAAAACATTTTCACAGAAGAATATGATATAATGCATTCTAACTGGCCCCAAGTTAGTGCACCATTAACTTAGTTCAGCAGGATTGAGAAATTAATACTTATTAGCTCAAGATGAGTCTTAAATAGTCAGGCACTGCATGATGGCATTTCAGTCAATGTTGAACTACACATATGACTGTGGTCCCATAAGATTATAATACCATATTATTATTGTACCTTTTCTATGTTTAGACATGTTTAAATACATAAATATGATTGTTTATCAATTGCCTTCAATATTCAGTATAGTAACGTGTTGTACAGGTCTATAGTCCAGGAGCAACGGGCTATACCAGATAGCCTAGACGTGTAGTAGGCTATACCACTTAGGTTTGTATTAGTACACTCTATGATGTTCATACCATGACAAAATGGCCTAATGCTGCACCTCTCAGGACGGATCCCTGTTGTCAAGTGATGCATGACTGTTGACTTAAATAAATCACAGCTGATATCTGGGACATATTAGTGCTTGAAAGAAGTCATTCAGTTATACCCTATTCTGTGACAGGTCTAACTGTGCCAAGACAGGTGTCTGTTTCTCTATTTTGATTTGGAAGGAAAGAGAAGGAAAAACAGGATGGGACACATATTTTAGCAGAGTGTCACCAACCTAAATGTAAAGAAAGTAAATCCTGGAGAAAGCAAAGAAAAATACAGAGGGGCAAAAATCAGTCAAGCTGAGAAATTCCAGGACAAAGTTACATGAGGGAAAAAAGTACCTATTTGGTGTGACTGCCTAAGAAGTTGGAAGAGGTCTTCTGAACAGGAGCTTTAATTAGGTCAAGTATAAAGGAGGAAGTTGTCATTATTTAAGTTATGCATAAAAGGAAATAGTCAAAATGGAGTTTTTCATTGGTAAAAAAAAACCCAATTATAATGGGCAAGTATATTCTTTAAACAAAGTATGCCAAAGATGTTTAAGCGTTGACTCCTACATACTTTCAAACTCATTTATAATCATTGGCAAAATTTTAATTGACTTTAATATTGTTTATTTTCATTAGTTTCTTAATTATCCCTTTCTATTTAGTTCTTGCTTATTTTTGTATCTCAAAATTGTTCCCTTTACCACATTGTTTGTGTTTTAAAGTTCCTTTGCTAATTTATTTTTCTACAGTTACATCCTAGTTAACCACATTGGATTCTATCCTTTGTTTGTATTTTTACAACATAAATTTAATTCTAGTTTCTCCCACTGGGTTAAAAATATTCCCCTTTTTCCTAAAGTATTATTTCTGGGCATATTTAAGTTCTAATCCCTTAGGGATCCTTTTATTCTACTCAAATAAACTTTTCCCACATTAAAAAATGAACCAACTATATTCTTTGAGCAAAGTTGAACAGTTTTACAGATAATTTTAAAATATTTATTTCTAATTTGGCTCTTACTATTGTAAGTATTTGGATGCTTTTAATTTAAATTATTAAGTTAAATAAGCATTTAAATAAACATTAAGTGACATATTTCACAATGAAATCCACTAACATGAAAAATGAAAATATACTAACCTATTGGGTATGTGATAATCTTTTCTAGTTTGAGAATCCTACTTGTTAACTGTTCAGGACTGATGCAATAGAGTATGGTATGATATTTTGAGTAAGATTTTTACCTTGTGCAATTTTCTTTCTCCACCTTGGGTGCTTTTGTCTAAGTGTGTGTGTGTGTGTGTGTATCTGTGCGTGTGTAAGAGACACACAGAGAGAGAGACAATGATTGAGACTGCTTTAGTACCTGGAATTATACAATACTATCTGTGAAAATAGATAGAAATTATGTCCTTTGTCTCCACTACCCAAAAAATTTCAGGAGAGACAGTAGAAATTTCATCATATTGACATTTTATACAAACAAATTTGGTTTATTTTTAAAAAACACAATTTGAGCAGCATATTTTTAGTACTGGCACATGGTAGATGTAACAATTGTGTAGTGAATGAATAGCCTACATCTCGACCTAGCCGGCCTTCCGCGCAGCGCTGATGGTGCTTGTGCTGTATTTTGACCAGGCACGCTACTTTCCTCATCTGTTCACATGCTGGCAGTAACCTTTCAGTGAACCAGCAAATACAGTAACATGTTAAGCAGAGCTCTTTATTAGAAGGCATTATGTGAGGAAAGTGCCAAATGTAGGAAATGCTGACAGTGAAGCCCAAGACTTTCCATTTGCCCAAGTCTCTAACTACTCATTTGTTGGACCTTTCTGGTCCTGAGCCTTTATATCTGCAGAATATGAGTGCTAGCCTGGATCCCCGTGTCAAGCTGTGTCCTGTGGAGTCTTAGGAGTGAGTGAAGATGCCTAAGGGCTGCCTTATGGGGTGAGAGAAAGTCTCTGGAAGTAAGGTTCTAGACTTTGCTCTGGCAGATCAATTTGGTGTTATCTTTTTTGTATTATCTGCTGTGGATATTGGTGCTTCATGTTTGAAATAGGTTTTGACAACTAAATACAATTGAAAACCATCCAATGGCCTTTTCCATTTTAAAAGCCAATTTCCCTATGGACTAAATACAATATATAAACTACATATATAAAAAATATATAAACTACAAAAAATCACATATTTTTATTGCACTTTTCAGCTTTTATCAGGTTTCTACACTCATCACCTTTTTCAATCGTGTGTTAGGAGGACAGATGTGACCCCACTTTACACCAGTGGCTCAGACCCGTGGCCTGACCTGTGCCAGTGACACTGGGACTCAACTCCAGAGCTCTCTCTCTGAGGCCGGCCCCACTCAACCATCTCTCCTCTTCTCATGTCAGATCCAATCAGCCAGCCATCATGCTCCATTCTAATTTGGACTTGTCCATCTAACATGATTTGGACTAATTTTTGTGGCACATCTAAACTCAGTGTATGTGAACTATTCATATAGTCTTATAAGAATTATATGAGTAAATGTGTTTAGCTCAAACAGGGGTTTTCACCCTAGGTAAGTATGGTTAATATACTCTCAATCTTAAGTAAAGGTTTCTATTCCCTATACAAAATGTAGCCCATGGACACTGAGTGCTGGTAACTAACCTTCAATTTCCCACATCTGTTTTCTCCTACTTGCTACATTTATCAAGAGTCAGTTGTGTTTGTTCTCCAACCTGGTCATGACACTTTTCTTGATTTTATAATCATGCATTAATTATGTATCATAAAATCTACAATATATGGTTTGAAAAATTCTTTTGGTGAGGTGTTGAATGTTTTGGGAGAGTTTTATGAAAGTGATTCACTTAAAAATGCTACCAGATTAGGTATAAGTGGAGAAACCACAACAAAGGAAAAATATAAACATATGAAAGGAATATTGCCCTTAAAGGTAATTATTGTTTTATACAATTCATCTCACAATATGATTAAGAGCAGCCTACTATACTGATCAATATTTACTGTATAGATCTATTCAACTTTTAGCCAGGTTCAATAGAAAATCCTCAAAGAATTTATAGGTAGCATTTAAAGAATGAATTTGCTACTTAGATATCAGAAGGCCTGTAAAGAACCAAGAAATAATTAAAGAAGAATATTTTGACTAATGTAACCACATTTTAAAAAGTCACAAGACTGTATTTATTATTGTTTATTGTCATCATAAACCTTATCATCATCAACTCAAGACGTGAATGTTGTACTGCCCAAGCACAGATAGATAAATAGAAAAGCTAGCTGAATTAAAAGAATCATAAGACTGCAGGTAAAGTATTTATCTTGCAATCAAGCAAATTGATACCAGTCAAAAAAATAATTTGTGTTAATCCAAAGTGAGATGGGAATATATTCAACTTTTAAAAAATGTTTTGAGTCTGTGTTTGAAAATTTATGATATCAATATTGGCTTTTCCTTGTTCAAAGGAAGATGTTTATATATCAGAGAATTAAAACGTAAAAAGCAGCCATTAATCTGATGTCTCCTTAAAAGAAAAATTAAATAATGTTTATATAAGGAATACTGAAAAAAAAAAGTCTGCAAAATAATTTGGCAGCACAAATGTGAGAGCTCAACTCTTCCTGAAATATCAGTCATGATTTTACAGTGAAGACATTTTGAATTGCATCTAAGAGAAGAAATTCACAAGGTAGGGAAGAGGTGAAAGGCAGAAAGAATGGTGTGGAAGAGCTGAGTGAGGAAGGGTGGAGGTGTCTGAGTGGATGCAATACAGAGGGTGGTACAGGAAATGATGAAGGTTAGCTTTGGAAAGAGATTGAGATAGTTAAATGGGTTTTCAAAAACGTGATTTTCCTTATTTCCCAAGTTCATCTTGGAGTAGTTTTCATGTTCTCAGTTTTGGTATGAATGTGCAGTCACCTGATCACTATGTGAAAACCCCCTCAGCTGACTGTTGGAGAAACAATGTTTTATGTTGAGATATAAAAAAAGATAAAAGGACAAATGCCAGTCTTTCCTTGCTTATTCACTGCCAAGCATGGAGCTAGACATCATTTATGGTCTCATTTAATTATTTATAATCCTATGAAACAGATAATATGAATTTCTTCATTTTGAAGATAAGTTAACTGCATCTTAAAAATGTCATGTGACCTACTCCAAAATTCCCTAACCAGTTAGTGGCATAACAGGGTTTGTCCACAGGCTGTTTAACTTTGGAGCCCACACTGGAAAGTAGTTAGCCAACTAGGCCACCTCTCATTAGCCTTCAGAACACAAAGCCTAGAGCTTTAACAGTTAAGTGTCCCTTGGTTATGGACTAAACTCTATGCAGAGCTATGTGGGAGCAATAGGCCGAGAATAGGCAGAGAAAGGGGCTGGCATGGATTTCGTCTGGGCCCACATCAACAGAGGCCCAGGCTATGGTTTGGGAGGTCCACAGAGGGCCAGATGTAGGAAAGAAGTAGACTTAGATTCTTCTGGTGTCCACAGTCCAACCAGAGGTCTGACCAAAGTCCTGGCTGGCTGAAGAAGACAGACTTTACTAGACTCATTGATAGATTGATTGGATACATTAGCCATTCAGGCTATTCCAAAGACTCAGGGACATGAATGACTCCAGTTGCAGGCCCTGCCCTTGCCTCTCTACTTTGAATACATAGGGCATTGTGGACCCAGCACGGACCATAACCAGCTCATCATCACAGGGTGACTCACCTTTCCATACACAACAACAACTTCAGGCTCAATGACTACCATAGCTACACCCCAAAATTTTCTGCCTTTCCTCAGCCACCTTGCTTTGACTACAGAGAAGAGGTTCAGACTCCCACCATATCACTCATAGCCAAGTTAGCCATCTCCCTCCCATCCACCCAGCCGTCCAACTTCATATGTATAAACACTAATGTACCTTTCCCTAAGGATCAGCTCAGACAGTTTTATATATGATCACTCATTTATGCCAGAGACTAAATGAACGAACTTGTGATGTGATTAGGTTTAAGCCATGCCTCTTAGTTCATAAATTCTGACACACATATGATAGGGAGATAATAATTATATGAATAAATTATATCTGCTATTGAGCATTTTTTATTTAGTATTTTAAGAACTATGAGAATTTCTATAAGGAGTAACATTAACCTCTCAGCATTTTTAAAACATAATACAGTGTATAAATGGATATGTGAGGATTGTACATATTCTGAATTTGTCATAGGGACAAACTTTTAATTAAACTTGCATGTACCTTTCAACCCTGTGTGTAGGCACAAATTATGCTTCTCTCCAAGAGTTTTATAATTGTACTCATTAATTGTATATGTGACAAATTGCTAATTATATATGTAATAAAATATATAAATCAATAATTAATAAGCATTATAATTATATTAATAACTTTATAATAATAATATAATAGTAATATTAAATTTTGCTATAAAAATGGTATCAGTTATGGGAATCTATCAGAGGTTGTCATTGAGGGAATGACTCCAATTCATCTTTCTGATTTGTATTTTAGAAAAATAACTAAAATCTACAAAAGCAGCTATAAGACTTTTTCTTTAATTTTCCCAAACTATTGCAAATTTTAAGAAGCTAGATCAAATTATTTAAAAAGTTTAAATTCTTCTAAAAAAGGGAAGGTACCTATTAAAAGATCATAATTAAATATGATGTCTTGAAACATAAAATGCTTTCCTTGTCATGATGCACTTATGCAAGCTAGAATATAAATTCAGTTCCTGGAAGAATGATTAATGCATTTACATCAACCCTCAGGGAATATTGTGGCAAAGGGGTCATAAGTGTCTTTAGCTTGCCATACATGGAATGATTACTTTCTTGCTTTCATAATTCAGCCTGGGCCTTTGAAAATCAAGGATAGCATGGTCCAGGTGTCTCAAAGAATTCCTATGTATAACTAATGTGAAAAATAAGACTCCCTGAAGCCATTGTTTCAAATTATAGCAGCACCAGCCTAATTATTATGAAAACAATAAAGGGATTTGCATAAGGGGCAAGTGATAGGCATAAGATTCCTTAGTGGGCATAAGAATAAGTTAATTTGAGAACATGAATCAGAGATGGAAATAATTGGATATGGGCATTCAATGTCCTTTCCTGATTGTAAGCCTTGTACTTTAGTTTTGACTTACAGTGATACGATGCATGTTTATAGTATTAGCTTTGAAATCTTAAAGTCCTTTCAGTGTTTGTCACAAAATTCTTAACATTTAGAGCTTATACTGTATATTTTTGAAGGAGAACTTTCTTCTAGTATAACATATTAGGCCTTCCCCTTGGTAAAAATAAACAAATACAATTTTCCTGACTAGAAAATTCACACCATATGACTACAAACAGGAAAATTCTCATCAGATTTGTTTCTCTGTATAGAGGTCTCTGTTTTAATCCAAAAATTATTTTTTCCGTCTTATTTATTTATTTATGATAGTGACCCTTTTTCTTTAGGCGATGGACAGTTTTTTAAAATCACTAATCATTTTTGTTAGATACAATCTCATTTCAGCCCATGATCAAGGGTCTCTTTCTTATATTTCCAGTGAATTTTATTCTCTCAACAGTTTCCAGTCTTCACTGCTGACATAAACAAGCTACCGTTAAGATGGCAAAACTGTGTCTATAGCTTTGGCACATACTTTGATTAATTGTACTGCTCCTTGTTTGAGAAATAATAAACTGAACTTTTGATTGGGAATTGAACATTTCATATTTTATTTTGCCCTTCAAAAGGCCTGAATGGAGCTAGAAGGACCAAGGTGATGGTTTATCTCATCACCTGCTTTTACACGTAAAGGAATGTGTAAAAAGCACTGAGGACTAAAAGGCTTCTGTGACTTTCCCTATAACACATAGCTAATAACTGGTAGAGGCAGGACGAGAGTTCAAGTCTCCTGATCCCACTGATGTATTATTTCACATCCTCTGACTCTGGGCTGGAATGAGCTCTAGGGATCATCCATATCAAGAAATATAGTAAGTCATGGAAGAGGATGAAATCATTCAGAATAATCATAAGAAGTGAGAAGAAAAATGTCTCAAGGAAAACTGCTGGATTGCATCAACATTCAAAATGCAGGGAGAAGTAGAGACACTAATACAGGAGACAGGAGGAGAGGGACAAGATGGCAGACTGGAAACAGTCTGCACATACCGCTCTCAAGGAGAGGATCGAAAGTTGCAAGTAGATGTTTGCCTACGGATGGATTGTCTTAGAGAGAGCATTGTGAATCATCAGAGAAGTGACTGGAGACACCCAAAGTAAAGGAGAGGGAAGTGAAGTGACTCCCTCCGCAGAATCAGAAGTACCTGGGATGGTACCTGCATGTGGAGAGGGGACAGAGCAGAGAACCTGGGGCTCTACACCCTATGGACACTGCAATCCAAGCTGCAAGAGGGCCCCTCCCCCACTGCAGGCCTCTGGACTGATGTGGGGAGCTGCTTGGAGACTGTCCAACAGCATTTCACCAGTGAGCAGGCACAGCAGCATCCCACTGGCTTCCAATCCTGAGTTGCTGCGACTGACATCATTCTGAGCTGTTAGCCCGAGAGCACCCTGCCTATATAGGAGTTGGCTCTACTGCAGCTGCCTCCCTGTCACACCTGCTGGACTGGAGAGGGAGCAGGGAGACCAGGTAGTCTTATGTACCCCATGACTTGGTACTATGCACCCCACTGCCAATCAAGGACCAAAACAGCACAGGTACCCACAGACTCCACTGTCTGCTCTTACCATCCAGATAACTGCCCCATTACTGTGACCCCACCATGTGCTGCTCCACCCCACCACTGCATCCCTGCTGCCTTGATCCTGCCACTGTGACCTCATCACACACCACCCTCCACTCCATGCCACTACTTTCCCTGGACTGGGATGGAGTGAATGCTCACAGCCCTGGTACCTGCTGCCACCATCTATATAGCCTAGCCCAACCACCACTGCCATTACCACGAGAGAACCCAGGCAGAGCAAATTGCTTTGTCACCTACTTCTGTGAACCCCCTCTCAAGCTTCCAATAGTGGCCCAGGACCAGCCCCTCACTCCACATGAACATTCCCCATCACTGGCTTTGACTATGACAACCACAAGGAAATGGGGTGACACAGGAGAACATCTATATTACAGGCTCTCAGTACATCTGCCCTTCTCCTGCCTGGTCAATCTTCCAGAGAAGGACTCAAGCGCACCATCCAGAGGCCTCTCCTCTTCACTGAGCAATAGAATTCTCAGCAGAGGACAACAAATATACCACAAAGCTATTAGTTTTGAGATAGAGAAGATGTTCCAGATAATAAGGAACCAGAATAATAATTCTGCCAATATAAAAAAACAGACTCCTTCAACACCCCTAAAGGATGACACTAGCTCCCTAGCAATGAACTTCAACCAGAAGAAAATGTCTGAAAAATCAGGTATGGAATTCAGAACATGGGTCACAAGTAAGCTTAATGGGATCAAAGATAAAGTTGAAAACCAACACAAAGAAGCCAAAAAATAATTCAAGATATGAAGGAAGAATTCATTAAAGAGACAAATATTTTCATAAAAGACATAACAGAACTTCTGGAAATGAAAGAATCATTTAGGTAACTTCAAAATGTAGTGGAAAGTTTTAATAACAGACTAAACCAAGAAGAAGAAAGAATTTTAGAGCTTCAAGACAAGGTTGTCAAATGAACTCAATTAGTCAGAAATTAAGAAAAAAGAATGCACAAAATCTTTGAGAATTTGGGGACTATGTAAGTTGACCAAACATACAATTTATAAGTATCTATGAGGGAGAAGAAGAAAAAGCAAGAAGCTTCTTGGAAAAACTTCTTGGATGGAAAAACCAACTTGAGGGAATAATGGAGAAAATCTTTCCTGGTCTTTCTAGAGATCTAGCCATACAGATACAAGAAAGTCATCAAATTCCTGAAAGATTCATTCATTCCACATAGGATATCTTCAAGACATAGAGTCATCAGACTGGCCAAAGTCAAAGTGAAGGAGAAAATACTATAAGCTGAGATAAAAGTATTAAATAGCTTACAAAGGAAAACCCATCAGACTAGTGGCACACTTCTCAGAGGAAATCTTAAAAGCCAGAAGAAAAAGAGGACCTATCATCAGACTCTTAAACAAAATAACTGTTAGCCAAGAATTTTACATTCTGAAAAACTAAGTTTCATAAATGGAGAAGAAATAAGATCTTTATTAGCCAAGCAAACACTAAGGAAAATAACAAAGATTAGAGCATAATTAAATGAAATTGAAATGGAGTAAGGATCAACAAAATGAAAAGTTGATTCTTTGAAATGCTTATCAAAATTGATAGATCACTAGCTAAATTAACTGGGAATAGAAGAGAAAGGATTCAAATAGGCTCATTCAGAAATGGAAAAGGAGACATTACAGCTGATATCACAGAAATACAAAATATCATCCAAGACTACTATGAAAACTACACACACAAACTAGAAAATCTAGAGGAAATTGATAATTTTTTGGAATTACATAACCTTCTAAGTTTGAATCAAAAAGATATAGAAATCCTGAACAGATCAATAATGGGTAGTGAGATGAAACAGTAATAAAAAAAATCTTCTAAGAACAAAAAAAGGCTCAGGACTAGAGGGATTTGCAGCTGAATTCTACCAAATCTGCAAAGAAGAACTGAAACCTATCCTACTGAAACTGTTCCATAACATAGACAAAGAGGGAATCCTCCCTAACTCATTCCGGGAAGCCAGTATCACCTTGATATCAAAGCCAGGAAAGGACATAACAACAACAACAAAATTATAGACAAATATCCCTAAGGAAAATAGCTGAAAAGAAAAGTCCTCAACAAAATACTAGCAAACAGTATCCAACAGCACATCAAAAAGAAAATTCACCACAAACAAGTGGGTTTCATGTAATGGATGCAAGGATGGTTCAACATACGCAAACCAATAAATGTGGTTCACCACATAAACAGAATTAAAAACAAAAACCATCAGATTATCTCAATAGATGCAGAAAAAGCATTTGATAAAATCTGGCACAGCTTTATGATAAAAAACCCTCAGCAAACTAGGCATAGAAGGAACATACCTCAAAATAATACAAACCATATATGACAAACCCACAGCCAACATCATATTGAATAGGAAAAAGTTGAAAGCATTCCCTCTAAGAACTGGAACAATACAAAGATGCCTGTTGTCAATACTTCTATTCAACAACGTACCGGAAGTCCTGGCCAGAGCAATCAAGCATGAGAGAGAAATAAGGAGCATCCAGATTGGGAAAGAGGAGGTAAAACTATCCTTGCTGAAGATATGATCTTGTACCTAGAAAACCTTAAAGACTCTTCCCAAAGACTTATAGATTTGATGAATGCAGTAAAGTCTCAGGTTACAAAATCGACATACACAAATCAGTAGCATTTCTATACACCAATAGTGACCATGCTGAGAACAAAATCAAGAAATCAGTCCTATTTATAACAGCTACAAAAACCCTAAAATATCTAGAAATATATTTAACTAAGGAGGTGAAAGATATCTACAAGGAAAACTGATGAAAGAAACCATAAATGACACAAACAAATGGAAAAAGATCTCATTATCATAGATCGAAAGAATTAATATTGTTAAAATGACCATACTGCCTAAAGCAGTAACAGTTTCAATGCAATTTCTATCAAAATTCCAACAACATTTTTCATAGTTAGAAAAAACAATTCTAAAATTCATATGAAACGAAGAGAACCCAAATAATCAAAGAAATCCTAAGCAAAGAGAACAAAGCAGACAAAAACTTACACTGTGTAAAGGATATCCTATTCAATAAATGATGCTGGGAAAATTGGATAGCCATATACAGAAGAACCAAACTGGATCCCTATCTCTTATCACATACAAAAAATAACTCAAGATTGATTCAAGCTTAAATGGAAGGACAGAAAACAAAAAAATTCTAGAAGAAAACCTAGGAAAAACTTTTCTGGAAATTGTAACAAAAATAAAAATAAATATGACTTAATTAAGATAAAAAGTTTCTGCAAAATAAAAGAAATAATCAACAGAGTAAACAGACAACTTACAGAATGGGAGAATATATTCACAAACTATTTATCTAAAAAAGGTCTAATATCCAGAATCTGCAAGAAGCTCAAAAAATTCAACAACAACAAAAAAAACAACCCCAATAAAAGTGGGCAAATGACATGAACTGATATTTTTTTAAAAGAAGTTTTACAAATAGCAAGAAAACATGAAAAAAATACTCAGCATCACTAATCATGAGAGAAATACAAATTGAAATGACAGTGACATACCATTTTACTCTAGTCAGAATGGCTATTATTAAATAGTCAAAAAACAATAGATGTTAGTGTGGATGAAGTGAAAAGGGAATGTTTATACACTTTTGGTAAGAATGTAAATTAGTACAACCTCCATGGAAAATAGTATGGAGATTTCTCGAGGAACTAAAAATAGATCTACCACTGGATCCATCAATCCTGCTAATGGATATCTATGCAAAGGAAAATAAGTCATTATATCAAAAAGACACCTGTACTTGTATGCTTATTGCAGCATAGTTCATAATAGGAAAGATATGGAATCAACCTAAGTATTAACTGATGATTGGATAAAGAAAATATCGGGTACACACATACATGTACATACATACACACACCATGGAATATAACTCAAGCATAAAAAACAGTGAAATAATGTCTTTTGCAAAAACCTGGATGGATCTAGAGGCTATTATCCTAAGTGAAATAACTCAGGAATGGAAAACCAAGTACTGCATGCTCTCACTTATAGGTGGGAGGTAATCTATGGCTATACATGGTCATACAGTATGAAATAATAGACATCGAAGACTCAAAAAGGGGAAGGTTGGGAGGGGGTAAGGGATAAAAAATTACCTATTAGGTACAATGTATACTTTTTGGGTCATAGTTACACTGAAAGCCCAGACTCACTGGGCTATACAGACCTCACTGCTATACAGTATATCCATGTAACAAAACTGCACTTGTACCCCCTAAAATATATTAAAATAAAAAGATAATCTTAATATTTAAATATCATACTTTATACTATTCATATGATTTATTATACTATTTATTAAGATGAACAATGTGGATGATTAGACCAAGTCTACAGGACAAGTATCTGAAGGGAAAAATATATCAGTTTTGAAACTTTAATTGTGCAAAAGACATGTAAGGCATAGTAGTAAGTATTCTGAAAGCTGATAAAACATGATTGATTAATAGATGTTACATTGCTTGTTACCTCGATTTACAGTAGAATTACATTAGCATCTTTTTGATAGCTACTCAAATAAATGTTTGCCTTTTTATTGCTTTGAAATTTCTTTTCTGCATTAGGTGAGTCAATAAAGTAAATAATTTTTAAAATATTGCCATCACCATGGAAATATAAGTTTTCAAATTATTATTATCTGTGTATGCTGACTCTATCTTGGGTTATATAGTGGAGAGGGAGCTCTCAGAGGTTGAGGGTATCCTAAAAGTATTTTGTCATTTTATGAAGATCTTTTCCTGAAATTCTTGTAAGGCATGCTGTTTCCTAAAAGACTGATGGAGAGCATTTGAATGATAATCCAAATATTTTCCTAGTTTTCATTGAAAAGGATATAGAGTCTTGGCCTAGGAAAAGCTTCTTATTTTGCTATACATTTAGAAAGCATGCAGCATAATTTCTATATAGTCAACACAATCTTTGAGGCCATCTGCAGTTTGTAACAGATTTATGATATAGTAGCTTAAATTGATAGGATAATGAGCTGCTGACAGACGTGTTTTTCTAAATTGATATTTGAGGATAGTGCAGCCAAAATACTTGGCATGGAATAGCAAAGGAAATGAGAATTGTGTACCTTCAGAACACAACTCTACACAGTAACAAGCTAAAAATGCTTAAAATCTAAAATTTTACTAGTCCTCTTAAGTTCTATCTTGTACTCTTTGATGAAAATTACATTAACACTTAGAAAGACTACAGTATTTTTTTCTCTTTTATCTATGTAGATACAGACATTCTAATTATTAAGTCCTCTTGAGAAAGGAAGTATCATTTTAAATAGGTTCTCTTTGGAGTGACTTACATGTATTGATTTCTTGAATCCTCAGATATGGAAAAAAACACGAAAGTAAAATAATTCATTGGTAAATAATATGGTAGAAAAATAGTGGTAGTGAATTTTCTACCTTCAAATTATTTTTCAGGATTCAGGCTCTTTATGTGTTTTATCATTTTGCTGAATTTACCAAGAGATTTTTTTCTATTATATATACACACGACAGCATGCATGCCTGCATACATGCACACTTACATGTATTTAGGTCATTAAATATGAAATGTCCAATTTCGAATCAAAACTATAGTTGATTATATCCCAAATAAAAAGCAGTACAATTAATTAAAGTATGAACTTAAACTATCAACACAGTTTTTCCATCTTAACAGTAGCTTGTTTATGCCAACAGTGAAGAATCCTGGAGAGTGAGTGGCTATGAAATTGCAAAAGGTGTTTTCCACACCTCGTTGAGAATTGAATATTTTTCCTTGCAAGAAGTGGCCCAAAGCCTGGAAGAAGTAGTAGTCTGTTGGTGCAAGATCTGGTGAATATGGTGGATGACAGAGAGTTTCCAAGTCCAGCCTGCATAGTGTGAGCAGTGTTGTTTGTGTGACATGTGGTCTAGCATTGTCTTGCAAGAAGATTGGCCTGTCTCTATTGAGCAATCTCTGCTGCTTAATTGCAAGCATCCTCATCATTTCATCCAGTTGGTTGCAGTAGACATCTTCTGTAATCGATTGACTAGGTTTCATGAAGCTGTAGTGGATAATACTAATGCTAGACCACCAAACAGACTCTATTAGCTTTTTTTGATGAATATTAGGTTTTGGACTGTGTTTCGACACATTATCTTTATTCATCCATTGTGCTGAATGCTTGTGATTCTCAAAGAGAATCCATTTTTCATCACATAACAATACGATGTAGAAATGGTTCACCTTTTTGTCATGACAGCAAAGAAAGGCAAGCTTTGAGATGGTATCTCTTCCGACGCTCATTTAATTCATGCAGAACCCATCTATCCAGCTTCTTTACCTTACCGAATTTGTTTCAAATGGTCCAATATTGTTGGAATAGTAATGTCGAACCTTGCTGCTAATTCACACGTAGGTTGAGATGGATTCTATTCCAGTACAGCTTTCAGCTCATCATTATCTACCTTGGTCTCAGGTCACCCACATGGCTCATTTTCAAGATTAAAATCACCACAATGGAACTTCTCACACCATCAACGTACTGTGTGTTCATTAGCCACATCCTTCCCAAACATTTTCTTGATATTTCAAGCTGTCTGCACTTGAACTGTGGGAAGGAGAAGAATGATTAGTTTCACCATAGAACTCATATTCAAAATAACTCGAATTTTTGACTTATCCATGGTTTCACAAAAGTTGCTCTAAAATATGTGCAGTTGAAAGACTGAGGATATACCTTCACAATTAAAATAGAAGTGTAAATGAAATGCCAGAGATATCAATTGTCAAACTTAATACTTAAGGAATTCAGACATTTCATACTTAATAACTTAATAGTACCTCAAAAGAGGAAATATTTTGTTTTGCACACACAAAATATTAGTATTTCTTTTATCTTTATTTCTGTTTCATTCCTTAGTTTGAGGGTAAACAGTGATGGTTTTTGTCTAAGACTGTGGGTAAAAGACCCCTGCACAAACTTCAATATTTTTTAAAGGAATTTTCAAAAAAATGTTTTTTTGAGCTACAAAAAGTAAATTTATGTTCTTCTTCTTCTTCTTTTTTTTTTTAGCAACTAATTGATCATTACTATTACTGCCAATTAGCAGATTTTTATTGGGTCCTAATGGGTAGGGCCCCAGTCACGAATGAGGTGTCATTGCAGCCTTTGAAGCAGAGCCTTCCCATCCTTTCTTCTTAGAGACCCATGATTTGTAGCCCCAACCAAAGATGAGACTTGACAGATACTAACTCAGCCTCAAGGGAACCTGGATAGGTGCCCTGGGTGCCGACACTAAAGCTTCCTTAATCTTCCACTTCTCTGATTCGCAGTTTCCTGGTGTAAAAATCATTGTCCTTTATGTTGGTCCTCCCCACTGACCCAGTCTGTGATTCCAGTGTGCCCCATGAGCAAGACTATGTCAATTATATGCCAAAAAAATCCTTCTATATGAAAAGCATTTGGAATGAGTTTTAAATGTATTATTAGGGGAAAAACAACTCCAAAGAGTCCACAAACTGCTAAATGGAAACGGAAATAGTATAACAGCCTAGGGCTAAATTAAGTAATATGTACAATATTAGTATTCTATTTATTTTATTTGAACTATGGGTCATTCTGCTCCCTGTCACAGTTTTGAGTCACAAAGACATAGATGATGTCACCTCAGTAATCCCATAACCACTCATCTGTGACTCTTTACACCTAAACGCTCTTTCCGGGGAAGTCAAGTGTTGCCTGGAAGTCCTGATGACCACTTAACACTTGCCGTTACCGTGCAAAGCACTCAGGCCTGAAGCCATGTGAATTGGTCCCATTTCAGGTTTCATTAAAACTTAAATGTCAGTTTAGGTTCTATAAATGTCACAGCTGTTTACCAAGAGGCTGTACTTATTCTGGATTTGAGTTCTTGAAAAGGTGCAAGTGATATTTTGTTAGCTTTTGATTGATTCTGTCAAATGTGATTCAGATAGAAAAATAAAAACTTTATAAAACAAAATGAGTGCAGTCCCAATCTCTACATGAATTTGAAATGAATACAGAGAACTAGCTAGGGTTATGATTTTTTTTAATAATGAAAAAGAAGAGGGCATTCAAAAAGTATTCATTGAATGCTCATTAGTTGTTAGGTTCTATTTTAGGCCCTTGGCGTCAAGGTATGAACCAAATAGGGAGTATTCCTACCCTCATAGAGCTTTCATTTTGGTGGGAGAGACAGACAGCAAAAAATAATTCTATATTGTAATGCTGGGTATTAATAAATACCATGGAAAGAAAGGCGGCACAATAGTCTAGTAGAGACACGTGTGGGCAGGGTGGCAGTGTTCATGTGTAGGTAGGGTGATAAGGAAAGACAGCTCGGATAAATTATGGATAAGCACAGGCCACGGTGGAGCAGGGTGAGCCGTTGGGAAGAGTGCCCTGGACAGGGGAAACAGCCACAACCTTGAGGTGAGCTCTAGGAGTTGGTGAGCTCCAACAACATGCGTAGGCAACGTTTCTAGGTTGCTATAAAGAATAAGGAAAATGTTAGAAAATGAGGTTAGAAAAATCACCAGAGTCAGGTCATGGGAGGTCTTTTAGGCCATGTTAGAGGTGCTATGATATCCATTAAGTATTAAATATCCACGAAATGATTTTATCTGGGGGAAAAGAAAAGGATATGCAATGTCTTCCTTTTTTTTAACTTTTAAAATAGGCTTGATACATACACAAGAATGTATGTAACATGCCGATAAGTATATTGGGCAGTTCTAGTCTCCCATCTCCTATTTTCTAGGACTTTTATTTTTTTCCAGTCCTTCCTGCTTCAGCTTCTTACCTTGGGATGAGGGTTCCCTGAAGCCATTACCTGGGAGGCCTGTGGTGGTGGCTCAGGCTTAGAGCTCATTCCTGCCCAGCCTGTAAGTGGGGAGTTAATGCCCCCTGGGGCAACCTTGCCCAGTGGAGACAGGATTTAGTGATGAATGTGTCTCTCTTCCCATGAGCCAAAATTTCAAAGTATATTCCACTTGGTTCCATAGAAGGTCCTGGAAGATTTGATCCCTAGCTGCTGTCAATAACTATTGGCTTTCCCTTCTTCCCTATTTCCCTCTCCCCAAAAGCCCAATACTGTTTCCTGGAATCACTTCCCAAATTAACTACCTGCATGCCAGCCCTTGTCTCCGGCTCTATTTTTCTGGGGGAACTTCAGCGAAGATAGTAGGGTAAAAAGTTTGAAGTATAATTGTATAAAATACAACACCCTGGTTGCACCACTCACCCAAGAACTAGCGCATCACCAATAACTCTCAGCTACCTATGTGCCCCTCCCCACCCATTTCTCTGTCTTCCACCATCCTCCTTCTCTACCTCAGCCCAGCCAGGGGACCACAGCCACAAGCTTCGCTTTTATCATCACTCTCTTACTTTAGATTTTGGGTTTTTAAAAAATTTTATCATATATGTATATATTCCAAAAATATGATGTTTATCTTTTGCATGTCTTTGAGCTTCATAAAATGGTACCATAATAACTGTAGTTTATGCAACTCACTTTTTTTTACTCCATTTTATACCTTTAAATTCATCCCTGTTGTTTTATGCAGTTGTAATTTTAATCCTGCACAGTTTACCTATCTTGATTTGTTTATTTACTATCCTGTTCATAGGCATTTAGGTTTTTCCACTGGTTTTGCTACTTCAAACAGCATCACTATGAACATTTTTCTATATGTGTCCTGGTACACACATGTGAGAGAGTCTTTGGGTTTATACTATTCAATACAGTGGTGTTTTGCCACATGTGGCTATTGAACATTTGAAATGTGGCAAGTCCAGATTGCAACAGGCTCTAAAGTGTAAATATGTACCAGATTTTGAAGATTTAGTCCAAAAAAAAAGAATAAAATATATTTTGAATAATTTAAAAATATTGGTTACATGTTGAAATGCTATTAGTTTCGATATATTGGGTTAGATGAAATATATTATTAAAATTGATTTCAGATGTTTCCTTTTACTTTTTTAATATAGCTACCAGAAGCTTTAAAATGATGTATTTGGCTTGCATTCTATTTCTATTAGACAGTGCTAGTCTAGGAAACTGCTACTCAAAGTGTTTCCCTGAACAATAGTGTCTGCATCACCTGGAAATGCAAAATCGCTGGGCCCTCTTGAAACCTTCTCAATGCCTTGCACCAAAACAGAATTTTTAAAGTAAAAAGAGGACAAAAGAAAGCAAAGGAAAGGAAAATACATAAAATCCAGGAAACAGGAAAGAAGTGTAGTGTACAGAGTTACTGATTGAGATCAAAGCAGAACACAGAGCCTTAGAATGAAGGTCTCTGAAAAAATAAAATACTTGATTAGGTAGAGAGGTAAATAAAATAGAGGATATATTTATTGTAAACAGTATATTAAAAGGAATAATTATAAACCTCAGAAGAAAGAAAGTGGCAGGAGAAGGGATGGAATCACAGTCACTTTGGCTGTTTAATGAAAAATATTTGTACACAGTTATGAAAAGAATGATCAGGAGGAGATTGTGCCCATATTTTACAAGGGGGAACATCAAAGAGACCATCTGTACTTGAGGAAACATGAAATAAGAAGCTAATGCATCACCTACAGATACAAAAGGACGTTTTTAAAAAGGAACTAAAACATAAGAAAAATATATATCCCCCAAAATGAGAGGAGGGGAGCTGGAGGTCTGGCAAACAGGAGATAACTTTTTATTTGTCACGGCAAAAGATAGTCAACGAGTAAAATGATGCATTGAGAACTAACACTAAATAAATATTTTCTGGAAGAAAGAGCTAGAGATGAAAGTGCTTACTTTTGAGAAACAGGTCTATAAGGGGTAAGAGAATCACTGCTTGTAATTCATTTATATAGATGCTTTTTAAAAAATAATTATAACATACTTAGATATAAAATATTTAGGTACTTATAGTTTTATGGTATATATCTACACTAAATATATATAGTACATATATATATACTACTTATAATTCACAATAATCAATTATTATATTTACTTCTTTTTGTTGACACATATTTGTTGTTTTTTTCATATTGCTCCAAGTTTTATTTTTATGACACAAATGTTTGTTTTGTTTATTTTTATAATGAATGTGTTAATATGCCGTCTTCCATCTTAAAAGTTTGAAAGTATGTTTGATGTTCTCTGTATGTTGGTTACTGATCTTTAATAGAGCAAAAATATTTCTTCATATTAAATATTGTTTTCTTATATAAGTGGACCCTAAAAAAGGGTTAAGTTATAGCTTAGGCAATACTATGGAATTTATATGAAAATAGCATTTAAAGGTAATATAAAGGCACACAATGAAATACATTTTCTGGAAAAAGAATGGAGCTGTGCTTGAATGGATGTGATGAGAAAAGAGATGTTTAACTACTGAACTGATTTCCTAATTTACTCTCCAAAAAGATGAGTTATTTTACAGATTAGAAACACCTCATAGTTTCTACTATTTCTGCAGTGTGTATTTCTGGTATTTTAGTTTTCCCTCTATTTTTGGTGATGGTTGATGGATGTCAGCCCTATCCAAATATATAGCCCAAGGTCCTCATGTATCAGTGAGATTTGCAAGACTTTTCCAGCAAAATCCTTGCTATGAGGTTCATGGCACTAGATAATTGCTTTCTCTTGGGTTAGCATGCTATTTTATGCAGATTATTTTAGCTCAATTCTACTTGAAACTGGACACTGTGATAAGTTAGAACAGGAATGCAAATAGATAATTTATTACTGAGATTGTATGCAAAACCATTAACTTAACTTTCATTCAAATCTAGATGAAAGTTTTGGTTGTATTCTATGTGCGTAATTATTGGGTATAAGTTAATAAGCATGCTACAGCCAACTGTGAAGTGCTGGTTCACAGAATACATACCATGCCTGCGCTAGCAGCTTTTTAAGTCTGGGCTACTCTTACTGTGAATTCTGAAAACATCTGGAACAATAGCATTCATATAAATAGAAAAAATGATGAATGATTACAATCCATGGAATTATTTGTCAATAATTCAAGTGTAGTTATAATTTCAACAAAACACAATAATGGTTATATTAGTAAAATTGTAGATTTAGCGTAATGTCTATAACAAAACTACTACTTCTTCTAATCACTAAGGGTAGCAACTATAAGTCATAGACTTAGGAATATCTCTTCTTTTCAGGCAACTTTTGATTTTCCTGTTAATTTTAACTGAAAATTGACAAGTATATACTCTCCTTGAATCCCAAGCAGTCCATTCATGAAGCATCTCAATTTGAGAGCGATATATCTCTGGTCAATTCTTGATCAACATGAATAATTTCAGTGCCTGTTTCTGTGGAATGAGGTCCTATGGTCGTACCATGGAATGTCAGGGACAGAAGAACACTATCATATAATATATACAAACTCTCTCTCTCTTGTCATTTTTTTAGAAGAGTGACCTAAAATAGAAAAATGGAGAAAGTTGCTGATTATCATAGAAACAATAGTCTGAAAATTACAACTTATCTGACTGATAACTTATATGTACTTACCTTTCAGTTCTTAAGAGCTTTAGGAAAATTCTGAGTCTGGAGGCAGACACATTTATTAACTTGAGAAAAAAATGTGCAGGTTCTCCATTCAAGGAATTATGGAACTACTGAATCATCAATATACAGACTTTCTGGCTTTAGAGATGAAGCGTTCATTGACTATCTGTTTCTTTCAGTCAAGTGGATAGTTCCAGACATATCTGGTTTCTAGAACAGTAGGCTCCTTAGTCTGAGGAGAACAGCTGCAATGGCAATTCAGAGGGCAGTATTCTACTTTGTTTAAAATATTCAAATTTTACATTTATGAAAAGACAATATTTTCTTATTTAATAATTAATTATGAAAAAATTGCTATTCCAGAACATTCTTTATAGTAAGAGTCTATAGATTTTCTATAGGGTTTTTTATTCATTAGAAGCAGGATACTGTGGTGACTTATATTTCTGAATTCCTTTCTAAATTGACTTGTACAGTCTTTGCCTATCATCTTTTAGCACAGTAAAACTGTTTGTTTCAAGGGGTATGAGTAAGGTTTTTGTTTCTGTTTTGTTTTTTTCACAAAAGACCTCCAATAAAGACCCTTGAGAAGATACTTGAGAGCTCAAATAACCCTGGGCATTCTCTTTAATCTGCCATGAATTATGTTAATGCATGTTCCTTTCTATGGTGTTGGTATTTCTATCCGAATCCCTTCAGATACCCAGCAAAGGAAAACATTTTATTTAGTCCTTTTTCCAAGTTATACTTCTTTCCTCCAGGCCTAGTGCCTTCTACTTTAGCAATACTTTCTAGCTCTTAAAGCTTTCTTTCCACTACATAAAAATTATATGCCCTAGGGCTCCTGAAATTGCACAATGAGAAACAAAATTCATTCCACCTTGTATGACTAGGGATCTCAGGAAGTCTGGCAACATTTGCTTAAGAAATATCAGGAAAAATTTCTGTCTAGGGGCCTTGCATTAGTAGTGTGACCCAAATGAAATTCAATATTTTTACTAAGGTGAAAATATTATTGATTAAAAAGAGAGAGAAAAAAACTAACTGACCAAGTTTAAATTTGGCTTTTGGGGGGAGTTACTGTGCAAAGCACAATTTTATGGTAGGAAAATATTTAAAGGTTGCTATAGTTGGCAGGAAAGTAAGAAATAGATATGGAATCAAATTCATGGGACATGAAGCTTAATGAAACCTTTAATTGGTTATAGAATTTGAAGTCCAACTTGCACTGGATAAAATTACAAATTCTCGGCCAATTATAAAATGTATCTCAGCTCCCTCGCCTGGAAAAGGGGTCAATGCTGAGTAGTTATTGCTGCTGCTGTTGTTGTTTTAAACCAAAGGACATAGCTGAGTTTCATACAAAACAGGGTTGGTTTTACAAACAAGAATTTATCTTAGGATATCATGTGTCTATTTTCTAAATTTCTTTGGCAGGTCTACATGGCATCATAAATTTAATACACTGAAACTAGAGGGTTTTTTTTTATTTCAGCATATTATGGGGGTACACATGTTTAGGTTACATACATTACCCTTGCCCCACCCATCAGAACTTCAAGCATGTCCATCGCCCAGACGGTGCGTACCACATCCATTAGGTGTGAATATACCCATGCCCTCCTCCCCTGTCCCAGCTGCCTGACACCCAAAAAATGTTATTACTGTATGTGCACTTAAGTGTTGATCAGTTAAAACCAATTTGCTGGTGAGTATATGTGGTGCTTGTTTTTCCATTCCTATGATACTTCACTTAGTAGAATGGGCTCCAGTTCTATCCAGGATAATACAAGAGATGCTATATCACTATTGTTTTTTGTGGCTGAGTAGAATTCGATGGTATACCTATATGACATTTTATTAATCTACTCATGTATTGATAGGCACTTGGGTTGTTTCCCCATCTTTGCAATTGTGAATTGTGCTGCTATAAACATTGGAGTGCACATGTCTTTTTTATAGAATGTCTTTTTTTCTTTTGGGTAGATGCCCAGTAATGGGATTGCTGGATCAAATGGTAGATCTATTTGTGTCTCTTTGAGGTATCTCCATATTGCTTTCCACAGAGGTTGTACTAGCTTGCAGTCCCACCAGCAGTGTGAGAGTGTTCCTATCTCTCCACATCCACACCAACATTTATTGTTTTGGAACTTTTTGATAAAAGCCATTCTCACTGGAGATAAGTGATATCTTATTGTGGTTTTGATTTGCATTTCGCTGATGATTAGAGATGTTGAGCATTTTTTCATATGTTAGCCATTAGTCTATCTTCTTTTGAAAAGTTTCTGTTTATGTCCTTTGCCCACTTTTTCATAGGGTTGTTTGATTTTTTCTTGCTGATTTTCCTGAGTTCTATATAGATTTCTAGTTATCAGCCCTTTATCAGATGTGTAACATGTGTCTCCCATTCTATAGGTTGTCTGTTTGCTCTCATGATAGTTTCTTTGGCTGTACAGAACCTTTTTAATTTGATCAGGTCCTATTTATTTATTTTTGTTGTTGTTGTGATTGCCTTTGGGGTCTTCTTCATAAATTCTTTGCCTAGGTCAATGTCTAAAAGAGTATTTCCAAAATTTTCTTCATAAATTTAATGCACTGAAACTAGAGGTTTTTCATGTAAGAAAGCAGGCCAAGACATGTCAGCCCACGAAAAAAGCTTCTTATTCTTAGAGATATAAAATGGGTGTTCTATAGCTACTATCATATTAAAATTTCTTTTAGTTTGAAGTGTTTCTAGTGGGACGTGTGTTGAATGTAGCTCTACAGTCTTGGCAGATACTGAGTAATTTCTGGAATCTTTTTGGTTTGGATATTAGTACAACTTGGTCCTATTTTTCTTCACCTTTGATAGGTATCTTGGGATGAGGTTGTGACTCTGCTTTCTCCTCTGTGCCTCACATATCCGAGGCCTCCTTTCTAAAGAACAGATCTCTGATGGATACTACTGCATATGTGTGTTTTTCAGTAATTTGAGAGTAATATTTGGCGAAAGCTGAGATGTAGAGTGATGAGAAATTCTGTTATCATGCCATTAAAATACAAAGCAAAAATATGTTCAGGATAGACATCATACTGCTAGTGATTCTGAAAGAAAGACCAGGATGATGGCATTTACATAAGAAAGCAAAAGAAAGAAAGACATGCAACAATAAAATGTAGGCTCAGTCTCACAGATCAGAAGCTTAAAGAAAAGGATACATTACAATCTGCAAAGGAAAGAGAAGCTTCCTTTCTGCTTGATCTTCCAACATAACACCCAAGCTGTGTCTATCTTATTGCATCCTGGTTGGAACCAACTTCATCAACTCTTTCATTAAAGCTAAACTAGTCTTAGTCTAGGGTATGACAAAACTATCTATATGCCAAGTCCATCTCCCCATATAACTAATTGTGTAGGCTGAACTTGAGAAAGTGAGGCAAAAGTATCAAGTGGCTCTAGGGAATGCCAAGGATCTGAGATTTGAAGGATTCCCATGCACACACAAAAGAACCTATATAGTCAACTACTTAGTGCTGACAGGAACTCAGACCAGTGTTACCTTGTGGCCACTGTTGACCTTAATCTTAAAATGCCTAGAGTTTTTATCACCAACATTTCTAAGCACAGGCACAACATCAAGGAGATGCTGTATGATTATAAAGGGCTTTGCTTTTGACTCTTATAAATGGCCTTATGTCTCTTCCTTCAATTTTCTCTCATGCCAGTTCATCATATGATTGCAAACGTCATATGATTGCAAGATTCATTTTTCCAGAAGTATGCCTAGTTTTTTTTAAATTGACAAGAAGGCCTTAGAAGCACAGGATCACTGATATGGTGCAGATCTTGAAGAGCATTTACTCCAACTCTCTTCTATTAAGGAGAGGACACTAAATACCAGAAGGGTTAAGTGAAAATACTAGCTGATGACCAGGTTTCCTTTGCACTAGTCTGGCACTAGCCTACTAGAGTCATGTAAACAATTCTTGCCACTAGTCAGAAAAAATAAAAGAATTTTTATGTTTCTTCAACTCCAAAGCTTGGTATATGGGGAGGACATTTCCAGCAGTTCTCATACCTCTCACATTGTCCCCCAATTGCCCCCAACTGTCACTCACAAGTGGAAAGTCTTATTTTCTTAATCCATCTGTTTGGAACATGCTCTGGTTATAGAAATAAAATATGTTCAAACTCTGTAAGCTGGTTTAAAAAATGTCCATAATTGTTGGCAAATCTGAAGTAATAAATGAAGGAATTCTGACATAATCCAGCTGCTAGCACAGCATTGTTGCATAAATGTACTTGGTATCTTATTACATCTTTGTAGCTCCAGGAAGAAAAATGCCATCATGTTTCTTGAGTTTGTAGCTATAAAATATAGGAAAATGTTTAATCTGAAGAGCAAAACGAGCTTCATGGATAAGAATTATTTCACTCTGAGGAATTGCTATCATAAGAACCACTGAGTTTGGCTGAAAGCACATAATTATTAGTTGTTCTGGAATGCACAGAATAATGTAAGTTACAACTGAACCTTCATAACCCTTAATTTGTGTAAATAAAACAAATGGCAATGAAGGCTTTGAAAAGGATAGGAAGGTTTCTAATAAAAAGCTCAGGTTTAGGAAGTGGGTCACTCATGTTTGTGCTGGTCATTATGAATGGGGCTACAGCCATTATGCCTATAGTGCTGTGGCAGCTGACCCCTCCAGCAATCAGTTCCATTCTCAGGTGTTCAGGGAGTCTCTGGATACATTAAAGCCATCCCAATTCATTTGCTAATGTCATATTATATTTTTTCATATTTTGCAATCTTGGATAGGCTGGGATACACTACACAAAAAAGATGTATGATGGGGTGGGTGGGTAGAGATTAATTGCAATTGCCTTAAGTATAAAAATAATTAAAACAATGATACAATAATAACCGGAATCATAATACATCATGATTTTCTTCAGGCAATTCTATTTTAAGCCCTATATCCTGTCTAGTTTAGTATTTGTTCCAGACAAAACTCTCGGACAGAATTTGAAGGTAAATTACATGTTTCCTCTAATAATAGCTGACAATATTTTAGTGTTTATCTTATGCCTCTAAGTATAAAGCCATGTGTCATTTAACTTAATTCTCTCAACAACATTGTGCATTATAAATTATTATACCCATTTTACAGATAAACTGAAAAGCATAGACCTCATGTAACTTTATAAATATCACCCAACTTTTAAGCAATGGACTCAGGTTTGCTGACTCCAGTTCTTTCATGGCAACTTCTTGATTGCCTCACCACAAATTTACATTTCCTGGACCTTACAGAGTTATACATTTAAAGTGTATATGGAGATAAGTTTCAATAGCCAAACCATAAATTTAATAAATCACCAGTTTTAAAGCTAAGTATTAAATAGAATTTGATTGGTGCGTGTAATACTATAAAGGGTTTGGAAAGAGCAGACAGATCGTTTAGCAAGTCATGGAGTATAAAAACAAGAGCCTATCCCTTAAATTTTTAAGAGATGAATTAAACAGAAATGATGGAACTGCACTTTACAAAGTGAAGAACTATTTATGAGTCTTTTTGCAATCAGGTGTTGATAAAGACTGAAATTCAGCCATGTTCAGGTAATAACTTTAGGGATGATAGTGTGAGAGTGAGTAGGTAAGGGAGGGATTATGTAATGTTTTAAGGGTAATATTAGGGGGGATAATTAAAACCTCCCCAGAGCTCACTGGACCCCCACAAGTGGCTTAAGCTTGATCCTGACCCAGTTGGGCAATTTTTGCCTCTTCTCATGACAGTTGGACAAAATCTGCTAAACCACATAAATCTTTTCAAATGGTAGTTGATCTTTTCAAATGGTAGTTGCTGAAAATTAAAGAACATTTTGTACAAACAGTACATGCTGAAATCTGGCCATATTTTCCTTTTAGCCAGAAAGGAAACCTCATTAACCAGCATTGTGTTTCCTTGGGTTTACAATAACCACTCTTCATGAAGATTAACTTAAAATGTCTTCTAATTCATTAAGAATTATATTTAAAGCAATGTTATTGGTTTCTATTTCTGTGAAACTTGCTAATCTTTGAAGACACATGTAGAGTAACTATGTTACTAAGAATCTTGAAATAATTGGAACATTTTATTCCCCAATCTATTCATTAAACAGCATTCATTGTATATGTGGAGAAAAATTCTAGTAACATAAGAGGCTTTTTAAATTTGTTTTATTTTGTTGTTTTGTTTTTTTAAAAAATGGCATATACACACACAAATAAATAATTCTTGGAAGGCTTAACCTGGAAATAAAGGTTGGTAACATGTTGTTCTGCAAAGCCTCAATGTTAAGGAAAAACGAATGTTGTATTTGTACAGTGGAGTGCAATATGCACTCTATTATTGAGTATGGTTTGTTTATATCTGTAAGAAACAAAGACAAATGAGCCAAAAAATTACAGTAGGTGAAATGTGCTAAGTAGCCTATTTCTGGGAAGTCAATGATTGCATTTAAGGCATTTCCATGAGTAGCTGAATTACATTGTCTGTAGAAACCAGTTAATATTCTTTTTGGCACTTGAAACCATTCACTGCTATGCTGTCATGTTGTGTGTACTTGCCAGAGAGGTTGAACTAAACTAGACTGCATGAGCTCAGTATTTGCAATATAACCACTTTAAAAGTCTCTTGAAAAACATTTGAATGAAAGATATGCTCTGGGCAGCTCCAATTAAGTTTGTGTAATATAATCTTTATGCTAAAATATATTGATTTTTATGACATATCTTTTTTTAGTGATCTATAATTTGGGTGTAAAATATATGTGAGCTTAGCCATTTTAAGAATGACTGCTAAAATTGTATGTCTGAATTCTGTTGAAAAGAGTCCTAATTTTTGTCTCTCAAGAGTGATACCACCAAATGCACATATATACCACCACCACACACATACACATTCACATATGTGTATGCATGTACACATATACACACATATGTGTATGGTGTGCATGTGTGTATGTGTGTATAAGCACATATATATGTGTATGTATGTTTTTTTTTTTTTTTTTTGAGACAGAGTTTCGCTTTGTTGCCTAGGCTAGAGTGAGTGCCATGGCGTCAGCCTAGCTCACAACAACCTCAATCTCCTGGGCTCAAGGGATCCTTCTGTCTCAGCCTCCCAAGTAGCTGGGACTACAGGCATGAGCCACCATGCCCGGCTAATTTTTTCTATATATATTAGTTGGCCAATTAGTTTCTTTCTATTTATAGTAGAGACGGGGTCTCGCTCTTGCTCAGGCTGGTTTTGAACTCCTGACCTCGAGCAATCCACCCACCTCGGCCTCCCAGAGAGCTAGGATTACAGGCGTGAGCCACCGCGCCCGGCCTGTATGTATGTTTATAAATACTGGAAGTCCTTACTTTACACAGTAGTGTGGGGCTGTCAAAATGACCATACAAACTGACACTGTACAAAATGTTTCTTAATAATCAAAGGAAAAATTATAATTAATCTGTGACCTATAAACAATTTTGTCAAAATATTAAACTCTTAAGGTCAGTTTTAAATGTATAAAAAATAAAAAACCCTGTAAAACTAGTATTTTCTTAATACATTGCAATTTAAACCATTAGAAACATCAAGAATTAGTGTTCTATTTTTTTCTCAAAAACTTATCGGGTGGTTATTTGAATGTTGCTTGCCTTCTTCTTGTTGTATAACTTAGGATACAGGGCACTCATCTTTTCTGAGCCTTGGAGAATTGCCATATTTCTATATTTGGATACTTTTCTGACATTTCATCTTTCGTGCTTTCAATATTGTGAAATCTCTGGGAGTTCCTTTAATGTGAAGTTCTGCTGGCATCACTTCCTCTGGGATATTGTCATACTTTTGTCATAACCACTCTCTTCATTTATGTCAGTAAGTTCATCTTCACTGAGTTCTCCTGGCTGCAGAACTAGAGTTTCTCCAAGGGTGGTTATGTCAACATTCCCCTGGTCAGCTATATCTTCTATAACTCTGCTTATATTCAATTCAAATTTCATTGTCAGCCTTATCACTTGTCATTTGTTTGCTGCACTTTGATCTTTGTTGGCCAATTCCCTCTTCTAATTATCCATTTTTGTTAAACTGTCACCTGGGTTTATCACTGGGAGGCAAGGAGGCAACCACACCCTTTGCTATCTAGAGGTGAGCTGAACGCAGATGCACAGTGACCAGTCATTGACAGACTTTGAAAGGAGTGATGTGATTGGTCCCTGACCATGATGCACCTCTGCCATGTACATAGTGATTGGTGGACCGAGAAAGAGCAGTGAAGATTATGCTTAATAAAATTGCTCACAGATAATTCACAGTGATGATTAAAATTTGAATAGTGTTGTTGGTAGACTGATGTCACTTAAATAAATCCGAGTGGCTGAAATGTGTGCATATTAGAATTGTGAAAAGAAAGGAATGCCTGTAAATTCTTGATTTTTCCATCATTATACCTTAGGTTATGCCCTGATGTCAAATATTTAAATATAATAAATTTGAATCTTGGCTGTAATGCATATTAATTCATCTTGATTAGGACACAAATAAAGCCCTCAATGTTAAACAAATGTGGTGGCTAGAAAGGCCAATTAGAGATGTATCCTGCTCTTGTGTTTCTCAGATACCACTCAGGCAATTAAAATTTATACATACATGACTGAGGCATGGCATTAAAAGCAGACAGAGTGGCAGGGTGAAAATATCTAGACAATACAAAATTCATCCTTAGGCCATTTATAGGCTTGCAAATTTTGATTAGGGAAGGAAAAAAAATCTTCACTGGAATTGTTTTCCATGAGAATTAAATATGAGTATGACATATAAAATAGGTTTCAAGTGTGTGGCAAGATTTGTTAGGAAGCTGCCTTATTTGTTATTTTAGTATGGCACAGAATTATTCCCAGGAAAGAGTTATTAAGGCAATGAGAGTAGTAATGGAGAGAGTGAAAATTACAGAAGTGCAGGAGCTAGGACTTGTCACCTGCAGATAAATAGAGAGAAGAGAATCATTTGGAGGCAACTATCATTTTAAGTTCTAGTAATTTGCAGAAACCTAAAGATTTACTGCTCTTCACAAGATACCAGTAACGGTTAATGCAGCTCATTTGAAACTAAATAAAAATAATTGCTAAGTTATCTCAGCAAGTTCCCCATGTCATCTCTCATGATTATTCATCTGTATTGCTGGATCCCTTAATTTATAGGCCATCATAAAAAAAAAGGAACAGGTAACAAGATCTACCTACTCCTTTAAATGTTTTTCATTTAGTGTATATAGAACCTTTTGAACACAAATGTTTCCCCTTCTCACTAATGTTGAAGATGGGGGTGGAGCAGAAAAAAAAATGTTGAGAGTAATTCTATATATTTATTTTAAAATATATCATTGAAGAACAGAAAAAATAGCTAGGTTTTAATCATTTTATCCATGAATATTTTAAATATTTAGAGGTATGCCAAAATTATTTTGTTATTTTCATCTTGGAGAGGAGATTCTTTGTATTAGAAGCTACAAATCAAAACTTTCCAATCTTCCCACGTCACAGATTTGGAAAGTCAGGCATGTTGTGCACATTTTTAGTTTCTCTTAGTCTGTTTGTCATCAGTGATCGTATGTTCCTAATATTCTGAGCCTCACAAATACCATAGTACCTCTTGCATTAGTCTCGTAACATGTGCTTCCAACTTATGTCTGCTAGGAAAAGCTTTTATAAATGCCTAGTGCATCTGGCATAACTGCTCAAATCCAGAGAACTTATAGTGATATAAACTGAACCATGGAATAAAAGGATTTAAGAAGGAGAATGAATTCTTGGTATTATTAGAACAATATTTTCAATAGAGGATTATTAATGCTTTTGTTACCACAATCCAGTTTTCTTGACAGATATGGTATATTCTTTCATAAATCAAGCATTAAAACATTTATGCATGGTTATCTTTTTTTACCCAGAAGTGCTGGTGCTATAACAATGTACAGTAGATTCAGTTATATTCAACTGTGGCTTATATATGCTTGCCACATGGCGTGCCAGAGCAGACAAGGTTTTTCTGCCAATACAAGAAACGAAATGATATTAGAACATGACTTGGGCCATATAGTACAACACACTGAAGGCAGAGAAACCTGAGGTCCACTTCTGACTCGGCCTTTCATTAAACTGTGTAATCTAGGAAGAATAAGAGAATCATGCTAAGCTTCAGATTATTTGTTTGTAATTTGAGATAATAACAATTCTATTCGAGTCAGTTTTTTGTCATGAAAATCAAGAAAGGAATATGTCTTATTAGATAAACTTATAAAACATTATACAAATATAAGGCTATCTTATTACCTACAAAACACTACCTTTATATTGGAAAATATATAATTTATATGTGTATAATATATAACACTTTTCACATCTATTGAACTCTTTCATATATTGTCATGCACCGTATAATGATGTTGTGGTCAATACGGGTTGCATATACAACAGTGGTCCCATAAAATTATAATACCATATTTTTATTGTAGTTTTTTTCTATGTTTAACTATGTTTAGATACACAAATACTTACCATGATATTTCAATCACCTACAGCATTCAGTACAGTGACATGCAGTACGAGTTTGTAGCCTAAGAACAATAGACTCTATACCACATAGCCTAGGTTTGTGGTAGGCTATTCGATTGTAAGGGTTTGTGTAAGTACACTCTTCTGATATTTGCACAACTATGAAATCACCTAATAACAAATTTCTCAGAATATATTCTTGTCATTAAGCAACACATGACTGTATGTTTTGCTACAGAGGTAAAATTAAGAGTAGGATCAACAAAGAAAGGAAATAGGGCATTAAAAAGAATTTAGAGACTTCTGGTTTCTGATCTGGCATGTAAGGAGCTGAGAAGTTGCCACTCTGACCTAACAAGAAGTAAAAAAACTGGAAAATCAACAACTTATCTTAGAAGTAAAGTCATAGAGCAAACCACTGTTCCTAAAATTGGAGAGTCAATCTGACAAATACAGAGAATCACAACTTGTCTGAGAAGAAACTTACATGGGAACCAGAGCCAGGGTAGGAAAATCTGAACTTCAAATTAACAAACTGCAAGAGTCTCTGTGTGGACAAGTCTAAGAGATAAAAAACTTCAGAATGATCAGTCATGGGGGTAGGGTCATACACTTTTGTGAGTTTTACTTCCAGGAGCTCTACCAGTTTCTCACAGTGAATAGAAAGAAAAACAAAACAAAACAAAAAAAAACCCTTCCTCCTGCTTCTAAAAGGAGGAGGGAAAAAGGAACAATCTTGAAATCAGGCAGAGCATTTTGTTCTTTTTAAAAGGTCTGCCCTAAAGAGAAAATATTTAACAAGAGCCTAACCTTCATAAGGTCTAATGACAGACTAACTAACCAACGATAAAGGAAATATCCAACTCTAGCCAGGTTTAGTCTCCCACTTGGAGGAGGAAAATACTCAATTTCAGCCTCCTCTAGCTTCCCATGTAAGAGAAGGGAAATATCTACCTCCAGTCCACTCTCAGGTGGAGGGGACTGAGAAAAACTTGTGAAGTTCATAGTTTAGAGGCACAGGTTCACTAAGACTGAGATCTAATCATAGGACTTTAGAATGCTTCTCTTCCCCCTCCATATTACCACTAAAGTCTTATTTATAGCAGTTCCTTTTGCCCAATAAATTATGTCCAACTATCAGTAAAAAATTACAAGGCATACAAAAAGGAAAAAAAAAAAAAACACAGTTTGAAAAGATAGCAAGTGTTAAAATCAGACTCAGATATGGAAGGGATGTTGTAATTATCAGACCAGGAATTCAAAATAACTGTGAGTAATATACTAAGGGCTCTAATAGATAATATAGATAGTATGCAAGAACAGATGGGTCATATAAGTAGAGAAATGAACATTTTAGGAAAGAAATCCTAGAGAGCAAAAACACTGTAACAGAAAGGAAGAATGCCTTTGATAGGTTTATTAGTAACTAACCTGACTGAGGAAAGAATTTCTGAGCTTAAGGCTATCTCAATAGAAAAGTACAAAACTGAAAGGCAAAGAGAAAAAATATTGGAAAACAAAACAAAACAACAACAACAACAAAAAAACAGAACAGAGTATCCAAGAATTGTGGGACACCTACAAAATATATGACACATGTAAATGGAAATACCAGAAAGAGAAAAAAGAGAGAAAGAAACAGAAAATATATTTGAAACAATACTGACTGAGAATTTCTCCAAGACAAATGTCAGATATCAAACCACAAATTCAGGAAACTCAGAAAACACCAAGAAGGATAAATGCCAAAAATCACCCCCAAAACTACACTTAGGTATATCATATTCAAATTGTAGAAAACCAAAACCAAAAAAAAATCCTAACAGAAGCCAGAGGGGAAATAAAACATTTCACCCATACAGGAAAAATGTCAGAATTACATCTGACTTCTTAGAAATTATGCATTATGAAGAGAGTAGCATGAAATATTTACAATGTTGAGAGGAATAAAATAGAAACCTAGAATTCTCTACTCTATGAAATTGTCCTTCAAAAGTGAAGGAAAAATTAAGCTTTTCTCATACAAACAATAATTGAGGAAATGTGTTGCCAGTACAGCTACCTCACAAAAAGTATTAAAATTCTTTAAAGAGAAAGAAAATTGTATCAGTCAAAAATTCAGATCTACATAAAGAAAAGGAGAGCACTGGAGAAGGAAAAAGTGTAGGTAAAATTAAAATATTTTTTATTCTTAATTCATTTAAAAATGAGTTTATTTAAAATAATAACTGTAGCAATTTACTCAATTAGGTATGCTTATGCCTATATGTCTGCTAATGTATAGTGAAATGAACAGCAACTATACAACGGATGAGAGGGAGAAATTAGGATTATTTTGTTATTATAAGGTACTCCTACTACTGATGAAATAGTATAGTGTTATTTGAAAGTGGACTTGAATTAGTTGTATGTTGAAAAATCTATGGCAACCTAGATTTTTTTAACTTAAAATGAGTTTTTAAAAGTATAATTGGTATACTAAGAAAAGAGAGAAAGTGGAATTATATAAAACACTCAATTAAAATCATAAAGGACAGAAAAAGACTGGAAGAAAAAATAGGAACAGAGAATAAGATTGAGTAAAAAGTATGGTAGATATTTCACTATATCATCAATTTGAATGTCATGGTCTGAAAACACCAATTAAAAGACAGAGATAGTTAGAGTGGGTTAAATAACAAGATTTGATTTTGTGCTGTATACAAGAAACCCACTTTAAGTATAAAAATATATGGAGATTAAAAGTAAATGGATGCAGAAAAGTATATCATGTTAACACTAATCAAAAGAAAGAAGGTGTAGCTATGTTAATTTTAGACAGAGCAGACTTCAGAGCAAAGAAGAAAGGCATTACATAATGATAAAGGGGTCAATTCTCCAAAAACACATACCAGCCTTTAATGTATGTGTGCTTAAAAACAGAGCACCAAAGATACATGAAGCAAAAACTGATGGAACTCCAAGGAGAACTAGATGAATCTATAATTACAGTGACTTCAACACCAGTCTATCAGAAACAGACAGATCCTTCAAGTAGAAAATCTTTGCAACAAATTGTGCTAAGATATCCACATACAAAATAATAATATAATAATAATGATGAATCTAGACTCAGACCTTGCACCCTTAAACCTTTTTAATTAATTCAAAATGAATCACAGATATAAATGTAAAATGGAAAACTATAAAATTCCTTGAAGATAGCATAAGAGAAAATCTAGATGACTTTTGGTTTGGCAATAACATTTTTAGATATAGCGCCCAAAACATAATTCATGAAAGAAAAAATTAGTAAGCTAGATTTCTGCTTTGTGAAAGACACTGTCAAGAGAATGAAAATTCAAGTCATAGAATTGGGAAAAATATTTGTAAAACATATATTTGATTAATAGTAGATATCCAAAATATACAAGAAACTCTTGGATTCCAATAAAAAAACCAAATAACTTGATTAAAAAAATGAGCTAACAAGCTTGACAAACACCTCACCAAAGAAAATATACAGATGACAAATAAGCATATGAAAAGATGCTCTACATCATATGTCATTAGGGAAATGAAAATTAAAACAACACTGATATATCACTACACACTCATTAGAATGGCCCAAATCCAGAACACTGATAACACCAAATACTAGCAAGGATGTGAAGTAACAGGTACTCTCATTCATTGGTAATGAATGCTATGGCTATTTTGGAAGACTGGAAGTTTCTTGCAAAACTAAACATACTCCTAGTATACAATTCATTAATTGCCCTCTTTGGTATTTACACAAGGGTTTAAAATTTATGTCCACACCCAAACCTGCACATGGATATTCATAGCAACTTTATTTGTAATTACCAAACTTGAAGGCAGCCAAGATATCTTTCAGTAGATGAATGGATAGATAAATGGTCATACATCCAGACAATGAAATATTATTCTGCACTAAAAAGAAATTGGCTATAAAGCCATGAAAAGACACAGAGAAAACATAAATGAATATTACTAAGTGAAAGAAACCATTGGACTAAAGCTGTATATTGTATGATTCCACCTATATGATATTCTGGAAAAGGCAAAACTATGCATACAGTAAAAAGAGAGTTGCCAGGGGTTGAGGGGAAACAGATGTAAATACGGAGAGCACAAAGGATTTTTAGGACACTGAAATTACTCTGTATGATAACATAACAGTTTATACATGTGTCCAGTCTACAGAATGTGCACTAAGAGTGAACCCTAATGTAAGCTATAGACTTTGGATAATAATGATATGTCAGTGCAGGTTCATCAACTGTAACAAATGTACATGCTGTGGGGGACATTGATAATGGTGAAGGCTATACACAAGTGGGGTCAGGGTCTGTATGGGAAATCTCTGTGCTTTCTGCACAATTTTGATGTGAACCTAAAACTGCTCTAAAACTAAAGTCAAATTTAAAAAATATAATTTAGGCAGTGAGTTAATAAACTCTATCTCACATAAAGTTTGAGCAGTAATAGACAACAAAGTCTATTGAGGTATATATTACTGGCTGAGCTTCAAGACATATGACTTAATTTCTGAATTAAACATTAGAATACTGGCCCCTGTTTCTATTTTTCAAACATACCCAAAACCCAAATGCTATTGGCTTCAGCATAGAGTTCAATTCTGCACTGGCATTCAATACATCAAGTAATGTAAGTATTTTATATATTTGCTTTTCAGTGTGGCTCAAATATAGAAAATTTTGTATTGAAAGAAAAAAATGTGGCCAATAAACTTTTTTCCTCCTAGAAATTTCTGGGAAGGAAGAGCAAAGAGGAGGACTCATCTTACCACTTTTTAATGCATACTTGCCATAGTAGTAAAAAGTATGGTACTGGGACAGGAATAGACACACGAAACCAAGGAAAAACAGGTATGTCCAGAAACATTTATATTTAAGAAGGGTAGTGTTACATTATTATGGTGACAACACAGATCAGTGGAGGAATGGATTAATTTTTTAATTGATTGCATTGGTATACTGGCTTTCTATATATGAAAAAATAAATTTGAACCCTTCTTCAAACAACATAGGAGAGTAAATTCCAGATTAATTTAAAAATCTAAATGGCAAAGGAAAAACCTTCCATAAGGTAAATAGAAAAAAAAGTAGAAGAATATCTTTGTGATCTTGGGATGGAAATTTCTTCAATTAAATGTAAATTACAAACCAAAAGGTAAAAAAAATAGTATGAATTTGAATATATCAAAATTAATTATTTCTATTCAGTGAAGAATACCATAGACAAAGTTGTTTAAAGGAGACTCAGTGGAAGAAGTTATTAGTGATTCCTAAATCTGACAAGAGAATATCTAAAATTAACAAAGAATTATCACAAATTAGCAAGAAAACTAAGTACAATACAACAGAAAAATGGTCTAAGGACAGGTATAGGCAAAAATGGATCTAAATGGTTTTCCTATAGGATTGACACAATCAGCTGATCAATCATATGATAAAAAAATGCATATAGAGTTCTATTTTCTCCATAAAACTGACAAAAATTTTTAACTGTTTAATAATGCTAAGTTTTAAAAATATATATAGGAAAATAGAAACCTTCACATTACTAGTAAGAGTGTCAACAAGTGCAGCCTTTCTAAAAAATAGCTCAACAGCCTATTCCCTCTGAGCCTGCAATCCCTCTTCTTAGTGTGTCCCAGACAGTCTCTCCCAGGTCCATGAGGAGACATGGATACAGCTTTTCATTGGAGCAGATGGGGGCAGGGGTGGGTTGGGAAGCTCATATGGTGAAAACATGTCACCGTACACTATGTAGCAATCAGAAATATGAAACACAAGTTGATGTGTGTGTGTGCGTGTGTGTGTTATATCTTGTTAAGAGCAGGTCTTAACACATGATGTTGAGTAGGAAAAAGTGAGAAAGAAAACAAGAATATAATACAATACAATTTTTCTAAAACAAAATAACATGCTATAATTATATATATAGACCCACATATACAGATATGTATATATTTCAAGAATATATCTGTTGTGAAGCAATATTTTAAACCTATTTATTAGAATTGGTCCTTATGAAATTCCTATGAATTTCATATAAAAATGAAATTCATAAAACAACATAGCAAAAGCCAAAGCAAAATATACTTCAATGAATTGACTAGAGAAGGATATTTAATTTTTGTTAATAAATTTTTTAAAAATCCTTCAATAAAGAAAGATCATCAACATTGGCAAATTCAAACAGTGGCAGGAATATCAAAATGAAAGTAATGATATAACAGTGTTCGATCTGATAATACAATGACACAGAGAAACATCTAAAGATGGTACGTGATAGCAGTCATGTCCAAAACAGAAGGAATCCAGAGTGGTGAGAAAACACTAGCAGAAAATGATAAAACACATGCAGATATCACCTAGAATCCTAGAATTCTAATTCTGAGTTGGCCTTGTGTACATTTCCTGAGGAAGACAGATGGAGAATTCTCATCACAGCAATATTTTTAGATTGGTAAACCTCAACATTTTATTTTGTGCATGATATCTAATAAATATAGGTACAATTTCTGACCTTCCAAAATAAGATTCTGATGTTATATAATTATCATCTCTAGTCTAGTAATTATTAACCTTTTGTGCGTGTGTGTGAACTGGAACCCTTTGTAGTCTGTGAAGCCTTTGGACTCCTTCTCAGAATAATTTTCATCAAAATCCTGTATTCACTTATTAATATTATTAATAGGCTTTGCTATCACCTGTGATTATCAGCATGAAGACAGTGATAGGCACTAGATTTGTAAACAAATACAGGGTTTTGTAAATGCTTTTGCCCAGCAGCAGCTCTTCATGCCTGTGAGTAGCAGTGACTACCCTTGTTGCCTAGCAACACCACTTTATCACAGACAACCTGATGGTCAACTGAATCGGAGAGTCAGAAGTTGAAAAGTACATTAGTTATTTATCTAGATTGAGATTTGCCTGATTTTTCTATCACTTGTGAGAAATACTGGCCCTGGGAGGATTTTTCTTGTTTATAACCCCATTAGCATAGTAGAAGCAGCAAATCAGTAAACTCTGTGTGCAGTACCAATCATATCTATTTATAGGCAGGAATGATCTCAGGCAGCCCCAGGCAATGGCTTGGTGTACTTTATCCAATGCTGGTTCAGGCAACGAGTCAAGAATAATCATCTGAAAAAGGGTTTCAAGGAGTCTTGTTTCAAAGTTTCTCTTCTATCATAAAATTTAATTATATTTCGAAGCAATCTGGTCACCTATAGCTGTGAGACTCTAGACAATATTTTTCTTATCCTTTTCCCCCTTTCTTCCTGTTGTTTCTCCAGTCTATCAGTTAGTTGGTCAATCTTTAAGCCATGACTAACGTCAGATGCAAAAATGGGAGAAAGGGAAAATAAGTAACTATATTTTCCACGCTCTTTTTCATACTTTGATGCCTCTTCTCCTTTCATCATTATCAAGCTGAGAAGACAGAGATCAATGAATCTTAAGAAATGTATGCATGATGCCATTCAGGGTGGCACATTGTCTTTGTGAAATCAAAGGTCTAATTTCAATCAAATAGTTTCAGGAAAGATCCACTTGAATATATGAACCCACTCTATTTTTATTGTGGTATTTTAATAAAATTAAATTTCATTTGTGGAATTTTAATTACCAGTTATTCCATTGTTTTCCACTCAAAATCTATCCTTTCAGCACTCTTAGAAGTCTGTCTCCCATGTACTTATGCTCCGTTTTATTCGTATCTTTCCTATTATTTTCTTTCATCATAATCTTTTAGTGACAATAAAGGTTTTTCTTCTAATTTTTCTCTACTTAAATTCCTTTTTCCTTCTCAGCCTATTTTAGGTGAATTTATAAAATTCATGAACCACTATGCAATGTTTTGCTTTGTGTACTTTGAAAGGTGACTCTGGATCCTCTAGTATCTCAAAAGTGCACCTACATTTTATATAGCATGCAATATAAAACTTGGACTTATAAAAGAGAGGTGAGATTTGATCCATGGTTTGATGAATCTGTCATAATGAGCTGTGCAATGCCAAGTCTTCACAGCACGGCTAATCCACAACTATGCAATGTTATACTTGAAAGAAAGTATGTGACCCTGTGGAGTATAGGTTTTCATTTAAAACCTCATGGCCATCTCACTGTTGAGCTTGAAAGATCAACTTGCAGTAAGTCTAGCCATAAAACCTTATTTGTTGATTCTGTGCTCTCTCTGGCTCTCTCTCACTCTCTCTCTCTGAAATACACACACAACAACATAAATTCCTCTAATCTATTCTAATTTTCTACTTACTAACTTTGCCTTAAAATTTTGAATATTTCTCTATATTATTACTATTATTGTTTCCATTTCATTATTTAAATTTTACTCTTTGAATGTTCACACTTTCTTTGGTCTTCAGATCCTGTCAAAAGCAAGAAATAGTCTGTTCATTATACAAATATTTGAGGTCCACTGATTCCTGTCAAGGAAGATACTGTTCCTTAAACTAGTTGAAGGACAAGATAACAAGTTTTAAATTCCAGAGCAAGTTTATAAGGCTCTTTATCTTGTCTCTTTCAAATATTTGTTGTTCAGTTATTTATTTTTGTCTTGCTCCATCCCCCAACCTTTTTTTTCCTCTAAAGGAAATGTAGGAAAAGTGATTGGGAATAAATTCCATTTTAACTTAAACCTTACCAAAAACAATACCAAAAATACCACTGATGCCTGGGCCTGGTGGATTTTCTCAGCAGGTTCTCCTCAATCTCAGTCATAGCTTGTTTCCTTCTCCATGTCAGTTTGAAACCATCTGCTCCACCAGACTCATCCCTTTACTGATCTCAGAGAATTATTGTGGACATGCCTGTTAGATAAGGGTTAGGTCTATTGCGATGTGCCCTGATCCTTGGTTCCCACTGTCAAGGGTAAGTACTGGTACTGAGTTGAGCAGGTGATGGAGTGGTCACCAATATGAAGCCCACACAAACAGTTTATTACAGAAAAGAAAGAAACTAAAAGTGAAAGTAAAAAAGTAAGCTACCCAAAGTGAAAATAGGTTCCAGAGAGAGGAACAATGGGTCAGTCTCCACGAGCGGAGAAAGATGTTGAGGACACCCAGGTGGTTTCCTTTTATTGGCCTGGTCTGGGGAAGGGCATACAGGAGGTGTGGGATAGTACCAAATGATTATCAGGTGTTCTGCGTTTTCCTGCAGTCCCTTCACCTGATTGGTCCTTGGCTTCTCCGACCCTAGGAACCACCCTCCTGGCCTACACCTACTCCCTGCATATTTGATCCCTACCTAACACAAGCAACTTCTTGTTTTTGCAATCCACTTTTAAAAATCAGAAATCCTTGACAGGCTCTCGTAGGAACTACCAAACAAGTCAGCAACTATTTCTACTTAATCACCCCTTCTCACTGCATCTCTGGAAAGACCTAGCTCTTTCTTCTTAGACGCAATTGTCTGGTATACTGCCACTGTTCGAATGGAAATGTTGGCCTCCCTGACCATTTTCTCTTCTATTTCTACAAAGCAAGGCTCTCACAAGTCTAACGGGAAAAAAAGCAATCTTTCTTTGGTGTTAGCTCAACATTGAGCCCTGCCTCCTGCATCCAAAGGGCACTGTTCAGCTTGTATACTCAGCCCTGCTCAGCTCGGCATTCTACCCAACAGTCATTACCCAAACCTGAATTTTGTAGCAACAATAAATTTAACAATTGGTCACAAGTTGATAGAGCATGTATACATGTCCATGGCATACAGGTTAAGGTCAGACTGTTACCCTCCCCTAAGGCATTCACTTTTGCCCCACTCCGTCAGAATTCTGCCCATCATGAGGTTTAATTAAGGCCCAGCCTTTCTCCTTTACTTCCCTTATCTCCACAGCCTGCACTGATCTCTCTGTGCTCTGAGGTGTATTGGTGAACTTATGGTCAAGGAAAATTTATCATTTCATATTTTTATATCTCTCCAACTGAGTTATAAAGCACTTACAATTTAGAGAAATGGACAGAAGTTTTGTATCATTGCAGTGAACATTTTTTAAATATATTATTTTAAATGATTATGTGATTAATTAGGAATGGAATGAGAATTGAAAAAGCTAAGTTCTATCCAAAATTTTCCATTACTTATATTACCTAAGACAAAGTATGTTTGCTTCTCTGGGTCCTTGTTTTCTCATAAACAGAGGGAGAAATTTGAGTCCCTTTCAGCTCTGTGATTTGCTGAAGCCATGAATGGGGCAAGTGAAGAGGTAATAATGAAAGTTAAAGATCGCCATAGGCAAAGAGAATCAAAATATCTAAAAGACATCTAGTGTTATTGTGTTCTGCTGGTAATTTCCAATTTAAACATTAAAAGCAAATATTTTATCCCCTGCTCAGGAGAGAGATCTGTGATATGGTAAATTCAGAAGATGAGAGTTCAAGTTCAGTTCTTCTACTTCTAGTTGTGTGATGTTGGGCCATCGATTTATCTTCTTTGAGCATCAGCTTTTTCATATGCAAATGGGGAATTACACCTAATTAATAGGTTTCTTATAATTATTCAAATAAGTATTTATGAAATAGGTTTGTAAAATAATGTAGCTGTACAAGCAGTAATACTGATATATTCTATATAAGTGACATATATTGTATATAATTTCTCATTTTTTGGCCAACATTTATTTAACCAGCTTTATTTTTTTTGTTCCCAAGAATGTATAGACTTGTTTTATTTTGGACAACCTTGATAAAGAAATGGAATGATGAATTTCCTGGGCCACTTTATCAATAAAAGATAATATACACCTTGCCTGTGTTTCAAATTACATTTCTTGCATTTATTTATTTCTCTGTACTTCATTCAAAAACAAGATGTTGATAATTATCATCCCAAATGTACATCCATGTAATCTTGTACATGAAAAATAAAGATTGAAATTTTAACATTTCTGGGTTATAATCAGAAAATTATGTGAGTGGAATTAAGTGTTATTTTTAATCTATGATACATGCTTTATGTTCATATGGCATGTTGGTTTTAACTGAATTGACTTTTAGTCCTCTGTGGAATGTCCCTAAAATTATCTAGTGTATCTAGATACGTATTAAATAGCATTTGTTTTTTATATTGCTAGTTTTTCTATAAAAGTCTCTGATTAATTAAGACTAATATTTTTAGTTATTAGTCCTTGCCCATCCAGGGAATATTTACAAATATCCTCACAGGATAAGGTCTATTTAGCTAACATTGTGTTCTAAAACTTTTCAGCATGAATATGATTTGTCACATACACAGGTAAAAAAAAAGTCTCGCCTTTTTGTCCATGAATTCATATAACTCACACCTGAAGGAAAATGAAACTGATGCTAAGCATCACAAAGAAGATTATACAGATCACTGTCATCTCCTAGGGTATGTTTGGTCAAATGAGGAAGATGTTTTATGGGAACTAACCATCTATATTAGAAACTTGAAAGTTCACAGACAAGCATTTCTAACATCACAGCCAGTTAGTGTGATTTCCTTGCAGATACTGAAGTAAAAGTGCAAATGGTTGGCGAGAAGAGTTAGCAAATAGTAAAAGACAAGACACAGGAAGACACCGGTCTGTTGGTACACAACCCAGTTCTCTGAGGGGTGTGGGGGTTGGGGGGAGCAGCTTTCTGCACAGGAAAAGAAGTTCTAAATAGAACAAGATGCTTCCTCCTCCAAAACATTGACATTTACTTACAAGCGCTGAAGTGAGGAAATAGATTTCAAGTGTCAGTTGCTTTGAACATTAAAGGACAGAAAACTCAAACTTCTTGCTTGTATCCTGTTCTTTCCCCTCATCTGGATGTTGAAAGCATTCTAAAGATATAAATAACATCGAACTACTATTTAATTTCTCCATGCTTACCAAAAAGTCTGGAGGAGATTTACACCAACTAAAGGAAAACCTATACACATTCAGGTGAAATGTAGCAAAAACTAAGGTATGATTTTTAACTGATTTTCATTCTTCATTCAACGATTATTAGGAGCTCAGTATACACATTCTTAGCACTGTGTTTGGTCATAAGACCCAGTTGTATTAGGCATGTCCCTGTTCTCCAGGAATTCATGAACTAGTACAGCGATGAATACATAAAAATAAAAAGATAACAAATACTATACAGTTGGTAAAGGTTTCATAAAGTTCTCTATATATCTGTGTACCTATATTTATTTTGATCATTGATTATATACATATAGAAAGTCTTACCATTTAACAAAACCAGTTTGGGCTACATTTAGCAATTAGCAGTATTGGTATGGAGTGAGGGCATAGAAAAGATAATAAATTGTTTTCTTGACAGTCTGAAATAATTAAGAATTAGTCCTATAATAAGATAATTCCACGGTCTTAGTGAAGAAGAGGGGAAAATAAGATTTTAATCAAAAAATAAAACCAAAGATACAATTTTAAGTAAAATTCAGTCATCCTATTAATCAGGGATTGTTATGGACTTAATTGTGTTAAATTTCTAACCCACAGTACCTCAGAACGTGAATAGATAGAGATAGAGACTTTAAAGAGACAATTAAGGGTAAATGAGGTCATTAAGGTGGGCCCTTATTCCCTATGACTTGTGTCCCTGTAAGAAGAGATTAGGACCAACAGACACATACAGAGGCAAGACAACGTGGTGAAGACAGAGGGAGAAGCCAGTCATCTATGAGCCAAGAAGAGAGGTCTCAGGAGGATTCAATCTCTCTGACACCTTGATCTCAGACTTCAACCCTTCAAAACTGTGAGAAGTAGATTTTTGTTGTTAAAGCCACCCAGTCTGTGGTACTTTGTCATGGCAGCCCTCACAGACTAATACCGGAATAATTTATTCAGCTTCTGGATTAGAGGATTTTCTTGATTTTCTTCTTAGTCCCAATTTCCTTTCAGCTTTTATTTACCCAGCTGGCAACAGGATTAAGGAAAATACGTAGTCTTAGGACAAAATGAATTTGACTTCTATATCATCATGGCTTTTTCCCCAGGCTGAAACAGTTTATTCTAATTATTTCCTCAAAGAGTTATGTATGGAACAATGCCTATTTAGAACAATTGTACTTTCCAAGTGAAAGACACTATCTTTAATGGCGGGGAAACCAACCGTGTTTGTCAATGTTAGAGACTCTGGTAAAAGTGTCAAAGAATATAATGTGTGGAGTCAAGGTTAAAAGGCAGTTGATGATTTAGGTGTTATTTTACTCAATTGTTCAATTAATTTATATGTTAGCTCTGAATAAACATTCTTCTGCCCTCTGAAAATGTTCTCCTGATGTTTTGGGAGGGCTCTTCAAACACAGAAGTGGAGCCTGGGTTCAGCACAGAGCCACTTTTCAAGAGCAAAGAAGTGGAAGGAAGATAACCAGTCTCAGACAGGAACATCGTCTCATAGGACAGCTATGCTTCCTGGGAGCCCCTTCCCACCGCCGAGTTGCTTTACTCACAGTCGCTTTCAAACCTTGCATATTATTTCCACCACGAACATAACTCGTTGGGCCATTAAATCCTTATGTTTGGAGAGTTTCAGTAAGATAGGTGTCTGGGAGCACATAGACAGAAAATAAGGCTAAGGATAGCTGCCTGGCACAGAATATGCTCTCAGTGTTTTCTGACCCTGGAAACTTGGGCCAATTTTCTGCCCCAGCCACTGCCATGGTGCTCTGCCCCACGGACTGTGATCACCTTCATGTCACTTCCCAAACCTTTCTTTCCTGCCTGGGGGGGGGGGGTTCCTATCAATGCTGCGACACAAGAAACAGCAGAACAGGTCCACCACAAATTAGCCACATGGAAATGGGGAATAATTCTCTTGAAGAGAACAAACATGAAATGGGGATGCCAAGTAAATGCTTCACCTTCCCCTAAGTGCCCTGAGAAACAGTTGTTTATATACCCTCTCAGAAGATGTTCCCAAGAGATTAAGCCAATCACTGCATTTAATTCCAGTGAGTGGCCAGCTCGATGACAAAGCCTTTGATTGCATCTCTCTTTGTTTTCGCTTCTCTCTCCTTTCCCTTTATTCCTGCCACTAAGGCTGGGGTTTCAGGCTCTTGTAAAACTTTTTTTTCAGGCTTCACTTTATGAATGACCCAGGATAAGACAGATGGAAAGAGAAAAGCAGCTCATTCTTGAACTAGATAGCATTATTTGATCCAAAAACAAGAAAGCAAAGAGTTCATTTAGCTACAGGTTTCAAATATATATAAAATTATCTGCTTACTTTTATGAAAGTACTAGAAGAATGTGATGGCCTTTTGACATGTTGACATGGCGAGATCAAACTACATTTCCCAGAATTCTCTTTCTAGTATGTTCCCAGACGAGGTGAGCTACAAGGGCTATTCAATCTCAAAAATTGGAGGATGAAAGGGAAACAGTACAAATTCTTCTGGTTATTCTAACACTAATCTAAATGCTGCTGTGGAAGGATTTCACTGATGTAATTAAAGTTCCAGATGGACTACATTTAAGTTGATCAAAAGAGAGGTTATCCCAGATGGGAAGGGTTAATCTGTTGGAATGAATTTTAAAAGAAGGCTTGGAATTTCCCTGAGCTGAGAGTCTCCAACAGCAGCCAGGTGTGCAGTTGCTCTCCATTTCTCCTGGATCTTCCTTCCATGCCTGTGGTCATGCCCATGGGACTCCAGCCTACTCACCATCTTTCTTTCCCAGCTGTCTGCCCTATGGACTTCAGTTTTGCTTAACCCACCCCACAGTTGTACAACCAATTCTTTGTTTTTTAAAACAATCCATATGTATATAAAACTTGAAAAAAATATTTTTTTAAAATTAAATATAGGCAGCCACCTAATTTACTTTTTTCCTTATGATAGACTTATTATTGATCTACCTTTGGAAATACTAAAAATTGGCTGTAAAACAAAATGCAATATATTCATTTAATTATCTTTTATTAAATTGTACCTATTATGTGACAAATGTTATGTAGCACCGTGGAATCAAGGATAGATACCACATTGTCCCTGTGCTCTAGGGACTCACAAACCAGTAGGAAAGGCGTACACATATGTCTGATTATTTTACAAGGTAATATGTGTCATAACCTAAGTAAGCCCAGGTCATCACACAGGGGTGGCTTCCCATTTTTTTTATTTCAAAGACTTAAAAGAACTACTCAAGCTGTCAACCAAAAGATGATGTTTTAAATGACAGATCACTATATGATTTTTTGGTATATGACAAAACGTTATGTGGCATTGTTATATTCAAATAAGATTACTTGTTATTCACATTTATAAAAATGAAGAGTAGGAATAGAACTGATTCAGAACACTTTCTCGGTCTTGCATTTAGTATTATTAATCTGAATATATGCATATCTATAATCCTAGCACTTTGGGAAGCTGAGCAGGAGGATCCCTTCAGGCCAAGAGTTCGAGACTAGGCTAAGCAACATGGAGAAACCTTGTCTCTACAAAAAAAATTAAAAAAAAAAAATTTATCTGGGCATGATGGCGAATGTCTATAATCCACGTTACTTAGAAGGCTGAAGCAGGAGGATTACTTAAGCCCAGGAGTTCAAGGCTGCACTGAGCTGTGATGGTGCCACAGCACTCAAGCGTGGGTAACAGAGTGAGATCCTATCTCAAATAAAATAAAATATAAAATAAATTTTAAAATATAAAATAAAATTTAAAAATAAAAATAAAATTAATATATAAACATTTGAAGGTAAAGCAGCTATCCAAGTTATCAAAACATAAATTCCTAATGAAATTTTACATTTTATGTTTAATAATCCTTTGAAAATCTAATCTATTTGTTATTTTGATCAATTTTATAGGAATAATCATTATAATAATATCTTAATCTCAAAGAAATTTTTAATGGTCTGAAAAGAATGGTCAGAATAATGGTCTGAAAAGGAATTTAATTTAAAATATTAATATTAAAACTGTTTTTTAAATATAAACAAATATGATAAGGTCATCAATAAAACACTTTAAGCATAAAATACATTAGAATACTATTAGGTGGTGTGATGGTTGATTTTATATGTCAACTTGATTGTATATATCTTGCAGTGTCCAGATAGATACTTGGTCAAAAGTTTTTCTGATATTTTGTGAGGATATTTTTGGATAAGATTAACATTTACATTAATAGACTAAATAAAGCAGTTTTCCCTCCTTAATGTGGGCGATCCTCATCCAATCAGTTAAAGGCCTGAATAGAATAAAAACCCTGTCCCCCAGAGTGAGAGAAAAATCTCCTGTCTGAAGGCCTTCAAACTGGGACATAGATTTTCCTGGTTCTGTAGCGGCCTGCTGGCCTTTGGGCTCAAACTAGCATATGACATCAGCTCTGCAGATTTTGGCCTTGCCATCCTCCCTAATCCCTTGAGCCATTCTTTATAATAAATCTCTCAATATACACATATCTCCTATCAATTCTATTCTATTTCTCTGAAGAACCCTGGCTAGTACAGGTGGTGAAATAAAATGGAAATTCCAGGAGAAATGGAATTCAAGGAAGAAAAGAACTACATATAATTTCTGGCCACTGAAGGCTTGTTTATGAATTTTTTAAAATAAATAATAGTATCTTTGAATCATTATGGTTTATAGATTACATTGTATACATTTTAAGTCATGGAGTAAGAGTTTTGCTCTAAAATAGGGTTTCACATATGTTTTCTGTAAAGCTTGATAGCAAATGTTTCAGACTTTGTGGGCCACAGTCTCTGCAGTAACTACTATACTGAAGTCTGCTGCTATAGCACAAAAGCAGCTGGAGACAACATGTAACTGAATTAATATTGCCATCTTTTGATAAAACTTTACAAAAATGTGATGGTCCTGATTTGAGTCATGTGTGATAGGTAGTTTCCTGACTCTGGCTCTAGAATATCAATATTTACATTACGCCAAAAATTATATTTTTCTAACTACCTAAACATATGATGAAAATGTTTAAGATATCAAATTGAAAAAATCCGAAGGGATACACGGTTTATCAAAAGTCATTTAAGAGGGACATGAGCAAAAGGACCTTGCAGACCAGTGCCACTGTTGTGAAGAATGGGGAGGAGGACAGGGAGCCACAGACAAGTGAGGAGGGAGAAGGGGCAGCACAATTCAAATCACAGAAGAAACAGCATGGTGTGTTCCTGGTTCTAACAGCTCAGTGTTGTGAGACTATATGTACCACACAGGTAAAGAGGTAAGATGGGTTGGCAGCCACGGGCCAGATTAAAAAGATTTTTATGTGCCCTGCTCAGGGATTGGAATTTATCATGTCAGTAGTGAGAAGTCATTAAAGAATTTTAAGCAGTATTGTGGTATTACCTGAGGTTGCAAGCATGCAAGTAGGCTAGGAAGCCAGGACTAGAAGGAGGAAAATCATTTTAGGGGACTATTGATGATATGAATTGAGAATTGGAAAGTATCTCAACTATGGAAGTGGGGCCAGGAATGGCTATAGATAGATTTAAGAAACATACTAAGTGATATTGACAGGCCTTCATCATTGGTTGGTCACTGGGCAGATGAGAGAGTAGGTGGAGGCATTGATAAGTGATATAGAAGAAGGTATTGACAAGGATTTTCCTTTGGTGTCAAGATGGAATATGTTGTCACCAACTGAAATACAACTTCAAGAAAAAAAGGTCGATTGAATGATGGTATTAAGGAAATAAGTACACTTTTAAAGTTTTTGATTTTGAGATGCCTTTAGAACATCAGATTGAATTGGTAAATAGCAATTGGATGTAAAGTCTTAATGTCATGCAAGTGACCTTGACTAGAAAAGTAGATTTTAGAGCCATTTTCATATAGCTGTTACGAGAAAACATGATATGGGACAATTTCTCTTATAGAGAGTGCAAAATGAAAAGATCAGCTGCTGAAGATGAAGCCTCCAGGAATGTCAACATTTAAAAGGCAACTGCAGAAAAACTCACTAAGAAGAGAGGGGAAAAACAAAGATAGTAAAAGGCTTAAGAGACTATGTTCTTTTTAATACAAGTTCAAGAAAGTTCTCAGAACGAGACACTGATTAGCAGAGTCAAATGCAATAAACAAGTTCAGAAAAATAGAGTGGAAATGTCTTTTGTATTTGGACTTTACCAAGTGAAATTCCAAAAACCTAGTGAGAGCAAAAGTTAGCCTAGAATGGCATCGTAAATGTACGAGCAATGAGAAGCCAGTACTTTAGGATGTTCAGATGAGAAAAGGAAGTAGATAGGGGATTAAAGAAAAAATTTAGGGTAGATATGTATAAAATGCATGTTTATGGGCAGAAAAAAAAGATCTTAGGAAAAAAGAGGCAGTCTAAAGGTAGACAGTCAAGGAGGTCATTAGGGAACATGGTCTTGGTGAGGAAAGGTGAAGGTAGGTATGTTGGCACAGTAGGGGAAGAGAAGTAATGAGAAGTGAATGGGATTGGAAAGTGAAGGAAGATCAAATCTAAAAAGTTCACCATTTTCATGGAAGAAGGAAGGGGCAATCTACAGAGAGTGGGAATGGAAAGAACCTGATTTAAGGCCTCAAGGAAAGTGATGAAATTTGAAATAGACATTGAGCGAAATAGAGTTGAACCAATCGTTGGTGGCAGACACTGTTAGTGTTCACCAAATATCTGTCTTGTCCTCTGCATTTCCCAAGCATGTATCAGGGCTCATCTAAGCTGAAGTGATGTGTCATATCCAGTATAAGTCAGTTTACAATGGACATGTCTGCTCCATGCTATCTTGTCCCTGGCTATGAAACTCATAAAGGCCATGTGTTCCAGAATGCAATAGCTTAGGAATAAGTCTGAGAAGGTTATTAAGAGTTACCAAAGTATAATATGAGCAGTGTGAGTTGGTCAGTGCAGAGTCAGCTGTGCTTTTACACGTGCTGTTTTTTTTTTTTGGGGGGGGGGTTTGAGACAGAGTCTCACTTTGTTGCCCAGGCTAGAGTGAGTGCCATGGCATCAGCCTAGCTCACAGCAACCTCAAACTCCTGGGTTCAAGCAATCCTCCTGCCTCACCCTCCCGAGTAGCTGGGACTACAGGCATGTGCCACCATGCCTGGCTCATTTTTTCTATATATATTAGTTGGCCAATTGATTTCTTTCTATTTATAGTAGAGACAGGGTGTCGCTCTTGCTCAGGCTGGTTTCAAACTCCTGACCTCGAGCAATCCACCTGCCTTGGCCTCCCAGAGTGCTGGGATTACAGGCGTGAGCCACCGTGCCCGGCCTACACATGCTGTTTGATTATGAACCTCCCTGGCCTCCTCCACCTCACTATTCACCTGTTAATCCAACACTCAGCTCAGAGGCCACTTCCCTTAGGAAAACTTTTGCCATCTACTGTGTTACTTCCCCTCACAAGGTTGGAACCCAAACAAATTTCTCCAATAGCAATTTATTATTCTGTCCATCAAAATAAAAAAAGAATTGTTCAATTGTGTGGCATTTACCATTTTCTTCTATCTGACTCTGAATTTCTTAGGGATTGGAATCACTTGTAATCCATATTTATATGCCCGGCATCTAGAACAGTGTCTGGCTTTTTGTACAGTGTTTTTCAAACTATAGGTCACTTACCCATTCATGGGTGGGTGATGGAATAGGATAGGTTTGGCCATCATTTATTTTAATAAAATAGAATAGAATACAAAATATTAGAATACAGGAGATAAGACTATTGCTTTGTGAAAATTTGTTTTGATCATATACATATCTGTGGTTATGTTGCCATGTAAAATGTACATCTTAATAATTTTTCTCTGGTCATGATCAAAGTTTATCAGCTACTAGCTTAGTAATACTTAATAAATAATTATGGAATGGATTATGCACAGACAAATAATTACATAGCTCGATGCCACCACAGCATACCTCCTGTCTCTACAGATTTCTGGAAACTCCTTTCAGTAATGAGTTTGAACTAGATTTTCCTGGCCTTCCCTTTAGCATGCCTTAAGCCTGCAGGGAGAGCTTCCACTTGAGTGGCTATAAACCTATCCCAAGAAAAGCTGGGAAAATTCCTCTTAGGAACATTTGTATTGATTTATTTTCCAAGAAACTTTGTTATAACAAAGGGTAGCCCACCGCATAGTAGAGCCTGCGGAATGACTGCAGTATCCATTCCTCAATCCTGGGGCTACTGCTAAAATGGCAGAGACTGCAAAACCCCTACTGGTCTGAGTGTGGAAGCCCACTCCCTCACTCAACAACCCCCATACAATTCACCCAAGCTATGAAGTGTTCCCTGTCCCAGATCAGTGAGCTAAAAGCATTAATTAAAAAAACAGAAAGAGGTCATGTCAATGTTGCTGGAGGCAAGCTCAAATTGGAGAGTAGAGAGAGTCCTTGATCAAGTTTCTATAATCAAGTCTGAGCCAACACCCACCACTGTGGCTAACTTTATTTTCATGTATTTGTCAATTTTCCAAAAGTACTTGAGGTAACTTAATCTCTCTGGGTTATCATGATGTGAAGACAGAGGAAAAAAGGGAAAAAAATAAGTTTACAAATTAAAAAAAAATTAAACAGAAAAAAGGTGAACATCTTTGATAAATCAGGAGAAAGTGGACTCTGCATGCCCTTTGCCTGATCATTTTCATGAAGTTTTTGGAACTTAATAGTAAGGAGGGGGGATGCAATAATAAGGATGAAGTGTATTTCATTTGTAGACACCAATGGGAAAGGGATTTTTCTCAGCAATGTGAGTACTCTCTGTGTGTAACTACCACGGTGGGCAGAAGTCAGTCATTCTATACCTGGTTAGAACCATTTCCTGTTATTCTCCTATTGTTAAAGTGATATAAAATCTGCTTCTGTGTCGGATACAGTCACCTTCTACTTCTAAATGGGAATAAAAGCCAAGAGAACCTATGAATATAAAAACAAAGGAGTGCTTTTTCTCTCACACTTCCACTTACAAATAATGAGATTTGTTTTAAATTTTGTTTTTCTTCTTGGTAGTTAAGAGCAGATGCTACAAACTGACTTTGTATTAATATTTAGTGGGGAGGCTCAGCTGGGAAGTCAGATGGTGAATAATTCGCAAAGTTGAGGAATAAAGAAATGACAGTAGAACTAAACAACAGAGAAAAAGATGAAGACGCAAGGTGATTCTTAAAGTAAAAACTAGTTTGGACTTTTGGCTGGAAAATTAATTTACAGTGAAGAGCACAGAAGGAAAATAAAATTGGAACAGAGAAAGGAATGTTAAGAACTAAGTAAGAACCACTAATGTTTGATGACCTGTCAACTCTTAAATGAAAAGCAGGTGTCCTCTCTCTTAACCCAATCCTGCAAAGACTCAGGGTTTCCGAAGGAAAAGGAAAAGCAGGCTTCAATTATGGCTAAAATCTACCTATATCATATGGGATGTATGCATTTTCTATTTGTGCTTTTAAGTTGCCCTTCACTACACCTGTGAAGAATTTGAGCAAACATTGCTCCTCAAATGAGTTTTCTATGATACATCTTTAAACACTAGGAAACTTTGGATTATTGTATTGCAACTTATATATGCAACTTATAAAAGAGTTTTAGATTGATTTCCATTTTAGAATGGTAACACTTCACCATGAGAAACAAACCAAATTTCATCCTTTTACATTTTAATAAAATATGTAAATATCATGAAAGAACAAAAGGAAAATATCTATAATTCTGTAGGTTACTTGAGTTGTTATTAAAAACTGTGGGCCAGTGTCATGGAGCAATTGAACTTATGAATGGCTCTAATTTGCAGAAAGAAACAAATTTAATTGAGAATTACTTTCTTAACTGTTGTAATTTACCTGCAATCCATTTATATCACTCTTTGCTTCATAAATAATTGCAATTTAGGGATGATTCCAAAATTATAAGCATAGTCATATTAAGTTCTCTTTTTCATATATACACAGACACTAAATAAAAAGGGAAGAAAATGGCAACATTACTTTTATTCAAAGACTTTATTAGCCTGAAGTGCGATTATCTTCAAACTTTTTGTGATTAATTATTAATCCATGTATCTTTCAATCAGCTGGTAAACTATCTGAAATTATATAGCGTCTTCTACTTTGCCTCATCTCTATTTATGATCTAATTCACATTTTATAACGTTTATGGTAGACTAAGGATTCTGGTTCCCCTTCTGAGATATAGCATTAATTTGAGAAACTGTCATTTTTTTATCAGAACTTTAAAATGTATCATTTGAGAATCAACTGACAGTAGAAATCTAATTAGCCAGGCCCCCTGTGGCTGGAGCTGCAGTAAGCCCTAGAGCCTCTTCCTGGCGAGGTGCTGAATGAAGGGAGTCAGAGATCAAGGCGCAGCTGGGAAAGGTTAGCTATGTCCACAGAGGGTCTTCCTAAAGTGAGCAGACCCCTCACCAAGAGAAGGTGCGTGGAAGCATGCCATGCGGCTTTCTCAGGACATCAGGGTCACATATGTGGGACAGATCACATACCACCTGTGACAGCATCAGTCTGCCCATTCAATAATAAAACAAGCAACTCTCATTTCTCCTCACTCTTTTGGTTTGAGAAGAGAAATAATGGAACAATTGATTGTGCTTTTTTTATTTTCCTGTATAAAAATATACATCTATATATTATGAAAATTATAAACACACTGATTTATTACATGGAGCTCAAGGAAACCAGCAGCCAGAACACTTTTTCTCTAGAATATTATGGCTCAGAAGGAAAAAGGAGGGAAAGAATTATGATGTACTGATTATAATTACATAAGAATCGTAACATTAAAAAATCACAAAAACATGCTTTTGGGTTTGTTTTTTTATTTTATTTTATTTTGAGATAGACTCTTATCTTGTTGCCCAGGCTAGAGTGCCATGGCGTCAGCTTACCTCACAGCAACCTCAAACTCCTGGGCTCAAGCAATCCTCCTGCCTCAGCCTCCTGAGTAGTTGGGACTACAGGCATGTGCCACCATGACCAGCCAATTTTTTCTGTATATTTTTAGTTGTCCAGCTAATTGCTTTCTATTTTTAGTAGAGACAGGGTCTCGCTCTTGCTCAGGCTGGTTTTGAACTCCTAACCTTGAGTGATCTGCTCGCCTCAGCCTCCCAGAATGCTAGGATTACAGGCGTGAGCCACCGTGCCTGGTCTGGGTTTAGTTTTTCGAAGGACTTTTATTTCTTCTGAAGTATCTGTATAAAATATGCATCTATGGTTACATGTGTTAAAAAGGTAAACTGAGGCACAATAAAATTTTTAAAGAGTATATTTAAGCAAACTGATTCATGAAACAGGCAGTTCCAAACCAGAAGTGGTTGGGAAGCTCCACTGAGGGAACACAAGGAAGAGGTTTTTATAAGATGAAAATAGAATAAAGCAAAGAAAATATTTGATTGGTTACAGTTATACAGTTGCCTTGTTTGGTCTATCCCATTGGAAAGTCCCTAGTTATAGAATTATAAGTTTGTTGACTGCTTCTGATTGGTTGAGCTTAAATTCTCTTTTTCTTTAATATAAGCATTTACAAAAAATAACTCAAGTTTTGCTTATGTTTGCAAATCAAGCAAAATTGATGTCACTTATGAGGCCTAACTAGCTTTGTCTACTCAGGAATTCTTCAGGCTGTGTCTCCATTTTATTAATAATTTGCTTTAACTCATAAAATATACATGCATATATACACAATTATATGTAGCTAAACATATTTAATATATATGAATGTATAAGTGTATGTATGCATGGATATATTTAATTTTTAATGGAGAAGTGCTCATTTTTAAGTTTGATGTCTTCTTTTAGTTGATAGGTTCCCTCCTTTCCTATTCGGCTGAAGGTCCCTACTGTGTGTCATTTTATGAAAGGCAATGGTCTGCCTCCCACTACCAACACCAGAAGAATGAGAACTTCTCTTGCTTTGCCCTGGCAGGTAGTGTATATGCATGTGACTTTGCATTAGCTCATCAGATATCCAAATTAGGCCTTTGTCTCTCAAGTGAATGTTACAAAGAATGAAGAACAATAAGAATATTTTCAAAGCTGCAAGAAACCATATCCTGGAGCTTTAGGAGACCTGATTTGTTTCTGACTAAAAAAAAAAAAATGGCTATTGTGCTTTTGGCCTTTTGGCTCTAAGGATCTAGCCTGGTGCTAAGCCTGCTTCCCAGCCTCCTATTCATCCTGTGACCCTACATATTCTCCTAACAATTCATATTAATAATTCATAATTTTTGCTTAAGCAGGTCAGAGTAGGTTTCCATTTTTCACAACCAATTACACTGTAAATGATGCAGTGCTGAGAAGAGATTCAATCTCAATCTTGCCATTTAAGATCTTCTGGCCCCAAAATAACTTTTAAAACTTTCAAATTGGTAGTTTTATGTAAAAGGAGCTACAGCATTAAATAATAATTTCTGTACCTCAAGAAAAGTTATCCTAAAATAATAAGGAAATACTAAGATAAGTTATGTGATTTTGAAATTAGGAGGCAGTAAAAACTTGGCTCCCCTTACATCTGGAGCCTTAAAATCTACTATAATATTTGTCATTTTGAAAAATAATAATAATAAACTGTTCTCAATAAAAATATTAAATGATATTGTAATAATAAGAACATATTTTTATAATTTATAGAAAGAAAAGCTAACCTACTATTGAGCTGTTATTTTTCACCTACAAGGTCATTTCAACTACCTTCAAAGTCATATAGCATGCACAGACTAAATCATAGGATGTTCTATCAGAGGTAATCACTAAAACCATTAAAAATTATAATACCCCCAATAAAATCGATGGACCTTTTCCAAATTAGGAATCATTTCTGTATTTTAAGTTATCATGAGACACAAAAAGGTATTTGCTAGACTACTTTAAAATAATGTTTATTTTTATAATATTTTAGGAAAAATTAACTGTGTAGTAGGAATGTTAAAATTACTTTTATGAATATAATTAAGAAAGAACATAATAAAATAAGTTAAAGTCACCCTAGCCAAACTTCTCAGTCAAGAATTATACATAATGAGATTTAAGTTAAGTTTCTAAACAACCCAATCAACAAAACTATGAAGCTTCTGCAGTTCAACAGCTATAAACACCTACATGCATGCATAGATAACCTCTTAACAGGTTCATTTGTGAAAAGAGGATGAAATCCAAGACAATAATAGAATTTAAAGAGTTAGATGATTTCCTGTAAAACCTAGAACTACTATGAGGTACCTTTATCAATAGTTATTTCGTTTAAAAAATAATTAAGACTATCTTCTTTTCCAAAAAGGCAATCCTTGGGTAAGCCTTCTTCAGTTAGAATGTGAAAAGACAATAATAAAAAATAAAAGTCAATAATCAAATCTCTGGAGGGAAACCTCAAAGAAACCTTCCAAATCATAGGAATGTAGAATAGATTTAACAAATATGTGAAGAAGTAGAATCAGAAATTTGTGATAATAACATTTTCTCTTTTTCTGTTTCTAAAAGCTTTGAAAGAGAATATAATGGATGTACTATAGAATATGTAAACTTTAAATGATATAAAGTTCTATAGAGAATATCAAACACAATAGTCTTTGCTATAAAAATTGCAACAGGATAAAAGTGAAATGAGAGATTCTAATGTCTAAACAACCATATAGTACTGCAATTTTGTTGGCCATGATGGGCTAAAGTAGTTTGTTTGTTACAGATTCCATAAATTTGTGAACTCTCCAAAATAGCTATAAAACAAAAGTGTAAAAAAATACAAATGGGATATCAAAGTTCTTCAAAAAGAAACAATAAGAAACATATAGTACTCCAAGGATAATGATCACCACTTTTGAAAGCATGCATCATCTCCCATTGTTGGCACCATCTATAAACTTTCTAGCTACCAGGTGTATTCAGTGCTTCAAAGGACTCCGATCTATTCTACTTGCTTTTCCCAAAACATCTTGATTAACAACAACCAGTACTAGTACTTAAGTAGATGAATTTTGATGGAGAGAATTATACAACTAGAACCAGCCAATTTTCTCTCCATTTAGGATCATAAAATTTCAAGTGTATATTTACTGTTATCTGTTGTTGATAATCTTGCCATACTTTTCAAGCAAAGTCATTTTTCTGTTCTCTGCCATGCTTATTTCACATCTTTTATTTACTCCTACGTGTAGCACAAAGGTTAAGATTGTAGGCTCTACTTACTACCTAAGATGTAAAGCAATTGGATCTCATACTTTGCAGGTGGAAGTGTAATTGACTCAAAATTATTTGGCTGTATGTACTAAAGCAATTCCTCTTCTAAGCACATTCCCCTGCCTAAACATACACACACAGACACACACACACACAACAAAACACATGTGCAAGAGCAATCATAGCCATTTTATTCATAATGGCCAAAGACCGGAAAAAAACCCAAATGTCCATCAATAGCAGAGTAAAAAACACATGATATATTTATACAATGGCATTCCACAGAGTAATGAAAGAGAACAATGGCTGATGCATGCACCAACATGGATGGAAGCCAGATGCAAAAGAGTATGTAACATATGATTTCATTTGTGTACAGTTCTAAGATCAGGAAAAACTTACCTATGGCAACAGAAGTCAGTGTGATGTTGGAAGTCTGAGTGAGTGGTGACTGACTGGGAAGGGGTACATGAAAACTCTGTAGGGTGCTGGAATTATTCTATTTCTTAATCTGGATGATGGTTACATAAGCATGTGAATGTGTGAAAATTCGTTGAGCTGTACATTTGGGATTGGAGTTTTCTCTATTTTGCTATATGTATTTTTAAAAACTTTTTATTTTGAAAGACGTATAGATTCACATGGGATTACAAAGAAACATACAAGAAAATAGTGTGCATCCTTCTCACAGCTTCCCCAAAATTTAACATGTTACACACCTATGTGAAAACATCAAAATCAAGATATTAATATTAGTACAATCCAAAGAGCACATTCAGATTTTATAGGTTGCACATGTACCCTTATGTGTTCATAGCCCTATGCATTTTATAATAGGTGTAACCTTGTGCAACTACCATCACATCAAGATGCTCAATTATTATATCACCACAACATTCTCTTGATAGTTATGTACCACTTCCCCATCCCTAACCCCTGGTGAATACTAATCTATTCTCTAATTATGTTATTTCATGCATGTAACATAATGGAAGCATGTGGTTATGTATCCTTTTGAGACTAGTTTTTTTTCACTCAGCATAACTACTTGAGATTCATCCAAGTTGTTGTGTGTATCGATAGCCTATTCCTTTTTATTGATGAATAATACTCTCTGGTATGGATATATCACAGTTTGTTTAACAATTTATCCATTGAGAGACATTTGTGTAGTTCCCAGGTTATGGCTATTATGAATAATGGGTACCATGAACATTCATGCACACATTCCTACATGGAAGTAAATCTTCAATTATCTGGAACAAATGGCCAAAAGTATAATTTCTGAGTTGTATGATATGTTCATCTTTAATTTTGAAAGGAAGTGTCAAGCTATTTTCTAGACTTGCTGTACCATGTTACATTTCTACCAGCGATGTATACATGATCCAGTTTCTCTGTGTTTTCACCAGCATTAACAGTTATCATTTTACCCAATTCTTTCTGATAGGTATATAGTGATACCTCTTTGCAATTTTAATGTGAATTTCTGTAATGGCCAATGATATTGAATATCTTTTAATTTGTTTATTTGCTATTTGTCCATCATTTTTGGTGATGCTTTATGTATTATTTTTATCCACATATATGTAAAACAATTCCTCTAAAAAAATACTTTAGGCTCTGAAGTAGGACTCTCTTACTCTGAATCATAGCTATGCAACTTATCAGCTGCATAACCTTAGGAAAGTTTCTGAAACTTTCTCTGCCTCAGTCTTCTCAGTGATAAAATGAGATTCTGTCAGTATTTAAACAAAAACAAACCTTTCCAAAATCTCCTTCTATTTGTCTCCTCATTCTCAGTTGCTCACCTTAAACAAAGAATTATAAGACACTAGTCTAAGTACATTAGATCTATTAACTCAATAGAACCTCATAACAACCTTACAAGATAGGTCTACATTTTACAGATGAAGAGATTAAGCCACAAAGGAGTCAAGTAACTTGCACAAGATTTAACAAGCTGTCTGAGGCCACAGAGGCCATGCTAAGTAATTGAAGCTAGACAGTCTGCCCTGGAGCAGTGCTCTGAACCACCAAGTAGTCAAAGGGGATTGGGCTCACTTCACCACCAACGAGCCACCCAACTGCATCTGGACTCATTTACTCAACATTTCTTCTTTTTGCATGAAGTGTATATTCATTCACCTAAAGTCAATTGCTACAACCATGTTTGCATCCAATCTCTCCTGCTTGTTCAAGGACTTTACCTCTGTGGTCGCCCAACTCCTCTTCTGCATCCTCAGGTTCCCTCTCACGTCTATACTGCTTTCGTTGATATAGCAACATGCCTTTAGATTAGATTTCTTCCACACTTCATATTCCTCTACAGTTGCCAGACAGTTCTCTCTTAGTTCATCACAAAAGTCCTTAAGCAAGTCATCCATATTTGTGGACAGTCCACTTATTTCTCTGCCTTTATTTTTAGGGAATTAGGCTTTGTCCCCACTGCACACTTATTCAATTTGGATGTGTATACATTTTCATATTCTAGTTACAAGCAAAACAGTAAATATTTGTATTTGGCCATCATCAAAAGACCTTTAGTCATATTTATATGATTTTATGAGAAATAAGTTTTTCTAAACTAACAGATTTATCTGTTTTGAATCTACTGTAAATATAATATATTTGATTCTTCTATTTTCTCAGAATATCCAAAGATATATAAGGCTGTAAAGTCAAGACTGATGGGTGAAATTTTAAAGAGCATACCTAGAAGAATTATAGATTTTTGTAAAAGACTCACATTGATGTTTTTTACAACCTGCATATTTTATGGTATATTATGAAATATTGACATAAACATTTGAAATAATTACTTATCAATAACTTATACATAATTTAACCTTCTGCTATGACTGATTTCTGATAAATCCATGGAGATGAAAATATTGTCCATTTGTGCCATTCATAAAAATTCTGCCAATCTGCTACACTAACACAACAGATTCCCTGCTCAAATATTGGATAACAGCTCAATACAAGATAATTATTATATATACTGAATAAAATACAATGCTTGATTCTTTCAGATTCATATATTATGAATTACTTCATTTAAAATGCTAATTAGTACCCATAAAGAGTTATATTTTATGAACAAATATTTCTCAGAAATCATTTCACTAACCCATTCTGATAAGATAAAGACTAGATCTTAAGCCAATGGTTGAAGGGGTCCACTTAGACATATTTTCTTACATTAAAGTTAATGAGGTTTAAGCATGCAGTACAATTTTTTAATTTTTTAAAAAACATATTCTTTTTGTAAAGTCCAGAATTACTTTGTTTGGGTGGTGGTAGTAACGGTTGGAGTGTATAAGAGTTTCCGACCATTTGGAAAGTATTACCTTTAATCTGTAGCAGACTATTATGGTATTTGCAACTCTATCTCTGAAATTGTATCATCTAAGTTAATGTAATACATACTTCATTAAATAAATATTATAAAATGCAAACTTTCCTATTTATACCAAGCTAAATAATAGTCCATTCTTAATATCTTAAATATTCTTGAACTTTTTGTATTTTTGAGGAAGCTATAACAACTCATGACAAAGAAGCATGTTTAAATTTCTCTGAAAATTATTTCAAGTTAGAAAGTTAAATAATTGGTTTTGCTTAATTTCTTGCCATCTAGGGATTTACAAAGGGAACATTTATTTAAAAGCCAATTAAATATGGTGTGTCAATGGAACACAATTTGGAGAAGGAAGATGCATGCTGTGACCAAAATTTAATGCCTGTTCTCAAAGTATCTAAATTCTGGAGCAGCTTGCAAATCAGCTGGTTCATGCTTAATGTTTAATATATAAACCTTTACCTTGAAAGAATATATTTGTATAGTTTAAATTGTATTCTGAAAAAAGTTCTCTCATCAGTCCTTTAGTTGATAAACCAAATGTAATACTTTATATAGTCTTCACAGAATGAATGTCAGCAAATAAAATCTGAGATCTCAAGCTAGGCATCCTAAAGTTTTGTCACATTGAGACTATGTCAACATAGTAGATAGAATTATAATGATTCCTTTTGGGCTAATAGTGTGAATTAATTTTAAAGTGGAAATTTGAAACATTTAAAACAGAAAAGATGGTTATAGTAAGCTAGACTAAATTCCGAATGTTGAAAAAAACAATGTGAAGTATAGAGAGTTGAAGGAATTTTTACAGGGTCAAAAAATTAGCTAAGGTAAATTTAAATACACTCAACCAATCAAATAATTTGACAATGAATTAGAAGAACAAGCAAAATCTTCATACCTGTCACAAACTTTCCATGGTGTTTGGGGTCCATAACCTGTAAAATTCACAGCCCATGCTATCTAGTATGCATGAATGCTTTCAGTAATGCATCAGCATATGCAAAAGAAAACCAGCACAGGATGAAATGTTGAGTATGCCTGGGTATCCCCATACATATCTACCCAAGCTTCCTGGTTTTTTTTTACATTGTCAAGCAACAAGCCACATGGAAACAGGAGCCGGTGATAGAAAAACAATATTTTTAAATCACATTGTCATAGAGACAGATACCTCCTAACCCATTCCCTGATGTTGTTTTATAAACACTTTCAAGAATTTGTACCCAGCTCTAATCAATTTAAACCTTAAAGTCATGTTGGATTGAGATGTTTATAAGTCATTCTTAAGAAATCAAACAATACAGATTCAGTTAAAACCCTCTGTACATATATCCTTTTTCAATCCAATTCTCCAGTCTTCCTTCTTAAAATGTGTCTTAGTTCTGTCTGCTATAACAAATACTATAGACTGGGAGGTGTAAACAACACTTATTTTTTACAGTCCTAGAGGCTGGAATTCTGGGATCAGTGTGCCAGCATGGTCAAATTCTTGATGAAAGTCATCTTTTTGGTGTGCAGACAGACAACCTTCTCATTGTATCCTCACATGGAAAAGAGTAGAGAGAGAAACAAGCTCTTTCCTATCTCTTCTTTTAAGGACATGGATCCCATCATGAGAACTCCACCCTCATGACCTAATTAACTCCCAAAGGTTCTACCCCTAAACCCCATAATGTGGGAGATTAGAGTTTCAGCATATGAATTTGGGGGGACACAAACATTAAGTCCTTAGCAAAATGTAACTAGCATAGTGAATTTAGTGTTTATTATTTCTAAGAATATGTTTATTTTATATTTTTACCACAAACCTATTATGCATAAAATATATATTATCGGCATCATAATGTTTATATAGTATTTTATTTATTTATTTATTTATTTTTGAGACAGAGTCTCGCTTTGTTGCCCAGGCTAGAGTGAGTGCCATGGCGTCAGCCTAGCTCACAGCAACCTCAAACTCCTGGGCTCAAGCAATCCTCCTGCTTCAGCCTCCTGAGTAGCTGGGACTACAGGCATGCGCCACCATGCCCGGCTAATTTTTTCTATATATATTAGTTGGCCAATTAATTTCTTTCTATTTATAGTAGAGACGGGGTGTCGCTCTTACTCAGGCTGGTTTCGAACTCCTGACCTTGAGTGATCCACCCGCCTTGGCCTCCCAGAGTGCTGGGATTATAGGGGTAAGCCACCACGACCAGCCTATATAGTATTTTAAATTGCAATTTTAATGGGCCTGTATTTTCAAGCTTTGTGCCTATTGATAAATTTTCTAGTTTTTTTGTGACAATGACTATGTTACAATTAATTTATTTATTCTGTAGATGGATATCTAAGATGCTTCTGATATTTGTTATTATATATTATAAACAATGCTGAAAGAAAAATATACGTGTTTCATCAGGTATATGTCTAAGAGTTTCTATTATATATATGTCAAGAAATGGAATTTCTGGATTTTAAGATGAACAAATCTTAAATTTTTACTAGATGTTAAGTTGCTTTCTAAAGTGGTTGTACCAATTTACACTGCTACCATAAACATATGACAATTCTTTGCTAGCACTCCATTTTATGATATTTCTAAAAATTTTGATCAGTCTGATGTATTAATTTTTGTTCTAACTTGAATTTCTATGATTGCTAATAAAATTTAACAAGTTTTCATGTTTTTTGGCCATTTAGATTTCTTCTTTTGTAAATCGTTCATGTTGATATTTGATTTTCATTCAGTTCTTTGCCTTTTTCTTAATTCATTTGTATATTTTCTGGGTAATAATTCTTCATGGAATCTCCACTTTGGAAGGAGATATTAGATGATTGTAACATATATATTTATACATATATATATACACATATATATATACACACACACACATATATAAGGTCTTTAGCAAAAATATATATATTATATATATAATATATATATATTACCTTTTGCTAAATATATATATATATATACATATATATATATATATCTCATAGGGGACTGGTTCCAGGACTTCCCACAGATACCAAAGTCTGCAGATGCTCAAGTCCCTCGTATAAAGTGGTATATTTGTATATAACCTACCCACCTCCTTGTATATAGTTTAAGTCATCCCCAGATTACTTGTAATATCTAATACAATGTCTATGCTATATAAATAGTTGTTATACAATATTGTTTAGGGTATACTGACAATAAAAAGATGGTACACGTTCGGTACATACACAATTTCTTTTCAAATATTTTCTCTCCAAGGTTGCTTGAATCCATGGTACAGAACCCATGTTAACCATGGGCTGATTATATACAATATATACATAAATCTGTAATGTTGTCTCTGAGACATGTCGTTTCCATACTTGCATGAGTCTGTTTCAGGACATTGTTACGTTACTTTATTTGTCTTGTTCTATTTAACATAACATTCTTCAAAAGTGCCTTAATTAAGAGTGGTTAACAATAAATGTTGATATTTTGAAAGAGAAATACCACCAATAAACACTTTATTCTCCTTTGTTCATTCTTGATATTTGCTCTTCCCTATAAAGTTTAAAATTACCTTTTCAAGTTATATGTGACAAGAATAGCTTCAATAGCTATTCTTACATCAGTAATTCTTTTTATGATTGTAACCTATTTTAAATTCCTGTTGCAAGTTAGGTGCCTAAGACTTACATATTCCCACACATTTATTTATTTATCTATTTTTACTTGCTTAATTTGATTGATGGATAAATGTAAAGCATTTAAAGTATATAATATTATCTAGTTTTAGCATATGTATATACCTGTGAACACTGTATTACAATCAAGATGATAATTTTTATCAATCCCAAAGTTTCACTGTACTGTTTTGTATCTCATCTCTGCTTTTATCCCTACCCCAGGCAATTACTGATCTACTTTCTATCACCAGATCTAGTTGCTAGAATTTTAGATAAATGGCATTATATGGTATGCACTATTTTTTGCATACTGTATTTCTTTAATTTAGCATATTGATTTTGGTATTCATCCATGCTATAGTGCATGTCAATAGTTTATTACTTTCTGTTTTGGAGTAGTATTGAATGGATAATCCACTAAATGGATATACCCTAATTTGTTTCTGGATTCCCTTGTTGATGGATATTTGGATTGTTTCTAGTTTGGAGCTATTATGTATAAATTTTCCATGAACATCAATGTGCAAGTCTTCATATGAATATATGTTTTATTGCTCTTGGCTACATATTAATACCTAGCATTAGAATGCCTGGGTTATATTACAAGTGTTTAAGATTTTACTAAATTGCCAAATTATTTTCCAAAGTAGTTGTACTATTCTGCATTCCCCCTAGCAGTGTATGAGAATTTCAGTTCTTCCATATTATCACTAATACTTCATATGGCTAGGACGAACTTTTTGTGTTAAGTTCTCAGCTTAGTTGTGTAAAGTCAAATATCAAACTAATGTGAGAAGCACAAATTTGGGAATTCCCAGAGAATATTTTTCCTTGCCTAACCAGAGGAGAGGATTGTTTGGATAATCTCCCTTATTTTCTTTCCATACAGGTGTGTGGACTTCTTGTTGTCCATCCTTTCATTGATAGTATAGTACTTTGAAGGCCTTTGCTTTAGGTGAGGGCCACTTTTCTACCCTCCTAACTTTCAAGGCTGAAAGCACCCATCATCTATGCCTACAAAGTTCCCTAGGCTTTTGAGACAGGTCAATCATTGACTCCTCACTTCCCAGTCACCTTCCTGGTTTCCTCCCTTACTCCCAGTGCCCCTAGTATCCTTTTCTGGGCTATGTTTTCCTCTTTGAATTTGCTTTTGAAAAAATTTAGATTAATTATTAAAATTAATGTGGGCATAGTTACTATTTTGTTTAGTTCTATGGTAAAACAAAACTGCTAGCCAATTTACCAAATATACTCTCCCATACTTGATTTTGTGTAAGCCAAACTATTAGGTTAAGCTAGAAAAATAGAATAAAATAAAAACTTTGGAGCAGTGCTATTCACATTAGCCAAGAGAGGTGGAAGCAGCCCAAATATCCATTGATGGATGAATGAATTAACAAAATGTGGCATATATATAAAATAGAATACTATTCATTTTAGAAGGGAAGGAAACTGTCATATGCTATAACATGGATGGACCTTGAAGACATTATGCTAAATGAAATGAGCCAATCACGAAAAGAAAAACACTGGATGATTCCATTTATATGAGGTACCCAAAGTAATAAAATTCATAGAAACAGAAAGTAGAGTGGTAGTTACTAGGGATTAGATAAAGAAGGAAAAGAGAGTGATTTAATGAGTACAGAGTTTCAGATTTGCAAGATGCAAAAGTCCTGGAGATCTGCTTCACAACAGTGAGAATACACTCAGTGCTATCAAAGTGTATACTTAACAAATGTTTAAGATTGCAACTTTTTATGTGTTTTTACCACAAAAGAAAAAAATCAGTAAGAAATAAATAAAAGCTTTGGGTAGTTTTCTTTCTATTAGTTCTAAAGAACTGCTTTCCTGTCTATTCTGAGCTAGGAAGATTACTAACTTTTCCCACAAATATTGGCATGCATATTTACTGAAGCTTTTGAGCAACATCAACAACAATAGTTCTACTGTGATGGATTTGTGAATACCGAATGAGGCCGAGGGAATTTTAAAAGATTTGGACTCACTGTGACCCCTACTCACTGAAGCACTGAAGTTGAGATTCCATCGCTCAAAGGGCAGATGAGTTTCCTACTTACCAGATGTCAGATGAAGCCTGGGATTTTTTTTTTTTTTTTTTTTTTTTTTTTTTTTTTTTTTAGCTGAAAGGCAACTCCCTCTATATTTTCTTTATCAGGAATGAAGCTCAGAGGAAATGGCTTTCTGTGAACTATGACAGTTTCTTTTTATGGGACAATTGTGTATATTCAGATCTTATTATCCTGAAGCTTATCTTTAAAAGTGAGTTACCGTAGTTAACAATACTCCTGAAAAATCTGAAAACAAACAAAACCAGGCTATGCATGATTTATTTTAAAGCATGAATAATACAAAAAATAGCTTTATTTGAAATATATGTACACTATTTAAAAATGTATATTATGTCACAGATTTTATATGCAATGCCACAATAGGCTATCCTTAATATACAATTGATGTTTTCAGGCTGCCTTTGTGAAAGCAGAAATTTAATTTTCTCTTCAACTTCTAATTAGGAATTGTAGACATTTGGGGGAGAAGAAAGGGAAAGGCCATTAAAAACCTTTCATTATATTCAGTAACTTTACTCCTTTGAGACAGTCACTTCACAGAGCACCTCCTCTGAATAGTTTCTTTTATAAATCTGAATTTGTGTTTTTGAGTTCCTTTTAAAGTCCACTCAGCAGGACAGAGTTTTAGGTTAAAATTTTGAGGAGAGAGAAAAAAATATTGCTGTCAGCAAAATCCTTTCCATAAACAACTTTTAGGAATCTGGTATAAGATGGTAGATTTTCAGACTGTGACTATGTAGCTTTTCTTCTTGTGAACTTTTAAGAGTAGATTTAACTCTTTTTAGGAACCGAAATCAAAGTGATGAAATAGAGTTTCCCCATCACCTTTATTGGATCTTCAGTTTACTTTCAAGATTGTATTTAATACTTATATTTTATAATAATTCTATGTTATTATTCTAAGTGAAAATGTACTTTTATACTTTAGAAGCCAAGTGGCTAGAAACTTAAGAAGTGGAAGATTTGTATTTGTAGCATTGAAAAAGTTTAAAAAGTACAGTATTTCCGGACAGTATGAAATAAGAAAATAAAAGCTTTCTCTATTTAAAAAAAAAAAAAAAAAAAGCAAAACTTGTTAAAGAGCATAACTCCTGTAATAATCCGGAAGTTTTTAATGTAGGTTCTAGATTATACCCCCCCCCTGTATTCTGGTTTTACCCACACATGATAGAGTGGCCTCACCTGTAACTTGAAAATAAATTTAATGGACTATCTTCTACCTTCTGAAGTGGATAATAGGCTTAGAATTTAAGTTGACCATATATGATACTATAATAAAATTAATTGACCTACTACAGATTGCTTTAGCAGAAAATTACTCTCAGCGTCATTCTCTAACTTTTCTTATGTAGAATACAAGGGTTTAGAAAAACATGAGGTTAAAAAAAAGTATTCTGCATCTGAAGCAAGAGGCTGGGGTTCATTTGTTAGCTTGCCTACAGGTGACAAGTCATTTACACTCTTTCTTCCCAGTAGAATAGACACAAAAATAATTACCCCATCATGTTGTTACATTATTATCAGAATAAAATAAAAAATGTGAATACAAGGAAGTTAAAATCAGAACATTTTAGAAAATACAAACCATTATGTCCCATGGCTTTATCATATTTATAATGTAATAACTTAGAATCATGAATTTTAAAAACTAGAATAGAATAGAGAACATGTTCCAGTTTCATGTTTCCTAACTATTTTTAAGTCACAGATCTTACTGGGAATTTAATATAAAGTCTAGATATTCTATCAGAAAAACACACATACACAAATTCACAGGAAAATAAATTATTGCATATAATTTCATGTGTTTGGTGTATTCTAGGTATGAATGACTGGTTAATGTCAACGCTTTATTCTACAGAGTGTATAATGAAACCTAACCAAGTGAAGACACTCCACCGAAGTCACACAGAAAGCCTATGACAGAGTCTAGTGTTCATGGCTGCTGACTCACACTCAGGTGCTCTCTTTCCCTAGAGCAGGGTTATTGGTCAGTGTGCCCCACAGACAGACACACTTCATTTCAAAGGGAGATCCCAGGAGCAAATAGGAGACAGACCCCTCGACACCTCACCACCTGTTTTATCTGTTTTCTACATTGGGCTTCCAAGATTCTATTTATATTTTTAAAAAAGTTTGGAAACAACTACTGTAGAAAAATAAAAAATTATAGATACAAAGCAAGAAAAGCAAAATGATACCAGAGTCAGGATTCTCTTTTTCTTATCATGTCCTTTCTGGAAGAAAAGTGCAACTGCCAGAAATTATGAAGTTCTTTAAGCACCACGTAGTATCTCGTGGTCCAGAAATGAGTAGCTCTCATTGCATGGATTGGAATATACAACATCGTAAAAATGTCAAATCTCTTTAAAATGAAATAAGTTTAAGAATATTTTTATGAAAAATCTCAGTAAGATATTTCATAGATACAGACAAGATTATTCTAAAATTTTATAGAAAGGCAGAAAGAAACTAAAATGGAATTTTTTTTAGAAGGAAAAGAATAATAAAATGGGAGGAATATCTCTGCTCAATTTGAAGACTTCTTTATTAATAAAAACTGTGGTTTTGGCAGAGGGATAAACACATAGATCAAGGGAACAAAAATAGAGAATTCAGAAATAGAAATACACAAGTATAGGCAACTAGTTTTTGACAAAAGAGCAAAATCAATTCAATGGAGGAAGAATAGTCCTTACCTTGCATATACTAGACAAAAAAGTTTATAAAAAAAGAAAAGAAAAAAGAAACTCTAAACCTCACACCATACACAATTTTAACTCAAAATGAATCACAGACTCTAGTACAAAATTTTAAAAGCTTTAGAAGAAAACAAAAGAAAAAATCTTTAAGAATTAGGGCTTGGTGAAGTTTTTAGACCTGACCAAAAGCATGATCCATAAAAGGAAAAAAACACTGTTAAATTAAACTTCATTAAAATTTAGAACTTTTGTTCTACAACAGATCCTGTTAAGAAGATGAAAACACTGCAGAAAAAATGTTGGCAAATAACATATGACAAAATCTCATATCTAGTGTTTATAAACGGCCCTCAAAACTGAACCATAAAAACAGTCCAGTTAGAAAATAGGCAAAGCACACAAAGAAAGTTATACATGAATGGGAAAAAGACATAAAAAGGTATTCAATGCCACTAGGAAATGCAAATTAAGACTATGATTAGAAAATATATATCAGACAACTAAAATAGCAAAATAGTAACTTATATAAAATTCTGCCAAAGATAACGATGAAACCAGATTTCTTATAGATTGTTGGTGGAAATATAAAATGGGAAAGCCACCTTGAAAAATAGTTTAGCAGTTTTCTTGAATAACTAAACATACACCCACCGTATGACTCAGTAATCACAGCATTGGGCATTTCTCCTAGACTAATACAACTTTATATTTAAACAAAAATTTGTATGAAAATGTACATAGAAACTTTATTCCAAAAAGAAAAAAGCTAGAAAGAATAAAAATCCCTCTCATTAGGTTTAAAAATCATGAATGGATATTAAATTTTTTCAAATGTATTTTCTGCATCTTTTGAAATAATCATATGGTTTTTCTAAATTTTCTTTTAATGAGATGTATTTTACTAATTGATTTTTGAATGTTGATACAACCTTACATACCTAGAATAGTTTCCACTTGGCTGTGGTGTATAATTCTTTTTTATACACCGTTGGATTCAATTTGCTAATATTTCGCTGAGTATGTTTGCATCTACATAATGCTTTTGTTTGGTTTTGGTATTAGGGTAATGCTGGCCTCAGAGAATGAATTAGGAAGTATTTCCTCTGTTTCTATTTTATGGAAGAGATTGTAGAGAATTATTATTTTTTGCTTAAACATTTGGTAAAACTCAACAGTGAAACCGTCTGGTCAGAAACATAATTTGATTAAAACCTTTGTTTCCACCAAGAAAATTATAGACCTCAGTGGTTTTATTGGTGAATTCTACAACAGATTTAAGAAAGAGGCCAGGCGAGGTGGCTCACACCTGTAATCCTAGCACTCTGGGAGGCTGAGGTGGGCGGATTGCTTGAGTTCAGGAGTTCGAAACCAGCCTGAGCAAGAGCGAGACCCCGTCTCTACTATAAATAGAAAGAAATTAATTGGCCAACTAAAAATATATACAAAAAATTAGCCGGGCATGGTGGCGCATGCCTGTAATCCCAGCTACTCGGGAGGCTGAGGCAGGAGAATCACTTGAGCCCAGGGGTTTGAGGTTGCTGTGAGCTAGGCTGACGCCATGGCACTCACTCTAACCTGGGCAACAAAGCAAGACTCTGTCTCAAAAAAAAAAAAAAAAAAAAAAGCAGCACGTGTAAAAGCACAGCTGACTCTGCACTGACCAACTCACACTGCTCATATTATACTCTGGTAACTCTTAATAACCTTCTCAGACTTATTCCTAAGCTATTGCATTCTGGAACACATGGTCTTTATGAGTTTCATAGCCAGGGACAAGATAGCATGGAGCAGACATGTCCATTGTAAACTGACTTATACTGGATATGACACATCGCTTCAGCTTAAATGAGCCCTGACCAATATGACACAAACTCTAATGGAAAGTAGAGGAAGAAGAAAATTTTCCCAATATGTTATATAAGGCTAAATACTAATTTTAAACCCTGAAAAGATATCACAGGGAAATAAAATTATGAAACAATAGCACTCATGAGCAGAGATGTGAAAATTCTCAACAAAATATTATCAAGTTAAAATCTAGCAACAAGAAAAAAAAATAATACATCATGATCAAGCATCTATTCTCCCAAGAATAAAATGTCAATTAAAATTTGAAAATGAATCAATGTGATTCACTGTGTTAAAAGAATAAAGGTAATAAAGTAGACAAATAAAGATACAAAAATAGTTTGCTATAAATCAACACCAATTCATGATAACAATTCCCACCAAAAAGGAAATAAGCTTTCTCAGTCTGAAAAGAGTATCTAAAGACAGAAAACAAACAAAATAGCAACAGGATAACAACTTTAGTTAGCATATTTAATGGTCAAAGACCAGGAAAAGGTAAATATATCTACTATTACCACTTTTATTCAGTATTATACAGAAAATTCTACCCAGTATAAGAAGTCTAAAAACAAAATAAAAAATGTGTATTTGAGGAAAAAAGTAAGAATATTTTATTTGTATAGAACATGATTATTTATATTAAAAAAATTTTTTTAATTCTACAAAAACACAAAGTAGCAATGGATAGTGATTTTAGGTACATTTTAGAAAGTTAATGTGCAAAATTCAATTTAAGTTCTATATACCAGCAACAAACAGCTGGGAGTGAAGTTAAGAAACAATACTACTTACAATAACATTTAAAAACATAATATACTTAGCAATACATTTAACAAAAATTATGGAAGATATCTATATTGAAAATATCCAACATTATAGAAAGAAATTAAAGATCTAAATAAATGGAGACATACAATATTGTTCATGGTTGGAAGACTTGGTGTTAAGACGTTGATTCAATACAAATTTATATATAAATTCAATGCCATCCCTTTCAAAATCAGTATGATTTTCTGTAGAAGTGGACAAGCTGATTCTAAAATTTATGGAAATAAAGGATCTAACATAGTCGAGACAATCTTGAAAAAGTATAACAAACATAGAGGAATTATAGTATCTGATTTGAAAACTTGCTATAAAGTCGCAGAAATAAAGACAATGTAGTATTGCATACAAATAGATAAATAGATCAATGGAATAGTATAGTGTGTTCAGAAATAGATCCACACATACATGACCAGTTAGTTTTTGACTTATCTGCCAACCTGATTCAATAGGGGTTAAGGATATAGACTTTTCAACAGATGGTGCTTTAACAACTGGATATCCATACATTAAAAAACATCCAACAAACAAAAAACCTTGACTTTTAACTTATACATAATAGTTAATTGGATATGGGTAATAGACCTATACATAAAAGGCAAAGACTTGAACATAAGCATTTGTAAAGATGCTTAACATCATTAGTCACCAGAGAAATGCTAACTAAAAGCAAAAAATACTATCTCACACCCACTATACTGGTTAAAATTAAAAAGATCAGCAATACCCACATAGAGTAGATGAGGAGGTACCAAAATTTGCAGACATTGTTTATGTGAGTGTACAAGCAATTTGAAAAAAAATTGGCAATTTCTTATAAAGTTGAAAACATACCTACTCTTTGATCCATCATTTACACAATGAAATGAAAAGCTTACTTCCACAAAAAACTAATATAACAACGTTCATAGAAATTTTATTCATAATAACTAATAAATACAAAACAACCAAATGTCCATCAATGGAAAAATAAAGAAATAAAATGTAATATATTCACACAATAGAATCCTGCTCAGCATTCGGAAGTTGAATACTGATATATACAACAACTTGGAAAAAAAATCTCAAAATCATGGTGAATGAAAGAAGTCAGGAACAAGAGTTCATACTGGATGATTCAAATTCCATAAAGTTCAAAAACAAGCAAAAATGACACCTGATGCTAGACATGAGAATAGCAGGTGACTTTGGGGTGGGGACAAGAAACTAACTGGAAAGGGACATGGGGGAACTTTCTGGGGTAGAGGAACTATTCTATGTCTTGTTCTGCATAATGGATATGTGACTGTATCTTTTTGCTGTAGCTCAACTGTATACTTTAAATTAGAACATTTTATTCTATGTAAATTAGAATTCAATAAGTTTTTTAAAAATGAAAAATAAATATATCATTTTTCCAGGCAATCATCTGTCAACATAAACTATGTTTACTGACTGAATACCTATTAAATAAACCTCTAATCACTATATAATGAGTAATGATGGTTTGGGAAGACACTGAGTCTCAGTCTTGCAATTACTTTGTCTTAAATTTGAAAAAAAAATATATTTTTCTGAATTTGAATGAGAAACTTGTATATGTTCAAATTATTGAATGTACCTTACAACACTTGGCAAATGTTTTCTTTTGCTTGACAAGCTCCACAAAACAGCCCAGACCAAATTAAGCAATCATAGCATAGAGAAAGAACACTAAACTTGGAATCAGATGACCTGAGTTTCCTTCTAGCTTTAGTATTTTATGATTCTATTTGGCAGAAGTTCCAGTTGGCTATCACTGCTAACTTTCCCTAACGCTAGAAATATGTATTGAATACGGAGAACCATCAGTGCACAAAGCAATGTCCTAAGCCACTATGGTCATCTTGGTTGTGAACTTCGGGATAGTAAAGAGATATTGTTATCCTCGTCCTCATTCTTCTCTTAGTCTGTTGAATCTACAGTACCTTTGTTTTAATATGCAAGAATCACTTTTTTCTTTCATTTTTATAGTTCTTATGAAACCAATCATATGCTTACGTTCCAGTTGACATAAAGCCAAAGTGACAGAGTAGGGGAATAAATGCCATTCCTCTTCACTTTTATCCCTCATTACTTAGAAATATCTCCATGGCTTTTCACTGAGAATTTCCTTTCAACTCTGACATCTTGCAAAACTAACGATTGTATAGCTTTAAAAGTTTGCCTTTTATCACCTGTACATTTTAAATGTGTTTGTGTTAATGTGTTACCACATAAAGGCAACAAAATTATATCTGTATGCATGTATATATACACATATACATACACATGCATATATACACATGCAATGCTGATGCATACAAATATGCATACAAACACATATAGAGATATGATCTTCCATTCATATGAATTTATTTGATACATAAATATCTTCAGTGCCTTCTATATACAGGCGTGATGCTAAACACTGTCAATGTGGTTATAAGCAAAATAGGCTACCTCTCTAAAATATTAACTGATATTTATATTCACACTTGACATTCTTCTAAATTCTTTGCCTGTTCTTGGCTTTCTTAGTTCTTATAATTTCGTGAAAATGTATTATTTGGTTAAAATTCAGATCCGGAGAGGAAGATTAACTTGTCCAACACATCATGTAGCTAGAAAACAGTAGAGTTAAGATTTGAACCCAGGTAGTCTAGCTGCCCAGCACAGGATGTGTAACTACCTCACTGTGCCTCCTGCCCTTGAACCTTCTCTCATGGAGCTTAAGGTAAAGTTAGGGAAGATATTAACTAATTATAAGAGTGATGAAACAAGCAGATATAACTAAAATTTATTTTCCCCACACTGCCTGAGATATTTCACATATCTCTCCTGCTATTACCTGAAGATAAATAAAAATTCTTTTTATTTTTAACCAAACCTCTTTTAACAATGGAAATAATTCAGGAAAGTCTTAATACAGCTCCATTCTTTGTTTCTAGCATGGATCTGAGATCAGGTAACAGAAGGAGTGAAATTTCTTCCCTTCAGAGCCAAGCTTTCTGAAAGAGTAGGTGTTCTGCTGTCTCCATTTTCTCTTTTCCCATTTCATCCTCAGTTCGTTCAGTAGCTTTTGCCAAGATCACCAAAGACCACACAGTTTTAAGTTCCAATTTACTTGGCCCCTCAGCAGATTTTAAGTCTGTTGATCATATCGTGTTTCTCGGAACAGTCTCTCTGCCTTTTTCCAGCTATGGCCCCCAGTTTTCCTCCTACTTATTTTGGCTATTCTTCTCTTCTGTGGATTTTCTTCTTTAACTTAACCATAAAATATTGAACTTTCCCCTAATGTTCTATTTGGCAAGTTTTCTCACTCTACAGATAGTCCCCCAGGGAGCTCACTTACGCCCTTGGCTAGCTCTTCAGCACACCTGATAATGATTTATAAATCTATGGATCCAGCCCAGATCTCCTTCACACCATGAGAAGAAACAAGGCAAGCACTCCCTTCCAAGAGACCAGATGATTGCAAGGAATCTCCAAGCTTAAGTCTAATCTTGCAGCAAGCCCTATAAAAAAGAAATTATTTATTTTCTTCTACTCCCACAGAAGTCCTTTATTTAAGAGTTTTAGTTTCTAGGGGCTTCACTAGGTATTATGTCCGACCAGATGCAGAAGTATGATTGACTTCACCCAAACTACATGGACTAAGTTGGAGGGCAATAATAAGGTCGGGGCTTTTAACAAGGAGAACACACGATGGCTGAGCAGCATAGGCAACAGGCGCGCCTCGCACACTGTGATGCCACCAGAGATAGCCACACTTTCTGACTCCTGACAGCCAACATTTGTGAGAGCTTAATGAGGCAGATGACAACCTGAGTGACTGGTGAAGGGACCTGAGGTTTAGAGAAGAAAAAGGACTGAGCCTAAAAAGCAGTAAGTGCAGAAGGGCTTGTGTAAATGATGAGTGCAGAGGGGAAAGGATAACATAACAGAGAAAATCCACGCAGACAGGGGCTCCCTGTCCACAGAGGTATGAATGGGCAGGGAAAGCCAAAAGCTAGGGAAAGCAGACAGATCATACAAGAGACAAGCAGGAAACCAGGGCAACAAACAAAACAAGTGTATAAGACAACCAGTGCTTGCAGATATGTGTAAGAAGCACAGAAAGACATCTGCAGTTGCAAGAATGTGCAAACAAAGGAACATCCAAAGTATGACAAAATAATACGTGTGTTTACATACATGTGGTAGAATGGAATGAGATCAAAGGATTGGAGTAAGCCAGTGTCTTTTGACCACTGACTTAACCATTTCAGCACTAAGAATTGATTCTGCTGCTAAAGGGCCTATTTAGTGATTTGGCACAATTAAGTGTGTTCACATCCAGTAATGCCAGGGCATATTAGTACAAATATGTTCGGCAAATTTGTAAAATTGTATTTAGCTCCAAAATACGGAGGATGCAAATCAAATAAAAAGGGAAAGTCTGAGGTGGAGGAATAATTTATTTAAAATTATCATTCAAATAATTCAAAAGTTATTCAAATATTTATTCAAAATTATGTACAAAAGTGAGGGGTATTTAGGGCAACAAAACAATAACCCTTGGGGACATAAGGGTCTAAATGCTCTTAGACTTGGCATTTTGCATAAGCAACCAAGAATTAACATGTTGCCAGTAAGCATTCGGATTAGGATATTATGGGAGGCCATCCTGAATAGCTGGAGTTAGTATTTTTGTAAAAAGGCCAGGAGAGTGTTTGAGGTTTAGGTTTAAAGATGTGTCCCACTGAACAGACTGCTGGAGGGTAGATTATGCTATTGTAAAGCTTCTTTAGAATTAACTAAAAAAGCTGTCATATGGCCAGGTAATTGAGACAGTGCCTTATGACATACCTGACAATGAATGAATAAGCTTTAAAATATGAATTATTGGTTCAGTGAGATCCATATGAAAATGTCATGCCTTCATGGTGGATAATGTTATATCAGGGCTGTGGATAGGAAAGCAAGAATGGGGGGCAGAAAGCAAAAAGGAAGAAGAGAGGGAGCACTCAGTGGTTGGGGCTATAAAACACATTTTATAAGTTTTCTAATATCACTTAGGTTGCAGCTGATTCCATCCAGAATGAGTCCAATTGTCCAAATGTTGGGTTGAAGTCCTCATCAGGGATAAATCCAGCTGTGGAGCTGATGTCATTATGAGAGCTAAATACAGGAAGGAGGGAGGAGGTCAGCTTGGGTTGGAGGTCAGCAGGGAGGAGGTCAGCTTGGGTTGTGGGGATCCAGTTGTGGGGCTGAGGTCATCAATGTACTGTCGTACCTGTGTGCCTGGAGAAAGCTGGGTGAAGATCTTGCCTACAATACCGTGTGCCATGGCAGGGCTCCTGAGGCACCCCCATGGACAGGTGAGGTGAAAGGTACTGTGTCCCTTCAGTGGGACAATCTAAGGAATCCTGGGGAAAATAGGGCAGGTACAAGCAGGTTTGGGCTGTGTTAAGTGAGACAGAGAGTGTAGGTTGAGCCTTCACAGTGGCTAGCAATTGGGACTGGGGAAAAGCTCCAGAGCCTGGGCTGGGGGAGGGGGTGGTTCAAGATGTGACTTTCTCACAGGTGCCAAAAGAGACAGTGTGTATATGTCTTCTCATCAGCTTACCCAGATGGATAAAAGAGGAAGGGGCAGAAGGGACTTGAAAGCTGTCAGGGCTCAAACACCAGAAATGAGTTAGCTACTTTATTACAAGTGCTCTTTCTATTACTATTATGGTGCTTAAAGAATTTTTAAAATATATTGAAGCCTATGTAGATTAATATCTAATTTCAAGTGGCATTTTAAAATTTGCTATTTGAAATGACAGTGGGGCTATAACACAATACAATAAAACAGAATTTTTTCTTAATTCACAATAATTTATAGACTAATGGAAAAATTAATAGTACTGGAAATTGAAACTTCTAGAGATTAAGAAAAGGCATATGAATGTACACATAATAATAAATTAAAATTTACCTCCTTGAAGTTACTTTCAACTTAAGGCTTGCTTAAGGGAAAGAAGGAATTCAGATAGGATAAGAAATAACCAGTATTTTAGCCTTTGTAGGAACTAGGCTTAAAACAAATTTTTTTTAACTTTAAAAATAGCCAACAATTTTTTCCCCTATTGTTTTAAACGTAGATTCTCTCTCCACCTCTGTTTTTCATTGAAATAGCTGTAAAAGCTACATTGGGTACCATTTCCACCCAACAGATGCAGGAAATACTGGAAATCTTTTAACAAAATCTGTACAGCAGAGATTTCCTTTTGAATTTTGCAGACTTAAGCAATTAACATAAACTAAAATTTAAAACAAAACAAAACAGAGCAAAACCTTTTTGGCATTTAACCCATGAGTTACAGGGTAAGATCTTAAAATGTAGAATAAAATTCTACTATGATAATTTTGAAATGACAGAACAAACTTTCCTTAAGTATACATGGTAAACTTTGTCAATACTCTTTTAAATTGAATGTCATTATGTCTAAGAGTCCATTTAGTGATAGGAAATTACTTATTTATATAAATATCTAACCACATGCCACAAATAAAATAAAAAGATTATATTATTTTATACAGACATACCTCCATAAAATTTTTTATAGAGATATATCTAGTTTAAGAGTGTTCATAAATAAGTTCCTTTCTTGTCCATTAACCAAATGCACCATTTTAATATTTTACTGAACATATTTATATCAATGTCTTGGCATTATTTGGTGTGAACACACTTAATTATGCCAACAACTCACTAGACAGGCTTGATAGCAATAGAATCATTTCCTGATGCCAAAGTAGTTAGATTAGTTGTTAACACACATTGGATTAATCCATTTTTTTAATATCATCCCATTCTACCATATGCATATAAACATAGTTTGGTCTTTATTTTTAAATGCAAAATATACTGAATGCAAAATAGACTCTGCATTGCTTTAAAATTTTGTAGAATGCTGATTCAATATGAAAAAGGTATTTGTCCCTTAAACTAGAGTTTGAACAAAGAGAAATCTCATAACTAATCCTAAAATATCAGAGAGTATTTTCATTTTTAATATAAAAAATAAATCTCGATTTAAATATATACTTTAAAAATCCCATGAACATGAATGTTTTTAGGTAGTTGATTTAGTATCTTATTTGTTTATTTATAACTTCTCCTTATTAAAAAAAAAAGAAATGGAAGTGATTGACGGTGTAGTTTTCAGTATGGCTAGCTAACACGCACTAAAAGTAACCTCTAATTATATTATTGGTCAATGTAAAAAGTTAAATATAATCACTTATGTGAACCATAAATTATGGAAAACAAAAATAGGCCAATTGCTCCAAACATCTGTAATCAATCCTCCAGGACACCTCCTTTGCAAGCACAACATAGAGTTTTGTTATCTATTTTTTATCAAATCCCTCAGTGTATGCCAACTGTAGCACTTTACAGTGGAAAATATCTATTTCTTATACATTGAGTAAAGTTTCATCAGTAGTTAAGGTATAATAGTTTTATTTCCTGTTATTATACCCTAATATATTTTACTAGCAAAAAATTTTCCAGATTTTTATAGAGTAGAATTATTATGACTTGATGGTCTAAAAAAGTTGAAAATATTCCAAATAAAATAGATTTTATTTTTTCATAATTCTTAGGCTAAAAAAGTTAATTTTCCTTTATAAACAAACAAATTTCATATATCTCTAGTTTTTTTCATTTCATTTGGAGAAGTGGATAATTCATATCATAGAACTAATAAAAACACTTAGTTTGAAAATCAGTGATATTTAAACTCTTATAGAATGTGAAATAGCTCTAATAATTATATCCAAGTAACTGAGAATTACCCCAGAAATATACTTTCAACCTCTGTGTCACTTTAGGAGCAGGATGGGCAGGTTAATATGTCAGAATTAAAATTATTGACATATGATATGATAGTACTGAGTCTAAAAACAAGAAAGGGAAAACAAAATTGTTGGCAAGATACCACTCCAGCATGTGGCTCTGCTGTTCACTAATATTTAAATAATCCCTTTTCTCAAATGATTAACAGGATTTATGGTGCCTGATCAGGCATGGGCAATGTAAATACAGATAACATGTGAGCTCAGTTTGGAAAAATTTTTTAAAGATTTTTTTAACTGTAACTTGCAAATATTTAGAACATAAAAAGGGCCACCAGTTTTAAAAGCTATTAATATTATACAAGAGTGACTGAAGTGTCATCTTTCAGATGAGTGGCATATAGGCATGTTATAATTTCCCTGTAAAGGTGTATATACCCACCGTAGCACAGCGTTAAGTATATTTCATTTTAACTCACAATTAATTAATCTGGACATGGCTTCTACCTGAAACCATTGTGTTGGCAGAGTTACTGTGTACTTATCCTGGCATTAACATTGTGGCCCTCATTTATTCATTGAACTAATATTTATTAAAGCCTTAGTCTATATCCGGTACCAGATAATTAGGAAATTAAATAATCAATCTTGGTAGCCAGATAGGAAGGAAGAGAAGGGGAAGAAAGCCTAACATAAAATGACTAAACCTAGAGAAAGTGTTAGGAGCAAAGGCAGGGGGCTGGAAATATTTTTCAGACCTAAAATAACTTTTAGTAGGTATGAGGAGTGAGGTGTAGAGAAAGTTGGACAAACAGAAATTTGAGATCAGAAAGTTGGCTGAGTTTGAAGTTATAGAAATTGCAGCAAACAAGCTGCAGTATAGACTTGAAAGACAAGGACTGAGGTAGGACAGAAGGGAAGGGCATAAAGATTAAGTGAGTCCCGAGTTGGACTGCCACCCTCATAGAAGTTGAAATCACTTCCTAGTGTGATGGGATTTGAAGTATAGAAGGCTGTTGCAGGAAGTGGAAAGCCCTTGATGAATATAGCACGTGACCTAAAAGCAGGTACTTATAGACTTGTAGAATGGTAAAGAAAACTCACAGGTGCTTTGAATGTACAAGATTATTGGTCATATAGCAGCATCAGCATATAGCAGCATAGGTCATATAGCAGCATATTTTATTTATTATGACAGCCAGAAAAATGTCAAACCACTTTTACACAGATAAACCTGGAATAAGATTTCATGAAAGCAAGAAATAGGAGGGAAAAAATGCTGTGAAGAGTTCTTTTTCTTTTACCCAATAAATCTTATAACACATGGTACTTGGTGTGTATGTATGTATATATGTGCTTGGGTTTTACATTTACTACCGTATGTAGCAACTATTGAATGCATTTATCTCTCTGCTTGTACCTTAAACTCACTAGGAGATAAGGAACACAGCTTATTCATCTTTATAACTTACTTCATATAATTCAGAGAACTTAGATGCTTCCTAAATATATCTTAGTGAAGAAATAAAGGTCACCGTTGGTGAATGATTCTTTCAATGTGAGATTTCAGGTTACTGAAAAGGTCAGAGGAAATTTTCACATTTTTCTCCTTTTTATAAGATCCTTAAAAGCATTTTTGAAATATAATTTCAATATAGTAAATCAGACAAACCTTAGAGGTACAGCTTGATGAATTTTGACAAATGTATGTACCCTTGCAATCAGTAATCTATGAAGGCTGACTCACAACAGATTACAAAAACTGAGTTTGCACATTTTTTCCTGGTTTTCCTTCAGTGATGTCAAATTGGTAATACTTTATTCTTTTTTATTATTTCAGAATGTTAAGGGGGTACAAATGTTTTAGGTTACATGGGTGACTTTATCCAGAGTTTACAAAGAACTCAAGCAAATCAGCAAGAGAAAAACAAACAACCCTATAAAAAGTGGGCAAAACAAATGAATAGAAGTTTGTCAAAAGAAGAAAGACAAATGTCCAATAAACATGAAAACATGCTCAACATCTCTAATCATCAGGGAAATGCAAATTAAAACCACAATGAGATATCACTTTACTGCAGAATGGCTTTTATTAAATGGCTTTTATTAAAAAGTCTCCAAATCAATAGATGCTGGCATAGATGCAGAGAGAAAGGAACACTTATGCACTGTTGGTAGGACAGCAAATTAGTACAACCCCTAAGCAAATTGGTAATTTGAGATTGGCCACAGTGACAGAATTCACAACACGGAAATTTGCAAATGCTGCAAAGCAGGACTCTTTAAAAATTTACCTTACCCCACTCCCAAGGAGCAATTGTTAAAACATTTACTGGGACACCTCTGCTTATTACAGTCAACCTGTTCAAGACAGGCATTTCTGTCACCAGAGTAATTATTTCACGCCTATTTCAAGTTAATCTCTTGTCAACCACTCTTTGGATTTCTATCATCATTGATCAATATTTTGCATGGTCTGAACTTTGTATGAATGAAATCATATAGTGTGTACTCTTTTGTTTCAGGCTCCATCACTCAGCAAAATACTTTTTATTTTAATCTGTGTTATTGTGTGTATCAGTAGTATGTTATTTCTTTATGGGTGTGTAATATTCCATTGTGTGGAGATGCCATGATTTGTTTATATATCATGCTGTTGATGGAAATTTAGATTGTTTCCTGCTTGGTGCTATTTTGAATACAGCTTCCATAAACATTTTTGTATACATTGTGTGCGTGAGTGTCTATGGGGGTGGTGTATTTACTAGGCATTCATTTCACTTGAGTATAAATTTAGAAGTGAAATTGTTAGATGATAAGATGACACAGCAGGTATGTTAAACTTTGTTAGAAACTGCCAAACATATTTCCAAAATAATTATATAATGACTGTTATCGTTTTATATTTACACCAACAATCCATTTATTTTGTTGTTTCTAACTTAAAATATAGCACAGCTTATATTCCTCAATTATTTATCATCCAAAATTTAATTTGAAACTATGATATGACCACTACTTTTCTTAAATTTTATGCCACTATCTCAATTTCACAGAATCAGAATATTGTATTTTAAGAATAGAATATTTCTATGTAATATTGCTCTGGCGATTACATAATCATATTATAAGTCATAATCATTTTTTCTCATGTGACAGGAGAAGGGAATCATCCTTATGTCAACTCCACTAAATGCCTTCAAGTAGCCCTTATTTACCTCCTATCTAAAGACCAAGAAAAACAAAAATGAGCAATGATTTTAAAAGTCCATGGTACAGTTCTCAAAAACTCTGCATTTAAATTTAAAGAATAATTTTAAAGGTTTTAAATTTTAAAGGTTTAATTTTAAATGTTTCTAAACTTGAGAGGAATATCTGGATCTATTCTCCAGGTTCTGTGCTCCCACTGAACTCTGCACATGGACTCCTTAATTGCTTTGATGACCTGGGATTAGCTTTCATTGTTGAGTACTCTCCTACTAATTGACACTCTTCTCCAGGGTGAAAAGCAAATTGCAATGGTTCTGGTAAGACCTACTGATATCCTGATTACTCAGTTCCGTAGAAGTCATTCAGTTTAGTAAAACAAAACAAAATCAAAATTACCCAAATTTATTACCTAGCTTCATGTGAACAAAATGATCTAATATTATCTGCCTAGATTTTTTTCTTAGTTTATTAACCAGCTGTCAGCAATATCTATTTAGAAATATCTTATTTGATTGATAGTTTTAATATATATATTTTTATCTCAGAATATTAAGGAGGTACAAATGTTTAGGTTACATATACTGCCTTTGCCTTGCCTGAGTCAGAGCTGCAAGCATGTCCATTCCCCAGATGGTGCACGCCGCACCCACTAAGTGTGAATATACCCATGCCCTCCTCCCTCCTCCCACCTGCCCGACACCTGATAATTTTTTTTAAATATGGAATTTAAACATCACTTTTGTTAATATGTAGCCAGTTTATGCCTAGCAACTATGAATTATTTTTTCATATTTCAATAGATTATTTGAGTATCATGTAAGCATGGATGTGGTCATGGCCTTTCTTAAATGATTTATTGAAAGGAGCTAGAGTCTTTTTCCAAGACCATAGCCAACCCCATATTCTACCATAACTTCCATGAGAAAATATACTTTAGTCTGACTTACCTTCTAGCTGTTTCAGATATCATTTTTTGTCAGTAAAATATAATAACCTAAGTCATTAAAGATAAGTATCATAGCCAACAACTCTCTGTTCCTCACTTAAATAAGTCTTCTTCTGCCTTTCTTAAGTATTTTCTCATAAAGTGCATTTATAATAAGTAATATTGCTCTGAAAAGTCATTGAAAGACATACTTGTTTGGGATAATAACTAGAAGGATGAAAAAACTACTTTTAAAAGAGAACTATGAAGAGTAAATAAAAACAATGCAAGGTTGATATTTTCTACGTAAAATTTATTTTGAAACTTTGTTAAAGTTTTGAAAATAAAGTGTATTAAAAACTAAAGTTTTTTATTTTATAAAGTTACCCATTATGTGAACATAGCATTGTTAATGGTATTTTTGTGGAAGCAAAACAATCATCAAGTCAGAAATAAAATTATTAAATTGGTGTTTACTTCAAATAGTTATACATACTTCATAATACTGCATAATGCAACAAATAATGGATTTTATCAAAATTCAATTGTTATGAATGTATATAAAGGAGATTTCGTAGTTGACCTTAAACAAACTTCCTAATTTATACAAATATCAAAATAGCCATTTCATAATGGTGCTCTGCTCATATCCCATATTCTAAATTCATTTTTTTTAAATGACATAAATGGGCTCAACAGCAGAGTGGAAAAGACAGAGAAACAATCAGTGAGCTTGATTATAAAACAATAGAAATTATCTAACCTGAATGAAAAGCAGAAACATAAACTGAAAAATGTACACAGTGCATCAGGGACCCATAGGAATATGAGAAAATACCTAATATCCATGTCATTGGAGCCCCAGGAGGAAAGAGGAAAGGGAATGCTACAAAAAAATTTTTGAGCAAATAATGACTAAAAATTTCCCAAATTTTTCAAAGACATAAACCTGAAAAGACATAAACCCTTTTTTTTTCAAAGACATAAACCTGAAAATTTTCAAAGCAAACCCTAAACAGGATAAACCCAGGAAAGCTGTGCTCAGAAACATTATGATCGGACTTCTAAAAACAAAAACAAAAAAATCTTGAAAGTTGCCTAAAAGGGAAAAAATAATTAGAATAATAGCAATTAGAATAATATCAGAAACCATATAGACCAGAAGGAAGTGGCACATATTCAATTGCTGAATGAACTGTCAAATCAGAATTCTATGTCCTGTAAAAATATCCTTTGGGAATGAAGGAGAAATCAAAAAAAAAAACTTAGATGAAGGAAAACTAAGAAAATTTGTCACCAGCAGACCTAGCCTCAAAGAATGACTAACAAAAGTTCTTGAAAACAGAAAGGAAACAATAAAGGAAGGAATAACTGAGACATCTGGAAGGAAAAGTAAAAATATGGGAAAGTACCAGAGATTTTTGTCCTTTTGAGCTTTCTAAATGATGTTTGATGGTTGAGGCAAAAAATTATAATATTATCTAAAAATAACTAATTTAACAAGACTACCCAGATGTCTTCAGTGTAAATATCTCAACTTTATAGTGTATTTGACAGTGATTTGGATTGGAAGACATAAGACTTCTGTTTGTGATATATAGGATCTATTACATATTATTAATAGTTTGTAAACTGAGACAGATGCTACATTCTCTTCAGTTTTTTTCTTTTTCTTAAAAGAGGAATATAAAATCTTTCTTATGAGTTTCATAAAGTTGTTTTGAGATAAAATATTTTGTAAACTAAGAAAGATTATAAAATGCAATAGCATTAAAATTATTATCATTGTTTATCTTTAAAAACATGATCTTATTAAAAGGTAATCTCTAGTGGGATTTGTTGTACCAAAATACTTAAGAAGTGCTGAGGTTTGCGATTTGTGTTGAAAGAATAAATAAATCAATAAAATTGGTAGGAGGGATAGAGAGATGAGTAGTTGTAAGATAAGTACAGTAAAATGTTCATAGTAGGATGTAGATGATAGTTTTGTGTATGTTCACTGTAAATTTCTTTTAACTTTTCTGTATTTGTGGAAAGTTTCAAACGAATAATTTCAACATAAAATTTTAAATTCTCATATATTTCAAGGAAATAAAAATGATGACCTATTATGTTACAAAGCGTACCAACTTCATGATACATGGTATCAGCATGGTTAGGCTGTGGAAACAACATTATATTTACAAATAAAATGAAATATCAGCTCCCCTTTTGTGTGTGTTTGTGCATGGTCTCTCACACATATGTATACATAAAACTCCACATAATGCAAATAAAATAAAATAGTAAGTATTACTCAAAATTTATGCTAATGTTTTGCTGTGTACATTTTAAAAGTCTATGGATAGTTTTGTTGTTTTTCTTAATATTCTCAGTATATGCTAATAAAAATTTTATATCAAATATCTCAAAGAATCTGGTCACATATCTTTCATTTAATATGGAAGATTTGCTGCAGTACATCTTTTTTCCTAGTCAAAAATTTTTAACACCAAATCATCATAATCACACTCATTTTCTAAATATGGCAACTGTGATCAAAATTCCTCATTCCTTTGTACAGTACTGATGGTAGAATCTGAGTTGTGTTAACTGCACACTCAAACTCAGCCCTAAAACCGTTTGATACTCAAAACCCACAAAAATCAACTTCATTTTTTCTGGGTCAGATTATCTTCCAGGCAAAGAGAAATACATTCAAATTAAAATGTCTTTGAAAATGTTCCTCAGGATATCAACTTGTTTTTATAAAGCAATATTTAGAGATGTAAATGTAAATGAGCCATATGGATTGCATTCCACTTGAAATAACCACACATTGGAAACTGAAGGGAAAATGGGCTTGGAAAAAGTTTGGAATGTGTTAGGTGACCTTTCGTGATTGTGTTTTATGGTTTCAACCAACATGCCGCAATTGGAGAGTTGAGTTACCATATATAGCAAGGGTGGCATTGCAGTGGTACATGTATTTTAGAAGGGATTCAGCTTGAGAATCTCAAAATCTGTCAATCTGAGAGAGTGTATTACATTCCAGAACAGGGGCGTTGTATGGTCTGAGGTATATTCAGTGGACACAGAAGCCTGGTTGGATTTAGAGTGTGTGTAACTTAGTAGAGCCAGTCATTATACATTCCTCTGTCAATTTATTTGTTCATTTTATATTATTTAATTAGTGTTCTATGCTATCATTAGCTTGAGGGGATAGGGTAAAAGAAGAATAGATCTTGATTAAAAGCCAGTGACTCATTCAATCTATAAGAATAATAGATGTTTTGGGTTCTACATTGATATGTCCTTGATATCTCCATTTTTGCACACACTAGACTTAGCTTTCAACAGCCAGCACCTAATTCTCTTTATCTGAGGGCTTTTTCAGGCCACAAAATCCTGCTCTGCCTATGTGCAGTAAGCTTAAGTCCTGGAAATTAATGTTTTCCAGAAGCAGCCCTAAACCAATCTCCTACAGGTGGGATAGCACTGAGGTCTATGTCCTACAGCGTCCCAGAGTTCCCCAACAAGTTTAAACTCCAGTTGCCTGCAGTGCTGGTTGTTTCTTCCCTATCTTATTTCTCCACTATCTTAATCATGTTTCCTGATACCATGTCACAAATAAGCTACTTATTCTAGAATCCTTATTTCAGAGTCTGCTTCTGAGGAACCCAAAGTAAGATAATAGTAAGTCAAGCATGGAAACAAAAAAATCACCATAATATATAATATGAGCCATAGTAAATATATATAACAAATGTCATGGGAATCAAAGGAGGGAGCAATATTCATTTGTTCATTTAACAAGCATGTATTGGGTGTCATTTTCTAGGTCCCCAATTAGTGTAAATCTAAACAAGACACCAAGATACTGTCCTAGATATTTCTAGGAATGTAGATTGTTAATTAACAGGAGACAAAGAAATCACTCTGCCTAGGAAAAGATAGGAACATGGGTAGTGGGAGGAAAGAAGAAGGGATAAAGAGAAAGAAAGTGTGGAGACGGGAAATAATGATGGCTGGAAAAGGTTTCTTTGGGTAAAGGATACTTTAGTTGTATTTTGGACTAGGACTATTTCTCCATAAAGAAACATGGAGACTCATAGGCTAAGTAGAGGAACAGAAAGTTGAAAGGCCCAGAGTCACACAAAAGAGCATGGTGACTTAGAAATAGCAGTTCAGCGTGCTGAGAACACAGCATGGATATGGGAGATTCCACAAAGGTGAAACAGGACACGATGTTGGGGTAGGATTTGTAGACCTTTTATAATATCTAAGAATGTGGCCTGCATCTTACAAATAATGGGAATTCACCAAGATCTTCTACCCTAGGGCTCCAGTTACTGTGCCTATCTATTCTATACTGGTCTGAAGAAGGCCACTCTTGTAAAAACTGCACTTGATAATCTGTCCTGGGTTCAACAGAAACTAGAAAACTAGTGCAAAACTGCCAGATGCACTTGAAAATATAAGCTATTTATTCTATGCTACATGTGGAAGAAAATTACCAAGTATTGAGGCTACAAAGGAAACATGCATCTGATCGCCTAACTTTGCAGAACCAAGATTGAAACCTGCATATCATAAATCCAAGTCTCTCTCTAGTACTAAATTGTTCTTTAACAAGAATATGTCAATTAAAATAATTATTTAAACTCTGCTGTGTACGTTGGTATTCTGTTGAATACAGAGAATGGCAAGCACTGTATTTAAAAACTCAACACTCGCAGATGAAACAAGGTTGGCCATGTGTTGATTATTACTGCTGAGAAGTAGGTGTGCACAGGAGTTCATTATGCTAGTCTCTCTACTTTGGTATAAGTTTGAAATTATTCACAATAAGACACAAAGTTAAACAGTTCTCAAAAGAGAATTAAAATTAGTTATCTGTAGCAGATTCCATTGAGGTACCTTTAGTGTTCTGGCGCATCTATCCCAGCTCCGCTCTCATGAACACCCTTCTCTAAGAGTTGTCCTTAGCTGACTCAGGAGTCATCTCACATGGTTCTGCCTGAGAGGCCCCTCCTACCGGTTCTCAGGGGTGTCCATAGCTAACGACTGACTGATGGGGAAAATAGTAACAACAGCGCTCTCACCTCTGGGAAAACCTCTGGGCCAATTCACCCTCCCCAGAGCCTCCTGTGTGATGAGGGTGAGGCTAGACTTCTCTTGAGCCCCCTTCTCAGGTGGCTTCTTCCTCTGCTCTACCTTGCTTTCTTCACAATCCTAGAAATTTCTCCTGATATTATTCCCTCAGTAAGTCATTCACAAAAGAATTTCTGTCTTATATTCTACTTCTAGGGAACTCAGCCTTAAACAATTTTATTTTCGAATTGGTAGACATTAATCTGTTGCTTTTAGGAGACTATCCCATGTGTAGGAATCAGAAAGCCTGGTTCCCAAACTGATTCTCTGTTTGTTTATCTGTGTCAATCAATTCTGTGAACAACAGTTTCCTTTGAAAATGAGAAAAAAAATATTTCTCCATACTACATTGTATGATATTGTGAGGAGCAAATAAGATTATGCATATGAAAGCACATTTGCAAAATAAAAGTTCTATATAATATGATTACATGAATATGCTATTTTCCTTATCTACAGATAGTTGCAAACTGCCTGACATTTAATTATAATGCATTACTTAATTCTGCAAAGCGAGAATTTATTTTAAGGCTGAGTTGGCTTTTTTGTTTCAGTTAGGGCTTTCATTTCTGCGTGACATTTCCAGACAAGACAGTGGAGCTAGATGTAAATTTGAACTTTTGGTGGACAGTGGACTCTGTCATCTTTATGTACAAGGAGAGTACATTTCCATTTTCCATTCAAGAGTAAAGAAATGTTTTGTAAATTAGATGTTTACATTTCTTAACTAGTACCAAGGAAAAATCAGCTACAATTCAGTTTAGTTATATACTATAGTAATAATCTCCACCATTGATCATGCTGTATTTTACAAAATGCCTGCTGACAAGAACAGATACCAGTTTCTCTCTTCAGGTTATAGTCGAGCTATATAAACACTCACATAACAGAGAACCTAAGTGTCTGACTTAAGTAATAGCTTCAGAGTTAACACGGTGCATTAAACATAATCTGAGTAACAACTGCTAGAGGGTGATGTCTATGCTTGTGCTGAGTCCCAAATGTGCACGTCCACCTTCTTAAAAGAGAGTCATTGAATCCTCATACTCAATGACCCATTAATCCGGCATCACACTTCTTTCTCAGAAATGTAGTTTAGGCAAAGAAGAAGAGTTGTTAATGATTAGTCTTTTTTTCCCTTTCTCTCTTCCATGATGTGCTTAGCTTTTAAAACGTTAATAACCCATATTCAGAGATTCCTATCTTAATAGGCATATTTTTCACATGTGGCTTTTTGGGGGAATATATGTGGAATTAATCTTAAAATATCTAAAGCAGAATCCAAATTACATATTCTCCCCCTCATGATGTTTCTGCAAATAAACTTCACTCACCTTTGAGTGATATCTGTGATATCACATGACTGAAGACTAAGACATTGTAGAAGTCAAAACAGTTTAAAGTAAGGACTTGCATAAACTATGTTAGTATTGTGTTTTGTTCTGCTTCCTATTGTAGTTTTTCACAGAGCAACATGGATAAAAGGTAAAGGAAGTGAAATGATTTTCCTAAGTTTCTCTCCATAGGAGCTAATTTCTCAGGGGATAAAATTGCATACCAGTGATTTCCAAAAGCATACTGAGCACATAGAAAACAACTGAAAGAGCTCACTGTTTTGAAAATCTTCTGTGCATACTAACATGGCTGTAACTTAAATAAACATTTGAAGCTTTGAGCAAGAAGAGAAATTAGCAAAGGCAATGATTAGCAATTTTCAGGAAAGTGTCTTTAAAAAAATATTTGAGTATTGGAAGTTTGCTTATGGGTTGTTATTGAGTATATGTGACATGACAGACTGAAAAAAATAAATATATATACACTGATAATGAAGTAGAATCATCAGAAAGAGGCTGGGTGTGGCCTTGGAAGTGGCCCTTCCCACAGGCCCACGATTGAGCACTAGCCTCCAAGCAGAAATACCTTCCTTTAGAGATGAACATTTAAAGGCAGCCTTGACATTTGGGGACAATTTGCTTTCTGTGAGCTCCATGTGTCTACATGCCCACACAGGCACAAGCCCATCTAGGACAGTCCATGTGCTAAATAGAGAAAATGCCTTCATAGGTACCAGGCTCACCCCTTATTTCTCAAATGTGCTGTTACTTTTTAACCAACCTACTGTCTCATCAAGTTGGGGCTTAATCTAAGCAACACCGAGTGAGTTTTCACTCTTAAACCAGCCCAAATAGGATGTGGAGAAAAAAAAAAAAGAAAAAAGAAAGATGACATAAAACATGTTAGCAAATATAAAACCCTCTGGGGTTTTTATCTTTACAGTTGTACTCCTCCCAAATGAAATCATATTGGCCCAAGTTAGGAATGTTAGTGTAGTTTAAGAAAATAGAGAAATGGAAAAAGATAAATGATACCCCAAGGGGTTGTTTAATTGGTAGAGTTTATAGCTATTGGACAATTTCTAGTGGTGAACCTGATGTTAATTTCTTATTGGAGCATTACCAAATGGAAGTAAACAATACATTCTTAAGTAAGCTGTGATTATTTCATCAGTGATTAGGTAATTCTGTGACAGATATCTTAAGTAATATTGAATTGCCACACCAGTGAATTATGCATTTAGCCCTTTCCTAAGGATTTTAAATTTTTTATATTAAAATTTTATACTTTATAGATTTTAATAAATATTTTTAGACTTCTACATCTGGAAAGAGGAATTAGATATACTTTTCCCTGTTTCTGTCACTAAGGACAACTAAAAACCCTGAATATTATATATAAAACAAACATATTAAGACTATGAAAATTGGCCAGAAGAAGGCAGATCCTCTAGAACTGAAGATCCAAGGAACAGCACAGTAGTGAGTTTCCTGGGTTTTCTTTTTTCCTTTTATATACCAAACTTGGAGATGAAGATATCAGCAACTCAGAAATGCCACAGGTGTAGATGAAGAATAAAAAGGAAGAAAGGAAGGAAGGAAGGAAGGAAGGAAGGAAGGAAGGAAGGAAGGAAGGAAGGAAGGAAGGAAGGAAGGAAGGAAGGAAAAGAAAAGGGAAGGGAAGGGAAGGGAAGGGAAGGGAAGGGAAGGGAAGGGAAGGGAAGGGAAGGGAAAGCACAACACCACACCAACAAAAACTGTTCTCTGTAGTCAAAGGATAAGGAGAGAGTCACCTAACAAGACAGAAAACTTTTAGACAATACCCGCCCTACTTCTCCCAAACACCATAGGAGAAAACTCAAAAACAAACAAACAAATAAACAGAGATGTGGCCCCATCCCTGTCCATGTTAGCAAAGGCTGCATAGTAAGCCTAGACATTCATCCTTGTCAGGCTATAAAAGTCTTTTCAATTTACCATTTCCTTCACCACCAACAAGGTGATGTCAGAAAGGCCAAGAAGGAAGCCAGCATTTTCATCTCATCTGGCAGTAACAAAGTTATCTGGCCTTCAACAGTGTCAGTGGGGACCATGGGGATGGAATCTGAACTTTCATTCCCACTCAGCAGTAATGAGCCATCTCTCCCCCTTTTAGCTGGGGTGCTATAGGAAGATACCTATAGGATAGTCAGGATTCTCACCTTTGCTCAGTAGTAAGAAGTAGCCTTTCTCATGATGTGGCTGGTAGTCATATGGGGAGCAATAATGAGCCATTCTGACACCTCTCAGCCAAGGAGGTATCAATGAAGGTCTAGCAGGGAGCCAGCAGAAATCTCACTGCTATCCCACAGCCATCCCACAGCCAGAAATCACACTGCCATCCCACAACAAGGATAAGACCTCTCCCCTCATTATCAACAGAGGCTCAGTGAGGAATCTACATTTCTACCTTCACTAGTATAAACTGAACTTCTACCTCCACCTGGTAATTATAAGGAATATATCTCCATTCTTTCCCTGCCAGAGCAATGTCAGACAAAACCAGCAAAAATAGGTTTATATAAAATCCAGAGTCTCTTACCATAATGCCCTATTTTTTATTTTTTGGTTTTAATTGAAAATCATACATTACGCCAAGGAACAGAAAGATTTTGAGTTGAATGAAGTCAATGAACCAATCAATAGATATCCACATCAAGACATTAGTGTTGTTAGAATTATCTTACAATTTCTTTAAAGCAGCCATCATAAATGTTTCAATAGCAATTACAAATGCATTTGAAATAAATAAAAAAGTAGAAAGTCTAAGCAAAGAAATCAAATCTTAGCAGAGAAATAGAAGATAGAAAGAAAATCAAATGAAAGTTTTAGAGCTGAAAAGTGTAACAATCAAAATAAAATAACCCAATGAATGCTGTTGACAAAAAAGTAGAAGGAACAGAGAAAAGAATCAGCGAACTGGAAGATAAAATAGTAGAAATCACCCAATCTGAACATCAGAGAGAAAGTAGACTGAAAAAAATACAAACAGAACTTCAGAGAACTGTGAGAATATAAAAAAAATTCTAGCATTCATGTCATTGGAGATATTGCAGAGAGGTGAGGAAATATGGACTTAAAAAGTACTTAAAGAAATGATGACTTAAACTTCCTAAATTTGACAAAATACATAAACCTATAGATCCAAGAAACTAAGTAAACCTCAAACAGAATAAACCTAAGACACACCATAGTCAAACTTCTGAAGAGTAAAGACAAAGAAAAAATCTTGAAGGCAAAAAGAAAAAATACCTTATCTAAAAGATCAAAACAATTTCAATGAAAGCAGATTTCTCATCAGAAACCCTAGAGGCTAGAAGGAATTGGCATACCATTTTCAAAGTACTGAAAGAAAAAAAACTTCACTTCAGAATTGTATATCCAGCTAGCTTATTCTTCAGGAATAAAGGAAAATCATGACATTCTCAGATGAAGGAAAATTAAGAGAATTTGTTACTAACAAACCTAAATCAAAAGAACGGCTAAGCAAATTCACCAAACAGAAATGAAATGACAAAGAAGGAAACCCTGGAACACCAAGAAGAAAGGAAGAACACAATAAGCAAAATTATAGGTAAATAAAGTAGACTTTCCTTCTCTTCATGAGTTTTCTAAATTATGTTTGACAATTATAGCAAAAATTACAGCACTTACTGATATAGTTCTGAATAAAGATAGAGGAAATATTAAAAATAACTATATTAAAAATAAGGAAAGTAAAGGAAAACAAAGGTAGGTAGAGTTTGCATACCTCACTCAAACTGGTAAAAAGGCAACATTGGCAATAACATAAATATTGTTATTTATATGCAATATTATATACAGAGCAACTCACATAAAATAGAAAAATAAAAAGGCATACTTAAGCTCTAATATATCAATAATTACATTAAATGTAAATGTTCTAAATATAAAAATTATGAAACAATATCAGCTGTATGCATTGAAAACATGAACAAACTATCTGTTATCTAAAATAAACTCACTTAAAATATAACAATATAGGCAGGAAGGAAAAAGATTTATCATGTAAATGTTAATCAAAAGAAAGCAGAAGTGGCTATATTAATATTGGATAAAGTTGACTTCAGAGCAGAGAAAATTATGAGAGACAGAGAGGGCATTATATAATGAAAAAGGACAATCCATCAACAATATATAGCAATTTTAAATATGTATGCACTAACAAAGCACAGCTACAAAATATGTGAGACAAAGACTATTAGGAAACAAAGGAGAAATAGATAAACTCAAAATTATAGTTGGTGACTTCAACATCTCTCTCTAAACAATTAACTGATAAAACAAGTAAACAGAAAAAATCAACAAGGATATGCAAGAACTCAACAGCATCAACTAGCAGAATACAGTGAACATGTCTAGAACACTGCACCAAGAAATAGCAGAATATATATTCTTTCCAAGCGACTATGGAATGTATACCGAGATCATACCCTAGGGCATAAAAAATAAATTTAAAGGAACTGAAATTCATATAGAATGTGTTCTCTGAGCACAATTGAATGATATTGAAAATGAATAACAGGAAGATAAGAAAACCTTCAAACACGTGGAAACTAAACTGCACATTTCTAATAATCTGTTGATCAAAAAGGTAGCTAAAGTTGCTAAAAGGCACATTCACAGCACTAAGAGAATACACTAGGAAGAGGAAATGCCTCAATAATCTGAAGCTCTACTTCAAGAACTTAAAAAAAAGATGAACAAATAAGTTCAAAGAAGCATAAGAAAGAAAATATAAGAGCAGAAATCAATGAAATTGAAAACAAAAATACAATAGAGATACTGAATAAAACAAGCCTTTCTCAAAAGAGTTCAGAAGGAGCCGATTCTTTGGAAAGATCAATAAAATTGACAAATCTCTAACAAGACTAACAAAGAAAAAAAGGGGAAAGACACAAATTACTGAGGAGCAAAACAGGAGGTTCTCACTACAGATCCTTTAGATACCAAAATTACAATAAAGAGATACTATGAATAATTCTATACACATTCAGTTGGCAATTTAAATAAAATGGAATAGTCTTCAAAAGTACACGCTACCACAACTCATCCATAATTTAATTTGTAATGAAAAGAATTCCCCCCAAAATATCTCCAGTTCTCAGATAGTTTTACTGGAGAATGCTAACAGATTTTGAAGAAGAATTAACACCAATCCTACAGAGTCTCTTTAGAAAATAAAACAGGAGGGAACACTTTCCTATTCACTTTATGAAGCGTGTATTTTCCTGATATCAAAACCAGACAAGGACATTAAAAGCAAAGAAAACTACAAACCAATATCCTTACTGAATATAGAAACAAAAATCTTTAACAAAATATTACCAAATAGAATTGAGTAATATATAAAAAAGATTTATACACCATGCCCAGGTGTTTTTTATTCCAGGCTAAATTCAAAAATTAACCAATGTGATCTTCCATATTAACAGACTAAAGAAGAAAAATCACATGATCATATCAATTTATATAAAAAACTAACAAAATTCAGAACACATTTATGAGAAAAACTCTCAGCAAATTAGGAACAAAGAGAAACATCCTTAACTCGATAATGATAATTTGCAAAATACAGCTAATATTATATTTATTGGTGAAAGACTATTTTCCCCTAAGATTGAGAGCAAGGCAAGTATTCTGTTCTTACCTCTTTTATTTAACATAGTGCTGGAAATTCTAGCTAGAGAAATAAGGTAAGAAAAGGAAATAAAAGACATATGGGTCAGAAAAGAATAAATAAAACTGTACATATTTGCAGATGATGTAATTTTCTATGTACAACAAGCCAAGGAATCTATATAAAACTGCTAGAACTAATAAACGAGTTCAGTAAGATCAGAGTATAAAAGATTACCACTCAAAAAATCAATCATAGTTTGATATTCTAACAATGTTCACATGCAAACAAAAACTAGAAACACACAATTTACAAAAGATCAAAAATGAGATACTTAGGCTTAAGTATCTAATAAAATAGTATCTAATAGTATCTAAATAGTATCTAAAATAAGTATCTAATAAAATATGTACAGGATTTGTATGGTGAAAACTACAAAATTTTTATGAGAGAAATAAAACAGAACTAAATAAATGGAAGGTTCAACTTTATAAATCTTTCACAAACTGATACACATACTTTCCACAAATTTATATACAAATTTAATAAATTCCACTCAGAATTCCAACAGTATTTTTTTAGATATAGACAAATTATTCTAAAACTTACATGAATGGCTAAAATGATTTTGAAATAGAAAGAATAAAGTAGGAGAAATTAATGTACCTGATTGTGATTCTTGTAGCTACAGTAATCAGAACTGTGTGGTGTTGGATGAGGGATAGACATATTGATGGAACAGAATAGAGACCCATAAGGAGGCCCAGACAAATATTTCTAACTGATTCTGAAAAGGTGAAAATTCAATTTAATGGAGGAAAGTCTTTTCAGCAAATGAAGCTGGAATAATTGAACATCCATTGGCAAAAAATGAACTTAAGTGTCACACCTAGTACACAAATTAACTCAGTATGAATCCCAGTTTTAAGTATAAAATGTAAAACTATAAACTTTTAGAAAAATATAAACTTCTAGAAAATTTTTAGGATCTAAGACTAGACAGAGTTCTTAGCCATGACACCAAGATCACAATCCACAAAAGAAAAATTTGACAAATTGGACTTCATCAAAATTAAATATTTTGCTTTGTGAAAATCCTGTTAGAATGAAAAGACTTTGCCATGAATTACAATTCACTATAGAGCAAAATAATTAAAATTTCATAACATTATCAACACATACGTATCAATGAATCACAAAAACATGTTCATGAAAATAATCTGTCATATGTCAAGTATCTGATATATGATTAAAAAGCATATAAACAATGGGCAACGAAATACTATATACTAAATTTTAATTTTAATTATAATTGGGTAAATTATACCAAACCAAAATTAATGTTAGCAGTTTCAAATAATGTATTGTATAAATTTATGTAATAAAAACCTACCCAAAATAATTTAATTGAATAGTTAATCTCTCATAGTAAATATCTTTCTTAGCCTCATAATGATAAGGAAAATTACAAAGTAAAAAGTTACCCAATCATACCAAATAAAAATCAAACTTATAGCAGGCAGGAATATAATTTTAAAAGGTACTAGAAAAATATTTTTATAAACTACAGTAGGCAAAAATGTCAATAGTTATATCCAATAAAGGATTTATAAGAAAAATAATTAAGGTCCTAAGGATTAACAAATAATAGAAATAAATTTTAAGAACTTTTTTAGAAATTTTATGTCTTCCATGGGAAACAAAATTTTATATTAAAGATGTCATCATTTTCCCCTTAAGATAAAAAAAGTTGGATGAATTTCATTACTGTCAATAATAGTGAGTTGATGGTAAATCTTATACACTGCTGATGGTAAGGTAAGTAGATGTAACCTGCCTGGAAAGAAAATCTAATTGTGTATTAAAAAGTTCATACATTTTAATTTCATAAGCCCACTTATCATTTTCTTAATATCAACAGGACATAGCTACATTAAAACTATCACTATAATTTTATATAATAAAAATTCAACACTAAGAAAATGATGAAAGTTACAGTACACATACTTGTTACAGTACACATAGTTGAAATGATATGGCTGTTAAAAATAACAACAGAGACATTATTTACAAGGAGAGATAGTAGTTATAGCAGGAGAAGTTGGAAAAAGAAATTGGGAAGACATACGTGAATTTTGACCTGGAAGCACATTGACCAAAGTCTATGTGGTGTCCCTTACCAAATGTTTTCTTAACATGGCTGTTTCCTGTCTGCTTGTGCTAGGATTTCAGTTCATTCTTCCTGTTAGTCAAATTTTGGACAATTTTTCAGATTCCCAAGAGGCCAACTGCTATCATCATGAAAAACATCCTCACCACAGAAACTGAAAGTTTATGAAGATCTATTTATCCTTGTGATTAAACATAGAAGAGATTTAAAATTAATTCAGAGTTTTTTCCTAAGAGTTTTCTAAGCTCGATATTTTTCAAAAGGCAGTTATATTTCCAAGCAACTTATCCACTGAGTAAATTCTTAATCCTAAACATTTATAATTAGCAGAGGATAAAAGCAAACATGACTCCCTCTTCCTTACTTTCTCCAAATACTCTATTTTGCCTATGGGTTCACATTAGATGTGAAAATGAAAAGAAATTCACAAGTAAGGAGAAGACTTTCAGAAGTTAAAAAGGAAGTTGTGTTTTTCTTTTACTTTACTGTATCCTGACAATAATGTTGAAACACTCTTATAATAGTTTCCTTTTTATTATGAAGTTGAGCACATTCAGTATTTTCAAAACTACACACTAAAACTTAGTTCATAAATAGGCTTCTATAAGAAACTTTCCAGAATAACTTGAAAAAGAAGCTAATGTTGTACATAAGATATACTGTGAGAGTTCAGCCAATATCATTATTTTTACTTTGTGGCTTTTGCTCTTTCTTTAAATATTTATGTATTCCTCACATGTATCGCCAGCTTTGACTGAAACAAATGTGTTTCTCTTTTAAAGAGAGATAACTGGTTAGGACTGATAGTAGCTCCGAATCTGTGGTTTTCTTTGAAAGGAAAATAGATAATATTCTTATATCAACCTTCTTTCAGCAGCTGGAAATTTTGAGTTGAAACTAGAAAGAATTTAAGTCCCTGAAACAAGGAAAATGTATGTATAAATGGAAAAACACAAGTCTTAACTGCCAGTCAAGAAACTGGTAACTGGTTAACTCTGCAGAGAAATGAGAGATGGGGAAGGAATGTGATGAAGACGTATTTTCACTGTCTAGATCTTGTACCTGCTATTTGTTTTACTGTAAGCATGTATTACCTGTTTAGGTGAATAAATATATACATAGAAAATTTGGAAAATATGCAGAAATAAATAACACTAGTGTCTGAGATAAGACTTTCCTCTTCATACTTATTTCCTACTCCCCCCCCCAAAAAAGAGTTTGTATTTAAGGAAAATTCCATTTGGGAATATTTGAAGGAAAAAATGTTCCTAACTCTCAATGATTTATTGCCATACCTGCCATTGGGTTTGGTATGTTTAGGAATCTGCAAGTAGTTACGTGGCTGCCAATTTGCTTTTTTGGTCGTTACTGATCTGTAGTGCATGTGCCGTAAAACATCACCACGACTTATTTGCTTTTGTGAAAAATAGAGCCCATCGCTCTTACTGCTTTCTTGCCTGTGGAGGGTATTATAAATAATTTATCAAGTAACTTTTGGAATGTTGAGTGTTTTACCTAGAAAAGTGGCAAAAATGTGACCATTATCATCATAGTAAAAACCATAAAGTTAAGAAGTGAGAACCTAAAATTTAAGTATTATGGCTACTAAGTTTAAATTGGTTATGGTTCTCAGAATAAAGATGATATCTCTACTGCTGATTTTTGAATATTTTGAGACCAAAGGAAACCTAACAGTGATAGTTATAACCACTTGTGAAGATAAAAATCATTAGCGAAATTAGCATAACCAGAGGAATGGCAGTAGCAAGTAGCCAAAACCTCAAACTAAGCCACTAATGTTTCACCAGCATCACATTTTTCCAAAACCTCAGTGTCATGAGTTCCTCTTTACTTCTATTTCACATTTCTGTTTATAATTATTTATGTGGATATGAAAGCACTGTGTGCATGTCAAATGCAGAAATCATAGTCTACCTGCCATTAGGTTTCCACAGGCAGCTGCAATCAGCTCATGGAAGCCAATATAGCATCTCACTGATCATGAGGGTTCCAAAAAAACAGCATTCCAAGTGTAAACTCTGTTATCTATTGTTCTAACCAAAATGCAAACATCTTCCAAAAAAATGCCTCTGACAACTTAGAATTGGTTGTCACTAAAGTAAATGTTGCTGAAAAATGTTGAAATAAAATCACTTCAATACTTGGCTTAGGAATTAGGACTTGAAAGGGATACTTTATGAATGGGGTAGGAAATTCCAAGAGTCATAAACTCCTTTCAGCTTACATTTCATAGCAACATTCACATATGGAGTAAAATATTCTATATTAGGATAGCTTCCTCAGAGATTACTGTGTTTAGCATTGAGAATTCAGATGGAAAAGAAGTTCATGGTATATTCAGCCAAAAAGGAAATTAGATCATGATATAATAAAAGGTATGACAAAGAAAGCACATACAAATTGTATCTATTCAGGACTAGAGACGAGTGAGGAGCAGAGGGGAAGGTAAAGATGAGAAACACACAGAAATTAGTCATAGAAGAAAAGGTGGGAGAAATATATTCTAGATAGAGAAAATGGTCTAAAATGGCAAATCTGTTGCAAAGGCAAGGATAAGACCTGGAGCACGGTTTGCTCAGGAAACTCTAAGATGGCTTGGTGGCAATGAGAGAAAAGTGAAAGATTACTGCAAAAGTAATCAAAAATAGTAGGTTTGACAAGGCCATCAGAAATGGCATAGGGAAGCACTTGTGTAATCAAGGGAATAGATATATCCTTGACTGCTGAAAGAGCACCTATCCTAACCTAATGATATAAAAAGCAACAGGCCTGCAATCAAAAGAAGCAAGCTGCCTTCTTTTCTACTTGGTAGCTTTCTCACTTTATGCTGACCACCAAACTTCAGGGTATATCCATACACCATTACTCTTTTCATGAGTATATCCTTAGCATTGCTTATTTGCTAGCCTTGTGTATGGAGAGTTAGGAAAAGGATACTCCTAACACATGTTGTTGCTCTTGTTTTTTTTTTTTTTTTATTTTGGCCTGGCAACAGTATTTCTTGAAAGAGAATACAGGAGTTAAGTCATATCCAGATGGTAGAATAATGATTAGATTATTGGGTTAGCTTTTTGGGAGATACCTTTGGGAAATGGAATTGTGTACATTTACTAAGGTAGATGATAACATTTATAAATAATATTTAAGAATATGGAAGTGTAAAATATCAACCCGGGAGGATCAGAGTGAAATGGAGGTTGAAGACAGAGATCTGAGAAACGGCAATGGTTATTATATTAGTGAAGAAAGAGGTGCCATTGTAACTGAGAAAAAGTAGACAAAAGGAGAAAGAGAAATAGAAAAAGGAGATAAAAGAAAGTAAAGGAGAATACTATTCTATGATAGAAATCAATAGAAAAAAGATTTTCATGAAAGATTTTATTAAAGTGGTAATGACTAGATGTACTTTTAAATAAAATGAATAAACTCTGATAAATCTATGTCAGATAGATTGAATATTTTGTTACACACAGAGGTCAAATAAAATAAGAAACAAGGGCATTTTTTGACAGTGACAAGGGCAATTTCATAGAAGTGGTGAAGGTGAATGTGGCAGATAAAATAGTACACAGAGATGCACGGGGGGGTGGTGATAGAGAGAGAGGGGAGATTAAACAGAGAAAGCTAGGATTATGAAATAGGATAGAATTAATTTGTACTAATTTAAGAAATAGTAATATAAACTATTGTGACAGGTAGTAAGATCAGTCTTCTAAAAATGTTAAATAAGAGAATAAACAACATTCTTCACTTTTTTTAGTTTTAATTCATCTGTAAATACAGGATCTTCCTAATAAATGTCAAATAGCCTCTTTCAACTCTAATTTTTAAAATAGATAACAAATATAGCTTCTTTTCTGACATCTTCAGAATAGTCATTTTTATTCTAAAAAGAATGGTCTCTGTTACATACATTTATATAGATAAATGTGTATGTATATAGACATATATGTTTACAATATATAATATATATGTACAAATATACTTTCTCAAAATACATTTGAACCTAAACTACAGAATCACTATGGAGAATTTTCAGAGTAAAATTTAATAGGTAACTAAAGGGTCATGAATATAAAACTAAATATTTTGGGAGTTGTCTTTATTTTTCAGAGAATACTTTAGAAAATTAATTAAATGGTCCAAATATAATATATTACTTATAGGTAATGCTCACAAAGAAGTGAGTATTAAATGATAAAATTCAAGAGCAATACCAAGAAGCTATTTACTATACTGGATGCAAAAAATGGGGCAATGCTCAAAGAGAAGAGGGGCGAGGAATTTAGTTTGAAATACGTTAATCTCTAAAGTCAGTTGGGCTGAGGCTCTTGGGGCAGGGCAGGTCAAAGATGCAGGTCTGGATATCATCGGCATACAGAGCAGTGCTTCTCAAATCATGGCCTGTGAACCATGAGTGTCAGAATCATCTAGGGGTGATTGTAAAAATATAGACAACCTAGGTGCCCTTTTAGGTCTTCTTAATCTGATTATGTGCAACAGTGGCCCTAAAAATCTGCATTTTATTTGAAACACCTCATATAATTCTTAAGCCCAATAACAGTTGGTAAATGGTTTTCTCACTCAAAGCAGAAGGAAAGAATATGGAATTAGTTCCCCTATGAAGAGGACTCTCTTTTTCATTTCTGTATGTCTAGTAGCAATAAGTTTCCTGGAATTTATTATATTAATATAATCCATAAATGATTATTGCAATTATTTTTTAATATTCTGAGAAATAATGTACAGTATGCAGCAAGAATCATAAACATATTCATATTTTTGATCTAGTAATAACACTACTGGGAGTTTATTTTAAGTAATAACCCAATAGGAAAGGAAATGTTATCTAGAGATATGTTCAGTATTACATATTCATAATAGCAAATAAGAAGTAGCAAATGATGAGAAATAGGAGTGTAAGTAAGTAAAGAAGAGGATACTTGTCTACTGTGTGACATATTTTATCACATCTAGAAATAGTAATTATAAAGATTGTATAGCAACAAAAATAATGTTAGAAAAAAATTTATATATGCTATGAATACAATGATAAAAATGATATTCTGTGTGTAAGTACTAAAGTAAACAAAAAATGAAAACCATTTTGATTTGGTAAGTTGACAAATTATGAGTGATTTTATAATCATTTCATTAATTATATTGGAATGTTATGTGTATTATAAATAATTATTTTATAGAAATAAACAATGTCCCATTCAACCATTTTAAATCATTATAAATGTGAAATATGGTCAAATAAGATCCAAATGTGCTCAAATAAAATATTATATATCTGTCCTAAAAAGGAAATTAAAAAAAAAGAAAAGGTATCTATCGTAACTTATGCCTAAATCCCCAAGAATTTTTCCAAATGAACATCAGCAGATGTTCTTGCAACTTACTCAAAAATAGCTCGGAATGCTAGTGCACTCTCAAATGAACAGAATTTAAAAAAATAAAATATTTTTCAGTCTTTTTTCCCTCTCCTTCTCTCTCTTTCAGAAGCTAGTACAGAATAATGTAGAGATGTGTTTGAAATCTTTTGTATTGAATTTTCCACCTATTTCATGACATGCCAACATAAACACACAAGGACTCATACACACCCATTTACCCACCCCATACACACATGCACACACACACATAAAATAACTCAAATCAGATTGCATTTCTGTAACAAATATATCTTGGTCATGTCATTTTCTAAAAAAAAAAAAAAAAAAAAACTCAGAGTATCCAATAAAACATGAAAGAAGCAGATGATTTTCAGTATCAAAATGAAAGATCCAATAAAAATTAGAGCAATATATTTAATGCCTGCTTTGGAATTGAATATTTGTTGATTGAATGCCTGTAGTCATTCTGCTGTGTACAGAATGTGGGCTTTGACTTGCTTTCTTTATAATTCAGTAGGAAGGCTAGGGAGAGGAAGTCTTACCTTAGAACAACTACCATCACCTGCCAAAAAATGACACCTAGGAACATGTATCATTGTCTGATTAGCTTGAGTCAGTTTGCAACATTTGAGAAATACTGATAACTTAAGAGACAGCCAGAGAAAAAGAAGCCCACATAGATGACAGAGGTACAAGGAAAGCATGAGTTTCCAGGAAAGATAAAAGTACATTCTTTAAGGTAATTAATGGAGGTGGGGAAAGGGAAGGAGAGAGGAAGTAAAAAGGAGAGCAAGTAAATACAGAGAAAGAGCTAGAGAACTTTCCATGACAAAGGAGTGTAAGATATTGGTATAATCTTGAAAGTAGGGGTAGCAGGGCCTTTGTTTTATGTTTTACATAAGAAAGGCTTATTGACCTGAATGTTTTATTGAGTAATAAAAGGATCCAGTAGAGAAGGAGCAGATCATGACTCGAGACAGAGCAGTCAGCAGATAAAGCAAGGCCCCTTAAGAAGGTAAGAGGTATATTCAATAGCACCATTGGATAGATTAGTCTTCAACGAATAATTAATCCTCCCAGACCAGAATGAAAAGAACAACATGCAGTGACTCCACTGATTAGTCCAGAAAGTTATGTGAGAGTGTGGGAGAAAAGGGAAAGAGTTTAAATCATGAAGAGGATGGTAAGGCTTTAGCATTTTTGTTGAGCGTAACAGGTTAGGAACTTTTGGAAGACAAGAAAGGGATATATAATACACTGAGGTCCCACCAGGCCAGTGTATTTGTAAGTAGGCCAAGTTGCATTGTTTTCCAAATTCTCCAGCACTGTCATAATGGGTAAGGCAGACTGTTTCATCGATCAAAGATTAAGACTCTGCAGGGCAGTTATGAAATAGAAAGAAGAGCAAGGGAAATGAAGATTTAAAGAATCCTCATGAGGAAAAACATCCGATGATTAATTTTAATATCTTTTCATTGAATGAAAACCTTTGAATAAATGTATATGTAATTTCTGACCACAAAGTACCCGGGTTTAGCAGAACAGCTCCACCAGCAGAAGCAACAGCATCAAATCAAAAGAATAATGATTTGTACTATGAAAGAAATAGTGATTTGGGCATTGATTTAGTGGGGATTATGTTAGTGATACTCAGTATAAGTTAAAATGTGACTCTTTTTCCATTATTTTAAGAGCTATAATATCTTCTCTATTTAGAGAGTAAATAAACATGTGATAATATGTGTCAGAGATGCCAGTTGCCCATAGCAGCCTCTTCTATTAAAGGAAAAACATTTTGAGAGATTGAGGAACTGCTAATTTCACTTCCCAGTTACTACACACCAAAAACAAATAAGGTAAGTCATTTGTCTCAACTGGCCCTATGGAACATAAGAACACTTTAGGCTCATTAGAATTAAGGAGCCATATGGAACTTGTAGTGAGCTTATAACTGAGACAGATGGCAGCAGAATGGAGCCAGCCTTGAGGCTGTATAAACACCCCAGTGACCATGAACAGGCAATTAAGAATTGAGACAAGAGGGAAGTGTCATTTTAACTCCTGTAAAATGTATCTGGTGTATATATCCTTGATGCCTTTCATGAGCCTGCTTCTTGGTCTTTGGCTCCAAACTGGAACCAGAGGAAATGTTTTCCTGACTTCTTATAGAAGATATCTGAATTCTTGTCCAGTTTTTAGAATGTGGAGGATTCAAATTTCTGCTTCTACTTGAGAAAAGCTTAGCAGACTAGATTAGCTCCAGTACTATTCTCAGTGAGCTCAAGATGAAATATTCCTTTAGCTCCTAGAATAGATTTATATCCTCAAGATTCATTCAGTAAGGAAGCTCAGTGTATCTACTTTCTACTAATCACTCTATATCTCTGATGGTACAAAACAGAAGTCATAGTTCCTGTTTTCAAGGAGATCATGAAGGAGACAGACAAGTAAACCAGAATTATAACACAATGGAGTGAGTATTCTGACAGAATGTAGTACTCTGTGAGCACAGTTGAGGGCTAACCCTATATTCATGTAAGTCAGGAGAGTATTTCTGAAGAAAGAATTGTTTGTGCAGAGTCATGAAGGATAAGTGTGGATAGCTAGAAGGTAGAGGATAGAGGAAAGGTAGCATTTGACATAGTAGATAGGCAAATAAAGCAAGAAGCAGCATAATTTAATCAGGAACTGAGCAAAATATGCTATAGCTAGAGCATAAGGCATTTGGGAATGAGAGTGAATAGGTTTGCAAGAGCCAGGTAAAAAGATCTTGAGTGTCAGTCTTAGATATTTGAACTTATAGCCTGATGCAATGAAGAGCCATTGAAAGAGTTGCATAAAAATGAAATATTCAGATCAAAATCTACCTGTTTATCTATTTATCTATCTATAATCTATCATCTATTTATATCTGAAGACTAGAGACCAGATGTAGGAATATGCAGGGGGTTAACATTTTGGGAGAAAGGATGGTGCAAGAATACCACAAGAAAAACAATTAGGAGGCTGGTACTGTAACCTGAGCTAAAGTAATAAAAACATACACTTCTGTTTGAGAAGGGATCAGAGTTCTATGGAAGACAAGGGTGACTTAAGAAAAATCAGAGTATAGTATTTACAAGGCTTGGTAACATACTGTGTGCAGAGTTTAGGAAGAGCAGAAGTCTAGGACAACCTAAGGCTTTTGGCTTTTGGGTTTGCCATCCACAAAATTAAGGGTGGTAGGCAGAATAATGGTTCCCTCCAAATATGATTATGACCTAATTTCAGGATCCTATGAATACATTGTATAACATGGTATAACATATTTACTATGAGAAGGTACCTTTTGGATTCAACAGTGTAAATGATTTCACTAAAGTGGTAGGAGGTAAATATATTGTGTAAGATGGCAAGGGAGAATAAAGGTTGCACATGGAATTAAGATTGCTAATCAACTGACCTTAAAAAAAGATTATTCTGGTAAGCTCAATGCCATCACAGATGAGGAAAGTAGAAAAGGAGGTCAGAATAAAAAATATATTTAATGAAACTACACTGCTGGGATAAGAAGCTATGAAAAAAGAAACTCAGGTAGGCCCTAGAAGCTGGAAAAGGCCAGGAACCCAATTTTCCCCTAGAGGGCTGAGAAAGAACATAGTCATACCAACGCCTTGATTTTAGCCCAGTGAGTCCCTTTGAGACTTCTGACCTCCAGAATTATAATATGATAAATATGTGTTGTATGAAGTCACAAAGTCTGTGCTAAGTTGTTACAACAACAATAGAAAACTAGCACAGTAGGGAATACAAATAAAAGAGCAAGTTAGAGAAAAGATGAGATTAGTTGGGGGCCAGGTTGGGTTGAAGTTATCTATGAAACCTCTAAGTGGGCTTTAAAAAGATTTTTGGAAATGAAAATCAGGGGGCCTGAGTTGTTCATATCATTGAAACCATGCATTTGGATAAAATAATTCATTGGTATAATGTAGAGTAGGAAGATCAAAGGGACAAGATAAAAGTCTCAGGAAAAGTGATTTATTTGTAAATGAGTTGCAGAAGAAAAGACTATGAAGATGGCCAAGAGAATTGGGCCAAAGGTACAGGATGAAAACCATGATAGCCTAAGGTCCAAGAAATCAAAAGAAAAAGAAATTAAAGAAAGAAAGTGGTCAATAGTGTCAAATATCACAATGTTCAAGTCATGGAACTATGGGAGATTTCCTTTTGGATTCAACAGTGTAAGTGATTTTACTAAAGTGGTGGGAGGTAAATTGCATATCACTACTGATTGAGTAGAAAATAGAGGTGAAGAAGTGAAGGCACCAAGTGCCAAATAAGACTTCAAGAAATGATTCAGATGACCTGGTCCTGTGTGAGTGGAGGCTGAAAGGTGTTGTTCACTTGGTCTTTCACTGCCTATTCTTATATCCTTGATTCAAATTTGCTTCCCAAGGAAGAAAAAGTTCAGAAGAAATGTCACATCCAAAAATGCTTTTGCAAATAAAATACTGTGACATAATGTGATAAAGTTTACTTGTTCTGCCATTGTTAAGAATGTAGTGATCTGTATTCTGAGTTTTAAAGACAACTGAAACTTATCACACTGTACAATGATTATTCTGTTGATGAAACTATTTTTGTGGCAGATTTTCCGATCGGCATTGACTATTGTCTCTTCTAAAAATGATAGGTATGTGGAATGAAAACAGAGAGATTCAATTTAAGATTTTCTTGAGGACTCAGTGACGACTGTGAAAGCAATGAATGTGTATAGTTGTAGTACAGAAGCACTTTTAATTGCATAATAAGATGTGAGAAGCCTTTGAACTTATCCCCATACCATCGTTCTTTTCAGTTCTAGTGACTGGTGTTTGTGCATTTAGTTCTCCAGCACTGGCATCAATAATTTATAACTTCTGTACATAAGATCTACACTTGCATCTATAATTTCTAACTTCTATATGTAAGATTTCTTTAGGTATTTCTCCAACTCCAGTCAAATTATTTATGTTTTCTAGTCTTCATGTTTGAAGGAAAGATTACCAACATTGTTAATATTTTACATCAAATAGGAGTAGATAAGCTCTGATAGTGATCGGTGTATTTTCATTAATGGATATGCATTTAATTAATGAGTCATTCAAGACTTTCTTTATTTACCTTTGGATTCAGGGATATTTCTAGTGAATTGAGGATGCCAAATGGATGTACCAATAATGTGGATCAGCAAGTGAGAAAAATGCTTGTAACAAACCATTGACTGCATCCATAGATTAGTTTTGTTCATTGGGTTTCCGATCATGGTTTGTATTAGGAACTATTTCTTTAATACATTTAAATATATAACAAAAAATTATAATAAAGGAAAATTACAGATTACTAACTCTCATTAACATAATGAAAATATCCTTAACAAAATATTGGCAAATTGAATCCAACAATGTATAAAAACAATTATATACCCAATCCCTTCTGGCTTGTAAGGTCTCAGTTGAGAAGTCTGCAGTTAGTCTGATAGATTTTCCTTTGTAAGTTACCTGCTGCTTTCACCTCAAGGCTGGTAGAATTGACTCATGTTTACTTTGGCCAGTCTGATGACTATGTGATTGCCTCTTCATGATGAATATCCCAGGGATCCCAGGATACTTCTTGTACCTGGATATCTCGATTTCTAGCAAGGCCAGAGAAATTTTCCATTATTCCCTCATATAGATTTTCTAAACCTTGTGTATCTCTTTCTTTGCCCTCAAGGATGCCTACGATTCTTATGTTAGGCCTCTTTGTATAATCTGATATTTCTTGTAGGTTTTGTTTGTTTGTCTTGGTCTCAGATCTTTCTCTTTGACTGACTTGTTTAAATCAAAGATGTTTTCTTCAAGCTCTGAGATTCTTTCTTGTGCCTGATCTAGCCTATTCTTAAGGCTTTGCACTGTGTTTTGTATTTCCTTGAATTAATTTTTAATTTCCAGAAGATCTGTTTGATTTTTTTTTAGTAATTCGATTTCCTACATTAGTAATTGTCAAATGCTTAATTGTATGCTTTTATACCCAGCACATTAGGCTTATATTAAATTAAAGATAGTTCTTTGTTTTTTCTGGAGGTTCATTTTATAATAGGGCCCCATAATATAATCATACTTGGAACTTACTTTTTTGGTAGTTTATGGTCATATGTTCACTTTAAAGCCATAGTATTGGTCATGGGTATGATTCATTTGAGGATGAGTCTTTGGTTAGGAATGAAAACCCCAAACAGTATACTATTCCTTTGGAAAAGTGCCATATTCTCTAGAGTGATTCATTTTGTGATGTGAATTCCAAAGTGCATTGTGGTGAGAATTTGGATTGTATTCTTCTCCAAAGTCTCTTGGTTGAATTTTGGGGATTTTTTAGATATAAGTTCATATCATCAGCAAAGAGTGATAGTTTGACCTCTTCTTCCTCCATTTAGATACCCTTGATTTCCTTCTCTTGTCTGATTGCTCTGTCTAGCACCTCCAGCACTATGTTAAATAGAAGGGGTGATAGTGGATATTTGTAGACCTTGAAAAATCGTTCTATGCTTCTTATGGAAACAGAAAAGATCCAGAATATCCACAGCAAACTTAAGCAATAAGGACAAATTGGGAGACATCATTTGACCAGACTTCAAGCTATTCTACATGGGTGTAGTAACCAAACAGCATGGTTTGAATACCTATGCATCAGAACAAAGAACACAGATATGAATCCCTTCTCATATAGCCATTGATCTTTGGCAAACCAGACAAAAACATGCACTGGGGAAAAGAATCCCTATGCAATAAATGGTGCTGGGAAAATTGGATAGCCACATGTGGGGACTGAATAAGGATCCACACCTCCTACCACTCACGAAATTAATTCATGATGGATAACAGACTTAAATGAAAAGCATCTAGAAGAAGAGGTTGGAAAAACTCTTATAGGTATTGGCCTAGGCAAAGAATTTATGAAGAATACCCCAAAGGAAATCACAGCAACAACAAAAATAAATAAATGAGACCTTATTAAATGAAAAACTTCTGCAAAACCAAGGAAACAATCAATAGACTGAATAGACAATCTACAGAATGGGAGAAAATATTTGCATGCTATACATCTGGCTGATAACTAGAATCTACACAGAACTTATGCAAATCAACAAGAAAACAAAAAAAAAATTAAAAAGTGGGCAAAAGACATGAACATAAACTTTTCAAAAGAAGACAGACCAATAAACATGTGAAGATAGGCCAATAAACATGTGAAAAAATGCTCAACGTCTCTAATCAAAAGCAATACAAGTAGATCTACCATTTGATCCAGCAATCCCATTATTGGGCATCTACCCAAAAGATCAAATGCACTCTACAAAAAAGACACCTGCACTCGAATGTTTATAGCAGCACAATTCACAATTGCAATGCTGTGGAAACAACCCAAGTGCCCATCAATTCATAAGTGGATTAATAAAAATGTATACCATGGAGTACTATTCAACTCTAAGAAACAATGATAATATAGCACATCTTGTATTTTCCTGGATAGAGCTGGAACCCATACTACTAAGTGAAGTATCCCAAGAATGGAAAAACAAACACCACATATACTCACCAGCAAATTGGTATTAACTGATCAGCACCTAAGTGGACACATAGGAATTACATTAAATGGGTATTGGGCAGGTGGGAGGGGAGAGGAGGGGGCGGGTATATACATACATGATGAGTGAGAAGTGCACCATCTGGGGGATGGTCACACTTGAAGATCAGACTTGTGGGGGGAAGGGGCAAAGGAATTATTCAAAACCTTAAAATTTGTACCCCTATAATATGCTGAAATAAAAAACAAAAACTACAGTATCACCTAACTCCAGTGAGAATGGATTTTATCAAAAAGGCCCAAAACAACAGATGCTGGCGTGGATGTGGAGAGAAAGGAACACTTATACCCTGTTGGAGGGACTGCAAACTAGTACAGCCTCTATGGAAAGCAGTACAGAGATACCTCGAAGCATTAAAAGTAGAACTACCATTTGATCCAACAATCCCACTGCTAGATATTTACCCAAAGGAAAAAAAAGACATTTTATAAAAAGGCCACTTGCACTTCAATGTTTATTTCAGCACAATTCACAATCATAACGAGGTGGAAATAACTCAAGTGCCCATCAATACATGAGTGATTAATAAACTGTCGTATATGTATACTATGGAGCACTACTCAGCCATAAAGAAGTGGTGAGCTTATATCTTTTGTAACAATATAGGTGGAACTGGAGACCATCCTCCTAAGTGAAGTATTGCAAGAGTGGCAAAACGAACACCACATGTACTCACTGTTAGAACTAAATGATCAATACTCACATGTACATATGGTAGTAAAATTCAATGGAAATCAAGCAGGTAGGAGGGAGGGGGAGAATATGGATAAATTCACACCTAACAAGTACAATGCACACTATCTGAGTGATAGACACAGTTATAACTTTGACTTAAACTGTACAAAATAATTCATGTAAACAAAGCATTCACACACCCCTAATATTCTGAAATTTTAAAAATTAAGTAGCTATTAGGTTTTTCTAAGTCACTCACATGGCTTTAAGATTGGTGTTTATCAATAATTAATAACATCATACATCCATATAATATTTTGTGGACACATTAACACATTTCTTGTCTCTGCTGTGTAAAGCATTCTGTTAGTTGGCCAGAGCAGGACAAGCTTTATTACCATAAGATAAAGGAAACAGAAGTTGAAATAGTTGAGTGAACAGTTAAGGATACAGAGTTTGTTGGTGGCAGAGGTCAGTCTAACATGAAGCCTTCTAACTCCTAACTTAGTGCACCATCCAAAACACTAACCAAGAGTATCAATATTGCAATTGACTTATTGAAAGTGACCATTCATATAACAAAGGTAAACCATCATAATGAAAAGAAAGAGCAATGCCACCAAAAACCCAAAAATAAATCATACAATTATTTCTACACATGCTTATTGTATAGGTGGCCCCTACAAATTTGGGGGCAGAAGACAAAAGACTGAATAAGTTCCACAATGAAACATGTAGCCTTCTATCCATTGCTTCCATGATTTAAAATCATAATATGAAGTTTGAATCCTGTTTCTTCTATTCTCTAGGTGTGAGATCTTGAGAAAATTTTTTTTGAGACAGGGTCTTGCTCTGTTGCCCAGGTTAGAGTGCAATGGTGCAATCATAGCTCATTGCAGCCTCCAACATCTGGGCTCAAGTGATCCTCCTACCTCAGCCTCCTGAGTAGCTAGAACTACTGGCATGTGCCACCATACTCAGCTAATTTTTTCTTTCTTTCTTTCTTTCCTTCTTTCTTTCTTTCCTTCTTTCTTTCTTCCTTCCTTCCTTCCTTCCTTCCTTCCTTCCTTCCTTCCTTCCTTCCTTCCTTCCTTCCTTCCTTTCTTTCTTTCTTTCTTTCTTTCTTTCTTTCTTTCTTTCTTTCTTTCTTTCTTTCATTCTTTCTTTCTTTCTTTCTTTCATCTTTATTGGTAGAAGCAGGATCTCAGCTGTGTAGCCAGGCTGATCTTGACCTCCTGGCCTCAAACAATCCTCCCTTCTATACCTCCCCAAAGTGCTGGAGTTATAGATGTGAGTCACAGTGCCCAGCCATTGGGCAAGTTATTTAACTTAGTATTTAGCCTAGTATTTAGCTTAGTATTTCTCATCAATGAAATAAGCATAGTGAAAATAGCCACTGTTTAGTAATAGTATAAGGATTAAATACATCCACATGAGTAAATACTCAGAATATTGTCCTGTACTTATTTAGAATTCAATTATTGTTAACTATAACTTAATTGCCCTTGAAAATAATTCACAAAATTCTGTTTAAAGAGTGTAATTGGAGACCACTCAGGTCCAATAAACATTATTTATGTATAATGTTCACTGTGGCTAAACACCCTCAACCCTTTGAAGGCCAGCTACTCTTACTGTTGATGAGCAATTCATTAGTCATGGCTCTGGCTTTGGGAAAGTGCACGTGGAGCTGAAACCTTACCTTTCCTCCCTAAGAAAACTGATAACACCCAAGTTGCCACTGTACAGTCATGAATGGATTATTGAAAATCTTTTACAGAAAGAAATCTTTGCTTGAAGGTCCCAAATCCTAGGCGAGTCTCTGATTCATTCTGGTCAATTATTGCTTTTCTATTTGTGCTTTTTCTATTTCTAATACATGCACTGATTCTGTGGCCCAGTAAATGAACTGAGTGTGAACTTCTTGATGAAGACTCTTTCATGGTAATGATTAATGGGATGCAAAGATTTTGAAATCAAAACCTGAAACCACAAAATAGTCACACAGTTGGCTAAATATTTTGTTTGGGTTCTTGCACCCAACCTACAGATAACCTTGTGTTGACCCTGTATTCCAAACCAAGAAGGAAGGCTGGGGTTTTCAAGTGGGAGATTTGTGGTTTGGGTTTGGTCTGTCTATAAAAAGGGTTGTGGCTCACGGTCTTAACGAAGTTCATCTTCCAAGTCTTTGACGGACTGAGCATGAGGTTCTCACAGAAGTTAAGTTGTGACAGCTGGAATTTGGCATCCACAGTCTCTCAAAACAGGCTGCTGATCCCAGACTGATAGTTTTAAAACCCTAAAACAAGCCTGTTACCATTCTTCAAATTTGTTTCAGCAGGCGCCAGGGAGGAATGTTACTGCCCCCTCATTGCTAGACGGGAGTCTCGTCCCAGCATAACTCTGAAGAACTTCTGGGATCTGGGCTCCTGCCTCATTCAGAGATTATGTTTCCCAGTCTTTTTGGCAGGACGCTGGCAAAACTACATGCATTGTTTAAACATATGGAATGAGTGGCAAGATCAGCAAAGGCCCTGGAGGCAAATGTCAAAAGGCCATTACCATATGAGAGAACTAAGCAAAATGCACTAGGGACAGACAATTTTTCTGAATCTTGGAGAAGTAGCTTTTTAATCCTTTATGAAGAAATTAAGATTTATATTCCAATTTTAGATTCATATTGTCCAGCTTGCATTTATTTGAGTCTCATGCAAAAGAAAGCATACATACGTTACTAACTGTTGATTATTTAGAATATAAAACTCAATGTGTAGGTGATGCATGGTCTTTGATTTTCATCTTTAATTTTCTGTTGTGCCTTATCCCATCAAACTAAATTATTACTTCTATTAAAAATGTACAAATCAGGCCGGGCACTGTGGCTCACGCCTGTAATCCTAGCTCTTGGGAGGCCGAGGCGGGCGGATTGCTCAAGGTCAGGAGTTCAAAACCAGCCTGAGCGAGACCCCGTCTCTACTATAAATAGAAAGAAATTAATTGGCCAACTGATATATATATATATAAAAAATTAGCCGGGCATGGTGGCGCATGCCTGTAGTCCCAGCTACCCGGGAGGCTGAGGCAGAAGGATCACTCGAGCCCAGGAGTTTGAGGTTGCTGTGAGCTAGGCTGACGCCACGGCACTCACTCTAGCCTGGGCAACAAAGTGAGACTCTGTCTCAAAAAAAAAAAAAAAAGAAAAAAAAAATGTACAAATCAGTAAGGGATAAGAAACTTAAACAATATTTTATTCTTTGTCACGTTGTTGAGGGAAACAACTTTCAACCATGGACCAAGGCTTAATAATTTGTGATTGGTAACAATTAAATACTATGTAATATTTATGCAAAAATATGTAATTTTCTAAATATTTCAAGTCCTTGTTCTGTCACTTACTAGTGTGTGACCTTGGGCAAGCCTCCAAACCTCTACAAGTCTACGTTTCCTACAATAAAATAAATACTACTAATAAAGTCATGTGATAGTTGGGAGAATTTAATGAATAAATAGGAAAATATCCTTTGAAAAAGCTAACATGATATAAATGTAACATTATATTGTTATAATCTTTGTTCATGTTTATTCACTTAAATCTTTAAATTTTCTATTTATAAAATAGAATTAAAATTATAATGTTGATAGGTTTAGTAAGTTAAATCAAGAGTTTTATTTTTATTTCACACCACACATAATTGAGACGGAAAAAGTCCCCAAACTATGAAGAGTTTAGACCTGCACAGTTGGATTTAGAACTGTAATAATTACCTTCTAGAAGCTGAATGGGGCAGGCAAGAGGTACTTCGGGAGTTGTAGGATTCTAGCAAGCCCCAAAATGGCCTAGGAAAAAATCCTGAGCTTGAAATTTTGACTTCTTTTAGTGGTTATTACTTTCAGTGTCAGTGAA